>NC_045720.1:38032-2831116 GCF_009834535.1 Camelus ferus | reverse complement strand
ATCGCCTCCACCCTCACAGAGACCTGAACCATCTCTCCACCTGACAATCATGCTTTGCGAACACAGATTTGGTCACCTGCCTGCTTCACTCAGAACCCTTCCCTGGCTCCCCATTTCCATCTGCATGTGGTCCAGAATCCTGAGTTTGGTTTATAATGCCCTGTGCAGCACAGCCCCTGCCTACTTTTCCAGAATCTTCCACTTCACCTCCTTCAGGCTCTTCAGGTCCACACCTTCACCTTCTGAAGAGTATTATTGTGGGAGTGTGAATCAATACACTCATTTTGTGGGGAAGAAAATGTTTGGCCGTGTCTGGTAAAAGCTGAGGGCACATGACCCTAGGCAGCTGCTCAGCTGAAATGTGTGCTTAGGAGCCCAGGAAGTCCAGGTAAGAATGCACGCCAGGACAGGAAACTGGGTATCACCCAGATGACCTTCCGCTGTGGAGTAAGTGATGCGTGACATGTACTCATGAAGGGGAATCCAGCGACGGAAGCGAACACCCTTCTGCTAAGGGCGGCAATGTGGGTGAATCTCTACAATGTTGAGTCAAAGAAACCAGAAGCCCTAGTGCATTGTTCCATTCATAGAAGTTCTAAAATAGGCAGAATTAAATGACCTTGTTTAGGGATGCAGCATTAAGGAGTGAAAAACTAAAGAAGGTGATTACCTTACAGTCAGAATTGGGGTACCCTGGGGGCGGGGGTGCTGTGACCACAGGGAGGCCTGGGGCTTTGGGGGCACAAGGCACCTTCCCATGACAGTGCTGTTCATTTTGCAGCAGTCTCCTAAGCTGCACAATTATCTTTATTCACTTTTCTGTACCTCTGCTATATTTCACCATAAAGATATTTTAAAAGCATAATCGTAAATGTTATCAGTCTCCCATTTAGCAACACTCCACCCCCGAGGGCCTGCGCTGTGTCTCCCTGGCTCCCCCGCCCCGCCCCACCCCGCCCCCACGCACTCTACTATTCTCTGCCCAAAATCACTGAATCACTCAGAGGCCTAACTACTCTGCTTTTCGCTCCTGGAATCTTGAACTCCAAAAAGCGCCCAGAAGGCTCTGTAATTGCCGCCTCCCTTCAGCTCTGCCTTATGCTTCTTTGATGCACCTGTTGGGTAACTTTGTTGCAAGGGCTCCCTTGCAGGTCGGACCAGATGATGTCCCCCTCAATCGCTTCACTGTGGTCCCTTCACCTCTGGCCCGGCCCCCTCCCTCCGCTCCCTCACCTCCGGGTTGGGGTTCTCCCTCCTCCTCTCCCCTGCCGCTGGGACACCAGGCCAGTCCTCCTTCGCCCACCTCTCCCAGGCATCACCTAGTGCGGGCCGATGTTGGGGAATCCTGCCCCCTTTCTGCACACCCTGTGCGCCCTGCCTTGTCAGGCAGGAGCTCTAGGCCCACACCACCACCATCTTCTCTTCCCTCCTCCCAATTCGCTCCTTCTCCCATGTCCCCAGCGTGGCCAACAGACTCACCACCCACCAGAAAAACCCCAGGTCCCTCTGCCTTCTGCCTCTCCCCCAGGAAGTGAATCCACTTAATCCATCTAATCCAGTCCAGTCAATTCTTGCTGTGAAACGTCTCTGGAACCTTCTCCAGCCTGCCACTGCTCTGCTTCTTCAGGCCTTCACCCGGCACTTGGATGTTGACCACCAGGGCTGACTCAGGGGCCTCCCGGGTCCAGTCTTTCTCCTTGACCCAATTCATTGCTTATTCAGTGCCAGGGCCGCCTCTTTGAACAACCCAGGAGGCCATGTCAGTTGTGCTGCAGAGCCTGGCATCCGCTGGAACCTGTAAGTGCTGGGGAGCATCTAATGCGTGTCCTGGAGACACTATTTCCTTCTGGATGTATCCTTTCCTCGTAAAATGAGGAAGAACAGCCAAGGTGCTACAACTGACTGAGACATCGAAAAATTAACTCAAAATGGATGAAGGATTTAAATGTAAACATAAAACTACAAAACTTTTAAAAATAATTGGAGAAAATCTTTGGGTTCTGGGGCTAGGCATACAGTGCTCGGGCACAACCCGTAAAAGGAAAAGTGGGTGCACTGGACTTCATCAGAATTAAAGCTCTTCCCCTGTGAAAGCCCCCCCGCCCCGTTTAAAAAGGGGAAAAGACAAGCCTTAGGGCAGGAGAAGATACTCCCCCACCACGCGTCTGACAAAGGACTAGCATCTAGTGCATAGAAAGAGCCCTCAAAATTCAGCTGTAAAGGAGCGAGCAATCCACTTTGCACACGGGCAGAAGACAGAGGCATTTCACTACAGAGGAGGTGCCGACGGCAAGCAGGCACCCGAAAAGATGTTCGACATCGAGACCGTGAGGGAAATGCCAATTCAAACCACAGCGAGATGGCGACACACACCCAGCAGAAGGGCGAGCGCAGAGCACGCCGGCCACAGCAGCTGCGTGGAAACTGGACGCTCCTGCTCTGCTGGTGGAACATCCAGTGATGCCGCCTTCAGAGAGAGCAGTTTGGCAGTTTCTCAAAAAACCAAGTGTACAGTGACCAGGGACCCAGCAGCTGCACTCCCGGGCGTTTCTCCCAGAGAAGAGACAACTCGTGTTTCCACATAAAACTGCACATGAATATTTACAGCGGCTTTCTCTGTGTAACCGAAAGCTGGAAACAACCCAGATGTCCTCTAGTGGGTGAATGGTTAAACCAACTATGGTTCGTCCATACCACGAGATGTTCGTCAGCAGTGAGAAGGGGCAAAGTGTTGAGATACATGACCACTGGGATAAATCTCAAGATTTACGCAGAGTGAAAATCAGTCGGTCCCAGAAGGTGGTATCTTACATGATCGCACTGGTAAACCACTCCTGAAACGACAGAATAATAGATGAAGAACAGGTTAGCGGTTGCCGGGGGCTAGAAGCGGGCGAAAGGGAGGGAAGAGGGTGTGACTATGAATGGACACCATGAAGGATCCTCACGGTGGTAGAAAAATTCCATGTCGACTTTGTCCATGCTAACACCCTAGTGTGGTATTGTACTGTAGTTCTGCAAGCTGTTACCATTGGGGAAACTGGATGAAGGGTACCTAGGATCTCTTTATATTATTTCTTATTTAACTGCATGTGAATCTACAATTATCTCAAAGTAAAAAATTTAATTGAAAAAAAAAACCACTCTCGTATGCTAGAACCAACCCTCCAACACTCCCCCGAAATAGAATTATTAGATTAATGCCAACACATTTTGCTATAAATATCTTTTCCCTGCCTGGAGGAAGCTCCCAGGCTTAAATCTCTGAAAAACAATTCATAAGACTCTCAGAACTGCTTTCCGGGGAGTTATGACCCAGTGCAACCTGCCAAACAAGTTCACGTCCTTCGGAAGCTGTGTGACAGAGGAGGGCCACCTGTGTGGTCACCCTCGAGTTCACCCACAAGACTTGTTGCTCAGCCACCAACCCCTGTATTTCCCGTGTTTCCTGATACCCACCCTCCCACCCCCCAACCCCCACTGCTCAAATAGACGGTTCTATCCCCACCAGCAGGGACTGTCAGAGCAAAAAATCAGGAACAGATGCAGTGTGGGGAGCCCCAGCCTCTTCCAGATCTGACACCACCATCCTCTGCAGGCCCGATGGCCTGGGCCCTGGCGGGAGGGGTTACTGGGGCCCACACATCACAGTCTGTCCTCGGTGAGCTCGTCTGAACACTGGCCACACCTGCATCACCAGAGAAGAATGAGTCCTTTTTGGTTCTGTGAGCTGTTTCCCCTCAAATTGCTGCCTTTTCCACACGGGTGCTGACCCCCCTTTTCAGGCCAGCACACATACTCGATGCCCCTTAACTTAACTCGGGATCGAATCCCTCTTTGGAGGACCTGGGGCCTCACCTGCAAGGTGTGGTTGGCCTTGCCGCCCCTGGTCCAGCCCAAGGACAGCCCAAATTTCTGGACCACCCCCAGCACATGCCAAAGCCACAAAGACTTGTTAATGTTGTCTGGTCAAGAGTCACAAACTCCCAGAAACTAACACAACATTGTAAATCAACTATACTTCAATTAGGGGGGTAAAAAAAAGAGTCACAAACTCTCCCAAAGGCACATTCTCCAAAGTTCTTGGGCACGAGTGTGGATGTGGTATATGCAGCTTACCGTGTCTCCCAGAGTCAAAAGAGAGAAAGAAAAGCTATTTTCATGGAGGGAGAAACCATCAAGTAAACGTTACCCTGTTTCTCAAAGGAGTAAAGCATAGGACGTGTAAACGAGGCCTCATTTTTAACTCTCCACAGCGACTCCTTTACACTGTCAGTCTCATCACCTAGTACAATGTTTCTTTGAAATAATTTACTGATAAATGATCATTTAGCAAGTTGTTTGCCTATAAGGTCAATACTTTTAAATGAACCACAATTCTATGTATTAGTGATGAACACTGAAAAATTAAATGTAAACAGATTGAAACATCAAACAATGTAGGAGTGAATGTAATAAGAGATGTTCAAAACCTCTGCACAGAAACCTATAAAACATTACTGAGAAATTTAATAAGACTGAAATCAGTGGAGGGAGAGCATGTTCCTGGATTGGAACTCACTAAAGATGTCACATATCCCCAAATTCATCTATAAATTCAATGCAATTCTAGTGTGTTTGGTTTTTTTTTGGGGGGGGTGGACTTGATAAGCTTCTTTTATAATTTTTGTGGAAGTACCAAGTGCAAAAATAGTCAAGTCACTCTTGAAGAGAAGAACCAGGTGGTAGGGCTTGCTCTGCCAGATCAGGGCTTCTTATGAAGTCATAGTAATTAAGTAATTACTTTAGAGTAGTTAAGGCAGAATGAGGGGGAGGGTATAGCTCAAGTGGTAGAGCGCATGCTCAGCATGAGCAAGGTCCCGGGTTCAATCCCCAGTACCTCCTCTAAAAATAAATAACTAAATAAACCTAATTACCCCCCCCAAAAAAACCCCAAAACAAACAAACAAAATTGAACAGGAAAACAAAACAAAGCCAGAATGGCACAGCACTGTCACTGGGTGGTGGAGATCAACAGAAGAGAGAGGTCAGAAAGTGACCACGTGCATTCAGGCACTTGATTTATGATGAAGCTGGTACCTGAGAGCAGAGGGGGAAAGGACTGGCCTTCTGATAAGGAGTGCCGGGACAATGGGGTCTCCACAAGGGAAAGGTGATGCGAAAGGCAGAACAATACAGACTTTGTAAGACAGTAGAAGAGGATGTTTTCATGACCCTGAAGTAGGGAAGGATTTCTTAAATGAGGCAAAAGAATGCTACCATGAAAAAAAGTAATGAAAAATTGGATTTCATTCAATTAAGAACTTCTGTTCATCAGAAGAAGTATGCACCTTACTTGGAATCAATTTAAAAAAGGAAACTAGAAACAACTGTGAGACTGTTAGGAAAATCTGAATTACAGCTGGCTATTTTGATGATACTGAGGAACACTTACTGAAATTTTAAAGCTGTGATAATGGGGTTCTGATTATGTCAGTGAAAGAGGAATCCTTCTCTTTTGGAGAATCACATGGAAGCACTTTCGAGTAAGAAGATACAATGGCTGGAATTTGCTTCAAAGAAACCCCACAGCGGAGTGGAGGTGGGGACTCGAGACGAAAGAAGGCAAGACTGATGGGCACTGGGGCCCGTCACACTCCTCACTCCGTGTCTGTATACGCTTGAAAATCTCCACAATGAAAGGTCAAAGAACAGCATCATAAAAAGAGTGAAAAAGCTCATGTGGTGGGGAAGACATTGCATCACATGTACCCAATAACAAGCAAAAGAATCCATCTGGAATATACAAGGGGGTTCAGAAATGTTCTAAAAGGACAATCCAATAGGAAAATTGGCAGAACATTTCAGCAGATACTTCAAAAAGAGAAATTCAAAAGGCCATAAACATGTAGAGAGGGTACTCAGCCTCACTGGTTACCCAGGAGATGCGAACTGTAGTCACAAGGAGACGCCACCACAGACCCAACAGACCGGGGGTGGGGGTGGGGGTGGGGTGCGGCTTGGAAGTCAGGAGGAGGAGATCTCAGAGCGCGCAGTGGCGCCATCAAATGTTTTACATTAGAAGTTCCTCTCCATCCCCTCCCAACCCATCACCATGACCGGCGATATTATCTCTTAATCACCTTGCACCATCCAGCTCTCTCCCCTTATGGACTCCTGCCCCACCTGTTGAAATTGGCTCCTGTACCCCCAGCCTCCCCTAGTCTAGTCTCCGTAATTTTCACAGCACATTAGACACTGTCACTCCTTGTTGAAACCTCTCCTGCCATCCTGTTGCTTGTGGGGGTAAAAGACACATGCTGGTAAAGCCCGCCTCCTCGGGAACATCCCGGGAGCCTCCTCCCCTGCCCTGTGCTGGGCCATGCTGACCTTTCATCACTTGCTCCTCATGACGCCCTGAGCCGAGGGCTGAGGAGTGTTAGGAAAAGCAAACCCAGAGGTAAATCTAGGTTTTCGCCCTGGAGGAGGTCATAGACAACATGCTTTTCTTGTCTGCTCACAGCTGGAGCATCACCTCCACTTCTGAACGGCACCATGCCAGGCACGCTGATGAGCGCGGGGAGAGTAACTAGTGTTCATGTAGTGCTGGGGCTTCTGCCCCCTACACATAACCCTGGTGAAGCTAGGTGGCCTCACTGCTCGGAAGAGGCAGTGGGTGGAGCCTTGCTGCTCTGGGATGGGTCCTGTGTCCCCTGCACCTGCTGAGATTAGCGTGGCGTCTGCCTTGGGACGCGCGGGCTGGCGTGGTCCGCGGTGAGGGTAAACAGGTCTCATTCCTACTGCAGGGCTGGAACATGACCTGCTCTAAGTGGTGCTCCAACACTCACCCAAGGTCTTCTGTCTCCAGATCCTGCCCACCCACCCCCCACCCCGAGAGAGGGCAGTCAGAACTGGGGCATGTCTAGACACTGTGCAGTCACAGCAGAGGACATGGGGATCCATCTGGGGTGCAGTGGGGGCTGCGGCTTCCAACCTCTCATTGGGCTCCCAAGTTGTGAAGGGAAGAGTCTGGTTCTGTGTTTCTTGAAAAAGCAGAGCTGAGTGTGGTTCCTGAGAGGCGTAACCTCCGTCCCCTGGGCCCCTGAGTGTCCTCTGGCCCCCATGCCTGTTCTCAGAACTGCAGGTGATTTCCACATCCAATCCTCAGGCTGCAGGTGGGAAATGAGGCAGGGGACCACACAGCCAGTGAGCACAGAGCCCGGCTTTGAACCGAGCAGCTTGGTCCGAACCTCAACACCAGCCTCCGCCCGGCAGGCGAGGAGCAGCACGGCTGTCACACCAGGGGTTCCGTAGCTGAGCCCTTGGTTTCTTCTGACGGTGAGGCTCTCTGATGCACTTGGTCCCTGGTTTTGTTTACATATTCCCTAATTTAAAATATTTTATCCTCCTCACACATTAAGTTGACACCTAAAATATTTCATAAGTTTAAACAGCGACAAAGAAAACAATTTCTGGCAAACTGTAAATATTGACATTTAAAATTAAAACTGCCATATCACTTTACAGTGTAACCAAATGGAATATAAATACCGCATCAATCCGATACCCAGCACGGTCCCTTAAAAACAGTACATGACGAACCTCTGCAACGTTCAGATGCTCCACGTTTCTGTGACCCGCAGAAATCCTACTTTCATTTTAATTCCTCCACAGATATTTATCCCAAAATAATATTTTTAATTTGAAAGTCTTACTAATCACTCTACATATTTCTTTACAATCAAAGTGTGTACATAAATTGAAATTTTAAAATTTGCTTTATTTCCCTCATGGTTTTAAGTGTTAAAAAAACTTTTTTGGATTTATTGATCAGTACAATGATCAATTCACAACTGATCAAAACACAAGTATGTTACACATCTGGAGGAATAATTGTTAGCCATGGGAAGTACAATTTTGTTGGAAATGCACCTTTTCCTTTCCTTTTTGTTTTTTTCATTAGTGGAGATACTGGGGATTGAACCCAGGGCCTCATGCCTGCCAAGCATGAGCTCTACCCACCACCCACCCTGGAAACGCATCTTTTAAAGTAGTAATGGGGCTTTACTTTTGATGAGTTCTGGGGCCCGGGGAGGACTGATGGCGGGACTGAGATGAAGCTCTCCATCAGCTCTGTGGCCACACCTCCTTTCTGTAGCTGCCAGCGCCGAGGGCTGCACTCCATCACCGGTAGCTGGAGTGGAAGGAGGCTGTGTCACAGCAGCGTGGCAGCTCCGAACCCAGCCGAGTGACGCCCCCGACACCGCCTAATCCACCGCCAGCTATGTGTGATGACCGGCAGCTGACGTTCAGCAAGCTCTGCCTTCAGGGAGAAGCAAGCCCAGCGCTGGGAATCACCCAGCTTTCACGGGCACCTTTTATGGCCCCAGTAGAGTCCATCCTGTCTGCTGGAAAGGTGTGGTGGATTCAATTCCCGTCCAAAAGTCATCGTTCCAGCTCCTCCTCCCACGGGAACAATTTATTTCTCCCTCCACTGACGCTGGGCTCAACCACATGGCTTGCTTAGGCCACTAGGATGTCAGCAGAGCCACCCCGAGAGGCCTTAGGTGTGGTTGTGGGGTCTGGCCTGGGGCTTGGCCCATTCCCCACAGTCCACCCAGGTCACCGAGACCAGCTCTTCTCTCTGCGCTGCTGCCACGTCCGGTCAGCTGGCCGCCAGCTGGTGCACAGACGTGCGGCAAAACGAGTATGCGTCGTGACACGGCCGAGGCTCATTCAAAGTCCCAAGGGGCTTTTTAAAAATGGAAATTGACAAACTGATTCCAAAATTTATATGTAACCGCAAATGAGTTAGAAGGGCCAGAAAAGAAAGTATCTTTAAAAAAAGAACAGAACTAGATGCCTCACACCAGCAACTTCAAGACTGACAATACAGCAACAGTCATCAAGGTGGCGGAGTCCGTGCAGAAACGTGTTGTTCTGAGATGGAGGTCTGATACTTTCACTTAGAGGCGCCGAGTTTAACTCATTATATCCAGAAAGGTTTGAGGGACATAAAATATTACTCATTCATTTCTGTCTTGGCCAACAAAATTTTTTTTAATGAAATAGTTTTTATCACTTCTTTAAATAAAGTCTTTGGTCAAACTCTTAGAGCAGCAGATTTATTCAATAACTTACCGGGGGAAAAAAGTACCAAAGCTGATTTGCAGAGCCAGGCCTTTCTGTCAAATCTGTCAGCCAAAGAGACACACTTTGGTCAGAAGGTGACTTCATTTTACAACTCAGATGCTCATACACATTTCCAGGAATATTATAGAACCCACTGAGAATTAAATTAAGGAATGCATTTAGTAAAACAGATTACTAAAAGCAGTCAAAATTAAATTGATAAAGTTCTAATGTAGTTGATGTTATCTACTTTATGTTTCAGAAGCAAGAAAATAAATCGATGTGCTCTCTAACATTATTTAATATATAATGATACGACGTAACCAGTATCTAGAGAGAGAGGGTACTTATGAAGCAAGGAGCCTGACAGAAAGAAAGCACGGTACTCCTTCGGTGAATGTGTGTACTGAAGTGTGCCTTTGGCTTCTGAGATTAATTAAATGAGGATCAAGTATAAAAATCAGAAATAGTGGGGAGAGAATAGCTCACAGTGGTACATGCTTGGCAGGCACAAGGTCCAGGGTTCAGCCCGCAGCCCCTCCTCTGTCAACAAGCAAACAAACCTAGTTGCTTCCTCCCCGCCACAAATCAGAAATAACTCCGTTCATTTTGTTGCACATCATGACCAGATTTTCTTCTGAATTTAAAGGAAGAGAAAGGAATACACTGTTTAAAAACAACCACTCTGCTCATTCACTATGAAAATCTTATCTGGGTTTTATCCGATGTATCTTGAAAACCGTGACAGTCCCAGGAAACAGTCCAGGTAGATCTCAGAGTTGTCATCGTCACTGTCACTGGTTCAGCTGCACAAAGGGGCTTTCTCTTTCAGCCTAACGACATGCCAGGCAGGCTGAGTCCTGCAAAAAGGGGACTTGCTGACACGCTTCCAGAAAGGTGTTTTTGGCACTTGATTCTTCTCATCAACGTCTTTGCTTTGCCCTCATGAGATTTCCCCTCGAGGCCACTCTGTTCTTTGGTGCATGTTGGGGACACAGTGGGCACAGTCTAGGTCACCCCTTCCACAGCCCCACTCTGCCACTTCCCTAAATTCAGAGCATCCCAACAGCCAGCACGCCCAGAGCCTGGATCCCAGGGCGCATGGTCCTGGCCTGGCCGTGAACGTTCTCCCAAGCTCAGGTCCAGGCCCCAGGTGGACTTGGGACCAGTGAGGGGCCCTCTGTCCTCACAGAGAGAAGCATCAGTAGAAATGGAGCCTCTGGAAAGAGGCCCTGCAGAGCTCTCCATGCTTCCTGATGATCTGCGGACTCAGGGGCATCTTCCCAGATGCTCAGTGAAACAGACCAACTGACCACCTGGAGATGCTGGATGGGGCCCTCTGAGTCAGGAAACGCAGGAGCCACACACGAGAGATGCAGGCTTGCAACCGGTTTCTGTGTCGCTGCTGAGAGGGAACGTGGCCATGTCTGCCACACGAGATGTAAAAGGGGCACTTGTGTGTTACAATGACTGGCCCCCTTGGGAAGCTAACTGGTGAGCTTCCGCCTACAGCTTCCCCAGGGGACAGGCAATGGCTGGGCTGGTTACGTCAAGTGTCTCCGAGGTGGCACAGGACAGTGGGCAGGGCCTGGACCACTCAGATGAGCAAGCCGGTCCCCTGCCGACGTCCTAGTGGACACTGCGGCTCACCCGCACCAGTCCCTTTGTTCTCCTGGTCTGTGGTGGCAACACGTGCACAACAAACGGGCATGTAAGAGCTGCCACTTCAGAGTGTACGGGTCAGCGACATTCAGTTTGTTCGTAACACGCTGTCATCACTTGTGTGTGGTCTGTGTGATTACAGGCCCCGAAAGAGCCCGGGGTGGGGGCTGTCCCGTGTCTGCAGTCACGGTGAGGTGAGGCCAGGCCGTGGGCATACACCCAGAGGGAACCTTAATTCAAAAAGACACCTGCACCCCAATGCTCATAGCAGCACTATTTACAACAGCCTAGACATGGGAGCAACCTTTTCCAAGACATGGAGACGGTTGGGACCAGCACCGCTTGGGCAGGCAAGCAGATGTGTGTCGCCTGATGTCACACACCACACATGCATGTCACCTGAGACGTGCTCTGGACAAATACCTAGACCCTCACTCTTTGCACATCACCCCCAGTTTACAGGAACCACAGAAGAACACCCCGAATGTCGCGAGGAGGCGGCAGCAGACGAGGTGAGAGACTGGGGCTCCTGCTGGAGCGACGGCACTGAGCGGATCCTCATTCACAGAGCGGCTGGAAAGAACACCCTTTGTGGTGGACCGGAGAGAACTGGTCTGGGGTCAGAGCAGTGAGAATTCACAGGGCGGGAAGGCGGGGCGCCACCTGAAAGGGGCACAAAGGAGCATCTGGGGCCTGTGAGAGGCACACACATGTGCCCAGAAAAACGTCCCTACTGTTTTCAAATAAAAAATCTTATTTTTAACAAAATCATTGTGGCAAAATACACATAAAATTTACCATTTTAAAGTGGCATTCAGTACATCCATCACGTTGTGCCACCACCATCATTATCCAGTTCCAGACATTTTTCATCACCCCAAGTGGAAGCCCCGTACCATTAGCAGTCACCCCCCTCCCTCCCCTCTCAGCCCCTGGCAGCCACCAACCTGCTCCCTGTCTTCATGGTCTTGCCTATTCTGGACAGTTGCTGTAAGTGGAAAGTAAAGGGAAAAAAACCTTCGTTTTCCCTTACATCACTGACAACACTTTACTCAGAATATTTCACTTGACACTTCTGGTCACTGGACGTGTGGGTGCTGGCGTCCCGGAACTCACCGCCGTTCTGACGCCGTCTGCCTGGAGTTGGCGTCAGACCCCACAGGCGGGGGGCCTGGTCACAGACCGTCCCAGCAGCACTCGGGAAAATGGCTCACTTCGAGATTACCGGTGGGTCACAAAGAACACAACCCAGGACCCCCAGAAGGAGGAGAAGCGTAGGGCACGCCACCCTCCTGCACTTCCGCGTGGTCCCCGGGGCGGAAGCTCTCTGATCCTCTTACGCTGATATCAAAACCAGACAAAGACAGTACAGTGAGAGATAAATGCGATCAACATCCCTCACCTGTAGATGCAAAAACCCTTAAAAAACAGTAGCTGATGGAATTCATCAAGATACCAAAGGAGTCTCCTACCACAGCCAGGGGGGCCTATTCCAGGGACGCAAAGTGATTTGGTATTTGAAAATCAGTAACTGTAACCCATCACATTGAGTCTAAAGAAGAAACATTGCCCTATCAATAGGTATGGAAAAAGAATTTGACAAAAATTTCGTAACAACTCATGATTAAACAGCGATACCTTTCGGGGGCTGGATGAAGGGCACACAGCGTGTCTGTTACAGCTGTGGTATCTCTTACAGCTGCACGTGCAACTACAAGTATCTCAGAAGAAGTTTCATTAAAACACAAACATGCTCTAACTTCCCATTTTAAGAAGCCAGGAAAAGGGCAAGTTAAGCTCAATGTAATGAGAACTCCAGCCTCAGAAATCAATTGCTACAATTCAGTACCTGTTCCGATAAAACCCTTGGCCGCCTGAGAACAGAAAAGAAGGCGCCGTCCTCAACTTGGCAGAGGACATCACCAAGGGCCTGCAGCTAACGCCCTGCCTAACTGGTGAAAGGGGACGGGGCTGTCTCCCAAAGACGAGAAACAGGGCGAGGAGGCCTGACCCCACCCCTTCCGCTCCGCAACGCGCTGGAGTTCCAAGCCATGCCAGCGAGGCAAGAGAACCCTGGAACTGCTTATTCACAGCGGACGCGACTGTGCACACGGACAAGCCTGAGGACTAAGAGGTGAGCTCGCCGAGGCTGCCGGCGAGGGTCGGTGGGAATAATGGCGCTACTATACTCTTGGCCACCAACACTTGAAAAATTTAAAACATAAAAGCATCAAAAGCATAGAGCAGGAATACGGGTAACAAAAGATGTTTAAGACCTTTATTGACACTGACGATAGCAAGGCATTACTGAAAGTAAAGGTCTGAAGAAACAGAGATAACATATTAAGTTCATGTTTTTGAAGACTCAATATTCTTAAGATGTGTTCTCCCCAAACTGATCTATAAAGTCAATGAAGTTCCAATCACAACAATCCCACCGCCAACTTTTCAGATAAAATCACACTGAGGCACAGTTAAGGAAATGAACAGCCACACCCCAGACTGGGAGACAGCGTGCGGGAAACGAGTGTCGGACAAAGGCTGGCATCCAGGACACAGGGAACTCCTACCGCCCAGGAGCAGGACGGTGAACAGCCCAATTCTAACTCTGAGCAGACACTTCACAGGAAAGACGCACAAATGGCCGAGAAGTACAGGGAACGTACTTGAATGCTCAACGTCGCTGCCCGCTAAGAGGATGGAACACGTACCCACCACGAAGTCTAAAATTGTGAGGGACTGACCTTACCAAATGCTGGTGAGAATGTGGAGCAACAGGAAGGTTTATGCATTGTTGGCTGAAGTATGAAATTGCATAACCTCAGTGGAAAATGGTTTGAGAGTTTTTAATAAAGCCAAACGTACACTTATCGTAAGTACCAGAAATTTCACTCAGTTGTCTGCCCGTGGGAAATGGAAACCACGTCCATTTGTACATAAACGTCCACAGCAGCTCCATTCTAACAGCCAGAAACTGAAAACAACTCAGACATCCCACCCCCAACAGGCGAACAGGCTGTGGTGCACACAGTCACGCCACGGAGCATCACCATGAAAGGAACGATGACCACACGGACACTGAGAACAGCCTGGGCGTGAAAGAAGCCAGAAGAGCAGGCACGGACGGCAGTTCCAGAAGCAACGAGAAGACGGGTGTGCGGCGCTGCGGGCGGGAGAGGGGATGCCCGCTGCGGGGCAGGGCAACAGCCGCGATCCCACCCGCACGCGCAGACCAAGCCGGATGCGCGTGCCTAAGAAAGTCACCCATGTGGAAACGCGACCTTGATGGCGCTGACGAGGGAGGCGGGGGCTGCGACCCTTCTGGGGAAGCAGAGGCAAGCAGGGCCCGGGGGACTTTCGGGTGCCAGCACGATTCTGTTTCCGAATCTGCGTCAGTTACACGAGGGTCCTCCTGTGTGAAAAATTCAGTGAGGTCTAAGTTCACGTGCCCTTTTTGCCATTTAAATTAGTCTTTAATTAAAATAACGTCACAATACCAGCAGCTGGAGATGGAGGGTGAGGCTGTGGACAGGCGCGCCCTCGCCTTTTTCACTGCTTCTCCTGCCCAATACGGGCGCGCTTCAGACGCTGGCTCATCACACGGCTGTTCCTGCACGCCCGGCCTCCAGCCCACGCACCGGCTTCATACCCGTCACCACCCGTGTGTACCCGTTCTCTTCACCAAAATCTACTCCCCTTCCTGTGACCTACGGGACACTGGAGACTCACCAGCAGTTCTCTGACTGGAGGGCAGGTCAGACCAGCAGCAGCCAGCACTGCTCTCGGGTAGATGTGCCCTCTGAGGCTGGAGCTCTCGCAGCCCCGCAGCAAAATCCCTGCAAGGCCTGCGGAGCACTTCACCCATCACACCAGCCTTTTTTTTTATTTAATCCGCACAGTCAGCATTTTGAAGATGAGGAAACTGGGGCTCAGAAACCAAGAGAAACTCAGAAGGGCGACATCCCCTTGACCCTTTCAGATGAGGAGGGACACAGACTGCACACAGAGAAGGTGCCTCTACCCGGAGGCCATACCCTCAAGGCCCTCCCTGGGGGCTGGGCTCTGGGGCCCCTCCCCCCCAGTCCCCAGCGCTGGAGACCCCAGTCCTACGGCCCAGCCAGATTAGGGGGGGCCCAGGGGACTCCATGCTAACAACTCCCTTGATGAGGGCACTTCAAGGAAACAGCTTTCTGGAGGCCGGATGGCGGCGGCAGTGCCAGGGGGACACGGAACAAGAAGGTTGGCTTATGCTGGGCCCTCCTTCTACATAATGCTCTCGACTTGTCTAGAAGACAAAGAAAAAAGAAACTAGTAATTATTGGGAGCTCTCCTGTGTGTAATTTTATCTGAAAAGTCACCTGAGAAACTTCAAACAATTTGAAGGAACAGAACCAAGAGAAAGGCTATTACACCCAGAACGCTACTGGTAACACCTTTTTACTAGGTCACAGTAACTGTACAGTTCATTATATTCTTCCTGAGAATAATTTACATCCCCCAACGAACTAAAGGGAAGGTATATTTTTCAAAAGACTTTAACAGAATGGATGGTAAAACTGGACATCAAAAGGAAACCAAATCTCTGCTTTGCTCAATTCTCTCCTGGGAAGAGACACAATGAAAGGTTAGTTAACTCCAGTGGCTGTAAAATAGTCAACATGGCTTTAATCTTTCTTTATAAATTATATAAAAATGGAGAACAGGGATGGTTCCAGAACGTCTTCTCGATGCAGCTGGAGGTGCTCTGGTACAAAGCATTCTTCCAGGAGAAACGGCATTGCTACAAAAAACTGGCACGTCGTTCTGGTGAAGAAAGACAGAAGTTTTTAGTGCGTTCTACGGCTAGTTTCCGACCAGATGCCCCACGGACCCACACGGAGGTAAACGGCAGGAAGGGGCTGGTTTTCTTTGAAACGACTTAAGTCTTCAAAATATAGCTTTTATATTCTTCCTTTGTAAAGTGGTATTAGCATCTTGCAACTGAAGAAAGTTCTAACAACAAAAACCCCTGTCTGGACAGTGAATCTGTCGGAGGCAAAGAATTCTCAGCCCTGTGGGTTTCCTGGAATTCTCCACTTCCTCCTCTCCTTCCAAAATGCAGCCAGGCTGGTTCAGGAATCACCGCATCACCGCCGTGGCCATTTCCATGAAAGCATATCCTAATGTGAACAAACTCTCTTCTTCACGATTCTCAAAACTTCTCACGTACAACTTTTATCCTCAGAAAAATGCCACATTTTGGATCCCGGGCTTTTCTGAACACCATGATTAAAGAACCAAAACAAAAGCTGAACCCAAATCAAAATGCAGTTAAACTGTACGAGGGCGAAGAGTCACCCAGCCGCCAGACCCAGAGCTGGCGCTGCACGTCCTGGCACCCGGGCGGGAAGGGTGTCGCCGGGCAGGCCCGGGCACTCAGTGCGGCCTCGTCTGGCCGAGCACCTTCAGTCTGGCCTGGTCGATGACGTCCAGCAGGTTTTTGGCGTCCACGGCCAGGGCGTGCGCGGCTGTCAGCATCTGCTTTTTGTACTCCTGCTGCAGGCTGGTCATGACGTACTGCTGGGCCAGCTTCATCTTGCTGATGAGCTCGCCCAGGTCAGAGTTCAGCAGCTTCTGGGCCATCTCGATCTGCAAGGACAAGACAGTCAGGACAGCCGCCTCCGAGGGCTCTCGGGGAGTTTCTACGCACCTTCCTCAGAAGACTTCTTTCTTCCCCTTAAACAAGTCTTCTGGGGAGACTCACCGCTTCCACTGCGTGCGCTCAGGCACAGCGGCCTCTGCCCTCTCCTGAGAGCCTGCAGCAACCCCACCACCCCAGCCTCCACCTGGCCTGCACTATTCCGACTTTATCCATCCCAGGGCTGGGGAGGGCTTTTCCTTCCAGAGTCTGACAGAGCCTCCGAGGTCACTGGACCAGAGCCTCTCCTGGCAGAGCAGACAACTGAGGTGTGGAGTGAGTGGCTGGGCCCCCGCCAGGTGTGTCCAGGGCAGGACAGCACCCGGCCTGCACCTGCAGGCCTGCGCGCCCTCTACTGCACCTACTTCAAGACCTTCGTCTCCCCACAAGGGCTTGTATCAGGAAGTCATGAGACACTCCTGCCCCATCGTGATGTAAACCCTAGACCCTTCCGAACTGACCAGAATCGGCAGTGAGGGCAGTGGTGGTGGAAGAGGCCGCAGAACGTGGATGAGAGGCCACAGGATGAGAAAGCTTTGCCTGGGGTGTCTCACCATCCTTCCTGCCTGTTCGTTCAATCACCGAAGATGTACCCACTTGCTCTCTTAAGTTACTGAGCACTAGCTGTGCACAAGCCCTTGGTGTTGTGCTACAAGGACAACCTGGACAGGCTGGCACTCAGGTCCAGTGTGGGAGAAGCGTGCACTTGGTACACACCGGGAATGTCACCCCAGAAGGGGACACAGAGCAGCGAGCAGCTCCCTCCCTCGGAGGTGCAAAGGGATTGACAAGGAGAACTGGCGTGAGTTTGGCCCAGGCTGTACAGGCAGGCCGGCTTCAACGGGAAGGGCCTCACAGACACCAGGCTGGCCTGTCCTGCTGAACCTGGCAATGGGAGGCCTCAGAGACTTTTGGGAAGGGGAGTAACATAGTCTGGACAGCTCTGGTGGCCGTGTGGAAGGTGAGCGGGAGGTCAGGAGAGCCGGGAGGCAGAGCAAGTGGCTAAGTGGTGACTCAGGGAGGAGACGGGCATGAGGACGCAGCAGCGAGGCCCCAGCTGGGACCTGACAGTGACCGTAGGAGGGTGGCTCCTGGTGCGAAGGGGGGCTGAGCATGCGGTTGGGCCCATCGACTGAGGCAGTGGAGTGGGCGACCAAGGCAGACATCCAGCAGACGGGGGACCAGAGCTCAGGTAGCGGGTCCACTAAAAGCACAGGGTGTGGGAGGCATCCGACACTCGGATCTCTTGGGGGGGGGAATGCCAAGGAGAAAAAGGGTCCGTGAAACACAAGCGGGTGGGTGACACCGTGGGGTGGCTGCACTCAGGGCAGCAGAGAAGATCTGGGGGTCTCGCTGAGGGGTCAGGACCGGGGGCTGTGGCCTCTGGTGACCCGTGGGAAGCAGGTGGGGAGGGGCCCCGGGAGGGGGGTGGCAGCGGAGGGATCAGGGCTGGTGCTGAGACCATCTCAGGTTGATCGTTACAGCAGGAATTCAGAAACCATCCTGGCAAAATATTCATTTGTGAGGGTACATTTTCATGCCTCTGGCACTTGGAGCTTCTCCACTTGTGGACAAAAATTTTGCTCACCGTGCAAACCAATTAAAGTGCTAACAGAGCAGATAAACTAGCTAATCCCCTAACTGTAGGCAAACATAAAGCTACGCTGTGGCCACCGGTCAGAGGCGTTCTTCAGAACGACTCAGTAGTGCCGTGCAGACAAATTGATGCCATTTATGGAGGACCGGCTGTGACGACTGCCCCGCTCGTCCTGACAGCTGGATGTGCTGTCGGACACGGCCTCCGAGGAGGACGCAGCATCACCGTGGATGCAAACCTCAGCCTAACAGGGGAAACGTGGGCCTTCACAGACTCCCCCACTCAACTCGAGGACCGCTCCGCCTTCTGTCTCAGAGGACAGAGGGGCTGAGGAACTGTCCAGAAGAGAGGCTTACAGACCCGCCGTGTGATGTCAGGGGAAACACGAGCCCTGGACTGTCTGGAACCAGAGGAAAAAGCATTTCTGGGTGACTGATGAAACCGGACAGAGACCTGGCGACCAGAGGAGCACGCTAGTCAGTGCTGAGCTCCGGGAGGGGGAGCGTGCAGGTCAGAGAACAGAAAACGCAATTGGAAACAGGGAAGTCAGAGGGCGCGATACACAGCCTGTGCCCGACGGCTCAGGAGAGGCAGCTGCCGCGTGTGTGCAAGTGAAGAGACGATGGGGTAGGCACGCTTGAAAATTCTCTGTACTATTCTTGAAACCTTTCTGCAAGTTTGAAATCATTTTAAAATAAGAACCAAGAAAACAAAAACAGACAAACATACACGGTGCCTGCTGGGCTGAGGGACAGAGGAAAACTATGGCGGTGGGAGCTGGAGGCGAGTTGTGGGAGGTGAGCGGGGCTCGTGCCGGCCTGGACTCCAATGTACTTACTGCTCACGAGGAATTTTTGTATCGCTGTTTGACGTGGAACACCAGGGCCCCTTGCCAACTCTAATCTTCCAGAGGAACTCAAGGAGGGGGGGCGGGATGCCCCCCCGACCACGCCCGCTGCCTCCGCTTCATCCTCTCCTCCAGGGGCTCCATCGAAGGACCCGCCCGGCACCTGCACCCCTCACCCCGTCCTTCAGGCCAGAACGCGACATGGTTCACACCACTCCTGGATGAACAGCCAGGCCCAGGTAGGCAACACCCTTAACTGTCCTCGGGATGAAGGCCTGCCCGCGCTGAGGGGAGAGGCTGCGCCCTACCTCACGGTGGGTGCTGGCTGGCAGGGCAGGAATGGTCTCGTCCACGGTGGCCAACAACGTCCTCAGGGCCAGGCCGACTTCCTAGCAGACAGGATCACACCAGTGTCAGGACACACGTAAAGGAGCTTCATGCCAGCAATGACCACCTCCCCTTCCACTTACATGACTTGCTTCGTTTTCACCACTTGAAGGAAAACCTTTCTTTTCCTCAGTGCTGAGCCTGATCTCGTTAAGTAACAAGGCTGCTTCTCCCTGAAGATTCAGAGCTCTGACACTCACGGCCCTGCCGCCCGAGGAGGGGCCACGTGGATGTCGGTGAAACCAGCGCTGGGCCCTCCGCAGTTCGCTGCGCCCTCACGGCTCCGACGCCCACCCGCCAGCGCCTGGACCTGACGGCACCTCCCCCATGGGCTCAAGGACCCCGTTCTCTCCCCAGGCCTCCTAGAGGCCTCACGGCGCTGGCAGAAAGGACACTACTGTCCAGCTTCACGCGACGGCATCACACAGTGTTCCTGCTTTTTTCACACAAGATGATCTGTGTGAGCAGTGGTTACCAAGGGGCTCTGCTCCCCCAGGACAGTCCCATCCCAGGGTCATGGTCACCACGTGGGGCGGATGCCTGAGCGTCAGGCCTGACCCACCGCACAAGCCCACACGCGGGCCTGCGCTCACCTTCACCATGGGGACGTACTCCTCCGGCGGAGCTGGCTGGATCTTGCTGGACATCTCGATGACCGCCCTCACCAGGCCCGTCACGTTCTCGTACACCCTGTCGTTGGACCGGTCCAGGTTGGCAGTGGGAGGGGGGCTGATCTCCTGGGGCTGAAGCTGCCAACACAGAAGCCGGTTACCTTTCTATTCTCCAGTAGGTGGCGCCGTATCACCGCAACTCGGGGAGAAAGGGTCTTTAAAAGAGATCAAAGCAGATCACATAGCTGATTTTCTTGTCATAGGGGACACGGTTCAGTTTGAGGATGACAGTAAAGTAGTTCATCCAAATGACAAAATGAGGTGTAACTTTTTCCAACTTTGAGCTCAGTTAAAGGAAATAAGACACAATCACACATTATACTAAAAGCCCCAGATTCTTTCGGAGAAGTGGTTTATTGCCCCCCAAGATCATTCACCAAAAGAGAAAGAACCCAGATACTCTACGTCTCCTTGAGGAGTTTAGAGAAAGCTGGCCAGGAGGTCAAGCGCTCCACATTAAGACGAAGAAGTTCCACTTGGTCTGAAAGCTGCAGTGGAGCCTCTGGGGCTGGGGCTCGTGGCCTTCAGACCACGGTGGGAACGTGTGTTCCTGGACGATTATACAAAGTGACCAGCCCGAGTCTTCTTCAAGTGACACTGCCAGCCTGCAGATCTCTGCGGAGGCCAGAGCCCTGCAGGTGCTGTGGCGGGGGGGGGGGGGGGCCTGCTTCCACACTCTGCAGACCTGACAGGGGTGAAACGGAGGAACGTACGTAAAGGTGCCCACACCAGGGCTGGGGCACAGAGGGACTCCAGCCCATGTTACCCAAGACAACCTGTGCCCTGAAGGCTGCACAAGGCCTCTGGGGAACCTTCAGTGGACTTAAGAATTCAAATTGGCCACACTAGGCACAGAAAGGACAGTGTACGTCTACTTTAAGAAAACTAACTTACAGCACCCAGTAGCTGCTCACTCAAGAGTCTGCTGTTAGTGCTCAGCCTAAAACTCTGTGCCCACTTCTGAACCCTCGGGCTGACTGCCCAGAGGCCTGTAACTTGCGTGTGCCGGGTCTGGAATATTCTGTCACTGCAAAGATGTTCATGTCTCACTCTTGAGCACAAGTAAATGCTGCTTTTGGTGATGAGCCAAGCAAAAGAGCCCTCCCCAGGCTTCCCGATTCCTGGTCCAGAGTCACATGCAGAGCTGGGTGTGATAAAGAGCTGGACAGACACACAGACACCATGTGCTTACCCTCCACGGCTATTGTCGAACAGAAGGTGAGGACAAGTTAAAGAAATTTATCAGAGAAAGGGAAAAAAGAAAAACAATATTAATAAAGGCAGCAGACACCCCCCAGTAAAAACCCGAGCAGGGCAGGAGGCACGCAGTTCCGCCTGCCGCCTCTCAGTGCAGGGCCATCAAAGCGCGGCCACCGGGCCTCAGCTCAGGGCACCGCGTGCTCAGTAGGGCTCTGCCGCGCACCGTGCTTGTTCCCATGAGTAAGTGAGGAAAACAGCATGCAAAGCCGAGAGTGACAATCTGGCAGCCATGCAAGGATCCAAAGAATTAGGGGTCTTTTAAAAAGAAAGAGGGCGCATCTATGCTCGTAATCACGGGAAACTGCCCATCGGACTCTGAGTGGCTCGTGAGGAACAGCAGCCTCACGCCCTGCCCCGCCGCCAGCGTCCCCACCCTCCTGGATGGGCTCTCAGCCGTCCTGAGGTGGAGAAGACGCCTGGCTTGGGGCTGTGTTTAAAGACATCAGGAGCTTATTTTTAAAACAAAACGAAAACAAACTAAAATAGAAAGCCCTTCACTGAACCAGTTCTTACGGTTACTTTAAACCCCTTCCCTTTAAAACTTAGAAGTTTTATTGAATGTTTTTTTCTCTACTTAAACCAAACCTGCTCCACTGTAACTTGGGAGGCTAAGTTAATTGGGGGAAATAAGGGTATCTTGTCCTTTCTTCAGTGCTGTCTGAAAAGTATGCCCTTTGGTACAGAAGTTTAGCAGAATCCTGAACCTGGAGGTTCCATCTTCCACGCGCGTTATCTTCCGTGCACTGGAAAGAGGGTGGTTACTCGTAACCACATCATTTCCAAGAGGAGGCGTCTCTGCGTTTTCCTCTGCGCTGAGGCGGCGTGTGGAGCTCTGCTCATGGAGCAGGGGCACCCAGTTCAGAGTGGCCCAACGTGAATGGTCCACCAACATGAACGGGGGGCGCCGCAGACAGGGCTCCTTCAGAAGAACTTCAGCGGCTCCAGACCCCGGGGGGGAGTGTGCCGTACTCCAGCCTGTCCTTTCGTGTTTACGCTCCGCCCGACTCCTGTCAGTGCAGCACCCTCACGCTTCCAGGGGCCGTGCATGGAGCCCCCGAAGCGCCAGCTTGGAGACATCCGCTCCTGCTTCCCTGCTCCCCGGGGCTCACCCACCTGGAGTCTCCTTGGCAGGCGGTTAGGAAACACAACCGCCCGCGGGGACACGGTCCTTAAAGACTCAGCTCGGGACCAAACTGTCAAGCCACCAAGGAGAAACTGAGGCTGGTTGCTGGCTAAACATAATTTGGATGAATTATTTCAGTTATACCCAGTTAACGGTGAGCATTTCTGTATTAAAACAGTACTGTTCTTTTAGACTGGATTTGATAACCACTTCCAAACAGATGAGTAATGAAGAAACAGAGACATACATGTCATACTTACTATTTTAAAATGTTTACTGAGTGTATTTTAAGTAAGCTTACTCTTTCTATTAAGATTCCTACTTGCTTAATCCCCTACAACAAGGGTATTTCCCAGTTACATTCATGCACGTGTTATTCCAAATGTAAAAAATGAATATAGGTCAGAATGCTAAGCTGGTGTCTGATCTACTTTTAAAGTTGGTCTTTCATTGCAATATAAACCATTTTGAAAGTTTCTTCTTTTCCTTATGAAAATGAATAAAGTTCTTTAACCCAGTTTCTCTCTTTTCTTTTTAAATTTATGTCAAGAAGCCACATTAGGAAAGGTTGTGTCCTCCTTTGCTCCTCTGTGGTGCCTGCAGGCTTGTGGGGAGGTTTCCCGGGACTGGAGGCCCAGGAGCTGGGGGAGCCAAGCCCCAGGCAGCGCTCAGGACCAGCACCCCAGTTTCCAGGAGCTGAGGACCCAGCCGGCAGGGAGCAGGCTGGTCCCAGACGGTGCCGGTCACTCCCTCCCTGGTCACCACCCTCTGGACTGCGGGCTGATTCACACCCTGTGCCTGGAGATGACACTTCCTCTGCCCGGGGACAACCTCTCTGATGTCCCGAGTTGGCAGTGCACCTGCTTCTATCCAGGGATCAGCTGTCGGCTCTGGAGGGGCACTTGGAGCAGAAGCACACACTGCCCATGTGGACAGCTACGGGGAGGCTGTAACCCTGAACACGCCCTTTACCTCTGTGAACCTCAGCTGTCTCGTGTGACAAGTGGGAAAAATAATAGCCCCGCCCGTGAGCTGATGTGAGGATTTCAAACACATGGGCCAGGTCCGTCCCAGCACTCGGCACTCAGTAAGTGGTGATTATTCGTGAAACAAAGTCAGTCTTAACTGATGCCATAGGTACTGGGCTCTAAGATGCACCTTTTCTCTACGCACCACTGCGGAGGAAAGCCACACCGCCAGCTGGATTCACACACTAGCCTGATTTCAGGGACACTAAAATGTGAAGGAAAAGCGTACGGGGGAATTGAGGAACAGGATGTACTTTGACAGGTGATCTGTCTGATGGGAAGCAGAGAGCGCCCGCCTGAAGCGGGTGCGAGGAAGATGAGGTGGCACTTGCAGTCTCCACGCCACGCCTCCCCTCTCCCCCCACCGCCCACAGCCCCGCACACTGAGGCTTTGCAAACGCAGCTCTGGCCCCAGATGGAGACCGAGGAGCCACACGGACAGCCTTGGCGACAGTGAGCGTAAAGAAGGCCTTAATTCTTGGATTACAGGTGTGTGATCCATTCTTTAAACCAGAAGCCGTCCCAGCACCAATGTTAAAGAAACATCCTGTCTGATGAGACAGCGTACTCAGAAAGTTGGGCTCAGACTAAGGCCCTAGAATTCCTCACGTGAGAGAAGCAGAAAAGACGGCTTCCCAGGAGCGCTCGCCGACTGTGAGAGGGCTTCAGCGCTGGCCACCCCACCCCCCGGCCCCGGCCCTGGCCCTGCTGCGTGTGGCAGGGTCCTCGCCCAGGCTCACCTTGACCCCCTCGTTGTAACTGTCCCCGGGGCTGCCGAGACTGGCGAGGCTGCCCAGGTGGCCAGGGGCTCCGGGACGCGGCGGTTTCTTTGGCGGAGCTGCAGGGTCTGGAAAAGGGAATGGGTCCCGCTCAGTGACGTGGTGAAGAGGGAGGAAACAAGCCCCAGACACACGCGGACCCTCCACAGGCATTTCTGACGCATCAGAGCAACGAATTCTGTTTTCAGTGTTCTCGACATGGGCTGAATTTAGTAAACGTCACACTCGCCATGTCTGTAGAGGACAAGTGCGACCAGGTCATGAGGTGTTCCAGAGCTAAGAAGTGACATACTTCAAAGCCCCGCTCCTTCCAAATCACACAAATTCTGGGACACGCAATTCATTTCTTCACTTACCTGGTTTGCCCACAGGCTGATAGATGTGCTGGTTTCCAGTCTGCAGGAAAAGAAAAGTCTGGTCAGCGCACTAACAGGGTAATGACCCTCCCCTCCCACCCCCTTCGCCCACCTGACACCTGTGCTGAACGCTGGGCTCAGAGACCGAGGCGGGAGGAGGCGCACGCCTGCAAGGCCGCAGCTGGGGGATTAGACTAATAAGCAAATAATGCCCACAGGGTGTGGGATAAGGGCTGGGGAGGAAGCACAGGACACGGTGGGATCACGAACAGGGGTAGTTGCCTGAAGAAATTATGTCTATGACGTAAAGTGCGTTGGGACCTGGTGGGACACCTCCATTGGTTCTGGACAAGCCACAGGCCAAGTCAAGAAGCCAAACCACAGGCCGTGACTTCCGCCCCCAGGGCAGGATGGAAGGCCAGCTCCACAGGAGACCTGTCCTGCTGCAGGCAGCTACCCCTGCAACTGCAATCCAACCAGCTACCTGAGGCTCGCCGAGCGAGAAGAAATACCTATGGAGCTGCACTTCTGCAAAGACTTTCCCTGCTTATTTTAAAATAACAAACTCGTTAAAATACATCCATTTGAAGGTGCTTTATTTTCTACTGAGAAGAGATCCATTTCTTTGAAACGCAAGGACCATGAAATGGCACACACGGTTACAAGTGCTCCTCTCCCAGAATCACAGCTGCTTCCAATGCTCCACGAGACGCTCCTGATTCTGAAGACTTGCAAAACCCTCCGAGCTGGAAGGCGTAAAGAAGGAGGATTCCTTCCACGCTGACTGTGTGCACCACTTTTCCACCAGCCCTTTATTTGACAGTTACTGAACACCTGCTGTTCGACACTGTTCCAGCCCAGAACAAGGCCCTGCCCTTCCGGAGCCGACAGCGCAGAGAAGTGGGAGGTAACAGCAAGCACGCAGGACGGCATGCTGCCCGGGGTGCGGAGGGGCCGCGTCCAGTGAGAAGAGGAGACGGGTGTGGGGTGGAAGGTGAGGAAAGTGCAAGTGTAACAGGAAGGTCAGGGCCTCTTGGCCGTAGCCCTGAGCACAGGGGAGGGGTGGGGAAGCTGTGCAGACTGGGAGGAGAGCAACCCGGAGACAGGGCCCCAGGAGAGCAGAGCGTGAGGAACCCAGGCGCTGGCAGACGGGAGAGTAAGTGAGCAGAGGGCAGAGGGACACGGGCCCCAGCTTCACAGAGACACACGCTGCACTCGCTGACCCGGGCAGTGAAAGGTGTAAAACACAAACACTCAGGTAACAAGAAGTGCGTTCCCTGCGACGTCCTACTCTGAGAGCGCTGTGGATCAATCAGCAGGTGCACGCGCCGGGCCGGGCAGCACCCAGGGCTCCCCACGCACGAGTCTGAGGGGGTGCCGGTCCCCTCGCGCGTCCAGGGCCGGCCCTGCAGGGGCCACTCGCCCATCTGGGGCTGTGGTTTGCCCACGTGCACACCGAGCCAACAACACTCACCCACCACGGGATGGCGGTCATAAGGTGAGCAAGCTGCCTACTTGGATGTTATCTTGAAAACCCAAATCGTTTTTGTTTTTACTCTTCATGCACAAAGGCGGGATCAGCCTCCTCGAGGCAGTGAGCTGCGTCTGCTGACAAGCTCAGACCTGCTCACAGGCCCACACTGCTCTCTGGACATAGGGTTCTCCCCGAAGCCCGTGCACTTTCAGACGTGTCAGTGGGAAGGGGGCCACACAGAGCGCGGTCTTAGCAAAGGACAGAAGAGAAAGAGCCCGCAGTGGTCAGTGCGTGTATGGGCCCCACAACCTGAACCAGACCCCGGAGGAGAAGAGGCCCCCCACGGCCAGGCTATTCAGGTCTTCTGCCTACTTTTTAATCGTGTTACTTGTTTTTTTGATGTTGAGTAGTATGAGCTGTTTATGTATTTTGACTGTTAACCCCAATCATATTTGCAAATATTTTTTCCCATTCAGTAGACTGTCTTTACGTTTTGCAGTGGTTTCCTTTGCTTTTAAGTTTAATTGGGTCCCACTTGATTGAAATTGCTTATAATAGCAAAAAACGCTGTGATCATTTATGTCAAAGGCTGTTCTGCCTGTGTTTTTCTCTGGGAGTTCCATGGTTTCTGGTTTTACATTTAGGTCTTTAATCCATTTTGAGTTATTTTCTGTAAATGGTGTTACAGAATATTCTAACCTCATTCTTTTACAGATATTCATTTCATTTCATTCAGTTTTCCAGCACCACGTCTTGAAGAGACCGTCTTTTCCACTGTGTCTTCCTGCCTCCTTTGTCACAGATTGACTGTAGGTGTCTGGGTTTATTTCAGGGCTCTCTATTCTGTTCCATTGATCAACGTGTCTGTTTTTGCACTAATACCACACTGTTTTGATTACTGTAGCTCTGTAGTATTGTCTGAATGTGTGTGATTCCTCCAGCTCCATTCTTTTTCAAGGTTGTTTCAGCTGAGATCTTCCTGTGTTTCCATACAAATTTTAAAACTTGTTCTAGTTCTGTGAAAGATGTCATTTGTATTTTGATAGGGGTTGCACTGAATCTGTAAATTGCCTTGGGTCGTGTGGTCATTTTAACAATATTACTTCTTTCAATCCAACGACACAGTGTATCTTTCCATCTGTGTCGTCTTCAATCTCTTTCATCAGCGTCTTACAGTTTTCTGTGTACAGGTCTCTTACTTCCTTAGGTGGGTTTACTCCTAGGTATCTTATTTTTGATGACATGGTAAATGGGACTGTCTCCTTAATTCTTCTTTCTGATCATTTGTTGTTAGTGTACAGAAATGCAACAGATTCCTGTTTATTAATTTTGTATCCTGCGACTTTACCGACGTCATTGACGAGCTGTTAGTTTTCCGGTGGCATCTTTTGGATGTTCTATGTATATATCATATCATCTGTTAACAGTGACAGTTTTACTTCTTCCTTTCCAATTTGGATTCCTTTTATTTGTTTTTCTTCTCTGATAGCTGTGGCTAGGACTTCCAAAACTATGTTGAATAAAAGTGACGAGAGTGAACGTTCTTGTCTTGTTCCTGATCATAGAGGAAGTACTTTCAGCTACATGTTATCGTTTCAATGTAAGGAAGGAGCACCCTGTGTGATGTTAAGTGGGGAACAGCATGACCTTGTGCTTGTGGACCAAGGAATGCCCAACACTCTGTAGCACCCACTGCGCCAGCATATCTGACAGGAAATGCCAAACCTTCATGTGCTGGAGACCGAACACATCTTACAGGCAGCTGATTTTATTGCAGAGATGAAGGAAAACTACGCATCTTGGAGACGGATGATGACACGCCTCGTGTACGTACACGTGCGTGTCTAGAGATAAAATGGTTTATTTCTACTCAGAAGCCTTATTAGGATGGAGATTTATCTCCCTGTGTCTGTTGCCTGGCAGCTACAGGTTTCCCGTTTTTACTGGGAACTTCTTTAAGTGTTTAAAGAAACTTGAACTTATTTTAACCAGACGTCTGCTGATGAAAATCCTAACAAATCAACTTTAACTGCCCCCCCCCCGAAGACTAGGGAGTATTTCCACCAGACTTTAAATACATTTGGAATAATAATAAGCTGGCTCTTTAAACAGAATTTCAGGTATTTCTCCTCACAACACCCAGAAGAAAAATACCTTGCTTGAACCGGTTTTCTGTGACAGTAGAAACATTCATAACCACACAGCGAGAGTATAAAAATGTAGCAGGTGACAAGTCGTTGTAGCAACAGTTAATGTGTATACTTATTTCTCTGGGGCACAGAGAGTTCAGCCCGCTACTGAAAAGACTGTATTAGTAATGGGGCAGACACTTCTGTAGCTGATGCAAATTCACTTTACTTAGAGAATCAACTACTGTGCCTGTATTACAGACAGCGGCAAGCCTAGCCGTCTCAGGACACGGGACGACGGTCCGGACCCCGCCAAGCACACGGGCAGCTGCTTACCGGGCCCTGAAGACCATCTTCCCTGTCGATGCTGCCTCGGGAGAGCCGCACGTCAGGTTTCTGGAGGAAAGAAAGCAGACCAGACAGTTTCATTCTCGGCTTGAGAACCACTGACGTGCTTCTGTACGAACTTTCTCCTTTTTATAACACAACTGTCCTCTGAAGAGAAGAGGTGGAAGTTCCCCAGTTTCAGGCAAATTCTCAAAACCCACTGGTGACGAGCCCAGGTCAGGTGCCCCCACAAAGCCTCCGTCTCCGCACACACACACAGCTGGCAGGCGCGCCCCATGTGACACAGAGCACGTGTGCTTCACCTCGCTTCCTGGCCACAGAGCCAGTTCCCCTCACCAAGGAAGCTCCCACTTAGGGGGAGGCACCAACTCCTGTGTCCTGGCAGAGGAAGGCTTGTCTGACTGTCTTGCCAAAGCGGCAAATGGTCCAATCACATGCTTCCCCCTCACAGTGCATCCAGAATACAGAAACCAAACGGAAAAATAAGAGTAAGCAAATTTCCCTAACGGAAGGATAAACACAGTAGGCCACGTGCCACCAAGGTGTGGAGCTTGGAAGGTTTTCTCCTCAAGGAAACAGCGCTGTGTGGTGGCCCAGCCAGCCCCACGATGCCATTGACTTCGTGGAGCCCCAAGGCAGCCATGCCGACTGCCACCCACCCCGCCGTGCACAGTGGATTAAAGACTGGAAACCATAAAACTCCTAGAAGAAAGCACAGGCAGTGCCCTCTGACACTGGTCCTAGCCATACATTTTTGGATCTGTCTCCTCTAACAAGGGAAACAAAAGCAAAAATAAACAAATGGGACCACATCAAACTACTTCACTTTTGCACAGTGAAGGAAACTATCAACAAAACAAAAAGCCTGCCTGCTGAGTGAGAGAAGATATTTGCAAATCATATATATGATAAGGGGTTAACATCTGAAATACACAAAGAACTCTGACAACTCGACATCAAAAAACCCCCAAACAACCTAATTTAAAAATGGGCAGATGACTTGAACAGACATTTTCCCAAAGAGGACATGCAGATACCAACAGGCACATGAAAAGACGCTCAGCACCACTAACCATCAGGGAAATGCAGATCAAACCACAGTGAGACACCACCTCACAGCTGTCAGAATAGTTATTATCAAAATGACAACAAATAAAAGTGTTGACGAGGATATGGAGAAAAAGGAACCCTCATGCACTGCTGATAGGAATGTAAATTGGTGCAGCCACTATGGAAAACAGTATGGAAGCTCCTCAAAAAACTAAACAAAGAACTACCATACGATTGGGTAAGTCCAGTTCTGGGTATTTTTCTGAAGAAAACCAAAAGACTAATTTGAAAAGATACATGCACCTCTATATTCACTGCAGGATTATTTACAGTAGCCAAGATAAGAAAGCAACCTGAGCCCCCACTGACAGATGACACACATGTGCGTGCACACAATGGAATATTACTCAGCTGCAAAAAAGAATGAAATCTTGCCATTTAAAACAAGATGGTTGGACTTAAGAGTATTATGCTGAGTACAATAAGACGGAGAAAGACAAATACTGTATGATTTCACTTACACGTGTAATCTAAAAAAATAAAACAAATGGACAAACATAACAAAACAGAAACAGACTCAGATACAAAGAATAAACCGGTGGTTGCCAGAGAGGAGGGCGCTGGGAGGAGTGTGACAGGCGAGGAGATTGAGGTACAAGCTTGCTGTCATAAACTAAGGCACTGCGATGTGGCGCAGTGTGGGGGGCACGGCGGGGGGTGCAGTAATGCCTGTGTGACGACAGGCGGCAGCCGGTCCTGCACGGATGACCGCTCTGCGACACCAGAGTCCTGAATCACCACGCGGTGCACCTGAAACCAGCAGGTCAATCGTACTTCAAAGCGGTCGTAGACATAAAGCGTATCTGGGGTTATTTGATCATTTTCCCCATCAGGCATGCATTTTCTTTTTTTTCTTTCTTTTCTAAATTCAGGTATAACTTACATGCAACAAAGCCCTCAAACCTTCAGTGTAAAGATCTGCATGTTTTCACGTCTGCATCCACCCGCCGGACACAGCACCCAGACCAGGACACAGAGTGGGCAACTGTGCAGGCCCCCGCACCCCGCCCAGGTGAGGCCTGCCTCCTGGCCCAGATCACACAAATGGTCGAACAAGCAGCACTGGTGTCTGGCATCCTCCGTGGACGCTGTGTCTAAGGGCGTCCCTGGGGCTGTGCAGACGGCCGGCCCATTTTTACTGCTGAGCAGCACCTACTGTGGCGTGTTTATCCATCCTGCTGTCCTTAGGCAGGTGGGGTCCCTGTTCCCGGCGTCACAAGGACACACTGCTGTGAAGGCTCTGTCCTGCATGGGCACGCGTGCCCTGCCCTCTCAGGCAGCAGCCCAGAGCGAAGGCCCTACTCCTGGTTCTGGGGACGCAGCGGCCAGGAGCTCAGGTGCGGCTTCTGTTCTCCGGCTGCTTCCATCACTCTAGGAAACTCCAAACTTACTACAGTTTTCACCTCCGAGTCCTCTCCCCTTGTCCCACAATGTCTTCAAATCTGGAGCCTGTAAGAGACCTGGGAGGGGCCGGCCTGCTCAGAGCAGAAGCAGGACCGGAGGCGGCCTTCCGCCGGCGCTCTGCCCCGCAGGGGCGTTCAGCTTTCACTCCTGCTGGCAGCTCTGCTACGAGGAAGACAGCTCCAATATTCATGTCCTGTCTCAGAACACAAAGCAGGCTTTGTGTACCCAAACTTTCCCATCTTCAACTTAAAGTCCTGTTTTTAGCACAGTACTGTGTTAGAAAATTTCTGTGCTCAGAGTAATTAATAAAGACAGACAGCAAACAGAGTTGCTCTATCTCTGAGCAGCACCCAGTAGGACAGGAAGTCCCCTGAACAGACTGAGGCCTAGTCAAGGCGCCGGCACCCTCTGGCCAGCTTGCAGGAGAGCTTCTACAGCTGTGGATTCGCAGGCACAGAGCCCCCTAGGAAACAGCTCAGGCTGAAGGAACAGCAGAGAGGGGAGCAGAGGGTGGCCGTGTGACCAGCAGGAGCCGGCCAGCGTGAAGAGCGTGCCAAAGGAGGGGCTGAGGGACTCCAGACTTGCCAGCGCACTCGGTGACAGAAGAGGCTGTTACTGAGGACGGTAACCCCACACGACAAGAGGCGGCTTCCGCAAACAGCTGTTGATTCTCATCTATCAGAAAAGTCTGGGAATCACTATTGGCCGTTTAGACAGCAAAGCAACATGAGAGCTAATTTTTCAGGTAAGAACATAACTCCCCTACCAGGGTGCATAGTGACCCCGCCGGAGGGCGCGGCGGGCCCCGTCAGAGGACCAGGGCGGATCAGGAATCATTTACTGTCACCAAGTCACGACGAGACAGGAGCAGAGGACACGTATCTTTAGAAATTTCTAGTGTAATGTGAAACAGCAATTTTTAGGTCTGTTTGAGCTCATGATAAAAAAGTTTGGCTTACAGTTTGTACATGTCAAAAAACTTCCTGTTTCTAGTGACTGCTTTTTATTTTATTTTGTAAGAGTATCAGGTCTAGGGTGGTTCAGAGAAGAAACAGAAAGGTCCTCCCTCACTTGGCGCAGCAGAGCCCGCCTCCTCGGAGCAGCACACCACGCCCAGGCCCAGCGGGCCCGTCAGCTCCTGGCAAAGAGAATCCCCGAGGCAGCTCTAACGAGAGCAAACCGAGTTCAGGCTTACTGATACGAAATCCAGTGAGAGGATGCCAGTTCCCGAGCGGTGCCTACAGGACCCTGAAGTGGCCAGAACCTCTCGCCCCATCTGTTACACTAGCCTTTGGTTGGGACTGTCTACGGGCACTGTGTCGTGTGAGGTGTATGGCCCAGGAGCCTGGATTTTCATCAACGTAGCTCTCATGGCTGCTACAAGAGAACAAACCAAGTCAGAGAGATAAAAGCCCTTGGAAAAATTAATGGTGTGTTCCCTGCCCCTCTGCTGTTCACATGTCATACATTTAATCCTCAACCCAACCCTACAGAAAAGTATCACTGCACTTCACAGAGGAAATTAAAACTATTTTACAGATTGACAAATTAAAATAAGAGGTTAACCAACCGATGTAGGGTCCTAATAACTAGGATTTAAAATTCTCATCTAGCCAACTCCGAAGCCTGGGCTCCTTCCAGAACCACCTCCTGAAAGGCAGAGTCGCGGATGGGAAGGACTATCTGGGCAGTAGAGCTGCAGCCTGCTCTCCGCTTCCTGTCCCCCGCACCCCGCCTTGTGGCCTACGGGGCCCGCATGGTCTGCGCCCCTCATGCCTGCACTGAGCTCTGGCCACTGCGGCTGTCCTTCTGATCCTCAGATGTTCTTGGCTCCTTCTCACCTCGCCCTGGGCCCCTGCACTCAGGTGTGACCTCTCCCTGGAATGTTCTCCCCTAGATCTTCCTGGGCGGGTCCCTGATGGCCTTGTATGCGGCTCTGGCCTCTCTGTCACAATCAGGGGCTGATCTAGGAGGGCTGGACCTCGAGGACGGGCAGAATGGAGGACCTCGGGTGGTCATCCTGGGGTGGCCACTGGCAGATTTTAAGTCAGATGGAGACAGTGTCAGAGCCAGGTTTTAGAAATATCACTGTGGCTGTGGCATGGAACACAGCTTGGAGGGGACAATTTTAAATGCTCAGGTGTTTACATTTGCTTGCCCCCACCTCCTTGCCTTCGTGGCTCGCCCACCCAGTTACTCACCCTGGGAGAGGCCCCGCCCTGGCTGCCTGCCTGCTCTCAGCCCCGCCACCTACACCACCCACCTACCAGTACCCGCCAGATCGGGCAGGCTCTTCAACTTACGACACCAATATTGCTCTGACCCTAAAACCATTAACAATGACAACAAGCCAGTCATTCCTGCTTGTGAATGTCAATATGAAATTCTAATAAAAACATCACAAGCCAAACACACCATGACCTTAAAAGGACGATCAGCTATGTCTTGAGTGGGGGCTTATCTCTGGAGTGTGGTTCTGGCACAAAAGCAAGTAAAACACTTCACATAATTCATCACATTAAACCTTTTAAAAAGGTAAAACAGTATCGTTTAAATAGAGGGCCAACATTATACTTAACAGAGAGGATGATTAGAGACGTTACCTTTAAAAACAAAAGCAGGAAAAGCAGGTGAGAACCCATTTAATATGAAAGTTGGCAAGAGATACTCTAGAAACAGTAAGAGTTTCATAACAGATACTAAAGATGAAGAAAGAAAATGTTTTTTTAAAAGGTGACAACTGTACACTCAAAAAATTCAAAGAAATTAGTCAAATAGATTTCATGTGATAAGTCCTGGGATACACAAGATAAATTCCTAAAAATCAACTGCACGCACAGAAACAACAACTTTTTAAGAAGTTCAGTAAAAATGAGACGCATCATGTTAGTGGCAGGAAGCTCCAGACGGACGGGTGGTGACTTACTGGGGAAGCAGGACACACACTTAGAGAAAACATGAAATAAACTGTACGGGAGGAATGAAGGGGCCGGGAGCAAACTCCGGGGATGTCCTCCTGAGCTGAGCCAGACACGGTGAGGCAGTCACAGGACGCAGTGTGAGCAGAACCCCGGGGGGTTCTCACACAACTCCATCAGCGGACTCTGGACGTGACTTGGAAACTATCTGGAGCGGCAGGAACGTTCTCTGTATGGGGAACGGGTCACACGCACTTACCAAACTCACCAAACTGCACACTCAGGATCTGTGCAGTCCACTGCACGTAATGATCTCAATTAAAAGCAACCACACTAACAGCCGACGAGCTGGCAGCCTTGAGCCTCTGGTTCAGGACCCGAAGTCACTGAGAGGCTGAGCCAGTGCCTGAACCCCTCATCCACTCCCCACTGACCAGCTCGGGTCATGTCCACACGGGCAGACTGAGACCCCCGCCTTGCAGCCCGGGCGTCACACATGCTCTTTCCCAGGCCCGAGTGGACTCTCTGAGCCTGTGTGTCCTGCAGAGCCCCACCCGTCCCCAGGCCCGGGCCCCGCCGCCTCCAGCTCCTCCAAGCACCCCTGGCTCCCCGCTGCGCCCTGGGCCCTGCGCAGCTCAGGGGCCGACGTGTGCTGGACACCAGTGCTCACGTTCGCTAACTCTTGTCTGGACAATCTGTAACGTTCACTTACACAGATCAATGTGGAATAACAGACTACCTGGACTTTTTGTTTAAAATGAAGGGCCAGGGGACAGCAGCTGTATTCTGGGAACTGATTCATTATTTGAACGGGTTCACTCAGATTAGTACAGCAAATAATAACCCCTTTTGCAGCTTTCCTTATAACCTCAAGACATGCTGTAATTTAAGTAAGTAATGTAGAATTCTGGTGCCAGGAAAACTTCTGCTGCAAAGTAACTCACTCACAGTGCCCGTCAACGTCTCACACCCCTGACTGTGCAGACCTCCCAGAGGAGCGGCTGGCGGCGGGTGCCTGCCAGGGCTGCTGAGTGGTGTCCTTGCAGCTGGAGGCCACCCGGCAGAACCGTCCACACCGCAGGCCCCGGAGCCAGGCTGCTGGCTTGGAGCCTGGCTCTGCCCCACACGATCCGGTGGTCTCAGCCAACTTCCCCACTTCTAAAATGAGGACAACAAAGGATAGAGCCATAGTCCTTTATCCTCGTTTCCAAAAGCTATAAAGTACTGAAGATGGGTAAGTATGTTTGTTTTTTTAAATCTGAAGGAAATTAATTTCATGGCAAAGCTTGGCCTGAACTGATGTGGCTGACTTCACACCTGTTGGCATGAACAGCTGTGTTCTCCGGCAGGAGTATCAGTGCCTTTAACTCTGTGCTACTGGACTCTTACATGACGTGTGGCGCGTGCGTCCAATTACACCGGCTCTCTAAAGTGAAGAAACAGTGAATTCTGAATCATGCAGAACCCTCAAGAGTTTCGGAGAGAGTATTTTGGACCTGTCTCTTTCTTACACACTGGTTACAAAGACTGAATGACTTGATACATCAGAAACATGTAGCATGGTGATGACATGTGAGAAGTATTATGATTTACATTAGCCATGAAGCCGTGACAAGGGTGTGTGCAGTAGTCCCGTCCCGCAGTCGGCCGAGTGTGGAGTGTGTGTGATGTCTGCAGGCCGACCGTGTTTTGAAAACGTGACTCAAGACAAGCACACAGCCCACTATTGCAAGTTTTAGGGAGCAGATGTAAAACAAACTCTCTTGCTTTGGAAAAGATGGACTTAGCAATTATTTGCAGGACAGCAGATGCCAGCAGGGCCTAGTGTATGGAAGAGCCTCCGAATTCAGTTACCAGAAACCGCTCCTCCTTCTCCAGCCAGCGCTGATCCTCCTCCATCTCCTGCTGCTGCCGGATCAGCCGCTCCTCCATCAGGTGGGGCGGCAACACCTGCCCGATTCCTCGCAGGTCCAGCGCCGCAGAGTCCTGGAGAGTGCAAAACGGCAGGTCCACGCTTAGAAGTCTATTTGTGATGCTCATACTCTTTTCTGTCGTCTTTCCAAAAAATTAAGCAACGCAGCAAGGGAGGTGGAAACTAGGGTCTCTCATACTCTGCTTCTGGGAGCAGCTTTTCTGAAGCTGCAGGCTAACGTGTGAAATATCTTTAGAAAGTATATAATCGTTCAGCTCCCAGCTTCACTGGTAGGGATCTATTCTAAAGAAGTGACCCAAGATACGTGCAAAGAATGCATCACTAGTCACAGCGAAGAGGAGACACATCGATGTAAAGCAACGGGAGGAGGATTAAATATGATGCATGCATGTTCTGCAGTGTAGAGCATGTCTACGCTGAGGAAAAGAACATGACAGCAGACGAGCACGGATGTTCTTGGAGTCAAAGAAATGACTTTTAATACTACAGGGGTGGTTCCTGGTTTTACTGGGAAAATTTGGTAGAAATTAACACGGTCCTCAGAGCTGGAGGTTCTGCTTTGTTCACTGGCCTCGTGTATATGCTAATTATGTTCACTTTAAGGGTCTGCTTTTCAAATGAATGAGCTAATGATGGTAGCATCTCTCCTTTCTTTCAGTAAAAAAGACTCACAGAATCAGAAAGCATCTGAGTAGACGGAGTATCCTGATCTTAGAATTAGGTCATCTAAACTGAGAGATCTTAGGGTTCAGAAATAAAAGGTACCTTGGGCAAAGCCTCATCAGTTAACAAACCGAAGCCCAGGAACATCCAATTTACCTCCACGCTGGGCTGCCACATTGATATCTCCTGGGGTCTATGATTCCACGAATCTGTTTGGTCCAAGAGGGATGCCTGACCTGGGTAGATGCTGCCAGCCATGGCTGTGAGTCCATGTGAAGCAGGGACGGCAGAGACCTGCGGGTGAGCAAGCGGCCGCGTCACGTTCTGACACCATGTGACTTCCGCACGGCTCTGCTGTCCACGTGCAAGGAAGCACTAAGACTACAGAAAAGACTGTGGTAGCAGAACGGCCCCTCCAAGAGGTCCCTGTCCTAATCCCAGGAGCCTGTGAATACAGTCCCTTACGAGGGACTCTGCAGATGTGATTATAAATTAGGAATCTTGAGACGGAGAGATTATCCTGGATTATCTGTGTAGACCCAATGTGATCACAAGGGTCCCTAAAAATGCAAGAGGGAAGCAGAAGGGGAGAGAAAGGGTGACTGCGGAAGCACGGTCAGAGAGGTGCTCCGGCTCTGAAGACAGAGGAGGGGTCATGAGCCACGGGGCGCAGGTACCTCTGGCAGCAGGTGGTGGCAAGGAGCTGGATCTCAGCTGAAGCCTCAAGATAGGTGACCCGTTATGACCGCATTAGAAAACTAACGCAACACCCGTGGGAAAACCAGACACCCTTCACTGCGGAGCTGACGTTTACAACACGCTGAGAGCAGGCCGTCCTCGGGCACCAAAGCACAGGCGGCCGTGCATGTGGCTGAGCCACACATCGCTCCAGAAGTCCCCTTCCTGCCCACTCAGTACTGCTCTGTCAACAAAGAGCAAACAAACCCCCAAGTGTCTGTCCTCTAACAAACAAGGGCTGATGGCGGAGGCCTGCCCTCACAGCCTCACAGCGATGACCAAGGCGGAGAGAAAACACTTAGTTGCTCATGGAGGAAAACGTCAAGGCAGAAGGGGAATAAGAGGAGTTTCTTTATATGGCTCCCTCCCTCGATCAAGAGAGGCGAGAACGGATCCGTGCTTGCTTCCAGAGCTCACCAGGTCAGTATTAGACGGCCACAGCTGTCAGCTGATTTTTAAATGAGACAAATCACGGTCAAATCCATATTTCGAAATACCCACACATCCTTCAACAAAGATTCCATGCATTTGTTCAGTCTCTAGGCATTGATTTATACCAAAATTCCACACTGACAACATGTAATCACTAAACTTTCAAGTAAGATTGACGTTTCTAACTAAATTTCTAACTAAATCTAATCTAAAATTCTAACAGTTTACTTGAATAAAAATATTGTAATAAAAAATTCTAAATATAAAATGCTGTATCAGTTACTACTTTTGACCAGAAGGGATTTATTACTGTCAGAGAACTTTTCGGAATTTTCACAACAAAGACTTCAAATGATCTAAGGCTGTTTCCTCTTTAACACCCACCTCGTGAATGGATCAATATGCATCTTAACCAGAAAGGCCCACGAGGAGTGTCCTGGAGCTGCTTTCATTTACAAGATAAGGAAACTCGGGGGGTGGGAGAGGTTAATCATTCATTTGTTTGATGAAAAGAATGTTTTAATTTATACACACATGCAGTGTACTCCCGCCCCCAAATGTGCTGAAGGGTAAAATAACACGTCCCAGACCTGGAACGACTGGTATACCTGGTAATGATTGGTTTGCACCACGTGCTGCGGGCTGGGGTAAAATCCTTCACTGGACCTCGGGCTCGGATAACCAGGTCTGCTGGGCTGTGAACAAATCAACAGAGTGTCATATGAACAAGCATTTTGACTATTTTAGTAAATGTGTATTTTAAAGAATAGAAAAAGTTAAGCCTCTAAAAGAGCGTGGTTGGAAAGAATGATAAAGGGTGTAAAGACATTTCAGTGGGGGAAACAGTCTTTTCAACAAATAATGCTGGGACAGCAGGATGCCCACCTGTGCAAAGGACGTGAAGGTGGCCCTCTTCCTCAGAACACACACAGAAGTCAGCTCAAAATGGATCGTATTTCTACACGTAAGAGCTAAAACTATAAAGCTCTTAGAAGAAAACACAGGAGTAAATCTTTGTGACTTTGGGTTAGGCCATGGTTTCTTAGGTTTGACACTGAAAACTCAATCAACAGAAGGAAAAAAGAGAAATTGGACTTAATCAAAATTAAAAGCTTCTGCCCTGCGAGCGACAGCGTCAACAGAGTGGAAAGACAACCCACAAACGGAAAGTACTTGCACGTCACACATCTGCTAAGTGACTCAAATCCAGAATACATAACAAATCTAATAGCTTGACAATACAAAGTCAAATAATTGAATCAAACAGGCCAAAGGCATGAGCAGACCCAAAGAAGATGCCAATGGCCAGGAAGCACAGAAGAGAGGCCCAACAGCATTCGGCGCCGGGGAAACGCACACCCGGACGCTTTCTGCTGCTTGCTGGCTGTGTGACCTGCAAGCAAGGAGCAGACCATTAAAATCCATTCCTCTGTCTTGCGCTATGCCGGGACCTTTCTCCCGTGTGTGACTTTAGAGCGTCCTGCAAGTGATCATCTGGAAAATGCAGACCACTGGGTTATGCAGGTCTTTCCAGTGCGGACACATCTCAGCACATAGCATGAAAGAAAAGATCACCTTTGTTCGTGTTACCCTGAGCTCATGAGAAAAGTCTAAGAAATGGGAAGCTGTCAAAGTCACGGGGATTGAGACAAGGTTTTCAAATTTCTAAGTTTTGCATGAAAACTCCTATTTTATTGTCAGCAACAAACACTGTCAGTTGTTTTCCTTGATGAGACAGTCTCGCATCTTTCTCTGAGCAAATGTCCACCAAATGTGCAAATCCGAACAAGCACGTGTGTCACCAGTTCTTTTTTCAAGTAAAATTGTTCTTCCATGACAAAGGTGGGATGTCCAGACTGAAAGCCAGCCATGCGTCATGTCTGCTGAGCAGCGGGAGCCCTGGCTGGGCGCCTCCTCTTGCCTCGCACGGGAGACCCCACTGCTGCTTCAAGGTGGTTTGTAAGCAAACTGCCCCCCCCCCCCAACCGTGTGAGCCCAGTGGCGAGGATCTCGGGGACGAATAGTGGGTTTGGTGCTGCCACCCCGACTCCTGCCCAGGTGACAGTGGCTTTACCCACCCATGCATGTGCAACATCACTGCAAATGTCAACACAGCGGGCGGGGCTGATGACACCTTAACATTATTATGAAACAAGATTGAACTCACAGCCCTCTGAAATGGTCTGGGGGACTCTCAGGCCCAAGGGTTATACGTTGAAAACTGTAGCTCCAGGATATTTTTACCATGAAGCCCCACCAGTCTACTGGGGTCTGCAGGAATGAAACGAGGGCTAAAGGTGACCCTCCCCATGCTATTCACAGGCAAACCTCTCCAGAGATGACGATTGTGTGAAAAAGCCGGTGTTACGTACTGATGAAGAGATCAGCAACGTATCTGTAACAATTACCTTTGTGGTTACAATGCTTTTGCCATTAAGCAAGTATAATTAAGCTGGTAATTTTAAATCTTAAAAGGGGGAGAGAAAAATATTTCCCTTTAAAAATAAATTCAGCTATACTGCAAATTTTATTAGTACACAGTGTTTACCTACAAAAGCCTGAGAGCCTACTTAACTGAAGGAATCTCAGTGGGATCCAGCTGTCCTAGGACACCACAGGCAGAACGACCCACAGAGATCCCGCTTCACCGCAAGAGGAAGCACTGGCCTGCCGGCTGGGAAGCCACAGCCGCCTCCCAGACCCGTCCAACGCCGTGACCACAGAAGCAGGACGCGACTCTGAAGGTGAGTAAGGAGAAGGCGAGCACCGCACAGGCGACCGGGCTCTGACCGGCAGGGGGCTGAGCAGCTTGTCTGCAGGCACCGAGCCCTGCGTGCTCGTGCTCCCAGAGGTGATTCTCCACACGCCAGAAGCTGTGACCCGCGGGTCGCCAGCCCTTTTCCTGAAGGGTCGGAGTACACATTGTCATCTTTTTGAGCCGCACTGTAACGGCACCACTCAAGTCAGTCTGCGTGGGGTGAACCAGCCACGGACACAAGTGAAGGGTGCCGTTCATGCCAATAAAACGCTAATAACAGAAACCGGCAATGGGCTCAGACTGCTGCTGACCCTTTTTTAAAAGCATAGAACGATCTCTGATGATAGAAAAGAGCCTCAAAATACACACTCTGAAAATATCTCAAACTACGTGAGGACATTTACAAATGTGAGCAGAACTCACCTTTGTACTTTGCTTTTGTAAAACAGAAAAAGCCTAACCACCTCCACTTCTGCCCATGAACCTAGTATTCTACATCAAGATTTGGCCTAATGAAAATCACTCAAATTCTATCGATTCGGATACGGAACACGTTTAGATGGAAAAGCTCTTCTGTGGGTTGCAGGGGACACGCTGCACCATCTGTGCTGATCGCTGAGCACGCCCAGGCCTCACTTCTGTGACTGACACAAGCGCTGCAGGCGCATCACCTCGTTTGGCCTCAGCGCCCGCCCCTTGCAGACGGGGGAGGGGCAGGGCGCAGGCCGGCAACCTGCCTGCTCACTGCAGCCCACCGTGAGCAGGTACACTTGGTTTCTAGGCCTGAGAGAGTAACTTCCACACTCTCCTGCCTCCAGGACTGAACTGTTCTGTAGTCGTCACTGAGCTAAGAAACAGGCAAACTTGCGTATACAAATTGGAGGGCCACGCTGGGATGGGGGTTCACAGATTTGTGGTAGGTAGCTAAGGAATTTTTGGTTGTTGAACTAGGAGAGATGGAGAAATGTTCAGGTTTTATCACAAACCGGCTCAGAGACCCCCTTCTCTGGGCCTCAGCTTCCCCATTTGTTGAGGAACCCAGGCTATGGAACCCTCACCTCTAAAATTCTGAAGACTGGGTCTTACACAGTTTAAAATATTGGCCAATAGACAGAAGCTTTCAGGAATCATGATAAAAAAAAATGGGTACAATATTTAAATAGCACTTTGTGTTAACAAATTTCTGAATATTTTTCAAAAAGAAAATGAAGTAAAGAACTGTCAAAGTTCCTTAATATATTTTTAGGTAGCCAAATACTAAATAGCTGGCAACTATTAATTGCAAAAAAGTCTATTATTAATTGTCCAGAAAATGACCTGAACTGGATTATTCACAGCAAGTACGCCAGTGTGTGAAGACAGCATCCCGTCAAGAGCAGAAAGAGAACAAAAAATTCTGAGGAGCGTGTTGAAGGGCCAGCTGTGTCCAACCCACCGGCCGCAGCAGAGCTGAGCGAGGCGGGAAGGCTCTGGCCACCTCCTGGGGGCCGGGGGACCGGAGGGCAGGGCTGAGAGGCCACCTGCAGATCTCCCCACGCCGACAGCCCAGCCACCAGCCCCAGATAAGAAGAGGACAGAAGATGTGCACTAGGTTCTCAGCAAAACAAAACCAAATCCAGAAGGAACAGGGTCAGGTGAAATCTGACTCAATGCAAAATAAAACAAGATGTAAAGCATTCATGGCCTGGTTTTAGTCCACCTGATGATTTAACCTTGACTTGGTCATCAGCAAGGTCCCTGACACCCAGCAGAGAGGAGCTTCCCCCAAGCCAGGTGTGCACACTTAAGTCTGCCGTGCGGGTGGGGAGGAGGAGCATCTTAGGACCACATCTAATCCAACTGCTCACAGTTTCGAACAACCTACGGCTGAAATGCGAACCAGGGAAACGAGCGCACAGGAGGGTGACACGCAAAGGAGCAGATATGAAACAACAGCTGTGACGACGGCTCTGACACTTGGCCCTTCCTGCCGACGGCACTGCCTACACCACAGACCTCAAAAGTCGGCAGGAGCAAGGCCAAGGTTGAGGGGGAGGCTCGCCTACCTTGGGCGGCGCTTCGTCGGACCCTCCGGAGTCCCAGGACACTGTGACCTGTCTTCTGGACTCCATCCTCATCCGCTCTTCTTGCTGCACCTTCTCTTCCTCCAGGATTGTGCTAGAGAGACAAGACGGGGTTACTGAGGGGAGCTGGCAACGGAGGAAGAGCGCACAGCCCAGACCTCCGGCTGCTCTCAGCCGCGCAGCAGACTCCAGCAAAGGGAAGCAGAGAGAGGCCGGTTTCTAACTTCACAAAAGGATTCCAGAATGGCCTGGGTCCAAAGGGCAAGCCCGTGTACAACACAGCCACAGGTAAGGAGTGGACAGCAGGTGAGACAAGCAGAAGCTGGAGAATCAGAGATGGCCGGGGGGGACTGTCTACACGCCAGCGCTTCCTCGGAGCAGAACCGAACTGAGTCACCCTGAGAAATCCCCAGCAGCACTGGATCAAGCCCAGACCGGCCCGGGACAGACTGTTCACTGGGACACAGGCCCCTGCATAATGTCACACATCCCATGTTAAGTGACAAACGGCCGCCTGGCCCGTCACCCCCTCACTGCTCATGACCATCTTCCTACCAGCGCTCTTCTCGTCGGGGAAGAGGGAAGAGGCAACAGTATTTCCCAGCACTGCTGACAACACCGCCTGCTTTAAACTGGAGACTCCGCACTGGGGCACCGCGCTTCACCCGCCGCCCCCAGCGCCCTCTCCGCGAGCTCCCACCCCACCCACGCGGGGCCCCGGCTCCCGGCTCCGGGCCGGGCTGGGCGAGCTGGCCGCCTGCTCGCTCGTGCACAGCCCAGCCTCCCGGCGGAGCAGCGAGTGAGCAGCGCTCCGGAGGGTGAGGTCAGCCGCCGGCGGCCTTTCTAATCTGGGAACTCGGCTCGCGGTTTCAGGAGGACATTCCTGCCTGACTGGAGCTGCTTTCTCACACAGCCTCCCTCACGTAACCCCTTCCACATCAGGATACGGCAGACAAAACACCCGCCCCGAGTCAGCAAGCCACGCCAGATGTCAGGGCTTTCCCTCTAACACAAAGGAACGGAATGGTTTCTCCTCAGTGATCACGTCAGCACTTTAGTGACAAGCGAAGTTTAGTCAAAAGATGCCACCCCTCCTCAAAACATGATCTGGGTTTTCTTCTCACTCCAGCTAGATGATCAGGGCTGAGGAGACACATGGAACTTTAACAGTGAAGAAGTTGGTGGCGCCCTCAGGACTGGCCAGGGGCACGCGGCCTGCCCCTGGGACTCTCATGCGGTGGCTGAGAGCTGCCCTGCTCTGGCGTGCCCGGAGCCGGCAGAGCACCGGGGGTGAAGCCCCGGGCCGCCGGGGGCGGGAGTCCAGGCAGACGCTGGCCAGGGAGCCGGGCCGTCTGCGATGAGCACCTCAGTGCCCTGCTCAGGCGCCTGACCCTCAAAATAACAGACCTGGAATCAGAACTTCCAAAGATTTTGTAGTTTTAAACAAGTGAAAAGTCCATAAAAAACCAAGAAAAAAATCAAGTTAAAAAACTGTCCTTATTTCCAACTTCTTCAAAGACTTAAAACACAGACAAGCTACGAGGAGGCCAAGTGTGTCGCACCCCCAAGGCAATGGGACTCCAGCTCACACAGGTCCCGGGAAGGCCGTTTATTTCCCGCGGGCCATTCTGTGAGCTGGGCCGCCCTGGTCTTTAGGTTATGCTCCCCACAAAAGCCTCCAACAGGCCAGGGCGGTCGCTCGCCACAGGGAGACCCTGGCGCCCCCTCCATCCTGCCCCCACTGGTCTCCCCGGCTCTGCCCCCTTCCCCCCTTCCCCCCAGCCCACACTGACCCCACGGGTGGTCTCGCTGCTCCGTGGGCTAGACTGGGGGCCTCCCTCGCTGCACACTCGGGCCAGGCCCCTCGTCAGCTGCACAGCACCTGCACGTGTCTGGCCCCGCAGCGCTTCCTCACGAGCACGCCGGCCTCGCCCCTCAGAACCGAGGCGGGCTTAACCGGGAGGCCAGACCCTTCTGTCTCAAACCAAAAATAACTTGTCAAAAAGCTTCTTGAGAAACCGCAGTTTGTTGCTCAGTGTAGTCAAGAATACAAACAACCCATAAAATATCCATTTTCACAAAGGAAGCCTATTCCAGAGACGGAAGAGGAGGGCACATGGAGACATTTCTGCCTTTTCTCTTTACAGCGGCTGAGGAACCCAGAGCAAAACACCAGAGTGCACAGGGGCAAGGAGGTCAACTTGAAACATTCTTTCCCAAACTACAAATATTTTTAGTTGCAATACATTCCATTCGAAAACTTTTAGCTGCTTAATGTGAACTGGAAACAAGCCCTCATGGTTTTTCCTTGGATGGTGGATTCTGTGTCTCAGACTTGCAAACAGATGAAACAAAAGCTAGTAAGACTTTTTATTTAACAAAAGTTAGGACACATGATCGTCATTCTCTGTTCATCCATGAGCCTCATCTGGGAAGAGAATCGGGAAGAGGGGAAAGGAGTATTTATGTAAAGTTAATTTTATTTCCCCCACTTTAAAAGTCATCAAAGTAATCAAATCAGAGTAAAGGACGTGAAAACTGTGTTCTCTCGGCCTGCGGCACTCCCTGGGAAACCCAATCTCCCGGGCTCCACAGGCCAGGATGGGGAGGTCTCGTTACATTTCCGTTCTGGAGCCAAGATGTGACTTCACCTCTAAGGTATTTTCATGGAGAGCGAGAAAGTGGTCTACGAGGTTCTTCGTTTCCAGTACCGGGCTAAGATACCAGAGCAAATCTCCGACTCAGACAAGCTGCACAGCAGATGAACAGTCGGCCCTGAGGGAGGCATTCCAGCCGCTCCCGCTGCCCCAGAGGAGAGGCACCAGCTACCAGCCGCGCGTCTGCTGAGCTCGGCTCCAGGGCAGCGGCCCGTGCCAGCCATGTCCTCGCCCATCAACGAGAATGACACTGCCTGTCCTGCCCGCTGCCAGGATGGAGAAACAAAGGAGACAAGAAGAGCCAGAGAGAGCTTGAGTGAACGTAAGTGCTGCACTTCTACCTGCCTGTTTTCACCTATTTCAGCTCTGCAGCGTCCTTCCCGAGGCTGATTATACTGCTCTTCTTCTCTTTGAAACCATAAACATTTCCTCCGTACTTGAGTAACTTAAAAAAAAAGACTGGACTTTGATCACCTAAACATACTAATTTTATGATGACATCACGAAATTTGCTCTGGACAGAAAATCAATCTGAGTTCATAGCTACTCAGGCTAATTCGGAAAATAGTCAGAGAAAGGGCAGCAAGAAACTGGATGAAAAAAAGCCACGAGGGAAATGGCTTGTTTTGGCAAGTTCATGGGAATACCAGTTTTGAAACATGATCTCTTATAATTAGCCAGCATTGCCTCACCACAAAGGAATGGAATTGACCTTTCAACAACAACAACAAAAAAAAACCCTTGGTATCTTTGCAGAAAACAAGTCTGGAGGCTTGAGACAAAGCTGGGAAAGGCATATGTGCAGCTGGCTGACCGAGTGGCTAAATGCCACAAACACCGGGGGACAGCACTCGCCTCTGCTCTCTTCTCTTGTAAGTGGGCACCGCAGACCAACACCTCGTTTCACAAACACACCTGAACGGCGCTTCTCTCTTTACTAGTATGTATCTCAAACTGCAGGAAATAATGCACTTTTGTTTGGTTGTGGTAACACATCTCAAAGTTATTTTAAAAAGTGATTTCTACTAAAGCCTTACTTTAAAATGGTGACTGCTTCGTATTTTTGCCAGGTTTGAGAAACCCCTATCTGACCAGTCCTCTTGCAGACAGCAACTATGGGCTAGGCACACACAAAGAGCAACCCAAAGCAGGGCGCTGACACTAGGAAGAAGGGAGTGGTAGGGGCGATTCCTACTTTTACACGGCTATTAGCCAGAAAGCAGGCCCCAGCCTCACTGGTTTGAAGACTCTGGCGACTGGGTTTGGCTCATCACAGCCGGTGGGAAGCGAGGGGGGAAGTCCCAGGAAGGAAAGAGCAGGGAGGGGGTTCGTCAGATTCTGAGCATAAACTCTGCCGGAGTTGCTAGCTGACCCTGCCATGTGCACACAGGGCAGGCTCTGGAGCCCAGCTGAGGCTAAGAGAGCTGACCTGAGATCGGAGCTCACAGCACGGGGAGAGTGCGCAGTGTGAGGGCAGCCAAGCCAGGTGCCTACTAAAACCAACCGACCGACCAACCAACCGCTCTTCAGCGGCTCCTGCAGCCTGTCAGTAACCCCACCCTGGACGTGATCTGAGATTACCTGATGCACAAATAAGAATTAAAATGCAATCCACCCTCAAGAGGAAAAAACAATCTAAAGGACGCTGACTCCAAAGGTGACTCAGAAGCTGGAATTAGCCAGCAAGAACTTTAAAGAGCTATTATATTCAAGGACATAAAGGAAAATCTGTTCACAGTTAATGAAAAGATAGGAAATGTCAGCAGATAAATAGAGACTATAAAAAAGAGCCAAATGAAAATTCTATAATGAAAAATAAAATACCTGAAATAAAAATCTCCACAGGACTGGATGATCAGTAGGATGGAGATGACAGAAGAGTCAGAGAAACTGAAGATAAACTGATAAAAAATCATCCAATGAGAAGGACTTCGAGAAAAAAGGGGATAACTGACGAATGGGTTACCCTTCCAGACAATATCAAGACCTAGCAGGATGGCAATGAGACAGAAAACACTGGTTTGATGACTAAGGAGGAATTCAGGCATCACCCTTGAGAGGAATTTCAGAAGCAGATACAAAACCACTTTAAAAACACACAGCGAAGAAGCACAAGTTACCTAATGTCATTAATCTAACCTAGAGTTCATATTTTAGGATAAATGAAGAACCAAAAAAGATTAAAAAAATACTTGTATAAGATGTCCGTGAGATATCTATAAAATGTCAGAAAGATGAGCCTTGCATTTTGGTGTCTGGATAATAATAGCTAACACTTTTAAATTCAAATAACAAAGTTATTGTTTTTTTTTTTTTTAACAGTAATTGATCATTTTCCGGTCCCCTAAGATCCCCAGGCCCCCTGTGGATCTTCAGAAAAAGCTTTCTTGTTACTACTACTGCCAGAACAGCCATCAAGTGTGTGTGCTTGTGAGCATGTACAACTGAGGGCATTTCAGATGATTTTATTTAATCTTGAAAACTTGAGCACAGCAGGATTTGTGATTTTGCCCTTCAGGGAGGTTAGTCACTTGCCCAAGGTCAACTTAGATCAAACAGATTTCTCAGACGCCAGCTTTGTATGATAAAGTTGAGAAGCAAACGTGACAACATTAAGTTATAATAACAAAGACAACACTCCCCACCCCTCAGACCCCTGCAAGACCCAAGCTGGAGATAAGGCTGTGAATTAGACACAGTAGGAGGGCTCAGCAGGTGCCTGCAGAGGGCAGCCAGCACACACTGCAGGCTTGTCCCCACTTTGCCTCGAGCTCCCCTGGGGAGACTCAATCTCGTGGAAAACTTCCACAACTGCCCCCACCATCTCTGGGATGATGGCAGCCAAGCAGCCACATGCAACATGCTCGAGATGTGACAGCCAAACATGGTAACGCAGGACACCGAACCCCTTCAAAAAGAGTCTGATGTGGAGATGCTGCCTTCTTTCTGGGACTTTCTCTGGTTGGTACACAAGCAAACGTCAGAAAACCAGCTGCAGGAATCCCTGAACAGTATGGTTTCTTCCCTTTTTCCTTCTTTTTCGTTTTTAACTAAAAGATATCGACAACTTGACCACCAGTCACGATCATAAGATGGGGCACTGCTGACTTCTAGCCGTGTCTCAGATCAAGGTATAGAGCCTGACAGCTGAGAGCCTGAGCCCTGGACTCAGGTGGACCTGCCCTGAATCCCAGCTGTCACCCCAAGCCAGCTTCCTAACCTCGAGTTCCTCATTTGTAAACTGATGATGACAATATTACCTACATCTCCAAGGACCGTGAGATCAAGAGATGGAACGACGCGTGCAAGTTCACAGCACAAGGCCTGGCAAGTAAGTGTTCTTTACGACAGAAAAGCTGAGGCAAACTGTGTGTTTTTTCTGTTTTTAACCTAACCTTCATATGTGAAAATGGCATGCTTAGGAACAAGGAGCAATTTCCAAAGGTGTAAAAAAACTATGGTTGGAGTAACTGGAGTTCTCATCGCTGCTGGGAGCACTATACTGGTAGGTCTACTGCGAAAAACAGGCAGCCAGCAGACAGAGCTAAGCTCGTGCCTTCCTGCTGACTCCTGGGTATGTGCCCACCAGAAATCCAGAAAGTCCTGGACACGTGCTCACCCAGACCACTTTCTGTTATGTTCACACAGCACAAGTCTTGAGCTCCAAGGTGGAAAGTGCCTATATTTCCACCAAGAGTAGAATGGATAAACTACGGTATATTTGCAAGTGGAACACCACACAATATAGCAATGTGAGTGAAGCACCGTACCACCTGAATGATACAGATGATCTCAAACTAAACACTGGCCAAAATAAACCATACACAAACAAGTACACACTGAATGACACCATTTACATAAAGGTTAAAAGCAGGCAGGACCGAGCCATGTGAGTGGTTACCCTTAGAAAGTGAACAGTAATTGGAAAGGGGGCACCTGGTGGGCTTCTGGGGTGCAGGGGCTGGTTACACAAGCGCGTCCTGTCTGTGAAGACTCAGTGAGCTGTTTATTTCTTGGCATGTTTATATGTTCACACCTTTGCATGTCAATAAAAAATTGAAAAAATACAAAAATTAGGGTACAAAACTTCAAATTGGTAGTTTTGTTTATTGCTCTCATTTGTCTAAAATGAATTTAAGAACCGCACATTAACCTAAAGTGTTTCCCTGAGATAAAACTAGCAATCTTGCCCTATAATGGCACAAGTACGTCAACCAAGCAGTGCACTGTTAGGGAAAAATATTTTTAATCTAAGCTCCAAAAGGGCAAATACTAAAGCTGTTCATTGTGGCTTCCTTGGCACAGTAGCTAACAAAGAATTAAATGAATTAATGAGGGATTAAATGATTTTCTTTCCATTCAAAACATACTTAGAGCGCTCACAACCTGGCAGCCATCTGACACAAACATGCTGGGCACACACCGCGAGACGTTTCCTCTTGGGGAACCTTTCATACTTGATTACAGGCCACCTAGAGGTTAACCTCGTTCTGCTTCCCAGTAAGTTCCCATCTGTGAGTAAGAAACAGGATGTGAGGAGGACAGGCCTGAGTCACAGGGATCAGCCCACGGAAGCATGAGTCCAGCACTTTATGACCTGCCTAGTGAGAGTCACCCTGAGAGGCCACCTTCCTCAAGTCACAGTAAAAGCGCGTGGCCCAGTCAAAGAGGAGTGGATGCCTGCGATAACTGGAGTTTATTTTCCAACACTTTCTCTGAGGGCAGAAAGGGGTTTGGGGAACATTTTTAACTGCCCCGGGGTAAGGGTATCCAAAATTTATTACTTCATTAAAACCTTGACTATAATAGAAAATTTGAAAACCTCAATAAAAGAACCTATTTAATTATTGTGATTCACTGTTACATATAAATGTCTCAGGAAGCTATTATATCATAAAGTTACTTTTTTTGGCTTATTTGGTGGCCAGATGTTCCAAATGCAAAGCTGAACTCCATTTCTGATTAACACAAAACAATACATAACAAATCAACGCCCAGTGACTTGTGCTAATGGTTCACAAGAAAGTATCTATAAATAGGTACAGTATGTTTGTCCACGTGTACGTGTGCATGTGTAAATTTACTGTATTTAGTTCTAAGATGTCATGCTGGACAGTTTTGGAGCTACTCTGCCTTAATGAAACGGCCAGCATGAGCCTGCGCGTGCCGGGCAGTGACGTCGCAGCGGCCTGGCTCCTGACTGGGTCCAGGCTCCCGGCCTGGAGGTGCGGGCAGCCGCGAGGTGAGTATGACCATCCCTGTCCTCAAGGAGCCTCAGTCTAGTAGGGAGGAGACGTACTAGACTGTGAGCTCCTCGAGGGCAGGAAGAGTGTCAGGTGCTCCGGCCCAGCGACCGGCGCCAGGCCCACCTCTGGTGCGCACGGCCACCGTGGGACGTGGCCCACTGCGGCAGCGCCGGGCAAGCGCAGCCAGAAGAACCCCGTGCCCCGGACGCCCTGCGGGCAGAGGAGGGGAGCGGCGAGGAAGGTGGGGAGGACTGCTGCCTTTCAGGCCCCAGTGTGAGGAGGGGACGGGAAGCCCCCGGCCAGCTGTAGTACAGACAAATGCTACTCTGGAAGCCTCCACCTAACGCGGGAGGAAGGGGGACCCACTGAAAGTCGTTCTGAGCGAGGGAAGCACTCCCCCAACTGTGACGTTTTGGTAAGACTGATGAGTTATGCCGGACCAGGGGAGAAGGGGTGGGTCTGAAGACCCTGGGGTGAGGACTCCCCAGCTGGTCAGCTGACAGGGGAGGGCGAGGACCCGCTGATGGTTCCAAGAAGCAGATGGAGGTAAAGGCACCATTGTAACTACAGAAGGTGGCGGGCAAGAGGAGGAGGTACAGGTTGACTTTAGGAGAAACATGATGTCCGGCTGTAGCTGAAAACAGGTCCAGGACGCGTGAGAAAAGGCAGGATGACGCTCAAGACAGACACGGTGGGAGCAAAAGTGCGGGAAGGCTAAGACAGGACAATCCAGGAGAGGTGCTGAGGGAGGAGGCGGGGCTGCACAGCGGAGCTGGAGGCACGCAGGGTAACAGGGGAGACCACGTTGGGAGGGCAGATGGAACTGGTATCAGAGGGGAGATTTGCAAAGACAGACTGTCAATTCAGAAGGAAGGTCAAGGAGGAACAAAAAATGTATGGCAAAACAAGAAATAAAGCGCGCTCCCAACCCAGCTCCAACAGTGACCGCAACACAATGGAGCTGCGTGAGAACGAAGAAACTGGAGGTTTCCGCGTGAACGAGGCTAGAAGTCCTGCAGGCCCCTCTGTGCGAGGCCGGGCTAGTGGGGAGGGTCATGGGCTCCAGCCGTGAGGTCAGTGCCCGCCGAGCCTTGCAGGACTTCCGTCTGAGGGCAGGACTGGGTTGTGCTCACTGCTGGATCCACAGAACTTAGCTTAGAACAAAGCAGACACTTAGCCAGATAGTTGCTGGCTGGACGAATCTCTCACACCTCTAACTAACAGCCCTGCTTCTTCCTCGCAATGTCCTCCCCGTGGGGAGACCTGTTGAGCAGGGGGAGCTGCTGGAGGCGAGGTGAGGTGAGGCGGGGCAGGCTGACCAAGGGTCCCAGCACTGGGGGATGAGGCAGGGCGAGAGGGGCTGCCAGGGTCCTTTGTATCCTAATATTTGGCAATTTTTATGAAAAAAGACCAAAAATATAGCAAAAATTTTAAAACACATAAAACCAGGGTAATACCCCAAATACCAAATATGAAAGCACGTGACACAGAACACATCAAACCATGGTGTGGGTTGGTGGGTTATAGAATTAAGCTCCCATGCATATGCATTATATTAAAATACCTTGTTTACTAACATATTAGGTCTCGAGCTAGACTTTAACAGAATCCAACAACTGTTTACTGAGCACTTCCTAGGTGCCTGGCCCTGAGCCCTGTGTGCCGGGGCCACAGAGTGAATGAGGCATGGTGAGTGTGGCCCATTGAGGGCTGGGTCTGGCCAGCGGTGGGCCAGCTCTGTGCAGACTCTGAAGTCCTGTGCATTGCCCCCGGGACTGGGAGCGACTGGGGGTCTGGGTCCACCAGTGTCTGGCACAAAAGAGGCGGCACGAATGTGGGAGTGAGGATGATTCAACCACAATAACGGAAGTTTTGGAAAGGCGCCACAGGAGTGGCCCTCTCTCCGCGAGCAGGGCTGGGTAGGGAAGCTTCCTGAAGGTGGGAACACCTGAACTGGATTCTGAAGACTCAAGAGGGGTCATCGGGGGCCAAGGTGGGGAACGGCACTGGCAGTGAGCTATGTGGGGGGGTCACAGGTGGTCAGGCGGTGCTGCAGCGGAGGTGTCCGGGAGACGGAGGGTCTGTGTGAAGTGAGGCTGGAGAGGGAGCAGGGACCAGATCATGCCGGGTCTTGGAGGCCACGCCAAGTCAGTCAAAAGTCAGGGGAAGGATATCTGATCATAATTGGAAGTTCAAGACTTTAAGAAGAAATCTTCCTAAGACTCCAACAAGGCATAAACAAATACAAATTGATGAAAAAGTCCTCAGAATCTGATAAGCGACTTGCAAGGGAGGAGACGGCATGGCAGCCGCCTGCCCCAGCCCGGCCCCGCCCCTACCTGAGCTGAGCTTTGAGCTCTGTGAACCGGGGCCGCCTGCTGGGGTCGTAGGCCCAGCACTTGGTCATGAGGCTGTAGAGGGTGGGAGGGCAGCTGGGAGGCATCGGCAGCCTCTCCCCGTTCTCTATGCGCCCGATTACGTCGTTGTTCTTCACTCCTTGGAAGGGCTTCACGCCGTGCATCAGGATCTCCCACATGCACACACCTGCGAAGCGGGGCAGAGAACAGCGGTGAACCAGCGGGAGGAGCAGGACAACCCTGCGCTCAGCTGGGAGCGCCAGCTGTGTGGTCCAGGGCGGAGCGGCCGGACACAGCCGCACTCACAGCTCTGCAACCAAGTGAGAACAGGAACAGTCATTTAACATGACGTGAACAATGAGATATTAACTTATTATCAAGGAGAGAACCCATCATTTTTCTAAGAGGTTTATTCCTCTGAAAAATTTGTATTAGGGAACGGCCCACCAGGTCAGTGACACTTCCTAGCTTCACAAACGAATCCAAAAGAGGCTGAATGAACTTCAGGTTTCCCTCCACTTCAGTCCAGCTTGCTTACGATCACAGCAGCCGAGCTGAAGCCCAGCAGAGAAAACCCTAAAACCGAAGTCTCACAGGTTCCCCTGCAGGCTTCCTGTGCCGAGGAGCACAGAGGCACCACTGTCCGTGCGTCCACTGATCGGTCACTGTGTTTCCCACACGGAGCCCTGAACTTCCCTGGGTCGCAGCCATCTCATCCACAAACTCCATAATCAACCCTGAGAAGCTTTTTACCTGCACTGCCCTTGGAAACGAGAGACTTTCCAGAACTTTCTGAACCATCCTGAGCCTTCCCCCCAAGGACCACATCACGTAACACCTAGCGGGCCTTCCAGGACCTTGTCCTCCCAGCAGCTCCCCGTCATCACTTGGCACTTTGGCCACTCAGCTCTGCCTCTCTAGACAAGCCCTCATCATGCCTTGGCGTGTGCGAAATTCTCTAGATTCAACACCTTTCATTTTCCTCTTCACAAGCTCGCTTCTTCTGAGGTTCATCTGTGAGTTTCTACACCATCCTCCTGCCCCTCATGTCCACTCCCAGCGCGAGTGTGCCTGGCACCACAGTGCCTCGAGGACAGGAGAGGTCACCTTCTTTTGCATCTTCAGCACCTCAAACGGTGTGCGCCTCAATGGAGGAGGGCACACCATCACACTAATGTGAATCAGATTCCGAAATCGGCCCAAAGTCCAACAGTTTCAAAGTAAAGAGTGTATGACAAAAATAATGCCTTAGTCTGCCTTTCTCAGAAACTGGGACAGCATCACTAGCAAGACCAGCCCTGGGTACCATCTCCTGAGACCTTGGCATGTCCCTGGCATCCTTCTTTGACACTTACATGTTATCCTTGATCCTCACACCTGGCATTTCTTTAAATACTGTATTTTATCAAATCTAAGATACCACAGACTGTAAGAGCCACTATCATATGATCAGGAAAAGGGTGTGTGTGCTGCCAGCTAAATCATTATGTGATCCCTGTTACCGTCTAGAATTATTTTATTCCTACCACAGAGCTCTTTTAAACTCATTCAGACAAGAAAGTAGCACCAATACGAACAAAACAAAACAAAGTCTACCTGAGTGCAGGCGAGTAACCACATGGAACACAACCCCAGCTAACACCAACTGTGAGGTGCCACTGAGGTGTGACATACCCCAGGCCCAGGAATGCAGAAATGTGAAAAAAAACAGGTGCCGTAGAATCTCTGAAATATGAAAGTTCCTTGAGAGGATAAGAAACGTGCTCTCTGGGTCACAAAGCTGTTATGTGAGGTCTCGAGATCTGAAGCCAACCAACTGGGCCCAGCACCCCCCTCCAATCACGTCCCACCATTTCCTGCTCTACGCAGGCCCTTCCTCACCGAGCATCAGTTAGGGCACTTACGGTCGTTAAAAGTCAACAGCAAGTAAACAGAAGGAAAAATGAGAACACATACTTGATGTATAAAGTTATTTTTATTTATTGTAGGAAAAAAGGTACATAAACTTAACAAGGCATCTCCTGGGAATTAGTTTAACAAGGCAGCAGAGAACACAGGCACAAGACCACTCACAACGTCAACACGCACGTGTTGTGACGGACAGAGAAAGAGCAGGGAGAGCAGAGGAGGGGAGCCCATGTCCGGGCGACACACCTGCTACAGGGCTTCATGGTAGAGGGGACACTTCAGGCGATCTTGAGGGTGAGGCAGTTTCACATGGCAGAGAGGGTGCAAGGATAAGGCGTCCCAAGTAGAAGAGTGACACCAGGAAAGGGGGGCGGGGGAGGGAGTGTCACCCACAATAAAAGGGGAACAACTTCAAACTTTGGGTCAAGTAGCTGGCTGGCGGGGGGAGTTCTGCCAGTTGCCCACAGAGCAGGAGGAGGGCAACAGTGAGGACTCGGAGCAGGTGGAAGGGACAGAGTGGACATCAAAGCAGCAGCTACAGGACACGGGGGATCAAGCTCTCAAGCCTTGAGACAAGTCGGGAAGGAGGTCAGATTCCAGAAGGAAGAGATGAAGGAGAGTCTGGATCTGTGACTGGAAGGACGCTCTGGATCGAGGGGCCGTCACAGAAGAAGACGGACAGGTTAACTAAGTCATTCACGTAACAGGAGTGACCAAGCTGCAGCGAGAGAGCAGGGGAGGAAGGAAGGGCATCTCCCTGCGAGGGAAGGGGGCGGTCGGAGACCAGAGGACCGAGGCCAGGAGGAGCCGAGCCAGAGCAGCGCAGGTGCGCAAGGGAGGCGGGACGGGGGTCTGATGAGGGGAGGGGCAGGCGGGGGGCGGGCACGTCAACCTGCAGACTCTGGAGACACGGCGCTCAACTTACTCTGTAGACTAGGCGAACCACCATTTCTAAACCATTTTCAAACCGATTTCAAGAAGCTCCCCAGTACTCACCAAACATCCACACGTCACTAGCTGAGGTAAAACGTCGAAAGTTGATTGACTCTGGTGCCATCCATTTAATAGGCAATTTTCCTTTGGAAGCTAGAAGATTAATTTTAGAAAGTAAAATTTCCCTGTTCTCTACCAGTTGCAGCTAGCTGAGATTTTTATCAGAACAGAGAGCCTCAAACCTCCGACCCCTTGGGCTTTCCATCTCTGGGAGAAGGACTCCTCACTCCTGACGTACGCAGGTCACCGGGCTGACGCGGGGCCGGACTGGGGAGGGAACCAGCACGGGGGTCCTTGGGGGGAGGGGCAGGGGCGGGGGAGGGGAGGGAGCCCCGGTTACCGGGAGGTATCAGCTCACAGCTCAGTGATGCAGGCTTCGCAACATCCCCAAACAGACCCTAACTTTAGAAACAGCCAGGTGACGACACTGGCCAGTCCTCATTCGCAGTAGTTGATCCTATGGTCGCCCTGAACACTGAACCCCGCTCAGAGGAGAAATACGTACATATACAGCCATGCCTCACATAGGTCATCACCTTAAACCCTAAAAACTTATCCCAGTAGATCCTGACTTCTTTAGAAATTGAGGATCGGTTGTGTTGGTGACTTGCTTGAGGCTGCCCCATGAACAGCGCCCAATGCTGGGGTTCAAACCTGTGGGACAGGCCCAGAGCCAGGGGTGCCTGCAAAGCACGGGCTGCCCCCGCCTCTCCGCCCTCCAGCAGAAACAGACCAGCCTGCCACTCCTCCCTGGACGTCCACACATGACCGTGACAGCACCCTGACTATGGATTTGGGGCGGGATAGAATCCACAAAAAGTGGGGACGGGCTGTACCTTCACCAGCAGGTGAGGAGGGGGAGGGGGAGAAGGAATGAGAAAGGAGACTCTCAGGAAGCCTGAGACCAGCCCCCCCCCCCCGCAGAGGCCTGAGCGCTCTCCTGTGGCACATCACTCAGCACCACACCTGAGCGTGACTTCACCTGCTTACAACCCAGGGAACCCGCCCCTCAGCAAGTCGAGCTCTAAGGAGTAGACACAGTCTTCTCAGACACGGCGTGGGAGCACCAGGGACCCCGCACCCAGGCCGAGTGCTCGCGGGTGAGAAGAGTTGGGGGCCGGCGGGCCGGGAGGGAGCCACCTGGGGAGGGAGAGGAGGAGCTGCGGGTGCGAGCAGTGGGCAGGCCCGACCTGGGGAGAGGCGGGCCACAGCGGGGATGCCTGGCCCCGCCAGCTTGGCAAGGGGCTGGCTTCCTTCTGCAACAAGGGTGCCTCTGAAGACTTTTCATCAAAAGACAACTACACTTGTTTCATTACTTTTCTCTCATGTAACCTGATGCACCTTCATGACAACTGGGGCAGAGCCTCCGTGAACTCCCTCACAAACTACTCTACAACTGGGCTCCACATGAAGAACCCAACCTCCAGGGGCTGTTCTCCTGAAGCCGAGTGGAAGCCACGCTTCCTGGCCTTTCTGAGTCAACATGGATGGCACCCGCCAGCGGCCCGCTGTAAATGCTGCCTGGATGCGGGGCCTCGGCCATCGTGCTGCCTGGCGGTTAGCTCTCTAGTGGAATTCTAGCACTTGGACTAGTTAGGATTTGAGCTGAATATGAAATATATCTTAAACGGTGGAAAGCTGACTTGGTCATTTTTAAATTAAATGACTATATAACCAAAATGAACAAACCACCAGAGTTTTCCTTTCGCATAACAAAGGATCAGACTGTAGAATACAAAAAGCACTTGAAAAGAGAACAGTCACGAGCTGCAGTACAAAATAAAGGTCAGTTTTGTAGGTAAGATTCAGGCTCATTTTGCTGCGATATAAAAACCTAACAAACTGAGAAAGAGCCTTTGTAAACTGGTCGCAATAACAAGCACACAAAGCAAGCGCATAATACGGATTCATAATCCAAACCTCAGGTGAAGTATTAGGAATATGAAAATTAATGAAAACATTTGTTCAACAGTAATCTGAAGAACCAAGTCAATCTGATTCCAAGATTGGCAAAACTAAAGAAAAATTTCATCAGCTAGATTTTAGTTCTGAAACTAAAGGATCAAAGTGTCGGGAGTCAGCAGGCTGGACATCTGTAAGTTTGCTGGCAGTCGCTGAGCCAACGCACCCACCCCCTCTGCTGGTCAGTATCTCGCTGTGCCTACCAGGTAGAGGGCATCGGGCTGATTCCACGTTTGGCTACTAGAAATAAAGCTGCAATGAACGTTGCAACGTGGAAATTTAAGTTTTCGTTTCCTTGGGAGAAAGCTAGGAGTGTAATGGCTGGGTCATCTGGTGGTTGCACGTTTACTTTTTTTAATGACCTGCAAAACTCTTTTCCAGAGTGGCTGTACCATTTTACATTCTCGCGGGCAACTGATAGGCAATTCATCTACTCTGCGTCTTGTCTTGCCAGCACTTGGTGTCAGCGCTGTGTTAGTTTCGGCCATCCTGACGGGTGCACCCCGCCACCTCCCTGCAGGCTCACTGTGCACCTCCCCAGTGGGTGACAGGCTCAGTGCTGAGCACCCCTGCAGTGGGATCTCACTTCATATCTTCTGGCCATTTCCTACCCATGCTCTCTGCTTCTTTTCTTACTGTTGAGTTTTGAGAGTTCTTTTTGTGTTCTAGATGCTAGTCCTTGGCTGGACATGTGGTTGGCAGACCCCCCTTCCCACACTCTGTCTGCAGTTTGTCTTTCCCTTCACTGGCCTGGGTCTTTTGCGGAACAAAAATTTTTAGTTTTGATGAGGTACAAGCTATCAACTTTTCCCTTTTATGTATCATGATTTTGGTGTCGAGTCTAAGGACTCTTTGCCCAGCCCTAGAATCAAAAGATTTACTGCTATGTTTTTTCTTAAAAGTCTTGTAACTCGGTCTACGACCTGCTCTGAGTCAACACGGAGTGAGTTTGGGTTGAGGGCCATTTCCTGCCCAGGGCTGACCGGCTGCTCCCGCCCCGTCATTGAGAAGGCTGTCCTTCCTCCACAGAGCCGACGGCACACCTGTCCAAACCCAGCCGAGCACATTAGAATGTACCAGTCTGAGAGATAAAGATCACTGAAGACCTGAGCCTATTATTTCCTGCTCTGATTTCTTACCTTTGTAGTAAGTACTGTCTTCCATGTATCGGGATAGTCCAAAGTCTCCTAACTTCACACAATCATGTGAAGACACCAGAACATTCCGAGCAGCAATGTCCCTGAGTAAGGAAGAATTTGGGACAATACATTTTAATACAAGGAAAAAGGCCCCACAGGTTCATCTATGTTATATGAAGACACACAGGTATTTTGAAAGACAGCTTATATACAACACAAAAGAGATCTATGATAAACTGAGAAAAAAAGACACTTCTATTATTTTACTTCAAATATATCCCTTTGGCAGATACTTACTCATTAATACGGTGATGAATATTTTGAATGATGGCAAAGAATATTCTCATGTAATGAAACCACTTACTACTTTTCAGATCATCATATCGCTAACTGCATTAACTGACAGTGACACAGCAGCAGGATGTGTGACCCTGCTGTTACTAAGAGAGCTCACTAAGTAAAATTAAAGTTATCTGAACACCTGTAAACAACTTTGCTGACACGGTCTGTTTTAATACTGGATAACGAGACTCTCACAATACTAAGCAAACAATTTATAAGGGCTTTCACGTGCACTCAAATGAGAGGCCCAGATTATAAACAGAAATTCTGCAGAAGGCCAACAGATGTCACTCACGACACTGTGGTGTCCTGGGAAGTCCCAGGACAGCGTCTGTTTTCCGTCCACAGTGGCATGCACAGGCTCCCAAGTGTCTGGAAGGAGTAGACTACCTGCTTCAAACTCCACATGGGGAAAGCCCTCAAGTGCATGTGCGCCGCGGCGCCTCGCTTGGCTGGGGCACGCACAGCGGGGCTTCCTAGGGGCGTCGTGCAGGAGAATCGAGGGGGCACCGGGCCTCAGGGCACAGGGGCGCCCACGCTGCGCAGACCGGGCTGACCGGCTGCACCACCAGCTCTCACCTGTGCACAAACCTCTTGCTCTCTAGATACGCGAGGGCTGTACTAAGCTGGTAGGCGTACAGGATCAGAGACGCTAGATCCAAGCTGTACTTCCTCACCTGCAGAAACGACCTCAGCTTTTGTAACAGTGACCGAAAGAAAAAAGAAAAAGAATTAGTGACAGAGACTAGGAATCAACAGCAGAAGACCTACATTCAACAACACTGCTGATCATTTCCAAATGCATTTTTATGAGAATGGCTTTAAATCTACCCTAGTAAAAAACATGTAATGAAAGAAATATAGCGGCTCAGAAATTATGGTTAGTCATTCTTTATTTGAAATCCTATTGCAAAACTGGAATGTTTATGACTGTAGATGAATTTCTGAAAAAATACAGAAAGATGCTCCCAGGGAATGAGTAAGAGCAGAGTATGAAACACTGCTGGATGACAGCAGTTGGAGAACGAAAGATCTTGTTTCCACTCAGACAAGCCTACCCCACAGCCACAGCCAGCTCGCCCCATGCGGGTCTGAGATAAGGGGGTGCAGAGGAAGGGGAGGTGACAAGTTCTCCCTCTGCCCCCGGGATGTTTTGGGGTACAGGAGGATAAAATGGTCACGTGCTGGGCTTACTGGTCCTTACTACCAGGATTATGATTAATTCAGTTAAATGCTAGTAGAGCAAAGAAGGCAGATGAATTTAACACTCTAATTCTATAAAATCAGTACATAAAGGCTAAACATTTAGCAATAGTTTAAGCCAGAAGAATTAGCAAATTCTCCAAAAACAAAAGCAGAAAAATAATGTGAACAAAAAAACTGTATCTAAACACTGGTTTATTGGGAAAGGCAGGGGAGAGGGCGAAGAGACGTCGCAGAGGCCTTAAAACCTCCCCTTCAGCCGCCTTCGTTACCACATGCTCCAGACGGCAGTGGGGAGACGCCGAGGCAGCGCCCTCTCAACGGAGGGGAGGGCTGACGCTGCCGTGACGAGGAGAGTGGATCTGAACCACCCTGAGTCCTGGGAACTGATCATCCTGATTCTCATGAAGAGCAAACCTGGGTTTGGTGTCCTTCCAAAAAGAAGGAATGTGTGTGACGTTCTAGCAGGTTAAACTACTCAGTTTGAGCACCACAAAGTCAAGTGTAGAAACTGGAAAGCTGACTTGTGGATCCCCAAGCAGGCAGCTGCAGAGCTGACTGAGGACGAGGACAGTGCGGGGCCCGAGCTGCCCTGCCCTCCTGTGACTCAGCAGGCCGGGGTGGGGGCGACCGGCCAGTGGCAGGGCGACATTGGTGCAAGACGCATGCGTTTCTGTATTCTGGGGAAAGACGGATAAGGAGACCCGCCCACGATCTGTTCCTCACTCACTGTTTAAAAAGAAACCATGACTAACATGACTTGGTCTGAAAGACACTGCAAAGTGAAGTCTCAAAAAGAAGGAGGAACTGATCTGATTTACTTAAATTCCACATTAATTTGCCCAAACTCCATTAACGTGGCTTTTTCCATCCTCAAATTATTGGGCTTGTTCTTTAGGCAACAGCACCAGAAATGAAAAAACCACCACTTGGTCACCTGTTGCTTCCAGTCCTTATTAAACTTCCCGTTGGGAAGACACTGCTGCCAGAAAAGTTAGGGGATTACTTGGGATTTCAACGTCGAAGTCGCTATTTCCACATTCTCTGACCCGGAGCCCGAGGGTACAGTTCCATACCTCCCCTTCCCGAGACAGAGGCGGGGCTGGGTGGGGCAGTACCTCTCCCAGCGTGCACAGCTCCATGATGATCCAGACGGGGTTCTCCGTGATGACGCCAATCAGCTTCACTATGTGAGGGTGGTCAAACTGACGCATCGTTACTGGGGAGAAACAGTGGGCCGTGGTTATTCTTTTGAAAACCTTTCAATTTTTCTGAAGACTACTTCAACGGAGACTCAAGGCTAAAGATGTGGAAACTGAATTCAATTTCACAGGTCTGTTCAGCTCACCAGTGGGTATAAAATGGCACAAAAACCAGACTCCAGATTGAGGCACGAGATGCCTCTGCAGTGAGCTCGGTAGTGACTTTACAGGGGTGGGGGGCGGCAGGGCACACTGAGAGGAAAAGGGTAAGAAACCTCCTCCTCTTTTCTACAACCCATCTGACCTGGGCTAACTGTTCAGGTATCCTCCTAGAAGTCTGACTCAGACGCAATGTGTGACGTGTCACTAAGCAGCCCTCTCTACGGGGACACCACTCCTGGCCGGTGCACGGCTGACGCAGGCCTTGCATGGGCTTCCCTGAGTGCAGGTATGGCTGGGTGGCTCCCTTGCAGGGCCCTGGAACCTACCCTGTGGATTTCTGTAGTCCAAAAGGCACCTGGATTTTTTTTTTAATTTTGGGGACTGATACATGATATCCACTTTAGTATGAAGCCCAGGGTGGGCTGCAGCTCAGAGCTGGGTATGTCTGGAGGAGACAGGCCTCTCACTGACTTCACGCTGGACACCGTGCAGACATCGCTCGGTATTTGTAGAGGACTGGTTCCAGGATCCCCCAGGGGAATCCAGTATCTGCGGATGCTCAAGGCACTCATGTGAAATGGCACAGTATCTGCACGTAACCTACGCATATCCTCTGTATACTTTAAGTCACCTCTGGATTACCTGTAATACCTCATACAATGTAAATGCTACACAAACAGTTGCTAGGACACAGGAAATTCAAGTTTTGCTTTTTGGAACTTTCCGGAATTTTTTTGGAGCATTTTCAACAAGAGGTTGAACTTGCAGATACAGAACCTGGGGGCACGGAGGGCTATATATCGCACCAGTGCACCCAAGGGTCACGCTGGCTTCTTGCAAAATCACCTCACCCTCACTTGAGATGACTCAAACTCTTACAGTGTTCTCCCCCCTCAATTTTTCTTACATATTCCAAGCAAAGGACTTAGTAGTTAAAAAAAAAAACCCACACATAAATACTTGGCCAAAATCCATAATGTATCATTGACTTTCATCTTGTTAGATTTAGTTCATCAGTTAAATATATTGTGATATTTTTGGAGAAACATTCAGGAACCCAGTATATTTACTCTTATTTTCAATTGATTTACCATCATTTTTGGCTTTATATTCTTATACATAATTATCAAGCCTTTCATTTTTCCTCTAAAGTAACTATTAAAAAGGCCGCACAGTACAGGGCTGGAGGAGGATCCTGTGGTCACTACGAAACCGTCCCGGCTGAACTAGCGCCCAGCAGGCGTAGCAGTGCCCCCGCACGCACCGGCCCAGGGCAGCAGCTCAGGCCGGGAGCTGCTGACTGCCTCCCCTGAGGTAAGCCCCATGCTGGCACTGGGTCTGAGGGTGAGCAAACAGACAAGGTCCTTGTCCCCACTGGAGTTGAACATCTGTCTAGAGAGAGACAGAGAGACAATAATAACTTTGAAACACTGTACACTGAATCATGAATATGACTGCTCAGGAAGGGAGAGAGCAGTCCTGTGACAGAGCCTCCCAAGGAGGCTGTTGTCCGCATGTGCGCTGACGAGGAGGGACAAGAAATGTTAGCAGGAAGCACGTCCCAGCTTGAGGGCAGGTGGGAGAGCGCTGACGTGGGCCAAGGGACAGGACCAGAGCCTGGCCCAGGAGCCTGCATTCAGGAGAGGACCTGTCACACACGGGTCTCCAAGGCAGCCCCCTCGAGCACGCGGCTCTGCAGCGGGACCGGGGCCCTGGGCGCGGTCCCTGCCCCTCACAGCCTGTGGGCTCCGTCCTGCGGGGGCTGTGTCTGTCCTGCTCACCCCCACCTCCAGGGCCTGGCAGCATCCCTACCTCCACCCAGCTCCAGCATACAGATGTTCAAGGTACGAGGCGCCGACGGGGAGGGGGCAGTAAATCACCCCACCTCTGCTCCCAGCATGACGGCCGAGCTGGGAACGCGGCCCCGCGCCTGCACAGACAGGTACCACCTGCACGGTAACAAGTGCAGTAGCCCACAGAAGTCGGAACGTTACTTATGTCTTCAGAGACGGTTTGGATTTCACAGATAGACAAATGGAGTTCCACAGAAATTTCTAGAAACTTACAGGCTTCTTGAAGGAATTTCTCTCTCACGCTGTCTGAAGTACAGTTTTTACATGTTTTAATTGCAACCGCCAAAGCTGGGTTCTCCTGTGACAGAGGAACACACGAAAGAGAGATTTTCTGTATTAATCAGCAGGCATGTTCAGGAAAGGCTAGTAATTCTGCAACTCTGGATTCTGGATCAGACAGAATCAGAACACTCAAAATCCTCTGTCTAAATCCCCGGAAAAAATGGACTTGCATGTAAAACTGCAGGGGACTCATCTGTTCCACAGACCTTTCCTTTCTGTTGCCTCGGTAGGTGCCCAGGATGCACCAGCCAAAAAAGGGCAGCGACACCGCTCTACTCAAGCTGACTCTCCAGTGGGGATACACACACATGCTCACAGCGGGGGGCAGTGCAAGAAGCAGCCTCCCTGAGAGAAGCGGACAGGGGGTGAGAGCCAAGAGCTGCAGGAGGGGAGGAGGTGCTGGCCAGGGGCGGGAGGCAGGGGGTAGGCCATGAGGGCAGAGGGCAGGGAGGGCCGGACCTCAGGGGGCCTTTGAGGCCAACAGAAGGACACGGCTTTTACTCTGAGGGAGAGGGTTTGGGCAGAGGGGGCCAGGGCTGACCTCCAGGAAGGAGCACCGGCTGCGGTTCTGAGAAAGGGCCCGGGGCAGGGACGAGGTGCAGGTGACGGGCTGGCGGCTTGGACAGGAGTGGGAGCAGTGGGGGCAGGAAGGCAGGGAGATTTGGACTCGTCGTGAGACAGGGTGAGCTGGGGTCTTTGGTGACAGAAAAACGGAGGTCTCAGCTCAGCTCTGGAGCTTGATGTGACTAAAACAAAACCCGTGACGCCCACCGCGATGGTTACTTTTACGTGTCGACTTGGCTGGGCCGTGGTGCCCAGACACTTGGTCAAGCGCTCTTCTGGGTGCTTCTGGATGGATTAACACGTAAATCAGCAGACCAGGTAAGGCAGGCTACCCTCCCAGATGTGGTAGCCTTCATCCTCAGCTGAAGGCCTGAGTGAAACAAAAAGCTGACCTCCCCGAGCAGGCGGGCATTCCTCCTGCCTAACTGCCGGCGAGCCGGGGCATCACCGTCCTCCAGCCTCAGGACTAGAGCTCCAGCCCCGCCATCTTGGCTCCCAGACTCTGAGTGGAACTAACCCACCTTCAGCTCTCCCGGGCCCCAGCCTGCTAACCACAGGTCTTATCCGTGCCAGATTCCATAACCCTGTGAGCCAATTCCTCATAAAACTCTTTTTAAAACAACACACCCACGAACCACCCTACTGGTTCCGTTTCTTCAGATGACCCAGGCTAGTTCACCTGATGTCATATCTGCGTCCTTTCCAGTCTTCTCAATCTCATTAAAGAGACAGTATTCATACAGTTGTTCAAGGTAAACAACCTAGACACCATTTTTGGTTCCTCGATTTCCTTGACCTCCCATCACACATCACACGTGGAACAAAGGCCCGCTCTTCCACCCAAATCCTTCACCCCCAGACTCATTTTCTGTCTCAACATCTTCTGCCGGTGGCCTCTCGTGTTCTGCCACCTGGAATGCCCCTCCCCCAGGAACGTGCACTGGGGTCCCTGTTCAGACTGCCCTATCTAAACAGTTCCCTTCGCTTGGGCTGACACCCTGCCTCTCCGCATGGCCCCCAGGTCTCTGCTCTGCGTCATGGCCTCACGGGAAGAGCGTCCAGACCTCCCCGCGTCCAGAGTTTATCTGTCTCAGAGCACCGCTTCTCCACTCAACATTCAGTGTGTTTGCTCTCGCCTCTCCCCAGACAGAAGTGAAGTTCTGTGAGGGTGGGAACTGCCCGTTCTGCTCATTAGCACGTCCCCACCATCGAGCTGTCACTTGGTGGACAGTCAGTACACAACGGCTAGAAGAGTTAATTCACAGCAGCAATGTAAACTGGTCCAGCTTCTTCCAAAAAAAGTTTAGCAGTTTGGCAAAAAGTTAAACGTTTACTATACGACCCAGCAACTCCACTCCTAGACACATACACTCGAGAGAACTGAGAACCATCTGAACACACAGAGCTTGTACACGAACGTTCACAGCAGTGTTGTTCATGATGGCCAAAACGCGGTAACAACCCAAATGACCACCCCCTGACGAAAGGAAAAACAGAAGCGGTCTCTCCACACAAGGGAACGTCACTGGGCCATAAGAAGAAGGGAGGCAGTGCTAGCCGACCCGTGCGTAAGCCCTGAGACAGGACACTAACTCAAAGACACCCGTCACGAGAAGCCACCGAAGTGCATGGCTCCACTTGCACAAAACGTCCAGGATAAGCACATCTACAGAAATGGAGAGCAAACAGGGGACTGTCCAGGGCTGGGGAGAGGGTGGGATGGGAAGGCACTGCCAGCGGGTGCACAGCTGCTTCTCCCTCTCCTTTCTTTCTTTAACTGATAGCTGATTACACTGTTGTATTAGTTTCAGGTGTACAACATACTGACTCAAAATTTTTATAGATTATACTCCATTTAAAGTTATCATTGTTACTTATTTTTACACAGTAGTTTGCACCTCTTAATCCCATACACCCCGATTTTGCCCCTCCCCGGCCCCCTCTCCCCACAGACAACCACAAGTTTGTTTTCTAGATCTATGAGTCTGTTTCTGTTTTGTCGCATTAATTCAGTTCTTTTCTTCTTTAGATTCCACATGTAAGTGATAACAGTATTTGCCTTTCTCTGACTTACTTCACTAAACAGAATACCCTCCAGGGTCCATCCATGTTGTTGTAAATGGCAAAACTTTATTCTTTTTATGGCTGGGTAGTATTCCATTGCATGTATATACACATCTTCTTTATCCATTCGTCTGTGCTTTTTTTTTAATTGAAATATAGTTCATTTACAACGTTGTGTTAGTTTCTGGTACAGCACAGTGATTCAGTTATACAAAAACATGTTTTTTATTATAGGTATTCTTTTCCATTACAGGTTGTTATAAGCTATTAAATATAGTTCCCTGTGCTACATACAGGACTGTGCTGCTTATTCTGTATATAGTAGTTTGTATTTGCTAATCTCAAACTTCTAATTTATACTCCCTCTCCCCACTTTGGTAATATAGGTTTGTTTCCTACATCTGTGAATCATATTTCTCTTTTGTAAATAAGTTCATTTGTGTTACTTTTTTAGATTTCACATGAGTGATATCATATGATATTTGTCTTTTTCTGTCTTATTTCACTTAGTATGATAATCTCTAGGTCATCCATGTTGCTGCAAATGGCATTATTCCATTCTTTTTTATGGCTGAGTAATATTCCATACATCTTCTTTATTCAATCATCTGTTGATGGGCATTTAGGTTGGTTGCATCCATGTCTTGACTATTGTAAATAGTGCTGCTGTGAACACTGGGGTGCATGCATCTTGTCAAATTAGAGTTTTCATCTTTTCCACATGTATGTCCAGGAGTGGACTTGTTGGATCGTATGGTAGCTCTAGTTTTAGTTTTATAAGGAAACTCCAAACTGTTTTCCATAGTGGCTGCATCAATTTACATTCCCACCAACAGTGTAAGAGGCTTCCTTTTTCTCCACACCTTATCCAGCTTTATTGTTTGTGGACTTTTAATGACAGCCATTCTGAGTGGTATGAGGTAATATCTCATTATAGTTTTGATTTGCATTTCTCTGATAATTAGTGATACTGAACATCTTTTCGTGTGCATACTACTGGCCATCTGTGTCTCTTCACTAGAGAAATGTCTGTCTGGGTCTTCTGCCCGTGTTTTGACTGGGTTGTTAATGTTTTGGTATTGAGATGTATGAGCTACCTGCAAAGTCTGGAAGTTAAGCCCGTCAGTCGCACCGTTTGCAAATATTTTCTCCCAGTCCCCAGGTCATCTTTTTGTTTTGTTTATGCTTTCCTTTGCTGTGCATAAGGCTTATAAACTTAATTAGAGTCCACTTGTTTCCTACTGTTATTTCTACTGCCTGGGTGGACTGCCCCAGGAAGACAGTGCTACCAGTTATGCCAGAGGGCGCTCTGCCTAGGCTCTCTTCTAAGAGGTCTATGGTGTCCTGTCTTATGTTAAGTTTTTGAGCCATTTTGAGTATGTTTTCGTGTGTGGTGTGAGGGAGCGTTCTAAATTTACTGACTTACATGCTGCCAGTCATCTGTTGATGGACATTCAGGTTGCTTCCATATCTTGGCTATTATAAATAATGCTGCAGTGAACACTGGGGTGCACATACATTTTAGAATTTGTGTTTTTGTCTTCTTTGCATATATACCCAGGAGTGGAACTGCTGGATCATATGGTAGTTCTACTTTTAGTTAGAAGAACCTCCGTACTGTTTTCCATGGTGGCTGCACCAATTTACATTCCCATCAACAGCGTATAAAGGTTCCCTTTTCTCCACATCCTCACCAAGACACGAGGTTTCTTTTGGGGTAAAGAAAATGTCCTAAAATTGACTGTGGTGACAGTCGCATGACTCTGTGAATACACTAAAACCCCACTGAACTGTACACTTTAAAAGAGTGAACTTCATAGCATGTGAATTATATCTCAATAAAACTATTATTAAATAAATAATTTTTAAAATTCACTGATCTCTTTCGGAGGGCAATTTGATGCAAATTAATGTTCTTTTCTTGAGAAGATGGGTCAGTGGGAACAGTGCCTAACCACTCCTGACTCTGGTCATCCATCTGTCGATTCCACCTGATGGATAATCATCTGCAGAATCTGTTACTGATGACCGACACTGAATGAAAGAGTAAAATGAAGAAAAGACAGACCCAGCTCTCCAGGAGATAATTTTGCCATTTTGGGGTTTTTGAACATAGCAAGTGAGTTGACATATACGATAAGCGCTACAAAGGGCAGCTGTGAACGCCCTGAAGCACTAAGGACTCGTGAAGACAAACAAGAAGCAAGGTGGCTGTCAGCAGTCAAAGGCAGCCCGGGTGGCTGGATGTCCTACAGCACTTACCGGGCTCGTGTAAGCGCCCTGGTGCACGTCTCCGAACTGGCCCTCTCCGATACACCGTCCGAGTTCTATTCTTTCTCTCTGAATCTCATAGTCCCTGGCTGCAAAACACGAGACATAAACCAGGAAAAACCTAAGTGCAACATTCCCAACGTGGAAAACACTTGACACATTTCATTTCATCATCCATGAGTAAAATTCCATCGATGACACATCATTCTATGAAGATGCTTTAAATAGAGTGGAATTCTCTTAAACAGCATTTTAAAAGGAATTTATGTAACTTTTATGGCATTGGTTGAACTACCAAAACAATGAGTTTTACACAAGGTGGATTTTTTTCATATTTCTGAATGTCTGATTTAGTTGGTATCTATTTTGATGGTTTTCTAAATAACTGCTCCAAGTTTACATTTGCTTAATTAATCATGTGCTTAGTTAATATGTGCTATTAGTTCAGGTATTAATATATGAAGGCTAAAAAAGTTATTTAAAGCAATTATTTTACAAGTAATTAAACTTTATAAATACGGAGGCAAGAAAAATTGTGTCATGAGCAACTTTATGTTTTAAAAGTTTAAGAGTTTTCCACTGTATTATAATCCTATCTATATTATTCATGGAGCTAAAAGAGTTTAAAGAGGCAGCTTCTAAAAGGTAATTTCAAAATTAGAGGGCGTGGAATCAAGGTTGAACATATCACACAGTAAATTACCCCTATTTTGTATTTTTGAGAGCATCTGCCTCAAAGTAATGTGTTAAATTGTGATGATTCACACAAACCCATTATTTAGGAGGTGCTGAGGCTCATGGGGGGGGGGGGGGACCCCACCAGGAACCTAGCCGACTAATCTGAGTCCAATTAGCCACTTGGCGTTTTTATTTCTCCCAGTCAGGAAACGCGCACTGTGCATATTCTGTTAGTGTCGTCACCAAGGGAGTAAAACAACAGCCAAACATTTAAAAAATGTCTCCCTGGTTTGTCAAGTTATAAATATACAGAAAATTCAACCCAAATTTTAAATGATTATCTTCCTCTTTAAAATCACTTTAGCTACTAGTTCCATTGATTTAACAGCAATGAGTAAACCAATGAAAAATAGTTTAAAAATAAAAGTTAACCGAAAACGGAAACATCCCGTATCATTCCACAGGTTGCAATTGCAAGCAAACGCAGTTATTTTAAAGGAATCCTGTTACCTTCATCTATTCCATAGCTTTCTGCATTGCAATTCAGAGAGAAAAAAATTGAAGACCTTGCTTAGAAATAACTAATAGCAATGAGGTTAACAACAACAAACTCGGAGAGTACATTTCAATATTTACTGTGTTAAATATTTTAACCACGAACATGGGTATAAAAAGAGGACTAAATACAATGACGTCCTCAAGCTAACTCAATGTGTATAAACAAAGCTCTACATTTCCATCCCACGAGCTCCTAGTTACAGGGATATTCCTGTCCCTATTTAGTGTAACGCATTTTGTGGGGTTTGGATAAAAGTTAGACATGTTGGACAATTACTACTCAACTAAGAATAAACAGGAATAAAAACGCGGAAACTGCAGGAATGCACAAATGACTGACAGGCTAACCAAGAATTTAAACTCAAATTTAAACATTTTTCTACATTGCTACTGCAAGTCAAAATGAACACACTTTCAGTTTCAGCTCTGGCCTCTGTTTCAAATCACTACCGGGGGGCTCCTGATTTCGGAGACCCAGGGGGTCCCCAGGATAACGCAGCCTGAGAGGGGTAGATTATTACTCTTCATTTTGACAACGTCTCCTCAATGTACACAGTAAATCTACTGACACCTTCTTCTCAGATATCTACACAACAGGGTAAAGCACCTGAAACACTTACTTCACAAGTACGTAGAGCTCTACTGAAGCGAGGACATCCGACGGTGAATTATGAAGGCCTCCAAGGCTGTAAGGTGAACTCCTAATTGGGCCTCTTTAAGAGGTGGGTGTAACTTTTTTGTTTTAAATGTGAGTGAAATTTCAGGGGTGTCTCCAGCCCCTGAGCGGGGCTTCCAGACTGTCCTCCTCAATAGGCCACGTGGCAGAGAGAAGCGGGGCGCTGACATGGTGGGGTGCTGGGAGGTCCCAGGGAGCCCGCCTAGTCCTGCACGACCTGCCCGGCACGGTGCGGGCTGGTGCTGGAAGCCCTCTGGGGCTGCTTGGTCAAGCGTAATAAAAAACAAAACTTCAAAGGGGAAATGTAATTCATTAAATGTGTGTATTTTGAAGAATGGTAGATGTGTGTGCGCATATATTTAACTTCAAATAATACTAATTTTCTACAGAGAGGTAACACTCTAATTAAGAAAGGCTACATTATCACGGAGCCAGAAAACAGGATTTCAAGAACCCTGTAACTAAGTGGACTTATTGCAGACATTTGAGTTTTGGGCTTCTGACCCGACAGTGGGCACACACCACATGGAGTTCTAAAGGCTGAAAAAACTTTCTGTCACGCAGGCAATAAGGTATTAAAAACGGTTCTAACAGGACAATAAGCATCTAAAACTTTTAAACATGAGACATTTAAAAAGTTAAACATCTGTCAACTCTGAACAAGAACAAGACGAGGGGATACAACTCACTGGAGGGCATGGTGTAAGTGTCCTCTTCGTCTATGATCTCAGCGTAGTCAGTCGGTTTCTACAGGAGAGGAAACACGTGTTGGAAGAGGTTAAATATCTGACCTCCTGGCCTTTAACCAAATTTTAAAACGCAAAACGATCTGCCTAAATCCCCTGCTACGCTGACATATTCTTAAAACACTAATACTCAATTTTCACCCACACATGAGTCACTTATGGAAATAAAAGTGACATCATGGTCCAATATGTTATAATACACAGACTTGTTCTCAGAGAGCAAACACAGCTAACACGAAAGCCCTTGTGAGAAATAGAGAGACAGGAAACAACCACATATATGATCCAAATCCGCCAAGCCATACTGCCTGCGAAACTCTCCCTCAGCCACACCAAACACATTTAAAACCAGTGTTGTGTACTGGGATTCTCCAAACGGGACCAGCACCCCCAGAGCACAGCTCAGATCTCGTTCAGAATCAGCCTTCACTGCACTGTCTGCAGGTTCTGCTTTAGAGGACAAGGTGACAGCCTGACTTCTGAGGACAGTCACTGGGCAACTTGTTTCATTCATTCAGGATGAAAGCATTCCAGGGGTTCCTCTCTCCTAACTCTTCCCTTAGACATCTGAACGGTGTGCACTGCAAAAGGGTGAGAGACGTATGAGAAAGAACAAAATGGGAACAGACAGCATACTAAGATGAGTTCTTTTTGGAGGTAATGTCAAGGAGTTCCAATGTGTCCACTAACCCCTTTCAGTAATGCAGCAACGGAAAGAATGGGGGGTCCTTTTGAGAAGTACCACTCACTTGGATCACAATTACGCTGAAAAACCACATAGGTTTCTGGAAGAGGAAAGCTTCCAGCTGCTCTGCGCACGAGGCTCTCAGCTGCTGGGCCAGGAAAGGAGGGGCAGTAATTCCCGAGTTATCATCTGAAGAGAGATCATCTCGAAATTTTAACCCCAGAGAAACTAAAAGCTAAAGAACTGAAAGTTCCTTCTTCTGTGCTGCCATTATTACTTCATTCAGATATTAAAACAAATGAAAACAGAGAATATATATAGCTTACAGTTACTAGGGTATCAACTATTCCAGACTGCTGTGGTGATGACTGAGACACAATCTAAGAGCAACTGGAAGAATTCATCTCTTAATTTGTAATCATCATTAAAAGTGATTAAGGTGAAAAAAAAATTCAGCTGGTAGAATATGAAGTCAGTGAATCAGTTCTCCTTAAGACACTTAGCAGATGAAAACTGTTCCTAAGCCTTGCAGCACAGGGGGGTAATTCATATTACTCTTTCATGTTTCTAAGTAATGCTACATACAGGATTAAAGGGGGTCTTTGCCCCACGCCTCACAGTCTTACATTCCTTTCTGCCTCTCGTCCTGTTCTCAGTGGACACTGAGAGGTGAACATGGCGTGTTCGAGGTCTGGAGCCTTGCTTTTGTGAATGAAAGGCTGTGAAACGAAACCTGGGGACAGAAGGCTGCAAGGCAGGTGTACGAGGCAGGGCTACGTGGGGGCCCTGCTCACAGCTGAGACGAGGGATGCCACACTAGTTGCACAGATGGACACAGGGCCACTCGTGCGCTATTCTAAAGTTTAACGGGCCCCACTTCCCGCCACCCCCTCAGGAAGCTCGTGCAACTAAGGCTGCATTCCTGCCAACAACACCACTACCCTCACTGGCCTCCTTTCAAACAAAGCACACACCCTGGGAGGCAGAACACACCGCTGACCGAGGCGGCAGGACGCGGGCAGTAAAGCTGCCCAGAACCCCTGCCTCTGCTTCCCAGCCCCCAGCGGCCCATGACCAGAGCCCTCCAGAACCTTCGACACCCTGCACCTGGCCCCAGGCTCTGCTAAGGAGACGTCGCTGGCCCATTGGTGCCGCAGCGTCTGGGTGGAGGCGGTGGGCGGCAGAGCAGAGCCATCCTCCAGGGGGCACGTCCAGCGCTGAAGCTCACGTGGCTCCTACCAGAGTGCCCCCTGCTCAGAGACACCTCCTCACCCCCGTCACTCTCCACCACAATGCCTGAGGACTTCCCTCAGAGCCCAGCACTGCCAGCCTCCCGCAAGTCCCATGGCCCCTGTCCACTGCTGGCCCCTCCAGAGCGCAGCCCTGCGGCAGGGGGGCCCGGGCATCCCCTCCACCGCCACATTCTCAGCATCCAAAACGGGGCCGGGACAGGGAAGGCGCTGACCAAAAAGGAGCAGCAAGGGGCCACGTGTCCCCACGAACAAAGAAGCCGGGCCAGGGCAGAGGCCTGCACCGGGCAGAGTCCGGGCGCCCTTTCCCTGGGAGCAGTGGCTTCACCTGTCCGGGCCTCGGTGGTGCCCTCCAGTGAAAGGAGAGTGTGTCTGCCTTAGAGACTGTCTTGAGGATGACGGAGACTCAGGAAGAGTGGTGGCTCGGCCCTGCCTGCTACAGGTGACCAAGAGATGGGAGCTCCCCACTGTCCTGCTTCCTGCGAGGCCTCCCTGGAAGGAAGCGCGGGGAGCCCTGATGGGTTTCCTGGTTTGCCGGGGGCGGCTTCCAGGCTGCCTCTTCATAAAACCCGCAAGGAGACACCAGCCTCTGAAACAACGCTCAGGGAGCAAAAAGAAAATGGCTCACACATCAGGCGAGCACATAAAACTGACTCGGGAGAAACCAAGCTACATGCACTCCAGTTAATCCACACCATCATGAGGAAGAGCCTGCAGTTTTTTTTCTTTCGGTGCTATGTGAATTCTGCATAAAAACTTTGGGGATTATCTGGACTACCTCGGAGCCACTTGGGGACACACATGGGATGTAGACGTGTGCACTGATGTCTCACAAACAGAGAATTTTCATAGCTGTGCCCCTGAGGAGGTGGTGCTGGGGGAGCAGGGTCAGCGCTGCTGAAGGCACGTGGACCTACGAAGGTTTCACTGTACATTTCTCTGAGAATTCTTAATCTTGATTGTGTTCTATTTTCTATTTTCTCCTGGTTTTTAGGGTTATGGGATAGTAAGACTCTGACATTAGAGGTACTTTTACAAACTCAAAGGCCCCTAAAATACTGAAGTCCAGCCTGAAACCTCCTGGGCCCCAAAAATAATGGCATAAGAGAAGGAAAATATAAAGAAAAAGGAAACAGGCTCAAAGATGTGGGCACAAATAAAGGAAAGCAGACCCACAGTCCACATCCGACGGTGAGGAGAGCTAATGGAGACAGCGTCTTACACAATCACGTGTCGCCACTTCACCCTCAGGGACGTCTGTGACCAGTCATCCCCCCTCCCGGGCAGGACACTGAAGCATGAGTGTGAGTGTCTCCGGGTCCCGGAGCCGAGCAGCTGGAGCAGAGCACGCCTCCTTCTTCGTCATCTTCCACAGCATTTACAGGGACTTCATTTGTGAGCCCAGGTGCCCTATGCTTCTAAACTACAGAACGTCCCCCTGAGGGTATTCTGGGACCTCAGCCCCAGCGTGGGTGCCGTTCTGCGCCAGGGATGCTCCCAGTAAGGCTGATCTGGGCTGCACACCTGGGAGGTAATTTCAGGAGACCTGTCCTGAGAGTTAAATATCTGAAACATTTTGAAAAATGCAGACTTCTAAAACCCTAGTAACATTATAGTTTGAAAGGTCTGGTATCACAATACGTGCTAAGATAAACATGACAGGAAGGTACGTCAAAAGGACAGAAACCGACAGCTCAGAAACGAGGAGAGAAAAGAGTAGGCTGCCGCTCTTAAGCGCAGTGACAGGCACCGGGGAAGGTCAGTGCTGGAAACAGCGACACGCACGCCTGTCGAGCTCTGTCATAAAGAGTCTGATGCCCTGGAGTCACTGGTGGGGTCAGTGCAGGGTCGCAGAGGGACGGGTCAGCAGACAGCAGGCGTTGCCATCTGGCTGTAAATAAAGGGCCTGCACGAGAGCCTCTGGGCGCACACGCTTCCCAGATGCCAATACCTGCTGACCTGCCTGCAGGACAGAGGACCGGGGTGACGCTGTGACTCTGTCACCACACCTCCTGCACTTGCCTAGGGGGCATTGGTGCCCCTGCCTCGGCCTGACCCCTGCAGTTCCGACAGGTGCTCCTGACTGGCCATCCCCCTGCCCTCAGGAGGTCTGAAGGTCATGGCTGCGCAAAGCAGCATCCTTACCGAGACTGGGTGACTTAGGCAATTCAGTGGGACCAACCCTCTTCACAGCTTCTTAAGCAACCTGGAGGCCTGGATGCATCAGCAACCTGAGAGATGGCGAAGCCAGGAAGGCTCCACTTTGCTGAGGGGCTAACTGGCTCTATGACCTACATCTTTTTCTGTAAACGGCCTGTGAGTGTTTCAGATCCTGCTGGTCACAAAGTCTCCAATGCAGCCACTCAGCTCTGTTGTTCAAATCACAGGGCAAGCAGACACGTCGTGAATGAGCAGTGTGACCATGTTCCATAAAACTTTACTGACGGAGACTGAAATTTGAATTTCACAAAGTTCTGACACCACAGATACTGTTCTTCTAATTTCCCCTCCACCATTAAATGATGCAATAATCATTCTCAGCTCAAGGAGAAACAGAAACAGGTGTGGGCTGTATTTGGCCCAAGAGCCTTAGGTGGTGGGTCCCCAACTTAGACTGAGAGATTAAACCCTTAAGGCTCAGCCTCGTCCCCTGTAAAATGGGGTTGAGAATACTGGCCCTCATTCACAGTATTGGGAATTCAAATGTGGGGAAAACACACAAAAATGTTTCCTTTAGGTAAACAGTGTGGTAATAACCACTTGTTTATATGCATTTGTTTAAATTTTTATGCTTTCACATTGATCCTCACAACAGCCACCAAGACCTTTCACAGATGAAGACATGGGAGACGAAGTGCTCTCTCAAGGCCACCCACGCGGCCAGCTGGTGGCAGGACGGGGCGGGCTGGAGCCTGGGCCCGGGGCGCTCACCTCGCAGCCGTGGACCAGTCCGCCTCTCAGCCCTCTGAGCACCAGGCTCCTCACCCGCAGCACAGCGAGACCAGCACAGGGAATCACACCGCTCAGTGCACGCACACGGGGGCTCCCCCGAACAGTCCCTGCTAACTAGTCACGACGGAGGAGTTGGCCTGGCTCTCAGGCCCATGAAGAAGATGCACTTTCCAAAGCTGCATTTAGTTAAGCCCCTTCTCTGCAAGTACCCTGCTCATTAACTCAGGTTATCAACCCGACACAAAATGAACAAAGATGAAACCGTCAGTGAAAGTACTCATTCATTCAACCCTGAGGAAAAATGCAATCCCCCTTGAATTTCAGTTAGTAAAATCTTACTCCTTACTATGAAGAGCACAAAGCTTCATGCAGGCAGCACACAAAGGAAATGGAAATGTAAGACTCTCAACGTGACGAAGTTCTAGTTTACTAAGTGCTGCCCGCAGCTGCCTGGAAATACTCATCGTCTCTACTGCTGATATTTCTCTACTTATCTGTCTGTGTGACTCTTAAAAATCCCTTTTCCTTTTCCCTTTCCACTACCTCACTCCCAAACTAAAATAGCCTAAACATCTAAGTGGGCAAGAGTGTGTGTATTACTGCTGAACGACACCATTCTGACAATTTTTCTTCACCTCTGAAGTTTTAATAATGAAATCTCTAAAATTCACTAAGAAGCTACACAACTTGAATTCACCACTGAGATGTGACAAACCGACAGCTACTCCTCCCACGGGAGAGCCCCAAACAGCTCTGAAGAGATCACTGGCTCACTCGCATTGTTACTTTTTCATACTTGTTTTGTTGGATCAAAGCCACATTTTGCCTTTCATTAAATACCGAACGATATTTCTATCCGTACATAATTATCTCATATTAGTAACACAAATGTGAAAATAAATATTACCGTCCCCACTAATTTCATCTGAAGATCCAGGTAGCATGCAAAGAAAGGAGGGGAGGAGGAGGAGGGAAGGAAGAGAGGAAAGGGGGGAGAGAGGGAAACATACTATTAAAATGACAAGTAAATCAACGTGTAAGGAAAACACAAAAGTTAACCCCCCACCAAGTCCAGTTCAAAAGTTAACAGAACGATCACAGGAGTAAGCATGTTGACTTGACTTAAGGGTATTATGCGAGTTTTGAGTTGTCCACACGTTGTCCCAAGTTCACAGCTGTGCTGTAGAGTTTAAGCTGGTTTCTGCTGCACTAAGCAAAATTAATCTGCCTCTCACAATTAAATGTTAAAGAAAAACTGCTTTCCTGAAAGGGAATCTGTATCCTCTTAGACAGAAATGAAAACCACTGGTCATTAGCGTGTACACCAAACAATAACCAGGAACAGCCTGCAGCCCGGCTCCTCCAGGGAGCCGCCGGGATTGTAGCTGCTCCAGGAGGTGGAGGCCAGCCCCGCACACAAGCTGTGAGGACCCAGGCACCTGAAGCTCTGCTGACACGTTTCCAGTTACATGTATACAGCTTTTGCAGAAATGATCATTTCAGTTATTACGAACAGTCTTTCCTTTCCGAGAAAACTCTCCACGGGGCCTGGCTGCCTCTGTTTGCAGCATCCCTGAATATCTGCCCCCAACGCATGAAAAGCAGACCCCAGGCTCACGCCGACCATCCTCCTTCACTCGGGTGCATGCTGTATTAGGAAACCCAAGAAGCAAAGATGTGGTGCCCGCCAGCCCCTGCGGTAACACACTAAGACCCCACGAGTGAAACCAGGAAGCGACTCCTCGCCCTGTCATGCATTTAAAAACCAGCAAACAGGCAAACGAAGAGCCTTGCATCAGGAGAGCAGCCCCAGCCCACGGTACCCTGCTGGGCAGCGGACAGCACTGTGCAGACCCCGGGAGAGACACGCTCGGCTCAGGACAATCTACAAGCGTCCGGTTAGACCGCTCCCACGGCGCCGTGGTTATAAGAGGGTCTGTGCAAGGCCAAGTGCAGTACCCGCAGAGGGAGGCTCACGGGAACAGAAGACCAAAGGGAGGAAGCGCCTAGCTTTCTTAACCTTAGGTTGACAGTGACTGCTTCCTTTATAAAGAGGCAAGAGGGGAAAAGAGAGAAAGAGAAATGTTATTTCAGTACAAAAGAAAACTTAAGTTACACTTTAAGGCATATCTATAAAAACAAATACAAAATCGCAATGCTTTTATTGACTATGGGCATGCTTTATTTCTTACTACCATTGACGCTTTAAAAAACATACTAATATTTCAAAATGCAATTTTCCCTTTTAGCAAAGATTAGCAGCAGACACAGAAACTTTTAGCAAGGCACAAGGAGTCTCCCAGCTCCACAAAGCCAGACAAGTAAAGGTACAGATACCTTTACAAATGACAAAACAAACAAAATGAAACAAGACAAAAAACAAAGACCAATAAATAATTCAAGATTCTTGTGAACGTCTAACACTCAACCACAAAGAAAAAATGGCAGAAAACGAGCAGATCTTGATTTGTGAAAGAGCCTTATGAGCAATTTCCCAAATCATCAGCAAAGACACAGACCTTAAGTGCACACCTTAAATAAACTATCTTAACATAAAAACTGCTGATGAGGATACCTGAACACACAGGCTGCAAGGCCCCTATGTTTGTTCACTCACTCCCTCTTTCACGTACTGGAAAGTCATCCGACAGTCAGCTCTCTCTATATCAGGCACTTGCTGGATGAACAAGACGTGCCCCAACCCTCCAGGAGCACCCGGCACAGAAAAACAGAGAAGCCTTGAACAAGCGCAGGACGGGGAGGGCAACAGCACACAGGTCACAGTGAAGTCAAAACAAGGTGTGGACAAGCCTGTAACGTGCGGCAATGACAAGGTGTGACAGGAAAGACACAGGGCATGCAAAATTTAACTGCAGACGCACGGGGTCCCATCAAGGAAGGTAAAGACTCCAGGCGTGGGCCCAGGGAAAGGATCGGTCAGGGTGAAGGCGGCAACAAGTCATTAGTCCACAAGTTAGGAGCAGAAATGAGAACTGAGACGTACAATTTAGTACTATTTCCAAATGGTGTGCTGTGAGGCCGATGTTTACTGCTCATCTTCCTCCCTCGAGTGAAAAGCCACCCTTAGCACACACTAAGTTTCCAGAGTGCGGCTCTAGTTTTTTCAGTAAAAAATGTGAAAACAGAACATCCTGTGTCAGGCTGGGTGGAATTCTGGGTGGGAGTGGGGGGGGGGGGAAGGGGCAGCTGCTATACTGGACGCTACTGAGACGAAGCAAGAACAGGACTGTGGACGAGACAAGAGCAGTCTATCAGCATCAAATTCCTGGTTCTGATAACTACTCTGTGACTGTCTAAGAGGATGCCGTTGGTCTTAAGAAATGAACACTGTAGTATTTGTAAGTAAAGGCGCACACTGTATCTTCAACTTGCTTTCAAACAGTTCAAGGAAAAAAAGACGTACAGATGGCCAACAGGCACATGAAAAGATGCTCATCATTGCTAATTATTAGAGAAATGCAAATCAAAACCACAATGAGGTATCAGCTCACACTAGTCACAATGGCTGTCATCAGAAAGTCTACAAATAAATGCTGGAGAGGGTGTGGAGAAAAGGGAACCCTTCTACACTATTAGTGGGAATGTAAATTGGTGCAGCCACTATGGAAAACAGTTTGGAGGTTCCTTAGAAAACTGAAAATAGAGCTACCATAAGATCCAGCAATCGCACTCCTGGGCATGTATCTGGAAAAGAAGAAAACTCTAATTTGAAAAGATATATATGCACCCCAATGTTCATAGCAGCACTATTTACAATAGCCAAGGCATGGAAGCAACCTAAATGTCCATCAACAGATGACTGGATAAATAGGATGTGGTATCTATATTCACAATGGAATATTACTCAGCTATAAAAATAATAAAATATTGTCATTTGCAGCAACATGGATGGACCTAGAGATGATCATACTAAGTGAAGTAAGTCAGACAGAGAAAGACAAATAATATATGATATCACTTATGTGTGGAATCTAAAAAAATGACACAAATGAACTTATTCACAAAACAGAAAGACTCACGGACATAGAAAACAAACTTATGGTTACCATGGGGGAAGGGAGAGAGAGGAGGGATAAATTAGGAGGGTGGGACTAATGGATACACATTACTAAATACAAAATAGATATGCAACAAGGAATTATATTCAATATCTTGTAATAACCTACAATGGAAAATAATTAAAAAATACACATTTAACTGAATCACTTTGCTGCACACTTGAAACTAATACAATACTGTAAGTCAACTATACTTCAATTAAAAAAAAAAGAAAAAAATAGACTGAAGGCTAAAGCGAGTGGGTCAGAATAGACAGTGAATCTGAGCAAAGAGCCTCTGAGACTCCACTTCACTGTTCTTACAACCATCCTCTAGGTGTGAAGTTTTGGAAAAATAAAACATCTATGAATCTCTATTTGGATTCAGGTTCCACCTCCTACTCACTCCCTGACCTCAGGAAAGTTACCCGATTTCTGTTTCTATTTTCTTATTTGTAAAATGAGGTAATAACAGAAGCTCCTTTGAGTAAAGAGATGTGGAGAGGATTCCATGGGATTCCCTGGACACCTGGCATGGGCAACCACTCCACAACTGTCAGCTAGGCCTACTTTTTTATTGTTCATTTTACTTCTAAATTGAGCTGAATATTCTTTATACTAACTCAGAAAGAAAATTGTTTTTTTTTTCAATGTTAAGCATACCTCTTCCTGAGCAATACCAAGAACACTATCCATGTCATTTAAAAATGACAGCGCTAGGACCCTCGCCTGGCTTCACGTGAGAGGACTGCCGTGACTGCGCGCTGCCGGACACCTACCAGCGCCGCGCAGGCGCTGGGGCGACAGCGGGGGGACGGGCCCAGACTCCTGCCTGACTGCTGCACGTGCTGGTTTGGCGAAGAGTTGATAAAGTCAGTCAGCTGCGTGGTATGCCAACACGTAAGTGCCACGGAGGGAGAAACCCAGAGCAGAGGCAGGACAGGGGGTGTTTTCCTGTGAGGCTGCAGCCTTAAGTCCGGAAGCAGTCACTCGCTCAAAGCATCCGGGAGCAGAGGAACAGTGGGAGGTCAGGCAGGGCGATGGCACTGGATGGTACTCGATGAAGCAGCAGATCAGGAGCCCACGGGCAGGGCTCCGGCTTTCATTCTGAGTGACATCAGGAGTGAATGGAGTGACGGGGCCTTAGATCCAAAAGGCCTCCTGGGAGCCTCCCCGGGAGCAGGGCGGCTCCTCAGGGGAACGCCACAGCGGACGGGGGAAGGCTGTCTTCAGAAGTGCAGCAGCTGAATAAACGATGGTGACTTGGAGGCACTGCTTTGGGGACCCAAATGAAATCCAGGCACGATCATCAGTAGCGTCAAAGCCAATAGGTGAACTGCTCACAGGACTTTCTAATAAACGGACCACAGACTGACCAAACCTACCCATCAGCTGAGCATCACAGAGACAGCCAGATGCTACCACATCACCTATGGCGTGTTCTTGTAAAAACAAAATCTTTGAGCCCAAATCTAACCAAACTTCTCTTGATCCTAAAGACCAGCTTATAGGAAATTCAGGAACACAGGGCCACAGAGGAACTGGCCCAACACAACCTCGTGAAGCTCCAATCAGCCAGACCAGAGTGTGGGAACACAGCATAAGTGACACAATTCCTTCAACAGATAAACTGCAATGAAGAAAAGAGAAAAAGAAAAAAAGAAAAAAGAGGCCCAGCCCACAGAGAGGAGACACAGCCAAGCACACAGCACTGATGGCCTGACTGACGGGACGACACTGCGTGTGAGGTGCCTTAACCAGGGAAATCTGAACACTGACCAGACGGCTGGTACTAAGGAATGGCTGTTAACTTCCTTACAGTATAATAATCTTGTTTTAAAATCTTTACCTTTTAGAAATATTTATAGATGATACACCTTAGATTTGCTTCAAGACAACCAGCGGGAAGCATGTGACGTGTGAGTGGCTGGAGGCAGAGCTGCGACTGGGTTTTAGCCACTGAACCTGGGTGACCATCACCATACAATTCTATTCTTTCTACTTGTGCACACGTGTGAAATTTCCCAGGATAAAAAGTTGAAAAACTCAGAATTCAAAAGCATGATGACATCCTTTCATTCACACGGTAACTTGCTTATAAAAATACCGAACACATTTTATGTTGACTCGTGTAGTTTGATCTTAATAAATACCACAATTACTATGTAGCCCTAACTTGATTAAGTTGTGTAGTAAAGCATACAATTTACAAAAATTAACTTCACGTGAACCAGGTGACAATACTCTAAATTAGGGCATTTAAAAAAGAATTCCTAAAAGCTTTCGTTTGGCTCAAGCTTCTAGCGCAGACCGAGACTAGCTTCTAAATCCCAGCACTACCGAGAGCGAGAGCAGGCGTGCACCAGACAGAAGGAGCCTTTCAAACCTGAGTCCGGGGCTGGCTTCCGTACTCCGACGGAACAGTCAGAAACGAGGCAGTACTATGCCATTCCTGATAAACGGGGAGAAACTACTCTGAAGCCACACTCAGACGCTTCCGAAGTACCCTCCCTTCCACACGTGAGCAGTGCAAGCCTTCCCGATGGCTCAGCTGCTCTGATGCGGAGACGCTGGGTTTTGGAGCCCAGGACTGGGGCTTGCATCAGGCTCCCCAGCACTGCCAGCTCCGGGAGCCAGGCCTGCACCTCAGCTCCGAGTCTCAATTTCCTCCTCTGTAAAGTGGAAACAGTGCAAGGAAGAGGTCCTGAGCGTTAAACAAGGTAAGGGCAGAGAATGTGCCAGGCAGGAGCTCCGAGCCTCACTCACACGTAAGCGTCTCCTGTATTCACAAAGCAGTGGCATGGCAGGGAGTGACTAACAGACCCAGAGCTCCAGAAGAAAAAAAGGGGAAAAAAATGCAAATAATTATTATGGGCCATACGTATTCCACCTTGTATTTCACAGAACTCTTCCGTTCACAAACTGCTTCTGCACATATACGGTAGCTGTTCCAGAATTTGTAATGAAGTAGCTTAATGCAAATAACGTTTATTTTATTAAGTATATTTTACTTTAGAACAATTTTCAGTCACTAACTTGAAAAACATTAACAGTAATCTTATACAAGTGGAATGAGGCTCCATGATTAACAACTAAACCAAAAAAGCTGATACAAAGTTATAAAAATGTTTTTCAAGTTGGTAATGAAAACTGAAAAAGTATCATCGTCAAGTGCACCTGCTGAGCACCAAGGCTCAGCAGAGACGATCAACTCAAATATCTAAGGAAAGGGAAAGGTCACTGCCGTGCTGTCTGTGACAGAGACACCAGAGAGAAAACTGTTTATGATCCCCAGTCCCCCGCTACAACCCAGACGTGGGACACGAGCCACGCTGTCACCTGCACTCCTGGCTACACTTCAGGTTCTACCACCTGATGCAGGGCCTGGTTACTGAAAAACCCAAACCCCCAAACACAGAAGCCAGCCAAACAGGAAACAACGTGTACACCTCTAAAACATTTAAACCCAGCTTTCCTCACTGATTTTCCCCGGAAATTCCTGTATCCTGGGGAATTCTCACCCACACAAACATCGCTCAAGCACGCGCCCCACCCAGGCCCAGCCCGCTCTGACCACGCTTACAGACCCCGAGCACAAGCAATGGCCTGTCCGTCCCAGTTCTAACCAAGCTCCTTAAAAGCACAAGTTTCCTAACAACTTACTCCAGGCCCTCAGAAAACTGTGCCCAAGGAAGTGCACAGCTCTGCTAGACATTTTGTAGACCTGTTAGCCTTACACTGCCTTTATGGATGAGCTCCGTCTAGAATGCACAGGTAACTCTGTGTATGTTCAGCAGCAGCTTAACTGTGCTCCCTGAAGATGAGTTGCCAGCAGATGTGCAAGGGAGCACCCGGTACTTCGTCTCCGGAATGTAAGGGTATCACTTTACTTCCCAGCCAGGGACCCTTCAAGAGTTGAGAGCTGTCTGAAGTTATCAGGACCCTCATTCTTCCTCTGCCTAGCCCCCATGCCACGTGCCCAAAACCTCCTAGGAAAGCACTCAGGACGGTTCACGGTGACCGGCTCACAGGGATCGTCTGAGTCCAGCAGCTCTCACGGCCACTGCTCGCTCTGAGGGTCCCTGCCTTTCTTCCTCCTGCTCCTGTGTCTGGAAGGCATTCCTCCAGGTCTCAGCACGGCTCCATAACATGCTCAGGCCTCCATCGATTCACTTAAAAATAATTACTAAACACTACATCTCAGACAATAAATGACAGACAGAACATGTCTTAGCCTATGGTGGTCTAGCAGACAAGGTTTCTAAAATCATTACATCCACTTAAAGACTATCCACAACGGTGAGATGGACAGTGGGCTAGAGAACTCTGAGGAAGAAGGCTCCTGGAGTGGCCAGGGAAGGCTTGCAGGAGGTGGAGGCATCTTGCAGGTCAAGTGAGAACTTTCAGGTGAATGTAAACGGGGGAGTCAGGTGAGTCCCACCTTCTCCATCTTCCCAAGTGGTGACTTGGGGTAATGTCCTTAAACTGGCACTGAAAGGCAGTATAGCCTAGAGGGCAGTAAGTACCTGAGTTCAGTCCCAGCCCAGCACGTTAGGCTGGGTGACCCTGAACAAGCTTGCTCACCTCTCTGATTTCTTTCGTCGTATCCGTGAAGTGGGGAGATGACAGAGACCTCGTGAGGCTGCCGTAGGGATTAAACAATCCCCAGTGCTGTGCACACCACACTGAGTACTTAGTAAAAGAGACATGTCACCTCTCAGCTGTGTGTGACCTTGACCGCCCTGCCCATGGCATCTCCGAGCCCTCTGCCCTGCTCTCTGCCACCCGGCTGGTGCCTGCGTCAGCCATGCTCCTGCTTCAGGGATCGCAGTCCTGTGATGTCTGCAGATTCCAACTCTCACCACATTCAGTCACCTGCTCAGAGGGACTTTTCTTGGCCACAACTTTAAAGAGCAATCCCACAACTCCATTTACTTGCTTTGTCTTAATTCAGTGTCTCTGGTCTGTCTCCTCCACGGAGGAAGGGACCTGGCTTTGTTCACTGCTGCCCCCAGCATGTGGAGAAGGGCCCGGCCCAGCGGGCCTTGGTAAGTATCTGACTGAATTCACGTAAAACTGGTGTAATATCCACCTTGTAGGGTCTGCTGGGGGTCAAACAGAACGCAGCGTACGGAAAAGCAAATGACCACGGCGGGCTTGTAGTTAGACTGGAGACGGATGAGCTTATGGGTGGGGGGAGGAGGGCAGGGTTCTGCAGGGATCTGGAAGTGGACGAGGGCCCCTCGGCACCAGTACCACACTCATATGGTGCAGGGTTTCCAGGTTGCTAGGGAAACAAATAACCTCGGGGTTTAGCAACAATGTCAGCTTTGTAGGAGTCAACCTCATAGCTTATAGGTTAAGTAAAAGACACCGGCTCCTGCTGGCCAGGCTGGTGAGATGTTATGCTCTACAGTCTTTGTGGAAGATATAAATAAGACACACTGAGTCCAACTCCACCAAAGGGAGCAAGCCATAGGCTGAACGATGGAGGATCAACAGTACAAGAATCCAAAACATTAGTCCTGTCACTGAACATCCTCCTGGCACTGAGTGCCTTCTCTGCCCATGTGGGTAAACCGCCAAACTGGAGGCACATGTGAGTCAGCATCACTGAAAAATGGAAAGGATCTGATGTGTGAAAAGAGCATGCTGGTGGTGGAGCAGCTCGAGCAGAGCTAGAGGTAAGGAGACGGCGGAGAGGCACGATTCCAGCTTTACCTGGCTGAAAGTGATGGGGGGCGGGGCAGGCTGCGGACGGAGGAGGGGAGGCAGGCTACTGGGGCTTAGCTAAGAAGTCAAGACCTCATCTCTCGGATTGTAAATTACTCCTGAAAGTTCCTGCCCAGAGAAGTGCCTCTTTCAGAAATTTCAGGTGGCAGCAATCAAAGGACTCATGGAGTGAAGGGACTGGAGTACGAACTTGAGTGGTTAAGGGATAAGGAGGAAGGAACAACGAGGCCGACTCATAACAGGGGGCCTTCCCCCTCCAGCTAGATCACAGCCCCTGACCCCTGAGGGCCTGTCCTCCGTCTCCTCAACCATCTGTTCCCACCATGGACCAAGCAGGGACGGGCCCCCCAAGCGGAAATACTGAGCGCTGCTCGGCGCCCCCCGCGTCACTGCCGGGTTAGGGGTCAGGAGCGACCAGGGGAGCCAATGATGTGCCAGCAACCCTGCAGCCTGCAGGCGACACTGCCCAGCAGGACAAGCGCCTGCACCGACTCCTCTCTGCCCCCCGGGAGCTGATCGGTCTCCTGAGCCACAGCACGACCCGCACCTGCCCCACACCCTCCACCACGTGAGGGTCTTTGCTAAGCATGTGAAACAAATATTTCTTGAGAGGAGGCTTGTGGGATGTTTGTGGACAATAAAAAAAGCCATTATATTTGTATGTGAGAATATTAATAATTCAGTCATCAACAAAGCAAAAGCACAAAACTAAATTCCAGATAAAAATTAACTCAAGGTAAATTAAACTAACAGGAGTTAGATTTCTTTCAAGTCAGGTGCTAGAGTTATGAGGAAGCTAGTATTTTAGAAAAATGACATATACAAGAACATATTATATATGTGTGTGTACACATATACACACACGTGTAGTATAGGTATTTTAAGATACCAAACCTGGGTCCATAGAAGATGCTTTTTCCTTTTTCCCACCTTTCCTCTATTTTCCACATTTTCAAATAGGGAGAAAAGGCACATGTATTTTGAAAACATATCAAGGAAAGCACACCACACTTATCACACCAGCAAATAGTTAAGATAATGCTTGTGCCAATATCTTAACTATATTTTTTAAAAACCAATATTCAAACACCATATTGATTGTGAAAGACAAAAGCTGTTTAAAAACATTTCACATTTCCTGAACTTCAAAAACTAATAAATAGATAAAGTATTTGTTAATTTCTGCTGAACTGCAAAGATAAATTATAATCAAAAGTAAAAATCTTCACTCTAAATATAATTAACATAGAATTAAAACTGAAAAACAGCTTGGAATTCTATATAATCTTATGAGTGATCCAGTATTACACGTGTATATCTTTTCTAAAAAAAAACCTAAGAGCCGTATTTAAACTTGTTTGCAATGATAAAATTACGCAAATATGGGTAGTGGGGATGAGTAATTTCCATAAGCTCTCCCACAGAGGAGTGCTCATGATGAAGACGGGCAGACAGCCACCACCCGGGATGCTCCCCTCCGCCGCCCGCACAGGCCTCTTACCTGACACGGAGACAGCGTGGGTCCGCACGCCCTGCTTCTCGCTGTTGGCCAGCCTGCAACAGAGGTGCAAACCGTGAGTGCCACCTTCAGACCAAACCCCGCTGTTCTCTCAAACCCAGTGCTGCCCAGGATCAGGACCGCCACGCGCCTTCCCACAGAGACTGCACATTCTGGAGGGGTGATTTTGTAAAAGACTGGATTCCACCACCCAAGGCCCTTAAAACCACCAGACTGCCATAACGTTACAAAGATCAGACACTAAGACAGACAAGAGAAGGAGCGCCGAACTGCTCCGAGGAAGCAGCCCAGGCCAGTGCCTGAAAGCACCACCACGCTAGTCAACACGGTGGACAGGACTCAGGTTACATTAAAATGCTGGACTGCAAGGGACTGGCCAAAGTTATAAAATAACACGGGAAAAGAACACCTGGACCTGAAATTTGCTCTAAAACGCATTCTGAAGTACCACTATATGCCTGGTCCTTAAATTCAGAGCATGCAAAAGAGCAGGCAGTACATTTAATACATACTGTTGTTATTTACAGACTGAAAAAAGGTTAAGTTTAACGTATCTGGCTATTTATTTCATGAAATGGCTCAACAACATCAGTGTTTTACACATATACCCACATAAAATAAAAATGTGGCCAAAAGTTTTAGTGACATAGTTCAGCTTAAAAACTGTGGAAAGCATAAAGCACAGAGGAAGAAGGAACCCTGCGGTCTTTCGACATCAAAGTTACTATGCTTTTTTATAAAAGAAAACTTTTTCCAGCTATGTAAGCATTTACTGTAGAACTGAGTAGAAACTTTTTCTAGTACACACGGGACTCACACTAGGAAACATTAGACCTTAATGTATCATTTTTGAGAACCATAAATACTCAATTTGCAACCGCATAACCTCTGTAATTAAGGATTACTGCATGAAGCCGTAGACTTGAGTTCTTTTTACTGAATTCTCTAAATATCTGAAATGGTACCTTTACTAGAAAAGTCCAACCAAAGCCGCTTTCCACACAAGCACAGCAGCTACATGACTCATCACAACTGTCCCTGAGCTCCACGCACTGGCCAGCCCCAGGGTGCATGTTCCTAAGCAGATCACGTCATTTACTTCTGGCTCTGCCGAAAAAACACTGGGGTCGACCCTCGCCACGCTGCGCTTTGGGGTGTTGCTCAGCCAGCTCACTCACGGCTGCAGGGGTTCCCCCACTTCTCTGACCAACAGCACTAACAGGGTCTGCTGCTCTACAGTTTGTGGGAATTCTGCTCTTTCACGGTTTGCTTTATTTGTTGGGTTCCTCTAGTGTCTGTTACCGCTTCTAATCTACCTTTTTATATCTGTTTATGATTCCTGTAAGTTTTAATCCTTGAAGTCATCTCTTAAAGACTTTCCACAATTCAAGATACTCTGAGCACTAGCTCCTTGCCTGCTTTGGGGCATTAATAAGTATCTATGGGGTATTTTTGAGTTTGTGAAACACATGACCTAAAAACTAAGAGAAAGCTGGTCTCACCCACCCCTCCACTCACCCGCTCAGCTGCTGTGTACCTACTAGGTGCCAGATACTGCCCAGTGTCAGGTCTGCAACACCACGTGACCCTGGCCATGAACGAGGCCACAGGGGTGTGAAAAGCAGAGAGGTAATTTTTTAAACTGTGATAAGCATGATGGCAAAGTGATGCTCCCCAGGACTAGGGACCGTGGGAGGTTCCCAGGGGAGGGGAGGCAGGCAGAGACCTGAGCAGAGTCCAGCTGAGGACAAGGGAGGAGGAAGGGTGGGTGGGTCGTGGGGGAAAGAAAGGAACCAAAGGAGGTCAGTGCAGCTGGAGTGAGTGTGAGGGGCGGGAAGCAAGGCTGGAGGAGAGGCAGGGCCAGCGAGCTCAGGATGCCCCTCAGCCTGCTGGAGAGAATGGCTGGGATGCTGGGTGGGAGGGCAGGCAAAAGGAGGCGGCCCTTGGCTGCTGTGTGGGAACCCGGACTTTGGGAGGGTTTCCCCCACCCCTAGCTGGTGTTTAGCCTGTCTGCACAAATCATGCGGTTCACTGTAAAGCTCCTGCCTTCCTTCTGCGAGTCTGGACTTCTGGGACCTGCCAAGCACAGTGTGCATCCGTGACCAGGCCCCATGAACTCCCAGGCGCTGAGGCTCTACTGAGCATCCTCAGGGGTTATCTCGCCCATTCCTGAGGAGTGGGCGTGTCCTGCCCCGCGCGCCGCCCCTGGTTTCCCGGAACTTCCTGCCACTGCTTTCTCCCTGGGCCGCTTTTGCTTTGTCTTCTTTTGCGGCCAACTATCCCAGCCGTGAGTTTTATGCCGAGTCCCGACAGCTCCTCACAGAGAACCACTGAATCGGGTGGTCTTGGGGACCCTGACACAGGAGTCTACAGGAGGAGCCCAGACAGGTGATCACGACAGCTAAAAACTGGGGAGGGATCATGGGAGGGAAAAGCGGATGGACCTGAAAGATTGAGGAGGCAGAATGGAAGGACCTGGCGTGGACGGTGATGGAGGACAGTGACAGAACAGAGGTGGCGCTCAGATTCTGCCTCATCCCTACACCTGGTGGCCTCTCAGGTGCCAGACTCCTCTGCAGGTGCCCTGGGACTCTGCTCAGATCTCTCTGAGCGCTCAGTGCACGGCCGTGTTTATTCACCTGTACCTCTGAATGTCTAGACTGTAACCTTCCTCTGGTGCCTCACTTCCTCGCACACTGGCTGAGAGTAGAGAAGTTATTACATAAGCTCTTTGGCATTCTTCTCATTTTATAGATCAACACATCTACTATGAAATTCATGACATACACAAATTTCAAAATTACTGTAAGTTTCATATTCTTAATTTTCTCACTTGTAAAATAGCCAGAATGGTACCGATTTTTATAGGTTTTTATAAAGACTGTCACCAACTACAATGACTGTTTAACGACAGGCCCCACAGTGTCATCACTAGGACCGTTTCCGCACTGAGCTTACAGGGAAAATTCATTCTACACATTCAACTAAACTTAAATAGATAATATGATTTACGACTGATTTGATTTCTTTCTGGAAATACTTGTTTTCTTGTTCCAAAATCATGTAAGTAGAAATGTGATCACTCAGGCAAACGGATAATAAAGCAAAGTGGTTTCCTCACAGTCTGTAGCACAACAAGGGAACAAGACACCCAAGGCAGCACTTACTTTGGTATCGATGGCAAAGCCCGTTCACCTTCTGGGGGAAAAAAAAGAAAAAGAGAGATGAGGCTCCTTCTATTCCTTTTGAAAAGATTCAGTGTAGAAATCAGAGGAAGAAGATGAGTTCTACTCCAGAATTTCAGCAGTAACACTTGAAGTAAGTCACTATTCTGTCTATCTTGGGTTTTCTTGGCTTTATTTTCAGTATTTATGACAAACTCACTGTGGCTGCATACTGTTTAAAATGGTACGGCCTAATCAAAACAAAGTTTCGGGGTAGATGGTGAAAGACCTCCTCCCCAGGAGATCTAGAAGATGAAGGATTTGTCGTAAGCAAGGCCAACACTCTCTACCAAGCACTGGATGGACAGTCTGCAGCAACACCAACCCTGTGCAGAGAGCACCTAGAATACAAAGACGACAAACCCAAGGCTGCGTCGTGGCCAGAGGACCTGGGGTGCCAGGCCCCTAGGAGCCCAGCAGCCCGCAGAGCTCCCCGGGGTGGGGGAGACGCTCCCTCTCCTGCCTTCCTTTCACGAGCCAGGAAGCGCCGAGCCGCTGGTTTAGTCTCGCAGGCTCCCAGCTGATCTTCTCTACTCACCTGTCCCCGAGCTAAGTTTCTCCCAGAGTAATCCTCCCCAAATACAAGTTTAAAGTCATTCCCCCACTTAATACTCTGGTGTCTTGCGGTAACTCAGGCTGAAAGGTAAGCACCTCAGCTTAACCCACAGGGCACCACTTGGTTTCTACCGGCTACCACCCAGCTCTGCATCCCGACCTCGGTGTGCCCGTGGGGGGCTTCCTCTGCTGTATCCCAGGCAGCTCCTCGGCGACCCCTAGAGCAGTCACAGCCGCTGTCCTCGCACTGCCCGTGAACTCAGCCCACCAGTCCCCGCGCTCCCCAGGCTGCCCTCGTCTCGTCTCTCCCATCTCCCTGTCCCATGTGACCGTATGCTGTACGTCCCCGGACACGTCATGCTGTTTGCACATTCCACCCCTTGAAAGAGGCTCTTCCTTCTGGAAGAAATATCATTTCTCAATCTTTCAAAGCTCAATTCTGGCGCGACTTCCTCCAAGGCCCTCCGGTGCTCCGGCTACTAACAGAGTCCTTTCAGAGCATCGGACAGTGAGAAGGTCGGACTGGCCCCGTCCACAGGCCCCCCACACCAAGCAGGTGCCCTGCACTCCACAGGCTCTCAGACCACTCCTTGGTCAATGAAGAACTGAACCAGCCTTGGACCCCAAGTGGGTAGCTCTTTCTGAACTACTGCTTACTTACCTGTAAAACAGAGGTCCTAACACCTAATTGGCTGGATACTTGTGAGGCTTAAATAAGCGAGAACGTGCACACCGCTGCTGTAGAATGCCCAATACGCTGCAGAACTGCATCCAGCGTCCTCACTCTGACCTTCTGACATCCAGATTTCAAGAAAACCATGTTATATCATGAAGACCAGACTTAGGGTAACTGGAGAACCCTGCCATGGGTTTATTACCCCATGAATGCTGCCACTACCATCCTCCTCACACTCCACACTGTCAACTAGTAACACGGATTTTCAAATGACACATCAGGGCCACCTGCAGCTATTTTGTGCTCTTTGCGGAAATTTTTATTTCCTTGGAGAGAAAAGAACCAGGTTATGAAATACCTGGTTACTACAGACTTCATAAGAAGCTGGGCAGAAGTCAGAAGAAGGCTGAAAACGAGCTGACTAACAATGAAGGATCCTAAGAAAGTAAATTTTCAGTAAGTAAGAAAGTAACAGAATATCGAGAAAAACAGCAACAGACACTATCAGCTTCAGCATTACGTAAAAAACCCTAAGTACTCACTAACCAAAACACCCAATTCTAGGAGTTAATTTTTGACACTGCTTTAAATTTATACACTGAAAGAATAATACGTCTTCTCCTGTCATTTATGAGTTATCTCATTTCTCTGAATATTCAACTTCCTTAGAGATAAGGATGTATCTTGTATTAATCCACATTTTAATTTTGATTTTTGAACTGAGACTTTTACTTTTTAAATAAAAATTTTTATCTATCGTGTTTTAATTAAACAATATATATTCATTGTAACACATTTAAATCATAAAGGTATATAACGGGGACAGAAAAAGTGGGAAAGTTGGAGGCTCCTTCCTCTGCTTCACACACAGTTCCATCCTCCACACTTAACTTCCCAGACTTCTTTTATTCTTATAAATACATGTAGGTTTGGATACATACACACACATGCATGCAGGTTTTCAGCACAAAAACAGTGCTATCTTGTCCCTTCAAACAGCTGCACAGCGTAGGCAGGCTTCCTCCCTTACTTACTAGCTCCCACCCCGGGGACACTCGGGTGTTCTACTTTTCTGCTAGTGTAGACAGTGGACGGTGAACACCCTGTAGGGCTGGTGTCTAGGAGGGGCACTAATGCAGGGAGGCCCAGTGACACTGTCCTCTGAACACACGGTACCAACTCACGCTGCCACGGGGAGAGGGAGTGTGCCTCCCGAGCCCCACCAAGAGTGTGTGTGACCCGTCTTCTCGCTACCTGACTGCATTCCGGGGCACAGGGTGCCATCTATGTCCACGTGTTTAATGAACACACGCGAGTGCATTCTACAATGTGCACATTTTCATCCTGGGTTGTCTCATATCATGAGCTGGTATGAACACTTCAGAAACAAGAAATTTTAATTCTTCATTGCATGTGTTACAAATGTTCCCCTTCTGTGTCATTTTCATATTTATATCCTAAAGAGCTCTGTCAAATCTGTTCCTCCTGTCTTCCGGGTTCTGTGTCACAGTGACAAGCACACAGCCCCTCCCTCACACGTACAGTATCCACTGTCATTCTACTGCAGAAAGTCTGCTCAAGGACGGTGAAATTCTATCCGTGATTTGCACAATACTTTCCTCTGAGAATTTTACTAAAATTGAAAAACTGCTACATAGTTTTCATGCAGGTAAAGGTCAGACAACGCCTCACAATAGAGGCCTAGGTCAGGCGGGGCCGGTGGGACCCGGTTCAGGGCATCTGGCCCGTGACCCACTGCTTTCTGCCCCAGTGAAACCACCTTTAAAAGCATTTATGAATTCTAAGGAATCACGGTGGCTCACAGGGCTAACAGAGTGCTCCGGGCACATCCGAGCTCACGTACGGAAACCGCAGATCACACAAGTGGGCTGTCTCACGAGCAGGCAGCTGCTGCTTCCCGGTAAGCAGTTTATAAGCCAGAGAAGACGTCTGGGGACACACATAACTGTTATTCAAAGTACATTACCAGGACAACGGTAAATTAGAGTTGTAGAAACATGTCACATTTATTTGAAATTCTTAAAAAAAAAAAGACTACATAAAAAAACGCAGTGTTCTTGTCTACATATTTCTGACTATAATCCATTAAAAATGTTTGACTTAAAATATTTATTTCAATTAAGCAATACAGCTTCACTTTAGGTATCTGTTATAAAATAGCCATGTAATAAATAGATATGCTGTGATTTAGAATAATAAGTAAATATCCAAGCTTAATAACTAACTCTATAATGACAATACAACATTGGCAGCAACCAATGCCTTGCTAGGTATTTACGAGAAGTATTTTCATTTATGCTGTTTTCATATGTACGATGACTTTAATGCATCTCATTTCATGAGACTTGATATCAAAATGTTTCTCCCTAAAGGAGAAAAAAAGCCAATTAAAAACCAACACAGGAAGATGTAAAAATTGAAACACGGAACAGCTTATTTAATGCCTACTGTCTGAATGTAATTTTTTTGTATACCAACAAACCAATAAAGAACATTATGGTAAATTAGGATGAAATGAAAAAAATTTATTTACTAAAAAGGAGACAAGCAATACGTCACATTTAACATTTTTCACAGAATACTACCTTTATGTGACGCAATTTTCCCCAAACACTTCAATAATGCTTGCAAGGTATATGCCTCTGTTTAAAGCACAAAATGAAAACTCAAGAGCTCATGGATGCAAAAGTTTTTTTAAACTGAGAGCAGTCTTGAGATATTTCTAAAAGCAAATTCATTACCTTTCATATAAAGAAAGCTACGATAAATATGCACTACAATTCAGAAAAAAACATAAGTGAACAGACTTTACTGATCTGATCACAGTGAGAGAACATTTTTGCTAGATTAGCCACGTCCTGGAATCCATGTGCTTACTGACTTTTATGGCTTTAGATACGGTTTTCAGAGCACAACATCATGACACTGACGTTTAAGCAAAGCTTCCAGTGATGCTCTGCTTCACACCCACTGCCCCGCTGCCCACCACCACGCTGTCAGCACCACGGACTTCGCTGCAGGCGGGCTGGGCTTCCTGCTCGCCAGCACCGGAGTCTAGGGCTTTGTCCTCTGCCTGCCTTGTGCCTCCCCACATCCTCGGCCCCAGAAGACCCAGCGCCGCGGACCTTCCCAACTCCCCCTCCGTAAGCACCCTACTCACAGAGGTGAGTGCAGGCAGGGGCCTTGTGTCCACCTGCCACAGGGCCGGCTGCTTTATGGGGACGACTGTGACCCACCTGTCAGGCTACATAGTACGTGTCCTTCCCTGACGGATGAGGAGCCTCCAAGCCAAGGCTCAGAGTTGTCAGCACCACTCGGCAGACGGCAGCAGCATCGGGGCCAACGGCAATGCTGAAATGTGCGAGCACCACCTGTGCCAGCACGGTGCCAGCCACCCACACACACCAGGCCGACTCCCCCACCCAAGGGACGACAGGTACCGCCTTTCGTATTTTATGGGAGCGAGAACTGGGGCACCGAGAGCTAAGTTCTTTGAAAATGGCAGCAGAGGACTCGTGATCTGAATCTACAGGTTGATACGACTCCAAGCCCAGTTTTTCCCTGCTACCACCATGTCTTATTCTGCTGGGAATACTTCCGCTTATTTCAGAAATCCAAGTCCTCTGAAATACCCCTTCCTACTCTCCTGCAGAAGGCTGAGGAGACAGAGCCTTGTCTCTGGGGTCCAGCACATCACGGCCAAGGATCAGCTCTGTTCTGTGACTGCTCTGAGTGCTGGAGCTCTCCAAGAAAAACAGGAAAGAGACTTCACTAATCATGAGCTACAGGGCACATTTTTATTCTAACCCAGAAAACAATCCCAAAAGTTTATTTAAAAATACTAACGGTAACCTAGAAAATACTTTAAGCATGTTGCTCAAAATAGTCTAAACACAAACAACATCTTCCTTAGCCTCTATCCAAACCCAGCCCCGAGGCTGTGAGCTGCATCCGCTCCCTAGAAAAACAAGAGCGCGGGTTCACGGGGCTGAGGCGCCAGTGTGGCCTTCACAGTCACGCAGTGACCCACAAGAAGGGCTGCAGCCGGGGTGGGGGCGCTCACCTTTCTGGGGCCTGACGATGAAGGACTGCGCGGCCCCACTCACCAGCCGGCAGTACCCGTCGATCAGGTCGGCCATGTTCTCGGCGATGGTCAGGGATGGCGCCGTCACGGTCAGAGGCTGAGCCGGGGAGAGACCGAGAAAGGGCCGTTATTGTTCTTTCCAGTAATCAAAGGGCCAGCTGCCTGTGACATCAGCTCTCTAGATGCACTTGAAAACAGACAAGAGTGGGAGTGAAGCAGGATCTGTCAGAAGGTTTGAGTGAAAAAGGAAGTTTGATATTTAAGGATGCTATTCCTAGAATATGTGACAGAAGGCAAACCCAGAAAAAAAGAACCACTTAAACTGAGATTCCCTTTCTACAACAAAAGGAGGTGAAGAAAAATACTTTCCTCCAGAATGTCTGGCCCCTCAGGCACACTCTAATTAAGGAAAGAATTTAGAAAGTCAGTAAGCTAAAGTGTGGGTTATTTTAGAAACTAGACAAACGTGGAGAAAATTTTTATCAACCATCCATCATAATTTTTCTAACATTAAATTCGTGAAATTTCATTATTTTTAGCATGGATAGCACGTTCTGCCTAAGAGCTTAGAAGTCACTCTTTTCATGTAAAACATGCAATTTTGATAAATTTCCTAAAGACCTATCATTAAATGTTATCCAGGAGCTAATCAAAGCTGTATTTTCCTTTCAAGCACAAGTGTGTCCTAATTCACACAGCAATCACGACCTCCTTCTGAAGAACCATTCATCTCGCGTGCATTATCCTAAGAATCATTTGGGGGTTGTCAAGCAGAAGGGAGGACAGCCTGAAAACCATGCCGCAGACAAGAAAACTATGGAGATATTTGCTGGACATTTCAATCTGCGATTGGGATATAATATTTCCTGGTACCGTCTGTTTAGTCCTGAGACTCAAATGCACTTCCCAGAGCCTCAGGAATGCCGCAATCATGCAGCAGAGGGGCGACAGTAAGTGCAGCAGCATAGCTGGACACATGCAGGCAAGGCTGCGGCAGAGCGGGGAGCCCGGTGTGCGGGCCTGGGAACTCCCAACTCGTGCCTCATGAGTGGCCGGGCGCTCAGACTCCCCAGATGTGTCTGCTTTGTCCACTTTCAGAAAGGTCATCTTGCGCAGCAGCTGCCAAACGACCACTTCTCGTGCGTGCCCACCCTGGATGACGACCCTGCCCACGATCAGGACCGGCTCTGGGTCCAGACTGACTGGGCGGACCCATCTCTACCACCACCTCGCCTGGCTTCCTCGCTGGCAGAGCGAGGGTCACAGGGGACCTCGGCCACCTCTTTTGCTCAGCGCTGAGGGTGGCAGGTGCTGCTCCTGGAGTCTGTGTTAAGTGTGGAATGGTGGGCGACACATGTGGCAGAAAGATCGGCTGTGGTGGCAGTTATCCCAGCTGTTACCACCCGCGCCACACCGCAGTCTGGCAAACGCCACCGCTCACCACACGCATACACAACATTCTAAGAGCTGGGTTTTCCTGGTAATTCAAGACAATCTTCCATCGTCTCCACAATAAAGCTCAATTGATTTTTTAAATCTGTCTCCTATTCTTGAGGGCATTTAACTGTTATTAGCTGTAAGGTAACACTTACTACATAAGAGAAAGCCGTGGTTCTGACAACCCACAAAACCGTCATCCCTCTCCTGAAACAACCACCATTTCTAAACAGCACTGTGCCTCCCCACCCGCCCCTGCCCCGGTGACGCACTGAGCCTCCTCACCTCGGGTGCACCTGCTATCTTCAGCTGTAGTGTTCCTTTCCTGTCCTTGTCTTCGCTGTTTGAATACTGAATGGTCTGCACTTGATTGAAGTCGGCCAGATGAGTGGGCTTTGGAAAGAAAAGGAAGACACTTTGGGCCCAGAAGAAAGACGCACATGAACCCTCCTGTGCAGTCCTCATGGTCCCGACCTCTCCTGAAGACACCTCCCAAGACTGGACGTCTGGGGAAAGCGACTGTCCTTGCCGCCCTTCTCCTGGGGAGCAGTCGCGAACCGCTGTTTGCTCACTTCACGGTTCGGCACGCGCCTGCTCTTTGTCCTCCTGACGGCCGGGGAGCGCTCCAGCCACAGGAGCTGGAGTAGGGGTCACCAGCACCACGGAGCGAAAACAAGACAGAGACAGGAAGCAGAAAGGAGTCCCCGCCTCGCCTCGCCTGCCGCCAGGGGAACCGCGGGCAATTCTTGGTCCAAATGAACCTTCTGCTTCCCTTTTCAGACAGAGAAGGGCCTGAGCCCCCTCCCAACTCCCAACGGGAAAATATTCCCATTACTGCCTGCACTGGAGCAAGTGTGTGAAATGTACTGAAGCCCAGAGTGCGACGGAGCTGGGGGCGGGGCAGGTATCCAAACCCTCCCACACAGACATGTGCTCACTTTTCCAAGAAGAATAAACTCTCTTCCGTCTTGTGAAGATACAACACGCTCATCTGTCTTTTCTCCTTCCAGCACCTCATGACAATGGTCATTCGCACGTGACGCTTCCTACACACTGACTCACACAACCAGCCTGGTTAGGGCCTCCTCTCAGAACGCCACAGTTATCAGCCCTTCCTGCCAAGTCCCCTCTAAGCACCAACGGCCGCAGGGACAGTTCACAGGTGTTGTACACTCAGCTCTCCTCCACAGGGAAACAGGTGCACTCTCTAAGGCCTTCCAGCCTCCACACGGGAGGCCCACAGGCAGCCCTCCGTCCTCTCTGCCCTGGGCTTCTGGGCAGCATGCAGCAGGGTCCCCAGCCCCTTCTCCTCTCCTGGCCCTCGTGGCATCTGCCCTCATGGGGTTCCTACCACCTCCCTGGTGCTCTTTCCTTTTGCTGGCTTCTCCCCTCCTCAGTCCACAAATGCTCAAGTGCCACAGGGCTCTGTGCCAAGCCCCGGCCTCCTCCCTAGCTGTGCATGGCCCAGCAATACCGTCCAGCCCTGAGGCACGAGTACCATATCCAGCCCTGAACTTGGACTCATGTATGCAACCCTTCCATGACATCCCCACTGAACGTCGGGGAGAGACTGCACACTCAGCCCGGTCACAGGGACCTCCCTCAAAACACGTTCCTCCTCTAGTCTTCCTCACATCAGCAAGAGCATCACCACTGAATCTGCTCCTGAGCCAAAATATGAAGGTGGTCTTATCCAGGAGTGGGACGTTTCCCCACAGAAGGCACAGGACGGGCAGGTGGGCAGGTGTGGCACACAGGAGCACGAGGAGGGCTGGTGCTCCGGGGACTCCCGGGGTCAACCCTGACAGCCCCTCCTAGTTTCCTTCTACTTCATACAACCGGTAACTTACTTCTAAGGTGCAGGGATCCTTATAATCTCAAGTAGAGAAATATACTCTATTTTCATGGAACATTTACAAAAATCAACCATATGCTTGGCTATAAAGAAGACCGTAACAAATTAAACATAATTAATGTTTAAAACAACCATGTTTTCAGCTCATAAGCCAATAACAATAGAAATAATAAAAATGAGACCCCAAACCCCTGGGCCTACTTGAAAATTAAGTAACATTACCCTAAATAATATTATAATGTAATAGAGAAATAGAAATGTAATTTCAAACTATGTAGAAATACAATTAAGAGTACCAAAACTGGCAGAACATATTAAAAGCTGTGCAAGAAAATGACCTTTCAAGTACACGAGATTAAAGTTTAAAGAAGACTTAAATTGAATAGCAGAAGAAAAGGATAAAATAACCAAAAGATACTAGGAAAAGGGGATCTGTGAAGGTAAATACTGAAATTGTTGAAAGTGAATAGAAGTGCTATAACCCTAGCCCCTAAGCTTCTCCTTCAAAGACAGCTAAAATAAATACACCCTCTGCAAATCTGAAAAGAAGAGCCAAATTCAAGTCGATGAGCTTAGGACCGAAAAAGGACACAGAAATAAAGTTACTGGCAAGATTCTAAGAGAATGATGAACTGCAACTCCAGAGCAACAATTTGAAAACACAGAGACGCAGATGGTACGCTAAGAGATATGAATTACCAAAGCCGACACGAGAAATGGTGACCGAGCAGACCCGTTGCTGCAGAAGAGCCTGAAAAGGCAGTGCAACACCCGTCCCCGAAAAAGGCACCATGCTGGCCACACAGACTGACTCCATCCACCTTCACAGAAAACATAATTCTACTCTGACTTCAAACATTTCAGGTCACAAGAGAACGGTGCGGGGTGGAGGGGGTACAGCTCAGCGGTACAGCTCGTGTGCTTAGCATGCACGAAGTCCTGCGTTCGGTCCCCAGTACTTCCATCACATACATACATACCTACATACATACACACATACATACATACATACATACATACATACATACATACATACATAAATAAATATAAATTCCAGCCACAAGGTGATGAAAAGCCCTCCAGTTCACCTGACAGAACCAGTGCGTCCTGTCCTCACAAAGAGAAGACAAAAAGTGTCAGAATAAAATTCCACAGCCAAGCAGGAGCTGTTAAATGCTCAATACCAGCACATCTGTCAATACACACTAACAACACATTAAAAGAGGAAAAACAGGATCATATCAATAAAGGCTAAAAAAGGCCCTTGATTAAATTCAGTAGCCACTCTTAATAAAACTTCTAAGCATAGAAGGGCATAATTTAAAAACACTGAAGACACTTTAAGACACTAAAACCCAACAACAAACTTTACCCTAAATAATGACACACTTTTCAGCTGAGAAGTCAAAATTTAAAACAAGACAGGGAAATCCTTTACCACCAGTAATTAAACACGTTGGTCTTCAAGGTACCTGTGAATACGAGAAGAGGAAAAAATTGTTTAGAGAGGGAAAAGTTAAACCAGTTCTTTTTTTTTTTTTTTTGCTAATTACATGATCGTATACCTAGATAATCTAAGGTTCTAATAAAAATGACTCATTACATGAACAAGGTTGCTGAATATATGATAGACAACAATCAAGTATATTCTGCTATGTGCTCAGTATGAATTTTACATTGGAAAAGGCCAAAAAAAAAATCTATTCATGATAAGGCCAAAAACTGTACAATACTTACGAGCTAGTTTAACATGGAAGATCTATACGGAAAAAGCTATGAAATCTTACTGAAGGATGTAAAGGAAGTCCTGAACACACATACCATATTCGGGGACAGATAACTCAATATCTGAAAACACCCACTTTCACAAAATTTCACAAAATTAACACACAAGTTGGAATCCCAACAGCATTTTCTGTTCATCTTATAAATTTCGTTTTGAAAGACTAAACCAGGAATAGCCAGGGAAGTGCACAAAAGAAGAATGATACACACAGAAAGTACACCAAAAAAGATGACCCTGGGAGTGGTACCAAGCCAGAGCAATCAAGGCAGCATGGAACAGGTACAGAAAGAGACGGCAGGGGGCCCTGGACCAGAGCAGAGGTCCAGACGCAGACGACGACAGGAATTAGGAAGATCCACTTCAGAGGCAGAAGGTTAGACTACGTCATCTACTGTGCTGACACGCTGGTGCTCACCCGGAACACGGACAGGACAACGAGGGGATGAGGGCGGCCAGGGCCCACTAGCGCTACCTTGGTGCCGAGGCCACGATCTCAACACTGCACACGTGTCACTGACTTGATCCCCCCCCAACCCTCTTAGCTAATTAACACTCTGCAGTTCCCGCTGCCATTGTGCTGACGAGGAAACACAGCCACCGGAAGGAATGGACCCAAAGTTACGACACTGGCAGGCAGGCGGCCTGCCTGGGACCCCGAGACTCACACGGCAGAGCCCGTCCTCTGGACACACGGCAGCCCACCTCTACTCTTCTCCCCCTAGGAGTCTAGGCAGGTGCCCACTCTGTCTTGTACCATGGGCTAAATCCACATGGGTCAAATGTACAAAGACAAAGAAAACCTTTCAAGAAAACATGAGACTACATTAAAGAAAGACAATGTCAGAGCTTTCTGAAGAGGTCGTGCCCATCTACCTCCGCCTGCAGGCAAGGTCCAGCTGCTCCACACGCTTGCCAGCGCCTGGTGTTACAGGTCTCACCTTAGCCACTCGGTAGGTGTGTAACAGTAGCACAGGGTGCGTTTACCCGGCTGTGAGGCTGAACCCCTTTCCACTTATTTATTGGCTATTTGGATATCCTCTGTTGGGTTGGCTGCCCTTTGCTTAATGATCTGCTGTCATTCTTTATCCTGGATCAAAAAACCTACGGTCAAACATTTATATTTATATTTGACAAATATAAGTATCTGGCTTGCCTTTCTACTACATTTTGATGAGAAGTTCTTTCTAATTAGACTACGTTAGTAGCCTAATTTAACAACAATTTCTTTCAGAGTTAGCATTTTTATGCTCTGTTGAAGGAATTTCTACCTACCCCAAAGTTAAAAGATAGTCCCCTATGTTTTCTTCCAAAACTTGATTTATCATTTTATCTTTCACAAGTACATTGATACTTCAGCTGGAACAGACTTTTGTTATGTCTTCCTCTGTGAACATCTAGCTGGCTCCCCAGGATTTACTGAAAAGGTAATCAGTGATGCCAGAAATCAGGATGGCGGCCACCCCTGGGGCAGCTCCAGTGGCTAGAAAGGGCACGAGGGGGACACAGACTGGTTGACGTGACCGGTGGACGAGAGGTTTTTGTAAATAAATTGTTACAAAGGTGAATGAAAACACCAACTTCTTGAAATGTAAAGAGACTTACAAACTGAAAAGAAAAGGAGGGCTGTGTCAGGGACACACGGGAAGTCCCTCTACCCTCCTCTCAGTTTCACCGTAAACCTGAAGCTATTCAAAAACAGCCTTCCAACAAAAACACATACACATGAGCATAAGGGGCTTAGTAAGTGGTCAACGTTCTCTCTCTCTCCGTCTCTCACACACACAGACACGCACACACGCCCCCTTTACTGCCCCAGGACATCACTTTGAAAACGACACGTGGGTTTCTGAGGACATCCAGGCAGAAGGACTGGCCAACGTGCTGAAAATGGCAAAGACAGACCTTCTGTAAATGAGGAGCTAATGGGGCTCGTGAACGTCTTGCCGTGTGAGCTAACCAATGTTCCTCCTGCCCCTCCGCCCCAACACAGCAGTATCACAAACGAGGCAAAATACACGATGTGAACGTAACTCACAGAAGTGGGAGTCACAACGGCCGGGACACGAGTGTACATTTAAATTCCCTAGATGTTCACTTTGCATCAAACTGAGCAAATGTCATTTTACACCTATTAAAATGGAAAAATTAAAGGAGCTTTGACAATTGCTGCCGGCCAGTGAGTGCTGCTGGTCACAATGTGAAGGTTCTTAGCCTTCCTGAAAAGCCATCTGGAAGCTTTCAAAATTAAAACTACCTGAAGGGACCCAGCCCTGGCAGTGTCTCCGGGAAGTAGAAAAGCAGCCCTGCACAAAGATGAAGACGTGCGCAGAAGAGGGCCGACCACGTCACCTCTGCAGGGTGCAGACGCGTCAGCCCGGCAAAGGCCTACACGTGCCCTGACCTGGCCCCAGGGGACCGGCAGGACCGGGTCTTACCGCGTGAGACGGGATGCCCCAAGACCACTGCACTTTTTAATAACCAGGCACAGGAGAACACGGGGTCATCTCCCATGGGCGTGGGGGAAGGGAAGGGCTCAGGAAAATGGAACTGGGGGACACAGGAGCTGCGGAGAAAGGAATGGAAAACAAAGGGCACCCCTGTTCAGGTGTGTGACTTACGTGCAGTCACGTGTACAGGGACACGCGTGACTACGCTGAGGGAAGAGAGCCCCTGGTGGACCGCGTCTGAGAAGAAGCCCCTCAGGCACCACATTTGCCCTGCACACCTGTCACTGTGGGTGCCCGCCCCAACCCTGACTGCAGGCCACGCAAGGGCAGGGCCCTCTGGCTGCTGGGCCCCCAGCAGGTGCTCAGCCACACTGTGGGAACCGAGCACAGGAAGCGGCCGGCCCCTCCCGGAGAAGAGAAGGAAAGGACGTGGGCGTGGCAGGGCCAGCGGGGTTCCCACGGGAGGACCAGCGGTGCGGGAGGGCTCGGAGGAGAGCTGGGAAAGCACGAGGCATGTCTTCTCTGGGAAGAGCCGGAAGCGGCTGCGTATCTATATTCAGATATGGAACTGAATGAGGAAGTGAGTGCCCCAAACTTCTTCAGGTAACAGCCCCATTCACCCTCAGGAGTGCGAGTAAGCAATCTGGGTGACGCGCCTCCTTCCCGACTGAAGAGCTCTGAAGAGCCGCACAGGGCCGTTCTCTTCCCCTCTGCCCCTTGAGGAGTAAACGCTGTGAACCGGGAGGTTTAACGGCAGAATGACATCTTCCCCCAGAGCACGCCCACCTGCTTCTCCCGAGGCCCCCCATCCGCGTCCACGGTGGAGCCCAGTGACAGTTGTGTCCCCCTGTGCCACCCGCAGCCACTTACACTGCAGCCCTTGTCCGTGAGGTAGCTGATTCCCTCCTCCGGGCCAATCGCCAGCTCCACAGAAATGATCCAGCTTGACTTGAAGGTGAAACAGATGACCAAAAAGGTACCAGAAGGAAAAAGAGGAGTTTTAGATAAAGAGCCATGGACATGTTAAAGGACCAAAGGGGGCTGTACTGGCTTGTTATTAATCTATGTGACCAAAGCATGCGAGCATTTGTAGCCCTCCGCCGAGTCTGGGCGGAGGCAGACTGTGCTCCGCCCAGGGGCCTGAAGCCCGTGGTTTCTTTGGGAAGATTATCTAGCCCTCAGAGAGCAGTTAATCAATGAATTGCTGAGCTGGGATTAAAAAAATCTAATTATGGACACAGGCATGCTATCAAAAAAGGGTGGTTTTATTCTCACATTGACATGTTTTCTTTTGGTATTTTCCACATTATGACAAAAAATATTCTATTGATGTTAAAAACGTAACAAATAAGATTTCAATCAGAATTTAGATATACATGGATGAGAAAAAGCAAAAGAAGTCAGCCCCAGCAGTCTCCTGCACCCATGTCCCCATACTTACACCAAGAGCACACTTGAAGCATTCTTTATCAAATCTGTACACTGGGGAGAGGATCTCAAAGAATTTCAAAATACTTTCTTCTCTGTTAAGGTTGGCAAACTGTCTAAACGTTTGTTGGATCAGTTTTCTTAGTGTTTTGGCCTGCATGACAAAATTACAAAAATCTTTTTAGAGTCAACAACGAGTAAGGACCACAGCAGTAAGTCAGCACCACGGGGCACTTCCTCCCCGCCCGGCACTCAGTGCCGCCCGTGTTCACGAAATGTCAAGAACTCTCAGAGCTGTGCTTTTTCTAAAAAAGTGATCATGATAAAACACCACAGCATAAAACACACCATCTTACCCATTTTAACGCTTACAGTTCAGTGGGATCGAGCTTTATTTTTAACAGAAATCTGTAAGGCAATAATCTGCTTAACAGAACATGTGTCAAACAGTTCAGCATTAAAAATCCAAGTGCACTCACACATGCCACCCTGGGAGGGAAGGTCACACACCCTTTCTGAAGGGTCATTTGGCAACAGAAATCAAAAACCTTCAAACCACAATTTTTGACTCAAAGTATTCTTTAGAAATGGTTAAAGAATTATGCAAAGACCCAGCAATAAGGAGCCCCTGGGCAGAACTGTGTGCAGCACTGCACGGACGGCTCACGGCGCAGTGTGTCTGCTACCCACGTTCTAGGACTGCTGGGTACATCTCTTTCACTGACATCACGGTCTGCATCTCGGGGCCACGTGAGAAAATACAACAAAGCAATCTGTTGTACTGTGCAGATGCCTATAAAAGGGAAGCCCACGGGATGGGGCTCTGACAGGCGGGCCCACGCACAGTGGGGGAGACACAGCAGCAGGCCCCTTGCTTCTGTGTGGCGGGCCACAGGAGCCCTTCTGCCCTTTCCCGCTTACTTGAGTTTTCTGTTCATACACAAGCACCTGGGGGTGGAGGGCAGCAAGCCCACAGCCCGCGGCGTCAGAGAGCAGTGTGGCTCGGGGCCGCCAGCAGGCGAAGGATGTGTGACGAGGTCCAAAGAAGGGGCAAGAGGACGCAGGCCAAGGGAAGCACCTGGCCCCCACCCTGGTGAGATGTGAAGTCCTGGGTGGCCCGGAGTACGAATCACATGATCTCACTTAGGGACACTCTTGTCACGGTGCTGTGAACGGTGTGAAGCGAGCAGAGGAGACCCAGTGAGATGCTACCAAAGTAATCCAGCAAGAGGTGACAAGATCCGGGCACTGTTGCCCAAGTGCAGAAGCACAAAGTGGCAGGAAGAAGGCAGACTTCAGATTTATTTTTAAAAAAACCAACAAGATGTACTGACAGGTAAGAGCTACCACTGAACTGAAACGGCAGAGACTGGGAGAAACAGGCTGGCACAGGAGGGTCTTGAAGGATACCAGGGCCACCCTGAGCTGACGTGTGAGGCTCACACAGGCAGGATGCAAAGCCAGGAGACCGGAGACAGGACCAGGGCCAGGAGCCAGAGGGGCAGTGAAAGGACCTCGCCCCCTGGCGGCCTGCTCACCTCAGCAGACCAGGGAGGTGGGGAGCAGGGAGCAGCCAAGGCCGAGGTGGCTGCGGAGCGTCCACGAGAGAAACCAGGAGCAGCGGCACACTTTGGTGGTTCACAGCGGTGACAGCCTGGTGGGAGAGGCCTGCGGTCCTGGTGAGGTCAGAGGACCACTGCATCTGGGACACCACCGAGCGTGAGCTGGAGAGCGAGGAGTGGTGGACAGAGAGGAACACAGCTACGGAGGGGCTGCAGTTGCCGGAGACGAAGATGGGGGGGGGAGGCTGCGGGAGGGCAGGGGGCGGGCACACGTGCTGGCCTGGGGCCTGTGACTTTTACCGCAAAAGCTGGCTCCACTCCTGCACAGAGAAGGTGTGGTGGGGGGTGAGAATGGACACAGAGACCAGCCAGTCTCCTTGTGGCAGGAAGGAGCGAGCGGGCCCCTGTGGGCACCTGGATGGGTGTGCTGGGGATGGTGGGGAAAGTGGGCAAGTGAACTGACTTGACTTCTGGAAGGAACAAATGAGCAACAGAGGGGCAGGCTCGGTGAGGAAGAAGTCATGTTGACTCTCACGTGCCTGTGCTCCCTTGTCTTCCATCTGACCCGTCAAGCAGGATGCTGGACACAGAGCTGGAGCCCAGGGGACAGCAGGGCTGGACTGGAATCGTCATGGCCTCTAGCTGCTGTACTTACGGGCAGGGGACCTGAAGGCTCCCACAAATAAAGCGGACGCAGGAGATGAGTGGGCAAAGCCTGGAAGGTGGGGCAGGAGTTCTGGCAGGTGAACAAAGTGTGGAATTCCAGGCATTTTGAAGATAGTCACAGCTTCAAATCACAGAAACTAAAGTGAAGAGAAGTCAAGTGGGCTCCAGGTTAACAAGGCTTGACTATCAGATGTCACCCAGAAGATGAGCATCAGCCTGGGATGCTGTGTAGAGTCTGGGAAGCGTTTCTGGGGAGGACCACCCAAGCACTGGCCACGAGCCAAGGGACTGGTAAAGGCGGCCCTCCCCACGGCTGGGATGGCATCTCACAGCGGTTGTGATTACGAGCGTCGGCCTCGCACACCTCCACCCGCCCACCTGAGGTTTCCACTTGGACTTCCCAGACTCCTGAAACCTGGCGGCCACCAAGTCTCCCAGCTGCTAAGGAGGAAATCTGTGCGTCAACCTTGACCTCTCTTCCCTGACCTTTCAAACTCACTACACTGCCACGTCCTGGGGGCACTTTCCTAAAGGCCATGTGGTTTTCTCTAAGCCTCCCACTGCACCAGCCCCAGACCTGCTTTGACTTCTGATACCTGCTTTGTATTTCCCGTGGATACAAAATTCTGGCATGAGACAGACAACTGAAAAAACAAGGCAATGGAAATACCTGTGATTGTGAGCCTTACACGCAGTTAATCAGTTCTGTATCAAGTGTGCAGAAACGATTCACCTGTGACAGGTAAACCCGTGTGTGTATACAAGCGCACCACTCTGTGGTCCCTGCTGGGCCTCATTTTCTTGCTGACCCCACGGCCCGATGCTTCCAGTTCTGCCTCCTTTCACTGTGGTGCCTGGACCCCCGGCACCACTGACCGCTTCTGAGTCCAGGCTCATGGCAGGCCAACAACTACCCCTGCGTGACTCCACCCTGACATCCCACAGCCCCCAACCACTCCACCTCTGCTCCTCCTCATTCGAGCCTCCATCAACCGTCGTGGTGACAGTGTGTCCTGACGTGAGAAACATACAGGGCCGTGTGCTGTTCCCACGTGGCAGGGATCGAAGCCACCAGCCCTGTGCTAAATACAGCCAGCCTGTCTTCTTCCCCAAGACACTCGGTGATGGACTGAGCATGTGGGGTCAAGAACTAAACCGTGCACCTGAGCCCTGAACCTGCTGGAAGATTTCTCAGTAACCAGCAAGCACATTTGAAAACAGTAACTATGAGGTGTTAACAGACAGCCAGCCTGGCTGTGGTCTCACTGTACTTGTCTCATCCAGCTGACTCTGGGGGAAGAGTCAGTTTTCTGCAGGCTTCTCTGCCTGGCTCTGCCCACGTGTTACACATCACCAGGCAAAGAGGCAGGAAGTCACAGTGACAAACAGCAGCAAAAACACCAACTCCCCAAGCAGCTGCAGAGGGGAGCAGTATCCACTCAGGGACTGAGCCCCGCCAACGTAGAGGGGCGCCCGGCCGGCGGTGCGTGCCCGAGCTTTCCTGGGCCTGCGCTTCAGTGCGGCCAGAGGAGGACTGCGAGCTCCGGCCTCCAGCGTCTGGCGCTGGGCAAGAACCTGAGAACCCTCATTGTCCGAGAGGAGCCCTAGATTCGTTTCTGCAGGAAGGACGCCTCAGGAAGCACCAGGGCTTTCCTCTTTCTCAGTGAGGACAAAACTCCACAAACTAACTCCCTGGAATCTGATACTAATCCACACACTTCCAGAACGTGGGGGACAAGCACGGATGTTCTGCACTGCATTCCGTCCCCATTTGCAGGGTTTCAACATGCGCTGTGTGTCTGCCCACACTTAGGAAACACAGCATTATTTAATGAAATGTTACTCAATTTTAAACCAATGCATAAACAGAGAAAACTACTCAAAATGAAGCAGTATTATTAGGATGGATCATCAGAAACTGCTGCTACCCAGTCTTCTGAACTACAAAAATAATTTATTAGTCAACAAACATTTTTCGAGTGCCGCTAGCAACAATGGATGCCTAGGGCTTCCTGGATGAAAAGGTCACAACACAACGCTAAAAACATGAACGACAAGAGTAATAGGCTGAGAAACATTAACTGAGAAATTATCTTATCTACTCACCTATCAAAAACTAAATACAGGTGTGTTAAAAGTGCTTGCAAAGTGTGTTTTCAAAACCTGAGCTAGACTTGACATGCAGCGCTACATTAGTTTCAGGTGTACAACGTGGTCACTCACTATCTATCTATATTGTGAAATGATTACAATAAGTCTCGGTAACATCTACATAGTGACAAGGTTTTTCCTCGTGAAGAGAACTTTTCAGACCTACTCTCTTAGCAACTTTCAAATATGCAATCTGGTAGTCAGCATTATTAACTACGGTCTCCACGCCTTACGTTACATCCCCACGACTTATTTGTAACCGCAAGGTCGCACCTTTTGACCCCTTCACCCACCTCCATCTCCAGCAACCACACTCTGCTGTCTGTATCTATGAACTTTTTTTTGGCCTTTTCATATAAGTGAGGTCATACAGCTTTTGTCTTTCTCTTTGTTTCACTTGGCATAATACCCTCAAGGCCCATCCACACCGTTGCAAATGGCAAGATTTCCTTCTTATGGCTGAACCATCTTTTGGTGTGTGTGCGCGTGCATGCACGCACACGCAGGAAGCGTGCCTCTTTTCCACACTACACACGGGGCCCAGCACAGGCAGGAACCTGCGCTGACCCAGGTGCCCTCCTCCTTGGCTCGGGCTCCGGCACAAGCGGACGCAGGAGCGGACTGCTGACCGCCGCCGAGCCCGGCGCCGCCGCACTGACAATGGAAGCGGCAGTGACGAGTAAGCCCAGTGTTCCCGACGTGCCCTTGGAAAGCACCTGGTTACCTGGGAATTGTGCAGACACTTTAAACCCTGATAACTACTGACCGTGTAACATTTCTAGCTGTGAAATTAGATTTCCACTGTGAATTTAATTCATATGAACTGAAGAGCTGCAAAGACAGTGCAGAGCTCCTGGGTCCCCCTACGCAGTGCCCCCCATCAACACCTCACATGACACCAGCACATTCATTAAAGCCAACAAACCAACACGGGTACAATGAGCACTCGCCGACAACAGACCAGACTCAGATCCCCGAGTTCGCCCGGACGGCCTCTCACTGCCCTGGGCCCGCTGGCGTTTACTCATGTCTCCTCATCGCCCAGCTCTGGCAGCTTCTGACACTTCTGATGAGTAAGGACCAGACTTTCACAGACTATTCCTCAGGTTCGCTTTGATGTGTTAGTTTTACTGGTACAGTGTTTTTTAAAATGTGTCTCTGGTATTACTGAGATCAAAGAGACAGAAATCTTAAATATCTTGTAAACTGTTCTTAGTAGTCGGGCATGTACACCCCTGATCCCTTCCTGCCTTCAGACAATTATAGCTTAAATTCCGTCTAATATAATGACGCAAATTTTCAATCCTTCAGTGTGAGCGTTAACTACAAACAACCTTCTAGAAATCTAGATATAAAGGAAAAAGGCACGTAAAACAAAATGGCTTTGGAGAAACAAATCTTATAGACGTTCCCTAGGGCTGGTGGAGGAAACGAGGAGCTGATGTGAGTTTCTCACTAGCAGAAGGTTCACAGGCCAGTTTTGAAGGAGGGACTATCTGAACGCGAGCTAATTTGTTCTGCAGCTGTTACACACCACGTGTACGCCAGTATGTGTGTACACTGGTATCACGCCTGTGAGAGTCTGATGCCAACCAGTGCAGTGTTGAAAGAATTTACAAAGACGATGAAAAAATCCTGGCACAAGGATATGAACTACTGATTAAGCTGTTTAAGAAGCCAAACATACATTATTTGATTTACAAAGTTACACCAATTTCCTTTTTATTAAAAGTGTCTAAGAAATAAAAAAACTAGATGAATCTGTATCTAAGAAACTGCAGCTAAAAATTAATTCTCTTCTCTCCTACTTGCATCAGAATTGGCAGCAATTGAACTTCTCAGAAAACACTGCTTTTTGCTTGGTTCTCCAAGGTCAGCTCCTTGCCCTCCACTCTGGGGGCAGCACTGCGTCCAGGGCTGATCACCACACATGACCACTGCACATCTCGTATAGCGTAATCATCTCCAACTCTTCCTGATTCATTTTGCTTTCAATCTGTCCTCCATGCTGCTGTCGGATTCATAGTCTAAAGTCCAAAACTAGAGACCCCGGGAGCCCCTCTGTGCTCCCATCTGAGTGCTGCAGTTCGCACCAGTGACCTGACTGCCAGGTGGGCTCAAGGCAGTAGCAAAAGCACACTGGGGTTGGCCACAGGGTCAGGACAGGCCCTGCGGGACAGCCCGGAGCGGGTGGTGCTGCGCAGGCATGGGGACAGTTCCAGGAGCAGCGGCCGCAGCAGAGGCTGCCCAGGAACCACGCCCGCGACCCTGTGGAAGGGCATCATCGTCCCACCCTCACGCTCCGTCCACATGGGACCCTCCACCCAGAAAGTGTCTCCTCTACTTCTGGTCTTCTTTCAAGTTGCTCTTGTAGTTATTCTTCATTTCTTTTGTTTAAGTAAGATTTATCAGCTGTTATTGTGTGGCCGGCATTATGCCAAGTAAGGGGCTGAGAGCAGAGATGTGGCCGGTGTTGTATGTGTCCTCAGGGATCTTAAACCACAGTGGAAGCCGGCAGACAAAATGCAAATGAGTAAATATCTATGGGATTAAAGCCTAAGAAGGTAAAATGAAAAGTTAAGATACTGATCAGGACCCTAAGGTAGAGAAGACCATTCCTTTATTTTCCCTTGGGGAGGTAAGGAGTCTGCACAGGAAACAACTCAGAAGCTGAGCTTCACACAAGCGGTCACGGGGGGCCAGGACCGGGGAACCAGATCGGCTGAACCTCCCTGGGCACTCTCCCACCTGGCTGCCCTCCCCTGTGTCACCTGTGACCTGTACCAAGGGTGCCCTGTTTGGAGTGTGAGGATCCTTTTTAAATGCAGAATAATTTCCTGGACTCCCAATGACAGGAGTCATGCCTCCCATGATAACTGCTTCTCCACGAATAGTTTTGAGGGGACTTTGCAGTAATTCTGAGGCCACTCTGATGGGACCCACATCGGAGCACTGCTGACTACCAGCGTAACAGTCGTTTCCATGTACTTTCCTGCTTTTTAACTGGACACCGGGTAGTGCCCTTCTCTGTCTAATGACAGCAAATTCCCCAAAGACTGGTGTCTTGTACATGGTGGCATGCTTCCTGCCCCCCGGGCTTTGTCGGCCCCACTAGGGACTCACTCTCCAGGTAAAGGTGAGGCCCATGTGATTCCAGGTGAGGAAGTCAGAGCTCTCACCAAGGCGGTCCGGCTTCAGAGCTAGTTTTCAGAACCACTGTGCTTCTCTCATCCTTCTTATCCTGCTTGGGCCTCAGGGGATGGGATGGTCTTCCACACAGCTGGCTGGTGCAGAACACGGCGTTTGTGATAACAAGTTAGCAGAGTAACAGCCACTGTTTACAGACTGCACTGCGACAGGTGCTTATGGTGGTAATACATACACACTGATCTGTCAAACATCCTCACCAACCCTACAAAATACTGTTTTTATTTTGATCCAAGACCATGAGCCCAGGAAGTGGCAGAGCTCATCTGAGCAGGACTCTATCCCGACCCAAAGTCTGTGTCCTCACACCACACTTGACCGTGTGCTGGGTGGGCTGGGGAGCCCCAGCTCACAGTCCCCAGTGCCCTCGCCCTGCAGCAGGGACCTCAGGGACAGGTCAGAACCCAGCAAGGAGAAGTGTCCGCTGGTTGAAACAAGAGAAGACAGACATTCAGAACACAATTCTGCGTGTGCGTGCGTGCCTGTGCACACAATCCTGCTGCCACAGTGACACTCTCCCATTCTGCTTCATTACCTCCCTGTGTCAGAATTTGAGACTATGAAGAGCAAGGTGACGAGGACCACTGTGAATACAACTTTCTTAGTTTCACACTGAGCTGAGCATCACACACAATCCAGGATGAAACCATGGTTTTCTGGGAGAAAGCTGTGCCTACAAAAACCTACTTACCATTCATATGACTAGAATAACTGTCAGCTTTTTACAGTGACATTTACACGTAAGAGAGAAAAAGCACATACCACGGGGGAGGTATCTGCCTAACACAGTCATCTGATTATGATAAAGCAGACAAATTACCTTGACAGAATCCAGTAAACTCCTAGGAAAAAATCGCTTCAAACCAACATCTTTTCTGAAATACAAAAAGAAGTGTATTAACAAATAGCACCACCAAATCAACGAATATAATGACATTGTTGCAGGAATGTAAAAGCAGCTTACATAACTTATCCTTCTACATATTACCCTGCAAGGAAGGAAGTGTAATGAAGCCCCGACTCACCAGCAGAGTCACAGAACAGGTGTGACAGGTCATCTTCTAGATGAGTGCAGAAAACATCGATACAGGTTGGTTTGGGTAGAAGGTCTTTTTTTTAACCCTTACTATTACAAACCCTTCTAAAATATTGCCTCTTTGCAAATTACGTGTAAGTAAACAATTTTTTTTCAAACTTTGCCTGAATGTTAGTCTTATAAACCTCAATTCCAACTGGGTAGTAGTGTGTTAGCAGGGAAAGTAGGCTCTGGCCTGATTAAGAAAAAATCCGGGATAGACTATGGAAGTTTAAATACTTCAGATTAACCCTAAAAGTTGACTGTTTTTAAAAACAAGCTTTTTTGATTAATATTAATCAATGTTTATATCTCAGTTTCACACAGGAAACAAAACAAAAAGAGAAATTAAGTGATTTGCCTCAAGTCAAAAAGCTGGAAATCCCAGTAATTTTCTTCAGTTCAGGCTACGCGGCCAGTCACCACTAACAAGAGCCTCGGAGCAGAAAGCACAGCTCACGCCTGCTTCCTCCTCCCTGGCTGCTGGCTGAGCCAGGCCCTTCGGCCACCAGACGGCGGTCGTGCGCAATGCAGACGTTAGAGATGACATCAAAGCCCCCAGGGGGGAAAGTGACGTGCGGGTATCTTTTCAGGATTATATAAAAGTGAACTAAATGTACAAAGTCAAACAATAATAAAGCAGGGATGTAAGTTAGCGGGTATTATAAACAAAACCACAGACAAACGTCAGCGTTTACGTGGTTACATGATCCGACCTCCAACCACTTTAACCCCGTCCTACAACCTGACTGCCAGTCAGTACTCAAGCCAACTGACTCCTCGCTACGTACTGGTCTCGCTTCCCATTCCTTTTATTTGATTCTTACTAAGTTCACTGCATGTGTGTGAAGTTCTTCCTCAACCCCTGTGACAGGCTGCTTCCTGGTTTTACCTCAGCAAGGTCATCCACCGGCATCCTCGCCGCCCGCCCGCGCTCCCCGCGCCCACCACCGCCTCTCGGGAGCGCGCTCGGGTCCCACCCAGCCTGTGGCCTCTCCAGGCCCCGTGGATTCGGGCCCACAAACCTGGAACACAGCAGGCTTTGGAGGCCTGAGGTTGGAATAGCTTTATTTACGTGTATTGAGCTGATTACAAGTGAATTCTTCTGTCAAGGATAAATGTGTTTCTCCTTCAACACTACTTCTGAGAAGATTCAGAGCTTGTCAGCTGGCTTTCACCAACACATGTAGACATAATTCCTCACAGATTTAAAGCCCAGGCAAAAAAGCAACAAAAATCAACTTTAAACTATAACTAAAATGCATGTTTTCATGTAATAACCCTATGTTATCCTCGCCCCAAAACTAGAATTGTGTAACTTTAAGAATACCACTGAGGTATTTTAACCTCTAAAATGATGCCTTTAAGTCTCTTAAAAACTGATAAATGTTACGATTCTCTAATTGCAATAGAAACTGCTGTTTGCTTTTTAATGGCACCCTGTCCTCCATCCTGAGCAGTGAGAAGCTAGCTGTCTCTGGGCAGCTACACCAGGCGGAGCCACCTTCCTCTCCTGGAGCGAGGTGTTTCGGCACATACGTGTCCTTGAAGGGGGCTGGGAGAGAGAAAGTCCCCTCTTCTCCTTGGGACAAGGGAGGCCCACCAGCCGCCCCAGGCTACCAGGTGCTGCACTCTGGGTGACAGGCAGCCAGATTCAAGGGGCTGGCCCTCGGTGAGGGTCACTGACTGTCCAGCACTCGTTCTTATGAAAGAGAAACTGCCTTCTATCTTAGTCAAGCCTCTGTCAGTCAATTCATGCCGCACTGTCAGCATCCCCTTCACTGACATATTATCACTGGTCGCTACAGAAATCACTGGATTACTACTCATAAGAAAGACAATTTTAAAAAATAAAAATAATGCACAATTAGAATTAACCTCAGCTAATTTTAAATCATGAATGTATTCTTTCAAGAAATATCGATGGAATACATAATAAATGTCAGACACTTTGCTAAGTGCTAGAAATACCAGGAGGTCCCTACATAATGCAGTTTATTATGTAGAGAAGAGACAGTTACACAAACAACTACAGCAAAATACATTAAATGCAAAGATGATTAAAAACAAGTTTCTAAAAAACGCAAACCACTTAATAAGGAAATGAGGAGAACTGAAAAGTTACCATGGCTCATTTAAAATAATTTCACAATATAATTCTGTAGTTTGGAGAAGAATCATTGGTACATAAGTCTTCCTTCTCCAATATCACATTAGGAACCATAAATTTAACACTATTATTATGAGCTTATTTTGGATTAATCTGTCATTGTCAACAATGCTGTTTTTAAGCTTTACAACAAAACACTTTTCTTAAAACATCCCATCTGATCCCGCCTCTGGTATATAGGAGATGTAAATAAAAGAGCCCTCGGCGTGCACTCTGGGGTGAGCCCTCAGGAGGCCAAGTTCCGGGGATGGGGCCGGGGATGCACTGCCCTGTACCTCCCTCTGCCTACAGAAAAGGTACTCTGGTTCTACCAAGGTTGGAAAGACACAGGGGGGAAAAAAGACTGATTAACTTTAGTTGGTCTGAGAACAAAACAAAACAAAACAAAACAACAAAAATTTTCAGACAGTGCTTTTCTCACTTCAGAGGTTAGGCCTGATTATTTTCTGTATAATTAAAAAACAGTTAATTTGAAATGTGGTAAAGTTGAAGGGGTTTTCTTCATTAGGCTATAAATGACCGAGACTGTCCATAAATTTTCTGGCAAAAATATATGGACTATTTCACAGGTTTTCTCCTTATTGGCAAGGAAAAAGAGAACCCAAAAATAAACTAGTAAGGAACAAGTAATATTCTGCATTCATGTACCATCTTTTCCATAGTGAGAAAATACTGACACATCTAAGTGGCTCCAGGTTGCTGGTGAAAACCAGTAGGAAAGGGAAGTGCTGGGCCCCTGGGAGCCAGGGGCTGCTGGGCCCCCGGGCAGGACAGCCACAGTGTGCCTGGGGCGCCAGGTCCAGCGTCCTGGCTCAGCCTCTCAACAGCTGAGCTGGAAGACAGAACCCAGGGAGCAGTACTGAGAAAATATCATGACTAAACTAGAATTGTTAACGCAGTAAAGCTACCTTCCAAGAACAAGAAGAAATAAAATCACAAGATGACAAAAGCAGAATTTTACAACCAAAGACACTTCTGAAAGAATTTCTAAATGACACACTTTAAGAAAAAGGGAACTGCTATCAGAAGACAGGCTGAGCTACAATAAAGAACGTTTAGTACAAAACAAGCAGGTCTGCAGGACCCTCCTCCCACACACCCAAAGTGCTGGCGGTGAGAGGGCTGGGAGTCCCGGCCACTCTGGCCCTGGACTGAGCTCAGACCTTAGGGAGCCTGAGTTGTGCCATCCACTCCGTGGCTCTCATCAGAAGCCCCCACTGCCCCAGACCTCTGCTCGGCACTTCCAGGCCCCCAGGCTCTGATTCCATCTGGGGGCTTCAGTAAGTCAGAAGACAGCAAATTGAGACAGCCCAGCACCCCAAAGTCACTGTCAGAAACAGAACACAAAACAGCTGGCATGGGAAGCGTGAAGAAATATATGGCACAATCACATATGTGAGCAACAGAGGTACCAGGAACGAAGAGCAGATTCCATCACAAGACAAGGAGGCTGGAAGTGAAACATAAATGGTGACGTGAAAAACCAAATGGACAAGATATGACAGGAGATGTTACTTAAAAGAGACTTAAGGATTTAGAAAACAACAGGAAAGAAATCACACACGCTGCCACAGAGAAAAAGAGATGGAAAATATGAAAGATGTTATGATGTTATAAAGACTGATAAAGATATCTAGTTGACAAGGAGATACTGGCATATATTTTCCAGATGAAAAACATGAATGCACAGTCAGGAAGTACACCTTGCTCCAAGCTGGATTTACAAGGTGAAATCCAAGCCTAAGACACAGAGAAACTAGGAAAAGACCAAAAATAAGGCAATTCTTCAACTTTCTGTATGTCTGAAATTTCTCCACAATAAATGACTGGAGGGAAATGATCTTATACGAGTGCACAAAGAAAAATTCAACAAAAGCCAAAGAAGTCTTATCACAAACACTGCTCATAATGCAATTAAGCTAAAAGTTAAGACTATCTTTCTAAAAATATCCACACATTTGGAAAGGTAAAAACAGAAATAAATCCACAGAAGTTTTAGAACAAACATCAGGTCTCAAACTCAAAACCAAAATGAAAGTAACTGAAAGATTTTACTATATTAAAAAAGAAAAACTTCTGACGAAAAGCTATAAGCATAGTTGAAAGACAAACTGGGAAAAAATATACGGAACTAATATTGCAAACCATGGGCTAATATGACAAACGTCTCTTAAGAAGAAACATAAGCATAATGGAAAAACTGATGAAAAGTACAATCAATAAAAGAAATACAAAATTGCCCCCCAAATGATGTGTTTAGTACCAACAATAATCAAATGAATGTAAACAAAGTAAGTTATTATTTGCTGCTAATCAAACAGGCAAAACAAACAACAAAATGGTGACATTGTCTTATATTGTTATTAACTGAATGTCTGCCATCAGGCGACTGGTTAAATGCTATTTTATATAGCAATCTGGTGGAATAATACACTAGTATGTGTTAACATGGAGTCACATGGAAACCTCTTCAGCGCGATGCTAAATAAAAAAGAGGACAGTGTTATCAGTCTTTTATCAAACTAGGTAGTGCGCTGTGTGCACACATGTGTTTCAAAGAGGGTTACATGGATATTTATTAAGACTGTGAAGGTGGTTAATGCTAACTCGTGGATCTGAGGATTTTCCCCTCCATTTGACAGTGTAGTTTCAATTTTCTCCAGCTGGAATGTGTTATTATCTCTGTAAACAAATAAATTAAAAATATTTTATAAGGGCTTAAAATTAAGTTAAGAGATGAACTCTTTTCTGTTGACATTCTTTTCTATGATTTTTCTTCTTTTTTTTGCTTTGTTTTTTATTGGGGGGGTAATCAGATTTTTTTTATTATTTTATTTTTTAATGCAGGGATTGTACCCAGGGATTGTACCGAGGACCTCATGAATGCTAAGCTCTACCACTGAGCTATACCTTCCTCCCCCCTCATTTTTCTTCTTGATAATATTCTCAGAAAGACTGCACAGTTGGTTTACTGCTGACTGGCCGTCACTGCGTCATCGGGGTGAAGCTCTCGACAACTAAGGATGGCGTTCACTCGGCGGCGGGCACTGCACGGAGCTCCGCCGTGCGTCACCTCTCTCCACGCCTTGTATCAACCCTGTCCGCAGGGAGGTATCACCACCGTCCCTATTTCACAGATTTGGAAACAGATATCAAGAGCTTTACTGATCCCAGGACAGAACTGGAAGAGTGAGCCAAAGGTGGGACATTCTGCTTGAGCCCCCACTTCTCCCACAGGGACAGGCGGTGACTTCACTCGGTTTATGTGACTGCGCTGAATCACCACAATGGGCGACAGCGTGGGGATCGGAGAGGAGGCACAGCAAATCCCGGAACTGTATGTCTCTGGTGCTGGCCCTCCTTTCCCTGAACTACCATGTTTCCTTAAATATCTTACACGTATAGTAACTAATACAAAACAGCCATTGCTCAGATGCCCCACCTGCCCCGGGAGCCCCTTCAGTGGGCTCTGGCGATGCTCTGACAGGGCCCCACTGTTTGGCTGTTTGAGCACTTCTGGCTCCAGACTCTTCTATTTTCACCCCACTCCCTAGGATCAGGAGACCTGCTTTCTTTCACTGAAGAATGACATTAGAAACTAAGACCCAGGTACTGGGTGCCATCAGAAATGTTTTATGTTGCTGTTTTATTAGTGATTTTATAACAGAAAATAAATCAACATTTCTCTTTTCATTTTCATTTAAAACACATGTATGTTCCCTCAGAACTGAAAATCAACACGCCCCTATCAACTTATCCTTTTTCCCTTCAAACACGAAACCCTCTCTGTGACTGACATCCATCCCTCCTGGCCCAGGACAGAAAACTGAGAGTCCCTGGACGCGTCCTGGGCCTTCTTTACAGGCTGAACCAGCCAGCCAGGCAGGCAGACGCCACCCCAGGGACCTCGGCCCCCTGCGCCCGCCACAGCGTCTGTGCAAGGGCCGTCACAGTGCGCAGCGTGGAAGGTGCCCACCATGTAGCTGTGGTTGTGTTTACGGACACATCCGTCACGTAGGCTGTGCCTCTTAACAGAGGCGAGAACAAAACACGGAACTGGCTGACGCTGGATGAAGCATTTTAGAGATGAACTGGGGTATCTTAGCCCACAGAATTATTTAAGTAGAACTTCCCCTGCCCTTCAGTTGATGGCACAGGAGTACTGATACCAGTCATAAATGAAAGTCAAGAAGCATTTTATGAAAGAAATGGACACTGAGTGTGTACATGGCACGGAGGAGGCTCACAGAATCGCACAGGTAACCGTCATTGCTGCTGGTCGGACACGCTTCGTAACCAATTCCCCAAAATATTTATTTTTGCTTCTACTTTTAAGTGACCATACCTCCCCTGTAAAACCTTGCTTTCAAAATGGTGAGAGATTACACTTTCACAGTGTGACGGGTGTTGGGCTGACCCAGAAAGCCTTAATAAAATCCAAAGCCAGGTCAAGTCTCTACTACAGCAGAGCACTTATGGGCAAACTTTGACTTCACTATAGCAACATCTTCCAAATGGTACAAGAATTTCAGCAATAATAAAGTACATGTCCAGAAAGTAAGTGTTGGCAAAAGCTGCACCACTGCTAATGAAACTAAAACCGGAAATAACAAACATTAACTGTCTTTTCCTGAATTAGCCTTCAACAGACAAAACGTGCAGAACTTTTAGCCTTCCAACATAGAAGCCCCACTCTGCCTTACATGCATTTAAAACAATCCAACAGCCTAACATACACATTAATTTCACTACTGGAAAAATGTTCAGTTATTCTAAATTTTCTGATACATAAGCAACAAATAACTGTATCTCCACTTCTTTTTAGGCAAGGGGAAAAAAAAACCTTAACAAACTTATAAAGAGAATATAAATAATAATAATTCTACAGTTCAATATAAACTAGGAGTGAAACTCCATCCCAATATAAATCTACAGACAGAAAAGTTTATTAAATACGTGCTAACATGCCAAAGACACTATTAGCCTTAAGATATTTATCAACAAATTTAAATGTTAGCTAACACTATTAATGTCATCAAGAATGCTTAATAAAACTTTCCCTCTTCCAGATATAAAAGTTTTAGAAACAGCAGTGTTTCAGATTTAACATTACATTTTAAGTAAATATAAACTAGTGCAAACGACAGTCTGCAGAACAACTCAGTTCTGAGACCTTGCGGGCAGAGCCCGGACACGGAGTACTTACTCTAATACTTCATAGTTAGACTTCTTCTCCAGGGCGTTACCCCGCATCTCCCAGTACGATCGCCTAAAATCAGGGAAGAGATAAACTTATGTACGTTTATCAGGGGTGCCCACGGTGTTAAATGGTTAAAACTGTGAAGGGGGTGGTATGTAACTGTCCCGCAGCTCAGCCGCAAACATTCTGATGAACTACGAATAAAGAATGGATCTGACTCAGAGCACTGTCCCTACACCCTAACGCAGCACAAAGCCATTAACGCAGACCTCACGTCTACTGAACGATCTCATTTTCCCTTGCGATTTGGAGCAGGTCTGGCTCTTTGCAAAATAAGAAACAAGCTTCCAATTGTAAAAGAGATTAGCTGCACGCACTACTTGGACTTGGCCTTTTCTCCAGAGACAGCACGCGCCAGGAGAGCAGCAGCAGGGACCCCAGGCCGCTGCTGTGGCCAGGTGTGCACCCCGCCCGCTCCCGGGAAGGCTCACTGTCTGTCACTAAGGAAACCGCGTGGGACCTGTAGCAGCAGAATCAGAGAGGGCCAGTCCAGCTAACAGGCGCCAGGCTCTGGAGAGAAGTGCTGCCTACCTCTCTGAGTGGTCACAGGCTGGATTTTACCTTCTTATTCCAAGTGACACATGCAAGTAGCTGCAGGTCTTACTGGAACCAAGTCCTTGCTCTACAAAACCTGCCACAAGTGGGCGGGATTCTCTGCATGCACACAGTTCTCTCACAAAAGGAAGAGGTCTGGCTTGCGCTGCTTTGGAACACACAGATATTACAAATCATCTGAACTAATCTTACAGGAGAACGTTCAATCAGCAAGATTTTGTTTCAAACCTGTCTGTAATAATATGAATACTAATTCTGCTTTTTAAATTTGTTTGAGTTTTTCTTTGGCCTACTTAAAATGGAAGGTACTAGATTTAGATGCAAAATTTAAAAGGGCCCAAAAAGGATCACTTAATTTGTTTTTCTGTTTTCTATTCAAGTAGGGGAGGAGGCTGGGAGGGGCAGCTGGAGGGGTGACTACTTTGTCAAGTTTTTCCTTTAGAGTCCAAAACTCAGTAACACTGAACACGGGAGGCAAGGACAGGGATAACTGTAATACGGGAGAGGCCAGAGTGGGAAGAGGGAAAAAGTGACCTGGGGCCCGGGAGGCACAAAAGCCATTCAGCTGGGAGCTGACACTCTGGCTCCTCCTGCAGGTCACGTATTACAGTACTGTGTGTAGTAAGGAAAGACGGTCCAAGCGTGCTTTCCAAGCTACACCTGGAAAGGACAGGAACACGAGGAGACCAGTGAGAGATGGCCTTTGTTACTGGGATATACAACTAAGGTTGAAGACAAATTTTAAAGAAGAATTAAGAGTTGTGATGTTGGGGTCTTTACAGGAACTGTTATTTAATAGCCTTATGCAACATGAAAAGCAGTAATCTCTAGGGAAAATTGCCACTAGGTACACCAAACTTTAGCTAATTTAGCCAAGTCATCTTAAACTAGTAGCCCAGGGTAAATTTTAATTTAAATTATACCTGACAAAGATAAAATATTCTTTTATTCGAAGTTTAAAATGGTGGCACAGAAGATAATACATGACAAGTGGTGGCAAATGTTATCAGAAATAAGAAACAAGCTCTCAGGTTTCCATGCCCCATAAGGCTGCACGGCCAGCCCCAGGCAAGCGCGGCCGTTCGCGCTCAAGTGTCCATCGCTGTGCAGCGTGAGCACGCGGCACCCACCCAGCTGGTGGCCAGCACGTGGGCCTCACGGATGCTGAACACTCCGTTCTCCTCAGCAGGCTCTACTGGGGCGCTGGCCCTAGACCTGCTTACATATTTGTGCTTTGATAAGCCCTTCCATTCTACATGCAATGAAATATCATTTTAAAAGATTCTAAAATTAGAATTCAGAATATTCTCAAATTTTTACTCGTTTTACTCAATACCTTATGGATAAGCTTTACAAGGAAGAGAAAATACCTAGGTAATTTCCAAAACTAATGGAAAATACTGATGAATAAAGACCTCAATGTCTAGTTACCCCCTTACCGTATTTCTAGACAGCCCAACTTCAAAGCAATATCTTGGTCCACTTGATCAGCGATCTCTAACATATAGTCACTTTTCACCTATGATAAAAAGGAATGGGAAAAATAATGTCATTTAAAGGAATATGTTTTAGACTTACTCATTCAGTAAAGGTTTACTGGGTGCCATTATACACACTGTGCCAATAATTACACTAGATATAAAAATGAGTAACAGCAAAGAGGAGTTAAAGTGTAGAAGTCCTCCAGCAGGAAACACACTCTCGGAGCACCTCAGCATTGTCTGACCACAGCGCTGGCTGCCTCATCCCCTCCCCACGCTGTCAGAGTGAAGACAAATCTCCACTTCCATGCAAATTTGCAGTGGATGTATTTCCTGAATTCAAACTACAGTCCCAGCAGCAATTTTCAGACCTTAACGCAAAGGAAACTGACATTATTCTAAAATCCTGCACCTGGCGTGCTCCCAGCTGACCACTGACGGGGAATGTCAATCCGCAAAGTCACAAGGCGCTTCAGGCCTGATGGAAAGAGAAGGGTCTGAAAGGATTCTAGAAATGTCTTCCAAGCAACCACCCTGCTCAACTAATATAACCGGAGAACCAACATCAGGACCTGATAGTCCTTATCGAGTGAAGACATTTTCAAAGATGAAATATGTGAAGTTGCCTCTCAGGTCAGCACAAAGAGCTCAAGCTGTGCCATGGACTTGGATGACAGGGAGCACCAAGTCTAGACCTTGGTCACGTGAAATGTTGCCCCTGCCCCTAGAGAACCTCTGGTCTTCTCATCAGCGGGCCTGTGTCACACAGCCACACTCAGTTATTCCATTATGAACTTCACCAACACGAAACTCTGTGGAAATGTGTCTTGTCTCTTGTTATGTAAGTACTTCACAACATCCTCCATTCTGCCTCTTGGTCCTCAATCCTAAAATACCCACTCTCTGGCCCTTCACAGAAAAAGCACTTTACTAGGAAAAAAATTCTGAAGATCCTGTTCTTCAGCCATTACCTCCTAGCCAGTCAGTTCACTTGCTCAAAAGATAGCTACTCCCAGTTAAGCACTCCGTCTGCCTTACACTGGATAGCTCATCATTATAACCTTCCTTTGCAAAGACCACCAACGCCCTAATCTCCCCTTATCCCTTTATCTCCCTTGTCTGGCAGAACCAACAAACACTGAAACCAACCACCCACCTCCTTCTCCACGCTGACTGGCCAGCAATTGGAGAAACGCTGATCTACGCTTTGCTTTACATCTGTGACAACAGATCTCAGATGGTCTTCTGAAACTGCTTGTGAATTCAGCAGTGCTCGCCTAGGAAGCTTTCAGCACACAGATTCATACTTTCTCAACCTGCCACATCTCCTTCTCACAGAGAAAGTAAGTCCTCAGGTGGGAAAACCCTCTCCAAAGTACCAGAGCCTGTACCCTGACGCGCACGCCACGTACTCCTCCTTCTCTGTGACAGAAGCGATGACTCCAGCTCGCAGTGGGCAGCTGCCTGCTTCTGATCTAAACACCACCTCCTCCAAACCGTTGCTATTTTCTGCAGCAGCAGAAAATACCCAGGTGGTCAGTAACACTGACTGACTGAAGGGGGAGCAAATGAATGGATGAATAAAGCTGTCAAATCGGGGTTTGGACACCTCTGTGTGTAAACGTTATTTTCCATATAAAACTTACAAGCAGTATCTAATTTCTATTCCTTATATATAGTAGGCATTTAAGACTGATTCAATGGAACTGAGCTGCTCAATAAATTGAGTAAAAAGCTTTAATTTTACAATCATTTTGTTTACACTTCAATTGGTTCCTTCTCCTATACAGCAAAAAATAAATCCAAATTTTAAAACTAAGTTTTTGCATCATAAGTAGGTTTATTAGTGAACACAAAATGAAGAGATAAATAAAGACTGTATTTGTATGAGTCAGAGAAATACCACAGTTGTTCTGACTGTAACATTCAGTGGGTCTTAGTTTATAATTGGGCGCAGACTTCGAAGCAACCACAGAATATCAATTACACGTTGAGGAAAGTGCACCATTACAAAGCTGTCTGAAGATTAATTACTATAATTTTAAAACACTATTCAAAGGTGGCAAAGTGTACTCACATGCTTCATTCATTTATCAAAACCAAATTCGTATTAGTTGCAAAAATGGAAAAAAGGAAACATTAAATTTAACAATCTTTATGGAAAACCGCCTTATTTATGAACCTGACTTAAAAGTTCTGAGAGCCGTTTCTCCTACAGCAACAAGCAACTCCTCGACTCTCAGAGCTGCAGGTGCCTCGGCCTGAAGTCCGCGCACTGCCAGCAGCCATTCTGTTTTCTGCAAAGTCCGCTGAGCCACGATGGAACAGGCCACCTCCACAGGCCCTCGCCCCACACCCTCCCCAGCCCTGTGCAGCCACCCCATGCGAGGACAGGGAGCAGCCCCTATGGAGGCTCCCAGGCTCCAGAGATGCTGCTCTCTCTGAGCCTCTGGGCACGTTCACTCGTGACGCTGGGCTCATGCAGTTTTCTTCAAGACTTCAGGTTTTTTATACTCAGTGTTTATTTCTTTTATAAAACATGTGATTAACTTTCACCTCCTACTAACTCCCAGCAGCATTCATCACTTTCATTTGTGAAATAAATGCAATTGATTGAGCATTTAAGTGTAGGTGTAGGTATCCACAGTTGCTTAAAGTAAAGATACTCATTGCTACATCAAACCAATTTATATATAATCTTATTTAATCTTCACAGAAGGACTGTGAGATGGACACTACTGTAATCCCCAATTTATAGCCTTAGGAAAAAAAAAACAAAAAGAATGAAATGAGAGCAGAGGACTAGTTATCATTTCAGAGGCTGGGTGTTACGCTGTTCAGGTGTATTATTTGTAGTCTGTACAATGACTCTTCCAGGCAGGTTTCAGTGGCCCTATTTTATATATAAAGATCAGAAAAACCAATGACTCAAGATTAACTTACTCGAGGTCACACAGCAAGTGTTAAGTAAGCTCACACACCGGATCCACCGACCCCACAACTCGGGCGTCAGTGTGCACTGCTTGTGAGCTCGGAGAAAGCACAGACTTCCTGTGCTGCAAGGAAGATTAAGGACAAGTGCGGACCGCATCTCACCACCTGGTACCCCAGGGTCTAACACACATCTGTTTGTTCTGCCACCGTCACTGTACTGTGTTCTCTTCTCATGACCTGGTTTACTTACTACTGCTCATTAACTCTAGGTCCAGCAAATCTGCAGGTCTTTTAAGAGAAGATCTCTGAATGTTGTTTTTTTGTTTTATTAAATTAGTTTCCATGTTGATGTCAATTTCCTACTTTAAAAAATAGGATGTAATTGGACTTTCTTCTGTGGGCAAGTATTACATTTACTTTTTTTCATGTGGTTTCTCAAATTCCTTTATTTCTTGGATCTTTTTGACATCTTATAAATCTCATAAAAATTTTTTGACTATCAGGGCATTAACATTAAAACTCAACTATCACTAATAAGTCATTCAAGAGAATAAACTAAGTGCCCAAAACCCACGTCATCGCACTGTGCTGGGACACAACAATGAGGAAGGCAGCCTGAGTGACACTCTATGAGTGGGGACAGCAGATGACGACACAGAAATACAACAGCACCGGCCAGTGACTGCCAGGGCTGGGGAAGGGGGAGGCGCGACCACAAAGCATCAGGGAGTTTCTCTGCGTTGAAGAGATGGTTCTGCCTTACTTATGGTGGTGGTTACATGCATCTAAACCTATGATGAAGCTGCATAAACCACACACACACACACACACACCAGTGCATGTAACAACTGGTGAAATCTGAATATGGTCTGTAGTCTACTTAATAGTATTGCGCCAGTATCAATTTCTGTATTTTTATATTGTACTATAGCATGATTGTGATAGAAACTGCCTGACTATACACACTGGTCAGAGCTCATTGAGCTGTATACTGAAACTGGTGATTTTTATTATATGTAAAGTTATACCTCAGTAAAACTAATTTTAAAATATTTAAAAATAACTACAAGTTATATGAGAAATGTACAGGTACTATGGAAGGCTCTACACAGGAAACACACTTAAGAGTTGATGAATGGATAGAAATTATCTAGGACCAGGAAAGGAAAGAATAGTCACACAGAGAAACATTAACTCAGCAGGCCTGGGCTGCTCGGTGCCTCCACATTCCCAACATTAGGACTGGCTCTTGGCCTCCTGGAAACTGAACTCCTAGAATGTTCTGGTAAGAGTGCTCTTGCATACCTGAAGCCTCGGACCACACTGGACCAGTGTGACAGGGTAATTTACCCCGGCCTAAACACTGAGATGATGATGAACACCTGCTTTCCCCCAGGCCTGGAGCAGGACTACATGAGGTTCCACAGGTATTGTGTGCCCACCAGCCTGACCCCAGTAAAAAACCTCAACCACCTAAGCTCCAGCAGGGTCCCAAGCTGGTGAACCTTTGCACCTGTTGTCACACAGCACTTGCTGTCCCAAGTGACTCCCCTGGGAGGGGACACCAGGAAACTTCCACTTGGTTTCCGCTGGATGTCACTCCACATACCCCGTCCCTTTACTGATTTTCCTCATACCTTTTGCTACAATAAACTGTAACCACAAATATAACCACCTCTGCGTCCTGTAAGCCCTCCTGATGGATGGCTGAGCCTGAAGGTGGAGCAGGGGCCAAAGGCAGCAGCATTCCCACCAGAGTCGGTCAAAGCCCTAAGGGGGGGCTAAACGCAAACGTAAAGGATCAGCAGGGAAGACTAACTCAGAAAATAACCATTTCTGCCTTCTCATTTCTAAATTCTCTTATGAAAAAGGATGATCCAAAGCATGGGGTGAAGAGTACAATATGACAGCATGAACCCGTCCTCCGTGCCCACAGTGCTTCTGGAACTACCACACACGCGGAGTGGAAGAGAAGGAGAAATGCACATTATTACATCAGTTAGAGAAGTTCAGAAAACACTTCATCTAATGAGCCAGACTGAGACCTACATTAAATTTTAACTTCCTTCTGGAAAAGGACAGCCGATAATGCCCACGTGGAACACATGCCGAGTCTTCAACTAAAATTTCCCACTTGCAGCTCACCCTTCAAGATACGCTAACTGACAGAAAGCTTCTGGCCAAGAAAACGCAGTTGCAGAAATCATTTCTGATACTACAATTAGCTGAATTAAAGTGCATAAAAATAAAAAACTGGAATAAAAATAACAGAAAGATTGATCAACAAAAAGTAAGTGTGTGCTGGCACCTCACCTACTTCTCAGGGAAGTTCAGACACACACACGAGGGAAGGGGTGGCTCTGGACTCACCATCTTCACCTTCCTAATGGAACCTTTTCTGCCAAATAAACCACAAATTATGTCACATTCGATGCTTTTTAAGAGCCAATAGATGGATATACTCTTTTAAAATTTTAATATATTTGCAGAAAATGGTGACAACTTCATGCCAGACCCAAGCCTCTCCAAAGCTGAAAATGTCAGAGGCGCCAAATGGTTCCGTGCAAGCTGAGCACCGTCACGCGAAGTTAACAGGACAACTGCTTCACTAAACGTGGACACAGCCCTTCAAACTAACAGCCACCACTATTCGCAAAAGGTTGCCAATCAAATACACTTTGTAACAAATCAGAGATAAAGAGGGATAAAATGTTACATGGTAAGAGAAAAACTCAAATTCAAGGTAAAACATACTCTTGCTGCTTTATAATAAGCCACTAGCTGTGGCATCAACAATTACGTGTTAGACTCCTGCTCTCCAGTGAACAGGGTTGTAACGAGAGTCTAGTTTATTTTTAGAGTGTGCTGATTAATAACTTTCAGAATATTCTAAAGTGGGTCAAAAACATTTAGTGACTCATGTGCAACGTGTGACACTGGTAGTCACATCTAGGACATCTTTAAACGAAACTGCATGCCTCCCCAGAATCACCCCCCAGCAGCACCCCAACACTCAGCACGCCCACTGACAAGCTGCCTCCCTCATGACTCCATCCACAAGGGGCATGATGAACTGTGGGCCTGGGTGGAACTCAAAATAAGGAATAATAAAATTAAGGTAATTTATTGTAAGTTGTTTATAAGTTTTCTTTCTCTTTCATGGGACAGGACTGGTTATAGAGAGAATCTAAACATAATTCTCTTATTTCTACCCTGATAAAAGCCGTAACAATAAAAATGCTGATTCTTTTAAAACAAAAATGGTAAAGTAACACTCAGGAGTGTTCACTATCCCCCAACATAGACCCTCAAGGTTCCCACATGTGAAGTTCAACAAAATGCTAGGTCCGTTACAAACACCCAACATGCCAGCGTAAGAGTCACTGCAGACCACCACCACCAGGTGGAAAGCCCACGGTGCTGTCATTCAGATTCCAAACAGAGACATTAACTCTGTATGAAATGATAAAGAAATAAAAAGGCAGGAAAATTGGTAAATAATAAGGGCCATAAAAGATGGCCTGGTGGGCTAAAAAAAAACAGGGGGGGGGGGGGATAAAATTGTTTAAAAAAAAAAATCCAACAAATGCCCTAGACTTCAAACTGGTCACAGCTAAGGAGAGTTGGCAAGCTGAGAGATTTGTCTGAATCCAGGTCTTTAGGGAGACAAGGAGCTGAAAACAAGAAAGAAGAGTTAATAGATACAGACTGGGAAGTTCTGACGTAACCTCAGCTGAGACCCAGAAGGCAGCGGAAAGACCAGAGAAAAGGAGGTATCTGAGCGGACGCCTCCAAGACTGATGAAACCCAGCGTGCACACCACAGATCAAGCAGGATGATCAGGGGGGGATCCACACCTAGTTCGTAATAAAGCCGCAAACCTCTGAAGACAAAGCAACCGTCTTAAAGCCACCTGGAGAGAGAAGACAGGTGACCCACGAAGACAGACCCCGAGAGCCCGCTTCTCAACAGCAGCCACAGGAAACAAAAGATGCAGAATCACACCCAAGTTCGCGGGAAGACAGCTCCACCCAGCTCTGCATGCGGCCACACTATCTTTCAAGCCGGAAGAGCGAGCAGAGACACGGGAGATGAGGATGCCACAGGGAACACCTCAGACCAAGCGGTGCCCGTCCAGCCCCGCACTGAGAAGACATGTTCCCTCAAACAAAACCGGGGCTCTGACAAAGCCTTGGTGTGAAGAGGATGAAGCGGTCTGAACACTTAGCTCAAATGAACTGCCATGTGAATTATTTCAGAAATGAGCCAAAAGGGATACGACTTTAATCCCCATGTGATCGCCTCCATTTCTACCAACACAGTGGACTCAATGTCCTGGCCAAAGTGCTCACTGAAAACAACTAAGAATGCTGAATAAAATATTTTTTAAAGTCTTCTGGAATGCTTCTATGAGCTATATAACAAAGGAGCAAAACAAAAAAAAAAATCTACTCAGGCAGACAGTGGATGGCAGACGGTTCAGGGAGAGCCAGGGTCAGCTTTTACCCTAAGGCCAGAACTGAAAAACGCACACATATGTTAAAAAACGTGAAAACCGGCAAACAAAAGCAGCTAAGAGTGTGATAAATACCCAACTCAGGTCAATGGCTACCTGCCTGGAGTGAAGGGGAGGGGGGGCACGAGGGGTGTCACGGGGACAGGGGACAGGAGAACGTCAGGTATGTGCTCTTCCTCTAGGCGGCAGGGTGGTGGTGTTCATTTTATTATTATCACACCTTACAAAAGAATGCACGTACCAGATGTTACAGAATCTAAACAATTGAATCAATGTCATCGAATTCTGAGCCTCTTAAAAGTGGATCGACTTAGCTTAGAACTCAGTGAAAATATATGCATGCTATATGTATATAACTTACATATTTGCATCAAATTATTAAAGATCTTTAAAATTTAAAAATTGGGTGTCATCAAATCCTGAGGCTCCTATAAAATAATTTATCTCAGAATGCAGTGAAAATTTCCAAACACAAATTCTTACTAAATTTTTCAGCTGCATTCTCAGTTCAAAAGACGTTGGCTGTAAATAACTCAACAGCCGATTTTTTATTCGTACTTCTTTTTTGAGGTGGGGGGGATGGCGGCGTGTGTGTTTAGATAAAGAGGAAGTTGTGAACTCCTAACTGGCTTCTCAACAGCGGGATTACACCTGTTCCCAAGCTGGGGGCCGTCTGTTCTGGACAACACACAGGTCACCTCTAATAGTTCTGAAATTCCCGTGCATGTGGGACAGGATCTGCATTCAAAGATTATCACAAGAAGGCAAGTAAATACATAATTACTTGCCAAAGCAGCAATGCAAATAACGTGCTGTTTTCAAAACTTTGTCAGGTAAGCGTAAAAATAAAAATATACACACTCACATTAATGGAACCATATTGTACATGTTTTTACTTTGTTTATGGCCTTTTTCAACAACGGCATTTAATGCAACACCTTCCACACCCACAAGCAGGGTTGTCCTTCACTAGCTACAAAGGATGCCTGGATCTGGAACTCAGCAGAATTTATTCACCAGCCTCTTACTGACAGGCAGTGCAATGGCTCCAGTCTCCCACCTGTCACGGCAACGTGCCCGCGGGCCTCCCTGCACATACGTAACGTGTGTACTCATTTCTTCAGAATAGACCCCTAGAAGTAGAACCACAGCTCAAATCCCATGAAACTGCCAGCATCCAACTAGTCTGTACTTGGAAGACTGCCAGTGGCAACGATGCCACACACAAACCTGAGCGTAGTTAGGGCTCTAAGCACACTTGCCAATTCATGAGTTCTCACCAACCGCAGCCTTTTCCTTTCTCCTTCCTGCTGTGCAGTTTTAGCACCACCTCTCCTTCCCTCCCTTCCTGTCATGTAAGCCTGGGGAGTGGGCGTGGAGACACAGAGACACTGGAGTCAACATGGGAAAGAGGCGTTTCTGTGACCACTCATCTTCGCTCCTTGTAAATGACAGATGCCTGGCAGAAGATTATAAAAGCATAAGCAAAATGAAAGTAAGTACTGGGATAGAGATCATTTAAGTGATGTTCTAGAACATTTTCTGGACTTTTAAAAAATGTACCATAAGATCTAACCATTTTCAAAAAAAATTTAAAGGGGACAGGCTGGAAGAGAAACTGCAGAGATGGACAGAGGCAGAAGGTGGGGTGGGGGAGAGCTCACAGTTGCATCGCGTTGGGCAGGTTGTAGACTGTCCACAGACCAAAATTCAAACAGTCATCAGGCAGCTACATGGTAGACAATCTTATCTCATTTAACCAACTAAAGATCCCGCGGGGCAGGTATCGTACACCTGCATTTCAGGAGATGAGACAGTTCAGCATGAAGAAGCTCCTGGGGCACCCAGAGTCCCAGAACTGGGAAATGCAGAGCGGGCACTCAGATGCAGGCTCGCCCCACTTCCCCTTCTCTCAGGTTTATGAAGACGACTCAACCTTTACTGTGCAGACTGTGGTGAGACACGTCCTATTAGCACATCTGGGGTTCACTGGTACGTGTGCTAACCTACAGTCACATATACAGAAGCAAGATCTTCCGAAAGGAAAAACCAGGACAACCTAGTAACAGAGTGAAAGGAACAAAAAAGCTGTGGGCTTTAGGTTAGCCTAGAAACTGTACGAAGGAGTGACCATGAGCTGTTTAGACCCACATCATGCATTCTGAATTTCCACGTCACTGAAGCAGTCACAGATCTTCTCAGTGGGTGGGAAATTATACCGGTGATACAGATATTCTACACGAGGGAAAAATACAATATAAGTAAGTCCGCTAACTAAACCCTGTCACCTCCTTCACCAAATCACGAAGCTCAGGGCCAGCTGCAGGCGGGGACTCGGTAACACACGTGGGAAGCGGCCTGTAACCTGGAAGTCACAACCGCAGAATGAGCAGGCCCCCACACTCTCAGCTGGAACCCAAACATAACTCCTCTCTTTCCACTTCGTCAAACGTAACGTCTCTTCTGTTCAACTCTGTACTACCCTAAATCTACAAAACTCTCCATAAGTCCCTCACCTAACACCTCACATTTCCTGTATGACTTCAACCCCACGGACAGGAGACATCCTAAGAGCTGGGCCCTTCTCACACAAGCAGGACGTCCAGTCATCCCAGCAGGGGGAAGGGGCAGTCCTCCTCCCCGCCCCCCGGAACCCCTCCCACCTTCTCTCCCTCCTGCCTTCAGGTGTCTGACGCTCTGGGCCTCTTTCCTCTTCATTTTCATGCTCCAGTTAGTTCGGCCTCTGTCCCATCAACTTGCTTCCACCACACTGTTCTACCTTCCACCTTCCGCATGTCTTGTCTGAATGGCTGAAGAGCCCCCAACTGGCCTGCAGCCTTTTCAAGACCCAATCCATTCCCAGCTCTGCCATCAATCACATCAGGGCGGTCTTATTTAAAAAAAAAATTCTGATCAAGACACTCCCAAATTAAATTCTTTAAATGCTCCCAATATTCTGCAGGAGAAAACCTAAAACCTTCTTTACACGATGCGGTCCCCACCTCTCACCGATTTCCCTTCAAGCCACTTCAGCTCAAATTTAAAGGCGCCGTGTTTTCTAAAGCGCAGCTTCTGCCTCGCCTGTAAAGTTGGAGACTCCCTGAAGGACACTTGGCAGGGAAGCCGCCCGGACCCCAAGCCCGCCTGAGTCGGCACACGCTCCGACACACCGTCACATCACGTGTGCTCACAGACAGCAGGGGCCGGACACAAAGCAGCTGTAGGTGATGTCATTAATTTCTGCATCCTTGACCCACAGCAGACATTTAATGAACAGTTTTATTAAAACAAAAAATTACCCCATGCATTTAATTGCAAAATTGTACATACAAATGTCTCACTGATACTCATTAGATCTTTTTTCACACTTTTCACAAATCTAACTAGTTACATTTATTCGATTTTAAAACTGTGTTGATTCATTTTTGCCACATGTACTTATTGCCTAACTAATACTTTAAGGGGTAAAAAAGTAAGGTACTTTTAGTGTAAAAACATCAATTCTGGCTTTATTTTGCAAACTGCTATTGAGACTATACGAGTACAGGTGGCTCTGACAATGAAATCTGGTAAGTCTGTTGACACTGAGGCAGGGTAACCACTCCTGAGTTAAAGACAAAACAATGTTGTGCCACTGAGGACTTACTGTCTCCACTTACAAGAAGCATCTTTTAAGATTTGCCCAAGCATACAAAAATTCACAAAGTGTCAAAAATTCCTAATTTCTCACTAGTTAAAAGAATCTCATTGCCATACAGTGACAACTTTATATTCTCCCAAGTGTTAAGTTTAATCTAATTCTAAAATAGAAAGCTTTAATCTGAAGTAAACAGGATTCAAAGAAACAAAGAAAAGAGTATAATTAAAGCACCCTCCTATACCTGTTGATAGAAGAAATTCAGAGTTGGCTTGTCTTCAGTAAACTGGTTTAGAAATCCTTTTGGCAAATAACGAATTCTCAATTCATATCTAAAAAATAATTAACAAAATAAAACAATTAGAAATAAGTAATTTTCTCAATTCATAGTCTACAATAATATTATTGTATGGCATTGCCAATTACTCTGAAATATTATTTTTAAAGTAAGTGAAGATATAATCAATTACTCTATCAATGTAAGCGTTCTGGTCTGCAGCACAAACGTGCACGTGAGTGTGCTACAGCTTGGAGGCCCTGCAGAGACAGGGCGTGGTGAGAAGCCCCCCCTGGCCTGGGGCCGCAGCACCTGACACTCCCTAGAGTGGACCACACCGTAGGGCCCCTTCCAGTCACCGCTCTGCTCACGAGAGCCCCCTATGGAGAACGCAGTCTGCCCAGAGCTGACAAGCACCACAGGATCATTCACCACGCGGCCGTGATGGCCGTCTGAGCGCTCTCCACTCAGGCTATGAGGAATGATGCTGCCAGCAACACTCTAATTTCCTTCCTCTAGGCGGAAAAAAGAATTCTGCTCAGGAAGCCAACCTTCAAGAATGGTCAAAACAAATGAAGTTCACCAGAATGCTCTCTGTGTGCGAGTGTGAACACCCACACGAACTCTCTCGCACACATGCCTTTCGGTGAACGTACACACACGTCTGCTGGGTGTACACTAGGAGTACCATCACCAGGTCGTAACAAACACACACGTCAGGGCAGGTATCAGCAGTCAGCTCCAGGGGCCACAACGACTCACTCCCACGAGCAGCACGGGGAGTCCCAGCCCCCCATACCCACAGGTGTTTATATATTCTGGACGTGAGGCCTTTGCCAGACTTGGTCAATGTCTCTCCCACTCTATGGCTTGCTCTTCACTATTTTAGTGGTATCCTGCAAAATTTTATTTTAAAAATCTTTTTTTTAACAGTATCTTTTGAGGAAGAAAGTTTGTAATTTTTATGCAGTCCTATTTATTATTTTTCTTTTTAGTAAATTCTTTTAGTGTTTTCGTTTGTAAAATATTTGCCTACCCAAAGGTTACAGAGATTTGTTTTTTCTAAAAATTTTACAAAATTGATCTTTTAAAAACGTATTGGGCTCATAAGGAAAATAATGCAAAGTAACCAACATGGTTCTTTTGGTTCAATTAAGGGTGGAAAAAAATTCAAGACACACATACACAAGTTCTGCTGAGATTTTAAGTGTCCGTTTTGTTAAAACACACAATTGCCAAGCACTGAGGTTCCTTTTCACTCTGAGAAGGAGCTCTGTAACCCACTGCAAACGCTCTATACTGGACAGTTATTCACAGAAGCTTAATACATTTCATTTATTTTGAGTTTAGGACTTCCCAGGCACCTCATATGCACCGTTTCTCTTAACAATCAGAGAACACAAGAGTAACTATTCGTACTCAGCAGACCAGGAAAACGATGCTCAGCAAGGGCAAGCGACCTGAGGCCAGACGTGCCGGAATCAAACAGGCTGCAGGCGGCTTTGACGGGGAGGCCATCCTACTTTAATGATAAAAACTGGTCCATAATCAAACAACCGGCAGCTTGGCTCCACACCCACGCTACTAACGGCTGGCTCCCCAACAATGATGCTGACACCAACCAACGTTTCGTGACCACTTGGGCATGACAGAGGCTGTGACAAGCATTTTAACCAGATGCCTTCTTTTAATCAGCAACAACCCTACAAGCAGCAGAAAGAACATGGGCTGTGGACTGAGATCACGCACGCTTGACTTCTGGTCCATCGCTTACTCACTGTCTGCCATCACCTCTCTAGCCCTCAGTTTCCTCATCAGGACCCTGGGAGCAGTGAGTGAACTGATAAACACAAAACGGCCAGAACAGTTGCTGGCACATAATCACAATGATCTCTACTGTTTATTTACCACTTTAGTAATTACTCAACAAATGTTTACTTCAATACCAATCATCTACCAGGCACTGTTTGAGGGGCTGGGAATGTATCAGTGAATAAAACATGCACCAAGTGCCAGCCTTCAACAAATTTATATCTTTGTGGTGGAAGTCAGACAGCAAATGCATAAATATCTTTGAGCTGGCAGGTAATTGGATACAGACAAATAAGCCAGGTAAGGGGAACAAGTGATGAAGTGCTATTTTATAAAGGGAGTCAGTGAAGGATACTCTGACTCAGTGATAGCTGAACAAAGAGCTGGAGGGAGGGAAGGAGGGAGGAAAGGAAGGAGGGGGTAAGGAGGAAGGAGGGAGGGAAGGAGAGAGGGAGGGAGGGAGGGAAGGAGGGAGGGAGGAGGGAGGGAAGGAGGGGGAAGGAGGAAGGAGGGGGGAAGGAGGAAGGAGGGGGGAGGGAGGGAAGGAGGGGGAGGGAGGGAAGGAGGGGGGGGAGGGAGGGAAGGAGGGGGTAAGGAGGGAGGGAGCAGTTCTGCTCAGGGAAGAGCATTCCGGTCAGATAGGAGAGAATCAGATAGGAGAGAACGTGTAAAGGCCCTGAGGCTGGAGGATACACATCCGGAGGCAAGTACAGAGCCCACTGGGGCAGCGAGTAAAGGGCTTCAGGGAGAGGTGGGGTCAGGAGGCGGCCTGTCCTCAGGGAGAAAGGAAGCCCCGTGAACACTGTGCACACACAGAGCAGTGACACCACAGGACGCACTTATCTGAGGCCCAGTCAGGCGACACCAGCAGAGCAAACGGGCTACAGGGAGGTGCAGGGAGACCAGGAGTGACTGGCGAGAAATACTGACCAGGTTACTATCTGACCCATTTTCACAGATGGGGAAAAAAGAATTTTAGGGAATTAGGTAGTTCTCCCAAGGTCCCAGGGTTAAGAAGAGGGAGTCGGACGCAGATGGGGGCAAACGTGCACGAAGGCGGGAGGGCAGCATGAGACTAAGACAAGGCACCTACGGCTTAAAAACAGGAACAGAGGTGAGGCTGCTCGCAGAGGTCGGCAAGGTCTCCAGGTCATGTTAAGGGCTGTGGTTCCCACTTTGACCCATGACAGTCTAGCACGCCCCCACCACAACCCCATAAGCTCCGCCCCAGGTCTTCTAGTTCAGTTCTAGTCCAGTCACCTCACGTCAGTCCCTAAACCACAGCACGTGGCGTCCAGGGCCCACCAGCCCGACACCCCCGCACCCCGCTCCTCCTGGAAAAGTAGCACCTTCCTCACGCTTCTGTGCTGTTCTGGAGTTTGTCTGCATTTGGACCCACATTTCCAAGTCTCTGCTACGGGCCCCTCGTGGCTTTCTCAGCAGCAGCAAACTAGCACGCCCAGCCTTCCGCGTCTACTCCCCAGGAACAGATCACCATTAACACCACTAACATCTAACTTCCTCACTCTTACCACCAAGTACGGGCACCTAGGTACCCACAAGCTAACCAACTAATGCTGGGGAGGAGCAGGAAATGTGGCTTTTTTGAAAAACTGAGTTGGAACATGATACGACAACCCTGATTCCAAGAAGGATCAGCTGGCCAGATCGTGTGGAGTGAAAAAAAGCCCAACTCCAGGAAACTACACAGATGACCCCCATGAACACTGTGATGCGGACAGCTCGCTCTTATAACAGATTTTCAATTTTAAAAACCTACAAGGAAGGATGAAAACAGAAATTCATCATTCGGCAAACATTACAGTAATAAACACTCCAAAAAAGAACCATCAATGATGCTGAGATTAGTGGGTGAAGACAGAATGAGAAAACAGGATACCCGCACAGTCCCTGGATTTCCCCAGAATACAGCACTTACTAGAAAGGGAAAATAATAACTGTACAGTGCAGAGACCTGGCCACCACCTCAAGTCAAACAATCCAGCTTAAAACCACCAGTAAAATGAGTCATATCGTCATCAAAGACTTCCTGATAAAATGCAATGAGAAAATGCAACATCTTTATTGTGGTGTTCATCCCCAAAATGCACAACCTGAATATAAACATGAAGAAAAAAAAAAACAGACAAATCCACATTAAGGGACAAGTACAAATAACCAGACAGTATTCTTCAGAAGGGTCAAGGTCATAAAGGGCAAAGACAGTCTGAGGACCTGTCCCAGGTTAGAGAAAGACCCAAGGCAACGAGACGCTGAGAGGACCCCTCGTGTTCTGATCTGGATCCTGGCCCGGGAGAGGGACACTAAGCAGGACAACTGTGAAATTAGAGGACACCTGTAAATTAGTTAATAGTATTGTATCAGTGTTATTAAGCTGCTGGTCTCAATAACTGCACTGTGTTCGAGTAAGATTTCAACATTTAGGGAAGCTGGCTGAGGGGTACACAGGACTGCTGTGCGCTATTTTCGCAACATTACATACTTACAGAGAATAAAAAGAAATTTCCACATACACAAGGCTGATTGTTCTGTAACTGCGGTAACAAATACCCACCAGAACCAGTTTTAAACCAGCTTGGTCAATAAATACTAGTTTTGCAGTCACAGACCAACTAGAAATTTCCTCATCTTTGCACTGTCAGTGTCTGGTGCAGAAGCACCCAGTAAATGTTTAATTAATAAATCAGCAAGTCTGGAAGTCCGTCCTGTCCTTTAAAGGTACCACTCCCAGGCCCGTCAGAATGCTCCTCTATTCACTGCCTTAGTGCTTTAGCTCTTTTAAAGAACTCTGGTTCAAGTTGGTGTTATAATGAAAGACCGGCTCTTCAACTTAGGGTATATGCACATGGAATGCCATTTCAGGGTAACACAGAAAACTACCAAAACCTTCCTAACCTATCACTAGTCATTTTCTTTCGTCATCTTTGAAAAAGGACACCTTTCCTCTATATAAAAGACTTTTTTGTCCTGCAAAGGTTGGGGGGGGGGTGGAATCACCTCTCTGCAGAGTGAGAAGCTGTGAAACAGCGGGGAACAGAGGAACATGAAGCAGGATAATGTGAACCACATCTCGATAACAATGAGAAGGACTTTCTTTTTCATTTGCTCTGAAAAAGCCCTGCAATACTTTATCAGCTGCCAAGGGAGTCACCTGGCTCTCAAAGCCCTGGATTACACACGGGAAAGGACTGGGCCGCTCCCCCACAGCTCCTAGCCCGTGTCTAGCGGAGTAACCGAGTCAGAAGTCAGGTCACCACGGAGGTGATTCCAGACACCTAAAACTCAGTTCTCAAAAATGAGTTAACTAGAATTTAATTGTCTAAGTGCAAAACTTTAACGTTTAAATCTGTTTGGTGGAAATCTCTCAAAACTGCATGACACCTTCTGCTTTGTGATAAACTAGGTATGGCGCTGGAATTTACACTTTTCTGGCTGACTCAAGATTCTAGCAAACGCTGCCTGCTTAACTGGGATCTTCAGGACCCCAAGGACGGCCCAGCCAGTGCCTGCTCCCAGGCAGCCTGAGGAGGACGCAGGGACCGGACACATGAGTACAGAGCAGGGACCACAGGCTCTGCCTTGGGACCCGCGGGCTCTGCACAAGTTCCTTTGGAGCCTTATGGGGAGGGAAGGGGACAGGCTGCTCTCCCCACAGAGGCTCGAGCCTGTCTCCCCCAACCCTTCACGTACCTGTTCCACACTGTCTCACCCAGCTGATGTGTCCCCAGTAACAGTCTTTTAGGTTTGCTTTTTACTTCATTAAAGTATATCATGCTGTAAGTCATCTTCTGGGACTTACTTTTTTGTTTTTCAGTTGAGGTAAAATTCACATAAAAATTAACTATTTTAAAGTGTACGATTCAGTGGTGTTGCATTCACAGCATGGTCCTGACACTTCCTCTGGTCACATGGTGTTACCTGGCTAAGGCTCACTCACCCTGCTGCCAGTCCCTAGACCTCGTTCACTGTGACTGGTGGAACATCCCACTGTGAACATCCCACAACCGACCCAGCCGTCACTGGTTTCTCTGTGAACACTCCTGGCTCGCTCCCAGTACGGACACACAAGAGTCTCTGGAGGACAGAGCCTGAAGGGGCGCTGCAGGGCTGCAGGGTGTGCCACGAGGACGCCAAGTGGTCCTCCCAAAGGTTCTGCCCATTTACATTCTCCCCAGCAGTGCAGGCAGGATCCCGTCAGATCCATGACTTCTTCAGCTATCGGCAACGACGATTTACTTCCTGCCAACCAGACAGTGTAAGATGGAACCTCACGGCCTAGACTCGCGTCTCCCTCACCACTGATGAAGCTGACAGTGTCTTCCTGTGATTAGGGTCAAACTGGGCTTCTCTTTTACGAAAGTCCTTTTGTGTCCCTCGCCCATTTATTGTGCTATTCACAATTCTCTTACTGACCAGCAGGAGAACACCTGACACCATCTTCTGTCAGTTCCAAGTGTCAAAAATATCTTCTCCCAGCTCAGCTGTTTCTGCACTTGTATCTTCTGATAAACAATGTTTCTAACTCAATAAAGTCAAATTTGTTACTCCCGTCTGATAAAGTGAACGTTTTGGTGGCATTAAAATCTTCCTACTGTGGGGCCAAAGACACATTCAATTATATTTTCCATTAAACTTCCTCTGTTTCTTTGTTTAACCTGATCCATCCCAAGTGGATTTTGGTGTACTGTTCAAGGTAGGATCTAATTTTGCTGTCACTCTTCCTAAAGGAAAGCCATTACTGACCAGGCCTTCCTTCCCCCAGTGACATGTCATGACATCCCTGTAAGGTCATCCTGCCTGAGACAGTTATGACTAAACGCATGTGCTGCCGTGGTGTTTGAAAAACTGAAGACAATTACACAAGTTTATATCTCAGGCTTACTTAACAACATGAACAGATCCTAGAGCAGACAGCATGAAAAGAAAATCTATGCTCAAGAACCTCACGGGAATGGAAACTGATACCCAGTGATTTTAATGAGTCCTGGCGCTTCCATCTGAATATTAACATCCTACTTCTCAGAACTGCAGCTGCCCTCACGTGCCACCTATGGACTGAGAGAAGATACTGTTAGTGAGAGAAAAAAATGACCACTCTTCTGTTTCTTGTAGTCATACACCTCACACAGGACTAGAGAAGAAACATCCGAGTCCAGGGACTCAGTTCCACTCTGTCCTGTGTGCTCTCGGGAAGTTGTTAAGCCTCTCAACAGTGTCTGACCCCTAGTAAGCAACGCATGTTAATACAGGAATATTGTTATTAACATAAACTAGTATTGTTCAGTTCCTGGTTGATCATTTCATGATTGCTGATTCACTAAAGATTATTTTTATTGGGTATCTACTGTATGCCAGGCACAACTAGAAACCAGAAACAGAGCAGTGACTAAGACAGGGCCTGTGAGGGAGAAAGACAGTGCCAGGAGGGCAGCAGCTCTCAGACAGAAAGTCTGGAGAAGGCCACGGGCAAGAGGTCACGTGGAGCACTGCCCCAAATGAAGGGAGGTCCCAAAAACGAAAGAGGGGCAGAGGAACACGTACAGCAGCAGAACATCAAGTTCACCAGGCACCAGGAACAATCCGCTTGGCTTGTTCACGAGCCAGTAAGGGTGCCAGTGTGGCCAAGGTGGAGCAAGTGAAAAGTTGGAAAAGATAAAGGCAAAATGAGAAGTGAGATGAAGGGCTGTGCTACTCAATGTGAGAAACTGACAACCGAGAAAAGACCACCAAACTAGGTCCCAACCCGAGGACCTGTGAAAACAGAGAACTGAAGTTTCACAGGGACCAAAGTGGCCAGAGTGGAGGAAGGGGAGGGGCAGCAGATGGAGACAAGGACTGAGCAGCTATCAGGAACTCTGGAGGGGGCTCCGGGTGTGACAAGAAGCTCCTGCAAGCTTCTGAGCAGCAGCGACCTGCATATCCCATTGGATGTTGGAAGAGTAGAAAAAGGAAAGAAGAGGTCACCGGAGCAGCCCCACACGTCAAGCAGGAGAAGACAGACTGCGAATGGTCAGTAAAGCAGGAAGAAAGGCTTCACAGAAGAGAGACAGGTTTCCAGGAGCCCCACGGGGTCCACGGGGCACTGGCTCCAGGCCCCGCGGACACCACATCCTTAGATGCTCACGTGCAATGACATACAGTGACAACGAGTGTGCACGTGAGCTGAGCACACCCTCCCACATCCTGTAAGTCATCTTTGGATTACCTACAATACCTAACATAACGCAAATGCTGTGTAAGTAGTTGCTGGCAAGGTAAATTCAAGTTTGGCTTTTTGGAAATTTCTGGAATTTTTTTTCCCCAGAACTTTCCATCCGTGGTTGGTGGAATCCATAGGTGGGAAGCAGGGAACCGGTGGGATCTAGACAGGAAGTGAGTGGCTGCAGCAGCCCCTGCAGACAGCGGGCAGAGGATGAGGGAGCAGCGCCCGTGGTGGGTTTGGGACAAAACTTCAAAGCCAGAGCCTCAGCACACTGGGTGTCTTCCTTTCAACCACAAATGACTTAGAAAGTGTCTTTAAACTGCTTAACATGCTGTCAGAGCAGGACTGCACATTCCCACCCGGGAGGGAAGTTACACGTGTGATTAGACTGCTGCTCACTCACTGCTGTTTGTGCTCCTCCTTTTTTTAATGACTAAGAGAAATAAGTTTTGCTCCTTTATATGCTATTCTTCTTTATACCTTTTCAGGAATGTCTAGAAACTTATAAGAGTTATACCTATTTCCATACTAATTAAATTCCTGGTGAAATAACCCTTTTATTATAATGTAGCTGCCCACTACATCCGCCACAATGCTTTTTTGCCTTACATTTCTTTTCACAGGACATCAATAGCCCAATACTATCTTTTCTCCCTGGTTATTATTTGCTTGGTACACTTGTACTCATGCTTTATGTGAGTTTTGCAAACTGAAAGTCAGAGCTCATGAGTAGGCAGGAAGACTTCTTTTTTTTAACTACTTATTTATTTTACTGAGAAAACCTTTAGATCTTAGTGTAAATAACAAGGCTGAGTATGATTCTGCAAAATATGTGGATCCATTATACATAAACAGTTCTGACACATACATTCATACGTGTACATGTGTATTGGCTCTTAAGGCAAAATATATTTCTTCCAGTAAGTCAAAAACGTATGAACGTCAATGTTTTGGATACATCTTATAAACAACAGAGTCAAAATTTATTTTTTAATCACGCTCACAACCTCTGACCATTTACTGTTAGTATACTTGCATTTATTTCTAAACCTTATTGATTTCTATTTCTTTTGTTTCAACATGCTGCTTCTCCATTTCTTTCCTTCTTTTTGATTGCTGCATTTCTTTAATTCCTACTTACTCAACCACCATTTAAGTTATAAAATCTATTTCTAATGTTTTAGCTGTTACCCTCATATACAGCTTTAAGATTCAGCTGACAAAATTTTAATTCTCATCACCTATCTTTCAACATGCACCCAGTACTGAGCTCTTCTTTAATACAAAAATGTGTTATCATTATTTTTGTTTTGTGGAGCCAAACTTACAGGCACCTGTTCCTGAGGTAATTTAACAGCACAAACAAGTCCAGGGAGCCAGCTCCACTTCCAGCACTGTGAACGTGCTGTTTCCTGGGCACCCTCTGTGCTGGAAGTTGAGACCTGCCTGCCTCCAGCATCGTCTCTTTTCCTTTTGTACAATACTGCTTCACTACAATGTGCCAAAATGTGTGTTTCATCTTATTACCCTGTTTGAGATTGTTAATCTGCATTCGAGAACTCATGTAGGGGAGGGTATAGCTCAGTGACAAGAGTGCATGCTTAACATGCACAAGGTCCTGGGTTCGATCCCCAGTATCTCCATTTAAAAAACATAGGGGGAGAAAAAAGGAACTCATGTCACCCACTGATTCTACAAAATTCTCAGCCATTTTCTCTTCAGTGACTTTTAGATACTCTTAATTTTAAACACTTTTTAATTGACTAAATAGATGGAGGTCAAATCTTTGCTAGCCATTGATATAAACCAACCAAACTACAACTCACAGAATATTTTATTAGCTTAGTTACAACCATTTGATAAACTTGAAAATAAAACTATTTCTTTGATAAACTATCACTGGGACCAGATTTTACTCAACTAGAGATTTATTCATCTAAACATGTTTGTTTTTCTTTTACCTACTTGGACTGAAAGCTCCTGGCATTGGAGAGCCCTCTTACCTCCACAAACATCTTTGTTTCTGCATCTTTATCATCCTCAGAGATGAGGACCCCTGTGGAAGAACCTCATTTTACAACTTACACTTCTCTCAAACGTATGTGGTGAAGATGTACAATTATCTACTAACATCTTGGTTTACTTAGTGGGGGGGGGTATTAGAAGAAAAACAGGGAAAGGACAATTATAGGCAATTCTTTTAATTCACCTCGAATGATTTTAGTTTCACTAAGGTCAGTATCACTGACTAAGAGATCAGGGCTGTATGTGAACATCAATTTCACACTGACTTTTTGGGCGGGCTGCAGACTCCTAGGCACGAAAAAGCAAGCTCGGCAGCCCCTTAATAAGATCATCAAGCGTGGTCTCCTCTGGGCACATGGGGTCCTGCTGCACAAAAGGATGCCCGCAGAACAGAAATAAAAGGACCAGGGTCTGCGTTCTCCTCAGGGCAGAGGCTGGACAGAGCAGCACAGACGAGAGAAGTGTGAGGAGCAAAGGATCATCCCAGAAGAACGAAATCAACCAGATGGGTCAAGCACGCAAATCAGTGGTGCCCAGAGAGGACCACACGGAAGTGTAGAGATCACTGGTTAAAAATTACCGGCCAACTCTATTCATACAGGAGGCGTAGTGACAATCAGCGTGAAAATTAAGCATAGACAACCATCCTCTTGTGCGTTTTTAATATGCAAAACAAATCAAGTGTGAGCCACCCCAAAGTAGGTTGGTAATCTTACTTCCACTCCTCTGGTGGGTGTGCAAGTTCATACTTCTCCCTCACATTGGAGACACCCATATCCAAATGGAGCCAGTGAACCTCCTCTGACCGCAGGTGACTGAGGCGAAATCCATAGCAGGCCACGTGCTTTACTTTGTGACTGTCCACTATCTTCTGAATGATGCCCTAAAACACACCCCCCACAAAGACGACGGTTATAAACAAAAAACTGCATGCTAAAAGTTAACGCAATGTTCATTTCTTTGGTTTAATTATCAGAAATCTTTGGTAAAAAACTATCAACTTAAATAAATTACTTAATTTTACTCAGGACCTTTTTCAGAAATAGTATTTTTACAAACAAAGAAAAGTTCTGAAATCCCACAAGAACCACCTCTTCCCCTTTCTTTATTGATTTCTGCAGCTCCGCCTCTGCACCACTCCGACTTGTCAGAGGACACCAGCCACCCCTCAGCGTCACCTGCTGAGAACAAGACCTGTGGAGGGGTTATACTCTCTGTATCCATGTGTATTGTTAAGAACAGGCTGCAACCTTAATATCATTTTCAAAACCAAACATTTAGGAACATATAATCAAGGCCATATTTCTGATAATATTGATGACTTATGAAAAGCTATTTAAAGTTGGGCCTACTCACCTGCTGTTTGCTCCCTATGTATTAATTGCAGCAATCTACAACAGCCCCCAGTCTAATGCTAGCTCCAATGCGTGTGCCCCCTGCATTCAGGGGGGATACAGGCAACCTCTGAAGGAGGGCATCAAGACAGGCTCCCTGGAAGAAGGGGCCGCGGGAAAGGAAGCGTTAGGACTGATTCCTCCCTGAACCTGCAGAGGCATGGAAGTCATGCACGTGTATCTGTAAACAGGTAGCATGTGTGGAAGACTCATATCTAAGCATACAATGGAAACCACCCGCAGCCCTTCCACGAGGCTGTGCTAATCACAGTCCACTGCATTCTTCTCAATCTTATAGGCCATTAATAAGGTCGTTTTTTAAATGATGCTGATACTAACTTGAAAATTCCTATTAAAGAAAATCAATACTATTAAAGAAAAATATCACTGGTTTTTAAAAATTAGCAATTAACTGAAGCTATCCTGTATCTTATAGTGTAAGACACATCTTAAAAGTTCTGCACAAAGTATTTCTTTATTACAAGTTCTGCATAATGCTGTTAATAATACAATTAAGGCTGTTCCCAGGCCTACCCATAAAAAAGATACATAATGACACTACTAAATACAAAAACTGCCAAGGACCCAGCCTGCCCACACCAAGGGCAAATGCATGCTGTGCTCCCAGGGCCTGCATGTGGCCGCCCTCCCTTTGGGACAACTACTCCATCTCCAGGACAAGGCTGGACACCAAGCATGGGGCGGGGCCGCGACATGGCATCAGAGACAAAGCATCAGCAAAGGATCAGGCTGGGGGGTCAGAAACAGCTTCCTACAGAAGACGAACTCCTACTGGGACAGCAGGGTGTGCACAGTCCACAGAACTGTGGGTGGAACTGGGATGAACATAAAGGCTCTTTCTGGCTCTCGGATTCAAGGCCTAGAATTTCTGACAGTGGCGGCATGGGCTGGGCACTACCCAGGGCTCCGGCCACAGGTGGCCGTGGGAGCCCAGGTCCAGCCCCCAAGCTTGCCTGCAAATCTTGCCTACAGCAAGGGACATCTTTTCTGCTAATTCTCTGAAAGGCGCCTTCTGCAGCTTCTCCTTGCCAACATCCAAAGCCCTGAGCTGCAAAGGACAGGAGCTGGCGCCTCTTTCAAATTCCCACAAAAGCGCCTTTGTCTCCCAGCCCAGCTCTGCCGGCTACTACCAGAGCTCATAGCCGCTCACCACCCTCACTCGCCGGACCTCCACCGGCCACGGGCCCTCCGGCTGCTGCAGACTCCAGACCAACACTTCTTCTGGCAGGGCTACAAGTTCCACCTGTGTCTCTCATCGTCTCTGTCAGTGCACATGGTCTGTCTAACCTGCCACATCAGACAGAGTGCCAGGCAGAGCACACACCACTCCTTTCACCTGCATTCGCCATCAACACCCAGGAAAAATCCCACCTTCTCTGGCTGCCCCCTCTGCTACCCCGTGCAGAGGTTACCCTCCCGTCCTGTGAACTCACGAGGCGCGTGGGCGCCCACCTGCAGAGAGGCAGTATCAATTAGAGAGAGACAGTCCATAAATGGGGTGACTAGGGGAAAGCAAGTTCCTAGTCTTGAAGCCTTATGGAGTAGACAGAGTTTGAGTCAGGCCACTTGATCAGACCGTCAGAAGACAGCCAGGATGGTTCAAGCATGGGTTTGCATAACAAAGGGTTCCCACACTGCAGGGCCTTGTAACTACGCCTGGCCGCAATCTCACTCCCCACTAAAAAATTAAGCAATAAACACAGACATTTCCTTTTATTTCATTTTTCACTTTTCCATTATGCTTCCCTGTTGTGTTCTGTCCTCTCTCTCATTCTCCAGTACTCTTATAAATGTCATTTCTCAGGTCAATCTGGATAGCAGCCAAGATTACGAATATACATGGTACTTAAATATTTGATGCTGAATGCAGGTATGTACGAAGTAACAAATAATTTTGAGAACCAAGTATCTGGTTCTGGATAACTGAACAGATAACTTTGAAAACTAAGTATTTAGTGGGAAATGCACACTCAACACATACTACAATACTGCCATAAGGAAATACTACCATTTCCATGTAACACACACATACATTAGTATACGTGTATACTGTTTCTGGAATACTTACATTTAGAAAAGGGACTGTCTCCACTGTCTCCAGGGAAATAACTGAACATGGATTTACAGTATACCAATAATGGCAGACAACTTAAGTTTAAATTTCTCATCCTGGCTTTAAAGGCTCATGACAATCTGGTCCTAAAGTATACAAGACAACACTTAGCTACTCTGAAATCTGTTTATTCATTTATATCACAGCCCAGGTTTTGGAAATATACAATTTCCCTGATTAAATTCTCATGTTAGATATTCACAGAGAAAGAATCCTTCTCAAAACTGAAAATAAAAGAAGCCAGGGTCTGCACTAGGTTTGTACCTCATCAAAAACACAGCATTCAGCCATCTTACTACTGGAGATGGTCATTTTCTTTTTCATTGCCTTGTTTTGGGGGAGAAGGGGAGGTGGGAACAAAAGCAACACTACCACAAACATCCTTCTAGCCACCATCGTATGTTTGTGAAAGTACTAGGGATTAGAATGGACTTGCTGGGTCAAAAGCTACTTAAAATGTGACCTTTCGATGAGTGTAGCCAAAATGCCCCCCAGTGAGACCATACCAATTACACCTGACATGTGACACTACAGACGGTCCTTCACCCCATGCCAGTACTGGATAAAACCAATCTTAAAATGCTCATCAAACTGATGGACCAAAGGCGCACGAGGGGGTGTGGGTGTTACAACCCACATTTCCCTGATTACTAACTAGTGAGATGAGGCTGTGATTCTATGATTTGCTTGATTCAAGTGCATCACTGATCTTGCAGGTAGCGCTCTGGAAGGAAATGATCTTCTCCACAGCAGTGGTGCACCTGTCCTTCGTATCCATTTGTTCACGGATGTGCACCCCTTCATAAGGTCAGTGACCGCCTGAGCCCGCTGAGGCCTGGGGCTAGTGGCCGCATGACGAGGGAGATGTGACCCTAGCCCTCAGAGGGCTCGGAGTCTAGCAGGAGAAGGGCGCGATGGTGAATACACACAGAAACTAGGTAGTCTGTGGGGAAGCTGAGGCGGGGGACCTGATGAAAATGGATGTCTGACATTTTTAGCTATCTCCCCACAGATAATCTGCAGCCTCTCTCTGTTTACTGTGAGAGGAGACACCTGAGGCCACACGTATTGCTCTTCACACTGTTCATCCCCTTGCTTCCCCCTAACAACGGCCGAATACACTGATCAGTACTGATCTGTCTTTTTGTGTCCAGGGGCTACTGTTCTCAGTGTGCTGCTCCTCCAGGTACTCCCTACGTTTAGGAAACCAACGGGCTCCTGCTGCTCCTCTCTGATCGGACCTGTACAGGCCGGAGGCTACCATCAACCAGTCTCCAAAGACGAGATGCGGAAACCCAAATCCTGCTCGCTGGGGGCCAGCGTGCCTCCTCCTCTCAGGGCAGCCGTGGACAGGGGCCCTCCGAGGCAAAGCATGCACTTTGGTCTCCGTGGTCTATAGTCACTGCTGGCTCCCCCATGCTGCTGTAACAAATGACCACAAACTTAGGGGCTTAAAATAACACAAAGGTGTGACTTTTCAGCTCTGTAGAGCACAAGACTGAAATGGGTATCACTGAGATAGAATACGGGTGTCAGCAGGGATTGGCTGCTTTAGGGAAGCTCCAGGAAGGATGACAAGGAGGTCCTCGTAGGCCACTGAAGGAATCTGGCTTTTCTCTGAGAGAAATGGTGAGCTCCTGGAGGTTTTGAGCAAATTACTGTCTAGAAGGCTGGCACGTTAGAGAAACAGGCCAGGAAGCAGAATGTGAAAGTGAAGATCAGTAGGAGAGATGGTCACGGCACGACCCAGAGAGGAGTGGCAGGGGCCCCCGAAGGAACTGAGTATTCACTCTAAATAGAGAGGAAGGTGCTGGAAGGTTCTGAGTGAAGGAGGGATGTGTTCTGGCCCTCAAGTCAGCAGGGTGGCCCGACTGCTGGGTTGTGAAGAGACAGAGGGGGCAGAAGGGGACGCGGGATGTCAGTCAAGAGACCATGTGACACAGCACGCAGGAGATGTGCTGGCTCCAAGAAAGGCGTGCAGTGGAGGTGCCAGGACATGGGGGTTCCAGGTATATTCTGAAGAGTGTGGACGGGACTAGCTAACGTACTGGGTGTTGGGTATAAGCAAAAGAGGAGCAACAGAACTCCAATGATCTAAGGAACTAAAAGAGGGGAACCCTTAGACTGAAGCACTAGGGGTTCTTTCAGGGAAAGAAGGGCACAGAAGAGCGGTGCAGGTGCAGCTGGGCGGCATGAGGTCTGAAGCAGAACGAGACCCACCAGAAAGGGGCACAGGTGTGGAACAGGCAGAGCCCTGGATTCAACCGCCACCACCGCCTTAGGAGGCAATGAGGACGTAAGAGCCGTGCCAGGGAGACCACACGCGGGCAGCCAGGACAGCCCTTGCACCCACCGCACATTTCCTTTCAGTTCTCTTTTCTTCACGCTCCATCACATTTTTTAAAGAGAGCCTACGGTATTAACTTTCTACATCCTTATTTCTCTGCGGATACCTCCATTCCACATTTCTGTGACCTAAAACTTGTCTGGTACAGACTGCAGAGGTCCAAGTTATTTCCCCAGAGCCTCTGAAAATTCTGAAGATTCTGTTTTCTTGCGTCCAGCGCTGCTGATGAAAGTCTGACGTAAATGTCATCCTTCTTCCTAAGCAGGAGACTTCTCTGGTACAATGTGGATCTTCTCTCTACCCTTGTAATTCTGACGTAGCACCACAGTGTTTCTTGTTTGTTTTTTGGGTTTTGTTTTCTGGAGGGGGAATTAGATTTATTTTATTTATTTGTTTATTTTAACAAAGGTCCTGGGGACTCCTATTTTAACATAGAAGCACATGCTCTACCACTGAGCTGTACCCTCTCCCTTCACTACAGTGTTTCTACAGGGCCAGTCTTAATACTGTCCAACATGGTGAATCCTGGCTCTCCAGGGCTGCTTGAAGCATGGTACCGACACCTGGCTATGGCCAAGACAAGTGATGCCCGCGACCATGGGCTACTGACTATCCTGGGGCAGGACATACTAGCCTGTTATTGTTTAGTAATCATAATTGGATTTCTGACCTGCACCTGATTTGGGCAGCACTTGGGCAGTTACAGGGGTCGAGGCTGGTTATGGAGATGTAACGTGCCATCTCACAGACCCTACCATAAAGAGGCCTTCGACCACCTCACACCCAGGTGCTGCACACGTGGCCAGTGCTGGTTTGTGAGTGTCCGAGGCCTCGAGGCTGAGGTCTCCAGTCCCTCAACAAGCCCTTCCACCTCCTGCTGCTGTTCTGTCAACTCTACCTACTGTGGGGCCCTGCGAACCCTGTCAGTAGCCATCAGACATGCATAATTAGCACATGCATGTGATAGGAGTGACGTTTATTAATCAAAGCACAAGAAATAGAACCTCTGTAATGAACTGTAACAAGAATACAGATCTTTCCTAGTGAAAATAAATCTTTCAACACCTCCAAAGGTTTTGATTCTTCTGAACCAGCCTCCCAGATAGTTACTTTCTATAGAGCACAACTGTCCAGCAGAAATACAATGCAAGCCACACGTCGTTTTAAAATTTCTAGCAGCCACATTAAAAAAGCACAAAGAAACAGGTGAATTCAATTTTAATAATGTACTTTCTTTAAACTAGTATGCCAAGAACAAAATCACAATAAATTATTGAGATACTTTACATTATTTATTCATCCTAAACCTTCGAAATCTCGTGTATATATTTACATCTGCAAAACATCACTTCAGACCAGCTATAGTCAAGTGTTCAATAGCTGCACACAGCTACCACATTGGGCACTGTAGCAACAGAGTCTGAGTTTGAATCTAATTATTCAGCAACGCTGGATAACAATAAGCTATCTCCTTTCAGAAAATGGTTGATTTAGGGGGAGGGTGTAGCTCAGTGGTAGAGCTCACGCTTAGCATGCACAAGGTTCAATCCCCAGTACCTCCATTAAATAAACAAATAAACAAACAAACCTAATTAATGCCCCCAAAAGAAATCAATGAAATGGAAATCCAGTTGAATAAGATCAAGAGCTTAGAAAATAAAAATTAAAAAGAAAATAAAGAAAATGGTTGATTTTCAGACCCATCCACTAATTTACAATTAAAACACTGCATTTTCAAATGTTATAGCATTAAATGGAATAACACCCACCCTCCACAGCAGTGACCCAGGCTCACATGGATTTTCATGTTATTCCAGGAGAGGGCTGTGGTGAATCAATGCCAGCGGAGGTTTCTCTGCCTCATGTGGAAAATCAACCGTCAACTGACAAGATTTGCTGAATTTCAAACGTTCATCAATTACTATGAAATAAAACAGCTTGCTCTTTGGCCACAGAGCTTTTTGCTCATATTGATCTCCACAGAAGTTTGACAAATGTGTTCCCATAACTTATGTATTTGTATCTGGTTTAAATTTTTCTTCACAATATGAATGTTTTGATGTCTGGTAAGTCCTCGGCATTGGCTTAAGGCTGCCATGTGCCCCATGATCGCTGCTTCTCTCCAGGGCGTTTACAGTTACAAGGCTTCTCTCCCTATGAATCATCTGATTAACCTTAAGGTAGAACATTGGGTGCAGGTCTTTCCATCAAGCGATTGTGTTTATAAATATAACACAGAAATAGAAAAAGACCAGAAAAAGCCAACAAGCTTCATGCACGGTCTGTAAAAAGAGACTACTATATTTCAAGCATAGCACACTGAGAGATACTAGTATGCACGTCAACCCTGAGTGAATGACTCCTTTTAATACTTCACTTGAAAAGTCAGTATTACAATACTACAGAGGTAACAGAAAATTATATACTAATTCAAATATAATGTTGTAGCCTCAAATCCAAATTCTACCAATCCCTTTATTTTGCTTAAAAATAGTTAAGGCAAATTAATTTGTTTCATTATTATGAAAGAAGTGTGGGGAGACCTACCTGTTGGCCCTCCTCACTGGACACTCGTCCTCCTGGAAGATGAACACGGACTAAAGGGAGAGGCAGGAAGGAGGAGGGGCTTCTGCAACATTTGGTCAAAGAAACATTCTGAAAATTTACATTTTGAACTCAGTTTTCTGAAATCACGGTGCCACCATCTCACTCCTCAGCAGCCTCTCCCTACGACACGCTTCTCCGAGTTCTTCATCACAAACTCCTCAGCATCCAGAAGAAACCCTTTCCTGCTAACACCCATATCCACACACAGTTACCCTGCAGCCCTCCTGGTCACCTGGAACACCTTGGGAAGCACCTTGTGCACTGGCCTGGCCACAGCAGACTGGAAACTCTGAGATCAAGACTTCTAATATCCCCAGAACCTTGCCAAATGTCTGGTATACAGAAGAGATCTGCCAGTTTTTGAAGAATCAACCTTATCTGGAGTCATGCTTATATCTTCAAAATTACACTTTCTAGAAAATAATTTATGTCTTAAGTATCAGAGGCTATTTTAATTGCTTTGTTCCCTTGTCTCCTTCAAAAAGTTAAAAAAAACCCAAAAACAGGAGAAAAACAAGTCAATGGCTTTATATGAATAGGATATGATGCAGTTATTATTTTTCCAAGAAATTTTATATCAATTAAAACTCTGGTCAGCCATTTATTAACTGTATAAATATTATAGAGAAAAGTTAACATCTCTGAAATGTGGGAATACAAATTACTACGTTGTCTTTTTTCAGTATGTGCCATTAACATTTAACCTAATACACACGTTGAGTATGTCTCCTAGGCAAGCGCACTCACCCTGACGTCGGTGGCGTCTCCGTGCCTGATAACACTGGCCCAGCTGGCTGGCTCGCTGTTGCTTTCAAAATAATGAAAGACCTTTAAGACTCGCTCCATGGCCCCGGGGGACCGTTCCACACCGGGACCCGGGTGAGTCCTGTTACTTGAATTCGGTGTGTGATTCAGGTTGGGGTCAAGGTAAGCAGCTGCCATTATTTTGCTAGAAGCCAGGTATCTGTCATATTCTGTAAAAGAAAATAATTTTCAGTGTGCAATATTTGAAATCTGTGGATAAAACGTGTTGTGTGGATACTGACTTAACACTGTTCTTCATTCTCTCCCTGTGATATGTCACACACAGAAGATGAGCCCGAGGAGAAATGGGACCTGGTCTCCCGGGGTCATCACTGTATTCCCGCCCCTGCCCCCGTCCCAGAGCAGTACTGGACTCAGAGAAGCATGTTTGTTAAATTATTTAAAGGCCAGGAATCCTAATTCAGCTCTGTTAAAGGTTCACTATGTTATCTATAAACATTAATGTAACACCACCACCCCCTTTTAAATCACAGCCTTTAAATTTGTGAGAAAAGCTCACAGGAAAGCAAAATACGTTAATTTTGCTGCTTACTTTTAAGAAATTTCACATGAGGTACAAGTTCTCTCTTCATACAAAGAAAATTCAATGAGTAGTTACTAGATACACTAGGAGCTTGTGATGAAAAAACGCTAATTAAAACAAGGTCTTCTTGCTTAGTCTAATTAGCAGGAGAGCAGACAGGTCACAACTGAAAACAAAATAAACCCAAATGCATACAACACAATTAAATTATTTTCAGAATGATGGGAGGACTCCCATTTGAAAGCGAGGGAAGAGCATGGGCAAGACTCAACTCCCACTGAGAAAACTCAGAAAAGACAACCCGGAAAGCAACCCAAACATTTGGAGCCCGAGACGTTCTGAGGCAACCAAGACAACAGGTGACAGAGACGGAGCCAGGGACAGACACTTCACCGCCACCTCTTCCCAGAGGGCCTCTGAGAGCCTGAGGATCTAAGAAAAAGCCCCTAATGAGAGACAGACCAGCAGTGAGAGACCCCGGTTATGAGAGCCAGGGGCCCGGGTTCTGGTGAGAAGGACACGGTGGAGAAATGAGTCCCTCCAGGACACTCACCAGTCCCAAAACCAGCCCCGAGGGAGCCCCCAGGAGCAGAGTAAAGCTGAAGAGAGGCAGAGGGGTGGGAGCACAGCTTCCACCTTCTACACAGAGAAGGTCTGAACAGCACGACCAACGGACAAGATGACACAGAAAACACGCACCCAGCAGCGATTCATCTCTACAGGTGAGATACTCACCACACGCTGGGTGAAAGCTCAGGATTCAGGAAGCATCAAAGCACTCAAATTATTCAGAGTATGTTCTGTGCTGTGTCCAGCACTAAGCTGGACAACAAAAAGGTAATAACCAGAAAATCCCCAATTATCCGGAAATTAAGCAATGTATTTCAAAGAACTCTAAGTGTTTTGAGTGATACAATAAAAAGAAATATCAAAACCAGATCCGGATAGCGTTGTGCTGAGACAGAAATCTGCACTTCTGAATGCACAATTAGAAATGAAGACCGGAAATCAATGATCTCAACAGTTACATCTAAAAGCACAATTTAGAAGCTGAACAGAATCAAGTTATTTCTTAGAAAAGAATAATGTAACTGACAGACCTCTAGGAAGACTAATCAAGGAAAAGGGAAGCCAAATCCTAACAGCATCAAGGATGCAGGAGAACAGAGGATATGAATAAGGTGAGGCAGAAATGCAATGTGAGGAGATTGGTAAGAGAATGTTATGAACAACTTGAGCCAATGAAAGTGAAAATGTAGGTACATGCACAATTCCTTGCGAAATACAATGTCCCAAAACCAAAACAAGAAATATAAAATCCAAGCAGAACTATTCTATAAAAAAGTCAATTTGTAATTAAAATTCTTCCCACAAAGGAATATGTGAGTTCTTCCAACAATTTAAGGAATAAGTAATATCAATCTTACAGAAATTCTTCCAGAGAACAGGGAACACTTCCCAACTTGTTTTATGAGACCAGCCAGACTGCGACACAAAACATGGAGAGGACAATAGCAGAAAGGACCCAGATATCAAGCTTCCTTACAAACACAGGTACAAAAATCTTAACAAAATGTTAGCAAATTTAATCAAGCAATATTTAAGAAGAAAAATATATTATGGCCAAGAGGAATGCAAAGATAATTAAACATTCAAAAAGTAATCCATGTTTTGTAGCAGCTTCACTCATAACTGCCAAAACTCGTTGGCAACCGAGACGTCCTTCAGCAAGTGAATGGATAAATAAACTGTGGTATATGCAGGCAATATAGTATTATTCACTGCTAAAAACAAATGAGCCATCAAGCCATGGGAAGAGTTGGAGAAAACTTAAATGCACATTACTAAGTAAAAGAAGTCAATCTGAAGAGGCTACATACTACATGATTCCAACTATGTGACATTCTACAAAAGGCAAAATCACAGAGACCGTAAAAATGTTAGTGAATGCAGAGATGGAGGGAGGCACGAATGAACAGAGAGAACACAGGATTTTTAGGGCACTGAAAATCATCAATGTAACACTACAATAATGGATATACGTCATCATACATTTGTCCAAACCCAAAGAATGCAAACACCAAGAGTGAACCAGAATGTAAGCTATGCCCTTGGGTGATCATGATGTGTGGTACAAACGTACCACTCTGCTGAGAGACTTTAGTAATGGGGAAGGCTCTGCATGTACTGGATGAGGAGGAAATGGGAAATCTCTGTACCTCTCTGAAATTTTGTTGTGAACCTAAAACTGCTCTTAAAAAAATAGTCTCAATTTAAAAAAACAATCAATGTAACTCCTAAAACTGCTCTTAAAAAAGCAGTCTTAATTTAAAAAAGCAATCAATGTAACTCACTGTATTTTCAGAAAGGAGAACCACAGTTATTTTAATATATGCATAAAAAGCATCTGATAAAGTTTACCAAACACCATAATAAAAATTTAGCAAAGCAGAAATAGGAAAATATTTCCTTAATCTGATGAAAGTATCCACATTAAACTAAATACTGGTGGAAAGGAGCCCTTTCCCCCGCACCTCACCCCAAGGCTGCGAATAAGTCGGAGGCCCACCACTAGCACGTCTAATTTGACATTGTTCCAAAGTCTTAACTAGATTCCATATGCAAAAAAAGGGGGGGGGGACATAGGGTAGGAGGGAAGGAATAAAATTGTCATTATTTACAGACTACATAACTATGTGTGAAGAAAATCTGTAAGAACTTATAGATGAACTAATAGAATTAATAAATGAATTTAGCAAGGCTGCTGGATCATTAAACAAAATCAACTCTACTCTGATCATTTCAGCAATCTCTTTCGCTCCCCAAATTAGACAGTAAGGATGACTAAGTATTGTGCAGTATCTACTGCTTCCTGAAAAGAAGCTCTCTAGTTCCAGATACACTGGTGATGAAAAGTCACTGCCGCTGGCCCCTGAACACCACAGGTGTGAACTGCCCAGGTCCACTGACACGCAGATTTTTTTCAGTAGTAAATCAACACTGCATTACCACATACTCCCTGGCTGGGTGAATCCTTGGGAACAGAGTCACAGACACAGAGGAATCCTCACCCAGAGAGGGGCTGACCCCTCCTCCTCAAACTATGGACCAGTTTTGTTTTAATTTTCAATCTGTCACAGGCCAATACTATTGTAAAATAAAATGAAGAGGAAAACAGAAAACAGAAAAACTCTAGAGAACAGAATAAAAATAAAAGACATACAAAAGCCAAGCACAGAACTCTATCACTAGACTCAATTAATATAAAATTACTGTCAAATTGCTGTAAAGGTTTCTAGACACTTATACCAAATTCTACCTTACTTTGTCCTAGGCTGGCAACAGTTCCAGCATCAACTCCAGTCTGCTGGCCACACTTGGCGAGTCCTGACTCAGGCACCAGGCTGCCCGGCTGGGGTCCCCAGAGCAGCAAGAGGCCAGAGCTCCCTGGACCAGGAATGGGTGGCCTGCCAGGGATGGCCGCTGACCTTCCAGCTCAGGCCTCCCTTTCATTAACATAGGGACCGTCTCAAGGGTTCCTGGTGTCTAACTTCTTTTCCTGGGGTAAGGAGGGCAGTCCCAAGGCAGGCTGAGGAAGCACGGTGCTGACAAACCATGGCGTTGACTCCAAGGCTCACCTCACAATCTGACAGAGATGCTTCATAAAACAGCACATATGAAAGAGGGGGAAAAGCACAAGGACCATAACGACCACCCCAGTCCAGAGCCGCCCTGTTTACATTCACGGTACATACTAAGATCCCACCAGGAGAGCAAACTCATTTTGCTGGAAATAAGCTGGCCCTTTAATAAAACTCGAGAACCATGCCAGGAGAGAAGAGAAGCAAAGAAAACAAACTGAAACAGCTGACATTTGTAAAAATTAAGACATCATCAAGCTTGAAGAGTTTCTAAGAATTTGATAATGATCCCAGTTAAAGTAAATCCTTATGCAAACTAGACCAATGTGAAAGTTTCCTTCTCCCTAATTTTGTTCTTTTACACAAAACTTGGGTTTATTTCCGCACAAAAAGTCTAACCCGAATATCTTAAATGTCCTATAGTGATTTTACTAGACAGAGAAGCTAACATCAAATCACTTAAATGTTTTACTATTACAGTATCAACACGTGTAGGGGAGTTTATATTTTCCAAATCTCCCATTCTCAATGCTCTTCTTCCAATGTGACTATGACACTCCTTTCAAGAGGCAGAGTCTACATTCCTCCCCCTTGAGTCTGGGCCTCAGGCCAGACTAAGAAACCTAAGCTACATCATAAAACGCAACAACAACAAAAAAGTAAGGCAGGGACCTGGGTTCCCTCGGTTTTCTTGGGATGCTCACTCACGGAACCCGACCACCATGCTGTTCAGAAGCTCAAGCAACCCGAGAAGAACTGAGCCCCAAGAACCTGCTGACACTTCCGAGCCACGTGACAGAGCCACCCTGAAAGCAGACCCTCTGGCTCCCGGCTGTGCTGCCCCAGCCAACACCACATGGGAAGAGATGATCTGTCCCTGTTCAGCCCTGTCCAGACTGCAGGTCTGAACAACATTAATAACTTGTGTCATTCGAAGCCACTTAGTGTTGGGATGGCTTGTTTTCAGCAATAGGTAACTGACACAGCGTATGCTCAACTCCAGGAAGCAAGGTGGTTCTCGCTTTGTGTGGAGCGTGGGGCCAGAAAACGACTACCCGAAGTAGCTTGAATGATGCGTGCCGCCTTCTCCTCATTGTTAGACTAAAGATACAGAGCAAGTGTCTTTTCTATGCCTTGGCAAACTGTCATAGCCCTTCCTAAGTCTGGGTCACCTTCCTTTTATAGTTTATTCTTTGTACTTTGACATTTCTAACATTGCTAAATCCTTCCCATTTTTTGGTCTTGGAAAGTACAAAACTACTGAACAAGTGCCTTCTCAATTTAAAATACTAAAAATATATTAAGGTATACTCGGTGCTGGGTGCTGGGTTTCCTCAACTGGGGATGGCTGTGTTACAGAGGACTCTCCCATGCTCAGGGGCTGTGCTGACAGCTCCAACAGCAGCCTGCCTCCCATTTAAGGCTCAGGAGTTAAACATCTGTATGGACAGGAGACAGGCCTTCAAGGTTGTTCACAACCTCAGCATGCTATGAAAACAGAAGGGTTTCCTCTCAGACACCTCTAATTAGAAAGGGAGCAGGAAATGATGACTTATTTAAGAAACCACCTTAAGAAACGCACACTTACTATAACCGAAGCCTGTATTAAGAACACCTTGAAGGTAAAAGGAGTGTCCTGGAGGCACCGGACACAAGCAGATCTTCCCCTTTCTACTATTTCCACATTATGAAGACGGCTGCCCTGTCTGACTTAATGAATCCAGAGGACTTAATCAGACAACCCAACTGGCCATACCAAAAATAACCGATGCCAGACATTCCAACGCATGCTTTCGTCTTGTGCTGGTCAATCTACCAAATATTAAAGAGCCACACCAGGCCTTCTGCCTTCCTCTCTACTATTTCTTGAACTTTCCCTGTCTTCCCAAAATAATTGCATTCACTAACAATCTACCTGCCTGTTTTATTCTTTCCCCAAACCTCTCTGGCAAGGATCTAATTAGAACTGAACCTATGAACACAGTGTTACATTTCATCCAAAAACTAAGAATCACACTTCCTTTTATATTCAATACCGGAACAGCATTAACCCCAAGACACCTAAACTAGGCTCCAGACTCTAATAATTAACCAATGATGCTATATTTCCATAGCCAGCCAGCCAGCCAATCTCATTCACTTGTTCATGCTTGTCCCCTCCCTTAGAGTAACTATACACAAACACACACACACACACACACACACACACACACACACACACACGATTAGTTACAACTGTAACAAGCACTATTAAAGAACTACAACTGTAGTAAGAGCTGTAAAGACAAAGTCCAAAATCATCAGAGCATCACCCCATCACAGCCGCGGGGCACCCGCTGTGAGGAGCTGAGGGAACCACTTCGGGGGCTTGGGGAAGGGCAGGCTCAGTATGAGGGAAGCTTCAATCCAGAAACCCTGATCCTTTGGTTCAGAAAATGTTCTTGCATCATTTCTTTGATGACTTTATCCTTTTTCTCTTTCTGCTTAGATGTCAAACTTTCTGAATTCATCATCCTATTTTCTTTCTTCTCTCCATTTGTCTTTCCTTTTCATGTTCTGAGATACCTTCCACATTATTTCTCAATGCTACCAGTGAGTCTGTTTCTGCTTTCTTACTTTTAATTCTGCTTCTGAGTACACTTTTTAAAAAACTCTGTCTTTTATGTAGGCAATATCTCCTCTTAGCACTCTGGAAATCTTACGAGACAAATTTTTTATCGTGTTCTTTTAGCTTCCTTATGTTTGCTGTTTCATCTTCATGGCCTGTAAACCGTTTTCAGTTTGTTTCTCTATTTTGGTCTCATGCTGTGAAAGCAGAGGCTGTCTTTGAATACCTGGCTGTCAGTCAAGCAACCCTGAGCGCGAGGCTGGCTTGGAGACCAAGTGCCTGGCAGGGAAGCAGACCCCGCCCGACAGGATGGGCCTCTTCTCCAGTCCCAGCCTCCTCCGAAGACGTGGATTCCGGGAACCACGGAAAGGGAAAGCATGCCTAATTGTGCTTAGTCCCCAGTTCTGAGTACAAGATACAATCAAGGTACTATGTTTCACCAGAAATTTTCCACAGTGAAGTTTTTAAAACCAGATGTGCAAACAGCCTACAAAGGGAAGAATGACGACAGCCAGTCAGCAGCGCCAGGTGAAGACCAGCCCAGTCAGGCTCATCCCTGCGCATCCAGACATCCTCCACGCCACCCCCTCCCCGAGGTGTCCATGTACTCTCTACGGGCGAGACACCTGGAGATTACAGGACAGCCAAAACTTCACAAAAATCGCACAAATCAACCTGAAGAGAAGGAGCCCAACAGAATCTTGGAGCTGTAGCTGAAGAAGGCTGGACACTCAACAGAACAGGCATGTCCCAGGGAAGATTTTAGGGCCATCACCTCTGACCTTTGACCGGACTCAGGAGCAGCACGTGTCGCTAATGACATTAGGACCTGTGCCCACTCCCAGCTCCATGGCTCCTCAGTTACTGTTAGTTCCTGATCTGTGGGGTGGGCGTGCTGGTACCCACCCTGCCAGCTGAGATAATAAGCATCAAGTGCTTAGATAGATACCGGAAGCCAAGGCAGCATTCGACAGACGACAGCTGTTAGAGGAGGAGGACCCGAATTCTTGGGGCCCAAGAGAGTAGAGTTCTAAGTCAGGGTGTTCTCCAAATGGAAATCCTGAAAGACCCTCCCACTTAATGAATACTTTAAAAGTCCCATCTCAATCCCCAACCAGCGTTTTTCCTGTCACTCGTGGGCCACACTGCTGCAAGGCCATGCACAGCTTTATGAATCCTTGTCAAAAAAGGAAACAACAGACTGCCACTCTTACCATGATAATATCCAGTATATATGAAATGTATTATTAAATCCAATAACCAAACACAAGTGCCCCTTTAGACTTTTCTCCTAAGCCTTGTCTTATAAAAAAGCAATAAGCATCTGAACATTTTTCTTAATTTATTTTATTATTTTTAATGGAGGTACTGGGAACTGAACCCAGGACCTTGTGCATGTTAAGCACACACTCTTTCACTAAGCTACACCCTCCCCCTAATATGCATTTTTTTAACTGAAAGCATACCACCAGTATACCATTCCATCATGAACTTACATAAAAGCTGAAACCAAAAAAAAAAAAAAAGCTGAAACAAAAAAAGTCAACAGTTTGGGACTATTATCTCCTCTATGAAATTCTGTCAACTTTACAAAGATTTTCACAGTAAAATTAACATTAACGTATGATATTCTGGCAGTATTTTGTTTCTCTTAAAAAAAAAGGGGGGGGGGCTAACAAAACAGACCTCGGGGAGATCAACAAGCTGGCCTCATGCTGGTTAACAGATCCCAGTTTCCCCTTGGTTTTCTCAGCAGGACAGACTACATATATCTTTCAATACAGCATTTTCCAGTTGGATTGAAATAAAACATAATTTTCCTTATATTTACATCTCCCAAACTCAAGACATAATTTTAAACAAAAGCATGTATGAAAAAGTCTCAAGTCACAATCCAAATGAAATCTGTAGGACCTCAGAAAATCAGGGGAACCCTACCCTGGACGGAGACTGCTCTAGGAGTCTGTCCTCCACAGACACCCCGTGCCTCTTACAGTCCCTACAATACAGTGAGAAAGTAAGCAAAGCTCCACTTTGCAGTGTTTCCACCCTGAGGTATCAACCACCCACAGAACGCCACCAGACTCTCCTGGCTCTGCAGCCACAGGAGTGACAGGGCATCCCTGGAACTTCCTCCCTGGCCAACACTCTGCATGGGCTGCCCCTTCATCACCAAAATCCTCTGCTCTGACGTCCCTCAGCCTCCTTCCTCAACTTCCTTCAAGCCTCAATTCTCATCTCCATTTCATAATTCTAGGAAACTGCCTTCTTTTTTATTATAAGAGATTTTTTGGTAATTTTATTTATTTTTAAACTGAGGTACAACTGAGTCACAATGTTATGTTACTTTCAGGTGTACAGCATAGTGATCCAGTGTTTTCATCGATTATATTTCACGTGATGTTATTATAAAATATTGATTATATTCCCTGTGCTGTATATTACATCCTTGTACCATATTTATTTTATATCCAATAGTGTAAGTTTTTGTCTGCATGTTTTTCTAGCAAATTTATTTAATGCTGCATCACTTTACTATCCATGTAATGTTTAGTGAAGAGCATGCAAAATTTCCATATACAAACAACTGTTAACCACACTGTCTGGTAATCAAGAAACAGTATTTTACATCTTACATTTTAGGTTTTATTTACATATAGTCCTTTCACTGGGTTTTAGGAAACTGGCTTAATGTTTTTTGTTGATTGTGTAATTTTCCCTTTGTAAAACAGAATAATGCCTTATTTTCCAGAAATGTGTTACTAAACAGATGTATTTATAGTCTAAATTTAATAGTTCTGTATTGAAGTATAATCGTAAAATGTACAAACCTTAAGTGAACACTTCAAGGACTTATACACACGTGCATACATATATGCATGTGTGTGACTCTCCACCTGTATGACTAACACCCAGACCGAGGTGTGGACATCTCCATGCCTGCTGTATCTCCATGTCCCTTTCTAACACCACACCCTCCAAATGGAACTACTCCTCCCATTACTTACTGCAGATTAGTGTTTCTTAAACTTTATATAAATTAATCACACACATGGACACATAAGGGAACATCTTTTCACTTGTTCTTTGAGAACAGCAGTACTTTGATATGAAAACCTGACAAAAAGACTACAAGAAAAAAATTACAGACTGATGTTCCTCATGGAAATAGACACAAATATTCTAAACAAAATGCTGTATCCTTAATTTCACAATGTATAAACAGGACTATAGATAACACATCATGATCAGGTAGGACTTAGTAATGCAAGGTTGGTTTAACAAGCAAAACGTAATTCACACAATCACATCGATAGATACAGAAGAAAATTCAACACTCTTTAGTGATTTAAAAAAAAAAAACCTCAGAAAACCAGGAATTAAAAGGAAAGCTTTTTGATTTGATAAAGAATACCTTAAGAACAAAAAAAAAGACAAAAACTAGAGCTAAGTCATATCTAACTCTGAATATTTTCTTCTTAAGGTCAAAACAGGACAAGCATCACTTCTGGCCATTTCTACTTAACATTGGGATGAAGGTCCACATTGAGGTAGGCAAAAAGGTAGGACAAATACATACAAGATACCAAGACTGGAGAGGAAGATAGTTTTTATTTACAGATTACGTGATCACAGTTTCTCTGGATTGTCCACTTGCTCAAATAGACCACCAGAACTAGTAAGTGAATTTATAGGAAGACCACAAGATAAACTAACAAGATAACCAATTTCTACACAGTAGGCCAAGGACTGGAAAATTAAACTTAAAAAAAAAAAAAAATATTCTTTACAACAGCATCAAAAAAACATCCAGACCTCCACACTCAGAGCTACTATACATAGCTAAGAAATACTAAAGACGACCTATGTAATTGGATAGGTACACCAACATAAGTCCCAACTGTGTTCACAGATCATTCTCCTAAGCCGACCTACAGCTTCAACACAGCCCCATCAAAACAAAACAGAAAAAAAAAAACTCCAAAAACTGCTATAATTGGTAAAACCTTCTATCCATAAGCCTGCAAATTCAACTGAACACTGTGATAGCTGGCAAAAAAAAAAAAAAATTTAAAAAATTCCCCAACAAACTAAAGCTACATGAACCACATAATAAATCAAGGTTTCATTATCTTTTTACTCAAAGAAAAATTTACTACCACTGGTTTCTTTTCAACAAACTCCAATAAAATACTTAAAATATGACTCATTTCATACAATTTTTCAGAAAAAAAGTACAAAAATACAAATGTACATAATTTAAGTTAAAAAAGACAGTACATATACACCTAATCATAAGCCTGTTATATGAGCTACATGTCAATAACATTACAAAATTTATATAATTACTTAAATGCAAAACAAAAATATTCAGTGATAATTATTTTAATGTTAGATTTCTTTAACTGAAAACTGATAGAGTGATGAAATTCAGAAAACTGTTGAATTTACAATGAATTCTTTACAGTTTAAACAATTACAGATAAATTTGGAATTAAAGATTTGTGAACAATATTTTAAAAAATCAGTGTTACTAACCACTAAAGCACCAGAAAGAACTCAAAAGTTTTTTAACTTTCACAAAAATCTCCACTATCCTCGCTGGCTTCTAATGATTTAGCCCTCTGTTGCTGCAGGCAGATAGGATGATGTCATCCACGAAGGCGAAGGCGAACTCCTCTGCTCACTACAGGAGTCTGCCAGGTGCGCAGCACTGGGACACAGCAGTGAGCAGGACAGACCGGTTACCTGCCTCCCAGGTGTGCACTGCACCACAGGAGAGCGAGCCAAACAGGTGAACCGCGTACAGTGTGAGAGATGGTGATGAGTGGGGGAAGGGAGAGCAGAGGAGAGGGGAGGACGCTGAGGGCAGGAGGATGGTTCAATTTCCAACAGGGTGGTCAAGGGGTACACACATAACTTACTGCACAAACCAGGAGATGATAGATACACTGGGGCACACACTTTACCTACCCTGCTGAGAAGGGCGTATTTGAGCAAATACCCCACGTTCAACTAAAAGCTCTAGGGCCACACGTGGAGAGTGCGAGGAGCCTTTTGCTCAAATACAATGAGGACAAGTGAAAGAATCTGAGGATAAAGAGACCTGAATACCCAGGGTACCGGGCTTGTGGGTGAGGGAGCTGAGTCAGCAGTATTCCACACAGGAGTGGGAAGGGAGTGCACCGCGCTCCTCTGGCTGAGACATCAGAAGCAGGTGCACCCTGCACACAGGTCACATGCCAGGCTGCTTTCCTTATGTCTGTTCAAGAGCCGCCTAACTGTCCCCTCCCTCCGTTCCCTCTTTGTAATGACAGAGACACCTTTTACTTTCATATTCTTTATTTATCATAAACTCATTTACTCAATATACTTGCTACACGCAGGGGATGCAAATACTGCACGAGCATTTATTGACAATTAATTCACCACGATGTGAAAAGTTGAGCAAGGAGAGGGATGAGCACCAGGAGGAGATAAGCAAGGAATGTGACCTGGACCCACTGCAGGTCCACAGGGGACTAGAGGGAGCAGTGACGGGAGAGAGAGGTCCCAGGTGATATAGGAAGAGCATCCATCACCTGAAGAAGAGCTCACAGAGCTGACAGATGACGCCCATGGCTAACAGACAGGGAGGGACAGAGGCAGACAAGGCGTGCAAAGCTGTGTGGTGAGCTGCCAGGGAGAGGGCGGGCAGTGACTAGAAAAGCTCCACTCCTATCCCTTGAAGACACGGGGTGGAAGAGCAAGCCTTCCCTCCTCATCCCTCCTCAGTTGCTTTAATGCAACTCAAACTGCAATCAATGGAAAAGCACGTTTTCCTCAACACTCCAGACATCTTCATCTCTCAGCACCTTTGCACGCAGAACTCTGACAGCACGTAGCCTCCCCATCCTCTCTGCCTGAATCAAAAAAGCCCCAAACCCCACCAATTTAGTTTTCTTTTTTAGCCAACAATTACTGAGTGCTGATAATATGTCACACCACATAGATTCAGAAAGTACTAAGACCTGAACCTGGCTGGCAAGAGGTTTACAACCAGGCAACAGGAGACAGGCAAGCAAGCAAAGCCAAGTGAGCTCCCAGGTCCAACGGGGTGCGCAGAGCTGATGCACAAAGACAGGTGAGGGCCAGCCCTGGGGTCCAGGTGAGACACAGAGTCCTGACAGCTTCATGTGTGGAGAAGAAGGAATGTTCCAGGCAGAAGCAGCCCAAGTGTGAAGGGGCAGGAAGAGGCACAGCCCAGCAGGTGGGAAATGGCCTGGACCAACTGAGCCTTCACTGAGGGCATGCTCTGCCTCAGGGACCATGAGCTGTGCCCTGGGCTGTGCACTCAGAAAACTCAGTCACTCCTCAGGAAAGCGTTTAATTTCTTTTGCTATAAATTTACAGACATCTAGGTAGTTGCATGAACAGTATAAAATATTTATATATTTACATAAAAATCCATTTTTAGTGCCTCTCCACAAGTCAACTAGCTGCTCAAGCTGTCGGGCCGGGAGGCCATCATCCCACCGGAATGGCAGGATGGGGGAGGTAACCCCCAGGGAAGCTATCAGACCCTGGGAGCCTGACCAAGACCCATCTGTTGAGAACTGGAAGGTGACACGTATGCTGCTTCAAAGACCAATTCACTCCTCTCATTAAGCTATTTTTAATGGCATGTGGATTGGATAACCATACAGAATTTATTCATTCATTAAGGTAGTATTCATCTGTGCCAATTACTTGCAAGCCACAGAAACCCTGACATAATCCCTGACTATGTGAAGTTTACCATCTAGCAAAGAAGACAGAAATCAAACAAGTACAATATATCATGATCAGTAACAGTAAATGCTGTGCAAGAGCAGGAGAGCAGGCACAGAGGGGAACATCAGAGGGAAACTGGGTTAGCTGAGACCTGAAAGGCAGGCAGGAATTAGCCAGGCAGAGAAGGGAGAGAAGACGGTTCCAGGAAGAGGCAACCACAGACAGAGAGGCCCGAGAGGAAGGGGCTTCGGGTGTTCGAGGAGCTGAAAAGTTAAAATGAACAAGAGGTCAGCGGCCCAAATTGGAGACGGTGGGGAGAAGCCTGACCAGGTGAAACCTTGTAGGTCATAGTAAGGATGTGCAATTTCTTCCAGTTCTAATGAGAAGCCACTGGGGAGTATTAAGAATAATAATACTAAATTTATGTTTTTACAAAATCACTCTGGCAGCTGTGTGAAGGATGAACAAATGAGGAAACAGGAAGACCAAAAGGAAGCAACTCCATCAGCCCAAAGGGGAGGGGGTCACATGGACTGGACTGGACGCCACAAAGAGGGAGGGAAGGGGAAGAATTCAAGACATATTTGGGAGACAGAATCAACAGGATAAAAAGATGGATTCTTTACACATGGAAGAAGGTGTCAAAGAGGCATCCTGGGTCTGTGGCATGAACAACGGAGTGGATGGGGGTTCAACACGTTTATTAAGACAGAGGATTTAGGTAGGAACCAATTTCAGGGGCTACACAGAAGAGGCTCCTCTCTGGCAGGTATCAGATGCTTATGAAAAATACAAATTTAAATATCAAGAGGTGGCTGATGGCAAGAACTTACGATGGAATAAAGACAGTCTCTTTAGCAAATGGTGTTGGGAAAACTGGACAGCAGCATGTAAATCAGTGAAGCTAGAACACTCCCTTACACTATACACAAAAATAAACTCAAAATGGATCAAAGACTTAAACATAAAACAAGATACAATAAACCTTCAAGAAGAAAACATAGGCAAAACATTATCTCACATACATCTCAAAAATGTTCTCCTAGGGCAGTCTACCCAAGCAATAGAAATAAAAGCAAGAATAAACAAATGGGACCTAATTAAACTTAAAAGCTTCTGCACAGCAAAGGAAACCATAAGCAAAACAAAACCACCACCTACAGAATAGGAGAAAATTTTTGCAAAAGATGAAACCGACAAAGGCCTGATCTCCAGAATATATAAGCAGCTCATAGGACTTAGTAAGAAAAAAGCAAACAAACCAATCCAAAAATGGGCAGAAAACCTAAACAAGCAATTCTCCAAGGAAGACATACAAATGATCAATAGGCACGGGAAAAAAATGCTCAATATCACTAATTATCAGAGAAATGCAAATCAAAACTACAGTGAGGTATCACCTCACACCAGTCAGAATGGCCATCATTCAAAAGTCCACAAATGACAAATGCTGGAGAGGGTGTGGACAAAAGGGAACCCTCCTACACTGCTGGTGGGAATGCAGTTTGGTGCAGCCACTGTGGAAAACAGTATGGAGATTCCTCAAAAGACTAGGAATAGACTTACGATAGGACCCAGGAATCCCACTCCTGGGCATATATCCAGAAGGAATCCTACTTCAAAAAGACAACTGCACCCCAATGTTCATAGCAGCACTATTTACAATAGCCAAGACATGGAGACAGCCTAAATGTCCATCAACAGATGACTGGATAAAGAAGTTGTGGTATATTTATACAATGGAATACTATTCAGCCATAAAAATGACAACACAACGCCATTTGCAGCAACATGGATGTCCCCGGAGAACGTCATTTTAAGTGAAGTAAGCCAGAAAAAGAAAGAAAAAAACCATATGAGATCGCTCATATGTGGAATCTTAAAAAAAAAAAAAAAAAAAAAAAAAAAAAAAACAACATAAATACAAAACAGAAACAGACTCATAGACATAGAATACAAACTTGTGGTTGCCGGGGGGATGGGGGTGGGAAGGGACAGACTGGGAGTTAGAAATTTGTAGATACTAACAGGCATATGTAGAATAGATAAACAAGATTATACTGTATAGCACAGGGAAATATATACAGGATCTTGTGGTAGCTCACAATGAAAAAGAATGAGACAATGAATATATGTATGTTCATGTGTAACTGAAAAATTGTGCTCTACACTGGAAATTGACACAATAATGTAAACTGACTATAACTCAGTTAAAAAAAAAAAAAAAGAGGCGGCTGACCACTGAAGCCTGAGACACAGAAGAAACAATGGGCTGTACGCAGAGCTATCTGGATGGATGGATGTTTAAAATATTGACACAGAAAAAGCATGACATCAACCACAGCATCCAGAATCACACAAATGAACTATTAATAATATATATATTCCATCTCAACCTACCACTAAAGATACAGGAAAAAAAATCAACAAGACACATTTCTAACAACCAAATCTGACACCTCTTAATCCTCCCCAGTCTTTCAAAAAGATGAAACAAATAATCCACATGCTGATATAGTCGAAGAACTTTCCAAGGAGGGCTTTCTGCACTCAGTAGCCTTGCAACCAAGCACAGCACTTTAAAATTTATACTGATTCCAAATTAAAACCATCTTTAAGCCTAGGAAATCATGATATACTCGAGCATAATTTATAACAAAGCCCTGTTAAATATATTAAAATACAATCTTCTGTGGGTGGCATCTAAGGTAGAGTCTTTACACTGAATTCATCAGTACAATAAACTTTACTACAGGAAAGGCTCCAGTGTTTTAAGGATACTTTAAAGGTTTCGGTTCAAAGTATATGAATATAGGTCTGTTCTATTATTTTTAACCTGTTCTAATAAGTATTTTATGTCTTCCTAAATTGGGACATGGCTGTTTTTTGAGGTTAATGTGACTGATAAAAGCAAATGTGAGGTTTAGAATGTCTAACTGCAAACAGAGGTTTGAATATATATTCTTTGGATTTGAGCTTTTTACTTTGCCTTTATCTAAAAGTAGTAATTTTATACTTGAAAATAACCAATTCAGCCAATTCCTCTACACTATCTTCGTCTTTATCACACAGCAGAAATTAAGCAGGATAGACACCTAAGGTTCCCTGCCCTCCTGTCCTGGGGTGAGAGGGTGGGCAGCGAAGGCGGAGGCCAGCCCCGCCCTCACGGCAGCACTCAGCCCTGTGGGACAGGGCTGGCAAGCTCCCAAGTGCTGTAAGAATCCCCTCCAGAACGAGACCAGGCACCTGAGGAGACAGCCACTTCCAGCCCTACAGGTAGACTGATTCTGACCTTGACAATGACTCTGACCCTACTCCTCCCTCCTCTGCAGCCGCAGCCGTGGCTTCTGCTCTCATGCCCAACCCTTCCTTCACCAAAATGATGTTTCTGTTAGAAATGTCTCTACCTATTTGCTCTGCCAATCAGCAAACATAATGTAAAAATATGTGGCTTCAATCAACTGCTGTGGGACAAGCAGGACCACTACAATCTCTCTTCCCAAGTTCATAGTTCTGAAGTCACTGATTTTTAAACCCTAGTAGCACTGCTACTGGATTCACAGACCGTGTATCCAGCCCAGACTCTGTGAGTGGAATCAGAGCCTTACTGTTAAGGGTCACTGCTAACAGAAAGCTATCACCCCTATCACACAAAGGAAGCGGCATTACGAAAATGAATCCTACCAAGTCTAGGGAAAGAACAAAATTTTTAACAAGAATAGAACTCTTTGGCTCTGAGCGCTCATTACTGGTCACGCTTAATTACCCTGTACAGTCCTGAGGTGAGAAACTGCAATTTAAAAAAGTTCCCAAACCCAACGTCCTTTAAAATTCAAGAGTGAATTAACTCTGCAAAATCTTTACTCTGAACACCTAGTTTTGTGATAAAATGACGTACTTTCAGGTAGCATCAATTATGTTTCAGAAATGTTTAAAAGCCTAGAAAAGAATTAATAGAAAACGACCTCAATTTAAGGCCAAACCATAGTTCTGTGTTAATACATCAATGTCCCAGTGGTACTAAAGTATTTAACCTAAACACTAAGTTTAATCAGCTGAAGCTTTACTTGTATCACTGCAGCTCCTTACCCAGTGCAGACTCTTCCTTTTAAAAATCCTTCCTAAGTGCAGTAACATATTTAAGTATATTTTTTAAAATAATAAATATCTTTATTAAATTCTTCATTAAGGACTTAATCTACCAGGTTAAATATTCACTACTATTTTAAGCAAAGAAGCCTACCTGTTTTGGTCTTATTCATGCGTGAGTTATATGGCATTTTTAACTTCTAAACTTGCTCCCCAAATACTGCGTTGAATGTTACAACAAAATGCTTAATAACTTACGTTTATATTTGTATATAACTAAACCCCTCACAGCATTACAGTGGAAAACGACTTATGCACACGACTGCTGCCCCTCAGTGATAAGCCCGCCGGCAATAACAAGGAGTTTCCAATTAAACACAGTCTTTACCGCGAGCCAAGGAAACCAAGTTCTGAAATCAGAATCCTATGATACTCCTTTTCCTACAGTTCTGTTCAAGTTAAAATTAATCTCTTTATTCTTCAAAAACTTTCACATCGAAGAACACATATGGACATCTTAATTAAAACTCAAAACATAAAACTTTAAGAGACCCAGGACAAAGCATAAAAAACAACTTTAATACTCACTTAAATGCATTTCCATAAAAACAATTTTATTTACTATTTGAAATGCTCAATTGCAGCAAGTCCATACCACATCAATTTCTATTTTCCTTAAATTTAACTGTAAATATTTTGAAATAAACTCTGAAAAACTTTTACCCACCATTTTAGGGCAAAAGCATGAATTTAAATAAAATTTACACCAAACAGACTTAAGTTACTTATACCTTTAGCCCAACACACTGGAAAGGGACTACAGCCACTCCTCTCCATGCAGACAGCACCTGACGGTCTCAGGGCCTCTCGGCCCACCACTTCCAACAACATAAACACAGTCCTAGAAAGACTGAGCCAGGAGTCCGCGCACCAAGGCCCAGTTCATGGCTCCCACAGGACTTGCTTCGATCTGCAAGCAAGACTAAGCTTCCCCTGCGTGCTCCTTTTTTCAGAGCTTGAAGCAAAATCTGGGAGGTGTTCCTTCTGTAATATTTTCCAGCAGCGTGAAGAATGCCTCTCAGCTACAGAATCTTCTCATGCTTCTGCAATCTGCAACACAGACCGTCCTGGCCAGATTAAGCTACTGAACAGAATGAAACCAGCAAGTAATGTGACCCCAGAGGTCTGTGTTCCTAGATTCATTCAGGGAAGGAGAGAGAGAGAGAGAGAGAGAGAGAGAGAGAGAGAGGGAGGGAGGGAGGGAGGGAGGGAAAAGAGGGAGGGAGGAGAAAAGGCAGTGAGTAGCCAGCACCTCGTTAATATGCTAATCTCACCCTTCTGTCCAATTCATCTGGCAGACTTCTGTTTACAAAACTGACAGGTGATTCTCAAATTGAGTAAGCTGCAAATCAAGTCTGACCCAGATCATGTCTGTAGATGCCTCCTCAAACCTCTTCTGTTTTCACAGTCATACTCTTGGCATTTTACCAGCCTAATTCTGACCTTGCAGTTAAAATAATTACCTTGATGAAATAAGAAATCTTGAAAACAAAATCCTGATCAACATTAAAAAGAAGTCTGCAAAAAATATGACCGTAAGAACTCGAATATTTTTCTAGACGGATACTTTACTAAGTTTATAAATTTATAAAAGCTATCTAGAAAACAAATAAAAACAAGAATTTGAGATTGCAAGATACTTTCAAAATTAGCTTTAGGAAACACTGAGGGATCCAAGATGCATGATTCCTTTTCTTAGCTTCAAAATGTAAGTGAGCAGTAAATTCACACTGAAGAAGTAGGCCAGGAAACACTCCCACAATCTGTCCTGGCAACTTTCTTAAAGATGCAAGGCCGCTTACTTTCTCTATTCAAACTGAGAGATAATCAAGGTCATCTAAAAATGTTAGCTATTTGAACACATTCCACACTTACTATCTCAGCAGTAAGATAATAAGTAACTAGGCTCCTGGAACCTTTGTCTGAGCAGACGTGGTACACAGCTCAGCTCCACAGAGTTTAGTCCTCCTAATATATGGGGGATTTTTTGTTAGCAGTAAATCCCACAAGCTAATAAAAAAATCAAGTACTTTACTTAACTGAACACTAACTTCTGAAAACAAGAGCTGAACAGAGGCCGAGGAGAACAAGAGGCAGGCCAGTGTGCAGTGACGCCCTGGGGCAGGGGTTTCCTTTCCAACACCCCCTTGAGGACGCTTTGTCTGCAGGCTTTACCTCTGGGCTCCTAATAGTAGGCAGAGCTCAAGTGACCTCTCAAATGCCCCAGTGAAAACACATCATTCACCAGCAAGAGCTCTGACCTCAGGCAACACTGGGAAGAAAGGGGCTCCAGAAAACACAGGCAAGCAAGCTAGGAAAAGAACAGAAGAAACAAGCAGATCAAGCAGAAAAGAGGAAAAACCCCCTGCCTTCCCCATCACCGAGGAGAGCCAGGACACAAAGGCCTGTTGCCCCCCGGAGAGCACAGCGTGGGCAGCCCTGGCATCCAGTTCAGCCCCAGGAGAACGGCTTGGGGTTTCATCTGAACCATCAACTGACAGGCTGTGCAAACAACCCAGGCAAACTGTGAGTCTCTCTTGGAACCTATGATTCTCAAAAGGAAAAAATTAAAGCTACTTTTACTTGTCACCAACAATATTCTACACATCAAATACTCATCACATCTAATTTTCACATCCCCTAAGCAAAATCAGTGCTAGTACATTTTCTAAAAATGAGTAAAGACTGAGTCATCTGACCAGGAAGAGGCACAGTGTCACTGAGCCCACCTGTCATCTGGGAAGCCAGGGGTCTTCACACACACCCCAGAGGGGTTTCTGAGCCGGAATGAACAGATGCCACGGCCCAGCTGGGCAGGAGAGAGAGGGACAGGTGCGGGCAGGCAGTGGTGGAAGCTGGGGCTGCGGCAGGGCCGTGCAGGCGGGGACGAGGGGTGGGCCTGGGAGCGGTTCAGGAGGGAGAGAATGAGTGAGAATCAGGGGGAGGGTCCAGTCTTCAAATGAAGTAACCAGTGGGTGGCAGCTTTCGCTCCACCTGCCAAGCTAAACTGTATTTTATTTCAAGTCCGAATGTCACCTCTTGATGTGCAAGGTCCTGAGGGTCTAAAAGATGTCTGGACACAAAGAAGCATGAACCTCCCCAGGACATGGGAACCATGCCTTCCTGACAAGCAGCAGCTCTGGGAAAGTTAAGACCCAGTGCGGCCCCTGAGGAGAAAGGGCAGCCGGTGCAGGTGCTGCTGCAGACAACAGAAGAGAGCAGGAGCCCCAGCTGCGGGGCCAAAACAACTGAGTTTAACCCTCAGCACAATCCCAACAAAGCCCTCCCTGCTCCGCAGGAAGAGGACCCCAGTTCAGAGGCAGAGCAACCTGCCTCAGGCCAAAAAGCTGACAGATGACTGTGTCCTAGCTGGTTTGATGATATCACTGCTCCTATGTCCTTTTCACGAAACATTAAAACACCATATGCTTTTAAATTCCCAATACAGGAACATCTTGAAAAGAACAGGACTAGTCTACAGTTAATGGCAATGTAAATGAAAAAAATAAGCAATTCCTTACCCTCTAACTAATGAAAACCTATATACTAAGGAAAGGCTATCACTCATTAAAAAATTCTGTGATTTTTTAAAACGAACTCTTTATAGCATCAGTATAGTTAAAAGCAACTCTGGTAAGTCCCAATTAACAAGGAAACTCTTAATTAAAATTTACAAGAAAGATTACTATTTGCTCAGACCCCAAACCTCAGTCACCCTTGACTCCTCTCTGTGTCTCTTACATCAAAGCAATCCATCAACAAGACCCATTCCCCTGCCTTGAAAATACACCTGGACCCTGTGCTCCGGCCCGCCTGCTGCTCCCTGTCCACTGCCGTCTTGCGCTCGGGTTACAGCCCCAGGCCTCCTCTGGTCTCCCTGTTTCCATCCTGCTGCCCTACACTCCTCTTAACCCAGCAGCTGCAACTGACCCTTTCAAAATACCACTCGCACCATTTTACTCTTTTGCTAACATTCACCGGACCTCTCCAGCCCCCCCAGAAGAGGGGAACGCACACCGAGCTTGGTCGGCAAGGCCCTGCACCACAGTGCTCCCCTCCGTCTACACCCTGCGTCTCAGCCCCTCCTCCTCACCCCTTCTGGTTTTCCCAGCTCCAACCACATGTCCTCCCAGCTGCTCTGTGCCCACCAGGCACATACGACCTCAGGGGCTTTCCACTGCCTGTCCCTCCCAGTGGGACACTCTTACAGCAGATTGCCACAGGCTCACTCCTGCTCCTCTGAGTCTTTGGTCAGATCACCCAGCCCAGGAGGCCTTTCCTGACCACCTCGTCTAAAACTGCAAACCCCATGCCCTTCACCCAGCTTCATCTTCCCCACAGCACCTCCACGGCAGGAAGGAATTTACTCTGTACTGCACACTTTGTCTCCAGGGTCTTACTGCTAAAATGGTTAGTAAGATGTACAGGCCATTTTCCACACACTTTTCTACCCCAGTAGATAATGAGACTGCAGAGGGAAATTCTGTTTTATTTTAAAAACCACAGCCAGAGAAGGCATCAGATGTCCCAGACATCAGGACACAACACTAAGCTTCACGCCAGCGTGCCCTGGCCTGGGTCTTGGGTACTGCCTCACCTCCAAAACCCAACACAGCGGCTTTAAAAAGATTTACTGAATGAATAAATGAAGTAAACTTGCTGAAAACCTTGCTTTTTCAAAGGTGTAAGAATGGGAAAAGAAAAACTGATGTAAATTCTAGGAAAACTACGTGGAATGCCCTTCTCCAACCCACATAAAAAATACATCACACAACTGCAGTACTCTGGTATTCTGATCAGAACTTCCACTGCAGATTTTAGTAGAGCAAAGAAGAAACTAGTGTGAGATTAGAGCAAACTCATTAGAAGGCTAACAAACAATGCTCAAAGCAAGATCACTAAGAAGAACCTTTCATATGCTGTACAATTTTGCCCAGTCTGGCTTCCCTGCAGAAACCTGGCCTTTAATAAGAAAGCTACTGGGAAACAATGGTTCACAAGCAAACTGCTCACACATGTTACAAGAGCAGCTCACAAAATTGCAAGTCTGACTTTCACAGCTCTTACACAATTAGCGTGGTTTTATTTGTTTGCCTTAAGTTAATACCAAAACTTTAGGGCAGGGCTTCTTAGAAGAATAAAGCACTGGTAAATGCTTTTATACCAGCCAGCAGGAGGAATACAACAGAAAGATATAATTCATATTATACACACACAATTCAAAATTTATCTTCTTACCTTTTTTATGTTTGCAATAACCAAAAATTACAAATTTAAATAAAATCAACACTTTTATAACACATAGGTACCTCCCTAACTTCCATAAGTTGGGTATCCTGTTCTAAGCTTACTTCCATTAAGACTCACAGAATTATCATTTCTTTGTCATTGTGTCTCAGTATTTCAACCACAAAAACAAAAAAAACTTTTTCTGAAAATTTTAGTATTAATAAAAATGACTTGATAAGGACTAAAGAAATTTAGCTGTAACAATGGATATAATCACCTTCCGAAGACAGACAGACAATAGGTCTCAAAGCACACACAGTCCAGAAGGTGACAGCACTGGTGTTGCTCGCTCTCCCGGCCAAGTTTCACAACAGCTACCATACCTGCCTTCCGTTACTCTGCAGGGACTCGGGGGGAGCTGAGGGAGGCGCTGAGTCTGCCACTGGAAGGCGCAGTGCTGGAACCCCAGTTCTGTCTGTGAGACAAAGAATCATTTCACCAGCCTGAACCTCAGTTTGTTCACCTATAAAACGAGGACGATGACAATACTTGCCCCCTGTTGAACGGTGACTATGTGCCAGTCACAAAACATGTAACAGCAACACTGACAACAATGAAAACACGATGGTGATGGTGACACGGGTTACTGCTTACTACATGCGAGCCTGGTTCTAAGTGCTTTTAAAATACTGACTTATTTAGTTATTAAAAGTCACTCCCATGAGACGGAGTCTATTACCCCCATTGCACACATAAGGAAACAAGCACAGAGAGGTAGCAACTTGTTCAAGGTCACAGAGCTTCCAGGCAGCACAGCTGGAAATCAAACCCAGACAGTCAGGCTCCGTGGGCTGCTCCTCACCCACCTGCTGCGGCACTTCACACCCATTTTCTCTATTAACACTTACAACCACCATGAGGTAGATGGCGCTACACTCCACGTGTGGATGTGAACTAACTGAGGAACAGAGAAATTAAGCAACACACCTGTCATCTCAGCTAAGCGTCAACAGCAGGGCTGGGATCTGCACCAGCACCTGCACGCCAGCCAGGCCTCCCCCTTCAACCACCACCTACAGTGGCGCCCACCTCCAGAGGCTGCAGGGCCTTCTAGAGAGTCAGGGAGCAGGCCCACTCGGCCTCTGGGGGATGACTGCATCATGGTGAGGACTGCAGGGACAAAGAAACGAAGGGGAGAAGCATGACCACAGGAAGGACAGGAGAAGACAGGCTGCTCCCCTCCCCACACGATGCCCTGCAGCAGCCCCGGGGTCAGCAACCCCGCCCAGAACAAACTCAGAGAAGGGCCTTGGCAGTGCGTGCTGGACACGCGGCTGGCACCGGGAGGGTGCACGGAAATCACCAGCAGAGAAACAGAGCACTGGGTTAAGCAGCACTGAGGTGTATGAAACAGAAGCAAAATGCCTTCTAAAAAGGCCCAAGAATCTGAACTGCAGCATCTCCACAGACACTAGTTCATGGCCATTTCTTACTTGTTTTGCCATATCAAAGATCAGTGTTAAATTCTGGGTTTAGAAACTGTTGGTGGTTACTCGCCATGAAGTTTAAGAGAAAAAAAAAAGGCTCCTGAAACGTGTAAGATGCTGCTTTAGTTTCTCAAATACAGTGCGCAGCAGAGGCACAGAAACACAGGACAGCACGAGAGACTCACGGAAATTTTCAACCTAACTAGATACGTTATAAAATAGAGGGCTGTTTATATTGACCAAAACGACACGAATATCAAAAGGCAATCAAGTAGTTACTTGTTTTAATGTTAACATTGTTCAAATCAACTTTGAAACTTTTATTTTATTGAACAGGCACATACGCATCATTTCATCACCATACGTTCTCTTTACCCTATAAATCCAACGTACCCATAGCTGGATGACTCACCTTATCTAGCAAACAGCGCTGGTCTCAAGGACCGCCTCCCCGAGTTACTGCGGGGGCGGAGCAGCCCCGGGCGCCGGGCAGCAGTCAGCACGGTGTCAGGAGGACCCCTGGCGGCAAATGCGAGGCTCTCCTCCGGCCTGCGCCTCAGACAGCAACGATCCACATTTAAGCTAGCCTCACCGAGGTCTGGAAAAGGAAACTGCTCCTACAATTTGACTCTTCCCTCCGTTTTCAAGAAATACCAGAAACACCTAGCACAGACCCAGTCCTTATTCTGGCCATGGTCTCAGTAAGAAACAAACAGATCGCTCGTCTTTTTCTCAAGCATGGCTACTTAGTGGTTGGTTTTGTCAGTTTCCCTCTTCTTGCTTTTGGTCTTGTCACATTGGCATCAACAGATATTATTCCAACTTAGCAAGAAATTTATGGAGTCACTTTTCCAAGTCTACCTAAAATTTTTTACCATTAAAAATGTTATTAAAACCAATCTCACACCTAACAGGATGATTACTATTTTTTAAGAAAACAAAAATAACAAGCACTGGCAAAGATGTGGAGAAACTGGAACCCTGAGTTCCACTGATGGGGATGTAAAATGGTGCCACTGCTTCAGAAAATGGTACAGAAGTTCCTCAAAAAATAAAAAATGGAATACCGTATGATCTAGTTGGGGAATTCCATATCCAAAAGAACTGAAAGCAGGATCTTGAAGAGATATCTGCACGCCTTTGTTCATGGCAGTATTATTAACACTAGTCAAGAGGTGGAAGCAACCCAAGTGTCCATCGATGGTTCAAGAGATAAATAAAATGTGTGTCCTGCAGTGGAATGCTACTGAGCCTTGAGAGGAAGGAAACCCTGCCACATACTACAATGCAGACGAACCTTGAGGACACAAATACTGTATGATTCCACCTATTTGAGACATCTAAAGTAGTCAAATTAATAGGAACAGAAAGTAGCACGGTGGCTACCAGGGGCTGGAGAGGGAAAGGGTGCTTTTTATTGGGCACAGAGTTTTAGATTTGTAAGATAAGACGTCCTAAATATCTGTTTCACAATGATGTGGATACACTTAACATTACTGAGCTGTACACTTAAAAATAGTTAAGATTTTATGTAAATTTTATGTTATGTGTTTTTTGTTTGTGCCAATAAAAAGCTTTTTTTAAATGTTAAAACCACTGTAAGAGTGAATCTAACTTGTAATTCATGACAAACCTGCAAATGCGATACCATCATGTCCACCCTTATAGATGAAGAGAAAGCCTTGAGACGTCCGGAACATTCCCCCAGTGCAAAAGGAGGGAAGACGAGAGAGTAACCAGTCCTGGACTAGGTCAGACTTGGTCCAGCACTGCTGATACTTGTCTCACACAGTACAAGGGTGGTTTACGTGGCTTAAAAGAAAGTTAATCCCCTAATAAACTTTGAGATAATTACTAATATCGACTTCCTCAAGAAAGAAGAAACAGGCTTAGAGAGGTAAAGTGCTTGTGATAAGATCAGACTTGGTAAAAGACAAGCCACAAGTGACTCCAAAGCCCAAATAATTCCACCTGCCCCTCCTTAAACCTGGAAGCCCAAAATGTGGTCCATTCAGCTATTTCAAGTGTTCCCAGGAATCCCAATCCTGCCACCTACTAGATATGTGACCTTGGGCACTTTTTTTAACCTCTCTCTGACCTGCTTTTCTCATCAGTTAAATAAAGTTTAACACGGTATCTGTCTTTCACGGTCATTAGGAGAATTAAATACCGTAACATGAAGAGCTTTGAGAGTGACCATCATTAGTGCACTAGTCTGCATCTTCCACGCCAGTGCAGTGACTTCAAGACTAGGAATCCAAAAATAACACAGTCCTGGCCCTTAAGAGTTCAGAGATCACAGAGGACAAGCACAGAAGTCACAGGACCTACCCACAGTCCCAGCTTTGGGAAGGTTGGTCTAAGAAACCCCCAACAAATCTCCTCTATGGTTTACAGTTGTTGGAGGCGTCAGTGACTCACAGGTCTACCTGCAGCTGAAAAACTGGGAACAGCCTACCTGTTCAAAAGAAGGGAAATGAGCCAATAAAGTGTGGAACATCAAAATAAGTGACTATACAAGCATTTAAAAAATGGCATTGGCTGAAAATTTTTCATTGATATTGGAAAATATTAGTGGAAAAAAGCAACATACAATAAAAAAAAGCAGTTACGGAAACTCCCAGTCCTAAAATACAAGGATTTTCAAGATACATATTTTAACTAATTTTTCAAAAAAGATCTACAGGAGTATGTAGAATATGATGTCTATTTGGTATAAAGCGAAAGAGAAGTCCACGTACACGCACTTCCTTCTACACACGGAGCACCTCTGGGTGGTTATACAATCAGGAACACTGTTCACCCAGAAAGAGAGCTCAGTTTACAAGAGAGATTTGATTCATTTCAAACTCAATTTGAGTTTTGTAACATGTATATTTCTGTTCCAAATTATAAATAAACATAAAAAATAACCATTTTAAAGAAATGATATCTAATAAAGTCCCCAATACTTAGCAAGTAAACAATCCTTTCTAAATAACGTATGGTCAAATAACACATCAAAAGAGAAATCTAGAAAATGTTCAGAACAGAATAATAATACAGAACATCACAATCTTTAGGGTTCAGCTAAAAGAGTATGGGTACTTAGAGGGAAATGCATAGCTTTAAGTGGTTATATTTACAAGGTAAAAATGTCACTTATCTGTGTTTTTACCTTAAGGAAGAAAAAACATGAGCAAATTAAACCCGAAGTAAGCAGAAGTTAGGACAGAACAAAGAACACGCTGGGGCAAAAGGACAATGAGTATTACGACCCTGTCTTCATTTAGAATTCTGGTGTCTTGTTCATCATGGATTTTTCCCATTAATTCTTGATTTTTTTAAAAATCCTGCATTGAACTATGACTTACCCTGATCACCAAGTGTTTCGGCGCCCTTGAGAAACGCCTCCTCAGAGCCCCATCCATACACCCACTCCCACACCCCAGTCTCCCCGCTGGCCCCAGCCTCCCACCCCAGACTTGCAACACCCGGGGCTACCACCTGGGGGTTTGTGAATCTAGAAACATTTCTGCTCAAGGCATATTAAACGCAATCACTCAATTTTAAAAGTTCCCTTCCAAGACAATAAAGGTATTTAACACTTCCTTTCCAAGGACCAGAATCTCAGTAACTAAACTGTCAAAATGTATCTCCTTTACTTGAAGTGTTGGGATGTATTTTTCATGCTGCTACCAGTAAGCTCCCCGCCTTAAATAAAGGAGGCAAGCCCTAACCACGCGTGAGCAACATCCACGCTTGGCTGTGGGTATCTGCACCTCCCGGGACGGGGCAGAAATCCGACATCTGCTCCCTCCTACTCTCGTCCAAAGACCCAGAACTCCAGCAGCCACAGAGAGGCGCAACCATACTGTTCAGGGCATGTGTCAGGGCGTGGCAGCTACAAGAGAGGAGAGTCTGGAAACAGCATACTTGTTAAAAGATTTCTCCTTCCCCTCTCTTGAGATTTCTGAATCCAAGACATATGCAGCAGCTGGCAGCAGAAATGCATTTCCTCCAGAAAAATGAGAAAAGTACATAAAATACTACAATCAGAGAGCTGCTAAAGCAGTGAGAACACGAGGGGCTAAGACTTCAAGGGTGAGGAACCACGAAGCCGAGCTGACGTCCTGCAGCTGCCTTTCCCTTTGTTCTTCCCTTGTCAACCCCGGGAACCAGAAGGGGGCTGAGAAGTCCCGCTCTACATCCACAAAAAACTGCTGCCACAGGACAGAAAAACAGGAGAGGTTTTGGCAAATGCAGTGTATTCAGGCCGCACTTGACTCAGCAGTAAGAGGAGGACGCAGAAGGGCCCAAAGACGCTGTAAGCAGCGAAGCCCAACACAGAGGACCACGTGCAGGAGGGCTCCCACGTGAGCCGGCCCAGGAGGGCTCCGGCAGGAGACAGGAGGACGAGTGGTCGCTGGGCCGGGGTCAGGGGAATGCAGAATGATGCCGACAGGTACGAGATGGGGGGTGGTGGTTATTTTTAATTTCTTGTAATTTTAAACAAGACTGGATCAAAGAATTATCAGATTTATCATTTTCATAGTAGTTATAGTTCCTTTAGGAATTTCATTTATTTGTATTTCTCTCTTCTTGGTTGATTTTTCTAGAGACTTATTTCCATATACCAACTGGTAGCTTTTATTTGTTAAATATATTCAGAATTACATAAAATAATGTATTCCTTTTCTTCACTTTAGAGGTGAGTTTCTGTCATTTGCAACTCAAAATTTCTTCACTTACAAAATTCATAAACCTAAGTCCTATAAGCTAGCAACATTCCCAATCACCAAAACCCACCCTAGAAGAGGTACTCTTCCGTTCTAACATACCAAGGAACCAGTGCGCTCCTCCTACGTGGCCAGGACCGTTCTAGATGCAGTGAGCACCTCAGTGCATGTAACAGACAGGGATATACACGTGCCAGTAAATATTTAACAACTGTGCACAAGTGCCCCAAAAGAGGGTAAATTTAGTACCAACAGTTTCCACATAAATGCAACAGGTAGCCTTCATCAACAGTGGAGGTCCAGAACAAAACTGTCATTTGAGGACACCCAAATCTCTCTCAGTCAGGTCTCAAGAACCAGGCTAGCCATGAAAGTCGCGTCCATCTCCCGTTCTAGGGTAAGTCCTAACCTAACCTCACACAGAGGCTGTGAGCAAAAGGCACACACACGCCCAGGCTTTTGTATTTTAAGGCAGCTGTGACAAGTGGGTAGAAACTACGCACTACGCACACATTCATTCATTGAATGGTACGTCACCTCAAAAAGGTTCCCATAATGAAAAATTACTTTAATACTCATACCGTTCTAACATTAACTGTTAGTGATAATTTCAGTCTCACAAATTAACAGACTTTTTTAAAGGAAAAGATTGTTACTAAAATGTACATTAAAAACTAGAAGAGCCAAAAATAATTCCAAACCTCCAACCAATCATCTGAAAGATCAGAGGGGAAAAGCGAGGTTGACCCGTGCAGAGCACAGGGCCGGGGTCACAGCGGCCAGTGGGCAGCGTGCTGACCGCATCCTCCTGCTGCTCACACTCACCCACTCGGCCTGGCTCCACTCACTGTTCACACGACGACGCGTCACTGACGGGCGGGCAAGTGACTGGAAGAAACTGACTTTTGCTTGAAGGAGTTGGGATTAACTGCTATGTTCACCACAAACAACACAGCACTTAGTAAACCAGGCAAGAAATGCTACTGCGCACTAAATACAATGCAGTTTAAGAACAAAGTAACTAAAGTGAAAGCTTTGCCAAAACAAACAACAGACTTCCCTCTGTCAAAATGGAAATTACATGAGATTTTGTAGACAGACAAATCAGTACCTAAGCTAATATTAAAACAAGTACAATTTTACCGTCTTATTTTTCAGAAAATGTAGAAGTGCACATATGAATTGCCTACCACTGAAAAGCACTGACCCAGGGATGGCCACTTCAGCTACGAAGGGGTAGCTAGTATGGAAAACGCCTCCCACAGTAAACAAATAGAAAAATGGACAAGATTCAGGAAACAACTTTTTCCAGATCTTGAGACAATGGGCAAGGCAGGGCTGTGACCCCTCAAATGGAGGAAAGCCACCAGGTGAGCGCCACCACTCTCTGGCTGCAAGCAACCCTGGACCACAGCACAGGAAAGGCATCCAAGCAGCGCACAGCAGCCTCAGGAGGCGGAGGAGAGAGGTTTTCGGATCTGGGGAAACTGAGTGAGCTGACATTCATTCGCAAGGTAGAGGATGGGTGATGAAAAAGTTACAGAAAACAAGTTTTAGAAATCTGCACGAAGAGCCAGAAGACAGCACGTTCAGCTGCTGAAAGTAAACGCTGTCAATCCAGAATTCCACAGCCAGCAAGAATTTCTTTCAAAAACGAAGGTGTTTATCAAGAAAGAATGAATAGACAAGGTATGACAGACTCACACAGTGAAATACTACTTAGCAATAAAAAGGAACCAACTACACAGCAACACAGATGACCCTCAACGTACAGTCACGCATACTGTACGGTTCTGTGACATGAAATCCTAGAACAGGCAAGACTGACCTGAGGTGGGAGGGAAACAGCAGTTGTCTCTGGGAGCAGAGGAAACGACAATAAAGATCTCTGCATCCTGAGTACAGGTGCGCACACACACGTGCAAACACGTGGAAAGAGCCGAGAAGCAGTGACACCCCACTGACCGAAGGGCACACTCAGCATCCCAAGCTTGGCCTCTAAAGTCCACTTCCCACAAAAATGAACCAGGGCTACCAGGAAAAACAGCTGCCTCCATAACAGCGCAGAGAAACTACAAGAAACGCTGAGAATATCTTGTGCCAAACAGGGGAAAAAACTCTTAAAAAATAATGAGGACATGTTGAAAGGACACAGGAGATGATCTGAGGAGACAGTCAAATTAAGGAGAATTCTAGCAACAAAATGAATAATGACAGCAATGGATTATAAGACACCGAAGCAAGTAAGAATCCATGAGGGTGCTAAACTGATACGGGTACTGGACGGATGGATGAGTGGGTAAAAGAAGGAGTGAAGAGACGAGGGAAAACTCTCCCTTACGGTAGAACGACGGCTGGTAAGCGAGAAGGAACGGTGGTGTTAGGAAATCACCATTTCACAATTACTTGGTAATAAATGTTTCAAGCAAGAGTCATCAGTGGGTGCCCAGACTATTAGCTGGAGAGTCTGAAAGGTCACATAGCCTCAAACACTACCCTAAGATTACTCATTTATTACCAAGAATACACAGTGATCTTGGAGTGGAGAATCTTGACATTCATCTTACCTTCATCACCTAAGACAAGTAATTCTCAAATTTTAGAACAATTTACCAGGAAGAAAACTGCTATAATTAATGGGGCAAGGGGAAAATGTGAACATGGACTATATACCAGATAACAACACTACCAATGTTAAATTTTATGGAGGGAGAAGAGAGGAACACGGGGGTGGGGGAGGGAGGGCAAGCAGGCAAATGTAATAAACTGTTAACATTTGGTGAATCCAGGTAAAAGGTACTTGGGAGTTCCCTAGACTACTTCTTACAACTTTTCCATAGAAGAAATTTTTTTTCATTAAAAAGAACAAAACAAGGAGCAGCAAACTAGAAAGGGTGCTGGAGGGAGGGGCTTTCAGAGGCAGCCAACCCAACAGTCTGACACTGAGGAAAAAGGCAGAAGTTGTGTTACTGCATATTGAGAATGACAAGTGTTAATATTAAGGACCCCAAGTCATCCAAAAAAGCTAAAACTGAGTTTAATATATTTTAATACATTTTGTTTAAGAAGACCTGTTAAGTATCCTTCAGAAAAATATAAGAAAATAAACAGGGTTAAATGTTTTTTCTAACTCATGCTTCACTGTTTTTTTTTCCTTCTGTTCTGCATATACAATTGAAAGTGAGCCACACTATAACCTCTTAGAACTGTACTCAGCAGAAGCTCTACATGTGTGGGACACCAACGACACACATGATCCAGACACCGTGTGAACGGCTCTCCCATGCCCACATCCACGCAGCAAGGACAAGGCAGCAGGATGGCACCTAGAAATGCTGCCAGCGGTCAGAAGCATCCCAGCACCCTCCTCGGCCTTCAGACCCTGGATCAAGTTCATGCAGAGTCCAGAGGAAAACACAGGGATGGAATCAGACGATGAAAACATGCGGCAGGACAGTCCTAACCTCTCTTCTGTCCCCAAGACACTGTCAGGGAGGCTGCCCCCAGGTCTCTGCTGTGTGCTCACCACACAGAGCGGGGCTGGGCACATGGTGACTTACCACCTATGGGGGACAGTAAGACAGGCCTCTCTCATGCAACAAAGGAGCAGAAACCAGTCAAGGAGGCCCCATGACTACGCACCTCACGTTGTCACTGATTCACGCGGTGGAATATCCTCCCATCATAAAGTAATAGAGTCCAGCCCTTAAAATAGCAGCCTTTCTTATCTTCTAAAGTCAAACAAATTTTGATTTTTAAATGAAAATTTAAAAACACATACACAACTTCCCACTTTTATATCCCCTGCTGCCCTAAACGGGCCTTTCTTAAACAAGGACTTACTGGGGAAAATGCTAAATGACTGCTCGGCAGGACATCAAAAGCACCACAAAGCACCAACAAGCACCTGTCTTGCACACTTTTAAGAAACTGTGCTTACACTCACAAGTAAGCCTTAAGTTCACTGAAGCTAACTTGTATTATTTTCTGTGTACATTCCTGTTATTTCTAGCACTGTAAAATGTAACTGTACCCTCCTGTACAGCCAACTAAGCAAAAGAGCTGAAGACTGCATAGTTAAATTTGTCTCATTAATCAGAGCAAAATTTTTATTAATTTCTAAAGCTGGTAAAACTATTTTTCTGGACAAGAGTGGACCCATTTCCCTGTTTTTACAAGTAGTTGATGAGACCACACTCTCCCCAGGCTGAGCCAGGAGCACGTGGCTGGGAACCACCTGCGGTGGGCCGCAGAAACAGCGCTCACGCCCCTCAGCGTGGGCACCCGTGCTGCACCCACGGCCGCGGTCAAGCCGTGGCGGACAGGGCACAGGGCAGCGCAGCACTGGGGGAGAGGGTCTGCTGGCAGCCCAACTCCCCCCACTGTTCAGTGGAGACCCAAACACTGGGCGCAGGGAGGCACAGCAGGGCTCAGAGCTCCTGGGAAGGAACCTGAAAGCTCGGGGCGCCACCACAGGAAACCCTGAGCAAATCTCTTAACGTCTCCAAGTCCAGTTTCTCATCTGTAAAATGGAAATAGTAAATGCTACCTTACTGAATGACTATAAAAACTTAAATAACATTATAACTATAATATAACACGTCCTCTTTCCTTTACCCAAAGCTCCTGAATCGCACATGTGAGACTGGGAAGGTAAAGACGTGCTCCCCACAAAGCTCTGAGTGTGAAATCGGGCCCACACTGCAGGCAGCGTGTGCACAGAGGACCCGCCGATAAACGCAAGGTCCTGGCCGCATAGGAGAACAGCTGGGCATCTACACAACAGGCGCCCTGGGGCTGGAGATCATCAAAGTCTTTATGGACCTGATTTCTTATCCTTCTGCTTCAGCTTTTCAAAAGGAACCAACCCAGTCACCCTCAGTTTTACACTATCTTGTCATTAACTGCTTACTCCCCTCCAGGATGCTGTAACAAAAAAATAAGAGAGAGGAAGCTAGTAGAAGATGAGACCTGCACAAGTATCCAGCCGACATGAAGGCGGAGAGGGACGCGGATGCAGGAGCAGCTGCCTCAGCCAGACGGCGGGGAGGAAAGGAGACAGGGCACCAGGTGTGCAGACGGCAACTGGAGAGCGGGGGAAGGCCAGGGATTCATCCAGGACCAAGCCCAGCAGCACCCGCGTCCTCAGCACCTGACTCTCCCACACCAGCGGGTACTCGGTTAACCCAGCATTCACCCTCAGATTTAGCAAAATCCCAAGGGGCATTTCTCTAACAACATAAAGCAAAGGTCCCAGCTCCGCGGGCTGACGTGTTTAGAGAAAACCTCTCCTCGCTTTCGTTCAGGGGCCCGCAGCCTAAAAGCACTCTGAGCGCTCGGGTCCTGGACCCACCCGAGGAACAGAGCCAACTTAGACAAGCACTAGTCCGTATCTCTTATCTATTTACAGATGCCCACGGATAGCAGACATACACCTGCATGTGAGAGAAATAAAGAGAAATGAAGATAAACAAAGAGAAAACATGACCTTGGAAGAAAGAGCTAACTTGGGAAAGCTGAAGAAAACTTAGACAAACAAGTAATAATGCTCTGTGCACACCTGGAAAGATCTGTGAATCCTTAAGACAAGGACAGGTTCTTATGAAAGGGGGGTAACCATCAGAAAGTCCAGGATGAAAAATGGCTCCAGAGATGATGACAGCGGCTGGAACCAGGGGCTGGGGAGGTGGGAAATTCACTGCCTTTCATCATCCGCTCATCTATTCCACTGATTTTCAATTACATAAATAAATAAAAATCCACCCTTTAGTCCCTCCTCACCGCCTTGAGGGTAAAGCACATGCTCCCACTATGGCAGTCACTGCTCTAACTCACACATCCCCAAACACCAAGCTTTCCTGTCTCTGAGCCTTTGCATAGACGTTTTCTGAGCCTCGAACACTTCCCTCCTTGATCTCCTGTACACCAGACTCCTTCCCTGGGGTTCAGCGTGGGCATCACACCCCTGGGAAGCCTGTGTTGACCCAGCTGGACCTGAGGTGCCACGAACACGAGCAAGGCAGTCTGCACATTCTCCCACCATGCGACTCAGGAGTCTGGTACTCTCTGCATCCCGAGGGAGATCTACATTCTCTGAGAAAATGAACCATGTCCGTCTTGCTCAACTAGGAAAGTCTCATCATCTAGCACAACGTCTGGAATTCCAGACACTAAAACAAATTCTGAGTCAGCAGCCCCAGGACCTCAGAGTTCAGTCCATCTCCACTGTACTCAGTTGCCCTGATGCTTAAACAATGTCTTCATTCACAAATGAGACCCTTTATTTCAGAAGGGTCTCAAGGCAGCCTTCCTTTCTATCACCTTCCCCAAACCCACTAACCCTGAAAATGGTCTCCACACATATTCCAGCAACTCACCTCCTCCAAAACTTTTCTTTACTTTCCTAGAGTTATGGTTATAATACTCCTCCATCTCAAATTTCTGCCTTCTAATGCAACATCCCCAAACAAAGCAAGAACCTAAACCAACTCTGGCAGAGCAGCTTCAGAAGCAGAGCCATCCTGCGGGGGCCAGGGACTATGATGGGGCTGTCAGACAGATCCAAGGACCTGGCTCTCAGCATCACATCCCTAGGTCCACCTTGTGGGAAGTGAGATTTACTCGTGCGGTTTGATCATTTGTCTACAAGCTGGGGGAAACATCTATAGGAACACTTGTTAGAAGGTATTTTCTTGGGCTTACATATTTTCAAATACTAAGGGAAAATTTAAAAAGCCAAACCAGAATTGGGAGATCACATCCCAGAGCTAAAAGTTCCACTGAGCTGGTTCATCAGGAGCTGGCAGGTCATCTTACCACCCCCGCCCCCGTCGGTCCTTCTGCCACTGCACATCACAGCGTCACATCCAGAGGAAAACTTCTGTGCAGCCTTTACTGTATGTTGCCCCCATGTGACTGCACCAAGTGAGATAATTTTGAGAGCTAATGTTGCTGAAAGGCTACACCTGATGCTCTGCCCCTTGCTCAGATCTACTAAGAGAACTTACTTTGTGGTCAGCATTAAACATCTCTTCGTTCAGCACTTGAGTACAACCCACCTGTGCGTTAAGCAGAAAAGATGCAGAGATGAAATAAAACCTTTGCCCTCAAAGACTCTCAAAAACATATCTGCACCCAAATAAACGTTACAGTTACAGAAAGAAATACATTATCTGGACTGGGCGGGGGCAGTGAAACAAGGTATGGAGCAGTTGGGCTGTGGCCTCACACCCTGTGACAGAATCACACCGGCACAGCCGCAGGGGAGGCTCCTCTTTCAGCCAATAAAGAGCAAAGGGAGTCGAGAAACCAGGGGCGGGGCTTCCAGGCCTCACTAAGAAACCGAAGCCACAGGACACGATCTCCCTTTCCTAGCACCTAGCCTCTGCAGAAACAGAAGTGGGCTGGGGGAGAAAGGCCAAGAGCAGAGGAAAGAGCTGACCCTCAGAAGGAAACGGAGAAACCACCCAGGGCCCTGCCGCTTGGACATCCAAGACAAGGACACTGGCCAACGTGAAATTCAACACAGTGATAAGGTACTGTGGATTCTGAACTCACGCAGCCCAAGTTCACGAGGCCTTTACCAGCACAGCATGCTGGGGAAACACAAAGCTCGCCAATGCCAACGCCCTAGGAGAGAGTCAAGAATCCTCTACCAGCTGCCTGTCCTCAATTCACCACGAGACTCACGAGAAAGAGCAGTCTTGGAAGTAAGACAAACTGGGGCAGGATCTCAATTCTGCAACTTCTAGAAACTCCATGCTACAGCTGTGGAGCACTGAACAAGTTTCAAAGTTACCAACTGACAAATTACAAAGAACCCAATCTCTCTGGGGTTCAGTTTTCCTATCATTAAAATGGGGAAATTCCACTGAATGATAACTGCGAACATTTGTGGCGCTGAGCAAGGTACACATCTCTCACTGCCCTGGAAGATGCTACCATAATGCCTTCGCTGGGTGAGAAGCTAGGTTTAGGCAGAGTTAGTCGGTAGCTGGGTCGCTGTGTGAACCCAGAGCCCCTGAGAATCAGGTATGGAGCAAAGGGCACGTGCTCTGCAGCCAGACTGAGTCTGATTCCGGGCTTTGCATTTACTAGCTTAGTGACCTTTAACCTCTCCGCACTGCAGTTATGCAAATGTGCAAGGGAGAAGAGCGTCCTTCCTCACGGGGTTACCATGAGGACCCAGTCAGCAGCTGAGACCAGCGTCTCGGGATTGGTCTTGGTGTGTAGTGTGAAGAAGGGACCCAATTTCACTAGGTGTCTCATCCCAACACCATTTACTAGAAAGAGCATCCTTTTCCTCACTGCTCTGTGCTGACACCTTTGTTGTCATGAAAGGTCCATGCACAGTCCCTCTGTTTTTGGACTCGATTTGATCCCACTGGTACTAAGCTGCCTACATTACTGTAGCTTTGTAATAAGCATCACCTCCTCGTGGACCTCTTCCCACTGGTTCTCCTTCGGGTGTGCCTTGGCTGCCCTTGACCCTTTGCAGATCTATGCATGTTCTAGGATCACTTGGCAGCGTCCAAAAAAATTCTTCCAGATGTTGTTTGGGATGACACTGAACGTATAGATCAGTGTGTGGAGGATCGGTTCTAGTTTTGGGTTATTACAGATGAAGCCTGTGAATATTTTTGTACTCGTCACTTTGTGGACACAGGCTTTCATTTCTCCTGGGAGTAGTTGCGTGTAGGACTGTCGTGGCTGGGTCTCTGGCAGGGGTAGCTTTTGAAGAGAGTGCCCAGCTGTGTTCTAGAGCATCTGCACCATCGTCTATCCCCACTAGCCGTGTGTGAGTCCCAGTGGCTCTGTATCGTCGGGGCAGCACGCGGTCAGTCTTTTCAAGTTGAGGTGTGTTCCAGGTGTGTGGTGATAGTTCACTGTGGTTTTAATTTACATTTCCCACATGCCTTAATGACACTGAGTATCTTTTTATATGCTTAGTTCATGTAGCTTCTTTGGTGTTCAAATCTTTTGCCCACTAAAATTTTTTTTTCTTATTGGTGGATTCTCTATATATTCTGGATACAGGTCCTTTGTGTTATGTTATACTGTGTATCTCAGCAAAAATATAGAGAAAGTATCTACACACAGAAGGCACTGAACAACTTACACTTTTCTCACCTACTCTGCAAAATTCATTACCTTTTGTTTGTTTTTACTGTATGTCAAAGAAACTTTAAGACAGGTGAAAGAAAAATCAAACCAAAACAAAAAACCCAGGCACAAGTGTAGCAAGGACACTGGACTCACAGTTCAGAAGGCACCATAACTCTGTGACGTCAAACGAGGATTTACAAGTGCTCCTAGTCTCTCTTTCCTCTTTCCATAGCAGTCAGAGGACCTGACAAGAAAAGACAACATGCATATATGAAATCACCTTTTCCACCATTTTTTCAAACTCTAGTGTCCACCCCCTAACCAGTCAGTTTTGTCACCTACCATGCCTGCTGCACCAGACCTGAGATGAGAGAAAAACACAGCATCAAGTCCCTGTCTTCAAACCTGCACTGCAGGTAAGAAAATACATTTAAAAAACTGAAACTATCAAAACCTATCAACAAGCATAAATTAACATGGCATAAAATCAGCTAATAAGTTCAGAGTAAGGTCACCAATAATATTTTGTCTCCTCCACTAAAATTACACTAAAGAGATACCAAAAAATTTTTAAAGCAAAACATAGCTCAGGGAGGACTGAAAGGAGAAAAAGAAACAGAATTCTGGAGGCTGTGAGAAAAGCTTCTCACGTGGAAGATAAAGACCAAAACAAACAGGAGCAAAGAAGAAAAAACTTGGAAGAAACAGAACTGTAACAGATTGGAAGCACAGTAAAGGACTCAGGCGCTCCAGGAAAGCCAGGTCCTAAGCCAGCACTGGAAAAAGTAAGACTCAATTCCCTTTACACAGCAGCATCCCAGAAGGCTCTGGACTGGCAGCTTCAGTGTGGACAGAACTGGGGGCACAAAGGCAGAGGCCTAAATACAGAGGAGCGGGTGAGGCTGTTTAAGCTGAATTCTCCTGCTCCCCACCCCTCCCCACCCCCACCCCAACCATCCCAATCCCCCACCCCCCAACTCAGCTCCCAGAATCCTATAGTCGGAATTCTACAGGAAAGAAACTGGAGAATATTCTTGGGGAATCTGATCAGCCCAGGAAGACCTAAAGATACCGACACTGGGTATTCCCCCACAAATGGCCCACACAGAATACTTTTACTAAAATTCAAAAGGCCCCACCCATATCAGACAGAAGGAAGGGGGCTGGGAGGGAGGGAAGGACGAAGGGAAGGAAACAACTTGAAAGAAACAGAAACTATACACACTGTCAATAACCTAGTGAGAAGAAGCCACTGCACTCAATAAACAAAAATAGGATGCTCTTCTAAAAGAACAAAAAAAGAGCTCTTGGATATTAAAGAACTGGAAAACAGAAATAAACTAAAAACGAAGATTAAGTCAAACTGAAGACACTCCCTGAAAGCAGAATAAAAAAGAAAGAAGGAAGGGAGGGAGAGAGGGAGGGAAAGAGGGAGGGAGGAAAGAAAAACACACTGGAGTGAAAGTATAAGAAAATTACAGAACCTGTCTAGGAGAGCCAGGTTGTGTTTAAGAGGATTTCCAGAAAGAGTAAGAAACCCAAGGGAGAACATCTTCAGCACAGCAACTCCAAAACATTCTCCCAGAACTAAGGAATGAAAGCTGCCAGAGTGAAGGGCCCCACTGAGCACGCAGAACAGTGGATGCAAACAGACCCACACATCATGACATTTCAAAGGACTTGGGACAAATTTTTAAATTCCTACAAGTTTCTAAAGATGGGAGAAAAAAAGTCACATACAAAGAATGCGAAATTAGAATAAGCTTCTGAACTGAGCACCAGCAATACGGAGAACAGGAGGCAAGAGGGCAGCAGCTCTGGATTTACGAAGGAAAGCGAATGCCCACAGAGACCCCTGCACCAGTCACACTGTCAGGCAAGTCCTCTATCATGTACACTCTCAAACAGCCTACCTCTTAAGCATCTTATCTCAAAAAGCCACTGGAGAAAGTCCTCCACCAAAATGTGAGCATAACAAAGAGGAGGAAGTCACGAGACACCGAAAACATGAGCTTGGATGAAGATGCAGGCGTCTCCAGGATGACGGTGAAGAAGGGAATGTAGAAGGCGGTCCTCACCCTGCCCACAGAAGCTGGATCACCTTTTTAAAGTGACTAAACTCTAGACGGTGTGCTCCACCAAAATGACGAAGTCAGTCAAGAAGGACAAAGACAGGAGCTACCACAAACATGGAACTCAACTCCGGGGAAAAGCCAAGGGATGAGAGAGAAGGGACGTCCGGGGCGCTCCTCAGGGATTGGCGCAAGGAGCCTCCAGCTCAGAGGAGGAGAGAACAGAGGGCTCTGGGAAACTGCGTCCCAGAGAGAAAATGTGAAGAAATGAGTCTCCGTGACTGGCCCTGTGAACACTTACTACGAGACTCTGAGAAGGTACAGGGGAAGCAGCAGGTATAAAAAGAACCAAGCACACAGGGGACTGAGCGGTCACAGGAAGACGGACATCCAGCACATCACCCTATGTCCTGTCCACACCGCACTCGCCCCGCAGGCGTCATCGGTGCCTGACCTCCCTTGGTCCCTCACCGCCTTGGAAAGGCCTGTGGAGAGAGCCATTTCTCATCGCCACTGCTCAGAGCCCAGCACAGTGCCTGCCACACGACACACAGAAGCAAAGGTTTTTCTGCATTTACTCATGTTTTCTGCTCTGAATCCCTTTTCCTTTCCAATATGCAAAGTAAAACTTCCCACGTGTCACACACTCTAAATCTGTGCTTCATTAACATGTAAGCGATTCCCTTCCATCACCCTGCTTCCCATGTTCTCAGTTCAGTGTACAACCCAACACGGCCAGCTTCCTGACATCCACCTCTTACCGCGTCCCAGTAACAAGCCTAACCATTACACAGGCACAGCCTGGCGTCAGCGGAGTACTGGTATGCCATGCGCTCCCCTGAGTGTTTTACAAGCACTAGCTCCTTCATCCTCGTAGCCCTAACTAGTTACTGTTAGTATTCCCATCTTATATAAAGGAAGCTAAATGTTAGAGAAACAAGGATATATTTCAAGGTTACACCGCAAATGGGCAAGATCAGGGATTCAAACACGAGCTTATCAGCACTCTTAAGATCGTGATGCTATTCTGGCTTCTCAAATTATTATTGTTAAACCAATGATAATATTATTGTTAAAACAATGAACGATCTGGGCTTTCCAAAGCAAGCATGACAGAAAAATCCTTCCTAAAGCTGAGTAACATTCAACACGACATACTGACAAATTTTAAGATACTCGAATTAAGCAAGTAGGCTGAGCCCCTGGAGAAGAAATGGTCTGCTTGACACTAACTGCTAAATAAGTCCCAAATCCACTATTTCTTAACCCACAACATCCTAACAATGTAAGTTAATTGTGAAGGTCTCCAATGTCTAAAACATATAACCACTTACGTAGACGGCTGTTCCTCTAAGCTCAATCTACCAATAGTTTCTGCACTTAGGCAAGCTGCAACCTACATTCTAAAAAAAAAAAAAACCCTAAATCCAAACAAACCAAAAAACCAAAGGGAAGTAACTTTCTGGAAAACCAAAAATATATAAGGAATGTGAATGTAATTATGAAAATCATCTGGGAAAATAAAAACTTCTTTATGCTTCAAAATAATTTTCTAGCCAAAAATACTCAAATACTAGACTATGGAGCTGCTCACAGTGGGGACGGTGTGCACAGGCATCGCTGCGCCAGGGCTGGTACGGGGTGTGCCATCCCTCCAGTACTAAGCGACACTAAGTGAATACGTTATAAAGAAAGAATAAATAAAGTTACTAAATTCTGAATAAACAGTATTAATAACAACACTAGCAGGTTGCCTGCTGTGTCTGAAGAGTAAATGATGACTATAAACTGCTTTCTAGTTCTTAGACAAAATGATCAAACTAAATCAGGGAATGATTAAGATTAGCCTTCAAATTCCCACAGCAGAAACACCTACATTGTTAGGAACTGTATTTGCTGAACATCAGGCTGACTCTTCCCTGAAGTTTCTAGTCATTTATATGACTAGCCACGGACTAGGAAGTGTGTTATACTACTCTTATAAGAGTCAAGATAATCTCTACTTAACAGATGAGAAGACAAAATTAGAGCTTAAGTGACCTGGTCACCATCACACAGGGCGCAGGCTTCAGATCTGAGACTCAAAGCAAAATCCGCCCAAAGCGCAGGCTCTTGACTAGTGCTCCATTCTGCACTTTAATCCCCCCCACCTGTCTCTCCGAGAGACAGCAAAGTAAACCTGGACAGAATAATTGCAGGAGCTATTTAATCAAAAGTAAGTGCTAGCAGGTAGACAGGAAAGGAGCCTGGAATTCAAACCATCATCAAATTAGGAGATTTAACTATAACAGTCTCCTGACATAATACTCTAAATGTGATGGATACACTGCAAACTTCAGCATAGGAAGAACCAGGTAAAACTCATTTCTCCTGAGAAAAGAAAATCAAGGTAAGTCAATACTGAGATGAAACAAATGTCAGAATCAGCCCACAAAGCCTTTAAAGCAGCTACTACGCAAAGAACTCTATAACCAAGCACGTGCTCAATACACTCAACAGCACAAATTCTCTTTTTCTCTCTCTAACCCACTGGTTACAGCCCCCACTGCTCTGTGGAAAGTTCTCTACCCAAAGTTACCAATAATGTCGAAACTGCTGGATCCAGGGCTCAGTTTCCCGGCCTCCCTGAACCTTCCAGCAGCAACTGACAAGAGCCGACCACTCCCCTCCCCTCGGCCCCAGGATGCCATCTTCACGGCTCCCAGGTGCCTCCTCCTCCTCTCTCCTCCCAGTCAATTCCACAGGCTCCCAAGGCTCTGTCTCCTAACATAATATTCTCCTCTTGTCTACGCTTACCTCCCAGGACAGCTCACTTCAAATGCTGTTTCCACGTTAACAACTTTAAAATTTGTATCTGCAGTTCAGACCAGTGGCCTGGCTGCTATCTGGACTGACTGTCTCAGCTCTGCATCACAGCCACCACCTTATACATTGTCCTGCGCATCACAGAGGAGAAGCCAGAACAACATTTCCTGAAACCCCTTGCTGCTACGACTCAGGGTTGGAGGTAACTAGTAAGAGGCACTCGTGCAAGACTGGTAAGGTCAAAGGGAAAATTACTCTCTGGAGGCAGCCGTGGGCAGAAGCATGGGTGCAGGCAGACGCCTAGGGAGAAAAGGGAATTCACCAACTTCGGCAGCTAAGACCTGGAGTGTGGCTTCCACTAAGAATTCCCAGAGGCTCCTGAGAGAGACACCAGGAACCACCTGCTCCAATCACAGAGATCAGGAGCAGTGGCTCCAGCTGTCCAGATCCCTGTTGATTCCAGAACGAGCTCCAAGGAAGCACTCACTGTGATGGCTGCTTCCTTGACCTTCAACTCTGCCAGCCCTTCCTACGGCAGTGATGGATTCTAACTCCTGTATTTAAAACCATCTACAGTGGCTTCTGTTTTCCTGACCTAACCCGGACAGATAGAGTGTACGCTGGGACCAACTTCTACAACTGAGGCCCATGGACCTCTCAAAGCTCAGGCCAGGTTCTTCCCTACAACTCTCTTCACACTGACCTCTCATCTGTTTATGATAGCCCCTGCTTCCAACTGCTGAGGCCAAAAACGACGGGTATCACCCTTCCACACTCCCCACCCAATCTTGTTGCCTTTTCCAGCAAAATGTGCCCAGAAACTGTGCCCTTGGCATCACGTTCACCAGCGCCACCTTGACTCGAGACACCATCATCATTCTCCCAGGTGACTGCAGCAGCCACTGAGCACAGGTCTGCCTCGGCCACCCCAGTGCCTATTCTCAACACAGGAGGTGACTTGGAGTCTCAGTCAGATGCACCATTTCTCAACTCAAAACCCTAAATGGTGGTCCCTCAGCTGTGTGGGATGACAAGAAGTTAATTGAACCAGTTTGACCACACGACCAAAGAAATGTGCTAAGGAAAAACAAACCTGTTTTAGACTCTCAGCCTTTCAGCAAGAAGAGCTGCTCAGAGTTGAGGACATTGGGAACAGCATCAATAATCAATAAGAGAACAAGACAAGAGATTCTGAGTGGAGCCAGCCAACGTTACCCACTCAGACATTGCTCATTCAAGGAGTCAACAGCACTGAGGAACTGGCCGGCAAGAATAGTCCATGTGGAGCCGCACGTGAGAGGACTTTCAAAGACCTGGCGAACACACTAATCTAACCTAGTACCAGCTGACCTGGAATACAAACGACAGTAAAAATACATGGGGAGCAAACGGGTTAGCTGGACAAAGGTTTACAAAGGTTATGAAAATGTGAGATGTTTAAAGCATTTAAGCAGGGTTATTTGAACTACGGGCATGCACCGTCTCACTCATCAGCAGGCACTGCGCGGGAAGTATGTTACTTTATCGTGTGTTACCGAAACGGCAGCATCAACAGCAGACGTCACTGAAACATCCCAGCTTGTCCTACCACACGGCAGTTTAATGGTGTCTGGTAGGTCTTGTCGTAACTTCTTGACCTGAAAGCCAAGAGTGAAATTTTTCTGAAAAAGACGCTCCTTCAGTTATCACTATTACGGGACACTGTATTCAGTGAAACTAGCTTCTGCTAAAGACTTGATAATGCTTCTCAGTGACTGCAACCTAAATTTATCAGGCACAACTGTGCTTCTATGAGGGACTTCTACTGCAGTGAAGCTATTTCAGTGACAGCCAGCGTTCGCATCCCAAGTCACACCGTGCTCCTTTACACACTTCCCGTGCTATCAAAAGCCAGAACGAGGAGTGAGGTTTCCATCCCCAAATTCGCTGCAGATATATTTTCTAAGTTTAAGCTACAATTTCAGCAGCATTTTTTGAACCTTAATGCAAGTACAATGAAAACTTACATATTTCAAAATCCATTTAACTATGCAATTGAGGCACCCCTCTAACCATCAATTGGAAGTGATTAATCCACAATAAAATGACATGCTAGAAGGCAAATATCAAGAAGAATCTAATAGAATTCTATAAATGCCTTCCAAGCAATGAATATGCTCAATTAAAATGATACACTCCTGCAATGATGTCAGGACCTGAGCGTACCTCTCAGCATACAGACATTTCACATATGCAATACGTGAAACCTCCCTGGCAGATCAGCATTAAGAGATGAGTATTTGCCATTGATTTTGATGACAAGGAGCACTAACTTTGAATTCCAATTAAGAAAAATGGTATCCCTCTCCTTCCCCAAAAGAGAATTCCATTCTTCTCATGAGTAGACCTCTATCATAAAAAAATTATACTGTTATAATTTGGATTCTGTCAATGCAAAACTTGTAGAAAGGTGTTCTCTCTTGCTACAGAAGTACTTACATAATATATCTAACCGTGCCTATCCGTCTGCAAAACCTAAAGCATTTCCCATGTGCCCCTTTACAGAAAAGTTTGACAATCCCTGTCTGAGTCAACTAAGCCCCCACATCTTCTGCACATGGGGACAGTTAAGACACATTTCACCCATCTTCAACTTTCTCAATTCATTTTCTTTTTAACTTAGGTCTGCCACTTTACATTCATTCCTGAAAAATTTTACCTTATTGATCTTAGCATTCATTACAACCTGTCAAAATATTTTACAGTTCTGATTCTAAAAATGAGCTGTCTCCAAGCATGACTCCTAATCTTCATTCAAGTTCCTCATAAAAACATTAGGACAGGTGTCAAGTATGACACACTTCTGGAGACATCTTCACTCTAGTGTAGAAATAATAATAAAGTAATAATTTCTTGAACTCCCTAGTAACGATAGAAATAATAACGTCTTTGGGCTTCATGCAGTAAAGCATTAACCTTGCCCAAAGAAAGGTTCTGTCCTGGTGCAGCTCCTGGGAAGTCACCTCTAAGCCCCTGGAATCTCCTGCCTGATAAGGCTGCCTTAGCTTAGCTGAGGGCCTGAGGTCACACATGCCTCAGAAGAAAGTACATTCATTTTTGGTGATGGCGTATCCTACTTAAAACTGACACCTGTCCATCTCATAGTCATGTGACTATTAAGATTTGCCCAACAGAATGTAAACTTGAGCTCTGTGTAATGTACAAGAGCATGCGGAAAACACATCACGCCCACTGGAGCCCCACACACCTGGCTGGCAGTCTAGTGTCTTGTTTTGTCTCTGCAGGGAGGAGAGGTAGGGGTTGGTGCAGTTCCACCCAGAAGCGGCTGCGTGTGTTTGGGATTTACTTGGCAGCCTGGAATACACCACGTTCCCAGTGACATTCCTGTGACTTGGGATGGTGAGCCTCCCTCACTAAGTCTCTGCAGAGGCCAAATGTGCACGACTAAGAACATGGAGCACCTCCCAGGGTGACGGGCTCCCTTAATAACCCACGGAGAGTCCGGGAGTTCGCCCCCAAAGGAAGAACACCACATTGACACACGGTTCTGCTTACAATTTAACTTCTGAGGATCATGGACCTAGGAGAGAATGTTTCTTTCTCAAAGCAGCTGTGAGTACTAGTATACCCAAGGGCAACAGAGCTTCGTGAACGTGGTACCCAGGAGAAATCCAGGAGCAGTGCTGGAGTTAACCTGGACCCCTCTCCCGGCCCTGCCATGGCATCTGCCTGGTCGGGGCCGGGATATTAACTCAGAAACAGGCTTCAAATTATCCCCTTCTCTCCAGCTCCTCAGCCGCACACTTAATCAAGGCCTTCTTCAGTTGTGTGCACATAATTACTTGATTGAGAGAACGCAGGCTGTGAAATGGCACCACCTGACCTCTGCCCGTGACTTCATTAGCCAGTAACACACGCAGCCACATTCTGAGTGGCAGACGCGTGGTGCCTCCCCTTCTAAAGTGCATTGCTGTGACGCCTCCTGCACAGAGCCTGTAACCCAGTCCACACCTTCCCCACCGTTTAACTCCACTCCACATGGAATCCAGCACAGACTGCTTCCATCCTGCCTGTAACACCAACCTCACCTCCTTCCCCGCCCAGCCCACCCCAGACTCCAGACTGACAAAGCCCCCTGCCCCTCACACCTCCACAGCTGTGCACAGGTTGGGTCCTGTCTTGAAGGCCCTTCCTGCTTCGCATTTTCCACTGAGCTTCTACAGATTCTTTCAGACAGAACCTGCAGTGGCTGCCGCATCTGGTCGAGAGCCAGTTTTTGATAGATCCTGGGCTAAGACTAGTTTTTACCTTTTTAAAAGGTTAAATAGGGAAAGAAAAAAAAAAAAGATATGTGACAGGCCATCTGCGGCCTGCAAAGCCCGAGGTGTTTACTGTCTGGCCCTTACCAGAGAAGGTGTGCCGATGCCTGACCATCTCTCCAGTCCTTAGAGCACTACTGTGACAAGGCTACTGTCACGCCACACTGCGTCCTGCGGCCTGAGCCAGCCCCGCTCCCCTCTTGTCTGTACTGCCAGGGCCAAAGATGGGCATTTAATAAATACTGAACGAATGAATGAACTGACAAGACGAGCTCAGGAACAGACCAGGCAAACACGTGAGCGGAAGAGCCCGGGCCTGTGTCAGTCTGGTGGAGACCCTAACCCCAGCACTTCCCATCTGTCCACACTGTACACAGCAGCTACATATACCCCCAGAGGCTGAGATCGTAAACACTAGACTTTGTAGACAAGGACACTAAGAATCAGAGAAACTAAACAACTTGTCGGAAGTCACATGAAGCAGAGGGTACAGCTCAGTGGTGGAGTGTGTGCTTAGTGTGCACAAGGTCCTGGGTTCAATCCCCAGTATCTCCATTAAATAAGTAAATAATAAATAAATAAACCTCATTACCTCCCCACTAAAGAAAAAACAAAACAAAACAAAAAAAGAAAGTCAAGTGACAACAGGCAGGGAGGCATATCAGAACCCAGGGTTCTGTTTCCCAGATGAGACGCTCTTTCTATTAACAAGACCTGCCCTTCACACAAACTACGTTCCTAAACACCTTCATTATCAATACTTGACACGTTAAGGGAGAGATGAAATTTAATTTGACTCATTATTTAACTTTGATCATTTAAGTCAGGGTTATTTTTTGTAAACAAATAAAACAAAAATGAAGTAGATACCCAAAATAAGCACTAGGCTAAAAGACCTTGGTATAACCACAAACTAAAAATTGGTTTTTTTCTAAAACAGTCCTTGAGAAAGTAAAATTAAACAGCTTAATTAACAAACGCCACTGAAAGGAGGCAGCTGCAGCCTCAGCACGCGCCCCTGCCTGTCAGCTAAGCTGAGACACACGGGCAGTGAGCAGTCACCTGTCCTTAAGCTTCAGTTTGGGCAGAAGAGCCCAAAAGCTGATTAACATACATTAACACCTCACCTTCAGGCAGGAAATAAAACAAGTGTTCCCAGAGACAGACATGAAATATAAGAAACTCTACTAACTAAAAAAAAGTAATAAACAAATAAAAAATTTTAAAAAAACTACTAATTAAAAAATTTAGTCTACTCTACTAGTCTATAATCCTTATGCATAGCTGGAGTTTAAGTAGCTAGGTGCTCAGAAGTTTCTGAGTTAGGACGATGATGTAGCCAAACTGAACCATGATTTCAGTCTATTAGAGAAAACAGTAATTTCAAAGAAGCAGTTCCATACAGAATACATTTTCTGACTACAATCCAATTTTAGAAACGAATCACAAGGCACATCAAAAAAAAATGCATTCATTTGGAATTTATCAAACACTAAAATAAATCATGAGTCATCAAAGGAATCTTATTAGAAATTAGAAAATGTCTAAAAACTGAACATATGTATTCAATGAAAGAATAAACAGTTTATAAACTAAATAATAAAAATACCTCACATCAAAATTCACACCTTGGGTAGAGAAAGATTCCTTAAATGAGGCAAAATAATAATAATCATAAAGGAAAAGACTGATAAAGTGGACGATATTAAAATTAAGAACTTTACTTCCAAGATACCTCTAAAGTAAAAAGACAAAGCACAAACTGAAAGAAAACACCCACAACTCAGAATGACCAAGGTTAGCAATCCACACACAGGAAGAACAGCTACAAGTCCATAAGAAAAACACACAAAGAAAATTAGGCCAATGTTCACAAGTCCTTCAGAGAAGAGAGAAGGGATATGGCCAGTACACTAAAAGAGGATCAGCACAATTAGTAGTAAGAGAAATTCCAATTTAAAGCCACAAACAGCTACTATTGCATAACCACCAGAATGGCAAAACTGAAAACAAAAGACAAAATAAATTCCTGGCAGGGATGCAGAGCAACCAGGACTCGTTCCTTCTCTTATCAGTGGGGATGTAAGTTGGCAGAGCACTTTGAAAGCACTTTGGCAGTAAGCAGTCAAGCTGAGGACCGGCCAGCCCCAACCGGCAACCGCACTCCTCTGCCTGCAGGCTAGGCATGTCCACGCACGTGGGCAGCAGGAGGCTGTACAGCAGTGTTTGCAACAGCAGAAAACTGGATACAACCCAAGTGCCCACCAACCATAGCCCAGACTACACAACAGTGAATGTGAACAAACAGTGACGCTGTCCGGGCCTCCGACAGTCTCAGCATCACAGCGCTGAGGAAAAAGGCCACGCAGAAACACACAGCGTCATTCCCTTAACATAAAGTTCAAAACAGACAAGACCAGCCCAGAGCAGAAATGATAAACACAATATTCATTCAGTGGCCGCTGTTCTAAATGCTGCAGATACAGTGGTGAACAAGACAGCCATTCTGCCTGCAGAGTTCCTGTCACAGCAAGTGACAAAGAAAAGTAAAGCCGGATGACATCGGATGGTGAAGGGCCTGCAGGAGGAGGGCGCTGAGGGGGCTGGCGGGAGGATGGGCACTGAGGCTCTGCACGTGGGGGACGCTGGGGCGCAGGCCTGCAGGGGGGCACGCTCCACATCCAGGGGGCTGCGGGGGCCCGGCCTCGCTCGCTCGCTTCTCCACACCAGAGGGGCACACTGCCACCCAGGCCAATCCGGCCCCATTGCTGCTTCCTGCACAGCCCATGAGCTAAGAATGGTTTCCATACTGTATGTGACAAAAGAAATAATTAAAAGAATCATAACATTTTGCAGCATGTGAAATTACATGATATTCAAGTTTCAGGGTTCAGAAATGTAACTGTACTGGAGCAGAGACAACTCATGCCTTCACCTGTGGGCAGGCCGCCCCCGCGCTGGAAGGGCAGGCTGAGCGCTGGCGACAGGCGGCAGTGGCCCGCGGAGCCTAGTGCTTCCTGTCCAGCCTCCACAAAAAAGCACCCAAACTTTGAAAACTGATGCCATGCTACTCAAAGTAGGGCCACGGACCACAGCACTGGCACCACCTGAGAGCTGGCTAGAAATGCAGGATCTGATGCCGCACCCAGACAGACTGAATTAGAACCTAAAATTTAACAAGATCCCTGGATGACGTATGTGCATTTTACAGTCTGAGAAGCCCTGACACAGTGCACACAAGCACTGTATTTTGAAGTAGTTTATCCATTTCAAAGACACACCCTAGAACAGTTCACCTGAGCTTGCACCTCTTCTACCTGCTCTCTGATCCCAAAACAAAGGGAGACACATGCTGGCAGGCCACTCCCCAGGTGGCCATGAGGAGGGCTGAAATGACCACCTCATGTCTGTGACCCTGACTTCTTCCCCAGCCACCCTGTGTCCCACTTGTCCTCTTCATCTTTCGGACAGAGCCAGCGGAGCCAGGCCCCACTCACTGAGCCGGCTGAAGCCCTCCTCCCAAGTAGCAGACTACAGACAAGGGCTGCAGGCACAGGCCCAGAAGCCCCCGGGAAGCCAGCAGAAGGGGGGCAGTCAGGGCCGCTCCAGCACGTCCTATGATCCCACCAAGTCCTCCCAAGACTGGTGCTCTGAGAGATAAAACAGAGCTTCCCACCCAGCCCTGACAGTAAACACTCTTCCCAACTCACAGAAAATACTGAGTGAGTGGACGGACTGTCCTTTCAGAACATCTTCCTAAATCTGTGGCTTCTGCCACCTCTATTGATACTAGGACCTAATGTAAGGTGCGGTAAACCAGCCTTGGCCTGCTCCCACCAGCACGGAGCTCTGCCTGCACCTTTCTCCCACCCAGCACACCTCCTCCAGCCTCCCCTCGCCCCCAAGCTAATTCTGTTGATCCCTCCAGAGTCGGGGCCCAGGCGGCCAACAACACCCTGGTCACTGGACTACGACCAGCCCAGGACAGGCATTCAGCTCAATACAGAGTAAATGTGTTCACAAAGTCCCAGCTAAATGGGCAGATTGGTGAGTTAACCGTAAGTACTCAGTGGCTTCCTCATCCGTGCACCACAGCTTCCCCGCTCCCCACCCACACTGGTCTGCGCACCCACACCGCCCAGTAAGCCTACTGAAGGGGCTCAATCATGTTTGGGCTGGATTCCAGAAAAAGTCCAACTTTAAGCAGCAAGGACACCTGTGTGGGTGGCTCTCCACCCACAATCACAAGGCCCGGCGAGGTTCCCAGGGCCGAGCCCGTGCCATCCAGCAGGACCTCCTGCGACGGGGAACACGCTCTGTACCTGCACTGTACCCCGTGGGCGCCACATGTGGGTGCTAAACCCTTCATTGTATTTCATCTTAATTAAATGAAGGAGATCATTCCTCGGCTCCTTAACTGCAGGTTATGCTATTCGGTCCAACCCTCCACTGAAAAAGGCTTAAAAAGATGGACAGGACACTCCAAAAATCTTAAAAGCAAGCAAAAACTGACAGGACCATCAGGAAATACCTGGTCAAAATTAAAGTAAAATCAGGAACCCAAAGAGAGAGACAAGCACAGAAACCACCTCTGCCCTGAAGTCATTTGCCAATTCTGAAATTTTCAACTTTCCTTTACATAGCAGTGCAGGGAAAGAAGGACAGGAATCAAAGGCTGCCCCCCCCCCCCGCCAAGTGTCTCCCCTCCTCCATAAGCAGGACCCCAAAGGCTACACAGCTCAGGATGAGAGTAAACCAAAAGTGAATCATCTCAGCAGAAAAATTACAGGTCTATGTGGTCCACAAAACCTCAAACCCTGACTTGGTTTAAGGTGATCCCAGACTGGCTGAAGCAAAAATGCTCTCTGGAGGCAGCTACCTGCATTCTCAATTCAAAAAGGTCCTACAAGTGGTTTGGATCCATATCCCACACTATCAGCAAAAACCATCTCAAAATGAATCATAGACCTAAATGTAAAACCTAAAACTATTAAAATTCTAGAGACGGGAGAAAACAGGAGAAAATCTTTGTGACCAAGGATTAGGTAAAGACTTCTTAAATACAACACCAAAAAAGAACAGTCCATAAAACAACAAACTGATAAATGGGACATCATCAAAATTTGTAACTACTGCTCTTCAAGACACTGTTAAGAGAATGAAAAAAACAAGCCCTAGCATGGGAGAAAAGCATACAACATATCTGAGAATAGACCTGTATCCAGAATACACAGAGAATTCACCAATAAGAAAAAAAAATTTTAGTGGGCAAAAGATTTGAACACCAAAGAAGATACATGAAGTAGGAATATAAAAAGATACTCAGTGTCATTAAGGCATGTGGGAAATGTAAATTAAAACCACAGTGAACTATCACCACACACCTGGAACACACCTCAACTTGAAAAGACTGACCGCGTGCTGCCCCAACGATACAGAGCCACTGGGACTCACACACGGCTAGTGGGGATAGACGATGGTGCAGATGCTCTAGAACACAGCTGGGCACTCTCTTCAAAAGCTACCCCTGCCAGAGACCCAGCCACGACAGTCCTACACGCAACTACTCCCAGGAGAAATGAAAGCCTGTGTCCACAAAGTGACGAGTACAAAAATATTCACAGGCTTCATCTGTAATAACCCAAAACTAGAACCGATCCTCCACACACTGATCTATACGTTCAGTGTCATCCCAAACAACATCTGGAAGAATTTTTTTGGACGCTGCCAAGTGATCCTAGAACATGCATAGATCTGCAAAGGGTCAAGGGCAGCCAAGGCACACCCGAAGGAGAACCAGTGGGAAGAGGTCCACGAGGAGGTGATGCTTATTACAAAGCTACAGTAACGTAGGCAGCTTAGTACCAGTGGGATCAAATCGAGTCCAAAAACAGAGGGACTGTGCATGGACCTTTCATGACAACAAAGGTGTCAGCACAGAGCAGTGAGGAAAAGGATGCTCTTTCTAGTAAATGGTGTTGGGACGAGACACCTAGTGAAATTGGGTCCCTTCTTCACACTACACACCAAGACCAATCCCGAGAGTATTATAAAGTTAAAGGGGAAAGGCGAAATCATAAAGCACTTAGAAAAGTACAGAGGAACTAAGTCCATAACATTAAGGTGGGGAAAGACAGAAAAAGCACCAACTATAAAGGAAAAGACTGATAAAATGCACTACATTAAACTTAAGAACTTCTGTTCATCATCAAAAAAAAAAAAAAAAAAAAAACCAACAACCCACCGTTGAGGCAGTGAAACTGCTGACAAAGTAGGAAGAGACAGTAGCAAAATATATAACAGAAGACTTGTGGTCTGAATATATAAAGAAGTCTACGAATCAATTTTTTAAAACCTAATAGAAAAATACGGACACTTCACAAAACAGTGAATCCAAATGGCCAGTAAATGTACAGAAAGATGTGCAACCTCATTATAACCAGGAAAAGGCTATTTAAAACCACAAGGCAGGAATCCTACAGAAACCACCAGAAGGGGTGGTGAGGGGAGACTGACAGGAGACCAGAGACAGAGCTGTGCTGAAGACGCTATCAGAGAGAAGGCTGGGGACAGTTCCTGAGAAGTAATGGGAGAATGCTACTGACATTACTGAGAAGCTGCCCTGAGCTGGGCGCTCTGAAGTCCACTCAGCCCTCTGTATCCACCTGTTCCACACTGAAAATACTGGGAAAAAATTCCAGGAAGTTCCAAATAAAAAAACTTGAATTTGTCACACTGGCAGTAATTTACATAGCACTGCACTGTATTAGGTACTATAAGTAATCTAGAGATGATTTAAAATATACAGGAGCATGCGCATAGGTTAAATGTAAATACTACACCATTTTACATAAGGGACTTGAGCATCCAAGCGATCTGGTATATGATCTGGGAAACAACTCCACAGATAACCAAGGGACGGCTCCTCATTTAACAGGAGTCATATTAACAAAAGACCATTAACTAGAAATTTAATTTCATCTGACCAACTTTAAGGAGAAAGAAATTGTTCCAAACAGCTCTTTCCCACCAGCTCACATCTATTATTTTGCCTTCATAGAGCTGCAGTTGACTGAAAGCTTGATCACGAGGAGGGGATGTTGGGCGGGGGTAAAAATTCACATGGAAACAACCTGCTTCTCACTGTTTTCAGATTTTATCACACTTAATTCCATCTGTCTTTGCCTAATTCTTCTTCTCTACCTTTGTAACAACTTTCACATACTTAACACCACCTTACCACAAAGCCCCCACTAAAGAGCCATTTGCGTTAGTCTTCATGGTTGACCCCTTCCAGGGCCTCAGCAGGAGAGACTCTTCCTCAGTCAGCAACAATTCCTGACTGACCTTACACTACTGTAGTAAGAGGAAGCTGTGAGGGGACCACGGACATGTGACGGCTAACACAGAATCCTTCTCCCTGAGCTTACAACATGCTGTTTACCAACAGATGCAAGCAGTTCTGCATTAAACATAAATAAGGCACGTTATTAATCCCATCTTGGTGTACTCACTTTTACTTAGCCTTTTTTTTAGGGAAAAAGGAAAGGACAAAAAGCAAAACAAAATTTATTAAATCTAGATGTGAATTTAATGCTAGGCATAGAATCAATTCACACAGTACTGCTTCATTAGTCACCCCAAGAATTGGCAATCACTCTGACTCTAGTATGAGCTAGCCAATTTTTCAGCACCAAAACAAAAGGGAACGTGTGCCTTAAGCACTCACATGTACACGATCTCCTGCTATTTGCCAAAAGCCACAAGTCTAGGAGCCAGACAAACTATATATCAACATAAGACTGCTCATTTAAAATCCACACCAAGATTAAAAAGAATTAAGCGGTCTCAGCATTAAAGACTGCTGCCTGAAGTGAAGGCAGTCTTGTCAGCAAATCTAAGTGGTGAAAAAGAGACCACACACATACCTCTGCCATTTATGACCAACTTTTGCCTGTAATGACTGGCATTTCTTTCAAAGCACTCTAAAGGAGGGGTTCACAAACACCAACATGCATCGAAAGCTCCCGGACAGCAAGTTAAAACCAAGTGCTTGGCCGGCCCCCAGAGTCAGCAGGTCAGAAGCGGGGGTGGCATCTGCACCTCTAACCAGTTCTGGGAGAGGTGCTGCCGGCGAACTGTGCCTCCTGCGAGAACCACAGCAAACAACTAAGGGGAAACTTGCTGAGGAAGAACAACCTGCTCCTTCTCACCCAAATGTTGACTCTTCCCCAGCTAAGTTAAGGGAAGCAACCTGTCACTCTCGGAAAGTTTTATTTGAACAACAGTAGGACAGTAAAGGGCTTCAGGGACAGGTTCCGGGAGAGCTAGCATGCTGTATAACCTGCACTGTAGCAACAGGAAGGTGACTTTTTAACAATGGTTTCAGGGCATAATGTAAAACCCTTGTAAAGCATCCAGTGAATCCAGCTGATTAGGAAAAGATATATCACAGCTTCTGGACCAGTAATCAAGGACTTTTCATAAATCCCACTCATCTTCTGTCACCTTGGGCAATTTTCTAAGTCTTCAGAACTTAGGCTGAGTCCTAATGCATACAAGAGCAATTCTTACAAGATAACTTTCTAGGAAAAAAGAACATTTCAAAATTGTCACAGAGCAGAGCACTACTTTTTTCCTGGCACAGGTTTGAGGACAGCAGTAGTCTAAAATAAAGCAGACACAGATAAGAATACAGATAACCCAATTCTTCCCTGGGGTCAAGTCTCATGTGGCTTTTAAGTGAGGTCCTTTACCAAGCCAAACAAAAACCAAGACTAATGCAACAGCAGTTCTCCAATAATGATTCTCCAATAGTTAATAAGCTGGGGTTCTTTTATTCAATAAAAATTTATTGTATCAGACACTGGGAAAGCAATAGTGTGAAACAAAGTTTCTGCCCTCATGGTGCCTAAATCCTCATGAATAGACACAAAATCCACTAAAAACCTACAACATATAAAGTGATTTAAGCTCCTTCTCAGGCCAGCAAAGGCAAACACGGTGCTGTGGTCATCAGTGACAAGGAGCACCAGTTCACAGCAGAACCCAAACCACCAGATGGCAGGACTTTCAGCACAGAACATGGAGGCAGCAGGGAGACCCTGGGCACAGACAGCCCAGACGACTTTCTAGGTTCTCCAAAACCTTGGTTTTGGCTCGCTGGCCCCAAATAAAGGAGCAGAGTATATGTCAACTCTTAAAAGCAGAATGGAAAATTCTAAGTTGGTGAGAATGAACACATTCATTTCAGAAACATTTCCAGAGCAGCAGCGTGTCAGACTATAAATACCAGGATTACAAGGGGCTCACACTTGTGTGAGAATTGCACAATCGGTTTTTCCCTTACACACTCTGTGCTTCCCACAAAACTGTACTCAAACAATCTACACCCCAACAAAGTCACCAATGAAAACCTCTGTAGTGTGGAGGTTACTAAAGCACGTCTTTTGACAAATAAAAAGCATCAATCACTGTACCATGCACTGTATGTTTTTACCTACCTAATTCTGAATTAATTTCTAACAATTTTGGTATATTCATTAAAATGTTCACCTACACTATATTGGCCAGACTGGAACTTCACGGTCTGAAAGTGTGGGAGTCAAACAGAAAATACAATTATCTAAACCTTCCCAGACACGGTCATTACACTAGCACACTACTTACTCCTGCTCCAAAACACTGCAGTATGGTTTCAAAGGCTGCTGCCTTCCAGCCAGGGAAGCCCCACACACGCTGCTGGGAGCCTGCACTGGACAGTCCCTCAGGTCTGGCCAACCAGGACCTGCCACCTGTGAGCTGCAGGCCCAGGGTGAGCTGCCCTGGCTACACTTGCAGGGTTTCACCTACAAAACGAGGCTGTAAAGAGCACGACAACAAGAGTTCTGGTGAGGAGTGAAGGAGCTGGAGCAGCACAGCACCAAGCTCAGGTCTGGCTCAGGTGTTCAACAAACGCAACTTCCGGAACAGAGCCCCTCCCATATGTAATTCGCCAGTAAAAGATAGTAACACCCACAACAACACGCAGTACCCACGCAGGCACCCAGTAAAGTTCTTCCCCAGCACTGGATAATATTCAAATGTGTAACTTTAGTCATTTTTCTTGATCTGAAAAAATGAGTTTATAGTAAATGGCAATGTACCTGAATATGATTTAGGCAGCATTATTTTAACTAAATACAGTTTGTAAGGAAACTATCTTCATGTTCTTAAAAATAGGTAAACTTTGTGGTGATGCTACTAGTATTTTTCTCTGAGGCTTCCAACTGCTAAAGAGTAGGAACAGTGCCACTCGGGGAAAAACATCTATTTCCTACTTTTGTCTATAAACCATTTCATTAGTGTGTATGCAAATCAGACTATGATTAACAGTCTTTGCTAAAAATTCCATTTAAACTGAAAGTTTAACTATACTTGATTATATGAATTTTATTTGTATCATACAGCCTAGTAGAAAACAATAAATTGTTGTAGATAGAAACAGAGGGGGTTCCTCTGCTGCTTTATAATCAGAAACACATTTGTGTAGTTCTGAACAGTAAGAATTGGCACAATTCCTAGAAATTAATGCCAGGAACTGGTAGATATGAATTTCATTTCTCTTGTACTAGGCTGCCTTTTGGTAGCCATGAAATGAAGAAAAAAAAAACCTTGCCAAAATGTCAGTAGAGAGAAAAAGTAATAAAGGATCAAATAACCCACTACTAAAGAGTTTCACAGAGAAGAAGGAAAAAAACCTAACTTCTATATGTAGTGGGTGAGACAGAGAAACACAGGTGCACCCAAGGTGAGCTGGAACTGCTCTCCATCCTTTTCCATTCCAAGGACCCTTCTATGGATTGATAAGCAACTTAACACCTGAATGCTTATTTGCATTCATAAACTTCCTGGAGTGCATTACTATTGACTCAGATAAGGTCATTTACCTTGCCCAATTTTTTTTAAATAAACATTGTAAGTAACTTATATAGACATATGTAAAAATTCTCAATGATTCCCACAGTAATTTTTTGCTAATTATTTAAGGGATTTTAAGTATGGAGAAATTAATGAAAATACGTTCTTAAACTGGAGCTTCCAGGCAAAATACAGTGCTAAAGAAACGAAACTTTTCTGATTTACTAGCAAAAAAAAAATTCATTTCACAAATATGATAAAAATAACAAAACTTTTAACATCACTGAGATTTAAAACAAGTTACTCTACGTGAAAATTTGCCCAAATTGCAAATGTTTAATTTCAAAAGTTAAAGATTTACATATTGTATTAACAATTTGAATTGCATCTTTTGTTACCCTTAAGACAACTTTTAATTATTTTTCTCAAAATTAAGATACCTTAAAATACAGGAAGAAAGGTTTCCATAAAATCTTTAGAGATATGAACTAATAATCTACCTCTCTCACTTAAAATAACACCCAAAGAAAAACCAATAATTTTAAAAATTATCTTTTACTACACATAATATTTTATTATATTGTAGACTATATATGCATATATAAAATATAACAGAATAAGTTCTTCTGAGGGAGCTAACCAGTATTTTTTTTAAGAGGTTAGCTTTAATAATACAATTTGTTATTTAGACAAGTTCTCCAACTTCCTAGTAAGAAAAATTTTCTAGCTGGAGAACTCAGTTTTGAGAACTGGGACATTACGTTCTATACTTTCCATCAATGGGCACGGAGTGTTACAGAAGCGATTTTAGCTAAAATCTTTTTAATGACCCTTACTGCCTCTCCTAACTGCCACTTTCCCCAGACATTTCACTCCTGATCCCACAACGACTTCTCGCGTTCAGTGACTGCCAGCTTCCGAAGATCTCGAGTAGGAGTCCCCACGCTCTCGGCCCCCACACTTAAATACTAAGTTTTGGAGTCAATGTCTTTATTTATCCAAGGATTTGCTTCTGAATGCATCACCTTCGAGTGACGTCTAGGCCCTTCTATTCAGTCCTTTACTGAAGTCCTACCTGGGCTCCTTTAAAAGGGAACATGTGTTTTAAACAATATTTTCCAGGGCTTATTATTAAATTGGATTACTTAATAATGACCTGAAAGAAGTTCTTCAGAGGAGAATCTGCAGTATTCGATCTTGCTGTTTCTGCAGCACTTAGCACACAGAAGTGTTCAGAAAAGACCATGATGGTAACTCAACTGGCTTTTCCGCCATAAGGACAGCCACAAATATAAAACAATACACTCATCAAGATACTGAAACACAGTATGTTTCTGAGTTGAACACTGAAACACAAACTTCCTTTAAAAGATTCATGTGTTTCAATATTAAAAATTCGGTTTTAAAAATTAACTCAACAGTACGTCTGGACCAAAATACTACCTACACTGTAGCTCAACAAAGTAAGCTGAATGCTAATTTATTAGGAACCTTTAGTCACTTCAGGCACGTAACTTCCCTCCCACTTTACAGAGTCTGTCAACGATCGGACAACTAACGAGAGGGCCTAGCTGTGTCATTTCAAGAAGGAGACGATTTCATTACCTGTTTTACAAACAAAACATTAAGGGTGAGGCTCTGGTATTTCATTTCAAACTGTAACGGCCTATTTTTTCGATCATGAAAATGTTTACATTCTAAGTAAGAATCCCAAGGATGGTCGTCTTAAGTAGATCCCCAAACTCTTACATTGCCTTCAACTTGACTGTATTTCAACCAGTACTCGTCTAAATTACTACAATATTACTATTATCTAAGTCTCACTGCCAAAAACCCAGCTGCAGGCTAACTATGCCAAAATAAAACTGTTGAAATGGCTAAGGGAAAAAAAAAACTTTACCCTTAGTGCACTAAGCTACAAAATCCTGCAATTAAAAAAAACCGAGTACTATCACATCAAAACAAGTAATGGCACGCGAACGCACACACACCCCCTCCCTGTGAGGAAGAATGGGGTGCTCGGAAAGGAACGCAGAGCCGGAGAGAAACGGCACGCAGCGCTTCCACCAGCTGGCGGGCGCAGCAGAGCCGGGGGCCGGGGCGAGAGGAGCAGGAAACTTGGGAAGCGCACTGAATCACACCAGGTCCTCAGGGCTACCGCCGAGAAGAGCACCGGGCTTCAGAAAACTTGAGCGCCGGCCGCCCGGCACGCGGGTTCGAGGCCCAGCCCTCCCCGCCCGCGGGCCGGCGAGTCCTCTCTAGGCGTCCGGCCGGCCCCCCGGCGTCCTCGTCGGTCTCCCTCTCCCCACTCCTTCCTCTCTCTCTCCCCTTTTGTTTTGGAGGCACTTGGCCCGCTCCGGCAGAGGCCGGCCGTCCTCCCCGAGTCCCCCGGCCTCGAGCCCCTCGGATCCTCCGAGCCCCCGGATCCCTCGGCCTCCCCATCCTCCCCGAGCTCTCCGGCCTCCCAGCGCCCCCGCCCCCAGCCTCCCCGAGTCTCCAGCCTCCTGGCAGCCCCCAAATCCCCCGCTTCCCCGAGTCCCCGGCCTCACCACGTCCCCCGGCCTCGAGACGCTAGGACTGTCCGCGCCCCGAACCCCCGGCCGCCCAGCGCCCCCCGAGCTCCCGGCCTCCTCGCGCCCCCGGCCTCCTCAGCCCCCGGCCTGCCTGAGCCCCTGGCCTCTCCGGGCCGCGGCCGACCCGGGAGGGGCCGGTCTCCGCCGCATCCGCCGCCGGGACTGGTCGGTCCGCCCTGCTCGGCCCTCCGCCCTGGGGGCCGCGGCCCTGCCAACCACCAGCTCCGGGAGTCGGCCCTCACGCCCGCCCGCGCCCCGACTCCGGCCCCGGCCCCGGCCCCGGCCCCGCACTCACTAGGACCGCGCTCGGCGCCGGGAGGCGAAGGCGGACGACGACCAGGCGGCGCCGCGGCAGACGGGCCGCACTCCTCCCACGCCTCACGCCGCGGGCGCACAGCGGTCCCGGCCCGGCGGCGGCGGCGGCGGCGGCGGCGGCGGCGGGCTCGCGCCCTCGGGGCCGTGCTGCGTCGGCGCGGGCCGCGCGTACGCGGCGGCCGGCTGAGGCGCGCGCCCCTCTCCGCTGCGCGCTCCCGGCGGCGTCCCCGTCCCGAGCTTCCGCCTCCCGGGAGCACTGGGCATGCGCGCCGCTGCCCGCGCATGCCCAGCACGCCGCCGGGCTTTGCGCCCGGGATCGCGCAGGGGGCGCCCGGCCGGGGTTTCGGGCTGGCTGGGGCTGCGCGCGGACGTGGTTGCCGCCCTGATTGCGGCCCAGGGGAAGCCCTGGCCGGGGGCGGGAGCGGCGCCCCGCCGAACGGATGTCCGGGGGTCCCACCAGCCAAACTCTGGGCGAGAGGAGTCGGGCGGACTTCAGGGAAGCCGTCGCCCCACTTCCCTGCCCAAAACCCCAAACGCGGCCCCTCCGGAGGCCTCCCTGGTAGGCTGCCCTACAGCCGCCCCAGGGTCGGAACCACAGCTGTCGGGACCCCGCTGTGTTCCCGGGCCGGGCCCAGGTCCTCTCCTGGCTTCACGCCCACTCTGATGAGTTTGGTGGCCCCTGACCCCTTTTCAGATAGGGAAACAGGCTTTGGGACTTGTTCCGTGGCATCACAGAGTGCTGAGCCGTACCAAGATTTGATCTTGGAAGATGCTCTGAAAAGAGCTTTATGAACCGGCTTAGAGGTAGACACATCTACATGAGCGCCAGCGGGGCACTGATTGGGGCCATTAACCCCCAAGGCGCTGGTCCCCTAGGTGTTGAGGCTTGAAAAGGAGGTAGCAGCTGGCTAGGGGCCTCTTAGGTCGGGCTTAGGTGCCTGGCACTTATTCTTAGGCAGCAGGGAGCCTTTGGAAGGATTTAAGCAGGAAGTGATACCTGATTTGTGTTCTTTAAAGAAAATCACGGCAAACCTTGCAGTAGGAAGTGAAACCAGAAGCAGAGCAACTTTCACTTTCTCGATGCCACTTCGATCCTCGCCGCAAGGGGGGAGCCAGGCACACTGTACTCCTTTCTAAAGGTGAACTCCCTCAAGCTCGGAGAGGTGACCCTGCATTCCCTCCTCAGGAGCTATCATTCGGTTCTAACAGGTAAAATAAACTGCTTTCACTTAGCAAGAGTTTTTACCATATTTAAATTTTTTTTTATTCTTTCATGAAATGTATATGACTGGTTTTTTTAGACTACATTTAAGAGTGTAAGGAATTGTGCCTCTCGGTGTTAGTCCCAGGGCCTTTGCATGTCTGTTTGCTGTACCTGGGGTTCTTGCCCTCTGCTTGGACCTTCTTACTCCCTCACTTCCTTCAAGCCCAGATGTCACCTCATTAGATGTCATCTGATCACTCAGTATGTAATTGGAACCACCCACTCCCCTCCACCCTTTCACACACACTCCCCACCCCCATCTGTTCTGTTGTTGTCCAAAGCACGTATTGTTCACCACTGCCCAACACTGTTTGCTTGTTTATCTCTGGATTTTCTGCTCCCTCCATGAGAGTATTAGAATCTCTAGAGCAGGGACTTTGTTTTGTTCACTTCTGGGTCCCCAGCACATAATAAAATATTTGTTGAGTGAGTGAATGAAGCTTTGGGTAATGTGAAGTAAGAAGTTATTATTAAAAGTATACGAAAGGAGTGGGAGTGAGGGAGAGGAGTGAAGGGACAAAAGAGATTATATTAAGAATATCTTTGGGGGAGGGATTGCGCTTAGTGTGTGAGAGTAAAACTGAGCACCAAGCCTTTGACACTTCTCCCAACGAGGGATGGGATCTACTTTTTCACCCCTTGAGTTTGGACAGGTCTTGAAACTTGCTTTGCCCCCTAAAATGTGTCACAAGTCAGGTACAACTGAGCTGAAGCCTCAAGAGGCCACGTAGTTTCCTTCTCACCCTCTTAAACTAGCCCATGCCAGCCTAGTGAGTGGCCACTGAGGCACCCTGGCCAACAGGCAGCCAACCGCCAGGCAGGTGAGTGAGGCTGCCCTGGACCACCCAGCCCCGGTCAAGTCTTCTGCCACCTGGAGCCACCTGCAACCCAGAAGACCAGCAGAACTGCACCCAGCCTAAACTGCCAAACCAGAGAATCATGAGCAAGTCAAATTAAAACTTGTGGTTTTAAGCCACTGCTCATTTTGAAGTAGTTTGTTACACAGCCATAGAGAACCGATACTTTCAGTTTCCTCGACTCTATGTTGATACGTTTGAACTCGATGCTCTTGAAGGGCAGCTTTGATTATTCTTCTGCTTAATAAACGAAGAAAATAGGGAAGGGGCAGGAGGAAGTTGTGATGCAAATGAGACGGGCAGATACAAACAGGAGAAAGGCAGACTCACTGGGAGATGGTGAGGAGTTTGTGGTCTAACAGACCCCTATCCCTGGAGCGGGGCTGTGGTGCCTGAGCGCTCAGGCTCAGGAGTCGGACAAACAGTGGAGCAAACCAGGCTCAAGTGCACCATTCAGCAGCGCCTGAGGCTGGGCAGCTGCTTAATGTCTCTGAGCCTCATTCCTCATCCATAAAATGGGGCTTACAAAGGACCTACTTACACAAATCAGGCTGTTGTGGGAGGAAATGAGCCATCTGGTAAGAGTCAGCAGAGTGTTTGGCATAGTGTGCCCTCAGTAAGTGTTCCTGGTCAGCCGTAGCCTTGTACGGAATACTGATCATCTTGATCATGGAGGGGATATCAAAGGACCACCCAGAGTGTAGTGTTACCAAAGGCTGGGTAGGTCGGAGCCTGCAGACACTGTCTCTAAACCTTGTAGCATCCTTGCAGCGTAGACACTGGGATCATCATCCCCATTTTATTGATGTGAAAACTGTGGCTCGGAAGAAAAAAAAAAACAAAGCAATGAGACAGATAGCAGGGTTGGAATTCAGAGCTACAGTCTGTCTGGCCATGAATGCTGTGCTCCTCCCTCTCCCTGTGAGCCTCTGCTGCACTCAGGCCCTGTACAAAAAACAAAACCCAGAACACCATTTGGCTTCTCCCTTCCTGCACTGGCCAGATGGGCTGAGCACTGACCTCGCGTGGGAAGCTTTCAGGAAGGGTTTTCTGTGCGTTGGCAAAGCAGCTGCACCGACCCTGGAGAAGCCCCCACCTGTCTCGTCTGGGGAGGCTTGTCCCCAAGAGGGCCTTGCTTACCGTGGGGAAGCAGAAACACACCTTTAAGGCCAGGATGTCGATGCATGCTGATGAGGGCACGGGAGCTGATGACACCGAGGCCCAGGTTACTGCCCACAACGTGGCACTGACCAGCCTCTGATCTGCCTAAAGAAGCTGGAATGAGAGAAAGTGAGACCCAGGGGACAGGTGCCTGGGCCACTTCTAGATCCACTAAGATGTGCTTCTGGGAGCTATGGGCCTGTCACCCTACCTGGGGATGCTGGTCCTTAGGTGTTAAGAATCAGAGGCTACTCAGCGAACAGGGGTCAGGGAGCAGTGGAACAATAAAGGAGACCAAGAGACCAGGGTTCCAATCCCAGCTCCCCCATGTGACAACCTGGTGGCCCTAAGCAGCCACTCAACCTCTGAGCCTCAATTTCCTCATCTGTAAAGTGAGGAGGGGGAAGGGGCAGACTGCAAGAACAGAAGGGACAGAGTCAGGGAATGCCCCTAGGAAAGAGGTCCAAAGATGGGACAGTGTGAGGGACTCGAAGACACAGTTCCTCCTTCAGGCTCTGGCCAGTATAAAGACAAGATGCGTCAGGACCACTACGTGCACTGATTGGGCATTTTGTAAGATGACCCACTAGGAATTCATCTGATGTTTTTCTGGATGTTAGATGGGGGTTATCATCGACTGGGAGGAAGACCTCAGATACTGATGGCCACTGTCATCGCATTACGAGTGCATACTGTCAGCGTGATTTACTACAGTTGATGTTGGTCTTGGTCACCTGGCTGAGGTGTCCTTGCCAGGCTGCTCCACTGCAAAGTCCTCCCCCCACACTCCTTTTCAGATTGTGTGCTTTGGGAGGAAGTCGCTGTATGCAGCCCACACCTGAAGAGGAGAGACTGGTGCTCCCCTTCCCCTTGAGGGCAGAGTGGCTACATAGGTTACCTGGAAACTGTTTTGGGTGGGAGCTTTGTCCCTTCTCCCCCCATTTGTTGGTGGAATCAGTCATTTATATCAGGATGGACTCGTGGGTATTTAATTTTTCTCTCTGGGTTATAATCCATGACCAGTTAATTTTGTTTCTCTTGGGGACATTGGTAACATCCAAAACACCTTCAAGTCTGACATCACCAATTCAAAGCCAGGCCCACGTCTGGCCTGGCGTAGAGCTGCCTCACAACTAGAAACCAGCCCAGGTGACGCACAGCAATCTCCATGCACGGAAAGAGCCAGGCAGGCAGCAGGCCTGTGGATAGAGATTGATGGGTCTAGTTATCAAGCTTGGACTCCCCTGCCACGTCTGTAACGTTCATTCCCTCATTCCAACCAGTCACACTGAGCCCTAGGACAGCCCACACAGCCTGCTAGACACCAGGGCACTCGCGTCTGGTGGGAGCAGACAAGTAAACAGGTAATTAAGACACAAAGCCATCCCAGCCACCCCAGCCATCCCAGCCATGCTGCCACAGAGGGAATGTTTCTGCTGAGTCTTAAAAACAAGCAAGGCTGGGGAGGGGTGTCCTGGTAGATGGCACAGATGGGCAGAGTGTGAGACAACCTGTCCTTGGGGAGGAATGCAGCCCAGCTGGGTCACTGTCAAGGCAAACAAGGCATTTAGGGCCTGAATGTGGGGCTGGAGACTGGGAGAGAGAACGAACAGGACTGTGAGTCAGTCAGGACTCAGTTGTGAGGCTACCAGCAGCAGAAACTAACCCTGGTAGTCTTAAGCTAAAGGAGTTTTTCTGGGAGGTGCACCTGTAAGATTCAACACTACTGCAATCGGGAAAACACACGTGGATTTGTTGCATCATGTAAACAAAGTCCAGAGGTAGAAAGAACTGATATGGAGACCCAGTCAATTAATCAGAGCCCCAGGCTCTTCCTCTGTTTCTGATACATGGTACGTGACTTCCATTCTCAGATCACCCCATGGGTTAGAAGAGTTGCTAGAGCTCCAGCCATCACTTCCACATTCCAAGCAGCAAGAAGGAAGAAGGAGGAGGGATCAAATGGCACATTCTCCTGAAAGTCCTCAGAAAACTGAGGCACAGAGAGGTTAAGAGATTGCCCAAGATCAAACCTCTTGCTACCCGCCACAGCGCCTCCTGACTGGGTCGGTGTGTACCTGCCTCACTCTAACCTGAAACAACCCAGAAGCCAGTAATTATATCATCGGACATGGAGTCACTTTAAATTACAATTGGTCTTCGTATCTGCCTCTTCTGCTTTCTCTGAAATGCTGTTTATTCTTTGGCTTGAGCTATTATCCTTTTCATCTTCTCCAGCTTTGTGCTGTTGCATTTAACTATGACAGCGATGAACGCCGTTGCTTTAAAGTTATCCAGCCAAAGTAAGTGGCCGTCTCCAAACTTCACCAGATAATTAACATGTGCCACAGCCCATAGACACTGCACACGCTTCAGCAGCAAGGTTGGGAGGGGTTCACAGACACCAGAGCTAAAAATAAGTTACAGGGGAAAGTCCTGCACCCGCTCCCGGGAAGACTCACACCCTGAGAATGACACCTCATCATGCTTACAATATCCTTGTCCACAGTCTTGGTAGCCAGTGTGATCACCCTCTGGGGAAACTGAGGCCTGGCAAGGTCAGTGATGCACTGGAGGCATGTGGAAAGAAGGAGTCATGGGCAGAGCCCAGCTGAGAATGAGGATCACCTATTGCTGAATCTAGTGTTTGCTGAGTGACTGAGTGACTGTTTTCCTAACTACTGGCTTCTCCCCATGATTGTGGACCCAGCGTGTTACCTTTGGCACTCCGACATTGTTTTGTATTTCTCGACTTTTCTAAGCTGTAAGCTCCTTAGGAGGAGAAACAAAGTGACTTGAGCTCCCTAAAATCGAGTTCCTCTGTCTTTATAATGGAGATCATTGTCATAGCTGCCTCCTAGGGTTGTTATAAGGAGCAGACAACATATGTGTGGGAAAGAGCTGGTGGCTTCCTCATGGAGCACCTCCCTGGCACAGACACCTGTCTGATAGGAGGCACTTAAAATATTTGTTGGTGAGACACAGGGGTGCACAGCAATAGCGATCATTATTCTTAAAGTGTACATGGTGTATAATTCATCTATGGCATCCAAAACTCTTACCATGTTCTAAAACTGGGCTTGGAGGGTACATTTTCACACAGACAGACTTGTTTCTAAATTGGCAGCCCAGGGCCTCCTCCACAAGGGGCTAAGGAACTCTGAGCTTGCCTGGGTTGGTAATTACCATCTCCACCTGGAAAAAACTCTGGTGACTCAGCTGGGTGGAAATACCACCTATGCCTTGGGGACAGGAAAAGAGCTGGGACTTTGACCAGCCCCGGCGGGGAGGCAGCGCCCTGATTCCCAGTGGAATGTCAACAGTGGGTTCTTGTTTGCCTCACAGGGAAGAGCAGGCAACCAGGAGTCACCAGCTGTCCCTCCTCTGCCTCGTGCTCCTGGTCTGTAGAGGGGCAGGGGACTTCCGTGAGCTCCCAGGTGGCCCCTTTAACTCTGAAATCCTATAAATTCACAAAAGGGTGACAGTCTGTGAAAGACATTAGCAGTCCCCCACGGGGAGCTCTCCAAGGCCAAGGATGGCCTTGCTCTCGCACAAACTGCAAAGCTGGTAGTGAGTGCTTAATAAATAAAGCATCCGCCTGCTTTAAAACAATGCTTTAGGAAAATTCCCACACCTCCAATGGCCTGACTTGCAGCAGCAGGCAGATTTCGAGCACAAACAAATTGTGAGGCACTTTGGTGTTACAAACCAGCTGAGGTTTTATGCAGATTAGACCAGAGCCCCAAATCAGCCTGCAAGAAGGCAGCCTTGACAAGGGCATCTGGGACAAAGGAGGCTGAATTAGGACTGTGGCGGGCCAAGGGGGCCATGAATGAGGCATTGTGGGAAAAGGCTTTGATTTAAACCCAGCCAGCACCATGTGTATTCGTCTCCCCTGGGATCCACCCGCTTTGATGCGAGTGGGTGGCCTGTGTTTAAATATGTGGATTTATTTGTATTTCTCAGGAGAACATAGAATTTGTGAGCTGGAGGGCTGTGTCATCCTGTATTTCCTTACTACACACCGATATGCCAAGTCGAGGATTCTCATTCAAATAAGCACAGTTGTCTGCCTTGAAGGGTCGGGAAGCAGAAACTGAGACTTAGGGAGACCCCGTGCACAACTGCAGACACCCTCTTCCATGTCATCCTTGGGGATGTGTAAGGCCTGGCAAACCGGGGGCACCGCCTGCCTCCAGCTGTCTCCTTCCAATCAATAAATCAAGCTACAAATACTCACTGGGCACCTGCTTTGTGTGAAACTCCAGGCCAGGAGCTGTGGAAGGACAAGGAAGCAGAAGTCAGTTAGGCTTTGGCTGCCTGTGTTGCGTTGACAGGTGCCCGCAGTGCCCGAGGCCTGTGTGGACGATGAGGTGTGGCTGGGCGGGGGTGGGCGTCTGTAACTGGGGCCAAGGTCCTAGGCCCAGCTCCCCTCCCTGCATCCTGTGGTTTCCTCTGTCTTTGTGGATTCTCACTCATTCTCTGTGGTCACCCTACACAATGACCCCCAAATCTGGACCTTGGGCCAGTCTTTGGCCCAGAGCGTCTGACTGGGGGGGGGGGTGTTCAACAGGCACATCAAACTCAGTGTACCCCAAAAGGAAGGGTGTACCTTCCTTCCCACCAGGTGGTCCTTGCTCCTGAAGTGGGGGGCCTCTTCACAGCCCCTTTCACCTCATCCCGGGTTCCTCTCTCCACCCAACCTGTTCCCAGTCCCTGTTGCTCTCACCTCCCAAATCTTTTCTCATCCACCCTGCTGTTCCCATCCCCTGGGTGTTGCCCACCTGTATCCGCAGGGCCGCCCCAGTTTCCAGCCTGCCGAGGCCTGGGTCTCTGCACCTCCCCTGACTGTGGGGGCCAAAAGTGTATCCTCTTTCAGAGGAAAGGGATGGTTCTCGCTGCTGGTTACTGGTTACCAGCCCTTTGCTACTGTCCAGGTGGAGCCTGAGTTGGCGTGGTAAAGGGGGAAGAGTGCATCTCAACTCAGCTGCATTCTGTGTGACCTTGGCCAGGTCTCCTCACATTGCTGAGTCCCAGTTGCTTTATCTGAAAAATTAGTAGCCCTTCGTTGCAAGATTATTGTGAGGAGGGAGCAACGAAACACATGTAAGGTACACAGTGGGTATTCGATAAATGAGAACCATTAGTGGTACTTGGTAGATGGTTCTGCTCCTCTAGACCCCCCCCCCCAGCCCTCCATCCGGGCATTTGAAAGAAGGGGCAGGACGGCGCTGGCCTCTCTGCACCCTTTCTTATCTGAATGGGAGGCTAGGAGACTGGGAGTGGGCACCAAGCAGGCTTCCTTCCCACCCTGTCCCCGGGTCGCAGCCTTGAATGAGGTTGGACTGCAGATTATAGGACAGGCCCTGGCCAACCTGGGGTGGGGTTGGGGGGCAAATGTATTTGTGCTGGGGTATGAGAGTGTGGCTGTGAGTCAAGTCTTCTAACTTAAGTTCAGCCTTACCAGCAATAAAGCCTCTACTTGAATCTCCAGTGTCTTACTCATTTGGTCTAGAACTCAGGAGGGAAAGAGGAAAGTGTCATTGATTTAGCAAATACTTGGATGGCATTTAAATGTGTCAGGCCCTGGTCTAAATTCTTTACCAATCTTAACCCATTTAAACCTCATAGCAGCCCTTTGAGATACTTACTACTAGTACCCCCATTTTACAGATGAGTACACTGAGGGCCAGAGAGAAAAGCTGGCCCCAGGGCCCACAGCTAGTAGGTGGCAGAGCCAGGGTTTGAATTCAGATGGCGCAGGTCCCAGATCCTTGCCTTCACCACGGCTGCAGTATGTGTAGCATCTGTCAATGTGTTCTGTATAACATTCCTTCAATCCACCAAGCACTTTGACCTGCAAAATATATTAATCTTGTATTCCTATTTTAAGACAAAGCAGTGGCTGGGAGGAAATAGATAAGGACTGTGTGCTTCCTGGAGCTGTGGGTCCGGCAGACCCTCCCTTCAGCATAGATCAGGGTAACTCTGAGCAGCAGACGGGCTGGGCCTGAAAGAGGTCGTAGGAGCCCGAAGGGGCGGCTCCCTTCTGGTCTGCAGGCCTGGAGGCGGAAATTACTAACTGGACATCAAAATACATGAGCCACTGAGAACAAATTTAATAAACACATGGAAACATACCAAAAGAGGAAAAAGAAAAAAATGTAGCTACAAACCGAAGGCAGGCAGGCAGGCAGTCAATTTCAGACAACAGTCTGCCCTGAAGGAAGGCACGTCACAAGGCCTGATGCACATGGAAACAGATTAGCTGTTCAGAAGCACATGCTCCTTTTTCTCTTAAATAATTAATGTAAATTTAGCGACCTGGGTGCATGCGGCAAGGGCAGACGTGGCCTGGCCGCAGCAGCCTCTGTAGCAAGAAGCGAGCTGGGCTGGGGCCTCGAGACCCGGGAAGGGGGCAGGGCCTGGAGGGCACGGGGAGCAGCAGGCTTTGCAGGTCTGCCTGGCTCCCACCAGCCGGCCCGGCCCTCCCTAGCTTCGTGGCCTGGCACCTCTGAACCCGTTTCTCCATCTGCTGGAGTGTGGCCACAGCTCTCGGTAGAGATTGGCTCCATCAGGATCGTGATCGCCACCGTGGCCTCGCGCTGTTCCTTCAGGTCCGGAGGGAGCAGCCCGGAGGGGCTGGTGCAAGGGGCGGATGGAATCCGGACAGACTGGGTAGGGGATAAGAGGAGGGCCTCAGACTCCCTGGATGTTCCCCTGGAGCTCGTGTGGCCCAAGGAAACGTGGCTGCCCAGAGTGTGCTGGACAAGCCCCTGCGGGACGGTTGTGAGCGCCTCTGGGACGCGCTGCTGGCCTGCAACTGCCACCCGGACAGACAGGAGGCAGGCGGCCAGGCCCAGGCCCACCCTGTCTGAGCAGAAGGCTGGCTGGAGGGCTGGCTCCCTGGGCATGTGACCAGTGAAGTCACAGAGGGCCCTGTGCTCAGAAGGGGGACCTAGGATTGGAGTTCGATGCTCTGCGGCCACCACCTTGAAATTCCTAATAATTGTATCTTTGAATCTGTGTCTCGTAAGCGAGGTCCAGAGACAATGAAGCATGCCTGGGGTTGTGGGTGGGGGATGCTTGGAGCCTCCGCTCACCCATGGCCGCACCCCTTGTCACCTCCCAGCCTCTTGCCTCTTAGTTCCCTGAGAAGAGCAAGGCTGAGCCAGGCTGAGGAAGGTGCTCTAGGCTGGAGGAACATTTGCTAAGATTCCTAAGCTTGGAACAGTCCCAGCGTTCAGGGGATCCGGTGCCGGACAGGACAATACAGAGGCTTTGTGGCAGGGAGAAGCCTCTGAGGGCTGTGGAGAAGAACGGGGTCAGACTGAGTGGTCTTGCATCAGAGCCACAGAAGTTCGAATTTTATCTTTTTGGCCAGTTTTCAAACTTTATCAGGCGGCCAGGAGTAGACGCCAAAGTGGCTTTACTTGAAGCAAGATATTTCCTTGCAGTTTCGTAACATTTCCTAACAAATATGTGAACAGTATTGCATAGGCGAATCAAGCTTCAATTTATCATAAAAATATTTCGAAAGACATCCATTGAGGGATGGAGTGATGTAGAGGCCCCAGGGGCAAACATTCCTTTCTTCTTGGAAATGTTTCTTGCTGTGGGAGAAGCCCAGAGGGGGTGATGAGTGAATGATCGATACACTTAAGAACTGATAGATCAGTGCGGTCATTAAACAGGTGTTTTAAACACGTGTGCATGTGCAGAGACGTGCAAGGCAGTCCCTCCTCGAGACACTGATGTTCTAGTAAAAGAACAATCCCACGAGTGCTAATTGTATGAGTTTCCTCCAGCTTCTATCACAAAGTACTGTACATTCAGTGGCTTGAAACCACACAAATGTATTCTCTTACAGATCTGGCCGTCAGATGTCTTATATGGGTCCCAGGGTCCGAAATCAAGGTGTTGGCAGGGCTGATTTCTTCTGGAGGCTCCAGGGGAGAATCTGTTTCCTTGGCTTTCCAGCTTCTGGAGGCTGTCTGCAGCCCTGACATGCCACCCTTCACCCGTCTTCCAAACGCATCCCGCCAGCGTCTGCTTCTGTCCTTACATCTCCCTTGCTGACTGACCCTCTCACCTCCTTCTTATAAACCCTGTGATTACGTTGGATAATCCAGGATGAGCTTCCTTTCTCAAAGGCCTTAACTTAATCATGCCTGCAAAGTCCCTTTTGCCATGTAAAGTCACACCTTCACAGGGCCCAGGGATTAGGAGCTGGACATCTTTAGAGGATTGCTCCTCTGTCTACCACCGTCGTGATTACGAGTCAAAGTATCAAAGTGGGACAAAGGGATTTCGTGGTCCAAGAAGGGAGAAGTGACATTTGACTGTGGCAATCTGGGAGGACTCCATGGAGGAGGTGGCATCTGAGCTGAGATGACAGACAGAAGGCAGCCCACATGCAAAGGTGCTGAGGTGGGGAGGGCAAGGGTGCTGTGGGAAAGCAAGGTGTTGACTGGCTCATCAGCAAGTGGAGGTGCTGTGCAGACTCATCCACCATGGTGCCTGTATGCCCTTCCCTTCCGAGGCTGCCTGTCAACACAGATGGCAGGAGCAGACATTGAAAGGCTGCAGGGCAGGAAGCCCTGCGGAAGGAGGGGCAGGAGGGGCAGGAGGGAGATAAGCCAGGAGGAAGCAGGAGTGAGCAGCAGGTATAGGAAACCCGGCGTAAGGAAGCTAAAGCTCTGAGCTGGCTGGAGGCAGCAGGAGTCCCCGGAGGAGACAGAGGGACACCGAGTGACTCCAAGGCGGGGGGTTGATGGAAGTCTGCAGGGGAGGACAGCTCTGGAGAAGCCAGGCCCAAAGTCCAAAGGTTCCTGTCCTTCCCTCAGCCTCCCAGATTTCCTGTGTCCTGTCCTGGTTCCAGTCCCTGGGGCAGCCTGAGGCACCCAGTGAGCAGAGCTGTAGAGGGAGACAAGGCCAGGAGGGAGGGCAGACCTCACCCTGACTTGCTCCCCAGCTCCTCCCCACACAAGCCCCTCCGGTGACCACCAACCACCTTCTTGCTCATGCCGCTGGAGCCAGCCTCTCCTCCACCCCTGGGAGTGGGAGTGGTACCCCTGCAGCTGAGCGGTGATGCAGCCCGGTTGACCCAGCTTTCTCCAAACAAGGTGAGAGCGGGCTGGGTGAGCACTGTGCAGGGACCTCCATGGATGCTTCAGAGCTGCCTTCTCTGAGTAATTACACTATTCCCATTTTATAGACCGGGAAATCAGGCCAGGTGACTCTCCCAGGGCCACGTGGCAGTGAATAAATCTCTCTCCAATGGACCTGCTCTGAAACCCTCCCACGATTCCACAACATACCAATTTGCTACTTTGTTTATCCAATATTATTAGTGCCTACAATGAGTCAGTTATGAAGATACACCCACGTTACCTGTGCACTACTGGGGCTTATGTAGATGGATCATGTCAGACACTGCGGGGCACTACAGAAAAATGCACTAGGACAAGGACCTACTGTACAGCACAGGGACTGTGTTCAATATCTTGTAATGCCCTTTAATGGAAAAGAATCTGAAAAAGAGTAAGTACATATGTGTAAAACTGAATCATTTTGCTGTACACATGAAACTAACACAACATTATAAATCAACTATAATTTTTTTAAAAAGGGAAAAACAAAAACAAAACACACAATAGGGCATTGTAAAGGTGAAGGACTCTGGCAGGGGTGGAAGCAGGTCAGGAAAGGCCTCTCTGAAAAGATGACTTTTGAGCAAAACTCTGAATATTGAGAATGCTCCAGCCACGTAAAATTCTGGGAACAGAGCATCACAGGCAGATGGTTAAATATTTATTTGCTGATTTATTAGAGGCACAGGTTAAATCAGCAGCATTTAATTCCTGGGCTGTGTTTACAGTGACCTGGGGACAGTGGCAGGAAGCGGCTGTCAAAGGAGGGGCAGCAGAAGGCCCTCCGTCTGATGCCCTCACCCCACCGGCCTGTGCTGCTGAGGTCCCAGGATGCCTTGCAGCCACCTCTGCCCCGTGTACCCTCCGCCCCCATCCATCTCTTCTGGTCCAGAGGCCGCCTGGGCATCGCCCCTGTTCCCAGCCTCCATCACCGCAAGGCACAGGTGCCCAGAGTGACTCCCTCCCACAGTCCACGCCTCCTTGACTCTCTCCACACACGGTCTTCCCACCACCTGATGCCAAGGCTCGGGGTGAGTGTTCCAGAAGCCGAGGAGAGATACTCTGTTGTCTCCCGCACACACACGGGCGCCATGGCAACGGCAACTCCGTGACAACAGAGAAGGGAGCCAGACTGGAATCTGCCAACCCAGAGAGCAGACCATCTGTGAGGCCAAACCCTCCAAATGTCGCCCAATCGACGTGCTCGTGTCCACCGGCTTGTGCACGTGGCGGAGGCGACATTTAAGTGGCAGAAGAATTTCAGTGCACGTGAAATCCAAGTAAAGTCTGCATTTACTGCCCCAATGTGACCGAGAAAAGGGAGCGACAGGGACGAGGCTTGAGCAAACAGCCAAGGTGGGCTTCCGTGACGGGAAATTCAGATCATCCACAGGCAGAGGGATTCCTCATAGAAAAACATTGTTCCCCTTAGTTTACTTTCATGATTCCATTTTCAACCCTTCTACTTCCATCTGCTTCCCACAGAGACAAAAATCCGTGTATATTTGAATCAAAGCCCCCCAAAAGTCAACCTTCTGGGGCTTGGGTTTCCATACGCCTGCCTTTCGTCCCAACAACAGTTTTCTTGCGGAACATGTACCACGTGCTAGGGCCTGTGCTAGGCCCTTCGTGGGTGCTATCTCACTCACTCTGCATCAACCCTGTGAGGCAGCATCGCAGTTATTCTCTTCTTAAAGATGAGGAACATGCTAAAAGACATTAAATGCCCAGGTGCATCCAGCTGGCAGGACAGGTGAGAAGGCGCCGCGGCAGGCCGTCCTGCTCCAGAGGGTGAACTCCTGACCTTTGCTAAAGGGTCAAGGCAGCCTGACTGATGCACCGGTACAAACGTGTATCATAGTTCTGTCTCACATGTTGGGAGGAGCGCTTGCACCAGGTGGGGCCCCACGCGGGCGGGGTCCGGCAGGCTTGGAATGTTGAAGTCCAGCCTAGCAGACCCCGAGGCCACGGCACACACCATAGGGGTTATAGAGCTAGAATGCTGGGGATGAGAGCTGGCTGGACAGCCCTAATGACAAAATTCTCAGCAGAAGCAGTTTGCTCTGCATCGTGTCACCAGCCCTTGGGGTCTCACCGTTCACCTTTCTCCAAGCCTGAGTCCTGCTTCAGCTGTCGGAGGGAGATGGGACAGGAGTGGGGGGAAGGGGCAGGTTCCTGGGGCTCAATCAGTTTCTTGTGCAAAATGGATGAGAGAACATCAGAAGGAGAACCATGCTCCTGTGTGTGGACTTCAGGTTCACGGTGACGCCACACACTGGAGACGCAGCCCCAGAGCACAGAGGACCTGACTGTGAGGAGCATCTTAGAGGCCCAACCTACAGCACCAGTAAGCTGATCGGACATCCAGGTTTGGAGCAGGGGATTGAGAATGACCCTGAAGTTTCAGCCTGAGGGTCTGTGAGTGTCCAAATACCTCACTCACCTGCATCACCCCACCCTACCCAGAGGCTGGCCAGGGCCCAGGGCTCGGGAGGGTCTTGGGTATGGAGCTGGAGAAAGGTCTGGTGAGGACCACTTCTGGGTGCCAAGAGTGGGTAGGGCAGCCAGCCAGAGCCCTCCAGGGACAGGGGGCCCAGTAGCCAAGAGCCCATGGCTAGGTGAAACCCAGGAGTCAGAGGTCGTGGGACTCACAGGCTCAGTGCCTGCTGGAAGCAGAAGAGAGGAAAACAGCCCAGGAAGAATTGTTTTCTTTGACCTGTTTGCTAAACCCATAGGCTTGGAGGGGCCACCGGGGCAAGTGAAAGTGAAGCTCAGGACTTAGTGGGGGTGGGGAGAGGGCTGTCTTAGGACAGGGGTAGGGTGGGGGGAGGATGAAGTGCAGGGGCCTGCGAGAAAAGCCTGTGACACGGGCGGGAAGAGCCACCTTAGGAACAAGGCTAGTGAATTTGGCTGTGGAGGTGTAGTTTGAGGTGGCAGAGGGGGCTGAGCCAGTCACACGTGTGAGCCAGGAGGTCAGGAGAGAGGTCATGCTGGACAGGCACAGTGGGGAGCCTTCAGTCAGAGCAGATGACAGCATTCTTGACATTGTCCTGAGGACACTTCCCTGGGGCCGGCCCTGCCCCTACAGTCTCTAAGACACACGGATCACTGCATCTGGCAGGCCCGGGCCCCCTCCCGCCTCCCTGCCCGACCAGGGCTCCTGTGAGCCTTGAGCAGCACCCAGCTCGGCCTTAAAACCTCAGTTCCTGATGGAGCTGTGCAGCCCTGGCGCCTGCGGGCAGCGCTTCCTCCGCCACTGGGGAACTGCTCCTCAGCTCCTCTCTGCTTCCCACTCACCCAACCCAACCTCCTTTTAGCTCTGGCTGCCGGCTGCCGTAACAAAAATGCTGGGGCCCGGGCAGCTTGAAAGACACGCATTCCTTTCTCATGGCTCTGGAGGCTGGAAAAGTCCAAAATCAAGGTTTCGGCAGGATTTGGTTTCTGATGAGGGCTCTGTTCCTGGCTTGCAGACAGCCACCTTCCTGCTGTGTGCTCACATGGGTGGGGGGTGGTTTGCAGAAAAAGAGAGGAAGAGAACACCCTGGTATGTCTTCCTCTCTTGTAAGGATAAGGCCAGGACAGTTCTATGGGGTCAGAGCTTGACCCCTGTGGCCTCACTGTATTTTTCTCACCTCCTAAGGGCGCTATCTCCAGGGCAGTCCCAGGGGTCAGGGCTTCAACATATGAACTTAGCGGGGGGGGGGGGGGGCGACAAAGTTCTGTCTGTGTCACCCCCCTGTTGTGAGTTGAGTTGTGCTCCCCCAGAGGATCTGCTGAAGCCCTCACCCCAGGTGCCTGTGATGCTACTTGGAAATACTGTGGTGTCTTTGCAGATGAAATCAGTTACCTGATTAGTAACTTCTCTGCTGCCACTGCGTCCTTATAAGGAGTAGAGAAGGGACATGGGGACACACTGGGACCATGACATGTGACACTGCGGGCAGAGGTTGGAGGGACGCAGCTGCAAGGCAAGGGACCTGAGGACCGGATCACCGCAACAGACAGCAGCTGGACGAGGCTGGAAACACTCTCCCCCAGAGCCTTCCGAGGAGGGGCAGTTCTCTGTTTCAAGCTGCCACGTTTGTGGTCCTTTGTTATGGCAGCCATAGTAAATGAACACACTCCCTGGGGCCCTCACACCTGTTTCCTCTCCCACCCCCAGGCCACTGGCCCACACCCCACGCCCAGCCTGGGCCCTTTCCTCTCTCTCTTCATCCAGCAGCTCCTGTGGGCCAGGCAGGTAAGTCACGCATTGAAGCCCAAGGGCTGGGGCTGTCCGACACCTTTGCCCACGGAATTCTGTCTGCCTAAGCTGCCCTTCAAATTTCTTCCAGTGAACTCCTACTCATCCTTAAAACCCAGATTGAAGGTCATTTCCTCGGTGGGGCTGTCATGACTTCCAGGTGGAGCAACCATTCCCTCCACAGTTCTGCCTTTCAGATCATCTCTTTCTTCATGCTCCTCATGCTGCAGTCAGTTTAATTGCTTCCAATTTTTCTCTGTATCCTCTTTCCCTGCCTCCACCCGTATGCACTGAGAGCAAGGCTTATCTCCCAATTCTGGGACTTGAAAACCCAGCTTGGTTGAAGGCGAGGAAGGCTGACTGGGCGGATGGTCGGATGACTGAAAATCCAGGGAAGCGTTCACACCACTGGCTGTGTGCGCACGGTGTGCGGTGTGCTGCGCCCCGGCGGGGCGGGGGGGGGGGGGGTCAGGCGGGAGGGAGCCAGGGTGTGTGGGACCCGCTGCTTTTACAGTCTGGGGAGGGGGTCCCCTTGGACAAAAAGAATCCAAAAACAGGTACAGGGCTTTAGAGGGGGCCTTTGCAAGTGACGGGGCCATGAACGTTAAGTTTCGCTGGCACCGGGGCAGGCTCACCTCTGCCGGTCGTCTTGCTGGGAAAAGCGACGTTGTGGGTTTAGGTGCAAAGAGGCACGCCCCAAAGGGCTGCGAGGCCTGGGCCACCTCCCCACCTCCTCCTTGCTCTGACCGCTGCCTGCAGACAGCACTTTCGCTGAGATCGCTTCCCCTCCAGGCGGGCCGGGCTGAGGAGGCCCGGGGAAGGGCCCGCTCCAGACAGGCTCACTTTCCCCCAGCGCTCGCCCGCAGCTGCTCAGCCTCCGCCCCGCGGTGAGTGCCCGGCGCAGCTGCTGCTCGCCTCCCTCCTGCTTTCCAAGCCGGGTCCCCTGGCCACCACGCTCCTCGTGATTTTCCCAGAGGCAGGACGGTGCAGGGAAGAGAGCTGGAAGTAGGGTCGAGGACACCTGTGTCCCGTCCCTTGCTTGTAGGCTGGTCACCTGGGAGTGGGCCTCGGTGTCTATGGAGCATCCGATTCCAAAGCCACCGTAACAAACTACCACATGCCGCACATGCCGGGCTCAGACCAGCAGGGCTGTGCCCTCCCGCGGGGCCAGAATCCCAGACGGAGTGTGGGCAGCTGTGCTCCCTGCCAAGGCTCTTGGGCGGGCTCCCCAGCCTGCGGCCCCGTGTCTCTCTCTCTGTCTCCATCTCTGTCTCTCTCTCATCTCTGCCTCATCTTCACAGGCCCTTCCTCCCTCTGTGTCTTCCCTCTTCTCCTAAGGACACCTATTGCTGGATCGAAGTCTCTCCCTACATCTGATGATCTCATCTCAAGATCCTTAACTTACATCTGCAAAAGCTTTTCCAAATAAGGTCATGTTCACAGGAACTGGGGATTAGGATTCGAAAATATCTTTTTGGGGGAATAAAATCCAGCCCACTACGCGTGGGGACAATGATCTGACCCAGCCTTGTGGACTTGAGGGCATGTGGGGTGGGGAGAAGGCAGGCAGAGAAGTAGGAGAGGCTGTTCTGCACCTGCAGGAGTGGGTGAGGGGCTCAATCTCCCCTCCCCCAGCAGTGACCCCACCCCCACCCCAGAGAGCTCACCCAGGGTCCACCAGCCACGTGGCTGCCCGCCCTGCAGGGCTGCCCGCCACTCCTCACTCCTGTCTGCGCAGCAAGACCATGAGCCCCTGGGGTGGGGGTGCATCTTAGAGCCGGCTCAGCGCCCCCGCCCTGCAGCTGTGCAGGAAGTCTAGCCCACTCTGTTCTGTAGGCACTGTGCTCCCGCCTTCCTTTCCCAGACTGTCCCCCTTCATTTGTAGATTCCTGGGCTCTCTCTGCACACTCTCCCTCTCTCCCTTGCTCCCCTGGGCTCTCCTGACTCCTTCTCCTGGCCTTGTTCCATTCTCTTGCTCTAGGCAGAGGGTGATGGCTATCTGCTGGGCACCCTCTTGGGAGGACCCCCCAAGCCCTAGGAATGGGTGGCAGGAAGACACCCTCTCCTGGGTCTCCACCAACAGCCACACACACGGTCACTAGCTCCTTGAGAGGCCCGGGCCTGCCTCCTCTCTGCCATCACAACCTGGCAGCTGCTGCCTGGACTTCCCCAGTCTCCTCGTCCCCTAGTCTGTGCAGGTGTTCTGAGCCCCCACCCCCTGCCCCCTCCCCTCCTGCAAGTTCTGCTCTCTAGTCGCCAGCTCAGTGGCCGCCCACTGCAGATCTCAGCCCCGCACTCTGCCCCATGGCTCCTCTCTAACACCTGTTACACTGGGCAGCCCCTCTCCCTCCTCAGGTTTCCATGGAGGCAAGTGACTCCACTGTTGGGGGGTAGCCCCTGCCCCTCCCTGCATCCCCTCCCTGGGTAGCAGGATTCCCAAGTCCACATTTGTCTTCCCTTCTGGCCCAGCCTGCCTGTGGCCCTGGGGTGAATGTCTCCTCCTAGCTGGCTCCCTGGGGAAGGCTCTCCCGGGCTGGGACCGGGGGCTGGGACTGGGGGCTGGGGGCCCACCCTTGTCCACAGCCACCTGGCTCCTTCCTGGGCGGTTACCTTGAATGCAAGGGATGCAGCAAGATCCCATCTGGCTCTGAGTCAGAACTTCTCCCCCAGCATCTCATTTCCACTTTGCAGCAGCGAAGCTGACGTGTCGGTCCTCATCTGCCTCCTGACTCAGGCTCGTCATTGATTCAGAGCGTGGAAGGGGGCGGTTAATCACCACCCTCAACCCCAGGTGGGGCTTCACAGCTACATCTTATGTCTCTGTTTATTTTTGTCTGTTTTCCCTGGAAGAGCGATGAGGGACATGAGGGCGGGCCTGGGTCTGGGGGGGGGGGGTCTGGGATGGCAGAGCCTAGATGCACAGGAATGTCTGTGTGATGCCTGGTCCTGTCTACAGGGAGGGGACAAGTGACCAGGGCTCCCGGCCATGCAGCATGAGAATGGGGGGCTGGGAGTCAAGTGCATGTTCCCCTGACCCTCACGTCCTGACTCAGACTTCCAGGCTCAAAGAACTGGTGCTTCATGCTGACAGAGGAGTCCTTAGTGGCCAGGGGAGGTGGCCACTGCTGTGGCCTTGGGAGCCAGGGCCAGGGAGGTCCAGGACTCCCCTCCTCCTGCCTGTCCTTCCCAGCCCCTCCTCCAGCTTGCCCCAGCGGAAGCCCTCCCTCGGGTATCACTTCCCTCAGAGGAAGCCTCCTTTGTCTGTAGAGGTGCAAATCCGGCAGTGGGGAGGCCTCTTGGGGGCTATTGTTTGGGACTTCCCTCTTGGCAGGAGGCCTGGATTCTAGAGCTGCACCCGGGCTCCTGGTCTCCTCTACCGCCCTGCTGCCCAGGATCTGGGCTCTGCCAGGACTGTACTACGGAAGCAGCCAGTCAGTTAGTCAGTCAACAAACACTGTCTGGGGACCCTGAGATAACTGTGACTTGGTTCCTGCCCTTGAGGAGATAAGACTGCAGTGGAAGACCCCGAGTGGGACCCCTGGGGGCCATCCAGCACCACCTAGCAGGCCCTTCTCAGGTCCACACCCACAGACGCAGTTGTTGCTGTTGTGTTAATTGCAGTAAAATACACATGACATAAAAATTACCATCTGAACCGTTTTTAAGAGCACAGTTCGGTAGCATTAAGTCCACTCGCACTGTTGTGCTACCAACCACACCTTGTCTCCAGAACTCTTCCATCTTCCCAGACTGAAACTCCATCCCCATTAAACTCTCCCCCCCCCCCAACACCCAGCCCCTGGAACCCTGGGCCATCCTACTCTCTGTCTCTGTGAGCTTGATGACTCTAGGGGCCTCATATTAGTGGGATCATACGGTATTTGTCCTTTTGTGACTGGTTTCTCTCACTGAGCATCATGTCCTCAAAGTCCATTCATGTTGTAGCATCCGTCAGAATCCCTCTACTTCTAAAGGCCAAGTAATATTCCTTTGTATGGATGGACCACCTTTGTTTATCCCTTCATCAGTCCATACACTTGGATTGTTTCCACCTGTTGGCTACTGTGAATAACTGCTGCTATGAACACAGGGATGCAAATAACTTCGAGACTCTGCTTTTGCGTCTTCTGAGTATGTACCCAGAAGTGGGATTGCTGGCTTGGAGGGAGAGACAATGACAGAGACAGAGATGGGGAGACAGACAGATTGACAGAAAGACACAGAAACAGAGATGAAACAGAGAGAGAGAGAGAGAGACAGAGATGATGGCCTTCCTGCTGGTCTGGGAGGTGCTGGGGAGAGAATAATTTTAGTATTAATAATAGGCCTTGTTTGTACCTTAAGCTGGTAGAGGTCAAGTCTAAGTAAGTAAGTAAATACTTTGGGGCTGGTGAGGGATTAAGTCAAATGTTGAAATCACCCCTGGGGTGTCTGGCCTGAGGGGGCGCCCAACACGTTTGTTTCTTTTCCATTCCTTCCTCAGGCTCCCACTGTCTTGGGCATCCGGTCTGTTCTTCCAGGGCCCAGCCAGGGCCCGACACACAGCAGGTGCTCAAGCAACGTCTGCTGAATGAACAGGCAGCCTGGACACTGGGCAACCCCGTCATGATGGGGAGAGCCTGGGCCCTGGCTGCCCACCTGGAGCAGCTCGTGCCAGGTGCCAGGAGCAGAGGGAGAGACAGACAGACAGACAGACAGACAGAGACAGAGACAGAGAGAAACGGAGAGACAGACTGCCTGCTGAGACAGCTGGAGGGAGAGATTCAGAGAGGCTCCCTCTGCTTGCTCCAGGCCACGGCCAGAAGGCAGCGCCCTGCAGGCAGGGGCCCAGAGCACCTTCCTCCAAGTCCCATGCTACGGAGCCTGAGTTGGAAGGTTCTTTGTTTCCAGCTCCCTCACTTAAGCTATGTAGAGGCCTCCCCTGTGCCTCAGGGTGGGAAACAGAGTGCCAAACGCTAACATGTAAGGTGATGACACCACGTTTGGCTCAAAGGAAACAACCTAGAGAAGCCTGGCGAGGCCTCAAACGGCTGCCAGATCGATGAGGGTGGACTCCCTGCTGCTTAAGGCTGGTTTGGGCAGCTTCCAAGGGAAGTTCAAGTTGCTATTGCTCAGGAGATGGGCTTATGCGTGTGCGCGTGAGAGTGTGAGTGTGAGGTGTGTGTATGTACGTGGGGTGTGTGTGTTGCTGTTTGCGGTACAGAGTGAACGACAAAGCTCCGACCCCGCAGCCCTTACCATCTGTACAGCAGTACGTTCTGTCTCCGGATCGTTCCACGTAGGCTACCTCATTGGAGCCTCACCACCCCCAGGAGTTGGATATTATAGTTTTGTAGATGGAGAAACAGCTGCTTAAAGAGGGAACTCAAGGTCACAGCGCTGGGACGTCTGAGTCCTCCACTCCATCTTCCACACCCCGGGAAACACCCAACCAGGCACTCAGCTGAGAAGCCAGGGGGGTACTCGTGTCAGCTATGACGGGCCCTGCCCCGGGAAGTCTGTGTTTCCTTGTGAGTGGTGGGCGGGGGTGCTGGATTCTCTGGAGAGAAAATGTGTGCTACCCGGGATGAGGCCAGGGCCAGCCCTGTGCGAACACAGAGCACCAGGTGGAATCCAGCAGGGGGATCCGGCAGGCTTGCTGGAGGGGGTCTCCCATGAACTATCCTTCTGCTGATGAGGATTTCCAACAGCAGCTCGTAGTAGCAGCTGACCCTGTGGCTTACCCACAAAGGATTTCTCTTTCTCACAAAGCAAGTTGCCTGGAAGGAGGCAGGACAGGGCTGGAGCAGCCCCGAGAGGGTGGTCACCCATGAGGCTCCTCTGGCTTCCTGCTCTGTCATCTTTAGAGCGGAGCATTTGTCCTCACAGTTGCAAGACAGGGGCTCTGTCTCTAGGCTTTGGGTTTGCAGTCCAGGATGGAAGAAGGACAAAGGTGAAGGTCAAAAAGCAGATCAGCCAAATCGGAGCTTCCTATCAGGAAGAAACAGCGTGCTGGGGAATCCTAAGCTCCCCTCGCTGCAAAGGAGCTGTCACCCAGCACGCGGTCCCAGGAGGGCGCCAGGGCTCTCAGGGAGGCAGACGGGGGGAGGGGGAGGAGAGGGCACTGAGCTGGCATCTGTGCCCATCTTGCCAACTGGGTGGGAGCGCAGCAGTCAGCAGGGGCTGGGAGGTAGAGCAGGTGAAGATGACTCCTTGGAAACGGGAGGCGGTCCACTGTGGCAGGGGGGTGAGCGTTTCTGTATGTGGGTGTGTGAGCATGCACGTGTGTCTGTGCGTGTGCGTGCAAGTGTGTGTGCTGGTGAGGATGTGGTTACTATGACTGCATGGGTGGGGGCTGAGGAATGCACTGGGTCCTGGAGGCCTTGAGAAGTTCAGATCCATGCTGTTTGGAGTGCCTCTGACCACTGGGGAGAGGGGCCGGTCAGGGTCCCAGTGGCAGCCAGTGGAGACTGGACAGGAGAGAGGAGCCTGGTGTCCAGGAGACTGGTAAGGGGGTGGTTAGGATGGGGCAGGTGAGAGCCACAAATTAAGCACCAATAATACTCTCACCAATGTAGCCCCAGGTGGGAGGACCCAGGAGACGTCACTGCAGGTGTGCAGGGAGAGGGAAGTGGTCCCCTGGCATCAGGTTGTTCAATAAATATTTGGAGGGTTTTTTTGGAGTTTTTTAAAATGGAAGTACTGGGGATTGAACCCAGGATCTCATGCATGCTAAGCATTCGCTCTACCACTGAGCTTCACCCTCCTGCCAAGTATTTGTTGAGCAAATAGATCATGGCCAGGCAGTCTGTCACTGCTTTTGTTTCACAATCTGCACGATTTCTTTTTTCCTTATATTAAAAGTAAAATTGTTTTCTTTTGCTTCAAGAAATTAAAGGGAAAAAAAAAAAGAAATAGCACTCATCCATGGTCTCGGTAGTTTCCACAATTAATTCTGGTTAACAATCTTAATCAGTTTCCTTCCCATCTCTCTTTTTAAGGAAAAAAACTCATTAAAAGAAATAAGTGACACCTGTTCATTATAAAGAATTCAAAACATGCTGTAAATCCCAAAGATGGAAGTCAAAAACCAACCCAAATCCCATCAGCCAAAATAATCATTAACATTAGGTGAACATCATTTTAGACAACTCTGCAAATACCCAAAAACCAGAAGGATGAGTAAAGGACAGGTGGGTAGAAATGATTTTACAAAACCAGAAGAATCATATCATGGGTACTATTTTAAATTTATTTTTATTTGACTTTAACAGAAGAAAAAGAAGTGGATGGCTGAATTCCTATTAATATTTCTTTTATACAATAGATATTTTCCCTAAAATATCCCTCCAAGTTTAAGAAAAGAGTCTGTGGGGTTATTATTAAAAGGTTGAACTCATTATGATTTTTTTTCAAAGACGGATTTTTATATTTGTTTGTATAGACTGACTGCTTGCTGTGAAAGATGAGTTAATTGGCTCAGCAACAGGGGCATGAGCTTATGGCTCTGAGATACTGAAGTCCTTCTGTACCAGTTGGTAAACATCGGCAGTGGACTCTCTCCCCAGTGCTCTCCCTCTGTCCAAGCTACCCTGACTCTACGCTAGGACCAGCCCTAATCCCCACCTCCTCAGGATCCAGACCTACAGGGCAAATGGGATTCTGGACCCTTCTCTCAACCCACCTTCAACACCCCCACCTCAACCCATGTAGTTCAGTTTTCATCTGTATTTTATTTTATTTATTTTATTTTTATTTTTTAAAATAGAAACTCACAGACATAGAAAACAAACTTGTGGTTTCCAAAGGGGAAGGGGTAGAGAGATAAATTAGGAGTTCGGGATTAGCAGATACTAACTACTATATATAAAATAGATGAACAACAAGGACCTACTGTATAGCATGGGGAACTATTCAATTTCTTATAATAACCTATAGTGGAAAAGAATATGACAAAGAATGTATATTTATAATGGAATCATCTATTTTTTATATATCGAGCATTCACGTAAGGTGACGTTTGCAGAAAGTCTTCAGCCACCAAGGGGGTTGGGAACAGTCTGAAGATCACTCTGCAAGGTTAGTGCCAGCCTGGCCGCTAGCACGGTTTCGGAGAACAGACTTTGCCGCCCAAGCACACGTAGCTCGTTAAGAAGTGGAAGCACACGTCTGCCATCACCGGGTAATTACCTTGCCTCCTAACTGGCAGCAGATGCAGGCCCGCGGGTATGGAAACTCCCCGGTAGGCTGGCTCCAAATAGGACGAGGCGGAAGGTGCTGGGGGGCAGGCAGTGGGTGAGCTCTGCTGGGGCTCCGCTCTGCGCCGGCCTGTGGGGCAGGCAGGACGTGAACTCAGGTCCGTCTCACGCCAGGGTCTCTGCCCTTCCCAGCCCAGGCGCTGAGGGCCCCGGGTGCTGCGCGGAGAGGGGAGGGAAGCCGTCAGGAGCAGCCGCGGGCGGGGCTGGGAGCCGGCAGCTCCACACATCTTCCTGCTGCCTTGTAAGGACAAACACCTGGAAACGTGACAGTGCTTTTGCACCCCGAGGGCAGCAGGACTGGGCACTGGAAGGTTACCAGTGGACGAGGGAGGGGGCTTTGGAGAGACTGAGCCCCAGCAGGACGCTAGCGGAGAGGCGGGTGGCCCGATAGCATCTGGCAGTCAAAGTGGCCCAGGTTCAAGCCCCAGCTCTGTCCCTATTCCTGGGGCCGCAGGCTGATCACTGCCCTCTGGGAGCCTCGGTTTCCTCTCCATAACATGGTTGCGGTTAAGGGGTGTGCCCAGTACCCCCAGCAGGGGCTCAACCAGTGGTAATGGTCATTTTTTGAGCTTCGAAACATGGTAACTTGGGCTTCTATCTGACTTTTGTTCCCAAAATTGTATGTCTTGTATGTGTGTGTTGGAGTGGGGAGGGGGTGTCTATCCACGCAGGTCAGCTGTAAGGGGGACTTGGCCAGAGAAGCAGGTCCCACTAGATGGACAGACAGAAACATGTACGACACACGCATGGTGGGTCACAGGGGCTGAGTCCCTGCAGCAGATGGAGCCGGCCAGCACCCCCATAAGGCTGAGGTCCTGGGGCTGAGCTAGAACCCCAAGTCCACAGGACAGGTAGTCAGGGATGGATGATGGACGAGAGACGAACAAGGAAAGGACAAGCCAGACCCACGCATGAGCTGGAGCTCCTGGGTCCGGGGTGGGGGACATCCATAGTGAGGCTGCCCTGTGGAACCTGGGGCCTGGGAGATGGACATGAAGGAGGGCTTGTGGTAGTCCGGCTGTGCCTCACCCAAGCGAGTGGCCAGCAGCTCAGTGACCACACAGATGAGCTAGGAAACAAAACCTGCTCTTCATCTCCATCCTCCACCCTCCCAGGGAAGGGCCTGTGGGGCCCAATCTGCAGAAGCATCCTGGGACCCTGGTTCTGGGAGACGTAGTGTACATCTCACGTTTCAGAGCCACACGGAGCTGCATGGGTGGGCCGGGGGAGGGGGAGCTCCAGACAGGACCCCTGCCACACACCCAGACAGATAAAGGATGCTTTGGAGGGGCTGAGGGTTTGGCACTGGGGACACAGAGCTGGATGGGCACAGTAATGTGTGCTGCGGCCACACGTCCCTGCCCTGCTCCCATCCCAGACGCTGGGGCCCTCTGCCACATTCACCTCCTCCATATGTCCAGGTCCGGCACCTTTTCTCCGCCCCACTGTCCCTGCCCCAGCCCAGCCGCCACCTCCTCCTCCTCACTGTCCCCCCGCCTTATCCTCACACAGAGGCTTTGACTGGGCTGTCACTCCACTCACGTTTTTCATGACCCCAGGTGCAGCAGGGGATGCCAGTTCTGGGGGTCCATCAGACCAGTTGGGAACTTTTCAATCCTGGCCTAGGCATCAGAACCCAGAGCCAAAAGTGCCCCTGGTGAGCAAGCCCAAAGTCATCAGCCCGAAGGAAAACCTGCAAGCCCCTTGCTCAGCATCCAAGCCTTTTGTGGTTTTGGTTTTAGCCCCCAACCAGCTTGATCTCCTGCCCCCCTCAACCCCACACCCATATTTCATTCTCCCCAAACTCTTCCCAGCACCCAGGTCACATACCACATTGGGGTTCAACACTCTTCTGGCCACCTGCAAAATCTCCCCACATGCATTCCTTCTGACAAACTCCTACTCACTCTGTATGGCCCCACTCAAAGGTCACCTCCTCTGTGAAGCCCTCCTTGACTGCTCCCACAGCCACATTCCTATACCACATTCTTCCTCAGTACTGATCACTTTGTTTTGTGCTGTGTGGTCTTTGTACCCATCTCCCCATTAGATCAGCAGCTTTCAAGGGGGGGGGGGCAGGGCCCTGATGCAGAGGAGTAAAAGAACGAACGAGCGAATGAATGAATGCATGCCACCTCTGGGTTCCGGGTCTAGCCTGTGGGACGTGCTCCCAAACTGGGCTGAGGGCTGGTGGGAGGCAGAGGCTCCGGGGCTTTGTCACGACCGTGTCAAGGTGCGGAGGGTTCTGGGGCAGGAAGAGGCCGCGGGGTCGTTGATGTTCATTTTGTTTTCACTAAACAAAAACATGTAATACATTCTCTTGGTAAAAACTCAGATAATCATAGAACTGTGCACAGTGAGCCCTGTGCGTGGCCGTCCTCCTTGTCCCCACCTTGAGTCCCGTTCTGTCCTCAGAGGCGACCCCTGCTGGACGTATTTGTCTTCAGTGGAAAGTTTTGGGAGCCTGACGGGTCGGACCGGTTTTCCTCCCCACTAGAGCTGGGGCCCAGCTTGCAGGAGGGGCCATGAAGGAGAACGCTTAATGCCCTCTTGCCATGGGCCACGTGCCCTCCAGCTCCTAGGTCCCTCTCAGCACTGTCGGTGCCCTAGCCGCCAGCCAGCTCCACAGGGGAGGGCTTCTGGCCATAACCTGCTTGTCCATGTCCAGGTGGCTGGCGCCAGTCAGGCTGGCTCCATGGCAGCATAGAGTCTGCCTGTGGCCAGTGACTTTGCCTCCCTGACCCTCAGTCTCTTCATCTGTAACTCCTCAGACTAACTGCTAGGGGGTTGTGGGGGCTGACTGAGGCGCTGGGGAAACATACCCAGCTTAGACCTTGATAAATATTCACCTTTTACTCCCCTTTCCTGCCTTGAGCCCACCTGTGACAGGCTGGATGCAGCAGGTCTGCTTGTACCCCAAGTCCTGAGAGGTTTTGTTGAATACGTGCCTTTCTAAAAGCCTCCCAAACCCGGAGCGAGACTATCATCTTCTCCTTTCTCCCTCCCTCCTTCCTTCCTTTCCTCCTGCCTTCCTTCGTTCCTAAGCAACCACTCTGGACTCTCAGAGAACAGAGTGGAGCTGGGACCAGGGAGGAACCTCTCATAGGCCAGGAACTTGAAAGGCCTCACAGGAATGAGATCTGAGCTGGGAAGTGTGAGGGTACAGGTGGGCTGGACCAGGGTGCCTGGGTGCAGTGTGAGTGTGGGGGGCTACCCAGTGGACTCACAGCCTCTTCCCACCCCTCCTCCCTTCTTCCTCCCTCCTTCCTCCCTTCCTTCCTCCCTCCCTCCCTTCCTCCTTTCCTCCCTCCTTCCCTTCCCTTCCTTCCTTCCTTCCTTCCTTCCTTCCTTCCTTCCTTCCTTCCTTCCTTCCTTCCTTCCTTCCTTCCTTCCTTCCTTCTGTATTCACTGGGCATCTGCCTGGGCTAGGCACTGGGGACACAAGGATAAAAAGGTGAAGTTTGTACCCCCAAGACCTCTCAGCCCCACGGGAGGGTCAGGCCCACCAACAGCCCCCACGGTACAAGAAAATGGCTGTGATGGAGGTGGGTGCAGAATGCAGGGGAAGCCCCTGGGGCTCAGGGAGGGTTTCCCAGTGAACTAAAGCTGGAGCTGGGACCAGAAGGATGAGGAAGGGCATTCCAGGTGGAAGGAACTGCATGTGCCAAGGTCCAGGGGTAGGAAGGGACCCTCCTGGTCTGGAAACTCCCACAGCTCTTCCCTGTGGATGGTGATGGATGGGAGACCCACAGAGTCTGGAGCCCTTGGTCTGGGAAGTGGCCCCGGGCTGGGCTGGGCGCCCGTGACTCACTTCCTGGACCCTCTGCCTCCTTGACCTCCTTTGCTCCCTTGCTACTGCGGGAGGAAGTAGCCCAGGCCTCCGCGGCACAAAAGGAGGCTTTGATGTTGGAGAAAGGGAGTGAGGAAGGAGGGGCGCTGGGGTGTATTTTTGGATGCGTCTCAGGAATCGGCTCCTCCTCCGACACCATGGCAACCAGGGCAGGGGGGAGAGCCCCTGGCGCTGCCCAGACGGGGTGGGCGGGGCAGGGGGCACAGGCCTCTTGCTCTCACTCACGGCCCGCCCAGCCCAGGGAGAGGAGGAGGGGCTCCGTGGGCCGGGCCAGCTGCTGCCTCTCTCTGAGCCGCAGTTTTGGCGTCTGTAATATGGGGGTAACAATACAGTGTCTGCTCCTGTCAGCCAGGTCCTCAGGGAAGCAGGCGCTGGGCTGGGTTAATCAGAGGAGCATCCTGGATGGCCCCCCTGTCATCTGAGGGTGCGGGGTGGGGCCCACTGCCATCGGGGAGTCCTCAGAGGTGGCTGGCACCTCTCAGGAATGCCTGCCCTGGTCTCCCTGCCCAGGTCAGTCACTGCCCAGGAGCCCAGGGGAGTCGGGGCCAAGACCCGAAGGCCGGGCCGGGTTTCACAGTGGGCAGCCAGGTCCTGGTCAGCTGCCCGTAGTTGGAGGTCTGACTAGGGGTCTCGTGTGGCCCCCTGCACCAAACTGTCCCCTCCACCGCTAAAGTACTGGTGCCTCCTGTTTCCAGAACTCAGTCAAAGCAGCTAAGGGGACGGGAAAGAGGGGGATGAGTCCTGGGTCTGTGTCGTGCAACTGCTGTGCAAGTGACCAAAACTGGCTTAAAAAACCCCAGATGCTGTTTCCCACAGCTCTGGAGGCCAGAATCTGAAATCAGGGTGCCAGCAGGGCCGGCTCACTCCATGTCTCTGCATGACCCTCCTCTTCTTGCAAGGACACCGGTCACTGGATTGAGCGCCTACCCAACTCCAGTATGACCTCATCTTAACCAGTAACACCTCCAAAGACTCTATTTCCAAATAAGGTCACATGCTGGGCTTCCAGGTGGTCATGGTTCAGAGGACACAATCTTCAACCCATTATGTGCCCCATTTGGGGGACCCAGGGCAGTGTTAAGCGAGGGTCCTGGGGAGGGACACTTGGGGTGGTGATCGGGGTCACAGGGAGTGGACCTCAGTCTGTTTTTTCAGGTGGCAGTGGGTCAGTGTGGGTGGAGGTGAGAACTGGCAGAAGGAAGGTGGGACTGAGCCAAGAGGGTCCCTTTACCCCCCATCCCCATGCTCACACTCACCCACATGCCCACGGGGCAGTGTCATTTCCCTGTTTTGCCCGCCATGGCCCAGGGCTACCATCCCGCTGTCCCTAGAAGCTCCCGCAGGCCCTAGGCCTGCAACCTTGGCTTCCCTCGGTGCTGTCACCTCCCTGGGGCAGGCGGTTTGTGACTGGAGGTGACACTCCCTTTTTAGTGGTGCCCGCCCCGGGCCCCTAGCTACCCTCTCGGAGCCTCGGGTGCCTCCTCAGTGAAACAGGGTAACACAGGTCTAGCTGGGGTCCGGGCTCTGCAGGGGTGCTGGGGCGGGGGCTCTCTGCCCCAGGGAGAATGAAGACCGTGAAGAATAGGGGTTCTCCCAGCTCCTGGGGCTGAGCAGCAGAGCCCTGGGTCTGGCCCCTCACCCTGGGGCATCCCCAGGGCCCCTCAGGGAAAGGCTGAGCTGGCATGAAGTCGGCCTCCGGGTCCCTGCCAGCTCGACACCACACTGCGCTCCCCTCCCCACGCCTGTTCTCCCTGGCACACACAGACGCCTTCTCACATATAAACTTACCCTCCTGCACACACGCTTACACACTCCTATTCACACATGCACACCGTCTCACGCAGCCACACAAACTCACACTGACCACTCCCTGGAGTCATTCGGCCAGACGCCAGGCAGCAGGTGCGGGACCAGCCCCTTCCTGGGGCCTCCCCTCCCCTCCCCTCCCCTCCCTCTCTGTCTAGGCCTCTCCCTCTCTCCTTCCTCCTGCCCCAGTTTCTGTGTTGTCCCGGTGGAACTCTGAAAACGGGCAGCTCCCAGCCCACCCCGCTGCTCCCCTCCTGCCCTTTCTGGGGAAGTTCAGAAAGTAGGCAGAGGGAGGCCAGGTGGAAGCCGGATGGGGCCGGGCCTGGAGCCTGCAGAGATGTAGGTCCACACACAGTAGGGCCGCAAGGGTCCCGCTCCTGGCTGCCAGGCCTCTCCTGCGCCAAGTCCATTTGGGAAGGTCTGAGGGTACCCCAGGTTCTAACCTGGCTCCCTTGACCTCCCCACACTCAGCCAGTCCAGGCCCCGGTTACCCTTCAGTGATAACACGACAGCAGCCCCCCCCCACCCCCCGCCCCAGGCTCTGCCATTCAGTGCAGGCCCGTTGCCGTCCCCGTGCAGGTGGATGCTGGCAGCGGCTGGAGTGTGAGAGGTGGGGCTGAGGGGATGAGGCATGGGGTCAGCTGGGGTCCAGTCCAGTCTCCCACAGGCCCCCACCCCAATGCTGCTGCCAAACATGTCCGGGGGAACAATCTCTAAGACACACAGCTTTGAGCATCTTCCTCAAGGGAGATGGATGGAAATGAATTCAACTTTTATACAACTCTTAGCTGAAAGAATGCATTAAAATATTTTTATGGTAAAGAACACCCCTTACCAATGGAAAAAGCAGCCCAGTGAAATTTTTTTTTATAGTTCAGATTAGTTAAGTGAATCCAAATGCTTACTGTGGGGAAGGCACCTAAATGTCATCTTGTGTACCAACTCTGTCCTGTTGGCCATGGCTGCCTGGAGGGGGCGGGTTAAGAAAGCTTCTGAGGCTGTGTCCAGGACTCAGTGAGCAAAGAGCTGCAGTCTGTCATAAATGGACAAGTGCATGGCAGCCCCACAGCCATCTGCACACCGGCAGGCTGGGTAAAGGTGCCCAAGGATATCTGGGCCCCAATCCCTGAAGCCTGTGACCCAGGGGTGCAGGTGCCAGGTGGGTACCTGGCCACCTGGAAGAACTTCGGCGCATTGAGTGTGAAGACGTCCAGGCCCCTCACTGCACACGAGGGTGTGAATGGAGAGACCCAAGCAGCCTGGACATTTCCTAGAAATATACATTTGGTGAAAAACGTCCATCAATGGCTGCATCTTTATATACGGGGTGCAGATGATCCTGTTTCAGGGTGTCAGCCACCTGGTTGACCTGTGAACTGTCTCTCTGCCAAAGTCCTTCCAGAACATTGCTTGCACGTGCCGTCTGTTTCCTGCTGGGACCATGACAGACAAGGTCTGGAAAGGGGACAAGGAGAGCAGTGGCTCAGGCCAGAGTCTAGTGGAAGTGGTCTGGAGGGGCGCTCTGGTGGGCTGGTGGGGGGTCGGGGGACGAGGGCAAGGACGATGTGGTGGGGCGCATGCTCCATCACCCCACACTCTGGGAGGTGCAGCCGTGCCCCATTTCCAGGCGAGGCCCCTGGGTGCTGGGCAGAGAGGGCACATGGCAGGGAGATGCAGGGCTGGAAATGGATCTCTGACTCACCCAGGGCTGTGCCTCCTTCCCTGTGACCCCTGGGAAAGGGCTCCCTCCTCTGTGGCCCTTGCTCGGGTGGGCCTCTCCCTCCCACCGCCCAGCGCGGACTCAGCCCAGCAAGTACGCCCCGGCACCCCCACCCTCCTGCTGCCTGTCCCCCCACTCCCGACAGCTGACACCGTAGCCATGGAGAGACCACACTTAGATGAAAATGGACCACGTGTGCCTGTACTAACCATGAAAAGGATCCTGGGTCAGAGGAGGCCTCGCCCTGGGCCCAGCAAAGGGACCCCCTCTCCCTGGCATCTGGGCATTTGCTCCCTGTCCTGTCCTGTCCCTCCTAGCCGGTGACCTTGGTGGGGTCGTGCTCTAGGGGGAGGGGAAGCTTGTGCCGAGAACCCCTCCCCCTCCCCCCATCTGCGGCTTAGGCGACACAGTACCATTATTTATTCTTTGTCTGGCTCCTGCCTGCTTGCTTCCTTGGCAGATTTTTTTTTTTTTTTTACCTTGAGAAGAAAATTGATTCAGGATTCTGCAAACGACCCAGCTGACTTCCTGCATTAACTCAATGAGAAATGGCGCCTGGGCCGGGGCTGACCCAGCCCAGCTCCCTGGCACCACCCTCCTCTGGGCAACTCCACGTACCCCCTGGAGCACCCCCTGCAGCCCAAGGGACCCTGCTGGGTCCTGAGCACCAGCACACCCCCAGCCCTACCAGTGGCCCTAGGGTCCTCAAACCAGTCTGGGAAGGAGTGGTGGGGAGGCCTGTTAGACACAGGTGAGCACTCAGACCACCCCCCTCCCCGCCACTGCCCCAAACAAGCCTCAAGCATTGAGTCCGAGCTGACAGTCGCTCCTGGAGAGAGAGGGTTTGGACGAGGGAAGGTGGTGGACCAGGATCCCAGGGTGAGGATGGGCACAGGGGAGGGAATCGGAAGTGGGGGGCACCTAAGGGAACCCAAGCCAGGATGGGTCATTTCAACTCTCGTGTCTGAGCTCCGCATGCTGAGGACACAAAAGTAGATGGGTTGTCCCTGCCCTTGGAGAGTTCTCAAGTCAAGTGCAGCTAGAAAGGGCAGAAGCACCTGTAGCTGCGGGTGGGTGCAGGGATGAAGTGGTGCCTGTGGTGGGGAGATAGGGCCAGATGGGGGATACCTCACGTAGGGAAGAATTTGGCCTGTGCCCTGAGACCATGGGAGCCAGAAAAGGGAAGGAAGGGACAGTTCATCCTCAGAAATGTCCTGTAGCCACCAGCCCCTGTGGACAGGAGGGTGAGAGGCAGGGGCCTGGGGCAGAATCCAGGGGAGGGAGCAGAGGGTCTGAGCTAGCCTAGCCATGGGGGTGGAGGGGAGGGGTGGTGATACTGTCCCACTCAGGGTCCCCTTCTCTTGAGCGCCACACAGCCAGGTTCCCTTCCTGGGAGCCAGATCATGGGGTTCAGATCTTGGCTCCACCTCTGTCTCCCTGGCCAAATCACTTACCCGTTCCCTGCTTATGTTCCCCCCTCAGTACAGAGGAGTTAATGCCAATGGTACTGACACCATGGATGGCAGTGAGGCCCACAGAAACGTGTGGGCTCTGCCTGCCTCCTTCCGGGAAGGTGAGCGCTGTGACTGTCCCCCACTTTCCCAGGTGGGGAGGGGCCTGGGCCACACCCACAGCTCTGTCCCAGGCTGCTCCCATCTCTCCAAGGGTCCAGGACTCTCAAGGTCTTCTGTCAGATGTGGTGCTGAGACCACTCAGCTGCAGAAGGGCCATGTCTGGCGTGAGACCTTGGAGTCAAGACGCCCCAGGCGACTGGATCAGAGCAGACGTCAAGAAAATCAGGATCATTGGAATCAAAGCTGGTCTGTAGATCAGAACCGTGGACGAACCTCCAGGCAGATTGATCAGGGGAGAGAGGGAGGAGATACACTGGGTGAGGACATTTCTGGTTCCCTGAGGCCTGGGACTCAGCTGGGTCCATCTACATCCGTCTCGGGGAAGCCGAGCCCTCAGAGGACGGTCTCCCTCCCAGTCCAGGAAGACCAGGCTCTTGACAGGCATCTGGGCAGCGCCCCTCTGCCCAGCATCTGCTGCCTCTCTGGCCTTCAAGTGACCCTGGGAGGAGGCACTGGCATCCCCATTTCAGGGACCAAGGAGGCTGAGACTGGCCTGAGGTCACTGCTGGAGTTCAGGCTCTTTTTCACCTGGGTTTGCTCCTTGTCCATCATCACCACCCGGCCACGAAGCCCGGGCAGCTCCCACCAGGTCTAAGGCATGGTGGTAACAGTGTGGGTGTTGCCACATCACCTGGGTTCTCATTTCAGCGCTGCCACTTACTGTGTGATCTCGGGCAAGCCTCTAAGCCTCTCTGTGTCTTGGTTTCCCCATATGTGACACGGGAGGAGGAAGTGAGTTAAGTGTGTGCCTAGACGTGGGCAGCTCTGTAAAACACAAGGTCTATTACCATCAGAGCCCGTGGCCTGCACTGGCATTGCCTGTGGCCCTGGAAGATGCCTCCTGGACGGTGACCCCCAGAGGCCGACACTTGCCTCATCCAGCGCTGTCCCCAGGGCCTGGCTCCAAGGCCCGCTGCTTCCTGGACCTCTCCTGGGGGACCTGTCCACAGTGTGGCAAGGCAGAGCAGGCCTCTCCAGGGCCGCTCAGGGACCACCTGGCTCCAGAGCCACCTTTCAGCCTCCCACTCTGGACCCACGTTCAAAGGGTAATCAGGTGTGGTTTCCACCCAGTGCAGCGTGCCCACCTCCAGACTCTCCGGAGGCGGTGGGGCTCGCGCCCCCTGCTGGCCAGTGCTTGTTACTGTGGAAGGTAGAGTCCCCACTAACACCCCAGCAGGTGCCCACTGGGAACCTGGCCGGGCACTGTCATCCCCATTCCACAGGTAAAATCAGGACGTAGAGCCTCCAGGTCAGTCAGCTGGAAAGGAGCAGAGACGATTTGGAATCAGGACCATCTCTTCAGCTGATATGTGTGGTCCCCTTTTTTTGCTACCCCAGGAGGCTCTGAGTCCCTTGATCCTCCCTCCTGCCAAATGTGTCCATCCCTGGGGCTCCACCTACCCTTGGAAAATGCCCTTGAGTCACAAACCTTGACAGGGCATGAACTGAGGCTGATCCAGGGCTGCAAGGCGCTCCTGGAGAGTGGGGGGCCTGGTTAGAGATAAGCAAGGTGCTGTCCTGCCTCTGGGGCCACATTTTGGTGAACAAATCATTGCAAAATCACTTAATAAATGCTTGTTGAATGAATACATGACTAAGTAAGTGTCCTGGGTGACTGGGACAAAGCTGTCGTGTTTCCAATTGGCAAACTCTTACTCATCCTTTAAAACCCTGTTCAGGGTCACCACTTCCTGGAAGGAAGCCTCTTCTGAAACCCTCCAGGGAGGCCACTTAGCACATTTCACTCTAGGGCAGAACACTGGGCATAAAGTGCTATGGGGTGTTGGGCGCAGTGGCAGACACACAGACACGGGGGCAGCAACAGGAGGCAGGACAGAGAATATTCTCAGGGAAGGCCTCCTGGAGGAAGAGGAGGTTTTTGAAACTAACCTGGAAGGATGGAGCAGTATTGGGATGGGGGAAATATTAGACAGTAGTGATGCTGTGGAGGGGACAGGGTAAGGATATTAGTCTCCTTTGGCTGCCCAACAAAGTACCACAAACCGTGGCTTAGAATAACAGAAACTTACTGAGTCCAAATCAAGGTGCTGGCAGGTCTGGGCTCTCTCTGGAGGCCCTAGGAGAGGATGCTTCCTTCCTTCTTCCCAGCTTCTTGAAGTTTCCAGCGACCCTTGCTTCCTGGACCTTGGCTTAGAGACATCACTCCAATCTCTGCCTCCATTTTCACGTTTTCTTCTTCTGTGTCTGTGTCCAAATTCCCCTTATAAGAACAGCAGTCATTGGATTAGGGTCCACCCTATTCTAGTCTAACCTCATCTTAACTTGATCACATCTGCAAAGACCCTATTTCCAAATAAGGTCATGCTCACAGGTACCAGGGGTTAGGACTTGAATGTATCTTTTGTGGGGACACAACTCAACCCACAATGAATGATAAGTGATTGTGTGGAGGTTGGGGAGACTGGCCCACATTTGGGAAGTGGAGAGGCAGAGTCATTATGGGGAGCCAAAGGAGAGGGAGCAGGTGAGTGAAGATGCCGGAGGTGTAAGAAGGTCATCACAGAGGAGCCGGATGCCCTGGGGTTGGGGCACTGGGGAAGGGCGGTCAGCTGGGAGGCTGGAGAGATCACACAAGGTCATGCTAGCCCCAGGGCTGAGCCCTGAGTCAGGGGCAGGCTTCATGCTTATCGGTCACCTGCGTTATCTCATTTAACCCTCATGATGGCCTCTCAGGTGTCTGCCATTATCAGCTCCAGGTTACAGAGCAGGAAAAGCCCAAGGGCCGCAGCTGGGAAGTGCTGAGCTGAGGTCTGAACCCGCCGGAACTCTGCACTGGTGCGCGGTGTGGTGCAGCTGCCCTGAGGAGGTGACGTGATTCCCGTTTGATCTGAGGACCTGGATCGTTTCACAGCCTTTGCTTCTTCTGGGCTCACAGGCTGGGAGCCGTGGCTGGAGACAGAGGCCTCTCTTACCTTGTACCTGACGACTTGGTTTGGGCCCCCTTGGAGGTGTCCCACGTCGGTGGCTTATTCTTAAAACTTCTGCTTCGGGGGCACAGGTTTGTCTTGCTGGCGGAGTTTAGGAAGGGTATTCAGCAAGCTCAGCAATGGCTCTGCTGCTGAGCAGCGAGGGGGCCGGGCTGGCTGGGCACTCTACACACGCAGGCTCGTTTAAATCTCCCAGAGTCCCACCGGGTTGGAGAAACAGCCCCACAGAGCTCCTGGTGCCATGCGGCTGAGGAGGATATGCACAAAGTTCTGCCTGATGCGTTCATGCTCGTGGGTCCTCATGCCTGCAGATGGTCTGCAACCGGCTGAGGCCAGCCAAGCAGAGAACTGTCCCCCTACCCTCCTGTGGGTTTCCAGGGGGGCCCGCCTTGTCTGTGAATCCCTCCAGATCCTTGGGCTTTACTATGGAAAACAGTATGAGAATTCCTCAAAAAATTAGACGTAGACTGCCCAATCGCCCTCCTGAGTATATACCCAAAGTGATTAAAAGTGGGGACTCCAATGGGTATTTGTATTCATGTTCAGAGCAGCATTATTCACAGAAGCCAAAAGGTGGAAACAACCCAAGTGTCCATGGACCATGAATGGATAACCAAAGGTGTCCATCCATTCAAGGGGATATTATTCAGCCTTAAAAAAGGAGAGACATTCTGACAGATGCTACAGCATATGGATGAACCTTGAGGTCAGTATGGTAAGTGGGGTAACCCAGTCCCAAAGGACAGATGTGTCTGAGTACACGTGTATGAGGGACCTAGTGTGGTCCTGTTCACAGAGACCGAGAGTAGGCTGGTGGGGGCCCAGGATGGGGCACGGGGTAGGTAGTTGCTGTTTGATGGGGACAGAGTTTCAGTTTGGGAAGGTGCAACAGTTCTGCAGGTGGATGGTGATGAGGGTTGCACACCTGTGTAAATGCACTTGATGCCACCGCACTGGACGCTTAAAAATGGTCAGAAAACTAAATTTCATTTTATGTCTATTTTACCACAATAAAAATGAAAAAAGATCCTTGGGTTTCAGGAACTCATCTTTTGCTGACTTTTTCCTGAGACAGGCAGCTGTGAAGCCAGGCATCCCCACCGGCAGTGCAGGGGGTTCTAATTTCTCCACATTTTCTCCTGTATTTTTAGTATTTTATTTTATTATCATTATTAAATAATCCAGTCCTAGTGGGTGTGAGTTACAAACTGAGTTGTGTCTCCCTCAAATTCGGATATTAAAGCCCTGCCCCCCCGCCCACCCCCCAGTGTGATTGTGTTTGGAGATGGGGCCTTTAGGGAGGTAATTAAAGTGAAATGAAGCCGTAAGGGTGGCTCTCATCCGATAGGATGAGGACTGGTAGCCTTATAAGATGACACCAGACCCCTCTCTCCTTCTCGCTACGCACGCACAGAAGAAAGGCCACGTGAGGACACAGTGGGAAGACGGCTGTCCACGAGACAGGAGGAGGGGCCTCACCAGAACCCGCCCACCGACACCTGGATCTCAGACTCCCAGCCCCCAGGACGGGGAGAAAATGGATTTCTGTAGTTTAAGACCCCAGCCTGTGGTGTTTGTTATGGTTAATGAAAGTTGTAAATCATTTTAGTTTTGCTTTGAATTTCCCCGACGGCCAATGATGCTGCGCATCTTTTTACGTGCTGTTTGCCACTTGCATATTTTCTTTGAAGAAATGTGCATTCAGAGGCTTTACCCATTTTAAAATTGGGCCACTGACAGAGGAGCGGGGGAACAAATGCCCTGTCCTTTACCCGGCGGGGGTGGGGTGGGGCTGTAACTCACCCCAGGGTTACGAGGCGTCTCTCACCTTCCAGGGTCTCCCGCGGGGCCAGGCCCCGCCCCCTCCTGTGGCCTCGCCCGGCCCGGCCCCTCCCCGCGGCATACCCAGGAGTCCTGTCTCCGGGAGCCCCCCGGCGGAGGATCCGAGGGCCCCGAGCTGACTCGGCCACTGGGGCGGCCAGCACGGGCTTGCCTCTGTTCGCACCACAGCGCGGCGTCCCGTTAATTCCACGCTGCTGCTCTAACTCTGCTTGATTATTCGAGGGACAACCTTGTACCTGCGTCGTCTCCATCGTTTTGCAGGTGCGCATGGACACGCTCACAAGAAGTTCCTCGAAGCAGAGGGGCAGGGGCAGGGGTGCGCGCGTCTGTGACTGGGAAGGGGTCGCTATCACCCCCTGCAGAGGCGGCGGACGCTAACGTCCCAGGGAGGTTTGAAGAGACAAACGGGCAGCGAGGGTCAAGGCGGGCCCCAGCCTGGCCCCTTCTCCCCGCTCCCTCCAGGGGGCGCACGCTCCACCCCGCGCGGAAGGCAGGGGCCTCAGGGGCTTCCAGCCAGAGCTGCGGGGAGGCACTTGGTCTTCACTCGGGGAAACCGAGGCGCCGGGAGGAGAAGCCACTTTCTGCTTGTTCTGTTCACCTTGGACGGTCCTCGAGCGCGACGTGAGGACACGGTCTAAGCTGCTGTCGCTCCTGCAACGCCCTCCCCCGCTGCATCCCGACTCGAACTGCTCGGGGTCCCCACCCAGGGCACGCTGAGGCTGGGCAGCGCGAGCTGCTGAGAGAAGGAATCAGACGACCGAGCAAAGGAATAACCGCTGGTCTGCTGGGAGCGAACTGCCACAGCGGCCAAGGGAGCCCTCCCGCCCCCGGGGAGGCGCTCAGGGTCTGCGGGCTCAGCGGCGGGAAGGGGGGCCCCTCGCCCCATCCTTCATTCCCCCTGACTTCTCAGTGGTTTTAATTAGCTATTGAATGTCATTCTAAGTAAAAGAAAAAAATTTTAAATTATATCATTAGTATTTTGAATAAATACCCCCAAATTAATAATACTAATAAAACAAAATAAACAAAATTTTGAATTTTGTTGTCCATCTTTGTGTGGTGTGATGCCACTTTTAAATGCAAACTATTTAGTGTGTATGTGGACTCACCCATCCAACGAATGCTTTTTTAGTCTACGGAGAGCCAGACACTGTGGTGACCGTGCGTCTGTTCTGTGAGATGAGAATGACTTACTTGTGATATTGTGACAAGACCAGACTGCAGGATGTGGGGCACGGAGCAGGCACAGAGTAGGAGTTAACACAGAGAGAAGCACTAACTCCCCAAAGTTCTGCCTCAGATTTGCCGTTTCCTCTGAAATCGCTAAGCAGTAAAACCGGCATCACCAGGATTCACGCCTTTGTCTTTCGGCTTTGAGAGAGGAGCAGAGGCCAGGTTTGCTGAGGGCTCGCTGAGGGCCTGCTGGAAAGGAGGTGGACCCACAAGAAGGGAGGGCAGCCGGGGCAGGGGCTGGAGGCAGAGGTGTCAGTCCTGCATGGGAGGCAAGGGCTGGGATGGAGCATACTCTGGGCACAGCCACCTGTCGGAAGAACGAGCCCCTCAGTAACCCAGGGAGGTGGGCCCTGCTGTGCCCACTGTCAGAGGGTGCAGTGCCCACGGCTACGTGGCAGACCCGAGACCCGGCCCCGAGCCGAGGGGTCAAGCCCTGTTCTTGGCCGAGGACCCTCGTTCACTGTCATCCTCCTTTCCTCCCCGATCTTGGATGCCAGCTGCTCCAGATTCTGACCTGGCAGCCAGTAAACAAGCATCAGCGAAGTCTTGCTTAACCCTGTGAGCGGCAGGGCAGGAAAAAGAGAAGGAAATGAGGTGCCTGAGGACAATATGAGTGCCAAGCCCGAGGGTAGCAGCTGTCACTTCTCAGAACACCCGGACATCTGTGCCTTCACCCCATTTTACAGATGGGAAAACCGAGGCTCCCAGAGGTGATGTGAGCTGCCCTGGAACCCCACATCCTTTGAACCTCCCCAGCCCAACACCACCATGACCAGCCCCATCCCACCCTTAAATTAAATTAAATTCCTTTCTGAATTTAATTGATTGCTCCAGCAATGTGATAACCAGAGAAGAAATGAGAAAGAGAGCAACTGAGAGGGAGAGAGAGAAGAGAAACCCCACCCCAGCTCCCCACTGCTGGGTTCTTTCTGGGGCCCCGTCCACAGCTTGGCCACGTGTAGAGGTCACATTATTCATCATGATCCTAAGGGAGTTACAGGGCCGCCTTCTGCCAAAAGCCCCTTCATTTCCCTGTGGCCACACCAGCCATGCAGGTTTTGCAATGATTGCATTTTTTCTCACATTTGAAATTCTAGATAATTATTGCAAAAAAGTTTAAAATAAGCAAAAAGAAAAAAAATCACCTACAATCCCACTGCCACCCAGTGGTGTACATCCTTTGTTCATTTCTTTATTCATTCAACACATTACGAGGACCCACTATGTGCCAGGCAATGCCAGGTCAGGAGGTCTGACAACAGACAAAACAAATGTGCACTTACAGAGTAGGGCTACCTCGGAACCTGAGACTCTGTCGGGAATTCACCCTAGCAGGTCACGGTGTGGCTTTCTGTCCTGGGGTATCTCAAAGTGCACGCCTCCAGCACCTTCCTTGTGGGTGTCATTTAGACAGAGGTAGGGTGGGGGACTCGCCTTGTAGACTTCTCTGCCAAGCTCATCCAGGCCAACCCCACATCTGACCCAGAACAGAGACCCAGCTGCCAGGGTAGGTCTGTGGTGTATAGGTGACACACTGTCACCTCTCTGGGCCCCGGTTCCCCTTTGCCCATTCTGGGGGCGCCCCATGTTCCCATGCAGTGTCTGCATGGCTCGCACGGCAGTGCGGCCCCTGGCCCAGTCCTGCAGGCTGGGTGAGGTGGGGGACCAAGGCTGCCCAGTGGAAGTCGGAAGGCAAGGGGGAGGGGTCAAAAGCCTTCACCCAGGCCGCGTGAAAGGCGGCCAGGAAGGGGACCGCGGCTTCGCCTGCCGACGGAGGATGAGGAACAGACACCACCTCAGTCCCATGGCAACTTTCCCAGGGAGGCCTTTCGGTCCTGTGCCTCCCAGATGCGGAAGTGGCGCTGTGTCCCCAGCTGCACGGTCTCCTCCCTCTGGGCTTAGGGCAACCCTATGGGAGAATGAATGAGTGAATGAATGAATGAGCCAGCCCTCTGTGGGCTCGTCTCCTGTGCTGCAGCAGGAAGGTGACCAGCTCCCAGGTCTATGTGCCTTCGGGCAAGCCACCTCTGTATCTGGGAGGGCGGCCGCTGAGTCGGAAGCCTGTTCTCTGCGACCCTGGTCATGTTACTCCACTTCCTCATCTGTCACAGCCGCCAGATGAGATTTCCTGGGTTCTCAGGAGGAGCGGCTGCAACGTCTCTAAGGCCCTGGCCATTGGCAGGTGCCCCCTTGCTGGGCCGTCCACACAGCCCTCCAGCACGAGGCTGGTGGCGAGCCTGTGAGAGGCCCTCCCCAGGCACGGCAGGGCCTGTGAAGTAAAGGCGATGGAGGTGCAGAGTCTGCCCCAAGGGCCCAGAGAGACCTAGGCACCAGCAGGGTCATGTGGGAGCTTCCCGGGGTGGGGGGCGTGCAGCTCTAGCTCCAAGTCCAAGTTCCTGGAGCTGGCAAACAACCTCCCCAGCACACACAGAGACACGCGCACACACAGGCAGACACACGTGTATATACACACGCACAGCAGACACAGAGACATAAGCGCACAGATGCAGACACCCGCACACATACTCTCTCCTGCTTTACTTTCCTGCTGGGCACGCAGACCGTCTAACGTACTATTTATTGTGTGTATTTATCACGGACGCTGGTCCACATGTCCCGGGTTCACAGGCTGTCCGGGCTGCCATCTGGGTCGCCCAGGCTGCTGTGACAGACTGCTACAAGCCAGACAGCTTCAAAGCAACGTTTCTCCCTCAGGCCTGGAGACCAGAAGTCCGAGGTCAGGGTGCTAGTGTGCCGGGTTCTGGTGAGGTCCCTCTTCCTGGTTTGTGGTCTCCTTCTGTCCTCACGTGACGGACAGACAGTGGCCGGCTCCTCTTCCTCTTCTTTCCATCGTGGAGGCTCCGCCCTCATGACCTAATGACCGCCCAAAGTCCCAGGTCCTAACACCAACCATTCCATGGGGCTGGGGCTTCAGCATGGGCTTTAGGGGGACACAAACACACAGTCCCTAAGAGCAATAGACGCCGTGGGACCGTGGGAAGCCGCCACGCTCTCTGGTGCCTCACCCCACAGTGGTGAAGAGGAGGTGGATACACCCACATCACCGTGCTGTGACAGTTAGTTACATGACAGTTACGTGTTAGCCTAGCTGCCAGTGTGAACACCACATCTCTCCGGTGTCTGTCTACCCCACAGGGGCCCCCTCCCCTAGGGCAGTGCCCCCGCACAGCTTGTGCACAAGTGGAATGTGCTGAATGAGCCAGCGGCCCCTGGCAGCCTCCCTGGGCTTGAATTTAGAGTGTGAGGGGCCCCCTCCCATCCAGCAGGGAATCAGGCCAGGAGTGTAAACAGCTGGGGTCAGGGCTAGGCCAGACCCTGGGGAGCGGATTTGAGAGGCTTTTCCTCTTCTGGGTCCACAGGGTGGATGGGCCACCAGGAGGCTCTCTCCTGAAGCCTCTGGGTGGCTGAGCCAGGCAGCTCCCTGCTGAGCCTCCATCCTACCCGCATCTCCAGCTCCCTCCCGGGTAGCAGCTGGCACCTTGCCTTGGCCTCAGGGCCCCTGTGGCCTGTCCAGGCTGCATCACCACATCTGGACCAGCCAGGGGGCAGTGCTGAGGGCCCACTCAGAGGACACATGGGGAGGGGGTGGCGGGCTGGACTCTCAGCTCAGAGGATCCCCAGGTCAGACCCCAGCTTCCCCACATTCTTCCTGGGTGATCTGGCAACCGATAGAGTAATGGCTGGAGTAAGTCCACTCTTCCATTTATGCTACTGAGGCTTCTCAGTGGCTGCTACGAGCCGCGTGCTGCATGTGAATCTAGGACCGAACACCACACCGGTGGTTCCTGACTGTCTGGCTTTTCCCAGTCCCTTTGGGGCTGCCCCTCTGTCCCGGGCTCTGTCCTGGGGTCTAACTGTAGGTGGGGGTCTCATCTGTCCGGGTTGACATCTGCTGCGATGGCCCCTTCCAGTCACCCCGGGTGTTGGGCCAGCCGCGGAATGGCCACGTCCTCTGCATTTGACACCAAGGCCGTGGGCCTGCCCCTGCTGTGCCACCCTGCGGCCCAAGGAAACCCGGGCTGTGTTACACTCTGACGTGTGGGGAGGTGCATGAGGCTGCCTCATACCTGGGGTGAAGGCACAGTCCTCCCCTTCTACCCTGAGTTTCCCCTGGATTTTCTGGGGTGCTTCACCGGGACTGGCCTGGGGCAGGGCTGGACCTCCCTCAGTGGAGTGGAGTTGGAGCGTGGTGGGCAGACACCTCGTCCACGTGTCCCTGCAGAGCCTGCAGGTGGGAAACAGCCTGACTCGGCTCTTCCGTCCCCTGTGCATTGCCCTGTCATCCCTTCCCCAGATCGGGAGCCTCGAGCACCCACCCCAGCTGTGGCCAGAGCCGGGAAGGGTTGTGGGTGGCAGGAAGTCTGGGGAAACCCACAGTGGTTAATATCTCATGAACATCAACCCACTTAGAGCCCGACTTGATGTGGCCAGAGAGACAAGGATGACATGAGACAGCTCTGCTCCTGAGGGCCCCCACCCCAGGAAACTCTGGTGGGGTGCTCACCTCTGGCCCATTCTTATTGGGGGTGAGGAGCCCCTAGAGGGCTGTGGCCACAGCCTGATGTTGGATGGGGAGGTGGGGTGAAGGTGGAGACAACAGGTGAGCTGGTGGTCCAGGGAGAGGTGGTGCAGACCTGAACTTGGGCAGTGGCTGGTTGACGAGGTGCCCAGGTGCAGAATCAGTAGGTCGGGGGGAAGGGGCTGCAGCCTGGGCTACTGGGAGAGAGTAAAGTGCCCCTCCCCCACCCCAGCACAGTGCCTGGCACACAGTAGGTTCTTAGTAAGTGAGGGGTGCCTGATGGCTCACTAGGCATCAGGTGCAGTGCCAGGTGCTTTCAAGCCCGTGATGGCATGTCCCACCCGGCCACATGCCAGCTGAGGCTCCCTGGCAAGTTGCTCCACCTCCCAAGCCTGTCACGTGGTGTGAGCATCCCTGCCTCGCAGGGCTCCCGTGGGATAAATGGAAGAGGCATCTGGACACAAGGATTTGTAGGGGTCTGAGCAGACAGCAGTTTGGGGCAGCATAGTTTTTAGTATCCCTCAATCCCACAGAAAAAAACAGTAACTAGGGAGCAAAACCAAAGAAAGAATATCATTTACGACAAGACTTGGCTAAAGACGTCCCTGTGAAACCCAAATTACAAGTAGGCGGGGTGCAGAAAGCCGTCCTGAAACAGAGAGGTTTGCAACTGCGTGTTTAAAGAGCACACCGTGTATCTGAGAATATCCGCCCAGAGTAACCGACACGGAGATACACTGTGGTAAAATTACTAATATTTAAAGACAAAGAAAAGAAAATCCTTCTGGAATCTAGGTAAAAAAGGAGCAAGAGACTGACGAGAAAATGAAAATTCGATTGCTTCAGGCTTTGCAACAGCCACACTCTCTGCCAGAAGAAAATGGAGAAATTTAAAATAAGAAAGCAAATGTGAGCAGGATACAGTACATCCAGCAAAACAGACTTTTACGGGTAAAAGGCACAGGCAGTTAGCAGCCTGTAAGAAACTGGGGTCTCACGGTCTGAGGATCCGGAGGATTCTACTAGAGAGTGACTTTCAGGCAGCCAGGAAAATTCTTAAGGCATGAGGTGGTGAGTAGGATATAGCTCAGTGGTAGAGGGCATGCTCAGCTTGCGCGAGGTCCTCGATTCAATCCCCAGTCCCTCCACTGAACAGTTGAAGGTGGGGGAGGGGGGTATAAAGAAGAAAAAAAACCAAAGGCATCAGAGGAAAGCCTGGCAGAGATGGAGTCTAGTACCTGACAGCACAGACCAGGCTGGATATGAAAAGTGGACCGAGGATGGGGAGAGCAAGTGAAGAAAGACTGAGCTGCTTTCAGCAGTCACGCGGGTGCTGGTAATATTAGTATTGTCACCCCAAGATGGTTGAGAGTGTGCCGTGGACTAGAGCAAAGGCATGGTCATGTGGTCCTGTGGGTTTATCATCCCCCATGGCCTCAGTGCCAGAATTCTAAGTGTGGAAGAAAAGAGATAATGGTGTAATAGAGAAGACTTCACGTCAAAATGCTGTAGTCCTGAATTTTTCATTCCAAGTATCAGTTTGAACCCATGAGGTGCTTTATATTTAAAAGAAATACTGGTATATTTCCTAGTTCTGTCCCCTGAAAAAGCCTTTAGAAAGAGAGAGAGAGGGAGACTAATCCAGTAGAAATGAGGATCCCTGGAACCCACGTAATGGTCTTGAAATACAATTTCCTACAAAAATAAACCAGGGCTTTTGGGAGAAACGGCTGATTCCAGGCCTGGGGCAGGAAATATACAAGATGAACCCGGAACATCTTGACACACCAGCCAGTGAGAACATCGTCAAAGAGCAGGGTCGTGCTGAAAGGTGTCTGGGTCCGCCTTGCAGAGCTGTCCACCTGCCCAAGACGGGTCAAGTTGACCTTGGGAAAGGATAGTAATCGCAATTGATTAAAACTTTCAAATGTTCATAGAATATGAAACAAACACCCTGATTAGTCATTTGTGGAAGATGAGAGGGAGCCAGTTAATTATCCTAAAAACTGGTAAATAAAAGGAAAGACTCAAGTATTTCAAAAGGGCAAGATTAAGCTATATTGTCTAGAGACGGATAAGGGTGATGAAACTATGGATCAAAATCCATAGTGAAGGTATTTCTGTAGAAGTTAGGATAGTGGGAACTTACAGGCCGGTGGGGTTGTGATTGTCAGGGGGCCCGCAGGGCAGCTCCAGGGGGCACAACTGTCTCTCTCAGCCTGGAGGATGGTTCAAGGGGCGTTTGCTTTATGACAATTCACTGAGCTGTACTTATGTTTCACGTGTTTCCCTGTAGATGTGTTTTACCTTACAATGCAAAGGTGAACAAATGCATGGTTTGTGAGACGGTAGATGCCATTCCCCTTGTGGGAGAGAGCAGTTGCTGTAATTACTCCCAAGGATTGGAAGATCCAGTTAGAGCCCATTAATGACAGACAGCAGACCAGGTGGCTTCCTGGAGGAGGCAGGATTGAAGCAGGCTTTGGAGAGTGGACAGAATTTGGTTTAGACCAAGCCTTCTGAACCTTGACACTCTGAAATTTGGGACTGGAGAATTTTGTTGGCTGGGGGTGGAGGCTGTCCTGTGGTATACATGGGGTGCTCAGCAGCACTGCCAGGGGGTGGGGGTGTTCTGTGTTATACGTGGGGTGCTCAGCAGCACTGCCGGGGCTGGGGGCTGTCCTGTGGTATACGCGGGGTGCTCAGCAGCACTGCCGGGGGTGGGGGCTGTCCTGTGTTATACGTGGGCTGCTCAGCAGCACTGCCGGGGGTGGGGGGTGTCCTGTGTTATACGTGGGCTGCTCAGCAGCACTGCCGGGGGTGGGGGGTGTCCTGTGGTATACGTGGGGTGCTCAGCAGCACTGCCGGGGGTGGGGGGTGTTCTGTGGTATACATGGGGTTCTCAGCAGCACCCCTGGTCTCTACCAGCTAGATGCCAGAGGCACCCCCTCCTCCAGCTGTGACATCAAAAATGTTTCCAGAAACTACCAAATGTCTCTTGTGGACAAAATTTCCCCAATTGAGAACCACTGTTTAGGGAACCATAAACAGATTAGAAATGAATTTAAAAACCTGGAATTTCTTGGAGGCTCCCTGCTTATAGGCACTGCTCTCCTGTCTTTAGATTTCAGGCCTGTGAGAGACCAGAGTGGTCCCCGGAGTCCGTTTCCTGCCTGACCTTGGGCCCTCTGCAGGCCTGTCTGGACCCTGGGCTGGGGACCCACACTCTTGAGAGGCCCCATGATCCAAGCTGTGGCCAGAGTAGTGATGCAGGGTGGTCACTGATGCCCACTGGAGTCAAAGCATGTGATTGCACCCTCGCCAGACTGAGGAGGAACCTGGAGCCAGGCAGGGAAGTGACCCGTCTGCAGTCACACAGAGGCCGGCCAGACCTACATCTCCTGACCGGGCCGCTGGCCACAGGACCAGTGAGTCCCTTATAAGACAGCGGGGGAGGGGGCCTGCAGTGTCATTTCACTGGTGAGGAAATTGAGGCCTGGTGGGTGGGGGCAGGGACCTGGCTCATTACAGACAGAGCCAGACCAGAACTGAGAGGTCATGATCCCCAAGGAGGACGTGACTCCTGAATCATTACTAAGCACCAACTTTCTTTCGTTTGGCACCGCTGAACGCTTCCTGCATGCTTAGCCCTGGGCGCAGATCACTCTCCACACCACTTCCCTGAATTCTGGAAAACCCCACAAGTGGGTTCCTTGTGGGCAGAGGACTGGCGGAACCTGGCCAGTCTGTGCCCTTGGGCACCCGGACAGATGGCAAACCAGAGGGTGGGCATGAAATACGGAGTGAGGGGCCAGACAGCCCTGGAAGCTGCCACTGTTACCATGACCCCTGCTGCTCCCATTAACTATTTCAGGACAGACAAGCGAGAGACCCCCCACATCCAGACCGGGGAGGGGCCCTGAGTTGCCCGGCTGTCCCAGGGCCACCAGGAAGGAGGGGGCAGGGGAAGGTTGCTGTGGGCTCCCCACCCCAGTTCCACTTGGATTTGCCTGAGATTTCATTTGAAACAAAGAATTCTGTGGTGTCAAAACCAAGTTCTCAAACCGCAAATCTAGATTATCAATGATAAGCCAAGGTGAGCAAAGGAGAAAACGATGTTCGTGGTGCTCGCGCGAGCGCGGTGTGGGCCAGGGCCCGGAGACGGGCCGACGTAACACAGTCGCAGCTGGCGGCCCTGACATCTACGGCTGCACGCGCGCTCTCTTGCTCTCAGACTCCGAGGGCTGAGCGTTTGGCCACAGCTTCTGCAGGGACGGCTTGTCTCTGCTCCGTGATGCCCAGGGCCTCAGCTGGGCTCTGGGACGACTCCATGACTGGGGGTGACCCAAGCAGTTGCAGGCTGGGGCCATTGGAGGTCATCTCACTCTCAGGACCCGAGCCCTGCTCGGATGGCTTGGAGACCGGGCTCTGCTGGGACTGTCGACTGGAGCCCCTCCCGTGGCTGCCCCCTGGACCCTGTGCTTTCTCCCAATGTGGCAGCTGTGTCCGCAGAGGGAGCATCCTGAGTGGAAACACATGGAGAGCCACCGTGCTCAAGAACCAGACAGAAGCCATGTGGCCTCCTGTGACCTGGCTCTGGGGGTCGTGCAATGTGATCCCTGTTGCATTGGTTTAAAACCACCCCTCTTTGCCAGCTGCACTCAGATTAAACTCAGCCTCCCCACCTTGACTGGTAAGGCCCTGCATCATCTGACCCGGCCTCGTCACCAACCTCATCTGGTCCCATCCTCCCTGTTCCCCACACTCTCTAGCCACACCGGACACAGCAAACGGCCCCTGTCAGGGTCTTTGCCCAGCAGTTTCCTTCTCCCTCTCCCCAGGTTTCCGCCTTCTCATCGCTTACATTTCAGCTCAAGGGTCCCCTGCCTTGGTCACTTTCCACCGTATCCCAGCCCTTGATGCAAACTGAAATGATTTCATCGATGCATTAGGCTTATAGGTGGCCTCCACTGGCTAGAATGTGAGATTCCACGAGACGGGAGCATCTTCAGCCCCCAGCCCAGCCCGGCCTCACACGCCAGGCCCTCGGTAAACAGAGAGGAGTGAATGTCTGACTCAGCGCCCAGCCTCCCGCCCACTGTGGAGTTCTGCACCTCTGCCCTGCGGGCCTCCGTTCACCATGTGCCTACTACGTACCTGCAGAGTGGAGATTTATCTTTCTTTGTCATTGGGATCAGGTGGACTGTGTACAGTTTTAGAGCTAGTGGTACCTTCGTCCTGTCTGGTTTTCACTCTGACTCACACTGCTCCAACTCGTTCGTTAGACAGATGGAGAAACTGAGGCTGTGACCTGTCCGAGGTTATGCAGCTGGTGAGTGGTGGCTCCGGGACCAACATGGGGTCTCTGGGGCCATCTGATTCCCACCTTTCTCCTGTTCCCACATCCTGATGGGAAATGCAGTTCCTGAGAAGCCAGTGACTTGCCCAGGGTGACTCAGCTTGTAAGTGCAAAGCTGGGGCCTGAACCCATCCCTTCTGAGTCTCTCCGAGGCCCCCAGAGGCCTCCCAGAGCCACCAGCAGCTACAGCCTTGCCCCCTTGACTGCCCCGCAGGAGGCATGGGTTAAAGGGGCCTGCCCGCCAGGAGCCATCCCCAAAGGCAGCCAGACCTGCTTCAGAGAGAAAGGAGCCCCACCTCCCGTGAGGGGACCTGGCCCCACACAAGCGCTTCCTGTTTCTGAGGAGCGGGCAGGGGCTCTGTTGCCTGCCCAGAGCAGCGGCTCAGCGAGGCGCTCCCCGGGGACGGGTGGGCCGCGGGGCCTATGGGCTCTGCACAAAGCCAGGAAGTGTGATGTCACCACACGGAGGTAAACAGAAGGACACTTCCTCTTTCGCTTCCATGGGGCTCCTGCCTGATCCAGAAGGTTCTCAAACCCAGCCTGGACAGGGGCTCAGTTAGCTTTTTTGGAATCGCCCCTTTGTGGGGAGGAGAGGATTAAAAACCAAACCAAACAGGTGAGTACGGTAGTGCTAGGATCCCAGAGCTGAGAGCCAGGAGGGGACTCCACGGCAGACACCAGCCCCACCCAACCCCATTTTACAGGTGGGGAAACTGAGTCCCAGAGTGGCCAAAGGACTCCGAAACAGATGACTCTTTACCACTGTGAGCCCTCAATACTTTGGCTTTAGTGGGGGTCAGAAAACTCTTCTTACCCCCTAATTGAGTCTGGGCTGGAGCAGAAGGACTGGAAAGTTCAGAGCACTTCAGTCCTGCCTTGGCTGTCTGCTTAGGCAAGTCACCATCTCTCTCTGATCTCAGTCTCCTTCCCAGTACACTGGGGTGACGATACCTACTTCAGAGAGATACTGTGAGAATTCACGAAACAACAATGTGTGAAGATTCCACTTGGAAACTGGCCTGTGGTAAGTGCCAAAGCAAAGACTTAGATGGCCAAGGAGACAGGGCTGATGGGTGATGCAGCCACAAAGAAAAGGAAGGTCCCCATACCACCCACCTCTGCAGCCCACACATCCTGGCAAGAGCACCCCGGGAACCACAAGCTTGAGCACTCTGCCCTTGAGTTCCCAGGCCACGGAATGGGCAAGGAAAAGAGAGAACAGCCTGTGTTTATCGTGGGTGCCAAGGCCTCTGACACCCGGTCGTACAGACTGAGATGGTGCTCAGTGACCTGGTGTGGCCGTGATGGAGGGAGAAGGCGTGTGATCAGCTGGCTCCAGACTATGATGCTTTTGATGCTACTAACATTGGGATCATCTAAACTGAGTCCAGCCAACTTATTCTAAATGTATATATTTTCTCCAGGAAAATGTGAGGAGGGTATAGCTCAAGTGGCAGAGTGCATGCTTAGTGTGCCTGAGGTCCTGGGTTCGATCTCCAGTACCTCCTCTAAAAATAAATAAACCAAACCACTCCCCAGCCAAAAAAATTAATGAAATAATACAATAATAAATAAATTTTTTTAAATATTAAAAAAAAAGACCCAAACAAAATAGTTTGCAGGTGACTTAGAAGAGTGGCCAGGAGAGGATTTTAGATCCTCCCCCCACCCCAATTCCAAGACTGTGATCTCTCCCTGTCTGTACAGTGGAAACCACGGTGTGGCCGGAGCTACAGATGCTCCACATCCCCTCAACAGTTGTCATCCCCCCATGTCATCCCTGAGACTCCCGACCAAGGGTCTCTCTGGCTGATGGAGAGCTCTGGGATGCAGTGGTCACCAAGCCAGTATCTGGCAGGTCAGGTTCCAGTCAGTGCCAAGAGTCAAATATGGGGGGGTTGTGTCCAGAGGGGACCCTCAAGGAGTTGTCCTGAGGATTCAAGGAGATTCCTCCAGGCTTTATCCTAGAAATTGTCATTGAGAGTCTATCATGCTGGGAATATAGCTGTGAACAACAGAGCCAAATTCCTGCCCTTAGGAGCTTCCGGACAAGAAGACAGATGACCAGCAAGATACGGGAGTGATGGACGGAGAGTTACAGTAACACATTCAGGGAAGAAACCCACAGCAGGGAGGTGGGTTACTGAGTGTGTGTTGGTGAGGACGTTGATACCGAGGGCTCCCCAGGCCTCTTGGGTATCCCAGCTCCCGATCCACCACAGGGATCCTCCCAGCCCAAGTTTAATGCAGTGGGCTTCCTAGGAGTCCCAGCCGGGCTGAGTGTAGGGCCAACGGGAGGAGCGTGACTGGAGACCCTACAGGAAGCAGGTGCCCAGCAAACCCTCTCGCCCCCTCACCCGCTGTCAGAGGCTGACTGGCACTGGCCCCGGGTTTCTCTCGTGCAAAATGAATATTCACTCTTACGGGGGCAGGGTGGTGAAGACTACGTGGTGAAGGACGCAGGTAATTCTAAAACGACCAACAGTGCTGTTATCCACCTGCAGATATCTTTTCAAATACCAGTATTTTATTTTATTTATTCATTTTTACTGATTTACAATGTTAGTTTCCAATGTACAGCAAAGCGATGCAGTTATACATATATTTTCAGATTCTTTTCCATTATAGGTTATTACTAGAAATTGAATATAGTTCCCTGTGCTATACAGTGGGTCCTTGTTCTTTACCTAGTTTACATATAGTAATGTCTGTCTGTTAGTCCCAAACTCCTAATTTTTTCCTGCCTCACCTTTCCCCTTTGGTAACCACAGTTTGTTTTCTATGTCCCTGAGTCAAATACTAGTATTTTAAAAAGAGCTCCCTGCTACGTTTTGCAAGTTGTGAAGAAGCCAGGCACTTCCTGGCCTATATTGTTTGTATGTTTCTCTGGGTGGTTTTTGTTTTTTTCCAGTTATAATCATCAGTTAAGCATCTGTCAAATACATCAGGTCTGGGTGAGCCAGGAAGTGGAACCAGAGCCCAGATGCTCAGCTTTTGTGATATGGTGGCAAAAGCCAGCCTGAGAATGAAATGCTTTCAGGAAAAGTACCCCCCAGAATGTGACATCTATCACGAAATCGCTGCCTGTGTGGTAACATGACAAGACAGACTTTCTGACCAGTCTGGGAATTCGGAAGACTTGGGGGCGGACCAGGGCAGGAGACGCTCTCGGCCTATTTAAGGAAAGCTTGTTTTACATAAATGAATTTTAGTCTCAATAAAGGTTTCACGTTAAGGGAAAGAGCAGAATTACAGTTTGACTCGGTGCTTTCATTTACATGTCTTTAAAAAAGGTTTAATAAAAATAGGTTCAAAATGATTGTAAGAAAACCCCCACAGTGCAGACTACACCGTAGCAGCTCTCTTTATGACTCCTCCTCCTGCGTCTGTGTTTGGTGGGATGTGGTTGGGGTCTAGGACCCAAGAGGCTGCTGGGTGCCGGCCCTGGGTGGGTGCGTTGCCCACCCCAGCTCAGTGTCCCCCTCGGCCGCCCTGGGGACAACCACCCCATTTGGCTTAGAGAATCTCAGAGGTGTGAGATGGGAGAGGCACAGCGGGTCCCAGCCCTGTGCCGGGCTGCCTCCAAATGTTGTTGAACTGGTATGTCTCCAAGAAGGAGAAACTGACACCCACACTCACCAAACCCCCACACGCTCTGGGGCAAACACGGGGAACAGCCCCCCAGATCTGAGTCCCACGTCCCCCACCACCTTGGAGTGTGGCCTCTAGGGAGGTCCCAGAAGGCAGAAACTGGCCGGTTGGGGCCACACTCCTGACACACAGTAGGTGCTCAGTTAACATCAGTGGACATGCACACATGAATTTGTGCCTGAGATTTCCTTTCCAAGGATAATTAAACACGGATTAGGCCTGTGTGAGAGAAGAATGCCGGCACAGACGGAACCTAGCAGCTGCGCTAAGCAAAGTGAAAAGAAACGGGTGAAACTCATTTTAATAATACACTTAACTCTACACCTAAGATGTTCTCATTTCCACATGGAATCAATGTAAAAATCAGTAAGGAGGCACCTAATGTTCTTGTCTCGCGATGTCTGAAATGAAAGCTGGGCTCCCTTCACACCCGCCCTGTGTCAGGCGCTGGCAGCCGCGTGTGGCTGGTTCCCGCGCTGGGCAGCGCAGGGCTGGATGACCCAGCGTGCGGTACCCGGGGGGTGCTCGGCCCGCGTGGGGCCAGGCCCTGTGTGTGAGGTGCGGCCGAGGTGCAGGGGCTGCAGGCCCGGATGGGAGAGCCGGTCAAAGGCAGCGGCCTCCCCTGTGTGTCTGTTCTCTCTGCTCCTGACATAAAAGGAGTGGTGTGATTTAGGGCCCCCGAATCCAGGAGCTCATCTTAGCTAATTACGTCGGCAGAGATACTGTCCAAGTAAGGTCACATTTTGAGGGGCCTGGGGGACATGAATCTTGGGGGGACCCAATTCACTCCACCACAGGGCCTGCCGGTCCCCCAGCTCCTCCTCCATGTTGTCTCACAGGCGTCCCCTGATACATTTCTTGCCTGTTTAATCCCAAATGATGTTTCTTCTTGGGGGCACCTGGGCTGACACAGAGACTTGGAGTTGCTGGGCCTGGGAGGCTGGGGCTCGTCCTGGGGCAGGGACAGGGAAGACTGGGAGGCAAGTGGTGTCCAGGCTTAGCATCCCCCAGAGCTGAGACTGGAACTGAGTGGGTGATTGGGTGGGAGGCGCCCAGCTGAGCCTGGGTGTCTGGCTCCGTCAGCCAAGTGGGAATGTGCAGTCGCCAACGTGGGAGCTCAGTCGGGGGGCAGGCTTGCAGGAAGGGGATGCATCCAGGCTTGGGGTGCTGAGCATGTGTGAGGGGGTGTCCTGGGGCCCAAGGGCCATTGCAGGAGGCTGGATTGGCCCCTGGCCTTGCTGGTCCCCAGTCTGTTGCCAGGGTCGGGGGCAGCATGCAGCAGACAGAGCTCTGAAGACATGCACGCCTAGCCCCAGGTGTCCACGGAACCAGGTTGATGGTGCCGACCCCAGGCACCAGGTGCTGAGGTCAGGGTCAGAACCAGGGTGGCCAGCCCAGCAGGGGACTTGAGCAGGATAGGAACAGAGAAGGGGCGATGGCCAGTGGGGGCAGCCAGGATCAAGGCCTTGGACAGGTTTTGGGGGAGTGCTGCAAGGCCCCTGGTAGGTCCCTCATCCTGGGGAGAGTTGGGTGAGGGGAAGAGGGAGGGAAAGGGGCCCATCCACAGGGGAGGACCCTGCTGGGGCCAGAGGTGGGTGTCAGGGCATTGTGGTCACGCAGGCCTCCCTCTCCAGGGTCTGACTCCCCGTGGGAGCAGGGAAAGGCCTTCTGAACACAGCCCACTGCGGGGTGAGGGCTGTGTTTCAGGCAGTGAAAAGCTTCAGGCAAAGCCGGCCTTGGCTGACTCCCCATCAGGCCTTCCAGATCATTCCATCGAATTCGTCGGAGGCCGAAGTCACCGTCCCCACTTCTCCTGTGGGGCAGGGCTTCTCTCTTACGGAGCCAGCTGGGAGCATTCCTAGATTCAGGAGGAAGTGGGAGCGGCTCCTTCCTTCCGTGAAGAGCTGTATGTAGTTCTTGGAAGGGCTCTAGGTGCTTGAAAAGGATGTCTCAACAAGTCAGGAGGAGCCGGGGGCTGGGGTGGGGGACTCAGGTCCAGGGCCCTCCCCAGCCCTGCCCCCCCCCCCCAGGGTTCTCCATGCCCCCTGCCCCAGCTGCACAAACGCACACCAGGAAATGGGTGTTGGCGGCTCCGCGGGCGGCCGGCTGAGAGAGAAGCAACAGGGCTGGGCCTGCGGGCTTCTCCCCTCCTTGACGCTGGGGTCAGCCTGGCTTTGGGTTTGGAGATGAAGAGGGATGGAAGAGGGACGGAGGAGGGACAGGACAGTCCAGCTGCCGCTCTGACCTGAGCTAGCTCGAGGGACTGGGCCAGCTGGCCCCACCTGGGCCACCCCAGCACCACTCCCCGCTGGGGCTGGGCAAGCTGGGCACCTCTGTGAAGTGGCACCCTTCTCTGTAGGTGGGCACAGGACCACCCTCCTGGGCTGGTAGGAGGGTGCGCGCTGCTCAAGACTGGCCTCCATGGGCTCCTTTAAGAGCCTCAGTGGGCTTGGTCTCCTCTCTTAGGAATGTGTTCTTATGATGCAAAGAGGGTGTTTCCAATTTTGAACTTTCACTGCCCTGGGGAGTTAGAGTTGACTGAGTTTGGCCAAATGGTCCGAAAATCCCTTCTAGTGATAATATTCCTGTGTGGGAGGTACTGTGACAACCAAGCAAACGTTAGAACCACCTGCAGAGGGGCCGAAGGTGGGCAAGTGTGCCTCAGGCAGGGGCCTGGGCTCTGGTGGCCAAATGATGCAGGTGTGCACCCTCGTCCCCACACTGACAGCCATGTGCTCTCTGGTAAGGGGCTTCCCTTGCCGGGCCGCAGGTCCTGATCTGCCAAACAGGGTGACACCTGGTCATAAGCTGGAGCAGTGATGGCTGAAAGAACGCACCTGTGCACCCAAAGCATCATTTAGGTGCCCAGTCAGCAGCTGGTGAGCCTTGGCTGCGGGCTAGCCCTGGCTAGGCTTTGCAGCTTTGCAGAGGGTCCCGAGGAGGGGTGAGTCTGGCAAAGTGGAGGGGAGTGTCGGTGTTTACTGAGAGTCCTTTTTGCCCTCACACCAGCTTCTCAGGGGACATTATGAGGGCCCAGAAGGTGTGATGGGTTGGGGAGGGCTGCTCCAGCCTGGGCAGGGGAAGCTGGGAGGGAGATGAGGGAGGACTTCCTGGAGGAGGGGGTATCTGAGCCAATGAAAGATAAGCCAGAGTTACTGGGGAGAAAAGGGGAGAGGGCATTCCAGGGCAGTGGGAACAGCAGCAGATGCACAGGGAAATAACTTTGAATGACCTTGGGCTTCCCTCTCGGGCCCTCGAGCAGGCTGGTACCTGACTTCCCCTTTCCCACCCATTTACTGTTAGCTCTCTATTTTTATTTGTCTTGATTCCCAGTCCGGATGAGTTCAGACAGTTCTCACATCTGTCCCCTTCCTCCCACCCAAGCACATAGCAGCAGCCGGACCGCAGCTTCCTGTCAGTCTTTGCACAGAGGAGGATGAGAGTGGCTACCCAGGCGTGAGGGCCCTGGTCCAGGACCTCCCCAGCTGCTCTGCCTGGCAGCTCTGGGTCTGCGGCTACAGACGTCTACACAGGCTCCCGGCACCAGGGCCCAAGGTTCTGAGGTCTCCCTTCTGCCATCCTTCCCTTCCAAGAATTTTCTTTAAGGGAGACCCTTCTTGGGTGCGGTCGAGAGCATCCCCTCGGCCACCAGCCTGTTGGGGCCTCAAGACAACCCACTAGGCGGTAGGCTAGCTTCCCTTTTTCTTTTGAAGTCACACAGTTCATCCTCATTCTCACCCCCTCTCAGCCTTTTCCTAGACCCAGGCCACCCTCTCGGGGCCGGGGCCTGGGACAGCTGCTCGGTGTCTGACTCTGGGGAAGCATCCTCACCACACTCACATTGTTTTAAACGCAGTGCTATTCCAGAGATGGAGGAGATCACTGACTTTCTCCTTTTTTCGATAAAGTGGTGACAAAGAACAGGTCTTATCGTTCTAACATGGATGCTTCTGCCCCGCCTGCTGAAGGAGCGCAGAACCGAGCCTGTTTCCATCCTGAATTTGGTGTCACCATCCCTTGCTCTTCCTGGTTTTCTCATGAACGTGTGTTTGTCCATGCTTGGACTTTGTTAAACAGTGTCACAGTGTATGTATCCCCACGATTTTCTCCTACTCGATATTAGGTTGGTGAGCCACTGCTGAATGTCGCCCACTGTGCAAATGGACCCTGATCACTATTCTTTTAGTCATCAAACACTCCTTGTGCCAGGGATGGTGTAGCTCAGTGGTAGAGTGCCCGCTTAGCATGCATGAGGTCCTGGGTTCAATCCCCAGTACTAACATCTGAAAAAAAGAGTGTTTTCAAACATCCTCTGTGTCAGACAGGGCTAGGCGCCAGGAACTGTTGTGCACAGGGTGAGGGCAGCCTGCCCCGGGTCACCCAACCTGTTGGCACTGGGCTGGGTCCACATCGGGGCAGATTCTAATTCGCCAGCATGCATTCAGCCCCCCATGCGCCAGAGTCGTCAGGCACGACTGTGGTCAGCTCACGGCCGCGGGGCACTGGCTGAGCAGAGCTAAATGTATCTGGGGGCAGGAAGTGCTATCACTTTCAGTGTGCAACTGACAATGCAGCATCAGCCCAGTGGTTTTGAAGCCTGGCTGCACCTTACATCACTGGGAGTGTCTGCAGGACCACAGCTGTCAGGGCCTGGCCCACGCACGGTCCTCCACAGCTCAGGGAAGGGCCCGGCGGATGGGTTTGTTGAAACGTTGCCTGATGTTCTTTCCTACAGCCGGTGTGAAGAGACTGCACCCTCCAAAATCCTATGAGATGCTGGGCTCAGATTGTACTGATCTCCAAGTGCCCCAGGAGGCTAGCACTACTGACACGTGGCTTCCTCTTTTCCATTAATTTTTTTAAAGAGAAAAACAACGTTGAAAGATGGGGTTGTAGCTGGCTAGGGCAGGAGTGCACTGTCTGGGCAGGCGCATCGGCAAGGCGGCCCCTCCCAGGGCGCCATTATCCTGGCGTCTAGCAGCTCCTGTGCCATTTGCTGTGACATCATCACATTTCCATCTCTCTGGGTGATGGCTCAGGCGTCCTCCTGATGCCCACTGCCCAGAGCCTGCGTGCCGTCTATTGTAACAGTCCTCTGTCTACAATCCTCCCATCCTTTCCCCCATGGGAGAGGGGAGAAAGGGCCCCAACCTGAACGTGACAGGATGCAACTTACTAAACACACAAACAAGTAGTCTGTGGGATGTCCCATGTAGGTGCACACGGGCCTGTCAAGGTCATCTGTCCCTTGGAGGCTCCACTGTGCCCCTTGGTCCTCGTGAGGTCTTCCTGCACGAGGGAGGGCCTGCACTGTACTGGGCTCTGCCTGCTCTGGGGACAGAGCAGAGGCCTCTCGGCTGCATCCCTGCCCCTCAGTTGCTGACGGAGCAACGGGAAGACAGACAAACAAGCCTCTGGAGGGCCCATCCATGCTGGACAGGTGGTACGGGGATCCGGTCTCGCCTGTGGGGCCAGGGAGGAGAAGCCTGGACTTGCCTGCCCCCTCCCAGTTGCCTCCTGAGTTTTTCACCCTGTAGCCTCCCCACTCTGCACCCACTGCCCATTCAGACCCCTCTCCCTGGCCTGATGACTGCAGGACTCCCGTTCCACTTCCCGCCTCTGCCCTGCAGCCTGAGTCAGCCTTGTCACATACCTGTCCGGCCCCGATTCTTTCCTGGTCAAAGTCCTCAGCCACTCACCGTGATCCCCAGGGCAGATGTCCACCTTCCTGATCCTGCCCTGGTCCCCACTGCCCATCTTCATCCCTCCCCCAGGCGTGCAGGGACCCCCACTATGTGTCAGGCACATTCCCACCATCTCCCGTGGCTGCAGAACCCACGTGCCCATGCGGGGCCTCTGCACATACCATACTGCTCCTTCTGTGTAGCCTGCCGTGCCCTCTGAGCCTTTTGTCCCTTGGAGCTTGGTTTCAGGGGTTCTCCTCTTGCCTGGATCTCCCTGGAATCACTCCTCCGGTTCCACACACCCTCTGCTTCCTTCCCACCACTGAACACACATTTGCTGCACTGGGAGTTACTGGGGGTGGACGGGGTCTATAATTTGCATTTTATTGCTTGTGTTCCCAGCTATTATCACAGGGCCAGGCACACAGTAGGTGCTCAATAAATATCCGAACAGAAATCAGGAAACTGAGTCTTGAGGGGGTGAAGGGACATCCTAGGTCAGACAGTTAGTAAGAAGGTTTGGATGTGAAAGATTTGAGTCTGATTTCTGCATGGTGAACTTCTTTCTTTCCATCCTGCTGGTCCTCTCATTTCCTGGAGAAAATCGTTTATTCAGACTTATGTTTTTCTTTGCTTACAGATACGTGATTGTGCTTACCCAAGAAATGGGGACGCTTGGCTTCTAGTTTTGCTTGGAGAACCAGCTAAACCTTACCTCACAATTTTTGTGAGGAAAAACAATTTAAATGTTTAAAAACCAGCTGTAACCTGGCAAAGTGCATCCGAAGCCTGCAGAGTGCATCAGAGAGCAGGTATGGCGTGCCTGCTGCGTGTGGGTGTCTGCGCCGTGTGCTTCGTTTGGGGTTATGTGTGGCCACGTGACCCAGTCCCTACTTACATCAATTCCTGTAAATGATGACCTTAGAAGTTACCACTGATTGCACTGGACTAATGACAGTGGTCTCTGTGACCCTGAACCTTCAGAACAACCCTGCAAAGTAGATACTATTATTTCCCCCATTTTACAGATGGGAAATCGAGGCGCAAAGGAGATGCAGTAACTTGTCCAAGGTAAGTACATAGCAAAAATTGGAAGCAGAATTTGCAGCAGGCAATTGAGAATGAAGATGCTGTAATCCAGAGTGGAGTGTTCTAGAGTTCAGAGGCGGAGCCCTGCTTCCCGCAGCAGGAGGAGGTGGGGAAGGGCAGGTGCAGGCCAGAGCTGGGAAAGTGCACCCCAGGCAGCCTGCAGGGGAGCAGGATGTGCCACAGACTTGGAGGGATGCTGCTGGGTCTGGGAAGCGCAGGAGGGGCCCAGGGAGAGGTGAGGAGGGAGTCTGACTTCTAATGCAGGGGTGAGAGATGGCTGGTCCCTCCCAATAGTTAAAACACCCACATGCCATCATGTGGACATGACCCCTCCTACTGATCAACAGGACCGTTCTTCCCTTCTTCAGGGGACAAAGTGACATTGAACACCCTACACACTAGTGCCCTACTTTTTTGGTCACTGTGCGGTTGTATAATTGAAGACCATTTCACTTTCACATCAACCACCAAGTCCTCAACAAGCTGGTTGCGTTTGTATTTTTATATCCACATATAAAGATACTACCTCATACCACATACTGCTCTGAAAAGCATAGGAAACAGTCGAGAAAGCTGTGCATCTGTGCACTCAACCAGCGGGTTCTTTTACTTTCAGTAAAAACTGTCAAAGTTTTTACTGAAAGTAAGAGAACATCTGTTTGTCCATCTGTCCATTGATGGACACTTGGTTGTTGCCACCTTTCGGCTACTCTGAAACGTGCTGCTCTGAACACGGGTGTGCAAACGCTTGCTCAAGTCCTTGCTTCCAACTCTTTTGGCTATCTGTCTGAAAGTGGAATCGCTGGATCAAATGGTAATTCTATTTTTAATTTTTTGAGGAACAGCCACACAATCTTCCACAGTGACTGCATTTGACATTCCTACCGGCAGTGCACGAGGGTTCCCACTGATTTTCTGTTTTGTTTTTTCTGTAGTAGCCGCCCTAATGGGTGTGAGGTGTATGCCACCGGGGTTTTGATTTGCATCTCTCTAGTGGTTAGTGAGGTTGAGCACATTTTTATGTGCTTTTTGGCCATTTGTAGATCTTCTTTGGAGAAACATCTGTTCAATCCTTGGTCTTTTTTTAATTTTTTTTTTGTAGTTGTTGATCAATTCCTTATCGGATATGCAATTTGCAAACATTTTCTCCTGTTCTCTGGGTTGCCTTTTCGTTCTTTTCAGGGTGCCCTTTGATGTACCAAAAGTTTTTAGTTTTGATGAATTTATCTCCTTTTCATTCATTGCCTGTGCTTTTGATGTCATAGGCGAGAAGTCATTGCCAAATTCAATGTTATAAAGCTCCCCCCTCCCTCTCTCCCTATGTTTTTTCAAAAGAATTGTAGTTAACACCCATGTCTCTGCTAAAACGCCCAAAGAAGTATTGATATACTGCAGTTTGAGACTGCGGTTCTCATAAGTGCCATTAAAAATAATTTACTGAGGTGAAACTCCAGACCAGAAAGTTAACCACTTCCAAGGGAACGACTTAGCGTCACTTAACATACCAACAGCGCTGTGCTCACCCCGTAGCCTTGCATCTGCGCTTCATGACTTACAAACTATCTATCTATTTTCTCATTTGAGCTGCACAGCAATCCCAAGAGCTGGACAGAACGGCAAACACGTTCCACAGGCAGGGGGAGGGAGGGAAGGGTAACCTACCCACGAGAGCCAGTAGGCACTGTTCCAGCAAGTTCTGTAACCAGTCTGAGCTGTACTTCCCTTGACTTTAATGTGCTGGCCAGTGATGCCCACCTGGGCAGGTGGTCTCGTCAGCCAGGCTCAAAGTGCTCCTCCCTTTTTCTCTGGGTCTGCATCTCTGCCTCTATGTGATTTTTTTAAAATATTCTTTTGGGGGAGGTAATCAGATTTATTTATTTATGTATTTATTTACTTAGTAATGGCGGTGCTGGGGATAGAACCCAGGACCTCAGCATGCTAGCAGCATCCACTCCTGTGGCTGAGCAATACCCCCTTCCCCGCCAAGTGCTTCTTCCACGTGCCTGTGACTTTGATGGCTCGCTATTTCCACGTCTATCTCCAATCCCATTATGAGCACTTTCTCTTGTTGGGGCAAAGCTTTCTGCAGGCACTTTGGAAGTCCCTTCAGAATGAGCAAAAGGGACTTATTAAAAAGCACAGCATAAGGAGCTAGGAGTCCCACGGAGATAACCTGGCCCCTTGGGTGTCAAGGGGGGGCTAGGAAAGTGGAATTGCACAGCCCTGCCCACAGCTGGAGCTGGGCCCCCAACCTTCCGCCCCAACCTGGAGCTCACTTTCTTAAACCCTTCCACCTCTTGGAGGAAAAGGGATGCCTGCACCTGTTTGAGCCTCGCTGGGCCCCCACTGAGACAGCTGCCTAGTGTTTACCTCCCTGAATCCTGGCCATACTGGGTGGTGTTTGAACAAACAGGAAGCCAAAGTTAGGGCTGTGAGGAGCTTGGCAGTCACATAGCTCACAGAGGGGCCAGACACCAGTCCAGGTCCCTGCAGGCCCAAGGCTTTGCTGCCTTCCCGGAGCAGCTCACTCCCCCAGGGTCATCTGTGAGTCTCTCTCCTGGGCACTGGAGATTTCCAGGTGGCGGAGTCCAGCCTACCCTCTGCTGAGGCCAACAACCAGGACACCGTGGAGACAGCCAGACCAGGATGAGCAAAATCTGTCCTTCTCTTGAAGTCCATGACTGCAACTGCTAGTCACGGCTCACCAATAAGAGCAAGGGATGCCTGGCAGCCTCTAGACCTGAGTGAGAACCAGCTGTGACTCATGACGGCTAAGTGACTTGACAGTGAAACACAAATCCCATGAGTCAGGCTGCAGTCCCTGGGGGCCTCACCAGGCTGGAAAGGATGAAGGAACCTTTCCACCTCCAGATCCAGCGCCTCCCAATTCCCCATTTTGATTTTGACATTGCTTTGCATTTATTGTTTGACATTATCATTAAGCCTTTCCAATTAAAAAAAATCATAGATTATTACAACTAGAAAAGTTCCTTGGGAGTCATTTCCCACTCGGTTGTGTACATGCAGCCTAAGGTCATTAGCCAGGAGGCAAAGCTAGGACAGGGACCTGGGTCCCTCTAAGTTCATTGTTCAGTGACCTGGCACCAAAGCCAGCCTCCTGGCCGCAACTTGTGGCTGGGGAGGCCCATGGTCCGCAGGGATAAGCCCAGGCCTGGGGCTGGCCGGGGAAGGGCCCCGTTCATCCTCTCGACATTCCTCAGTCCAGCGCTCCCTGGGGTCCAGTCAGGCACCGCCCACCCCGCCCCATTTCCTGCTGAATTTTATTCAACCTCTTAGTAGACAAGGCCAGCCTTAGATTAACCCTGCAGAGTTATTAACCAGGCACCCCTTTCCCTGCAGGCCTTTCCTGCCGTCCACACCCGGCCAACTCTGGAACCCTGTGCGCAGGAGGGCTTCCAGGAGTCGGCGGCTGCAGGGGCCTGTCCAAGTCTTTAGTCCCTCCAGGGTGGACCCGGGGGCTTGCGGGAGCAAGAGACTCTCGAACCCTCAGCACCAGGGTCTGGGAGTCCTCCTGGGCTACCTGAGGACCCTGCCCACCCCTTCCTGGGCTCCCCTGGGAGCGGGATGCGGGCGGGGAGGGAATGGATCGACAGAGGGGTCTAGGCGTGCAGACTCCGCGCACGCGCCGGGATCTGCCGGGCCGGGTCGGAAATGACGATCTCGCGCGGGCCCGCCCCCTCCAGCCCCAGCTCCTCTCCAGCAGGCCCCGCCCTCCCCTCAGGCCCCGCCCCTCACCGCCCAGGCCCTAGCCCCTCCGCTGCTCAGGCCCCGCCCCACAACAAGCCCCGTCCCCGCGGACGGCGCACTCCCAGGACACCGCGGGCTGCAGCTCGCTCGGTGCTGCGCCGGGCGGTGGGGCAGCGGCGGGGCAAGGGCGCGGGGTCTGGGCCGGGTGGCCCGAGGCGCCCCAGCGGGGTGCGCCCAGCCGGCCTTGGCCGCGGAGCAGCCATGGCGGAGGCCGTGCCGCAGCACCTGGCGCTGCCTTCGGGGCTGCTGGAGCTATGCGCGCTGCTGGGCCCCGCCCGGGACAGCCTCCGCGGCCCCGAGCAGGTAAGGGCCCCGCGGGAACACCGACGCGGGCGCTGGCCGGGCGGCGGGGCGGCGGCGGCGGCCGAAGAGCGGGGTCGGGTCCCGCATACCCCGCTGCGTGCGCACGGCGTCCCCGGCGTCCGCGGGGTGGGGACGCTAAGTCCAAGGTCCGGCCAGGCCGGCCACCTCGGGAGCCTCCCCGGTGCGGGAGCAGCAGCTGTTTCCTCAGCGGCGGTGGAGTCGCGAGCGGCTGCCGGCTGGGGTTTCCCGCCCTCTCCGCTCCCGGAGCAGCTCTCGGGTGGGACCCGCTGGAGTCGCACCGCGATTGTGATGGAGAGCGCTCGCGTTCGTCGGGCGCTTCTTAAGTACTTCGCTCCTCTCGGCTCTTCTGTCTCTTTACGCCCACCTGGACCAGGTGAAGACGAGGCCGGGCCGCCTGGAGTTTCGCGGCCTTTAGGACTGAATCCTAGCCCGCCACCGATGAAATGATTTCACTCGTGACACAAAGATTCGCTGTCTCCTAGGTGCCATGCTGTTCTGGGCACAGCATAATTAGATTTTCAGTTCTAGATTTCAGGACCACCTTTATATTTTCTGCATTTAGCCGTTTCGCGATGAAACCAGCTGTTTTTCTCACTCTGTGCCACCTCCTCCTTTTCTCCGCTCTGCACCCAGGCAGCCAAAGCGTTAAGCTCCTGTCCTTTCCTCCAGGACAGCAGCTTTGGACATTTCTCCTTCTCCTTGTTTCTTTCCTGTGTTCTCACTTTTTCTTAGTTCTAGAATCCCAGATTTCTTTGAAGTGGGTCTGTGGCCCTCTTTTTTCCCTTGGTCTGTGACTTTGTCGTTTTACTCTGGTTAGTGGTGATGCCCAGTGAGTTGGGAGATTCCCCGACTCTACTGCCCAGTTACCTGATGACAGCAATGAAAGGTGAATGGACATCACCCAGAGGAGCTAAATGTTGCTCAAATTAACCGGATAAACGTCTGATGATGTCTTGGTGGTCTGTACTCCTTGACTTTAATACAAAGCCAATTTAGATGATTTCTGCATCGCCTTCTTCCTCCCCCCACCCCCATCATATCTGGGTCCCCCTCTGGTCTCTGTCTCCTCTGACCCTTGGGGATTGTGTTGACTTGGCTCCCTGCCTCTCCATGCCAAATGGCATTTCTTCCTTTTTCTTCTGATAGAACAGGACCTGGTTTCATTTGTGGCTTCTCTGCAGTTAGGCGTTCTTGCTTCTTCGGCGATTACAACACGCCTGTTTGTTGCCTCAGTGTGAACAGGATGAATCAACTGGAATATTTACAGTGGTGCTTTCCTGAACGGAACAGACTGCAACATTGCCCAGGTCGAGTGTGCAGTTGGCTGCTCTGCACTTTAACTTTCATCCTCTTTATTCTACACTTTGATTCTGTTAGGGGTTTGGCAAAGGGTGGAGGGAGAAACAGATAAAGGAGCAGGAGAAAAAGCAGTGTTATGAGATGGAGTAACATCCTATTCATAAGGCTGACGTGACTGTTACAATTAACCAAACATCGGATTTTACTTACTCAGTTTTATTTTTATAGCAGCTCTATTTTGAATGTCCAAGGCTTTTAAATAACTTTTAATTTTAGTTTAAAAAATCACTATTTCTTTCTGATTCAGGCATTCCTATTTGGTGACACATGAAAACAGAAACCCAGAGGTAGGAGAAATGCTTGCTTAATGTTACTATAGTATAGTGTCCTAACTTTTCATTTTGCTTTGTTTGTGCTAACCTAATTTATTTTTTAGGTGGAGTGGTGTTTGTTTTATTGAGGTAGTGACAAAGAACTCAAGAATATAGTTCAGTCCCCAGTGAGTTACTGTGGTCAGTTACATTTCCTTCCACTCCTTAGTTGCTATGGAAACTAGACACAGGATGTGAAGGGGTCCATCACAGGGTGGTGGTAAAGTGCTCAGAGCACCTCTCACAGTGTAGGTCACTGGTGTAAATCTTGTGTGGGAAGGCATATTTTTGTTTTTCAGTGGCGGGCATCCTGGCTTTCAGTTTCTAGAGTAACACTGTCCAACAGAACCTTCCAGATGATGACAACTGGTGGTCTTCATCTTTGCCATCCATATGGCAGCAGCTGGCCACAGATGGCTACTAGGTGCGGGAAGGATGGCTAGTGCCACTGAGGAACTGGATTTTATATTTCATTTAATTTTAATCAGTTTAAATGTGAATAGTCACATGTGGCTACCGGCAACTGTGGTGGACAATGCCGTTCTAGAGCATATTTTAAAAATCCATTTCTGTTTTATTTCACAAGTGACAGCCAATCCTATAGTGAAGATCAATGCCGTTATGTAATCTAATGGTGCCTCAGATGAATTACAGTGTTGTGGTTTTTGCTTTTTAATGAGTCTGCTTTCTTTTTGAACTGAAATGATGGTCCTGGGAGGGGCTTAGTAAGTCAGTGTCTGGGAGAGAAGAGCAGGAAACCGCCCCTGGCAGAGTCTGTGGAAATGGGCCTCATCTTCCTCTGGGGGGAGGGGCAGGTGCAACATGTGTCAGAAAGTAACACACGAACCCTCTGGGGTCCAGGGGTGCGCTTTCAGGAGGTGATTCTAATTACAGGGTTGGCAGTGTGAAAGAATGTCCGTGAGAGGTCTTTGCTGCCCGTTGCTCAGGGTGTTCAGAGATGAAGGTTTGAGAGCAACCCCACTGTCCCTCAGGAGGGCACTGGGCTAATGCAGTACTGAACTGTCACACACTGTGACACTCTAAGGTGTCTCCAGGGGGGTCAGCACACTGTATGGTTAAATGTGGAGGAGGGAGCTAATGCAATCATTTAAACATGTTGATTGTGGAGTGGGAAGGGTATAGCTCAGTGGTAGAAGGCGTGCTTAGTATGCACAAGATTTTGGGTTCAGTCCCCAGCAGCTCCATTAAAATAAATAAATAAAATTAAACTAAAAATAAAACTCAAAAATAAAACCAAAAAAAATGATGGTTGTATTTTTGAAAAAATTTTATTTATACATTATAAACTGGGAAGCCTGTACCTCAGGCTGTGCAGGGTGTTACCTGTGAGTTGTGGGGCTATGGAGAAGGCGTTCCCTTTCTTTTATTTCCTTTATTATTTTCATATTGTTGTTAATATCTTTTAAAATGAGACTGTGTTGCTTCTCCACTCAGAAAAGACAACAGGGATTTACATTTTGGGGGAAAAAAAAAGGCAGGTATGTGATAAACTGCTGCATGCCAAGTTGACTGGATTGTGGCCACATCCCTTTAAGTGACCAAAGGTATAAACAGGGGAATTACGGAGTTTCTCGCTCGGCCTCAGCGTAATGACCAGTCTTCTGTCCAGACTGAGCATGCCTCTGAGAGATCGTGAGTGCCGGGGCACGAGCAGACGAACAGCGTCCCCAGGAGGCATCCTCTGTGCTGCCTGTGGCCGCAGAGAGGAGCACAGGGGTCCCCACCCTGCCCCACCCCGAGATTCTACAGGTGGCCCTGCACCACGGGGCAGGGCAGGCAGGCTCTGAGAGGTGTGAGGGAGGGCAGGTGGACTCTGCATGGCCATGGTCTAGGAGGTGATGACCTCAGGGTGTGCAGCCCGGCTGCAGTCGAGGAAAGGCCCCCTCTGGTGAATGTGAGGGAGAGGGGGTTGCTGGTGAGGAGGTGGGGCAAGCAGTGGGCTGGGCCCACGTCAGGCCGAGTGCCGAGCAGGGAAGAGCACAGCATCGTGACAGAGGCACGAATGTCGAGGTGGCCGAGGGGCTCAGTGAGTGGCTTGGGGTGCCGTGGCTTTGGAGGCAGGCTGGCCTACTGCCCAGTGCACCAGTGCAGGTGGTCGGCCTGTCCTGTGGCACATGCACCTGTGCGATACCTGCCTGAGGGTGGCTAGTGATAATGGTTATGTGTACAAACATGTTTTTTTGGTCTGGCAGAGGGTCAGAGATGGGTCTGTGGGGCTGGCTGGCTGGAGTAAGAGGCTGGCGCTAGGCAGCAGAAGCCACTGCTGTTGGGGCAGGTGAGTGACGAGCCACGTGTCCCCTCTAAAGAGACAGGGGACCCCCTTTGGGAGAAGGATGGAGATGCAGATAGGGAGCCCAGGGCCAGGTGGGAGGAGGCGGTGTCATTCTTCTCACGGCAGTAACCGTGATGGGTTAGTTCGTAGTAAATCTGTACCTCCTCTGAGCTGTGGGTTTGCAAATGTGGTACAGGTGGAACACCAGCTGGGCTGTTTTTAGAGACCTTTCTGAGGCCCACGACCTGAGGTGTGAGTTTCTGGATGGGGAGAGAGGGGCCACAGTGCTGAGTCCAGCTTGGAAGCCCCGAGGAGCTCGGTCTTCATCGCAGAGGGGCGGAGAGGTGGAAGACCAGGGTTTTGGAAATGAGCAAGAGCTTACTTTTTGAAACTCTAAGTTCAGGGGACCCACCTGAGTGTAGCTGGGATGGGACCCTGGGAGCTCCCCACCCTGTGCATAGACACAATCACAGGGGCGTGGAGATTGCTCCACAGGCTGGAGGGTGAGTAGGAACTGGGCAGGGGCGGTCACAGCTGGGAGGAAGGGGCCCACAGGGGGCCACCAAGGAGCAGGCAGGGGGAGGCGAAACAGCAGAAGGGAGGTGGCCTCGCAAAGTGTCAGGAAAGTGGCCGATCAGCCGTCTCACGTGCTGCGTGGAGCGAGCTCGTTTGCTGCTCGTCATGACAGGGATGTACATCCAGAGCTGTTTCGCGGTGTGGTAGTGGGCCTCCCAGTCTCCAGGGGCATAACGTTTTATGTGAGGAGGAGACAGATGGACATACTTTCATAGAATTAGGCCCGAACTGCTGGGCTTTGACAGGAAAGTTTTAGAAAAGATTTCCTATACCCAGAGAAGTGGATTTCTTCCATGCAGGGTACGCAAAAGCTTTTAAAATGACAGAATAATAGGGAGGTCCCATGTTTGCTCTTGCTTCCTACTGGCATTACTCTCCCCACCACCCACCCACCAAATATAAAGAAACTCTTACCCGAATTCAAATTACAGAGCGTGAAGGTAAGCTTCTTGAGTTTGTGCGTGTTTACTGACTGGGAGCGCCGCCATTGTCGAAGCCCTTTTAAGTGTAGGGGTCCCCTGCTGGTACCAGGGGTGCTTGCTGAAAAGCTGATATTGGCTATTCCTCTTCTGCCAGGTAAGGTCCCATTTCTCCTGGTGTCCTTCCTGATGCCATTTCTAGGGTCCCTCAAAGATCCTGGATCCCGGCCACCTCGTACCTGCCCATTTCTTTTGTACCCAGAGAATCCTGCTTTCAACTTTTCCGTCTGTGGCTGGCTTGACACTTGAGCCACTCCCTTCTCTGGAATAGACTGCTTTTCAAACACCTTCTTGGGAAGATCTGAAGTCAGTCTAACACCAACATTTGTTTAGTCCTAACTGCCTAGGAAGAGCCCTGTCAGGTGCTTAGTTTGATAGAAAAGAGATAGAAGGTGCTTTATGTTATTTGGGGGAAGAATGAAAATAGAAAAGTTAAAAAAAAAACCTTATACCAAGTTCAAGGTTGAAAGGATTCTGGCTCACTGAGCCCCTTGTATGGACCTGGGACAGTCAGGTGGATGGAGGAAGGAGGTATCTCTCTGGGCCCATCAGGCCTGGCCTCACTCCTGTGTGCATCTGCCCTGGTCCCAGGTGACCGAGCTAATGTGCACGGCGGCCCAGCGGGCAAACCCCTCTCTGTGGGTTTGACAATGTGCAGAGCCCTCCCCACCCGCCTCTGAGGGGACATGGGGGCCTCCAGGGGTCCCTGGGGCTGAGCGCTTGACCTGGGTCACCTCCTTTATTCCCTGCACTCACCCCTCGAAACGGAAGCTCAGAGGGTGCAAGTAATTGGCTGCCGTGGTTCCGACCATGCTGGGATCTGAACTCAGGTCTCTGCGCAGTGCCAGCTCTGAACTGAGCCCTTGCGTCCGGGGGCCGGTTGTGGTCCATGTTAGCAGTGGATGGCCCATGACCAGAGGTCCCCTGACTTGCTGAGCTCAGGGCCTGAGAATCCTTCAGGGCAGTTCCTCACTGTCACCAGCCACTGGAGGGGGAAGCTAGCACGCGACAGAGCAGGGCCGGCCCCCCAGCAGTGACCCCTACTTCTGCCTGTTTTAGGTTGCCCAGAGAAAGGGGGTCAAGAGCCTGTCTTCTCTCAAGCCGGAGGTCCTGTCCGTTTTCGTGCCTCCGTTCGTCAGTAAGGAGGACGGAGCGGCGGCCGGCGTGAACTGTGCAACTCTGGGAAAGCCCAGGAGGCGCTCCTTCCGGAAGAAGAGAGAGCGGCCCAAAGCTGAGCCCTGGAGGGGCCTCCCGGGCGGCCCCAGGGGCCCGGACCCCGAGGACGTCAGCGTCCCCAACGGCGTGGACCTGCTGGCCCTGCCGCAGCTGTGCTTCCCGGGTGCGCACGGGCCCGCATTTCCCCCAGCCTGCCAGGTCCCGCCAGGAGCCAGCCTGTGCTCTGGCTGTGTTGTCTCCCTGGTCCTTGAGAAGCGTGCGGGGGCCCGGTGCGGGGACTCACACAGAGGACTTGATGCAAGGACCTGTCTGGAGTCTCCATCGAGAAATCGATGTGGTTTCCTGCTCTCAGGGATTCCAACCTGAGTAGGCTGGGGCACCCCCTTCCCTGTCAGCACCCCAGGTGCACCCTCAAGTCTTTGTCTCTGGGCTGTCCCCACGTCCCTTCACAGAGTCTTCAGAGCACAGAGGGTGGAGAGGAATTGCCACTGACGGGAGCGGGATGTCGGAAGGTGGTGCGTGACCGAAGAATTTGCACATCTGGCATCAAGGAGCCACAGCGGACAGTTGGAGAGGGCGTGTCCTGTGGCTTATGGATAGCGCAGGCCTCAAGGTGGATGCCATGTGGCCGGAATGAGGTTTTTCTTGATTTTCTCTGTCTACAGGGGGCGTGTGTGTGGCCTCTGAGCCCAAGGAGGACTGTGTCCATTTTCTGGTGCTGACCGACGTCTGCGGCAACAGAACCTATGGCGTGGTTGCCCAGTACTACCGACCCTTGCACGTACGTGATTGCCGTGACTCCCTCTGAAATTGGATCTAGGTTTTTTTTTTTTAATTGTGGTAAAATGCACAGAACAATCACCATTTTAACCATTAAAAAATCATACAGTTCAGCGTCATTAAGTACATTCACAATGTTCTGCCACCATCACCACCGTCTGGTTCCACAGTGTGTTCATCGCCCCAGAAGGCAGTCCTGTCCCATCAGCAGTGACCCCTGGTCCCTGCTGCCCCATCCCCAGGCCACCCCCCCTGCCGTCTGCTCTGTGCCTTTGCCCTTTCTGGTCATTTCATTTCAAGCGAGTGGAAGCACACGATACGTGTCCTTTTGCATCTTCTCTTATGTAGCTGGATGTTCTCAGAGCTCGTCCACATGGGAGCGTGGCGGTGCTTCATTCTTTTTTGTGGCTGAGTCGTGGTTCACGGTGTGTGTAAACCACGTTCTGCTTACCCCTTCCTCAGCTGATGGGCGTGTGGGTTGCTTCCACCTTTCATGTAGGGCAGGTGCCCAGGCTTGGGTTTTGAGGGGGTGGCCCAGCCATCACACATTTGGGGAGTGTTTTCCAGGCAGGGCCACTGTGTGTGAACCAGCCGGCCTTGGGGAGCGTGTTGGGGAAATGATGGAACAGACGGTACAGTTGAAGGGCGACTGCTTCCAACCCCAAAGAGCCGCCTCCTGGGGCCCAGATTATGGGCCCCAACATTGTGCCCCTTGTAAGCTATGCAGAGAGTTGCGCCTTCTGCAACTGGCTGTTGTGTTCTCTTCCGGCTAAGATGCCCCCCGCCCCTGCCTGTCATTGGCCAGGGCCCTTCCTGCCCCCTCCCCTGGTCAGTGACAACCAGCTGGTTGCCGGCCCTTCACATGCTGCATTTCCCTTTCTGAGTGGAGTCCCTTCTTGCGTCTCCCTGTGTTCTAACTGTGGGTACCTTCCCACGCAAGGCGCCGAGCTTCTCCGGGGCGGGGACCTGTAACCGCAGCCCCTCACTCAGCCAGTGCAGGCATCCCGTCAGTGCTGGTCCAAACGCCGGTGCTTGCTAGGACAGTGAAGCCAGAGCAGGCGGGCCAGGCGTGCGGGAGGAGGGCTGTCCGGCCCCGCAGTCTCCTTTCCGCCTGGAGATGCCACACTATTGAAGACGGAGGCTGGGGTTTGCTGGGGTTGGGAGGTGACAGCACCGTTGCTTTTTCTCCAGGACGAGTACTGTTTCTACAACGGCAAGATGCACTGGGAGGTGTCGGGGCCAAGTGGGGGCACGGCCGGCTGCTTCGTGCCCTTCGCCGTGTGTGTCGTCTCCAGATTCCCCTATTACAACGCCCTCAAGGACTGCCTGTCCTGGTGAGCCAGCCCCCCAGAACCCCCTGCCAGCCCCCTTCCAGACGCTGTCTCCACCCGGGCAGCCAGGCCATGCAGTCTGACACCCCGACTCTTCCCTCTTTGTGAAAAGTCCCAGAGCTCCTGGCACAGAGATTTCAGCTTTGATTAGAAATGCTAAGATGACCACTGGATGCTCGTATTTATTTTGCGATTTTATTTATTTATTAATTTCAGTTTATTGACTCATCTGAAGTTCTGTAAAGATTTTGAAGTTGACAATCACATAAAAGATTTTGCTGCAAAACTGTCTTTAATACCGAGCCCGCCACCTGGACCGCTCCATTTGGTAATTAAATCTGGAATTATCTTGTTTTTCCCTTGTACACATGTAAGATGATGAAGATGGCTGAAATGTTTTAAGTGATTCTCTTAAGTTCTGGCTTTATTTAAATTATGCTTCTCAAGTTCCTTACAGAAGTGTTTTATACACTATTTCAAAGGTCAAAAAACTAGGGATAAATCAGAAATTTATTTTCTAAAAATTTGAAAGTAAAATTTGGGGCAAGAAGTCAGATATTTAGGCTTGAGTTTTGCTGTGACTCATGAAAAACAGAAACAGAGCTAGTAATAGGCCCCTTTGGTGGTTACCTTGTTAATTCATCACTTGCTGTGCAGAAAACGTAAGTTTACTTACGTTGCTAGTTTCCCTTTAGTGTGTTTGTCTGGACAGTTGGGTATTATATTCACTTTGTGAATGTTTTCTCCTGTCGGTGTGAGTATTGAAATAACTGGTTTATAGTTTCTGTTATTCGCAGAACGCTTGTGTGACTTAATTGATAAACAGGCGTCTCCCGAACTGGGGTGTGGGGAGCCCTGGCCCTCAGTCGCCGCTGGCTGTGTCGTGGCAGGGGCTTCAGGGCTGAGACAGCCGGGGAGAGGCCGCCCTCCTTTCCCTCTGGTTGAGTAACGTGTCAGACTGCTAAGCTGTGTGGTGAAACCTGTTTGACTCAGCGGTTTCCAAACAAATTTAACCATAGGATGCTTCCCTTTTTTAAAAAAACAGACACCTATTTGATAAACGTCTTGAAATGTACAGTTAATGTCAAGTCAGTTTCCCTCTGTTAGCCCCTTCTGGAAGATTATGTTTCTAAGTCTTGTTTTTCTATATTTTGATTATTATGGGCTGTTGAAACATTTATTAGGATATGTGTGATTATGAACTTGAAACGTATATGTTTAATGTTACCCTAAGCCCAGTAGTCTGCTCGGGGCGGGGGGCGGGGGGCGGAGGGGGACATCCTGCCAAGTGCATTCCAGGCTCAAGGCAGAGCAGGACCTCTCTCTGCTTTGGTTCCACGCCCAGAAACCTTTGTGGGGAAATGTGTTGGAATTTTGTGCTGGGCACTCGCCTTTACTATGCAGATAATTGGTATTTTTGTGCAATGAAATCAGCAAAGTTTCCTTTCTTGTTCTAGAAACTCAGCACATATTCACTGGGGATCTGCTGCAGCAGTGAACAAAAGTCCCTGAGCTCAGAACAGTTTTAGGATTAACTGTAATTTGCTGTGCTCTACCTTTTGCCATAAGTAACATGGTATAAATGGTACTTACACCAGTTTCCTGTGTCCTAGAATCTTGGAGTGGTTGATGTTTGGTTCCTCCGTTTCTGCCAACCCCAGTGAAAAAGTGTCCTGGGGACATTCTCCATGCCTCTAATCCCACCATCCACACCTGTCACCCACACCTGTCACCCACACCTGTCACCCACACCTGTCGGTCACACTTGACCAGCCTGCCTCCAACATCTGGTTCTAGTTCACCCACTTCCACTGTCACGACCCCATTCTGGGCCACCAGCTTCTCCCACTAACTCGACTTAGGGAACCACTGGTCTGTCCACTTCCATTCTTGACCTTACATATAGTTCATCCTTTGCACAGTGGCTGGAGAGAGCATTAAAATCTATACATTGAACTGTCCTTCTATGCATAAAACCCCACAACAGTTTCTCCCTGGTCGCCCTCACCAAGAGCTGCATCCCTGGCCCCTGCGTCACTGTCCAGCTCTGTCCAGCTCCGTTCACCCCCTTGGTCACTGTCCTCTGGTGGCATTGGACGTTGGTCGGTCCCTCGCAGGTGCTGCCACAGGGCGCTTGCATGTGCTGTTCCTGGAAGTATGGCTCTCTCCATTTTCCCTCTCCAGCCCCTGCTCCTCCCTCCAACCTGGCTCAGATGCTGGTTCTCCAGAGTAGCCTGACTGGCGGTCTCTCGCAGCAGCCGCTCTCTTCCTGCAGAACTCAGCACAGCCTGCAGTTAGGGCTTGCATGCACATGTTTTTTGGTGAATGTCCGTTTTCTCCATTGGACTCTGAGCTGCGTGAGGACGGAGGCCACGCTCAGATCTGCATATCCAGGACTTGCCACTGTGTCCGGCGCTCAGCTGCTGCCCCCCGGAGTGCTGTTCAGTGAGTGAATGCGAGTGAGCCTGGTTTCAGCATCAGCCAGGAGTGTTCCTTCAGCCAGGGTCTACGTGTGGGGCCCGTGTTCTGTCCGCCTGGGCCGAGTCTGGATAAGTCCCGTCACTGTGATCTTCCACTAACACGTCTCATTAGCTGTTGGGTCCAAGTTGACAGAAGAGTTGTCATCTATTTTAGGGACTGTTGTATAATAGTGGCTGTTTATTGTTGTGAAGAAATCCGAGAGGTCAGCTTAGGCCAGTGTCCTCTGAGGCAGGAGCTGCTGCGGCGGAATCTTCCAGAACCCACTGCAAACCAGCGCCAGGTTAGAGGCTGTCACAGACAGCGGCCAGGAGCAGTGGTCCTTGTGTGTCGAATAGTGTGCATGCTCATCTCTGACCTGTGCTGACGGGGCAGGAGGCCCACAGAGTAGGGAGTGGGGAGGCAGGGACCCCGCGCATCCTCTCAGGGCCTGGACCACCCGCCGAGGAGAGCAGAGGCACTGGGCCTGCTCTGCTTTCTCTGCCTAGCAGCGGTTCTCATTTTATTTGCTTTTCAAATTATGGGCATGACTGGGGATGCCCAGTGAGGCATGTGGCTTATTACTGTTCCCGAGTCACTTTCTGTTTGCTTTGTGTGAGAAGTCTGTTGTTTCTCTGGGGCTCCAATCAGGTTGAAATCTGGAAAATATTAACCTAGAATATCTCTCCCTCCTCAGTTTCTTAATCTGTAGAGTGGGTAGAATAACAGAGCCCACCTCAGAGGGTGTGAGTATCAAGGCTGTAAGATCGTTAGCAGGCCACCCGAGATGTCGCAGTGACCATGTTACTGTAGAGTGACCAGCAAACTACGGAGCTGGTTTTTGTCTTTAATGGGTGTCTGGTTGGCATGTTTAGTTTTTGAAACACTGAGGAGAATTTTTCGTACAAGTGTTAGAATTGTTAATAATTCATCACAGCTTGGAGTATTTAATTCTGCTTTGTTTTGTTTTGTTTTAAAACAAATGTATTGGTCTCGTAAGTGTATCTGCCTTATTTTTAATGCCTTCCTTCTGTAGCCAAACTGGGAACAAGAAAGCAGAGAGGCCCCCAGTATTGATCGGAGGCACGAGCAGATGTCCTGGCTGTCAGAAATGACGGTCTTGTCTTGTTTCCAGTTCTCTGTGTGTGTGTGTGTGTGTGTGTGTGCGCGCGCGCGCGCGCGCACGCGCAAAAATTAATCAATACCCAGGGCCCCATTTCCCCTTTGGTAACCGTAAGTTTGTTTTCTCTGTGAGTGCTTCTATTTTGTAAATAAGTCCATTTGTATCATTTTATAAGATTCCAGATATAAGCGATAGCATGTGATATTTGTCTTTTGTCTGATTTACTTCACTCAGTATGTTGATCTCCAGGCCCACCCATGTTGCTGCAGATGGCATTATTGCATTCTTTTTTATGGCTGAGTAGTGTTCCATTGTATAAATACACCACCTCTTCTTTATCCAGTCGTCTGTTGATGGACACTTAGGTTGCTGCCGTGTCTTGGCTGTCGTGAGTAGTGCTGCTGTGAACACTGGGGTGCAGGTGTTTTTTAGAATTAGAGTTTTCATCTTTTCTGGATATATGCCCAGGAGTGGGATTGCTGGATCACATGGTGACTCTATTTTTAGTTTTTTAAGGAACCTCCATATTGTCCTCCACAGTGGCTGCACAGTTTACCTTCCCACCAGCAGCGCAGGAGGGTTCCCTTTCCTCCTTGCCCTCTCCAGCACTTGCTGTTCGCGGGCTTGTGGGTGTTGGCCACCTGGCCTTTTTCCCGACCCAGTTCTCTGCTTTCCTGCATTTCTCAACCTTCCACACTTTTCCTAGAGGAAGCTGCTTCATCGAAGATTTGATTCCTTTTTCCTGTTCTGATTTCCCAAAGCTCTGCTCGTGCTCAGCCCCCTCCTTCCACTCGTGTATCGGAGCATTGGGGCGGCCGGGCCCCAGCACTTGCTGAGAGCCCCCCAGGTGCCTGCTGCCATGGGAGGCGTCACCTGCTGTTCACCCCTCCACCTCCTTGACTCCCTCAGCCCCACGTGGGGGGGCCACACCTTCCTCCATCATGTCTGCCTCGTCCTCTCACACACCATGGGCCTGTGGACGTGGAATTTGAATTGAAGTGTTATTTTTAAATAACATCATTTTGAAAAATAAAATGTCTTTGCTAAGTTTTTTTTAATTCCATGTCATTAAGGAGCTTTGGCTATCAAATTGAAAATACAAGAGACTATGTAATAAGCAGAAACCGAGAACAACGTGTACTAGCCAAGATTAATTTGAATGTGTGTGATTAGAATTCGTGTGAATTGGGGTGTGTGGCTGGGAGGCAGTTTATCCTTGTTTTATGAATGAGCAGTGTGCTAATTGATTAAAGAGTTTAAGGAAGTTTAGCTGAAAAAGACACTAAGCGCTCAGCTTGAGTATGAACAGTCACTGGCAGTTCTGTTTATCTCTAGACTGTTCTGTTACTCTGTGACATCAAAGTGTTTGCTTTCTGAGCCCGAACAGTGCATCTCAGTGCATTTCAGCCTCCTGAGCTAATGATGGAAATTGGTTGTTGTAGATATTTAACATGAAACCACTACAGATCGTGTTTCCCTCGAGAGCGGACCCCGAAAGCCCGCTCATTGACCTGGACCTTCACCTGCCCTTACTGTGCTTCAGTCCTGAGAAGGTGCTGCAGGTATGCGTCCTTCCAAACCTGTGAGCATCTCGAGCTGAGTGGCTCCCTGGGGCATCCACACTACTCAAAATACTTATTTTATTTTAATTTTTTTGCTTAAAGCTGACATTCACTACAATGGATACTATATGCAGAGAGCACTTTTAGGGGGTCAGAGTGGCTTTGGTTGCAGCAAACGGAGCAGGGAAAGCAGGGTGGATGCTGGGTGCCATGCCCCGTGCTTCAGCTTTGTCCCCGGTGCTGTCCACGCCCAGATCCTCACATGCCTCCTGACGGAGCAGCGCGTCGTGTTCTTCTCGTCCAGCTGGGCTCTGCTGACACTGGTGGCCGAGTGCTTCATGGTCTACCTGCACCCCCTGCAGTGGCAGCACACGTTCGTGCCCATCCTGTCGGGGCAGATGCTGGACTTCCTCATGGCGCCCACATCCTTCCTCATGGGCTGCCACCTCGACCACTTTGAAGAAGTCAGCAAGGTTGGTGGTCCACCCCGTGAGCGCCTGGGGACGCTGGATGGGAAGCTGCTGGGCTGTGCCCAGGCCCTCGAGGGCGGGCGGGGTCAGAGAGATGCGGTCACTCTTCCTGAGCGCTGCTGCTCTGGGCGTCACATGCACGGTGTACACGACCTCCTGTGTCCCGGGGTGTTCAGGGCCCACGCTCCAGGTGTCACACCCTGGTGCCGCTTAGTCCACTTAGATCACAGTGGCTCTGATGGCTTCTTTGGCCCTTCAGCGAGGCCAGGGCAGGCGCTGGAGTCGAGGGAGCCTGATTTCAAGTCTCTGCCCTGAGTGACTTCCCCGCCTTTGCTAAGCCTCAGTTTCCTCGTCTGTGAAATGGGCACTGCCTTGGGCTCCTGAGCAGGGCTCTGGCTGAGGAATGTCCCTGTCCCTCCTGGTGCCCGGCAGGTGGCTGGCGCTTGGTAGACCAGAGCCGGCATTGTTATTGCTCCACATTTTCCGTTTTTAGTTTTTTCATTAAGCCTCTGTTGTTCACGAATACTACGGACCTACTTCCTAGAAAAATGCAGGTGTGTGCAGCTGTGTCAGAGGGGTCTGTGGGCTGTGCTGAGTTCAGTGGCCGTTCACTCGCCGTGGGGCTGACCTGTGACAGGGTGTGACGCCCTTCAGTGTCCTGGTGGCAAAAGGACGGTACGTGTGCGGCTGAGTTATCGTGGCAGCATCTGGGGGTTGATAGAACAGCTGCATACAGCAAGTGCTTAATACGTGGTAGCTGTCTTTCCCGCTGTGCCGACAGAGACAGGGTATGTTTAGAAGGGGAGCTAACGCCATGGATCTGGGATAGACCGCAATATCGCCAGCGGGCAGAGCAGGTTTGCTTTTCTCAAAACAGCTCTTATTAGATACAATTTACATACCAGAGTTTCCCGGACTAAAATGTGCAACTTAGTGGCTTTCCGTAACTTTATAGAGCTGTGACGACTAATTTTAGACTTTTCTGTCAGCCACCAAGGTACCCTGTGTGCATCAGCAGCCACCCCGTCCTGCCTCCTGCCCAGCCCCTGGCAGCCAGTGTCCACCCTCTGTCTCAGTGGAGCTGCCTGCTCTGTACGCATGGGTTTTGCGTAGATGGTGTCACTCAGCACGTGGTCTCTTGTGACTGGCTCCTCGCACTAAGCGTCGTGCTCCTGGAGGTTCACCTTTGCAGCAGCACTTGACTTTTCTTGCCAGATAGGATTCCCCTGAATGAAGAGACCACAGTTCATCCACTCGAGGGCTGGAGACACTTGGGGTTGTTTCTGCCTTTTGGCCGTTGTGGACATCGCAGCTGTGCGTAGTCACATACACGGTTTGTGTGGACGTGTGTCATTTACCTCGGGAGTCACACCTAGGAGAGAGGCTGCTGGGTCAGGCGGTGACGGGGCGTCTGAGGTTTGGGAAGTGGCCGGGCTGTGGTCCCCAGCGGCTGCAGGCTCACACCTCCCTCCAGCAGGGGGTGGGGGGACTCCGATCCTCCCCCACCTCACGGCACTAGTCCTGTCTTTGGACCCCAGCCCCCCTACTGGGTGGCTTTGGTGGGCATCTCCCCAGTGACTGGCCACGTGGGGCTCTTTTTCATGTGTTTATTGGCAGTTGGTACAGGGTAGCTTTCCTTTTAAACTGTCATTTTGAAAATTTCTAAGTAGGTACAAAAACAGAGAGAGGAGCAGAGGGGATGCTGTGCACGCCCCTCCGTCTTCAGCCATCATCTGGCTTTTTTCCAGGCATACAGAGCCACTCCTGGAAGAGGGTAGGGTAGACGCTGTGCTTGGCCCAGGGCCCCTCCGGGGGTGGAGCCGAGTATCTGTGTTTCTTGCCAGAGCGAGTGACTTACCAGGGGACAAACACACTTTGGGAAAAGGCCATTCAGACCTCATGGAAGGAACGGAAATATGTCACCCTTGCAAACAAGGGAAAAATAGACCATGCTCCAGAGTTTAAAATTATGTTTCTTCTTTAAGTCATTCGGGGGAAAAAAAACCATCTTGTTTCAGACCCTTCAGAAGGGAAGCTTGCAGGCACAGGTACTTGATTCCAGTCCTTAGCCACCAAGGAAGCCCTTTGAGTGATTCGCCTGTCCAGGAAGACTTCAGACAAGGCAGCGGCCTGGACCGAACGCGTCTGAGGGTTGGGGTGTTTTCTCTGGCTGGGGGCTTGGAGGGGATCCTTGCTGCTCCGTGAGGTGGCCCGCTCGCCTGCCGGCTTAGGGCTCTGCCCCGAAGACGTGTTACTGTATGTTCACGTGCCCCTGAGACACGCGTTAAGAGGTGAAAGCTGGTGTCACATTCCGGGGATAGTTGAGGTGCAGAACTCTGGGTTTGGCGCATTATTTGTGTGTTTTGTCCCTGATAAGACTTTACAAGTAAGACATGCACACATTTCAAGAACTCTTAAGTGTGTGGGCTCCCCGGGCCGGGACCCGCCTGCTCCCGTGCCTGGAGGGCTGCTCAGCGGGCAGGCTGAGCAGTGAGTGCGGAGGGCCGGGCGCTCTCCCTGGAGCTCTGCAGTGTTCTCCCCAGACCCCCTCAAGGAGGACGTGGAGCGTTTGTATGGGGAGGGGTGAAAGCCTGATGTTGTGCGTTGGAATCTTGACTCAAAAGAGGCAGATTTAATCAGACAAGCTTGTTCAGACTTCACTCCTGGTGTCCACCGCATTTTTGGTAGAGATGATATAAAGCTTTGTGTGCATATGAGACATGATCGTTTAATGAACGCTGATATGATCTTAGGGAATGTGTCCAGAGAGGTAGATAGACTCAGATTTTCACGTCGGTCTGGTCTTTACGAACTTATCTTACAGGAAGCCGACGGCCTGATTCTGATAAACATCGACAGCGGCAGCATCGCGCACTTGAGCAAGGAGGACGCCGCTGTCCCCGACATCCCTCTCCTGGCTGCGCAGACGTTTGTCCAGAGGTAAAGGGGGAAGCAGCGTTTTTGGGAAAGTCTTGTTCGGGTTCTGTACTCGCCAATTCTGAGTGTCTTTTCCAGTCTTATATTAGTAAATGTTTGATGTATTTAGGAGTGTGGAAGTTATTTGTGAATATTTAAAAATAAAAGTTGTTTGTTTTCATTCCGACCTTGCCTGCATACTAACGGTGGCCCCCAGGTCGGGGACGGTCACCTCCCAACCCTCTTCTGTGCCCCAGGGCCTGCACCTGTGATCTCCAGGCTTCCTTTTCCTCATTCGTTCGCTCTTTCCTTATTCACTCACCAGACACAGACCCAGCGCCCATCACATGCCTTGTGTTGGAAGGGTGTGTGTGTGTAATGCGCGAACAGATGTGGCCCCACCCTTGGGCACCATCGGTCTGGGGACCCCGAAACGTGTGGCCCCTCATCCTTCCCTGAGCAGGGGGCTGCCTCTCCCCTTCACTCCCTCCCCGCACTCGCTCAGCGCTCTTAGTTTTCACAACTGTCTCATGGCTCTTGACGCGTTTTCTAAACTTCTTTGATTGAGATCAGTCAGCCTTTTTCCAGAAAGGGCAGGTAGTAAGCGTTGTAGGCGCTGTAGGCCCGGCGGCCTCTGTGGCAGTGGGAGGGGCCTGGCGACAAGTCTCACACGTGCGCCTCCGGAGGGGGGGGTGTGCTTACTACCCAAGTCAGGAAGCAGGTGCACCCGGGGTGTCTGGGGCTGAGCCGGGGGCTCCCTCAGGGTGCTCCTGTGGGGGACTGCCCCCCTTTGGAATCTAATAAATGGTGGCGAGAGAGGTCCTGCTTTCAGTCCTGCAGCCCGTGTGTGCTGTCCACAGGCAGACCTCGTGTGACGCTCGTGGTGGTGACAGGTGGGGGTGTGGGGCAGCTGCTCTCGGCTTTGGTCAAGTAGCCGGGCTGTGCTGTTCTCGAGGGGCCGGGGTGCAGCCAGTCTTACATCAGGGGTGACTGTTCCCCTTTACTCTGTCTGCTGTTGGGAGATTGATGTGGAAAGAGCTGAGGCCTGAGAGGACGGGAAAGGAGTGGGTTGTTCTGTGCTGGCTCTTCTGAGTTCTGACTCTTACCTGTGTATCGGTCAGTGCAGGCTGCTGTAACAAACAGCACCTAAGCAACAGACATTTATTGTCTCCCAGTCCTGGAGGGTGGATATCTAAGATCAAGGTGTGGCAGGGCTGGTTTTTCCTGAGGCCTCTCTCCAGGGCACGTGGACAGCCATCTCCTCCCTGTGTCCTCACGTGGTCATCCCTCTGTGTGTGTTTGTGTCCTCATCTCCTCTTATAAGGACACCAGTCACATTGGATTAGGGCCACCCTAGTGACCTCATTTTAACTTAATTCCCTCTTTATCTCCAAATACAGTCACGTTCTGAAGTACTGGGGGTTAGGACTCCAACATAAGGATTTTGGGGAACACAGTTTAGCCCATCACACCTTGGTATCAGTGATTCCTTCTATCTGGGTGGTTTCTGCAAAACATATAGGAGGGTCACCTTTATTACTGTTTTTTCCATCTTAAAAAAATTGACGAAAGTCCCCACCCAGAGCTGAGGCTGTGGGTGTGGAGTCCTTTGTGGTCAGCGGGTGGTGCTCAGGGGACCCCAGCAAGGAGTCCTGTGGGACTGTCCCCTTCGTGACCTCAGAAGGTGAACCCTGCCTTCCTGATAAGCAGAGTCCACATTCCCCTGACTTGGAGTGTGACACTCTAGGACTGAAGTTTGCCAGCGTTTGCTGCAGCTTCTCAAGTGTTTACTCAGGTAGAGTGTCCCCAGTAAGATGGGATTCCTGCCTCTGCCCATGTGTTCTTGTCAGAATTCTAGAATGTTCTCAGCCGGTTGGATTCTCACTTGGCCAGACCCCTAAAAGGTGGGATGTGAAGTCTCTCAGGCTCGCCATGGGGACTGTTTATAAGCATGAACTAGCCCATGTGTGGTCAGCGGCATGTCTGTAAAGCCCTCTGGGGCCGTGACCCAGGCTGTGGCGGCCAGTGTCCCGACAGGGCCTGGTGTAAGTGAGTCTGCAGGTCGCATTTGGCCGAGAGGGACAAGGGGCAGTGCCCTTCTTCCCCGAGATGCCCCCTGTTTCTTCCTCACCTTGATCAGAAGTGTGTGTTTGCTGCATCCTCCCTGCCCCACCTGGCCTCCTGGAGGATGGGGACTGGGACCCCCAGCTCTCAGGGCTGAGCTGTCGGGGTGCCTGGGGCAGAGGGAAGGAGGGCCGCAGGGGGAGTGGACGGCTTCTGCAGATGTTTGGTCCCTGCACAGAAGACAGGGTGGGAGAGGAGAGAGATTGCAGCAGGCAACGCCGGGCCTTTTCTGCAGGAAAAGTCACTGCAATTCCTTTGCCCGCGGGACCCCGGTTCTGCGGGGTGAGCGGCCAGCCCGGTGCTGGTGGAGAGCAGCAGGGCAGCGGCTGGCGCTCCTTCCAGGAGGGCGGTTTCCTGACCCGTCAGCCGGGTTAGCCGGGGCTGAGACGTCCCATCTGCACAGCCTCTCCTCATGGGGCGCGAAACAGAGAGCTCCTGGGACCTGGTCTCACCTCCACCCCCACCTGGAGTCACACCGGCCCCGCCAGCCCGTCCTCACCAACCGTGAGGCCTTTGGTGGCCGGTGTTCCCCCACCCCCGCTCCCTACCCCATATGCTCAGGGCCTGCCTCCACCTTTCAGGTCCAAGGTCCTCAAAGAGATTTCTCCGTCACTCTGTTCTGGTTCCCATTATCTCGTATTTGGGGTACATTATCCATTTTTCTACTTTTTCCCGCTCGAACATAAGCTTCACACGGCTGGGCTTTGCTGCCCTCAGCTGATGCCTGGCGTGGCTTCTGGGCTCAGGGGTGTCGGCAGGATGGGTATGTGTTGGGTGGGTGTACTTTGCATATTTAGAGCCTCAGGCTCGCTCCTTGGTTTCCAGAGTTGCATCTAAAAGTGCAGCCTTGGGTGGTTTGAGGAGGCCAGGACCCCATTTGATGAAAACCGCTGCTAGCCTGAGTAGCTCTGCACGAGTCAGCGGCCATCCCGCGGTGCCGCAAGCCTGCCCGGCCAGGGGGCCGTCGTGTGTGTGAGGAGGGCTTTGCAAGGGGGACAGAATGATTCAGCTCGGGTGAAAACTCAATGGTCCAAAGACAAGGCCTTCGTGAGTGTGTGTCCGGAGGTGAATGAACTCTTCTGGGGTGTATGTTTAATCTGCCTTCTCCCCAGCCTCCGGTCATTGACAGGTATTTCGGGCATCTCGTGAGTGCTTTTGTTTTTGTGTCCCTGAGTGTTAATTTACCTCTTCCCAGGGGGCTCTCTCTGGCCAGTAGGCAGTGGTCAGGTGATGTGCCTGAGCTGTGGTCAGCATCCTTCTGCTCCTTTCCAGGGTCCAGACCCTGCAGCTGTACCACGAGCTGGACCTCGCTCACCTCTGCGCCAGCACTGACCTGAATGAGGACCGAGCCTCTCGGCGGGCCTGGCAGCAGGGACTCAACCACCAGATACAGCAGATCACCGTGCACCTGCTTGTCAGCATCTTCAGGTATTCACGACACTGCTTGTGTCTGTAGCGGACCCACCAGCTCCCAGTTCCGCTGGCCGCGACACCAGCACTCAGGTGACGGGGCGTGAGAGAGGCCCCGCCCCCAGGAACCCTGCCTTGTGATCTTAAACATCAGCAGGTCCCTGGGAGACGCTGATTCGCCTGGGCCCTTCCCACCCCTTGTCTCTCCTGCCGATGACTTCCTGGGAGGGTCAGCCCGGGTGGGGGACAGGCAGATCATGTCGGGAACGAAGCCCACCCAGGCCTGGGCCCGCAAGACCTTCCTCCTTTCTCCTCATCCCTGTAACTGCCATTGGCGTCTCTCGCGTGCTGCTGGGAACCAGCACTTGGGCGGAATCGGTTACGTAGACAGCACCATGTGTTTATTTCGGTGTGGTGACGTGCGGGGGTGGAGCTGCTGTTTCTGGCCTAAACGTGCTGTCGTTTGAGGAGCGTATGCTAAACACTTGCCCCGGTAACATGCCAGCTTTTGAAGAAGGCATTAGTGGAGCAGCCTTCAGGCCTTTTCTTTCTGCCAACGCTCTGCTTTGTCTCACAGCCTTCTCCCTCTCTCTCTCTCTCTCCCCCTCTCCCTGCAATCGTGTGGCAGGGAAGGTGGCAGACTCCAGGTCTCCTTCTGATCTGGGTGGCCCCTCGCCTGGGAGGGGCTTAGACCAGCCAGCCGACCTCACGACACTCTGTGATTTCAAAACCGACATTTTAAAGGCCAGGTTCTTTTGCTGTCTGTTTCCATAAAGCAGATCACTTATTGGGGGGAAGTGTGATGTGGTGTTATAGATAGGTTGTATCAGCTCTTTGCTCAAAGCAGGATAGTTTGTGTGATCGTAGAAATGTTGTTCTCCTCTTGTTCTTTTAAGACGAAATCTTTCGGGACAAGAGTGTAGCTCAAGTGGTAGAGCGCATGCTTAGCATGCGTGAGGTCCTGGGTTCATTCCCCAGTACTTTAAGAATGAATAAATGAATAAGTAAATTAATCAAATAAAATTACCTCCCCCCACCCCCCAACAAAAGAGATGAAATCTTTCATGAAGAAGGTTGCTTTTAATCCTCTGCATGCTTGATGAGTTTAGTTCATTAAAAAGCAGAACATATGATATCAGATTATAAAACTGAATTTCCCCTAGATAAAGTAATGGTTTCCCTCACAAGAGAAGGAAGACACTGAGTGGACTACATACTGCATACGCCCTGGAGGGCTGTCGATTCTATTGGCAGCTGAGACTTTAGATCGAGGGATCATGTGCCGAAGTCCCCATGGTGTGTAGGTGGGGAGGTTGGGTACAAAGACGCGAGGTGGCCAGTGGGGTTCAGGCTGGCGGCTTAGCTGGTTTAATATCAGAGTCTGGCCGCCCCTCCGTGTCACCATCCTGAATTCAGTTTTACTTGTATGGATAATTACTGATGCTTGCACCTTTATTTGCATAAGGAACTTTCGGGGCTTGAAGAAGACAGACGCCCTCTCCTGGAGCTTCAGCTTCAGTTGTGCTCTAAGTAACGAGACAGCCTGACCACAGAGCACACCCAAGCCTTGTGGTTCAGGGGTTGGGGCAGTCTTCCTGCAGGACAGGCCTTTTCAAAGTGTGTATGTCTTGTGGTCATTTTTCTGCTGACAGCGATGTGTTCTTCATGTATAAAGATACTTCACCATTTAGACTCTCTCTCCTCATCAGGGATGTGAAGAATCACTTAAATTATGAACATCGAGTGTTCAACAGTGAAGAGTTCCTCAAAACCAGAGCCCCAGGGGACCAGGCCTTCTATAAACAGGTGAGAGGTGGTGGGGCGTGTGTCCATTCGATCTGCACACCTTTCTGTATTGAAAGTATTTTTCAAAACAAATTATTTCGAGCATCTGTTAATATTTTATTCAGTGTTTCAGCTTTTCCAGCAGTTTGTTTTAGCGTGTCTCCTTTTGGTCCTTTGGCAGGCTCTGACTTTTTTTATTCAGCTTTTTAGAGTGTAATTTACATATAACAAAGTGCACTCATTTTAAGCAGCACTATTTACAATAGCCAAGACATGGAAACAACCTAAATGTCCATTGACAGACAACTGGATAAAGACAGTGTGGTATGTATATAATAGAACACTACTCAGTCATAAAAAAGAGTGAAATAATGCCATTTGCCGCAGCATGGATGGACCTAGAGATGATCATATTAAGTGAAGTGAGTCAGACAGAGAAAGACAAATATCATATAATATCACTTATGTGGGATCTAAAAAAAGATACAAATTTTATTTACAAACCAGAAATAAACTCACGGACATAGAAAACAAACTATGGTTACCAAAGGGGAAAGGGAATGGGGGAGGGATAAATTAGGAGTTTGGGATTAACAGACGCACATGACTGCATATAAAATAGATAAACAGCAAGGACCGTTGTACAGCACAGGGAACTGTGTTTGATATCTTGTAATAACACATAATGGAAAAGAATCTGAAAAAGTGTATATGTGTGTGTGTGCATAACTGAATTGCTGTGCTGTACGCCTAAAACTAACACTGCAGATCAACTCTACTTCAGTTTTAAAAATTAAGGAAAAAAACTAACCACCCCCACACCTCGTGGCCGCTGTCCCTGCTGAGTGAGATGGGCTGCGTTCTGTCTGTGAAAGGTGTATCTCCCTGAATAAACTTACTCACTTAAAAAAAAAAATTTGCAGTATCGAGTGTGATGAGTCTTGACAAAGGCATAGACCTGGCAGCCCACCCCCTAGTCTGGTCTCGAACCTTTCTTTCCATCATCCTGTACAATTCCATGCCCTTCCCGTCACCACCCCGTCCCAGGGCCGGGCAGTGCCCACCCCATCCGCACGGTCTCCTGGGCCGCCGGCCTTCTCTCCCCGGGAGCTGACATGGAGATCCGTCCCCGAGAGCCCGCAGACAGGGTGCGCTGGCCTCAAGGTGTGGATCGCCTGGGAGGCCGCCGTCCACAGGAGACCCCAGACTCATTGACAAAGTACAGGGACCGTGGCTGCTGCTGTCCTGGGGGTCAGGGTGGTCCAGGCTTTTGAACTTTCAGGGATTGTTCAGATGCAGAGAGTGGCTGATTCCTTCAGACTGGCTGGTGGGGAACTGAGGGGGACTCTGAGGTGGTGATAAATTATGAAAGCTACTGTGTTTGGGAGCTTCGGTCAGAGGAGCTGGAGAGAGGCCACGGGGGGCGGGGCGGGGGCGGGGCTCTAGCTCGGCTCCGCGAGGCCGGTCCAGCGAGTGCTCGCCGTGACCCGCCCTCCACGTCCGTTCCAGGTCTTGGATACCTACATGTTCCACGCTTTCCTCAAGGCCCGGCTCAGCAGAAGGATGGACGCCTTTGCCCAGATGGACCTCCACACACAGTCCGAGGAGGACAGGTGCTGCGACTGGGCTGGAGGCTGCCCGGCTCTCTGGGGCCTGGAGCTCATGCAGCACAGCTGTATGGGGTGGATAACGATGGGTTCGGTCGGGGAAGCTTCCTCTTTAACGTTCAGGAGTCGGGGAGCAGCCAGGCGCCCCCTGTGCGTTTCTGCCTCTTGGGGGGGCACGTGGAATGCGCCCGCACTGGCCCCTCGGGGTCTGGGGCGTGCTGCTTTCTCCCACCTTCTCTCCCCACGTCTTCACTGTTTCCTGCCTCTTCCACGATGCTCTTCCTGATCCCCCAAACATGCGTCAGCCGTTGACAGTGCCCTCGTCTGTTCTGTGTTGTGGCCTCTCCTGGGGTGCGGACTGTCCTTCAGCCTTGACTACACGTGGGAGAGCCCGGTGTGTCCCCGCTGTTTCCTGCTCAGTGCAGGAGTGTTGGGTGCTGGTCACCTCGCCGGGGACACTCAGTGCGGGAGTGTTGGGTGCTGGTCACCTCGCCGGGGACACTCAGTGTGGGAGTGTTGGGTGCTGGTCACCACGCTGGGGACACTCAGTGGGGAATGTTGGGAGCTGGTCATCTTGCCGGGGCTACTTAGTGCGGGAGTGTTGGGTGCTGGTCACCACGCTGGGGAGAATGCTCAGCTGAGCCTTGCTCTCCCATCCCTGTTGCGTCTGGAAAGTGACGTGCTGGCTTTCTCTACGCAGGATAAATGGGACGCTCCTAAGTCCAAGAAGACCGACGATCGAGAAGATGGCCAGCCGGAAGTCCTCGCCGCTGCACGCGGCCGACAGGCGCATGGTGGTCAGCATGCCCAACCTGCAGGACATCGTGGTTCTCGAGCTGCCGCCCCGCAACTCATCGCTTCGGAAGATGCACACCTCGGATTGTGGGAGCAGCCATGCAGGTGACACAGCCACTCCTGTTTGGGGGCTTCTGTTTGTCACGTGACTCTCACGCTGCAGGTCATCGGAAGAAACCGAAGCCTGTAACCAGAGAAGGGACGGGTTTTTGGTTTTTCTAAAGAAGTTTAATTATTTGAAACACTTCTCGAGTATTCGTTCTGCAGACCGTGTCCAGTATGGAGAATGATTTCTTGTGTGTATTTTCCGTCACCCCATCCCACTGCTGAAGGCGGCAGTCGTACAGGTTCCTGTGTCTTTCATGCGTGTGTGTGTAGTGCACATATATGTACGTGTGCACAGCAAGTACGTGTTTATGTACCTCCCTGTCTAAAGGGACATGACAACTGCTGGGCCTCCAGTGACCGCCAGGCCCTTTGTGGCGCTGGGGGTACAGGCCCCCACCCTCCTGAGCTGACGTTCCCGGGGTAAAGGCAGGTGACAGAGAAGCATGTGACGTTGGGGTATCAGGGTCATGACCTGAGCCGTCACGGGGTGGTCGGGTGCTGATGGGCAGCGATGCGGTGACTGGAGAGGCTGGCTGCGGCCCTGGTGGGCAGACTCCGGGGGAGGGCGAGTTGAGAGATGCGGCTGCTGCGTCTCTGAAGGAATCTGTGCGCAGCCCCAACTGTTGGTGTTAAGTTGCTATAAAACACGACGGACGTGTGTGAGCCCACTTGTCCCTGCGTGGGCCGCGGCAAAGCAAGTCACGATGTCGGTCGTTTGAGCTCTGGGTCCTCTCCCCGTGGTCTCCGGGTGAAGTCTCCATCCGTCCACGGTGGACCAGAAAAGCTGCGGTGAGGCCAGGTGCTGCCCCCCTCCCGCCCCCAGCAGGTCCATCTCAGCTTAGGTTGTTAGCTTAATCCTTCGACGGGTAAGGACTCACTACCACTTGTTTCCATTTACCATCAATAGTTTTAGCAAATAAAGCTGTTCAGTGTTCGCAGGGGGCATGGAGGCAGTGAGGAGCCGTTCAGCGGCGGGGGGCGGTGTGTGTGGAACTTCCTGGACAAGGCACACAGGTCCCTGCCCTGCCCTGTGCGGAGGCAGGAGCCCCAGCCTGGACTGCGGGCTGGGAGGGGGCGGCGTTCGTGTGTAAGGCCCTGCTAACTGTCTGCTCGCCTCCGCTTCCCCCGTCAGTTCTGTGTGTGGCCCCCAAGTCCACGCACACCTTCAAGATCCCGGAAGTCCACTTCCCGCTGGTGGGCCAGTGTGTGCAGGCGTTCCACGCGGACTGCGCCGCCCAGCTGACCAAGGTCATGGGCTCGCTGCCGCCCGAGAGCTCGGCGCTCCTGGCCGGGTACCTCTACCTGCGCGGGCTCGTCCGCCTGACGCAGGGCCAGCTGCTGGGCGCGCTCCTGGACTTTCAGAGCTTATACAAGACGGACGTGCGGATCTTCCCCGCCGACCTCGTCCAGAGGACGGTGGAGTCCCTGTCGGGACCTGAGCGCGCGCAGGCGGAGCGGACGCCCGAGCTGCGGAGGCTCATGAGCAAGGTCATGGACAAGCCCGCGGACGCCCCCAAGGCCGATGACCGCGTCAAGCACTTCGAGCTGCCCAGGACGCACATGCAGCTGGACGACTTTGTGAAGAGGGTCCAGGAGTCGGGCATCGTGAAGGACACCGGCACCATCCACCGGCTGTTCGCCGCTTTGACCGTAGGTGCGAGGCCGCGGGCGGGGCGGGGCCGGGCGGGGCGGCTGGGAGGAGCCTTGCGCCGTGAGGCCTTCACCGGCTCCCTGGGCGCGAGGACCTGGGGGGCTGCCAAGCCTCTGGCCCTGGGGGGGGAAGGGGCTGGGGATGCTTGATGGCATCTCTCCCGTCCTGGGGGGTCCACTCGCTGCGCGATGACCACTCCCTCCCAAGTGGGTCCTCGGCTTCAGCGGGAACGCTTCCAACACTCGTAATGGGGAGACCGTGTGGCAAACACCCCCCGCCCCCCCCCCCCCCGCCGCCTTCGTTTCCCCGAATTTGCTGCAGCTGCGGGTGGGCTGAGCTCCCTTCCACTCCTCCCTCCTCAGAGGGACACTGTCCCAAACTTGGCATTTGCCTTCGGGCCATTTTTTATGCATTTGCTGTAAGTGGCTGTCCCCACCAACAGTGCGTAGGATTTGTGTTTTGAAACTGAAACCATACGTGAATCATGCATGTCAGTCTGCATTTTCTGTCCTCTTCAATGCTGTGTTCTCAAAGTGTGTCCGTGGTGACACATGGATCTGGATGTTCGCTTAATCACCGACGGTGTGACCTGAGGACCGCTCAGCATGTTAGCTGTTCCCCATCCGGTGGTGTCGGTGATTCTGCTTTTCAGGTGCTGACACGGAGGGTCGCCACCTGTCCCCCGAGCGTGCGGGACGCCTTCCTCTGGGGCTGCAGCAGGAGAGCCGTCATTCCTGCCGCAGGTGCCTCGACCCCCGGCTGCCCCGCCTGTGAGGGGCCGGCTTCCCTCCTCCTGGGGACCCCTGGGCATTGACGTCGGAAGCATGTGGCCCACCTTGAGAGGGAGGTGACCTCTGCTGTTGTTCCAGCCGAGCGTCTGTGCCTGGAGCCGCCGGTCCCTGTCCTCTGAGCCCCCGTTGCAGTCCTGCCCATTTCCCTATCGGACAGTTACCCTCACTTCTGTGGGCAGGACCTGCTGTGTCCTCTGGAAAGGCATCCTTTGCTAGTAACAGGCCGGGGACATCCCCCTCATGCAACCCCGAGACTATAGGACGTGGCTCCTGCCTCATTTCCCGTCTGTGGGCAGATGTGGTGTCATTTCTGTGCACGCGTGTGCCCTTCCCCCAGGCAGGCCGTGGACTGTTTGTTCAGGGGCCTCTCAGTCGGCCTGACGAGGGCGCGGCCAGCCCAGCGCTCACGGGACCCTCCACGTGGTGACACTTACGTGGAGAAGTGGCAGCTCCTTGGCCGACCCGGCCTGTCTCCCAGGGCGTCTGTGGGCCTGAGGGCAAGGCCCAGGGATGCGCTGAGTCCCTGGGGCAGAGGCACTTTTGGGACCTGACCGGCCGCCCTTGGGCTGCCAGGAGCTGGGCGGGCGGGCGCCGCAGGACTCAGTGCGCTCAGAGGAGGCCCTGCCCCTCATGCTTCCGAGCGGGGCCTTGGCAAGGCCCCGGGCGCCTGGCCAGCTGCAGAGCCTGTGGACAGCGCCTGAACTGCTGGGGTGTCGTTCCCATGTAGCGGGGCGTCCCCTTCCGTCCCTGCCCGGCCTGTTGCCTCACAGTCCAGGTTGGCTGATGGCCTGGGTGGCACTGTTTTCTCGCAGGAAGAAGAGAGTCTGTCCCCCAGCTGTCACCTCCTTTTGGCCCACAGCGCCTTTGCGGGGAGCCAGGCAGGGTGATTTTATGGCTGGACACATGAGCACCAGCCAGCAGTCCCAGATGTATGCTCATAGGTGCTCAGACTTGACTCACAAAGACATGCCATCAATGGCCCTGCTGTCACTCTGGCTCCATTTGCATTTACTAGGTCATTAACTGTCCTGATTCTGGGACATGTAAGCCATTGTAACGCAGCACCAAATGGACAGTCTGCCTGATGGCCAGTTATGTGTTAAAAAAGCAGGATTGGGTCAACACTGAGTATCCCCATCTTAGAATAAATCCACATGAGATAAGAGCACACACGTCGCAGTCTGACATTTGTGGGGCAGGGCCCTCATGTTGTGGCCCCAGGGCCAGGAGGCTGCCACGTGCAGCCCTCAGCGTGGCCTGCAGGGCTCTGTGAGCCTACCTCCCCTGTGAGACAACCTGGGGAGAGTGCTGGAGTGTGGGTGAGGGGCAGAGACCGACAGTTGGCATTTTTGTGCAGAACTGGAGACAAATGGAGGATGAGGATTCTGTCCTTGAGGGGGGTGTGCGTGGCGGGGGTGTGTGCGTGTGGCCCCTGTGTGCATGATGGCTGGTGGGCGCGCTGGCCGGGGCTGTGCACCGTCCAGATGTGCCGCAGCCCTGGAGGGTGGCGCCTGCCGGCCCGTGCGGGGGTCCCTGGCCTCTTGGGTGTCCTTTGCCCTGGCTCCCAGAGCCCACGGGGCCGCCTCACCTCTGTCTGTGAGAGGCAGCTGTTTCCGGTGCTGGGGACCCACGCCTCCCTCTGCAGGGCCCAGTGACTGTGCTGGGGCCCAGGTGGCAGGAGGGTTTGTTATGATGATGGAAGGGCCAGGTGCTTGGGTGTGGGGGCCATGTGCCCGTGCCTTCAGTCTCCATCTTTCATGAAGTAACAGTTTCTCGGTTCTCCCCAGCCCCCATCTCTTATTCTCCTGATTCTTGGGTTTTCTTGCTCGGCTCTTTGGGCTCAATGTTTTCTTCGCGTTGTCCACTTGAAGCAAATGCTTCTGATAAAGCACACGGCTCAGAACCACCAGCAGGCGTGGACTGAGGCGCCCTGTCGGAGGCAGCTGCATTGAGTAGTGTTTCCAAAATGGCAGCAGGATGAGAGCGGTTTTGTGGGGTCGGGCGCCTGCCGCGTGCCCTCGGGTGCCTCACTGCCCGGCACAGGGACTCCAGGTGCCATCGACCTGGGCATGGGTGTAGGTTTCTGTGTTTGGATCCAGTGCCGTCAAACAAATACATAAGGTTGCAGGCAACCACCGTGAACAGTCAGGGGAACAGGTGAGCTGGAGGATCAGCTCCGAGGCCCGCCGCTGGGGGAGGGCTTCCCCTGAGCGCTCCCACGCCCGCACCGCGTGCTGACGAGGTCTGACCTCCCCGTTCGTCATTCCAGTGGCAGCAGTCACTCTCCACCCGTAGATGTGCCCCCAAGACTGGGAGTGCCCCCTGTCTCACCAGCCGCCCCTCAATCCAGCCACACTGGGTTGTGGCCGTGATGTCACATTCCCAGATGACTGTCGTCCTAATGGTGAGGAGCCTGGGGAGCCAGAGCGGGGCTCTCACAGCCTCTCTGGGCTGCTTCAGTCTGGCCTGCAGCCAAGTTGGGACGGGGAGGTCCCCACGCACACACAGAGCAGTACAGCATCGGCAGGGGGCCGTCCACCTGGCACCTGCCCGCCTGCCAGCAAGGGCTTGCTCTCCAGGCCTCCGTCCCTTTGTGACTGAGCCTCCCATGGTGGCTGGGCCCATGTAGAGGGTGGAACATAGCAGGTGTCGTGAGGAAAGAGCCTGCCAGCTCAGCGGCTGCCTTGGCCAGGGTGACAGCCTTGTCAAGAAAGCTGCACACGAGTTGTTTTATCTGGGTCTTAAGGAATGGGTGGGAGTTTTCAGGTCCAAGCACCCCAGACCTGAAGCGTGCACAGAGGTGTGTAACAACGTGCTTGTTACCATGCTGGGACACAGGAGAGGGGAGGGGAGAGGAGGGGGCCCAATCCTGGAGGGAGCTGGGCCTGATGAACACCAGGAGCCCCAAAGTGCTTGAACAGAGGGGGGAGCTCTTGTTAGCATCTTAGAAAAATCATTCTGGGTGTTGGGTGAAGCAGGCCGCCTGCAGGGCAGCTTTGAAAGTGGGGCACTTGTGGGCTTCTTCCTGCGCAGGACGGAGTGCAGACAGATCCAGGATGCAGAGCAGAGGCAGCACTGAGCCAGGGCAGGCGCCAGACACAGGGGAACAGGGGGATTGGGATGGGCTGGACTTCTTAGCAGCGGGGCGGGAGCTGGGTGACAGTGGGGGTCCCAGCTCCATTTCACAGAGAGGGAAGCAGGTTTGTTCCACAGCTTGCCTCTGGTCACACTGCCAAACAGTAGTGAAGCTGGACTTCAGACTTGGGTCTCTGTCCAATTCCAGAGCCCGCGACTGTTGGGTATTGGGAAGGCTGCTGGATCAGTTAAGATCGTCAGGGTTACAAACACTAAGAAGAATATATTTGCTCACATAACCAATACTGAAATGATGATAAACCTGGCTTCAGGCAAGGCTCGATCCAGCGGTGTGGAAGTGTCACCAAAGATCTGGTCTCTTCAGTGTTAGCTTCACCCTGGGACTGGCCCCAGGATGGCTGCCACCAGTTCAGGGGGTGACTCAGGACTTTGTCCTTGTTCCAGTGTTCTCGCCTGGTGCCCCAAGAGTTACTGTGACTAACTGCTTAGGTCCCATGGAGATCCCCATCCCTGGGTCAGGAGCTGGAGGGGGCAGATGGGCTCAGCCCAGACCAAGTGCCCACCTGGGCACCTGGAGAAGCCCGGGAAAGGAGGGGAGGCTTTCCGTCCAGGTAGAGTTAGGCACTGGCGCCACCTGCTGCCTCCTGCCGGTAATGCGCTGCTTTGTGATACAAAGCAACATTCCTGAAGTTTGTGTAAGTGCCTGTAAGAAATCTCTTTTCTCTTCCTAAACTAAGGGCACGAGAAACAGATTGACCCGGAAACATTCAAGGATTTCTACAACTGCTGGAAGGAGGCAGAAGCAGAGGCCCAAGATGTCAGTCTGCCTTTGTCCGTGATAGAACACCTGGATAAAAACGAGTGTGTCTATAAGCTGTCTAGCTCCGTCAAGACGAACCGCGGCGTGGGCAAGATCGCCATGACCCAGAAGCGCCTGTTCCTCCTGACCGAAGGGAGACCGGGCTACGTGGAAATTTCCACCTTCAGAAACATAGCGGTAAGAGCAGCTCTGGAAGCCGCCCTGAGCTTGGAGGGCACACCGGCCAGAGCAGACCACCCGCCTCTTCCTGCTGCAGATCCTCCATGGGCCCCGTACGGTCTGTGCCTCAGTGTGCTCACCTGCAAAGTGGGGATAATGATGTACTCTCCAACCATGATTGCTGTGGGGACTGAATAGATTAGGTGTGTAACGCGCTCAGAGCTGCCGATGACTGACGTCTGAGACAGCTGGTGTGCGTTTGGGAGCGGAAGCGCGGGAAGCCATGTAGCTTGTTCTTTTGCCGACCTCGGATCAGAGAACGTGTGAGGAGCGTAGAACTTCCTCCCCGAGATGCTTACTGAGAAACTGCCGGCCCCTGGGAGCTGCTGTAGCTCTCGTCTCCCAATCAGGTTCCTGGCCGGTCCACGCGGCTCAGTTTATAACAACTTTAAATGTCTGTTCTGTCATCTTCCCCACTGAGGAGATCGGAACCAAGGCTGCCTTAGCTTTACTTCCCCAAGATCATTTCCTCAGTGTGAGCAGCAGGTCAGCTGTGTTAACCCAGATGCGGAAGATTCGCAGAGACAGGGAAGGCAGGCAACGCCCCTGCAGCCAGCGGACCCCCTTCTCACTGTTTCCTTCAGTGCCCCCCACATCTGCTTCCACAGACTTCCTCCCAGGAGTTCAAGGAGAGAGGGACTTAAGGAGGCGAAATAATGAACCACCGTTGAACGCGGTGGACGAGCCCAGCCGGGGGGCTGTGCTGGTGGGCTGCTCACGCCACGCCCGGGTCCCCAGGGAGGGCTCGCTGAGCCCCTCGGCGTGTGTGCACGGGGACAGTGGACGACCTTAGCGCGCCGCTCCTACATTCACCTCTCGTCCGCCCCACGGCCCTGCAGGTGTCATCCCCCTCACTGCCTCTCTCTCTGCCTCTGCAGGAAGTCCGGAGCACCACGGTGGCTTTCCTGCTCCTGAGAATTCCCACCTTAAAAGTCAAAATGGTGTCCAAGAAGGAAGTCTTTGAAGCTAACCTCAAGAACGAGTGTGACCTGTGGCACCTGATGGTGAAGGAGATGTGCGCTGGGAAGAGGCTGGCCGATGAGCACAAGGTCTGGGCCCGGGGCTGCCCCTGCCTGCTTGTGCCGCGCTCCTCTGGGCTCGCGCGTGTCTCTGTGGCTCTGCCCAGCGAGAAGCCGGGGCGCCCGGGCCGTGAGCGGGCTGGCATTAGATGAGGTCTTGTCAGGGAGCGTCTCGCTGAGGATGCTGCGGCCCACGGGACCCAGCGCGGGCCCCACGGGGTTGGGGACACCCTGGGGGCAAACGCAGGGGCCAGCAGGGTGCTGTGGGTGGACCGTGGGGGAGGCTGTCTGCTCTCTCCTCACCTCCCCATTCTGGTGACATCCCCGGGGTTGGAGGGCGGGGGGTCGGGGGCTGGACTCCGGCAGGTTCAAGCTGAGTATTCTGGGTACACACATCCTGCTCCGAGTGACTCTCCACTTTTCCCTGCACAGGATTAGGGTTTCGGTTGGGGGTGTGATAGATGTCTTCTGTATGGTTAGTTTCGATCGTGGGGAGTTTTGGACCTCCGTTTACTCTGGGCCAAGTTGATGGCTGTGACAGAGCCTAAAACACTTGCTTCCTGACCCTTTGTGGAAGTTTGCTGACCCCTGGGAGACACAGTCAGTATTTGCCTCAACTGAGAGTAAATGATTACATGACATCAAATCCAAAATCAAACGCTTCATGTCACTTTGGAAAAAACACACATCTTCAGAAGTATTGTTCGTGTCGCGTGATGGTCCTGCAGGGAAGCGACTGCGGCTGTGCTGAAACGACCGTTTCTTCGGCAGGACCCCCAGTACGTTCAGCAGGCGCTGACCCACGTCCTGCTGATGGACGCCGTCGTCGGGGCGCTGCAGTCGCCCGGGGCCGTGTACGCTGCCTCCAAACTGTCTTACTTCGATAAGATGAAGAACGAGAGTAAGCTAAGCCTGTGTCTGATGCGGCCGCGGTGTCTTAGGTCTGTCTTCAGGGACTTTTATCTGCTGTCTTTCTGTCTCCTCGGTTTTCTCGAGTTTCCCCCTTTCATGCTTTCAGGTTCTGAGTAGCACATGTCGCTCTGTGTCTTTCCTTTTCTTACCTAGCAGTAGTCCTCGGGGCTCTCCGCTCCTGAGGATGCGCTGAGGCACCTGTCCTGGGCTTTGCATACGGAAGTAGGCACTAACCACTGTCAAATGACCGTGTGCCGCAGGTCACAGGCACTGGGCTAGACCAGCGATGTAAATTCATGAAACACGGTGACCAAGGTGTGGGGATGTTTCAAAAACTATGTCTAGTTGTTTGTATGCATTTGAGAAAATAAGTTCTATTAAGATATAGTTCTCATGCCACACCCTTCTAAAGTGTATGAGTCACTGGTTTTAGCAAATTCAGAGTTGCACAGCCATCAGCACAATGGATTTTAGAACATTTTCATCACCCATAAGTGTACAAAACCCCATGCAGTCAGCAGTCATCCCTCAGCTGCTAAGCGAACGCTGGTCTACTTTGTCTCGATGGACTTGCCACAAGGTCGCCCGTCTGTGCATTTCACATGCACAACATCATACGTGTCCTTTGTGCCTGGCCCCCGCCATGCAGCATTGCTTCCGTGTTCATCCGCGCAGAGGTGTCACTTTTTCCGGCTGAGTTATACTCCGCTGTATGGACGTAGTGCAGTTTATCCGTCCATCCGTTGACCACTGAGTTTTCTACTTTCTGGCTGTGAATGGTGCTGCCCTGAACGCTCACGTGGAAGTTTTGCTGGGACGTGTATTGTCACTTTTCTTGGGTATTTGGCGAGGAGGACTCTGTGAAGTGTCACCCCTGCTTTAGGGAAAACAAGCTTCAGCTACACGTTCATTCACCTCTGTGCGTTTTGCTCTTCACGGCGTCTGTTGCTGTGAGATTCCTCGTGCTTCCTGGTCCTGGGACCACCCCCTCTCATGTCCCAGGACCCCCATCTCCAGGAGCAGCCAGGGTGCTCCAGTTGCTGGAGTGACTTGCAGAAGCTCTTGTCAACAATCCTGGAACCAGACGTTGATTTGCTGGGGTTTTTTCCCCTTAATTAGGAACAAAATCGAATGCACACTGCGCGTCAGCTGCTTAGACCGCCCATGCTCACACCTAGTCTTGATCAAGGTTTACAGAAAAGCCTCCTGAGTCCTCCGTGAACGAGGGCTCCACCCAACACGTGACCCTCAGTTCCGTCAGAGGGGAGCTGTGCAAGCTCGGGGTCCCTGACCCCTTGCTGCCAACCAAGAACTGCCTTCTCTTGTGTAAAGCTTAACAAGGCAACGTGCTTAGGTTATGATCCTGGGCTTAAGTTAGTAGCTTATGGTCAATTCGTGATGGAAAATCTAAAAATGAAACTTTCTGAAACCTGCACCCCACCCCTGGGGAGAGGCATTTGGCAATGATTGGAGGTATTTGTGGGGGGTGTGTAGTGGGGGGGTGAGGCCAGGGAGGCTGCCAAACATCGTACAGCACAGGACGCCCCCGCGGCAGCCACCCTGTGGCCCCAAAGGTTGAGAGACTGCTCGCAGGTGAGATTTATAGAGAAACGTTTAAAAGTCTTCACTCTGCCAGGGTGACAGGTGAGTGCGGACGGAGGTCAGGGTATTGAGCTCGGGAGCTGTGATTAAACAGAAAGCAGCAGGCGGTCACTTCCCACCGCCAGAGGAAGGAGGTGGGACGCACGTGGCTTTACTTTAATGTCTGGTTGCAAAGATAGTTCATCTTCACAAACGAGAGGTTTTACCCCAGAACTACTGGTCCAGGGAAGGCAGAACGTGAGCTAACCCTGCGTGCGTTGGCGTTTCAGTGCCCCTGGCCGTTCCCAAGACGACCTCGGAGACGCTGAAGCACAAGATAAACCCGTCGGCAGGTGAGACGACCCCACGCGGCGTGGACGTCCTGCTCTACACCCCAGGTAGCGGTCTCTCCCCTCTTGGCGGCTTTTTTCTGAACAGTCTGAGAGTTTAGACGTGTGTTCAAGGTCAGCCTGGAAGGGAGGGGCAGACGGCCTGATGGAGGGCGGTTTTCTGCATTTGAGGTGAAACCCTGAGCGGGGAGGTGCGGCCGCTCCGTGGGCTGGCAGGCCGGGCTGCGGGGCCGTGCAGGACTGGAGGGGGCGGCAGGCACGTGAGTCCCCACCAGCCTGCGAGAGCAGGTCGCGGTTGGCAGAGTGCTTGAGCCTGTGTCACTGTGACTGATCTGCACGTGTTACCACCCGATCTTCCTGTTTGGTGTGGCCGAACGGTCCTCCTCCTGCAGACTCGCTGGGACCTACAGGGCGCATCCAAGCGAGGAAGGGGGAAGACTCTGGTGCCACCGCAGGGGCCGAGGATAAACAAAGACCGCCGTTGTGTGGGAGCATTACAGCCGTCAAAACGCTTTTATTGAATTCCGGCTTGTAGAGACTGGCAGCCGAGTGTGACTCTGAGGGTTTACGATGTTGGGGAACAAAGACACTCAGTCTGGGTAGGAAAGAACCTTAGAAGCCAGCCGCTCTGCATTCAGTCCATCCGCGCCCGGAGGAGTGAGCGCATCACGCGGGCGCTCCCACCCGCCCCTTAACCCCCGAGGTCTGTGGCCTCGCGGAACCAAGGCTTCTCGGCCACGAGTCTCCTGTTTCACTCGGTTTCATGGAGAAATGGAAGTTCTGTGGCAGAGCCGCTTCCCAGCAGGAGAGGTTGATCTCCTCACTGCGCGTCCAGAAGACCCAGCAAAGCAGCCGATTGCGGACGCGGGAGAGGGGACCACAGGCAGCCCTCGTCCTGCCGGGTGCTGAGTTTATCCGGCCGAGGCTCTTTGTTGACGTTACTGGCTTGTAACATTAGAGACCAAGGTGCTTTCCACCAAGGCATCTGAATTGGGTAAATGAGCCATTTTTAGATCTAAGCTAGTTTCCCTTAAATGAAACCAGACTAGACTCTGGGTTGCCCATCATGATGGGCCAGTACCCGTTCCTCTGAGAACATCGAGAGGGTTCGGACAAAGGATGAAAAACGGCGATGCGGAAGACTGGGGTCCCTTTCCCGTGCAGTGGATGACAGCTCTGGAAGTGGTGGCCCAGAAGCTAAGAGGTGAGCAGGGCCGCATGGGTTTAGGGGGACAAGACTGGGGGCAGGACCCATCAGGAGCAGGGAGTGCTGGTCAACCCCTGAGAACCCCAGGAGTAGAGGGAGCCAGGCCCCCGGGGAACCGAAGCCCAGCTTCATGGCATCTCAGCCTCTGGTGGACTGAAGACTGCATCTCAGTGGGCGTGTCTCCCCCGAGGGGCCAGCGCACCAGCGGGGGAACACCCCAGAAAGACCGGCAGATACACACTTCTTGGCTTACGATGGGGGTGGTACTGCAGGGCAGTGGCTGGGGAAAGACTGTCTTCATTGTAAGAGGCGTTGGGACGCTGTGCGTTCGTGTGGAAGAACGAAGCTGACGACCCCTCAGACCTCACACGGTCATCAGTGCCAAGTGGACTGAAGTCCAGACGCGCAGGGCAAAACCAAACGTGAACAAACAAAGCTAGACGGGAACGTAGGCGGCCATACCCATGCCCTCACGGCGAGGAGAGCAGTCACAGTGGCATACAGAGGGCGCTGGCCATGGAGGAGGAGGGGCCAGTGTGACTGTGTCGAGCTTTCTTAAGCTGCAGTTGGTTTACGATGTGTCAGTTTCTGGTGTGCAGCACAGTGATTCTGTTACACACACACGTCCTTTCTGTTGTAGGCTATCAGAGGGTAGTGAATGTGGCTCCCTGTGCTCTGCAGGAGGCACTTGTTGTTCACCTTTTTATATACAGTAGTTAGTATCTGCAAATCCCAAAGGATTTTTAAAAGAAGCTTTCAAGAGTGAAAGTGGCAGTCACAGACGGGGAGAGGATATTTGCGAGACAGAAGGACCAACGAGGGGCTCGCAGAGGACGTGTAGAGTGGCCACGAATCACAGAGTGAGACACGCAACTCAGAAATGCGCAGGGGCATAAGCACGTCACCACAGAGGGTCATCCAAACGGCCGGCTGTAGCTCTCAGCCTCGTGAGCAGTTGAGGAAAGGCAGGTAAACCACAGCGGAAAGGCCACGTCTTCACACCACGGGAATGGCCGAGGTGGAAGACTGACGGGGCCAAGTGCTGGCGAAGATGTGGAGCAAAAGGAGTTGGCGCACGTCCCCTGGCGCCTGTCCCTCCACGCAGCCCTCCCGCCCCTTCTCCTTCCCGTCCCTGGCCCCGACTTCCCTGTGCCTGCACCCCTGTTCCCTTATGAATCCTCCTCAGATCCCCTCGGATCCTGGCAGGGGAGGCCGCCTACATGCGTGCTCCTGGCTGGCTCTCTGCGGGGTTCTCTGGGCAGAGCTGGCTCGCTTACGAGACTCTGGGCTCCCTGGGGCAGGGGGTTTGGGCTGTCTCACCTCTGTTTCCATCCCAGGCTGATGCAGGAGAGGATCCCTTCCAACATTTTGGGTTGCTTCCCTCGTCAGGGCATCTGGACCCAGCAGAAAAAATTGAGGACGCTCACCCCAAACTATGGTGTGCTCTGGACGAAGGCAAGGTGATTGTGTTCGATGCTTCCTCGTGGACGGCCCACCAGCACTGCTTTAAAGTGGGCACTTCTAAGCTGGTGAGTAGCAAGTCCCCAGGAAATGCAGGCAGTGTTGACACCATGTTAAGCAAGCGTCCTGACTAAGCTGTGATTCTGGGAAGCGAGCAGGCCCACCTGTACAGGCAGCAGGATGCACGAATCTCACTGCCTCCCTAAATCCTGCAAGCGGGAAGGCTCCCATTTTTATCTTGAGTTTTTTAATTAAATGTGAACTTGTTCTATTCTTCACTTAAGTGTTCTTATTTAAGTGAGCAGATAATGGGTTTAAACCCCTGCTGCCCCCTACTCCAAAACTGGAGCCTCATATGATAAAGGAACAGGATCCAAGATATGTCAAAGCAGACTATTCACAGAAGTCTGAGAATGATTTAGACCAAACGAAAAACAAGAAGGAGGAATTAAGGACTCAGCCTCATCTCATCATTCTCATCCTAAGATTGAATTTTGGGGGTTGATTCTTAGTCACAAGCATTTCAAAGACTGTTCAGTAACAGGGCAACTTTAAAAATCCTAGTGAAAATTAAAGCAAAACGCGGCATTTTGTTATCAGTCTCTGTTGCTCCCCAATTAGGGCAGGTAACAACTGAGGCAGAAAGTTATTCCAATTATGTGAAAATATCCTCCCACTGGTTTCACAGAGATATTTGGTACCATTCGACAAGAAAGAAATGTGGGCAGAATCTCTAGAAAATGCTCCCTTCGCTGAAATTTGAAGTTCAAAGTGGTTTATGTAGGATATCTTTGGGCCACTAAAGAAAGATGTTTTACTGAAATTATAACAATTCTCAGGTAGATCCCTCAAAAGAAAGGGCTTTTTAAAATTATTAATTCTGAAATTAGCAAGGTAGCACCTTTTTCTAATTTATAAGAATATTTATTGGTAAAATTAAAACTATGAGTTTTTATAAGATCTTTCTTGTGACTTAAACAGTTCACCACCATCGATGCTGGTTGTATCTGGTTTTAGATCTAGCCTCAAGCCCTCCAACATGAGTGTTAACTGTTACTCTGTAAAATCTACTTGTGTTTGAAAATCTGAGACATTTGTTCAGTTACCAGTAAAATGTTGCCCACATCACGGATGGAGTTGGACACCAGCTCAGAAAATTTTTAGGGAGCATTTTTTAGGGATTCGATTGGGTTTGTTGAGATGTCCAGGCAAATAGCTGTGTTTCACGTTTATGTGGCTTTTATAACTCTTCAGTGTTTTACTTCTTCATGTTTAATTTCCAACAGTCTAAAACTAATCACTGGCTGTTGACTTAGCTAAGCTGGAACCCCGAGAACTCGCTACAGCGAGCACCGGCGGTTCTATCTGTAGTTAACATGCAGTGAGGCTTCATTGTTTGCAGATTCCACGTGTGCAGATTTACCTGCTCACAAAACCTACCTGTACCCCCAGGACACATAACTCACGGTGCTTTCAGGGTCCTCCACAGCTGGAGAGGATGCCAGCTGCGTGCAAGCTCCCAGCCGAGGTCGAACAAGGCAACTGCCTTCCTGGTCCAGCTCACACTGTACATGGGTGTCCTCTCCATGGCCCATTTAGTGCCATGGTTTTTGCATTTTTGTGCTTTTTATGGGTGGTTTTGCTGTTTAAAATGGTGCCCCAGTGCAGAGCTGACTGCTGTCTAGTGTCCTGAGTGCGAGAGGCCGGAGCCTCATGACGTCCGTGCCGTGGACAGGCTCCGTCCAGGGCGAGCTCAGGCGGATGGGTCAGCGGGGTGCAGGGGGCCCTCTGCGCTGTCGACAGCCTGCGTGTGACTTGACAGCCGGCCCCAGTTTCAGATCCATGGATTCCACCCACCGTGGAGGGTGTGGTCCTGCACTGCGTGTCTGGTGAAGAAAATCCACGTGTACGTAGACCGTGCAGTTCAGACCTGTTGTTTGAGGGTCAAGTGTATATAAAATAAGGTGTCTTTAAACAGAAACACACGTACAACAAGGTGACGTATTGATCGGTTAAGAAAAATGTGGCTGTAGGAGCCTCAGCCTGGGTCCCAGCGCTCGCTGAGCCTGCAGGACGCAGCTCACCCCAGGGTCAGCGGGAACTGATGGCCCTCCCCATGTCGTCCCGGCCCTGTCAGAACTGCATGGTGATGGCGGAGCAGAGCCAGGTGTGGGTCGGCTCCGAGGACTCCGTCATCTACATCATCAACATCCACAGCATGTCCTGCAACAAGCAGCTCACGGACCACCGCTCCAGCGTCACGGGTTTGGTCGTGCAGGATGGAGCTCAGGCGCCGAGGTTCGTCCAGGCTCTGCTGGGAGGGGCCGCCTGGCTCCTGGTTGGGTCGGGGGCTCCCAGAGGGCAGGGATCGCTCACCTACGGGGGCTGGGGCGGGCAGGGAGAGTGAAGCGGGTCTGGAGGGAGAGCTCGGGGGTGTTCCTGCCTGTCTCTGCTGTGGGCACAGAGGAGCAGTCTCTCCTGGAGACCAACTCCGGGGGAAGTGTGGTGGTCAGTAGCAGCTGGCACTCAGCCTTCCTTGCCTGTTCTTTGGCTTCTGGTGTTTGCCTGCCCTCCCTGGCCCATAAATGCATCACTCCAATCACCTGTCTTTGCACAGAGTCCCCTGTGTATCTGTCTGTGTCCAAGTGTCCCCTTCTTATGAGGATGCAATCATACTGGACTATGGCTTACCCTCATTCATGTAACTTGAATACTTCTGTACTATTTCTAAACAAGATGTCATTTTGAGGTACGGAGGCAGAGGTTAGGGCTTCAGCATATCTTTCTTTGGGGACACAGTTTACCTCTTTCCTTCGTCGTTTTCCCTGCATAAGAGCGTCAGCTCCCCGAGGGCAGCCCCTGTCTGTCCTGCTCTCTGCTGTGTCCTATGTTTGGAACAGGGCCTGGTGCCCAGCAGGTGCCCAGGGGAGCCATGAGAACCAGCTGTGAGGAAGCCTGGGCTCAGCGGGCAGCCCCAGCCCTGGATCCAGCGGTCAAGGCTCCCTCCCTGCCACCCCCACCCTGTCCCCGAGTTTCACGGATGCCATCTGTCCGGTGGGCGCAGGGTCTCAGCTGAAGCTGAGACAGCATCAGAAGGCGGAGGGGCCTGCGCGGCACGGGCGGGCGCGCCTCCCCCGGACCGTGCTGATGCTCGCCCCTGAGCTCGCAGGGGCGCGTGCTGTTTCCAGCCCTCGTTTGAGGGGTGGGTTTCAGTTAACGGTGACGTTATGGTTCTGTTCGCCAGTTCCTGGCGGCAGCGCACGCAGCAGTGATGGGAGGTGCTGGGTGAGCTCAGAAACCCACCTCTCCCCGCTCCCTGGGTCACATCCTCCCCGAGCCTTTTTCTTGCCACATGGACGGCGTTTGTGTCACTCGTTATCTGTGTTGTGGGTGCCTTCCCTGACAGCAGCTTTGTTCTTTTCTGGATGAGAGCATGCAGGGGGTTCTCCAAGCCACATGACATGCACGTACACACATGTGTCTGCACCGCAGGGAGGTGTACTCGTGCAGCATGGACGGGACGGTCCTGGCCTGGAACGTGAGCACGCTGCGGGTGACCAGCAGGTTCCAGCTGCCGAGCTGCGGGCTCTCGTCCATCAGACTGCACAACGACCGCCTGTGGTGCTGTAAGTCCTCTGTCTGCCGACCTCAGCCCTGCTCGTCCCGGGAAAGGAAACCAAATGAGAGCCAAAGCCTGTTTCCTTGGCTTTACGTGTTTCCAACCTTGACTGTAAAACTCTGGTTTCTTCTCTCTGCTCGCGGCTCCCCGCTCCCTGCCTGAGCTTGCTGCTCCCCTGGGTTCCCTGCTCACAGCTAATGGGACGGGACGCCTGCATCCTGCCCGCGTGGCCTCGCTCCTGCCCTCGCCTCTGCTCTCACTGTCCCCGCTCGTAGTGTGCAGCCAGCCTGAATGCCCCTGGGTCATCGCTGCCCCCTCCGGGAGCCCTCAGTGGCCCTATTGAGGGTGGTCCTGTCTCCCCGGCCCGATAGCCAGCTTGGCGGACTGTGCCCTGTGCTCACCTCTGCCACCCCCTGCCCAGACCTCGGGCCAGGGATGTCCATGGATGTGAGCTGGGCGTTTTGCTGGAGTGTGACGGGGAGGTGCAGACACTGTGCCTGGTGGCGTATGTTCTGCATTTCTGAGCAGCACGGCACAAAGGTCGCCTGCACTTTGAAGGCTTCCCTGCTGGGTGCCAGACAACACTGGTGAATGTTTTCTTTAAATTGAATGTTTTCTTTAAATTGAAGCTGGATTTATATATGATGAGATGCACAGATGGACCTGTACAATTTGTAGTGTTTTGACAGAAGTACACACCACAGAGCCACCCAATGATCGAGACACAGAACATTTCCATCCCAGTTACCAGTCCCTCTGTGCCCCTTTCCAGGTAGCCCCTGACTCGAGGGGAGCGACTGTCCTGAATTCTGTCACTGATTTGTTTTGTTTGTTCCTGAACTTTCTCTGAATGGACCCTAGAGCACCTGTTCATCTGGTTCCGTTCAGGCAACAGGGTGCTTTTAGGGTTCAGCCATGATGCTCCAGTGGCAATAGCTCATTCATTTTATTGCATGAAGGCTGCAACTTGGTTATCCATTCTCCCTTGGATGGACCTGGGTTAACTATGTTTAACCATTTGAGAAACTGTCATTCCTTTCCAGAGGTATATGACAGTTCTAGTTCCTCCACATCCTCACCAAAACTTATCTATTTTTTCATCTTAGCTGTCCTAGTGGGCATGAAGTGGCATCTCACTGTGGCTTTCGTTGCATTTCCCTGACGGCTCACAATGCAGAGCATCCTCTCATGGACTGTTTGCTATTTTTGTGTCTTCAGAGAAACATCTGTTCAGATTCTTTGCCCATCAGTCTACTTACTCTCAAGGCTATTAATGACATGGTTGGATATAAACTTACTTATTTCTTTTCCATTTTCCCCATGTTCTTTTGTTCTTTTGTCTCTCCTTTTCTGCCTTCTTTTAGGCTGAGTACTTTTTATACTCAATTTAATCTTTTGTATTGTCTTTTTAGGCCTGTGTGTTTTGCTTTACTTTTTAGAGGTTGCTCTAAGGACTGCGATATGCCACCTTAATTTCTCACAGTCTACCTTACGCAACTATTACACCACGTCATGTATAATGGACCCAGCATACAGCAGGTCTGGCTTCAAAGGGGGGTGGGTGGCAGAGCTGCAGAGGACATTGTCCCCCATGGGGGTCATCTTGTGGACAGAGCTCTCCCTGGGTCCTCCCCCTTCCGTCGCCCATGGGTGGCGGGAGCCCCTTTCCTTTGGGTGCCTGGCCCACCTCAGGGACAGTGATCAGTCCCACCCACCTCTGTTGCCTCCACTCCCTGCTCCTTGTGCAGCAGGCCCCCTCCCGACTCGCACAAGCAGGGTTGGTGTGAACTCTGCCTGCTGCTCTCTGCCAGCCGGGCCCAGGCATTGTTGGTACCTGGCGATTGCACTTGGGGAGAGCCTGGGGCAGTGAGCATGGCTGGTTGGCCCCAGGGAGGGGCCTCCAGGGGCATCAGTGCCGCTTAGCAGGGCTTCCTGCTGCCCAGGTGTTCCTGACAGTCAGCAGCCTCCAAAAGGACCTTATTAATTAGCCCAAGTGGATAATGGCATCTCTGGATAAAAGGCCTCCTAAGGGATGCCTGGGTTTGCTAATTAGGTCTCGGGCAGGAAGGAGTGGTGGGGGCGGGCTCTCAGGTTCTGGGACCGAGGAGACCCCAGCTGAGCTGCCGAGTCCCAAGGGTGGCCGAGGACAGGGCGTCATTTCTCTGTGGGCTTGCAGTCCACCCACCATGGCAGGAAGCCAGGGCCCGCCCGGGGTGCTGGTACCTCCTGTCCCAGGGGCTTCAGCACAGGGGTGGGAGGAGGGAGCTGGCAGTAAAAGCTGAGAAAGGACAGCCCTGTAGCTCTTCATCTTCCTTGGAGATGACTCCGTCCCCCGTAGCCTTGGTCTGACCTCTCCCCTGCGGTACTGATTTTGATGACCTGCAGCTCTCATGGTGTGGAAACTCTTGGTTTACAAAAAGACGTTTTCCTGGAGTGATTAATAGAAACAGATGGAGAGACGCTTAACCAGGGAGACATGTCCCACGTGGGCTGGGCACTGCTGCCTAGAGTTCTGTCCTTACTGACGGGGTTCGCAGACACCGTGGCTTCAAGGGATGGGAAATGCCCCATAACCGTGGCAGGAAGGATCCCAAAAGCCTCAGAAGAGGCTGCTGGATTCCAGCAGTTTCCTCATCAGTAAAAATGGGGCTAATGGTCTGAGTGTCGCTGCGAGGACAACGTGGCTGAGAGAACGGGAAGGCTCCACATGACTGTCCCAGTCACAGAGCCCCACCCCGTGGTCAGACATGGCAAGGACCAGTGGCCCCGCCAGTCACACTGCAGCTGGGACAGCGGCTTCCTCCCTGTGCTTCGAATCCGCCCCACCTGCGCCTCATTCTGGGTCTTGTGTCCTGCAGGTACTGGTACCAGCATCATGCTCGTGACCACGAATGGATTTGTCCGTCAGGAACTGAAGATCAACGAGAACTTCACAGAGATAAGCACCTCCTTCCTGGGTTTCCAGCTCATACCCGAGGTACCCCAGCACCTCTGTCTGGGCGGTGCACGCTGGCTCCCCCAGCCAGCGCCCGCATTGACACCTTACGTTTTAGCAGGAGCAGCTCTGGGCGGCCTGTGCTGGGTACGGCGACCTCTACATTTGGAGCCTGAGGGACCTGGCCCAGCCCCCCCAGAGGATCCACCTGCCCGAATGCTCCGAGGTCAACTGCATGATCAGGGTGAAGAAGCAGGTAAGGGGCGCCAGGACTCCCGGAAGAGCCTGCCTGTGGGGCTCCGCCCCTCCCCCCACGGCCTCTCTGCCCCGCCCGCCGCCCCGCCCCCTCCGCTCAAGGCCCCGCCCCTCCGCTCAAGGCTTCGCCCCTGGGCTGCGGGCAGAGGGGGTCCCCACGCTAATGCCCGTCTCTCCTCCCAGATCTGGGTGGGCGGCACTGGGCTGTCGCAGGGGAGGTCCAAGGGTAAGATCTACGTGATCGACACCGAGAGGAAGACGGTGGAGAAAGAGCTGGTGGCCCACGCGGACACGGTGAAGACCCTGTGCTCCGCGGAGGACAGATACGTGCTGAGCGGGTCCGGCCGCGAGGAAGGGAAGATCGCCATCTGGAAAGTCGAGTAACCTGGGCGCCCGTGGGAGCGGCGCTGAGCCCTGCGAGGGAGCGGCGTGCCTTCGGCCGGCTTTCTGGAGCCTTCCCAGAGAAGGCGGGTCCCCACCTGCCCAGCGGTGAGCGGGGCGTGGCCACTGCAGGCGCCTGTTCGGCGCTCGGGCCTCAGTTACCAGGCCTGTAATATCGCACTTTCTCTCTGGGGCTTGACGGATTGAACTGTACCGTTTCAGGTTGGGTTGCCTGTCAGTTAACCTCCGCTGAGAAGTCACCCCTGCGTTGTCTAGGCACTTTCAGAATCCACGACCTGGGCCAGCACCGGGCCAGCTGGAAGCAGTTTAGCCAAAGCACACACGACCCGCAGACCTCAGGGCTCTGGTCTTGCCTTTCCCTGGCTTCACTCACTCATTCACTCACCAAATGCTGAACCCGACAGCCCCACACTGACCTCTTGTTTCCAGCAAAGCTCACAAGAAGGGGCGTTTTTAAATGGCCGCTTTGTGGTTGAACAGGTTTGCGCCGGCCCTCACTGTCCCCCATCAGAGCAGGTGACCAGGATCTGCCCCAGGGAGGAGACAACACTATGATAAGGCTGTCTGGACAGGGCTGGGCCAGCAGAGGCAAGTTCTGTGCCTTAAAAACAAACAAACAAAAAGAATGCAACAATTTTGTAATGAGGAAACCCAGAGACTTTTTTCTACCAAAGATCAGAGCTCCATCTAAAATCATGTACAGACTCAGCAGACGCTAATGTATATTTCTGCTCCATGTGCATCTTGTGTGCATAGCGTGTATGTATATATAGACGGTGCCTTATTATTTAACTGAAGATAATCTTACTAGCTATAAAAAAAATTTGCAAAAAAGACCTTTTGCACATTTTTTTTCTGTAACATTGAGATTTCCATTCTTAAATGTCAGTGAGTAAGGTTTTGGCATGGCTGCTGGACCAGGAGGGAGCACTGTTGAGGGCCCATGGCCTGTCCCATGTGGACCCATGAAGTGCTCAGGCACAGGGGAATGGCTGCTGGACCCTCTGCCCTGGACTCTTGGGACTTGGGGAGACACCGCACCAGACCTTGCTCACCCCTGACAGGTCTCTGAGGGTCTCTATCAGGCCCCCAGGACAGAGCCAGACTCCAGAGGCATCTGCAGTGCCTCCTGGGTAAACGCTTTGGCTGGGCCTCTGGCTGGGTCTGCAAGACCCAAGCATTCTGGAAGGTTTGGATCACTGGTCGATATTCGGGAACGTTCTGAGACTGGTGAGGAGAACAGCCAGGTGGCCGAATCCCTCCCCGTCAGCCCTGATGGGAAGGGTGTCCTGACTTCTAGGAGGCAGACTAGGCCAGCAGCAAAGGGCGGGAGGTGGGATTCTGCTTTTGTGAAGTTGGTTCTTAAAACTAATAAGTAAACTTCTAGCAAGACTGATCAAGAAACTGATCAAACACAGATTACCAGTATCAGGAGTGAGAGAGAGGAGAGAATCCTGCAGACATCAAAAGCATGTCATGAATAATTTTATGGCAAAACACCTCACAGCTGGGAGGAAATGCACACATTTCTTAAAAAACAACTTTATGAAACCAGTGCAAGAAGACATAGAAAATCTGAATAGTCCTGTCTCACTCACGAGACTCACATCACCTTGCTACCCAAACCAGCTAAGATATTACAAAGAAAAAAAATGCAGACCAGTATCCTTCATAAACATTAAAATCTTTAGAAACATTTTAGAAAATCAAATCTAGCAATACAAAACAAGGACACCACCTTACAATCAAGTGGAATTCATTGCAGGAATGCAAAGTTGTTTTAATATCCAGGTCAATTAATGCAATTCACCATCTTAACAAATGCAAAAAGGGAAACCACAAGTCCATCCCAATAGATTTGGAGTCTTTGACATAATTCAACATCCCTTCATGATAAAAGCTCTCAGCAAACTAGGGCTAGAAAGAAACTTCAACTGGATAAAGAACAGCCACCAAAAAACCCACAGCAAACATTATACTCAGTGGTGAAGACTAAATGTTTTCACTCTGAAATCAGGAACAAGGCAGACTTCTTCCACTCATAGACTGGGAGAAAATACTTACAAACTATATAGCTGATAAAGGACTTCTATCCTTAAAACTCAGCAGTCACAAGGAAAATAAACCAATCCCCAAAGAGGACGAAAAAGCTATGTTAGACATTTCACTAAAGAAAATATACAACTGGCAGATAAACACAGGAAAAGATGCTTAACATCTAAGGAAACAGAACCACAGTGAGACATTACACACACATGGAAAGGCTAAAAAATTTTAAACTATGCTGACAAGGATGTGGGGCGAACAGAACCCTCGTTCGTTGACTGTGGGGCTGCAGAACGGTAGAGCCGCATCAGAAAAGAGTTTGACAGTTTTAATAAAGTTAAAAATATATATATGACTCAGCAACCCTTAAGGTGTTTATCAAAGAGAGGAAAACACATTTACACAAAGCCGTGTACTCAAATGCTCACAGCAGTTCATAATAACCAAACACTAGAAACAATCCAAATGTTTAAACGAATGGCAGTACCGTCATTTAATTGAACACTAGTCAGCAGTAGGAGGGCACAAACTAATGACACCTGGAGTAATAGGGATGGCTCTCAAAGCTTTCTGCTAACTCAGAGGAACCAGGCACAAAAGATCGCACACTGTGTGAGTCCGTGTATATGACGCTCAAGAAAAGGCAAAAACGATAGTGACAAAAAGCAAACGGGTGACTGGCCGTGTATGAGAGGTGGGAGAAGGGAACGCCTGCAGAGGGGCACCAGGGAAACTTTGGGGGGGGGGGGACAAAAGAAGCTGCCGTGGACATGTGTACAGACGTTGCTGTGTGGACATGTCTTCCTTTCTCCTGGGCATGTCCTCGACGTGGGATTGCTGGATTGTGTCGTAACCTGACACACGTCCGACTTTTTGAGGAACATACCATGACTGCAGTGGTGGTTACGCCCTCTAGACATTTGTCAGACCTTATCAACTTGCACACTTAACACTGGTCAGTTTTATTGCACATAAGTTATACCTCAGTGAAGCTAATTTTTTGAGCAAAAATTAAAGTTGGACTCAAATAGAAAAATCACGATTCATCAATTATATTCTTAATGAAATAACTCATATTATTAATTAAATCATGATTCATGATTCATGATTCAGCAGGGATGCACAGCGCTCGCATTCACGAGGTGGTGCCAAATGTCTACTCACTCTGCTGTGCTGGCCGACGAAGTCCACAGTCTCCTGTTCTTAACCTGGGAAGCCACCCCGGGAACGGGTCCACTCCTGGAGCTGCCACCTGCTGCTAGGTGGCTATGTGGTATGTGTCCTGGTTGCTACCAGATCCCCATCAAGTGTCCACCACCTCTGCCTGGCGCCTCTCCAACCCTCTGAGAGGAGGTCCTCTGTTGAGTCTTGAGACTGGGTTCCTTCTTCAGCCTCACTCTGCACGCTCTCCCCCCTTCCGGGAGTCCTTGCGGTCTCTGGGCCCGGGGAAGATCCCTACACTTGTCTTTTGAGTTCTGTGTGTGTGTTTTCTGTCGTTTCTAAGGGCCTGGAATACACACTGGGCCCACCTTCTTGTGTCTCAGAGCTGTTTCCTGATCTAAAAATCACGGTGTAGTCTCCATTTTGGGGAAGAACCAAGCATGGAACAGGACATGTAAAAGAGCTGTGCAAGTGAGAAGCAACCAAAGGCTTATACTTAAAGCCACTGTGGTTCCTCGACTGAGTTCGAGGCCACATGTGAGATTTCTAAGAATTCAGCTCTTTTCACTAATGAAATTTTCTTGCCTACATGTGTCCTACTTGAGGTCCCTCCCTCCAGGAAAATCCTTCAGTACACATTCCAGAAACACAGATTCGTGAATTTTTAGAATGACAGACGAGGTACAGACAGGCAGACAGATCGTAGATAAGGTATAAACACAACTTTCCCCTTGATTTTTCAATAAAAACAAAACCCCAAGAAACTTCTGTTCATACTGTTAAAACAATGTAGTAGGCCAGTATGTGCTAATGAGGAAAGAGGATTATGTTACTAAACAGAAAATGTAGATTGCGAACTCTACACAGTGTGGTCCAATTTTCGTTAAAATATTTTCTGCATTAGCGCATGTGGGACAGATGTGGGGGCATGCGGGTGGGGGCGGGGTCTGGGGCACCGATTTTCGGTTATTTACCGCCCATGCGTGTGCGACCTCCAGCCGGCGCCTTGGAGAGGCCTCCCGGGCCCGGAGTGGGGGGCGGGGCGCAGAGCTCTCTGAGGCCCCCACTCTCCCAGGCGGCGCACCCCGCGCCTCGGTCTCGCTGGCTCTGAGCATCCAGGGCCGAGGCTGGGCGGACAGCAGGGGGCGCTGCGCGCTGGCCTTAGCCGCGACCGGGACGAGGGCGGAACCCTGGCCCCAAGCCCCGCCCCGCCCCGCAGGGAGCGCCTGTGCCGTGTGACCCCATAGTCCCCACAGCAGGGAGTTGTGCCCAGGTTCTAACCGCGAGGCGCTCAGGTCACGGTGCAGGACCAAGGCCCCGGGGTGTCCGGGCCTCCGTCCCCCTCCACACACCCAGGCTCGACCCCGGGAGCCCTTGGTGACCTCGCAGTCCGAGCCGACCCCGACTCCCTCTCCCATCCCCCATGCCGGGCGGCCTCCGCGGTACCCCAAACCATGACCACCCTTCTCCCCACCCCACGTCAGCAGAGCCTTTGAACAAACCAGCCCGTCCTGAGTTCATACAGCTGTGTGACCTTGGGCGAGTCCCACCCCCTTCATTTCCTCTCACCAACTGCACTGGTGACAGCCGCTTGCAGCTGCCCCGCCGACACAGGCCCTGCGGTAACCGCACGTCTGGTGGCAGCTCGCTCTGTGGCTGGCTGGTGGTAACCAGGGCTGCTTCTGAGCTCCCCTGTTTCCCGAGGGCTCTCTACCAGCAGTCAGGACCCCACTATGCCCCCCACTTACCCACCAGGGCAGGCCTGGGCTGCCAGACATCTGGCCATACCTGGCTGGGGCCCCAGTCCTGGGTTTGGCCTTAAAGGGCCATGTCAGGTCACCAGCACAGCCAGCATGCTGGGTGGGTATCATTCCCACCTGAGCCAGGTGAGGCAAGCAGAGCTGAGACCCCCTCACCTCTGGCAGGTGCCCTGGAGGGGCTGGGGGTTCAGACATGGGCCCCCAGATTTGGAGCAGGGGTTGCCTCTGGGAGGACCTCATGAGTTGATATCTGGCCCACACCCACGGGCCGGCCTTGGCCAGAACTGGGGTGTGTTGGCCCTCCCTGCCCTGGACCCACCCAGGCTCCAGGAGGTTGGGCGGGCCTGGGTCCACAGCCCAGCCCCCGGAGGGCAGGGGGAGGGGCTGTGGGGAGGTGACACACACACCCACACTGTCACTTGGTAGGGAAAGGTTTATTAAGAGTCAACCACAGAGTAACAGCGAAAAGACACAGGGAGGACCTGGTCTACACCCAGGCTGGGCTCCGCGTGGAGGTGAGAGTCACACACACAGGACTGCGGGCACAGGAGGAGTGGACAGCGCCGTGCAGCCACACCTACGGGAAGGACGCACGAGGACTCTGCGCGGAAACACAAACGCCAGGCCGCTTTTGCCCACCTGATTAAAAAATTAATGTGTGATATTACTCTTCTATATAATCCCTTTTCCTCAGAAAACATTATGTGTTTAACACACACTTACATCATTGCTAAAATCAGCAAGAGCTATTATAGTGCTCCAACTTAATAAGTTGATATAAAAAAGTTGTCCTGTGGCCAGTTCACAATGGAACTAAATAAGTTTTGTTCCGAGATGCCTGGGGAGTTTCTCTGGTAACAAGAGGCATTTCCAACAATTGGGTCGTTCTGCCACCAAGAGACAGTCTTGGTCCAGAGCACATGGAGACGTGCCCCTGGCCACCCAGGGAGGGTGAGAGAGTGGGGGTGGGTGCTCAGCTCTGCAGAGGTCCTGAGGATGGGCTGGCCCAGGGGCCAGCCGGGACCAGGGGTGGTGGCTGGCTCCCCACGAGGAGGTAATGAGAATGGCTGTTGGTTGAGCCCCTAAGGGCTGTCCAGGGTCAGAACTGACCCCACTTCCTCAGGAAGTGGGCCCTCGGGGCAGCCCCGGCAGGCAGGCAGGCCGGAGCCCTGAAGATGGATGGTGTGTCCCAGAAGCAGCCGCTGGCAGACGTAACCGTGAGAAGGATGGGTGTGTCTGTCTCTGGAGCAATCTTCCAAGGAGGACCGTGGCAAGGGTGCTGGTGCTCACGGCTGAGGGGGCCAGAGGGGACAGAGGCTCAAGTCTAAGCTCGGCAGCTCGAGGTCGCGTGGTGTCTGCCGAGTCTGCTTTCATAAACGGGTGCAGCGCAGGCGTCTCCGTCGCTGGCCGCTGTACACCGTTAGCCACAGAAGAGGATGGCTGGGCCTTTTTAGAGTGATTTTCAAGCGCACCACGCAAGCAGCAAGGTGACAGAGGCCTGGGCCGCCCCGGGGGGCGGAGAGAGAAGCGCTGCCCTTCAGCGCCAGGTCTCCCGGCCGCTCCTGCTCCCGCGGCCCCCCTGCTCTGGGGCGCTGCGGGTCAGAGGGCTCCTGCTCCACTCCACACGCTCACGCCTTGAAGAAACATGCCTGAGGACCACTTGGCACCCTTGCCCCTCAGGGGCCCAGCCATCCTGCCTCTCTCCAGGGGACACTGCAGTCCCCCGACTCTCACAGCAGCAGCGGGCAGGGGCTGGCATCCCCAGCAGCAGATTGGACCCCACTGCCAGCCCCCCAGCCCCCCGAGAACGTCAGAGCACTAGCTCTGCCGACAGAGCAGGGACAAGGTGCCGCCTGGCCGACACTGATGTTTCCTCTGCGCCCTCCCACCGGCGCACACTCCTGGGCGACGCAGACCTCTGCCACGTGCTTGGGCCAACTCTCTAAAAGATTTGTCACTTAGCTGACTTTTATAGGGAACAGAAGATGCCAATCTGACCAGTGTTACCCTCTTTTGGTAATAAGTTCATTTATATTACACAGCAACCAACCAGATCCCTGCCAAACACGCTACCCGCCCTCTGCTCATGGGCACCTGGCCGGAGCCCACAGACCCTGGGGGCACCGTGAGGCCGACCCCAGGCTGTCACAGCCCACTGGTCACAGCCTGACCGGGGCCTCAGCTAAAGCACCAGACAGAGGACCTTTCAAGTTAGCAGGCCAGGCTGCAGGGGAGCTGCTCGGGGGCAGTGCCCCCCTGCGGCCCCGCTACGGGTATCTGAGGTACAACGTTAGAAAACACACACACACTCAGCCGGCAACCACCATGTGCGGCCACACAGCCCTTCCTCCAGGCTCTTCTTAAGACACACGGTGAGGACCCCGGGCTTCAAGTCAGTGCAACCTGGGAAAATCTCAGTGCAAGGATGGGGCTGAGGTGAAAGGACCCACTGTGTGGTCCCCCCTGAGCTCACACCTGGGCGAGGGCCCGGAGGCAGCTCCAGACGCCGCCCCACAACTGTCCCTCTGACCCAGGCCACGAGGCACCTGCCCTTCCGGCCGGCACCGCAACACACACTTTGGTCACAAACATCCAAAGGGCTTCAAAGTCTGTAAAACCTGCTGAAGCACACTCGCTCAATGGCGCACGGAGCAGCAGATGGCAGCTACGGCCTTCGCAGGCCTTTCCTGTGAACACCTTCCAGTGTTGTTCTTGTCCAACAGTGACTTCTACATAATGTCCTTAGACGTCTTCGCCATTGCAGATCGCAATCAAGTATAAGGCTGGGATCTCAAGGGTTAACATGCTTTTTGGGTGGTGGTCCCACCGTAAGCCCCTCTTGCCTGTACACACCGAGCCCTGGCCAGGCTCTGGGCCTCCTGCGTGGCTGTGTGCGCCCGGGGAGGGGCAGGCCCTCCGTGGGTTCATCTCAGAACTCGACTGGGTCGCCCCTGCAACACCCCCATATCCTCCGCTCCCTGGCCTCCCACTTTCTAGCTGCCAAAAGACCCCTCCAGGAGTAAAGCAGCTAAACAGAGGCACAGCCACAGTCCTGAGAACCACAGCAAAAGTGGGCCCACCATCCTAAAGCCATTTAGGGATCAAATTGCATATAAGTGACCTGCCAGGGCGCCAGCTGGGCGGAGGAGGTGGAGGGTGCATGGCGGGCGGCCATTGGGGGTCAGGGAACACCGACAGGGCCTTCAGGAGTGGGAAGGGCTTTCCTGTCCAAGTATAAGATTGACAAGGCCGTTCGTTCTCCGGCTGCGACGCACATCAAAAATGCTCACGCCTTCCAGCTGGTTCTCTGTGACGCTGGGCTTCGAGGGACGACCTGAGGCCAGAGGGCGCATCCGATGTGGACAGGAGCACCCGACGTGGACAGGTGCTGCTGCTGCTGCTCCGACACGAGCCACAACCTACAAGGTGACGCCAGCGACTGAGAGACAGGGTGAGACCAGAGCCGGCCAAGTGCACGCAACACGGCGGCTCCTTTCAATACACAGAAAATTCAAGTAGTTTATTTAAAAACTGCTTAGTTTCATCTTGAAATATATATATATAGTATATGTATCTGCTTTAGAAGGATCATACTGCAGCATGATTCTCATGCACTTTACAGCACTTTTATTTTAAAAACTTCACCTTGAGGCGGCGAATCACTGCAGGTGTCTCACTTGATCTGGCGACGTGCGGGAGGCCTCCCTTTCTCCTGAGATCAGTAAACCTAGACTGACCGTTCCAAGTTAGAAAAGCAGAAACCGCTGAGTTAGAAAGAGATTGTGGTTTGAAAAGCATTTCCAAACAGCTGTGGCACGTGATGGCCATGCTTCCCCCGGAGTCCGATTCTGCGCTGACACCAGGCACACCGCATGGGGCGGACCTGCCTTCTGTCCCAGAGAGACGCTTTCTTCACACCGCGGCAGTTCTGATTCCGGCAGCAAAGCGGGGCGAGCAGGCCCAGAGGTCAGAAAAGCGTGGAGCGCCCCTGCGGCTCTGCCCTCATGATTTCCCCAACAAATGGTTTAAAGATGAATCAAAGTGCAATGAAGGAGTCACAGTTTCTTCGGGGGGCTTCGGACAAAGACGACGGGGCCGGAGGGCCGACACAGCAGCCCCCGGCGGCGTCCCATCCCAGCCTGCGGGCGGGCCGTCCTGCGCACGTGGGGTCCCGGGGGCCCTGCCTCCTCCCAGCTTTGGTGTTGGCCGCTACCACTGCCCGCGGACCAAGAACAGGCTGCCCAGGCACAATGCGTCAGACTCGGAGGAAGAAAAAGGAGATGCTGTTCTTCTAAGAAAGCCATAGTTTTGGGGAAAAAAAATCTTTTTTTTCTAAAATAATCATAGAGAAAAATACTCTCCAGTAGCTGCAGCACCAGCAAAGTGTGACGAGATGTGACAGAACGTCCACATACCTGCAGGCATCCACAGGGAAAGACTTTGATAGAAATGTTTTAGCCACTGACTGCCGCGCTGCTATCTGAAGTATTCAGACAGGATATAGCACAGGGCATCAGATCTTTTTTGTTTTCAGTTATGACTTTAGAAATGCAAAAATCTTATCTTTTGTTTCTAAATCACTTACAGTCTATATTGTAAACCTGGTTTACAATTTTAAAACATGCAGAATAAAAGATAGAGTTGAAATTAAAAGATTTTTTCGATTAAAAAAAAGATTTTAAATGATTTTTTTAATTGTGGAAAAATAATTAACGTGGTATTTTTGCCTAGTGGCTCAAACCTACCCTACAACTACTGAGTCTCCACTCCGCTTTGTGAAGGGGCTCTGGTCCGCGCTGCCACGAGGCCACGGCAGCCAGCCCGCCCGGAGGGCCGCCCTCCCTGCCTCCCGCCGCCCTGGAACGTGTGTGCAGGAGGCTCAGACCATGGACTCGGTCTCCACGGGCCCCTGCGGGCCCTCCTTCCGGGATAGCCGGAGGACGGTGGGCTTCTCGCTGCTGCTCCCGCCTTCGCCCAGAGCCTGGGAAGACAGGCCCTTCTGCTCTTCCTTGGCCTCTTCAGACACCTCTGGGTAGATGACCAGGAAGGTGGCCGTCAGGAAGCCCAGGAAAGAGCCCACGGAGGCCACCATGGGGATGACACGCACGGTCCCAACAGCGTCGACCACGCCACCGAGGGCGGAGGCCACCAGGATCTGGGAGATGTAGACCTGGCAGGAAAGGATAGCGCAGTCGATGCCGAAGCCGCGCCTGGAGTTCCCGGGGCTGTGGTGGACGTACTGCAAGAGAGGAGGACACGGCATGAGGGATGGCGCTGCACCCAGAAACCTCGGAACAAAACCCGCCTTCCCCTCAGCTGCTTGGCGACCACGCACCTGTCTCCCCGACCTGTCCCACTTATACTGAATATAGTATTGGAGGCCATTGCAATAAGGCAAGGAAAATAAATAAAATGTATTAAGAATTGGAAAGAAAGAAATAAAATTCATTATACATGGATGATGTGATTGTGTACGCAAAGTCCAGAAAAATGTATAGATATGCTACGAGGATTAACAGATTATACCATATACCTATTTACGGATAGAAAGGGTCAAGACTACAAAGTTTTAAGTGTCTCCAAATTGATGTATTTGATTGATGTATTTCCAATAAAAAAAAGCCCAGAACTTAACTTTAACATTTAAATGAAAAGGAAATGGTCAAGTCTTGAAGAAGAACTGAGCTGAAATTTCAACTTACACCGCCAGGTTTCCAGTCTTACTATAAAACTACTTAAAACGGTGTGGCATCTCTGGGACAGACTGACCTATGGAGGAGAATACAGACATGCCCCCAGACTCCCCCAGATGGACGTGTGACTCCTGACAAAGACAGTGTGGCAGTGCAGGTGGGGACGCTGGGCAACATGGCCACCCAGACCTGGGGAAGCCGTAAAGTTCTGATCTTCCACCTTAAACCACATACATGAAATTCAGCCCAGGAAGACTGCAGGCAGAGGGTGCAGGTGCAGGATAAGACATGGGCAAGGATGTTCCGTGCAGCAGCACCAGCGATAACCCTGCCCAGGAGAACCCCGATGCCGCCCACAGCAGGGTGGCGGATGAGCTGTGGCCAGGGGGTGGAACACAGGAGGGAAGGAGGGACCACGACCATGTCGTGCAAGCGCAGGTGGGAATCCCGGACACAAGGTGAGGCGAAGGCAGCAGACTGTCTGGTCTACAAAGTTCAGAATCCGCAAGACCAACCATGTGTTAGAAACCAGTACCGTGACTGTCTGCAAGCTCCACTCCTCGGTCTGGCTCGTTCTACAAGTGTGTTCTCCCTCCTGGAAATCCATCGAGCTGTTTGTTTACAATTTGTATACTTTTCTGTAGTCATGTTGTACTTCAACTAGAAAGTTTATTTAAAAAGTAATGCTGTCTTTAAGACTTTCATTGGTTTTGCATGTGGTAGGCACCTAATCACTGTGAATTCATCTTGCATAAGAGGTTAGAAGCCGATATACATCATTCAGGTTTAGGAAGAAAGAATTGTGAGCTTTTCTGTGTCTTCTTCCTTCCTGTTGGAGGGTCTGTATGTTCAGTTTGAAAGCCACGGTCTACGTTGCATTTGAAAAGTGGCTGGCCTGAAACAAAAGGTGCTGTGGGTGTGAAATAAACACTGAATTTCCCAGACTTGGTGACAATGCAAAGTACCTCAGTGTTTTATACTGGAGTACATGTGGAAATAATGATGTTTTAGATGTACTGAATTAAATTTTTTAAAAGCTATTAAAATTGACTGCACCTGCCTTTTGTTTGTCAGCTGTGGCTGCTGGAAGTGTAGACCTGCATAGGCGGCTTGCACTTTGACAGGACAGTGTTGGTCCACAGCTTCCCCTCCCTTGGGGGCCTGTGAGGGGACCGCGAGGGCCAGGCAGCCTCCCCAAATCACGGCCCTGTGAGGTGCACCTGAAGCCTCCAGGCAGGTGCCAGTGGCCCAGGGGAGCCAGCAGCTTAAGAAGCAGACCCTCACGGCCAGGGATCCCGTGCCTTGGACAGGCTCCTCAGGGGCCATTTCAGAACCGAAGACCCAGGGGACAGTCTGTGTCTCGAATGTCCCCCAGAAGGTACAGAGCTCTGTCTAGGGCTGTGTGGAGAACAGCCTGAGCTGTGGAGCCAGACAGATCTAACGACCGGTCTGGAGGTACGATCTGGGCTCTGGCCTCGTGCCCCAGTGCCTCGCCCACCGCCCCACCGGCCACACACCTCCTTGATGTCATGGTACTGCCCGAGCAGGGCGTAGGGGCAGTAGGAGATGCTCATGGAGACAATGCCCATGGTGCTGATCATGATCATGGCCACGTAGACGTTGGCAAACATGGCCATCACGGCCGTGCCCACGGAGAAGCCCAGTGTCCCCAGCACGTAGATGACCCTGATGCTCAGGTCGTAGTTGTCCAGGTACTTCTGGAGCAGGGCTGCAGAGACAGCGCGGCCACAGGACAGTGATGGATGGGCTCCCCTCCCTCCCCCCGCCCTGCCCACTTCCACGGTGCTCAGCCTGGCTAGGGAACAGGCAACGCCCCTCTTCCCCACCCAGACCACGCACCGCCCACGCTGCAACAACGGCCCCCACCCCCCAACATACCTGCACTCCGCTTCCAGGGGCTCCAGCACCTCAGAGAGAAGGCAGCCCCCTTGGTCCCAGACCGTAGTCTGGTCCTGTCCCACAGCTCCCCGGGGCCTCCCTTGGATAATGGTGGCTTATCCTCAAGATGAGGATGGACAGTTCTCAATGCTGCTGTACCTGCAGTAAGGCCCCAGCCAATCCCAGCCCGCTGTCCACAGAGCAGGACGCCCATCAGTCCTTCTAGTCACCAATCATGTTCAGGTGCGCGGCTCACCTGACTGGGGGCCACTCACCTGAGCAAATTGCACCGGTGGCCGCATAGATGACCAGGCCCCAGCAGCCCATCTTCACGCCTGCGTTGTAGGCCTGCCAAGCCGTCGAGTTGGATGGGGCCTGTTGCAGAAATGAGACTGGGGTTAGGGGGCAGAGACACCAGACTGTACCCTCTGGGCAAGGGAGGTTATTTTAACCTCGACCGCAAGCCAGCTGGTGACTCTAAGAGGTGGTGACACCATGTGGAGGAGACGCAGCTGCGGTCCAGGTCAGTATCTGTGGCAGATCGTCGGCCACCTCCTCCCCCAGCTTCACTCCTTCCCCGTATCTGGGTGGATCCGACTTGCAGCTCCTGCCTCTGCCCTCTCAGAGCCCAGCGGCCACATGCAGCAGCTCAGACGGGCCGGGAAGATAGGAACACATGGAGAGGGGAGGCCTGAGCCTATGCCGCGGCCATCTCGGCCTTCCTGGCCCGACCCCAGGCGATACGGCCACGGGTGTGAACCAGTGGACGCCACAGGTGCACCCAGCTGACCCGGCCCCAAGTAACGACAGATGGAGGCTTGGGTCGGGGGCAGCGTCAACAGGGCGAGAGCTGGCGTGGTGCCTCCCCGGCTCCTCCATGGCCTGTGCTTGCGAGAGCCCAGGGGTTTCCTGCTGCTCTCATGCATTCCAGGTGTGCACCCACCCTCGGGCTCACACAGTGATGCCTAACCACGTTGGCAGGGGTGCACACTGGCCGGCTGCCCGCCACGTGCCCCAGCCCGACATGCAAGGCCCGTGATCACCGACTCAGGTGCTGGGCTGGGGGAGGTGTGGGTGGCCAGGCCACCATGGGGGAGGCCTTGGGCCACCATGCTGCCGCCACTGCCCGGCTCCCCCAGGTCTCCTCTGGTCTGGACCTCACCACCGGCCGTGAATGCCACCCGCCCCTCCCAGTGCCTGAACTAGGGGCCCTGGCGCTGACCTTGGGGTCCCCCTCGAAGATGACCTGGCCCATGAAGTCGGTGTAGAACACGGCCTCCGCGATGACAGAGAACCAGGTGAGCAGGTGGCAGAGGCAGAGCCGCACCAGCTCCTTGGGCATCTTCAGCATGGACAACCAGAGCAGCCGCACGGTGGTCTCGCCCTCGCCCTCCTCGCTCTCCGTGTCCCCGCTGGACGTGGTGGCCCCGCTCTGGTTGCGGCGCCGGCAGCGCTGCCGCTGCCGCTTCTGCAGGTCGTAGAGGTCGCTCATGCTGCGGGAGGGCTTGATCAGGACCACCGCGTTGGCCCGCCGGTAGCGGTAGCGGTGGGACCCGATCTTGCCGTAGTAGGAGAAGGTACAGGAGGCCTGCCGGCGGAACATGTGTCTTCGCCGCCTGGCGCAGCCGGACGTGGCCGAGGGCTTCATGCCCACCCTGCCATAGCTGCCGAGGCCGTCGCATGCGGGGGAGTGGCCCCCGTTGGGGAGCCCGCTTGCGCTGAGGTGGTTCTCGAGCAGGGTCTCATCCTCCCTGGCGGGCTCCCTGAGCAGTGGCGGCAGGCCGGCCGGCCTGGGCCTGGCGAGCTCCTGGCTGGTGCTGCGGGGGGTGCTGGGGTAGGAGGCATCGTGGAAGATGGAGGGCTCGATGTCCTGCAGGAAGAGCAGCCCGGGCTCCAGGTCCAGGGCGGCGTCGGGCACGTGCAGCACCGAGTCGCTCTTGCTTCGCGCCATGCCCACGTCCAGGTAGTCCAGGGCCAGCTCGTGCTCCGACTGCACCTCGTCCGGGAATAGGGCGCCGCCGTCCAGGATGCTGGCATGGGGGCCAGGGGCCGTGGCGTCGGCCACCTCCACGCCACGCTCCTGCTGGGGGCTGTGCTGCTCCTCCTCAATGCTGAACAGGTGCAGGGCCACCGATACCGTGAAGATGACGGCCGCGAAGAAGAAGAGCACCTGGTTCTGTGTCCGGAACCAGGTGCCCAGGAAGGTCTGGGTCCAGTCCAGCCCCCCCAGCACGTAGCCGATGGCCCCGCCGAGGCCTGTGGGATGGGAGGGGAAAAGCAGTCATGACCGATGCATGTCATGACCGATGCATGAGAAGGGAGACTGGCCCGGAGGGGCGGCCAACCCTCCCTCGGGGGCCGGGGCCACCTCTCAGAGTGAGAAAACCGCAGGACAACAGAGCAACTGCAGCTGCCCCGAGGCTCTGCGTTCTCTGACCCCACGGACTCTCACCTAATAAACCAGAGGCAGAGGACCGGCAGCTGCTCCGTGTCTGCTCTCGGCATTAACTGCCACCTGCAAGCTCGGAGTCCGTATTCCTCAAGGAGGTGTAAGCTGCTCGGCCAGGGCCCTGGGTTGTGGCCACCTGGCTAGCATGTCCGCCCACCCCAGACCACAATCACTTGGGCCTGCTTGGGTCCCCGCTCACGGCCTTGCCCACCGAGGTCTGAGATGCAGCCACAGGCAGGGGTCACGGAAGCCACCCTGACGCGGGGGCACTGGCCTTGGGAGCAGCCTCCCCAACCCCGCCACCCTCAGACGGCCAGGCGAGGGCACACTTACCGGCAGAGAAGGCGTGGATGTTAAGGGCCATGTCCTGTTCCTCGCTGTCCACCACGTCCAGCAGGTAGGCCCGGATGGGCCCCTCGGTGGCGTCGGCGCTGAAATCCAGGACCACCACCCCCAGCACCGTGAGGATGATGCCAATGGGCTGCCGGTTGGGGACATCGCCGAGGGACAGACCTGACAGGGCACAGAGGAGCAGTCCCATCTCAGCGCCCAAGTGCCATTGTGATCTCCCGGGAAGATGGCGACCCTCCGCCCAGCCAGAAGGGTGTGCTCCTCGGCACAGACGCTCCAGACAGAAGCTGACCTTTGTTTCTTCCGTTTCTGTTGTTTCCAGGGTAACTTTTTCTCCCCCTTCATTTTAGCTGCTCGGTGAACCTCAAAGACCTTACTCACCATTACATTTTGTAACTGAAAATGGGGAAATGATCCTTCCTGTCCAACCTTCACCAGGGGCTGTGCTGGGAGCGCTGACTCAGCGTCAGTGAGGAGGGGGCCTGAGACACACCTGGTCACTCGCGACACCTCTGTGCACACGGCATTAGAGGTCAAAGTCAGCTCCTCTGGGCAGGGGCCTCCAGAGGGAGCCTAGGTGCGGGCTGGCCCAGGGTCTGCAAGTCGTTTGGCTGGTGCTTCCTGAACATGATGGGTTTTCCTGATCATCTGAGAGACACTTCCTTATCCATACACTGTGGTTTCAGAGGAAGACTCTGCTTGAACGTGACTTCCTGAGCTACACAGCGAGCATGTGTCCATTCTCCAACTTACTTTACAAAGAATTAAGCTTCCAGGACCACCACTGACCAGGCCTCATGGCCAGACCACATCCAAGGCACCCGGCCGGGCTGACGGCCACTGCGTCACACGCCGGCAGAGCCTCGAGCAGAAGCGAAATGACACCGAAACACACCCACGCCTGCCCCTGGGAGTCTGTCGAGCTAGAGCTAGTTCACTGCACGGCCTGCCCTCCAGCAGGGTGCGGCTCTGAAGAGAGGTCAAAGGTCTCGCTTTTAGCACGAGTCCTCCCAAGGGGGTCGTAAGCACACAAGAGCAGCGATTAATTACGCACCTGTTGCAGGTGAGTCTGCTCCTGAACCCAGACACCAACCTGCTCCCCTGACAGCTGAGCTAAGGCTGGTTTACTGGACTCACTGCTGTGAACTGAGGACACTCTGCACAGAGGAGCTGAGGAGGCAGCTGGCTCGTCATTTGGGACCCAGGCTCTGAAGACAAGGCTGGTCACAGACAGACTGGCCCCGTGTGAAAGAAGGAAAGGCATTCTGACCCGGGGCTCCCTGCTGGCCACCTCGACCCCACAGTGCCCAGGAGAAGCACAGGTAAAGTAAGAGACAGGCACCAGAGTGCAGGCTGGATCTCCAAGCTGATGCCTCTGGGCCACAGTGGCTGGGGCCACCCTACAGATACGTCCCTGAGAAAGCCACGGCGTTCCCTCTGAACTGAGTGTGCAGGTGCCAGAAGGGCAGCACCCCCTGGACTTCTGATCCAGAGACATCCAGATGGGGAGGGGGCACAGCTGCCTGGCCGCCCCCACCACGCCTGGGAGCAAGCTCGCCCCGCTGGCCCCGCGCAGGCCTCGGAGGGGCCGAGAGGCTCCCACTGCACAGGTTTCCTCTGCGGCCCCTTCCCAAGCCTCCCAGCATCAGTGACCCCCACCTGAACTGACACAGACGTGGGACATGCTCACATCTGTCAGAACTCAGATTAAGCCTCCATCTCAAAAAATTGTTGCCAGAAAACAGGATTCTGTTTTGAGCAGTTTTGATGGGTGCCCTCAAGACAAAAGCTCTTTCCTACATACAGTTGCTCTAATTGAAAACAATACAAAACAAAACAAAACAAACCACGAGGACGTGAAACCAAAAACAAGATCAAATTAGGTCTGGACATTTTCAATACCAAGTCTAAGAAAAGGAGAAAAAAAAAGAAAAGATAATTTCTGAAATAATGCTGGAAACAGGACGTGGTGTCAGATACGCATTAAAAACAAACGGATCACAACAGGAAGCGCTCGCTGAGAACAGGTCCCCACGGCTTTCCCACGCGGGGCCCCGCTCGGCGCGGCCAGGCGTGCCCCGTCCAGGACCGGCCCATCCAAAGGATGCAAGCCTGCACAACTCACGGAGGGAGAGCTGTCCCGGGCGGGGGGCAGGACACTCACCTATGGCCGAGCCGTTAAGGAAAAGGGCCACTCCGAAGAGCACGCCCACGCAGAGCGCGAGGATGAAGGGCCGCCGGCGGCCCCAGCTCAGGGTGCACCGGTCACTCGCGGAGCCGATGAGGGGGGTGAAGATGAGGCCCAGGATGGGGCTCAGGAACCAGGTGAGGCTGTAGTACTGCTCCGGAAGGCCTGCAACACACATGCGGGCCATTACACACACGGTGTGCGTGCTGCAGACCCACCCACCCCGCTCGTGTGGTTCAAAACTCCTTGGGGGACACGTGCCCCCTGCAAGGCTGAGTGTTTGAAATCAACCAAAGCCCCCTGGGAAGCGTCAGGTGGCCCAAGGCCAGCACCTGGGCCTTAGAGTGAGGGGCCCGGGAACTGCCCGCGGTGCCCATGGCAGCTGGGCACAGAACGTATGGAACAGCACACGCCGGAACCAGCGGGGCTCAGGCTGGCCATGCACACGTGGGGAGCGCCGCCGTGCCAGGCCTGCACGCAGCGGGTGCCGCAGGGGCAGCGGCACGAGGCCAAGACCCTCTCATTCTGCTGGCGCTGACCAAGGCCTCAGGGACTGCTTCATGGCACAAGGCACTGTGCCCCCTTCAGCCCAGAACAAGGCGGGTCAAGGGCTGCAGCTTCAGAAAGCAGTGAGGACCCATGCTGCTGGCATCCTGGCCTCACTGGCCGAAACCCATCACAAGGGTCCTGCCGAGGGGTCTTAAAACCGTTGACAGGCTCAGTGACCCCGGCAGCAGGCTTATGAGCAGCCACCAAGAAGCGGCAAGAGGGGAAGAAGCATCAGTGTGTGGCCAGCTGGCGCCTGGGGTGTGTCTGGTGCTTGTGCTCACTCACTTGTCCTCCGAGCCACCAAGGGAGGTAGAGACGATTGTGCCCATTTTACAGACGGGGAATCTGAGGCTCAGAGAGGCTAGGCAACCTGCCTGGAGTCACAGAGCAAGAAAGTGGAAGCCCCAGGATTTAAACCCAAGGCTGCCTGATTTCAAAGTTTCTGTCCCCCCGGCCCCCACCCCAACTCTACATGGTGCTCACACAAACCCAATGCCCATCAGAAACAGGGCTGGCACATTCTTACTCAGGAGCGCCAGGCAGCACCTGGCGTGAACGAGCAGCAACACACAACACGGCCGAATCCATACACGTTTGGTGCAGAAGAGCACACGCTGGGGGTGTCATTTACATGAAGTCCGAAGGGGCTAACGGCATCTCTGCGGCAGAAGGCAGGGTGGTGGTCACCCTTGGGAGGGGCATGGGCTGCAGGCTGGTTAAGTTCTGATTCTGATTTGGAAGGGGGTCCCCGGTGACGACTCGCCCAGCTGGACACTTGGATCGTGCACCTCTCTGTATATCATACTTCAGTGACGAGTTTACTTAAAAAATAAAAGGGGCTTTGGCACACCAGCGATTCCTTTAGCCAATGCTTTATGCCGCCAAAGGCGCTGAGCTACCAAGAAAAACAGACTGTGCAGGAGGAAATCATTTTCAAAGGAGGCGGGAGGCTCCTTTCAAAACCACTGCTAACTCACCCACTAAAACACACATCCAGCCTAGATTTCAAGGTGTCGCCTCGACCTTTACCTCACGTAGAACCTTAGGAAGGGTGGATTTTGTTCCTGTTTCAAGTCAGCAGAATGTACTGATGTTTCAGGAACCGAGGGGCTTGCTGAGTGTGCTCTGTTGACATACTGTGGTTTACACAGCAGGCTAGGTCCTCTGTGTGCCGTCAAAGTCAGGCAGTGGGGAAAGCGACAGCTGTGCGGCCACAGCGGCCACGCCGGGCACAGCAGCCACACTCGGTAACGCACACGGCTGAGCAGCGGGCTTCTCGGAGACGACTGCCCCGCACAACCGTTAAGCAAGTGCGACGTAGTCAGTTTCAGAAAGAACGGAAAACATTCTCAAGGTGCACGGACTCCGACTTTGACTTTTGCTGGGAATTTCAAACATCACAACTTTACTAATAAATGCTGTCTAGCCTGGTGACGGGGCTCCACACAGAGCTGCAGCACGTGCGTGCACGCATGCGCGCGCACACACACACACACACACACACACACACACACACACAGGCATGCGCGTGCACACACAGCGACACCCTGCTGCTCCCTGTCTCTCCTTGGGGTCTGGCCTTCCTGCTCTGGGCACAAGGACATGCTCCAGCTCCCTGCCTGCTTCCTGTCAGAACTCAGAGGGGTCACCCCCCAGGCCTTCCCACGCGCCTGCAGCTCCCACTGACCCGGGCTCACCACCGCTGCTGTATTTCCACACCCTCCTCCCTCTCGAGGTCAAGGCTCCAGACCAGGGCTGACCAGCTCTGTGGCCTGTTTTTGGGCAGCCCCCAAGTTAGGAATGTTGCTACATTTTTAAATGGTTGAAAAAGATCAAAATAGGAACATGGAAAAGGTTTACACGACATTCCCACTTCAGCGCCTGTACAGCTGTGTTGGAGCGCGGCCACACGGGCCCGCTGGTGAGCGTGTGCGGTGGGGCTCAGGGCCGGGACCCACACGTGGCCGGGGAGCCGGGAGCACTTCCTCCGCCGGACGCAGCTCCGTGTTGCGCCGTCTTCTGAGCTGTGCTCAGGCTCCCTGTCACCGCTGAACGAGGGGTGTTACAATCTCCAACAATGATGGCGGAAGTGTTTAATTTTGGCCATCTCTGCTTTATGCGTCTCACAGCTCGTCTCAGGCACGCACCCCCCATTCCTGAGCTGCCCCTCCATCCTGAGCAGCCCCTCTTTACTGCCAGCAATACTCTGTCTTTACCTGAAGTCCACTTCGCCTGGGATGCATATGTCCTGTTTCCTTCCCTTACTTCCCACTGCTCTGTGACGCAGCGTTTTAGAGTCTCTCTTCAACAGCAGGTGGATGGTTCCTGCTGTTTTGTCCATTCTGACCTCTCCCCTTGCTGGCGTGGTCGGTCACATAGAGTAACACTGACCGTGGTCAACGTGAGGGCCCCCATTTTACTACTTGCTTTCTGTCTGCCCCCTCCTTGTGTCTCTGTTCCTCTTCTCCTGCCTTCTTTTGGGTTAAATGAATTCTTTTCTCACATTCCATTTCAGTGTATGTATCAGCCTTTTAGCGTTATTTTGCAGTGGCTGCTCTAGAGACTGCATTCTATGTCAACTTCTCAGTCTGTTAGCGTCTGTTATACGTGTCACATAAGAGCTTTGCAGCTAAAAAAAGAGGGGGTTTGGAGGAGGGGATAGCTCAGTGGTGGACCGTGTGCTTCACATGCATGAGGTCTTAGGTTCAATCCCCAGTACCTCCACTGAAAAAAAAAAAAAAGCTTCGCGGCTCTCTCTGCCTGTTTACCCCTCGGACCCTTCCTGCTGTAGTATTAAACAATCATTTATTTTAAAAGAATTGAGAGGAAACTTGTCTTTTATTTTTACCCACCCATCTCACCATGTCCATACCCTCCCCTGCATCCTGAAGCTCCCAGGCCCCCTGGGGCATCACTTCCCTTTGGCCAGAAGAACTGTCTTTCGTTTCTTCAGCATTTCTGAGAGCTCTGCTGCACTTACATTTTACCTGAAATCTCATTAGTTCACTTTTTTTCTTAAAGGACACGTCTGCTGGATCCAGAACTCCGGTTAACTCCTCTCCTCCCAGGGCCCTGGGGACTGTCCTCTGCGGAGAGGGCTGTGAGGGTGCACGTGACTGCAAACCTCAAGTGTGTCTTCTTCCCCCAGGGTGCCTTCAAGACTTCCCCTTCGCTGATGGTTTTCAGCCGGATGGTGAGGAGCCTGAGGGGGGTTTGGTTTTCTTCACAGTCCCCTTGCTCGGGGGCTCACTGTGCTTCACTAATCTGCGGGTTTAAGCTTCCACCAAAGTTAGGAAATTTCCGGCTGTTTTTCACTTCACCTTTTTATGCCCCGCTCTCTCTCCTCTCTTCTGAGACTCTGTTGACACGTAGCTCAGGCCTTCCTCCTGACACTGTCCCACTGTTTCCAGGGGCTGGTTTTCCCCCAGTCTCTGTTCTGTTCTTCACATTATCGTTTCTACTGACCAACTTCTTAGGCCACAGAATTTTCTCTCGTCCCCCAAGCGGCCCTTAACCCCATCTGATGAATTTTTATTTCAGATACTGCATTTTTCAATTCCAGAACTTTCATCTTTTTTTTTTTTTTAAAATAGCTTACCTTCCTCTGTCAGGACTTCCAACTTTCCATCACGAGCTGTTTTCCCTTATGCCCTGGAGCAGAGCAGGCCTGTCTGATCATCCCCGCTCAGGCAGTCGTCCTGGAGTCCCACGCCCTGCGGCCTTCTCTCCTGATGAGGGCTGTGCTCTTGGCCCCGAGGTCTCGTGCTACTGAGCCGTACTGCAGACACTGCGCTGCAGAAACTCTGTATTCTGCTATATTCCTTGTAAGAGTATTGATATTTTTGTTTTAATAAACAATGAACTCAGCTGGACTCAAACTCAAAACTGTCTCTCCTGCAATGGGAGGTAGAAGAAATCTCTGTTCTGTTCTTTTAGTTCAGCTGAGTTGCTTGAAATCTGTCTCACAAATGTACATTTCAGGGATCAGCAAGAGAGATGAGCAGAGATGACACACAGGGTTTAGGGCTCCCTAGCTCCAGCTACGCCCTCAACTCTGCCCCTGGGTCTTCAAGGCAGTAATAGGGCAGGTACCCAGTGATGTTCCAGTCCCACTGTGTTGCATCACATGAAGCCAATTCAAGCAAAAAGCCACAAAACAGTGAGAAACTCACCTGGTGCCACACCATTGTATCTGGGAAGTTCTCCAGTTCTAACGGGGAGAAAGAAAATTGCACGGATAAAATTGTTCCTTGAAGATTCAGCCTCTTCGACTGGCGCACAAACAGTGGCCAAGCACTTCCTTCTGGTCACCATGAGTGGTCTCATTTCCACTGTCGTGACCTAGAGCTGAGAGGCTACAGAGCCTGGTCACAAGACAACTGTTCGTCCTCACTCCCCAACTCACGTAAACATCCTGCAAACATCTCGGAGCTGCAGGGCTCTGTGGCAGACGTCAGTATCTGAAGACTGACTGCAGAGGGCACAGCGAGTGCCTGTGAGACAGGCCCACAGTCCCCCCCAGTCGACAGGGGCCAGCAAGCGCGGGACACGTGGGGTCTGGCCGATGCGGGGCCTGTGCTCTTCCCAAGGACAGGCTACAACACGGACACGCATGGAAAGGCTGGCTGTGTGAGGCGACAGAGAAAGCCACCTCCGTCGTCGGTACCCCCTGGAAACTGAGGCTTCTCACCAGGGAGGGTACACAGTGTGAGCAGAAGTCTGCACAGCCTTGGGACCACTCCCGCAACCATCAGGAACCCAGAAAACCCCGGCGGACCCAAAGGTGCCCTCCCATCACAGCTCACACTGCGGCAGCACTGCCTCCGCGGGCACCTGGCAGGTGGTGGGCGCTGGGTCCCACCGGCAGGTGTGTGTGTGCTTCACCCCAGGAGCTGCGATGCTCGGGTCAGAGTGCGGCTCACCCCTGTGCCCGGTTCCTGAGTTCAAGTGCACGCCCCAGAGCCAGCTACCACTCTGCCTGCCCCCCAAAGGCTCCTTTCCGGTGAGCTGTGAGCTGTGCCCTATGTGTGTTTGCTAAAGACGGCCTTTCAGAGCAGGGTTGTGGGGCTCTGTGGGCCGGTCCCTGACACAGAGATGACCCCTGGCCAGTATGACAGGACGAGGGTGTGGCTTTCAGGTACGGGGCTCACAGGTGCGAACTGGGAAGTTCTGTTACCCCTTTATGAAAACACTTGTGTAACTAGAATTAAAACAGTTACCAGTTTAACCAAATCTTAGGAACTCATTAGGAAATCTGTCAAGCTGGGTGCTGGTCAGCAATTCACCCCAAGTCCGGGTCCCACCCAGCATCATGGGCCTCGGGCTGTCCGAGCGCTGGCCGGCCTCAGGGGCGGAGGGGCCGCAGGTGCACGCGGAGCCCCGCTCACCTTCCCCAGCTCACAGCGATGCTCTAATCCCTGAGGGACCGAGGAGATGGCGGAGGTGTGGGGGAGAACCTGGCCCAGGAGTCGGCACCCCAGCGCACATGCCCTTTCGCCCTTGCCCCTGCCCACGTAAACTACTCCCTCCTCATACACCCTTTGCACCACCTGCTAACCCCCACAGCCCCCCGAAACTGCCCTCCTGGTCACCAGGCTGCCCGCCTACCTACCCAGCCCATCCGCATCCACTGACTTGGCCAAGAGCTCAGAGGGCCCCACGTTGGCACAAGTGCTGGCCCATCTGGCAGAGCGCCCAGTGTGCAGCGGGCTCCAAAACCACGTGCCGGGTAATGGCGTCACTGGGCAGTGGTGCCAGCTCCCTCCCCTCCCTCAGCGGGGCCGCTCTCCCTCCTCCTGCCCACTCCACATGTGACACCCCAATCCAGGGAAGGCCCTCTGGGGCGGGTGGCAGGGACCACAAGCTGGTCAAGCTGAGGAAGGCAGGAGAGCCCAGGAGGAGCAGATGGGACCGACTGTAGCTTCTGTCCCATTACTTTCTCCCCAACCCTCCTGGAAGGGATCCAGGCTGCAGAGAGTGTGCAAGCCCACCAGGCAGGGTCTGTGCCTGGGCTGAGTGGCCAGGGCCATGGGAACACACCCTGCACTGGGTGCCACAGGGACACCAGGCCACAGCTCTCATCTCAGCACGTTGCAGAGAAAAATAAACATTTCCCATCACGTCCCCAAAGCAGCCCCTGCCTGGCAGAGCGAGTGTGCCTGGCTCCAGAGGCCCAGCCCTGAGAACACAGCCCTGTCCCCGACCCCGTCCCCGGTGAGGCAGCTGCTGGGACGCCCTGGACGTGGCATTTCCCAGCAAAGCTCTAAACACACGCAGTGCCGGTGCATAGTAAATAATTTTTGTTTTCTTCCAGGCAAAAGCGAACAACAATGGTGAGACCAGGAAGGCTCCCCGTTCACAGGAAACACTGAGTGTGTCACCGCTCGTCGGGGCTGAGTGAGGTCACGGGCGATGCCACCACGCTCGGTCACGCGCGGCGCCCCCATTCAACACAGCGTCTCTTTTGATAAACTGGTACTCCTGGGGGTGGGGCGGGGGCGGGAACATTGCCTATAAATGTTTAACAAAAGATCTGAAATGGGAATGGGAACTACATTCTTTCTCTCAATAGACAAAGCCTTCTCCATCAAGATATGCCTGTGTTGCAGACAAAAACTGCATGATAACATTAAGCCCATGAGAACCGGGTCCCTGGGAAACGCTCAGCAGCCTGGAGTGACCTCTGATGAATGTAACCAACCCTGCGGGGGACCATCACCAAGGGGGCTACAGACACGGCAAAGCAAGGGTCCTGCCCTCCAGAAGCACACACCAGGCCCTGGGGCAGAGGCTCAAGTGTGAAGTCCAGGAAAGGGGCCCCCTGAGCAGGAGGGTCTGCCCTGGGCAGAGGGCAACACCTCCTCCAGCTGGAGAGAGGGCTGCAGATTTGCAAGGAACTTTCCAGAATCCCAGGAAGGTTGGGAGGAGGAGGTAAAGAGAAAGAAAGGGCAATCAGCTCAGATGCCTCGTCTGGGGCCTCCCCTGGCACAGCACTTCCTGCCGTTCCCAGTTGCAACAGAAACGGCCCTGCGGGTGTGTGCCCGGCCCAGGCCCGGTCGTGCCTGGGAGCACAGCATAAGCGCGGACGTTCAAGAGCAGGGGCGGGGACCTGGGCCTCGTGGGGCCGGACCCAGTGACGCCAGGGGCAGCAGTGCCATGGAGAGCCACGAGGCGCAGCCAAGTTCGTTCAGTTTATTCACTACGTGCTCCCTGCGAGCAGACTCCGGTGAAGACGGCCGAGAGGCTCCCTGTGGTTCAAGGCGCCATCTGAGAACAAGCCACTTTGGATGGGGCAACAGTTTAGAAATGGCACCATCCAAACTTACTCAAGGATTCATTAAGTTCCAGCAGGTTCCAAATGGTCTTTCTTCCACTAAAATGAACATTCTCCAGCCCCTTGTGTTGGCCCTGAGGCCAGGCTTAGTTTCAAGGGAATAAACGTGTGTGGCCACCACCAGCCCTGCATGGGGGCTTCCCGACAACTTGGGGTGAGGGCACGGGTCCTATGTCTGAACAAGGAGCAGCCTCAGCAGCCCAGTAGGATGCCCCCGGCCGCACGCAGGCAGGCACTGAGCCTCTGGGAAGCCAGTGGGCACACCTCCTGCTCCCTGGGGCCCAGCTGCAGGGGTCTCTCCTCCCAGCAGCTCCCCAGGACACAGCCCACCGCAGGCCCGGGCATCAGCCGCTCTCTGCTGGTGTAAAGGTTGGGGAGATAGTACCACCTCCAGAGCTGCGTCAGGATTGGGTCATGGGGACCAGCTGGCTGCAGGCGCACATCGTGAACACGTAACATGGTCTTGGGGTCCGCACACCTCGCTTACAAGAGTGGGGAAGTTCCTCCAGCAGCTCTGCTCCCTCCTGAACCGCACACCAGCATCACTGCAGCCTCCGGCCTGGCCTGGTCCAGGGCAGGCGGACGTGGCCTGGTTTGTAGAAGCGGAGAGGCTCGAATTCTGATTCTATGCTTTCCGGTCATGGACCCCTGGGCAAGTCACCTCCCTTCCTGACCCTGACACCCTTAGCACGGGTCTTGTCTAGGACCCTCGGGAGCACTGAAAGGTGACAGGTGAAGTCCCTGGGCCAGCGTGAGACAGGCTCTTGTGTCTGTTCCCTCCCCACAGCTCAATCCTTGTACGTTATTCATTATCCCACTTTGACATTTTTTAAAAATCACAAATCACTTTTGTTACCGCTTTTAGGATCTCTCCATCCAAATGGGGATCCCAGGTGGCCTGGCCTCCCCACCAGCACCTCGTGTCCATCACACAAGGGATCCAGAGGTGATCTGGGGACGGGCCATCTCTAGCCGGTCCTGGTCCTTACCCGATTCCTGGTCTCTGCAATGTCTCCTCAGCCCCGCCCCGGCCAGGGCCCCCACCATACTCTGCCTGCAGTGCAGCAGGGCCCCAGACCTGGTGACGGGAAAGCCAGCACACCTGGCCTGGCTCCCCACGCCGGGCTCAGCCCTGGCCCTTCCTCCAGCAGCCAGGCTCTCAGGGCCTGTGCCCTGGCCAGCAGTGGCTGTCACGTGGTGACCTTGGGACGAGCTGTTGAAGAGAGTGACCTCTCCTTTATTGCTGGCCTCCACTCCCCACGCGTTTGGGCTCACCTCCAGTGACAGCGAAACCCTTGGGCCAGGATGCAGGTAACCTGCACACTCAGGGCTCTGCTCACCAGACCTGCAAAGGCAAGGGCTGGGCCTGCCCAGCTGTCACACTGGGAAGCCGCGACCATGGCAGCACCGCTGAGCACCAACCAACACAAAATCAACATGGAGAGATGCGTACTCTGCTCTCCACTTAGGTTAATGATTCAGGTGCACGAGATGCAGGTGAGGCGCCCTTTACAAGCCGTGTTGGAGCACAGGGTGCTGGCGCACGCAACGCGGGGCACTCGAACCCAGGCCAAGATGGGTCCGCAGACTGTATTTCTGGTTTGGCCACAGGGTAGCTGAGCTTTGCTGTCAGTCTAGTAAAGAGGAAGGTGAAGAACACAGGCCACACTTCTACTGCAGAAACACGGGGAGAAATGGGCCGAAGGCCTCCAGTCAGCCCTGCGATCACAGAGCACAGAGCTGTGCGCCAGGGCGAGCAGATCGGGGAAGTGCTCAGAGCCAGGCTCCCGGAAGAGGAAGCCCGGGGGCCCCCCTCATGGACCCAAAACTTACCATCAAAATAGGGAGTGCTGCCCGCGAATCATGCTTTAAAGTAACAGCAAAACGTGAGCGTGTGTAGGACTGAAAGGAATTTAAGTAAAACATAATTTGGTTGAAACTGATGAAACCTTACAACCTCTGGCCAGACTCGGCACCTTCCCACCACCCCATGCTGAGCCTGGGACCCACCCTTGGCTGTGGGCACTTTCTGCCACCAATCCTCCAGCTGGGAAATCCAGGCCCAGGCGCAGGGCTCTCCCGTGCCACGGTCAGCAGCCCAGTGCACGGGCGGCCCGCCCTGACCGCCTCAAGCCGAAACTCACACTTTCAGTTTCCACCCAGTTTTGCATTTTGTGATACACCTTAACCAAGATTTGCAGATACAGTACTTCTAACAAGTTACTTCCAATTCAGCAGGTCGGTGGAGGTTCCCTCAGTTTGTCTGTGATGTTCCTACAGCAGTTTGTAAGCTGTAAGATACACCCATGTCCTCCCTTCATTTAAATGGGGGGGGGGGGCAACGACCCATCTTGCACCAAAGACAACTCCTACTCCCACATGATTGCATGTTACATGTGCACATGTTTTGCTGAAGATTTAAATTGTTGATTTTGTAATGACAAAATTACCATCATCTCAGAAATAACTGAAATATTTTCCTGCTGGACACATTCTATACTGATTATTTTTAAGAGCAAAGTTAAGAGACCATTTGTTTATTATAAAGTCAAATGATCATTTTCTGCAGGAATAAATGATAAAATCTTTTTCTGTCTTCTTTAACCTGAGTGTCACAGTAGTCCTTTGGTATCCGCAGAAGACGGGTTCCGGGATCCCCCACAGATTTCCATAGATGCTCAAGTCCTTCATATAAAATGCTGTATAGTATTTGCATATAACCCACGCACATCCTCCCATATACTTAATTTATTTTTAATTGTACAGTCAGTTACAATGTGTCAATTTCTGGTGCACTCCCATATACTTTAAAGTAATTTATATTACTTAGAATACCTAATACAATGTAAATGATATGTAAATAGTTGCTGGCACAGCAAGTTCAAGTCTTGCTTTTGGGAAGCTTCCGGAATCTTTTTGGAGTATTTTACGTCTGCAGTTGGTGGAACCCACAGGCACGGAGGGCTGACGGTGCGTAACTCCTGTCCTGTTACTGTAATTTTGAAGACTACAAAGATCTAGCACATTTGGATACGGCTGCAATATAACAGCACAGTGCTTGCTACTAAGACTTCTAAAAAGCATTCCTGCTTTTCCTGTGCTCCTGTGAGCACTCCTGGAAAAAGGCAGACTCGCTCAGGTTTCTCTGGAGATCACCTCCCTGCAGTGGCACATAAGGCCTCCTATGATCTGATTCCTGCCCACCAGGGACCAGATCTCCCCTCACACCACTCTGCACCAGGCTCATGCACCCCCTTAAGTTGCCACGCAGGCTTAGTCACAGTCTCCCTAACATGCCCAACTCTCCTTCCTGCCTCTCCTGCCACGCCACAACCCGGAATGTGCCAACTCGCCTTCACTTGCAGACCTCTGCTTACTCTTCACAACTAGGAGGTCCGGCACCTCTGCTACACAGCTCCCCCACCCCTCGCCCCGTCTTTCTGTGCCTAGCCGGGGAGCCTCCTGTCCTGTTCTGCTGTCGACAGAGCGGGCAATGGCCAGTACTCTGTCCTTTCTCACTTTGCTTTTTGGGACCATAAATCACAACCTGCACCCCAGGCCCTGGCAGCACCCGGCACAGGGCACAGGCTCAGTGCCTGGATGACCTCCCTGCTGCCTCCCCAGATCTGGAAACTTTTGGCCCTTTTGGCTGGAATCAGGGTGCCAGCTTTCCCACACGTGCTCCAAGCCTCTCACCCCCCCTCCCCATAAACCGTCCGTGACGTGCCCCGTCTCCCTGCGAGGCAGCGACCGCAGGCTGCTCCAGTGCGTCTCCGGCCCCTGGCCCCATGCCCGGCACCTGGCAGGTAGGCACTCAGCAAGCATTTGATGCGAGAACAACAGGCATGTAATTCCTTGGGAAAAATGACTGCAGCTGACATTTCATTGTTTCTAAAATACAATGATCTGAAACATGAGGAAATCTAGACTTCCCAATCCAAACAGAAGAGCTCTGCACAACAGTTTCTCAATTATTTTAGGCAAAATTCAGGAGATCTCTGACAGACTTCTGCCAGTTTACGTGTCTGACCTCTGGCACACTGCTTGTGAGCCTCGGAGGCCGAGTGAGGGTCCCCCAGCCCGGGTGGGTGCTCATGCCATGACTCCCAGGCATGGACACCATGTGCAGGTGTCGGGAGCTGTCTCCCATCCGACTCCCAGCCCGGGCCATGTGTCACCCTTCAAGCTTCCTCAGTCTCAGTCAGCAGGAAGTCCAGTCTTCAGCTGGATATTCTGTAAGGCCCAGCTGATGTTCTTTCACATTTGAAAAACTGGGATAAAACATACGCCGTGTAAAAGTCCTCATTCTAACCATCTCTAAGTGCTCAGGTCAGTGACACCAGGAGCACCCACACCACTGTGCGGCCACCACCACCATCCTCGTGGGACTATCATCTCACAAAACTGAAACTGTGCCCTTTAAGCATTCACACACACACACACCCCCACCCCCACATTCTACTCCCATCGCCATGGATCTGACTCCTTCAGGTCCCTCGTGTAAGTGGATCATATAGCATTTGTCCTGCATCTGGATTTAATGTCCCCGAGGGCCCAATCAGTCTTGGCCACTTACCACCCCCTCCTTCTTGGCACCTCCAGCCCTGTGGGCCCAACTGCCCTGCTCACTGGATGGTACTCCGGGGGAAGGGGAGGACACTGAGCCCAGTGCTCTCTGCACAGGACAGTTGCCCCCTGTAGCCTGAACACCCCTCCCCCAACACCAGGGGACACTGCAGGGGCTGAGCAGAGCCCTGCCCTCGGGGGCTGCACCTGATTCTTTGAAACAGCCCTTAAATGACGCAGGGTCGTGAATGAAGGAGTGGCAGGTGATCCTCATGAACCCAACAGGTACGCCTTAGGAATTCTGGCACAGAGGAAACTGAGGGCAGCAAGGTGCTGGGTCTGCTTCTACAGAACAGGAGCACCAATCTGGAGCCTTACCCGCAGGAGGCCCCAGGGTGTCCCACCCGAACAGGGGATCCTTAGGAAGGTGGCAAGCAAGCCTGAGCCACAGAGGTGCTTCCGTGCATTCACACACCTGCTGGAAGCCCACGTTAGCTGCATCGCGTAAAACGTAGCTCGACTTCACGACAGGTCACCTGCTAGCAACATCTGTGCCCACTCAGGGAGGGTGCAGGGGACCCACCTGTGCTCAAAGTCATGACTCCGCAAGAGCCCACCTGGGCAAGTGACGCCTGCGCGGGCGCACACACAGGATAACGAGGCGCTTTTCACTTCGGATGCAGCGTGCCCCTGCACCTCTCAGTTCTCCCCACAGACTGGTGCGGGGCGCTGCCCCGTGGGGTTCGAACGCGATCCGCAGTCAGTGGCACGGGAAGGCACACAGCTTTAGGGCCGGGGCACTGAGTCCCTGGAGGGCTGGGCTGTAACCTCTCACTCCCTGGGGGGGGAAAGGTCGCACCCGGATTTCAGAAAGGTGTTGACTGTGCGATGAGTCAGCGAGGCTGCTGGCAGGCTCAAGCTCCGCAGCTGCCCTCCTGGCCTCGACCATCAGGGAGTGGAGGGAAATGACCAGCACCTCAGGCACTTAAGCTGTGCTGCTTTCTTTAAGACAGGCTTTTAAAAGGGTAGGCTTTTCCCACAGGAAGAAAACGAGGGCTCCAAGTTCTGACAAATCACATCCTAGGGATTCTGACTCACATTAAGCCACGACAGAAAGTGGAAAAACTCTGCTTTGGAAAATTAAAAAACAAATGGACGTATACAAAATGAACAGTTTCACCAAGTTTCACCCTCCCTGAATGAGACAGCCAAGACCTCACCTTCCCCGTAAATAAACCTGCAGGCCCCTCCCCGCCCCCGGTCCCGGGGGCCGCGGCACCCCCGCCTTCGGCCAGCAGGAGAGAAGTCCACGTCTCTCACTGTGGGCTGAGGGGCCGCGGGGCACTCTTCTTCCTCTGACTTTCCTTTTCCCTCGAGGACACATCCTGAACCAAGAGGGAAACAATGGGGGTGAGTGGGGGGGTCTCTCTCCCAAGGGAAAAGGCTGTCTGGGAACAGACTGTGCCAGTGGGAGCCACCTGCCCAGGAGGGCGCCTGCCCTTTAGGGAGGTCTGCTCAGAGCTCTGGGCAGGCTGTTCCCAGCCTCTCCTTCACGAGGGACCTCACATTCCGCCTTGATCCTAACTCTGAGAGGCCAGATTCATCAGCTGCGCGTGAGTGCACACACGCATATAACACATGCACACAGACACGTGTGCAGCATGCAAACGATGGGCACCTACCTCCGGTGCCGGGCACGTGGCAGGAGTTGGTCTGCAGAAGCTTCCCGGCAGCCCCTCCTCTGCCCTCAGACCACTGGCCCTGCAGGAAGCAGGCACGGATGCTGCTACGCCTCGGCATGGCCTCAGGCTGCCAGCCCCTGCATGTCACACCCCACCCTCTTCCTTGTGCCCAAGCTTGCAGGTCTTACCAGAACACCCCCTTGGCACTAACAAAATAGCAATTTTTAGGAGCTACTCTGATTTTCCTCATTTGAATCTTTGACCCTGAAGCCTAAGAATGCACATAGTTTTAAAAGTCCCCGCTAGAAGCAGAAATGTTTGATGATGTGGAAATCTAGAATACAGCAAATGTGGCCTCTGGACAGGTGAGGAAGAGACGATGGTGATGCTTGAAGACACATGGGACCAGCCCCAAGTCGGCCAGGAACCTCCTGCAAAGTCAGAGCCAAGGGGGGTGCCCACCAGGATGATGCAGTGACGCCTGGAGAGAAACCCACAGGCTTTCTGCTTTGACCTGGAGCTGGGCTCTTTCTCTGCTCTGTGCTCTCTGCTGCTCCTGGGGACAGGGACAAGGCACGGGGCCACCAGTCTCGTGTGTCACATGTGTGGGAAAACCCTGGGAGCCGGGCGGGCACCGAGGTGAGCATGTCTGAATCTGCCCTGAAGGTACTTGAAATCTGGCGGGAAGCAGTGGGGACAACCTACAGGAACAGCTGACACGAATACGGTTCTCGGAGCCTCCCAAGTGTAGGGGACACGCACACACTGACCGCAGCAAGCCTGGCCCGAGGACAGGCTGCGGGTCATTGCATCGGAACTATCGCCACTGCAGAAGTGACAAGCATAACAGGTCACCCAGAGGACAGGGCTGGATGTTGAAGGGGCTCGGGGTGGGAGCGCAGGCCACGAGCAGGCGGGTCTGAACTCTTCCAAAGCACGAGCTCTGCGAGCCTTTGCAGAAAAAAAAGAGATGCTGGTACCCACAGAGATATAAGGCCGGCCACAAAGATGGATTCTCCAAGAGCCAACATTTGGTTAAGAGGTGGCCCCCTCCCAATTTCACCACGGCGTGGGGGCCCGGGCAGGGCAGGGCAGCTCTGTGCCACTGAATAATGCAAAAGAGAAACCAGAACCACACCCTGCGTCATCACCACAAAGACGAGTGTTACAGTTCACAGTGCGCTCCAGAGCCAGGCTCAGCAGAGTCCTGGGGCCCAGGGCGCAGAGGACGCTGAGCCTTGGGGGCCAAATGGCAGCCCACAGCCTCCTCTCTCCCAAACGGGTATGTTGCGGAGACACTGCACAGCCAGAGCACCTTGCAAGGAGCCCCAGGGAGGCCAGCCTGGAGGAAGGGCAGCAGACAGAGGGACCCTGAAGACCAGCTGGAGGCCAAGGGGCCCAGCCCTGTTGGAGACTACAGACAGCCTGCAGGGGGCCCTTCTTGGTGGGGGAGCTCGGTCTGAGTGCTTGCTGTCAACAGCCACTGAACCCCAGCACAGCCCAAGACGGGGGGCTGGGAGCGCAGGGGCTTCTTCACTCACATGTTCACGTCTTGACTGGTGCGCGCGCACACACAGCAGGATGGTCCCGGTTTAACAACGCTGGAAAATTGTCAAAGATGAACTGTCACACGCATGTTCTCAATTGGCTAGCTACTCCTGGGTGGAAAAACTTTCTAGTAATTTTTATGATGGCAGAGTTTGAACTGACTTACTTCTCAGTTTTCCATTTGCTGATTTTCCATGGGAACCTTTTCACTGGAGAATCAATCTTATGAACAAGAAAAGGGCAGGCTTGCTATTGTTTGATATTTCAAAACACAACCACTTTCTAATGTAAAGACGTGCTGAGACATTTACCAATACAAATGTGTTCCGTCTAAAGCACTTCTATGCCTTTTTCTAACATGAATATTTAGGTAATGAGGAAAATACAAATGACATTCCCAACTACAAAGGGGGAACGGTGCAGTCAAAAACAGTAACAGAGCACGTGTCATCAGTTACCCACTGCTGCCCAACAAGCCGTGCACCTCAGAGCGGCTCAGAACATCTATCACCTGACAGTTTCTATGGCCGGGAACCCAGGCCCGGCTCGGCGGGGTGGTCCCGCGTGGGATCTCTCCCAGGGCTGTGGTCATCTCGAGGCTCCGCACGGGGAAGGCAAGGCTCACCTGGCTGGTTGATGGGAGGATCTAGTTTCCCACAGGCTCCCAGACTGAGAGCCTCAGGTCCCCGCCAGCCAGGAGGGGAGGCCTCTCACAGTTTCTGGCCACGCTGAGTCTCTCCAAGAAGGCAGCTTGACTCATCAAAGTGTACAAGCCAAGAAGGCAAGAGAGAGCGCCTTCTGACCAGATGGAAGCCACAACTGTTTGTGACCTAGTCACGGAAGTGACACCCCTCTCTGTTGTCATAGTCTGTTGGTCACAAGAAACTACCGTAAGAGGAAGGGGTTATACGAGGCCATGAAAACAAGGTGGGGGGCACCACGGGGGCATCTCAGAGGCTGCTGACCACAGCACGCACTGCAGAGGTCTCTGGGGTCCCATCTATACTCACTCCTGACCCCTCTGTGTAATGGTGGTTTTATTTATTAGAAATAAAAATTCTAATAAATGATTTCATTAGGAAGGAAATATCTAAAAACCAATGCTCTAAGCTTGACATTAAGTAATAAGAAGAGCAAATTTAAACCAAAGTATGCAGAAGAGAAAAATGAACAGCACAAATCATGGAAAAAGAAACAGACAAGCAATAGAGAAATCAATGAAATAAAAAGCCACGTCTTTGAGATCAATACAATTGATAAATCTTTAACCAGACTGATGAGGAAATAAAGAGATGATACAAATCACCCATATCAGGACAGAAGGAGCGTCACTCCAGATCTCCCAGACATTACAAGCTACCAGAACTAAGTGAGCTTGGCAAGACTGAAGGATATGAGGTCAATTTACAGCAAAGATTTTTATATTTCTATATATAGTGGTTTACAATCAGAAGTTGAAGTTAAAACAGTACAATAGCTTAACAGAGTTGAACACTTGGGGATAAACTTAAAATACATGTGAGACCCATACACTAAAAATTTCAAAAAGAACCTAGGAAAAACTAAAGACCTAGATGTATACAGAAGGGAGACCATGTTCATGGACTGGAGGTCCCAACATCAAGCTGTCAATTCTCTCCAAATTCACCTGCAGATTCAGTACAATACCAGTAAACACCCAGCAGGCTTTTTTGATAGAACATGGTTAAGTTAATTCTAAAATCTATATGGAAATGTGAAAAGCCTAAAGCAGCCAAAACAAGTTTTTAAAGGTAGAATAAAGTTAGAGAGCCTGTATTTCCTAATTTCAAGATGTACTGTAAAGCACCGTAACGAAGGCTCTGTGGCACTGAGGATAAACAGATCAATGGCGCAGAATGAAGAGTCTAGAAATAGACTTGCGTATATGTGGCCAGTTGACTGTCAACAACGGTGCCATGGAATTCAATGGAAAGGACAGCCTTTTTACCAAGGGTGCTGGAAAAACTGGATTTCCACATGCCAAAGGAAGGAGGGACCCTCCAACTCGTACTGCACACAAAAATTAATAAAAAATGGATCACAGATCTAAATGTGAGAGTTAAAACTATAAAACATCTAGAAGAAAACATAAGAAAATCATTATGTCCTTGGGTCAGGCAAAGATTTTCTCAGTTAAAACAAAAAGAATAAAATAAATTGATATACCAAATTTCATGTAAATGAAAAATTTTTGCTTTTAAGATACCGTTAAGAAAGGAAAACCACAGACTGGGGTAAAATGTTTACAAACATATCTAAAAAAAAAAAAAACGTTTGTATAAAGAACTTTTGCAGTTCATATGACAAACAACCTGTTTAAAGTATCAGCAAAAAATCTGCACACACACTTCATCTAAGAAGATAAACAAATGACCAATAAGCACATGAAAAGATACTCTGTGTTACTACTCATCAGGGAAATGCACATGTTGTCAAGGATGTGGGGAAACTGGCACTCACACAACAGTGGGGGGAACGGTCTGCTCTTCTAAGAGTGAACCTGCACTTACCATGTGACCCAGTGTCCCACTCCTGGGTCTCTACCCATGAGAAATGAGACACACATCCACAGAGACTTGCAGGTGAATGCTCAGAGCAGCTTTATTTAAAACAGCCCCCAAATGGAAACAGCCCAGATGTCCACCAGCTGATGAGTGAATCGAAAACAGGGGGTGTATTGGTTCAGCGGACCCCTAGTCAGCACAGCAGGATGGATGAATTGGCCACAGAGGCACCGCGCCAGGTAGGAACCAGACCACACACCGTGCGATTCTGCTCATACGAACTTCGGAAAGGGCTAAACTGTGACAGAGGCAGGCTGGCGGTGACCGAGGGCCGGCGTGGACTGACATGAGGGGACACGGGGGGCCTTGTAGGATGATGACAGTGTTCCTGGTCTTAACCATGGAGGTGGCTGCACAACTGTAGGCGTCTATCAAGCAATCTAACTGCCCCCTCGAGAGGGAGCACACTGCCTCCGCACCAGCTTTGACAGTCATTAGTACCCCAGACCCAGCGATGAGCACCGCACCCTGGGCGTGGCCGACAAGGCCCTCTGGCAAGGCCGGGCGCTCCGTCGCCCTGCGGCCCCTGAGAGGGCAACTACAGCACAGCCCCTCTCGGCATCTGGACAAATCTAAACCCCGTCTGAGAACTCCCGTTGCGTGCCGTTCCTCTCACCCACAGAAGCACCCCGTGCCCATGAGCCCTCTTCTCCTGCGGACCAGGAGCTGTGTGTGCGGTCCTTAGGGTCAGTGACAGGGACACTTTCATCCCCTCTGGAGCAGTCTGCCACAGCCACCTACTGTGACAACTCTCCCATTCGCCATCATCGTTTTCAGAAGTTTATCTGGAACACACGTACCTGTAACTTTCAAAAGCTACATTTAATGTGCGGCCTGTGTGTTATACAGTAAGGTGAGCAGTACATGTTATCCTGGATTATCTGAAATCAACACAAGTCTCACGTGATACATGAAGTACTTACAACCAACAGTGAAACGCAAGTCATGTGGAAACGAGACGCACAACCTGTAAAAGTGTGAAAACTCCCAGGAACCAGGACGAGGGTCTGAGCCGCAACACACAGGGCCGACCACAAAGGAACACGGAAACAGCAGCTCCCAGAGCGCTGCTTGTGCCGTCAGTGTGCCTCTCAGTCACCAGAGGTTGTGACCTCTGCGCGTGTCACCACAGCTGTGAGAGGTGGTCGAGAAGTTACGTAGCGGTACCCGATTCCAACCCTCACCTGGGCTTCGCCACAGCTGCCTCTATAATGACCTCAACCCACACACCCACGTCTTGCTCATCCCAGGGACAAAATGACGGTCTGCTGAAATTTAAGGCCGCTGGACTTTGCCCACCCTGGGGTATGGCCTCAGAGGTGGTCTCGGCTCCTGAGCTCACCAGGCCTCTCCGGGCTGGTGCCCTGAGAGGCCTTCCCAGCCCGCATCCCCGGAGGAAGCCGCATGGGAGGGATGCGGCCTGGCACAGGTGGGCACCTGGGGAAGGTGAGATGGTGGAATACAGAGACGAAAGGAGGGAACTCTCCAGAAGGTCCCGCACCTCACCTGGGCCGCTGGCCCTCTGGGACCTTGGGAAGCCTTCTCAGGCCTCACACGGTTTTAAAGATGAATGAAACATGCGGATGCCAACAGGAACACATGTTGAGACACAGCAACCTAAACACGGGGAGGGACACACAGGCTCCTTTGTGATGTGCTGGGTGACGAGGGGCGGGGTGGGCACGGGACCCCCTGTGACAGGAGATGGTCCGAGAATGAGTGGTGTGTCTGGACAGCTGCACAGCGTGACTTGGGCCCCAGGCCGCTGCCCCCACCAAAACCAGTGGGTCCCCACGCCCCCAACTGCTCGGCATCGCAGTGGGCCTTGGTGCGCGCTCTCGGAACAACAAGTATTTTATTATGTTTGGAGAAACAAACATTCCTACAACCGCCAAAATAGAGATTCTAAATACACCCTGCTCTGCGCACGCGGGCTTCTGAAACGCGCCGTGCTTTCCAGCAGCTGGGCCCTGACCCAGACCTTCCTTCTGGGGGCTGGGGTGGGGGGATAACTAGTTTGGTTTGTTTATTTTTTTAATGGCGGTGCTGCGGATTGAAGCCAGGACCTTGTGCGTGCTAAGCATGGGCTCCCCCACTGAGCTGTAGCCCCCTCCAGATCTCTCATTAAGTTGGAAAATCACAGATTTTAAAACCTTACACATTAGGGAAAATTAAACACCATGACCACATTTTTAGGACCTAAACCATCCCAAGTGGTAATTTGGAAGGGGTGCCCGTGTTTTCACATACCAGGCTCGGTATGCTGGCCTGAGTGTACCTCTGAGAATCCCAGTATTTCTGGGAATACCCATCATTCAGCCACCTGAAGTCCACAGTAGACTCAGATTTAAGTCAGCAATGAGAAGTAAAGAAAACAGCATTCTTCAGAGTTTTCTAATAGCCGGGCATTGTCCTCATAAGCATGGCCTCATACCTGACCAGGGGCTGGTCTGCGAGTGAATGAGGGGCAGGGAGGTTCCCAGGATGACATAGCTGGTGACCCCACGGCGGGCTGGGGCCCAGCAGACGGCACCTGGGGGGAGGTGGGCGCAGGTGGGTTAGAGCTTATCAATGCCGAACGCACTTGCCCCGATGCCCAACTGCCGCCTGGCCAAAACCTGTCAGTCCCTGTGAACACCCCAGGACCGGTTCCTGCCCTGTACCCAGTGAAAACAGGAGGAAATGGATCGGAAGAGGCTGAAGGGAGAGAAGATGGAGACACCTATCCCCAGGGCCCTGGAGGATGCCCAGCCCAGCTGCCGCCGTCCCCGCGTGGGGCTCCCTGGGCAGCACTTACCGATCTGCAGCAGGATGGGCGTGACCAGCGCCGTCTCCATGGCATAGCAGAACTCCCGGCCGAACATCACCGCCCCGTGCATCACCCACAGGCGCACGGGGATGCGGTCTATGGACCCTTCGCTGACGGTCTCATCCCGCGTCTCGGCCTCCGTGCCTCTGGGTTTCTGCTGGTCTGGCAGGGGCACCGGTAACTCCTGAACTTGCATAGACTCTGAGTCGGCATTCTGTGGGGCCATTTTCATCACCACCGAAAAAATATATATATATTTACTCTAGCTATATAAATAATACTATCATATATCTTTAAGGATAAATTAAGATGCCTTCTCTTTCTGCTTCAGCTGTGCTCCTCTGGCAAGTAACACTTATATTCCTCCTTGCACAAACAGGTGTCTTGAAACCTCTCACAATCAGATGAGACACGCAGCGAAGAGATGACTTTTGGTTGACGGCACATATGGCTTGCTGGTTTACTGTGAGTTAGAGTTAAAAATCCATAATTGCCATTCAGTTAATACCAGTTTCATCATCATTACTGAAGAGGTGCTGACGCTCCTTTCCTTGCTACAGAGGGGTGGGAAGGTGACACACACAGGCGGTCCGCCGTCGCTCCCCATCGAGTGACTGGTGGGTCTGCAAGAGAGGAGAAGCCCCGCCCATCAGACGGCGCCTGCTGGCCTCCCAGCCCCCACCTGCGGGCGCCCGTGCGGCTGATCCCTGGCCACTCAGGAAACCACGGACCTCTGTTCTCTGGTGCTTACCCGGGGTTGTCTGTGGAGAAAACAAAACTCAGTGTCTAGAGAAAGCATGTTTTCTTGTGTGGAACCAATCCGGGGGCTAAGGGGGACAGACAGAGATGGGACAGCAAAGGGAAGCTGGATGAGGGAAGAGGACACAGAAAGAGCTCAAAGCTTCTGCTCCGGGCCCTGGGGACCCCGCACAGGAAAGGTGTTAGCAGGGTGAGGGTGGAGGGGCTGGGGAGGGGGTGGAGGAGGAGGGAAAAGGGCAGGATGTGCACCTGCCCAGGGGAAGCTCAGAGTCCACCCTGGATTCCTGCTGTGGGCTGTCTACAGCCATGGTCCTTGACCTTCCTGCTAGGAAACCTTTTGATAATCAAATGAAAGTCATAACCCCTCTCCGGAAAAAAAAGAAGTACATGCACGCCAAACACTAAACACCACATCCAGGGGCTTGCAAACCCCAACCCCAATGTACACAGCATTCCAGGGGCTCTGGAACCTGTCCCCTAATCTTGTTTCCAGCATCCTAGTACCTTGGACCCAGCTTCGTGCCCCATTCTCTGCCTGGATGAACACAGCACGTACAGTGTCGGCTGCCAAGACTCTAACTACAGGGTCCTTTAGGGAGGTTTCAGGAAAGCGATCATCGTCCCCATGCAAGGCAAGACCAAGGATGCGGTTTTTCCCTCCCTCTTCTGCACATGCACCTCCAGACAATGGGCTTCTGTTCAGTCTGAACTGTGTTAAAACAGGTAACCTTGAAATCACACACAATGTGTTACATTTTATATTAAGGTAGGTCTGTGGGTTGATAGCTTACCAAAAATTTTCAACAACTGGTTTAAATAAAAATATTTCTAAGCAACCTAAATGTCCATCAACAGATGACTGGATAAAGAAATTGTCATGTGTACACACATACACACACACACACACACACACACACACAGGAATACTAGTCAGCCATAAAAAAGAATGCAATAATGCCATTTGCAGCCACATGGACAAACCTGGAGACTGTCATACTGAGTGAAGTCAGACAGAGAAAGAAAAATACATGATATCACTCACATAAGGAATCTAAAAAATGAGACAAATGAACTTATTACAAAACAGAGACAAACTCAAACTCACAAACATAGGAAACAAACTTGTGATTGCCAAGGGAGAAAGAGGGAGGGTGAACAGTTCAAGATTGGCAGATACTAACTACTGTATATAAAATAGATAAAAAACAAGGTCCTACTGTACAGTACAGGGAACTGTATTCAATACCTTGTAATAGCTTACAATGAAAAAGAATATGAAAAGTCATCTACATATAACGGAATCACTATGCTGTACACCAGAAATCAATACATTGTAACTGAATGTACTTCAATAAAATTTTTTTTAAATTTCTAGGTAATACTGATTTAACCAAGGATGATCTTAACTAGCTTCTCCTTTCCTCCCTAGAAAGTACCAGAGATAGAAGGGTGTTCTTCACTGAGTCTCCTCCTCGGGGAAGCCTGGAGGTGATGGTGGCTCCCTGGCTTGCCCCTGGGGTTCTGAGCCCCCACCTCACTCTTCCATCAGGCTGGGGCTTCCATGCTTCAACCAAAACCTCCTGGGGGGTCCCAGGTCCCAGTGGTCCCACCGACACACTTGCTTCTGATGCCCCCAAATTTCACTGCAGCCCCTACCCAAGATTTCTCAAGTTTATCAACATCCTCTACCAAATAATCAGTATCTCAATAACAGCCGGCGTTTCCCCACGGTCACTCTCCTACAATCTTCTCTGCAAACGTATTAGCATGAAACTTTCTCATATACACAAAGTAAACAAACCAGTATTTTTTAAATAACCATCCAGCGTTAAGTTACCAACATCCATCCTTGTCACTCCATGCCTGTCTTTCAAGCGATTCCCACCCCGAGGCAAAATCTCATGACTTTCCTCTGGGTTCAACCTGCCACTCTTAGACCAAAATGAGATCAATAATTTTAAATGCCTTTTCCCACCAGTAAGATGGGTCATTTTTATGTGAAGAAAGTGTATCAGGACGTGTCTTTAAAGCTCTTACTGATCAGTTGGGCCTTCGGCAGGAACACCCTTGTCCCACTGTGTCTCTATCTTGAGACTCCCGTCTGAAATAAAGCATCATTTCAGCAACAGCTATAAATTAGGCAATAAAGCTCCACAGCAAGTGTACCTGAATTATTTCAAGGCTGTAGTTCTCACCCAGGGATACCTGCACCCCTGGGGACCCTGGGTGATGCCTGGAGTTCTTTAGAAGCCAGGGCTGGGGCTCAGCACCCTGCAGTGGCCAGGACGCCCCCACAGCAGAGAATGATTATTAAACAGGAAAACATTTCTTTAAAAACGCTGAAACCCTTGATTATCACACTCTGAATCAATCAACTGGACCAGAAGCTGCAACCTCAATGTCACTACCGCTGTGTTTTCCTAAATCAACCTTTGCTTACAGAACCAGAAAACGCAGGTGAGCTCAAGCCACTCACGCCCTGAGGAGCCAGGGTGTCTAGGGTCAGGTTTACAAGAGGGAAGGGGTGCGAGCCATCCCCTCCCCGTCAACTCACCCACACCACAGGTAGTGGCACCCCCTGACGTGTTTTCAAAGAAAAGGCAGCTGAGCACAGCCAACGGGCCTGCGGGGTCTGCTCAGGCCTTGGGCTCCAACCCCAGGCCCGGGCGCGCCTGCTCAAAGGCCTGCAGAGTCGGCTACGGGTTTCTCAGCAAGAGGTCTTGGTTTTGCCTGGAAGGCCGAGGAGCTGTGGACTGAACACTTCAGGGGCAGAGGGCCCGACATTCAAGGACAGCTGCACGTTGGCAGAGCCAGGAGGTCAGTCAAGTGTCCCCTCTACAATGCGAGTCACCACACCCCACTTCCTCCTTGTGTCCGGGGTTCCCACCAGACTTCTACAAACAGTCCCACAGCGGCCTCTGGAAAGAAGTGGGGCAGGGAGGGAGGGAGGGAGGGGGCAGCTGGTAGACGGTCTGCGCTCCCCGGGCTCCTCTAGGGCGGGGTCCGACCACCGGCCCGTCTCCCACTGCTCACAGTCACAGCCGCCTGACCGACAGCAGACAGCAGTCTGCCTTACGCTGAGGGCACTGCTGGCTGGTCTCAGGGCCCAGGGACCCTGCATTTCCAGACACTCACACGGTGCCCCTCCAACCCTGGCCATGCGCGCAGCCTTCTGCAGCTGGGGACTTGCCGGGGGTGGGGCTTGCATCTCCAAGGCCCCCGGTGCTCCACTGGGGGAGCCCATCCACAGTCCAGGCCCAACCCGATGCCTGTTTCTAGGATCAGAGGGCAGGGATCAGCCTTCAGGGCAGGATGCCTGCCGCCCCCTCGCCCTGTTCTCCACTCTCCCCTGAGCTCTCAGCATGAAGCCCACCTGCCCGTGGCTCAGCACCCTTTAACCTGGGCCCACTGGGTCTCCCACCTTCAGCTTGACTCCCTCTGAGTCCCTGAAGGCTCTTCTCAAGGCCCAGCGCCACACCCCCACCCCGCGAAGGGCTCCCAGGGCTACTGTACTCGGGGTCCCACCAGAGACACTGTCACCCAGCTTCTGTCCCTCTCATGTCACCCCCTGTGCCTAGCCAGGCACGAGCCCAGCGGGCTGACTGAGAGAATGACAGACCAGTGCTTGCTGGGGGCTGTCTGCCCTGGTGATGTGGGTGCCCAGCTGCCAAGGTCCAGCCTCGTGGGACGGCGAGAGCGTGGTGGGCTCCCCTGTGACCTGGGGAGTCCAGGCAGTACCACAGCCGCCGCCCTCCCTCAAGCAGCAAACGCAGCGGTGCCGTGGAGAGACTTCACACAGTCCACTCCGCTGCCGTCCACAAGGGTGGGAACCGCACGTGTGGTGAGCATCTTCGGTGGGCCCAGCGTGGAAGCCGCAGCCGGTAAGCACGGTCCCGGAGCTCTGCGCACCCGTCCGAGCAGCGTTTACCCTCTAGCTGGGCTGCGAGCACCCGCACCGGTGAGCACAGTCTCCTAGAGCAGGCCTTGCTTTTTAAAAACAGGGAGGTGGCTTTCCAAACAGCAGTTTTACATAAGGCTGGCGTGACTAATGAAATCAATGCGCCAGAGAACACTGGCCTTCCTCACAGACCTGACCACCCCGGTTCACAGTCTGGCCCCTTGAGGACAACACCTGGCTGTTCGACAGCAGGACATCACTGGGTGCAACCACTGCGTCCAAACACTCCTTTCCTGCAAAGCCCCGGGGACTTGATAATATTGCAGGGGATGCTATGAAACCACTTCAAAATAAAGTTAAGTTTATACTCTCAGAAATAAGGGTCCTATCACCTTGTCAAGGAACATGGGCACCTAAAGACCTAAGTGGTGGGGCTGGGGAGGGGGCAGGAGCACAGAGGACCATGGCCACCCAGACCGGGGACCAGCCATCCTGAAGCTGGCTCTGCCAAAAGCCCAGGGGTTAGCGTCGGAAGACCCAGGGTGAGCACTTCTGTTGAAGAGCCATGGCTGAAGGATGGGTTCCTGGGTCCACAGGACATGGGAAACGCGCCTGCGAATGCTGGCCTGTCTGTGAGGACTCCACGGGCCGTGCACGTGGGCAGGAGGGTGTTCAAGCCCACCACCGGTTCCCCGCAAAAAGCCAGTGGGGACATTTCCGACGTGTGTGTGGTGTGAGGTGCAGTGTGAGAGGTACGGAGCCCCTGCCAACTTTCCCGGGGCCATCCGGCTGTCTCAGTATGATTTACTCACAAGCTCGTTCCCAGCACTTGGAGACACTTCCCCTTTACGTGTCACAGCGGCCAGGCCCGCACTGGGTCGCATCTCAGTTTCCTGTTCTCCCCACCAGTGTGCCCGTCTGCCCACGTCCCGCGGGGCCCTCGCTGAGAACTACGCACTCAGCAGGTCCGCATCTCTGTGGGGGCCGACCTCTCGGGCAGCTTCTTTTCCCAGAGTGATCCCATTCATTCCTGCATGTTTATTTGCAAACACTTTATGAGAATAAGTCCTTCAAGAGCTTGACTAACCCTGGGGGCTTGGGGGTGGGGCTTTGTTGCTATTTTTACTGAGACTCCATTGATTTTATAAATTAGCTTCGGGAGAACTGCCACCCTCAGGCTGCCATGTCACCCTGGCCCAGAAGCAGGGCCGTCTCACCGTTTGTCCAGCCCCACCCCAGTGCCTTTCTAGAGAATTTCAAAATACGCCTTCTACAGCTCTGCACACTGCTTAAGTTTCTTCCTACTCACTCTTGCCTTTTCTTAGCCACTGCAGATGGGGCCTTCCCTTCCCCTGCATCTGCCAGTGGGTCGGTCTGCACACGCGAAGGGAAGCAGTGCTTGCTGATCTCCTCAGCGATGGGTTACACGCAGTGAAAAGTGTGCCATTCAATCAGTCGTGACTAATTTATGTCAAGAAACAGAACATTTCCAACACCCAAAGTCCATGTGTGTCCCTTCCCATCCAGTTAAGGCTAACGATTTTTTATATTTTAATTGGATAACCTCGTTCTTTGAGAATGGGCAAAAAGAAGACAATGACCACAACCAACAACATATCCAACCGTCACCCAAGTACACACGCTCCTCTTGGTTGTGGTGGTCTCGCGCACATCTGCCGAAACTATCAGGCTGCACATCTGAAACACGTGTAGCTTACTGCCGGGAATTACACCATAATAAAGGTGTCCCAACTCAGCTCAAGGGAGGACTGTGTTCGCCTCGTCAGAGACTAAACTCGGGTTCCCCTCAGTCTGAACTAAAAATTGGCTCCAAGACGTGGAACAAGCGCCCACGTGGCACACGCGCACCGTCCTGGGCACAGAGACCCTGCAAAGAGTTTGAGCTGCTTCCCCACAGCCTCCCCCACCTACTCCGATCTGAGGGCCCCTTAGAAAGGGAAGGAGAGCAGCTCGGAGAGGGAAAGGCGGCGTGAGGGCGGGGCCGCCTGCGAGCCCGGCGTGCCATCCCCTTTAGGGCCGGACCCGCCAGGTTCCCTGCCCACAACGCGGTATCCACGAAGCAATCAGATCATTTTCTTTAAGGAAGCTATTTTATACAAACGCCAGAGCTATTAGGTGTAATATCTGAAACCATGAAAATGCTTTCCTCTGAAGCACCTAATTCAGGCTAAAGCCTGACAACGCACTGAAGCAATTTAAGAAAGATCAGGTGGCTCCTCTCCGAGAGCACAGGCAGGCCTGTGCTCCCAAGGGCCTCCTCCGGGGCTGTCGGAAAGTGCGGAGTTCACGCTGAGACCTATCCCAGTATCTCCTCTTCAAAAAGCCAGAAAAACTCCAAAGACAGGTTTTCCAGAGCTCAGAAAACGCGCCCCCACCCCGGGCCGCTCCGGGCACCCCCCGGGCCACTCCGGGCACCCCACGGAGCCTGCGCCAGGGACAGCAGTTTGGTCGTGGTCTGCAGACGCACTTAGACATGGGAAACTACAATTGTTCCAATCAACAACTTCCTCTATTGTCCTGTTTCTAATTTAAGGGTAACTGATGCCAAAACACATGACTTCCTACAATTTGCTGTGTGGACCAGCTGGCTGTAAACTTAATGTTAACAAAAAGTGAACCGCGGAGGAAGTTTTGACAGGCAACCCAAGCTTTGGTGACAGTTTAAGATTCTACGTAATGGTCACAATATTCCATAGTAGTATGACGACAAACTTCAGTGACTCACAAGTCCTGGAGGACGGCTGGGGCGGTTAACGCACGTTTGCAGTGCAGCTGATGCACGCTGGCTCCGGGCACGGCGCCCCCACCCCTGCGCGTGCGAGAGCGCAGGGCCAGGGCCCTGGAGATGCGCAGCAGCAGCTTTATGGTGCCCAGTTTTATGCACCCACCGTTTAAACACAGACATCTCTACCCTCGAAAAGCCACAACTACCAGTGTTTTCATAAAACATAGTCAACTACTACCTACGGATGACCTTGTCCAACACTGACTAGAACATCCTCTCCATCGCCACCAGCACACCTCTCCCCACTCCCTGTGACCACGGCAGAGAACCTAACCTACAGACGGCACAGAAGCCAGGGAAGCCAGACAAACAGCAACATATAAAGATCAGCTTTTGGGCCAAGAGTGAGAAAGGTATAAAATCGAATCGAACAAGGTCGAAGTATCTGTGATAGAATAGGGGGGAAGAAAGCTTTCTGGTAAAGTTACTTCCTTAAAAGCATTTAAGAAATCCCATTGGTTTCCAATATAAAATCAGTGTGTCCAGAGAAGGAGAAGACAAGCCACAGATGGGAGAAAGTACTTGTAAAAGATGCAGCTCATAAAGGAGTGTTACGCAAAATATACAAAAACCCCACAAAACTCAACAGTAAGAAAAGGGACAACTCAATTTTAAAAATGGGCTGAAGATGGGAAGACACCTCACTGAAGACTGAGACATGGCAAGTAAGCACCTGGAAGGCTGCTCCACATCACCGGTCATCAGGGGATGCAAATGAAAGCAATGAGATCCCGCTGCACACTTACTAGAACAGACAAAAGCCACCACACCGACAACACCCAGGGCTGCTGAGGATGTGGAGCAACGGGAGGGCAGGCGCTGCGGCCACTTTGGAAGACAGTTGGGCGGCTTCTTACAGAACTGAACACACTCCTACCGTACGATCCAGCAGGCGTGCTCCTTGGCGTTCACCCAAAGGAGCTGAACACTTATGTCCACACAAAAACCTGCACGTGGATGTTTATGGTAGCTTTATTCATGATGGCCAAAACTTGGAAACGACCAAGATGTCCTTCAGTAGGTGAATGATAACCTGTGGTGCATCAGTGAAATATTCTCTAGCATTAGAAAGAAGAGAGCTCTTGAGCCACGAAAAGACACGGAGAAACCTTAAATGCACAGCACTAAACAAGAGGACAGTGTGAGAAGGCTGCCCACTGTACGACTCCAACTCTATGACATTCTGGAAAAAGGCACAACTATGGAGACAGTAGAAAAATCACTTGCCGCCAGCGGTGTGTGTGGGATGGGGGTGGGGACGAGCAGGCAGAGCACAGAGTTTCAGGGCAGGGACACTGCTCTGTATGACACTCCAGTGGTGAAGCCACGCATTATACATGTGCCCAAACCCAAGGATGTGCACCACCAAGAGCAAATCCCAGCATAGTCTCCGGTCTCTCGGGATCAGGACGTGGCCACGCAGGCTCGCCTGCTTACAAATGACCACACTGCGGGGGGATGCTGATAACCGGGGAGGCTACACACGTCTGAGGACGGGGGTAATACAGGCACTCGGTACCTGATGCTCAGTTTTGCTGCAGCGCTTAAACTATTCTAAAAAATCAAGTTTATTTTTCAAAAATGTTTTGTTCTCACATTAAAAAAATAGAAGACATAATCAAAAACATCTGAAAAGAAAGGCATTAAGAGGTGGTCACACTGGCTGCCACAACTTGGTGACCCTTTTTCACACCTGAAATTATCCAGTAAGGAACTGACCCGCCTCAAGGTTTCATGTGCGTCACCTGCAGAAGCCCAGGCTGTCTCCTGTGCTCAGTGTGCCTCTGGTCTAGGATATGTGAGCTGAAGAATTACAAAATTAACACCATACATTTAAACCAGACAAGTGACACTGTGGTATCCCCAAACCACACAGCTCAGCATCCCTGTGGATCAGTGCGTGTTCTGGTCCAAGTGTCTGTGTCCCCCGGATTCACATGCTGAATTCCTAGCCCCCAAGGTGATGGATGAGGTCACGGGGCAGGGGTCTATGACTGGGATCACTGCTTATGAGACCCCAGAGGCATCCACAAACCAGGAAGCAGGGCCCCGAAGACAGAACACTAGCGACTCCTGGACTTGGGCTTTGGGAGTGCTCCGTCATGGGACACAAACTGACGGAGACACTGAAACCACGTGAACCAGGAAGGCCGAAGGAAACGCACTTAAAAATGTAGATTCCTGGGCTCCACCTGGTCCACGGACCCAGAACCCTGCGGAAGGGCCCACAGTCTGCAGGGAAACCCGCTTCCACGCCCGACCGAGCGCAAGCCGCTGGCGCAGGTCTGACGACCTGGTGTTCCGGTTCCATCGACGGCCACACCCGGTCACTCTCAAGGGTCCCAGCTGGACAGTGTGAGGCCCCGTTAGGCAGAAATGATCCAAAGCTGAACTGGGACTTAACTCTTCATAAGCCAGCCTTAGAGCATTTTGTGTCATGAGACCTCGCCAAGGACACTTCACAGACCAAACAGGACACATGTAAGACCTGACAGCCCTTTTAATTTGTGCTCCCTTGATCAGTCTGCCAAGGGGGCAGGGGAGGAAGGAGGGTGTGGGGGTGTGTGTGGGGGTGTGTGTCACATATCCTCAGTATTAAGAGACTGAATCAAAGAACTCTGGAAAGGGGCCCCAGGGGGTGAGGGGATGAAAATACTGCTACACTGTAACCAGTCCGTCTAGTTCAAGTATTTCTCAGTGGATCAGTACCCCAGCAACGGGCAGCAGCAGCCCTCTGGGGCCTCCAGCTCCTTCTCCCGACGGCCCTTCTGTTGACCACACAGCCCGGCCCCGCTCCCTGGTCCCTCTCCCAGACAGTGCCCGGGGTCTCCCTGACCAGAGGGCACCCGTCCTGAGCCAGGCTGCCCACTCCTGCAGGAGGCCGGGTCATCACGCTCACTACAGGGCTCCCCTACACCCACCGTAAGCTCTCAGAGGGGGACGCAGCCCCTTGTGTGTGTACAGGACAGAGGACCTGAGGGCGTGGCATCCTCAGAGGTGTCCCAGCCCCCACTTTTCCTTCAGGAGCCACCAGACCCGGGGGGCACCCAACACCAGCGTCTCCACCTTTCCCCCACCATGGCACTGCAGGAGGCCCGCAGCCCCTCGGCTCACAGCAGCCCACCTGGCTCCATCCACTCACTGACCGCACGGCCACGGGCAGGAGGGGCTCGGATCACGTGGGAAGTCCAGCCTCTGGCCAGCACAGGCCCCCAGATGGCTTTAAAATAATGAATTCTCAAGCTCGGGAGGCAGAGGACCAGGCTAAGCGCAATTACTTCATTAAAAAGAAAAAGCAACTTTTAGAAATCCCTCCCTTTCAGAGAGAAGAGCAGGATAATCACAGAGATCAAAGAAGAGCCATTCCTCTTCTGAACAGGAAGCAGAGACCAGTGCGTGAGTGCCAATGAGCAGTGGGCTCACTTTTTCAATGCCTTTAAACTGGCATACTGCAATTGAAGTAAACTTTCAAAACACACTCTACCTTAGAACTATTTTTAAAGTCACCACACCCCGCAGCTCACAACGTCATGTCCACACGGAATTTTGCAGGAATTACTAAACTTTAATGAGACAGGGCACAAGTCCAGCTGCTCTCAGGTGTGACCCGGGTCCTTGAAGCAGGAAATGGCGGTCAGGGTTGACATGCAGCGCCCTCCAAACCAGCCCCCACCTGCCTGTCAGGGGTCCTGGTGCCCCGTGTGACGCCAACTCAGTCCAGTGGACTCATCCCAGACCAGCTGGGAGGCTTCTGGGGTGTCTGCTTTTGCAGCGGTAAATCGTAGACCCTTAAAGGTCTCCCGCTGGCCCAGGGACTTCCTGGTCCCCCAGAACAGGAGGAGCACGACCTCTGCCTCCCACCGCCCTGGCCAGACCTCTACTGAGGCTGGAATCGGCCACGTGTGCTTGTCTCCCCACCCAATGCAAGATCTGTGACCTCAGGGGCAGCAGAGAGCACGAGGGGCCACAGAGGCCCCAGTGGACCTAGAGGACAGGGGACGTCACCGCTAAACCAGAGGCGAAGAGCTTAGCCATAGCAGGCTGTGTGCCCCCCCCCACCCCGGGCCAGCTGTGCAGCCATAGGGGACAGCATGTCGGAGACAGAGCCCTCCTGGAAGGGCACCGAGCAGCTCTGAGGACAAGGACCTTCCAGCCGGGAAGCAACTGGCCTAGTGCAGGAGGCTGACGGGTCTGCTGGGAGGATGGACTCCCTCCACTCCCAGGCCCAGGGTTTCCTCTGCCAGCACACCCAACTCCAGAAGCTACTCCCCATCCACGAAGCAAACATCAGAACTGCCAACAGAGTCACAGGCTCCCAACAATAATTTCATAGGACCTTCGGGGACAGGGAATGACTGCAGGTTCCTCGTGGTGGCAGGCCTGCCCAGACATGCGAGGACCGTGACTCCCTGGAAAAAAGCCCAGCGGGCCGGTGGCAGGGAGTGGGGGTGAGCTGAATGGAATTCACGGTGAGCCCCAGGGAGCCCCCTTCCTGCCCCCACTCTGGAAGGGGCTGGGGAAGGCTCAGGTCCCCTCCACGAGAGGGCCACCAGGGGAGCCCCGGTCAGCTCCGAGGCTGGGTGTGCACTCCACCCCGCATGGAGAGCACGCGGCATCGCGCCCCAGCGGGACTCCGGGCCACCCCTGCCCTCGTTCCCTAGGGCAGCCGACGCTCTAGACCAGCTGAAAGCACAACAGCAGGTTATAGTAAGTAGAGAGGGTCATGGAAGCCGAACCAGCAACCTCTAGGGACAGCTTACAGGACAGCAAACATCTGTAATATGGACCCCGTCAACGTGCTTCCTGTTCCACTTCCTAAAACTGCGGGGCAAGGGCTAGGACTAAAATCAAGTATCCTCTTAAACAGGTCCCATCTTCGCCCTCTACTGAAGCAAACTTACCTACGTGTGAAGGAGGGTAAGATCCAGCATCCAACACTCAGAAAGCTCGCTTAGGAGGAAATTACTCGGAAACAGGGACAAACCGCCCCCCAGAGTAAACCCTCTGCAACGTCTGCCTTCTGCTAAAACAGAGGCCTGCTCACGTGACTCCTCACCTCCGCCCTTCACATGGTTTTCCTTCAACTGCACGATCAGGTGAGCAGGAGGTTGTATTTTTTTAATTAAAAAGCTGTGAGGTTTGTCTTTCCCCTCCCCTTCTTCTAAAGGCTCCTCGCACCGATTTGCTAGATTAAGCTGCTCGGGTCAGAATGAAGCTTTGGCTACCATGGAAACAGCAACAAGCCTCTCGCCGGTGCAGCTCCTAGAATCCCGGCTAGCCCAGGAAAACTGAGCTGCGGGATCACCTAAAATGCCAAGTGAGCAGCCGCGGCCCGCAGTTCTCGGACAGGCTGGTATTTCTCTGAACTTCTAATTAATTACTTCAGCTAAGGCACAGGGCCAGGCAGCGGAGGACTCAACCTCTCTGTCCCTGACAGGGAGACGGAGGCAGGTCGCCAGCTGCCTGAGGACACTTGTAACAACCAAATGGTATTAACAAATGAAAATAAAGATTCCTCACATTACACACGTATAATCAAGAACTGACCTCAAAGACAGGGGCATAATTAAGGGCTACCACTAAAGACTGCCGAGATGTAGTGAAACCTTCTGACGGTACTTACAGCATATGTAATGCCCAGTCAAAGCAGCTCCCAGAGTCCCAGTTTATCCTAAGGCAAGAAAGGACGCAATGCTACAAAAGTAAGATCTGGAAACAAATTAACTGTCTAACAATATGGAATTATTTGAAATACGGTCCATGTGTCAGGTAAACACAAAATGTCACTGTTTTTACAGAGAAGTATGAAATATACTTGAGGAATGTTAAAATCAAAACTGTTTTTTAAAAAAAAACTAACATTTTGGTGAAAGAAGAGAACTTACACACGGCATTAGCCTGGGGTTGAATTCATCTTTACGCTCTAGGACCATAACCCAGCATTCTGCATCCCTCCCTGATTGCACACCTGAGCCAGGCTGAGGCTCACTGACCTGCAGAGATGGATGAGTCAGGTCTGCGCAATTACAGGACAGTGCGGCCCCTGTGAGCTGCCAAGAACGTACTCAGAGCCACACTGTAGACTTGTGAACTCCACACCCTTGTCAGCTCCCTACTGTCTCATGGCCCCTTTACGTCAACTACAGGAGGAAGCCGTGGTCCAGGACAGTCCCCGCTGGGAGCCCCATCCGCAGGCAGGCTGCAGGTGGGGGACGGACGAGGGGGCAAGGCAGCCACTTCCTATGTCCACTCCACCTCAGCTCAGGGCACCCACTGGAGCACCCAGGACAACTCCTGCCTGGTCAGAGGGGCAAGAGGGAGTTTTCTCAATGGCATAAATCAGACTAGGAGCTCACGGAATCTGTCCTCCCCCCTCTTCAGAGTAGCCCTTAACCTGGAGGTCTCCCAACATTCTGTGAAGAAACCCAATTCGGTACCTGAACGACTAATCCTCCCCCTACCTGGAAAAGTCACCAATGCAGAACCAGCACCCGTGGCAGGTCCACTTAGAGCTGGTGCAGACTTGGTTACCAAGAACACCAAGAACCATCTCAGAAGCTTCCCCCATCTGACAGCAGCATCAAAGTGGCTCCAGACTTGCTCAGTTACCTACCCAGGAACGCAGCAGATCCTCCCCAGCGTTCTGGTACCTGGAGGCTACTCCTCCCTCCGGTGTCCCAGCGTGGACTGGACTCAGCGGTGACTCTGGTTTCTAATCACGATCACAGGGCTTTTCATTCAGCAGCACTTACAGCTCCTCCTGGAGCTCAGATTTCAGTCTGCTTTTCTAGCCTTCTCCTAGCTGGACCTCCATTTGCTTTGTGTATCACAGATTCTCCCACAATGCACTGAACCCAGGGGTACTCACCACCGGCCTCGACAACCACGCCCACCGAGGAGAAACAGGAGTCAACTCTTTCCTCTTCTCTGCAGGACAAAACAGAAAGGCCCTGCACCAAGGTCTGAAGCAGGTCCTCCTGGGACTGAGAAACTCTGCTTCTTGTTTGGGGGATGTACAGCACCTTCCTCCGCCAGCGGCCAAGATGGTGCCCGACTTCCCAGGCCAAAGGCCTCATTTGGGTTTCTCAGCTGCAAACACCTAGGGGCACCTTTCCCATTCATTAATCTGTGGGTACTGATGTCCCCCTGGCCTAAAGCACTGCCCTCCACAACCAGATTCCTGTGTGTGCGCCAGCAGAAATGCAGCCTCCAGCCAGCACTGAGAACACAGCCGAAGACACAACCCTGGGAAACAGGGTCTGCGCCGGACAGGAGGCCAGAATTCCCAGGCACCTGCCATCCAGGTGAGCGTGGGTGTAAGGGCTAGACGGTTCCACCACACCTGACACAATGGTCAGAAGTACATATGTCGCCTTCTGCAGGATGACACCCACACCACGCTGTGTGGGTCCACACAGGGCCTGACGAACGTGGCTACAGCTCTTTCCTTTCACCATTCTGGGAGACCAGCCAGCTCCAGCCAGCTCCCCGCCTGGGCGCCTCACGCTGATGCGAGTGAAATGGTGCCTAGGACGCAGAGACGATCGGGCCCCAGGTAAGACCATGAACACAGAGTGACCACCGACCTCCCCCAAAGAGCAGCATCTCGCCACAAAGCCCGGCCAAAGTTCAGGAGCATGAAGCACAAGAGTCTTTAAAACTGGGGAAGCAATTAAAATCAAGCTGCTCGGGCACAATGGAGCCCTCAGATACACACAGTACATTTAACTTATGTAAACTCAACGTGACAGCATGACCTGGACGTGTATCACAGACACCACGTGTGCCAAGACGGATGGGAGCAGAACACATCAGACCTCACCTCTACTGGAAGCAAACGATAATTCACTTAAAACTCATTGCCTTTACTTAATTATGTATTTATTCCACTTACTGAAACACAGTTGGTTTACCATGTGTCGCTTCCTGGTGGCCAGCATGTTTCAGACATACATATGTTCATTTTCGTATTCTTTTTCATTACAGGTCACTACAAGATACTGAATATAGTAAGTCACTGCTTTTAAACACTACACTTCCCATCCAAAAGTCAGTCACACACCCCTCTGCGTTGCCCTCGGGTCAGCCCGGCCCGCGGCTGACATTCCGACAGTCCCAACACCAGAGGGGAGTGCTTTCCACCGCTCAGCAACAGGCGCTAAGTTTGTGAACACACAGCACTGACCACAGGAGCTTCCTAACTACGATGAATTTTCAGGTGCATTAAAAATGTTTGTAAGGGGTACAGAGCTTCCACTGGGGAAGACAGAAGAGTTCTGGAGATGGATGGTGGCGACGGCTGTACAACACTGTGAATGTGCACTTAATGCCACTGAAATGCACCCTTATAAATGGTTGAAATGGTAAGTTTTACGTTAGGTATATTTTACCATGATAAAAAGTAAATAAATGTTATATGCGAGACCTATCTAGAAAATGACCTGGGAAAGTTACGTTAGGCAAGAAAGTGAGTTTTCCCCCCTGGAGGAACTCAGTTCATCCCCCTAACAATTCAGCCAACCACCCATATTTTAAACACAGATTTTGAGACCCACGAGGACACTGGGGCATAGACAGGGATGAACACCTGTGTGGCTGTGTGGGGACGGCAGGAAGACACTGCCTCCGGCCCCGCTTAGGCCACGTGCAGCTCAGGGGGCGAGTCAGGAGAGAGGGACAGAGACAGAGACACGGAGAGACAGAGACAGACAGAGACAAAGGAGGAGCAGTGAGTCAGCAGGGCAGAGCCAGCTGGCCCAGGAGGAAGAGCTAGTCCTGACTGAGGTCTCATCGGGCACAGACGCAACTCCACCAGCTTGGCGGGGGTGGGGGGGGGGCCCTGGACCTTGCTGAGCGCCCGCACTCAGGCAGGGCCACCTGGCTGGTCTGATGGCCCCCCCCCCGCCTGCTCTGCCCCCCGTGGGGCCCAGCCCCACACCCTCACGGGGGGGAGGGGGGGCCCAGTCCCTGGTAAACTTTAACTCACTTTCCGGACCTCCTGCTCCAGTTTTCACTGCCGCCCAATCAGCCATGCCGAGTCCCCAAGTCTGTCCTGGTGCACAAGCTGCGGGGATCTCCTCCCGGCCTCGACAGGCACTGTCCTCACCCCCTCCTCCCACCCCCAACACTTGTTCCAGGGCCACCTCTTATCCACCCAGTCAAGAGTCAGGGGGGCGGCCACACATAGGAAACCGATTCTGGAGAAGCCCCAGGAAGCGGCTCCTTTTACTGGACAGTAACATCCTCAAGAAAGGTCTCTATTGGAAAACTTTTTTAAGGACTAAGTTCCCCATCAGTGTATTTTCCTTTAGACCTGAAACCTCCCGACTGCACATAAGTAATACCGTCTACCGCAGGTTGTGATTTGTATCGCTTTTCCTTTCTGACACTCTGTTAAGTCTTTGAAGACTGCGTGGTGAGGCCAGTTTTTCCCCTGGAAGGAAGCATCTCTACTTCCAAAGGGACAATTCATAAAAAGCCAGGGCTCCAAGCGCAGCAGTCCGAATTCCTGAAAAGCCTGCCAATCACGGAATGAGTAACACCTGAATATATTACAAATCCGCTCGGGGTGCCAAGTCTCCCCTCTCCCAGCACATGCCAAACGCCTGCCAGTAACAAACAAAACACACATGGATAAAGACCTCTTCACAAGAACAGCCAACACAATTTCATCTGTTAACAAAAACTAACTGTTGCATTAAAGGTTGCAAGTTCAGACACAATCTGGTTATTGTAAGCACTGCCTCAGTTTATCAATGTAACAATGACTCTCTTTCAAAGACTGATAAAGCTCTCGGCAAATAACCGCCCTCCAGCATTTTTAAGATACTTCGCAGGATAAATATTAGCTTGGGACTTGCCTACAGGAGAAGTGAAAGCTGCCCAAGAAGCAGTTTTATGAAGAAAAAAAGAAGGAACAGCAGCAGCTGGAAGGGAGCGAGCCTCCGGGCCCTGGTCCCCCACGGTCCCTGGTCCCTGCCTACCCGTCCTGGGGCCGCCCCGCAGGGGGGCAGGGCACCAGGCACTCAGCAAGTACAACAGCCTGGCAAACAGAAAGAACTGGAAAATGGAGTTAATTAAAAGGAGAGATTTTAAGATGATTGCTGGGATGAAAGCAAACGAGGAGCGTTACAGCTGAAATCTGATTAAATTTGGTTTAACTTCAGCAGCCTGGGTGACCAAAGGCAGACGGCGAGGGGAAGGCGGGCTGGCGGGGTGTGCAGGGCGCTCCCATGACCAGCTTCAGACACTACTCACCCTGACTTCACCTGGGGGATCTTTTCAAGTTTAATGCATGAGCCTGCAACTCAGCAGGAACTGGATGCAAACACACAACTGCAGGCACGGCTCAGCGCCAAGGGGGCCAGAAAGGCTCCAGGACAAGCGGGCAGCCGGGGCGTGGCAGGAGAAAGAAGGCTCAGCTGGGGTCCTGCAGGCCTTGACCCTGAATCCTCCATCTTCAGAGGCCAGGCTCCCTCCTCCTCCCCACATTCCTTCTGAGACAAAGCATGCAAGCTGAAGGGTGTCAGCACTCTGCCAGTGAGCCTGCACCGTCCTGGAAACAGGCTGGGCTTCCCAGCCAGAGGCGGGAAAAGGTGCAGCCCAGTAGGCGCCAAGCCTGAACCACGAGCGCATCTCTGTTAACAGCTGGGACTCGGACACTCGGCCCTGCGCTTCCCCCCTGGAGATGAGGCAACACCCACACACGGTCCTGGGGACGGAATGACACGGATGACTGTGTGCAACAGGCTCATGAGGTCCTGAGCTCGGGAGCAGAACGGGCAGCCTCTGGTCACATTCGGGTAAGACAGTGCTGCAAACTCCCCGTGAATCGAACGCCCTGTTCAGCTCCAGCACAGAGCATGCAGTGTTCAGGTGCTTTGTCCCAAGGAGACAAACTACCGAAACAATGGGGAACCATCAAACAGAATTTAAGTTACTGAACGTGGCCTCACTTCTGAATGGCCCAGAAGAATGAAAGAGTAGTCTAGTAATGATGGTATCATCAGTTTTATGAGGATTTTTACCCAGAGTTGTCACTAAAAAAGATAAATTTTCATTAGAAGAACAAAAATTTAGCTTAAGTGTTCTACTCAGTTATCCGAACCCAGTGCAGCCTGCTCTCTCTGTAATGAAGGCGCAGGGCCCCTGACCCACAACCTCACCTCCAACTTCTGCCCAGCACCTGGCCCACCACTAGGATGACCAGCAAGGACTAGGGTGTCAGCTAGGTGCACGGGAGCGCTGGTGAGCGGGAGCGTAGAGAGCAGGGGCCTGTCCAGAGGCCCGAGGGGCGTGCGGGCAACGCGACATCTCGGGGAGGGTTTCCCTCTGACCCTCCCACCCCGACTCCTAGGTGTCCTGAAAGGAAGGACCCTGGCCTAGACCCCAAGGTAGCACGTGTCCAGGCTGCCCGCCCGCCAGGAGCCACGCAGGGGACAGAGCTGGAGGTTTTCAGCAGGAGCAGGACGGTTCACTCACTCCATGAATAGTGCTGTCCGCCTGGCACTTTCCAGTGACGGTGACCATGGGGCCCACCCTGTCCCTTCAGAGACACCCACGAGTGGACAGGCCAGTACAGCCCAGCAGACAAGCCTGGAAGGGCAGACCTGCTGACCAGCAGTCCCCAGGCAGACCTAAGGTGGAGGACAGGGAGGGGCTGGAACTTAAACTGACCCAGGTGGGTCGTGGGGCTTCCAGGAGTCTGGAGCAAGTGTGAGCACTGAAGTGGAACTCCTGTGGGAACAGGCAAGCATTCGCAAGGACCAGGCTCCAGGCCACAGGCGGGGGGCGGGGGGGGGCACCCCCCCCCGAGGAGGAATGGGGTGGGGAGGCCTGGGCGCTGGCAGTGACGTGGAGCAGAGCTGCCCCGACGCCGGCTCCTCCGGGCCTCCCAGGTGCCCCTTGCAGGACTTCCTCAAAGTTCTGAACACTGGCTGTCTGTCCTGAGTGGGCCTGAACAGAACAGACTCACAAGCAGTCTGCGCTGCATGTTTGCCTGTCTTGACGAGAAGAATCCACACATGTGCTCCACTCCGCCACTGAGACCACTGACAATCCCTTTAGCTGCTCAGGCCGCCCTGCCTCCACGCAGAGCCCTGCCCCCACTGGCGGCAGCTTCCCCAGCCAGCTCCTCCTTTCCCCCGCTGGTTCTAGAGGGCCCTTGCTACTTTGTCCCCAGCAGATGCAGGCCAGGACCCGAGGGCCACTGGGGACAGTCTGTCTCCAATCAGCCCACCCCCCACACCGTCCCTCTGCTGCTCCTCTGCCTCCCTTGCCCTCCAAAGGAGACAACCTCAGCCTTCACCGCCCAAGGCCCAGGCTGCACGCAACAGACGACCTCCAGGAAGTGAACCACTTTCCCCGCGGAGGCAGCTATGCCTTTAAGATTTGGAACAATGTCACTGGAATCTGCTCTGTCCCCTTAGTGCCTGAACAAGTGGCCGCAGGTCAAGGGGCCTGCACTGGTCCCCTTCCCTCCTACAGCTCCAAGGCCACGTCTCATTGGGTGCCCGGCAGTGGGACAGGCTGCATAAGGCCAGATGGAGAGGTGGCACATCTCAGCAGGGCCTCACACCCAGCACAGTGAGACAGAGCAGATCCTCAGCCAGCCTCTGTGAGAGCCTGGGGCCTGGTGGCCAGCAGGTGCTTCTGGCTGGGCTGCAGGGACAGGAAAGCACTGGTGAGCCACTCTAGCACCTTATTGTGCAGCTTGCCACATCTGACACCGAAAGCCTCTTCTACTCCAAGCCCACAACCTCACCACCAAATGACCCCCACAATCTGAGTTGTATGCAGAGCCTTTCGGGGGAGGGAGGTCTGAGCCTAGGACCCCCAAGGACACCAAGAGCCTCCGTGCTGAGGAAGGCTGGGGTGGGGGCGCACATAGCACCCCTCTCCATGGGGAGCCAGCAGCAGCCCGCCTCCACGCCGGCAGAGGTCTAACGGCACAGGCAGCTTCCCTCCCAGCCACGAGGTTACAGGCCTCCCTGCGGCCTCCAGTCCAGAGCCCTGGGACGGACGGGAGAGGCAGGCAGAATGGAGGACAAGCGAGGAAGCTCTTGGCCCTGCAGCCTAGAATGTCTCGACTTCTCCAGAAATTCCAGGCATCAGCTCCCAACTCTGCCTACATTTTCAGGGCGATCCCAGGAGCCCACCAGACAGAGGACAGCGAAGGGGCTCCGGTCATCCAAGCACACAGCTTAAAGGCACAGAAGACAGGTGGCAACACGGACTCAGGCTAGGACTCCAGTCTAGACCCAACGGCCGAGCGATTACCAACCCCGAAGGCGGCACGAGGGCACGGCTCCCAGAACTTCACAGGGCGTTTCAGCACCACAGTCCCACAGCCCAAGCCCAGCACATGTGTGTCTAAGCAAGGGAGGGCCTCACAAATGTGCTGCTTTGGACACATCCCAGTTAACAAAGTTAAGGAAGTGAGACAGGGGATGTCTCCGTGTGACCGTCATAGCACGGACCTGCCTTAACAACGGCTACAGTCACATTTCTTTTCACTGGCTTCTGCCTTTGCTTTGTCCTGAGATTTAGTGACGACAGTGACCTTCCACAGCTCAACAATGAAGACGCTGAGGTCTGTGGTCTACAAAGAAGAGTCCCAGAAGGGAGCTCGCAGGCACGGGGGAAGCTGGGTGGCATGGAGTGCGCACCCTGAGGAGGCCGGCAGGCCGGTCAGCCGCAGGATGAGAGGGGCAGGTGCTTGGAAGCGGGTGGAGGGGCCCGGGCCTCCCAGGGCCCAGCCCCGCCATCTCGGGATGGAAAGTTGGCCAGGGCTGGCGAGGACGTCTAGTGTCTATAAAAATGTTCCTCCCAGGGGAGCCTCTGGAAACAGAAACTCCAAGATACTTTCATTCTTTTCCTTATTTGCCACTCTGAAAAATAAGCCGTTCTTCCCATTCTGAAATGGAATACGAGTCAAAACCTTCTACAGTAAATGGTGACCCAGAGAGAAAGGGCGCTAGATCCAAAATATTTCTCGTTTGGCCAGTGGCCCAAAGTAACTCTATTCTGTTTATTTGGTTTCTCCCCTGGGAGAGAAAAACCTAATCCAATAGCAAGTCAGCCATATTCACCCACATCTCGTAAAGAGGCTTCGGGGCAGGCAGGTTCTCGCTCCCTCTGGTGGGTCCTCCTGGGTGCTGGCCACCCCCCGGCCTAGGGACTCTTCCCTGTCCCCACGTGGCCAAGGTCGAAGAAACTAAGTGCCCACTTAGCTGCACCTGTCCCGAGCGTCCGCCCCACCCCAGCCCCCAGCAAGGTTGACTCCGGAGAATGGTGACGGGAAAGGCCTGAGCAGAACCAGACCCAGGGCTGAGAAGGGGGCTCAGGGTCGCCTGGCTCCACATGGGCTTTCGTCCAGAAGGAGATGTCGGTCCCGCCTGCACCACAGGTCCTCGCCCTGTCATCTTCTGCAACTTCGGCTGCTGGGATAAAAACCAACACCCAGCATCTCAACAGGCTTTCCTGGGTCCCAGCACCTCAAAGGCCTCTGCTTACTGCTCCAAGCTCTGAGCCAAGGCCTCCTGCCCTGGCAGGACCTAGCCTGGGCTGCAATGTAGACAGTTCCCCACGTCTGTTCAACCTCCTCTAAAGCATCGCTGAATCCCCACTTTGGGAAGACAGGCCCTTTTCTGCAGAAGGACCCACTTCAGAAGACTGGACACACTCCCAGTGTGTAAATCCCACCCAAGCAGCCTGCCTCAAACAGACGGGTCTTCAAGACTCCTGGGAGGTCTGCACCCTCTCAGTGCACACCTGCTCCCACCTTCATGGAAGACATCTCCCGAGGAGGTGCACGCCCCGCTCAGGAAGACACCTCCCCAGAAACAAGACCAACGAGGTGAGAAGGGAAAGTGGAGCCCAGATGCCCTGCGGAGGCCCACGACAGAGGCTGGCACAAAAGCCTGAAGGCGCAGAGCAAGGAGAAGGAAAGTGCACAGGTTTGCACACACTTCCTGAGGCCTACCCCCAATGGGGAGGCTCTGCACGCCCTGGAGGTACGCAAACACGAGATTTTAGTGTTTCCCCAGACAATCCCTGAAGATGAGAGAGCACGAGTTTTAGCAACGACTCCAGATGAAGCATCCGCAATGCTTCTAGGACCAGTGAGGGTGCTTTTCGCCCTCTGACATCAGTCTACCAGCTGAGTGTCCACAAGACACTGCTTTGCAGGACACACCCAAGGCCAGCAGCACGAAGGGGCAGGGCAGGGGGGCACGTGGAAGGAGGGCGATAGGGGGCGGGCTCTGGGCCCATGGAGTCCCTGGGGGCTCCCCCCTGACACTATGTGCACGGCTTGGGGGTGACAACATGCTGGCTTAGGTGAGCTAATACCCACTAGGGGGCCCCAATCAGGCCCACCCTCCTGGGCTTCTCCTGGGCAGGAGCTGCCTCAAAGGCACAGGGGAGGCAGGCCTGGCTGCAGCCCTTTGGGAGCCCCTGCGCTGGGGCTCCAACATCTCCACCTGTGCCTGCCCCCCATCCCTGGGGGAGGCGGGGGCCTGAGCTCATGGTCCCTCTTGCTTCCAATTCCGTGCTAGAAAGATGGGATCAGGACAAGGCGAGGAGGAACCACAGCGCCTGCGCAGTGGTGGCCTCCCCGTGCACGCACTGGAAACAGGCCAAGGAGGGCGCAGTAAGCACTTACCTCACTGCGCCTTTAAATACATCCCCTACCTAAACCATCTTAAATCCTTTCCAGAAGAAGGTGAGTGTAAGCAGTTACGCTCAAAGCCATCGAGGTACAAGGGACACAGCAACCTGCATCAGTCTGCACTGTCCCCAGAAGCCTGGCCACGACCCCCGACCCCGCGGGCAGTCCGTCTCCCGTCTTCCTTCTCCGCAGTCTGCCAGGAGACTGTCCTGCGGCCCTCTTACCCACAGACCTCCCCACAACACTGCCGTCTTCTGTCTCAGGCACACCTTCCCCCGACAAAACAGAAGTATCCAACCCTCCCGAACCACCTACACCCGCGTGAAGGCAGCCAAAGTAATGTAACCATCCCGTCCGCTGCAGGGGGTGGGGTGTCCTTCACCGTCTGCCGAGGGGCTCTGCCTTCAGTCTCTATATGGGCACTATGAATGTCAAAGGCACGGCAGACCAGGACCCGAGGCCGCTGACCCTAAGGAAGCTGTTGACCTCTCCAGGCCGGGAGCACAAGGCAGGGTGTGAGCACTGGCCCTCCTCTCCCACTTCCCCAAGCTCTGATCTGACCATTTAAGACCATGCACCAAGGGCACCCTCATCACAGGAGACAGGCCTGCAGGGTGGCAGGAAGCCTGTAATAGACACATTATAAACTCAGCACACCTCACTCTCCCTTCAAGACTAATTTTAACAGGGAGAAGACATAACCGCAGCTACAAACCTTCCCTTGCGGATATAATTTACAGCATCATGACTCAGCTGCCCTGATGGCCTGACAGGTGAGATCACCTGGCTGCGTAATGGCATAGTCATGAGGGAGCCGCATCTGGCGGGGGAAGGAGAGCGGCTTTAGCACCCAATCCCCGCCCCAGGGACCACCCTCCTGGGCTTCCCTCCCCCAAGGCCCTCTGAGCCCCTCCACCGGCCTGGCCCCCCTGTTAACCCTTCACAGCACGTCTGCAGTTCCCATTTCCTCCTGGGGAGCATTTCCATGGTCACGATAGCCCAGCTGGCTGAACCACCAATTAAACACAGTTGACTACAAATAGAAAAATTATGTATTCGGTTAAAGAGGTTATTTCTTTGGGGCATCTGGTAAGTCTATCAAGAAAAAAATTCAGGCCATAAAAGGGTCACTGTACCACCTCTCACCACACCACCTCCTCCAGGGCTGCAGCAGGCTCCCTGATGGGCCAAAGGCCACTGGGCTGGGGGCTCAGGCAGGCAGCCAGGGGGACCCTTAGCAGCCCCAGCACCTGCAGGCACCAGTGGACCACTGGCCCCAGGCCTCCCAGGGCACAGTCCCCGAGGGAGCCCCACGTGGGGACGAGCTGGGGGCCCCTCTGCTCTCACATTGCTCCCACCCACTCTGGGTCCCGCCGGGGCCCCTCCCAGCCTGCTTCCAGAATTCCAACCCTCCCAACTGGATCTCAGCCTCTGCTTCTAAGCAGGCCAGCCACTCCCTTGCCCCAGCTCTAAGCCGGTCCCCCAACCCCAGCACCAGGGACCCAGCCCCCACACACAAGGAACCCACAGGCAGTGAGTACGGCCACCAGAACCACCTGCTCTAGTGGCATCTCCTTCTGTTCACAACCCTCCCAGATTCCACGGCCCCTGCCAGACAGGCAGCCAAACGTGCTGCTCCGGCCCAGCGGTCAGCACCCCTGCCAGCCTCGCCCAGAGCTGCCTCCCTCTGCCCCAGCCCGGTCCGGCCCGAAACTCTTGCAGGTTGAGGTGCTGGCTCTGCCCCGCCACGAAGGCATGCACTCCAGCATCCAACACAGGATGCACTGCCCCCATCGGGGAGGTCCAATTTCCCCCACTGGAGCTCACCACTCCCTCTCGGGAACTGCAGCATCTCTGTGTAGTACTGAATCTTTAGCTGCTCCATGTGGGTGTGTAATTGTAGCCGAAAGTCTGAAAGTACTTCCTGTGAGCCAATGACTATTCTAGCTGCTGTGCATATATTAACTCACTCACAGCTTGCAACAGTCCACTGTGGTGAATACTAGTTTTAGCCCCAATTTACAGATGAGAAAACTGAGACCCTAGGCCACTTGCTCAGAAGATGCAGGATTAGAAGTGCTGGGCCCACGGTGCTGCCTCCCCGCGCTGGCGAGAGACCGGGGGGAGGCAGGAGCCTGCATCCTCCTTGTCCAAAGAGGTCAGGCAGGCAGCTGGACACAAGCATCTAGAACTCTTGCTCACGGGGCGGACAGGCAGCAGGTGCACGCCCACTGTGGAAACGTGGCCTGTGAAGGAGCAGAGCCCCAGGTGGCTGCGGGGGGGTGGGGGGTGGGGGCAAGAGACGGCTGTGCTTGTTCCTTTCAAGGAAGAAATTAAAACCAGGTCTCATCAAAATTCTCAGGTACCACAAGCTTTACTTCACCCTTCACACACAACAGACAACCACCAGAGTGACACCTGCAGTCGCAGGGATGTGACTGGACCCGTGGCTTCCCACTCAGGTGGGACTAATCGCTAGGGCTGCAGACGGGGTGACAGACACTGAGAAGCACCACAGCTGGAGGGCTCTCTGCACCTGAAGAGCACGGCGACACCATTCTGTGAGTGGGTGGGACTCCAGGTTCTTCTTGGCTTAGAGGAGTGGGGCTGGAAAGGATCTCACATCCTGGCCAGAGAGGAACTCAGTGGCCCCCAACCAGACCTGCGGGGCCCCAGGGGCCGCTGCCTCTGCAGAGGGGCCTGGAGGAAGTCCTTGGCCCTCCTGCTCGCCCAGGGAAACAGACTCGGGGCAAAGCAGGCCCTCCGCTGACCCTCCCATTCCTGAGTCAGGAGTCAGCCAAGCACCCCTCTGCCCAGCCGGCCCAGGGGACGCCTGGCACTGCAGCTTCAGGCCCTCCACCACAGCCCTGCAAGACACGCTGTCCCTCATGTCATCAGTGGAAACGAGCTGGTGAGGGTCGGACAGCTAGACACGACATCCCCCCAAAGAACACTCAGTAAGGGAAATACGCATCATGGTATAAGACTATGCGTTAGACGCCTTGCATGTGTGTAACTGCGAGCATCACACGTAGTATGCCACACTTTGTAGTTAAGTAGACATTATATATGACTTACCATAACATAACACACATACATATGACGGATTCCATCGCACTACAACACTATGCCATATATAAATGAACACACTGGTCTCTCGGTATCCGTGAGGGACTGGTTCCGGCACTCCCCACGGGCACTCCGGTCCTTATCCTATAAAACTGCATTATATAGTTGGCTCTCTGTATCCCAGATGCAGAACCTGCAGATGTGAAGGGCGGACCGTATATTTTAAAGCCAGGGCATCTACAGGCCGTGGTACACATCTGGCTCTGGGGTTAACTACACAGAGGCGCAGCGCAGACAGCGGCCTATCCAGCGGCCCCTCCTCAGCACTGACACCAAGGTGCCTTGAGCTGCAGCTGCACGCCTGACCCTTCCACCTCTGCTCGGCTCGGGCCAGGAACTCTACCTGCCACCCCGAGTCTGACCTCAGTGTAACACTGCTCAATTCTTTTGGACAACCTTGACTCTCCGAGGCTCTCACTGCTAATTTTAACTACCCCACATTCCCCACAAAGTAAACTGGAACATCCCAAAGTCACCGTCACGACAGCATCCCACTGCCGCCCTAGCTGGCACTCTGCCCTCGGCTTCTAGACTCTCCAGCCCTGAGACAGATGCCCCACCCCGGTCACAACAGCCAGGAAGCACCTCGGGTCACCGCCCTCAGGGCTGACCTCCAGCCCAGCCCAGCCCCTCCCAGAGCTGCTGGACGACAGGCTTACGCGGGATTCCAAAGACAGACCAGGCGGCCCACCCTGCGGGGTTGCAGCCTGGCCCCAGACAGGGCTCCTCAGACAGGCGCCAGAGGACCATCCCCAGAGGTGTTAGGAGACCCACGAATGCTTCCTAGAGGACACACAAAGTGGAGTCTCTGCATTTTTGTGAGAAAGAGGCCCAGAGTCTTCACCACATTTCCAAAGGAATACATGCCCCCCAAGAAGGTGGAGAACCACTCGGGGAAACGGGCAGGGGGAAGCGCACACAGTCACACAAGTGGCCAGAGGGAGTCTTGCTGTGACACGGCTGTTACATCACCTTTTCATAATTTTTCAAAGTCAGTCCTTCCTTTTGTAATTTCCTGTAGAATTTTATTGAGCAATTTAGGTTCAAACAAACAAAAAAGGCAGATAAGAACAAAGAAAAGCAGCAAGATGGACTCTAAAGTTAGGAAAAACTCCAAGGGCCAGCCCAGAGCATTACAGAGCTGAGAATTTTCTGAAGCTCAAACACACACACCTGGTGACATCAGACAGCAAAGATCAAACCACAGTTTCTAGAACTGACCCTAAAGGAAAGGACTCAAGCACACACCGCTACGAGTAAAGGCCTGCCACTCTGTCAGAGGAAGTGGAGCAAGCCAGCCAAGCCCTGGCGTCTGCAGCAGAGTCCCAGATGAACGTGACTTACTCGGCTCGCCGGGGTGACAATGGGCTTGTTTTGAGCCTTCTGTGTATTGCATTAGCGCATTCATTTTGAAAAGTAACCCAGGACAGACCCAGCGGGGGAAAGACTGAGTGAGAGAAAACAGGTCAGCAAAACACTGGTCTCATGTTTCATAACCAAACACGAGCCGCCCTCCACATAATACCTTAATCTGATCCGCACACAGAGTTCAGATGAGGGGTCCAGGCATCGCCTGTCTCCCTCAGACCACCTCGCCCGGCTCCGGAGCTGTCTGCCAGGCGCTGGGACCACAGCTCAGACCCTGATCTAGCCAAGGCCTCATCCAAGCTCCCCCTGCACACTGGGCGCACACGCACTGCGGCTCCCCAGGTAGCTCCAGGGCTGCCCTGCAGAAAACGAAGCCCACCTGCAGCCCTGGAAAATGAGAACGCGGCCGTCACCCATGGGGCTTGAACACATGCTGAGCAAGGTCACGCCTGGGTCCTGGACCCCGGAGCCTGCCCAGCCTGGGTTTCCCAGCTACACTGCCAAGACCCCAAGTTACCCTAACCCACAGCCGTCAGCTCCCGCCAAAAGGGAGCCGCGCCAGGCAGCAGGAAGGCCAGGACCACAGGCAGGTGCACTGCGCCCAGGGGCCGAGCAGCAGAAGCAGGGGCTTTGGGCTCCTGAGCTCCCAACCTGACAGGTCACCACTGGTGGACCAGGCCCCTCCATGGAAGACCACCCTGTCTCCCACAGACCCTCTCTCGAGTGGTTCTGGTCGCTGTTCCTTCCTGTGCCCCTGGGGCCAGGCTCGGAAGGCTCCCAGCAGCAGGCGAGCCCTGCAGAGCGTTACCCCCACTGTTGGTGTCCCTTAGCCCCGCCCACCCCTCGTATGGGCCTTTCTAAACCCCCTGGCTCTGCTGAGGATGCCATCTGCTTCCTGCCAACAAGACAGAACAGATACAACAGCACACCACCCCCACCCCACAACACTGACACACACGCAGTCACCATGGGGCGTGGAAACCCGCACCCCTACGCGAGGATGATGGAGGGGCTCGGACGTTCTCCATCAGTGTGTTACCAACTCAAGACAAAACCTGTCAGTCTGGAAACTGATCCTCGGCTACAAGACAGTAAGTAGGCTGTGTAAGCAGATTCGGAGACAAGAGGCCTGTGCCCTCAGGGCCCAAACTGACCGGGAATCATCGGAAATGGGTATCAGACAGCCACAAGCGTGGAGTCACTTGGGTCAGTGCAAGGAAAATGGAACCTAAAGGCAACTCCGCACAAACTAGACGTGCAAGCCCCGTTCAGTGTAAATTAGCAATTCACTATGAAGACAGCAATTTACTCATATCACACACACAGCGTGGGGAAAACGCATTGTGCTCCACAGAGTGCAAGATGGAGCCACAGAGGCGCCACTGCAGACAGCCTTGTGTGTTCCCTTTGGGCTTGGCTTCCAGTGTTGTGGGGAGAGGGCAGTTATGCTTAGAAATGAATGCAGCGTGTATGAAACAGTCCTGCAATAGGAACATAATGCAAATCTAGACAAGATCTTTCTGGGGTGAAATCTGCAAAAGAAAAAGTGAGAAAGAAAGATCTGAAACAAAGGCTGAGGATTCCTGGTTTAGGGCTCAAGACCAGCTCATGGCAAAAATAAGAAGGGGCCAGGCCAGACTCTGACCAGGAGGGTCCTGGGCCCAGGGACCAGGGTCTCAGGCGGCAACCCCTCCCCTGCACCCTGCGCTGGAAAGCTAGGATGGTGTTCCAGCAGGGCCAGAGGGCACAGGCCTGCCTCCACCCTTGAAAACAGGCAGTGAACAGAGGTCTGGGGTCGCTGGACACAGGTCTTGTCCACCCACCGCAAGGGCACGGACCTGTCTGCCTTTGCCTGATGTCAACTCCCGCATCGGCCCCGCGCCCAGGCCGCAGTAAGAGCTCGTGGATGCTGACTGAGTAAGCGGGGGGAAGAGGGCAGTACAGGGAGTTGGGGGGCAACACCAATCAGAGCCTGTTCTGGAATGCCCGGGCCTGAGGGGCAGCAGAGGGAAGCGGAGCGGGGCAGGGCTCAGCACAGGCAGGACACAAGGTCCCTGCTGGTCCAACCCAGGACCCACGGAGCCCTAGGGGGCTTCTCTGGCCAAGGGCACATTAGCACTGGTCCTTGCAGTGACCAGCCATAACTCTAGAACTGCCATTGTGGGGACAGTGGTGGCGTGACAGGTGCCTACTGACCACAAGCTGGCATCAACTATGATCCCAAGAGACACCACATGGCACACACAAGGTTAACAGGGACTGTCCCTCAGGCCCTGGCTCAGACAAGGGCAGGTTAGCCTGGGGAACAGAGCCACTCAAGGGCCCCACTTGGACCCGCTTCAGACTCTGAGGACAGGCAGGCGTCCAGGGGACGTCAGGCACTCCCCCAGGCCGGGCAGCACGGACAAGAGTTGACTCCCAGGTCAGCATTTACCGGGCACCTCCCGGGGGCTGGCCTGCACCTGGGCTACCTCACTTCATCCTCCAGGGCACTCCAGCAACTGGGTTCACAGGTGAGGACCATGACCTGCGAGCAGCAGCGAGGACCCAGTCACCCCACCCACCCACCCAGAGCAGGGCACAGACCTCCCAGGTGGGCTTCAGGAGGGCCCCAAGCCTAGAGGTCGGTCTTCTGCTCAAAGGCGCTGGCTCCCAGCAAGGGAGGCGGGCCGCGCCACACACAACGGGCAGGAGGGGGCACCAGTCAGGGTGCAAGCGAGCCACAGAAGCCGGTGGGAAGGCAGCCCTCGGGCAGCGAGGCCCAGCGTGACCAGGGAGTGTGGACTGGCTGTGGAGGGACCTCGGGCGCTCCCAGGGCTTCCAGACAGTTCCAAGTTCCCCGGTCCACGCCCCACGCCTGTTTCCAGATGGAGGCCCTGAGGCTCACAGAGGTTAACTAGTGGGTCCCAAGTCACAGAGTCCTAGGGCAGGCAGCGGGTCCCAGCCTCTGCGGGACCTCCCTGCTCCTGGCCTGGGCTTCCTTACCTGCTATCAGCTGGCAGGTACGGCCCAAGTTGGTGCTTGGCCAGAATTCCCAGAGTCATCAACTTCCAGTTAGGTGAGCCGCGCCAGTCTCTCAGTCTCGTTAACATAGGTAAGGATATCTCACTTTAAAAATGAGAATAACATTCATCAAGGGCTGTTTTAAGCTTAAATGTTATCAGAAGCTCGGTGTGCAGGGCACGGACCTCAACCACAGACAGGTCTGAGGGGTGGCTTCTCCAGCCCCCCCACCTGCTACTGTGCAATGGAAACCAAGGCAGGGAGCACCCAGCTTCCCTTGGGGACCCCTGGTAGGGGCAGGCTTCAATCACGCAGCTGCAACTTCCCGGTCTGAGCTCCTGAGCTGCCCCCAAGAGCCCCCGCCGCAGCGAGAGCTCGCAGGGACCCTGAGGACAGGAGCTGTCAGGCTGCACGCAAATGCACTCAAGCTGTATCCACCCGGACGTGCCCGATGTACACACTGCTGAAGGCAGCTCCTTCCCACCAACCAGGCCGCAGCAGCAGGGCAGTCAGGACCCAGAAAAGCCACGCACAGCACAGAGTGTTTCTAAGTTGAAAGGATCTGAGAAGCTCGAGGGCGCCACACCACCCAGCATGTGTCCAGCACCCACCCCAGTCTGGCCTTGTCCCCCCCTTCCCCCTGCTCTGGCACAGAGCCCCTGCCCCCCTCAGCTGACCTGGCGGTCGTGCTCTGGCAAGGCCATTGCCCAAGTTCAGTGGTGTCTTGGACCTGGCGGCAACCCAGGCAGGGTCGTCATTCATCAAAATAAATGTGGTTGAAGGTGTGTCCCTCCTCCACCATCCAAAGCAGCAGCCACATCTTCAGACCTTGACAGTCAGGCTTTATTTCTGCCCAAGACCGTGATAAAAGCCTCCACTGCCAAGAAGCCCTCCCTAAATACGCTCACCTGAAGATGGTAATAATTCTTCCGTGTGTTCCATGAGCACTGCACCATCACCCTTGTTTGTGTCTTATTCTTCAGCTGGCACCTCTGCTTAGGCTAAAACTGCTTTTGCATCTCCCACTGTCCCTTATACATTTTCCAGCAGAGATATTCAACCAGAAGATAAAATTCCAGGTGGATTTCTTACGGTCTCTGGGCCTCAGTTTTCTCAACTATAAAATGGGGATACCGCTCCTGTGTAGACAGTTGGCAAATTCAGGCATGAACTCTGAATCTAGGTGGCCCATCACAGAAAACCTGGCTCATGTACATACAGGTGCTTGATACAGGTCCGAGGGATTCCTGGGGGCTGTGAGGACCCCGTAAACACTCAGAGAGGATGGATGCCACCCAGGCACACCAACGCTCACAGCGTCAGGCCCCCTGGTCTTAATGGCCACTCCATTCATCAGAGCTACTGATGGGAGTCTCCACCCTGCTCACACAGGGGCCTCAGGAAGAAGCTCAGAAACTGCTCCTTTTGGAACCTTCCTTGCACAACCCATGCGTTTTAGGAAGTATGAATCCCCAGCTACCCCTGCCCCTGTTGTTAAAGTCAAGTGCACCCAGGACTCCCAGCCTATAGAGCAGCAGGAACTCCCCTCCAGCCCCCACAGCGAGCCCCCTGGCAGGGGCCCTGGCAGGGCCGTGAAGAGGCAGGCCTGGGACCCCAGGCCACGTCTGGAGTGCTCCGAGCCCAGCAGAACCATGCAGGCAGGGATAAATCCCCAGATGGACAAGGGTCTGAGCGGCCACAAGGAAGCCCATATCAACATGGTTAAAACTATTTCCCCAAACCATACGGGAGCCAGGCAGAAACCACGGCCTGCGTTCACCTGGCTTCCAGACCCTCCCACAGACCCACGGAACTGAATTGAAAGCCTATCTGAACTTCACAACCACGAACAGACGTCGTCCACAGGATTCTTATCAGTGCACGGCCTCTCTGCAGAAGTCACTCTAACAGTCAGGGATAGACCAAGGACTGATAACAGGCGGCAACACTGCCCGTCACCGAGAGCCTGGCCCGCGGTGCCCCGTCACCTGCATCGCCGTGACGCCCCACGAAGCTTCTGTCCTTTCTCTCTCAGTTTTAAATCGTCAGTGTAATGGTCACCAGCCAGTTCACTTGTTGAAAAACGGTCCCAGTTTTACTTTGCATTCAGCTGATGTGAAAAGCTGTTTCATTCTGCAAAAACTTACCAACATTGTGACACAGTCACAGCACTGGAGAAAGTCATGATCCCCAAACTTCAGAAACACATGTACTCTCGCCACCCGGTGACCACAGCTTTCCATCTGGATGGAGGGAGGCGGCCCGCAGCCCCAAGGCTGACAGCGGCCCGCAGGAGACCCAAGGCCTCAGGCCCAGCACCCCCACGGGCAAGCTCCAGGGCGAGCTCCCAGGCTCGGCCACTTACTGTGTGGCTCTGGCCAAGTTGTTTAACCTCTCTGTGCCTCTTTTTCCTCTCTGTAAAATGCAGCAGCCTTCCCCGGGCTGTTAGAGAATAAGCCGACTGCTCTGCACAGCCCCAGCCCTCTATCAGTTACTTCTCAGGGCCTGCGAAGGGCCAGGAACAAATACTCATTATGTTCCCCAGGTTCTCACAGACATTGAAGCTCGGAGCAGCGGGCGGCTTCTGGGCCAAGGTCACAAAGGCCGGGATGGCCCAGCCTGGGAGCTGATGCTCCTGGCACAGCACTGGGCACTACAACGCTCCTGCTGCAGAATAAAAGGCACAGCCCCGCCCCCCATCCTCTTAAGAATTAAGAACACATCAGACATCTGAGTACTTCAAGGCTGTGCTGACAGCCACATTTTAAACAGCCCTGAGCTTCCGTTCCGCTCCCGTCCCACTAGGCTTGTTGAGCCCACGCCGGTAAATGGGAGAACAAGACAGCCTCAGCCCCACCTTCCCTCCCCAGCATCACATCACGGCTGCCTTCAAATGGGCACGCAGACCGGCAGAGGCAGCCCTGGCCGTCCCCTGGGAGGACGGGCTCCATCCAGCAGAGGGTAGTGGTGTGCAGGCCTTGGTGGGGAGGGCCTTCGTCGGCCAAGCTTTTAATGCAGCGGGTTTTACAAAAACAGGCATCAGAAAGCACTGACAGTTCCTGCAGTATTCCGGCAGGGGTGGCAGTGGAGCGAGCCCACTACTGCAGCCAAGCCCCAGGTGAGGTGGTCATTTCTGGTGACCCCACTGGGCAGGGTCACCGCGCGCCCCGGCTCCATGTAAGCAGCCCCAGCCTGTCTCTAAGCCCTTGTTGTAAGAGCCTTAATCCTTGATTTTAGCATCAAGGCCTGAAATGCCAAGAAAGCACAAACAGGGATTTATGCTTCCAGGATCAACGGAGGTGCCCACTCCAAGGCGCCTCATCCCTCCTCGAGCCGGGGTGCGGTGGCGGTGAGGGGCAAGGCCACGCTGCCCGGCCGCCTCCTCCCCAGTTAGATGCCCCACAGGGTTCCTAGAACGAGATCCTGGAACTAGCTCGCTTATCTCTAGAAACAAAGGCACTGCCTCACAATCTGGGGAAACACATGGCGTCCCGAGTATTTACAAGTCCGCCTTCAAAGTGAAGCTTTCGTAAGTGGACTCTCAATGGCCAGACCTGGGGACAGAAGACAGGGAAAACTCCAAGAGGACCCACGTTACCAAAATCCAAAGAGCCGGGCGAGCAGCTTGCCTTTGCCCCGACAAAGCGGATCGAGCAGAGGCCCCGAGTCACCTGGAACCCCCACATGTCATAACTATCCCGTGACACGAAGCTCTAGAGCTCTCAATCCAGAGCACTTTCTGTTTCAGGGCATGAAGGTGGAGCAACGTGTTGTTGTGTCTTAATTACTAAACTTACTTTCATATCAGATTTCAATTGGCTTTTAGGCTACAAACGGTCAATGTTCATGCTTCAAGAGCATCTCCAGTTTACCCAAGAGCAGCGCAGCCCAGCACTGCCGAGCAGCTCTGAGCGAGTTCTTGGGAACTGACGCCAACCTCAGCCCACCGCCCAGGGAGAGAGAGGCCCCACTCTCACCAACCCGGACCCGCCAGGCTCCTCTGCACCCCTAGGAGCCTCTCACAACCCAGAGCGGCCCCCACCCCAGAGACAAGAAGACAACACTCCCCTCCCGGAACACACTCACTGTTGCCTGGAGAAGGGAGACAGGCAGAGCAGGCTTACTGGATTCCTGCGGGGCGGAAACCTCTTTGGAATCCAAAGCCCAGCCAAGCAGTCTTTTCCGCTTCTAACACCTCTTTCTGGAAAATTAAAATTTAACTCAAAGCACAATTCTACATGCTTACATTTTAACCCAATCAAATAAAAATGCATTGCCAAAAACAGATAAACAATAAGGTCCAACTGTGTAGCCCAGGGAACTATATTCAATACACTGAAATAGCCTATAATGAAACAGCAAATGAAAAGGAATATACACATATTTACATGGACACCTGAATCACTGCGCTGTGCACCAGAAGCTAACACAACATTGTACATCAGCTACACTTCAATTTAAAAACACGCGTTGCCATGAGCCGTAGCACACGTACTTACGGGACGTGTCATCTCTTGCCCTTTGACACAGCCCATCTAGAAAACATGTAATTAAACGTTAAAGCACACGTGGGCCAGCACTGATGTCATAATTTAATGAAGTGGCGAAGAGTTCTTTACCCCTCCGTCCACCAAGCACAGCAGTGTGATACGGCAGAGGCATTTTCCAGCAGGTGTCAAACGCAAAGACGTCCCCGGGGTTCTCAGGCGCGGGCGACTTTGAGAAACAGCCTACAGACCTTCAGTGTTGAAGTGCCTGAGACCTAGGTTGCCTCCACACTCTCCCTTCCCCTGGCAGAAGGCACTCTCTCAGGGAATGTTCCTGTAGCAAGTGCATACCTGGCGCCAAGGGCAGGCGGACAATGCCTCTCACTGAGGCACTTTAAACAGATCTCCAACCAGCTCTGTAAGACACACTCCTCCAATGTATTTTTATTTTGTGCATTCAGTAATTATTTATCAAGATCAATACATTTTTGCTTCCATGATCAATTTTGTACTGATGACATTTACAGTGACAAAAAATTCTTCTGGAATTAACAGAGCCTTATGATCATAGACATGCTTTAAATTGCAGTTTATGTATATTTTTGCAACAGAGAAGTGTGACGAATGATCAATAAAAGGCTTTCAAGTATAAAAGTGCATGACACTAGAATAAAACTCCACGAGGGGAGACGGAGCAAAGGTTCAGGTTCAGGAAGAGAAGATGCCTGGGTGACAACTGTTAAGAACAGTTTGCTCCTTTTTTAACGGGTGATGCAGGTTATCAAATCGTTATGAGTGTTCAACATTAAAACTTAAAAAAATTTTTTTAACATTAGAAACTTTTAAGGGCAATATAATAGTTATTTTAAATGTCTACGTATAATAAACTGGAAATTACATCTTTTACGCCAATTTAATATTAGCAAGAAAACGTTTAGATGTCAGCTTAAAAATACACCCAAAGTTCTTCAGTTATTTTACAGAACAGGAGCAAAAGTGTCTGAAGATCTCTTCTTTGAGGCAGCGTTAACTCTGATGTTGTCCTAAGGTAACCGGTCGCAGTGATGAAAGGACCGCCTACTACTCACTCAGCTGGTGCTCCCCTCCCCCCGCCCAGTGTCCATGCCCACTGGACAGACAAGCTCATCCCTGCTGCAGAGATGTCAAAACCCCTCCGCTCAAAATAATTGATGGAAAAAGGTCCCCTACCCCTTCCAAACCAAAAGTCGTACTCTTTTGGATAAATACATTTTCCCAAAACAGTGACTGAAATGTTGGCAATGAGGAGCTTATTTACTGTTTTCTGGCCTTACAATGTCCAGGTGGCTGCTTAAAACTGAGTAGCAAGATCTGTATGAAACAGTACAGCCACCACTACACCTGGACTAGATAATAAGGACCTGTTCCAATACTTCTTTACCTGTTTTAAGGGTCTGCTATGAATTTTGCACCCAAGATTTCCCTTTCTTTGAAACGGGAAGAACCTGGTCGCCGACCAATTTAACTGACTCCAGGATTTAAAGGCAGAACCCCAGGAGAGGCCCCTCCAGCAAACTCCAGTAACTCAAAACCAGCTGCACCACAGAACCCCAGGCTGGAAGGTACTCCCCGAACGCAGCAAAACAGAGCGCCTTTCGGGCACTGGTCCAGGAATGCTGTTCTCCTCTCACTGCCAGCAAAGCCCTTCAGCAGGTCTGGGAGGATGCAGACATCAACAACCTAGGTGGAACAAAGCTTCCCTCCCCGGGCTTCGGGCCAGGCAGAGGTGGGAGGGCAAGACAGCCACGCTTCGTAACTTGAAGTGGTTCTGCAAATCCCTCCAGCTGCGAGGGGATCCCACCCTGGGGCAGTCAGCACCCCCACTCCTGCATTTGGGAGCCCCCGACAGACTCTGCTATTTACTCTGATCACCTCTACCTCGCCTGGGCTTCCACACCAGCCAGAACCCAGAGCCCTTCTCACCAACCTTGGGGATCTGTCTTCTTTCCCAAATCTCTCTCAAAAAGCTAGCAGTGTGCTTAACTCAACATGAGCATGCTCAACAAATGACCCAGGCAGGCCACCTGACCACACTTCTGACGTCCTGGGAGGCTGAGGTGGGAACTGCTGCGGGAGGGCCGCTGGGGAAACCAGGTGTAAAAGGAACATCTGAAAACAACCGGGGATGATGGAGCTGTTGCCTTGCCAGCCTGTGGATCTTAATCTTCTTAAAAGGCCTCGTCTAAAAGTCACTTGCCAAGAAAACAGGTTCACAAACACTATTAGGCCCCCAGTAAACATTTCCAAAGTCACTGCTACCCAAGTGGCAGTGGGTTGAAAAACGACCACTGTGTACACTGGTCTGGCTGGAGGCAGGAAGATTCCTCTGCGTGTGTATTAAAAAGGTCCACCATCTCCCAGCTTGCTCAGAGTGCCTCATTTCACAAAGGCTTAGCATTTGATACCTTAAAGGGGGAAGAAAAGCCACTAAAAGCACATTTGAAAGTTCTACGTTTAAAAAGATCCTTGTTCATTGATTTTGGTGGGATAATTAAGCTAATCTAAACAAGCGGACCTTGTTTGGGTGTGGGTGGGGGAGGGGCCGCGGGCCTGGCCCTGGCCTGGGAGACCCCGCGGACAGTGGGACTCGGGCTCTGGCTCTGGGGTCCTCTACCACCCCCTCCTTTCTATATGGCCGCTGTTAATCTGAGAGGCTTTTCTCCTCTGGTCAGATTTCCACTCAGCAAAGCTAAATTGCTCTCCTATTGCCTGGCTTGGAGTGGAGGCCATCCCCCCAATGGTGTTTCGCGGAGTGCACCTTCATCCGCAGAATGATGCTGCGATTAAAAAAAAAAAAAAAGCTGGGAAACCAGAGGACGCGGGCACGGGACAGCATCCTCTCCCGACCTCTGTAGGAACGCGGCTTCCAGCACATTCCGGCTCCGTAAATTACAGCCCCGGCTCTGCCAGGGGTGTTCCCGAGGAGGGCACGGCAATTTGGGGTTGCCCGCCACCTACGGCGCTCACCCAGACGCCCTCAACCCTGTGCCACGCTGAGAGGCTGTTAGTCACAAACCACCCCTGCCGGCTACGCAGGGCTGGGCTTCTGGGCCCCACAGCAGGAGCAGGAGAGGGCAGAGGATGCAGACGAGTGACAGGGACAGATAGGCACCACATTCAGAAAATGATAGCACAGCCAGGACTCCTGCAAGGCCATCCTCTCTCCTCCCCACCATCCCTCTGACAACATGGATAAAACCAACGCAACACCAAGGAAACTAGCTGCTGGCTAAAATACCTAGTTGGGTTCCTTTCCTCCACTGGGGATGGGGGAACTGCTGTTGCCGCAGCCCCTCCTCCCCTGCAGACCTGCAGGGTGGGATCTCCCGGCTCCGAGTGGGCAGAGTCCCGTTCCCAAGCTCCTCCTGCCCCTTCCCACTCTCTGATAAGCAAAGTTGAGGGTAGAGACAGCCCCAGAAGGGTGGAAACTACAAGCCACCTTGGAGATTACCCAGTCCCATCTCTGCTCCGCTTTCACCACACGACATGGGCCAAGACTGCAGCACACAGCTCTGCAAGGGAAGCCAGCAACCCTCAAAGGCCCGGAGCCCCCCAGGCAGCCGCCCCAGGGAGACACCCAGTCCACACACGCCCACCACTAAATACCTAATATGCATTTCAAATGCATCTCCATCAAGCCCCATCTTTCCTTTACAGCTGCTGCCCATAAAAAACAATTAGCCTGCATGGGACTGAAATTCCTGGTTTTTAAGACCACCTATTCCCCACCCCCTCTCCAGAAGCACTGGTGTCCTTCAGCGGCCTGCGTCTTCCCACCTGGGGCCTGCAGCGCTCCAGGGCACAGCTGCTGACCCTCCCCACCTTCAAGCAGATTATAAACACTTAACTCTTCCTTTTAGTATAGAATTCAGATCTAGCAGCAAAGTGAAGAGTATGCATTTTTTAAAGGAGGCTAGAGCTACTGTTTCTGAGCCCCAGACATTTGTTACATTTCTTCCTCAGTAAAACAACCCTCAGCTTTTGATTTTCTTCCTTTTTCTCCTACTATAAGCAAAGAATGGAAGAGATGAAAGATTCCCCCACACCCTACCTGCCTTTTGTGGATGGGAGAAGGGGAACGGCTGCAGGGAAGAGCAGGGCACACTCGCATAATGCCGGGAAGATCGATCTGGGTTTTCCCTGGAGAAATGGGCTTCGATGCTGACGATCATTTGACCCCAAAACAACTGCTTCAATCACTCATCTTCTAAACCCTCCTCCCTTCCCAGGCCTTAGGCTAGGAGATGCCCCAATAACCAGGAGCGACAGGGCCTCTTCTGCTGGAGTCAGCTGGGGTATCCGATGGGGCTGGGTGGCTCAGTCTGACCCATCAGTGCCCCACTGGGAAAGAAAAAAAAAAAAAAACTCACACTCCCTAGATCAAGTGCTCCCCTGCCACACACCCAGAATCACTATGGTTAACCTGGAGGCTGTGCTTTTTCCAAACCAACACCCCTCCCATTTTGACATACACCCCCTGATAAAGCCCTTTGCTGCTCCCAAGGAACCCGATCAAGAGCAACACACCTTGGGGAGGAATGGGTTAAACTCAAGAGCTCTGGGCAGCGCAGGCAGCACGGGAAAGGGAAAGTGGTGCTGAGACGCAGATAACGTGCCGGGACTTCTGCAGAGCAGGAGCTCTGGACCTGGTTGCAGAGATGCACTGGCCCCTCTCCTCCAGGGGCAGCTTGGCTGTAGGAGGTGTCTTCAAAGGGACAGACCAGGGGACAGTGCAGATAAGACAAAAACAAGCATAGCCCAGGAGGCAGCTCCGAGCCCCAGGTGTGGAAGCCCGGCTAGGCGGGCTGAGGGCGTGAGTGTGCTGGGGGTTCAGGCAGAGGCGACAGAGGCTGAACTCTCAGAAGTTGGTGATGTCAAGCCGAGGGTGCAGGGCAGGGTCGGATGGAGGAGCCAGGCTTCCCTCCAGGTAGAATAATTCGAGGAGACAGGGGTGGGGATGCTGAGGGATGGGACCAGGGCAGGGTCCGTGGGAAGGTGCACACCGCAAGGAAGGGCCCGGGATACTCCAGGAGGCCGGGTGGGGGTGGGCGGAGATAAGGAGGGGCAGGTGCAGTCCGGGTGCAGAAAGGAACAGGTCAAGGACGGGGGCGGGTGCCCAGCCGGCTGGCCGCGTCCTGGACGTCTCCTCCCCGGGGAAGACATGCCAGGCAGCCAGGAGAGGGACCCGGAGCTCGAGGCCGCAGCCGTGTGGGGGTGGGGTCAGGGAGCGGCAGGTGCCGGGCACCCAGGTGCGCGGCCGGGGGCGGCGGGCCGGCGGGGCGGCCGCTCACCTGTCTCCTCCGGCCGGGGCCGCGGGGCGGCGGCGCGGCTGGGCGGCCGGGCCGGGCCGGGCGGGGACAGCGGGGGCGCGGCGCTCCGGGGGCGGCGGCGGCGGGGCCCGGCGGCGGCTGCTCCTCGGCCGGCCGGCCGGGCGGTCAGTCAGAGAGCGAAGCGGGCGCAGAGGGAGCGCTACGAGGCTGCGGTCGGCGCGCGAGGACAACGCCGCTTTATCAGGTCGGAAACAGCCGCCTCGCGCCGCTTCCGCTGACGCAGCGCCGGCCTGCGCTCATGACTATGCAGCAGTCGCCGCGGGGGGTCGGGGCGGGACCTGCGTCTCTCGCGCCCATTGGTCGCCGTGCGCCCCGCCCACCACACTGCCCCGCCCCTCTGGGCGAGGCCCCGCCCCTTGGCTGGCCCCGCCCCTGGCCCCGTCCCGCCTTCTGCCTGTGGGAAGGGGCTGCTGCGCGATCGCAGCCCCCGCTCCTCGCGGCCTGAGCAGCAGACCCTCATCGAGAGCCCTGAACCCCGACTCCGGTCGCGTCCCTCTAGGTAGCGGCGGGAAGGAGAACCTGCAGCCCCCGCCTCTCCCCACTCCTCTCTCTCCCCAAACGCCCTCCGCGCAGAGGGGCCGGGAGAGCCTCGCGCCCGCCAACAGCCTAGCCCCTCTGCAAACACCCTCCTCCCAACCTTCCGCCCCCAGCCCGTGATGGGCGGGGTGGGCTCCGCCCCTAGGTGCGACCGCCTTCGTACCCAGCTCTGGGTCTCTTACAAAACCCTCCTACCTCGCCATGAGCCGTCTCCCTCTCCCCACGCCTCACGCATCTTCCACGCTCAGTGCGCCCCTGCCCCTTGCAGCGGAGGAGCGCCCTGGAGAGCTGGGCAGGACCCCAGACCCCGAGGCTTCCGCTCGCGGCCCGACCCATGCCAAGGGCACGGATCCCGTGTCACCCAGCAAGTAGAATGGCTATACTCCGTAGGATGGGGCTGCTAGGAAACCCTGGGGACAAGGTCGGGAAAGGAGCTTGACAAACGGAGAAACATGATAAATTGGGCTGAGATCAGACAGCGCTGCGCCTATGTCAGGGTTTAAGTGGCTCTAGAGAAATTGCTTCACCTCTCAGAGCCGCGGTGTCCTCATCTGTAATATAGAGATCATAAAATCCGTCTCATGGGGTTGCTGAAGGTATTTAGAAATAAAGGGTGCACTGCACAGCCTCCAGAGCAGTAAAAATGGGGAGATCTGACAATATTAAGTGTTGACAAGGAAGTGGAGCAACTGGAACTCTCATACACTGGTGGGGATGCAAAGTATTGCAGCCACCTTGGAAATCTGTTTAAAAGTACTTGATTCTATGTAAAGCCTCCTAGATGCATACCTTATATGATCCTATTTCTGTTCATAGCAGCTCCATTTTTAATAGCCGGAAGGTAGAAGTTGCCTAAATGCCCATCCACCATAGAATGGATACATAAATTGTGGTATATTCACACAAAGCAATGACAATGAATAATCTATAACTACACACAGCAATATGGATGACTCTCACACATGAGGAATAAAAAAGTCAAACCCTAAAGCATGCAGGATTCCATGTATATAAACTGGTAGACGTGTAGGTAAATGGTGATAGAAGTCAAGATAGTGATTAACCTTGGAGAGAGGGGTGCCAGAGCAAGGCCTCGAAGGGAATGTCTGGCGTGCTGATTACACGGATGTGTTTAGTTTGTGACATTTTCTCCAGCTGTGTATTCATCACATGTGTATGTGACACTTCAGTGAGGGCTTAAAAAGAACATCAGGAGTGTATAGATAAAGAGCAGAAAGTGGCACCTGACGTGTCCTGGCTGCTCATAACTGTCTATCTACCTGCCCTATTGGGTTTTGGCTCCTGTGTCCAGAGGACGGAGGCAGAAGTAATTCCGGCAGTCCTGTGTGCCAACTGCATGGTCTTGGGCACCTGACTTCATCTTTCAGAGTCCTCATCTATAAATGAGACTTCTGATAATACGTTGCTCACAAGTCAACGTGAGGATTACATAATGCTTTTTCAAAAGGCTTCATAAAAGTAAGGAGCACAGAGTAAGGACTTAGTAACTTTGATTATTCGTTAAGCACTGGTATTCACTAAATGCTGTATTTGTTGAAGCTTCTTTATTTTCATTCATTCAACAACTGATGACTGAATGCTTGCCACGGGCCATGTACTATGCCAGGTTCTAGGTAGGACAAGAGCTGACAACAGGATCTGCTCTCTCTCGGTAAGGATGCCACAGTGGAGGGGGAAACACAAATACCCATCAGCCGTAGAATGGATGTATAAACCGTGATACATTCACACAACGCAGTGACAGCACAGACAATGCAGCTTACCAGCCACTGCAGCCACGGAGCCCAGCAGAAGGATCTGACCAACGCTGGGTGCTCCATAAATTTCTGAAGCAGTAAATGAATGAAAGAGATGGGATTTCCTTCTGTCATCTGGAGCTCCACAGAGAGATTGGACGGAGAGCAAAATTAAGGAAAAGTATGGCCCCAAAGTGCACTTGCCCAAAGCTGCACGTGTGTATGTATGTGTGTATGTGCGTAAGCACGTGCACTAGGGCCAGGGCAGGGCCACTCCACCAGCACTCCATCTCAGCCTAGCCAGCCAGGGCCTCATCCAGGTGCCACCACCAGGAAAGGTGTTATGGACTGCGTATTTGTAACTCCCCAAAATTCTTCTTGAAACCTTACCTCCAATGGGATGATATTTGGAGGTGAGCCCTTGGGAGGTGATGAGGTCACGGTAGGGGAGAGCCCTCCTGATGAGACTCGTGTCCTTACAAGAAGAGGCAGGAGAGAGCTTACTTCCTCTCTCTCTGCGTGCGTGCACCAAGGAAGGCTGTGTGAACATAACCGGGAGGAGGCCCCCTCAGAACCCGGCCTCCCCAGCCCTGATCTCGGATTTCCCGGTGTCCAGAGCTGGGAGAAGCTGGTGTGCATTGTCTGAGTCAGCCAGACTCTGCTACTCTCATTGCAGAGGCCTGAGCTGGCTGAGACAGAGTGGGAAATGTGTCTGTGGCCTGTGGCCCCACCATCTAGCCGCCCATGAGGGCCTAGGAATGGGGCCAGCGGGGCCTCCAGCAGCCTCTCCTCACTCCCTGTGGAGTGACTGGGCCCCCAGTCCTGTGAGGAAAGAGCTTGACATGTGGGAAGTCCTCTTGTCCTGGGCTTTGGCCTGGCTCCAGAGCAGGGTGTGTGTGGGCACCTACCTGTCACAGGTGTGCAACCTAGACTCAGAAGAGCTCCACTCCTGTTTTACTGCTCTGTTGTCACTCTTTCAAGTCTTAATAATTTTAAACAAATTATGGAGCCAATCCTGTGTCCTCATTTGTAAGCATTATGACCGGCAGGGACACTTGTGGGAAGTGTCCATGGCCTCTTGTGCAAACTTGCCTTCTCCCCACCTCCCATGGGGACCCTTGGAGCAGGGCTATGTCTGCCTCCTCCATGGACTTCCAGGGCCTAAGAACTATAAAACTGTAACCTTGATAATTTCTGGATATTCACCATGAAGCACCTCCTCCAGGAAGCCCTTCCAGGTGTCCTGCCTTGGAATTATGAGTGGCTCCCTCCTGTAAGCTCTGAGGCACTCTGCCCCTTCACTAATCATTTCAGACTATTGAGTTTTGGCATTAACTGGGCATTTTCTGTCTCTCCAGTGGCCTGTGAGCCCTGTCCAAGGGACTGGCACCAGGTCAGGTTCACTGACACATCCCAGAGCCTGACCACAGTAGGGTTGAAGACATGTTTGGAGGGAGAGAGGACAGAGAAGAGAGAGAAAAGCAATTTCTAAGTTAGGGCCCATGGAGAGACTTTGGGGAGGTGTCCACGGGCGCCTGAAACAGCATGAGCCAAGCTTGCCTGGGTCCTTGCTGAGGACTGGACCAGGTGTTCCATGTGTTTCCCACAGTCACACGCCTACATGGGTCAAGAGCTTTCATCTTCATCATGTGACCCGACCCTGGTCAGGACACCCGCATCAGAGGGCATGAAGCCCCAGTGACACTTAGCATCCCTGATTCTGGTGCCGGGAGACTGGGAGAGGATGGGAGGGTGGGGCAAGATTCAGAGCAGGTCAGGGTTTGAGAAGTGGAGGGGTGACCAGCAGATAGGCCCCAGGGGTCCCAGGATCTGGGTTTGAACTTTGACTTCATTGTAAATGAGCCTGAGTCTGTGAAATGGAGGGGACCTTACCTGGAGAAGGTGTAGATCAGGAGCACAGACAGGGAGCACCCCTGCCCGGGCCGAAACCCGGACTGGCCCCTAACCAGCTCTCTGACCTTGGGCAGGTCCCCTCAGCTACACAGACCTGGGTATCCTTAGCTTTCAGGAAGATGGCAGTTCCTGCCTGGCAGGGCTGTTAGGAGAAATGGATGAGGCCGTATCCATCAGTGAGTGAGCACCATCTCGGTGCCCGCTGAGCACTTCCCAGGGGCTGGCGCCGGAAGGGAGCTGGTATGCCTGGAACTCGGTTGACTGGATGGCTCAGATTTCAATGTGATTGAAACAATAAGCCTCCTTATTCACTGAGGGCCTACTGTGCGCCTGGCCCCCTCCCTATCTCACCAGATCTCTTTGGGGAACTGAGATGGGAGCTCTGTCCTGAGACTGTAGTCTGCCCACGTAGAGGGGCCGCGGGGATGGCGGGGGTGTGGGGGGTGTGGGGGGTGTGGGGGGTGTGGTCAGAGAGCCAGCAGCTGAATGAGTATCAACCAGACAGCCCTTTAGAGGGTGCCTCCTGTGCTCCTTTGCAAACCTCTCCTTTGTTGTTTAAGCAGCAAACACTTTAAAAACTTCTGTAAAGTCCCAGGATCTCAGTGAACGTGTTCATTTATCAAAAGGTATTTCTGAGCCCCTGCTCTGAGCCAGGCTGGGTTCTCAGGGCGCTGGGTTCCAGTTCTCTGCCCGATAACCACTTCCCTCCAGAATGGAAATCATGGGGGCAGATTTCCCCTTCTGCCACTTCCCCGTGTGACCTTGGGAGAAAGACCTCATTTCTGTGAGCCCCAAGGCAACACAGAGAGTCTTGGAGCCCTCAGAGAATGCGGTGTGGACTTCCTGGGATGCAGGGTAGGTGGGCCCATGCCCTACGGTTCCCAGATCTGCAGCACGGCAAGGTTCCCCGATTGCCCGTGATAAAACATGAGACCTCAGAGGACACTGCCTGCCCAGCTCCAAGGGGGACAGAACCATGGAGGGACCTCCAGGTGCTGAAATTGTCAAGAGCGCTTCAGGCTCCCTGGGGTGATAGCGGTACTCTGGGTCATACGACTTCCCAGAGTCAGAAGGCTACCTAGGGTCTTACAGACACCTGAGGTCCTTAGATACCCAGGGTCATAGAGCTTCCACAGGTCGCATAGCCACTTGGCGTCATATAGCTTCCCGGGGTCATATGGCTATGTGGGGGTCACACAGCTTTCCAAGGTCATGTGGCTTCTGGGGGTTATGAGGCTTCTCAGGGTCATATGGCTCCCTGAAATCACACAGCCACCTGGGTTCATACAGCTACCTGGGGTCCCATGGCTGCCCAGGGTCATACGGCCTCCCAGGGCCATATGGCTATGCAGGGGTCATCTGACCATCTGGGAGCACATAGATTCTTGGGGTCATATGGCTCCCTGGCCGTAGGCTGACCCATGGCCATGTGGCCATACGTTTCTGAGTCGTATGGACACCTGGGGTCACAAGTTGGAAATTTGGGCTCCTTCCAGGTCATTCTATTGCTTCTGTGTCCTGAGTGAGCCCCACTCAGTCCTGAACCTTCCTCTCCTCATCTGAGAGGTGGACAGGATGTTGCTTCCAGAGCACAGGGCTGCAGCGAGGGGCACGGGGGAAAGGATGCACATGCAGCCACACTGGCTGTGCCCCGTCAGCAGCAGCAGCACCAGGGTGACCAGCTGTGGCCACCGGAGCAGCACTTCCCCACCTCCCCCAGCCTGGGGGAGTTCCCCAGAAGAGACCCGGGCTGGTTTTCACCAGGAAGTGGGGAGGGCCTTCTAGCTTGGAGATTGGAAAACGCCTGGCTGGTTCGGACAAGATGAGCGGGTTGGGGCTGGGACGGGCCGGGTGTGGGGAAGATGTGCTGAAGGGGGCGGCAGGTTCCCTCCGGGCGGGGAAGGGCGCATGGATGTGACAGGCCATGCCTGTCTCTGCAGCTGTCTTAGTCCTACAATTAAACCTGCTAAATAAGTGAAACTTATTATTTTAAAAAAGAGGGCAGTGCTTACCCCACCCCAGCACCCACCAGAGGAGTCCATTTTGATGATGGCTCCTTAGGCAGCTGAGTCTCATAGGGGAGCCAGCACGTTCGGGGATGCAAAGTCCTACGGAGGGGTTCACAGAGCCTTAAAGAAGGCACACTCACGCTCGTACGCACGCACAGACACACACACACAGACACACACCGTGGCTGGAATCCCAGCCTCTCAATTCCTTTCCCGGCCCAGGCCTCAGGAAAGACTGGGGAACAGAACATCCTCCTGTCCCAATACCTGTGGGGCCTGGAGTCCCTGCAGGAGCCCCCAAGTGTGGGGCAGTCCGGGTTCTTGCGGGAAGGGGCCCAAGAGTCCTCAGGTGGGGACAGCTGGGTGCCAACCCATCTGGGTCCCAGTCCTTGCTTAACCCCGTCCTTGCCAGCATCACACGGGCGCCCTGCTCAGAATGGCCCCATGCTTGGTTTAATGCATCACCACTGCCATTCTGCAATTCCAGATAACTTGTGACCAAGGAGACCCAATATTTCATTTTACCCTAAAAATTGTGTAGTAGGTCCTGGCTGTGAAGGAGTCTCTTTGCTTCTCTGTGCCTCAGTGTTCTCACCTGTAAATTGGGTACCTGGGTTCAGTGCTAATGTCTGTCTGGCTTGAACTCACGAGCCTGGGGAAGGATGAAGAGTGATCGCCATGATGGGCTGAACACCAACCCAGGCCCTGCCTGGATAAGGTCACCTCTTGCCTGCAGTAGCCCTGAGCTCAGCGTGTCAGCATCCCTGTCTGCTAGAAGAGGAAACTGAGGCACAGAGAGGTAAGGTGGCAGTCCTGGTGTCCTGCAGGGGGCAAGTGGCTGAGCTGGGATTTGAATGCGGGCTGCCTGGCCCTGAGTCCTGGTGTCCTCCCCCAAGGTCACAGAGCCAGGAGCTCCCGGACTGTCAGAGTGAGGAGAGGCTGCAGCCTCTGCTCACATCCCGAGTCCACTTGTCAGGATTGGGGTGGGGGATGATCAGGGTCCCTTCAGCTCAGCCGTGACACAAATGACCAGGGTGACCTGGACAGGAGGCAGGGAGCCAACTGCCTACGGCAGGTGAAGGGTGGGGCATTTGGCAGAACTTCTCAGAATGAAGGGTGAAAGTAGGTGATGTGTGGGGCCACTCCACCCAGGGCCTCTGGCAGAGGCCGCACCTGCTGATGTCAACAAGGGCAGGGTGGGCCCCTGGGGTGTTCCAGCCAGCTCATGGTCTCCAGCCAGGACTCCCACCCCCACCCCTGCTTTGTTGGCAGCTCCCCTCAGTCCTCTGAGTCTGCTTTCTCTCCTCCTACCTTCGTTCCTCCTACCAGAAGTGCCCACCCTTTTACTTGTGCCTCCTCCAGGAAGCCCTCCCAGACCACCCCAGTGCACAGTCATCCTGGCCTCCCCTGGCACGTGGCAAAAAATAAAGCTGGGCTTTGATTGTGTTCTGAATTGCTATGTACAGAGAAATCAGCACTTTATAAGACACTTTTCCTGTCCACTCATAGGAACCATATGAGATCAGACGGTTTTGTCCTCATTTTGCAGATGGGGACCTAAGAGGCAAGGTAAGGGCCTGAGCTTACATGGGGGTGCAGTTGTACCAATGGCTAACACTTGTGGGGACCTCCCTGGGTGCCGAGGGCTGGCCTATGTGAGTTCCATTCATTCATGAGATAAATGTTGACTGTGCCCTTGCTCTGTGCCCCCCACTGTCAGAGATGCTTTGGAAGCAGCAATGAAGAAAAGAGACCAACACAGTCTCTTCTCCTGGAATTTGCCTGCAGCTGGGAGACAGACAAGAACAGGCATTGCAGGGAGAGGAGGCGATGGCAGGTGCTGGGCAGGAGCAGGAGGGAGGAAGTGCTGGGGCAGGGGAGGTCAGGTGTGATCCCTTGCAAAGTGAACCTTGCGGAGAGGCCTGAAGGGGAGAGGGGACAGTCCCAAGGGTGTCCATCCTGGAAGCCATTTGGTCTCATGCCGGGGGCTGGGCATCTCCCTTCCCTCACAATGTGCGGGGGGGGGGGTCTCTTTCGGCCCCTCGCTGGAGCTCTCTCCCTGACCTACCACCTGGTCCTCCCCCTAGCCCTGGCCACTGGATCCGCAACCCTCTCAGCCTGCAGGACAGGCCCACCCTGCCTCGCTGCTCCTGGGCTCCCTGGCTGCGGTCAGCACATGCCCACACCTGGCCGGTTCACCAAGGAGCTACGAGCAAGTGACCCTGTGGGCAGGTGGCAGGTCCTGGCCCTGCTCACAGAGGCCCACTGTCTGGGGTGAGGGGGTCAGGGTTAGGGAGGAGTTCCTCCCCTTCCTGGGCCAGGCCAGAATCGGCACACCCTTCAGAAATGAGCTAAAATAGGACTGCCTCCTGGTTCCGCTGCCCTCCTGTCCAATCACACACATTCACTTGTTCACATGGCTGTCCATTCAGCAAATAGAACAGACTGTCTAGAGGTGCTGGGGTCTCACTGAGCACGTGTGACACAAAGTTTTCACTCTCAGGGGGCTTGTATTCTAGGGGTGAGACATAGCAACAGGTACCTAATGGTTATCAATACTCCCGAGAAAAAGAAAGCCGACGAAGGAGGCCGGGAGGAGGGGTGCTGTCACAGGGCTGTGGGGTCAGGAGGCCTGGCAGAGGAGGGACACACTGAACTTAACATTTTAAAAGGTCCCCAGGCTGCTGCCTGGAGAATGCCTATGGGCCTAGGCAGAGCAGGGGACCATGGCGGGGCAGGGCTTCTGTGATAGTGCAGGGGAGGGGGGACAGGGAGGGCGGGGGGAGTGGGGGCTGGACTCTGGACGGAGTTGCAGGATGGGATGGTGGATGGGAATGGGAAGTGAAGGAAGTGATTACGAGCAGTGAAAGTTTATCTAATCATCCTTAAGCCTCAGTTTTCTCACCTGGTCGTTGGGGTGCTAGGGCCTCACTGCCCACCTGGGCTCTAGGGAGGAGAAGCCGGGAGAGTGTGGAAAGCCTTGCCGAGACCTGATCGGTGCTGGCCCTGGTCTAGCCCGGGGCACAGCGCGCAGTGGGTGCTTTACAATTGCGGTTTCTTATTTTTCAAAAGGAAGTGGTAGAGGGTCATGCTGAACCCAAAGGCAACGAGGAGCTGGCGATGGGACTGGAGCCACTGCGCTCAGGTGGAGGCAGGCCATTTGGGGGCACAAGGGTGGCAGTGTTGGTATTGTCTGACCTTGTGGTCAGAGAGCCCAAGAGGAGCTGCCGTGGGTCACTGGAGTCCAGAGCCAAGCACAGCAGCCTGACCCCACTTTCCGGTTGGTGGAGGTGCCGGGAGGTGTTGTTCTCCATGGTGCTGCCTGAGCTCCTCCGGCTCCAGGGAGCCGAGCGCTTGGGCCGAGCCCTCAGGGCCACCCCTTGACAGGCTGCCGGGAGGCAGGCAGGGAGCAGCGGGGGCGACTGAGCGGCGTTGCCCAGGCCAGCAGGGAAGGGTGGGGGCAGCAGGGTCGGCAGCCGCTCTTGAATCTGCAGGCCTGGGAAGCCGCCCAGTCCGGGCTTAGCGCTGGGGCCGGGGATGGAGCTGAGCTGAGACACCTTCCTCCAGGCCGCCGGTGAGGGAGGGGTGGAGCGGACGCAGAGGGGTCATGACTCAGGAAACAGGGCCAGGCTCAGTCAGGGAGCAAACAGGGTCGGCTTCAGCCGGTAAAACCAGAGCCAGTGGTAAATTGAAGGCAGGATCAGGGCTTAATGTATAACCAGGGTCAGGGGCTCGTGTCTGAACAAGGTTAGGTCTTAGCATGTGAACACGGTTGAGGGCTCAGTGTGTGACCAGGCTCAGTGCTCAGCGCTCATTCCATCAGCAAGGTCAGAGTTCAGCCTGAGGCTGGGATCAGGGTTTAGTGTGTCCCTAGGATCAGGGTTCAGAGGGATCAGGGCTCAGTCTGTTACTAGGACTGGGGCAAGTCTACACGTGGGATCCCGTCTCCGCGGTGACTGACAGCAGGGCTCAGCATGGGGCCCAGTGGAGCTGGTGGTCTCGAGGCTGATGTGGCAGCTACAAGCCAAGGTGGACTCAGGGTCGCGTGGCCTCTTTCCTTGGCACTATTCAGCCCCATTCATCTTTGTCTCTCATTTAAGAATCATCTATCTGTTCGGTGCCAGGCGTTGTTGTCAGACTCAAGGTGCTTCAGACTCAAGGGTCACCTAGCTGCCGTCCCAGCCCTAAAGGGCCTCCTGTTCCCCAGGTGCTCAGCCAGGCCTCCACTGGTACAAGGTACTCTGGGGCCCAGAGGAGACCAGGGATGTATTTCTGCCTGGGACTCGAGGCTCCCTGGAGAAGCCTATGAAGGCTGCTTCACTCGAGGGAGTGAGCAGGAGGGCATTCCACGCAGAGGTACCTTGAGCAAAGGCTTGGAGACAGGGCAGCTCGGAGCAAGGCAATCTGGTTGCCAAGGTGCCCACTTGACCAGTGTCAGAGCTGGGGGCCTCTGTGGACGAATAGGGACCAGTCCCCAAAGAGTGGGTTTCAGAACAGCCTTTTTGGGACAGGAAGCCACACTTGAACAGGCTCAGAAGTGGCCCCAGCCAGTTCCCACCAGGTGACAGGGTGGTTGTTTTGGTGGGCACTCCCTGCCCTGGAGGCCGCCCACAATGGGAGGACCAGACGCAGCAGACATTGGGAAAGAATGAAGGTGCCTGAGGCTGACAAGCATGGCTGGCAGGAAGGGGCGGAAGGCGAGGGAGGGCGGGTGGCAGAGGCCAGGCCCGCAGAGTGGATGAGGCTGCACACGGCCCTGGGAGAGCCACTGTCAGCAAGGGGCATGCAGCGGGGCCTGGGACACCTGTGGGACTTGGCGGCGGGGCTCCCAGCTGAGCATCCTCTCTGAGTGCTCGGTCAACAGGCCAGGTACCTGCAGCCTGGAGGCCTCCCTGTCCCCATCTTGAGCCTGCAGACCCGGGCCTGGGGCTGTCCTCCTTCTGGTCTGCCATCTATGCAGGAGTGTGCAGGGCAGGGCGGGGGGACCCCGGGCTGCTGGACCCCAGACTCCCACCTGCCCAGACCTCAGCTTTGACATCCTGTCTGGCCCACTTCACACACACCTTTGCCAGTGAGTCATTTTTTTAAAAGCACAAAGGAAACAGATCTGGCCACTGCTTAACACCCTCCTGGTTTTCCTGCTCCTGACCCCTGGCCCAGGCCACCAGCTACTTGGGAACCTTCCCACAGCCTGGCTCAAGTACCCTGACCCTAGAGGGCAGCCACTGGGCCAATCAGGCTCTGAGGGTGACAGTGGGACGAGGGCTGCTGCCCCACGGCCCAAGGAGAAGGAGAACGCAGAGGCCCGACAGTAGGGAGGACTGGGGTGCAGGCACTGGCTGGGGAGGTGGTGGGCTCAGAGGAGGAGGTCTGCAGACTGGAAGGGGGTGGCCAGGGTGCAGGCAGGCTAGGGTCCTGCGGGCCAGGCCGGCACGACTACCACAGCTCCTTCAGTCCTCAAACAGCCCATTCCCGGGGGCCAGGTGCTACCATTCTTCCCTTTGCTCAGATGAGGAAACTGAGGCCCAGACTAGTCAGGTGACGCATCTGAAGTCACCCAGCCATCGGCAGAACCAGGGCTCAACTCCAGGCCAGCGGACCCAAGGGCGGGAGCTCCAAACCCCACGAGCTTTCAGGACCATCGAGAATGGAACCGGTGCTGGGCAAAAAGCTGGATGTGGGGCAGGGGCACATCTGAATTCAGAGGTGGCTGGGCCGTGGGGGGGCTGGTGGGTCCTGCCTGCTGCTCCGACTCCTGCTCGGGCACCTCACCCTGGTGCGAGTCATCACTCTCCTAGATGGAGAGTTGCTGAGCCTGAGCTCACCACAGCCGGCATTTAGGGAGCGTTAACTCTGCACTAAGCCCTTTCCTCTCTTGCTCATTTGAGCCTCACCCCGCAACCTGAGGGCCACGTTCTGATCCCCCTTGATGGATGCAGAGCAAAGGCTGAGAGTGGCGCAGTAGCCTGGCCCCATTACAGTTGACAGCAGATCTCTGACCCTCCGTCCATCGCCCTCGGCTGTCCTCAAGGCCAGGAATAAGTTCACCCTTGTCCTGCAGGGGTGGGCGCAGGGGTGGAATGAGGCCCACCCAGTTCCCGCCCAACCTGCTGGGTTGGTTTGGCCCTGCCAGTGCCCCACACCTGGGGAGCCCTCCGGTGCCAGTCTCCCCACTGGCTTCTCTAAGAGCGGGGACTTGCAGAGTCAGCTGTGACTGTGAGAGGGGCAGGTCCTCGGGGGACCCTCCTTAGTCTCCGGAGAGTACGAGGCTCAAGGAGCCAGGCAAAGCCTCAAGTACGCCAGCCTCATGGGTGAGCAGGTGTGCAGTGACGGCCGCCCAGGGCCAGCACTGACCCCAGGGCAGGTGTGCCGTGGGGGGGCCCTGCCCAGGACACAGCCCCGCCCAGATGTGGACAGGTCACATTGCTGGCTGGGGCCTCGATTCCCACATCTGCAACTTGAGGCAGTGAACACCTTCATGGAAGCCCAGGGAGGGGTTCATAGAGTGCCGGCTCTGAATGCAGCCCCAGGGCCCAGCCCCACAAGGCTCAGCCCCCTAGTTCTGGGGTTGAGTGTCAAAGGGCACAGGCTGAAATCTGACGCAGATGTCCAAGTACCCGCGGCCCTCTGCTAGCTGTGAAGTCGGACGTCCTGCATCCCCTCTATGTGCCTTGGTTGCCCTACGTGTGATGGCACATGGCACTTGCACAGGTGGTGGGGGGCAGTGGGTTCTCTGGGACCCCCAGGGTACCAGATGGGGATCCGTGGCCACACACACACACTCTGCCCTCAGACCCACAGTTGAACACACTCATACACGAGTGTGCACAAACACTACACACTCACCTACAGTGCCCACAGATCAGCCCGGATGCCACGCCCCGCTGGAAGCGCCCGCCCACCTCCCCTGCACACAGTGCGCATGCCGGTCCTCTCCCCCAACTCACGTGCTGTCTCTCTGTCTCCCATGCCCCGTCCCAGGCTCACCTGAAAGCCAGCGCAGGTGTCTGCTCTGCTTCGCTCCCTGTTCCCTTCACCCTCTCTGGAGCTCACGTCTCCGAAAGGGTCAGCCCCGGGTCCAAGGGCTTAGGCAGCATTAGAGAAACAGGAGCCAGCCAGGTGCTCAGCCAAGGCCCTCCTTCCTGCTGGGGCCACAGTGGGGACGCCCACAAGCTGAGGTCACTTCCCATCCATCCTCCACCTGAGAACCCTGCAGAACTCCATTCACCTGCACCTAGAGCCCTGTGGACCCCCAGGCCCCTCAGCAGCCCGGGGAAGTCTGGGGGCTCCTCCTTTCGGGGTGCCAGTCTGCTCCTCTGCAAGGGCTGCCCTGCCCGCTTCACACTGCTTTTGCCACCCAGAATCCTGGCTCCAGTGCTCACCACTGTGTGCCGTGGGGCTCCCTCTACCACAGTCTCCTTACCTGTGAGATGGGGACACATGATAGGACCCACCTGTGGGCCAGTAGAGGACTAATGAGTGAAGTGCCGGCCTCACAGTGAGGACCCACCAAGGAGGGCAGGTCCTTCTGATCCTGGCAGAACGTTGCCAGCTTTGGAGTCACACAACTGTCCCTAGTCACTTGAAGGAGGCCTCTGCGTGTCCCTTGAGGCCCCTTCTCCAGGACTCTCCCAACAGTGGGTGTGAGGAACTGTGGAATTCACCTGCTGTGCCTCGGTTTCCCCATCTGTGAGATGGGCTAGCATCCCAGCATAGGACTTGGGTGGAGGATGTGAGAGTAGCTTACACAAAACGTCCTCAATAAAGAAAAGCAACAATGGAGCCAGTAGGGATGTGACAGACTCTTTATCCCCAAGGCCACAGCACCTCTGAGATATTTGCTCCTTCTGGATGCTTCTCAGACTCCTTGATGCTGTTGGGGAAGTTTGAGCGTCCTGCTGGGTCTCTGCAGTGTAACACCCTCAGTAACGCAGCACCTGGCCCGTCTCTGACTCTGGGGTCTTTGGGGCAGAGAAGGGTCTTGTGCAGCACATGGCAGGCCCTCACTGTGATCCTCAGAAGAGTGGAGGACACCAACCAGAAATGATGGGCAGCCCGGTCCCCACCCCGGCTCACACCCATGTGACCTCCGATGGCACTTGTGAAGGAGATGCTGCCACCCCACTCCCCAGGGAAGGTGCTGAGGTCCCGGGCTGAGTGGCTTGCCCGCCCTCCACCCAACAACCCCTGCCACAGCCTGGCTTTGAGCCTCCCGTGCCATGGCCTGCCTCCCGTGGCACAGTGTGGGACCTGCAATTGACAAAGATTCTACTCCCACGGGTCCCCCTGGCCCTGCAACCCTCCCAGGGGTGTGGGAGGGTGGCAGGATTAACTCATCTGTGAATGAGGAAACTGGACTTTGGGAGGTGAAAGACTCATCAGGGAAGGTCATGGGTTCCTGGCTTAGTTCACGGGGGCTCTTGGCTTCCGCCTGAGAGGGACTTAGCTCTCCATGCCTCAGTTTCCTCACCTGTGAAATGGGCAGGGTTGTAATGCAGGCAAGGGCGCAGCCAGAGCCTACTGGAGCTTGTGTTACTACGACCAGGGCTCAGGGAAGCCTGCTGTGAGTGATGTTTGAGCCAGGTGGTATGGAGGGGCTGGTCTCTATTAGCAGACAAAGTAGGGAAAAGCATGCTAACCGAAGGAACAGCATGTGCAAAAACACCAAGGCCTGGAGATCTGCTCAAGGCTGGACAGACCCCTGGGAGGTCTGAAGCCAAAGTGGGTGGGTGGGTGGGGGGTGTGCTGGTGGCCACGGGAGGCTTCCCGTCTGCACTGTGAGGGCACCCAGAGCGGGCCACTGTCAGCAGTCAGCCCCACTCACAATCACACATGTTGCTCCTTCCACTACAGCGCCACCTGGCCCTGCCCATGCCCTCCACCCCATCCAAACTGAACCAAGATGCAACCTCACTCACAAAGGCTTTCCTCTCTGCCACCAAGATGGAACAGCAGGAGCAGCACCATGCTGGGACCAGCGCAAAACCCACAGCGAGGAGGCCAGTGGGGGAGACTTCCCTGGGGGAGTGCCTTCAAAGCTGGGACTCAGAGTGAGGAAGGCCCTGGGGGGACAAGGAGGGGTGGAGGGCTGAGAGCCTTCAGGTCAGACCCAGCCAGGCCTGAGGTCCAGCCTTGCTCCGCCCTTCCCTGACCTCCACTGAGCCTTATTGTCTATGACCAAGCTGGTCAAGCCCCCTACAGAATTTCTCTAAGTTTTAGAGAGACCTCCTGAGCTCAGCAGAGAGGAGACCACTGTTCACAGCAAGGTTTCCAGACACCCGCTCCTCACAAAGCTCGTTGGGATGCTTACTGCGGGGTTTCCTTGTCCAGGTGCTTCCAGGCACTACTCAACCCTCATTGTTGCCCATTCTACAGATGGGCACCCTGAGGGGGAGAAGAGGCCTGCCAGGGTCCTGGCTGGGAGGAAGACAGTCTCCTGGGCCCAGGGTGGGGCGGCCAGGAGGGAAGGTGCCAAGGCTGCTTCCCAGGCAGGGTGGGACCCGCATGGCCTGTGGGAACCATCCCCCGGGGCCTGCAGGAGAAACACCGATACCCCCCCAGGCGCCCACGGTCAATTAGCTGAGGAGGAGGAGGCTGTTGCAAGGGCCCAGATTTTGAAACTGGACTGTGACAGCTGCCCCGGTGAACTTGCTTCACCCACAGGCTGGGATCCACCTTCTTTGGAGCCTCCCTCCCCCGTCCCTCCCTTCAGGTAACGCTGGTGCCCCTCTACTCCCAGCAGGCTCCTGGACTACTTCCTAACCTCCTCTGTGACAGGGGGTGCGACTCCTCCCTTTTGGGAGTGTTTGGGGTTGAATTGTGCCCCCCAAAGTCATATGTCCAAGTCATAAGCCCTCGCAGGACCTCAGAGTGGGACCTTACCTGGAGATGAGACTTTTACAGGGGTTGTCAAGTTACAATGAGTTCTGGTGACCCTGATCCAACTGACTGGGGGGTTTGGACGCAGCGTCACAGGGAGAATGCAGTGCGAACATGTGAGCAGCCGTCTACACGCCGAGGAGAGAGGCCTGGGGCAGATTCTCCCTCACAGCCTCAGGAGTCAACACTGCTGACACCCGGATCTTGGACTTCTGTCTCCAGAGCTGGGAGACAGTAAGTGCCCACCCATTCGGCCTCCCCTTCTGTGGTGCTGGTCAAGCAAATAATACAGCGAGGCTGTTAAGGTCCTTTACATTACAGTATCTGAGGTGCTGAGTGCGACGTCTGGCAGATGTGGGCCTCCAATAAGTGTGGGCGATCACATTAACATTAAAAAGCCCGTCACGCCCTCAACAAAACGAAAAGCAGCTGCAAGGCCGGTGTCTGGCCGCTGGGGGAAAGCGGGGCTCAGGGTCCATCTCTGAGCCCCCCGCGGGGGAGTGGGGTGGGTGGGGAGGGCAGCCGGCAGCACTGGCAGGGTCTGCTCCGTCACCAGGAGCTCAGCACAGGACTCGGGCTCAGGAAGTCTGAAATTCCTGGCCCCATTTGGGAGCGTGGCTGCCTCAGGGACCCCCCCCCCCACTTAAACACCTCCAACCAAAGCTTCCCAAGCACCTACTGTGTGCCCAGCCCAATGTAAGAGCGTCAGCACTCTCTCTCTCAGCAGCACCACGGCCCTGGGAAGTGGGACCCATTCCTATGCTCCCATTTTATAGATGAGCAAACAGAGGCTCTGAGGTGCGTCATTCAGCCCAACCCCACCTGACTCTAGCACCACGTACCCACCTCTTCAAGCCCAAGCCAGCTGGGCATGGCAGGGGCTGCTGGAGTAGATGAGGGAGGTGGTTGGGGAGCAACGAGGAACGGGTGACACCTCAGTCAAAGGGGGAGCCTGGATCAGGGAAGGGCACTCCCAGGAGAGGGAATGGCTTATGCAGCGCTCGAGGTGGGCTGAGCTATGGCACAGATGGGGCAAATGGGAGGTGGGGTTAGCAGCTAGAAATGGCACTGAGTCACAAGAAAAGTCCACGCTGGGGCCTGAAGGACTTTCTTAGAGAGTCCTCCGTTGGAGACAGACGTTCCCTCTGTTGGTGGTGTGGGCAGTGCTCTCCAATGGAAATGGTATGCCAGGCACATAAGCAACTTCAAATTTTCTAATAGTCATATTATAAAAAGGAAAAAGAAATCACGCAATTTATTTTAGTACATTTTATTTAACCTACTATAATGAACAGTGACTGAGACGTTTCACGTTACTTTTCTCATTCTAGGTCTTCGGAATCCCACTTCCAGCCCACCTGAGTTTGGGCTCGCAGCTAGGGCTCAAGTGCTCAGGAGCCATGGGAGGCTAGCGGTCACCATCTTGGACAGAGCAGGTGTGGACACTGGGCTGTGGGCGCCAGAGCGGAGGCAGGGAGGCTTGTGGGAGGCTACTGTCCAGGGGAGAGTCGCGCTGGCTCTGGCCTCCCTCCTCAGATGCCAGCCCAGGTGGGGCACAATAGGAGGGACTTGTAATGACCAGTCCCAGACTGCACAGAAGGCGGCACCAGGTCTGGGCTCCTTCGATCTGGACACGTCAAATGGGCAGGTCACGAAGTAGCAGCACCACTGCCTGAGCTGGTTTCAGCCCAGACAGCTGGTGTCCCCAGCTGGCTGGGTCACTCTCCCGGCCCCTGCCCACCCCGCCCCTCCAGACTAATGTGAGGCTTCCTGTCTCAGCTGAAGAGTGACCCAAGGCCTGACCCTGGCGGCCCTGGCGGATGAGCCCGGAAGGAGGGCCTCCTCCTTGATGCACTCCACGGCAGGCAGCTGGTGGGGGCTTCCCTGGGGACTCCCTCAGGAAGCACTTCACACACTGGTGGGCGCTGAGCCAGGGCAGCCCCCAGCCGTTGCGGGAGGCGAGGGCCTCAGGGGCAGGGAGGGCCAGCGGCAGCGCCTGGGGCTGGGGGCAAGCCCAGGCCGCCCCTGCGAGAGAGCCGGAGCTCTCAGGGAACACGCAGGCAGGCTGGCAGGCCAGCTGCCTGTCCAGCCCAGGCACGGGCCAGGGTGAGAATTCAGTGAGCTCGTGCGTGCGTGTGTGTGTGTGTCCTCATAAGAGAGCTCCAGCTGTAGCCATGCCATGAAAGTCGCAGGCCGGCTCCTCATTTCTGGTGTGCGGCCTCCTCTCGCCTGCGCTGAACTCTGTTCCCGGAACGCAAGCCCCACTCTGTTCTGGGAGTTACTCCCTCCCGCTCGCTGTTCATCGTCAGAGTGTGTACTGGGGACCTCCAGTGAACCTGGGACGCCTGGCCTTGGGCATCTCTCTCTTCCCTTTTCCCTTCCTCCCCACCCCCAAATATTTATTGAGTCCCTACTATGCGCCAGTCGCTATGCTGGGCACTGGGGATTTAGTTGGGAACAAAACAGAAAGCTCTGTTCTCCAGGAGCTGACAGTCTGGGGGCAGATACCAATCACTTAAATAGAGAGTAAATGCAAAACTGTGACTGTCTCTAGCCCGTTGGAGAGATGCCCGGCTGGCAGTAGAAGGGCAAACAGCAGAGGGATGGGGGCCAGGGGAGGGACTAAGGGGAACTAAAAGAAGCGTGAAGAAGTGGGTGGGATGGGGAGGCAGCAAGTGCAAAGTTCCTGTGGCCCTAACTCTGCGGCTGGATGGTGGGAGGAGCTGCGGCAAGGGTAGGGCTGAGCAGGCAGGACTCCAGGGGTAGGCTGCGGATGTTGATCTTCTCAGTCAAGAGCCTTGAAAGGACTGAGCAGGGTTGTTGTGCTCTGGTCTAAAAGATCAGCCTGTCTCCTGGGGGAGTGCTTGCAGGGAGTAGGTGTGGGGCTAACAGCCTGGACAGGACCTTAGGGACAGAAAAGGGAGAACTAGGTGGCTGCCGCACGCAGGAGGCAAAACGACCAGGCCTTCTGACAGGTTGCACGGGAGGGTTGGTGTGTGCGAGGGTCGGGGGCGCGTACCCTCTCCTCGGGAAGTCCTGGCTCGTGGAGGGCGCTCTCCCCGGTGCTGCTTCTGGACGCCCGCCCCTCCCACCTCCCTAGCCTCCCTCGCCTCCCCCTGATTGGTGGGTCTGGGAGGAGGCCGTGCGCATGCTCACCCCGGGAGGGCTACCCGCCCCCTCTCCCCGCTCCGGCCCGCAGGCGGTGCACCCTCTGCGCATGCACAGCTCCGGGAGTCCCGTCCTCAGGCTGCGCGCCCTCTGCGCATGCCCAGCCAGGGGAGCCTTGCCCGCAGGCGGCACACCTGCACTGCTCGAACGGTAGCTGTCCCAGCGCCCCTGGCGGTGCGGCCTTTGCCCAGCTCTGGGGAGGACTGACAGGGAGCCCACTGAGGCCATACGCCTGAGCACCCTCTCCAATATCCAATGACTCAGGAATAAAGGCCGCATTGGCCTCTCCTTATGCCTTACTCTTTTATCTGCTCATTGAGAATTAAGTTGGGGGAAGTGGGGACGCATCATCCTGTATGTCCCCCCTCCCGCATAGACGGGTGGCGGGCGGTGGGAGGAGCCGAAGTCTAGGGCCAGACCTGGGCTGCAGGAGGGCTGGAGAAGCATGGTGGCTAGATGGGGGTTACTCTCCAGGTTGTCTCCCTTCTCAAGTCCCAGAATCCACGTGGCCCGTGCGGACTAGAAGCTAGTAGACCCCTGATGCACCTTGATGTGTTCAGGCCTTGCCTTCCCCTCCCTGTCCTCACCCCTTCCCTTCTCCCTCCCGCTGGGATTTTTGCTTCCAATTTCAAACATATCAGACAGTATTCCATCTCCATTCCCCTATCCTGAGCTATCTGCTGCCAGACAGGCCCTTTTGGGGAAAATGGAGAAGAACGGATCCACCACCCACTGGAGAGGGGTTTGCTCAGCCTGTGTGAGCAGCGTCTGACTGGGAGACGGGATGGGTTCTTCTGCAGCTGGGCTGTGGGCACGGATAAAGAGGGCTGGAAGTTTAGCGAAGGAGAGGAGCCCTGTGAGCCTGTCCTGTGCCTGTGTGGCCAGGGGCATCCGCTTTGGCTTCTGAGCCTCATTTTCCCCAGCTGCCTTCAAGGTGTGGGCCCTGGGTCTGCACACAGGGCTCTGTGGCCAATGACCCTGGGGGGCGGAGCATGACAGGCATGAGGATGAAGCCGAGGGGGAGTAGGGAGGGACTGGGACAGGATGAGCGGCAGGTTGGGGCTCTGAGCTGATGCCGGTTCCTGTTCTCAGCACCGGGACTCTGATGGAAGGGAGGGTCATGGGCTGTGATGGTGCTCATAGCCAAGGTTCTGGGCAGAGGTGTCCAGGGGGATGGAGGGTGTCACATCACGCTGGGAGACAGGTCAGTGCTGAGCAGAAATGAGAACTCATTATAATTCCCTGAGTGGAGAACAGCCCTTGATCAGATAAGATCCATCCTGAGGCCCCATAATCCCCTTAGCCAGCTTTCTGGTGACCGACCAGACGGTGAGGGGCCTTGACGTGGGCCTCTCCTGTCCCCTACTGCTGTCACAGCCCTGAAATCCCGCCATTGGGGTCGCAGTTCTTTGATCCTATAACATTCCTGGATTTTCCAGTGTTAAGCACTCAGAAGACAATGCCAGCAGCTGACACTTATTAAGGGTGTCCTGTGTAGCAGGCTTTGTTCTGAGGTTTTTTTTTTTCATTATCTCTTATTCATGCAGGAAATAAATCCTCTTAACAGCCCATTTACAGACTAGGAATCAGCAGCTCAGAGAGGTTAGGTAACTTGCCCAAGGTCACCCTGCTGTGGGTGGCAGAAGCAGGATGGAGCCCAACCTCTGGGCTGACTGGGGGGAGTGCCCTGATTCATCTTCAGAACCTCTACCCTAACCCCGGCGGGAACAGCAGACCCCTGAAAATGGGCTGAATGGATGTGATTAGCTAGGCAGCTGAGACGGAGGGCAAGGGACGCTGCTCCTGGAGGTCCTGCAGTCCTGTATTTAAACTCTGCTCTGCCATGAAAAAGCTGTGTGCCCTTGGGCAAGTTACTTCCCTTCTCTGAGTCTCAGTGTTCTCTACCAAACAGGATACTAAGATATGATTTAGAAGTATGTTGTGACAATTCAGTGTAACATGGGGTGGCGATCAGGAAGAGGTGCATCAGGCAGGCAGTTCCCCCCTCATTCCTGGCTGACCCCAGCCAGTCCCTGCTGTAGATGGGCCACTCTCTCATTCTGCAGGGAGCAAGCTGAGCCCAGAGAGGGCACCAGCTCTCTCTGCATTACACAGCAGAGGAAGCCCAGAGATGAAAAAAAGGAGCATTCTGGCTCTGGCTTTATCACTATGGCTGCAGCCTGACCAAGGCAACTGTTCCAACTGGGGGCCCCAGCCCTGCACCGCTCTCACATGCCCCGAGCCTTGGCCCGCCTGGCAGCGCGGTTTTATCACTAGGTTGCTGGAGGGTTTTTCTTTAAATGGAGGGTGATGCTTAACCCAACAATAGTTACATCCAGCCCGGTCCTTGGCGGGATTTCCTGGGGCCCACGTGTACTAGTGCCTGTTAACACTCTGAAAACTAGGGAACAGCCCCCCACCCGCTGCCCGCTCCTGGTGACTCTTGCCTGGGTAGAGCAGGGGGAGAAGACTTGCAGTCGGAAGCGCCCGCAGACCTGTGTGCCGCCGAGAGGTCTGTGATGAATGTTTCAGCCGTCCTGATAACATCACTTCCCAGCTCCCAGACTCTCCCTCTCCTAGTTTGTCCTCTGTTCTGTTTGTAAGTGGTGTCATGCCCTTAGTCATACCTTGATTAGGAGGGAGACACCCCTCCCTGCCCTCTCTTTTCCCTGTTCCACCTTCCCTGCTGCTGAATGTTCAGCTTTTAATTCAAAAGGTGATCATACAAAATGTTTGCTAAAAATAACCCACTCAAACATTCCTAGACGTGGTATGCTATTGTAGATCTTAAAGGCTGCTTAAAAATGACAGTGCCCCAAGTAGGTTTTCATAGAATATAAATTTCTTTTTTAAATCCAGTTTTGAGTCTGCAAAATGTCCTGGAAGACCCAGGTCCTTGGGACCTGGTCTGGGTGGCCTGGGTGGCTTGCCTTTTCTCCCACCTCCATCTCAGGGTGGGTTCTGGGGTCTGCCAGAGTTGGGTTCCAATCCCAGAGCCACACCCTTCAGAGCTGGCCAGCTGAGGGAGGCTGACTGCCATTGGTGCTTAAACGCCAGGGCAGTGGTAGCACCCCACCCTGCACCCATCCCTCCGAGCTCCGATTCTGCCCATTTTATGGAAGGGGAAATGGAGACCCAGTGTAGTCCCTGCCAAGACCCAGAGAAGTGTCTGCGCAGCAGGCTGGTCAGCTCCCGGCATCCCCAGTCTCTACTGGAAGACCCCCCTCCTGCCTCTGTCCCTGCAGACCTGGCCCCTGCCCCAGCCGGGCACACCTCCATGCCTGAGACCATGCCGGGCCTTCAGCCTGCACCTCTCACCCTCCAAGTCCAGGGAGGCCTGCAGACCCAGGCCCTCTCCGCTGCCCAGCCCCTAGGGGAGGGGGACAGAGGGGCCTAGGGGCTGCCCAGGGCGGAGGAGTCTTGCTGTGCCCCTCTCCTGAATGCTTTGTGTGATCTCAGTCCCTGGACCATGGGGTCCCCAAGGTCCCCTTGGCTTGGAGGACAGTCTTCTGGAACATGGGGTCCCAAAGCTCCCCTGGCTGTTTTCTCCTGGGCTGTTCTGAGATGAAGTTCCAGCGCTGGTCCTCCAGGTCCTCCCAGGCCCAGAAGTCTGAGCTGAAGCCTCCCTCCCCGGGGGGAAGAGGGGAAAGGGAGTAGGGTGGAGGTTGGGGGTCAGGTGCAGACACCAGTACAGGGCCAGGAAGCAGCCGGGTCCAGCTCGTATGGTGTCAGAGCCAGGAAGGAACTTGGACCCATAGGCTCCTCCCCTCCTCAGCCCCAGCTTCCTCACCCACAAGATGAGGTGGGGGCCCCACCCTCCTCGCAGGGCTTGAACAAGATCGCTGACCGCACAAGGCACAAAGCCCCCAAAACCTATCAGGAAACATGCTGAGGCGCCGGGGCGCTGGCTGGTGGCTTCTCAGGCTCACAGAGGCGGCGTCCGTCCTGACCGGGGGAAGGGCTGCTCCAGGCAGATCCGGGGCGGGTGGCCGTTGGCAGGGATGGGCCTCGGTGTTCTCATCCGTGAGTCAGAGGCGATGGGAACATTAATTTATTTGAGTGGCTGGCATGGCTGAGGACTTGGAAGACAAGAAGACTTTACCAAGGGTGGGCCAAGGGTGCCAGGGTGGGGGCAGGGATGGCGCCTGGGAGACCCCTTCTCGGCCACTTGATCACTGTTCCCAGGGTCTGCTGGGCAGTAGGCCATGTGCCATGGACCTGCCCTCAGGGAGTGTCAATCTGATGGGGGACCCAGGGGAGGGAGTTTGTGACCTAGATGATGGGGTCATGGGGGAAGGTGGGCAGCTGGGCAGGATCTGCAGCAGCTTGGGTGGGACCCGAGGGGAGATCTCCAGGCTGGAAGAGGCAGGAGGCACAGTGTGGCCTGATGGTAGGAGGAGCTGAGGAGGAAAGCAGTTTTCTCCTGGAGCCTCCAGAGGGAACTGGCCCTGCTGGCACCTTGATTTTAGCACTCCTGACCCCCAGGGAGAATACATATGTGTGGTTTTAAGCTGCTAAATTTGTGGTTCTTTGGTACAGCAGCCATAGGAGACCAAGGCAGGCTTTTCTAGGGCCAGAGGCCAGCTGTGGCCCCAGGCTGATGCTGCTGGCTGCCATCTTGGGGCAGGGGTGGGTGAGGCCAATCCCAGGACCCCTGGTGGCGGTCGCTAGGAGCCCAAAGCTGGCCCCACCCACAGGCCATGGAGACGGGCGGGCTTGGGCTCAGGCTGGCCCAGGACTGTGACCCCCAGGCTACGTGCAGTTCCCTCTGGAGGCAGATCTACTGTGGCACCCCCAGCCCCACGCGTGGTGTTGGGGTCCTTACAGGAATGGCTGGGTTGGGGGTGATTCGGAAGCAAGTAGGGGTTCCGGGCCAGTCTCTGGGATACTCTGGGATCTCCCAGGAGACTCTGAAGCCAATGGTGAGGGCTGCCCTCCCCACTGCTGACTCACCTCCCCGGCCTTGTCCTGAGCACTGGGCTTGGCTGGAGGCAGCGCTGGGCGGGTCACCAACAGTACAGATGGTACTTTTCGTTAATCCTGTCAACAGTCTTGTGGGTGTTTCTATCCCTGTTTCTCAGATAAGGATTTTTTAATAGTTTTTTTTTTTTAATTGAGTTGAAATTCACAGAACATAAAATCACCATGTTAAAGTGTACAATTCGGTGGCATTTGGTACATTCACAATGTTGTGCAACTGCCCCCTCTATCTAGGTCCAGAACATTTCTATCACCCCCAAAAGAAACCCTGTACCCATCAAGCAGTCACTCCCCACTCCCTGCCCCCAGCCCCTGGCAACCGCTAATCTTTCTGTCTCTGGATGGGCCTGTTCCTGACGTTTCCTATAGATGGAGTCACACTGTGATTGCTGTGTGTTCCTGGCTTAGCTCACGCAGTGGAATGTTCTCAAGCCTCACCCACACTGTGGTGCGCCAGTGCCTTGCTCCTTTTCATGGCAGAGTAATACTCCGTCACCCAGCTGTTTAATGGCTCATCTGTTGATGGACATACGGGCTGAAGCTGGGGTTTGAACCCCTCTTTTCGGGGTCCTGGCTCTGCTCTCCCCCACAGCCTTCACCACTCCAGGCCTGCCCTCCCCTTGCCTGGACTTAGTGACTTCTGCCCTCCTGGAGGCCGGGCTGGGGAGGGATCAGCCAGGGAGTGAGTGAGGTCCCTCCAGGCTGTTTGCACACAGGAGGTGTCCTGCAGCTGCCCTTCCTGCCTGAGGCTCCAGAATCGGCCAGTCCTACAGTTCCCTGGCCTCAGAGCTCTTGGGTCTGAAGATTCCCAAATACTAAGCTTCCGAGGTTTGAGGAGCTGGGGAGTTCTGAGCAGATACCTGCCTCCGCCCCGCGCCCACAGCAGGCATCACTAATGGAGGTGGCTGGGCCTTCAGCATCCCTGTGGGGCCTGAGGCAACGACCACCACTCGCTGGGGGTGAGGCCCATGGGCCCTACTTCCAGCAGATGGTCCGTCTCCAGTCGACCCTTCTCTCCCTGCTGGGCTCCCACTCCCCTCCCATGGCCACAGGCCCTTCCCTGCCCCCTCTTACCCGAGTGGGCCCTGGTCTTTTCTGCCACCTCGATCCTGTCCCCAGCATGCTGTGGACAGCTGGGTGGGCCCTGCAGGAAGGGCCCTGCAGGCTCTCAGGATGGGGACAGGTGGTGGGGATGGGGGAGGCTGCCCGGGTCAGGGTGCCCAGGTCCCTTGGGCAGCAGCAGAGAACCTGGCTGAAGGGCAGGGGAAGACCCCAGGAGGTGACAGGGCACCCCCTGCTCCCTCCCTCCCTTCCAGGCGTCAATGCCCCGGTCAGTCCTCTGGGTGGGGAGTGAGCTCTCAGAGGGGCAGTTTCCCGTGGGTAAGGTGTTCACACCCCTGACATCCTGCGGGCACTGGTCCCACTGCATCTGGAAAAGGGGTTTTGGAACTGAAACTGTGCACCCTGGGGGCTCAAACTGAGCTCTTGGTGCCCTGGGCTCCCGGGGGAGGGGAAGAGAAGGTGGGGGGCTCTTTGTTGCTCTTGTTGGAAGACAGATTCTGTTTCTGCTCTTCGTGCCTCCCACCCTGTCCTCCCTCTGCAGCCTGGGAGCGGGGACCCTTTGTGGGAAAGGGCGAGCTCTGGCCTCGAAATAGCTACATGTGGACAGAAATAACCCTGGCCTCAAAAAAGAACATGGAAAATTAAATAAGGAACATGAGCAGTAGTGCTTGTTGAGTGACTGATCAATGGACTATTCTCATGAACATGTGAGTGGAGGTAAGTTGAAGCCCTCATCCCGTCTCCTGCATTTTCATCACGACAACCTGAGAAGTTCAAGGTAGGATGGCCATTTTATGGATGAGGCTCAGAGAGGTCAACTCACCTGCCCAAAGTCACACAGCAATTCAGGGCTGGATCTGGGATTTGATCCCAGCCCCACAAACATGGATATTTCTGCAGAGCCCACTGTGTCTGGTGCCAGGCTCAGATGGACCTCTGACTGTCCAGCTTGTCCACTCCCTTCTTCTCCTGCACCCTGTGGCCTGCTGTCCCTTGGGCTGGCTCTCACCTGTGGCATCTGAACACCCTTCCTCTCACCCAGCACCCCCTCTGTGGATCTGGCTTGTCTTCTGAGGACCCCCAGGCATGGAGGGATGTGCTGTCCCAGGAGTACTGCAAATATCCTGCGAGGTGCCACCTGCAGCCACCAGGGAGACCAGGAAAGGTGGCTTTTCATGGGAAGGCAGGGGTGTGGTGCACAAGCCAGAAGTCTGCATTCGAGGGGGTTCCGAGACTGAGAATCACAAACCTCTGTCTCTCTCCTCCCTTAGCCCGGCCCCCCACTTCTCGTTCCCTTTGAGGGGGTCCTTGGCAAGCACCAAGGCCTGAGGCTACCCATGTGAGAGGCTGGGGTCGGCAGAGGCCACAGGGAAGCAGGGAGTGGATGGAAGGTTCTAGAGCCGTTGCAGTGAAGGAAGATGAACACAGGGAGGATTTCAAGGCTCTGGTGTTCACCTGTCTGTCTGTCTGTCTGTCTGTCTCCTGCTTCCTCGCTGCCTGGCTTTGGGGCGGCACCAGCGCTGTGGTTGGAAACGTCCAGTGCTGCTTGTCGGGACGCCCCAGCCCTCGGGCATGCTTCTCTCTCCTGCCCACACAGCGGGCCCGCCTGCCAGGCTGTGTGACTCAGGGCAGCTGTCTGACCCTCTCTGGGTTCATAAGATGGTGAATGAGGTTCTTAACCTGGGGACTGTGTATAGCCATGGCGGGCTCTCAGCTGCCCTAAATCACGCAGTCAGGGGGAGGAGGCATCTCGGGGGAACCCTGGCAGCCCAGAGCCCGCAATCCCCATGTGTCATGGAGTTATCAACCTCTCTCCACAGCCCACGAGCAGGGTTTGGCTCACTGTCCACTCCCCCACCTCTGGCCACCTCACTTAACCTGTCTGGCAGGTGGGGACACAGACCTAGAGCGAGGGGCTGCCTCACAGGTGGCTATATTGAAGGGGCCAGGGAATTCCTGACACTGTCACTCTCCACACCGGGAGCATTAAGGAAGCTGCAGCTCTTCCAAGCAGCCTTCCAGGATTGCCGGCTCTGGGGCCACCCCTCCGACGGTCAGGTGGCAGAGATTATTTTGAGGGTCCCTGCCCTCTGGGTCCTGGCTGGCGGCTGACACCTCAGGTGCCGCTCCCAGGCCAGCAGCGCCACCTGGTGGCCCCAGGCACTCAGACATCTCCATCCAACTGGCATTCCCAGGGGATGCTGGAGGAGTTGGGATCTGGGAGTTGCTCGCTCACCCAAGATCTCTGGCAGCTCTGAGAACCCAGGCATCCTGCACCCACACACCTCCCCTGGTCGTGTGTGTAGGTTCCAGGGGAAGCTCAAAGACGGGGCTTAACCCAGAAGAAAGAGTGAGAATGGAAGGGTCCCTGTCATTGTGACTAGTGTGTGCGTGCGTGTGAGTGCCCAGTTGAGGGGGCAATTGTCCTGTTGGGAGGGAGACCCTCAGGTCACATCCACCACAGGAAGGTAAAGGATGTTGTTGAATAAAGGAAGGAAAATGAATGAATGTGCTGGGGCCTTCCTTGGGGAAGCACTATTTCCTTCATTAGCTCGGTTCAGTCACTAATTATTGCCTGGTGAGCACCATGGGAACACACACACACACACAACAACACTCACACACAGCAACATACACACATACAACACACACGTACACACACATAAACACATACACACCCAATACACACAGCAACATACACAGAAACACACCACACAATACACACCTACACGCACACACAACAAACAGACATACACACAACACACACAACACATATGTACACACACAATGCACACACACGTACACATATGCACATAATGCACATACACAAACATATACACACATAAACACACATATACGTGATAAGTGTGTATACATACACATACGTACGAGTGTTTAATTCTCATAACTGCACCTAAGGCAGTGGATGTAAATCCTCCCCCCGACAGGAAAGGAAACCGAGGCTTAGTGATGGCACGTGACTCGCTCAAGGCTGGAGAAGTTGTTGTGGCCAAGGGGCTGGCGTGGGCCGCACACGCCGTTCCACCCGCCTGGCTCTGTACCTGGGGCGCCTGCCCTGGGCTGGGTTGCGGCACTACCCGTGAGCCTCTGGCCTGAGGATCCGGGGAACTGCTCCCAGACCCGCCCCGCCGTGGCTTTACTCTGGAGAGGAAGGATGGAGTGCAGGTTCAGAGCCCTGGACCTCACCCCCATGGACTAGAACTTGACCCTCAACCCGCAGCAGGTGACTAAGGGGTGTACCCATGGGGATGAGTGGGGCAAAAAGACCCTCACAAGGTCCCAGGTCTCCTCTGTGAAGTGGGGCCTCAGGCCACCGGTACAGTCTGGAGCCTTGGGGTGCACGGGGTCAGGTGCCTTTCACCCCTCCACGGCCTGTAGGTCCTGGGTCCTGAAGGTTCCGTGCAGGGCGGGTGACTGTGGCCCTGGGCGGCTCCTTCCACCAAGCCCCACCCCTTCTCCCACCTGGGACCTCATCAGGAACTCCCTCTCTGCTGTGTGGTGCCCCGGGAAGGCCTCCCTGGCATGGGATGTGAGCGGGGACTCCACGCCTTGTGAGGCCACCTCTCTGCCCAGGACCCTTCCTTCCCCCCTAGCTGGGGCCCGAGAAGCCAGGGGCCGCAGGGGCAGGGGGAGCAGAGCCTCAGGCGGGCGCACAGACGGCTTCTCCCATTCCGGTCGTGGCTGGCCTGGGTACCGAGGATCTGCCACCACAGGGAGCCGTTTGGTCTAAGCTCCTGATCACAGCCGAAGAAACCGAGGCCCAGAGAGGGCAGGGATGTGGCTGAGGTCTCATGGGCACCTGGTGGGCCTCCTTGGGGCTGGGCTCTGCTGTGTCTCGAGCTGGGCTGGGGCTGTCTCAGTTTAGGGGGGCACCTGCAGGCTGGACAGCAGGACCCTCCCTATAGATGGCAGAGCCAAGCCTTGGACAGGTCCCAGAGTCAGCGAATCTGCAGATGAGCTGGGCTGGGACTAACGTGCATGGCCCCAGCACGTGGGCTGGTGTCCACACACCCTGGGGCTCAGTTTCTTCATCTGTAAAATGGGGGTGAAATGCCCTGGCCCTGCCAGCCTGCTGAGGCACCAGGGGAACCTGATGCTTGAAGAGCTCCTATCACCACAGCCTCCGGAGAGGCCCAGCCACGAGGGGTCTGGCAGCCAGGTGGGCACGGTGAGGACCAGGAGGGCAGGGCCTCGAACACCTCCTCCTCTCTGAAGCCCTTCTGGACACCCCTGCTTGGCTGGCCCCACACGGTGTGGGCGAGGGCTCTGAGCCCCCAGCCACCCAGCTGGGCCCCAGGCTGCAGGCTCCTGGGAGCCCTGCAGAGAAGGCGCTGCAGTGGGCAGTACTGAGAGAGAAGACGGGGACAAGCCATGCAGAGTCCCCGAGGGCCATGGCGCTGCTGGGGCAGGGGCTCAGTCTGGATGGCACAGTTGGGCCATGGGATCTGTTCTGCAGTGGGCTGGGTGGGGAGGAATTCATCAGGCTGGCCCCGGGGGAGCAGGGCAGACTGGCAGGGCAGGGGGCCTGCTGAGACCCAGACCCAGAATAGATGGGACCCTCAGGGAGGGTGTGGGGGAGCCCTGGGCCCTCATCCTGCCAGTGTGGGGTGCAGGACCTGACTGGGTCTGAGGAGGCTCCAAGGGGCAGGTGGTCATGTGGAAACAGGGAACAAGGGGTGGGGAGGTGGTGAGCAAGGCAGGGAGCAGGGGGGCCAGGCCTGGAGGCAGGGGAAGGTGGAAGCTGTTTGCCCAGGCCCATCCGGCCCTGGTGCGGCGGCCCTGCCCCCCCACCCATCCCCTCCTGCACCCAGTGCACCCTCCTTTCTGATGACACTCAGCTGACTGGTCCCTACATCCCTGACCCACAGCTTTCCTGGCTTCTGTCAGGGGGTCAGGGGGTCAGGGGGCCAGGAGGTAGGGACCTTGGCCCTGGGGTCAGGCAGGTCCAGTGGGGAATGCTAGCCCCGTTTTGAAGATGGCGTTGGGTAGACTTGGTTTGGTCCCATTAGCTCTCAGCCTCAGTTTTCTCCTCTGTGAATTGGAAATGCAGGCCCCTCGGGCGTGGGGGCCGGCCCAAGTGGGCGGGAGGACATGAGGAGCGACTGGCTCCGGGGGTGTCTTCACCTTGTTCCAGGGTTCCCCTCACCCCTGCCTGCTGTGCTCCCCCGTCCTGGGCTCAGGGAGGGGAAGGGAGCACTGAGAGCCTCCTGAGGGAGGCCGTGGGAGGAGTGTGGAGAGGTGGGAGTTGGGGGCTGTGAAAGTGCGGGGTGTAGACCAGGACATTGGGGTGGGACATCCATCTCCGCAGGGCCCCCACCCCTGCTCAGGCACCAGAGGCCCCAGGAAGCCCGGGCGGGCGCCCAGTGACATTTCCTGCTATTAATGGAGCTTAATCTAAACAGGCCCTAATATTTACCTCCAGATGCCTCCGGCCTCTGAGGGTGCCAGACAGCGGGAGTGATGAGTCCCGTGCAGGCGCTGCCCTTCTCACCCTGTGCTTTCCTGGGCCGTGTATGATGCAGGAGAGGGGCCTGGAAGCTCTGGTCCGAGCCCCCTCCTGGATGCCAAGAGCCTCAGTTTCCCCATCTGGATTATGGGGAGGATCAGAGAAGAGGACAGAGCTTTTTCAGCCTATTTGGTAAGCGGTGCTGTGGTCCTTCCCTCTCTCCCTCACTCTCCAGTGTCTACCAGCTGACACATCTCCTCCCTCTCCCTCCGGATCATACATTTGGTGATCTGACCAGATGTTGTGGGTAGTCTGGCTGCCCTGCTCATGTCTGTGTTCTCTCCCTGGGCAGGCAGAGCTGGGACCAGGATCGGGCAGGACCCGCCATTCTGCTGGTCTGTGCTGCTACCCTAGCTACTGCTCCCACACCCTGCCCACAACTCTACCGCCTGTGCCCACCCCTCCAACCATCACCCTTCAGAGGCCCCTACACCTGCCCCCAGCAGTGGGCAAAACCACGAACCCACAATCAGTCTTTCCTGTGGAGCCCCTGTCTGTCGACAGGACGGTGAGTGGGGCAGGGGGGACACGGGGGCCCCCACCTGGCTCAGTGCCCCACGGCGACACCTGCCCACCAGCCAGGGCACTGCGTCAAGGGCACAAAGGGAGAAAACAGGACGAGGACGCCTCGTTAAGGAGAATGTTTACATCAGATATAAATATACACACCATCTTACGTCTCTTGGGTTTTTCAAAAATCTGGGAAGGGAGGCTATGCGGATGGAGGTGCAGGGACTTCACACCCTGGCCCCTGTGGGACCAAGGACAGCCCCAGTCCAGCCTCTGGAGTCTCCTGGGCCTGTGCCCTGATAGAGGAGGCCCGAGTGGGAGGGGGCAGCCGTCAGGAGGAGGGAGCCGGTGTCGGAGGAGTATGGGGACCCAGACAAGGCCATGTGGGGTGCACCCCTTGCCTCCAGCTCCCTGCCCACCAGCTGCAAAAAGGACAAGGATAGGAGGGGGAGGGGTGGAGAGCGGGGGAAATAGGCCCACCCAGTGAGGGTTCTGCAGGGGGGCCATCGGACTTGGCTTTCTGAGGTGTGAGGTTGCCCCTCCCAGGCTTGGGTGGTGGAAGGCTCTCGTGGGGTCCTTCATCCCCAAGACCCTCCCAGTCCCAGAGGAACCCAGGTGGGAGAGTGGGATTTCACGTGTGGGCAAGGGGAGGGGGCTTGGGCAGCCTGGGTCTGGACCCCAGTTCTGGCCGCTGGGCTCTTACTTCCATCAGTGGTGGTGATTCAGGCTGCAATGCGTATGAGGCAGACCCAGGCAGACCTGGGACCCAATCAACATTTGCCCAGCCTCGTGCTGTCACCCCTCCTTAAAGAGGAGGAAGGGATTTTCAGAAAAACTGCAACCTCTCCATCCCCAAGCACAGCAATCAGCTAGTGTCAGACACTCACTCTTTAGTATAAATTAGAGTGAGAGCCTGGCTGCTGACCCCGGGCTGGGGCCAACCCCTGACACTGACCTTCCCTCCCCTGCTCCGTGGTGGCCCCGGGGGCGGCTTGCAGGCTGGGGAGAGGCAGAGCTCTGCCGGAGGCTCCTGCCTGAAAACCCAGCGTTACTGCCGCTCCCCGGGCTTGGTATTGCTGCTGCTCCGGGCTTCTCGGCACAGTCTGCTCCATGCCCTCCTTTCCTGAGAGCCAGGCTCCTCCTCTGCCCTGTGCAGCTCCGGGTCCTTGGTGAGCCACGGCCCTCTCTGAGCTGGGAGGTGGGAGGAGGCTCCAAGGGTGGTGGTCCTGATCCTGACAGCCACACCCTCTGCTTCTTGAGCATCCGGGCCCAGGAAGCAGCCCTGGGCTGGGGGCCCGGCTCCACCACCATCTGAGCAAGCCTTGGACTTCCATGGGCTCCAGCATCCCTGCCTGGCCAGCCCACAAGGTCCTGGGGCCAGAGAAGCTGACCCCGTGGGGCTCCAGCTGTAGTTTGCAGATAGTGATGTTCTTGCAGTACCCGGTTCTCACACTGTGACCCTGGCAAGGTCCCTTCCCTCTCTGAGCCTCAGTTTTGTCTTCTGTAATATGGATATAAATGGATTTCCTGCCTCTCATCCAGGCCTCACTCCAGGGCCCTGAACTTGGGGGACAGGGTACTCTGCCTGGAGCCACTGAGCATGTAGGACTTTTCTCTGTAGACAAAGGGCAAACTGGGCCCAGATCCCATCTCACCTGTGTCAGTGGCGTTGGCCACATATGAGGGTGGAGGCTGGTGGCTGGAGGTGCCCGGGATGCTCAGCACTACTCTCGTGCAACAGGCACCCTCCCCTCTTACAACAATCCAGAAAGGGCTCACGGGAGCTTGGAAGCTTGACAGATGAAATCTCAGAGTCCAGCTCAGAGAAGGTGACCAGAGGCCCAAGCCAGAGAAATGCTCCCTTCCCAGGAAAGGCCCGGAAGCGTGATGAGCCAGGCCAGCAGGAGAACCCAGGGCTCTGTGGAGGCAGGGAGCCGGTGGCCTTGGATCAGCAGGCCGGGGTTCAAGTTGCTGTGTCTTTTTTCTTGGTTTCTCATCCATAGGATGGGGCTGTGAGCCCTAGCGCCCTCCAGGGGAAACAGGCAGGGTATTCTGAGATGGTTCCTGAAATGGGGGGCTTTGGGAAGAGCTGAGCAGTCTCCCTGGGGCAAGCATGGAGGCATTGGAGGAGGTAGGGCTGGGTTTTATTCTGACTTGGTCATCGCCCAGCCGTGGCACCTGTACGTGACCCTCAGCACCCCCAACAACCTTCCCTGCGTGGTGAATGGGTGAAAAACAGCCTCTCCTTTGTAGGAGTGTCAGCCCAGATACCACAGCGCTTACGGCAAAGCACTCCATGGTGTCATGCTGTCGTTTTGTGAGATTCACAGGTGCCTCAAGAGGGGATCCTGCAGACGTGAACCCCTCATGTCTGCTAAGGTAACATTATGTCCCCTGACATTTCCCTTCTGTCCTTGTTCTCTGTCAGGAGGGACGTGGGGGTGGGGTGGGGAGGGGGCCTCTTCAGGTCATCTTTTCAGCCCTCTTTGACATTCCCAGAACCTACCAAATCTTTGTCCCTGTTTCTGAGGAACCCCTTCTGGGAGTAGAATGGTCCAAGTGAGAAGCAGCTCCTGGCTACCCCTCTGAGTTTTCAGTGGCCACAAGATACCCTAGGGGTGGCAAGTAATCAGCATTCAGGCCACCATGGACTCTCTGGAGCCCTTGGCAGACATTGCTAATCAATCTCCAGGCAGTGCACCCGGCAGCCATCACCAATTGATCAAGGTGGACCCAATTTGCCACCTGGGTCGAGCAGATGTCTGTGCTGTCCCTGACCTGGTATGCCCAGATTAGTCCTGGCCCACGGCCCCCTTGCAGAGTCCTGCCGACTAAGCCTCAGGCCCATTAGCCAGGGTCTGCGTGAGGGCTCGAGGTCTGGCTCCGAGGATGTGATGGTGGCCTGAGCCCTTGGAGCTCCTGTGCATGCTGACCACGTCGCAGCTGCTAGGCTCGCACTCCACTCCACGCCCACGGAAGAGGCCACGGACGGTGGCCTGGAAGCTGCTGGTGACGAAGCAGTAGACGATGGGGTCCATGCAGCTGTTGAGGCTGCTGAGGGTCACAGCCACGTGATAGGCCACAAGGCTAGTGTGGGGCGGCACGTCGGGCCACAGCTCCACGGCCACCTGGCGGGCGTGGAAGGGCGTGAAGCAGACGAGGAAGATGACGAGCACGGTGAGCAGCAGCTGCATGGCCCGCACGCGGCGCTGGCGGCCCTGGCGCAGCAGGCCTGGCCGTGACAGCGCGCACAGGATGCGGCCCGTGAACATGCTGATGACCAGCAGCGGCAGCAGGAATTCCAGGACGGTCAGCGCGAGGACGCGGCAGCACGGCCCGCCGGTGGCCGTCACGCTCAGCACGGACAGGGTCACGGTGCTGGCAGCCAGCCACACGCAGGCGCACACGGCCCTGGCACAGGCAGGCTGGCGCCAGCGGCGGGAGCCCTCGGGCTGCACGATGGCCAGGTAGCGGTCCACGCAGATGCAGGTGAGGAAGAGGATGGAGCAGTGCATGTTGAGGAAGTAGCTGAAGACGTGCGGGAGGGCGCAGCGCAGACAGCCGCGGGCGCCGTAGAAGACGGCGAAGCGCGTGGGCAGGGACAGCCCCACCAACAGGTCGGTCACCACCAGGTTGATGGTGTAAGTGACCGACGGCGTCTTGGCCCGGGTGCGGCAGCTGAAGACGTACAGCGCCAGCCCGTTGAGCACCAGCCCCGCCAGGAAGATGACGCCATGCACTGCCATCAGCACCAGCCACAGGCCCGGGAAGGCAGCATGCAGCTCCTCGTCCAGCAGGGCAAACCGGTGGAACAGGGACATCTCTGACATGCTGTTGTTGGCCCACATCACCCCCGCCACCGTGGCATTGGGGGCCGCCACGGCTGAGGGCCCTGTGGGAGACGCGGAGGGCATGACAGTGGCCAGCGTGCACCCTGGGCCTGGAAGGAAGGAGACGGGGTTAGCCTGGGGTTATTGGAGCCCTGCCCAGGGGCTGAACCCCACCTGGCTCATCTGTCCACCGAGCACCCCAACATTCCTGCCTTCGTGCCTTTGCCCGGCCCAGCCCTGGCACTTGCCAGTGTGGAGCTTTGGCAGAATGCTAGGGCTCTGAGCCCACGCCTCTCTGATGCAGGAGGTGAAAAGCCTTGCAAGATGATCATCAGGACTGAGAGAAGACAAAGGCGACTGGTGTGGCACAAATAAGATGATGGGCCAAGTGTGGGGTGTTTGAGACCAGGCTCTAATTCCAGGTCCTCCCTCACTTGCTGTGCAACATCAGGCAAGTCAGTTAACCTCTCTGTGCCTCATGTCCTAATCTATACCACTGGAACTGCAGAGCCGCTGGGAGGATTAGCTGAGCACAGCAGCAGCGCCCAATGACCACAGTTCTGCTCGGACAGAGCCCGGCCCATGGTCACCCCAGCCCGCTGACCCCACACGCATACCTCACAGCCCTGTCCTCCAGGACACCCATCGGTTCTCACCTCCTCCAAGGCTGGCACCAGGTCAATGCCCGGGGCGAGGATCCTCAAAAGGGACCTTGCCCAAAGAGCTGGGATGTGGGGAACGGGAGTCAGTCCCCTGGCCACCCCAGTTTCTTCCCAGCTCTGAGAGGCTGCCACCTTTGCTGTCTCGGAGGCCCACGTGGGCTGGCTTACTGGGCCAGGGGCCTGGCGCCCAGCCCCTGCAGCAGCAGGGCGGGTGTAAGTTAAATAAACCCCATGCTTCCTGCCGGGCCCAGCCCGGTGGCCGCAGTCGGTGGGGCGGGGTGGGGGCTGGACTGGGGCCGTCCACTTTGTTTTTATTCCTGCTGAGCTGTTTAACTTGAGGAGATTTATCCCTTTGTTTATAAATGAAGGGTTAACAGACTCCCACCCCCACCCCGGGCCAGGCAGATCCTCCAAATAAGGACATTTCTGGCTTTTTCAGGAGAAAGGAGAAGGCTTTGGGGGGAAGCAGGGAGGAGTGGAGGGCACGTGAGACATCCCGGGGCAGAGTGTGCCCTCCCCAACCTGCAGGGGGAGGGAAGACCCCCCCCTTTTCCTGGTGACTGAGGGGAGTGAGGTGTCTGCACTGCCTACTCCCCCTGGCCTCAGGCAACAGGCACCCCGTGGAAGTCCTGCCTGCTGGGGACTGGGGACAAAATGCCCAGCCTGGCTGGGTGGGCACAGCAGGGGAGCTCTTGCTAGCTGAAGTTCGGGTCCCAACCTGGCCTGGAGGGAGGCCCAGGCAGGGCACGTGGTCGCCTCCCTCGTCCAGCTCAGAGAGGTCAGCACCAGCAGAGCCTCTGCCCTGGGAGTCTACCCTCACTCGAGGCTGTGGGGAGGGGTCAGGTGCTGCCCGGGCCTGTGCCCGGCTGCTGAGCCACCTCCGGCACAGGTGTGTCCAGGCCTCAGCTCCCAGGGGGGTGCCCTCCGCTCAGTGTCCTCAGCCCCTAACGCACAGGGACGGTGGGTGTGTATGTCAAATGGCAGCTTGGGGATGTAGGAAGTGAGAGGGCCATCTGGGACAGAGACCTTCTGTGGGCGCGAGGGGGCGGCAAGGGGAGGCGACGAGGCTGGCACCGCGGGGCTGTGGGCAGCAGGGGCCCCAGAAATTCCCTGGGAGGGACGGGGACGCCTCCCAGCGTGCCGCTCCTCTACTACGAGAAACATGACGCCTCGGCAAACCAGGGAGGAAGGGGCCAGGGAGCGAGGAGCTGGCCCCGGACATGCGGCAAATAATGGTTTTGAATTTCCTTCCACGTGCTTTTCAGTTTTCCATCTGCACGAGGTCTGTATTAGTGTCACAGTCAGAGACAAATCATAAACATCGCAGAGCGCTTCCTCTGGGAGATGGTCCCAGGATGACGCTGGCCCAGGGGAGCCTGCCTGCCCAGGAAACTCCCCAAGGGCAGCCTCGCACGCTGGCCAGCAGCTCGCCGAAGGTTCTGGGGGTTCCAGGCCAGCACTGCAGGCCTCGGGGGACCCCAGAGCAGGGGGATGTGCATGCAGGACACCCCAGAAGCTAGACAGGTAAGAACAGAGGATGTCCGCAAAGCACATGCTGGCCTTCAGCTCCAGGAGTCTGCGCCTGATCTCAGGCACCCACTGGGCGCCAGCCCTGGTCACACACTGAGCCACAGTCCAGGAACATGATGACCCTTGGTGTCTGTCGCACTGAACCCGGGGCCTGGCCACAGCCTGGGCCCTCAGCCCTGACTTCCTCACCCGCCATCCCTTCCCCTCTGCTCTCTGCTGAGTCTGATCTCTCAGCTTCTGTCTGTGTGACAAGACCGTCGCCACCCCCCCACTCACCCCACCCCCAGCAGGCCTGGCCCTCTGCCCTGCCTCTCACAACGACAACCACGGATCTGATTCTCAAAGGACCATTCTCTGGACATCTGCTCAGGATCCCTTTGGTTCTGAAAGATGAGGAACTCAAACAGTGAGACTCTGGACCCTGTGCTCAGCCTGTGAAGGTGGGCCTCCCGAATCCACCATCCACGGCCCTCCCCTCTCTGAGGCAGGGAGGGAGCTGGGCTGGGAGGCTCTGAGGGGAGCAGCTCGCACCCCCACAGCCTCAGGGAGGAACCCCCTGCTCCGGTCTCGGCTTCCCAGTGGGCTCCTCTGCCTGAGCTCCTGGGCTCCCTCGATGCACCCTGGGACGGACTCCCCAGCCCCCTGAATCTGTTTGGTCAAGCGTGTGCCCTCCGGGTGGGCCCCCAGCCCCTCAGCCAGGTGCCCCCCTACCCTGTCCACGCTTTCAGCACCCTGTGCTCCTGCCGGCCCTCTCCTCCCTCTCCTCCCACTGTCCAAACCCAGGGCCCCCGTACCCCTGCCTGCTGCCCCAGGCTGGGCCTGTCCAGGCTTCCAAGGGAAGAAGGGGCTCAGGGCGGTGTGGAATGTCACAGCTGGTGACAGCTGGGGGTGGAGAGTGTTATGGGGAGTGTTCAAACAGTAACAGTCACCAGCGGAGGTGCGGGCTGGGGGCTGGCCCCCACTGGCCACTGGTCACCCGGGGTGTTGATTAACCTCCCTGAGCCTCAGTTTCCCTGCCTGGAAAGTGATGGAACAAGAACACCTCCTTTCCGCAGCCTCCAAGCAGACCCATGGCATCACTTCTGTGCAGAGCTGGGTGCTGTGCACCAGGCCCTCCTCACCAGCTCCTGGCCTCTTCTGTTCACTCGGAGGAAACTGCAGCTCTGGGAGGGACAGGCCAGGACTCGAACCCAGGTCTGCCTCGCATGAGCCCACAGCCAGGGCCTTGCTTCTGGGGGAGGGTGGAGCACCCCGGCAAACGGCCCCCTCTGCCCGTAGCTGGGACTTCTGCTGGCAGCTCTTTCGTGGGTTTCCCAAGCTGGTTGGATGTGAGACTCAAGCTGCTGATGGCTGTGTTCCTCTAGAAGAAGTCCACAGGAGGAAGGACACAGTCCTGACAGGGCGATTCAGGGCCCGGGTCCAGCCTCGCCTGGAATCAATATTCTGGGACTTGTTGGTTACCTTCCTCTTTGACTTAAGTTACTTTGAGTAGAGTTTCTTTCACTTGTGACTAAAATAATTGGCTGTACCCTCCTATTCACCTGTCAGCTTTCTTCAGTTCAGATGCTTCTTCCTTCAGAGAGCCCTCCCTGATTGCTTCAGGTAGATTTGCTGCCACTTCTGTGCCCTCACAGGCCTTCCCCACCAGCCTGTGAGTTTTGGGAGGAGAGGCTGGCGCGCTCACATTCAGTAAATGTCAAATGGGTGAGTGAATGACTGTGTAAAGGCCCAGCTTGCACTCGGAGGGTGGGGAACTTGCTACCTACCAGGCTAGACCACCGCGTAGCCCCTGGCCTCTCTGTTTGGCACGGCTTGGAATATGCCTGCTTTCTCTGCCCCTTTCCCGGGGGCCCTGCAGTGAGAAGGAACTGGGGAGAGACATCTGGACCCTCCTATCATCGTGGAGGGGGAAGATCCGTATTTTATGAATGAGGATGCCAGATGGAGAGACAGAGAGCTTCAGCAACTAGCCTGGGACCTTGCCCTGCCTGGCCTTGGAGTGAGAATTCTGACAGTGTCCTCTCTGAACCTCAGTATCTTTGCTTGTGAAGTGGGGACAGCCACAGGGCTGTCGTGGGCCTTAGCTGAGACAGAACACCTGGTGCAGGTATGGCCAGAGGTGGAGAGGTGGGGGAGGGCTCCAGCAGGAGGGCAGCCTTTCTCCCCTGACCCCTCCAGGTGCGCAGGCCTGGAGCTCCAAGACCCTCTGGGGGTGGGTGGGTGAAGGATATCTCTGTCTTCCTCATACGCCTCCCCCCAGGCATCTGGTTACAACCAGCCTTCAGGGGTGGGGCCACCGGGGCAGGGGTCTTCCCTGGGCAAAGCCTGAGGCTCTGAGCAGGGCCGGTGGGGGGGGGGGCCCTTCTGAGTGAGGAGGCTCCAGGTGCCCTCCAGCTGCTGTGCCTGTGCCCAGGCTGCTCCCGCCCCCTCCCTCTCCTCCCTATTTTTAGGAACCCCCCCCCCCAAGCCTCAGCTCCTCGGGAAGACATCTCTTTCCTCGGTGACTGGTTTGGTGTCTCTCCTGGGTGTTCCTCGCCCTGCACCCTGTGCTTCCTCCAGCCTAGGACCAGCCCACGGTGCCTCCCCCATCAGACTGTGAGCATCTTGGGTGGGCCTGGTGGGGTGGGGGTGGGACTGAGCTCCCGTCTGCAGCTCCCAGAACAGCCAGGCACAGAGTGGCATCCATCTTTCTCTCTGGCTGAGTGAACCCCTGAGCAAGCCCAGCAGAACCTGTGGGGCGAGGCCCACTCGGGCACTTGGGGCCCTCCACAACTGGCCCAGCCCCTTCGTAGCCCACCCAGTGTCCCAAGCCCCGCCTGGAACTGGCTTTGCCCTCAGCCCCGCCCTCACTCCCCACCAGTCCTCCCAGCTGAGCAGGGCTGACACCTCCTCCTGGAAGCCCACCCAATCGCGCAGCACGTCGGGCCGTGCTTTCCCCGCCCCCCCACCCCCCCCACCCTTGGTGCTCATCACTGGTGTTTGTCTCAGAGCCCCAGTTCCTTCGCCTGTGATGCTGGGCATGCTAATTGTCGAATGAATGAGTGACTGAGCTCATAAGCGAAGTCGGCAGGACAGCTGGAGGTACTGGTGGGGAAACGCCTGCAGACGCCCCCACACAGAAGGAGCAGAAACAGCCGTGCCCGAGGCCCCTGGCTTCCCGCCTGAACGAGGCCTGCCCGGGTCTGCCGCCCACCTCTGCGGAGAGGCCCGGGTCACCCCAAGCGCTCAGTGCAGGGCTTCTCAGAACCTCTGCCAAGCTCCCAAACCCAGGGAATCTTCCCGGAGGGGAGGATGGGCATCTTTCCCAAAGTCACTTGACCCTGCCCCCCTTTGGGCCCCCTCTCTGTCCAGCCTGGTGGCCACACCAATTCTCCACACCCAGAGTGGGAGGTCATGCCCGGCTACCTTCCTCGCAGCTTTGGGGTCCTTGCTGTGTGCCCAGGAGCACAGGCCAAGACCCGGAGCCTCAGGGCGCCAGTACTTGCCCACAGACGGCCGGGGGGGTGCCGGCCGCACTGACCGCCCTGCCTTTGCAGGTGAGGGTGCATCCTAACATCTCCTTGGCTTCTCTTGAACCCATCCCGCCATCCCTGTGTGTTCTCTGTGGCTGCCCAGCTGCCTGGCAGATGCCAATCCTGCAGCCTGGCTGCTAATATGAGACCAGAGCAGCCAGAGAGCCTGACCTCAGCCCTGGGCAACAGCCTGGGAGTTTAGCCCAAGATCCCAGGTTCATCTGAAGCTCCCATATCAGGAGCCAGGAGGGACAGGCATGGAGGACAGGCCCAGCCTTTCCCCTTTGAAGGTGCCTGGGGCATCTGCTGGGGACCAGCCACCCTGCCAGGAACTCTGCATCCACATAATAATCCTGGGTTTTATAGGAGAAGTAGAGGCCCAGAGAGGTGAGTGACATGCTTTAGGACACACAGTGTGAACTCGGAGCTGGGAATCAAAGGCAGGTCCACCGGCTCCAGGCCCAGGCAGGGGCAGGACCGGGCTGGGGTCGACATTTCTGGACCTGGGGTTTGCGTGCAATCAGATTGTGGGTACACAGAGCACCTGGATATGCCCGTGACCTCGACGGGGTGACCCTCACGGCCTTCCAAGCCCCAAATAGCCGTTACTGGGGGAACCGCCTGCATGTTAATTTTCCTGATTATTCTTGACTTCACAGCATCTGCTTTAGAACATCGCCTGCTGACTTCGGCCAATCTGAGCCTCTGTTTGTTCCATCCAGGGACAGCTGGGCCCTTACTGAGGCCCGATCCGGTCTCCGCAAGGGGACCAGACTGGCCCTGGTTGCCCAGCAGGTCCCAAGTGGCACCAGCGGAGTCGAGGTCCCCACCGTGGCCAGGGCTCTTCCGCCTAGCCCCTGGAGAGGGCTCACTTGTGGACCTAGGTTGAGCACCTGGGCTCCACCCCACGTAACCCGGCCTCACGTTTTACCATCTGAGAGCCCTTGGCTGAGATCTTGGCTCTGATGGCAACGCAAGTTTCTCTGGGGCGGGCAGCCGCAGGCATTGCCACATATGGGGCTCCTGCCTGGTGCCAGGCAGTGCTCCCTGCCAGCCTGGTTCACCCCGCACCTCGCCTCGAGGGCCACAGCTGGTGCTCAGCAGGGCCTGCCGGCCCCTCCCGGCCTCCCGGGGGCAGCGCAGTGGCTTCCACGGCTGCTCCTGCCCACGAGCCCTCAGCCTGGTCCACAGCCTCTGGGCTGTGGTTCCCTCGGCCTGATGTGCCGCTTCTGCCATGTCACCTGTTGAAGGCCCCTGGTGCCCACAGTCCCCCCCCGACCCCACACAGTCCTCCCTGGGCCCCTGGACACCCCTCCACGGGGGCAGAGCCGCAATGCCACAGTTCACGGGTTGTCTCCAAAATGACCCCTCCAGGGTCTCACTGCCTCCACCCAAGACGCCCTCATGCCAGTGTCGCTGGCCCCATCTTGCCTGCGGGGGAACTGAGGCACAGGGAGGTTAAGTAACATGCCTGGGGTCAGCCAGATGGGGGTGGATGAGCTGGGATTCGAACTCTGCCCCAAGGACCCTCTCGCCTGCACCAGGCCACTGAATGTTTACCATGGCCCACTGTGCAGAGAAGGACTCAAAGGTCTGGGGGCTGGCCGCTTGCCCCAGGCCACACATCCAGGGTCCTGGGAACAGTTAGGACCACATGCTTTGGAGGCATCAGATCTGGCCCTGAACCCCAGTGCTGGGGGCACGAAGGGTCCCAGGCAGATGTAGCTCCAGCTCACGGAGCTTGCAGCTGGGGGCAGGGTCGGGGGAGTGGGCTGGAAGTGGCAGAGGGGGCAACTTTGGCCGGTCAGGAGCAGGAGGGGCCTTAGGAGGGTCTAGGGGAACAGTGTTTCAGGCACTGGGAAGAGCACAGCATGGGCCCTGAGGCAGGAAGCAGGCTTCTGTGTTCAGGGCACCCTGAGAGGTCTGTGGGGTGGCCTGGGTGTGGTGCTAGCTAGCAGGGCAGAGCACGGCGGGGATCTGTTGGTGTTCTTCAGGCCCCAGTGCCACCTCCTCAAGGAGGCCCTCCTGGATGGCCCAGCTCCCTGCATACCCTCGACTTCCACCTGCTTTCTTTCCCTTGCAGCCCTTCCAACACCTGACAGCTTCGTATTTATTTCTTTCCTGTTTCTTGTTTTTCCCCTACTGGACTGGCAATGCCTCGAGGGCCAGGACCTGGGCTGGCCTTTCAGGGCTGCGGCTGAATAAATAAACAAATGATTTTGAGAGACCACCTCTGGCCTCTTCAAGCCTGAGCTTCCTCACCTGTAAAGTGGGAGTGCTGAGACCCCCCGCATCACATCAGGTTACCTCAGGACAAAATGAGACCAACCCCTCCCCCACACACTGGGGGCTGGGAACCAGCAGATCTTGCTTTTGCTGAGGCTCAGAGGGGGCCAGCGACTTGTCCATGGCCACACAGCTGAGAGGGGAGGTGGCACCATGGGTGACTCTCTGGTTGGGAGTGACCAGATGTTGGCAGAAGAGTATGGGGGCCAATGGGTAGGGCCAGCCGCCTGCCTGAGGGCTGTGAGCCACTGCCACCACCCCTCCAGTCCCTTCCGTTCCCAGTCTGGCCCCAGGACGCACAGCTGCTCCCTGTCTGTCCTGCCCAGCACCCTGGCCACAGGCCAGTTCCCAACCCGCCCTCCCCCTCGGGACCCTGTCCTTGCTGCCTTCTCACAGGGCGGTCAGTGCCAGCGGGGGCCAGGCAGGGCGGTGCAGTGACAGGTCCACACTGAGGGCTGGGTGGGCTGGCTGCCCTGGGCCTCAGTTTCTCCATCTCTACAAGGTTGGGGGAAGGGCTGGGGCTGGGGCTTAAGACCTGAGCTGGGGGATGACAGGAGGCCACCCTTCTTGGAGCCTGTCCCCACGAATCCCCCAACCCTCAGCCCTGCCCCAGCTTGGGGGATGCTGGTGGCCGAGGTCCCAGAGCTCATCAAATGCCTCTGGGGTCCCCCAACCCCTTTCCTGGCCTGGCCTCTGGGGCCACCCTCATGCCTTGACAGATGGGGAAAAGCAGCCCCCAGCAGATGCCCAGTAGGAGTGTTGAATGAATGATGAGTGAACGAGTTCCAGGGAAGGGGGCTGTGCATCCAGCAGCACAGATGGGGCTCAGGGCAGCAGGAGCTCTCTCTACCCCCCAACACAGCCCTCACCCTCAATCTCAGTTTTCCCATCTGTGCAATGGTTCCTTGCACAGCGAGACATCAAACCCCTTTCAGGCTCCGAGCGCTCTCCTGCCCCTGCCTTTCTCTGTCCTGCAACCTCTTCCTGCCCTGCTGAGGAGTGAGGACACCCAGTGTCCTGGGAGGGGAGGTCTGGCCCGCCGAGGGGGACTCACCACTGCTGGAGAGGAGATGGCCTCCCGCTGCAGCTCTGCGGGCCACTTACTCCGATGGCCAGCCTGGACCGCGCCTTCCTGGGGCCTGACGTCAGGCCCGTGCTTGGGACTCCTTTTGGGCAAAGGCAGCGGGGGGTGGGGGGTGGGGGCGGGGCAGGCTTCTTCCCGCCTCTGCCGGCCCCTTGAGGAACTTGGTTCCAGGGCCCTGGGGGAGGGAACCTATGGGCAGTGGAGTCTACAGCTCTGCCCAGACTAAAGAGGAAACTGAGGCATTGACGGGGGGGGGGTGAGGGGGGTGGTGGTGGGGGCGGGGCATGTATGAGGTAGGGGGGTGGAGCCAGAACCGTACCACCTAGGAAGGGGGAGGGGAAGGGGGAAGGACGGTGGCCCCAGCCCTGGCTCTCTGTCCCCGCAGTGCCCTGTCTGGGGAGACTGCCTGGGCTGGCACTCATGTGCCACGTGTGTGCTGTGGGCGGTGGGGGCACACGCAGACCCGGTTTTCTGCCCAGGAGGGGACACAGGCGTGGTAAACTGCCTCTGGCCACCCTGGCGGCCCCATACAGGTCCCGGTCCCCCGCACTGCTCTCCAGTTCCGTTTGCCTGTTCTGGCCCTGGGGTGCCCGTGTGTGCCTTGACCGAGCACCTGCGCACGTGCACGCGGTGTCTGGGCCTCCGTTTGTGCCCATCCGTGCAGGTCCCTGGGGGCGGATGTGGCTTCACAGGGGCACATGTGCGCCTGAGTGTGTTTGTGGGGCCGGCACCAACCTGGGGCTACGTGTGATCGTACATAACCTCTGAGTGCTGGCGGCTCTGTAGGGACACATGGGTTGGAGGGGGCGGTATGGGAAAGACAAGGGCCGGGCGTGGGGCATCGAGCCATAAACCTCCCTGGCCAAGGCCGGCTCCAGGTGGCGGCTGTGAGGGACATCCCTCTGCAGACGCCCTGCCCGGGGTGGAGGCTTGTTGAGGCTTTGGGGTCAAGGTCAGGGAGGGCTCAGGGCCAGGTCTGTGATGTGCTGCTCCCTGCCCAAGTGCCACCTCTGGTCTCCTGGCCCTGTGCCCCTTCCCACGCATGCGGCTGAATCACCCGGTGCCCCTTGACTCAGCACCTGCTGAGCTGGCCCCGGGCTGGCCACTGAGGACACACAGACGACTGCCCAAGACAGGCCCCGGGCTTCCGAGCTCTGAGTCTGGTGAGGGACATGGTGGCAATGCACCAACAGGAGGGAGCAGGGGTGCTGCAGGGCCCTGGGCAGCCTGCTGGGGTGGCGTGGTCGGGAAGGCCATTGGAGGGGCCGCACAGCTCAGGCAGAGGCAGGGGTAACAGGAAGTAGGCAGCCTGGATGGACAGAGGGAGGGAGGCCATCTGGCACTGGGAACTGCACAGCAGGGTCCTCGTGAGTGGAGGGCAGGAATGAGCCATGAAGCTGAGAGTGAGCAGGGGACTTCCACACTGGCTCATAGCTGTCCCTGTGCAGACCAGATTGGGGACTTGATCCTAAGGGCAGTGGGGAGCCATTGAAGATTCTGGGGGAGGGTACTACTTGGAAAAGCCTCCCTGTTCCCTGCAACCAGGCTGCCCAGCGATGCAGGACTGAGCCCACAGACTGCCATCATCTCCTTAGAACACTGTCATATCTGTCCCAGAAGGGGACACTGAGACCCAGAGAGGCACAGGAGCCTCTGGCCCATCCATATCCTTGCCCCAGCCAGCAAGGCAGGAGCAGCCAGGGTCTAGCTGGGGGGAATGTGGATTCCATGTTGTTTCTGTGTGGGGGTGGCCTGGAGGCAGCCAGGATGTGGGGGTGGAGGGCCGAGGCATCTGAGGCTCAAATTTTATGATCTGACGACCGCTGAGTCACTGGTAGGCCTGGCCAGGCCTCGTGCCCACTGAGGGCCACGGGGCTCTAGTCTGGCACAGGAAGGCTGGTTCCCTAAGAAATCTCAGGGATTCTCCAGAACACCGCGGGCACCGTGGACTTCCGAGGAGCACCCCTCCCCCAGGGGGCTTTTCTCTGTAGGACCCAGGGGTCCTGGGCTGGGGGGTGCTGGAGCCTGTGAGGCTTGGGGTGACCCTCTGTGGCCCTCGGTGGAGACAAGGGTACATGGACAATTTTACCCTGTCTCCTCCACAGGCTGGGTCAGGCCAGGCTGCCTGTGTCTGGGGTCAGGGGTCAGAGGTCAGATGTTGGCTTGGTCAGGGGTCAAGACCCCTTCCAGCGGGTCTGACTGGAGCAGTTTAGGGTGGGGCTGCCCTCCTGGAGCCCAGCCTGGAGGAGAGCCCTCGCTGAGCCCACAGAAGCCCCCTGACCCTCGTGGCTGCATGGTGAAATTCCACAGTGGTGTTTCCAGGATGCACAGACCATGGTGGGGACTGCCATTCTGAGGGGCTGAACCACAAAAGCAGTAGAGCAGCTGAGGGGGACCGAGGGGCATCAGGGGACCCTAGGTGACAGCCAGGTGGGTCCTGTCCCCGTCCTGGTGCTGCAGCTCTAGACCTCACCCGTCCTCCCTCATCACAGCACCAGTCGAGGACGTAAACACGCTGGGACTCTGGCTACACGTGCGCCGTCCGCTCCGGGTGCGGCTGGGCGGAGGGGCCTGCAGGGGCCGGATGCACGCCCGCTCTGGGGGAGGACTCTGCTCCTGAGGGGTGATCCCGAGAGGAAAGACAGCAGCTGGGGCTGGGCAGGTGGCCCTTCCTAAGGGGTCAGTGGCCACGTGCCCCCTCCTGTGCTTTGGACTCACTGGCAGGGCCCGGCACCCACAGGGAGGCCCAGGTGGGCAGAACTTTTCCCTGCCCTGGGGAGAAGTGACCCTGTGTGTCTGGGTTGGAGGGGCCTTTGGGCAGCCCTGGGTTCGAGGCTGGCTGGACCACTCACTTATGTGCTCTGACCCTCAGCATCTCCCTCCAAAGTGTGGACAGCGTGGCCTGTGAAAGCCCCCTCCTCTCAGGAAGCACCCAGTCCTGCCTCATCAGGCAGGCTGTTTCACAGGAACACTCATCCCCAGCGGGTGTGTGGAGGCAGACTGCAGCGGGGGACTCACCCTGGGCCCACAGCAGCCACTGGGGGAGCCGGAGAAACCAGGGTGGGCTTCCTGGAGGATGAATGAGGCTCAGCTGGGGCAGAATTTTCGAGGCATGAGTGAGCAGGGGCTGGGCTCAAAGATGCCCACCTTCCCCCCACCTCTGTGTCCTAAAAGGAACAGGACCAGTTTGGGCCAGACAACCAGAACCGGGCTACAAGCTGCTTGTGTGGAAACGTCCAGGGCACCTAGCACGGGCCTTGGGCATAGTTATGGTGGGAACTCGCTCTGAAGCTCTGGGGACGCACCTAGGGGTGACTGCTGGGACCACTGACCGTGAGCTTTGTCCCCGCAGTTCCCTGGGCCACTCTTCTGGGCCCCATTTGTCACTTAGGAGCTCCTCAGAGCTCATCTTATGCCACCTTCAACTTTCACAGGTGGAGAAATTGAGGCCCAGAGAGGGACAGAGTCTTGCTTAAAGCCACACAGTGACCGGATCACTGCAGATGCTGGCGGGAGCAAGGCCTGGGCTTCCATGTGGCAACACACACTTGGGCCGCCTGAGTGACCGGGAAAGGGCTGTTTAACCTCCTGTTCAACTCAGCGTCAGACTATGAGAATGGCCTTCCTCATGGGTCCTTGAGACTGTGGCCCTGGTCCTTGGCAAGCTTAGCGTGGGAAGCAAGGTAGACTTCTGGTGCTGCTGTGGACCTGGCAGAGTCCCCGCGGAGCAACAGGAATGGCAGGGAGGTACGGGGTGCTTCGCACCCATGAGGAGGCCAAGGGGAAGCCCCAGGTCTTCCAAGGGTGGATAAAACCCAGGAGGGAGTGCTGGAGGAGGAGGCCTTGTCAGCAGACCTTGCAGGACTCGAGGAGCCATGGTTCCAGGGAGCAGGTCTCAGGGAAAGAAAGTCAGAGCATCATTCACACCCCAGAAGGGTTACACCCCGAGCTCTACCCAAAACGCTGTTTCAGGGGTTCCACATGCATCACCTCATTTTCACAACAGCCCTGAAAGGCAAGTGCAAGTATGATCCCACTTTACAGACGTGGAAACTGGGGCCAGGACGAGGCCACTGAGCAAGTCCTGCAGCCAGAGAGCAGCTGGCTGAAGTCGGGACCAGGCTGACCTCTCAAGCCCACAGCACATTTCCTCCACATCTCAGCCCTGAAGTACGTGTCCACTTTCCTCCCATCCCTATGCGCACAGACACCACGTCAGCCCTGCTCTGGCCCCTACTGGCTTATACACGCATTGGCGTGTATGCACACACATGCACACACATATATCACGCGCATAACATACACAGGTGCGTGCGCACAGGTGAACACACACACCCTGCACACATATGTCGATGCATACATGGGCGTGTATACACACAGGCACACATGGTGCACACTCACACTGATGTACACTCCTGCACACACGTACACGCACACACTGGCGCACACACATGACATATGGATGTGCACACGCAGATTCATGGACATGCCCCTCCCCAGCCTCCTGGTTAGCATCAAGTCCCTTTGGGAGGTGTGCGTGCCACTTGCTTGCACGTGTCCAGGCTGGGCCGTGACAGCGGGAGGAGGAAGCCTTTCCAAACAGGAAGAGCTCGCCTGGGTGGCATTAGGTCCTCCCGGCTGAGGAGCAGGAGCCTGTCACCGACCCCCTGGCCATCCTGCGACTCGCACCTGCTTTGCCTGGCTTGGCTGTGGAGCCCACTGAGGTAGCCCTGCCTCTTACAGGTAAGTGCACTGAGGGCAGGAGTGGGGCTTGGCACTCCAAACTCAGCTGCTGCTTCAGCCCTTCGGAGCCTCCCCAGAGTCTGGGTAGGTGCGCCCCTTGCCACTCACCTGTGACTGGCCAGGTGGGGCAGGGATGCACACTGAGTGCCCCCTTGGGAGACAGAGGGGAATGGTGGGTTCCCCGGGGGCAGAGAGGACAGGGGAGCCCTTGCCTCCCCTGGGCTCACACGGCTGCCCCCGAGGAGCCAGGACAGGGACCAGGGGGCTCCGGGGCGGGGCCGTGGCTGCTCCCACCACCTCGGGACTGTCTGCACCCGGGGCCGAGGAGCGGGCAGAGCCTCTGGGTCTGTCCAGTGCGGGGGCTGCTGGGATGACTTGGTCACGAGGGAGAGGGCGAAAGGCGGGCTCTCTGGGGCCTGAGCTGCACCCCCTCCCACGTGGCCTCCTCTGGACGCTTGGCCCGGGCTGGGAGGGCTCTGGCGGGCTGCCTGTGTGAGCGCTGTCCCCACTGGCATTGCAGCGTGGGGATGTGGGGTGTGGGCCTGCTTATTTCTCCTTAAGGCCTGGGCGCTGATATACAGAACAGGCCAGTTGTGACCCCACTAAACTGACCCACTGCTGGGTCATGGCCTGTGGCTTGAAAACGTACGTCTAGGGGGTCGGCCAGTCAAGCACCGGTGACGACGCACAGGAGTAAAAGCTGCATTTATTGAGCAGGTGCGACGTGCCAGGCTCGGGGTGGAGCACTTTCCCAAACAACCCTCCACGGAGGCACCCTTGTTACCGTCCTTGTGTGATGGAGAGGAGCCAGAGGCCCGAGGTCATGCAGCTGGGAAGGGGTGGAGCTGGGGTCTGAGCCCAGGCAGCCAGCCGGGCCTGCAGATCCCCGAAGTTGCCCTGAGGAGCTGGATCTGCTTCCTCTGCAGAAGCATCGGGAACCCATGCCCCAGGCACAGTGGCGAGTACTGCACACCCAGGGTGTGGGGATGCTGGTTCCAGGTCTCTCCCCGGTCTAGGACCCTGTCCTCAGGCAGCTGACAGCCTAAGCCCGGAGACGCAGGCCAGCCACTGGCAGCTGCCCTGGCCTGGGCTGGGCGGTGGCTCCCTCGGCAGAGCTAGGCCGGCCCACTCAGGTCAAGAGCTGGCCACATACCCTGCAGGGCTTGGGACCTGCTTTCTATTTCAGCCCTTCCCGGCCTCTGCACGGCCCGTGGGACCAGAATAGCCTTGTCTGTCTCTGTCTGCTCAGCAGGCCTCAGGGGGGTGGCCCTGGACGCTGGGGCTGCCTCCCTGACCCTGCAGTGGGAGCAGGGATGGCGAGGGGTAGGGCCCATGTGGGGACACTGCTGCAGAGCTGCTGGTCTCTGCACAACTCCGTCCACCGCCCCGCACAGAAGGCAGTGAGCTCCCTGTCCCCGTAAGTGACTGAAACAGAGCCTGGATGAACACATTCCAGAGCTGCTGTGGGGGTCAGCCTTGGGTGGGCAGGAAGACCGATGACCTCTGAGGAAGGGGACACAGAGACCCCAGACTCTAAACATCGCTGATTCTAAGATTCTGTGGTTCCAAATTTCTAAGACGTTATTACTTCTAAGAGTCAGGGTTAAAGTTTCTGGGATGGGCCCTGCCCAGGCTCCACCCACTTTCCTGTGACAGAAGATGCTTCCTGAGGCCTCTCCCCACTCTCTGGGGGAAGCCAAGCTCCTTGCCACCTCCACACTTCCGCCCCGACTGTCCTCCCCACCTTGAATGCTCTCGCACTTCTCTCTAGATCCAGATCTACCCTAGCTTCAAGGCCACCTCTTCCATGAAGCCTGTCTTGAATGGTTTCTCTCAGTCCTGAATTCTGAGGGCAGCCTGGACCTGGGTCACTTGTCTCGACTTTCCTAGGCCACATCTGTCTCTAACTGGATGTTTAGCGCCTCTCTGACGGGGCCAGAATCTTACTTGTTTCTCTGTCTTGATGCTCAGGGTATATGAGGGTACACAGTAGGAGCTCAATAAATGCCAATAAATGCCACTAATTTTAAAAGTGGGCAGGCAAGGCAGGGCCCCAGGCTGGTGTGGCCCTGTTGCAGGCACCTGGGCCCCTTTCCTGCCTCTGCAGACTTGCCCAGAGCCGTCCAGGGTGTGCTCTGTCCCTCTGACAAACAGGACGCTCTTCCTAGTGGCTGACCTCATTCTCTCCCGCTGCAGCTTCACCTGATTCTTGCTGGGTTTTAGGGCCGCTCACCCTGCCTCTCCTGCTGGCGAAGGGGATGGGGTGGGGTGGGAGCACCATTAGCACCATCTTCCCTCTTCTAGGCAGGGAAATAGGCTCAGAGAGTGCAGGGACCTGAGGCCACCCAGCTACTGGGAGGGGGAGCCAGGATTTGAACCAGGCACTAGGGGATGTGACCCCCAGACTTCTCTGCACTGAGTCTCTCCTGCGGCTGATGAAGCACAGGGGGCAGCGGGAGCCTGGGTCGGCCCCTGCCTCCCAAGGGAGTCCTGGACATGACCCAGCCGGACTCCTTCCTGACTGTGGTCTGTCCATCTGGACAGTGGGGATGAAGCCCTGCCGAGGGTGATGGGAGGATGTCAGGGTCCCAGTCCGCGAAGGCCCGCCTCCCCCTCACTGCCCACTGCCCCGAGGAGCGGGCAGCTGGTGGGAACGGGAGGAGGGATGCTGTTTCTGTTGGCCAGGATGGTGGCTTTCTGGAACGCTGGTGCCAGTCCTCTGGTTTCGTGGGCGGGGAGGGCAGTAGGAGAAGGCGGGCTCCAGCCAACGGGCAGCTGGGCGGAGGGGCAGGTCAGACTCCACGTGTCCCCAGAGCCCCTCTCCCTGCCCAGAATCTTGGAGACCAAACTGCTCTGAGATGGGAAAGCACGCAGGTGAGCTTGACTCAAACCCCCTCAGCTGTATCAAGTGGCCGGAACTACCGGAGGCTAGTGGGGTCTTCACGTGTCCTGCTCAGCGTGAGCCTGATGCTTCCCTTTGTGTTTGGTGGCGTGGGGCTGCCCCTGACCCCATGAGGGTGTCACGTAATAGACGGCATATGCATTTACTGGTGTTGGAAAATCGGCCCCAGAAGGTTCACAGGAGCAGCTGTGGATCCGACTGTCTCCTGCATCTTACAGAGAACTGACCCGGGCGCGTGGGGTCTGCCCTGGTGGTGGGACGTCTGCTTTTTGTCAGCCTGGAATCCCTGGCCTTGCTGACGGAGGGCAGCGTGAGGTCAGCCCCCACTAAGGAAGTACCTGCCCCCAGGTAGGTCTGTTCTGTCCTGAGCTGTCTTCTCAGAGGCCTCCAGGGGAGCTCAGCGCCCCGGCCCTGCCAAGCGCTGTCCTCCGTCAGTGCTGGAGGTGGACCCGCTCTTCCCCCAGCCCCAGGGCACTTGCCCTGGCAAGGCTGCCCTCTCCCTCATGTGGCGCCTCCAGGGCCCTTGCCAGGTCCTCAGAAGCTTTGGTGAAAGGGAGAAAGTGCCAGACTCAGGGCCCCGGACCTGGCTCAGGTCCCAGCTCGGCGGCTGACCGGCTGCGGGGGGCAGGGCTGGGGCATCATGGCTCTGGACCTCGGCTTTCTTACCTCGAGGAAGGGACAGTGAGTGTTCTGCCTGACAGTTTGTGGGGCCATATGGGTCAGGCTTAGAGTGGGACCAGGGCCAAGGCTCAGTAATGACCAGGGTCAGGGCTCAGTCTGTGACAAGGGCCAACCTTAGTCCATGAGCAAGGTCGGAGTTCAGCCTGTGACTAGGATGTGGGCTCAGAGTGTGACCAGGTCTCAGTCACTGGCTGGCCACCCAGCTTGGGTACATGTGCTGCCACCATCTGACTCTGGCACCTCTTAAGAAAGGTCTTCACACATCACAGACAGCCCTGTGGGCTCTGTGCCCTGCCCTGTCCCTGCCCGTGGGAGGTTTCTCTTTCCGATGAAAAATGGGGAGGTGTGGATTCCAACCATGGCCCTTCCAAGCCCTCCTCTTTCTCCCATGGAGCTGGTGGTGTCTGGGACCGGCCTGGGCAGGCCTGCTGGCTACTTCCTGCTTACAAGGCCCGTCAGGAGGACAGAGGCCAGACCTAGAAGGTGTTTAGATGGGTAGGAGGGGTTGGGCGTGGGTTGAAGCTTGTGGGAGGGCAGGAGAGCCGGGGTGCCGGCCAAGGCCTGTTTCAGGCTGTCAGGATGGCAGCTTCGCCGCCCCGCCAGGGTGGCCCTGGGCAGGTCAGTGGAAGGAATGAAGGTTGGTCTGCTATGCTTCTGATGAGGGGGACTCAGGACCCTGGCCCCGCCCCTGCCAGCTCTCAGGACATGAGCCGAGTGTCCACACTGGGTGCTTGTCCCAGACCCTGCACTTTGGGCCCTGCTCTGTGGCGGGTGCGAGAGCCTTGGATCTGGCAGGGAAATGGGCCAACAAAGCCGCAGATGCAACTGGACGTGATAATGGCAGTGCTGCTGGTGGTGGAGTGACGGTTAAGGCGGTGACCACGGCAGCAGCAGCAGCTGGGGTTCGCCGTGCACAGGCGGAGCCCATCCAGCGGCTCCGCACCAGGACCCGGAACTTGGAGGAGCAGTTAGGAATGCATTTGCTGCAAATAAAGGAGAGCCTCCTCCCATACCACACCCGCTCCCCAACCCCGCAGTGGCTGAACCAAGCATGGGGCAAGGCTGCAGGGGGAGCCGGCCTGACTCAGGAGCATCTCACAACCGCCAGGGTCTCCTCTGCTGCCTGGGGACAGGAGGGCCGCTGGGAAGGTGGGGTCTCAGGGACCTGCGGCATCAGGACCCTTTGGTGACAGATCAGTCCACATCACCCCCACCCCTGGTGGGAAGGGAGCTGGGAGCTGATCCAAACCCACCATCCTCCAAAGCTTTAAGCAGCAGAATGTTTTGTCTGAAGAATTTACACGGAGACCCCATGACATGAAACGGAGAAGGGGGGCTGCCCTGGAAGCCATGGGAGAGGGGTCCAGAACCCCACTTCCACCTTTGCCTCAGGCTGTAGTCTAGGGATGGGCAGAGCCCGGGGCTCCGTGGACCCCAGGCAGCCCCTGAGAGCCGCTTCCCAGCCCTGAATGCCAGTGGGCCCTGGGCGGCAGGTGGGATGGTGGTGGGGTCTCCTGGATAGGAGGGGGGTGGGAGCTGGAGGAGCAGGGCCCAGGCTGGGAGGCATCGCTAATGGTCAGTTCTGGGTGGGACCTCTTGTCATCAGGGCAGCAGCAAGGTGGGGCTGCGCTGCAAGGGGCCCTATGTCTGGAAGCCAGTGGCTACTCTGTGTCCCACCTGCAGGCGTCTGGGGAGGGGGCAGGCTGTGCGTGGCATGGGTGGGGAAGTGGGGGTGGCTCCCTCCATCCACAGAAGGGACCCCTGGGTGGGGGCCACTGGCCTCGCTCCCGCCTCCACCAGGCACCTGTCCGTGTGGGCAGGTAGGCAGTCCGGTAATTCAAAAACATGCTCCAAGAGAGGAGATTCTTTGAAACTTCCGTTCTTTTAGCCAGGAGGCCTGCCTGACATCCTCTGACTCAGGGCTCTGGACCTGGGGTCCTGGGTGGTCTCAGTGGATCTACAAACCCCCGGATTTGTGTGGGAAAGTGTTCTCGTCATGAGGGTCGGCCTGAGCCTTCAGGGATCTGAAGCCCCCTGCAGGTTAGAGCTGGGGTGTGGTCCGGCCCCCGAAGTCACACAGGGAGTTGGAGGGTCAGAGCCAGGACAGGCTGAGTTAGCTGGGGGTGGGGGTTCCTGTCTGCCCCCACGCTCTGGACCCTCTTTCTCAGGCCGATTTCTGTCCTGAGCCTGGTTCCCCAGGGGGTTGGAGAAACTGGGATGGAGACTCAGAATGAGGTGATGGGGACATTTGGGGATGACAGATTTGGCTTCTAATCCTAGCCCTGCCCTCTCCTACCTGAGGCACGTCACTAGTCACCACGTGCCCAGTGTCCCCATCTGCACAGTGAGGACAGCAGTGTTTGGTGCTGCGGTGAGGAGCAAGTGAGAAAACAGATGTGTCTTGGGGCCCAGCGCGCGGCTGCGTGGGGCTAAGTGTGAGAGTATATCAGAGGGTGTGTCAGCCTGGGAGCTTTGATCAAATACAGGTGCCCAGGCTGGGCCTGGAGAGACTGACTTCAGTGGTCTAGGTAGGAGCCTGGGCACCAGCGTTTCAAAGAGCTCCCCAGCGATTCTGATGTCCAGCTAGGGGTAACTCTCTCTGGGTCAGCCTTGGTTCCTACCAGTACACGGAGATGCTGGTCGGAGCAGACATTGGTCTATCAGCCTTCTTAGCTTCCAGTTTCCAACCTAGACCCTGGCTGACAATTCGCTACTGCCAGACCTTAGACTCAGTTGGGCACCATCTCTTTCCATCCAACCATCCATCCATCCATGCATCCATCAATCCATCCCTCCCTCCCTCCGTCCCTGCATCCCTCCATCCATTCGAGGAAAGACATTTCCGTGTCCAGGGCCTTGTGGATAATTATTTTTTCCTTTTTGTGAATCAAATCCTGTTTAAATCTCACTTCAATCCTTCCAGCCAGAGCCCCCGGCGTCTGCTGGCCTGCTCCGTGTCTCCGGCAGAGCAGGTTTGTTTAAGGCCGGCTGACACTTCTCCCGCGCCTCCTCCATCTGTTTACACTGGGGCTGTCAGCGGAAACTCCAGATGCAGGAGCAAGGCCTTGAGCTTGTTCTGGCCAGAGAGAGGGCGGGGGATGCAGGGGGCTTCAGGGAACCCTCCACATGGTGTTCCCAGCCCTGTCACCAACCCCATTTCACAGGTGAGTCCTCAGAGGCTTAGAGGTCACCCAGCAAGCCAGGGACAGACCTGAGTCTTGGCCCCAGGCTTCCAGGTCCCTGCTTCTCCAGAGAAGGAGCCTAGGAAGGCTTCTCAGAGGAGGTAGCATTTGAATTGGTTGTCTGTGAAGACTGAGGGGGAGCGAGCTGGTGGGTGGCGGAGGGAAAGGCATTACTAGCAGGGAGAGGAGGCTGGGCGGTGGCAGCCCAAGGAAGGAGTGGCCAGAATGCAGGCAGTGTGGGAAGGGAGGGAAGTTCTGGGCCAGCTGTTTGGATGTGAATCCTGGCTCCACCATTTCCCTGCTGTGTGGCCTTGGGCATGCAACCTAACCTCTCTGTGCCTCAGTTTCCTCATCTCTAGAGTGAGGGGAATAGGTGTACTGACTTTTCAGGGTCATCGTAAGGATGAAATAATCTAGTAACGCTGGTTCAGGGGTGGCTGATTTAGGCCAGTGAAAGGTGACCAGAGGTGGCCTTGTGGGTTCTGTTCTTTCTCCTGTCCCTGGAGGAACAGGCAGCCTTTTTGTGACCATGAGGGAAGCCCACACCAGAATGAGGGTGGGGAAGAATCTCAGAGAAGTACAGCTGGAGCTTTGATGGACCTGTGCCTGGAGCTCACATTCCCTGTGTTCTTCCTGGTATGTGAGATAACTTCCCTTCCCAGGGCAGTCTGTTTAGTGTTGGTATGGTCGCCTGGGTCAGGCTTCACTCTTTCCTACGGCTGAAGAGTATTCCACTGCAGGATGGACTGTGCTTTGCTTGTCCTTGGACCAGCTGATGATCATCAGGGCTGCTTCCATCTTTGGCTTCCTGAGAGGAGCTGCGGTGTATTCGTGAGCAAGGTTTGGTCTGAGTCCTTGCACTTGGCCTTTGGGGCGCATACCTGGGCGTCACCCCAGAGTTCCTTCGTTGCACTGATTCTTTTCTGTAGTCACTGTTCCAATTGTGCCTCTGTTTCCCCCAACCCAGAGACCTGGGGATGTTAACAACTCCTGGCTCCTGAGGGCATGTTGGAGTATGAGATGCGTTTTGCTTTTCTCATGGAGGGACCGGACACTGCCACCCTTGGCTCGTGCCCGCAGAACTGCCTTGTGTCTTCCTGTCACTGTCCCCTTGTGGCCCAGGCCTGGCATGCAGCAGGTGTTCTACTGAAGCTCGCTGAATCAGGAATAAATTCAGAGTGATAGCTTGGGCTTCCTGGGAGTTTTGTTTGCGAAAATAAGTCTGCTGCTGAAGGGGTGACCACCACGCTGTTTACTCCGTCAGCGCCCAGGTAGGGGGCTCGTCTGCCAGGTGCCCAGGGGGCTGGGAGCGAGGTGAGGGCGCCCACTGCCAAATTCCGTGTTCGGGCACAGGCGAGGTGGGGCGGGGCGGTGCCTGGGCCCTCCCAAACCTCTGTGAAGAAAATTCCTCAAAAGGAGTTTCAGATGCTGCTGTGCCTGGGACAGCAGGCTGGTCTCTCCTCCTGTAGAGGTGTTTCCTCCCCCATCTGCTGCCAGAGGAGCCCCCAGTGGGGCTTGGTTACCTCCAAGAATTGGGTGCTTACCCCCTCACCAAGAGTGGGGTCCACTTTTGACTGTTCTTCTCCACATCCTAGAGGAACGTGTGTCTCCCCACCCCACAATCTTGTCCCAAACTCACTCGGTTCCTCATGCCTTGGGCCATTGCCCTAGCTCTGCCCCCTGCAGCCCCGGGTGTGGGTGGCCGTGAGCATCGGCATCGGGGGCTGGGTTTGCCTTGGCTCCTCTGTTGCTGGGCACCTTCCTCCTGCTCTCTGAGGCTCGGTTTTCTCCTCTGTTAAGTGGGGATGAGGAGATGTAGCAGGAAACGTGCTTGGCCGGGGCCTGGCACACGCCGAGCGCTCAGCAGGTGCCAGCTGTGGCCCATAACCATGCCTGAAAGGACACCTTGCCCCGCAGAGCAGAGCGTCCGAGGCCTTCTGCCGTCAGGGCATGCCTGACCACGCCCCAGCCCTAGTGCTGCAGCTGCCTTTGTGTTCCCAACACGCCACGTGCTTCTGCCCCTCTGCACCTCTGTACATGCCATCATTCCCCAGCCTGTGCTGCCCTGCCCGCCGTGGGGGCCCGTGGCATCCTCCCAATGTCACCCAGATCCTGAGCATCAGCCACCCCTGGAGAGTAGGGCCCGTGGCAACCCCCCCACCAAGCCTGCAGATGGTGACAAGGAGACAGGGATCCCAGCTGAGGGTGGCCACTCTCCCAGACCAGGGGGCTGTAGCCCATCTCCATGGGGCTCTCCTGGTGAGCGGTGGTGCAGGGTGCAAACTCTTGAACCGTGGGCAGTCCCAACAGCAGTGAGGGCTCTGCATTTTGCACCATCTGGCTCAGGGCACCACAGAGGTTCAGCACGTGGTGTATATTTGGACCCTCCTGTGACAGGGAGCTCACGACATTGTCAGGCCGAATTTTCAGCCCTGGCAGCTTCTTGGGAATGAGGGCTCAGCCTCCCCACAGTCTTCCGTGCAGGGGTCAGCAGCCCGAGGTGGTGTGAGATGGTGGGTGATGGGTTGTGGGGTCCCTCTCCCCCTTCACCTCCTGGGGCTCTCCAGAGTGCCTGCAGGAAACTGGGGGCTGCAGAGAGTCGTGCTGCCCCCTGGTGGCCATGGCCCACAGGCGCTGAAACTCTCCTGGCCACAGGGCTCCTGTCCCTGAGTGCCTGCCACTGAGGATACAGGGGACAAGAGCAGTGAGTGGATCCTGGGCCCTTGCAGAAGACAGACACACACACATATGTGGAGGATGGGGCGTCTTCAGGCTCAGGGAGTCCTGACAGTGGCTTCCATAGCCCTGGATGCATGTGGGCCCTATCCCGTGTACAGGCACTTGGGCTCAGACGCCTGGGAGGGTCAGGGACCCCCAGACCCATCAGGTTTCCTTGGCTGGGACCTGCTGTCTTGTGGGAAGTGTCAGTGTCGGGGGACCCATGACTTTGAGACGGGGTTACTGTTCTGAGGCTGCCCCCTGTCCCCCACAGGCTCTCCAATGGGGGACTCACTATGCAGGGTCAGAACATGCCAGTCTTGGGGAGACCTGGCTGGATAGTCCCCACTGCCCTGGGGCCACCACACAGCTCTTACCCAATCCTGGACTCCCAGATGGCCGGCTAGCTGCCCCTGCCATCCATGGGTCTCCTTGGACTCCTCTGCACCATCCCCCCTCCTGGCCCCAGGCAGCCAGCCCTGATGCTCCCTAGACTGTCAGGAGCCCCCACCTGCGTGCCCGTGCCAGGAGGAGGAGATGGGGTTGTGGGGACGGGAAGGGCCCATCTCCAGGCCCAGTTGTCTTGTCCCTCCCCGCCCCCACTGCCTTCCTCCTCTCCCCTATCCCCCCCATTCCTTCCCCTTCCTCCTCTCCAATTTAGGGAGCTTCATACAATCTGGGAGCTTCAATATCAGTAAAAAGGGTTGGTTTCCTGGCTTGAGCATGGAGCCACCTCTGAGCCCTGTGGGTCTCGCCAGGATCTAACAGTCCTCAGGAAACGAGGAGGCGGGGGTGAACCCCCAGCCCAGAGACACATGAGTGCTGCAGGGGGGCGAGGAGGGCAGGCAGCGGTGAACCAGGTGCCCACCCCAGCCCCAGGCCCCCAAGGGCTGAGGGGTGCAGGGTTGAGGGGCACTCGTGAACCTGTGTGGGCGAGGTAGGGGGCCCCAGGTGGAAGGCAAGCCCTCAGTCCTCCCTTCCTGACAAGGGGTGCCCCCACCCCAGTCATCAGCACAATGTGACCTCCAGTGGGGCCTCAGCAGGCTTAGATCTTCTACACTGGGGACAGTCTATACTGGGGACAGTCTACACTGGGGGCTTCTACATTGGGGGTGAGCTTGCTGAGACACAGCTGGTGGTCTTCCCACAGGACCCCACCTGTCACTCCTGGCTTGCTGGTGGTCCTGGCTGTCCCTCCTTCCCCTGGGCCTCAGGTTCCCCTACCCCGACCTGGACAAATCCTAACCCCATGTCCCCTTCAGGGCCTAGTGGGGATGTTTCTTCCTCCGGGAAGCCTCCTGGCCTTTTCCCAGCAGAGGCTGCTCTCCCGCCTTCCACAAGCATTGTACCCCCATTTCCTGTGTGCAGACTTCTGTGAGGGGCTGAGCTCAGGCCTGTGACCGCCCAAGTCTCAAGCCCGTGCCGCCGGCCCTTCCCACAGGAACCACGAGGGGGCGCCCGCGAGGCATGCCTGATGCCTGTTGTGGGCGGGCGCCTGGAGGCGCTCACCCCAAGCCTCCCGGCCCCCAGTGGGAAGCGTCGGGAACGCAGGCAACGTGGGCATTCGGGCCTTCTCACTGGTGGGGGGCGGGGGCCCTAGCGCGCTGGGTCCTGGCTGCTGGCTCTGCGCTGCAGCACCCTGGCGGAGGGCTCAGCTGTGCAAACGCCAGGATATGGGCTTGACCTGGTGCACTGGGGGATCTAGGTACAGAGCTGGAGGTCGCCAAGTGCAGCAGTGGGTGCGGATGGACTCAGGGGTCTGCAGGGTCGGGGAGGGGACACACATGGCGTGGTAGTCCTCAGGGAGGTCTGTTCATACCCGGGAGCAGGCTTCCTGGCTTGCCTGCCTGCAGGCCCACCCTCACACGCTGATGCTTGGGACGCACCCTCTCTGATTCCCAGAGCCCACGGCCTCTCTGGGGGCTCCTGACTACTGTAATTGGGGAGCTGTCTGGCTGGGTTCCCCCACTCACACTGTCAGTTTGTCAGAACCAGGGTTTTCAGCCAACAAGCATTGGAATGGCCGGAGCATCCAGGCTTAGCTGGGGACCCTCCCCTGCACAGGCACTTGGGCTCAGACGCCCCCCAGAGTCCCTACGCGGCACTCCATCGGCAAGTCTCACAAGTCTGGGCATAAGAACTGCCCCTCCTTCACCCTGGCACTGGGAGGGAGGACCCCCGCCTCCCCTTCAGGGACCTGAGCTCATCCTGCGGCTGGCCTTGCCTCCTGACTAGGTTGCGGGCCCATGAAGGGGTCCTGCCCTTCCCACACGGACTCAGGGCTGGCCTGTGTGACCAAGGGAAACCAGCATGGAGGAGGAGTGCCGCTCCCAAGGCTCGGTTACGAACACCTGGCTGCTGCCCCCCTGCTCTCGGAGACCCTGACCTGGGGAAGCCAGCCGCTGTGCGGCGAGGACACCGAAGCAGCCCCTTGAACACCTGCTCACGAGGGAAGGGATGGAGCCGTGGCCAACGGCCTGCACAGCTGGCCAACTGCGACAGTGAGCCAGCTTGAAAGCCAGTCTTCCCGCCCCAGGCAGGCCTTCAGATGAGGCAGCCTGGCCACGAACACACCTCCCAAGGGAGCCTGAGCCAAAGCTGCCCAGCCGTCCTGGCCCACAGACCCCAGCAAGGATGGATGATTACTGTTCTTTCAGGCCACTGAGTTTGGGGTGGCTGTCTCACAGCATATACAGCCAATGAATAGCTGGCGCAAAGTCACGTGTCTCATCGTTTAAGCAACTTGGCTGTGTTATTAGAAATTTGGGAATGAGAGAGATGGACCATCGCCCTCACAGCCCCTTCCCCCGAGTCCTGCTCTCCAAGTCAGCTTCCTCTTCATGTTTGGAACACAGGTGCTCCTCTGACTTCCTTGATAGCAGAGCCTGAGGCAGGGACTTGGGTGCGGTCTACTCCTGTGATCCCAGGTGAGGGCACGGGCAGGACAGCCAGCACTTGGGCATGCTGTGGGCTCTCTCCATGCATCCTGGACCTCTGGAGGTGTTCTGGACACGCCTAGGATAGTCTGTCCGCGGGAGAGAGGCGGTGAACACCACAGGTGAGGGTTGTCCTGGCTGTTAACACCTTGGGGGCGCGGTGCACACAGCAGGTGGGACACTGTCAGGGGCAGGAGGATCCCATCACACTGCGGGCCAGCTGTTGCCTCTGTGGCTGAAATGGGTGTGACGTGGCCACCAGGGATCAGGCCCTGAGGTCTTTTCCTGTCCTATACCTCACACCCAGCGCTTGTGTTTTCCTGACCTAACATTAAATCAGAAGCTCTTTTTCTTTGCTCACGTTTGACGCTGGGGCTTGAGGACGATTCTGGAAGGACAGTCCTAACCATGTCTACTGAGCACCTGCCAATGCCAGGTGGAACCAAGCCAGTGCTGACAAATCTCATCCTCTAAGGCTGGAGCTGCCACTCTGACCCCATAGGGATGAGGAAACTGAGGGAAGACGAGGTTAATGCGTGCAGCCCCGGGGTGGGGGCTCAAAAGCCGCTGCCTGCTGCCCCAAGGCTGGCTCCCAGCCCCTTCTTTGTAGCCTTGCTGCATCTGGGGTCAGGTATGCTGGGATGGAGGCTGCTTTCTGGAAATCCACTTAGCACTGACCTCATCTTTGTCCTCCTTGAAGCTAATCTGCTAATCCTGCCCGCCCAGCGGCCCCTCCCCGGTCCCATCCTCCTAGCCCACCTTCCCCTGCAGGCCCTCCTCCCCAGCCGGGGGCCTCCTCTCGGCCACGATGGGTGGGGGGTGGGGGGGTGGGGGGTGGGCAGGTCCAGTGACAGGGGTTACATGGCGGGTTGGAACCTCAATCCCAGGGAGGATTTGGGCACCTGGAATTCAGGCCTGGATTCTGACTCTGCCTCTTCCTCACTCAGCCACCAGCTCCGTGGCACCACTTCCCGTGCCAGGTCAGTTCTGAGACCACCCCTCCCGCTATGGAATCACCATTCAGCTCTCCCCCTTTCTCTCTGCCCACTCCACTCCCAGCAGCTTTGTGGGATTCTGCACAAAGGAGGGCGGGCTCTCACTCTTGCCTTCCAGGGGTCCAGGGGTCAGCTGTTGCAGCTGGACGCTCAGAGGGAATCCTCTCTAGGAAGTGGAGGCAGGATCAGAGCCTTGGGGAGAGGCTGGCATTTGGCTGGGCTGGGGAGGTGGTCCATGGACTGACTGGTGTAGGGGACAGGGCTGGGTGGGTGAGCAACCCCTAGACCCTGGCCAGTTTCCATGTCCACCTCTCTGTCCCCTCTCTGTCCTGAGCCTCTACATGTCACCACTGGCCAAATCACGAGATCCCTAGGAAGGGCTTATCCAGAAGAGGACCTCCTCACAAGTCCCCAAAGGGGCACCTAAAGATCCCCCCAGGGGCTGGCTGGCGGCTGAAGTGGCAGGGCACCTGGGTGGGCTATCCTGGCGTGGAGGATCGGAGGGGTGTGGCGGCTCGCTTCCACCAGTGTCAACGCAGGCTCTTAGAGGGGCAGCTGCCACTTTCTGCGCACCTCTATCGGTGCGCCTAACCCAGTCCTCCGAAAGCCACCTCCCACCCCATGTATCAGGGGCGGCCCTGGGGCCTCGAGCCCCGTTCTGACCCTAAGCCCGGGGCAGGTGACTGCTTTCCACACGCCCCATCCTCGCGGCAACCCGCCCGTGTGCGTGGGGCTCAGCCCCAACTGACACGAGGGGAAATCGAGGACTCCAGAAGTTTCGTGAAACCCTGGACCGGACTCTATCCCTCAGACCCAGCGGACCCCGCCCTCCTCACTCTCACTCGGGGTCAAGCCGCTCCACGACCGCCCCGACGACTTGCTCCCGCGTGCTTGCGGGCGACCCGGGATCAAAGCCAGGCCCCCACGACCACTCTCCTCCCCACCTGGGCGGGGCCCGGGGCGCGCACTTGTGTCCGCGTGGCCCCGGCGTGGGGAGCGCTCCCATTGGGCCGCGCCGCCCATGTGATCCGCCAGGCCCTGCCCGCGCGCCCGGAGCGGGGCCGCGCCTGCGCGCGCCGGGCCCTCGTGCGCGTGCGCGCGCCCCGAGCCCTCCGCCCGTGGAGCCGGCGCCCGGACCGCCAGGTCAGTCTCCTCGCGCCCGCTCGGGCGGGGGCGCGCGCGTGGTGCGGGCGCGTGGCGGGGCGCGCGGGCCGAGGGCGGGCCGCCTCCCAGCGTCCCCGGACCCCGCGCCTGGCGGCGGCTCCGGCGTGAACGCGGGCCCGGCGGCTGCCACGTGCAAGTCTCAGCTCAGAGGCCGGCTCGGGACGCCGCCCGCGGCTTCTTCCCGCGGCGACGGGACTCCCGGGATGGGAGGCGTGACCCCAGCTCTCGATTCTGGGGCGGAAGACCTCCCACCCGAGTGCATCTTCCCCAAGAGCCAGGCGGGGATCTGGCGCTGTCCCCCGTTCCCTTCTCAGTTTCCTCATCTGCACGGTTTGGGGAGACTTGGTTTCTAGTGCTCCTGCCCGCCACAACCCCTCTGGCTTCCCTGCCTTACAGATGAGATGAGGGTGCCAGCAGATGTCGCCTAGGTTGAGCTCCAGGTCCCGGGATCGCTCTGAGCCCTGGCTCTAAGACCTGTGCTAGAGCTGGTAGCCTGGTGACACCTCACGTGTCCAAACAGAACCTCAGCCCCAGAGCAGGTTAGCAGCCTTGCCCCAGATGGCCTTTGACATGCCCCTGTATTCTTCTGGGCAGCTATTGGGTGGCTAGTCAAGTTGGGGTGGGTGGCATGTCAGCTCCAAGTGGGCAGAGCAGCCCTCTCTCTGGTCTGGGCTTCCTGGCTGGAGCGTGGGGACCCCACATGCTGGAGCCTGACAGTGGGTCTGAGGGTGGGGGTGGGGGTCCAGGCCAGCAGGTCACAGTGTGCCTGGGCACCGCAGCCTGGCAGGTGGGCATGCTGTGCGTCTCCTTCCTGGCGGATGGGCTCTGTGGTCAGCCCTGCACATGATGGTGGGTGCCAGGCATCAGTGCATGGACTCAAGGAGGTCCTGTTCCTAGGCTGGAGCAGTGCGGGGCTGTGGACGGAGGAGTTCAGTGGACAAAGGGTGTCTGTGGCCTTGCCCAAGTGAAGGCCCTTTTGCAGCTCTGTGCAGGCGGGGCTTCACTGACCTCCTCAGATCCTCTCATGAGATTCTTAACCCCATTTCTCAGATGAGGAGACTGAGGCCTGGAGAGGTGGAGTCATATCCAGCCGCTCCGCCTGCAGACCTCACCAGAGCCCTGGTTTTCCCATCTGTGAAGTGGGTGCTAGTTGGCCTCCCTGGCAGGCTGCTCTGAGAAGTAAATGGAACCTGAAGCGGGCATGAGGGTGTCCACATGGCCGCCCAGGCCTCCCTCGCCTCAGGTATTGGGAGGGGAGGCTGCCCCCCAAATGTCCCCTGGGCGAGCTGGCTATCCCCCAACACCCGCCACGGTGTTTGCCATGCACTCTGTGCCAGGCCTCGTGCTGGACTGAGGGGTGGGTGATGGTGAGGTCAGCCTCGGGCTGTGGTGCTCTGCCTCCCCGTGGGGAGCAGGGAGGGTCTCGTTGTCTGGGTGGTGGTCCTCAGTGGGGCCAACAAGGTGGTGTGTGCTGGGCACTGCTGAGCTTTTATCAGGACCAACCTGGGCCCTGCCCCCATGGAACTGGCAGACAAGTGGAGGGTCCCACCCACGCAGGTGACGAACGTACCAGGAAGAAATGGAGTAGGGTTGGGACTGGTGGGGTGTAGGGGAAGGAGGCCCTCAGAAGGGCTGGCATGGCTGCCATCTTGGGTGTGTCCCCACTGAGCTGCACGGGACCCTTCTCACTTGGGACAGTGATGCTATGTGACTGATGGGGTCATGTATGCCGACTGACGCACCTGTCGAGGGTCCACTGTGCCAGGTGGGGCCCAGACAGTGAGGACCAGGGAACAGGACATGAGGCCCTGCTCTTGTGGACTCTGTCTTCAGTGCTGGGTGCTTGGCGGGCACAGGGGGCGGGTGGGCTGCCAGATGGGCTGGAGGGTCAGGGCTAGGCCTCTCCACCCTGCTGTTTTCCTGGCCAGGAAGCCAGGCCTGGAAGGACCTTGATAGCTGGAAGGAATGAGGGCAGGTCCATTTGTGTGGAACAAGGCTCTGTCCATGTCCCCAGGGGCCAGAGTGTCTTCTGCCGCTGTGACCCTGGAGGCAGGGCTGGTCGCCCCTTTCACAGGTGGGGAAGCCGAGGCACAGAGAAGCAATTTGCCAGGGTGTGTCAGGTGCCAGCTGTGTGCCAGGCCCCTTACCCCCATCCCGGCCTGTCCCCCCCAAACTAGAGTCATTGTCCACCCATCCTGCAGTAAGGACCCAAAGTTCAGCAAAGCTGCTCACCTCCCGCTGTCTCACGGGCTCTGGGCGGTGATGACTGGGGAAGGAGGCCCTTCTGCCAACCCCACCTTTGGTCCTGTGCCCCCAGAGGGCTGGGAAGTGTTCTAGTGGGAATCTGGAAGGCCGCCTACGTCAGGGGTAGGTGGAAGCCTTGTCCAGGCCCAGTTTCTACCACAACGGCTGTTCTGCGCCTGGCCTGGGGTCCCCCCTGCTGCCTGGGCCTCAGTTGGGAGTCCTCTGCGAGCCCTCACAAGGCAGGTGGTGTGTATGTTTGGATGCTAGGACACAAGCCTCAGTGCTAGGGGCCTCAGCGGGCATGGCGGCAGCTCGAGCCTCGTGGAGACCAGTGTTCTCATCTCCAGAGGGTGACGGTCCATCAGGATGGCTGGAGAGGGATTCTCCTGTCCTCGCCATCACAGCCGGAAGGGGGTTCAGGAGAAACTCATCCAGCAGTCAGACCTGAGCCCAGTGCGGCTCCTCCGACTGCCCCAGGTTCGGTTCTCAGGCCTCTGTGCCACGAACCTGCCTCTCTGTCCTTGATCTTCTGGGCTGCCACCTTTATTGTGCATCCACTGTGTGCCTGGCCTGAGCTTGGCTGAATCCTGGGTGAGTCCAGGGTACGTGTCACTTCCCTGGGTCTCCATTCTACACTAGCAAATGAGGGGCTGGATCAGATCAGCAGCTGTCAGTTGGGGAAGTGCCCCCAGATGCTTGGTGCATTTTGAGGTGCACCCGCATGTCCTCCAGGAGAGCCTGATGCTCCCAAGCAGGAAGCACCATTGCTGATGTGGGCAGCTGGAGGTTGGGAACCCCCAGACTGCATTATGCTGTGGTTCCGTTTCCCAACTCAGATTCTGGGAGATGGAGTGGTAGGAGCCATGGACTGTTCCAGAGCAGGGTGGTGGGATGGTTTCTGGTGCATGGCTGGAGGCTGCTGTGCTGGAACAGGACTCAGCTGTGACATCAGTGGGGGAACTACCCAGTGTCCAGAACACATTTAATCAATGACAGGTCATTAGCCATCTGGCTTTGGGCCAACTCTGCTCCTCTGGGGTCTCAGTTTCCCCTTCTGCAGAAGGGGGGCTCTGACCTGCTTTCATCAGCTCCTCTGTCCCCGCATCCCCTCCTGGGAGCTGCAGGAGTCTGTTCCCACGGCCTTACTTGCCACAGAGACCCCGAAGCCAGGGCTGGCCCAGCTGGAGGAGGCGGGCGGGTGGCCCTGCCCCGTCCCCTTCCCATGGGACTGGTGCTCCCAGCCACTCTCCTGGCCCCGGGGCCCCTATTGTGACTCAGGCTTCCTGGAAGAGGCGCAGGAGGGCGCGGAGGATTCCCCGCCACCCCACCCAGAGTTCCCGCTGCCACCCGCATGTCCCATCACTGCCCCAAGGCTGCACACCGTGGGCTTTGCTTGCTGTCTGCTCTGTGTCCCCCCACCCCGAGGGTGCCCTTTCCTGCTGCTTCCTGCTGGCACCTGTGGGGTGTTGTCTGCTGGTGCTGGGACAGCAGCCCCTCCTCCCTCCCTCGCCTGGACCAGGCTCTGCCAAACCAGACGTTCTCCCCCCCTTTCCCCTCCCCTCGGGGGCGGCTGCCGGGTTCCTCCTGGCCTTTGCTTCTCTCTGGCCGGCTGCCCAGTGCCCGTCTGCTGGGAATTGCCATGTGGAGCGCAGGGGGTGCCCGAGGGTGCCTGGGGCTCCCCGCAATGACCTCGCCGTCCCCTCCACACAGCCCTAGGGAGCCTAGCCACGGCCCCAGCTCTGCCAGGACTCCCTGGATGACACTGGGCTGGCCGCTGCTCTTCCTGGACCTCAGTTTTCTTGTCTAGATAAAGGAGAGCTTGGAGTAGACCCTGGATCCCAGCAGACTGGATGGGGAGTCAGGACGAAGCTGGTGGCCCAAGTCACCTGAGCCAGGCTGTTGGCCTCCAACCCTACGTCTGCCCCATGCGACCGGCACTGCCGACTTGCCATTTACAGCCTCTCAGGCCTGGACCTCGGGAAGGGCCGTCCGTGGGCGCCTTGGTTTCCCTGAGTTGTGCTCTTGGACCTGGCCCTGTGCAGAGGGTGGGCAGAGAAGGCCTGGGGTCCTGCAGTGACAGCACCGCCAGGCCCCAGGAGCTCCCACTGGGGGCGGGCAACATGCAAACAGTGCTTCCTGTCCTTACTGTTTTAAGTACAGAGTCAGCATGCTCCTCGTGAAAACTCAGATCGCTCAGGAAGTCCACAGCCGCCGAGGCTCCGGGCTTCTGGGCGTTTGCTGATTTCCCGGAGCAGACTGCCCACCTGTGCTACAGGCATCTTACTTGAAACTTCCCTCTGTGTTAGCTGTGGGCCTCTCTCCTGATGGCACCAGTGGGCGCAGGTCCCGGGTCTAGATGGACCCTGTTTATAAACTGGCACCCTTGAGATGGCCCTGCCTCCCTCTTGCCCCCATCACTGCCGTCTTGGCCGCTGTGTAGTGCGGTGGCGCATGCAGGCTCCTGGCTTGGCCTTGTTCCTGCCTTCCTTTGTCTCTTGAGGGGCTGTCAGGCCTGCACTGGCCCCTGTGGGGGATGGAAGAAGGCAGAGAGAGGTGGTCCTGACCCTGGGAGGGACCCACTGGTGAACAGGACCTTCAGGAGATAGCTGTCACCTTCCTGTAGCTTGTGTCCCCAAGACTCTGAGGTTGTGTCCGGGCAGGAGGTCAGGATGGCCTGTTGGGAGGAGGTGGTGTCTGGACTGCGCCTGAAGAATGTGGGCGTCACAGTAGCTGAAGGGAGAGGCTCCAGGAAGGGGGCGCTGGGCGAAGGCAGCTCCCCGGGGGCTCGGCCTGAATTACGATCATTCCTTCAGTGGCACTGTCGTGAGCCCGCTCTGGGCCGGAGTAGAGGTGGTCAGGGCGCCTCCTCTGTCCTCTCGATCAGCTGTGTGGCAGCTCCCAGACCGAGGACCCGCTCAGGGGGCAGGTTGGGGCTCGGACCGAAGGCAGGCGCGCTGTGCCTGGTGCCCCTTCAGCTGGGGCAGCGCAGTCCTTGTGGGGTGGCCTGGGGTCAGACTGTTGTCCCCTTGTTTACAGAAGCGGGGCCTCTGGGTGTGTGTGGGAGAGGGGAGTGGACCCCAGCACAGCCACAGGCTTGTCCTGCCCCAGGAGACCCTCCCCTCTCTGGCCTCAGTTTTCCCCACCTCAGAAATGGGCTGGAAGGACCTGCCTCCACCGGCAGTGAGAGGCTGGCAAGGGCAGGGACGTGGTGAGCGGAGGGAGGTCTGGCGTGGGGCCTGTGGTGTAGGCCGCCTGTCAGTGCCAGTTTCCCGCTCTGCAGACGGAAGTGTGACCCCTTTTGTGGGGATGTTGGGAGACTTAAAGGGGCATCCCGGCGCGAGCAGAGGTGTTCCTCTGCTGGCGACGCAGCCCTCCCCGCTCCCACCCTCTCCTCCGTGGCCTCGGGGGCTGGGCTGTTCCCACGGCCGCTGGGCAGCCGCAGGAAGCCATCTGGAGGCCTGTTTACCCATCCCCCCAGCTTCCCTGGCAGGAAGTCACCGGAAGGGCCGTCCCCAGGGGCCCCCAGGCCTGTGAGGACAGCCAGTGGCTGGGGGTCCCCGGGTGGACGTCGGGGGCAGGGAGTGCAGAGGACAGAGCCGGCCAGAGCCTGCTGGGCATGAGGGCTGGAGTGTAGGTTGAACCATTCGTCAAGCGTGTCCATCTGTCCATCCCCTGCCCCCGACAGGTCCCAGATGAGGGCCAGTGTGGCCATGGCCCACGAAGTCACAGTCTCCAGACACGGATGAGGGCACGGTAGTCCCAGCTCTGGGTGGTCTGTGTGACGTTAGGGGAGGCGGGGGTCCAGGGAGTCGGAGGAGCGGCCCCTAACCCATGGGGCAGGGGGTAGGGGCAGAGGAAGAGACCAGCTGAGGGTCATCAAGGAGGAGGTGTCTAGGGGAAGGGGGTGGGGAAGCCGGCTGCAGGCAGAGGGGGCAGCCTCTGGGATGGAGGGTCTGAGGCCACCGGGGGTGGTGGGGCTGAGGTCCTGAGGGGCTGAGGGGGTGGGGGTGGCAGGAAGTGAGGTAGTGAGGTGGGCAGGGTCTGGTCTGCTGGCATGGATGGTGACAGTAGGGGAGGTTGTGCCCTGCAAACACTTGTCTCCTCCCATCCCCCACCCCTCCAGCCCCTCCCTCAGAACCCCCGCAAGACCCCCAGATCAGCCTGAAGGCCTGGCTGTGGTTGGAGCAGGATCGGGGCCTGGGTTTCCGCCCCTTGGGACGTGCCCAGCTGCCCTGGCATTTGCGGCAGCCCTGATGCCCACTGACTGGCCTGAGTGTGGCCGGTGGGGCCTGGGGACTGTTCCCACGGACCCTGCCAGCTGGGCCTGCCCAGCCCTAGGAAGGGTGCTGACCCCTCGGGGCCTCGCGTCCTGTGTTCTTGGCTCCCTCACGCCTGCCCAGGCCTCCTGCCTTCAGAGGAAGCCGGGTGGGCTCAGGGGCCAGGCAGCCCTGCCTGGCCAGCCAGGGGAGGCCACGGAGCACCCCTCCTTTTGCTTCTCTCCGTCTCATGTCTCTCCCTGTTCTCCTCCCCTCTTGCCTCCCCCCTCCTCTTGGAAGGCTCTGGCGTGGGGTCCTCATGGGCAAAGCCCTCCCAGCGAGTGCGCTGGGGTTTCAGGGTCAGGGTGAGTATATTGTACCCCACCCCCTACTCCCCACCCCAAGGAAGTGAGCGTGAGAACCAGGGCTCCAGGCGGATCCGGGGTCCAGGAGCACACTGCCGGGAGGCGTGTCCACTGGCCGGTCTGGTCGAGACTGGCTGGTCCAGGGACATCCATGGGCTGGGGACAAGCAGCTGTGGGCTGGTCCCAGGATGGTCACTGACCGTTCCCAAGTGCCTACTGTGTGCCAGGCCTGCTAGTCTGTGGCCCAGCCTCATAGCTGTCCTGGGGCTGTGGGTACCCATTTGTAGAGGACTGGCTACCTCCCTGAGGCAGGGTACAGGTGACCGCAGGTCTGAGCAGTATTGGCCTCACTCCGCCGCCTTGTAATGAATGAGAGACTAAGTCCAGCGGGACACGGGAGGACGCCCTCTTTAAGAGACGTTGCCTGCATGTGTGACCAGGAATGCAAGGGCGGCGGAGGCCGAGGCCAGGTGCCTGGAGCTTGTCGATGGTGTGGGACAAGATGGGGCTCTGCACGCCCCTCCCCTGCTGCCAGGGGTCTGAGTGGAAAGAGCGTCTCAGTGTGTCGGGGGTCTAGTTGGGGCAGGGGCTCCAGGGCAGTCGAGGGCCTCCCTTCTTCCCTTGCTGTTGCTAGGGCAGTGGTCTGAGGGTGTCTGCCTCCAAGGTCACCCCCTGGTTGCTGTGGCCAAATTTGCTGTCATGTCAGGAACTGAGCTTTTCTCCTCGAGAGCTCCCTGGAACCCAGAGCACAGCCATGGCACCCAGTAGGTGCTCAGTAAGAGTTTGTGAGCTGGTGAGTGGGCTTCCAAGAGGTGGGGTTTGGATGGGCACAGGAGGGTTGGGGAGTGGCACCCATAGGCAAAGGCCTGGTGGCTGCACGGGACAGTGCAGGGATGGAGAGCTCCTGGCAGAGGCCACAGCAAGTGCAAAGGGCCAGAAGCAGGACTTGGTGGCAAGTTGGGTGAAGAGCAGGAGGGCAGCTGGGGCTGGAGTGCGTGAGGAAGGGAGCAGGGAGGTCAGCTGGGTGGAGCCTGCCTTCTGGTGGTAAGATGTAGGCTTTCCTTCTGAGTCAGGTGGGTGCCGTCGGAGGGTTTCAGCCAAGGACAGGACTGACTCAGGTGTCACCACGGAGGGAGTGGGGAGAGGGGTGGGAGTACCTGGGATGCCAGGGTCGGGGAGATGCTCCCCAGATCCTCAGTCACCCCAGGTGGCTCCCCGCACCAGAGCCCAGGTGTTGCCACCTCGGGACCCATGGTGGCGCTTCTCCCCCGGCTGGGGATTCTGGGTGTTTCCATTTCCTCGCCTTGCACTCGATTCTGTGACAGGCCTGGATTTGGGTTGCAGAGACCCGCCTATCCCCCGCGGCGTTCTGAGAACGGAGGCCCACCCTGATCCCACCTTTCCTGGGGAGCAGCTCCTTGTGTTTACCCTGAAGGTGGGGTCACCTTTTTGCTCCCTGCCCTTTCCTGCCTTGTGGCCTTTGCTCAGGCTGGACCCTCTGCCCGGACACCCATCCCTTTTCACCCAGTTGGATCTCTTACGGCAAAAGGGGGACAGTGAGTCCTTCCGGGCCCTTTTAGGTGTTGTCCAGCAGGCCGTCCGCGGCAGTCTGGCTCTCTAGGGATGTCCGTACCTGCTTATGATTGAGTGGAGCCTGGACCCAGGGGAGTCGCGGGAACGTGCAGTTTTGTGGTGTTGGTGGCATTGCCCTGTGGGAAACCACTCATCTCTACTGTCTCCTCTGGTTCTAACACCTGCTCTCCATGGGCTGAAAGCACACAGTGCCCTGAATCCCCATCTGAGCCAGCTTCCCACCAGCTCCCTCAAACACGATGGATCGAATAGCTCTTAGACCCGTGCTCCCTGTATGTGTGATGGTATTAACCTCTAAAAATGCTTGGGCAAGTCCTCCCATCCTTGAAGACCAGCCCTGTCCCTCCTGGGATCCTGGAGGGTCCCTCCTCACCTGTCCAGCTGCTGGGGCCCTGGTCCCTCCTGGACCTGCCCTGTACCCTGCAGCATGCTGCAGCCCTGATGGCCCAGGAGGGGCTGACCAGGCGCCCCCAGGTGTGGACCCCGATCCCACAGGCCTGTCCATCCCCCATGTCGCCTGGACCCCCGCATGTCCAGCATCACCCCTGCTACGTGCTGCTGCTCAGTCCCTGCAGGTGAAAGGAAAACAGACTTGGAAATGACCCAAATGTCCATCAACTGAAGGGCAGATACGCAAAAAGCGGCCTCTGCACACAATGGGCGATCACTCAGCCACGGAAAGGATGAGCCGTGAAAGTGTGAGTGCTGAGCGACGGGAGCCCAACGCAAAGGACCACACAGTGTCTGGTCCCTGTGGTGTAAAATGTCCAGAAATGGCAAATCCGTAGAGACAGAAAGCAGATTCACGGTTGCCAGGGGCTGGGGTTGGGGGAGGGGAGGGGTGACCGTTCGTAGGCGTGGGGCTTCTTCTGGGGGCGAAGGGAATGTTCTGGAAGTAGATGGTGGTGGTGGTGGTTACATAACACTGTGAATGCACTGAAACAAGACACCCAAGTGTGCACTTCAAATGAGTTAAAATGGTGAACCTGTTAGGTGAATTTTATCTCAAGTAAAAAATTTCAACCAGCTGCCCTGTCCCACGCAGGCTGCCTTGAGCAGGCTCACGGTTAAAGTCCGCAAAATAGGATTAACCCAGCTCTGTCCCAGGGCTCCTGCAGGCGGGGACTTGATTAGCTCTTGCAGAGAAAGTGAAGCCAACACTTGCTTGCAGCTTGGGACGCAGAGGGACCGGCGAGTGCGAGGGGTCAGGTTCGTAGTCCCCCTCCCTTGGCCGAGTTTTGTTGAGTGAATGAAGGAGTGAGGCTTAGGGACAGGCTGACGTCTGTGTGCAAAGTCCCCGCACTTTCCTGCGTGGTGACCCTCCTCACCCTCATGCGTGTGGCTTGTCTTCTTCCTTGTCAGGGGGTCTGTCAACGGATCTGTCCCCCGCTGGGGTGTTTGCCTCACTGTGTGTGGATCCCAGAGCCTGGGCAGCAGGGTGCACCGAGTGCAGGACCACGAGTCACAGCCAAGGCACGTCTGAGCGGGACAGCTGGGCAGCTTCCGCCTTGCTCTGCACCCCGGGTCCCTGCCCTGTGCGGGGCTCACAGAGTCGCCGAGGGGGCAGCTGGAACAGAGGGCACATGCTCAGTGGCCTCTGAAGTGTCCCCCCACCCTGTTCTGTCCGTGCACACATTTCTTTCCTCATTGGCCTTGCTGGGCCGGGGGAGGAGGGCCTGCCAGGCCCACGCGCCCACTTGGCTCTGGGAGCTTTTGCCTGCCATGGAGAAGGTGTAGCCCAGGGCCTCCTGGCCCCAGGGGTGCTGCCCAGGGCCTCCTGGCCCCACGGGTGCTGCCCATGGCCGCCCTTCTGAGTCCTGGCCTGGCTCTGCTGGAGGAGGACCGTGAGCCACTGTGTCCTTCTGGCCACGGGAATGACCCACATGACACTGCCAGGTGGGTTGAAGTTCCTGGGCCCTGGGGCCATGCTCAGTGGCTGTCGCGCTGTGCAGGGAAAGGGGCTGAAGTCGGCTCCTGCGCAGGGAGTGGGTGGAGCCGCTGGGGCTGCCAGCGCTGCCCGCGCAGGTCTGCCCGCTGGCCTGCAGCCGTGTCTGGAGTCTCCCCCGGGAGCCAGGGCCCAGCGCAGACCCCAGGCTGGAAGGCGCCTCGGCCCCTCATAAAGGCTGAGGGGTTTCCGGTCCCCATGGGGGATCCTCAGGAGCCTGGGAGGGGGGGGGTTTCCCGAGGGTCAGCAGTTCTGCTGGTCCCCGCTTCCTCCCTGGGAGCTGGGCAGGTGCTTAGAGCGGGCAGCGTAGGCAGCCTGGGGTCTGATGCCCCTCCCCAGGACGCACTGTGCTGGGCGCCCTGCCACCTTCTGTTGGGAAGGAAGCTCTGCTCGCCTTGGCGGGGCTGCCGAGGGGGTGGCCAGGGCAGCAGTGAGGGTGGTGTGGCTGGGTGCCTGGCGGGCCCTGGGCTCCCTGTGGCTGGGCCCTCCTGCTGCCCACCTGGCCTGGGCGTCCAGCCTTGGTTGTTCTCATGGCAGGTGGCGCCTGCCTGCAAGAGCCAATCCTGCCACCCTCAGGTCATCATTGCCCCTGGGGGGCCAAGGTGGGGACCCCTGGGGAGGGTGTCAGGGTATGTGGGTGGCCATCCCTGGACTCTGCCCCTACCCATGTTGTGACGGCCACACAGTGACCACCAGCATGGCTCCTGCAACGCTGCTAATAGCCATGACCGGGGATCTTCACGGCTCCACTTCACAGATGGGGCCCATGCTCAGAGAGGTGGTCCCAGACGTACAGATGCGCAGGAGTCAGGGCAGGCGCTCTGCTGCTCATGGCTGGGGGGCTGGGGCACTAGGTGGGGCTAGCCTGGCACTGCCGAGGTGGGGTTCTGTGAGGGGCCTCACCGCTAGTGCCTAGCTTCAGAAACATGCTGGGAACGCGCCCCTGGCTGCCCGCCTCAGCTCCCGCTTCTGTAGAGGAATAAAGGCTCTGAGATAGCCTGTAGGAAAGACGCCTTCTCGGGTGTCCTGGAGATCCCAGAGTCCCCAGAGCCAGCGCCTCCCCAGGTGACTGGCACAGCAGAAGCATTTGAGGGACTCAGGCAAGGCTGCTTGGAAGGGGAGTGTCCTTCTAGAGCCTGGGGAACAGCCAATGGCAGCTCCGTGAAGGATGTGCTTCCAGTGAACCCATTTTACAGATGAGAAAACTGAGGCACAGAGAGGTTGAGGGATATACCCAGTGTCACACAGCTTATGTTGAGGGAGTCAGGATGGGAACCAGGCCAGGCTCCCACGCTGGCCATCCACCAGGCCATCTGTGGGCAGTGGAAGCTTGAACAAGAGTAATGGGGCAGACACTTGGGCCTGGGGTGATGAGAGGGAACTTTCCTCTCCCCCTCGGCCCCTGGAGAACTTGCCTAGCCTGGAGGTTTGAGTGGAGGCTGCACCTCAGGTTTTTACACCCTCTCTGGGCCTTAGGTTCCCATCGATCAGACTGTCATCTGTGCCTACAAAGTCACGGGGGTGGTGGTGACCCGTCTGGGGCAGATGGAGCCCAGGCTGGAGGCTGCACAGGGTTCGGTGGGCCGAGAAGGCTGATGGGACACTGACCGGCTAATATCGCCGCTGACAGGCTTTTGGAAAGGGAGCCGGCTCAGAGAGAAATGGCTGCAGCAGGGGGGCCCTATCAGGACCTGGCACCTTGCTGGGCCTCGGCCACCCCCTCATGCTTGGCTCCTGGGGGCACTGGGGGGCTGCGTCTCGCTGCCAGGCTGGGCCAGAAATAGCCATGACCTTCCGCACCCAGCTTGGCAGCGCCCAGGCCGAGAAGCCTACGTGCACCCGGCTGAGTCCTTGCAGGGCGGTGGGGCTGGTTATTTTCGATGTGGCCTCCCGAGGCCAGGTCAGAGCTCTTTCCCGCGGCTCCTGCGGGCCCCTTTGACGTGTGTCCACCAGGGCCTTGGCCAGCGGCCCTGGCTACCTCTGTGATCTTACACCCCATTCCTGCCCGCCTGATCCCTAGCAGCCCTGCACTCTGGGCGCTGAGGGGAGGGGTCCCAGGGACTGAGACTGGTGCTGGGTGATGGGGCCTGCGGGAGCCTTGACATCTCTCAGAGGGCTGGGCCTCAGTTTCCCCTTCAGGGGCTGTTTTAAGGAGAAAACATCTAGCAAGTGCCCACCCCACGCTGGCTCTGCATCCTGGCTCAGCCCCTCAGGGCTGCATGGCATCAGCAAGTGATTGACTGCATGGCCTGGGCCTCAGTTTCCTCGCCCATAAAATGGGGTGACAGGTGCCTTTCAACACTGTGTTGAGGATGGATGTGGGCAGGGGCCTGTGACGAGGGCACTCTGCGGAGCCATTACATGGAGGGTCCTTGGGCCTTCAGGACTGGCCATGGCCCAGGGGCAGGACAGCCATGGATGTCTGAGAAGCAGGGAGCTGGGCAGAGGCTGAATGTGGACTGAGGGTCGTGGGTGGCCTGTGGACCCAGTTCACAGCTGGGCTGCAGTCTCCTCTGTTGTGACACGGGCAGGGTGTGTAGCACTCCTGTCCTGGCTGGGCTGCTGGGCATGGTGGTGAGCAGAAGTGGCCACCGCACCGTGATGCTTTGAGGTCCAGTCACCCCTGGGGTCTGCAAGCTCCCTGGGCTCCCTGCTGACAGGGTTCTGTTGCGGATGCCAGGCCAGCTTTGCTCCCCACCTCCCTAGTGGGGACAGAGGGTTTGGGTGGGCACAGGGGAGTGGCTGCCCTGTCTGAGGGCGGAATCTCCCCACAGTGGCGCTGGGGTGGGCTCCAACCCTGCTGCCCTGTTGGGATCAGGCTGTTCAGGAGCGGCAGGGAGGGGCTGCGTCACCTGCCGGGTGTGGGCTGCACGCTCCGGTCTACTTCCCACCGCCCTCAGGGCCCCTGTCCTTGCGCTGTCCAGGGTTCCTGAGGAGTTAGTCATAGCTACTCCCCAAGGGAGGGGGCCTGTGGAGGGCCCAGCTCCATGTGGGATCCATTCTGCAGAGTGGGCTTGACTAGAACCACCTATCATGTGCGTACTCCCCCTTTGGGCCACGTGACGACTCCGTGGGCACCCGTGGGTGCAATTCTGTTCGCTCACCTTGCAACGGGCCCCTGATTCCCACTTTGTGCTGGTGACTCGGAGGGCCTAGAGAGGTGAGGAGATGGGCGCAGGGCACACAGCGGCCTGGGGCGGGCTTTCTCACCTGCCATGGGCGTTCCACCGGCCTTGTGCCATGCCAGCTGAGGACCCCTGTGGGGCCTCTAGCTGATCCTAGTGGGTGGGGACTCGGTGGGCAGCCTCCTCCCAGCCAGTGAGAGGGCTTGTTAGGCCACACGGACCCTCGCTGAGGGCCCTGGCACCCAGCACCCACCCTGTTCTCTGAGGCCCCAGCCTGGAGGCCCAGTTTATGCCGGGATCCCCTGTGCCTGTTGAGGGTCCCGTCTACACGCTCGTGGAATAGGAGGGGTTGGGGCTTTTCCTGGGGAGCGCTTGGCTCTCCGGAGGCTGGGATCAAGGGCCTCCTGGGGACCACCACATTCCTGGCAGAGGATGAGGTGGGGAGCCCGGGGGGTGTGGGGGCCTCTCAGAGGCCTCCCTAGAGGCCGTGATGCCCTGCTGGGGCGCCACGCCCGTTCCGGGCACCAGCCTCTAGGGCCTTGGAGACGCGGTGGCATGGTGCAGGAGTCGGTGCCAGCCCCGCGGGGCCCAGGAGGAGTGCACCGGGGACTGCGGGTACAGCTCTAACCCCGAGGGCGGGCTGGCTTTGAAGCTCTGCTGCTTGTGTCCAGAATGTGGGGCTGCGAGTTCCCAGCTCAACACCCCGTGCTCCAGAGACAGGGCTCTGGGCTGGAGGTGCCGCCAGCATCTCAGACAACTGGACTTCCGGGACTAGGGGCTCTGCGGGCAGGGGGCTGGGGGCGCAGCAGGGCCTGCAGAGCCCTGCTCCCAGCTGCTCAAGGTCAGCCCAGCTGGGTGTGAGAATGCAGGCGCTGGGGCCCTGAAGAGGATGCTGAGGCCTGGGCCTCAGAAAGGTGGACACCCCTCTCTGTATGGAGGTCCCCGGCACTGTGAGGCTGGGGAGCCCAGCCTTCCCAGCTCGACCTCCAGACTGGGCAGAGGCCTCTTGGGTCAGGCAGAAGACGGGGCCTGGACCAGAGGGCACAGGGGATGTGGAAGGCTACTGGAGGGCATGGCGGAGCAGCAGGCGATGGGCCCCCACCCTGCCTGGCAGAGGTATCTGGTCTGGACGTCCCTGTTTGTGGCATAAGTGAGTGTTCACACATTGCCAGCGTTCCCCTCAGGCTGTGTCTACACTGGGTTCCCAGTCATGCCGGAGGAGGGGCAGTCCTGTCAGAGCCACTGCCTTGGCTGGCTGTCTCGGAGCCATTCTGTCCACAGGGCTTTGGGGACCGGCTGGGGCACTGGGTAGCCACGACAGCACTGAGCCCGGGCGGCAGCTGGGAAGCAGTGGGGCCATGGGGGTGGGGCAGCTGTCCGGGTGACAGGAGTGGAGGGCGTCCTGCAGCTGGAAATTGCCCGCAGTGCCTCACCTGTCGGGGGGCAGGCACAGTTTGGGCTTCTTGGTGGCCTTCCTCTGCCTCCAGGAAGTACAGTCGTGGGGGGCTGGGCGAGCCTGAGATACCCCCTCCCCCAGTGCCCCAGCCAGTGTCAGGGGAGAGGGCTCCACCCCTCCTGATGTCGTGGTGATGGGGAGTATCCTGGTGGGGGAGGGACAAGTGACCCAGGCCCTGGGAAGCAGGAACAGCCCCTCCCCTACTGGTGGGGGTTCCTACTTCCTTCATGCTTTTGTGGGGCCCTGGATCTCAGGCCTGGGGAGGCTGGACTAACTTGCGTATTAGCTGGCCTTCTCCCTCCCTTCCTCATGGAGAAAATCGGACAACAGGATGGATGAACTGAGTGCCCAGCTCAGCAGAACTCTGGGCAAACCTGCTGCAGCCTGGAAGGGAGAGCCCTGGGTTCCCATGAGTGGGCCAGGGAGGGCACCAGGGGGCTGCTTAGGTTGGGGTCAGGCTGCAGAAGGCTGGGCTGTGTCTGTGAAGGTGGTTGGGGGAGGTGGGGGTGCAGTGAGCTCCCCACAGTGAGGGAAGGGCCCTGGGACCCCTTTCCTAGCTCACAGTAGGCAGTAGGGAGACAGGGTAGAGACCAGGGAAGCCCCTAGGCTGTCCCTCTGTCCCCCAACCCTGCCAGCTGCAGGGCCTGGGCTTTGATGCCTCAGACCCCCTCCCCGCTGGCTCTGAGCCTGCCCCCTCCTGTCCCTCTTGCCCTCTTCATCTCTGGCTGCCAGCAGTTACAAGACCCTGGGGACTGTCCTGTCCTCTATGGGACCCAGAGCCTGCATGGCAAGGGAGGGGGGCTCTCCTGCCTTCTCCCCGGGACCAGGGTGCGCGCCATGATCTAAGACTCATGTCCCAGCCCCCTTCCTCTGCTGCCAGGGCTGCCCTGGGAGGCGGGAGCAAGGCAGGATCCTTCTGGGGCTGCCCCTGTCCTAGCCCCCGCCTCCCCGGCATCTGGCGGCATTCCAGGGCCTTTGACGCGGGAGGGCGGGAGGCCGGGAGGCCAGGCCGGGGATAAAGCTGGGCTGGGGGCGTGGCCACAGGACTCCAGGACTTGGAAGGAGGGTGAGTGTCTGGGGGCTCCTGGCAGGCTTGTGTGGGGTGAGGACCAGGGTGTGGGGTCCCCAGGCCTTCCTGCTCATGCTCGCAGCTCAGCTGGGAGACTCAGTGGTTTCCTCCATCAAATGGGGCGAGGGGTCCTTTTCCTTCCAGACCCAAACTGGACCATGTTGGAATGGACTCTCCTTCCAGGCACTCTGATATTGCAGACTGCCCCAAGCCTCTGGTTGCGGTCCCCCCGCCTCAGTGGCACAGGAGGGAGGGTGACTGGGAACACTGGTCGCACAGTCAATAGGAGGGACAGGGTCACAGTGCAGAGGGGGGTCTCGGAGCTGGCGGAGGGGTCCAGCCTGGTTTCTTCTCCCCCTTGCGGAGTGACTGAGCCCCCTCTGTGCCCTGTCCTCTCTTGTGAAATGAGGGTCACGTCACAGTGACTGCATGACTGTGTATCGTCACGGGGGCGGCGTGGGGGAACCAGGTGCCATGAAGTATCACTCCAGGACAGCCAGGGTGAAGGGGGCTGTCACCAGTCAGCAGGTGCCCTTGGAGGTGCTGTGAGGCTGGAAATGGCCGGAACATGTGTGCGGTCTGTGGTTGGTGTGGCCATTAGTCCAGATGCCGAGTCTGAACCCTCCAGCGACCAGCTGGGCTATGTTAAACCCCCTTGTCCAAAATGAACCAGTGGAGCTTCAGGAGTGCAGGACCCCCGGCTAATAAACAGAGCTTATGATCTGTTTGACCCCGACAATCTTCAGGCTCGGTCAAAAAGCAGGCACTCAAGCGGTAACTGCGTTATTACCATTTATTGTTAGTAAGTGGTGGCTTAGATTGTCGTATGCTGTTATCTTGGGTTTTAATAACCCCTGAGGGGGTTGGGGTTGTCTGGAACTTTCTTGGTTGGCCATAACGGTGTGCAGAGCAAGAGCTGCTGGGCTCTGAGTTGAGGACCTGGGGGCACATCACCTTGGTGGCTGATATGGGTGGCTGGCCTCCTGGCATCGGCTTCGGCTGCTCTGAAGGCCTCGTCCTGACGTTCCCCTGGGCCTGGGCTCTGGGCAGGTGAGCCATGAATCCTACAGCCCCCTCCCCACCTCCCCCTACTGAGGGTGGAGGGGCAGGGGCCAGTGGGCCGGGCTGAAAAGTGAGACCTCCCCTCAGTTTTGTAGGCCATAGGGAGCCATGGATAGCATTTGAGCAGCAGCAGGTTGGGCGCCACCATTCTGTCTCCAGCCCCGGGCCAGGCCTTGCCTGGCAGCCACTCACTGTGTAGGCGGGCAGAGGGCTAGTCTCGGGCTGGAGGCAGGATGTGCGCCCAGCAAACCTGTACTGAGCCTCCCTTTGAGATGAGAATATGGGGTCTCTTGACTCCCACTCTGGTGGGGAGGGGGTGGCAGAGAGAGAAAGGGGGTTGGGGGCTGCAGACCCTTGAGCTTCCCCCCCCCCGATGAGGGGCAGGGTGGGTGGACCTCCTTCGAGGGCACCTCCGTGTCCCTGAGTTTGGGTCTCTGGTGGGGTCCTGAGCTGCCTGGTGGAAGGGGCAGAGCTGCATGGGGAGGGGCCCAGGGAGGCAAGGCCTTGACACTGGGGACGGGGGACAGGGGTCGAGGCATTAGCTCCGGCCTCAAAGGACCCACTGAGACTGGAGGAGGGGGCTCCTTTCTGTGCTCCAAGGTGAGGTCCCCCAGGCAGTGTGATGGCCAGGCTGTGGGCGTGCTCCGGGCAGCTGTCATTTCTCTTTGCAGGTGAGGAAACTGAGGCACACAGTGACGGCCGAGGTTGCCTGGTCAGTAAAGATGGGAGGAGGGGATGGTGTTCGGTCCAGAGGTCGGGATGTGGGCTGCAGGGGGAACACGAGGCAGTCCCCCAGGTCAAGGGCCTGAAGGCCAGGACAGCTCACAGGGGAGCCGCAGGCCAAGTGGGAGTTCCACAGGGGTGATGCTCCCTGAGCCAGGGGAGGGGAGGCCGGGCTGGGTGGGGAAGGGTGGCCCAGGTGTGACCTGGGTAGCCCAGTGACAGGAGGCCTTGGGGAAATGCCACATTCTAACTGCATGTGACAGCCCAGGGAAACTGAGGCACAGGACGGTGGGAGGGCTCTGCGCGGAGCCCAAGAGGTTTGGCTCCAGGGGTGAGGTGATCCCTGACTCAGCAGTGCTGCCTGCATGAGGGGCACTCCCACCTGCTCCTGGGGCAGCTACAATATTGTAATTACCTGGCCCACCTGAGCTGGGCAGTCTGGGAGGTGGCTTCTCAGGGCAGGGAGTGGAGGGGAGGCCAGCAACCCTGTCTGGGCGGGCGGGGAGGGTCAGGCAGGCTTTTTTGCCTTTTCTGGTGACTTCTTCCCGTGTGTCCCCCAGGCTTAGCCCAGCACCTGGCACTGGGAGGTACTCAGTGAACATCTAAATTGGATGGATGAATGAATGAATGAATGGACAAATGCTGCCCCCCTTCCCCTCTTGGAAAGGATCCTGAGTTCTGGGATGGGAGCCGGGGAGGCCACAGGGAGGACACAAGTGGATGAACTGGCTCAGAGCCTCAGGGAGGGAGGGGTCACTGGGGGGGGGTGAGGCACCCTGGTCAGGGATGGGTAAACAGGACTGGGGGGCCTTTGCGCAGAGGCAGGCAGCCTCAGGGGTGCAGTCCCCTCACGTGCTGGACACCTGGATGAGCTGTGGCCAGTGTGTCATATGTGATGTCACAGGCGGTATGGCTAGCAGTAGCCACACCTTCCAAGCCGCTGTGTCCCCAGCTGTGAGCTCCCGGCAGGAAAGGCTGCTCCAGGGGTGGGGGCGTGAGGGAGGGGGTGGGGAGAGGCAGGGGAGGTGCCCTACCCCTCAGCTGCAGGGGTCTCGGGGGTGGCAGGAGAGGCACCAGCGGGGCACTTGGCGGCCCTGCTTCCCTGGTTGCATCTCAGTTTCCTCATCTGAGCTGCTGCCTGGAGGCTCTGTTTTCCAGCTGTCAGTGCCTCCTGCCCCTTGTCCCCTTGGCACCCCAGCAAGGCAGGGCTTGTCGTATCTTTTTCAGGTGAGGAGCCAGGGCTCCAAGGGGAGGTGGTCCAGGCAGCACTGGGTTAGCCCCCAGGCCTGAGAGCCCAGTCCCAGCTGGACCACAGGCTTGCGAGCTCCCCTCCCGCCCTGCTTCTCTCCTCTCGTGCGGGTCCCATCAGGGGAGTGTCCAGGCCCATCAAGGTGAGGCCAGGCTGGCTGAGGCTGAGGTGGGGAGGGCCCGCGTCCTAGCTGGGGCTGAGGCAACAGCAGCCCTCAGAGTGGCAGTCAGCGCCTGCACCTGCTGCCTGCCTGGAGGCTCCACGTGGGCCTGGCAGGTTCCTGGTGGCCACAGGGTTCAGAAGACCCAAGACTCCTGGTCCGGCTCACCTGGTTGCCGGCCTGGCTGCTTTGTGTCCGCCCCTGATGACAGCTAGGGTGGAATCCAGAAGCCTCGTCCACGCTTTGACCGGTGCTCGCCCGAGGAGGTGGCAGTTACAGCTCCCAGGTCTGCGGTGGAGCTGTGGCCTGCCTGGGCAGTGCTGGGGCCTGATGGCATATGAGGGTCACCTTGGGGAGAGGTGGGCCACTTGGTTTGGCAAGTGGGTACTATGCCCCACAAGGCACCATTAAAACCACTCTGTGGCGAGGGTGGCCCTTTGCAGCGCCTGAGGGGCAGTGTCCGTGCTGCCATCCTGGTGCCCTGTCCCGGGGGAGGGCGGAAACGCAAGCCTGTTCCCAAACAGCTCTGCTTCCAGGTCACAGCTCCATGACCAGCTTAGAGCTGGCATCCCTGCGGAAGGTGGGTTCCTCCCTGGCACTGTCACCACTTACAGAGGAGGCCACAGGCCCCACAGAGGACAAGGGTGGCCGGTCGAGCCCCGATGACAAGCTTCCAGATAGCAGGAGTGTGCCGGCTCCCTTTACTGGCCAGCTCCTCCTGGAGGCCTTCCCCGGCCACCTGGCCTTCCAGTTCTGCCTCCCACGACCCCTGCTGTGCTGGCCCATCTGCTCTGCAGCCTTCCCCCTGCGGGCCCCCAGCCCAGCAGTAGGCATTCAGGAGGCAGCAGAGGGAGGAATTCATAACTCAGGGAGGTGCCCGAAGATGGAAGGTGCCGCCAAGGAGCAGTGAGCTCCCTGCCACCGCAGGTGTGCAAGCTGGGGATTAGATGGCCTGGGTGATCTCAGGTTCCTCTGGACTTCAGGGGCTGAGATCCCGTGATGGGTTCTGGATACTCCCCAGATCTGGACCTCCGCCCAGAACGCTGGGTCATTTGTTCCTTCCGCAACAAGTTGGGAGCCCTCCTGGTGCCAGGCCCCATGTGGGAGGTGGGTGGAGTCGACAGCCTCTGGGTCCCTCCTTCCAGACATGCCTTCCCTGAGGCCGGGACACTCTCTGCTCTGAGGGCATGTGGCTGAAGGGAGGAGGTTGGACAGGGGTGCTGGGAGAGGAGGCGGTGGAGCTTCGCCGGTGATGGGGGCTGGATCCTCAGTGCAAAGGGTGCAGGGACGGGAGTGCTCTGGGAAGGTTTCTCGAGGGCTTGGCGTGGGCTTGGCCTGTCGGGTCTCCCCTTCTGGGCCCCGAGCAGTGTGCAGACTTGGGCTTGCTCTGGGAGGTTTCCAGGAACGGCTCCTGCCCTGATAAAAATAGACTTCCCCGAAGGGCTTGGGACCGTGCCAGCTGCAGCAGGTGCCCCCCGGGCCTGGCTGGAGTGGGCGCCCCAGGCAAGGGGGAACAGGGGTGCTGGGGCCCAGGTCTGCAGCCTGAGCAGCCTGGTGGGCTCTGGGTGCTGGGTGTAGTATCATGGAGCCTGATGGGAGCTCGCACTGCGTCCAGATGACGATGCAGCGTCGGATGGTGGAAGTCACTTGCCCAGGGCTCCTCTCTCCCAGGGAGCCGGGGTTGGGATGAGCAGGGTCTCCAGGGGGTCATCAAAACTCGGCCCCAACTGTGGTTCTGCGTCCTGGCTTTGTGACTTGGGCAAGTCCCTTGACCCCTCTGAGCTGCTGTTTTATGAATAGTGTGGCCAACGTGTCTTGTTCAGGGGATGCAGTGTCCAGCACGGTGTCTGAGGGGACAGACCCTCAGAAATCGGTCAAGGCGGGAGACTGGTGTGGCTGAGTGCCCAGAGCTGGCCTTTAGGAAGATGCTGCTGGGAGTGGGGACCTAAGAGCACTGGAGTGGGAGTCCTAGCCTGAGCCGACCTTGCTTCTAGGTGGAGGAGCCCTTGCTGGGGAGCTCACGCCATTGGGCTCCCTGAGCTGGTGGGCAGGCCACCCAGCCTGGCTTGGGCGGGGCTCCAGTGGGCCTTTCTGCCCTGTCCACGGTTGTACTGTCCTTGCCTTCCTTGCCTGCTTGCCCAGCTGGGGTGGGAGGAGGGGGGGTCACAGGCATGGCTGATACTCCCTGGGTACATGTGTGGGGACAGCCTGGGAGGGGGCTGTGCTCTGGGCTGGGCCCCCAGCCAGTTCCTCCCACCCCGCCCCTGTGGCGCTGACCGATGATTGCAGGGGCCAGGCTGGCTGTCTGGGAGCTGGGCTCAGAGCCGGGTTCCCAGCAAGGCAAGGCCCCTAGGGACCCTGTGTGCTGGGGGCTCTGCCCACCCTGCTCCACCCCCTTCCAAAGGCCTCACGGCTGGCCAGGGCAGGTAGAGTTGATCGCGATCCCAGGCTGCACTCTTGGGATCTGCAGTTTGGGGAGCACGTGTGTTGCTGACACGGTGAAGCCAGGACCCTGCCCATGCGGGCAGGCCCGGACCTGGGAGGGTTTCAATCACAGAGGGTCTCATGGGGAGGAGGCATCTGCACTGAGCACTGGAGAATGAGTGGGATGTGGACACCACACCCTGGGTGAATTCTGCCTGTCTGTGTGTCCCACTAGCTTTCTCACCTGCACGCTGGGGGTGGGGCGTGCAGGTTCAGAGCACACAGAAGGTACTCAGGAAGTGGAGGGGTTCCTCTGGCGCAAAGCTGGTTCCTCTGGGCAGGGCTCTAAGCAGGAGGACTTTGGGACCAGACCAGGTGGCCGGCCCTCATCCTGTGGGTGTCAGCCTCATGAAGCCACTTGGGCCGGGGCACCCTTCTTTCCATTTTCATTTCCTGCCGAGGCCCCCGCCAGGAGCCTAGTTCCTCGCCGAGGTCCTCCTGGCCCGGTGCTGCCCCAACTCTGATGTGTGAATCCTTCCTTCAAGATGGGGCCACGGGGAGCCCCGGACAGTTCTGGGGGGGGGGCGCGCACGGGTGAGGGGCACCAGAGCCCGGCGGGAGGCAGGCGGGGTGCTTGGACAGCGCCCCCGCCCTTGCATTTCCCCTTCCTCCGAAGCGCTTCCTCTCCCGGCTCGGCCCTCCACCGTCCCTTTGTTTGCCGGGCGCGTGGGCCAGCCCGTGGTTATATTTAGGCAGCAGGTGTGGGAGCCACAACAAGCTGGGTCGCCCGCCGGTCACCGGCCACACCGCCCACGTGACGCCCGGGCGCTATAAATAGCCCCCGGCCGCCAGGCCGCGGAGCACCCACGGGAGGCCGCCGCGCCCCTCGCACTGGGTCTCGGCGGCTCTCGGCCAGGCCCCGCGCGGCCCCGCGCGGATGGAGGCGGCAGCGGGACGCCTGCGCGCTGGTGAGCCTGGGCGGGGCGGGCGCGGGGCGGGCCGGGGGGACCCCAGCCCCGCCCCCGGGGAGGGGGCCCGCAGCCCTCAGAACCAGCCCCCACACAACCCGTGGCAAACGCACCGTGCGGGATGGGTGCCCCACCCACTGCCCCAACCCAGCCCAGCCCAGCCCAGCCCAGCCCAGGCCAGCCCACCGGATCCCAGCCCTGCCCACGGTGCTCCCACGCCCGTGCCTTAGCTCTCCTGGGGCCCAGCTGGGCCCTAGTTCTGCAGGCTTCTTCCAAATCATCCAAGCTCCCCGGTCCAGAGAGGATGGCACTCTCTGAAGCCCTCTGGAGTTGCTCTCGGCCAGCTCCTTAACCATCTGTGCCACCAGCAATAAGCTGCCTGGACTCGAGGCTGAGAAAACCCACAGGGAGCATGTACCAGGCACCGGGCACGGGCAGGGCCCAGAGAAGGTCCTCCATCTCTCCCTGGCCTGTTTCCTGATGTACAGGGACAAGGATGGGGCCTCCACTAGCAGATCTGAAAAGGATGGCTGTTCTGGGCATAGCAGAGGGCTCAGAGCCTGCCCTGGAGAGGAGGCCGGCTGAGGTCCCTACATAGCAATGTGGGGCCAGTGGCAGGAAGGCCAGAGGGAGGGGCGTTGGGCTTCCAGAAGGCTCCTGCTTCATGGGGGGTGGAGGAGACCTGAGGAGTGGTGACTGGTGGTCTTGGGTCGGCCCTGCCTGGGGACATGACTCAGTGACCTCACTGAGGGGGTGTGGTCAGTAGGAAGGGTGCCTCCCTGGAGGGAGGCCAGAAGGTCTGGTTGAGCCCTGTGAGGCTGCCAGGGGCCAGAAGTCGGGGTATCACTGCTTTGCTCACTCGTGGGGAGGGGGGACCCCGGACACTGTGGAGACAAGTGGGGTGTGTGGCAAGACCCCAGCCCAGCTTGGGTAGTGATCTTGGTCTAAACCTTGGCCCAGACCCTGACCCTATCCTAGCTAGGGCCCTGCCAGTTTGGCCCCTGACCCTTGCCAGCAGGGGACACTTGAGGCTCACTTGGTTGGTTGTGTGGGGTGGCTCTGGGTCCTCAGCCTGGAGGGCCGTCCAGGGACACTGGCAGCAGAGCCTGGCCTTCTGCTCCTGCTCCCGGGGTCTCCCCAGGTGCCCAGCAACTGTGAGTGGTGAGGTGGTGGCTCATTCCCTCAGGAGAGGCCTGTAGTCTTGTGGCTTCCTTGGGTCTTTGTCCTTTCTTTCTAGTAAACACACTACCACATGGGAACACCCCACAGCCCCAGGAGGGGCAAGTGTTTGTGTGCTGCTCAGGGCGCCGGCCGCGGGCTCTTTCCTCTCCTGTGCTCCGAGCTGGTTTGCTCTGAGACGGTGTGGGTCTGGGCTGGCTGAACCAGGACAGCATCCCTTCTCCTTGGCGTTTTACCCCTCCCTGGGGACCCCCATGTACCCCTTCTGGACAAAGCAAGGGGCAGAATGTGAGCCGTGGCACCTGCCCTGAGCCTGGGAGCAGCGGTGGAGCTGGCCCTGCATGTCCAGTGTCCCAGCTCTGCGCCCCAATTGTGCCTGGGCCCAGCCTGCCTGGTGGGCAGCTGGATAAGAGGGTGCTGGCTGGGGCAGAGGTAAGAAGTGTTGGGTTGGAGGATGGAGGACCTGCCTGGTGAGCAAGTGGGACTACTGGCCCTGGGGCTTGGGCTGAGACCAGTGGCTGGAGGGGTTTGCTAACCCCTGGGTTGTGCCAGAGGGGTCCCCTTTGGCTCCTCACTGTGCAGATGGAGAAACTGAGGCTAGTGATGTGCCCCAGGTCTCCACGTGTCTGTGGGGCGGAAGTGGGGTTGGATGCTCTTGCTGGGGTCCTGGCCCTGGCCCTTTGGGGCCCAGAGTGGGAGAGACAGGTGTGCGAGTGGTTGATGCTCTCTTTGTGGCTGAGCAGCCTCTCTCCCTGGGACCCTGTCACAGTGGGACCCTATGCCTGGCCCCCTGCATTGTTACCACCTCGGCCTGCACCTGGTGGCTGGCCCTGGCCCTTTGGCCCCTGTGATCTGTCCCTACTTCTCTGAACTCCTGGAGGGCAGAGCCGCCTTGTTTGCGCCCAGCGCCTGGCCAGCCCTGTGGGGGAGTGGTGGCCAGTGGTCCGGGGGCAGAGGCAGACCAGAGCCCGAGGTTTCCACGGGGAAGCTCTTGGGAGATGTTTAAGATGGGACATGGCTGTGGTGACCCTCACCCTGCTGCGCTCGGGTGCCCTGACCTCCGTTCCTGAGCTTCTTTCCCTGAGGGCTGGCCATCCCGGAATAACCTGGGCTTGGAAATCCCAGAGGCCAGAATTCCGCAGAGGAGAGGGCGACTGTCCTGGGTGGGGATGGGGTTTCTGCTGATTGCGGGCCGTGGAGGGGCTGGGCTTCAGGGGGGCTAGGCTTCTGTTACCGCAGACCACTTTGACGTTTGTGTTGGGGTTCAGCACATCCCCAGGGCATGTGTGTGTCCCTCTCTGCCCTGTCCTGGTGGCTGTTCTGTCACCTCAGGGCTGTGGGTCAGCCCTGGCTGGAGCTGTCCTTCCTGGGGCTCCTGGGGTGTGGTTGGGGGAGCTGAGGCCCAAGGAGGGTCGCTCCTTCAGCATGGAGTTGCAGCAGGGCTGGGGAGAGCACTGGCCGTGACGGAGGGGATGGGCCAGGGCTCCCAGTGACCCCTTTTCTGTTCGCTTCCTTCTCCCCTCCTCCCCCAGACGCTGCCTGCTGCTGACCAGCCTGGGATTTATGGAGAGGGCCTCGGGGGGCAGCTCTCAATACCGCCGCGCCCAGCATCGCCGCCGCACCTGCTGCTGACGGGGCCCCCGCGCCTCTGGCCCCCACCATTGCCCTCCCCGGCCCATGGGTGCCGCCGCCCGGCCCGGGGCCGGCTCTGCCTCCTGAGCCCCCCGCCCCACTCCAGGACTCGCTGTACCCCGATGGGGTAACGTGACAAAGGCCCCGCTCAGAGCCGCCCACCTGCCCACCACGGCCACCGCCGCCTGTGACCCCACCACCCCAAGGCTGCCCTGTTGGTTCAGTTCAAGTTCGTTTTTCTTTTGGTCCTTGGCAATTTGGGGCCTGCCTTTGAGTGAAGGCGGCTGTTTCCCCGTCCTCCGATGCAGAGACGGCGTCCCTGGCGACAGGCTCAGCGCTGGACACGGCCACAGCGGCCGGATTCACTTCGGGCTTTTTAAGTTTTCTTTGCTGGGTTGTCGTTGTTTTTCCCTTTTGCCCCCTTATAATTGTCCGGCTCTGAGAGGCGGGAGCTTGGACTGGTCTTACTTTTGGGGGGCGATTTTGTTTCTTTTGTTTTTTAAAGCCTTGGGTTTTCCTTTTTAATTACCCGCATTCCGGGCGGCATCCTCCCCCCTCCAAGTATTTGCACAATATTTGTGCGGGGTTTTGGGGGGCAGGTTTTTAAAAAAGCATTTCCTCTCTCTTGGACAAGCACAGGGATCTTGTTCTCCTTGGGTTTTGGGGGGCTAGTGAGGCCTCTCCTCCGTGTCCCCGGCCCTGCCCGCAGCCCCTTCCTGGGCACCGCCCGGCTTCGGGAGGAGCCATGGCGCGGATGAACCGGCCCGCCCCTGTGGAGGTGAGCTACAAGCACATGCGTTTCCTCATCACTCACAACCCCACCAACGCCACCCTCAGCACCTTCATCCAGGTGAGTGCCCAGCAAGCCCAGCTGTGCCGCCCTGGCCTCCCGAGAGCCCCCAGTGTGAGACGTGCTTGGGAGCAGAACTGCCACCCAGGTTCCAGGGTCCCCAGGGCACACGAGAGTGTCCTGTGGAGCTGGGGTGTGAGGACTTGTGGGGGACTTGCTGGGCCCCCTGGGGCCTGCAGGCTGGGCCGGTGCATGGACAGTGGGAGGCCACGCTGCATGGACACAGCCAGGTGCAGAGGCAGGAGGAGAGATGGACATCGCCTCCTCAGGACATCACCTGTGGCTGGGCTCTCCTGAGCACTTTGCTGGCCCTTTGTCCTCCAGGCAGGGGCTGAGCAGGAAGGAGGAGGGAGGGGCCCCCAGGTGAGCAGGGGCTGCTTAAACAGCCAGGGGTCAGGCGGAGGGGGGATGGGGTGTGAAAGCCAGCGCCACCTCCGGCCCACAGGCTCTGGGGGAATCCTTGGGTTAGAACAGACGGCGGGGAGCTTCAGGGCACAGATACCTGTGTGAGGAGAGGCTGGGCAAGAGTCCGAGCTGGCCACTGCACCCTGGAGAGCCAGCAGGCAGAGCTGTGCGCTGCTCGCAGCCCCGTAAGACGTGGCCAGATGCGTTTGCAGGGCCTGCCGTTCTCCGCATGGCCCTGCAAGAGCCTGGCCTCTGCAGTGAGCCTTGCTGTTTGCAGGGCCTGTGGCTATGGGGGGGCAGCATTCGTGGGCTCAGACCTCCAGCTGTTCCCTCTGCAACATGAGATAAGGCCCCTTGAATACTTGTCATAGTTAAACAGGGGCCAGGGCATGAGAGGACTTAAACACCTTCCCTCGGGGCACCTGGACCTCAGACACTGAGCTGGGGGCCCTATAGAGGAGGGCTGTCCCCCTGCATAGCTGAGACCTTTGAGATAATAGCAGGATCTTGGGGAAGACTGAGCACATCACTCAGGTTGTGATTGGGTTCAGGGCTCAGTCTGGGGCCAGGATCAGGGCTCAGTCTAGGACGAGGGTCAGGGCTCAGTGTGGGACCAGAATCAGGGCTCAGTCTGGGACGAGGGTCGGGGCTCAGTGTGGGACCAGGGTCAGGGCTCAGTCTGTGATGAGCGTCAGGGCTCAGTGTGTGACCAGGGTCAGGGTTCAGAAAGTGACCAGGGTCAAGGCTCAGCCCTGGGCGGGTGGCAGCACTCTGCTGCAGGCACAGAGGGGTCTGAGGTGTCCTGTGGCCTCAGAGCCCTGCAGCCCCTCCTGCTGCCTGCATTCTCAGAATAGCTCCATGCTGTCCTCACTGTGTTTGGTGTCCCCGTCGCATGATTCCTCACCACTCTGAAAATAGCTGCTGGGAGCAGGTCGGGGTGGGAGCAGCCCCTGCACGTGGACCCCATGGAGTGGAGCCTGCCCCCAACCCCCAGCGTATAAATATTGTTGTGCCTGGCTGTCAACTGCCTTGACCTTTTCCCTGGTAGCTTGGGGCTTCCCCCTGGTGTGCAGGGCCTGGTTCCCTTCTGGCCACCATCTGAGCAGGTGCCTGCCCTCCCTGCTCTGAGGCACCCCTGCCCACTGAGGCCTGCCCCTCTGAGACTCTGAAGGCCCCTGTGTGGGGTCTGGCTGTGACCCTTGACTAGACCTGTCTTGCAACCCCGGCTGAGAGGGCTGCTCAGAGCAGGGACCACACAGGAGCCCACTTGTGGGCTGGTGGTGTCCTGTCCCTGCCTGAGGACCCAGGGGCTTTGTCTGGAAAATGCTGGTGCATCTGGGATCCTGAGCACCCAAGAGGAGGGAGGTGACATGCTGGGGAACTGGCTCACAGCTGTGTAGCCGAGATGGCAGTGCGGGTAGGTGGGGGCACCCTCCCTGCTGCTGGGTGGGCCTAGGGACAGGTGCCCCAGGAGCATCAGGAAAGACCCAACCCCCGGCAAGTCACTGAGCCTGAAAGTCTGTGAACCACGGGTAACTCACGCCGGGCATCAGCCTTCCTGCCTTGTTGAGGGGGGCATGCCCTTGCCCCAGGGGCCTCAATCAGGGGGTCCCCACCCCTGAGCCCTGTAACCCCAGCCCAGACCTGCCTTCCTCCCTCCCTGCCAGGACCTGAAGAGGTACGGGGCCACCACTGTGGTGCGTGTGTGCGAAGTGACCTACGACAAGGCCCCGCTGGAGAGGGATGGCATCACCGTCGTGGTGAGGGTCACGGGGTGCAGGGGGTGTTGCTGCTGTCTCGGGGTGTACGGTTGGGGTTGCTGGGGCTCCCCTCGGCCTGGGCAGTGGTTTGGAAGCCCCTCCGTTGTGAGGCAGGCACACGTGGCCTTGCTGCGTGCCACCTGCCACCCCCAGCCGTGTGCGTGCCCAGGCCACATGCTGTCTGGGCACATCTCTAGGTTGGACGTGCTGTCCCTGGCCAGCCTGGCTCGGGAGGTGGGCCCACACTTGTGCGCGGCCACAGCCAGGGCTCCCGCCCCTGGGCCCCCGTGTGCCACGGGGCTGGCAGGCCCGGCAGACACCAGTGCTCCTCAGCCTCACGGCGGCTCCACGTGGGGCTCTGTCGTGGGGAATCAGGCTCTGGTCAGCCTCTGTCAGGCCACAGCTAGACAGTGTCAGAGCTGGGAATGCCCGGGTAGTGGCTCGTTCATAGTAACATCCCCACCCCTCAGCACTTGGCGGGGGCTCTGACCCCAACAGCCCTGCTGGCGGGGAGCTCGGCTCCACTGGGCAGGCCGCCCCAGGTCCCCGAGGGAGCACAGGGCAGAGCCGGGACCCCCGCGGCTCTGAGCTGGCACCTCCACGTCTGGGCTCTCTCAGGGGCCTCACCTCTGTCTTGCTGTCTGGTGTCTGGGGCCCTGTCGCCGGGCAGTGGGGTGCCTCTGGGAGGGGGCGTTGCGTGTGCCTGTCGGGTCACTGGGGAGGCTCTCTGCCGAGGCTGTTGGCAGGGGTCCTTGGGGCTGTTTCCTTGGTCCCCGGTTGTGGGGACCGGTGTCCAGGTGGAAGGCAGGGTAGCTCTACTGTCACATCTCCGTGGGCCGGGCCACGGGCTTCCCTGTGCCTCAGCTGCTGCAGCCAGAGCCCCGGGGCCAGCACTGAGGGTGGGCCCCGAGCCAGGAGACGGTGGTGGAAGTGGCCGGGCAGGCCTGCCTGAAGTCCTCCCCTGCCCCTTCCTGGCTGTGTCGCCCCAGGTCCCTCGCCTGTAGGGCAAGGGTGCTTGAAAGGCTCCAGATGAGCACGTGTAAAGGAGCCTGTGGCCTTCCCCTCCCCTCCCACTGCAGCAGTAAGGGTTCCGGTTAGACTTACGGCAGCCAGGCAAACCAGTTTCCTCCAGGGGTTGCCAAATCTGGAGGCCACGTACTGGATTAGATGCCCCAGGGGCTTCACCTTGCTGGGCCCATGTAGATTCACCCCTGGTGCCAAACGGTGCTAATTCTGGGGCCGCTCACTCTGCCCCACATGAGTCTGCTTCACTCAAGTATCTCCTTCCTCATGGGGCTGGGCCTGCTCTGTGCAGCCAAGCTGGGGGCTGGGGACGCAGAGAGGCATGTCAGCCATGTTCATGGACAGACCCCCTTGGGCCTGCTGACCCCGAATCTCTTGGCTCGGTGAGGATCAGGCTATGACCCCAGAATCGCAGTGTGGCTGACGTGGAGAAGAGCAGGGCTTCCAAAAGGAAAGAGTAGGGTGTTCTGGGAAGCTTCCTGGAGGAGGGAACAGCTGAAGGGAAGGGAAGGGATGAGGAGGAGCCTTGCAGTTGGAGCCCTTTGGGGCCTGTGCCCTGACCCTGACCCTCGTGGGCTCACAGGCTCCTGACATCCTCCATGCTTCTCCCAGTGCCCCGACCTATCCTGGGTCTCACCCCATCTTTGGGTGTGGGGGTCTGCTGCTTTCTGCAGGACTGGCCGTTTGACGATGGGGCACCCCCGCCTGGCAAGGTGGTGGAGGACTGGCTGAGCTTGCTGAAGACCAAGTTCTGTGATGACCCTGGCAGCTGCGTGGCCGTGCACTGTGTGGCCGGCCTGGGACGGTGAGCTGCAGGGCAGGGCGGCTTGCCTGAACCTGGGGACCCTGGGGCCTGGCTCGCTTTTGGGTGTGGGTGTGGAGCCTCCATCACATGTGACCTCCCTCTTAGGGGGTCCCCAGAAGCAGGCAGGGAGGAAGTCCTTGAGCAGGAAGGAGCTCAGCCCCATCCCTCCCCAGACACAAAGACTCCACCCCCACCCATAGCCGGTTTGACCTGGGCAGTGGAATCCTACTTGTATAGGGACCGGCTGGGGTTGATAGTGAAGTATCAGGCTCTTGTCCATGGCCATACACAGGCCCAGCGCTTCGTCCTCCCTCTTTGAACTCTCCCAACATCACACTTACACACAAGGAGCCTGAGGCACAGAGAGGTTGCCTGGCCCCCCAGAGGTCACACAGCAGGGACTGGAAGAGCCAGGATTTGGGATCCCATGCGCTCCCCAGGGGAGGGAAGGGCACTGGGAAAGTGCAGGCAGCCCTCAGGCCTTGAGGGTGACGGTGTTCACTCTGCGTCTCTCAGGGGAGGGGTGGGTGTGGAGGCTTGGATGACCGGCTCCTGCTGTCTGCCCTAGGGCTCCGGTCCTCGTGGCGCTGGCCCTCATCGAGAGCGGGATGAAGTATGAGGATGCCATCCAGTTCATCCGACAGTGAGTGGCCGGTGGGGGGAGGTGGCAAGTGTGGGGGCCCCAGGTGGAGAGGGCCCAGTGCCCTGCCAGCAGGCACTCCTGACCTCTGGGCCCAGGGTGTCCTCTGAGGTGTCCCTGAGCCCAATGCAGCCTCATATTGTGGTACCAATGCATCTCCCAGGCCATGAGACCCCCACAGCCAGGCCTCCTGGCCCCAGCTGAGAACTGGTCCCTGTGTGTGGCCTGCTCCCTGGTGCTGTGAGGTGTGGGTGAGGAAAGGCCACAGGGAGGGCCAGGCTGGTACCATCTCCATGGCTTGTGGCTCCCTCAGCCTGGGGCATATCAGTCAGCACAGGCTGGGACATGCTGAGTAACAAGCAGGCCCAAACCCATCTCTGACATAGGGAGTCATGGCAAACAACTTTTTAAGCCCCCAGCAGTCGTGATATGGGGTGTCACTCCCCTCACTTCTCGGAAGGGGAAGGACACCCAGACCCCATCCAATCCTGCCCCTCAGTGAAGGGAACCTGAAAACCTTCCATGGCACCTCGACTCCCTGCCCTAACAGCCCAGGGACGACTGACACACTAGTGTCGTTCAGAGCAACCCTCATGCCGCCCTGGCCCCTGGGCTCCACTCCTAGTGTGCTCTCTGGCTGGGGACCCTTCCTACTTCTTGGCCCCCATGGAGGTCTCCCAGCCTCCTCCTCCTTAGGAGGGCCTCCCATCTGCCACTGCTCCTGGGAAAAGCGTGCTGGTGGGGCAGGGTCCTGGGGCATCAGCAGGGAAGGTGGGACTGACTGCAGAGGACCTAGGGCTGCACTGGGCCCGAGTCCACCCCCAGCCCGGCCCACTGAGAGAGTGTGTGTGTGTGTGTGTAGGGGGGGCACACACACGTGCTCTGTGCCTGGGTGTGTTCTTGCTCTGCTCCCCCAACGGTGGCTCCCAGGGCACAGCCATCTCCTTCTCCCGGAGGCAGGCTTGTTTACCAGCCAAGCGGCAGGTGCTGCGTGTGCCTGCAGGTGCTCAGGCCTCCTGCACGCATGCACACGTGCACTTACATGAACACACTATTTCTCTCTGTGAGCCTAAGTGCAGCTCTGCATCTTGGCACAGGTCCGAGGGGGCACCCAGCAGGAGGGCCGGGCCTTCACCATAGCCTCTCCTCCCCCTACCTTGGTGACCTTGTGGTCCCCCGGCTTGAGGCCCGAGGCCCGTGATCGGGGCTGGGTGGGCCCAACCCGGTGATTCAGAACAACACAAGCTCGTTCCTCTTCTGCTCACAACTCACTGGCCAGAGCAAGTCCATGGCCACGTCTGAGGTCATGTGCAGTTGGGGTGGATGAGCTCCAGAAGTGTCAGGTGGGTGGCCCTAGGTGCCCCCAAACCTGGGCATCTGAGGTCCACCTCACTCCTCCCAGAGAGTGGGGATCCCCAGGTTCCATCCCTGTGGCCTCTGGGGTCCCAAGGCCTGGGGTTGGGGTGGTGCCCAGGTAAACACGGGAGACTTGGAAGGTCGGGACCTTGTGGGTGGGGAGGTCAGGGAGTCAGCCTGGAGGAGGCGATGGCCAGGTGAGTTGAAGGCCAGCAGCGGTGACTGCAGGTGACTGGAAGGGTGATTCTGGCAGCGGGAACAGCTCAGAGGGAGGACGGGCTCAGCTGGCCATGGAGACCCACTGCAGCCCCACTGGATTCTGGGGCCCCAGGGCAGGGCAGGTGGCCAAGCCCAGGTACCACCTCATCCCCACCCCTGTCCTGTCTGCTCAGGAAGCGGCGAGGAGCCATCAACAGCAAACAGCTCACCTACCTGGAAAAGTACCGGCCGAAGCAGAGGCTGCGGTTCAAGGACCCACACGCGCACAAGACCCGGTGCTGCGTCATGTAGCTCAGGACCCGGATGCCTCGCCCTGGGGGCTCAGCAGCGCTCCCGAGCCTCCAGCTCGCCTTCTCTCCCGCCACCTCGGCACACCCGCCATTGACGGGTCCTGCTTGCCCCCGTTCCGTGCCATCTCCTTCTGTCTGTTCCCCCGTGTCTGTGCGTGCACATGCGTGCACGTCTGCATCTGTCCTGGTCCACCCTTCCCTTTGTCCTCATGCCCTGCGTCTCCGTCTCTGTGCTGTGCCCTCGCTCCGTCTCTCTCTCTGAGGCTGAACGTCCCCCTCCCCGCCGCACCCCTTGCTCTCCTGCCGTGGCCTCCCTGCACTGCCCCTGGGCAGCTCTCCTCTCTGGCCCGTTTGTTTGGGGGCAAGTGTATTTTTTAACCACTGGGCCTCGCCTTTCCTCTGCAGCCCCTCCCCCTGACCTGTTCGTGGCACCTTAAATTATTGAGTCTGGGGCGGTCAGATGTTCTGGACACTCGAAGGCAATAAAACGGGACCCTGTGGCTGTGTGTGCTTGGAGAGTAGGGTATGGGGCCAGGCAGCCTTGGGACGACAGGCGGGTCCCAGGGAGAATGCTGTCCAGGATGGGATCCCGCAGCCCCGCCTGCGGGCTGTGATCCCCCCACCGCCCCCACCCCCGGTGTCTGGCCTGGGGCTCCCCCTGGTGTCCATGCCGCGTCCCTGCGCCCCCTGGCTCAGGGACAGTGGACAACACTGAGGGACCAGAACGCAGGCTGAGTGGGCTCCGCCTGTTGCTGTGTTGCTGCTTTGGGGGCTGGGCAGTGGCAGGCAAGGCTGGGTCACCAGCTCTGCCCTTGTGCAGGACGGGCTGGGGTTCACTTGGTAATTCTCTGGGCCTTGTGTCCAGCGGGGAGGCTGCCCCGTGCTGCCCCCACCAGATGTCCTCATTTCAGCCTTAGAAGCCCAGAGAAAGTGGTGGGTGATGGCCAGCTGGGCTTGGGGTGGAGGGACCCACCATCCCATCAGCCCAGGGCAGGCAGGGGGGGCAGGAGGGGTGGAGGGTGACCCCAGGGCGCCTGGCGTGATGAGTCTGCATGTGTGGGGGCGCTGGACCTGCCTGAGGGCATGGATTGCCCGGCCCGGTGTTCCGATGTGCAGATCTTGCAGAGCTGGGGGCCCACCCCTCCCTGGGTTGGGTGGGAGGGTGACCCACCGGGACTCAGGCCCCATCTCTCCGCCCTGGCCTGCTGGCTGGCCTGGCAGTGAACTGTTACCACTGGTGCTGTTAATGGGGCACCTTCCATGTGCCCGTGCCTGCTGGTGGGAACTGGGCCTTCCCCCACTTCCAGACAGCCTGAGCCTCAGTTTCCCCTGGGGGCTTGTCCAGGAACCCACTGGGTCCAGGCCCGGCCAGCTCCTAGCATTTACTAAACCAGACTTTCTGGAGGGAGAATGAAGCCCGGGGGAATGTGAAGGAGGCAGCCAGAGGGCAACCGCTGGGTGAATCCAGAGAAGCCCCCTCTTAGGGGACCTGGCACCCCCACCGAGGGGCCATACCCACCAGGCTGGATGGAGAGGACCCTCTCCCTGGGTCCTTTGGTCCTGAAGGAGTGCACCCCCCATCCCCTCTGGCCAGGGGGTTGAGGGAGAGGAGCGATCATTGGGCACCCTCATGGACAAGATGGGGAGTCATGAAAAGGCAAACCCAACCAAAACCCCTCCTCGGGTGGCTGTATTCAGAGATGGCGGACAGGTGGAGAGGGGCCGCCATCTCCCCCGTGGGTTATTTCCTTTCCCCAAACACATCCAAGGATGCAAATGAATCTGGAGTGTGTCCAGGAAGTTGCTGTATTTTTTTCAAGCTGCCATCCAAGTTTTGGGTCCTCTTGGGTGCCAGCCCTGGGGACCCCCATCCCTGCCCCACGGGGCTCACAGTCTACAGCAAGGTGAGACAGGCAAGGTGGGTGCCAGGCCTCAGGAGGAGCTGAGGAGGAGTGGGGGGCCTGGTTCACAGGCCCTGGAGGGATGGAGGTGTAGAGGGGCCGAGGAGGTGGCATGGGGGAGGGGCTCTGCCTGAGCAGGGTGGGGAGGGTCAGTGTGGGCATGTGAGAGGAAGGCGGGGGACTGGCTTGCCTGGACCATCTGTTGGAGGGTGGCCGGCTGGTCTGTCCAGAGAGATGGCCTAGGGTGAGGCCCTAGGGAGGACTCAGGCAGGGAGGGTCTCAAGGCACTCCCTGGACCCCCAGGCAAGGGAAGGGCCCACCTGCCCATTTCACAAGTGGGAAAACCAAGGCTGGGAGGAGGAAGGACCTGGCTGAAAGCCAGGTGGGTCTCCAGGGGCTCTCTGGGGGTGGGCAGACTTTTTCTGGACTCAACTGTCCTAGGGGGATTGGGAGGAAGGTCTTGCTGCCCATTTTACAGATGGGACAACTGAGACTCAGCCGAGACCCTCACCTCAGGCTGTACACTCATCCAGGGTGGGCCAGGCCCACCAGGAAGTTCTGACTCTGGGCCCAGGCTGGTTCTGATGCCAATCCTGGGGGCCAGCCTTGACTGGACTCAGGAAGTTAGAGATGGGGACGCTGAATCCTCTGGGCTGAGGGCGACCAGCTGAAGGATCCCTTCCCAATTGTCAGCCCCTCAGCGACTACCAGCTCCAAGCTGGAGATACACTGAAGACTGGGGGCGCCTTGGTAAATGGCCCTACTCAGCTGCGAGTCCTGTAGGCGCGTCCTCTCGGCACCCAGGACATGGGCAGGCAGGCTGTGGCTTGGGCTCTGGTTAAGCAGAGTCCCCCTGATCTCCATGAGAGGAGGGGCTGTCGTTTGCAGGGTTCTGCACAGACTTCACGATCTGTCTCTAGGGGACACAGCCCTGCCGCCCCACCCCAGGCCTGGCCCTGGCTCCCAGTCCTGCCAGTGTCTCCTGAGCTGGCCCACAGGATGGCGGCAGGGAGCAGACTGGTATGATGCTTCTATTTTGAATCTAGATCTTTCTTTCAAGGGGGAAAATGTTATGCAACCAAGCTCTGTGTGGACAGGGCAGGGCTGGCAGATGGCGGTGGGCACAGGGGAGGGGACGGTGAGGAGGTACCGCTGGAGGTCACCGTGGTCTGGCCGCCACCTCCTGGAGGAAGGAGGCCTGCCTGGTGGCGAATTCGCGGATGCCGGGATCTGGGTCATTTTTGAGATCCTCAAAAGCTCCAGGAGAGGGACAAGTCAGAGGTGCACCCCACTCAGGTCCTGTCTGCCCAAGCCCTGCCCTCACTCCCACCTGGGGTGGGGGAGGCAGGTCGGTGTTCTCGGCTTTCCAGGCCTGGGAGCTTCCCTCCCCAGCTCCGCCCATTCCTGGGCTTTGGGGAGCCCATCACAGCCTTGCTATATTCTAGCCTCAGGTACCCACCCACTGCAGGTGCGGATGGAGGTGTGGACGGGGCGGACTTACTGCAGAACAGCAGTTTTGTGTCCACGTCGTTGACCATCTGGGACACGGCCTGGAGGTGGTAGCAGATGGTATAACCTGCGTGACAGATGGAGGAGGCCAGGGGAAGGGGGGTGGGGGCTTAGACCCACTCCTGCCACCCCAACCCGGAGGCCCCCTCACCCGCCACCTTTTCTCTCTTGCCAGTGGACCCCAAGCTCCGGCTGGAGTGGCGCGGCGGGCGAGGGCGGGAGAGGGTCAGGGTTCTCCCAGGCGGGCCTGGAGGTCCCTGAGCCTGGCCGGCCTGCTCACCTATGAAGAGGGCTGCCCAGGTCTTGAGGTGGTGGTGGCGGCTGTGCAGGTAACTGAGGGCCTGTGCCAAGTGGATGCTGAATCCCTCCTGGCTGTGGCTCATCTGGGGAGCACGCCTGTCACTCACTGGGGCCGGAGGGTGGCTCCGCGCAGACCACAGACCAGAGCCCCCGCCCCGCCCTGCCCCCCTAGTCCTGCCTCCCCTCCCCCGCCGCGCCCCTCACCAGGCAGGTCCAGAGGAAGTGGCGCGCGCTGAGTCCCCGCTCCCAAGCCAGCGTGCAGAAGAGGGTGTGGCGCAGCCGCCAGCGGAGCAGCACGGAGCAGCGGTAGAAGGCGAACTTGGCCTGCTGCGGGGTCAGCAGGGGCGGGGTCAGCAGGGGCGGGGTCAGCAGGGGCGGGGTCAGCAGGGGCGGGGTCAGCAGGGGCGGGGTCAGCAGGGGCGGGGTCAGCAGGGGCGGGGTCAGCAGGGGCGGGGTCAGCAGGGGCGGGGTCACCCACCACCGGGGGCTCTGAGCTGAGGAAGCGCGCAGCGCTGGGGCGGCCCCTCCTGGGTCCCTGGCCCTCCTGCTGGCCTTTTCCTCTCTGTCTGCACCCTTAACCCATCCCCGCCTCCCTGGCTGCTGCACCCCGGCCGGCTGGACTGAAGGCAGCTCTGGGTCCCCACTTGTGTGGGAACTGGCCACTTAACTGTCTGTCTTCCTGACAGCCAGGAGCCCAGGGAAGGCCAAGCTGTGTCTTAATGGCCTAGACACAGCACCGGCTGGCACACAATAGGGCTCAGGCCACATTTCAACAATTTCAACGAACAACCTGAGCCCCCATCATATGCCAGGCACTGGGGATGCAGCAGTGAGCAGGACAGACTGGGTCCTGCCCGCACAGACGGCACAGCCACACATGTGCATGCGAGTACGTGTGTGCGTGTGTGTGCGCGCACATGGGCAGGGGCAAGGAAACCAGCAAGGGGCCAAACACACCACCCCAGGGAGCACCCCCTTGCTCTCAGGCAGCCCTGCTGCTGCCAGCAGATCCCCAGCCTCCTGGCCGCCTTTGGGTCCGTCGGTAGGCACTGACCGTGACGACGGCTGGACAGCTGTCCTTCAGGTGCAGAAGCAGTGGCACCATGCTCTGGTGCACCTGGGTTCGAAGCCCACTTAGCTCTTGGCCTGTCATTGTCGCCACCAGGTCCCCGAACAGTGCCATAGCTGCCGCCCGGATTCCCTCCCGCTCCTGCAAGGCAGGGGCTCAGAGCCACAGACAAACATGCCTGGGGGTCCCGGTCCCACCCAGCTTGGGACCCTCCACTCCTTGGTGGGGGTGGGACTTGGCCCTCTCAGCAGGACCCTTTCACCTGGGCTTAGGGCTCCCAGGACAGGGCTGTGCCTCCCGCCAGACAGGGCTCGCACGAGAGGGTTACAAGCCGTCCTCAAGGACCTAAAATCATCTGCCTCATGCTCACAATCACATCCTGACAAGCAAGTTGCAGTTATGAATACAGCTGGGGCGCGGGACTTATCCCTCTAATCTCCCAGTGAAGGAAAATCTGTCATTGCAAACGAGCTGACAGTCAGGAAGCTAAGGTGGGGTTGGAGAGGCTGACAGTTGGCTCTAGTTCAGCAACACGAGGAAGGGCTAGCGCCACCTAGTGACCACCAGGCCAGCCCACCTGCCCCGGGTACATAACCAGGTGGGGCCTCCATCTCCCGGCTGCACTAGTTGGACAGCAGCCTGGGGGCCTCCCCACCTTCGAGGAAGGGAGCAAGGGAGGCACAGGAGGGGCACGAGTAGGGGGCCCCTGGCCTCCCCGCCCCCGTGCTCACGTCATCAAAGAAGGAGCGGGCGTTGATGGCGATGCCCAGGCTCTGCACCCTTGTGCCCTGGGCACCCAAGCGATGCAGCACGTCTGACACGGTGCCCATGACGCGCACCACCACCGGCTCGCTGCTCTGGAAGAAGCCGTCGAGGAAGGGCGGCAGCTGTCCGCGGAGCAGGCTTCCCTGGGGGACGTGGGGGCCCATGAGAACAGGGGCCAGGAACGGCTGTCCCTATGCCCTCCACACCCCCAGCCCTGCCAGGTGGACCCAGAGCAAACTCGGGCTCTGCCCCTTCCCAGACCCCCGTCCCAGCCAGGGCACCTGCACTGCCCCACACACTCTGCTGGGAGCCCGCCCTGGCTCTGCCAGGGGGACTGTGCTCCTGGCCCTGGTCTGTCCCCCAGGAGCTGCAGGCCATGGACGGGCTCTCCCTCTCTGAGCCACCTGGGGTTCTCCTGGGGTTAAGGGAGCATGGACCCCTTGCTAGTGGGCTCCCAGGTCCTTCCCTTTCCTGTCTGCATGCTGGCCAAGGGCCCCTCATCAAGTCCTGGGGGCAACCCTTCCCTTCCTCTGCCCCACTCTGCCTTTGCCCCCATTCCTGGCCTCTTTACGGGTCAGAGGGGGCCTGGGGGGCTGGACCGGACAAGGTTGGTCAGGTGTGCACACACTGAAGTCATTGATTTCTCACACTGTGGGGAGCTGGGTGCACCAGTAGTGGCTCCAAATCATCTTTGTTGCAATGACCATTTCCCATTTTTATATTACTTTACAAAGAACAAAGCTAAGTTCATTTTCAGCCCATTTTTTCTGCTCCCGTTGTGTGCCATGCGCTTGTGAGTTGTCTGGATAAACTGTCAGAAAGTGACATGTCAACAAATGGATGTCCCCTGCCATCAGGCCCCTTATCAGTGACTTGGGTGCAAACCAGGGTGACTTTAGGCAACTTTGTTGGCTTCCTGAACTCTGTTTGGTTTCACAGTATTAAATTCATTTTTGGTAAGTGACGTGACAGCAACAAGCATTCTCTGAGCACCACTAGGAGCCAGGTCCGGCAGTGTGCTGGGCATGACCCAAAGTTAGACACACATGACACGGCGTGTGTCAGTAGGTGATGAGTGATATGATAGAGAAGGGTGGGGGTGGGACAGGCCTGCTGGAGGTGGCAGCAGAAGTGGTGGTTATAAAGCTTTAATTTTAAGTAAGTTGGATCAGAGTGTGCGTCACTGAGAAGGTAATAGCTGAGCAAATTCTTAGAAAGTGGTGCTGGAAGAGCATTCCAGCAGAGGGAACAGCAAGTGCAAAGGCCCTGAGGCAGGAGCATGCCTGGGTACCCGTGGGATTTGTTGATCTGTTGAATGACCTTAAGGTTTGGGACTGGAGCAACTAGATGGGTGGAGCCCACATCAACTGAGATGGGGTCTGCAGGAGGAGCCTGTTTGAGGGAGGGGTCTGTTGTGCACATGTGGAGTTTGAGATGCTGCTAGAATCCAGGCAGTCAGAGTTGAGGCTGGAGTTCAGGTCCATGTTTGGGAGAGGTTTGGGAGCAAATGGCCAATAGATGTTCTTAAAGATTGGAGGAGACCACCAAGGGAGCAAGTGTGGACCAAGAAGAGAAAGGGGGAAGGGGTCCAAGAACAGAAGGGAAAACCAGTGAAGGTGATAAGGCACCAACCTCCACGTGGGAGGAAAATCAAGTGGGGCCCAGTGGGTGGAGAGGTCACCCAGTCACGTGTAGGACGTGGAAGGACGGACAGATGGGTGGGAGGACAGGTGGATGGACAGGTCAATGCAGAAGTGCTGTCCAGTTTCCCCTATTAGGTACCTACTATGTGTGAAGGGCTTCGCAGGCCTGACCCCCCCAGGGCTTTCCTCGTAGCCACGTGGAGACCTACAAGGGGACGCGGACCGACTGAAGTGGGATGACAGGCGAAAGGCTTTGGAGTCTCTGTGGAACCTGCCCCTTCTGCGGCCTTCCTACAGTCAGACCCCCTCTTTCACAAGCCCTGAACACCCTTGTGTTCACAGCAGCCCCTCCCTCCCATTAGTTGAGACAGGGTCTGGGCATCTCACCCTCTCCTTGAGGTGTCAACATGGGCCTGGGGTGAGTGGGGGAGGTCAAGGCTGTGCACGGCTGGAAAATAGCTCTCTCCCACTTGGCGTGTTTACTGTATGGCATCCACCGCTGGCAGGGCCCACAGGGGCGCCAGAGGTGAAAGGCTGCCGCACGGGCCAGCGGGTGGCTAGGGAGGGCCCCTGCCCCGGGCACACAGCACAGCACGCAGGAGTTGCCTGCAAGATGAGGCAGGCATCGTCATCACTCCTGTTTTACAGAAATGAGCCCTGACGCCCAGAGAGCTGAAGAAAGGACAGCTGAGAGCGTGGCAGGGAGGCTGGCACGCACCTGCAGGGAGGCTGGCATGCACCTGCCGCAGCTCCTGGGCTTCTGCACGTTGCCTGGCTCCCCAGTGGCCGCAGTGGGGGGGGGGTTTCTGGGACCTGGCCTGGGGGGCTGCAGATGGGACGGCTGGGTCCCCCAGTGGCAGCATTGCAGGCTCCCCTCTAGCTGTTTGGGAGGGCTCTAGCAATTCATTACGGGATGCAGGTTGCCACCATGATGGCTAGAACTGGGAGGGAGTGGGACTCATCCATAAGATTCCCAGCAGAGGCTCCCCTCTGAGGGCCAGCTTTGGGGTGCCAACCGGTGGGCTCCTCCCAGGCGCCTGTGGGTCTGCAGGAGCGTTCGTCTCTCCCCTGGGTGTGGAGGAGCATTGTCCTCCTGGAATAGACACCGCACCCCTCCCACAGCCCCACCCAGTGGGCCATCCCAGCTCCATTCTACAGGTGAGGAAACTGAGCCCCAGAGAGGTGAAGTCATGTGTCCCCAGCCCCACTGCCGGAGGGGACAGAGCCAGGATCCCAATCCAGCAGGCCTTGTCTACACCCTGTATCTGGCTGGTCTGGTGGTGGTGTGGGCTGCACCTGCCACAGCCTCCCTCACACTCTTACCTTCTCTGGGTGGAAGAGGATGTTTCCCAGGCCCTGCAGGCTCAGCACGCGGACCTCGGGGCTGGGGTCTCTGAGGCTTCGGGCCAGCACGGTCAGGGCGGCCTGCTTAGGGAGCACCTCCAGCAGGGCGGGGCTGTAGAGGAACTGGGCGCCCCCGAGCCGGCGGGTCAGGCCCTGGCACCCTCTGTAGGGAGCCTACAGCTATGTCTGGGAGCTGCGTCTCGGCCCAGGGCCTGGTGGGTGTTTTGGGGAGGGTTGCTGACCTGCACCCTCTGGGTATCTTGGTTAACAAGTATTTCAAACCCAACTCCAAGCTAGTTTGATCCTTCAGTGTACAGCTGCAGAAACTGAGGCTGAGAGGGGGAAAGGGTCTGGCCTGAGGTCACACAGCAAGGCTGGGAACAACACACATCAGCAGCCTGGCTCATGGGGCACCTGGGGGCGATGCCCCATAGAGGGGGCCAGACATTCCTACGGTGGGGTGGGGTGGGGTGGGGTGGGGAGGGGGGCGGCACCAGGCTTTGATCTGGGTTTCTTTCTACTGGTGTCTGGTGTGGAAACGACCATGCCCCAACTCTGGCCCGCCCCGACCCCAGCTCACCGCTGCAAGGCCTGGCACACCCAACGCCTGACTGATGCTGGCCACTGCCATTTCAGCGTCACAGCTCCAGGGATGGGACCCTGAGTCGTCAGGGTAGGAGGGGTAGAAAGGCAGGCCCCCTCCCCCCTCCGCAGGCTGCAGGCTGAGGGGGACTTGAGAGGGGGGACCCAGCCAGGAGCCCTGAGGGGCTAGGAGTGGGAAGGAGGGGCAGCAGGGACCTGTCTGGGCGGGTGAGGTCTGGGTATGGGTCCCGATAGGGACCGCGGCAGCTGGACGAGGTGTTGAGGCTGTCTCTGAGGGGCTCCCCCTCCCCACCTGGGCCCCCACCTCGGTGAGGATGAGGATGGCTGCCTTCCGCTCCCGCTCCTCCTGGCTCTGCAGGTTGGGCAGCAGTTGGACGGTCACTGCCTTGATTTGCCTGCAGCGGCTCTGCACCATGGCCCTGGGGCACAGGGCAAAGGCGTGGCAGGGTCTGGGCGTGGGGGTACAGACCCGTGTCCACCCTCCCGCTACCACCCAGCCCAGCGGGGGGCGGCCAGAGGTGTCCCTGAGCTCGGGCGAGCATGCCTCTTTGACCGTGTTCCTGCTCCCTCAGCACCCACGGGCTGCCCCCTAGGTGCCAGGCCTGGGCTGAACGTGGGATAGACAGAGAAGCAGAGTTGGCCCTTGTCCCCTAGGAGGAGGGGGCCTGGGGGAGGATGCCTGCATCCACAGGCTCCACGTGTGTGTGAGACAGGGGGCGGGGCGCACTTCAGTGCCCTGGAGCCCCGTGTGTCCCCGTGTGAATCCATGGGGCTGTGATCACAGGCAGGCCGTGGGGTCCCTGCATCCCCCAGCCCAGCCCGGCCCCGCCCCTACCTGGCCAGGAGGCCCACGCCCTGTGGGTAGGTGTGCATGGTGGTGAAGAGCGCCCAGGCGCCCTGCAGTTCCAGGTGGGCGAAGTCCTGCCAGTGCCCGGTGGTGGACAGCAGGCTCTTCAGCACCTCCAGCGACGTGCTGTGTCAGAGCAGAGGGGTCATCAGCCAGCCCCGCCCCTAGGGAGGGTGCCCAGCTACCCAGGGTGAAAAGGTGCCTTGAGGCTCCTGTCTTGGCTCAGCGCCCTGCAGCACCGAGGCCTCCCTGGCGTGGAGGATGGGCAGGGCCCGTGCTGAGTGCCGGGGCTGCATGAGCCCACCAGACCCAGGCCGGCGCCCCTGGGTCAGCTGCTGGGGTGAGAGACTGGGGTGGGGTGCCTTCTGAGGGGGTGGTCCTGGGGGGAGGCTCGAGACAGGTCTGGCGTGTGGTCAGCATGAGGTGCCTCTGGAGCATCTTAGAGGACACAGTTGTGCTCAGAGCTGGCTTCCCAGGGCCGGAGCTGAGGGCACAGGGCTGGAGAGAGACTGGCGGTTTCCCGTCACAGGGCGGAGAGGGTCCTGGCTGAGCCGGGATGGATGGTGCCGTTTAAATGTGGGGTTGTGGGGTTAAGAATGGAGCGGGGGAGGACGGCTGGGGGTGGGACATCCTGGGAGCCCGGAGGAGGGTCCATTTGCAACTCCTGAGGACACGGGAAACCAGGTTCCACCAGCCTCATGCTCGCATGTACTTGAGACAGAACACCAGACTTGGAGCACGGCAAGGCTGCGTGCTGCCAGCACCCTGTCCCGGTCACACAGCCTGGCCAGGGCAGCAGAAGCGGAGTCCAGCCAGGCTCCCAGCTCCAAGCTTGCACAGCAGTGTCGAACCTCAGGCTCGGGGCTGCCCCTGGCCCTGCAGGCAGCACACAGGTAGGGGGCCCGGAGAAAGCTCGGGTGGCCTGTCTCCCTGCCCGGCTGCCCCACATCTGGTGACATCGCCCAGCTGTGTGTGCGTGCTCCTGGATCAACGCTGTCAGCTTGAGCCGGGCACGACTCTGATCAGACCTGCAAAAGTCTCGAATGAAATGCCACTCCGGGAAAGTCCCCGGTGGCGCTGACTCAAATGTCAGTTGGGCTGTCACCTTGCCCTCGGCTGTGCCATTGAAAATAGGCTGCGTTTTTCAGGTCACTGATCTCAGCCAGAGTGACGACAGTTTCCAGAGAAGGGGACTCCGGGCGCAGTGGCATTTTGTGTGCCCTGTGGCGACTCTAAGGAACTTCTGGTCCTGGGGCACCTCGGGCATCATCTTTCACGGTCGCTGTGTCCCTGCAGCCACACTGGGGCTTCTGGGACCATGTCGTTTGGCTGATTTGGGTGTTCTTGGGACTCCTTTGCCGACTCTCGGGGTGAATAACACTGTGGGGCCCTAAAACCCAAGACCACCCTCATCCCAGGACCCTCCGCAATGCAATGAAATCCACACAGCCCTGCGACTGACAGAAGATGGAGCCCCTCGGGTCTGACCCTGGTTGTTTTTGTGCAGGACTCTCTACCCCTCCTTCTGCAGCCTCACCCCAGAGATGCCTAGGGCAGAGCGAGGAGGAAGATGAGACAAGGGCAGGAGGGCAGGATGCAGATGCGTGGGGAGCCTGTGGGTCTGCGCAGAGCTGGGGCTTCCTGTGCATCTGTGCTACAGGCATGTACAGCCGTTGTCCCCTAAGCGATGAGGAAATGGGGCACAGTTCTTTCCTTTCCACCTGAAGCCGAAACCCCAGGAGTTCCCCCATCAGATGTGAGCTGTAGGAACCCCTGTGTCGCCCCCTCTGTCTCTCCCCAGCACCAACTGGGTCCTGTCATTCCCTCTGCCCAGAGCCCTCTGTGGCTCCCCACTGCTCTCGGTGTGAGGCTTGGAGTCACCTCCTTGCTGTTCCTTCCCTTCTGGGATCCCCAGGCCTGGAAGGCTCTCTGCCCTCCCTGTGGTACCTGGTGACCTCCAACCATCACACAGGTCTGTGTTCAGGGGCGGGGTCCTTAGGGAACCACACGTAGGTGGTGCCCTAGCTCATCCTCTGCAGAGGCTGTCCCTTTGCGTCACGGCACTCTCCATGTCACCGGGCTACTACTTGACCCCGCCTGCATGTCCACGGGGCTGTGAGCTCCGGTGAGCAGGACTGACTCTGGTGATGAGTGTGGCGCTGTCTGTGTTCATTAAATAGTAAGACTGGAGCACACAGTGCACACAGCAAGTACTGACCGAATCACCAATAATAGTTCGTGTTTTCTTACTCTTTTCGACCAAGAGCTGTGGGAGCCCGGAGTGGAAGGGAGGCTGAGTCTGAGGCTGAGGCTAAGGCTGAGGCTGAGGCTAGGGGCTAGGGGAGGAGGCAGGTCCGAGCAGGGCTGCAGGGGACTCTTGGGTGGTAATGAGATGACAGGCTGGGACAGAGCAGCACACCCCCCGTCAACCCTCCCTGCTCAGGAACCCCTGCTCAGCTCTGGGAAGTCACAGCCCCTGCAGATCCAAGGAACCAGGGACCCCTTGGGCCTGAGGCTGCAGTGCTCCGAACAGGGCAAGTTGAAGACAAGACACTTGGTCTAGGGTCATGGACTCGAACACCTTAACTGAGGCCCAGAGCATCAGCTGTGTGTCCAGGCTCACCCTAGATCAGAGGCTGTCCAGTCCTTCACTGCACCTGACCCGCACAACACCTGCGGAGGGACCAACCCCATTGTACAGATAAGGAAACCAAGACCATGAGATGGAGAGACCCCTTGAATGCTCACAGTGAGGTGAGGATGAAATCTTAGCTCAGGTTCAGGCCCCAAACAGCACATCATTATCAATTGCTTATTTGTTGCCTGTCAGCTGCCAAACCCAGGGCTGTGAATAGTGTTTTAAATAAAAGAAGATTTAAATTAAACTTAAAGCTTTAAGTTTAAAAGAGAACTAATCAGGAAGTGAGAAACAAAAGGAGGCCTCCTGGAACCACAGTGAGGGATTAATGAACATTAACTTTATATATGAGCTTCCTGGCAGCCAGGGCAAAAAGGGAAATATGTTGGATTATATCTATAAGTGGTCAAAGGGAGTGTCTTTGAAATAAAGAGAAATGAGATGCCCCATTAGAGTTAAAGAGACTCAGCCATAATGGATGAAACAAGAGGAATGAGAAGTCCTTCATAGGACAGGATGGACATTGGCTTGAGGAGGATCTGGCTGAGAACTGACCAAAGCAGGTGATGTCTCTAAAAGAAAGGGGCTTTGTTCATCAGAGAGGCAAAGGAAAGGAGGGTCCCACAGGCAGGGCTGGCAGTGCTTGCTCTGCCCTGGCAGAGGTGGAGCCCAACCCTCACTTGTTGGTCCCAGGGGCCAGCCCAGCTCACAGGACATCAGGAACCTCAGAGGCCCAGAACTAACCTGACTCGGCCTCAAGTCTGGAATGGCTGCCACAGGTGTCCTGTGCCACCCCCATGCTGCTAGGCACCCACAAGACAGTGGGCCCCTCAGCAGTGAGTGCCCAGATCCCTCCTTGGTCCCTGTCCACCCTTGCTGGTACCACCACATCTGCCTGGCCTCTGACTCCAGACCACAGCAATCCACTTGGGCAGTGCTGCTCTCTGAGGCCCTGGGAGTGGCTGCTGGCGGCTCCCCGGCATCACAGCTGACTGGCCGGCCTTGCTCGTGGCCCCTTGGGGGGCAGCAGCATCACGGTTTTCCTCGGGGGAAGGGGGGCCAAGGTCCATCCCAGCTCCAGGGAGGGTGTTGGGGCTAGACCTGCTCAGTCAGAGTCACACTTCCCTGTGGCCAAGGCAGCTGGTTCAGGGGTAGGCATGTAAGCTAAGCTGGGCCGCTCAGAGCCCATGAACTATGCCCAGGCTGCTGGAGCCCCACCCTCCTCTGTGGGGAGGACCGGCTCAGAGGAAGGCCAGGGGCCTCCACTGTATGGGGCACAGAGAACAGCAGTAGACACGGCGCTGTGGGAGACTACAGCAGGGGGGGAGTAGGGCCGCTATTTTAGAGAAGGTGGTTGGGAGACCACGACAGGTGAGGCTATTTGGGGGAAGAGCATACCAGGAAGAGGGAGCAGCAAGAGCAAAGGCCCTGAGGCAGGAGGGCACTGGGTTTGAAGAACAGCAGAAAGATGCTGAGGCTAGAGCAGAGGGTGTGAGTGGGATGTGTGTGGCAGGAAGTGAGGTCCTGGAGGTGACAGGGAGCCAGAGGGAGGGCCAGTGAGTCACCATAATGATGGGTCCTTCTTTGAGTTAGAGGGGAGAGATAGGAAGGGTTCTGAGTGCAGGCACACCCTGGTCTGACCTAGGTGTGGAGGGGGCGAGGTGGGCTCAGGGAGAGCAAGGGAGGCTGGACCCCTTGGGGGCAGGGAGGGAGGCTGATGGATCGAGGCCATTCATCATGGCTTTCTCCTAACCCTTCGATTTCTGGGAGAATGTTTTATTAGCTTATTAGGGAAGATTCATGCATTTTGCATGGTTGATTTGAATAAAAAAAGGAACTTTATGCACATTTGGATTCAGAAGCAATATGAGAAGAAGTGACATTATTTTTCAGTGACGTGCCTTGGGGAGAGCTCTTCAAACTGACAAATTGTGTGAAGCACATCATAAGACAAACAGATGAAAAGAGTCGGGCCCCAGCGGTTCTTAAAGACTTGCTTGTTGGATTTCTCAGAATGCAACCTCGTGCAGAGGGAAGGCAAGGCCGCCAGCCCAGGCTGAGAGACAATGACCCTCCCACACGAGTCCTGTCCATGCTGGTCCCTCATGGGGGGCAGAAGAGGCCAGCAAACACCCATGACGTCAGAGCAAAAATGTGTCAAGGTCCAGGGCCACGTGCAAGGGGACCTAGAGGGCATCTGCCTCCAGGGGCAGAGTGGTGGCGGGGCCAACACCCTTGTTGTTCTACAGGCCCCAGCTCAGCAATGCATGGACATTCTGTGAGGCTCAGGGGAAGCCTCTGACCCTCTCTGAGTCTCAGTTTCCTCATCGATAAAAGGGGAAGACAACATTCGTTTTGCAGAATCCCTGCAGGGACCACATTTGGGTAACACATGGTGTGCTGTTGTGGGCACCTGGAGTCCCTGGACGCCAACAGTCATGGGCTTTCTCTGCTGCCAGGCACCCGTGGTAACGAGGAGGCAGGGTGCACGCTGCCCCACCTCGCCCCGCGCTCACCACTGCACCGGCCACAGCGGCTGTTTGGACTCATGCCTGTCGGGGATTCAGTTGTGTCCCCAGCACTTCTGTCGAGGTCCTAACCCCGGGTATCTGTGAATGTGATCTCGTTTGGAAGGAGGGTCTTTCCAGATGGAATCGAGTTAAGATCAGATCATTAGGGTGACCCTAATTCATCACGACTGGTGTTCTTATAAGAAGAGGGAAATTTAGGCGCAGAAACACCCAGTGGAGACGAAGGCAGAAGTGAGAGGGATATTTCTAGCACACAAGGAGCACGGCGAACGGCGGGAGATGCCAGAAGCCTGAGGGGGCAGGAGGAGCCGCCCCTACGGGTTTCAGAGAGCACGGCCCCCCCAGCCCTGGATTCCAGGCCACTAGCCTCCAGAACTGTGGGGGAAAACGTCTTTGCTTTAAGCTGCCCGGTTGTGGCACTGCGTCGCTCATCCCCGGGAAGCCGGTGCGCCCCTCTGCCCGGGGCGGGGCCGAGGCCTTACCTCCGGGGGCTGGGTGTGGCCGCCCCCGGGGCCTCCGGGGCCTCCTGGGCCTCCTGGCCGGGCGGGGGCTCCTGGGGCAGGTTCAGCTCCAAGACGTAGTGCACCTGGGTGAGGAGGGCCAGGAGCAGCTTGGGGTAGGCCTCCTGCACGGCCTTCTTGAACTCTCGGGCGAACTGCAGCTCATGCAGCGTGTTCATGGCCTGTCGGGGCGGAGGGGATGCTGAAGGGACCAGGCCCGCGGATCAGCCTTCCCACCAAACCCACGCCCAACCGCGCCTCCCTGTCCCTGCCCACAGCCTCCAGGACCCTCCCTCAGGGCGTGGCTCTCCCTTTGGACCATCCACGCCTGCACCCCTCCCGGCAGGCCCGGGTCCTCCCTCTCCCCCACCACCCTGCCCTCTGCGCTCAGTCACTGCCTCCTGCCTGGCCCCTCTGCTCCATCACCCTGACAGCCAGTGCTCCCCCAGCACAGAGCCTGGCACACAGCAGTGCCCAGTGAGTGACTGATGGGGGACAAGTGGCTTTGGAAGGCAGAGCTACCTGGAGAGGAATTTGGTCCAGACTATTCTCAGGGTGGGGGGCCAGCACTGAGGAGCCATGATGGGGGAGGGCAAGGGCTTGGGGCACGGCGGGACCCAGGGAAAGCCATTTGGCTGACCCCAGGCTGAATGTGGTCTCCTAGAGGGAGGGTCCGGGGGCTAGGGGTGTCAAGGAGCAGGGCTGACGGAGGGCGGGCCAGGAGGCAGGGTTCAGACGTCACCCCCTCTGCTGCAGGCAGCAGCTTGTCTGGGGGGCTCGGGTGGGAGGGGCAGCTCTGTGCTCCAGGCCGCGGCTCTGGGGCTCCAGGGTGGGGGTGCTTAGCCTGGAATAAAACAGCTGGGGAACAGCTGCTGCCCTGTCGGAGTCCAGGCAAGGGGGCAGGTGTGGTGTGTTAGGGAGTGAGCCCCCTGTTCCTGGGGATGTGCAAAGAGGGAAAACTGGGGGATGAGGGTGGGTGATTCCTACAGGAGTGTGGGAGCCACTGGAGCAGCCTCTAAGGTCCCCCCAGAACCCAAGCTCACGTACCTCCCCACGCCCTTCCTCTCTGCCTGATCCCTGCTGGAGTGGTCCAGAGCCCTTGGCCCAGAAGTGGGGCACTGGGCTTGGACCCAGCGCCTGTGTGGTCACCCCCAGACTGGGCTCTGCAGCCTGGGTATGGGGCCCCTCCTCCCTGAGGCCTGGAGCTCAGTGAGCGCCCCAGCCCGGTGTCTGGCTGAATGCACAGTGGAGGCAGCCGGGCCCAGCTGCAGGGGCGGGGGGCTGGGTGGTAGAGACTCACGGCCAGGGAGCGCAGGTAGGCCTTCTCCTTGGGCTGGGGGCTGCTGTCGCCGGCCCTGGTGGGCAGGGGCCGCTCCTGCAGCCAGGCCAGCAGCATGGCCAGCACCAGGCGGCTCACAGGCTGCTCGGCCCCCAGGGCCCTCCACAACTGGAAGGCGTGACTGTGGGCAGAGAGGGGCCGAGAGGGCAGCACTGAAACCCTGGCCTGACCAGGCTGGGTCCCCCGCCGGCCACCGTGACCAGGGTCCGGGGAGGAGGCTGCCGGACAGGGCAGGTTGGGGAGGGGTGGATAAGAGCACCTGGAGGTGGGGGGGAGGGGCCCGAAGAGTGGGGGTGGGACAGGAGTGTGCGCCGCCTGGGGGACTCAGCAGAGACTGGGCCTGCTGCCCTGGTTCATGTTCCTGGGTCTCTCCACCTTCCAGGTCTCTCCTCCAGGCCCTTCTCACCCCGGCTGCAGACTCTGACTCGGTCTGTCACCTCAGTGACTCCCAAATACCGCCAGAACAAGTCTTGCTGGTGCCTAGAGCTGTCACTCTCTGACCTCTGCCCTCTGACCTCTAGTGCCTGCCTGCTTTCCTTCCTCTCCTGTCCCCGGACCTCCACATGTGCTTGGAGAACTCCTCCTCACCTGACCTATTCCTACTCAGCCTAAAGTTGCTTCCTCCTGGAAGCCTGCCGTGGCTGCTTCTTCCTAGGCCTGGGTTTGCTGGGGTCCAGCTCCCCTGGGCCCAACCTGGGTCAAGTTAGGGGCCATCACTGGTGTGTGCAGAGCTTTGCAGTGTCCTTGTGCCCATTTTGTAGATAAGGAAACAGAGGACTAGAGACAGGATGGACCCTGATTAGGGCCCTGCCTCATAACAGAGAGCTGGTATTGGAGGCCAGGCCTGCCTAGTCCCATGGTCTCTCCACCTGGTCCGAGGTCCTGGCTCTGTGAGACCTGGGGGACACGGTGGGCACTGGAGCTCTCTAAGATGTCAGCGGCCACCTTGTTTCCTGTGCTAGGTGTCTTTGGGCCTGAGTCTGTGTGGAAGGGCTTGGGGAGCAGGAGGGACACTGGAATGATGGGGTGGGGGCTGGGAGGGCACAGTTGGGGCTGGATGAGCTGCCACCTCCAGGTTTAAGACAGACCCAAAGGTGGCCCTGCCCTTGAAGCCACCTCAGTCCCATCTGACCCTGGGCTGGGTGGGCTCAGAGGACTCTGGGAGACTCCAGAGAAAGTCACCAGCCATTTGGAAGGAGAGGGTCCTTTGGAGTCAGAAGGGCCTGGGCTCAGATCCCCGCTCTGCCCCGTGCTGGCTAGGTGACCTTGGGCAAGTCACTTCACCTCTTAGGGAGGGGGGCAGCCTGCCTGGAGAGGCTTAAGTGAGATGACCCTCCAGGGGTGAGGGTGCACAGAGAGCCAAGACTTCTGTTTTGCTCCCTGTGGGCATCCATCACTTGGTCGGCACCTGCGTGACCAGCACTGTCACCGTCAGGCAACGTCCCAAGGGACCAAGCAGCGATGGCCTGGGAGTGACCCCCTGGGGTCTGACAAGCTGCAAGCAAGGGTACGTCAGACACTGCACCACACGCATAGAGCAGGGGAGGGAAAGGGGTGGCAGCGGGACACATCTGCGGTGGCATCAGTTTCAGGTCGCGCTGTCAGGAAGGTGTCATGCAGAAGGGGACGCCAGCAGAGAGCTGAGGGTGCGAGGGGAGAGGCGTGCAGCTCTGAGGGCGAGGGGAGAGCCTTCTGGCTCTGAGGCAGCAGCATTCTCGTGTGTTCAAGCGCCAGCATGGCCGGGGCGGAGGGAGCAGGGGGAGGACGGGAGGACAGTGAGGTCATGAGACAGCGGCATGACTTGTTGGCTGCAGTAAAGGTTTTGGCTTTGACTTTGAATGAGGTAGGGGCCACCGGAAGATTTGGCGCAAAGAAGAGACATGCTCCGACTCATTTTTAACTCTGGCTGCTGGGCGGGAGGGCTGGAAGCAGGCCAGGGCACCCAGCGGCAGCACGCATGCCCTGACTGAGGCAGCGGCGGCGTGGGGCTGGGGGAGCTGCAGGATTTCCCAGCTGGCGGGTTATAGGGGTAGAGAAGAGAGTCAAGGTTACAGCAGAGCTTTGGCCTGAAGCCGGAGGGAAGGGGTCACCTCGTCTGGCCCCGGGAGCAGGGCCGGGGGGGGGGGCCGGGGGGTCTGGATGTGTCAAGTGTGTGATGCCTGGGCATCCCAGTGCCGCCACTGGCCGGGGTGAACATTCAGGAGATGCCCAGATTTAGGTGCTGTTTAAAGCCCCGGGAATGGAAGTGGCCACCAGGGAAGGGAATGTAGCTGAAGGTGAGCCCTGTGGCCCTCATGCTAAGGAGTCAGGGGGACAGGAGGGGCCAGTGAGGAGGCTGAGCAGGAGCTGGGGAGGAGAGCCTGGCTGGTGTGGGCTTACGGGAGCCGAGTCAGGAAGGCGTTCCCAGCCCGGGAAGAGGCCCACGAATACGTGGGCAGTTAACGTTCGGCAAAGGCGCTAGGATGTGCAGTGCGGAAAGGACAGGCTCTTCCGCACGTGGTGCTGGGAACACTGGACGGCCACACGCTAGAGAATGAAACTGGACCCACAAGTTAACTCAAGATGGGGCAAGAACTTGCACAGAAGTCCTGAAACCACACAACTTCTAGAAGAGAACGTAAGTGAGTAAGCTCCTTGATGCCAGCCGTGGCGATCAGTTTTCTGGGATCTGATACCAAAAGCAAAACTGAACAAGTGGGATCATGTCAAACTAAAAACTGTACAGCAAAGGAGACCATCAAAAAAAATGGAAAGGCTGCCTACGGAGTGGGAGAAGGTATGTGCAGAGCATGGACGTGAAAAGGGGGTGCTATCCAAAATAGATGAAAACGTACACAACTCAGTAGTGAACGGGCAGACGGCAAACAACCCTCCCCACAACAATCCGACTGAAAAATGGGCAGAGGGTCTGAATAGACATTTTTCCAAAGAAGACACACAGATGGCCAACAGACACACGAAAAGATGCTCAGCATCACTAACCATCAGGGAAATGCAAACCAAAACCACAGTGAGGTATCACCTCACACCTGTTAGGACGTCTGTTATAAAAAAGACAAGAAATAAAAAGTGTTGGCAAGGGTGCGGAGAAAAGGGAACCCTTGTGCACTGATGGTGGGAATGTAAATTGGTGCAGCCGCTATGAAAAACAGTATCAAGATTCATCAAAATACTAAAAGTTGAACCACCATATGGTCCAGCAATCCCCCTTCAGGGTATATACCTGAAGAACACGAAAACACTGACTTGAAAAGATACACACACTCTTGCTGAGAGAAGCGTTGCTTACAACAGCCGATACGGAAACAGCCTAATTGCCCACCGACAGATGAATGGATGAAGAAGATGCTATATATATATAAAATGAAACATTATTGTGCCATAAAAAGGAGGAAATCTTGCCATTTGAGACAACACGGGTGGACCTTGAGGGCATTACGCTAAGTGAAATAAGTCAGAGAAAGACACATACCTCGTGATCTTGCTGATATGTGGAATCTAAAATGAAAACATCAAACCATCAAAACCAAACAAACAGAAACCAGCTCAGAGACACAGAGAACAGGCTGGTGGTTGCCACAGGTGAGGGGTCAGAGGTAAGCGACATGGGTGCTGAGAGCCAAAAGGAAAAACAAACTTGCGGTCATACAATAAATGTCACGGGGAGACAATAAATGTCACGGGGAGGGAACGCGTGGCACGGTGAGCACAGTGTAGCATGTATCTGAAAGTTGCCAAGGGAGCAGACCTGGAAAGTTCTCATCACGAGAAGAAAAATCTGTAAGTAAGTATGACGATGAATGTTAACTAGACTTACCGTGGTGATCATTTCAAAGAAAAAGAAAAAGAAAAAAGAACTCCTAGCAGTGAAAGTGGTCAGAGGAGACTGAAACGCGTATCACAAAGTGACAGAGGCCAGCCTGAAAAGGCTACATCCTGTATGAGTCCGACTCTATGACTTTCTGGAAAAGGCAAAACCATGGAGACAGTCAAAAGACCCGTGGTTGCCAGGGGCTTAGGGGGAGGGAGGGTGTGTTGGCAGAGGACAGCGGGTTTTAGTGGGGGACGCTATTCTGCGTGGCACCGTAACAGTGAATGCTTGCCATTGTACGTTTGTCCAAACCCATAGGATGTACAATGTCAAGACTGAATTGTAATGTGAGCTGGGGACATTATACGAATACTGGCCCATCGACTGTAACACACGCACCACACTAAGGCAGGGTGTTAACAAGAGGGGAGACTGGCAGGCGAGGGAAGTGGGCGGGAACTTTGCAATTTCTGTTTACTTTTTCTGCAAACCAAACACACCTCCCAAAAAAAAAGTCTATTAAAAAAATGGGAACAGATACACCACGCAGTAAGCACTGAAGAAGGGAAACTGGCCTCGCTAGGTTTATATTAGAGCAGACGGTCCAGATCCAAAAATCTGTGTTAGTATCAGGCCAGTGGAGAAAGGATCCGAAGATTACAAGCCACGTGATGCTCTTCATGTACAATTATAAAATCTACAGTAACATTTCTGAGGAATGTGTTTAGATGTGATCACACTACATAAAAAGAAAACAAAAGGTGACCCTCGGGGGGGTGAGCCAGGGGCATGGAAACCAGTGATGGTGGGTAACCCTGTCCTTAGACATAGCTCATAACCGAGCCCTCGCTTTCGGACGAGTGATGGCCTCGCTGGGGTGTGTTGGGTTACTGAAGAGAATCCCTGCTCTCAGGAAAGAGCTAAATGAAAGCAGACCACGCACAGGGCGATGATGGACGTGGGGGGCAACCCAAGGATCACTCCTTGTCCAGCTTTGAGGGCCAGTCCAATAAAAGCAGTCGTCCAAGAGTGAAAGAGGAAAAGGTGAAAACGGGAAAGCTCGGCGACATGATTACGTAGATTCTCTGTAAGGATTGTGCAGAAATGCGAAGGGCCACGGAGGGCCATGACAGCCCGGCAGAGGGAGGAGGGGAGGCCCTTCTGTGTCAGGGGAGGAGAGTTAGTTAGTGTACAGTCATAGGCATTCCAGCCCTGGGTGCTGGCGCCGGGACAGACCCAGCAGAGGGCGCCGAGCAGAGGACGCCGAGCAGAGGAGTCCCCAGCTCGCGGCCCTCGGCTGCAGGAAGGAGGCACCAGGAGCTGCAGGAACGCAGGGGTCGGCGTAGGGTGTTCAGTAAATGATGCTGGTCAGATAGATGGAGCTGGAGCCCGGCTCACATCTACACAAACAGCCCTCCTCGGTGGCTGGAGGCCCAGATGAGGAAGGCAAACACTGGGACTTTTTTTTATAAGATAACGTCTGAGAAGGACGGAGCCCAGAGCTCCTTTTCCATCAGAGGACCTAGGAAGGGAGAGAAGAGGAAAGCCGCGGAAGTGGAAGAAAATACTTAACATGGCAATCAGCAGAGGACTCACATCCAGACGACGTAAAGAATTCCTAGTGGGCGGGTACAGCTCAGTGGTGAAGTGCATGCTTAGCACGCGCGAGGTCCTGGGTTCAGTCCCCAGTGCCTCCTTTAAAAATAAACAATTAATTAAATAAATAAATAACCCTAATTATCCCCCTAAAATTAAAAAAAAAATTCCTAGAAATAGATAAGCAAAAGAGGGACAACCCAAACTGAAAAATGTCTAGGACCCATGTCTTGTAATAGCCTACAGTGGGAGAGAATCAGAAAAAAGAATATATTATATATTATGCAGATTGTATTAAAGGGAAAAGTAGAACTCCACCACACTGCGACTTCAAACACCCAGACTTCACCTTCAGGAAGACGCGGTTGATCTTAAGTCTGAAAATACAGACCAACAAAAAAGAGAAGGACCAGGCAAACCAGAGCACTGACCACAGGAGAGGGGCTGAGAGGTATGTGAGGGGCAGCCATCAAGACGCACAGCTTTGGGAAGAAAAAAGGAGCATAAAAGAAACAAGTATCCTTTGAAAGTGGGTTGGTGAAGGTAAAGCAGCAAAAGAGGAAAAAAATTAAGGCCCTGCAAGAAGAAAAGAGCACCCCCCCAAAAAAACTGGAGGCTGCATCACGCTCTCACCTGCCACCAGAAGCAACAGCCTGTGGTCTGGACTTTGCTGTGCCGACAGAAGAGGGTGCCATGGAACTTGAAATCCTGCAGAACACTCCAACAGAGTTTTACATGAACAGGAGAAAAATTAATAGATCCGTAGAGTTATTGCAACCCTACCCCCAGAGAACCACCACAACAATAAACAAACACACATCAAATGAGAAAATTCCTACCCCGAACCACCACTATGATGCAGTAAAACCTGTAAGACAACACCCGGAAGCAGGCAGATATACTCAAGCAAGCCTCTGAAGGCAAGAAAAACCACCTTGAATTATAAATTCAAAAAGGATGCCCCCCAAAAGCCTCTAATAAGAAAGGAAAAGAGAGTTGATTGAATTCAGAAGTGAAAAAAAAAAAATCAAGGTGCGCAAGAGATTGAATTGAAAATTTAGTAAGGGGCACTGGGGAAAAGTAAAACGGCTACCAAGAGGATAACGATGCATTTAAGAGAGGAGTGAAAAGGACCACAGAGAAAGTGGTGGGAACGGAAGAGCGGTGGGGAGGAACAGCATTTGAACCGCGGGAGTCTCAGAGGACGGAAAACAACAGAACAGGACTCGTACTTCAAACTGTGACAGGAGAGGAATAGGTGAGGGATGTGAGAGGGAAACCTTTCAGTCAGAAAATAAATAAGTTACGGGGACGAAATGAACAGCGTGGGGAACACAGTCAATGTAACATCTTTGTGTGGTGACAGATGGTAATGAGACTTACCCTGGTGACCTGGTGATTGTTTTGAAATGTACAGAAATATCAAAACACTATGCTGTGTACCAGGAACTAACGTAGTGTTGTAGGTCAGTTATACGTCAAAACAAACAAACAAGGCAGGGACAGCTCAGTGGTAGGGTGAGTGCTTAGCAGGCACGAGGTCCTGGGTTCAATCCTCAGAATCTCCAATCAAGAAGCAGATAAGTTACACCCCCCCTCGACAACAGCAACAAAACCTTTAAAAAAAATTGGCTGGTCTGCAGCGAGATGTGCTGAAGTGTGAAATGCACACGAGCTTTCAAAGACTTAGCACCTAAAATTAAAAAACAAAACAAAACAAAACATTTAAAAACAAGCAAACCCATAGAAAGAGACCAGATTTGTGGTAGAGGTAAGGTGGGGGGAGGGGGAATTGGACGAAGGTGGTCAAAATGCACAGACTTCCAGTTACAAGATAAGTACTAGGGACATAATGTGCAGTATGATAATATAATCTACATCAATTAATTAATTAGGGTGCAATCTATATTAATAATATTAATATTATGTATAAATATAATAGCATATAATGTATGTTACAGATGAAAGTTGTTAATAGAGTAAATCCTAAGAGTTCTCACCACAAGGAAAAAATTCTCCTTTCCTTTTCTTTTGTGTCTGTATGAGGCAACGGTTGTCACTAAACTTACTGTGGTCGCTTCATGATGTATGTAAATTAACTCATTACGCTGCACACCTTAAACTCATACCGCACTGCGTGTCAAGTGTGTCTCAATAAAACCGGAAGACAAACAATTACAACCAAGAGAACATCTCAGAAACAGCAACAACAAAAGACTTAAATCTGTATGTTCAAAGGACCCACCATGTACCTGGGAAAATTAACACAGAATGGTCAGCTCTGAGACATTTCTTAGTAAGAATGTTAAATTTCAAAGATAAAGAATAAAATCTCCAAGGTCTCCAGGCAAAGAGATCGAATAGCTTACAAGGGCAGAAGTAAAAACACACTGTCAGACCTCCCCCGAACAAACCAAGGCAGTGACTGAGCAGCACTAAAACAGATGATTAATAAAAGAACATGTGAACCAAGGATTTTATATCCAGTCAAGCTGCCCTTCAAGTAAACAGCTTCCAACATAAAAGAACCTAGGGTTTTCTCAATCCAGGGGTCTTCCTGAGGGGTCTGTCAGAGGATGAGCTTCGTCAGGCTACGAGAGGACTGGAAATCTTTGGCAAAGGGACTGAGAGTGAGTACGTACTGAATACAAACACACGTGGGGAGGGGGATGGGTGACTACAGTGCACATTTTGACAAAGAAGAAATGTACAGCTGAAAACACAGACGGATAAAGACGATGATAGGAGGAAGACAGATGATCTCACTGGTTGTTATGTGGGCAGTGGGCGGGGGTTTAAGGACGTCAGTAAAGATGGACAAATCAGATATTAAAAGGGCAAATAAGAAAACGAGAGACTAAGGGCATCAGAATGGGCTAGGAGTACAAAGGTAACACCTAGCGCAAAAACACAACCCTTCCTAACTGAAAAAGAACAACTAAAGACCAAAGAATACACGTCTCATAGAAAAAAAGCAGCAAAACAGAGACCCCAAACCCACACACAGTCACAAAGCATAGTGACAGAGTTGAGGTTCAGCACATTAGTCATAGCAATACATGTGAGTGGACTTAACTCACCTATTAAAATAAAAAGATTTCCAAGTTGGATCACAGATCAAGACCAAATTATACGCTGTATATAAGGTGATGCCTAAAACAAATGGATTCTGAAAGGTTAAAGTAAAACCACGGACAAGGGCCTACTGGGCAAGCGGGAAGAAGTAGGGAAGCAGAGGCAGCGTCCAAAGCGCCAACCGGGACGAGGCAGCGCGCGCCTTAATGCTGGAAGCCCCAGTTCATAAAGAAGACGTAACATGAGCATGTACGCACCGAACAACGCGGCGACCTTAGGAAGTGAAAGCTGCAGGAGAGGGGAGGACGCACAGACAGGAGCACATTGATAATGAGAGACTCTAACACCCCACTCTCAGCACAAGACAGGGCAAATGGACCCAGTTTAGGTAAGGAGGCAGGTGACCTGGACACCACAATCAACAGGGTAACTCTTGTGGATATACAGCAAGTTCTACACCCGATAATAGGGAAAAGCACCTTCTCAAGTGCCTGCGGAGTGTGCACGGAAATTGCTCCAAAGGTCAGCAAGCTCCATAGAGCGGAAACGTTAGCCTACACTCTCTGATCGCAGTGCAGTGAAACTAGGCATTACTGACAAAAACAAAGAGGCCCTTCCCCGTGGAGATGAGAAAGCTTGCTGACAGCAAGGCTTAGGTGCTGAGAACTTGTGGGATTTCTCTTCTGGTGGCTTCAGGGTTTTTCAGTGGGACAGAAGCAAGGTTGGCAGCTGAGTGTGAACAGAGGGGAGAGGTGTTGGGGGCTGAGCAGAGGGGAGGGGTGGGGAAAGGCAGCTGGCTTCCAGGAAGCACTGAGGGCAGGGCCCGTGCAGGTGTGTGGCTGGGAATTTGAAGGGCGGGGTGTGCGTCCTCCCGGCGTTTGGCTGCACAGGTGCAGGTGTGGAGTAGGTGAAGCCAGGTTGAATGGGAGTTGGGTTTTGCCAGCTGAGTGTGACAGAGGGGACAAGGGGTTTGGGGTGTGTTCAGGGAGTTACTTTAACACTGGAAGATGGAATCCATGCTGGCAACGAGGGTGGCGAGCACAGGTGAGGGACTGTGTGAAGGTGGGCAAAGCAGTGAACGTGGAGGTCCCAGAGGGCAGAGACTCACTGGGGTGCAGAGGGTGTGAGGTGGGAGGTGGTCAGAGGCAGGGGAGAGATGCTTGAAACTGGAGATGACTGAGCCAAGGGTAAGACTGCGGAGCTGAGGGAGGATGGAAGACAGGCTTTCTGGGAGAGAAGGGATCCAGGCACTGAGAAGTCAGGGTAAAGGAGAGATGGGGAAATCCCCAAGCTCAGGGCAGGGACAGTGGGCTAGAGGGTGTCTGCGACCAGGCGTTACATCCTCAAGGTCCAAGGAGTGACCAGGGCAAGCACGTGGTGGAGGGGCAGCAGGTGATATAGACTGAAGACCTGGGGTTCAGAGCTGAGATTTTAGGGAGAAAGCACCCCCTCAAGCTAAGGGGTCTCGGGGCTGTGGTGGCCCCTGGGGAGCCAGAAGGGGGTTCCTTGGAGGAGCAGGAAAGGGCAAGGCTTTGGTGTTGGCCTGGGGTCTTGCCAGGAGCACCCTGGGTCCTGGGACCCTCTCCATCAGGTGATGGGTGGTCGAGGCTAGGGCAGGGGTTGTGTTACGGGGCCCCTGAGAGAATGAATGGCGAGCGGTGCCTCCCCAGAGCCAACTGCGGGAGGTGCACAGTAAATGAGTAAATGCATGGCTCCCTCCCAGCCCCCCGCCCTGTGGGGTCCGCTGTGGGCTGTGAGGGTGCAGGCGGGAGGGCAGAGCTAGGGGAGGAGGCCCTGCCCCCTGCTGAGGGGAGGATGGAGGGTGGGCAGGAGGGGAGGGAGGAAGGGGGCTGGGCACCTGTCCAGGGGTATGGAGAAGTCCAGGAAGGCGGCCACCATCTCGGGGGTGTGGCTCCGGGCCAGCAGCGTGATGGCCTGCAGGGCGTTTTCCTTGGCTTGGGGGATGCGGACGGAGCACAGCCGCAGGTGGATGGCCCGGCTCAGGCTGGCAACCTGTGCAGGGAGGAAGAGTAGAGGGAGAGGGCCTGGTGAGCCTGAATCGGGAGGGAGGGCCTGCCCTGATGGGCTTGGAGCCCCTTCAGATATGGTGCTCTTCTGATGGGATCGCACAGCCCTGTCCTGTGTGTGTGTGTTGGCGGGGGGTGGTTCTGAGCAGGAAGACACAGACCCAAGAGGGAAGTTTGAAGGAGGAGGCACTTCCCTGCCCTGGACACCTGGTCAGAAGTGGGGTCCCAGGCTGATGCAGAGACAAGCCCACTACCTTTTGCATGGCATCTGGGGGCATCCAACTCTGTCCAAATGTTGCCCAGTTGGTGGAAGGTTCACACGCAGCCACCTCCTCATCTCCTAAACACCACTTTGGCGCCTGCTCTTCTGTGTGTCTGGAAGGCCCCTCCCACTTCCACTCTTGGGTCTCATTACTCACCCATTAATGCCCAGCTCCCAGAGGGTCCTGGCTGAGCCTTCTCCCACTGACCTCCCTTTCCCATCCTAGGGCATGGGACAGCTGGTCAATCAATTCATATCTGCACCAGACCCTGCAAACACCACCACTCAGCGCTCCAGGACACCTGCTTGGGCCATTCCCTTATTCATTCATTCATTCATTCATGTGTTCACTCATTGGAACCTATCAGCATGGTTGCTGCCATGCGGAGGGGAGGGTCTGTGTCTGCCCCATCAGGCCCCAGCTCAAGGACATCGCCTTGGTGCAGAGGCTGGGTCCCCAGGGTGCTGACTGCTGGGCCTGTCCCTCTGCCCCTGCCCTGTCCTGGCGGACCCTCAGCGGGTACCCCAACCCCTCACGGTCTCCAGCTTGGCCCCGTGCTCCTGGATGACAGTGAGCAGCATGTTGGCGGCCGCCTGCACGCGGAAGGGGCTGGTGGAGCCCAGGCCGTCGATGGCCGTCCAGACGAGGTCGGTCAGCTCTGCCATCGTGAGATACTTCATGGCCTCCTGTAGCAGCAGGAGTGGAGGCAGCCGTCACTGCAGTCACCTGTGCTGGGTGCCGCTTCCCCGCCTCCACTCTTACCCCTTTTCTCACTCCCAAGACTCTGAGCCCTTCCAGAGGCCTGAGCCTCACTTGCCTGCATCCCCCAGTGGGTGCGCGCATTTCGCAACCTGACCTCCTGCACATTTTTCTCAGCTGATCCCAGACCAGGGGCAGGAAAAGAGGGCATGGTGCCCTTCGGAGGGCAGGGGAATGGCTCCTTTTCTCATCAGATTCCTCTGCTTGTCCCAGGACATACGTGGCTGGGCCAGCCTCGTCCGCCCCGTCCTCACCCCATGGGCTTCCTCATCTACTAGCCTCAGCCCAGCTGGGAGCCCCCCCCCCCCCGCCAGGCCCCTGTCCTTGTCCTTACAGCGCTGTAATCAAGAGCAGCTGAACTTCAGGGCTTTGAAGGAAATTTAGGGTCACCTTGGCCAACTGCCAGGCCTGGACAGGCGTGTGGGCTGCCCTCCGCAGGGCCTGCCCGGGAGCCTGCCTCTGCTGCCTGCCCACGTTCTCCCTGGAGTGGCTTTCCAAAAGTCCAGGGAGGCGGGTGTCACCTCCAGCACCCAACCATGTGCCATTCTGGGGGATGAAGGGGCTCTCAGGAAATGCAAGGTGCGGGGTGGGATCCCTGCTCCACAGCCTCAGACCACAGTCTCCTAGAGGCAGAACCTTCTGGGAAGTCTCAGAGCAATGCTGCCCAGTACGGTAGCCACCAGCCACACAAAGCTATTTAAATTTAATTTAATTAAAAAAATTTAAAATTCAGTTCCTCAGGTGCACTGGCCACATTTCAAGGGCTCAATAGCCACACACGGACAGTGGCCACCTTGAACAGTGCAGATACACCTACCTGTATCGTTCCAAAAAGTCCTACTGGAAAGCTCTGCCTCTGAGTGTCTGATAATCAAAGGAAGACAGAATGCTGGTGATGGAGTGATTGCTGGGCAGCCTGATAGAAAGTTATGATGCTTCCAAGGTTGTCAGGATGGTGAAATGTTTCTCTGCATGTTAGGGTATATGTTGAGATGTTTGAAAGTCTGTTAGGATGTCTATATGTAAATTAGATATAAAAATAAATGTTAAGTAATGGATGTTAGAGTATTTATTAGAATCTAATAAAATTTTGGTAAAATATTTGTGAGAATATTAGGTTATTAGTTGCTGGTTAGAATGTTAAAATAATTTTAATGGAATATTTATAGCTAAAATAACTTTGTGTTAGAATATTAAGGTATTATAAATCTGGTTACAACATTTGTTGTAAGATTACATTTAAAATTATTTGCTAAAATGTTAAATTTGTTAAGGTTTTAGTATTTAGAATGTCTTTCAAGGAATTCAACTTGGAATGGTGGTTAGGCCCTCAGAATCCCAGAACACTATCATCTCAGGATTGGTATCTTACTTCAGCCCACAGCGTGAATGAGAGTAAGACGGAGGTGACAGTGGTGGAGGATGTGGTGGTGGTGCTGGACATGGTGGTGGTGGAGGACATGGTGGTGCTGGTGGTGGTGGACATAGTGGTGGTGGTGGTGGACGTAGTGGTGTTGGTGGTGGAGGACATGGTGGTGGTGGAGGACATAATGGTGGTGGTGGTGGAGGACGTGGTGGTGGTGGTGATGATGTGGTGGTGGTGATGGTGGTTACAGTGGTAGTGGTAGTGATAATCATGGTGGTGATGGTGGTGATGATGACGGTTATGGTGGAGGCGGTGTAGGATGATGTGATGACGACAGTGGTGGTGATGAAGGTGCAGTGTATACAAGAGCATGTGGGGACTCCAGGCCAGATTTGGGACCAGCAGCCAGGTCTGTTCTCCATCCCATTCTTTCCCAGAACTACCATCCCTTGATTAGCAGACCCTCCCATCCTCTCCCCTTTCTGTACTCGGTCTGGCATTGCCTCTTGTCCAAGGGGAGCCAGACCTGAATGCTCACTCCCTGTGTGCAGGAGCCATGCAGAGCTGGGCATACTGCCCTTCCCACGCCTTTGACCCTATGTTCCTAGTCATTCAGGCCACCTGAGGGCCCAAGTGGTCCAGGGCCCCTTAACTGCTTGTCTCCACTGAGCCCCTGGGGAGCCTTCCCCCTGGCCCTGCCTCTGCCCCCAGCCCAGGTTCTTTGGCATAAACTAAAGCCATGCTGGGTTTCCCCATTCTGGGCCTGGACAACGGATGCATCGTCCCCAGGCTTTAGATTTAAAGCCCTTCTAAACTTCTGATTGCCCTCGGCAGGCTGACAGCCCACTGCAGCTGCAGAGAACATGTGGGCTCTGAAGACAGACAGGGGACCTGCTAGCCCAGTGCTGTCGCTTCATCATTTGGTTCAACTTGGTTCAACATAGTCGGTGTTACTGAAGCCTGGCTCTACCCGTACCAGGCCCTGTGCTGGGCCCTGGTGCGACCCCGCTTCTGGCCTGGAGGTTTAATGGGGAGACTGAACAGCACACCAAGCACAGGGGTCTCATTAGTCACGGGGTCAACAGCAAGAAAGGGTGAGTTGAAGTCACCACAGCAGAGGCATGAGCTGACAACCCCGAAACACGAGGCTCCAGGAAACACGGCCTGTCCAGCCCACACCCTGCGCCTCAGCCTCGCTCATCTTCAGAAAAGAACAAAATGGCACACAGACACAGGGTGTCACTAGGGACAGAATGAAAGGGACGTGTGGGAACTGCTGGGCACCCCGAGCCACGGACGGAGGAGCATCTGGCTGCAGGAGATGAGATGGCAGCGGAAGAGGGGAGACGCGGCATGCCTTCAGAGGAGGAGGGTTTGGCTTTCATTGAATTAAGAGAGGCCCCTGGGAAAATGAGGAAGGCGGGACTGTTTCTGCAGAGTGGTCATCCCGCAAAATCAGACTCAAAGGGAAAGACGTCATACGGCGCCTCCAAGAAAACCGACCACGGGAGCTGCCCTGCCAGCACCGTATATCAGGAGCTCCCGGTGGCTGGACGTCATTGGTAACACTGGGCCCATTTCGCAGAGGAAGACTGAGGCTCAGAGAGAAGGGGCTTGTCCAAGGTCCCATAGAGCTGGAACTCAAGCCTGGCTGCTGGCCCCAGAGTTGGTCCCCTCCCCCTCCCTCCAAGCCCACACCCCCCTTCCCCAGGCCAGTGCGGGGGTGGGGTGGGGGTGGGCAGGGGTTCCCCAAAGCTGTCAGTTAGTCACCAGAGATGCAGATGAGGTCCCAGCCTCGGTTTTAATATTTATGCCCTGGCCCTGCAGGAGCCCCATTACTGGGGTGGCAGTCGGGGTCGGAGCAGAGCATGGCCACGCCCTCCCTCCCAGACCTGCCCAGGATTCTAAGGGCTTTGACCTTGATGACTTGGGAGCTGCCGGGCTGGGAGGTGTGGTCCTTCGGAAGTGCCACCTCCTGGGTGATGGGGAGAGCGGCCCTCTGGTCCCTGCCGCTCCAGACGGGGATCTCATCCACGCCGGCCTGGGAGAGCGGCTTGGGGGCTGAGGCTCGCGCCTGCGAAGCTTCCCCTGCTGGCCCAGGGCAGGAGTGGGCAGAGGTGAGGGTGGGCAAAGGCAGTCTTGCGGTTTAGGTTGGGACTGGCAGGAGGTAGGGTGGGGTCATTTGTAAACAAGATCATGCCTGTGTCCAAATTTGGGGATGGGAGTCAGTGGATCTGGTGATCAGGGCAAGGCTATGGCTGAGGTTAGAGGTGGGTCTGGGGGAACTCTGGGAACGCTGGGGTGGGAGTGGGTCCACTGTGGTGGTCTGCAGAGGCTCACCTCTCTGGCGCATCAGGAGCTGGTAGAGGTGGCCCATCCCTTCCAGGCTGGAGCACTGGGTGGCCTTGTCTGGGTCTTGGCACAGAATCCCCAGCATGCCCATCAGCTGTCCAATCCGTTTGAAGTCCTCTTTTGGCTGCGGTGAGAGTGCAGGGGAATTGCTGAGATCAGATCCCCACCCTGCCACGCACCTACCCCTGGCGTGGCCAGCATCAGATTAGATCCCCACAAATGGTGCACCTGGGCTGGGATTTGGGTCTGGGCAAAATGTGAAGAGTGGGTGGCCGAAAAACTCAGAGATCAAGAGAAACAATATTTTCATGTAATATTTATAAAAATAAAAAAGGATGCAAAAAATCCATGATGCACAAAGTTTCAAAATTGTAAATAAAGACAAGATATGACCCTGCACTTCTGGCCTGGCCTCACTCACCTCACCCTAATCCCGGCCCTAGTTCCAGTAAAACTTTATTCACAACAACAGGTGGCCAGCCCACGGGCTGCAGTTTGCCTACATGCTTATTTAAAGCATGACATTAAAATATTTATCTTGCTGGCAGACCGTTTCAGCACCCCCATAAATTTTGTGTCCTGAGGCAAGTACCTCTCCCAGTCCCAGTCCTATGTTGTGGAAATTGATTTTGAGTAAACTGAAGACACTTTGAACCCCTCTAGAGGGGTTCTCTGCATCAAAGGGATGCTGGAGGAGTCTGCGCAGCGAGCTCGCCTTTGGCAGAACCATCCCTGCTTCTCAACAGCTCTCAGCCTCTCCGCCTTCATTAGGAAGCCCGCCTGCCAGGCATCGGCCAGGGAACTGATTTCCTCCTCTCCCCGCCAGTCTCCCTGAGGAACTGATGCTGATTTTGGCTGATAAACGCAGAACCGCTCACTCCCTGGACATGTGCCGATGTTCATTCAACCCAAGGGCATTAGTGACAGATGGTGGTTAAGCCATGACCCATGAAACATGGGATGGTGATGGACGAGGCAGAGGGATGGTGACTGCTCCACGCAGAGCTGCCAACGCTAGTCTGGGGCAGGGCCGCCACCCATCTGATTCCCATTGTATCCCTCTGAGGCAGACTCATTTCCTCCCATGTCCCTGAGACACAGCCTCATGGTGGAGAACCTGCCCAAGGCTTCAAGGTGTATTGGCAGGGCACCTGGGTTCAGCGCCCAGCTCGGAGGCATTGAGCAGGGGTACCCAACGCCCAGCCCAGCCTGTTTCCTCCTGTGTAAAAAGGAGGATCACCTGCCAGGCCGCAGGAGACTGAGATCCACCCTGTCCTGGTGGCAGGGACCCCTCGGGCCTTGAACCCCACGATCCTTGGTGGGCTCCAGGAGAAAGGCAGCTTGGCTCGGGTAGCAGAGCGGGTACTCACGTCCAGGTAGAGGTTGTGGCTCAGGAACTTGAGGAGGGACATGCAGCTGTGTACCGCCCGCTGCCGCTCGTGCGCCTTCTCTGACGCCAGCCATCTGTACATGTGCTGCAGGTGGGTGGGGGCAGGGAGGGGTGCTGCAGCCTGGGACCCCAGCTCTGAGCAAGCTCTGGCCTGCCCTGGGCCCAGACTCTACCCTCCTGGTCCAGGTCATGCCTGTCATCTTCCCAGACCACACCCCTGGGTCCAGGACCCTCCCACTTTGGCTCAGGCCCCGCCCACTGGCCCAAGCCACGCCCACCGCCCACACCCTCGCCCCAGGCCCTTCACTCCCAGCCAAGGCCCAGGCCCCTTGACATCCGCCACTGGCCCTGTCTAGCCTTCCCTGTCCCTTTGCACAGCCTGGGCTAATCCCTCTGCTCCAGGCAGCCCTGCCCCAGAGGAGGAGTCATTTCTTCCTCTTGTAGCTGGCGCGCCCCTCCTGCTCAAAGCCCTTTGAGACGCCTGGGCCTTAACCTGTTTCTCCCAATGTACTTCTTTCCAGAACAATGCTTTTCAGGGCACACCACAACTGCACAGAATTACAAAGGAATACAAAGGCACATTGAAACAGTTACGCCAAACACTGTTCCGCCACCTTTGAGCCTCTTTGTTAAGGGGATTGATGAACAGTTAGTAATTTTGAGGCTGGAAGAGGATAAACAGTGTTGGGAGGTTCTGTGACTTGGTCACGTCCTGGGGCAGCAACTGTGACTTCCACCGGTGGCAGACACAGCCCTGCTGGCGCTGCTGTGGTTAGTGGGCAACATTCGGGCGTGGGCTGGGGTGGGGATGCTACTCTGCAGCTCGAGCTGAGGGAAGAGGCAGACGCACTTCCTCCTGGCCGTGCTCACTCACCCCGACTTCCATCTGTGCACCCCCGGTCGGATGCTTCGGGGCTCCCCTCACCTCCTCGGGGCCTCTAAGCCTCAGGTGGCCTGGCCCCTGCTGACCAAAACTCACCCTAGCCCACGGCCCTGGCCTCGGTGCCTTCCCCATGCTCTGGCCACATGCAGCCTCTCTCCATTCTGGCCCACTGTGCTCACTGTTTCGGCTCACCTTTGCCCCCGACGTGCCCTCTGCCTGCGGGGTCCTTCCCTTCCCACCCTGCGACCTTCTCAGTCCTCACTCAGGTGAAGGCCCCCCATCCCTGACCTCCGATGCCCCCAGCAGAGGCAGCCTCCCCTGTCTGGGCCCGCCCTCATCCCTGGACTGTCCCTTTCTGTCGACTGGTCTCCCTCCTATCGGGAGGGGCTCCCTCCACAGAGGGCAGTGACAGAGTAGGGGTGGGGAACTTGTGAGACCCCGTTACAGGTGGCTACAAAGGAGGTTCTCTCAGTGGGAAGGAGGGCAGGTCCTGCCAGGCCACAGCCTGTTTCCTCACCAGTGCCCTGTGGTGTAGCATTCATGGTCCCCTTGCCACCAGGCTGTACTAGCCTCCCCTACTTGTCCCCAACCACTGTGATCCCTAACAATGACCAGCCCTCGAGCCTCTGTGTTCCTGGAGGATGGCCCACCCTCGGTTCAGGCCCTCCCCGCCTCCTGTGGGGCACCCTCCTCCGTCCACCCTCTGCCCCCTGTGCCGCCCCTGCCCTGCCCCGCCCCGCCCTCACCGACAGCAGGAAATGCAGCTCGTCGGGCGTGGGGTTCTGCGTGATGAAGCTCTGCAGCATCTGGCCCAGTGCCTCCAAGGTCTTGTTGTAGAGGGTCTGCGCAGGGATGCGGGGCAGGTCAGGTGGCCGCCAAGCCCCAGGGGGATGGAGGTCTGTGGCCTGCTGAGGGGCCCGAGTCCCCGGCCTCTCCATGCCCATGATGCCCGCTTCCCGCCCTGGAGAAATCTGACGTCCCTGGGCCAGGTTGCACACCAGCGAGCTCCCACCAGGCCCAGGAAGACCCCCACCGTCCCCACTGGGCAGCTGGGGAGAGTGGGTGGGGGCAGTCTGGGATCTGCCCCAGGACACAGATTTCTCGGTGGCCGAGGCAGGTTCATGTCCAAGTTCGCAGGCGTGCGGCTGCACAAGACCTGGCTCGGGGAGCTCTGTGTGCTCCATTCAACGCTCTGTTGTCGCCATCCGGAGATTCTCAAAAACTTATGAACAGAGGCCCCACATTTTTGTTTTGCCCTGGTCCTGATTCCCAGGTGTCCCACAAGAGACCCCCAATCTTTGCTGCTTGGCTTGTCAGGGAGGGAGGGGCCACAAGGTGTACCCATTGGAGCAGAGCCCTGGGTGCTGGCCATCAACTCCCTGGGGGGCTCACTTCAGCTCTCTGAGCCCATCTTTGTCACCTGAGAACTGGGCTGGAGCCAGGGTAGAGGTGGACACGGGATACGAATGAACAGGACCCCCAGCCCAGCGCCTGGCTCCGTGGAGTCGCACTCCTGAGGGGAGTCAGCCGTGAGGTCGTCATCTAGTAATGGGGCACCCTGGGCCCCTTCTGGAGGGCTGCTGCAGTGGCATTGCCCCGGGTCCAGAGGGTCCCTCATTCTCACCCCATACCCAAGGTGCTTATCTGTGAGGTTCCGGCCTGGACCCAGCCTGGACGTGTGGCGTGAAGACCAGCGCCCCAGGGGCAGGGGTGGGGTTCAACCCTGACTCTCCCTTGACACATCCATTTCTCTGAGCTGCTTTCCTCACTCTCTGGGTGGCTTGCTGCTGGGAAGGTGAGCTAATGCTTATTATACTGGGCCTGGCACACAGCAGGTGCTCGGTTAACATCGACTCCCGCCCTTTGCGCTGACACAGGGCGCCAGGCGCTGGCGGGCCTGGGGACGGCGGGCACTCGCCCCCTGGTGGCGGCTGCCCACAATGGCAGCTTCTCCCTGCCGTGCGGAGTCCCTTTAACCCAGGAGGGGATGGGTGTCCGGCCTGGGGAGTGGAGAGTGCATCAGAGCTCCTTCCTCCAGCCACTAGGGCAGCAGAGGTGGCTGCGTGGCTGACACTGAGGCTGCATGCTCCCAGTGCCTGCAGGGAAGAAGGGAGGCCATTTACACTCCTATTTATAGAGCATCGCTCTTCACCAGACGCTGAAACCCCGTGTCTCCTCTCACCCTGAGTGCTGGGCACCTTTAGCACTAGGATGATCACTCCCACTTTACAGGTGGGCAGATGGAGGCTCAGAGCACTTAAGAAACATGCCCAGGGTCCTCCGGCCCTGGCCTGGGGGTGACCAGCGGCGCTGCCCGTCCAGCCTGCCCCTTCCAAAGCTGAGAGCAGCAGACAGAGCTGGACAGCCTGTCCGAGGAGCCCCTCTCGAAGGGGTGCAAGTGCCAGGCTCGCACCTGTATGTTGGGCGGCTCCAGATAGAGGCAGGTGTGCTTCTCTAGGACTTCCAGTAGTGGCAGGGACAACACACTGCGGAGGCTGATGGTCAGAAGCCGAGATTTCTTTTCCAAGTCCAGGGGTGGCCTCAGCTTACTGTGCGGATGGAGGGCAAAGGTGGTGAGGGAGGGGCAGGGGCGGGATGGGCAGTGACTGGGAAGGGGCCACCTGCCAGGACAGAAGTTGGCGAGCCTGGAGAAGTGGAGCCTCGAGAAGTGGAGCCTCTCGGAACACTTCTGCTTTTGCCCAGAGGCTCACAGGCACACTTCTGCCTCCCGGCCTTTCCCCCCCAGGGCTGTGAGGGCTTCTGGGCAGGATTTGTAAGGGCCCGGGCCTGGCTGGGAGCAGGACTTGAGAAGCCCTGAGCCCGGCTCCCTTTGCAGGGCGGGCTGGTCTTGCCCCAGCCCTGGTTACACCTTTGGGAACTTAGCAGCTCTGTGCTGGCCAATGATGCTAACTTTCTATCTTTGAGGTGGGAATGAATAATAATACCGTGTATTGGGTGCCTCCTATGTGCCAGTGTCGCCAAGCACTTCACCTGGGGTAGGGCTGCTGGGCCATCCCATGAGCTGGCGGTTTTTCCTGTTTTATATGACCCTGCCCTGAATCCGCTTCCCTTCTGGGTGGCACCCCATCTCTCTCCTCCCCTTATCCTCGAACCCCTAGAAGGATGGTCTGCACTGACCCCCCCAGCTCTCCCTGCCCCCTTCAAATCCTCCCAACCAGACTTTCACCCTGAACATCCCCTGCTCCCGGCCTGTCACGGGTGGTCTCCGCCTGGCAGTTCCGAGGCCTGGCGGCCGCCAGTAGCTTTGAGGAACTGATCACCTGCTCCTTGGAATGCTCCTTCCCCGCCCCCGGCTCACCGCCACTCCCTGCCTCCCCAGCGCTCCTGCTCCGCCTCCGCCACTGGCTCCGCCCCTTTCCTCACCCTCTCCGCACTGGGTGCCCCAGCCCAGGCCTTAGTCCTCTTCTCCTTCCCATCCCTGGCCTAAAATGCCATCTGAATGCTGATGATCTTGACCTTGGGTCTGCAGTCTGGGCCTCACCTCAACTCCAGACTCACTGCCCACTGAGTGGTCCCATGAACTCACCATGGAGAAGCCAGACATCTCTCTCAAATATGATTTCCACAAAGGCCCCTCCTGTATGACCTTCCCTGTGACCCTGGGGCCTCATCTGGAACCCCATTTCTCACTCACGCCACTCCAGCCACTCTGGCCCTTTGCTGGTCCTCCAGCCTCAGGGCCTTTGCACTTGCCTTCCCCTTGGCTGGGTACCCCAGGGCTCATTCTCTTACCTTTGGGTCTTTGTTCAGTCTCTTAACGGAAGCCTTAGGGTGCTGGGCACACCAGAGGTGCTCAGTCACTCAATCCTCAGTCAACAGATTCTCCTTGACTCAGCACTAAGTCTCACTTAGTCCTCAGCTCTGTGAGGGTTTGTATTCCCTCCCTGTCTTGTTACCCCCGCCTCATTTTTCTTCATTACCTTCATCAGTCCCTGATATGTGTGGCTTGCTCATTCTGTCCCCATCCCCAGATGTCAGCTTTTAGAGAACAAGGACCGTCCCTGCTGGTTCACAGCTGGTCCCAGAACTCAGAACAGTGCCTAGAGCACCATAGGTGCTCAGCAGTTACTTATGGAATGAGCGAACCAGGAATCTGAGGCTTGCAGAGGTGAAGTACCTGGGTGGAGTTGGGATTTGAACCTGGCCTCCCTGCTCTGGGGAAGGCCCACCCAGCTCCACTTGCCACCCTGCCCAGGGCAGTACTGGGCCCGGGGGGTGCATGACGGTGGCCTGCACTCCCTCTGCAGTCTGAGAGCAGGCAGCCCTGAAGTCCCTGCCCTCCACTTCCTCTTCAGGGTCCCCTTGTCGCCGCCAGTGTAGGGAGGCTGGTACAGCCTTGCCCCACCCGCAGCCGCACAGCTAAATCAGGACCCACCCTTCACCCAGGAATCCCTTCACCCTCTGGGCTCTGGCCTCCCTCCCGTCCCTGGGATGCTGGATGGAGTCCAGTTTCCCTTTGTACTTCCTTCCCCAACTTCTGGAGTTTGCTCTAGACTCTGCCTGTGGCTGGGGTCTTACCATGAATGACGCTCTGACCTTGAGTGTCTGGGGAGGTCAGCTGACTCTGGGGTCACCCAATGCTCTGGCCGCCATAAGCTGCCACTTGCCCCCACACTGTGGCCTGCGCTGGCTCAGGCCCGACCCCTGTCCAGCAGGGCCTTGATGTCTGATCTCTCCTACTTCACTGTCCTGCTGGTACCAAGCCTGAGTGGGGAAGCTGCGTTTGACGCTGAGGACCCTGTGTGGGGCTGGGGGGCCTACCAGAGCCTGGAGATGATGTGGATGGTCTGCTGGCGGGTCGACGTGCACAGGGTGTCTTGGGGTTCCTTCTCCATCAAAAGCTGCAAATGCCCAGGTGAAGGCTGAGTCACTCACGCCTGGGCCTGTCCCACTTCTGACCAAGTCTCACCCCTGTCTAAAGGCCTTGGTGGCCAGCCCCTCTGTAACCCACTGGACTGTGCTCTAGCTCCCCACCTACCGGGGGCCGTGGCTCCCACTCAGAGAACTCGAGCACAGACTTTGGAATCAGATGGGTCATGTCTGAATCCTGGCTGCCCACATGCTAGCTGCATGACCTTGGGCAAATCTCCAAACTGCACTGAGCTTTGTTGACCCACAGCTACCACGTTGCCCGTGTGTTACATGTGAAGCAAGGCATGCAAAGCAGTGAGTCCCAGCAGGAGCCCAGTGAGAACTGTTCTTACTGTCATACTATCACTATGATAACTCTCTATCACTCGTGCACGTCCTCCCCTACCCCAGGCGTCCTGGGGGCCCCAGGTCTCTAGTAACCAGTGGCCTGAGCTAGGCCAGTATTAGCAGAAGGGGTGGTGCTGGTCTTTCTGGGTCTCAGCCTCATCAGCTGTGAGGTGGAGGTACCTGGCCAGCTCAGGATCATGGTAAGAACCAAGCGGTGTGGGCGATGTGGACGTGTGTCCAGGTGGGAAAGCCCGTGAGGGGCTGGTACATGCTCTAGGAGTCCAGTCTGCCACCCCTCTCCCAGTGGACGCCTCCCCCGGAGGCCACCGCTCTGAGGGAGGTGCCCCTCCGCCCCGGGGAAGCCCCCCCTCCACCCCAGGACCTTGCGCTCACCATCAGACACTCGAGGAGCTCGGAGGTCTGGGAGAACTCGTAGCTTTGCGCCCCTTCGCTGCGGCTGATGGCCCCCACCAGCATGAGGACGCCCGCGAGGAAGCTCTGCTTCAGGGTCTCGTCCTGGCATGCGGTCAGGCGGCGGGGCAAGGGGGTGGGGCCGGGGGGGCAGGAGGGCACAAGAGTCGTGGTCACACGTGGCAGCAGGGCCATGGCCAAGGGGGTGAGTAGAGACCTTCAGGTGGGGTCGCACACATGGGCTTTGTTTTTGTGGGGGACCCCTGTGATATTTTTTGAGAATGTGAATACACTGATGACACTTAAGCATCAGGAGGTGCCTGTAGGGAGCCCGGTGTCCAGCTTCGTGTGATGCGTGGCTACCCCAGGTCCAAAGGCCTCAGCTCTGCAGTGGCCCCATGGGGCTGCCTGGCCCCTCAGTTTTGGGGTGAGGCCCCGGCACAGGGTGTGTCAGGGGACTGTTGTCACAGGGAGTGATGGGAGTTCCTCTGAACTTCCAAACCCCTGAGTAAAAACCCAGGGTTTGCTTTAAGGGGAGAAGTGGGGTTAAGGTGGGTCATCACAAAGGCCCCCAAAGCTTCAGGTGGGAAGGACGGATGAGGAGGGAGGGCAATGGGGAGGCTCGGCTCAGCTCTGCATGATTCCAGGGTGGGTGGGAGGTGGGGGGTGGGCTTCAAGGCCCTGGAAGGCCTGGAACTCAGACTCAGACTCTGGCAGGGCCCCGGGCTGTGATGAGGCTGGGCTCCGGGGCAGAAGGGGTCCTACCCAGGAGCTGCAGTGGAAGTAGAAGATCATGCGCGACAAGATGTTGTCCACCCACGGGAGGATGTGGGCCTTGGCCTTGGCCGCCATCTGCCCGTAGGCCAGGAGGATGGTGCTGCTGGCCCACTTCCACCGCAGGTCCTCCGAGTTCTGCGCACAGGCGGGTGGGGTGGGGCAGGTCAGGAGCACCAGGGCCCTGCTGAGCCCTCCGCCGGGGGAGCAGTGACCGAAGGTGCCCCAGGCCCTCGTGGGGTCCTGGAGGCAGGGTGTTCTGAGGGCTGGTGGGCCTCAGTCTGCCTCACTAGGAAGGTAGGGAAAATGGAATTTCCCCCCCTGGGGGTTGGGAGGGGCCTTATGGGGTGACCTAGGGCTGTATGCGGGGATGCTTGGCTCTGCCAGAACAGGCTGGAGTCCAAGCCCCTCACCCTCCCGGCCTCATCATCGCCCCTTCCCCAGGAGCCCAGGGCCTGTCCCCTTTTTCACCCTGCCTCAGGCTGCTGGGGGCCTGGGAGGGTTGTTCCTGGACCCAGACCCAGAGACATGGCGATGGGACACCTGGAGCTTTGGCTCCAGGCAAGACCCAGAGAGCTGGGAAGGACACGTGGGACATGCCCGGTGTCACCCGAGGACACCACTGCCATCAGTGATGAGACCCCCTCTGAGGGTCTGAGAGGCGGGTCGCAGACCCCGCTCTGCCGCCTGCTGGCGGCAGGACACCCGGGAGGCGGCTGGCCGGCCACCCCTAGGCCGCCAGCTTTCCTTAGGGCTCTTCCCCCGCTGTCCTGCCCAGGCTCCCTTTCCACAGTCCCAGGCGCTGCTTCTGCCCGTGGGCGTCATCCGGGGGCCGTGAGGGCGGGAGCCGCTCCGCTCATCAGCGGGGGCCCAGGGCTGACCGCTGGCCCTTGTCTTGTGCTCTGGATGAGGCCCAGGATCAAACAGCCACTAAGGAACACACAGCAGGTGCCACAGCCGTGCCGGGAGCTGTCACCCGAGCACCCGCTAAGTTGGCCTCCCAGCCAGGCTCCCTTCCATCCCAGCAGCTGTGAGGAGGAGTTACTATTCAAGAGGAGGAAACTGAGGCACAGGGGTCACACACAGGTGGGCACAGAGGCGGGAACAAAGCTCAGGACGCATGGTCCAAAGCCCCTTCCCCTAATTCGCCCCAGAATCCCCCTCCTCAGAGGCCTAGACCTTCATGGAGGGTTGGGTCCCATTGTCCCAGTCCCTGGCCAAGGCCCCCGACCCCCAGGGAGCCAGTACCTTAGGGGAGAAGCTGTGCAAGCTCCATTTGACAGGCGTGCTCCGGCCAAACTGCTCCAGGACGGCCCAGACATGGTCCAGGTGGCGGGCTGCAGCCAGCCCCACCGTGAAAGCGATGCCCTGCGGGGGCGGGGGCCAGGGTCACGGAAGCTGGGTGGCTGAACCAGGCCTGCCCCTCACCTGGGGGTGTGGAAACTGAGGCCCAGAAAGGGAGGGGACTTGTCTGAGGTCACAGGGCATCTGCTTCCCACCCCTACCCTCTTGAGGACATGCATCTCTGAGCCCACCCTCGTGGGCATCTCTTTATAGGGGCTGGCAGTGGGGGTGGGGCAGGAGGGAGAGGTGACTCCTTAGAGGTCTGTTACCACTGCCACCACCCCCACCCAGCTCTGGGCAGACCTGTGCCAGAGGTGGGAATGAGAGTCCAGGAAATAGATGTGAGACAAGGAAGAGGACATAGCTGTGGTGGACTCAGAGTGTGACCAGAGTCGGGGCTCAGGGTGTGACCAGGATCAGGCTAATCCTATGGTCGGGGTCAGGTGGTTGGGGGATGGGGTGGGGGCTAGGTCCTCACCTCCCTTTGCTTGGGCCACTGGTGGGACGTTTCCAGGAGGGTCCTCAGGTGTGTCCTAACTGTGGTGCTATTGTCCTCAGCTTGAAGGATCAGCCCATAGTAGAGGAACAGGAAGGCCTAGGGGAGGGTTCAACTTCTTGTCCTGAGCCTGACCCCTCCTCGCGTCCACCCCTGTCCACCCCTGTCCACCCCAGATGGTCTGCCACTTCCCCTGTCCAGGTTCCCTCGCCCTCCCTGGGCTCCGGCAGCCACCCTGCCCGCCCTGCTCTGGGACCATCAGCTCCCTGCTTGGTCGTGAAGCTTCAAGGGTGCGGCTTCAAGTCCTGCTGCCCAGGCCCTGCCCCTGTTTCTTTGGGGTCCCTCAGTTTCCTTCTGGGGCCTGATCTTGCTCTAGGCATACGTCCTGTGGACAGAGCCCCGGGCCTGTGCTGTGGGCAGCAGGGGTGCTTGTGGCCCACCTTCTCTGGGGGCTGCTCCTGGTGTATCTGGTTGGGCTTGGTCAGTGCCCCCAGCAGCTCCTTGGACCACGCATCTGTGTTCAGAAACTGGACCGACTTGATGGCTATCTGTGAGCAGATGGGCGTGGGCAGGGCTGAGCGGCCTCTCCCTCCATCCGGTGAGCTGGGAACCCGGCCTCCACCAGCCCTGGCGCAGCCCTGGCCACTCAGAGCCCTGACTCCACTGTCCTCTTGCCCCTTCCCCTCTTCTGAGGCTCCAGAGCCCGCTCTCTGATTTGTTTGCTAGCCTTCAGGTACAAGAAATTCATTTTTCAAGATTCACCTCCCTGGAGGTGTCCAAGGGGGAAACCTGGAAACTGGGAGCCTGACCATGTCCCCAGCACCAAGCCAGGGCTCAGCCATCAAAGATGCTCAGTGAGTGTCCGCTGAGGGTGGCCCCCCTAGGGTGTGGATGCTGGTGGGGGCTTGTCCGGTTTGCCCACAGCTGTCTCTCCAGCACCTAGGACAGCGCCTGGCAAGTAGCTGACACTCTGTTAATAAAGGAGTGAATCAAATACATGAAGGAAACATCTCTAAACATACAGTGCTGTTGCATGTTCCAGCAAGTTCGCTCCTCTTTTTCTGCTACGGTTTTTATTATTTCATTTCTTCTGCCTGGTTTCAGTCGGACAGGCTGTTCCTTCGCTAGTTTCCTCAGGTGGACGAGCCAGTCATTGACTTTCGGTATCTGGGGAGGGAATTGGTCTACCTGGTACAGGCTGTTTCCAGTTGGAGGCTCTTATGAACAAGGCTGCCAGGAACATGCTTGTATGTGTAATTTTGTGTACAAATGGTTCATGCCTCTGGGGTCAGTACCTAAGAGTGGAATTGCTGAGTCATGTGTTTCCCTTTATGAGAAAATGCCAGTTTTCCAAGGCGGTCTCACCCGCCCGCGAGCGGCGCGCCTCCCTGCCAGCTTGGTGGGTCGTCCTCCCTCCTCTGAGTTCCGTCTGTGGGACGGTGGGGGCAGCTCACCGCGTTTTAAGTTGGCATTTCCCTGAGGATTCAAGCTGCTGACCACTGTTTCTTTGGCTGATTGGTCATTCATGTCTTGCTCTGCGACGTGCCTGTTTAACCCTTTTGTTCACTTTTGCAGCCGGGCCGTTGTCGCTTCCTCACCGAGGTGTAGGACGTTCTCCATTTACTGACGACACACTCCCTTGGCAGATATGCTTACTGTGGCCGTGGCCATTTCCTCCATGTCTGTTGGCTTTCCTTTTTTTTTTTTTTTTTTTCTTTCCTCACTGTGTTGTTTGATGAGCAGATGCTTTACTTTAGATGAAATTAAATTTATCCATCTTTTCCTTTTTATGATGACTGCTTTCTGGGTCCTAAGAAATATTTACCTAACCCAAGGTTGGCAAGACTTTCCTCTGTGTTTTCTTCTAGAAACTTTTTTTGTTTTCATTTTTATATTTAGGCCTTGATTCCATCTGAAATTAATTTTTGTGAATGGTTCAAGGTAGGCATCAAAGTTCTTTTTTTTCCTCCTAGATATGCAATTGTTCCAGAACCATTTGTTCAAAAGACTTTCCTAATTGCATTGGTACCTTTATTCAAACTAACTAACTAACTAACTAACAAACAAACAAACAAACTGACTACATATGTGTGGTTTTATATTGGAGTTTCTATTCTGTCCACTGATGTATTGGTTTAGTCTCTCTCAACTCCTCGCCGTCTGGTTGGCTGTAGCTATATAGTAAATCTTAAAATCAGGTAGAATAATTCTCACAACTTTGTTCGTTTTCAAGACTGTTTTAGCTGTTCTAGGTCCCTTGAAATTTCCATATAAAATTTTAATATGTAGATTATATTTAACTTTATAATAAAGTCTATTGGGATTTCATTGGCATTGCACTGAATCTATAAACCAATTTTGGGGGAAATGACATCTTAACATTATTGACTCATTTTACCCATGATCATATATCTCCATTTATTTAGGTTTTCTTTAATCTCTTTTTGCAAAGTTTTGTAAAGATCTTGCATATATTTTGGTAAATTTATCTTGGAGTCTTTTATGTTTTTAATGCGGATGTGTCATTGTTTTTTTTTTTGAACTTTGTTTTCCGGCTGTTTGTATTAGTATCTAGAAATTCAATTGACATTTGCATATTGATTTTGTATCCTGAGATCTTGCTAAAGTCAATTATTAGTGATTAATATTTCTAGCATTAAAGAAAACTTTTGCGAGATTTCCTGTGTATGCAGTTATGTTGTCTGCAAAGGAAGCTGGGTTTACATTTTCCATTGCAATCTGTATGTTTTTTTCCCCCTTCCTCTTACCTTACTGCAGTGGTTAGGACTTCAGTGCAATGTTGACCAGAAGTGGAGAGATGGACATCTTTGCCTTATTCTAGTCTTGGTGGGCAGGTTCATCACTATGTTAGTTGTAGCGTTTTATTTTTCTCTTTTTATTTTTTTAAACATTTTTTATTGAGTTATAGTCATTTTACAATGTTGTGTCAAACTCCAGTGTAGAGCACAATTTTTCAGTTATACATGAACATACATACATTCATTGTCACATTTTTTTTCCACTGTGAGCTACCACAAGATCTTGTATATATTTCCCTGTGCTATACAGTATAATCTTGTTTATCTATTCTGCATTTTGAAATCCCAATCTATCCCTTCCCACCCCTTGCCCCCTTGGCAACCACAAGTTTGTATTCTATGTCTATGAGTCTATTTCTGTTTTGTATTTATGTTTTGTTTTTGTTTTTGTTTTTTTTTTAGATTCCACATATGAGCAATCTCATATGGTATTTTTCTTTCTCTTTCTGGCTTACTTCACTTAGAATGACATTCTCCAGGAGCATCCATGTTGCTGCAAATGGCGTTATGTTGTCAGTTTTTGTGGATGAATAGTATTCCATTGTATAAATGGCCAATGATTTCATTAATCATATCTATTAATGAAGCCTCCAAAAAACCCCAAAGGACTGGGTTCTGAGAGTTTCCAGGTCGGTGAACATGTGCAAATTTTTTGGTATATTGCTGGATTTATTTTGCTAACATTTTGTTAAAGATTTTTGAGTCCATCCTCATGAAGAACACGGTCTATAGTTTTCTTGTAATGTCTTTTTCTGACTTTGGTGTCAGAGTTGTGCTGGCTGCATAAAATGATTTAGGAAGTGTTCCTTCTATTTTCTGAGAGAATCTGTATAGAATCGGTATTATTTCTTCCTCAGCTTGTGACAGAATTAACCAGTGAAGCATCCGGGCACAGAGCTTTCTTTGTGGGAAGGTTTTTAACTATGATTCCAATTTCTTTGCTGCAGGACTACTCAGACTTTCTGTGTCTTCTTGGGTCAGTTTTGTTTGTGCTTTCTAGGGGATTTGTGGATTTCCAGGGAATTAGACTGCCTAATTTGTAGGAATCATTTTATTATCACTCCATGTCCAAATATCTTTTCTGATATTTAATATTTTTTTATTTTCTTGATCAGCCTATCAAGGAGGTTACCATTTTATCAGTTTTTGAATACCCGACTTTTGGCTTTATTCTCTGCTTTTCAAAAATCTCTCTATTTTTTGTCTGTTTAAAAAATTTCTTTGATTTCTACTCTAGTTTCATTATGTCCTTCCTTCTATTTACTTTGGGCTTTGTTGCTCTTTTTTGGGTGGCTTCTTAAAGTGGAAGTATAGGTAACAGTTTTTATACTTTTCTTCTTTCTAACATGGGCATTAAAATATAGATTTCTTTCTAAGTGTTGCTTTTGTTGAGCCCCACAGATTTCCACAGGGCGTACTTTCTTTATCACTCAATTCAGAACCTTTCCTCATTTCCCTCGTGATCTCGCCTTTGCTCCGTCGGCTGCCTGGAAGCGTGTTGTCTGACTGCCAGAAACGCGGGATTTTCCGGAGTGTCCTTCTGCTGTTGACCTCTAATTTATGTTCTGGTCCCAGAATGTGCTCTGGTTGATTTCAATCCTTTTAAATTTATTGAAACTTGATATACGGCCCAGCAAATGATCTGTCTTGGTGAATGCTCTGTTTACATTTGAAAGGAATGTCAATTAGATCAATCGGGTTAATTACATTGTTCAAGTCTTCTGTATCCTTAGTGATTTTCTGTCTCATGTTTCTGTTAATTACTTGTGTGGCTGCTGCTGGTGGCGGCGGCACTATTTCTCCTAAATGCCATGGAATTACTACTGCCTGCTGCTACCATGCGGCGACAATAACTAACACGTAGCGAGGGCTCCTGCCTGTCCCGCGGTGACAAACGCTTTACACGGGTTGTTTCCTGTCATCTCACAGCAAACATTTGAGCTGGGGACTTATATCCCCACTGACATAAGAGGAAACTAAGGCACAGAGAGGCAAAGTAGGTCACCCAGGTCACACAGCTGTGACTGGCTGAACCTGGACTTGAACCCAGGCATGCCAGGGCCCCATGTCCCTGCTCCCAGCCGTGAAAGCCCTTCACGTGGGGCTTCAGTGCAGGCCAGCGTCCTTCTTCTTTCCCTGCTCTCAGACCTGGCCTCTGCAACCTCTCTGGGCCTTCAGTGCGAGGGGAAGGGCCTTGTGTGTGCTGGACAGTTGTTCTGTGCCAGGTGTCTAGAGACCTCTCCGCAGGGACCAGTCTCATGACTGTGGTCAAGTGTCTCCCCTCCAAGCCTGTCTGCTTATCTGTAACAGTGGGCCTCTCCCTCCCTTCCCTCCCCCCTCCCTCTCCTCCTCCCTCCTCCCACCTCCCAGGGCTGCGCAGGTGCCCTCCCACGTTGGCTTGCTGCCTGCTGCCCTGTCGCCCCCCATGGTCCCCGCAGAGGGCCCTGGTGGCCAGGCTCTCTCCTTACCCGGGCCAACTGCTCTTCCCAGCATGCCTTCTCTCCCTCCTTGAATAGTTCCTCTGTGGAAGGGAGGCAGGGGCTCACTGGAGGCCGGACCCAATGTCCACGGCCAGGGCTGGGCCTTGGGCTCCGTCTCCCCCACCCCTGGGACAGGACTGAGTCAGGGTGAAGCTGTCCTGCCTCTACCCATCCTGGGTCCATGGGGGACGTGGGCTTGGAGGATGGTGGGCTGGACTTGGCTTGGGGTACAGAGAGCTGGGCTGGAGTTTGTGGCCTGCCACCTTTGCTGTGTGTGACTTCAGACTGGCCACGTTCCCTATCTGGGCCTCAGGCTCACCAATGGTGAATGGAGGGTTCCCTCTAGTCATGGTCACTTGGGATGTGCTGGGGTCTCCTCAGGGGTGGGAAAATGAGGCTCAGAGAGGGGAACATGGGGAGGCTGGAAAGCTTTTATGGAACTTTGGAAACCCAGTCTCAGAGGGAGGGGCTGCTTACCAACTCCTCCTCAAGGCCCCGAGGTGTAGACCCACCATTCCCTCCTCAAACTCCTATTATCCGTCAAGGCATGGCTCAGACTTGGCTGCCTCCTCCAGGAAGCCCTCCTTGATGGCCACCAGGGCAGCCCAGTACCTCCCCAGCTGGGCAGCAGTGAGCTCAGCTCATGCTTGTGAATGAATGAATGAATGAATGAGCAACTAACACAAATTGGCCCTTGGCTCCCTGGCGAGTCTGTGGGCTCCGGATGGCAGGGCCAGGCATGTTTTGAACACTTAGTGTTTATTGTCTTGCATTAGGTGAGCCCTCCTCCTGGCAGGACCCCTCCCCATCAGTCCTTCCTCAGGGTCCTCAGAGACCCCAGGTGTCCAGACCTCTCAGTGACTCAGAGGCAGCAGCCACTGAGGAGCCACTGAGACCAGGACCCCGCACGCCTGTGATGTGCTGCCAGGTGACCTGGGCCTGTCACACGGCCTCTGTGAGCTTGGTCTCCCTGTCTGCCGGTGATCCAGGGGGAGGACCACGCGGCAGTGCTGGACTGCCTCCTGGACCCTCTCGCTCTGTCCTGGGTCTGTCCAGGCCTGTCGTTGAAGTGCTGGCAGCAGGGGCATGGGCTAGCTGGGACTTGCAGCACAGCTGGCCGCTGGTGTCCTATCCTGGGGGTCCCGACATGGCCCAGGCCGGCCGAGGGGAGGTGGGCTGTGGGCACGCTCGGGCCACAGCCCATTGCCTCTGGCATGAAGATGCTTCGCTGCTATGCAGCCGATGCTCGGTCCTGTGTGTGTCCTGCGGGGCAGCAGCCCTGCTGAGCCCCTCCCTAAGTCTTTCTCTATGACTGGCCCCACCCTGCCCTGCTGGCCTGGGGCCAGAGGGTGGCCAAACCCAGCCCCAAGGGCAGGACATACCGTTAGAGGTCAGGATGCCCATCACGTAGAGGAGGCTGCGGTGCGGGAAGATGCCCGTCAGGACCTCGGACTCCAGGTGCTGGGCCACCACCCGCCACGAGTGCTTGCAGACGGCCAGCAGCACGTTGCTGGCCGCGTCCTGGTACGCCTCCTCCAGCTCCTGGGAGGGGGCAGAAAGGAAGAGTGGGTGTTCACACCGGGCCTTGGCGTCTCACACGCGGTCCAGTTGGGTGGGCAGGACAGCTCCTGTCAGCTCAGTTTTTGGATAGAAAGCTGAGGCTGAGGAAGCCCGGTACACAGAGCTGGCCGGTGAAGCTCAGGTTCAGCCTCAGGACTCAGGACTGCACTTGACTGTCAGCATTCCTGGTCCCCTGACCGCTCCAGAAACCCACCGTCATTCCTCCTGCTTCTGAGCCTTGACACGGGTCTCTCTCACCCGTCTATCCAGATCCCAGCCCGCTTTCCACGCTCACTGCAAGGCCCGCACTCAGGAGGTGCGGCCTGAGGGCTCTAGCCGGTGGCAGCTCTTCCTCAGCCCTTGGTGGCTCAGGACACTGCCATGTCCTTTGAGTCTCAATCAGCAGAGACTCAGAACCAGAGTCTACGCTTCTGTCCCAGGTTCTCTGGCCTAAGGGGTCAGAGTGTCAGCTGCTTGGGGGCAGAGGCCCAGCTGGCCAGTCCCCCGACCCTCCCTGGACCCTGGCCAGGCCACCGCCGGCTATGAGAAGGGTGCCCTCGGGGGCCTGGCTCTGTGTTGCCACAGGCAGCGCTTTCCTCAACCGGTGTGCTGGAATTTCTTTTGCTCTTGCTGCGGTTCTGAGTCCCCGTTCTCCGTTTCTCAGTGGGAGCCAACAGGTGAGTTCTATAACTGTTGGTGTGAGGGAGGCGCCTGGGCTGAGGCTGGGCGTCTGCCCTGCATTTGGTGGCATCTAAAAGTGAGGGGGTCTCTGGTCCCTCCCTAAGCGCCCTGGGATGCTGTTTGAATCATCGAATGAAATCCTTACATCATTTATAATGTATTGAAAGGGTGAATGTGATGGCTTCTTATCAAGATGGTGGATTGAATCTGATTTTGCTCTTCCAAAAAAAAAAAAAAAAAAAAAAAAAGACCTCAACTACACTATCTTTAGGAGATTTTTAAAAAGGACAATAGCGACCATGTTCTGAAGCCGGAAAGCAGGAGGGGGAGAACTCTAAGCGGGCAGTGGGGCGAGCTGAGAACCAGTCCGCCTGCACGGCACACTCTCCCTTTGTTTGCTGGAGACCCTGAGGGCCGCGTCTCCCAGGTGTGTGCAGCTGGGGAGGCGGGCTGAGGGGAAGGCGGCTTAGGAGGCAGTCAGGTGCTCGGACGTGTCCCCACTCTGCACACCTGGAGAGGCCAGGCTTGCACGCACGGGGGCAGACACTTCCGGGGCCAGGGCCTCCGTGGTGCTGCCTGTGGCCGGCCCAGGATCAGGGTCTTCTCTGGGAGATGTGGACGGTCCAGGAGGAAAGACACGGGGGAGGCGGCGTGGGGACCACAGCTCTAGAGCGGGCGCCCAACCCATCACCCGGCTGTGTGCTCAGACCGCCTTACTCACCCTAACCGCAGGCACACGGCCACGCAGAGAAGGCCGCGGACTTGGGAGGGGCTAAAACCACACCCCAAGCCGCAAACCTGGTGAAACCCAGAGAAAGGCACTTGGAAGAAAGAGGCCCATCAGAGAGATGAAACTTGAAGAAAACAGTCTTTTCAACGTCCTGAGAGATAAGGCACTGCGTCCGTGAAGCTGCAAACAGGATGAAACGGGAACGTTCCAAGAACAGAAATCAAGATCTCTTGAAAGTAAAAGGCTCGCAGGCATGCACGGAAAGCTCAGTAGAAGGTTTGGAAGATCACAGATCTTCAGAGAGTGAACAAAGGGCGGAGAGACAGGAGAGAGAGGCGAGATGATGTTAGAAACCGTTGAAAGTCCCTCACCTGAGTGTCAGGCTTTCCCGGAGCCCAAGACAGAGAAACACAGGGACAATGTTATCAGCGAGTTAAGTCAGCGTTTCCCAGAAGGAAAGGACCGAAGCAGCCGGACTGCAAGGCTGCAGGACCGCCACCCCGCACAGCGGTTAAAGCAGCCCTGAGCCAGGCAGGCGCTGGGGATCACAGAGCGCAGGACGCCGGTGCCGCGAGCCGCCGGCACAAAGGCAGGTGCGGGTAAAGGAGCGGCATTCAGAGCTGCTCTGGAGTCCCTGCGGTGTCACCAGGGGAAGGAGGACAAGATGACAGCGATCAATGGCACGTAGTCCCTGGGAAACGGAACGGAGGAATTTGCAGAAAGGCACGGTCTCAGGACTGTACTTCCCAAGCAAGCTTTCCCAGGGACCTACTGGAGGCAGCGTCTCAACACAAGAGAGTAAATCAGGAAGGGGGAAGGCTTGGGTGCAGGAGGTGGGGTCCCTGGAGGGAAGAGACAATGGCGGTCCCAGCCTGGCCTCCAGATCCTGAGATGCCGGAGGATGTGCTTTGCCGGCCTTGATCTGGGTGGTGATGCACCCGCTCTCTCCTGTGAGGCCCGGACCGACCCACAGAAGACCTGCCGCCCCTCACTGGAGAGCCGGTGTGCGCTGTGGTGTGTTTAGGAGCAGAGAGTGCAGAGCAGCCTGGCCTCGGTGCCCCGTGTGCCCCGGCCCTGCCGCAGGCTGTCCCGGAGGGGCTCCAAGTCACCCAGACACTGGCGGCCTTTGCTTGACCTGTGGCCCCCGGCAGCTCGGGTCCCTTCCGTCCCTGGCCCACAGCTCCGTGTGGTTAGTAGGCTGTGAACTCCACGAAGATGCCTTGTACTTTTAAAGTATGCCTGATTATGTTTCACAACCGTGAGTGAAAAGCTTTTTAAAATTAAAAAAAAAAAAAAGAACGTTAGGAGGAACACACGCAGGGCACGTATGGACCTTGTTCCCTGCTTTTCCCTGCTACCCGCACTGCAGTGGCCCACGATGTCTTTGAGGGGAGCGTGGGGGCTCGCCACCGCTGCTGGTGGCCAGCTGGGCAGTTACTGCAGGGAAGTGTCCTAAAGTCCTGGAGCCTCGGTCCCTCCAGCTTCAAAAGGGGGTCACGAACCTCCGGTGGGAGGGCTAAATATGCCTGTTCCCGCTTTGTGGGGGTGGTGGCTGGGGCTCCTTCCACAGTGATAACCTTGGTGACAGTCACCGCTCTCCGACCACAACTTGCCCCGTGTTTATTACCGAGTCCACCAGGGGCATCCCTGGGTACTCTGTCTAAATAAAGGCTGCTGGCCCTCGAGTCCCTGGAGGAGAAGTCAGCCTAGACGGTTGCTGGGCCCCTGGCAGCCTTGACCGCTGTAGGGGCAGGGGCGGCAGGGGACATATGGTTCAGTGGCAAACCTGTGGTCTCCATCAGGTGGAGACCCAGAGACAGGCAGCCCGGGGTTGAGTGACAGTCAGGGGAGGGGTGGGACGCACACGGGGTGTGGATGCAGCCATGGGAACGGTGCGGAAGGTGGTGGTGGGGGAACCCAGAGCCCACATCCAGGCAGGGACTTGCGTGGGAAAGGGCTCTGAATGCAGCCGACGCTGCCTCTTCCACCTACAGGCTCTGCGGCCTTAGACCAGCAATGTGCTCTCTGAGCGTCCCCTTTCTCATCTGTAAAGTGGGTGCATGGGGTTGTCCCTCTGAAGGGGCTCATGATAACACAATGAGAAGAGGGTCAGAATTGCTAGGTCCACCAGAAGGCTGGGCACTCCTGGCGTTATTTGTGTCCCGTGGGGCGGCTGCCTGCGTCCTCGGAAGCCCTTGGGGGAGCGGCCTCTTTGCTGGGGCAGGGGGTGGGGGTAGGGGTCGGGGGGGCCCACCGTAGACTTGGTCATGTTCTCCAGGGCCAGCTGCATGAAGGTGGTCTCCCAGGTCTCCTCCATGAAGTCGCTGGCTTCAATGACGCTCTCCAGGACGTGGAGCAGCCGGAGCTTGTGCCGTGTGGAGATCTGTGGGTGGCAGAGGACAGAGGCTCAGGGATCTGTCACGTCTAACCACAAGGGGAGTTGCCAGGGGAAGCATCGGTGGGGGACAGTGAGGGGGCCAGCGGGGAGTGTGGATGCATTTGGCCATCACCCAACAGCCATGTAGTGAACACCTACAATGTGCAGGCCCACGTAGTGAGCACCTACGACGTGCAGGCCCACGTAGTGAGCGCCTACGATGTGCAGGCCCACGTAGTGAGCGCCTACGATGTGCAGGCCCTGAGCTAGGTTTTGCAGAGATGGATGGATAAAACTTTGTCCCTATCTTCAGGGAACTGCTATGGGATTTTAAAAGCATTCCACCTGTTCATTCGTTCATTCATTCATTCATTCACTCACTCATTCATTAAAAAACCAGACAGCACTTTCCCCCAGTCATCCCCCCAACCATCCACCCCTCTGTGACTTGAAGCAATCACTTCCCTTCCCTAAGCCTTGGTTTCCTCATCTCTGGGGTCACATCTTATCATGAGGCCATCAGAGGACGGTCAACACGTGTTGGCCCACTTTTCTCCCTCCCCCTTGGCTCACTGGACCTATGAGGAGACTGACTGGCCCCGAAGCACAGAGCTGCTGCCTGGAGGAACAAGATTGGAGCCCACTTTGGAATCCAGCCCGCCAACCCCCGTGCCTGCCCCGATGGCCCAAGCAGCTCCCACCTCCGGGTTGTCTACAAAGTAGTCGTGGATGGTCCCCAGCACCAGGCTGGGGGCCTCGTGAGCCATGTGCGTGATTTTCTTGATGATGGACTTCCGGCGGAGGGGGTCTGAGCCGTTCAGGTCCCGGAGCATCTTGAAGCAGATGGCTAAAGCGGATGGCAAGGAAGTGTGAGGTAGGTGTGCTGTGGGAAGGTCACATTGTGCCAGCCGGGCTGGGTGGGCAAGGAACGGGTGGGGCTGGGAAGGGAAAGAGTGATCTGAAAATGAGGACTGCGGACCTGAACACATTAAGAAATCCTGGGCCTCCTGGCTGCTCAGGTGGTCCTTGTGGGGCTCCAGAGAGGATGAGAAGCGGGAATGCGTGCAGGGAATACATCCATGCTCACTCGTGCATGTTTCCACTCGCTCATTGACTCAATCTCCTTTTCATCTGAACGTTTATCCATTCATCTGTCATCCACCTATCCATCGCTCCTTTGTCCATCCACCCACACGTTCACCCGTATGTCCGTCTGTCCATCAGTCCATCTGTCTATGTAACTGCCTGCCCATCCTTAGGCTCATCCATCAATCCATCCAGTAATAAATTTATCCATCCAGCCACCCATCCATCTACCCACTATTCAGCCATTTAAAGAAACTGAACTATAGTTGATTACAAAGTTGTGTTAGTTTCAGGTATATAGCAAAGTGATTCAGTCATACACATATATTTTTCAGATTCTTTTCTGTTACAGGCTATTACAAGATATTGAATATAGTTCCCTGTGCTGTACAGCAAATCCTTGATGTTTATCTGTTATGTATATAGTAGTGTGTGTCTGTTTATCTCATACTCTTAATTTATTCCCCCCCCACCTCTTTGGTAACCATAAGTTTGTTTTCTATGTCTGTGAGCCTGTTTCTGCCTTATAAATAAGTTCATTACTTTTTAGATTCCACATATTAGTGATATCATATATTTCTTTCTCTTTCTGACTTAGTATGATAATTTCTAGGTCCATCCATGTTTGTGCAAATGGCAATATTTCATTCACTTTAATGGCTGAATACTATTCCATTCTATATACACCACATCTTCTTTATCCATTTATCTATCGATGGGCATTTAGGTTGCTTCCGTGTCTTGCCTATTGTAAATAGTGCTGCTTATTCATCTGTTTTAAAATTCATCCATCCATCCACCTATCTGTTCGTAAATTAATCAACCATCACTCTATCCCTCTGTCTATTCATTCCTTCATCCTCCATCCAGCCACCCAGCACTTAATGATGTCCATTCACTGTGTGGTCACAGGGCTGTGTGGGAGGCTCAAAGGGGAGTCAGGGCCCAGCTCTGTTCTGAAGGAGCCTCCAGCCTGTATCAGTGGGTTTTAGTTCTGTGAGAAGGTTGCATAAAAGGCCCTGGGCACACAGAGAGGGGAGGGGCTATATACCCTGAATAAGATGGAGGGACAGTCAGGACTGGCTTCTCAGAGGAGGTGGCAATTTAACCTTTCCTGGAATTATGAGGGCAAGGCATCCTTTGAATGAAAGAAAAAGCATCCCGATGAGGGCGCCAGGCCTTAACTGCGGTTCTCAGGTGTGAAAAGATGTTGGAGGAGCGCGGAGGGCGAGCTGCGGCAGAGAACTGTTTGGCTCTGGGTTTTGCCTCAGGAGGCATGAAGAGGCCAAGGAAGATGGGCAGGAGTCTCTGGTGACGCCCCCCAGGCCCCGGAGGGTAGACTTCCTCTGGCCCCACCCCCAGGACGCCTTCAGGTGGAGGGACATGATGGGATCGGCTGGAATTGGACCACCTGCCCCTGCCCCACCTAAGTCCTGGGGCCAGGGGTCACCTGCATTGTATGCTTCCTCCAAGAATGTCTTGTGCTCCTGGGGCACCAGGGCAGCCTGGCTGCTCTGTGACTTGCAGAGCAGGATAGTGGTGGGGTGCGTCTTTCTGTCCTTGCGGGCAGAATCCTGAGGCACCTTCATGAAAAACTGCTTCTTCGTGGATTCAGAGACGTGGGAGCAGATTCTGAAATGGAAAAGGGGTTCTGAGTGCATGCACCTGGGTGCCCTTGGGTATGTTCATTGATGCAGGTGTAGTAGACGCTGACAGTCACCCTGGTCTGGATGAGACTTGGCAACATCTTTCCATACACCCACCCTTCTGTTCAAGGGACTGGCTGAATCCTCAGAAGGGGGCAGGGGTCTGGAGGCCCCAGGGCCCTGCTTAGTGGGCAGCATCACCCATGGGCCTGGTTTCCCATCAAGTGTTGGTGGGACAGACGTGGCTGGAGGGATGTGGAGGGCTCAGGGTGTTCCATCCCCTGCTCCAGCTCTCACATTGACTTGGAGGAGCCAATCTTTTCAGGAACACACATGAGACTGCCCTGGCTACCCAGATATCATGCTGGGGGTCCTCAAGGGAGGTCGGGGAGCTGCAGGAGCAGGAGCCATGAAGCTGGGTGTGCAGAACCACGCCCCATCTGTGCCCCAGGCCCCACTATCCTGGTACTTCAGATGCTCGTGTGAGAGAGACACTGAGAAGGAATGTGTGGCAGGAAGGAAGGATGTAGGATCCCTTAAAACTGGTTTCCATCTCCTTCCTCCCTATGCCCTCTTTCCCTCCTCCTCTCCTGCTAGTTTGGGGGAAAGGATTCCTTCAGATGGTGTGCACTGCCATAAAGGGCCCCCAGAGGAGGCGTCCTTTATTTGGGGTAAATGTGGGTGCTGCCTTCCCACACCCCCCTCCAGCGCAGCCCCTGTGGCGGGCGGGCTCTTGCTCTGCCTGCTTCATGACTTCGTTTGCTTGTCTGCTCTCAGTTCCCGCTTTTCATGGGGGAGGCACGCTCTTTCTAGGTGCTAGCGATGTGACAGTGAGTAAGACAAACAACAAAGAGTCAACAAATTTCGTGGTGCACTATGTGGTGCAGCAGAAGGTGGTGTCTTAGCAGGAATAGCTGAGCTCTCTTAACATTGGAATATGAGATGTGTGTCAGATCATGCCACATGGAATCCTCCTGTGGTTCCCTGCTGCACTCAGAGAAGAACCCCAAATCCTGAATACGATGAAGATGACGCTGGTGTTTCCATCCAAGATGGAGTATCAAGGACCAGATTCACCCTCCTGCCTTAAATAACTGGAAAATTGAAACAAACACCCCCCCCCCCCCATCAAAACCATGAATATCAGACATTAGATGGCAAGCAGGGCAAACAGTGACTCCTGAGAGATGGAAACCAACAAGGCCAGCTCCCACTGCCGCCGCCTGCTGCCTGGAAAGTTTCTAATTTGCAGCACAGCAGGAGGGAACCCAAGAAAACCCAGTGGTCTCTTTGAGTCAAGGAAATGGAGGTGGAAGTTTGGGGATGCCAAAATGGCCAGAGTTTGCAGAAGAGTGATAAGAGAGGGCTGCATCAGGAGGGAATGCAAGTTCTGGAGGCTTTTCAGAGCCCCCGCCCCCCAAGCCTATATCTGCATGCTGATCAGTGCACGTGCAAAAAGAAACTGCCCAAAGGGAGAGGAGGGAACAGTCCTTGGAGCTCACACAGGCTGACGATTGTTCAGTTTTCATCAGTCAGAGCGGAAAACCTCGTAATCCACAGGATATTGGTCAGAGCACTGTGACTGGTATTCTCTCAGCAGTGGGGAAAAGTAACTCAGCCCTAGGCAAGAGTGCTTTGGCCTGCCCTGGAAAGGCCCAAGGCGCACCTCAAGAGGCCCAAACTGATTTTAAATAATTTAATTGCATCTCAGAACAAAGCTCAAAAATATTTAAAAAGTATGGCAATATCCAGAACCCAAAAAGGTAAGATTTGCGATGCCTAGCATTGCATCAAAACTTACCAGGCATGCAAAGGAAGCAAGAGAGTCTGACTCACCTTGAGGAGAAAAATCAGTGGGTCAGAATCAACACGCAAATGACACAAATGACAGAATCAGTAGGCAAGGACATGAGAAGGTATTATAATCATATTCCGTATGTTCAACATGGCAGATTAAAACATAAGCACACTGAGGAAAGACATGTAAAATATAGAAAAGGTGAAAAAAATACAATGTTTTTTATAATATATTTTTACTGAAGTATAGTCAGTTCACAATGTTGTGTCAACGTCTGGTGTACAGTACAAGACTTCAGTCATATAGGAACATACATATATTCATTTTCATATTCTTTTTAACCATGAGTTGCTGCAAGATATTGAGTATAGTTCCCTGTGCTCTACAGTACAAACTTGTTGTTTATTGGACTTTGTGAGAACCCTCCTGTACTTCAAAATGAGGCCCTCTGCCAGAGTTCCGTAGGTGTTCTGTGTGAGTCAGTGAGGCTGTAGATGTAATCCCTGGTGTATCTGTGGGACAGAGCAAGCTGTGGGTCTCTCTACTCTGCCAGCTTGGCTCCCCCCAAGATACTGGGTTTAAGATAAGAATACACAGGGTGAGTTTAACAGCAGAGTAGACATCATGGAAGCAGAAAGAAGTGAACTTGAAGCCACAACAGGAACTGTACAAACATGTAACACTAGTAGAAGGAAGACTGAAAAAAAAATGGAACAGAGCGTCAGCGAGCTGTGGGACAACTTCACAGGGCATAGTGCATGTTTAATTTGAGTTCTCACAGGAGAAATATTTGAAGAAATAATATCTGAAGTTTCCAAGTTAGTGAAAACTATAAATCCACAGATTCTGGAAACTCAGTGAGTCGCAAGCCAAAGAAAATGAAGAAAACTACACAAAGTCACATTGAAATAAATTTGCTTAAAACCAGTGATAAGAGAAAACCTTAAAAACAGCCAGAGAAGAAAAGACACATTTTATACAAAGGTATAAAGATAAGAAACAGAGTTATAAGAATAAGAATTAGTTCTTGTCGGAAACCATGCAAACCAAGTGACAGTGGAGCGACATTTTAAAACAGAAAATGAAAACAAAGGAAAAACAGAACAAAGAAGAGGCAGAGAAAACATATTACAAGTTGGTAAATTAAAACCAAGTCATGTCAATAATCACATTAAATGTAAATGATTTAAATACTGCAATCAAATAGCAGAGAGTGTTACACTGAATAATAAGCAAGATCAAATTGTATGCTGCCTATAAGAAACACACTAGAAATATAATAGACATAAATTAAAAAAAAAAAGAATGGGAAAAGATATAGCATGCTAACATTAATGTAAAGGAACCCAGAATGGCTATATTAATATCAGACAAAATGTGTCTTAGGGCAAATAATATAACTTGGGGATAAAGAAAATCAGTTCATAATGATAAAGGGGTCATTCATCAAGATGAGTAAATGACTGTTAATATTCATGAACCTTGTAACAGAACTTCAAAATACATGAAGCAAAAGAGATAGAACCAAAAGGAGAAATATCTGACATCAACAATCATACTTGATTTCAACATCTGTCTCTCAAAATTTGATAAAGTAGACAGATAATTAGTAAGGCTGTAGAAGACCTGATCAACACTCTTAACCAATGTAATCTAACTGGCGTTTTTGGAACTCTCCAGCTAACAACAAAAGAGCACACATTCTTTTCAAGTGCACGTGGAATATTTACCAAGAATGACCATATTCTGAGCCATAAAAAGTCTCAGTAAGTTTAAAAGGATTCAGATAAAACAAAGTATCCCTCTGAACACAGTGAAATTAAGTTAGAAATCAACAGAAAGGTGGAAATCCCCAAGCACGTGGAAGTTTAAGAAACGCATTTTAAAATAATGCTTAGATCAAGAAGAAATCAAAAGAGAAAGTAAAAAGTATTTTGAACTGAAGGAAAATGGAAACACAACATATCAAAGTGCAGCTAAAGCAGTACTTTGAGGGAAATTCATAACATTAGAATTTATAGTGTTAGAAAAGAATAAAGGTTTGAAATCAATGACCTAAGCTTCCACCTTAAAAGCTAGGAAAAGAAGAGCATATTAAACCCAATGAAAGGAAATAATAAAAAGTAAAACAGAAGTCAATGAAATAGAAAATAGAAAAATGACAGAGAAAAATCAATGGAACCAAACGCTGGTTCTTTGAAAAGGTGAATACACTGGATTAAGTTCTAGCAGTACTTATTTGGGTGAAAAAAGAGAAGATACAATCTCAGGAATAAGAGGAGGTACATCACTAAAGGCCCTGCAGGTGTTAAAAGAAGTTCGAGATGTGCAGATACTAACTACTGTATATAACATAGATGAGCAGCAAGTTTTTACTGCAGAGCACAGGGAACTATATTCAGTATCTTGTGACCTGTAACGGAAAAGAATATGAAAATGAATATATGTATGTATATGTATGACTGAGCTAGTATGCTGTCCACCAGAAATTGACACAACTTATAAACTGACTATACTTCAATAAAATAAAAGAATAATAAGGAACTAGTATGAACAGCTTTATGGCAATAAATTTGACAACTTAGAGGGAATGAACAAATTTCTTCTCTTTTTTTGGTTTTGTTTTATTTGTTTAGTGGGGAGGTAATTAGGTTTAGAGGAAGTACTGGGGATTGAACCCAGGACCTCATACGTGCCAGGCAAGTGCTCTACCATTTGAGCTATACCCTCCCCTCTAATTTCTCAAAGTCATAAAATACCAAAATTCACTCAAGAAGAATTAAATAACCAGAATAGCCCTTCATAGATGAAAGTTTGTTTAAAGAGTAAATTCTAAGAGTTCTCATCACAAGGAAAAAAACATTGATTTCTATTTCTTTAATTTTGTATCTACATGAGGTGAGGGATGTTCACTAAACTTATTATAATCATTTCAAGACATATGTCTATCAAATCGTTGTGCTGTTCATCTTCAACTCATGCAGTGCTGTGTGTCAATTATATCTTTCAAAAACTAGAAGGAAAAAATAACCAGATTAGCCTTACATTTATGATAAAAATCAAATTTGTAGTTGAAAATCTACCCACAAAGAAAACTTTAGACCCAGAAGGCTTCACTCTTGGCCTCTACAGAGCATTTAAGGAGGAAAATATATACTACAGAAATCTTCCAGAAAGCTGAAGGCTTATTCAGCAAGGTGAACATTACGCTGACAGCCGAACCATTCAAAGACATTACAAAGTTTCTTAACATAAGAACCCAAGAGATGCAGAGGTGTTCATCCATCATGACCAAGTGGGGCTTATCTGAGGAATACGAGGCTGGTTGAACATTTGAAAATCAATCAGCAAATGTAATCCACCATGTTGGTAGATGAAAGAAGGAAATCATACAACCATCCCAATAGATGCAGAGAAGCATTTGACAAAATTCAACATCCATTGACAATAAAAGCAGGAATTAAGGGAACTTCCTTAATCTGACAGAGAGCATGCAGAAAAATCTTGCAGCTAATATCACACTTAATGGTGAAAGACAATGTCTTCCACATGCCTGGGAATGAGGCAAAGATGTCCGCTCTCACCACTCCTATGCGATATTGTACTGAGGGCTTGCTTAGTCCACAGAAAAAGCTAAGGACATAAATTAAAAGCATACAGACTGGAAAGGAGTATCATGTTTGTAGAGGGCAGTATTACCTAAATAGAAAATTCCAAAGAATCTAAAAAAAAAAAAAAAAAAAAAAAACCTGCTAGAACTAAAAAAGTGAATTCAGCTAATTTGCAAATTTAAAGTCAGTATACAAATATCAGTCATGTTTCTATATACTAGCAATGAACAACTGAGAATTAAAACACAAACGCTGACATATATAAGAGCATGAAAGGTCATGAGATATTTAGGTATAAGTCTATCAAATAATTGCAAGGCCCATATAATGTGAAGTAGAAAATATTGATGAAAGAAGTCAGGACTTCAATAAGCAGAGCGACATACCACGTTCACAGACTGGAAGACTCGATATTGTTAAGATGTCTGTTTTCTCTAGATTTATGTAAATATTCAACGTAATTCCAATCAAAATCCCAGCGGGATTTTAAAAAAATAGTAACCAATAAGTCATTTCTAAAATTTATATGGAAAAATAAAGAAATGAAGATAGCCAAACAATTCTGAAGAAGAACAAAATTGGGGGACTGACACAATTGATATGAAGATTTCCCATAAAGCTATAGCAATAAAGACCGTGTGATACTGATGAAGGCACAGAAATACAAATAAATGGAACAAAACAGAGTTCTGAAAAAGACCCACATATATAAGGCAATTGATTTTTGATAAAGGTGCAAAAGCAATTCAATTAAGAAAGGATAGTCTGTTCAACAAACAGTGCTGCAATGATACACATGGGAAAGATAAACCCCAGGTTACACCTCACTATATACACAAATTAACTCAAAATAGATCATGGGCCTTAAAGTAAAACTTAAAATTCTAAAACTTGTAGAAGAAAATACAGGAGAGAATCTTCACGACGTTGAGCTGGACAAAGATTTCTTGGATGTGACACCAAAAGCGCTATCTATAAAGTAAAAACTTGATGCATAAATTCATCAGAATTAAGAACTTCTGCTTTTTGAAAGGCATCTATGAAAAATGTAAAGATCAGCCCTGGACTTGGAGGAAGAATTTGCATATCACACATCTGCTAAAGGACGGTTCCTGTAATATACAAATAACGCAGAAAACAAAACAAAACAAAACAGAACACAAACAACCTAACAAAATACAGGCGAAGGATTCAAGCAGACATTCCACTAAAAGAGGAAAGCAGATGGCAAACAAGCCCATAAAAACGGCTCGACATCGTTTCCCAGGAGGGAAACAAATTAAAACCACAGTGGGATGTCAGCACACGTCTGCCAGGGTGGGTACAATCAGAGGCAGCAGAAAACGCGCAGCGCTGGGGAGACTGCAGAGTGGCTGCGTTGCAGTCACTGCTGATGGGAATGGTGCAGCCAGCGTGGAGAGGAGTCTGACACTTTCTTAGAAAGTTAAGCCCACCTCCTCCTTCCGACTCAGCTATTGTACTTGGTGCAGCCAGCGTGGAGAGGAGTCTGTCACTTTCTTAGAAAGTTAAGCCCACCTCCTCCTTCCGACTCAGCTATTGTACTCCTGGGCGTTTACTGACAACTTACTTCACACAAAAATCTGTACACGTATGTTTACAGTGGCTTTAGAATAGCCCCAAACAGAAAGAAGTCCGAATGTCTGACTGGGGAATGCAGAAACAAGCTGTGTTACAGCCACAGAGCTAGTACTCAGTAGCAACAGGAAATGAATGACTGATCAACTGAGCGGGTGGAGGGTTCTTAACTGTATTATGTGCCCCAAAAGAAACCAGCCCCCCAAAGCCACGTCCTGTATTGCCCCAGTTTTACGACACTCTGAAAAGGTGAAACTCTACAGACAGCAAACAGATCAGTGCTTTCTGGGGTTGGGGGTGGCTGGAGGGTTGCCTACAAAAAGGGCATGGGGCATTTGGCGGGAGATGGAGTTGTTCCGTATCTTGTTTATGGTAGTGGATACATGACTGTATAAGTTTGTCAAAACTTGCTAAACAGAGTGAATGTTACTGTAGGTAAATAAAAAAGAAATACTGTAACTAAAAAATAAGACCAAAAGAAATATGAACAAAAATGAGCCTCCCCAACTCAGTCTCACTTCCTTCTGCACTTTCTTACACCACCCTAGCTGTAGCAAGCTCCTGCTGCTCCTCAGGGCACCAGGCGCACTCTACCTCAGGACCTTTGCACAGGCTGTTCCTTTGGTCTGGGGAACATCCTTCCTCCAGTGAGCTGCTTGGCTTAGTCCTTTGCTTCCTTCCAGTCTTTGCTCAATTGTTTCTTTCTTGATGAACTTCTTTAAAAATCACAACCTGACCCTCTCCCTGCACTCTCCACCCCCCTAAACCTGTCCACTTTTTAAATCCTTTTTTTCACCTTGTAACATATAATTTACTTTGCGATGTCTGTTGTATATTGGCTGTCTCCCCCACTGGAATGTTAGCTAGGAGGCAGGGCTCTTCATCTCATTTCCAGCTGTGTCCCTGACGCCTGGAACAGTGCCTGGTGCACTTAGCAGGTGCTCGACAAGTGTGTGTGGAATGAAAGGCAGAGCTATGTGTCCAAAGCAGGCCTCAGCCCCACCCTGATCTTCTGCATATAGCCCTGGGCCAGCCCTCCCAGCTCACTAGGATCCTGGTGGTCTGCCCCCTGCAGCCTCCACACCAGGACCCAGCTTCCTGAGCCCTTCGCAGGTTGATCCTGGACACGCTGTCCTCATGCCAACCTCATGAGATATTGGGACACAGAGAGGTTCAGTGACCTGTCCCAGGACACACAGCCTCTGCAGGACAGCTCCCATTCAGATCCGTCTGACTCCAAAGCCTGCATCCCAGGGATGGTCTCTGCTGGGGCTCAGTGCACACTCGACCCCTCCTGGAAGGCCCCCTCTTCCCACGGCCTCTCAGAAAGCCAGCCACTTCCCTGCTGCTCCTGGAGAGCCTGGCCTCCCTCTGTGCCCAGGAGGGAACTCGGGCTGGGCAGTGTTGGTCACAGCCTCAACCGAGATCGGTGTCCCACCCCGAGTCTGCATCCTGGCCCCATGGCGACCGAAACTGAATGTATTTTTAAAGACAGAAAAACGATAGGAACACAGTTAGCAAACAGCTGCAGGGGAGCGTTTTCTTGCCTTAGAAGTGATCCAAGGTGCGCCAGAGGGGGAGACAGGCCTGGCAGGCAGGCAGAAACCAGTGCAGACGGAGTAATTGTGCTCAGAGGCAGGCGCGCACCACTCCCTCTGGAGCAGCACAGCGATGGGCCCATAAGCCAGAACCCGACTTGGAACACCCCAGGGACAGCCCTGAGAGCTGGCCAGCCCGAGTCCCCGTGGAGCGCACCCAAGGCTAGGGGGCTGAGGAGGCAGTGGGGGGAGCCCACCGTTCAGCCTCCGACCTGACCTGCCACTGGACACAGGAGAGGGAGCTGCCCTTGCGTCTACCTGGGACACTGGGGACACAGGACAGAAGGCCAAGAGGAACCTTCCTTTGTGCATGTTCCTTGCATCTGCAAGGACACAGCTGCTGTGTCCTCTCCACTTTGCAGACAAAGAAGCAGAGGTTCAGGGAAGCAGGTGGGCAGTCTGTCCATCGTCCGTCCATCTGTCCACTCATTCACATGCCTCTGGTCCCCTCCAGCACTCAACAGCCACATGGTAGTGCAATGGCAAAGGCGGCGTTGGAATTCGGGTCCCTCCTTCCCCCCCTGTCCCCCCGCCTCCTTTCCACCAAGTCAAGGGCTGCCTGGGGGTGGGAGCCCAACCCCAATCCCGCCCCCCCCCCCAAGTGGCTACGGGCTCCAGGACCCCTCCCTCCTTGGCTCAGGGCCTGGGGGGTCAGGCCCTGGCTGCCCTGCAGGGAGGCGCTCTCCTGGGAGACAGCATCGGGGGGTCCCCTCCTGGGCTCCCATGGGCCTCTGCCTGGCCCTGGGCTGGCCTGGGGTCCTGGTACCTGGCTGAGGAAGTCCTGTCAGCCATGGCATGGCTGTGTGGCTTTTCTGAATGCTGCCCATCCATGCTGGGGTGTGGTTTGGAGATGCAGCCAGCTCTGTCCTCATGCCTGGAGGGTCAGCCCTATCGCTGGTCACCCCTCCCCCACTCCAGCCAGCCCTGACCTCACCCCTGAGGTCACAATGGTTCCAGCACCCAAGCCAGCTTTCCAGGGACAGTGCTGTAGAAGCAGACACCGTGCTCTGGGCACAGCACGTGTGTGCGTGTGTACTTATGTCCACAGTGTGGCCTTGGGCCCAGCCCCTTAACTCTGGTTCCCAGTTGTCTCCCACCGGACACCTGCAGAGGGCAGCTGGCCCCAACCGACCCCTTGACTGCACCTTATGAGACCCCCTGAGGCACAGGACCCAGTTGACCCATGCTTGGCTGCCCGACCCAAGCAGCTGTGAGGCAGTGAAAGTGTGTGGTCTTAAGTCACTAAGTCCGGAGTTTGTTACAAAGCAATAGATAACTAACACATGCTCTGTGCCAGGGAAGACGTGGAGAGCGAGGATTCTGGACGCCCTCCCAGCACGCTGGGCCATGGTCCAGTTGCATGGCTGCAGGTGCAGCCGGATCCAGAAGGCAGACTGGGACTGCCAGCATAGGACCCTTGTCATCATCCTTGGCTGCTGGAGGCCCTAGGGGTGGGCTCGTGTCTGGAAGGGCTATGAGAGAGGAGGCTCCAGGGACCATGGACTGTCGGGGCCTGGACCTGCTGCTGGGCTGGCCAGCTCTGGCCTGGGCTCCCGGAGTCCTTGCAGCCACAGTGTTCAGGCCACCCCTGCGTCCTGGACACGGCCAGGACGGTGCGGGGCCAGGGTCACGGCAGGGGAAGCCCCAGAGACGGTGGGCGGTCCCTGACCACCACCTACCGCCGAGGCTTCGAGGGCTGTAGAGCTGACCCCCAGTTCACACCCCAGCTCTGGTTCTGCTGTCCAGATGACCTTTCCAAGGCTGTGTCCCCCTTACAAACAGGGGCTGACACTGCCCCCCTCCCCAGCTTGTTGCGAGACTTAATCGCTCTTCCCTGAGAGGGGCCTGGGCTGAGCCGATGCCGAGTGCAGCGCTACTGCTTGGCTCATGGGTGGCCTCTCCCGGTCTGAACGCGATTGACTTCACCACATCCCAGGGAGGTGGGCGGCACGGTTCCCACCCTGTGATGGGGAGGAAACGAGGCTGGGCACGAGGTGGGAGTAGGCAGGACGGCATGTTGATGACGCCTCACTGGGGCCCCTTGTGCCTTCAACCTCCCCCCAGGCGCAGGGGCGGGTGCTGGGGTTTTCTCCAAGCCACAGAGGGAAGCTGTTTGCTGGGGTCTCTCTGAGATGGGGGGTGGTCTGCACGTAGCCCAGGTTGCACTCTCTCATCCTCCCAGCACCATGAAGGGGACTGTTGAAAACTGGGTCATACATCCATTCCTGAGGGAGGGTCCCTGGGAGACCGGACTCCACAAAGCTGCCAGAGCAGGCGTTTGCGGTGCCCCTCCTCCGAAGGCCATGCCGCTGCAGCCACTTTGCCTGTGGCCTCGGCCAGCGGTGCTCCGGAGGTGCCCAGCAGGCTTGTGGGACTGGTGCTTAAATTCTCAGCCATTTGGAGAGCTGGTGTTTAAATACAGTCATAGAAGCTTGCAGTTACAAGGACTATATTAAAGACAGAGATAATAAGTACCCCACACTCGTCACTCCCTGCTCCCCTGACTTTATGTTACTGTCCCCTACATCCTAGAGATTATTCATAACCCGCGTGTCCCTCCTTACACGGGCGGGTCCCGCGCCTCTCCGCAGGGCTCGGCGCGCCGGGCGTCGCAGCGGTGGTGGGAGATCAGCCACGGCAGGGGTATTTACACGAGGGAGATGGGCAACGCTGCAAGTCAGGGCCTTTTAAAATTTTTTTAATTTTGTGAATCATTGTTAGACATCTACCAGGCTGACTGGCAAGGTGGGCCAATCAGTGCCCCGCCCCACCTTGGGAATTTGGAACTGGGGCCAAGAGTGAGGTGTTGGGGTTGGGGGTGAAGCGCCCTAGGGCTGAACATCCCCTCTTTAGGGTTCCAGGCAGAAGGGAAGAGAGAGTGGGACACAGAGTCTGGGCCCCAAGGGGGACGAGCTCTGGGGGCTTTGTGGGTCCCTTAGGGCCTTCTGGCTCCTGGAATGTCCTAGACTACTTCGTATTGGAATGACAGTGAGGCTCGTTTTCTGCAACCTGGCTTCCATGGGAGAACTTTCCAGCAAGTCCTGGCTGGGCAGTGAATGAGCTGCTTTAGAGGGAGTATACCCCTGTCTCTGCAGGGCTCCAGGGAGGCTAGATGTCGGGGGGACTCGAGCATCACATGGGGGTGGGGGTGAGGATGGGAGTGGATGAGCCTCCTCTGTGGACTGACGGCAAAACCCCAGGGACACAGGGAGGGACACCTGTTGAGACCTGGGGTCTGTCCTTTATCCATCTCCCCCTCCTCCTCACGTTTGAAAATGGGGATATGTCCGGGTTGTTGGCCCCTGGCTGGGTCATGCCGCACACCTGTTTCCACTATGAACCTCTCAGGAATTGGGGAGCATCGTCAGCACCGGGGCACAGCCTCCGCTGGATGTGGGCTCCCAGCCTGGTGGCCGCTTTTCACAGCAACCTGGGAGCCACTCTGGGATTGGGATGACGCTCAGAGAGGGTCAGGAACTGGCTGGAGGTCACACAGCAGTCAGTGGTGGAGCCAAGTTCAAACTCGGGTTCTCAAACCTCAGTCCAGGGTGAGAAAGAGGCTGGACCATCTCACACCCGCCTCCCGGGGATTCCAGTCCCTCCTCAGAGCAGAGCCGGCGAGGGCCTCGAGGCCGCGCCCGCCGGCGCCTCCCAGAGCTGCCGGCAGATGGCGCTGCGGGCCCAGGCAGGACCCGAGGTGGAGGGACCGGAGTGGAGGGCGGCGCGGAGTTCCTGCAGTGATGCGCTCTCCCCACCCCGCAGCCCTCCGGAGCCCCGCGCCCCGGACAGCAGGTCCAGGGGAAAGGGCCCTGGCATACCACCGCCCAGGCACCCGGCAGACCTGGGGGCGCGACGCTGCTACCCACTGGAAGGCAGCAGCTATGGGAGAGCGCCTTTGCACAGGCCGGTCTCGGTCCTGGGCTCCCTCCATCTCCAGCTCCTGCGGGGGGCCATACAGGGGCTGCTGTTACTGCCCCCAGAGGAGAGGGCGCCTGCCTGACCTAGGGCCCGGCCGCCCGGCCCCTGAGCACTGCCCAGACCCGGTCTCCACGCCCCTCTTCCCAGATACAGCTGGTCAGCCGCTGAAGTTTTGTGCAGTGCCTTACTCCTGGAGTGCGGTTGACAAAGATTCCTTGCTTGACCAAACTTGAGTCTGGCTCCAGAAATTTCTCCTGGGGCCCAAATGTGCACCTTCTTGTAAAGATTAGTTTCACCAAGAACCCCCACCCCCTGCATGCAATCAGATTCATCCTCTATCCTCCCCGGGGCAGGTGTGAGCACCTGGTCTGCTTTCAGGGAGAATCCTGGTGGGTTGATTTAGCTAGAATCCCCTACCCCTGATATTTCCTCTTCGTAATTTTCCATCCATTGACCCCCATGCCCCACCCCATCCTGCTCCTTGGTGGTATATCCTCACTGCCCTCACTGTACTCAGAGCTGAGCCAGTCTCTCCCCCTGCTCGACCCCGTCACTGTGGTGCCTGCACCTGTAGCGATAACCCCTCTTGAATACGTCTGCCCTACTGTCTTTAACCAGTGCCAGCCCCTCCCCACACATCCCTGCTAGGAAAGCAGAAACTCCTTGCACTCTCCTATTCACCCTTGGAGACCCCCAGCCAAGGTCACCTCCTCTGTGATGGCGCCTCTGATTTCTCTGGGCTCCCATAGCATTTATTGTTGCTGCTGAGGTTGGTTCAACATGAACTCTCTGAGCTCTGGGAGGCAGAGTGGGGCGGCTGGGGTACTGAAAGGAGGTACCACCAGGCAGCAAGTGCTCCCTCCTGAGGATCTTCCCCAGGATCCCAGTGGCCCATTGGGCCACCTGACATCCTCCCTCCCACGATGCTGAAAACCACCGAGCACACCCCGCCCAGCCTTGAGTAACAGAGCTGGGATTCCAGTCATGGGCTCCAGGACTTCACGGCTGGCTCTCTTCCTCTGGGCCATGGGTCTCGCTCTCCCTGGCTCAGGGAGTTACTCCCATCTCTGAGCCTCCTGTGGGGTGGCAGTGAGAGCACCTGCCTGACAGGTCACGCTGTCTTTAGCCCCTGGGGCCAGTCCCGGTCCTGCCAACCCACCTAGGCTCATGCATGTGGCTCAGCCCGTGCTTGTAGTCCTCTATCTGCTGGAACCCTCCCTGCCCTGCACCTGGCCCCTCCCCCAACCTCCCAGCCCTGGGGCTCCCCCTGTTCCCCAGCTACACCTTGTGCCCCATGAAGGTGGAGACCCATGGCCCCTCCCTCCCAGAGCCGTCCAGCGTGGAGTGGGTACCCACAAACCACCTGCGGGGGGGAAGCAGCAGCTAAGGGGTTCTTTGAAGAGGGGTCCCATCTCATGTCTCTGGGGCCCATGGGACGGAGGCGCTGAGTCAGCAAAGTTCCCCGGGTCCCCACGCAGACGCACTGCCCAGGGACGTCTCCTCCTCTTCCAGGTTCCCTCCTCCCTCCATACCCCTCTCCTAATCTTTCACAGAAAAAAGAGGGGGAAAAAGGCCAGAGAAAGAAGTTTTCTCCTCCACTTTCTGAAAATGAGATTTTAAAAATAACCAGGAGGCGGTGGCGGCGCCAACAGGGGATTATGTGGGGAGTGCGGGCTGCGCAGGCCTGCCACCCCCTCCTCCTCGGTGCCCGCCCCCAGCCTGTGCCCACACTGCTGCTATCCTTCTGGAACCCCCTCCCACCCCTCGAGCAGACAAGCGTCTCCCTCTCCTGATGGGGGAGGCAGGAGGGGAGCATGCAGAAAGGAGGTGACGCGGTGGAGGAGGAAGGAGTGTTTAGGTCATGACTCTCGGCTGGAGAAGGGCCCCCACTCGTCTCCCCACTGTGGTTTGGTGCCCTCACTCCCTCTGCTCACTGCTCAGTGGCCATCTGGCCTCCTGAGCTGTCTCTTTTTCCTCGGGGTACTGTGCTTGTGGCTGCCGCAGGGCCTTGGCACATGCATGTTCTCAGACCCTCGTCCTCCCTTCCTGTGACATCCTGTCTTTGCCCTCAGCTGCAGTGCCATTTCCTGGAGGCTGCCCTTGACCACGGAATGGGGTTTGGTGTCTCCCCATCACTGCCACTCCCACATCCTCAGCACAATTGGTGTTTCTTTTATCAACTGTTTAAGCTGTCTTTTATCTATTTTTCTGTATTTTAACTGTATTAACCTGTCTTTTATCTATTTTTCCAGCTAGGCTGCAAGTGCCTTGCCGTGGAGGGGGGCTGGGGAGCAGACAACATAGGTGCCCGAGCCCCTCACCTCACATCACCTGGGCTCTTTCTATTTCTCTAGTTCAGTGCCGGCCCCTGTGTTTCTTTGAGGGGCTCTCTGGCCACTGGCCAGAGGTGCCAGGGGATCAACTCTCCTTAACCCATGACTGGTGGGGTGGGTGGGTGACTAGCTTGGCCCCTCACCTCTCAGGCAGGATGGCCCAGTGGGACTGAGCCCCAGTAGCTCCCAGAGGGAACCACTTACTCAGTAACACACTTGATCACCGGTCTCCTTCCGTCCCTGCGGTGTGCCCTGGGGTCAGTTCCCACATGGCCTCTGGTCCTCGTATCATTGCCTGAGGGCCTGGGGCCAGGCTGAACAGCAGCCTCCCAAAGGTGCACATGCTCCAGTCCCGGGACCTGTTGTTGCTACTTTACACGGCAAAAAAGAGCTTTATGGCTGTGATTAAGGTAAGGATCTTCAGATGGGCGATTACCCCGGATTATCTGGGTGCTCCCCAAGTGCAGTCCCACGCATCCTTCCGGAGGGCGGCAGAGGGATGAGGACACAGACAGAAGAGGAGAAGGCCATGTGACCACAGAGGCGGGGATGCCAAGGGATGCCGGCAGCCACCAGAAGCAGGGAGACGGAGGAACAGATTCTCCCAGGAGCCTTTGGGGGAGCACAGCTCCCACTGGCATCCTGACTGCATCCCAGTGATGCTGTTTTAAACCACCAAGTGTGTGGTGATTCCTTACAGCAGAGCAGCCCTAGAAAACAGTGCAAGGTGCTTCGGGGGGGGGCCCAAACTGACGCAAACTGGATCTGTCTTCATTATGGTGGCGGCTGGAAGCTGTCCCTCTAAGTGGTGAGCACCTGGCCACCCAGGTGTGGACTGCATTCCCCAGCCTCCCTTGCAGCCAAGAGTGACCACTTGACTTAATACCCACCCTGGCATTTGAGAAGTGAAGTGTACAGCTTCCCCTCCTGTTCGTAAAGGAAACTGCTGGCCGTGGCTGCCCCCACCCCTCTCCTCCTGGGAAGGGATGCGGTGGGGGCTTCAGCGGGTGACACCACACCCTTGGGGGCGGAGCTACAGCCAAAAGGAGCCTGGGCCCTGGACCAGCCTGGGGAGCTGGCCGGCTGCAGGAGGGAGACCAAGGCTCCACCTTGCTGAAGCTGCTGTACTGAGGGCTCTGCTACCACAGCTGAGATGCCGCCTACTGCACGTGGCTGAGCGAGCACTAGTGGGCCCGGCCCGTCCACAGTGCTGTGACGGCCTGTAGAAGGAGCGCGTCAGTAACAGGGTTCAGCCCCGCCGCACGGATAACGAGCTGCCACCCGGGGCTCGCCAGGCTGAGCTAAGCTGGCTCTGACGTCTGCCCCGAGAGCTGGTGGCCCATGTGGCTGGGGCACGGGACCATGGAAAGCACATCAGGTCATGTGAGATATAGGCACCACGCGCCCAAGGCTGCTTCTGAGGCCCGAGGGCTGGCCATGCTCCCAGCTCAGGGCTTGCCGGGGCAGGGGCTCCAGAAGTGCTGGCGGGTGGGAGGCAGCGAGCGCGGGGCAGGGCATCAGCCCTGTGTGGGTGCTGCTTCTCAAGACCCCAGTGGCACTCAGGACCCTGACTTCTTGGCTGGAGGCGGTTCCCCAGGTGCTAGGGGCTGGGGCTCGTGCCTGGGAGCACCTCCGCCTTCTTGAGGGCAGGAGAGCCTGTGCTGCGGGCCCACCCAGGGAGGTGAATGGGATGGGATGGTGTGGTCCCCACTCCTGACAGCTTGAGGAACGCAGAGGGGTCCCTGTGCCTGCTGACCTTCCCCCACCCAGCCCTAACCCACTTCCGGGTGGGGCCCCTTTAAATGCAAGGTTCTCTCCTCCCTAGAAGGCCCCCCACCCTCAGTTTCCAGGGCAGCTGGGTAAACAAGCCTGACCCCAGCCTGCTGACATGGCTTCCCCCTGTTCCAAGGACCCCAGCCCGGCAGGTCTGCCCCCTGGTCCGGTAACCACGCCAGGTGAGGCACATGGTGGGGTAAGGGATGGGGGAGAAGGGTGCCCGAGGCATCTGCGGCTCTGAGGATGCGGGAGAGCAGACAGCCATGCTGGGGGTGGGGCGTCGACCTCTGCCCCTACAGTTCTTCTTCCTGCTGTCCTGCAGCCTTTGGACCCCTGAGCCTGGAGGTTGGCCAGGGTCCTCCTCACTCCTCAGGGCCCCTTCCAGATCATTCTCTGGACCCCCTCCCCCACCACCTCCCTAAAACCCCAGCGCTGGATCCTAGGTCCTCAGAAGGAAACACCCACTGCCCATACTGGGGAGGGGCAATCATCCACCCCCACTGGAGGTCTCTCTTCCTTACTTCTTAAATTTTGTGCTGTGGCCACTGACCCCCCTCCATCTCTGCTGTCATCACATCGGTGCTTTCTTCCCTCTCCCTCGCCCCGCAGTCCCCCAGACTCTTCTCCAAGAAACATGTCCCCCATCCAGCCACCCACACCCTGGTCCTGCCCTTGACCCTCTCAGCACCGAGACTGCACCCTTCTGACCCCCATCTGGAGTGACTCCAGTACTCCGTGGGCAGAACTGAGGTCCACTGTTTCTAGCATATTCCCCACCTCCTCCCGCCTGTCCAGTTTCCCTCCTGCCTTCCCTGCTCATCCAGCTGTGCCCTGATCCTCACACCCTCACACCCCCTTCCCTGGGCACCTCTTGTTTGATTGTACCAGCCTGGCAACCCCTCCGCTCCCCACCTACTCCTCACCAGCACCCATACAGCTGAGTGGAGCTGGGGATAAACTCAGCCACACTAATGCTCTTTAAATTCCTGACTGCGAGCTGCAGGGGGACTCTGTGACATGATGCGGGTCCCCTGCATCCTTCCTCCCGTGCAGTCACGCCTCTCTCCTAGCAACAGCCTTGCACCTTCCCTCCCCAAGCCCCCTCTCCTCCTCCCCCTCCTCACACTCAGCTGCTGGCCTTGCTCCCTCTTTCCTGGAGACAGAAGACTCCCACAGCTGCTGGGTACCATGGGCCACCTGCACCTGTGCGACGGGCTCTGTGCTCCCCTGCCAGCTCCTGTGCACAACCTCTGCTCCCAGACAAGGCCAGGTCTCTGCTTGTCCCATCCTGGCCTCCTGCTTGGCCATCACCCAGCACCTCTCCACCCTCCTCTCCTGTATCCTGACATCTTCTTTCTTTATGAGATCTTTCCCATCAGCACAAAGCATGCAGTTATTTCTTCTGTCTCCTGACCCCACTCCTCTTTCACCACCGCCCTATTTCTCTGCTCCCTGCTTACAGCAGAACCCCTAGAAAAGGCGGTTGCCGCTTGCCGCCTCCCAACCCTTCCCTTCCATGTGCCCTTGAGCCCACTGGACACGGCCCCTCGTTTCCAGAACTTCGTTATGGCAGCTCTGGTTGGAGTCGCCGATGCCCTCCATGCTGCTAAACCTGTGGTCAGTTCTCAGGCCTCATTTGACGGGATCTGTTGACAGCTCAGGGCTCAGGATCTCCCCTCCTCCTCACTTGGCTCCCAGAACCCTCACACCCCAGGGTCTCCTCCTGCACCACTGCTGGCTCCCTCTCCTCCCTCTGGCCTGGTGAGGGTCGAGGGCCCCAGGCTGGCTTCTCAAGCCTCTGTTCTTTCTATCCTTATGCCCTTGGTGATCTTCTCTGGTTCTGTGGCTTTAAATACCATCTCCCAGGGGTCTATCTCCAGCCTGGAGCCCCCGACCCAACTCCAGACTCCTAGCCAACTGTCCTCTGCACCTCTTCCCCTGCCTATCTGAAGGCATCACCTATCCAAAATTAGACTCTTGACTCCCCACCCCAATGGTCCTCTCTCAGTAAATGGGAACTCCTTTCCTCCAGTCGCTGTGGCCAAAACCTCGGTATCTTTCCTTTTCTCCACCTCCCACCCCTACCAGCCCCTCCAACATGTAGATCCTGTGGGTTCTACCCTCAAGATACATTCAGAAACTGAGTACTTCTCACCGTCACCCTGGCCGAGCCCCAGTCCCTCTCCCCTGGATCGCTACCCTGGCTGCTTCATGATCTCCATAATGCTGCCCTTACCCCTCTCACCTGTCTGCAACTCAACCACTAGACTCACTTGGTTAAATGCAAGTCAGAGGGTGTCACTCCTCCTGTGCCCTGGGGCCCTCTCCTCCCCTGGGGTCCCATTTACAGCCCCCCTCTTCACAGCTTTCTCTCACCCCCCCCCCCCGACTCACAGCAGCACCCCACAGCCCATCCCAACTGCCTGTCCACTTGCTGGTACTGAGTATGAGACCAGGCCAGTGGCTTGGACACCAGGTAGACTGTACCTCCAGCCACTGACCCTGGAGGCCTTCAGGGAGGAGGTGTCCTGCTAGATGGGGTGGATGGTCTGTCTAGGTTGGAGGCACTGCCCTTCTCCCCACCAGAATCTGAGGCTCCTACAGGGCTGCCTTGGACCTGTCCATGGTGCTGAGTGCAGCAGGCCCCAAGCCGGTCCCTCTGGCCTCACACCCCACTCAGAGCTGGTCCACAGCCTCTCCCGCCTGTGTCAGTGGCTCTGGAAGCAGCTGCTTTGGTGTTGTCTGTCAGGCTGAGCTAGGAGAACTTTTTCCAGTGACAAAGAATTTCGTCACTGCCTTCTCATCTGAGAGGACGGCAGAACAGGGTTGATTGTTCCCATTTTTTTTGAAAAGGGAAAACTGAGGTGCTGGGAAGTTAAAAGACTGGCCCAGGCTCTCCCACGTGGAAGGTAGGATCCTCAGCCCAGGTCTGCTGGCTCCTGGCCCTGGCCCACAGGAGAAGCTGAGTGTGTGTTGTTCACAGCTCTGGTGGAACCTGAGTAGATGCCCCACGGGTACCTGTGTGAAAGGAGGAGAATCATTGTCCAGAGGCTCCTGAACCAGGAGGGTGTGGCACAGTGGAGCCTGAGTCAGCTTCAGTGTGTGGCTTCTCTGCGTCTGTCTCCTCACCATTAAAATGGCCTGAGTGTTTCACCCCCGTGTGGGAGTGTTGGGAGGAGGGGAATTCACGGTCAGAGCCTTGTGTCCCAGCATGGCCCCCCATCCTGCCTGTCCCCAGGGGGCTGCCCAGTCTGTCCTTGTATCCCAGCATGGCCCCCCATCCTTCCTGTCCCTAGGGAGCTGCCCAGTCTGTCCTGTGTCCCCTGAGGCTTGTCTACATGCCTTCCTGGGCTGTGCTCACTTTAGTGCCCCCAGACCTAAGCACGTTTGTGGAAGGAAGGAAGGAAGGAAGAAAGAAAGGAAGGAAGGAAAGAAAGGGTCTCTCCTGAATGAGGGGCCCAGAGCTGGACTTGGCAGCCCAGACAGGGTGTGGGCATGGAGCAGTGGCTTGAGCCACTGCCTGGGGCCATGGATGGGCTTCAAGGGCACAGGGACCCCAAACTAGGGGCACAGTGCTGTGTCCACAGACACATGATACTCTGAGAGCAGGCCCCTGAATTCCACCAGACGCCCTGCCTCCTGGGAATCCACAGGTGAGCCACAGAGATCTAGAGTGATCCCCATTTCTCCTGGGATGTACTCCAAGGGGGTAGGGTAGTGGGTGGGGGAAGGGTATCCGATAGACACAGAACCAGCCCAGCTTCCAGCCTGACATCCCCCTCCCCTTCCCGTGGAGCTGCTCTGCCCCCTGTTCCCAGAGTCACTGTGCCCTGGCTAGGCTCCTCCCCCTTGGCTCATCCCCAGCTCCATCTCCAAGGCCTGGCATCTGGCCCCTCAGTGTCCACCCTGCTGAGAGCTCCTCCTGTCCTCGTCCTTCCTTCATTCTTACATCATCCTTACCTGGATCTGACCTGACCTCCGGGTTGGGCCCCCACAGTCTGTTCTCTGCATGACCCAGGAGCAACTTTCAGCTGAGAGCCAGCACGTCACCCCTGCCCCAGTCCACTGAAGGGATGAGGCCAGATCCACTGCAGGCCCTGCATGGTCCTGCCAAGCTATCCTGAGTCCTCCCCATCTGGAACTTTCTGCCCCAATAGTGTTAATCGGCTACACTCTTCCACAGCCTTCAGGGCCTTTCTACACCTCCCAGTTGGTGCTGTCCCCTCAGGGGTGAGCCTCCTTCCCTCTCAGCCTCCACATGGCCTCCTTCGCCTGCTTTCATGGCTCAGCCGGCTGGCAGGTTCTCGGGTCCCTCTCCTGGCTGCCCCGCCGGTTGCAGGTGGTCGCTGATCCCCCGCTGTTTTGGGACCAGTTCCCGCAGGTCCCGCCGCGCCCCCGGAGCCCCCGTTCCCGGACATCTATGGCGGGGATGCGCAGCTCTGGGAGGCGCACTTCCGTGGCATCGGGCGCGCCTACCGCGCGCTGGGAAAGGAGGACGACTTCGCCATCCGCGTGCTCACCGAGGACTTCACGCTGCCCTTCCCGTTCGCCTGGCCGCCGGGGCCCGACCCTGCCCGCGGGCCGCTCTTCTACGACCCGCACGACCGCGCGGGCTTCGACTTCCTGCTGTGGGGCCCGGGCGCGCCGCCCCCCGCGCTGCTGCGGCCGCTGCACGACACCGCGCAGGCAGCAGGGCGCAAGCGGCGCCTGGAGCAGCTGGCGCTGAGCTACGCGCACGCGGGCGCCGGGCCCCGGCCCAGCCTGGTGCTGCTCGGGCCCGCCCCCGCCCCCAGCAAGGCCTTCCAGGGACCCGGGGGCTCCGAGGCCGCGTCCCCAGGCGGGGGCGCCCCCAGGCTGGGCTAGCCCGATCCTCGATACTCGACAAAGTGAATAAAGAGTGCTTCTGCTTCTCCTGCCCCGAGGCTCTTTGCCGGACACACCTGGAAGGGCATCTGGTGCCAGCCGGACCCCTGGCGCCACACTGGAGGCTAGGCCTGGTCAGCGGTGGTGCGGGACATCTGCCTAGATGCAGGCGGATAGAGAAAGGAGTGAGGTCTGAATGGGAGCCGGCGCGGACTGGCCAGGCCGAGCAGCCGCGGGAGGGAGAGGACCGGGGATAGCCACCCTGGGCACTGGCCTTCCATCACAGCGCCTGCCCGCCAGGGCCGGCCACAGCCCTGTGGTGGGCATAGTGTCCCCATCTGGAAGGCAGGTCAGGACCCGGGGTCCCAGCTCCTCCGGGAGCAGCTGGGATTTGGTTCTGGTGTGTTTGACTCCAAGTTCCCATTTTCCAGGACAGGGGGGGAATTAGGATCCAGGTAGGGGGCAAAAGGAGAGGCACAGGGAAGGGCAGCTGGTAGCAGAGCAGAGGGGAAGGGACAGCAGGAGTCGCGAGTACAGGGTGCGTGGGGGAGAGGATGTGACAGGGGAAGGGGTGACAGGGGAAGGGATGCCAGGGCAGGGACACCACACAGCGCAGTCCCCAGACCGCCTGCTCCCCTGCTGCCCTGCTGAGCTGGCTTTGCTGAGGAGGTGACTCTGGCCCCCTCGGCCCCACCCATATGGGGATGAGGCAGAACGGCCATTGGTGGCCTGGCCTGCATCCTGAGTGTGCCTCCCCCTGCAGGTGTCAAGCCCTGGCAGAGGCCTGTCCGCTGTGGGTGACTGGCAGCCACAGCGCCACTGCAGGCATGGCCCCGGCGGCTTCCTTCTCTGACCTACAGGCCAAAGGCCCAGGTTTCCTCTTGTTGGGGGTTTGGATCCCAGGTGTGCAGGGAGACAGGCCGGCTGGGAGGGTGCATTCTCATTTGAGTGCAGATGGAATTAGAGCTTTTTTCCCCTTTCTTCTAATCCATGATTTATTTATAGCTTCCTGATTGTGGGCAGAAATGGTTTCTCCAGAGTCTTGCTTGGTTTTCTGGAGAACCAGTGGCAGGAAATGCTCAGCTCCAGAGGAGAGGGGCTCAGACTCTGGACAAGGGCTCCCCAACGCCACCCCCCCCCCCGCCAGAAGTCCCATAAGACCCCAGCCTTGCTCCAGGCTCCCTTCCACCTGCGGACTTGTCTCTCCAGGTTTGCAGAGATGCCCAGTGTCTGCGGCGGGCTCCCGACAGGGTAACGGCAGTAATGACACTGGGATTACGCAGCTTATGCTGCGTATCAATTGCTTGCGTTTCCGCAGAAACAGTCCCTAAGTGCGGATGTGAGCGCAGGCAGTTTATGTGGGAGGAGACACTTGGAGACACAGGTAGGGGGCTGAGGAAGTGAGACGGAGAGGGAAGGAAGTCAGTGAGGGGCGTGATGCACAGCAAGTTAGCCCCGTGGGCGACCTGAGTTCCCTCTGCGACCCCGGGAGACGGCCTGGGGCACGCAGCAAGCCGTCGCGCCCCAGGGGTGGGGAAGCCGGCGCTTCGTCGCTTCTCCCCTTGCCCTGTGGGGGCCCAAGCTTGCGCCTCGCAGAAGAATAGCAGCAATGGGAGTAACTGTGTATGACATTTTACAACAAGTTGACAGAGTAGTTTTATGACTATAAAGTGTAATCATAAGAATTTGGGGTTCATATTTAGTATGTTCTTTTAAGTCAAAATTTTTCTAGAAACACATTTTTAACGTGGTTTATGAGAGTGTTGGTCCGTGACTGGTGGGCAAGGGAAAGTGGCCCTTCACCACCGCTCGTCTGGGAGGTGCTGGCCCAGGGGAGGAAGGCCCCAGATGAGTAAGCTATTAAAGAAACAGACAGATACGATTAAACAAAAGTAAAATAGTAGTGAGTGCTATGAAGAAGATGAGTAGGGGCAGACCTCATTTCAAACAGGGTGGTCACGAGGGCCTCCTGGAGGAGGTAGTGTTTCAGATTGGAAGAGTGAGGAGCCAGTCATGTAAGCACTGGGGGAGGGTGGTCCAGGCAGAGGGGGCGTTCTAGGCAAAGGATGCACAGTACAAAAAAGCCTCATGGGTCAGAGGGCCGGATGCAGGGACTACGAGGCCACAGCACGGTGAGCAAGAAGGGAGACGCACTGTCCAATGAACAGCCACTCCCCTGATGGGCGTGGAATGCTCTAGAGTCCCAGAGCCCTTTTACATCCACCACATCGTCTCAGCCTCCCTCCAGTCCCGCGAGATCAGTGGACGGATGAGGACACTGAGGCCAAGAGAGGGGAAGGGACTTGTCCAACGGTATAAGCCAGTGTGTTATTAGAACTCCATGTTACAGCCATAGGAGGCCTGCCTCCAACAGGCTTAAACCACAAAAAGTCCAAAAATGGTTTATGTGACTGAAAAGTGCAGAAAGAAACTGAGCTTCAGGTAAGGTTTGATCCAGTCTGTCCTCAGACTAGTTTCTCAATGGTGGTGGCATGGCTTATGCATCTCCTGCCTTTTCAGTCTCCCTGGCCACTGAAAAAGAGAGGCTGCTGGCTTCCTGGAGCTCTCATGGAAGAATGAACCCATCTCAAGCCCTGAGAAGTCTCCCTGATGGCCCATTGGTCTGGCAGGGTCATGTGCCCGCTCCTGAACCAGCGAGGACTCTGTATGGATTGGCCCAGGCATGTGGTCAGAGGGTGGCTTTGCCTTGACTGGACTGTACGGATAAGGCCAGGAACACTGCAGTGACCCAGGCTGGGGAGGATGGAGGGGATGGCGGGGAGATGACTGCCATGTCCATCGAAGCCAGGAGGTGTGAGCACTGGGGTTTGGCCCTGGGGCTGACTTTTTCTGCCAAATCACATATTTTTCTCCTCCAGATAGTTAGGCTGCTCCCTGGGAGAAGCTCCATCAGAAGTGGCCACAGCGAGGCTTGTGCCCTTTCGTGTGAAGCAGAGTCATCATCTAACTTGTCTCCTGATCCCCACTCAGGGCCGGGGCCAGTGCTGGGGTTGAGAGCCCAGGGAGGCGAGACTTCCTGCATCAAGCAGCCCACGGGTTGGGGGTTGGCGATATCAGGACATCTGCTCGCTACCCCTTGGATGAGTGTCTGGGCAGGCCCTCCTGGCACTCAGGCTCCCCTGCTGCCCTCCATCGTGGGGAGAGCCAGGGCCCTCACCTGCCCTCCATCGTGGGGAGAGCCAGGGCCCTCACCTGCCCTCCATCACGGAGAGAGCCAGGGCCCTCACCTGCCCTCCATCGTGGGGAGAGCCAGGGCCCTCTCCTGCCCTCCATCATGGGGAGAGCCAGGGCCCTCACCTGCCCTCCATCACGGAGAGAGCCAGGGGCCTCTTCTTGCCCTTTTCGCTCTGGCTGCTGGGATGCTTAGAATACACTGTGCCCCACTGCTCTAATATTCTTCAGGCCTGACCTTTCTGGGGCAGCGTGCCTCTCCCGTCTGACTTTGTTAACTTCTCTGGGGCTGCTCAGGGGTTAGAATTTTAAGAACGATGCTTCCAATTATTTTTGGAAATTGGAGGGAAGCACCTTCTTTTAGAAGTCACAAAAGCAGCAAGCTTTCATCCCCGCCTTCCTCCCACTGACTTGCTGAAGATTCGGCCATCTTCTCAGAGCCAAGCCCGGTGGTCTGCACTGAAATGTTGTGGCCGTTGTGTCAGGGGCCAAGCGCTCGACGTCAGGCCCGGTACTGGCTGGGGTGGGCAGTGGCTACAGCCCAGGCTCTGGGGTACAGCGAATTTCTGGTAGAACATGGGGTCCTCCATCCACTGGCCTGGCTGCTTCCAGAGGCTTGGGCCCTCAGCCGTAGGTGGAAGCTGCCACAACGCCTCCGTGCGGGCCTCCGGGGGAAGGTGTGGGGTCTGCTGCTCCAGCCCTTGGGCCGGCCTGGCTCCCGGTGGGAGCCCGGTAGAGAGGCAGCTGTTTCCGCAGGACCGCCCACTCTCCCGGCAGCTAGTGCGCGTCCACCCTCCTCTGTCCTGGCTCCTGCTTCTCTGCCTGGAGCCTGGGCTGCTTGCTGCTTGGCCCCAAGCACACCTTTCTCCACGCCCTGTGCTCGGGGCATGAGCAGCCTGCCAGGTGACTGACATCACGGGACAGCAGCACGTGGGGCAGGGCTGTGACCTGTCAGCATTCACTGGGGACCCCTGCCCCTGGAACCCTGCTCGGCAGCAGTGGCGGCCCTGAATATGCAAATGTAACCAGAGGATATAGTCTTGCTGAGCAGAGGGGTTTGGGGATCCCCGGGGGGAGGGCAGAAGTCAGGGTGTTGGCTCAGAACCCCAGGCTGGTTTCCCTCTACCTCCCAGCCAACACAACGTTCCCAGGAGACGGAGACTTCATGCCCTTCCATATTCAAAGGAGAAGGCTCCTGTTTGATCCTTGGGCTGCTGGGAACAGGGGTCAGGGTCCCCCACCCTCCTCGCTCTGCTCCAGGTTCCTCGGGAACAGACTCTGAGGAGCAGCGAGGATGTTTAATTAATTGCAATTACAATCTTCAAAGGAAACCGAGAGTTGAAAGTTGTTCCTAATTACTGTGTTATGATGTTGACCGGTTCCCCAAATTGATTGTGTTAGAATTTCTGATGGAGGATTAATTGAGTTGCTGCGAGGACCACTTTGCGTTCCTCCCCCTAAGATGCAGCCCAGGTTCAGCTTGGAATGACAATGAGGGTGGGGCCGGGTGAGGCTGGTGGCAGCTGCCTGGATGAAGAGCTCAAGGCCAAGTTCAGGGCCTCCACCCTGGCTCTGGCTCAGGACTGGGGCCGCTGGATGGCCAGAGCGGCCAGAGCGGCTCTGTGCAGTCACTAGTGTAGTTCACCAAATGTGCCCTGTTTCTGCCTCTTGCACCTCCCCGGGTGGAGGGCTGCTCTCCCGGCCCCTTGTGGTTGGGTGGGGTTGGTGATTAGTGCTGGCCAGTGAGTCGTGGTCATCACAACATCTGTTGCTTCTGGACCAGAGCACTTACTGCCAGGGCAAGCCCTTGAGATTTTGGGCTGGTTCCTCCTGCAGCATAATCTAGCCTCTCCTGAGTGATACAGGCTCCTGCAGGCAGAACCAGCTGCAGAGTGCACAGGCCCAGTGCAAAATGATGCTAGGAGCCCATGTTCAAAACTAGTAAGAACTGCAGGATGGTGTCAGCAGAGTGTTAAACCAGCTTGGGGGCCCCTGTGTGACTGCCCAGGCCACCCACTGGAGCGGCCGGCCCTGCCACAGTCCTGGGTTTCTTCCTAGTTCTGCAGACGGGGAAGTGTACCTTTGGTTGAGTTGCTTCCTTTCTCTGGGCCTCAGTTTCCTTATCTGTATCATGAAATGGAGGAGGCTGTGAGCCAGTGTCGTGGAAGCAGGTTCAGGGGGGTCCCCTTCCCCTTCCTTCTACAGGGCTTGCCTTCCCCCGTCCCACCTTCTCCTTCTTTCATAGGAGTCACTGAGCACTTGCTGCATTTCAGAGGGGCTCTCTGCTCTGGGACCCGACAGGGCGGGAGGCCAGGAACCCCTGCCCTCAGACAAACAGGAAGAGGGAGGCCACCAGAGAGGGGCGATTTGAGCAGAGCCCTCGGGGAATTGGGGGTGGGAGGCGGGCCCCGGGGGGGGGGCCCAGGTGGATGGAATGGCGGTGTCATTCCTGGGGCCTGTAGGACTGGGGCCCAGGTGGGCGGAAGTGGAGGATGCTGGCTTCTCACGTAGGATCAGGGCCTGATTAATGGAACTTTGGCTTGTCCTATGTGTAGGTTTGGAGCAGAGAAATGACATGATCTCATTAATGCTGTAAAACACGCATCCACGAGCCAGGGCAATTTCACCCCAAGGGAAGGACCTGGCTCTTGGTGGGGGGGTGAGGAAACCTTAGTCCTTCTGTCTGAAGCGCAGATACACACACAGCGCACACAGATGACAGTTCATCTGTGGTCTTAAAATTTCGCGGAGGGCAAATCAGGAAAACATGCCTAAAAAGGCTCCTTAGGTGTTGAGGGGGAGATACTGCAAGAAAACTGAGGAACACTGGCCTAGAAGGAACGCTTTCCTGCCGTGGGTTGAAAATAGATTCGGGGGCAGGATCGAGTGGAGGTGGGGCCCCAGACAGGCCGTTGTGATAATCCAGGTGAGGCGCGCTGGAGACGGAGCGGAAGCGGGCGGGGCCGGTGTGGTTTCCTGAAGGTCAGCGTGAACAGAGAGGCGAGGACTCAGGGAGGCTCGAGGCTGGCGTTAGAGCTGCGGGAGGAACGGGGTTTCCATCCCCCACCATGGGGAGGCTGCGGAGGAGGCAGTCGGGGGAGCAGGAGAACCCCAGGGTTGGGGCAGGGGCAGGCTCAGCCCAGTGGAGGCCTGCAGACAGGTGGGCGTGTTGGGGACACAGGCTCAGTGAGGAAGGAGGACTTGTCTGTGGTGGCCGAGATGCACGAATGGCCCAGGAGAGGTGCACTTGGAGCCCCTTGCTCACCAGGCCCTCGGGCTTATCTGTGAAATGGGCACGCTGACGCTTGGCCCCAAGGCTGATTCTCCTCTGTGGGGAGGGGACTGTCGCCAGCAGGAGCTGCTGAGGCCCACTTGAGGCCCCAGTGCCGGGCTGTTGCTGGGGTGGGAAGTGCTCCCGTGGCCTTTAGCTATGGAGCACCAACAAGCCCTGAAATTCAGTTAAGAGGAGCTGGCGGCCCAGGCACCCCCTCCCTCCCCACCACGGGAGAGACGACGGGAACCTTGGGGGTAGGTGGGGCCCTGAAGGGGTGGTGAGGTGGGAAGCCCCATAAAAAGACCGGCACGACCTCTAGGCAGGGCCGCTGCTCTCCTTTTAGCACCGGCCAATTCCCTGGCCCAGAGGCTCTAGCTCACTTTTTGCCTTTAAAGAGGCTAACTCACACCTAGAATTCTATTGGTTCCCTGAGCTCACTTTCCTTCACTCCTGATTGGTTGTTACTCTCACTTCTGATTGGTTATTGCTCTCATTTCTGATTGGTTATTAGTCTCACTTCTGATTGGTCCACTCCCCTAACTTCTGATTGGTCCATTTGTAGTACTTCATTTGCATGGAGCTCACTCCTGATTGGCCTATTTCTACAAAGCTTGTTCCTGGTTGGTCTACTTCTGTTGTACTTTATTTGCATATGCTGTTGCCAAGTGTAAAAGTGGCAGCCTATAAAAGGCCTGTGTAACCCTGTATCGAAGTTGAGGTGTTAATTGCTCTAGGTTCATTGGCGTAGTAAACTTGTGTTCTCCAGTTCTCGGAGTGTTGCTTGGTTTTGCGTTCGGTTCCAGGTTGCTGTTATAGCTGAGCTGTAACACCGAGCCGTAATACATTTTTCCGCAACAGTGGCTTGGGACACCTTCTGCCCAGGAGGGTAGGGGTTGGAGGGTTACGGGGTATTCTGATGTTGAAGCATCTCCTGGGCTCATGTGGTTCCCAGAAGAGAGGTGTGACAGTGGGGGACAGGGCACACTGCCGAGAGTCCCAGCCCCAGACCAGGCTGTCCCATCATTCTGCATTTTCCAGCTGGGGAGACTCACACCCTGGCTGGGCAGAGTGACCCATCAGGTTCCTGGTTCCAATGTCCATGTTCCCAGTGATTTTCCTGGGTGGGGACAAGCTCCCTGAGTTCCAGCCTCGTCATCTGTGGACTGAAGTGATGGGTGCCTGATCACCTGTGGGGTTAAGAGTTGTCCTAGTAGAAGGGGAGGCCGTGTGTCCTGCTTCAGGACCCAGGCCTGATGGTCTCTTTGGCCATTGAGGTCTTGGCCTGGAGCCTCACGGCACCTGTGACGGGGGGAGCCCCCAGAATGGGCCCCAGTCCTCTGACTCCAGCCCTGCCATCAGTCGCCTGCCAGTCTGGTCTCAGTCGGTTCCGAGGCCAAAAATGTTGGAAAAAGTCCCCAGGAACTCCTTCCCTCGTGTCCTGTGCACATTTGTTCCAAATCCATGAATATGCTACTGTCGCCCACCCGCTCCAGGCGAACTTCCTCCACTTCTGCCGCCGAATTCTACATTAATCACGGCTAATTGCTAGCGGGAGTCGTTTATGTCAAGAGCCATTATTCCTGGGAATGAAGAGAAAGAAAAGAAGCATCCTTTCAGGAAGCCCGGGTCGCTGGGGCGGCACAGTGCCAGAGCCCGATGAGGTCCCCGGCCCGGCCGGCCCCTTCTGCGGCTCCAAACCGCGTGCGGCAAGCGGGGGCCTCTGGCCTTTGCTGAGCATTCAGGGAAACGAGCACATCCATCATGTTCATGCCGTTTTCTGAGGTGGTTGTGAGTTTCCTTGAACTGAGGGGAGTTTTTTTCTTTTTTCCTTTTTTGGCAACAACAGCTGGGAATAAGTTGACACTTTCTAAAAACTGCCACTTACTGCTTCAGGAGGGAGCAGGGGAGGGAGCCCACCCTCCCACCCCGGCATCGAGCCCCCAGGCGCAGCCCAGAGCTTGCAGCTGGGACGGGGTCTGCCCCAGGTTGGGTGGTGGGAGGACAAGCTGAGCGATTGGGAGGTGAGGGGGGCTCACCCCCCGGGACCCAGAGAACAGACCGAGGGCTTTCTGCACGTTGCTCGTGTTGAACCCTGTGTCTGTGTTTTCATCTTTATTGGAGCAGGTCTGAAAGCGGTTTATTAACTGGAGTCTTTGGTCGGTATTTTCTTATCATCAGGCCATGGTGTCCGAGGTCTGTCAATCCTGACTGAGGCCACACCTGTGAAGACTGGGGTGCAAGGACAGGTGTGTGGGGGTCCCAAGGGCTTGTGCGCATGCGTGTCTGTGCATGTGTGCATGCATTCGTGTGTGTGTGTGTCTGTTACTTTTGTACACAAGTAACACAAAGGTTTTTGTAGTTCCTGAAGCCCCACCCCCTGCCCCTCTCTGTCTCAACAACTCTCTGAGCTTTGTGGTTTTAGGTCCATTTTACTGATGAGGAAACTGAGGCTGGGAGGGTTTAGGGGACTTTCCTGAGTCCCCCAAGCTGAGAATTACCCCAGCTGGGGCATCTGTGTTCTCAAGGCCCCCTTGAAGGCACAGAAGTCACTGCACGGAGGGGCTGTGGAGGGTGGGGTCCAGGACGCAGCATCTGTGGCCCCTCCTGCCTCCTTCGGCCCCTCCATCCTTCCTGGCTGGCCTTGGCCCTCTCACCAGCCCCAGCCTGCACAATCCTCCCTTTCAGCCCTCTCTTGGTGACCTCACCATTCCCGCCGCTTCAGCCCCTGCACGGCGCCCCTGAGCCCGTGCCCCTGGGTGTGCACTTCCAAGCCCACAGAGGCTCTAAGGCGAGACTCGGCTGCTGCTTCCCCAGCCAGCTTCGCCGTGGGCCCCAGCTGCCCATGGCCCTGGGGAGTTGCTGGCTCCCCCCAGCCCCCACTCCTACCCCCAAGAAGCTGGGCACCTCCCCACTCTCCATCTAGTCTACTTCTCTGGCACAGTCTCCTGGTCATGCCCGCTCAGTTTGCACACCTCCTGCAGGAAGCCTCCATGGATCCGCCCACACCACAGGTTGGGATCCCCCAGGATTCTCCCCGGGACTGTTGTCACTCTGAGTGACACTCTCTGCTGTGTGCCGTCTGCTCCCTTGTATGTCTGTGTGCACAGGGCCAGGGGCAAATGCTCTCCCGTGCATGCGCTGTTGAGGTGAGCCGTAGACTAGAACTTCAGGCCAGAGTCGGAGCCCCCCTCCTGCCCTCAGCGCTGTTGCTGGGGGATGGCAGGTAGGTTCCACACTGCGGCTGCTGCTGCCACATGGGCCTGGGCTTCCTCCGCTTACGTGCTGAGAAAGGAGTTCTTGGCTCAGTCAGACGTGGGCTCTGATTGATCGGTGATGTCTGCCGTGGGAGCGGGCAGGGAGGGGGCGGCCAGCCGCTCTTGGCTTTCCCTGGGCCTGTAAACCACCCGAGGGCAGAGTGGAGGGTCTCTCGTGTCTGTATGTCTGTCCTGGGACAGGGCCTGGAGTGGGGAGCTTGCCCAGTGGCTGAAGGAGGCCAGAGGAGTGGGGCGGAGCCGGTGGAGGAAGGAGAGGGGAGCAGGCAGGAGGGGAAGCAGCAGAGGACGGGCCCCGAGGGGGAGGAGGGCCAGAGATGGCGCCTGCTGCTGCGTGGGGCTGGGTGGAGCCTGGGTCCCTGCTGCCCTGGCTGAGGCGCTGGTGGCGGGAGCAGCACTGCGTGGGGAGGGCCCTGGACTCTCATCGCTCCTGGCAACAGTGCGCCCTACTCTGTGGTTCTGGAGCCCGAGAGCCAGCAGCCTGGGCAGCAGCACAAAACCTCCTGTCCCAGGCGCTCGGCTACAGCCTCTCAGGGCACGGCCCAGACTCCAAGGCCCTCTCAAGAGGCTGGGCAGCTACTCCCCATTCTGGGGCGCCCTGTCGGGGACAGCCAGCCGATGAGGGAGTGGACTTGTGATGGTGTCTCCTTTTGAATGCCCCGCAGCCAGACAATGACAATCTAGCTTCGCCTGCCCCTTCCCCCATCCCCTGTCCATGGACTGGCGAGGCGGCCCCAGCTCCTTCCTTACCTCCTGCCTCCTGAAGACAGCCCGGGCCTCCGGGCTCACACCCAGGCCTGTCCCCTTGTTAGCTGCACCATTCCAGGCAGGGGTCTCCCGGCCTCCGCGCCTCTGTTTCCTCGTTCGTGAGGTGGAGGTGCTGTGGGACCCAGTGCGGCGGCAAGTGTGGGAACGCAGACTGAGACCCCGGACAATGGGGGGAACTGGGCAGGGAAACAGATCCTGCCACCCTGCTGGGAATCTCCAGGTCTGCAGGCATGCTGGGCCACCTCCGCGAAGCTTCGGAGTCTCAGCTAAGGACCAGATGGTGTTTTGAGCATTTTAATAAGAGCTATTTGCAGTGTAGTGTTGTCGCCATAAAAAAAATTCCTGCTTAATGAGCAAATGCACGTCGGTAGCGAGTTAAAGGCTCTTGGATGTTTTAAATATTATGTACATCGTGTTCGTGTTAACAAACCTGATTTTTAATTACACCTTCCCCTGCTGCCTGCCTGGGCCTAGGGTAGGGAAAGGGAGGGAAAAAATCAGGCAGAACAAGCAGGGTTTGCCATCAGAAGTGACAGCCACTCTCTCCGGCTCCTCTTTTGCGGACATGGCACTGATGGCTCACACAGGCACTGGAGCTTGGCAGGGGTTCGTGACCTCGCTGACCTTCGCTTCTCAGTCACCGGCTGAGCCCTGCCCTTGGTTCCACTAAGCCCCGACCCTGGCACATGCTGGACCCTGATCTTGGTCATATGCCGAGCCCTGTTCCTGGTTGGAGAATGAGCCGTGATCCTTGGCTTCACATTGAGCTGAATCCTGGCCATGTACTGAGCCATGACCCTGATCACAGGCTGAGCCCTGATCCCAGTCACACACTGATCTCTGACCCTGGTCATAGGCTGAGCCCTAACGCTGGGCACTAATGGAACCCTCAGACCTGGTCATGGTCTGAGCTCCGATCCCAGCTCAGGTCGCCTTTGCTGACGGCTGAGACGTGACCCCCAGCTTCCCAGGTGCCCGAGTGTCTTCCCTCCCCATAGTCAGTCCACAGCATCCCACCCGCTTCACTGGGAGGCTTTGGGGGTCTGTTAAGGGCTTGTGGCCTCATCACCTGTTTTCCCACCAGCCCTGGTCCTGGAGGGCAGCTCCTGCTCCTGGCAGTTGGGCCCGTCTGTTTCCTGTGCTTGGGGCGGCTGCTGGCCCTGTGACCCACCCTTCCCACGGGTCTCAGGAGGGCCGTAGGTTCACAGGCCCTCCAGCTTTTCGCGTGCTGTCGGGAGGGAGTGGGGACGTCTGCGTGCTTCCCGGCTGGAGCAGGACGTCCTCTAAGGCCTCGGAAAGTGCCCCTCCCTGCATCCCTTCCCACCTGCGACCTCAGTGCTGCGAGGCAAGAGTCCTTGTTCCCCTTTTAAAAGCCTGTCCTCTTGAGGCCCATGAATCCCAAACGTCACCCTCTCGCCACCGCCTGCCCCGGACCTGTTCTTCTCCCGGGCTCCCTCTTGGGGTTGGGAGTCCGGGCCTGACTGCTTGAGGCCCTCTGTCCTCCCGGGTCCCTGCGTCCCTGGTGGAGGGGCAGCATACATGTCTAACTGTGCCCTGGCCCTGGGCACTGACCCTGAGGGGCAGGAGGCTCTTACCCCAGGTCTGCTGAATGCGTGAGCGAGCTGGCCCAAGGTCCTGCTTGCTGCGAAGGGGCATGGCGGGCCCAGCTGAGGTCAGCCAGGCCCCTGAAGAATGGAGCCCGAGAGCACTGGGGAGGCGGGCCCAGGCTCAGGCTAAGGTAAGGTTCACATCCAGGCGTGCCAGAATCCAGGTGCGCCAGAATCCAGCCTAGTGCATGACGGGGACTCAGGCCCTCTGCGGGCATTAACTGAGCACCTGCTATGAGGGTTCTAGGTCCTGTGACACACCACGGGTGAGGTGCCACCCCTGCCCTCCAGGAGCTTGCGTCCCAGTGGTGGGAGGCCCATGGGCAGATGCTCTGGGCAGCGATGGTGGCTGGCAGGTGGGGTGGAGGCTGCTGGGGTGGGGGTAGGGCGCACTCTTCCAAGACCCAGTGATGTGATGTTGCAGCTGAGCCTGAACGGCCTGAGCAGGGGGGAGGTGCTGGCACGTGGTGTTCGGGCACAGGCACAAGTGGGCTGAGTGCCCAAGGGGGGCCGGAGACCTGGGTCCAGGCCGGTGTGTAGTGTGGGGCCCGGCATCACCCGTCTCCTGACTTCATTTCTGCAAGTGTAAGGTGAGACAGTGATTCACTCAGCAATGCCCCAGCCATGTGCCTGGCACTGTGCCAGGAGGAGACCAAACAAACCGAGACCCTTGCCCTCCTGGAGTTGCACCTTAACCCATCAGTTCTCGAAGGGGGGCCTGTGGAACCCTGAGTGGGCTCCCCAAGAGATTTCAGGGAACCCACAAGGTCAGGCCCGCCTTCACCATGACACTTGGAGGTCGTTAGCCTCTCCTGGGGTGGTATTTGCACAGATGGTGCCAAAGCAGTGACAGGTGAAGTGACTGATGCTGGAGCACAGTGCAGAGTCAGGCACCAAACTCTGCTCGGTCAGTGGATCCCTCAGTGCCACACACTCCGCAAAACCAGCCCCACCAAAGTCAGTGCCACGGAAGACGGCAGGGCTGTCCTTTCACAGTCATGGGGACCTGTGTGTGCGAGTGTCCTGTGTGAGGGTGGGTGGCACCCACAGGGCACCTCTGCTGGGCTCGCCGGAGGAAAGCCCTTGTGGCCCTGCTTTGAGTTAAAAGTGCAATAGCCCCCTTTCCCTGGGAGCACCTCGGCCCCGGCGTCACCCCGAGTGTGGCCTCGGCGCCCCGATGTCAGTCCTACCTCTGCGACCACCCGTGGGCCCCCCAGGCCTGGGACCTGGGGCCACAGGAGGGAGCCCGGGGCAAGGTCGCAGAATCAGGGGACCTGTGCTCAGGCCCGACTCCGCCCCTGTAGCCCGGCAGCCCTGGCGGGGAGCGGGGGTTCTTCCCCTCCGGGGACCTGTCCTCTCATCTGGAACATGGGAGAGTTACAGCCTCCTTGAGGTCTTCTTTGAAATCCAGAATGTTTGTAAAGTGCCAGCATTTGTAGAGGTTCTAAAAATGGCCCGATTATTGCTGGGAATGAGAGCCTTCCTGTAGACCTTATGAAATGGTCCCAGTAGTCTGTTTTCAAGAGGAGGAGGCCAAGGCTCAGAGTGGGGAACCGACCTGTCCAAGGAGCATGAGTGAGCAGGGATTGCCGCCAGGCTTGCCTGGTACCCAGCCCTGGCCTCCCCACTCCTTAGGGCCGTCTGGTGCCCCTTCCCTGCCGGCTCTCTCAGACCCCGTGGGGCCCTCCCAGGCCGACACCCCACACTGGTCTGTAGCTTAGGCCTCTGCAGAGCCCTCTTCTCAGGGTGTCTGTCCCCTCCGGAGCCATTGCCATCACCACGTGCTGCTGACTGGGGAGACCAGGCCAGATGCACAGAGGAAAGGCTGGTGCTGAGTGAGCAGGGGGGAGGGGCCCGGAGGGGAGACGGCTTCCGGGTGGGCCTGGATGGCTGAGCACCTCTGTCCCGTAGGTGGATGTGCACCCTCCCTGTGCCAGGCAGGAGTCGGGGAGCACAGAGTGGGGCTGCAGCGCTTGTGTCAGGGGGACTGGCTGGCGTGAGGAGTCAGAGCGGGGCTATGGTGCTATTTGATTTCAGCCAGGGGCCCAGGAACGCCCAAAGCTCCTGACGGCCGTTACTCCCCCTCAGCTCCCCGCACCTGGCAAGGCACCAGGTAAGCTGGACATGAGGATGAGAGCAGGATGAGGACCCAGGCGCCACTTGTCGGCAGCTGCCTGAGTACCCTGTGACCCAGGCAGGGTTCTGGTCAAGGTCAAGTGGGAGTCAGAGGCTTGGACATGAGCCCACATGGTTAGGAGGCTGTCCCGTGTGGGTCAGGGAGCCAGGGAAGAGCTGAGATGGAAGCTGTGGGATGGAAGCACGGGAGGATGCAGAACAGTATTCCCTGAGGGCACAGCGTGTGCAAAGGTCCTGAGGTGGGAGAGTCCGTGTGTTCCAGAGAGAGTGAGGAGTCTTAGGGCTGGAGCCGAGGGCGGGGTTTGGGGGAAGATCTTGGCCACTGTTGGGGATTTGCATTTGTGAGTGAGTTGGGGCCACAGAGGCTTCGGATGGACATTCTTAAAGGGTCCCTTGGCTACTTGTGGGTCACAGGGTGAGGGCAGGAGCTGGGGCAAGGAGGCCCTGGCCTGAGACAAGGCTCCATTGATGGGGAGGTGGCCAGGCCACCATGGAGGGGCGTTGGGGAAGCTGGGACAGATCACAGCAGTTGCGGGGTCCAGAGGCAGGTGTGGCACAAATGTCATTCAGGTTTCTAGCCTTGAGCTGGGGCTCCCCAGGATGTTTTTTCATGGAGGCCTTACCGTCTCCTGGTAGCCCTGGTGGTGTCCTAGGCCGAGGCGGGGGCCACTGGGATGCACAGACAAGAGGCACGATGGGTTCAGGGCAGGGATCCAAGGTGTCAGGATCCATGGACAGACAGACAGTTGAATGAGGGGCATGCTGGAGGAAGAGGGGCCGGCCTCGGGGCGGGCCCCACACCTGGCTTGGTGGGGCAGCAGGCAGGAAATACACCTGCAGCCCAGAGGAGCCTGTGGATCCCAGATACCCCACATTATGTCCCGCAGGTGTTCCCCTCGCCCACTCCCAACCCCTCCAGAGCCACCTGAGCCCCACGCACCTTCAGCCAAACCCAGGCCAGTGAGCCCACCTAATCCCAGACTCACTGGAGTGGGGGCTCCTCTTCCTCCAACCCCCCGGGCCCAGCATGCCCGGGGCTCTGCGTGAAAACCAGCTGGTCAGGGCGTGTGCCGGAAGGCAGCCTGCATGGTGTGAGGTCACTGGATTCCTGGCCCTGCTCTACCCTTGACCCTCGAGTGACCCTGGCCCCTCACTGCCCTCAGTGTGGCCACCTGCTAGTGAAGGGCTGGAGAACACTCCAGCCCCTCCAGCCTCCATCTCCGGAGATTTTGAGATGTTCATGGGGCCTAAAATGCAACTGCCCCCCCTCCTGGCTGTGATGGGGTAGGGCTGGCTCGTCCCTGGGCGTCAGAACTGCGGGAATGTTCGCTCTCAGAGGGAACACACTGCACAAAAATAGCAGCCTGGTGCCGATGAACATATGCTGCCTCCTGGGGGGCGGCAGGGCGGGGGAAGGCCCCTGACAGGCTCAGAGCTGGGGGCCTCGCAGCTCCTGGCACCGACATGGAGACGGCAGACGGGAGCTGCTGCTGTGAGGCACCTACTGTGTGCTTCTCAAAGACCTGCCAGGCAGGTGCTGTCCCTTCCCCCAGGTAAAGGAACTGAAGGGAGAGAGGCCAAGTGACGGCTGGGTCACACTGAGGATGGGGCGGAGCCAAGCTGGTCGGCCTGACCACAGGGAGGCGATGCTGCTGTTGGCCTGGGTGGGACGGGGCTTGCTCAGCCACCCATCCACCCGCCCACTTATCATCCATCCACCCACCCATCAATCCACTCACCTACCCACCCACTCATCCATCCACTCACTCACCCATCAGTCCACCCCCCCCCCCACATATATCCATCCATCCCTCCATCCACTCACCCATCAGGTGCTGCGCGAGGTGCTGAATTCTCATCTCAAACTGGCCTGGCTCACTGGTACCCTAGGCCTTGCCAAGGGGCTCTCTGGGCCTCAGTTCCCCCATCTATGAAATGAAGGGAGCCTATCTGAGGCCCCACACACTCAGGCTGAGAATGAAATTCACCTCCTGAGCTCTGCCCTCCACAGGGGCTGCCCAGCTCCTTAGCCTAAATCCAGATGCTACAGCCCAGTCAGCCTGTTGTCCCCTCCCCCTGCCCTGCACGTCTCCCTCCATCACCCCCGTTCAGGCCCCTCCTCCTTTCTGACACTCCTAGGGGCTGCCTGGGGGCTGCCAGATGAAGCCTGCTTTCCTGCATCCTTCCCTCAGCCTTCCTAGCACAGGAGTTGGTGGAATGGACTCCAGGTCATGTTCCTGACCGGCCCCTGGCTCACAGGGCACCCCCTGCCTCAGCTTCCTATCTGTGAAATGGTGCATCCCCACCTGAGCAGGTGGTCGGGAGGACTCAGTGCAACCATGGACCCAAAGCCCTTAGAACAGGGCCTGGCCCACGTGGTGCCCAGGTGCTGGCCGTTACTGTTACGATCCAGCACGTCCTGGGCGCCCACTGGGGGAGGCCCCGTTCTGGGTCCAGGGACCCAGAGGCGAGTGGGCCTGCTCAGGCTCCACTGTGGGGGATCTCAGGTCCAGCCAGGGGCCTGACAACAGGGGGACAGCAGTGTCATCAATGACTGTGGAGGTGAGGTGGGCAGATCCCCAGTGGGATGTCCGCCTCGGGCTGCCCCCTCCTATGGTGCTGCCGGACCTTGGCACCGAGCTGCTCCTCCCGCCGTCCCAGGGAAGGGGCACACAGTCGGCGTAGGGGCGGGGGCCACTCGTAGCGCCTTCCCAGTCCTCTCACGTGTGACGTGGGCCCTGACGGGGCAGGACCCTGTGTGAGGCCGGGTTCCCTGTCCGTCTGTCCGGGCTTGTACCACAGGGCTCAGTGGTCAGAGGTTATGTTGGTGAAGGCTGAGCAGGGCTGGAGACCCCTCTGGACTGGGGCTCTCCTGGAACGTTCCCCCTGGGCTTGGGAAGTCCTTCCTCCCATCTGTCCCAGGCTTCACATGCTGCAGCTCCTGTCAGCCTCTTCCCTGGAACCTAATTGGACAGTCGGGAGGGTCAGGGAGAAGCCCAGGAAAGGCTTCTGGCCCAGTTCAGAGGGCTGCACTCTGGCTTCCTGCAGAGTGGCCGGGAGCGGTTGACAGTGAAGCTGGACGCTGCCTCGCAGGGAGGGAGACAAGAGCTTCTGGCGGAGGAAGAAGCTAGTATCCGAGAGCCGAGCTGTGAGCCCTGCTCTGCTGCGCTCTTGCCCGGGTGGGATTGAGAGGGAGAAGGGAGGAATTGCTCCCTTTTTGCCTTCCTTCCATCACTGGAGGCTCGTGGTCAGACAGGGAAATGCTCAAAGAACACGCTCTGCCGGTCTTCATCACCTCCGGTTAAAGCCACCCAGACCACCGCCCTCCCGCCCTGAGAGCCTCCTGCCTCCCCGCCAGATCAGTGGTCCCTGGGCCCAATTTGTGGGGTGAGGCGACCTGAGAAGCCCCAGAACTTCTCCCTTACTCATACGTCCCCCAGACTGGCCTTCTAGGGTCTTGGAAGCTGCTGGAAAACACCGTTTCCCACTGGGAGGTCAGTCAGGGCAGAAGGGGTTTCAGAATCGCTGGGCTGACCGCTGTGCCCCAGGGCCTCTCAAACTGCAGAGGACTGGAGGGTCACTGGGGCTCCCAGCTCGCTATGTCTGGGTGGGGGCCACAAGGTGCCTCTCAGTGAGCAGAGGTCCAAGGATGCCCCCCGGCCCCCACCACCCATGAAGGTGCGGTCAGGCCACCGGGTTTTGCACGCCTTCTTCCCCATGGAGTTCATCAGAGACAAACACCTACCTGGGGGGGCAGCACCGTGTGACCACCTCCTACTGTGGCTCCTCCCTAATCGCTTCACCTTTGCCCCCCATCTCACCCAGGGGCAGCTCCTCGGAGCCAGGGGGCTCTGTAGTGGTGGGGGTGGTGGGCAGACCCTCAGAGGAGTGGGCCCACCCAGGACATTCCTCATCTGTCGCTTTGTTCTGATCAGCCAGCTCCACGGTGGCTGGGAGCTGAAGGGGGAGCCCCTGTGCAGGGAGGATGTGCCCCACGCCCTTTCGGAAGCCACCACGTGTGGCGGGAACGCGAGTCTGACACTGGCACGGACACTGTTCCCCGCTGGAGGCCAAGCTGCTGAAGATGTACATTTCTAATTAAAATAGAAATTAATCCTCTCCCCCAAATACCTGCTATCTCCAGCCGGAAGAGCGGAAGTTTTATGCTGCTAATTAACGTTATCACCCGTTAGCTTTATTTACATAAGCAGATAGAATTCACGTGGCTTTGCTGGGGCTGATGGGGAAACTTAAAAATTTTTTGAAGTGAAAAACATTAATTACCTTGATCCTCCGTCTTGTGTTCTAATCACAGCTTGCAGGGCCCCTCTTTGGCGCTCCCTGAAGCCCTGGGCTGGCGTCTTCTATGATGGCTGGGAGCTTGTTCCAGACGGAGGGAGAAGAAGTTGAAGACTGAGGCGGAGCAGCTTGGAGGGAAAGACAGCGCAGGTCCGCACATGAAAGGCCCGATGGATGTGACAATTATTTACGGTTTCTGGCGGCGCTGGGTGTTTTTGTTACCCAGTTAAATAGACTGAATACTACATTAGAATCATGCAAATTTCCTGGCAGATTAATCAATCATACTGACTGCTCTGATGTTTGGCATGGTTTTGGGGGAAGTTTGAGAGTGTTGGGTGACTGCACCTTCAGTGGCTTCCCTGGAGGGTCCACACCTGGGGGTCCTCCCAGGGGAGAGGCAGCCGAGATGAATGGGGCAGGAAGCCCGACCCCTGGGCTGGACATCTCGTCCCTCCAGGGGGCTGGTTGGGACCCCACTCGGTTGCCCCTTTACTCTGAGGAAATAAAGACTCAGATATTCCAACAAGCTGCCTGCTGCCTGGGGATTCTGGTGTAGAATGTTACAAGTTTTGTTCCTGGGGCGGGAGCTGTGAAGTTGGTCTAACAGTCAATCATCAGACATTTGGTGGACAGCATTCTAGGTGACCACCCCTGTGGGTGTGAATGTGACCTTTTCTGAAGTAGGGCACTTGCAGATGGAGTCAAGACGAGGTCATAGGGGAGTGGGGGGGGGGCATGGAGGGATGTGAGGGTGTCCTCATTGGAGGAGGGAAATTTGGACACAGATGCAGAGAGAGGACGGCGCCATGTAAGGATGGAGCAGAGACTGGAGGGATGTGTCTGCAAACCAAGGAGTGCCGAGGGCTGCTGAAAATACCAGAAGTTGGAAGAGGCGAGGAATGGACTACACCTCAGACCCCCAGAAGGAACCGCCTTTCTGACATCTTCATTCCAGACTTGTGCCTCCAGCCGGCGAGAGAATGAATGTCTGTTGTGTAAAGACACTCAATCTGTGACACTCGTCACCTTGGCCCTGGGAAACCAACAGAGCCATGGAGCTTCCTGCCTGGAGGGGAAACAGACAGACAGTCAACATGCACAGAAGCATCAGAAGCCCCCTGGGCAGAGCTCAGGGAGCCCTGGGCATGCGGAGGACTGCAGGCCGCCTGGTCCAGCCAGGTCAGGGAGGGCTTCCTGGAAGAGGGGAGGCTGGTCTGAGGCTGGGCGCTGGCAGTCGGTGATCAGGCCCTGTGCAGGTGACCCCAGCCCAGTGCTCCTGTCTCTTCCCTTAACCCCACCTGGACCTTCCCTCCTCCACACCTCGGTCTCTGCCGTCCCTCCTGCCTGGCCGCCTTTCTACTGATTCCCTTCTTGAGAGCCCGGCCCACCCGATGGCCCAAATGCCACCTTCTCCAAGAAGCATGCCTGAGCGTGGTCCTGGGAGATCCTCTCCTGAACCCCAGCGCTCCGCCCTTCAATGCTGCCCCTCCAGCCCCATGGCTGTTATTTCTGTTTTCTCCCCTTCCAGACTTTGGGCTCCTTGGGGCCGCATTCCACACTGTGTCCCAAGTCTGTCCCTTGCCTGGCACACCCAAGCCTCTGGTGTGGCACGCCTCCCCCTACAGTGACTGCAGGAGCAGACAGCACACCTGGGTGCCGGCCTGGCTCTGCCCAGGACTGAGCACCAGATGACGGCGAAGCCAGCTTAACCTCCAGGACCTCAGATCCCACACCTGTGACCCTAAGGCAGTGCCATCATTCTGGGCCTCAGGGCTGTGGGAAGGCTCTGAGCCTCCCTGACCCCAGACTTTTCATTGCCTGCCTGGGGAGGAGACCTGACTGTGACTGTCCCTGCCCACCGGCCAGCCTGAGAGTCTGGGATCAGACATCACCTTGTGATCTGAGGCCAGGCCTTCTAAAGAGCCCCAGGAGGGTGAGAAAGGACACGGTTTCTTTGAGGGGACAAAAGTCGGCGTAACTTTGAAGAACCACCCCCTACCTTGCCCCAAGCCATGCAGAGAGCAGCTGTGCAGAGTCTGAAAGAATTTCCTACCCCCTGAGAGATTCTGGCATGTTTTTCCCTTTCTTGAATGAAGGAGAGAAATGACGCTGAGTAGAGAGTAATTACCCAAATTGAGGCGGAAATCAGCCCTGAAAGGGGAAGGGATGAAGAGGCCCAATGAGGAAGCTGTCCCCTCGCCCCGCATCCCCTCCCCTCCCCTCCCTGCTGCCCCTCCTCCCTGTCCTGCTCGGCTCACAAGGACGCTGTGGTCCAAGCAGTTCGGCTCTGGTGGCCCGGCCCCTCCCCGCCCCTGCGAGGGTTCTCGCCCCTCCTCGCCCAGGGCCCGGTGAAACCTTGTAAAATTGTGCCTGCTAGCACTGCAAAACTGTAAAGAACCATAAAGGAGCGGAGCTGTGAAATTCTCTTTCTTTCCTCTTTTAAAAATTACACTAGTTTTACCTGTTCAGTGGGGCAAGATTGGCCGACACTTGTAAGCAAGAGGAAGCAAAACGGAACTCCCCCAGCACCCACCTGGAGAAACGCCCCCGGCGCTGCGCCCCCGGGAGGGTCTCTGCTGTGCAGGGGAAGCCGCCAGCAGCGGTGTGGCGCCCCTGGTTACAGGGGACCCCGCGGCCTCGCGGCTCCTTGGTGTCCCCGCGGCTCCTTGGTGTCCCCGCGCTGGCTGTTCTCAGGCCCGAGGGGCCAGGGGCCACTTCACAGCCCAGTTCTGAGCTTTGGGAAGCAGCTCTGTGGACGCCTGGGGGTGACAGGGGACAGGTGAAATGTGAGAGACCTGCTTGGCAGACTCTCAGAGCCCCAGCGGGCCACATGGGCTCCCAGATGAAGCCTGGGAGGAGAACGGGCTAACGCTGAAGAACACTGGTCAACTTGTTAGAAGAAAGCCGTTTAACACCAGAACGATTGTGCCGAGGTGTAACTCGCATACCCTGCAAGCATTGGCTCACAGCACACAGTTCGCGGCCTTTAGTGGGTTCAGAGTGCTGTCGTCAGTTTTAGAACGTTTTCATCAGCTCACCAGCAAACCCTGTCATCACCCCCCAGCACCCACTGCCCCACCCTGGCCCACCCCTTTCCTTTGCAGCCACGAATCTGCCCTCTGTCTCCGTGGATCCGCCTGTTCTGGGCGTTTCCAACAAATGGAACCACATCATGTGTGGTCTTCTGCGTCCGGCTTCTCCCGCCAGCATCTTGCTGTCGAGGTCTCTCCGCCTCGCATCCTGCGTCAGGGCGCTTCACTCCCAGGACTGATGCTTCGTCCACAGAGGCTGTGTTTGCTGCCACACAAACAGCCCGGCCTCACTGATGTGCCGACCAAGAGGTCTGTTTCTTTTCATGCAAAGGTTGGTAGGGGTGAGGCTGGGGGCTCTGCTCCATGGGGTTGCCCTGTGCCCCAGGACGACAGAACTCTTCCTTCTGGAAAGCTGGGGGCACCGCAGGAAGGCAAGGCAGGACTGCTGGTCCCGAAGAGACCTGGTATCTCCCCTTGCAGCCCGCTGGGAGGTGGGGGAGCAGGCGGGCTGTCTGGGGACTCTGCTGTCCTGGTCACCACCCCAGCGAGGGAGTCTCGGGGAGCCTATTTCCTAAGCTGCTCAGTGAGGAACACTGTCTCCTGCTGAGGTGTGTGAGCATGAAACACGATCGTGGTGCATTCAGTTGGTGCTTGATAAATGCTTAGAGCCCAGCACTGCAGCTGCATTTGGGGGCGGGGGGACCCTGGGGTCCCGGAGCCCTGCGTTGCCCGAGTGAGGGGTAGGACCTGGGGCTGGGCAGGGGGCCGCAGGGGTAGGTCCTGCTGTTGGCCCTCGTCCTCAGTGGTGGGGGGGCCATGGCGGCTCCGCGCTCTTCTCCAGAAAGTGACGCGGAGGGAGGCGGGCCTGGGCTCACTTGACATTTGAGTGCTGCGTGCGAGAGCCCCCCCGGGGCCGGCCGTGCGCGTTGGCAGCGACATTAGCCAAGCTGCGGGAGCTGGCGTGGACTGCGGCAGGGTTTAGGGGCTCCAGCGGGGCACTTACGGCGCGGCTTCTTGTCCTCCTGCCCCAGTGGGAGGGAGGGAGGGAGAGAGGCCGGGGAACGGGCTGAGGATCTGGCCACTGGTCCTACCTGCTGCCCCGGCTGACTCCACGGGCTGCGCGTTGGGTCAGGGCTGATCCCGGGCCCTCACCCCACCAGCTGTCCCCCAGCCTCCCCGTGTGACAGTCCAACCTGGCCTCTCCCATGGGCCTCCTCTCCCTCCTCCACTCTGGGTTATCTGCCCCCCTCCACCACCAGGCCTAAGCTCTGGGGGCCCCAGGGATGCTCTGTGCTGCAGTCCCCCAGGCTTCAAGGAGGAGGGTGTGGGGACCTGGAGTCGCAGGAGAGCACTCGGGGCCACTCTCCCCTTGTGCCGCTGGTCCTGAGGGGGATGGTGGTCCCTCCGCAGCTCTGCCCTAGCCAGCTGGGGCACGGCGCCCGGGGCCCCGTCACCGGGGGGTGGCGTGCCCACTTCAGTCCTGACAGCAGCACCTCCTCGGGCTGGGCTCTGGGCCCCTAGAGGTGGTCTCGGCAGCCCCTGCTTCACGGGCTGGGGCTCAGATCTGTCCCGGGATCAGCTCTGAGAGGAAAGGGCGAAGCTTGGGCTCTGCAGTAGGAAGAGCTCAGAGAAGAAGGGCGGAGATGACGGCCCAGGCCTCGCCTGCCTCGCCTGCCTCCTGGTCAGCCGCACCTGTGGGTGGGGGTGGGGTGAAGAAGGGGGAACCTCTACCTCCTCCACAGGCCACCTCTGTTGGGGCAAGGGCCCTCTGGGCTGGGTCTGGGGACTGGGTGTGTGTCCTGCCTTCTTGGTGAGTCCCCTGGCCTGGGGGGCATCCCTCCCAGGGGTCCAGCTGAATGTACCTCACTCTGGAAAGCCTCCTTCTCTGAGTGTCCCTGGCCAACTGCTAGTCACTGTTGGTCACTGCGGCCTCAGCTGCATCTCTGGAACCAGGGCCCTAGGGAGAAGGGACGCTCCCTCAGGAGGCCCAGCCCCTCACCCCTGAAGCCCAGGAGATGGGCCAGGGTGTCCCATGCACCCAGGTCTTTGTCCATGCTGACCCCTCTGCCACAGCGCTGCCCCTTGCCCCCTGCTGGCGCAGACTGGCCTGCGACGCCTGGTGCCAGGGTCACTTCCTCGGGAGGCTTTGTCCTGACACCTGTATGTGTGGACAGGTCACTCTGTCCTGCACCTTCATGGTGCCCGGCCAGTGACTCCCAGCAGGGATCCTGGAGGAGCGGGGGACCCCTCCTGATAATGGCCTGGCCCCACCCCGTAGCTCCTGAGGGCCCAGAACCGGTCTTTATCCATCAAATCCTGGGTGTCTAACACTGACCCAAGAACTGGGGTGCACGCTGGGGCGAGCAGGGTGAACAGGTGAGTGGGGTGAAGTTGGACGCACGCAGCAGGCAATCGAACAAGGATCTCTCAGCCAGGGGTGAAGGCAGCGGGGGAGGGTGCAGGGAGAGGAAAGGGGGGAGAGGCGGCCCTTCACAGCGGGCAGGGTGGTCAGGGCCCCTCTGGAGAGGTCCTCTCGTCTCTGCCCTTCACTGAGCACAGCCGGCACACGGTGGGCGTGCAGGGCACGTCTGTGGAGTGCAAGGCTAACTGGGAGGCTGAGCAACTGCTGTGCCTGGCAGGGAGGCCCCCTCTGCTGTGCTCTGGTGGACCCCTTGTGCCCTGGGTGGCCCTGGGGCCTGGCTCCTGCTTTCTTCCCTCCTGCAGGCATCTGTTTGCCCTGCGTCCACCTTGGCTGCGCCCAGCTGGAGACCCAGGGGAGCCCAGGGACAGCCCGCCCCTTCCAGACCTCCACGGTGTGGCCCTGACCCGCTCTTGCTCTGCTGCAGGGGTCCCACTCTGGCCCCTGCTTGCTCTCTCTCTCTGAATGGCTTCTCTGCTGTCCTTGGCCCCATGGGCCCCGGTCTCCCATGGGCTCCTGGAGGGCTCCCAGCCCCAGCTCCTGGCTCTGCAAGGCCCTCCCCCTGCCCTCCCCCAGAGGACAGCTAAGCGTCCTCACCTCAGCTCGCAGCTTCCTTCCCAACGTGGGCAAACCTAAGTGGGTTTCCCTGTTAAATCTTCTACTGGCTCATTCTCTGATTTAACCTCATCACATCTTGAGATGAGTCCCAGAATTGCTTAGTGGGTTTTCTTTGCTCGAGGTGATTCCACACACGTTACTCAGAATAAACAGGTGTCCAGCAGCAAAGGAAACGGCTAACCCTGAATCTGGACCCCCGTTCTTTCTACTTCCACTGCCCCCGCTTCCCTAGGTGCCCTCAAGATGCCCCATGGATGCTGTGCAGCTGCGCTTCCCAGATCTGGGGACCCTGTGCTCCCTTGATGTGGCTGCTGCCAGCTCCTTAGGGGCAGAGGGGGGCCTTGGCTGGCTGACTCATGAGCCTCTGCTGCCACCTGCCCCACCCCCACAGGGAGGCTGTGTGACCCTGGCCAGCCTGTCAGGTGCTCTCTGGGACTCTGAGTTTGGTTGAGCTCAGTGGCAGCCCCCAGGGGACTCAAGTCATCCAGTCACTCAACAAACGCTCATTGAGCTCTTGTGAGGAGCCCTCAGCCTCCCTCCTTTTGCTCCAGGTGGACTGGAAGGGCAGGCGGGCCTCTGCTCCCCTGTCCTGACGCTTTCTTGGCTGGATCCTCAGTGTCTCTTGATACAGGTGAGAGTGCCTGCTCTTTTTGGATTGGTATTTGAGGTTGCCAAGTGAATCTTCTATCAGAACTCAAGCCAAATGCAAGTGGCAGTGACTCTAGACTATTATGTCTCATATCCCTCTCACCAGTGGAGGCTGGTTTTAGTGTAATTTGCAAGCCCCCTCGCTCCCCAAACAGGGAGTGAATGGTGTGTGTGTGAGCGTGCTTGTGTATGCTCCCATGCAAACAGGGAATGGTGCGTGAGTCTGAGTGTGTGCGTGTGGACACCGAGCGAGTGTGCATGCACGAGCGCCAGCACATGTGCGTGTGTTCACGAAGGTGAGGAGGCCTTGTTCTCCAGCTCCAGGGCACCCACTGTGGCGCTGAGCAGACGCTGACACTGAATTGGCCACACGACTGGGCTCAGAGTGCGCAGGGCTCATGGAAGGGGCAGCACCTGCCAGGCCAAGGCGCCGTGTAGGGGAAGCATCCCAGGGGTCAGGAGCCCTGTGAACCTGGGTGTGGGACCACCACCCTTTGATGTGTTTTATCACGGCTGCGCCATCAGCTCTGTCCTCCAGCTGTAGAGGGGCCTTGGCTTAACCTTCCAGAAACATCGTCTGCGTTGTCTACATAGTCACTGTACCAGTTACTGTGAGCCACACTTTCCTGTTTACAAAGGGCTTGTGCATCAGTCAGCTCACTTATGGGGTCCTCACATCAACCAATGGGGCCAGCAGGGGTGAGTGTTGTACCCATTTTACAGATAAGGACACTGATCCTGGAGAGGGGAGATGAGCTTGCCCTCAAGCTGAGGGTGGGCCACAGGCACAGTGGTGGACCACTCCACTGAAGGGTGCTGAGAATGGATGGACAGATCAGGGAGAGCTGCCTGAAGGAGGCTTCCTGAGGAAGTGGCTTAGAATCAGCCAGCTTAGGGCCGAGGCTCGGGAGTCCCAGCTCTGCCCCACTTCTCTGAGGCTTCCATCAAGTCCCCTTGGCTCTCTGGCCTCAGTTTTGTTATCTGTAACATGGGCACAACCTGGGCTTTGGAAAGACAAATCTTCTCTGAGGTTTTGTGACCTTGACTCAAGGACCAGCCTCTTCCCTGCCCCTGCCCCCTGGTAGGTGAGACAAGATGCCAGCCAAGGGGCTGGGTTCCAACTGTGGGCAGCGGGGCTGTGGCATCATGGGAAGGGCCAGTGGAGGTCTTGGTCTCAGGAACCTGCTGTCCTGAGCCAGCTGGGTTGGACTGGAGCGAGAGGAGGAGCCAGGAGCCTGCTGGTCACCCAGCCGGGCGCCTGCAGTGCTGTGATGAGGAAAGGGAGAACGGTTGCCCCTGAGAGACGCCAGGAGGGAAATCTGTCTGTCCCTTGCAGTTGGTGGCCCATTGCCTGGGCACGAAGGTGGCCAGGTGGCTGATCCATCCAGCACCCAAGAGGATCTTTTTAAAATCACGGATAAGAGTTAATGCTGGAGCTTAGGCCTCTCACGTGGATCTTAATGGCTAACTTCAATTTGTGGAGTAGGAACAATCCCAGCAGGAGACAAAGAACTGTCCTTCAGAGGTTCAGAGGGGAAAATGGTCTGACAGCCGCACAGCCAGAAATGCTTCCATTTGGCATTGGGGCTGGGTGAAAATGGAGGGGGTACCCTAATTCCCTCTCAGGACTGGATACTGGATTAGCACACAGGGCAGATGTTTTTGCCATCAACAGAGTCTGGGTGACCTTGTGCAGGACTGCCATGTACAGTTGCGCAGGTTGTGCATCTCACAATTCTAATGTGAATAGCATCCCCTGTGTCATGTGACTTTATTTTGTATGAGGTTTGAAACCAAGGGCTGGCCCGGGTTCTCACCCTCCCATGTTGGGCTAGGAAATGCCAATGCTGCCCTTTCTTTCAGTCTGCCCCGTTCAAATGTCCCCATGCCTAGGAAACTTTCCCAGAGCCTTCTGGGTAAGGCCAATTTCTGCTTTCTCTACTGGGACAGGCCACAAATGGCCACGGAGTCCCTCCCCTCCTCATCTCTGGCCCTTTTCAATGCAATACAACTTCGCCCTCCACTGAAAGGCAGTGTCAATTCCCCACCCCTCGAGTCTGGTTTTGGCTCTGTGGCCTGCTTTGGTCCATGGGACAGTAGCACATGTGACACAAAAGAGGCTTGAAAAGTACTGAAGCTTTGGACATGCCCTCTTGCAGCTCTTGGGAACCCCGGGACGACCCAGCTTGCTGGCTGATGAATGATGCACAGACCAACATCCCCTGTGGACAGCCAGCCAGATGTTGGACATGGGAGTGAGGCCAGCTGACTTCAAGTGCACACATGAACTCAGATGGCATCATGTGGTACCGAGATGAACCATCCCGCTGAGCCCTGCTCAGATGACCAGCTTACAGGTCTGTGAACAAACAAATGACGACCATTTTAAGCTACCTAGTTTTGGGATGGTTGTTCCACAGCAGTATCTAACTGACAGGTCTGTGTTCCCAAAGCACTTTATTTCCACATCACTATTCCTGCTTGGATAACCCTTGTGGTAGTGACATCACATGCCCCATGGGGACTGGGTAAAAGAAAAAACTTCAGAGTCAGAATGACTTGGATTCAAATCCTGCACGGATGAATCCTTGCCTGCACCTGGACTTGCCGCTAAATGTCTGTGAGGCTCAGATTCCTCATCTGAAAATGAAGAGTAAAAATATTAAATTCCAAACTCCCTGGCTTGTTGTAATGATGAAACATACACGAAGAGTTCACAGTCTTAGTGCCCGGTTGGCACTCGGCACACGGTGGCTGGTGTCCCTCCCGCTGGTCTGCACACGACTGCCGTTGGCGTATCCAGGATCCCTGCATGTGGGCGGGGACTGGTCTGCCCAGAGGGGCGCTTGGGCTGAGACACCCGCTCCTCTGAGGCCCCTTCCTCTGCGCTCCTGTGGCTTTCATCCTTCCAGGGCGAGCTGCTCTCCTGTTACTTCTGGGAATACTTTTATTCATCGTTCAACTTGGCATTTATTGTTGGCATTCCAAGAACAAACAAGAGAAATGTTCCATCTCCAGGACCCAGAGGTGGCTTGCCTCCCCTTGCTATACGTTCAATTCTACCTATGAAACAGTGGCGTCGGGGTGCCTGTGCCGGCCCAGGGAGGAGGGGCGCTGGAGCTGGCCAGGCGGGGAACCAGCTGCTGGAGGGAGATAAAGCCCTTAGATGGGGCGCAATTGGCCCTGGCCTGGGGAGCCCGGGACTCTGGCAGTGCCTGCCCATGGGCAGCTGGGCCAGACCGTGCGACGCTGTGCCTCGGGCCCTGAGTTAGTCTGGGCAGCCTGGCTCGTGGGTGAGCGCCCTGCTGGGTCGCTGTTGTCATTGCTCTTGTGTCATTATCTTTGAGCTTGGATTCCCTTCCCGTTGGGTGGGGTGATACTCCACTGCTTGCTATTTGCCGGTGCTCCATAGATGTGGCCCCTCGTCCCCTTCTCTGGTTTGCCCTGACACAGGTACTTGGGCTGGATGATGCACACGCCCTCTTCCTGCTCTCCTGAGATGGGCGATGCTTGTTGAATGATGTCATGGGTGCCTCTGGTCCCTGCAATGGGACCAGGGGTGGGACTGGGCCACAGATGGGGAGACCCCGCTTCCCACCTCAAGTGGCCATGGTCTGGTTTAGGGCCAGAGCCTGGTGGTGCCCACAGCAAAGGACTGGACAGCAGCTGTGGAGTCAAGGAGACCCGAGTCTCTGCTGATGGGCTGTGTGGCCTCGGTGGCTGCTTGACCTCTCTGTGCTTTGGTCTCGGGGTCTGTAAAACGTGGTGATGGCAGTGTTGGTGTGCAGCTGGAAGGAGGCGGCACAGGCCTCAGGCTTGTGTGGCGGCTGCTATGCTCAGTCAGCCTACGTGCTCCATATCCAGATGAGGAGACTGGGGCTTGGGAAGTTTGAGGATTTGCCCATGATCTTACCCCTACTTGGGGAGGGCTGGAATGAGAACATCAGGCAGAAAGGGTGTGCCTCATAGAGGAAAAGATGGACACGGCTGGGGCAGGCAGGCAGGGCTTCCCGGGAGTGGCAGAACTGGAGTTGAGCCTCGAAGGACAGGCTGTAAGGTGGTGATGTCAGTCCTGCCCAGGGGAGGGAATGACTACTGAACAGCAGACAGAAGGACCTTCTCTCTGCACCGGTCTCACAGGGGAATGAGGCAAGGGTGGTCCTGGCCACCATGCCACTCCCTCTGCGTCTTGATCACGTTCTATCCTCAGAAGGTTCTCTGGCCCCCATTTCTATGCAGGGGACCCAAGTGTCAGAGAGGGCAGGCAGCTCCACGACCTCGCTCGGGGTGAGGCCAGACGCTCTTGGCCCTCCCTGTGTCTCCTAGCCCTGGTGACGTGGAGGGAAGTGGCTCTGGGCCCAGCTCACTTTCCTGCCTCCCTTTGGTGATGAGAACTTGGCATCTGCTCTGCCAGCCTGGAGGTGGATAGATTCAACCCCTGGCCAGCAAGGTGGGCAGTCTGGGGGATGCAGTTCTCTCCACTGCTCTGGTCCATTCTGCCAGGGAGAAACCCCTATCACCTAAATTACTGGCTCCCCAAGAGGAGCCTGAAGGTGCAAGAAGGTGACTTGCATACCTCCAGGGTCAGGAGGCTCACCAGCTTGCAGAAGCTCCACTGTCTTTGCACATTGCTGGACTGTGAGCAGATCCCTCCTTGGGCTAAGCCAAGTCACACTCCTCTTCCTGCCCCTGGCTCTTCCCCCAGGAACCCCCTAGCAGTGCCTCTGCCCTGGGGCCTCCTCCAGCAAGCTTCCTAGGCTCCTGGTCTGGCCCTGGTCACCTTCCTTCAGGCCCAGTCAGCTGAAGGTCCAGCCCTGCCCTCAAGGAGGCCCCAGATTTCACTAACACCCCCCTTTGCCCACTCACACACTGGAGTCTGGACCAGCGGGCTTGTACACACATATGCACTCATAGGATACACACGTGCACACGGAGCCCCAGACGCACATGTGGACACAGGTATACACACACAGGCACACAGAGTGCTGCGTAGGACACAGCCGGTGGCTCTGAAGGCCAGTCACGTGTGCACAGCCTGGTGTACCCACCCCCAACCTCGGGGACAGCTTTTCCAATGAGGTTTTTGGGGTGAGGGGCTCTGAAGTTACCTCTGGCCTCTCCCCAGTCTCCTCTGCTTGAACATTTTTCTGGCAAAGATGCCATCTCCTGTACCCGCTGACTGTCCCATCTGCTTCTGAGGGCTCATGGGGACAGGAGAGGCCTCCTGCACCCTCAGAGCTGGCCTTTCCAGCCCCTCCCGCCTGTGCCGCCGGCCCCTGGGCCCTCGCCAAGGCTGGGCTGGCACAGGCTGGCAGCTGATGTGTTTATTTGCCCGGTGGCGGGGGCGGGCGAGAAGGCTCGGCGGTAATTGGTACGTTTTGTAAGCAATCATCTTCTGGCACCTTCCGCCACAGCGTGTGGGCTGCTGGATCCTGTAAATCACGGCCCGCAGCCTGGGGCTCCCTCGCCTGACAGCCTCATTTCTCTCCCTCGAAGGATGGAGCCATTCTGGCCCCTAATAGTGTTATCTGTTATTCCCGGCCACACTGCTCTCTCTTGGCCATGGACAGAGCTGGGGCCTGTGCACCGGTTCGGCAGGCAGACGTGTGGGTGGGCGACGGGTGGCAGGCAGGGGATGGCTTTGGGTTGGGGCCTGCGGCCAGCCAGGCCTGGGCGGGGTATCAGGGACCCCATCTTGGTTGATTCTCTGCACAGCACTGCGTCCAGTTCACAAGCAGAGACGGCAGGAGAGGCTGAGGCCCCACGCGTGGTCACACAACTGGGCAGGTGGAATTGATCCCAGGCCCCCTGGCTGTAGCCGCCCGTGGTCAGACCGGCTCTGGAGTTTGGCCCCCCGCCAGATGAAAACTGGAACCATTGTTCAAAGGTTATTAATTACTATTGCTAATTATTAATAACTTTAAGATGGTGGAGCTCTCCCTGCCCTCAGCTTCCTCACCTCCAAGAGGGACCCAGAACACAGTCCGATGCCAGGCCTGTGACGGGGCCCTGTGGGGGCAGTGAGCTGGGTGGTTTCAAGCAGGGCTCCTGCAGGGAAGTGTGTCTGGCATCGTTATTAATGTTCTTCGTGACGAAATGACGGCACGTGTGGGAAAGACAGCAACACGTTGACCCTAAGTGGTGAACAAGTGGCCCGGGGCGTGTGGAATGTTATGACTCCCGCACTGACTCCGCTGCGCGGCCACGTGCACTCGGGCACACGCGCACACAGCGTCACTGGTGCAGCATGCAGACTCTGCCTGCCAGGGTCCACGCGGGCTCACTCAGACTCCTGCGCTCTCTTCCTGGACCACAGAGCATGTGGGGGCGGGAGTGAATCAGAACAGAGGAAGGGCAATGGGGTTTGTGTCTCCGGATAAGGAGGTTCCCACTTCCAGCCTGCTCTTATGTCTCCATGGGGAGGCCAGACCCAGCCTGCTGTGTGGCTGGTGGCTGGACCCCTCAGCTGACATCCTGGGAGCTGGGGTGGCCAGGTTGGTGGCCCCAGGAGCTGTGGTTGAGGGTCCAGCAGGTGCAGAGTTGAGGCTCTCCTGGCCTTGCTGGGCAGGTAAACTTGGCTTCTCCTGACGGCCTGCCCAGACTACAGCCCCCTGCAGTGACAGTGCCTCCTGAGATCCTTGGAGCTGGCCTCATGGGGAAGCTTTGCTCCATGGGGCCTATGGGTGGTCTGCTGCATGTAGTCCCTCCCCTCCACCTCTCTGGCTCTGCCTCAGTTTCCTTTGTAAGAACAACCCCTGTGGCTTCCTCACTGGTCCCCTGTCTCTAACCTCGTCTGCCCCCTCCACCCACAGCCACAGTCATCTTCACCTTCTCAAAGCTCCACAGTGATGCCATCTCTCCCTGCTCTAAAACCATCAATGGCTCCCCACCCCCAGCCTGGTATCATCTGAAGCTGTGGATTTCTGGAGCCACTCTCCCCTTCCAGCCAGTTTCCTCCACTTTGTGCCCCCCTTCCCTAGTACCCTGCTCTGACGCCTGGGAGCCCAGCTCTCTCATCTGTCCCTGCAGACCCTTCCTCTGTTCTTTGGAAGGCATATCAGGGTCACCTAGAATTCACTAGTGCCTTGATCCTCAGACTGGACTTGGAGGAACTTGAGTGAAAGGCCCCCAAGGTTTCAGCCTTGTCCTCTATCAGCCTCTCCCATCCCCGGAATCCCACTGTAGGTCCTCAAACTGCGCTCTAGGTGTTGGTGGTGGGGGGTGTCAGGGGAGGAGGTGAAGATATGCTGTGAATCGCTGCCTACCCTACGCCCCTCTTGGGGACTCAAGTACTGTCAGCCTGGTGCTGGCTCTGCGAGGCCTGCGGTAAGAATCCCCTTGGACTCAGTACATCTCAAACTTTGAAACCCCAAGCTTGGGGTTGCTCTCTCCCAGCACATGGGGTGACATTTGGTCCCCAGGCCCCCACACTTTGCTGTGTCCATGTTCCTGGACTCCCTTCTCCCCACAAATGGCTGCCTGAGGACCCCTGGGGTCACCTGATGAAGGCCCCCAGAGAACTCTTTATGTGAAGCTAAAGCAGCTCAAGAACCCAGAGTCCTGCACACTCTTGCTGGAGACACAGAGATCTCGGCAGACACCAGATGTCCTGGCCCTTGAAGGTGGGTGAAGGTGCCTCTTAGTTTGGGGGTGGCCCGTGTACACTGAGACACCTCAAGGCTCAAGCTAGGAGTACCATCTCTGAGGGAGCAGAGGGTCCTGGAATGCTTCTGAGTGACCAGGTCCTGGGTCTGGTCTGTCACTGGTGTGACATGGACACAGGGCTAGGAGCCTGGCTGCCTGGGCTCAAGCCCTGGCTCCTTCAGTCACCACTGTGTGACTTCAGGTATGTTACTTAACCTCGCCAAGCCTCTGTTTCCCTATCTGTAAATTGGGGAATCTCTACATTTGTTGTGAATTTATAATAAGTTCAAGGTGCTTAATATACAAAAGGCTCCTGGATTTCACTGAGTCTGCTTTTGGGGCACCTGGAGTCCTCCCTGCAAGCCTGCTGCGGTCCGGGCCATCCAGACCAGGCCTGGCACTTGTGCCACACCTTGTCCTAAGAGCTGTGGTCATAGCCTCCCCTTTGGGGCTTTGAAAAGGAACGTGGTCTCTCCACCGTTTTGCAGAAGAGCAAGGTTTTCTAAGATCAAACCGTGAGGCTCCGATACAATCTCAAAAGGATACCGACCTGCCACAGACATGCAGGCCAGCAGCAGACAGCTCTCTGCACTGCGAGCCCCTGGAGAGGGAGACGAAAGCCCCACCTGGTCAGCTGTCTTTTGTTCTGAGTTGTCTCCTCTGACCTCGTGAAGAGGGTTGGGCTCCAGTGACTTGGAGGATGGCTGCTGCTAAGCCTTCTTCTAGATCACCTGGGAGCAACTGTGGAGGCCGCTGCCAGATGGGGGCAGACACTGGCCTCCTGATGGCCTGCTTGAAAGAAGAGGTTTTCACCAGTCAGCACCACGGACAGCACCACCAGAGTGGGGAATTCGCTGCAGGCCAAGGGTCTCAGAGAGGGACAAGATGCTGTCAGCAGGAAGGGGCGGGGCAGGGCTGGGGGTGCAGGCAGCTCGCGGGGCTGTTTCAGGTGTAGAGGTGCTGGGCAGCTGGCTTCCTGATGGAACCTGGGAGAGATGGAGTGCCCTTGCCTCATCAAGGACTCCCTGACCACAGTTGTGCTGGGGCTGGAGGGTCAGGCCGCAGGGCTAGTGGAGGAAGGTGGGTGGGACACTCTGGCTCAGTGGCTTGTGTGGACAGTGTCTGTGTGAGGACAAGCAGAGAGGGAGAACGTCCTTGGCCAGGACATGTGCGGTCAGTCAGGGAGCAGCCCTAGTGGGATTCCTTGCAGGGGACTTTGTTGGCTCTGCACTGTACCCCCTTAGGTCTGCCGTAACTCCTCCACCCGGCCAACCTGGAAGCCACAGGACACTCAGCCTGCACAGGGGCAGCCACAAGGATGGGGGTGTCCATGCCCCAGAGCAGGGCCCCACCTGTGGGGCAGGAGCAGGCAGACAAATGCCCAGCCTTCCGTCTCCAGAGGGCACCTCTGAGGGGTGCTTCACTCCTGAGTTAGGGCCTCTGAGGCCCTGAGTCTTGTTTGTCCAAGGTAACCTCTTCCCTGAACTTGGCCAGCCCCCTACTCACGGCAGGGATGCAAGCCAGGCTGGCCGGAGTTGACAGTCTAGGTGTGGACGGGCCAGCTGGGTGTCCTGGGCCTGCCCTGGGCCTGGCTGAGCCTTGCTTGCCGTGTCTGTAAAGTGAGGTCAGCGGTACTTCACTCCCTTGGCTTCACAGAGGAGAGAGCAAGGTAAACGTGGGTGAAAACAAGACTTTGCATGTAGAGCAGAGCGTGGGGTTGGGTGCAGGCTGACCCCACTGCAATTGTTCAGCCCTAGCTGTTCACTCTGCTCAGGGGGCCCAAGGGGCTTATTCTCAGGCTCTTCTCAACATCTTCCAGCAGCCCTGCTGTGCAGGTAGCAGCCCCCACCGCTTCCTGGCTGTGTGACATGGGGTGTGGTGCCATCTCTGAACCTCGGTGTCTTCACCTACTATCCGGGCACTGATACCTCCCCCAGAAGGGGATAGCACCTCTGGAAACGCCTCGCCCACTGCCTGCCCTCAAAGTCCGCAGGAGCTGGATGGAGGTGTGGTGTGAGGAGGGAGCTGCCGGGCGGGCGGGGCAGCGGAGGGAACACGGGCCAGCCCTTTCTTCCTCCTCCCAGCCACCTGCTGCCCCTGCTTCCCGGTCAGTCCGGGAGTTGGGCTTTGTTCCAGATGGAGCAGTTTGGAGGAACCGTCTTGGAGGGCAGGCCTGCTTAGATGATGACTTGGCCATGCTAAGCACAGAGTGGGGCCCTTGGGATGACAGGGAGAAATACGGCCTTCCCTCTTAACGACCACGTGGCTGCAGTCGGGAGAACCAACCACGCGGGCAGGTTATGTGCCCTCATAAAACAGGGCTGTAATTCTCTCCCCATCCCTGGCACAGCCTTGGGGACCGCGTGCTCTCTCGGTCACCTCTGGGAGGGACAATTCCTCCTTGGAGGTCCTTGGAACTGTGTGGCCTGGAGGGCTGGGGACTCCAGCTGAGGCAGTGGTTAATGTCCCAGGGCAGCAGGGCCAGCGAGGGGGCAGGAGGCCGTGAGGGGGATGGGCTGGTGAAGCCACAGGAATTGGCCAGAATGCTGATTTGAGGAGGGGCTGGTAGGGATGAACAAAGGGGCTGCCGAGGACCTGGAAGTTTGCTGCTGATCGGTCATCCTGGTCAGGGACAAATAGGAGAGGGGACAGCAAACTCTGCTCCTACTGCAAGGCCTTTGGCCAGTCCCCTCCGAAGAAGCAGCTCCCTGCCTGGCTCGACCATCTGTGGGGTCCGACAGTGCAGCTCGATGCCCAAGCCAGGGTTCTGGGGTACACCATCAGTGCCAGGGGAGGACCCCTGACCCAGTGCCCAGGAGGCGTCTGGGTGCCATGCGCTCTCACAGCAGGTCTGGGTGTCACTGGATCAGACACCTTTGAACAGGTGTCTCTCCTGATGCCTTATGCTCATGTCCGTGTGTCTCTCCAAGAGAGGCGATTGCAGGCAGTGTTGTCTGACATTGTCTTGATCTGGAATCTTCTTCTGTAGCATCTCCTGGGAGGGGGTGGTGTCTGTGCTAATGAGGCATGAGTTTGGGGACTGCTATCTTGGGGAGGTGGTACTGTTCCTCCATCGCTGGACGAAGCAGCTGCTTGAAGGGGCTGCCAAACTTTCACAAAGTCACCTTTCCTGTCCTGCACTGATGGTCACATCACCACCACCTGGGCCCAGGAGGCTGGTGGTGTCACCGTCACTCCTGTCTCCTGCATTGGTGACCTCAGTAGAGTCTGTGGCTTCCTCTGCTCAGGACCTCTCAGCCCGCCGCACTGCACCCACAGAGCCCACGGAGGCTCCCGCCTGGCCTCCTTGCCTCCCCCGGCTCCCCCGTCCCCACCTCCCTTCAGCTGCCATGGTGGCCTTCTTGGAAGATACACTGGACTTATCTTCCCTCTCCCCTCCTAGAAGCACACCCCCTGCCCTGCCCTCACTTCCCCACAGGCTACAGTGTACAGTGGGGATCCTGAGTCCTGCACACGGTCCCCTGCCATGGCCCCAGCCGCCTTTCCATCCTCATCCTCCTATGTCCCTCACCCCCTCTCAACCCAGCCATCCTGGGGTCAACAGCTCCCAGGAGCCTCCAGAAGGTCCTAGAGGCCCCAGCCCACCTCCATGGAAGCCTCTGGGCACCTGGCTGGGGTTCCCCACAACCTTCCAAGCAGACAGGTATGGTCTTATGGCCAGAGCCGGGTCTGAGTCCACAGCTGGGGTCAGTTTGCTAGAGGTGTGTCAGAGGAGGGCCCCAGGGCCACTGGGGCCTCCCCCACCTGGGAGCATCCAGCCTGTGCTCAAACATGCTCTCGATGGGACTTCACACCTTTTCCAGGGGACGGGTCAGTGGAATATATTGAACCAACCCTTCTGGGAGGCAGTGACCTGCTCCACCTGTGGGTGGGGAGTACTGACATCTTGCCTTCTTTTCATGGACTCCAGCACCACTTTGGTGAGGGGTGCACACTCTGAGGCCTGAGAAGAATGCGCGAGTGCGCAGGCGAGGGCGGTGGGGCGGGGGGAAAGCGCGGGAACCAGCGGTGCGATTATCACAGAGCTGGCACTGGTCATAAAGTTTAATCAGATTTAAAATCCGTTTTCTGGGTATTACAGCTTCACTACCCATTTAATACTCTGGTCCTGAGCGTGGGAGCAGGTGTCTGAGCCCGAGCCTCCCCCTCGGATGTGCCTGGCTTGAGGATGCCAAGGTCTCCCACAGGGGTGCTGGGTCTGGGGGGCTGGCTCAGGCCTCAAACCACGGATGCAGGAGCTGGTGCTTGGACCCCCACTGGCCTGCACAGCCTTGAGCAGCGTTGGTGAGACGACCCAGGCCTCGGTGCTGGGGAGGCCAGTTAGGGGGCTGAGTGGGCAGAGCCGGCAGCCCTGGGGCTGGTGGCGGTGCCCTGGCTTGCTGCTCCCCAGTGACTCTTCCCAGCCTCCGCAGGAGCCCGAGTGGGGTCTCCTCCCATTTACAGGTGGGAAAACCCAGGCTCCGAGAGGCTGCGAAGTGGTGGCAGGTCACACAGTTGTTAACAGTGGACTTGGGTGTGCAGTGGACCCATGTGTGTGGTCCACGTTGGGGTCCTCTCCCGCCTCCCCTGTGTCTGGGCAGAGCCGAGTCCTTCTTCCACAACGACAGCAAATAGCATGGCTGTTTGCTGGTTTTGTTCCCTCCTGTGAACATGGGGGACTTTGAAACCCCCCCCACCTCCTAATGGGGGTCCTTCATAAATGGGGGAGGGGTGGCTGTGGGGCCCTGGGGTCACCTACTCCATCCAGTGCCTGGTGGTGTCTAATCCTCTCCCTCCTGTCACCCTTGCCTTGTTTATGACAGCCTTGACCTTGCTGGTTCACGGGGCCTGGGCTTCACACACTGTAAACAACTGTCTTAGGTGGGTGTGGCAGCCCAGGACTGGGGACCTGCCAGCACTGGCCTCTTGGAGGTAGACGGAGCAGCGTCTAAACCCTGTGCACCAACCAGGCTCAGGGAGGCTGCTGCAGGCTGCCCCATGGACCCCATCCTCCTCTCCTTCATGTGGCAAGCATTTACTAGGCACCTCCTATGTGCCAGGCCCTGTGACAGGAGGCAGACAGACCTGTCCTGCAGGGAGACAGGAACCTCAGTGGGCAGTTTCAGCCCAGAGCAGGACATCCTATGATAGGGGAAGCCCAGGGGCTTATGGGAGACCAGAGAGGACCCTCGAAATGGGTGTTGAGGGGTGAGTAGGAGTTTGTCAGGAAAAGAAAGGGAGGGACATTCAGTGCATAGCGACAAGTCTGTGAAATGGCACAGAGGCACAAATTAGCTACATGAGGCTTCAAATAACCCCAGAGGATGAAATGAGAGAGGGGCAGGTGCACTGAGAGAGTCCAGAGAGGGAAGAGATGTCAGCTACTGGAAGAGCGTGTTTGTTTGGGAAGGCTTCCTGGGGGAGGTGGCTCTGATTCGAGGCCCAGAGAATTGGAAAGGTTAGAGGTGGTGGGTGTTCCAGCCAAGAGCTTGCATGGCCTTTCCCAGCTTCCCCCCAGCCTTTGTCTTCTGGAAGGACCACCACAGATTCTCACCTCCACTGTCTTTGCAGCAAAACATAAAGCCACCCCGGGTGGGGCTGCATCAGAAGCATTTGCTACCTGTCTGTTGCCCCCTGAGCTCACAGAACTCCCTCCCCAGCTGTGGCTCAGCCTGTGGGGGTCCAGGCTTGGGGACTGTCAGTGGGAAGCTGTTGTCCTCTTGGGGGTGCAGGGCCCAGTGACCACACCTGGCTCTATCTGCAGGTATTTGATTGAATTACAGTTGTCACCAATGAGGCTATTTGCCTCTAGGGTGCCCGCCGGGCTCTGGGCCCGGGCAACCTGCTCTCCCAGCTATCTTTGATCTTCGCGGGTTTGGGGAGTCCTCCGCTGTGTTTCACGAAGAAGAAGAGGCTGGACAAGATCGAGTGACCAGTTGAAGGGTCAGCCCCACTGAGCAGGGTGTTGGGGCCCAAGCTCAGGTCTCTGGCAGCAAATGCCACGCTGCATCTGGAGCAGGGGCTGAAGCCCCTTTCTCCCGGGTGGTGCCGGCTCTCACACTGAGCTCTCAGCCCGGGCCTTGGTCTCCCCATCTGTCAGGGGAGGGGCTGGCCTGGGCTCCTTGCCAGCACCCATCTGCCCCTCACGCCCCCGGCAGTCCCTGCCTGTGCCCCTCAGCCGAAGCCTGATCCCTGCCCAGCTGCCTGCGTCCCTTTGCCTCCAGCACCCATCCTGTCTGCCTGCCCAGGGCCACATGTCCCCCGGAGCAGGACGATCATTTTTGGGCTCCCTCCAAAAACCAGCCCTGGGGCGTGGAGAAGGCTCTGCTCTCCCTTCCAAAAACCTCGGCACACTCACCCGGAGTTGTGGGTGACAGATGGAAACTGACAAGTTGAATAAATTAGGACTCGATTACTTTTTAGCAGATGTCATATTAAACAGCTTGAGGCCCTGTTAGGAAGGCACGCTGGGCTGCATGTTGGGGAGGACATGGTCTCTCCAGGATCCACGGACAGTTCTGGATGCCTGGCCTGTCCAAAACCCTCCTGAGGCTGCTTGGATGGTTCCATAGAGGAGGGGGGCCTCGGCTGCTGGCCCCCCTGCAGGGTCTGGGTGCTGCAACTGATGGGGTGCAGCTCAGAAGGCCCCCATTCCCTGTCCCCCTGCTCTGGGAGCTGGGACCCCACACCCTGAGACGTGTCGGCTTGGGGCGGAGTTGGCCGAGGCACCCTGTCCGCCCGCCCGGTGGCCGGCAGGAGTCCTCCCTCGTGTGCTCGTGGCTGGTGGTCTCGGGGTTCCGAGAGCCCAAGTTAGTCCACTCTTTCAAGAAATAGTCCCAGGGAACTTCTGGGGGCCGGCCACTGCTGCAGGTGCTGGGATTCAGCAGGAGACTGAATGAAAGCCCCTGTCCTTGACAGCTGTCACCACAGCAGAGAGAGGACCGTCCTTTCCATTTCATATGACCCTTCTTCCCATGTGCCCAGCGTGAGGGCGCAAAGGCTTTGCGAATATGGTGACATTCAGTACTGGTGACGACTCTCTAAATGCCACCCGCATTTCGCAGGTGAAGAAGCCAGAAGTGGGGGAGCTGGCACGCAGACCCAGGCAGGCTGGCTCAGGTGCCCCTGTCCCCAAACCCCATGGGATGCAGGCCAAACAGAAACACAGAAAGCCCTGTGGCACAGGGGCAGTGTCTGCACAGCTCGGCCCGCACAACGGGCTGTTGGTCGGACTCTCGGAGGAGGTGGCCTTTGAGCAGAGACCTTGATGAGGGGAAAGGGTGAGTCTCTCTGATGTGGGGGCAGAGAGCTCCGGGCAGAGGTAGCCCCAAGCAGAAAGGCCCCGTCAGGAGAGCGCGCTGGCACAACTGAGCCTGGCTGGAGTGGGGGAGCGCGAGGAGGGTGGCCCGGGGAGGGGCGGCCCTGGAGGGACAGGCAGGGCACAGCCAGGAGCCAGTCCACCTTGACATAGCTGCCAGGGGCAGCCTCCAGTCTTAGATCTGGTGACACATCCCACTGTGGCCCGTGTCTCCTATCAGACAATATCCGACTTCTTGGTGATATATTTTGGGATCTGTCCTCTGCAGACTCCCAGCCTCATGACTCCCTGTTACGGTCCTGTCGCTTCTTGTAGCTCCACCAGCACAGGCCCAGCACCCCTCCCTCTGGTGCCCCCCCCCACTCTGAGAGAAGAATCAAGATCCCCCTGACCTGGCCCAGGGCCCCCTGGTCTCGTCTCCTCCCCTCCCCCTTGTCCCTCTTTACCCGGTCCAAGGCCACCTCCTCCAGGGAGCCCACCAGGACCCACAGCAGACGGTGACTGCTTCACCTTTTTTGGGCTTTTACAGTGTTTTCACTGAGATTATTGCCCCTACTGCTAAATGTCCTTTTGGGGATCTCAGTCCCCCTTTGGCTCTGGAATGAGCGTTTCTCTGGGGTCCCTGACGTGCAGCGGCTGGAGCTGGCCCTCTTGCACGCCCCGCAGTTGCCTAAGTACCTCTCAGTTAGTTGGCTGCGGGGCCCAGGGCCAGTGCCCAGGCCCCTAACCCTGAACTCAGGACTTTGGCTTTCTAATGGTTTTATCCTCCTGAGGCTCCCCGCTGTCCCCAGCAGACGCAGCAGAGCGGAAATGCTGAGTGGAGGCCTAGGCTGGTAGAGGCCCTCTCTCTGACATCTGGGGACCAGAAGCCCGTGTCGGCTCAGCCCCCTCCACCAGCCTGCCTTGGACCTCAAAGCCTGGACTCCTGGCCTGGAAATGCCCCCAGCCCCGCCCCGTCCGACTCAGCCCTGCAGCCCCAGGAGGGGCGGCCTCCAGCCTTAGCCTGCTGTCCTCTTGTCTGCGAGCTGGCGTGGCGGGGCTGGGGGCCACATGCCTGGGGTGGGGTCCTGGCTCCTATCCCAGCTCTGGGAGATGGGGAAGAGCTCCTCCCCATCCTGGGTCTCAGACGCCCCACCTGTAATGGGGCGGTTGGTCTCGGTGATGGCCAGCCGGTGTTTGTTAATCCCATCACCTCCTGTGTGAGCGTGTAGGGTGGATGTCTTATGTCCCAGAACCCGCCACGGACTCGAATCCCCCAAGCGCTGTCCTGGTGCCTGGGACGCACCCACCGGAGCTGGCTCCATTCCCGGGTTACTCTCTGTGATCCAAGCAGCCAGGAAGGCTGGGCACAGAGGTGTGCAGGGGTGGTTTGAGGGGTGGGTTGGGGGTGGGGCAGGAGAAGGCGGGGAGTCCGGCTGCTTCCTGGGACCAGGGAGAGAGCGCTGGCCGGCCTCACTGCTGCCACTCCACAGAGCACTAATTACAGGGACATCCCAGAGTGCGGCTTGTTGCTGAGCTCATCAATATAGGACCTGTCACGGAAGAAAATGTTGCATTTTGTTTCTAAGACCTTTCCTTGATCGTGTCTTGCAAAGGAGAAACAAAACAAAAGAGAACAAACAAAAACCAGAGGCAGCCAGAGAATGAGATCTGGGGAGGGGGTCTCCCAGGGCACGGCCAGCGGTGGTGGGGGCTAGGCAGTGGCTCCTGCAGGCGCTGAGTTTTCTAGATGCCACCCCCAAGCATGGCCCTGCACAGATTGTACCAGCCTGCTATGGCCACAGGAATGCTGCATGACAAAGTGCCCTCCAACTTAGTGGCTTCAAGCTACAAGCATTTATTCTTTCTCATGAGTCTGCTGGACTGTGTTGAATGTGTCTGAAGGCTCCCTTCTGCCTATAATCACACGGACGCCGGGGCCATGGGTGGGGCATGGGCAGAGGTACGAGTGAGACCAGTCTGCCGCACACTTCCCTGCACAGAACTGACAGGTAGGAGGTGCTCAACACACATCTGTGGAAGGACAAAGTTATTCTTTCCAGACTCAGCCCAAGTCTCACCTCCTCCAGGAGGCCCTCCCTGATCATTCTATCCAGCAAGGAGCATGTCTGCCTCCCAAGAGGCAGGGCAGTGTGGTGGCTCAGAGCATAAGCCCCAGGGCAGGTAGCCTGGAGTCAAATCCCGCCTCACCCCTTCCCAGCCTCTCTGTGCCTTAGTTTCCTTCTCTTTACAATGGAGAGCAGGACGTGGTGAACGCTTAGGAAGTGTTAGCTGACGTGAAAAAAGCCAGGTACAAAAGGTCACATATCCCACTTACATAAAATATGCAAAACAGGTAAATCTCTAGGGACAGGACACAGACTGGCGGGTGCCAGGGACAGAGCGAGTGGGGAGCAGAGAAAGAATGCTTGCTGGGTGTGGGGCTTCCTTCTGGGGCAATGGGGATGTTTTGGAACTAGACAGAGGAGGTATTTGCACAATATTGTGAATATTCTAAATGCCCTTGAATCGTTCACCTTAAAATGGTCATTTCATGTGTGAGTTTCACCTCAATAAAAAATTGTTGGTGACTGTGCATCTTCACCCGACGTCCCCCAAATACTGACGGGGCACCAAACTGTGCTGAAGGCACAGAGGCGGCGAGACAGTGCGTTTCCTGCTCTCCCAGAGCCTACATTCTGGTCAGTCGCTTATTCATTCAACCAACCCCTGCACACGATTACAAAGGCCCGGGACGTGCCAGCCCTGGGATGACACTCTAGTCTGGACCCTGGATTGCCTTGCCTGCCTTGCAGCGGCCTCTGCCTGGTGTCGGCGCCCCTGGGCTGTGGCCCCGGCTGAACCCCCGGCTGTCCCAGGACGCAGTCCCCACCCCCCTCACCTCTCCTGCTCGGGCCCCAGGGGACAGATCCTCAGGGGTGCCCTGAGGTCGCCTGTTGGATTGATCTGAACACAGCTCATGGCAGGCCACCCATTCCACCAAGGTTCCCAAACCCCCTTCCGACTCGTCACACAGAAAATGAGGGGTTTGGGCCAGCGATGCCTGGGGTCCCTCTGGCCCCACCTCCTCTGGGCTGTTCCGAGGTTTTATGCCTCAGCTCCGTGATTACCCCTGGTGTGCAGCGGGGCTCTGCTGGGCGTCTAGGATGGCGTTCTGATCACTTGACTCGTTCCCGGGAGCCCATTATTTTGTTCTATGATCCAGGCACATATTCCATTATTATCGTCTACAAGTCAGTGACTCTTGGGTCCTGTGGGGAAGCGCTTGGAAGCTGGGGCTGCAGGGAGAGAAAGGGAAGGGTGGTGGGGCCAGGCCAGGAGCCCTATCGATAAACCAGGAATGCCTGTGGCTGGGAACCAGACCGCGACACCGGGACCAGGAGTGGCCTGGGGACGTGGACTGGGAGGGAGGGTGGGGTCCTGGCATGGCTGCTATGGGCAGCGCAGACCCCCTCACTGGGGCAGGTCCGGGGCTGAAGGTCACCGAGGCTGCAGTGGGAGTGGGGGGTGTGTGTGAAGCTGGAACCAGGCATGTTCCTGGCGTGGGAGCTTCGGGGGGAGTCATAGCTACAAGGATGGGGCGAGCAGTCGGGCAGCTGTTGCTAAGAGCCACTGATGCACTGAAGAGAGAAAACGATGGACTGGGGTCTGTTAATCACCCATTTAAAGCGAGTTGTGAGGGTCAGAGGCCTCCTTGGAAGCATTTGAAGAGAAACTCATTTCCGGTGGTCAGGGGCGAGAGCGAGTCTGGAGACGAGGCACAGGACTTAATTGGAGGCAGGCGGAATGCTGAAGGCTGAATTCTCAGGCTGTCGGTCCCCAGGTCCCAGCTGGGGCCTGAGAGGGAGGGAGTGGGTCCGGAGGTGGGGGGTTTCTGGGAGATGCACTGAAGTCCCCGATCCCCCAGGCTTCCCCGATGGAACATTACTCAGAGGTGCCAAATAGGGTGGTGCCGGCAAGACTGCAACCTCAGATCTGCCCACCAGACCCGCAGTCCCGTCAAACCTCGGAGGAGTTGGCCTGGAGGAGGGGCGGGCCTGCTGGGGTGGGGAGTGGTGACACACTTGGAGCCCCAGGGTTGGCCAGGGTACCTGCAGGTCTGGGGAGAGATGCTGGGTGAAGTCGGGAGGGCAGGCATGGAACTGGGTGAAGGGGGCTTGCTGATCTGGAGATACGTCCCCAGGACGCCAGATTTAACCCCTGAGGGACCAGGACGCCACGTTCCTGGATGGCCCTTGGAGGCTTCTGGTTAAATAAGGTGGAGATGCCAGGACTACCACCACGAACTTCAAGGAAGAGGCCACAAGGTTCAGGGAAGTGGGCACCCTGGGATGGGGCCGCTGTACAGGGCCGGGAACCCACAGGCTGCTTCCCAAGCTGGTGTGGGCCCAGCCTCGCGGGGAGGAGAGCGGTGGCTCGTGGCAGGGGACGCGGTGGCAGTGCAAGGAGATAAGGTTCCAGACACTAGAAGCCAAGGCCGCCCCTTCCTGCAGGAGCAGGTGGGGGAGTTCCTGGGATGGGCAGCAGCCCCTCCCTGCAGGGAATGGTGAAGGTGGCTCCCAGAACACAAGGTCCAAGGCAAGATCACTGGGCCACTGTCAAGAAACTTGCTAATATATATAATCTAAAGAGATGGAGAATGGTTAAGCAGAGGCTGATGTCAGCTGTCCGGTTTCCAGACCGGCACAAAGTCTGAGACCCAGAGCCCATTCATGAAGGGGCGGCTGGGTCCTCTGGCAGTGGGCACTGTGACACACAGTGACATCTATGTAGTGGTGACCATCCTTCCCTCTCACTGGGGAGGCCACTTGCAAAGGGGGGAACACAGGCGTGTGGAGGAGTGTTCACGTGGGGTTGGAGGATGCTGATAACTGAGTTTCCGAAGTCCTATGCTGTCCCCCGTTGAGAAGGAGCACGTGGGGTCAGGTGCTAAATGACCTCCCACCCACATGCATTCTGCTGTGGGTCCCCAGTGGTCATTCCCCTGCTTTCTGAGTGTGGACAGCAAGGGGCGTGCTTGGCGGTTATCGGAGCCTGACGTTGGTTCCTCGTCCTGTAAAGCAAGTGCCCGCCTCCTTGGCCCTCCCCCTGTCCCCCCCAGTTAGAGACCCTGGCTGGACGGCCCCTCTCAAGTCCTCTCTGCCGCTCTGCGCCCCCCCCCCCCACACCCTGCCTCCTCCTCAGCAGCTGCACCGGCCTCGTCCGCCACCGTGTGTCCGGAGTCTGCCTCCCCCGCGTCTGCAGGGCAGGCTCGCCTGACGCACCTGTTGCTCAGCATCCATGCCCGATGCCGTAGGCGTCAGCAAGTGTTGGAGGACCTTCCGCTGGTCTTCTGACCAGGCTTCACTCTGATGCTCCCCCATCAAATCTGCACGCCCGGATTGTCCTCTCCTCCTCCGACGTTGGCATCTAGGGCAGGGCCCAGTCCCCAGGACCTTCTGATAAGGACATGGCCATGGCACCTTCCGGTGTGTCCTGGGCATCACCCTTGTTTTGGCCACTGTCTGACCCTGCTGACTGTCACGTGAGTTGCTGGCAAACTGAAATCCTAAACATGTTTTCCCCTCACAGAAATTAGGATGGATTCGGAGCCTGGCTGTCACTTGGCTTTGGACTCCTAGCTTGGGGGTCTGTGTTTGAGGTGCCTGTGTGGGTGTGTGGGTGGGCATCTCAGCCCCTGGACACTTGACCGGCTGTGTTAAGGGCATCTCCACCATCGGACGGGGAGTCCCGAGAGCCAGCCAGGCCTCAGTTCTCAGTCAGCCTGACTGGCAGCTCGGCCCAGGGGAGGGAACCCTTGTGGGAACATGGACGTGCTGGGGGCCGGGTAAGGGCACACATCGCTGGCAGGGTTCTGCTCCCTCGGTTTCCCCAGCTGCAAAGTGGGCGTGCAGGTTCGTAGACCCTTATTGACAACGTGGACCTGTGTACAAGCCCCTGTGTAATTGGTTTGGTGGCACGCACGGCCTGAACCGTCATGGGGCACTCTGTCTCACCAGCATCAGCAGTCTGGGCTGCGCTGCAGAGCCACCAGCTTGTGCGCCCACCGGGCTGCAGTGTGATAGACGGACCTCCCGCATTCTCTCCTGGAGCCTCAAGCACGCTGCCTCCGCGGCTGCTCTGGGATCGCAGAGGTGAAACAGCAAGCACCCCCGGGGGCGGGGAGCTGTGGGGGGCATGGTCCAGCTGGTGCGGGCGGGGCGTTGACTGGTGTGTCTCTGTGACCGCCCTCTTGTCCCTGTCCCTGCTCTCAGACCCCTCAGCTGTCTCCTGTCACAGAGGCCACCGCTCCAGGGGCCTGGGCTGCGGATGCCCTGCCGGCGCCCACAACCGCGTCTCTGAGACCTGAGGGAGCAGAAGCTGACCATCGGGGACTTAGCGCTGCTCTCCACGCTGGCGGCCCCAGCCGCCCTGTTCTGGGGTCACTCAGATCTCTCTCAGCCCAGTGAAGCTGGGAGCGCTCTCATCCCCTGCCCCCAGGGGCTCACGCCCCTCTCCCGTCGCCCCATCCTGCAAGCCTGGGTCCTCACGGGATCCCCTGTAGGTGACAATTCACCCTTCGCCCACCACCCAACAGAGATGACTTTTGGCCTTTTGGGGACTGGGGTGAGTCCTGCCCCCACCTATCCCTCATCTTCCTTCCCTGCCTCCCACCTCACGCCTGAGTCCCGCACCCCGGGCACCTGTGTGTGTGGCTCAGCTGAATGTGTGTTTCTGAGGCCAGGGACGGCCTCTAAATGTGTGTCTGAACCGCAGGGATCTGCCGGCCCCCAGCTCCCCCATTTCCATGCCTCCACCTGCCAGCTCTGTCTCCTCCCTGCCCCAGGAGGCTCTGGGACTGGCCGCTGCTGCCTCCCTGCGGAGGCTGGCCCCTGCGGAGGCTGCTCTTGCTCTCACAGCGGCCCCCGCGGCTGGCCCTGTGGGGCTCACACCCCCTGCGAGTCTCCGGCTCTGGGGTCTTCTCGCCGTCTCTTAAATCTGATTCTCCTTCTCTCCATCCAGGAAGCTCTGCAGCCTCCACGGCGACCTCCGCCCTTGGAACTCCGGGGACCCAGCACATCGTCAGTCGTCAGGACGGGGAGCCGCCCCCCCCGTTCCCCCCTGGGGTGGGCAGGCCCCTCAGTGGCCGCACTTGGCGGCCACCCCGCTGGTGGACGGAGGAGGCGCTGTGAAGGCCGAAGCCTGGCCCGTGGCCATGGGGGCCTTGCTGCTCCTGGGCAGGACTGAGGCCCTGTGTCAGGCCTGGTCCTCTGGGAGACCTCGGCTTGTCCCCAGAGGGCTCCAAGCAGGGAGGTGCAGGCTGGGGAGCAGAGCCCAGGCCGTGGAAGCGTGCCGGGGGCAGCACCCTACCTCAGGCACCTGGCCGGGATTCAGCGCTGTGGGAATTTGCCCTGTAAGGTGGGAGAGAGCACTGCGGGCTGAAGGACTGGTGTGAGCAAAAGCGAAGAGGGGGGGCCCTGGGCACTGTGTGTGTCCATCTGTGGACACGGCTCCAGCAGCCACCGAGGGATGGCCCCAGAGGCATCGGTGACACCAGCTCATGTGGCTGGACCTCAGTGAGAGGAAGGGCCGCCGAGCAGGGTAGAAATGACTGTGGTATTAGCAGGATCCGCCTGGCTGTGGGGAGGACTGGCTGTGGGAGGGAGGGTGGGATGGGGACACCGGAGAGGAGCCTGCAAGAGCCCAGCTCCTGGCTCCCGTGTCAGGGCTCAGCCTGGCTTGGCCTGGGCCACCCTCCTCAGCCTCTCTTTGTCCCCAGAAGTGCCCTGAGCCAGTTGGAAAACAGGGGGTGGATGTGGGATGTGGGCGGGGTCCCGTGTGTTGCCTGGAGGGCGTGGAAGGGGAGAGCCTGGAAGGCCAGAGCCAGGGCTTCGGCTGATGGTGTCTTCTCACCCACAGGAGCGCCCGTGGCTCCTCAGCTGGCGTTTTCGGAGCCCTCCTGCCTGAGTGGCTCCGTCTAGCACTGCTGCTCCAGGCCCCCACTCAGCGAATCCTCACAGCCACCCTGCGCTCCCACCGCCTCTTACAGACAGAGGCCTCGCAGAGGCACAACCGGCATGTGTTGTCTGACTGTGGAGCCCTTCCCTTCCCGCCTCCAGAGAGGGTCCTCAGGCCCTGCACATGGCCAGCCCGCGGGGAGCTCCAGAGAGGAGAGGCTGTGACACAGGCTCCCTGGAACTCAGAAAGGCAGACCCGAGACTCCACACACCTTCTGTGGGACCTGGGTTCCAGGCTCAGCCCTGCACGTGCTCTCTGCAAATGCTTAAAGTCCCTAGCCTCAGTTTCCTCATCTGAGCAATGGGGCTGCTATCTGCCTGCTTGTGGGAAGAATACTCCAGGTAACAAAGCACCCAGCACAGACCCTGGGGCAGGGTTTCCAGCTGGGTGGTTACTGACAACAGGGTGCCCGCCCTGCAAGCCCCCAGCTCTCAGGCGCCCCAGATGAAGGTTCCTCCTTCCTCCACTTCTTTGCGGTGACATTTAATCTATGCAGGGGCTGGGGGGTGCTTTATTTTTGGAGCTAGCTTTTATTGTTAGCTGTGGCTCTACGGAGTAGATTTAAGAGCAAATATTACTGCTTCTCATCAGAGGCACCTCGGAACCTCTGCCAAGGCACCTCCCTCCTGCCGAGAATTCTACATCTTGCCTGCTTGGCGCCCTGCTGGGGGCGGCGGGGGTGACTTGTTCACTCTCTGTGGAAGGAGAAAACGTTGGCTGGGAGGCTTCCGCCCAGTTCTTCCTGGACGCGCTGGGTGACCCCAGCAGGTCCACCCCGCCCTCTGGCCTCCATGTCCCCATCTGCCGTGTGTGAGGGCGGATGACGAGGTCTCTCCAGGCCCTACATCTTCACAGTTGCTCCGGTGGAGCTGACCCTCCTCCCGCTCGCAGGGGAAGAAGGATGAGGCAGCGACACTTTCCTCCAGCTGATCTGGGGGTGGTGTGATTTGCATATGATTTGCATGAATATGCATGCAGATTTCATAAAGGCCCTAGCTCCAGGCATTTAAGACAATTCCAGCAAACAGATCGAGGCAAAAATGCCTGTGATTGTCCTGGACCCCAAAGGCAGCTTCACTGAAGGACTGTCCCCCCTCCCCCCTGCCCCGGGTATCCTGCAAGCTGTGTCTCCTGCGTTTTGTCACTTGGACCCTACATCCGAGTGTCAGGAGGGCTCAGGATGGACTGTTAGGCTCCCATGATCTGGATAAGGCCACTAAGGATTTGCTGAGTTGGGGCCTGGAGCGACAGTGCTAGACCACCCAAGGTTCCCAGCAGCCAGGGTGGGGGTGGATCCTTGGGTCCTGAGGTTGCAGTCCTCCAGGGAAACTCCAAGACTCGTGTCCCTGTAGAACTGCTCTCTCAGGAGCCCCTAGAGGGGAAAGAGATGGGTCCTTTCATTCAAGGCACAGCTGCCCTCCTGCCCCCGTTCCTTGCCTTGATCTCCCCCTTCCCCAGCTCCTGAAGCCCCCCCCACCTCCAACCTGTGAGCCTGGAGTCTGGGAGATCCCCTGACCCACCACCTTTTCTGGTCAATTTTGCTCTTAAATAGCTGTCACAGTTCACATTGTGAAGTTGATCATACATCCTCTCCTCTCTCCAAAAAACCCCCATAAACAAAATAACAAAAACCAGACTCTACAGTGGCTTCTCCTTGCTCTTGGAATAAAATAAAACTCTTTCGCGCTGGTGTGCAAGGCTCTTCTAAGCTTCAGCCACCTCCAGAGGCAGCCTGAGCGCCGAGCCTCTCTCCTCCTCACTCCCCTGTTCAGCCTGCTTCTCTTTTCGTGGGGCATTTGCACGTGTGCTGTTCCCACTGGCTGCCATGCTGTTCCTCCTGCCTCTTCTCCTGCAGCCTGAGCCCAGCAGAGGCCCTCACAGAGCCTGCTCCCTCCTCCACGCTCTCCTGGAGAGCGGCTGTGCTTTGACTTAGCTGATCCCGCTTCCCCTGGGGACCGAGACCCGCAGGGCAGGGACCAGGCCTGCCTTTTGACCCCCTCCTGGTGTCGGCAGGTAGTAGTGCTCACTGGATGAATGACTGAATGACTATAAGCACAACCCCTACCTTTGCGTCAGACCACCAGGCAGACTCGGACTCCCTTCCGCCCGGGCTGCATCTCCCCTCCCAGGATGGCCCCACAGGGCACAGCCAAGCATGCAGCAGGGTCAGCCCCGGTGGGAAGGGAGCTCCCCCAGACACTGTTGGACCCGGCAGCACTGTTCTTGCAGGGCACCCTGGCCCATGCTGACAGGTAGCACTGGGGTGGCCGGGGCAGAGTAAGCAGGTGGTGGGCTGGCCAGGAGGGAGCAGCGGGGCTCGCGGCTGGGCTTGGCCCTTGGGAGGCCCCATCAGGAAATGGAGGGGGGCTTCCTGGAGGAGGTGCTGTCTGAGCTACTTGAATATGAGAAGGCATGCCACAGTCTGCGGAGAAGGGGGTCCCGGTTGAAGAGACCTGTGCTGCAGGAAGGGTGGTGGCAGAGGGGAGGGGGCTGCAGTTTGCAAATTCAAAAGCGAGCAGGCTGTCACAGTCCCTGAACCATGATGAATGCGCCCAGGCTTCTAGGGCCAGCCCACGTGCTCCCCAGTGATGGTGATTTATGATGGCTGAGATTTTTCTTAAGCAAGTGGTTTTTGGAGAAAAAAGAAAGGTCACAGCCAGTTAGACCTTACATATCTTATCTTGTTCCCCGCCTGCCGGCAGTTCCCTCCGAACTTGGCCGAGCCCATGGGAGTGTCCGTGTCGGATGCGGGAATGGGCGTTAGTATCCAGTAAACAAAGGTAGAACCTCCTGCTGTGTGTGTGCATGCGTGTGTGTCGGGGATCCTGTCAGGTGGGTGGTGATTCTGTGGGGCTCAGAGCAGGTTCCCAGTAGTGACTGTGGGTTGGGGTCTTCCCTGAAGCACCCGTCTCCAGGAGAGGCGGGAAATAGGCTCAGCAAATGGGCTGGGGGCTGCCCGAACCTCACTCTCGCAGTCCTGACCTCAGATGCCCTGGTGGCAGGGCCAAGAGCACATGCTCTGTGGTCTGAGCTGAATGATGTCTCGGCCGAGCACTTAGACACCACTTATATGCACGGTGGGTGCATGGGGGTTGCCCCCAGCGAGGTCTACAGAAGGAGCAGAGACACAGTGGGGGTGCACGGAGGGCTCTGGATGGGGGACGGGGCAGAAGAGCTGGTGCAGGTTGCTGCAGAAGGGCTGAAGGCTGAGTCGGGGTGGGATGGCCTCAAAATTCTGGGGTGAGGCTGGGTTTGGGGTTGGAGTTGGGACTGAGGAGATGGACTGAGGAGTTGGGGCAAGACTGGGGTTTAGGAGAATCAGGGAGGCCAGGCAGAATGTCTGCTTGTGGTGAAGCCACAGGCTGAGGGGCTTGGGGTTGGCTAGGGCTTACAGCTAGGGCGAAGATGTGTTTAGGTTTATGGAAAATCAGAGGGGGAGAATTAGGCATGGTGGGGTGGGTCAAGGTGGAGCCCTCTGCCATGGAGAGCCAACGGGTTATGGATGAGAGATGGGCCAGAGCCTCATGGATTCTGATTCAGTTTGCTGTGCTGAGCTGGCCCTGGTGTGATGAGCAGTCACTGTGGGAAACTCTGCTCTCTGCACGACCAACGCTGGCTTCTAAAGTTCCTTGGACACTGAGCTTGCTTCTGCCCCAGGGCCTTTGCACCTGCTGTTTCCCACCTAAGCACAGCTCCTCACTGGGCTCACTCTTGCACTGCATTGTATCAGCATCCCTGAGGGATTTTCTGACCTTCCCGCTCAGGTGGCACATGTCTCCTTGTGACCACATTACTTCACATCCTTTACCTCTGTCTTCACCTGGGATGTCTCACATTGTGTGTGTTCGCCTGTCTCCCCCACTGGAGTGAGTTCCTGGGGGGCGGGGGCTTTGCTATGCTTGATGCTGTCTCTCCAGGCTAGGGGCTGTTGTCGAATTCGTAAACTAAAGGATGACTTTCTGCATCGCTCAGCAACTGTTTATTGAACTTTTCCTGATACCAGGCACAAGCCTAGACCCTGAGATGAAATACAAGGATGCACAGCTGACGTGGTCCCATTGCAGTGGGGAGAGTTAGACAGTAAAGAAGTGAGCACGTGCTCATGGCAGAGTCAGGGGAGGGCGTTGGGGGCAGTGGTTTCCAGGAGGTGGGTGGGAAGACCTCCCTGTTATGGGGGTCTTGAATCAGGTGGGGATGAGGGTCTCGAGATGAGGGATGACCTGGGGGTGAGCAGGGAGAAACGGGGTGAGGGGGGGCTGGTTCCAACAGGGAGGCTGTGTGTGTTGGGCGGGGTCTTGGGTTCCACTCCTGCTCCTCCGTGGCTTGTGATGTCTTCTGCCTGGCCTCGGAGTTGTCATCAGTGAAATGGGTCCACAGGGGCCTGGCCTCCCTGGCGCTGATGTGGAAGCACCTGCACCTTGCCAGCTCCTATGAAGGCTTGCTCCCTTTGTCCTTTTTCTGTGATAATTATAACCCTGGAAGCTTCCTTTGTTGCGGCCTCAAGACAGACACCTGAGAGGTTCTGTTCGGAGGCTCCAGGCTTCCAGAGTCTGTGTTTCCTCTGCTCATGACCCTCTTTCTCGGTACCAGCCCAAAGCGGGAAGCTCATGCGTTTCCTGCCCGGCTGAACACCAGCTCCTCCAGGACTCCTCCCGCCCCCTCCACTTCCCCAGGCTTCAGCCTCCCACCCCACCTGCCCTGCAGGGTGATGGAGGGTCTCCCTGCTGCCACCCTCCCCCTCCTCCTGCCGTCCCTACTCCATCCCTGGGGTAGCCCCTGTGGGTTCAGGGAAACTTCTCAAAGCCCCCAGGCCCATGGGGAAGACAAAGACGAAATTCCAAAGTGGAGAGAGGAGCCTCATGCTGATGTGGGGTGGGAAGGAGGGTGCGCATTCCTGCCTCCCACCGGCCCTGACGAGCTGGGGCACCTGGGCGCTGGCTGTGGCCAGGGTGGCCCCCTTCCCTCCCTCGTCGGCCCGCTTCCCGTGGCTCTCTTGTGCCCGCCTCAGAGGTACCGGAGCTGTGTGTCAGGGTGTCACCCGGCTTGGGGGAGCGAGGCTTTTGTTTATTCGTTTCCTTGAGCCGTGCATGGCTTCCCAGTGGACTTTTAAACCACTGTGCGCCCAAATCTGAGGCCTAGATTTGTGAGGGGCGGTCTTGGGGGCTCTGAGAGCCCCGTTGTATGCAGGCTGGGCACCCGAGCCTGCCTGGCTGTGGTTTGCCCACCTCACAATGCAGGTTGGGACAAGACGATGGGCGCTGCTTGGCCATAAACACCATCTAAATGCACTGAGTGCAGGCCCCGGAATTCAGCTAAAAGCTGCGGCGACGATGTCAGAGAAACAGCATTTAGTGAGAGGCAGGGAGATGTTTTGCTCTGCAGGCTCCTTTCCCATTTTTGGGGTGTGTTTTATTGATTTCCGCACTGAAATAGTGCTTTCAACATTTAAAAATAGAATCCTAAGCGAAGGGATCCCAGACTCGGGATTTAAGTGGAAATTGACATGGCTCTTCATAAAATCGCCTTAAAAACAAGACACGCAGCTGCCCAGGCCTCTCCACACGCTCCTCTTCCTTTGTGACCTGCTTTCGGTCTAACAGAGGCACTCAGACAATTGCTCATTCCGTGCTCACCACTCTGCTGTGGGCGGTTCTCTCTTTTCTCTGTGGTTGGATGTGGTGGGAGAGAGGGTGGGGTCCCAGGTCAAAAACCCAGAGTTGCCGGTGGAATCACGTGACTCAGAGGCTTCTTCCCTCGCCTGGGGTTCCTCTGCCCAGGTGCCCAGGTGCCCAGGTGCCCAGGTGCCAGGCAGCCACCGAAGGGTTCCTCCCTCCCTCCCTCTGTCCCACTGGGCAGTGCCTGCTGCCCCGCAGGGGGAGGCCCTGGGAGGCAGGGCAGCCTTGCTGAAGCCTTGGGAAGACAAGCTAAAAAGAGGAAATTCCAACCTGGATCTCAGGTCCCCGTGGCTTCCTGTCCCAGGGGCAGACACACCTCTGTCCCTCCAGCTGGCTGGCTGACAGAAAGCGTCTTGACAGCAAGACGGAGGCCTGGGTGGGTCCACTCACACTGCCGGAGGCCGGGGCTGGGGGCTGGGCGCGGCCTGCGGCGTGCACGACTGGCTCACAGAGCCCTACCTTTTGCAAGGTTCTGCGCAGAGCAGGCGCGGTCATCCCAGCGCAGCTGCTGAGGCCCCCCCCCCCCCCCCGCTGTCCTGGAATCACCGCCTTTCTGGTCCCCCAGTGCCCTACGTCTGCTGCAGAAAATGGCTTCCAGCCTACCTCTGGTCGCCCCGACCTGCTTCCACCAACATCGCCCTCAGCCGCTCTTTTCTCTGGATCCCGTGTCTCCTCTCCCTGTGGGGTCTCTCGGCCCTGATGCCACCTCACCAGGCCCTGGCCCCCAGGCCCCAGCCCCTCTGTGTAGCCTAAGGAACCGTGTTACCAGCACCTGAGAGGTGACTGACTGTACCCTGGTCCTCTCCGTGCCTGCCCTCCCTTCCTTGGCTTTCTCCTGCTCCCAAACCTTCGCTGGCTCCCCAGTGCCCTCAGAATCCAGAGTCTGGCTCCCTGGCCTGGCATTTGATGCCTTGCAGGCTGTGACCCCTGATGCTGGCACCTCTCCTGCAGTGCCCTCAGTCTGCTGACCACCTCCTTCAAGACCATTCGGCCTGTCTGCTGTGCAGCTCAGCCCTCCTGCCCAGGAGGGTGGTCTCCACAGCCGTGTACTTTCCCCTCCCGGTGTGCCCCGTCCAGCCGGCTGGTGGGCAGGGCGCCTGTCAGGCCAACCCAGCTCCTTGCTCGGCCAGGCGCAGGCATGAGAGACCAGCCTCTGGGGAGCATCCCTGAGGGTCTCTGCACTGTGGGAGGAGGGGCCTGTGTGTCCCCGGGCCTGGGGACCACTTTACTAGTGAATGGTCTTCCTGATTGTCTCCAACCTCCTACTTGGAGCATCTCCCCACCCCGGCCCACCCCTGGCTGGAACCCTCACATTACTAGAGCTCCCCCTGCCTGGAGCCACATGCCCTGCCCCCAGCTTGCTTCTTGCCTCCAGCCCTCCAGCCTCCACCAGACAGCTGTCCTTGACCTCTGTGTTGACCCCTGGTTACGGCACTTCCAGGTGTGGCCTTCGACTGGGTCACATACAGATTCCTCTCCTCCGACCTGCGCACCTGCCCCCCGACTTGATCCCACCGCCATAGGGTTCAGGGCATCTGCCCCCCAACTCCAGGCTGGGCGTGGAGAGAGGCAGATAGGGAATCAGAGGGGGCGGGAGGGGCTGGGAAGGGAGCGAGAAGGAGGGGGAGGGGTGCAAGAGGAAACATGGATGGAGCTGAGAAAAACAAGGGTGGGGGCCGAGAGGGTGGCTGGGAGACACGGGAGGGGGAGAGTGCTAAGGTGCGCGCTGGGTCTGTGGGGCCCTCGGCCTTTTAGGGGGGTCAGTGCTGTGGTCCTTCATGGGAGGGAGCCTTGCTTGGGGTAGGAGAGGTGTGGATGTCCCCCCCATGAGCCTCTTGAGAAGCTTGGGGGTGAGCAGGGGCTGGGTGGGAGCTGAGGCCTCCTTGGGGGACCCACTTGGCCTCCTTCGGGGCACGGGGGCCCCTCCTCACGGCCCCGCACCCCCACCAGCAGCCTTGTTTCTCCGGCTCTCAGTGCATCGAAGAGGGTAATTAGCCTGTCAGCTGGGACCACATTTTCTGAGCAGATGCCAGCAAGAAGCTAGTTGTTCCGGAGCTGGAGTTGCAAATACGCAGCCTATTCTTAAAAATGTGCCCAGTCCCTGCTTTCTTGTCTTCTCAGCTCCCTCCCAGCTGACGGTTAGCAGGGCTGGTGACTGCAATGCCAGGCTGGCAGCCTTGGCCAAGTGTCCCCTGGATCCCCCCGACTCTGCCCTGCGACCAGTCCAAGGGGACTGGGGTCAGGAAGGCCTTGGCGAGGGGGCTGAGCAGACCGGCATGGCCCCCAGGGAGTGACAAGACTGCCCTGTGGGCCCACCAGAAGCTTTGTGAGGTCTGCAGGGTGCCCACTGCTCCTTCTTCAACTCCCTCAACCGCTTCCCCAGGGACTAAGTCACGCCAATTGATTTTCAGACGCGACTTGTCCTGGTCACAGAGTTAACAGAGCCTTCCCTGGGCCCTGACTCCTCACTCCAGATTCTTCCCAGAGCCCAGTCCCCACAGTCCCCCGAAGGCAAGCCTGGTCAGCGGGGTGGCCACGGATGGGTGTGGGCCGTAGAACAGCACCGAGCCCACGTGGGTGGAGGCAGGGCTGCGGGTCTGGGCGTGTGGGCATGAGGAGCTTGGAGGACATCCGGGCACGGTCTTCGAGCGCCCGGACGTCCATCCGTGGTGCAGGGAAAGGACCGCGGGGTCTGAACCCAGAGGGAGTCCCAGAGGGTGACGCTGGAAAAACGAGCTTGCTCCCAGAACTCCCTCCCACAGGAGGACCTGGAGTCAGAAAATCAGCAGGAGGCCAGTCCCAGCCGGGAGCACCCCACCTCCCTCCAGGGCAGCTCCCTGAGGGATAGGCAGCTCTGGGGCGGGGGTCTGGGCGCTCCCTGTGGGGCTGTGGGGTCGGCGGGGCCCTTCTCTTGCCCTGCGTGCCTGCAACAGGGAGCACTTGCTCCATGTCCGTCCTCCCCTGACACCAGGGCAGCCGAGAGAGGCTGCTCTCATGACCCTCAAGAGCAAAGCGCCCCAGTTGGTTGCTTTGAACCTAAAGGCAATGACTACCGACAGACAGGAGCTTGCGTCTCGCCCGCATCTGGCCCAGCCCCCCGATCCCTCTGGTCCCTTCTGCCTCTCCTCTCCCACTCCTCACCCCCATCATTTCTGCCTCCTTTTCAGAGCCACATTCAACGCTGCCACAAAATAGACCGCTTCCCCGCTGCTCAGAACAGGAGATTTTCTCCCTAGCAGCAGGAGGCCTGGTATCTTGTTGGAAGCAGAGCAAATGACGTCGGTGGGCCAGAAACTCAGGGGCCAGAGAGAACTGTGCTTCTGTGCAGGTCCCGGAGCCTCCCCCTGCGGGGACCTTTGACCTACCCTGAAGGGCCGTGGGCTCTGTGGTTGCGTGGGAGGCATCCCATGGGCTTGGGGGCGTCGTGGAGGGCGGAGGAGGGAGTGACACATCAGGGGCGCTTCAGGACGTCTACCTTGCTGGAGGGTGCTGAGCCAGGAGTGCTGGGGGGAGGTGGCCATCCTGTCCCCAGCTCCCCAACCCTGCAGGAGCCCGAGGCCTCCACCTGCTCAGCCGCCAGGGCAGGTGAAGAGCGGGGCTCGCCCTGATGTGGGAGGGGTTCCAGCATCAGCCTGGATGCTGCCCCTGGCTCCTCCAGGGTCCTGGCCTTCTGGCCTCTCAGGCAGCCTGAGCTTAGATGCCCGCACCTCATCCCCACAGCCCAGCCAGGTGAGAGGCTGCCATGCACACACCTTTGCAGCTCCTGGAGTCAGAAGAAAATTGTGAGGTGGGGTGGGGGCGCTCGGTGGCTGGGGGAGGTGGGGGCAGGGAGCTGGCTTGGAGAGAGCTAGTGACTGAGCCCTGCCTTCCCGCCTCACTCCTCCCCTGCTGGGCCCCTCAGGGAAGGGGAGCAAGGAGAGGACAGGCCGCTGTCCTCCGCAGCCCCTCCATGACCGCCGGGCTGGTACCCAAGCCAGAGTTCAGGGTGGGTGGGGGGTGGTGCAGCTGAGGGACTGAGCTCCAGGTCTGACCTCCCCCTCCAGGCCAGATCTCTGCCCCCTGGCCACTTGGTCTGTGACCTTGGACTCCCATCCTTTCACCCCGACAGATACTAATTGTGCACCTACTATGTGCACTTGTGAGCAAAGAAGAGGAGATGGAGAGGCTGAATTCCCTGAATTTCCACCTCCTCACCCCCCGATTGCACGCTCATCCTTCTATGTGACCCTCCGCAGGGCTCCGGGAGGGAGTGGGCACAGACTTTAATTCCTAGAGCATTTTTAGGTTCAGAACCAAATTAAAGGGAAGGTACAGAGATGCCCACACACCCTCTACTCCCATAACCTCCCCTGTGTCAACATCCCTGCCAGGGCGAGGCACTTGTTACAGTCGTGAGCCTGTGCTGACAAGCCATCAGCACCGAGGTCTTAGGGGTCACTCTCGGTGGTGTGCCTTCTGCGGGTTTGGACAAATGAACCATGACGTGGGCCCACCATTGTAGTATCATCCAGAATAGCTCCACTGCCCTAAACGTCCTCTGTGTCTGCCTACTCATTTCCCTCCTCTAACTCCTGAAACCGCCGATCTTTTTCTGGTCTCCATGGTTTTACATTTTCCAGAATGCGACAGAGTTGGAATCACGCAGTACTTAGCCTTTTCAGATTGGATTCTTCCACTTCGTAACGTGCATTTAAATTTCCTCTATGTCTTCATGGCTTGATAGCTCATTTCTTTTTAATGCTGAATAATATTCCATTGTCTGGAAAAATATTCATGTTTTCTTTATCGACTCACCGATTAAAGAAGATGTTGGGTGCTTCCAACTTTGGGCGATTATGAATAAAGCTGCTATAAACATCAGTGTGCAGGTTTTTGTGTGGACATAAGTGTTCAGCTCCTTTGGGTGAACGCCAAGGAGCACGCCTGCTGGATCGTACGGTAGGAGTGTGTTCAGTTCTGTAAGAAGCCGCCCAACTGTCTTCCAAAGTGGCCGCAGTGCCTGCCCTCCCGTTGCTGTGCGTCCTCGCCAGCCCTGGGTGTTGTTGGTGTGGTGGGTTCCGGTCGTTCTTGCAGGAGTGCAGTGGGACCTCGCTGTTGTTGTTTTTATTTCTTTTTTTTTTCTTTCTTTTTTTAAAAAATTGAAGTACAGTCGATTTACAATGTTGTGTTTGTCTCTGGTTCATCACAACAGGATAATTCACTTATGTATCTGTATGTTTCCTCTTTCTCATGGTCTCTCATTGTTTTAATCTGCATTTCTTTGATGACAGATGATGTGGAGCAGCTTTTCATGGGCTTACCTGCCATGTCTAGGTCTTCTTTGGTGAGGTGTGTGTTCAGGTCTCTTGGCCCATGTTAAAAGCAGGTTGTCTGATGAGCCTTTTCTGAGTTGGGCTCTGTCTCTTGCAACCAAATTAAGCACCAGGCGGTTGTGGGAGGGGTGGAGACAGCGTGACTTCCAGTGTGGCTCTGTCACGTGGCCAGTGACCGTCGGCAAGACACCTGACTCCACTGCGCTGCTGTTCTCCTGCCCCTGGAAGCTGAGGGCTTTCTCTGCAAGACTGGTGCCGGCAGGTGGAGGATGGAGATGATTTCTTTGAAAACGATTTGATATCTTCTGAATAGGTAGTTTCAAATGGCCCTGCACTGGCTTTATTCGTTTCTTCTGACCATCCACGTAGAGGGCTCACCACCTGTCCTCTTACAGTGACCTGGGCTGGGCAGGAGGCCCTGTTGCAGACCCTCTTCTACCTCCCAGGCCACCTCCCCTCCCCGCTGCCCCCCCTGGTTTGCTGGGATCTTTTCTCGTTTTCTCCTGCTTCAAAGCCTGGATCACGGGTCACCTCCTCCGGGGTGTCTGCCGGGGTTCTTCACAGTTCTGCACCTGCTCAGTCCTGTGGGCGCCCCCCCATGCTGCGGTTTCTCCAGTGGACGCCTGCAGCCTCTAACCCCTACACCGCCAGCTCAGCAAGGGCAGGGACGCGCCTTGCCATCTCCCTGTCCCCACAATAGGCATTTGAACAACAATTTTAAATAACCAAACACAAAAATAGGGCCCCTGGGGGCTGGGAACAAATAACACCTGGGATGCGCCCTTCTCCTGCCGCAAGGGCGAGGGCTTGGTGGCTCCTGAGAACCTTCTGGGTTCAACGTGCTTTACCCGAGCTGCCGCAGGTACTTGCAGGCTGTGTGGTCGTCCCCACCTGATACTTAGGAGGCTGAGGCCTGGGGAGAGGACGCCACTGGCCCGGGGTTGTGCAGCGAGTGAGGGGCAGGCTGGGAGCCACTGCTCTGTGGCCTGGGCCACCAGCGATGACTGTTCAGGGCCTGCTCAGCTCCCCTCCAAGCAAGGGGAGGTTCACTAAGACTTCAGTCGGCAGAGAGGCCCCTGCATCCGGCCGAGGCCTCCAGCACACGAGGCTCCCAGCTGCTTCCCGCCAGGAGCGTGCGTGTGACGTCAGAGGAGCGGGCCAATCACGGCGCGCCCCCAGGCAGCCGGCCGCCGCCCTCGGCTGGGCCCAGCAGCTCCTGGCCGTAGGTCTGGCAGCCTGGGGTACGGTCTGGTCTCCGGACAGGGAGGCAGGGTTTCTGAGAAGCCAGCTCGAACCCCCGTGACCTCCAAAGAGGTAAACCAACGCAGCCAGTGCAGGAAGCGAACTTCGACGCCCCCTGCAGGTCCAGGCCCGCGAGGGCGCCAGAAGTGCCAGGGAGCTATCTCGTCTTAATACAGGACTGTCAGACGCGCCGCAGAGAGTATTCCAGCCGGCCTGCCGGCCGTCACCGCCATGGTGCCACAGTGCTGTGACTGGCCCTTGTCCCTCCTCACACCCCGCCGCGGAGAGGCTCAGCGCCACCCTGGCAGTGGGTGAGGGGCTGTGGGGGGAGCACTGGATGCGAGCCTACCTCTGAGGGGCGGCAGGAGGCAACAGGCTGGGGCAGGGCTGCGTGGACGAGGTGGGGGCCTGGGGGCTGGAGCCATCCAGATTCAGGCCCTTCCTGGCAGGAGTCTTCCCAGGTGCCATCTCTCTCCGAGACGCCCGCCCAGAACCCCAGTCCTGAGCGAGGCAGCGCCAGGACAGCCGCGGAAGGCAGCAAGGCGCTCGGGTGCTCCCAACGGGGCTGCGAGGTCGTGCCTGCCCCGTGTGGACTTTATTCCAGGGGGTGGACCCTGCATCCTCCTCCCACCTGAGACACCAGGGGGGGCCTCTCTGGGAAGTTCTCGTCTCTGTGAAAGGAGGGGGGATCTTTAGAGATCGCTGCCACAATCACGCCCCAGGCGGTCCTTGGAGCAAAAAAGTGCCCCCGGTGATCCCTGGTCCTGGAGGGGCCTGGCCATCACCTCCCACCTGGAGGAACCTGGGGAGAAACCTGGGGTCCCTCCGGCCCCGCCTCTCCTGCAGGAGCTGCCTCCAAGGACAAGCCGGAGGAGGGTGCAGCGGGGAGCTGGCGGCCGGGCTTGGGCCCAGCCCTGTCTCTCTCCGTGCCACTCTGACTTAATTCTTTAAGCCTGAAATGTCCTCCTCTGCAGAGTGGGGGAAGGTGGCATGGCGGGGCGGGGAGACCTGCAGAGACAGGCACCCCGAGGCTCTGCATTGGCTGTGGGGAGCAGATTGGCACCGGGCACCTGCTAGCCAGTTCAAAGAGGGGGCATGTCGTCAGCCAATGGGGCACAGTGACCCCATGGCCATTCTGGGGGACGCATAGCTGCTCCAAAGGCCTCAGAAGACTTTCCTGGGGGGAAGGATATAGCTCAGTGGTAGAGTGTGTGCCTGGCATGCGTGAAGTCCTGGATTCAATCCCCAGTACCTCCATTAAAAATAATAAATAAATAAATAACCTAATTACCTCTCTCTCAAAATTAAAAAATTAAAACTAAATAGAAGAGAAGACTTTCCCATGGCTCCTTCCTGTGTCCCTCTGATAAATGCTGGTCAGAGGGCACGAGAGGCTCTGGCCTGAGCACGCAGCCATCCGGCCGGCCCCTGGCCCCGAGGTGTCCGGACAGCCCTCCAGGCCTGCACTGCTCACAGCCGGCCTCTGACCTGGGTGGGCAGCAGCAAGTGAGGGGCTGTCTCTGGCACCAACCCTGAGGGCGGAGACTGGGGGCTGCCCGCTGAGGCCCCTCCTGATGGGAAGTTCAGCCGGAGTGACCAAGGCCTCCCCTCCCGGAGCGTCTCCCAGCTCTCTTCACCTGTGCGGCCCTTGTTCCTCCCTCAGAAGCCTGCAGCTCCCAGGTGTTCAGTAAATGTCCCTTGATTGAACTGACCTGGAAGACACGGGCTCCAGACTCCGTGACCTTGAGCAGGTCTGAGGACAAACTGCCTGCCGTCTTTCTGCCTCGTGGCCCCTCTCCAAGCTCACTTGCTGCCCAGAGGGTCCTGACCTCAGCGTCCACAGCAGCGGCTCGCCCAGCCCACCAGGGAGGGGATAGGTGCACAGGGAGGGGCCCCCACGGAAGCCCTGTTTTGTGTCCACAACCATCTGAACACCATGGTCATCCTGCTTAGCTGCCTTTCCAGCCCTGGCTGAGCTGCCCCAGCGCCTCGGTTTCCCCACCATTTGCTGGGCTCTGCGAGGCCGAGGGCAGAGCAGTGCTGGGCGCCGTCCTCCCAAGTGGGTGTGTCTCCGCAACACCGCCCGCCCCGGGGCCGCCCGCGTCCATTTGGAAATCAGGTTCTGAAACGAGAAGAGGAAAGATTAGATATTAATTTAATTTACTTCGGGTTCTAATTGTCTGGAGAAACTTCTTACGCACTAACATTAATTTATTTCCACTTAGGGCCAGTTACGCTAATTCAAATCCGCTTTAAGGATTAAAACACTGATATTGTGAATCAGATAATGTAACGGATTGAGGGAGCCAGCAGAGGCGTAAACAGCGGAAGGAGGAGGCTCCACTCTTGGTGCCTCCTGCTGGGCAACGGACGATGGACCAGGGTGACGGTGAAGGGCAGCACCCCTTCCCTGTGACCTTGACCTTGGCTGGAGGGGCCACGGTTGCACCTCTCTCCTCTGAGAGCCTGAGCCTCGTTATCCACCCTGTTGTCACCACTGACCCCCCGCCAAGTTGGACAGCCCTGGACCCCGTGCCATCATCTGGGGGCTGTGACTTGCCCACGGTCACCTGAGGGGTGGGAGGGCTCTGGCTCCTGCCATCACGTGGGACCACCCGATCCTGGGATGTGCAGGGAAGCCCTTGATCAAGGTCAGACGTGCTCTCATGGGCCAGGGAGCCTGACCTTCTGCTGTCTTCGCTGTGTCAGCTATGTCTCCGTTGCCCTCACCCATCTGGTGGATTCAGAGCAGCCAGCAGACAAGTTCCCCTGGAGGTGCTGTGGCGTCTCGTCCTCAACAGGCCTCTTGTGAGCTGTGTGGCTTTGGACAGGTCCGCCCACCTCTCTGGGCCTCAGTGGCCTCGTTTGTTAAGGTGGCCTGGGGGATGGGCTTCTTGTGGGTGGGGCCTGGGCTCAGAGCCCTTGATGCTGAATCCCGCCCATGGGCAGGACATGCCCTCCTCTGGGGCTCATTCCTGGGCGGGGCGGGCTGAGTCCTCAGTGTGGGGGCGGCTGGAACGGCGCCCCCCACTTGCCAGCGGCTGTGACTCACCAGGCGCTGACAGGCTGAGTCATCAGGGAGGCGATGAGTGGTTTCCAGGCTCCAGGATGCGCGCCCAGGGCAAGGCTGACTGACGGCACATCCTGGGGGCTCAGTCCCCGGCAGCACCGGGTCTCAACAGGTACTCCTTGTCCCCACCCCTTCCTCCAACCCCTGCCTCCGAGGGCTGTTCTGGGGAATCCTGGGTGGGGGAGGCTGCTCAGCTTAGTATCCCATTGCACAGATGGACAGACTGAGGTTCAGAGAGGGGCCACGGGGGAGACAGGACACCCAGGTGGTCACCCACGTGCACCACACCAGGGAGAGGCACGGCGGGGAAGATCCCAGAACCTGGCCCGCCTGCTACTTTGAGTCCTGTCAGGTGTGGGGCCGAGTCCTGGGTGGGCGGGGAAGAAGTCCAGGGCTGTGCCACTGCCCCAGGGGGTCAGAGGGTGGTGTGGAATTCAGAAGGCGCAGACCGAGGGCTCTGGGTGCAGTGGCACCATGGAGTTCTGAGGCCCATGGGGTGGGGTGGACAGAGGGTCACCAATTTTTTAAAAATTTTATTTTTTATTGAAGTGTAACTGATTCATAATGTTAGTTTCAAGCATACAGCAATGCACTTCAGTCATACAGATACATACATATGTATTTTCCTTTCCATTATCAGTTATTACAAGAAATTGCACCTAGTTCCCTGTGCTGCACAGCAGGTCCTTGTTTATCTTTTTTATACACAGTAGTGTGTGTCTGTTAATCCCTGACCCCCAGTGTATCCCTCCCTGCCCTTTCCCCTTTGGTAACCATGCTTTGTTTTCTAGGTCTGGCTTCACCGCTATAAGGATAATTCTGTTCCCTTTTATCTTCTCCATCCTCCCAACCTTGATTTCCACATGCATAGTGTGCAGAGTCAAACAAGCTGTGTTTTGGGGTCTTTTCCACTGATAATTGTGTGTCACTTTTGTTGAGTCAGAGCCGGGAACATGTAGGTATGTGCTCTGCAAACGATCTTGGACGGATGAATCTGAGGGAGGTTGGCTGGGTGGGTGGAGGGATGGAGGTACCTAGGTGGGTATGTGGATGGATACGTGGATGAGTGTGAGCGGATGGGAGATGGATGGGTGAATATATGGAGGGAGGAAAAGACATATGGATGGGTAGGTGGGTAGCTGGTTGGGAGGATGGGCGGAAAGATGGATGGACAGTGGATGAATGGATACATGGGTTAGTAGGATGATGAATGAGTGCGTGTGGGCAGATAAATGGATTGATAGATGGTGGATGGATGGGTGGATGGATCGATGAGGGGCAGGTGGATCATACCTGGGTGGGAGGATAGATGGATGGATGGGTTGGTTGGAGGATGGAAAGATGGATATATTTGTGGGAGTATGGATGGGTGGGTGGGTGAGTTAATGGACAGGTGGTGGATGGATGGGTACAGGGGTTCGGGATGGAGGGAAGGGTGGATGAGTTGGCGGGAGGATGGATGAGTGGATGGATACTGGTGCTTGTGAGGATGGATGGGAGTGGATGGGAGGTTGGACAAACTGAGTGAGGGACATGTGGATGGATGGGTGGGTGGGTGGGTGGATGGATGATGTCTGTGACCTTATTAGTGAAGAACCTTTATGTTCCCTCTGCTATTAGCAAGTAGATATTTGGTGGATTAAGGACATGGCAAAAGCCCTGGACTGGCAGCTAGAAGCCCTGGGCTTAATTTTCACTCTGTTGCTGTGTGATCTTTGGCACATTGCTTATCCTCTCTGATCTTCTGTTCCCAGTGTACAAAAAGAAGATGTTGGCCTGAAAGTTTCCTTGCTTTAGTAAAGTTCTGGGAGTGTCCTACCCCCTCCGCCCCCCACCCCGCCCTCCCTCCTGGGCAGAAATCCGCTTCCTTCTCCCTCCTGCACACCTCAGATCTGGGCCTTCCCAGGGGGCAGCAACTCAGCTGGCCCATAGTGAAGGCCCAGCAGGGGCCCTGCCGTGACGCCTTCTGGAGCGGGGCCGGTCGATGCCAGGTCCCGGTCGGGTTTGGACACGTGCCTGGCCTGGTTTTGAGCTTGTCATTTAAGTGCCACGGGAGGCTGTCTGTCTGCATAACCTCCCCGGCTGAGGACACAGCCCCCTCCAGGGCTCCAGACAGCCACCATCTGGCAGTGGCAGTCAGTGGCGGCTAACATAATATTGTAATTATTCTTATTTCGGTGAAATTGAAGTGTCAACACTCACCTCGGTGCGCGGTGGGTGGCTTCACCCACCTCTAGCCTTTGCCTGTCCTCCTGCGCCTGGCAGCCGTCCCGTCAAGCACAGGATCTTGCCTGAACTGCCGGTGTCAGTGGGCAAGGTAGGAGCAGGAAGGGAAGTTGACACTTTCCTCACGATGATTCTAGAGCAGCAGTAATGCTAACAACACTGGCGTCGTGGCTAAGAGCCAGCCCTGGGCTCTGGCTGGTGTGTGTCCGAGCCAGGGTGGCGACCTTGGGCCTCAGTCTCCCGCTGTGCGCATCCGGGAGAGCACGACCCCTCCCAAGGGGGCAGTGAGGCTGAAAAGAAGGAATGTCCACTTAGGGTCAGTGCAGTGAGGACACCTTTGTCCCTTCCTTCCAGTCTGTGTGGATACTGTTGGGTGGGGCATGCAGACCCCGCCAGCCAGATCTGTTGGCCTGCGTCCTGTGATGCTGGCCCTCTCGCACAGCGTGGACCATCCCGGGCCAAGACCAGTGTGTTTGGTGGTGAGGGCTGGGGACCAGGAGAGGGACCTAACTTCCCATTGGATAAATGTGTGTCAAAGGTCTGCATTAATGGTGCTTCTCAGGTCCCTTCCAGCCCCTGCATTCCTGGATCGAAAAAGGACGAAGGACGCACTCTGCTGGGTGCCTCCTCAGTGTAGGGCCTTTGCTCCAGACGTGCAGGGTAGGCGCGGCGGCACCGGGAGCAGCCCCCCTGGAGGTGTGCCAGGAGGCAGCCCCGGCGACCTTACATCTAGATACAGTCAGGACAGGGCTCTGAGGGGCCCGGGGCACAGCCGAGACCCAGGGTGGGAAGTGAGGATTCCTAGGGGGCCAGTCTGGCTGGTGAGATGGGAAGCTGGGGTCAGCTGCTGCTGGAGAGGGTGACTTTGAAGTGGCGAGTCTGGCCTGGAGGTGGCAGCGGCTGGCGATGCTTCAGCTGGGCACAAGTTTCCCCTGCAGGGCAGTGGCTGGTGCCACCAAGCCCCAAAGCCCCGTGGCTGAGCCTGGGCGGGGCCCCAGGGAGTCCCTTACCCTGTCCCTCCATGCTGACTGCTGCTTTTGGTGACTGGTCCAGCCATCGCCAAGTCACTTTCCCTCCTTAGGCCTCCACGTCCTCATCTGTAAACTGGGGCTGGTTGTGTCAGGGAGGCCCTGCCAAGAACTGGGGGCTCGACCACCAACTGGTTTCTGGATGAGTCTGGTCCTGGGCAGCAGGCGCAGCTGGGACATGCGGGTTTAGAGGGCTGTGGGAGCACAGGGCGGCCACAGTGGGTGTTCTCGGGGGGCCAAGCGTCGAGGAAGGGCTCGGCTGCTGAGCGGGGCTGTGTCCTCTCCTTGCTCACCAGTCCTTGGAAAACCAGACACACCAGCCTATGCTTTGAGGACAGGTCTATGCCTTTGTTTTTATGTCTTTTTTTCTTCCCTAGGGAAAGTGGGACAAACAGGCAGGGCCTGGCTTCCGCCCATTTTGCAGTGGGAACCATCATGGTCCAGGCGGTGGGTCTACCTGTGAGCCGCCCGTGGAGCCAGGTCACCGGCCCAGAGGCGGGAACGCCAGGCAGGAGGGAGAGCGCCCCGAGACTGCATGGGGGGAGCTCAGGGCTTCTGCAGCTGGAGAGCATTTCAGGCTCAGGGCCCAGTCCAAGCGAGGCTGTGGAGGCCCAGGGAGGGGCAGGTGTTGCCGGGGGGTCCCCCACTCCAGCCCAGGTATCTCCCGATGGAGCCACTTGGTTGCTTGGGACGAGTGGGCAGAGAGAACTGAGGCTGTGTCCACCCTTAGCTGGCTCTTGGGGTCCTGTGGTGACTGCCCCTCTCCAAGACTCAGGGTCTGACCTCAAGCCCCCAAGCCTGCGAAGGGTATTACTGGGGCTTCCTATGTGCCCCTATCCCAGGTGTGGACCTGGCTGGACTGGCTGGACAGTTTCGGGTTGTCCCTGTGCTGGGCAACCTGGCCCACGGCTGGCCTCTGGGTGGCAGCGGTGGCCCAGCTACCTCTCTGTAGCCCGGCTCTGCCTCAGGCTTCTGCTCTTAAGGCCCTGCCCGTCAGTGGCCATGCTGCATTGCTGGGCTACCCTTTGTCCAGGGAGAGGGGAGGCTGGGGCAGGTGGACAGGGAGATGTGGCTGCAACAAACCTCTCCATCTGCTGGAACTCACTGCAGGTCTGGGCACCCCAGAGGCTCCACAGGGCTTGTCCCGGGGCCTCTCTGTCCCTGAAGACTTCGCTCTCAGCTCGAATGGAGCTGATTGTTCTCCGTGGGCTTCTTCCTGTCCCTGGCACTGAGCTGTGTCATTGGCACTTAAGAGGTCCTTTGAGAACTGGAGAATCTTGGAGACTGTTGCATGACCTTCGTGCAGTGTATATCTGTGGCCTCAGCTTGGGTGTGTCCAATGATGAGGGGCTCGCTACCTCCTGCTCCAAGGCAGCCCACTCCCCTCTGGGACAGTCTGAGCCTGTTTACTGAACTCAGGGCTGCAGTCTCGCCCACCGACCTCCCCCACGCGGGAGGGCCGGACAAGGAAGCCTGCGAAGGGCACCGGGCACACACTCTTCCCTTCCTCCCTGCTTTCTTTTGATTGTGAGAATCTTGCCCAAGACCAAACCAAAAGGTCCCCAACAGGCCCCGCCTCTCTTCTGGCCCCAGCCCTTCGGGGATTCATGAACAGTGACCCACACAGCCTGTCAGGGCTCATGGCCGGCTGGGGAAGATACTGTCCATGTGCATATGTACAGTGACTGCAGTTGTGAGCTGAGCTGCCCAGGGGAATACAGGATGCAGAGCAGAAGGGCGGCCTTTCCATCCGGAGGTCAGGGGGGGCCTTGGGAAAGTGACTTTTAAGCAGAGGAGTCCCCAGGCAGCATGGAGGCACATGGCACTGGCAGCTTGGGTGAAGGCCCTGGGGCAGGAAGGAAGCTGGAATCATCCCTCCTGGCTGAGACCTCAGAGTCCTGGGGGTGATTCAGGAGTTTGTGTTTTACCCTGAGGGCTCGGCTAGCCAACGTGGGGTCAGACACTGTGGAGTCGATCCAGAAACCCCCTTTTCCTTAGGGGTCCTCTCTGCCCAGGACTCTGGTTCTGGCAGAGGTTTCCAGCCTGACAGTGCTGAGAGTTTGGCCACTGGGGACCAACAAGGACACTGGCCAGCAGGGGGAGAAGACAACAGGATTATTTTTCCATCTTATTAGCGACTTGCTGGCATCACTGGGGTCTCCTCAAACTCCAGGGTCTACCTGCTACCCCTGTTGTGGAAAAATGTGTTACAGCTCAGTTGTAACAGCAACCTGGATCAGGATAAAAGACCAAGCATTCAGAGTTGGAGAACTCAGGTGTATTAACCAACTAGCCCAGAAAAATTAACACTCCAAATTCTGGACACTGTCTGTAGAGTTACACAGGCCTTTTGTAGGCTGCCAGTTTTACACTTTGCAAAATCATATGCAAATAAAGTATAACACAAGTTGACCAATCGGGAACAAGCTTTGTAGAACTAGACCAATCAGGACTGAGAGAAATAACCAATCAGGAGTGAGGGGAATGGGCAAATCAGGAGTGAGAGACATAACCAATCAGGAGTGAGCTCCATGCAAATGAAGTACTACAAATGGACCAATCAGAATTTAGGAAAGTGGACCAATCAGAAGTGAGAGTAATAACCAATCAGGAGTGAAGGAAGTAACCAATCAGAAATGAGCTCAGGGAACCAATAGAATTCTAGGTGTAAGTTAGCCGCTTTAGAGGCAGAAAGTGAGATAGAGCCTCTGGGCCAGGGAACCCAACGGTGCTTGGAGGAGAGCAGCATCCCTGCCTAGGGGTCCTGCCGGTCTTTTAATGGGGCTTCCCGCCTCACCCCCAACAAGGCCCAGTTCTCACAGGCTTCCCTGTCATGAGGCGAGGCCTGCGTCCTTGCTCTGGAAACCCCTCCTTGCTCCCCCTGCTCAGCGTCGTGGCCCCTTCCTGCCTCATCCCTGAGGGGCTCCGTGTCCCCTGCTGGCTTCTTGGCCCTTTTATCCCAGTGTGAGCACCCCGGCGTTACATCCCCTTTGAAAGCCCTGGAGTGTTTTCTGTGTCCTGACGGAAGCCCATCTGATACCCGCCCTTTTCTTAAGAGGGTTAGAGTTGGGTTCAAGCCACTTGCAGCTGAAAGTGTCTTCACTTTGAGCCTTGGGGAGGGGGCAGTTATGAAGAGACGGAGAGAGGTCAGCCAGCTGGAGGGAGGATTTAGGAGGGGGATGCTCAGGTTATAGAATGTGGTGCAACCAGGGCGCCAGATGGGAGGGATGGGAAGTGTACCCTGATCTGTCTCCTGCCACACAGCAAGCCACCCCAAACCTGGAGAGCTGGGGTGTCGGCTAGGAGGCTCTGTGATGTGCTCGTGGTCAGCAGATGTGGTTAGGGAGGGGGGAGGTGGCAGACACTTCAGAGCCATCCTGATCCGTTCACTTGTTCAGTTCATTTTTATGAAGTGCCTTCCATGGGCACCTTTTGGGGGACAGGAGACAACCCCTGCCCTCCTTGGGCTGGTGTTCTGGTTGGTGGGAAGAGACTGACAGACCCATGGGTGTAATCCTGAGTGTTCGAGGGGTGAGGGGGAGCAGCAGGGCCTGAGACAGGAGCACTAGAAGGAGTGACCTGGGAGGGCTGCTTGGAGGAGGAGACAAGGCCACACAGTGACTTCAAAGTGTATAAGGGGCCAGCTGCCCCATTTAGAGTACAGGGGAAAGCATTCTGGGCTGGGGGGAACAGTGTGTGGGGAGGCTCTGAGACGCCAGGTACCAGTGAGATATTTTTTGGGGGGAGCTATCACTGCTCAAAGGTCACTGGGCACATTTGACAGTGTTTCCAGAAGTGTGTTTGTGTCCACTGGAGTCTGCACAAGGAATTGAGGTTAAAAGCAAGCAGCCTGTTTCTCTGGGAGATGTGGCCTTGTCTGGGCCTCCACCTGGGCCACCTGAGGGATGGAAAGCTTGCCCAGGTTCCCGTGTGAGGGGCAGTTGCCACAGGAGACGGCGATGACGCTGTGTCAGGGGCTGGGTGTGGGGAGACAGCTGCGAGAGTGGAACCAGATGGGGGCTGCACGGGCCCTGCCCCTACCCTTGCCTGAGCTCCCTCTGTAACAGGTGACTCAGGCTGTGGGCGTGCTCTGTGCGCACCAGCGGGCCGAGGGCCAGGAGGGGGGTGGGGAGGAAGCCAGCCTGCCGTCAGGGGACCGCTCAGAGGGCTGGTGGAGAGGAAACATGCATCTGGGAGTGAGAGTCCTTGGTCCCCCAGCCAGACCTCGCCTCCCTGGGTGACACGTCACGCTGCCGGGAGTGCCTGGGCCCCCGGGGGACATGTTGGAGCTTCCATGAGCCCTGCCATGCCGCCTTCATCAGACTGGACTCCCTCTGAGTGTGGCTTTGTCTCTGCTGTCAGATGGGGACTGTCCTGAGGGTGGGGCCCTGACTCCCTCTTCAGGTTACAGGCTTCTGCAGGCAGTACCCAGTCTCCATTCTAAATTTTTGGCTCCATGGGGGCTGAGTCTGCACCCCCCATCACTGTGCAACCCAGAGGTGGGAGATGAGACGCTGTCTCTAGAATAAGTTCCCATCCCTGTGCCTGTTTTGTTTTTTTTTAACTTCTCATTTTCTGTGAGCAAATCTGCCTCCTGCTGCTGGTCTCTTTGTTCGATTAGAGCAGTCACTTCTAATCTTGAAAATACCCAAGTTGAGGGAAGAAGGAAAAGACAAAAAAAAAAAAAAAAAAAAGAAAAGAAAAGAAAAAAGGGATGAAAAGTCCGCCCCACGGCTGTCCTGACGGAAGACTTCCTGCTCTTCTGGCCACAGTCGGTGGGTCTGCGTGAGCTTAACACCCAGCAGACCTTGTCCTTTGCTGGAGAACACAACAGCCTTCCAGGCCGGAAGCCCTTCAGGTGGGACTGTTCTCCCACACGGCCTCCCCTTTCCTTCCGGGCGTCAGCCCCGCGCGGTGTCTGCTGGCCCCGAGGAGACAGGCCCATGAGGCTGGAGCTGGGAGAGTGGGGCGCAGAGGGACCTTGTGTACTGATGGACCACCAGGTACCCGGCATCGCTCCAGGCACTGAGCATGCACTGCCCACATCGGCCTCCCTGCAGCTCTGCAGGGCGGGCCCAACAGGCCCATTTTTCAGATGGGGAGACTGAGAGCCAGGGAGAGGTGGGAGTATCCAAAGTGAGGCATGAGATCCCTTGAGAAGGACAGGAACCCAGAGCCAGAGAGCCAGCACCCATCTTTCATTTTCTCTGTGCTAGGTTTCCCCGTGTGTATGACGAACAGATAGGATGTGGTGATCTCCAAGATTCAGAGGGGCCTGCTCTGAGTACACAGAGAAGGAAGCCAGGGCACCAGGCTGGGCATCTCGGGGAAGTGCCGAGGACGGAGTGGCTTCTGGCAGAGAGCAGGTGGGGTTCCTGCTTAGCCATCAGCTCCTGAGAGATCTTCTGGGCAAGTTGCTGCATCTCTCCGAGCCTCTCCTTCCTTGTCTGTGAAGTGGGGTGGGGATCCCGCTTGGCTGGCTGTCGTGTGGCCTCGCCAGGGTTAACGGAGCCCAGGTGCTCAGCACACAGGAACTGGAGGCCTATCCCTCACTCTGCTCCGACGTGTAGAGTCAATTAAAAATAAAATCCCCTGCAAGTCTGCCTTGCTTTCTCTCCGGAGATTGCTTTTGGTGTTGAAGTGCAGGGAGCGGTTCTCTGCTTCCCTCCACTCGCCAAGTCATTACCTGAGCTGGAGGATCTGGACCTGGAGTGGAGCGCGGAAACTTGAGAGGGGCTGAGGGGCCTTGCTGGAGTGGACCCCAGATTGGAAGACTTCCCACGGGGATCAAGTGCGAGATTAGCGCAAAGATGAGAATGAGGGTGGGAGGCTTAGCAGGAGCCTGGGGGCCGTTGCGAGCACAGTGGGTGCAGCCGTTCTCTGTCCCCAGGGCGGTGGGTCAGGGCCAGGAGAGACGCTCTATGTAACGCAGGGGACGGGAAGCCTGGGGAAGGAAGAAAGGCCTCTGCAGGGCCAGGGGCAACGTGCTCTGGGGGCTGGAGGTGGGTGGAGGGCCACGTGTGTATTAGCACCAAGGACAGCGGCCAGGCCGCCACACCTGGAGCGCCCGCTACCTGCTGCCTGGCAGCACCTGTCATCATCCGTCCAACCAGAGTTGACTGCCTAATAGTGCACTTGGCACAGACCAGCTCCCAGGCCCCTCTCGGGCTGGCGAGAGGAGGACAGGTGGACCGCGTGACGGGGAGTGAGGCGGGTGGTGGGCAGAAGCAGGGTCCCATGGGAGATGGTCAGAGAGACTGTGCCTAGAAAGTGGAGAGCGCTTTCATGGAGGTGTTTCCAGCAGCTGGAGTGCCTCCTCTGAGTCTCTCTTCCTCCATAGCGGCCAGAGGGCCACCTGCCAGGTGGACTTGAGAGGTGATTCCTGCTCTGGGTGGGCAATGGGGCCAGGAGCCCACCAGAGTCATTTCAACCCTATGTGCTCTGCAGGTGGGGCTTGTAAATCAGGGAAGCTGGAGCTGGGGGGAATCGGCCCTGACGCAGGAGCCCGTGTGACCATGGCGACTGCAGCTCTGAAAGCAACGGACACGTTGCAATGTGTGGTGAGCACACTGCTTGACTCATTTGCCCTCTCCTGGTTCCCCCTGAGTGGGCCTAGAGTTTTCTTAAAGTTGCCATTTATGGAGGCTGTCTCTGTCCTAGGTCCTGAGCATTTTCCATCCTGGGTCTCGCCCCATCTCATCCTCACAGAAGCCCTCTGAGTTGTGTTGTCGGGTCATCTCCACTTTGGAAATGAGGAGCAGAGGTTCAGAGCAGCTGGACGTCTGCCCCACACTTGCCAGTAATCGCACTGGCTGCTAATTTCACCTTCACATTCCCTTGAACGTGGAATTGTACCACGGCACCCTGTAACACCTCCCCATGATACCCCTTTTAAAAATAATTATTAACTGTTACGAACAGTGTCATAATGACTATGATCATTCTGGAAACTCCCTACTGGATTAAGGTAGAGAACTCGGTGATGAAATCCACCCCAACTGCTCATCCTGAACCCCCCAGGCTGGGACCTGCCACCTGCCTCACTGTTCGACTGTTTTGAGGCAAAACCCAGGCTTCATCTCATTTTATCTCCACCTCCTTCACTATGTGCCTGTAAAACATAAGATTCTTTTTAAAAACACAACCATGACGTCACTATCACCCCTAAAATAGCAGCGACTGCTTAGTACCAAATATCCACGTGTTCACATTTCCTAATTGTCTCACGTTTTTTCTTAGAGCTTATTGGGTTCCAGATCCAAGTAAGGCTTAAGCAGGAAAATTTATGGCACTCAGGCCTCTTTTAACCTGTGGATTTCCTTTCCTCTCTCTTTTGTCTCCCTTAGAATGAATCTGTTGACGAAACTAATTGTGGCTTGTCTGCATTCTGGATTTTGCCCACTGGCTTCCCTTGTCGTGGCCCTGGGACAGATGCTTGGGCCTGGGGTCGGCTGGGTCCGGGTCTGGGTTTGGCAGGACTACGGTGCAGGTGGGACACTGGGAGTGGTCTTTTTTGCAGTGTCAGCGGCTGTGATGATCAGTAACTCATTGGAGGTGGCCAGATGGTGACGTGGCTTTATTTCTCCTCACACACAAAATGTTACTGAGAGTGAAAGGGAAAGTCTCCCCCACCCCCTTACTTCCCTCTTGGAGATGCCCAGGGCCCGCGTCTTGTGCAGCCCTTCCAAGTCTTTCTCTAGGAATAAGCAAGCCCAAAGCCACGTGGACAACCACCTCTGCTCTTTTCTTTACAAAACAAATTGGATTGCATTTGATGCATTGATCTGTAGCAAGCTACATTCACTTAAAGCTATAAATTATGAACATTTCCCACGTCATCCCACAGAAAGCTACTCATTTTTCATCTGTAAACATTTCAGAGTGTATCTCTGGAAGATGAGGGCTCTTAAAAGTGCCCAACCACAACACCACTCTCCCACCTAAAGAAAGGACAGTCGTTCCTCAATGTAGCCAATGTCCAGTTAGAGTTCAGACTCCCCTGAGTAATTCACACATGTTTTGTTACATGGTTTTTATCAAAAATATTTTCAAAATCGGGTCCACACATGCAGCTGATAGGATTTCTCAGATCACCGAGTTTGTAGAAGCCCTTCCAGCTCTCTCTCTTTCTCTTTCTTCTCAGCAGTTTAACTGCTGAGGACGCCAGGTTTTCTGTCCTGTGGAGCCTCCCAGCCTGGACTCACCTGACATCCCCGGGGTCACTGCTCCTGTCCCTGCGACCTGACCTGTGTTTCCTGTAAACTGGCCATCAGCCTAGTTGTTTGTCCATCAGAAGGCAAGCAGCGCTGGCCTGCCTCTCTCCTCTGGGACGTTGCTGGTCGTTGACAGTCACCGCCTGCATCCATCAGCCCATGAAGGACTCGCAGAATGGGGGTGACAGAGCCCTATCATTCCTTCTGCATTCATTGGCTACAACACACCCCCAAGGACATGCGTCCCCTCCCAGCTGCTGGTGACCAGGACTTGCAGTTTCAGAGGATGGCAGTCAGGGGACAAGCTTGGGTCTCTCCCTTTATTGACTAGTTTCCAAAACAGTGAGTTATTTTTCTGGCATCCTCAGCATTGTGCGGTCCCCCCAGTCGTTTTGGACACGGCACGTTTCAGACCGCTGCCGTTATGACCTGCGTTAATACTTAGGTTGCCTCACCTTTGGCTTGTAGAAACCTCTTCCATCTGATGCCTATGTCCTGTGTGACGCTGCGAGTCTGCGACTGCTTCTCGCTGCCTGATCTGCGATGCTCCAGGCTCCCCACCCCTGGGATTGGCCACCTCTCCAAGGAGCTCTGGGCGCTTTTCATGAGAGATGGCATCAAGAGACGACCACCTGGCACGGAGGGTCGAGAACTCCTTGCTCCTGGATTGGCCTTTGTTTCTGAGACTTTCATTATACAGGTGACAGTTTGCCTTTTAAAGATTAAAAAAAGCCAAATTTAAACTTACAGGACTTTATTTAATTTCCTGACTTTCTTTCTCCTTTCTCTCACACTGACAGACTTGGTTTCTAAAGACATTAAAATGGTTATGCGTTTATTTTATCTTCATGTAAATATAGATTCAGAACACCAGTGCCAGTGCTGTTAGTGGCAGTGTGATCTCTGAGAATCACTGCAAATTTTCCTTTTCAAATTCTTTCTGTCCTTGGGGTACAGACCTTGGGAGTAGGCACTGAAATCATTGTGTTTTAAACTCACTTCAGATGATTCCTTTCCGTGTTGTTATGCTACCGATTTGATATACTGTTAGGTTCATTGGTTTTGTTTTGCTTTTAATTTTTAGAGCTTGTTTTTTGCAAATTTAGTTTTGTTGTGTAATTACACAGAACATTGGCACGGCATACTTAGGAAATTCTCGCTTCCACCCCCGTCCCCTTCATCCTGTCTCAGTTTCCTCCTTGAAGTGCAGACATTTTTCTCCTTAAGCGTTTGCCTTGAACTTCCATTATTTCTTAAATGTATGCAAATCACATACAGATTCACATCCCCGTGTTCTTGGCCCCCGTGTGCGTGGCAGGTCACCCTCTGCACATGCACTTCACCCTGTTTTCCTCTCTCACGACACATCCTGGTGCTCACCCCACACCCCCGAGGGCGGGTGTAGTCCCACCCCTCCGTCCCCAGCGCCTGGTGGGGCCTGGGGCCTCCTGGGCGCAGCTACACATTTGTCATCTGGGTGGATGGAGGCTACGTTGGCCACGCAGTGGAGCACTGGGAAGGGAGACCTGGAGCCTCCCCGAGGGAGGCAAGGGGGGTGCCAAGGACTAGAGGGCTCAGGCGGAGGTGAAGGATGAGCGCCCTCTTCCTCGCCGTGTCCACAGGAGCTGCTGACTTGAGGGCAGCCGTGCCCAGGTCTGCAGGCTCTAGCATGCTTTGCTTTCTCCAAGCCCTGAGGAGCTGGAAGTCACAGGCAGACAGGGTTGGTGGGGATCAAGAAATCTGGAAATCTGCTGCAGTGGTCTGCAGACATCTGGCCTCTCCGTCCAGTGTGGAAACCCAAGGGAGGTTTAAGCCACTTGGAGGGTCAGTATGGCTTCGGGGCTGCCCTAGCCTCTCAGCTGGCAGGCAAGACGTGCCTTTGGGGGCCCCTGGGGACTTGCCTTCCACACCTGCAGCTCTGCTCACTCGTGTGTACAAACACCCCATTACATCTGATTACAAACCATTAGTGCAATTAGGTTAGCCCCTCTCCACACTCCAGGGCCTGGAGCCAGCTGTGCTGGGGGCCGGGACAGAATAGCAAACAGCTTGCTGCAGAGGCGGGCGCTGGCTCAGCCGGCTCTGGGGCTCCGGGAGCCCCGTCCTCTCGGGCGGGAGCCTGGGCTCCAGGCCGTCCTGGGGGAGGAAGGGCTCTGCTCTGTGCCGCTGGAAGGGGATTAGAGGCGCGAGGGCCAGGCTCAGGCGGGGCGGTCACCGGGCAGGCGTGACCCTTTCACAGCAGTGCCCTCAGCCAGGAGCGCTGTCCCCTCCCTCAGGGTCCTGGCCTTCCACACTGCTGCTGTTTGGGGCCAGGTAATCCTCTGTTTTGGGGGTGGAGTGGGGATGGGGGTCTGTGCACCTAGAATCCTGAGCAGCACCCCTGGCCTCCACCCACTAGATGCCACCAGCCCCTCCTCCCCCAGCTGTGACAGCCAGAAATGTCCCCCACAGTTGCCAAGTGTCCCCTGAGACCTGAGAAGCAGAGTGGCGGCCTGGCCCTTGATCTGGCACTCAGAAGGACCTGCGCGCTGCTCCCCGCTCTGTTTGCTGTGTTGCCTCGTCAGCGCGGTGGCCGCTCCCTCCACCTGCTCCTGTTCTGTCTCTTTTATCCCTGCCTGCTGCAGCCTTTGAAGCCCCAACACTTAGTCACCTCTGGCCCTGTCCCCTCCAGGGGGGCCCAAGTCAGAGAGACCCCACGTACCTCTCCCCTGACCCTCCACACTGTGCGCAGCCCCAGCCTGCTGGACTTAAAAGGGCCATTTGAGCTGCGTACTTGACCAGGAGGAAGAAAAGAGGCTGCTGGTTGTTTGTTCTGGGAGTCGGGAGTGTGTGTGCGGCTCTTCAGAGCCTGGCTGGAGGCGTCCTCCATCCTCTGCAAGCCGCCGCCAGCGTGTCGCGTTCATGGCTCCCTCTCTCCATGTGCACCCAACCCAGGCTTACCACTCAGGACTTCCTAGGGCACGTTTCCAAAATTTCAGCTCCCCTGAAGTTGGCTTGCATCTTCTGGGTGCTGGGTCTGACAGCGTCTCTCGTCCAGCACGTGGCTGCTGCGGCCGGCTCACAGGGAGACCTGAAACCGGCCACGGCCCCGGGGGCCGCTTGTGCGTATGCACACACTCTTGCCGCAGCTCGGCCTCCCTTTTCTTCGCAATGTGTCTTTGCCACTTCTCTCATCAAGAGGTGGGCTCTTTCTAGGGTGACCAACCTTTGTGGTTTTCTGAGATTGGGGGTTCTGGGAACGTGGGATGTTTGGTGCTAAAATTGGGGAAATCCGCAGCAAACCAAGGCGAGCTGGTCATCCCACTGGTTTTGCATCCCTTGGATCAGGGTTGGTCTTGGGACTCATTTTGGCCAATAGAATGTGGCCAGGGGTGTGCTGGTGTACTGGACCCCCCCAGACTCCCCAAGCCCCCAGATCTGTGCCATTTTCCAGTTTCCTTGGTGGAGATTCTCCCGTCATAGCTGACTTCAGGCTACCAGCAAGATGTTGCTGAATGTGGAGTTGGGAAGACAGGGGCACTGCTGCCCTCTGACTCATCTCCAATGTGGGAGTGCCCAGTGCACATTACAGAGCTCAGTTTTGAGGACCTGTGAGCTTCTGCTCTCCCCAGGACTGCCCAGTGCAAAATCCAGGCTGGCCTACTGGAGGATGAAACCACATGGCCGGGGGCTCATTGTCCCAGTCAAGATCATTCTAGGCCAGCCCACAGCCAGCTCACTCCCAATTGCATGAGAGGACTCAGCCAAGACCCACAGAGCCACCCAGTCAACTCAAGGCTAACCTCAAATGTGTGAGTGAACCCACTGAGACCAGAAGAACCCCATGTTAAAACTCATTGTTAAAATCTGTTGTTTTAAGCAAATGCACTGCTTTAACTGTGTTGTATAAGTAATTCTTCACTTTTGGAGTGATTTGTTACACAGCAACAGCTAACTGATACACAGTTATTCATATTGTTTTACCTTAAGTTGAGTGAAGTGTGTTGATATATTACATGTGTTGAATCTAACTGTCAATTACTTCAAAAAATTACACTGATTCTGCAAGGAATGGGAGTTATCATTTACACAGAAAGCAAAGACAGAGGCAGGGTTCCCTTGGTAAAGCAAATGTTCATCTTTGAAGAAATGATCACGGCTTTATATTTTCTTACAAAGCAGCAACCAGGTGCCTTTATGTGCCCAGAGAGGAAACTTCTGTTTTATACTAAGATGTACACCAAAGTACAGTTCAGTACTTGCACGGTGCAGCTGAAGGCAGGAGCAATCACACCAAATGCTTCAGAAGAGACTGAGGTAATGCCCAGCCAGGGAAGGCTGGCATGGCTGATTCATGGGCCAGGCAGGGCTGTCACAGGTCACTGTGTTGTAATTGGCAGTGTTATTTGCTTAGTGTCACCCCAAATCATGGTATCAGAAACAGTGGTATCCTCAATTTCACAAAGTAAAGTTATCATTTACGTATTTATGTCCCTTACTAGACCACCAGTCCTACGCAGACACTCGCTTTAATGTTCTGCTCTGGCCATGTTGACATTTTAATTTTTTTTTTGTTGGGGGGGATAGTAAGGTTTTTTATTTATTATTTACCTTAATGGAGGTACTGGGGATTGAACCTAGGACCTTTTGCATGCTAAGCATGTGCTCTACCACTGAGCTATATCCTCCCCCACTATCATTTTAATTTTTAAGCAATTTTATTTTGCACTGGGCCCTGCAAGGTCTAAAGCTGGTCCTGTTAATCAGGTTTCCCAGGAAGCTTATGCAGGAGGCTTATGGGTCCAGACCCACTGCCGGCTGTGTGAACCAGGGCCTGTTGTCAAGACTAGTTAAGTGCTGGTCTCCAGGCTTGACCTGCCTCAGTGGCCTGCAGGGGCCCGTAGAGCGCGCGTGTGCTTGGTTTGTCGTGGCCTCTGGCCTGTGACCTCCCTACCAGCAGCACTGAATGAGCTGTCGGTGCGGCGCTTTGGAAGTGGCTCAGCACCAGACTGGGCCTGTGCCATTATCATCATCACTCTTACAGCATCCTGAGCAGCGGGGCGGACCCAGGCATCCGGGGCCACAGAAGGGAGTGAACTTGACCACAGGTCCTGCCGCAGGTCACTGGTTTCCCTTCGGCCCCTGGGAGGCATCAGTGCCTGCTGACCTGCCTGGGACCCCTGGGGCTTTTCCAGCTCAGACCACAGTGTCCAGACGTCCTATCTTCTGGGGATCAGAGGCGCAGGGCTGACCTTGAGTTGGGCTGGAAGGTGACGTATTCGCAGACATTTTTTTCCGAAATAGAGCTGACTATCCAGACAACTGCTTATTAACTTGGGGGAAGGGAGTGCTATTTCAGGCCCGACATCAGAAAAACATTTTCCTTTAAGAGCTTTTCTGGAACTTTTCACACCGGTTTGGCTGTAAGGAGCAGTGGTGGAGAGAGAAGCCTCACTTCCTGGGTCACAGGAGGGCACGGCCAGATGGGACATTAGCACCCAGAAGCCAGAGTGGGTGACATGGGCCCAAAGGGACGCCACGGCCGCGGTGAGCCACAGGCCATGGCAGGAAAGGGACGCCACGGCCAGATGAGCCTTGAGCCACGGCAGGAGACGTGGCGTCCGGCGGAGGGCTCAGGGCCCTGTCACGGGGATGAAGGGCCCCACGCTGTGTCCAATGGGGGAGGAAACTGGCCATCCATGTCCTCCAGCCCAGCCCTGGGCACAGAGTCTTCAGACGGCTGAGGGTTAGATTTTATGTGTATGGCTGCAGTCAGGGCTCAGCCTATGGTCAGAGTCAGGGCTTAACCTGTGACCAAGATCAGGGCTCAGAGAGGGACCAGGGTCAGGGCTTAGTGTGTGACCAGGGTCAGGGCTCAGAGTGAACTTCGGGGGAGGAGGATGGAGGACACGCATCAGTCTGAGGCTGGGACCAGAGTGTGTCTCCACCTGAGACCCCCCCGTCCCCCGTGCTGAGTCTGCCCCTGAAGTGCTGTGCAGTCAGCTTCCTGAAGCCCGGGCAGCGCCAGGAGAACAGGGGGCTGCCCGGTTCCCGAGCGCCTGCTGAGTGAACAAGCAGAGTAATTTGCTCTCAGCTAATTCCCACCCCTCCCACTGCCCAGCTCATGGTCTTTGGATGGGCTGGGCAGCTGGGAGGAGGGCTGCCCTTTAAGTGGAACCCAGAGCAACGATGCTCCCCCAGATTCGGGGAAGCACGCTGGTCTTGTCTTCTGCACCGCGTCCTTGACCGCGGGACCTGGACCCTCCTCTGGGGGCGTCTAGGGGCTTAGGGGTAGGAGATGGGGACGCAGCAGAGCCACTGCCTTAGCAGGTTCCTTCAGGGGTTTTGTCTGCACGCCCTCCCTCTTCTTTAGATATTCGCTGTGAAGCTCATGTTGTGCCTCTTTATTAAAACTGTTAATCAAAGGAAAATGCAAAAGCTAGAAGGAACAGAAGAGAAGTGTGTGGCGGCTGGAGTTGTCCTGGAGTTGGGTCGGAAGATTTCCTCCCGGCTACTCCTGGGCAGAATCGGAAGGTCCTCCTTTTGTACAGAATGGCTTCCTGCCTCTGTTTCCCCGTGGTGCTCCATCTGTGGAAGGCCCAGGACCAGACGTCTCTGAGTACAGTGGTGCCCCTTATCTGCAGTTTTGCTTTCTGCTATTTCAGTTACCTGTGGTCAACCAGTCTGAAAATATTAAATGGAAGTTTCCAGAAATAAACATTTCATAGGTTTTAAATGTGTGCTGTTCTGAGCAGCACGGTGGAATCTCATGCCGTCTCTGTCTGTGTCGCCCGGGACACGAGTCACCCCTGTGTCCACAGTCTCCACACTGCATGCACCACTCAGCCGTTCATGTAGGGAAACACAGTGCACACATGTAGGGTTCTGTGCTCTCCGCGGTTTCTGGCAGCCACTGGGGGTCTTGGAACGTATCCCCTGTGGATAAGGGGGGGCAACGGCCATGGTAACAGGAAACAGGCACTGCTTCAGGGTTTTCTGTGTATTGGCCCAGTCGCCTCTCTCAGCAAGCTTGGAGGGACGGACTACTATTCTCCTTTTACAGATGAGGAAACTAAAGCACTCAGCCTCTCCTGCCGTAGCCTGAGCAGAGAGGGGCTCCTCGCGCAGAACCCCGCCCCCCGGCCTACCCCAGCCGCAGCCGCGTCTGTGAGTGGGGGTGGGGAGCGGACCAGCCAGCCCCGGGCTCGGGGCGCCTTGCTCCTTACTGCCGGGGCGTCTTGAGCGAAGCACGCTCCTCTCTCTGCCTCTGTTTCCTCTGCCCCAAAGTGCGCATCAGTGTCTTGTCCACGGGCAACAGTTGCCCTCATGATGCAACGAGATGATGGACTCAGAGGTGTCCTGAAGGCTGTGGAGAGCTGCCCGGGGCCAGCTTACCTCCGAGAGGGCGAGAGAGGAGGGAGGAGAGGTGCGTCCCCACCGGGCATGTTAGAGGTTTGTCAATTTTACTGATCGCGTCAAAGAACTAGCTTTTTGTTTCACTGATTCCCTCTGTTGTTTTTCTGTGTTCTCTTTCATTGACTTTGGCTTTTATTTTTATTATGTCTTTCCTTCCACTTGCTTCCATTTTATTCACCTTCCTTTTTCTAGATTCTGAGGCAGGAGCTCGATGCTTGACTTGAAGCTCTTCATCTTCTCTGACGTAAGCGCTTACTGCCATCAGATCCCCTCTCAGCACTGCTGTAGCTGTGCCGCACACATTCTGATATGTTGTGTTTTCGTTTTTATTTGGGTCAGTGTCTTTTTTCTGTTTCCCTTGAGACTTCCTCTTGATGCACGAATTAACCCGTTTCCAGGTGTTTGGAGGTTTTCCTGTTGTCTTCCTGTTATTTATTTCTAGTTAGAGTCCACTGTGCTGGAGGACACACTGCGATTTTAATCATCTTTAATCTGTTGAGGGTTGCTGTACGGCCCTGGGGGTAATCTATCTTGTCTCTGTCCTGTGGGCACTTGAAAAGCATGTGCGTCTGCTGAGGTCGGGTGGAGCATTCAGTCAACGTTGGCTGCAGCCTCTTGGTGGAGGGCGTTGTCGGATTCGTCCTGTCCTCACTTAGTTTTCTGCATAGCTGCTGTCTTGTTGGGAGCGCAGCGTTGAAGCCTCCTGCTGTCCTTTGCCTGCCTCTCCTTCAGGGCCTGGTGGTCTTCCCCTCCGTGTCTCTTGCAGCTCTGATGCTGGTGCCTGTGCATTGAGGATTGCTACGTGTTCTTGCTGAATTGATGCTAACACAAGCACTCTTGCTTTCTTCAGTTAACATTTGCACGATTAAATTTTCCCATCCTTTTACTTTCAGTCCGCCTAAATCATTATATCTGAAGCGAGTTCCTCATAGGCATCACACAGCTTGGTTATGTTGTTTAATCCACTGTGTCAGTCTCTGTCTTTTCATTGGTGTATTTAGGCCATTTATATGTGACGTAATTGTATAACGTATAATGTTCTTTCTGATTTCTGTTCATCCATTTTCTTTCTCCTGCTTCCCTGTGGGTTACTCGAGCAGTTTCTTTAGACTTCCGCTTTGATTTATGCGCAGTGGTTTTGAGCGCTCTCTTTGTACAAGTATCTTACGGCTGCTGTAGCGTTGCGTTACACACATGTAGCTCACCAAAGTCTGCTGACGCCATCACGCTGCCAGCTCAAGGGAAGTTAGAAAACGTACTTCCCTTTGTGTCCCACTGCCTTTCTTGTTTATTATAAATAGTTTGAAATTCAGGTAATTTTAGAACCTCAGACAGTGTTATAATACTTGCTTCAGTTGTCAGACATAATTTAGGAGCCCTCGGAGGAGGGGGGGCCGCGCGGCCTCCAGCCGTGCGTTTATTCCCTCTGTCGTCCCTCCCTCCTTCCTGACGGCCCGCAATTCCTTGCTGCTTGTTTCCTCTCTGTCTAGAGAGTTTCCTTCAGCCACCTCTGAGGGCAGGTCCGCTCACAAAACAAGCTGTCTTAGTTTTCCTTCACCTAAGGATGTCCTGATTTCCTTTTCGCTCCTGAAGAATGCTTTCACTGAGTGTATCGTTCTGGGTCGATCGTCCTTCTATTTCAGTGCTTGAAACATGTCTTTGTCACTTCCTTCCAGCTTCCATGATTCCTGGCGAGAAATTCACGGTCGTTCCAGTTGCCTTTCCCCTGTGGGAAAGCGGTTGCTCTTCTCTGGCTGCTTTCAAGATTTTTCTGTTTTGTGGTGTTTAGAAGTTTGACTACGATGTGTCTTTGTGTAAACGTCCTGGAGCTTTCCCTGGTTAGGGCGCGCTCAACGTCTTGAACCTGCAGGCTCATGTCTTGCCTGATTGGGGGGTTTCAGCCCTTCTTTCTGCAGGTGCATCATCCAGCTCCTCCCGCTCTGTCTCTTTTCCTGGGGCTCAGATGACAGGAGTCTTTGCAGTAGTCTCACAGGGGCCTGCGGCTCTGTTAGTGTTTTTTTTAATTTGTTTTTTGTTTTTGTTTTTGTTTTTAGTGTATTTTCTCTATGTTGTTCAGACTGGGTAAGTTCTATTATTCTGTCTTTAAGTTCATGGATTCTCCCCTCTGTCCTCTCCGTTCTGCTGATGAGCTCATCCACTGAATTAAAACTAAATCCCATTGTTGTAGTTTCCAGCTCTAAAATTTCAGTTTGGTTCCTCTGTATTGTCTATTCTTTGCAGTCATTTCTTATTTTTCCATCTGTCACAAGGTGTACGTAACTGTCACTGGAGTGCTCTGTGAGGCTGCTCTGAACTCTGTCCAGGTAATTCTCACGTCCCAGTCTGCTCAGCATCGGCCGCTACTGATTGTCTTTTCCTTCAGTCTGAGATCTTCCTGCTCTTGGGGTGGTGAGTACTTTTCAGGTGAAACCTGGACATCTTGGGTATTGTGTCACGGAGTCTGGATCTTATTTAAACCTGCTGTGGCTGCCTTCTGACACTGCGCTAGGAGAAGGGGCGCTGCTTCCTTACAGCCAGGGAGTAGCATCCAGGTTGCCCTTTCGGCCTCTGCTGGCATCCTTGGGGTCTCCTTATCACTGCTGGGTGGGGCTGAGAGTTGAAGCCCCGCTCGTGGTCTCCACTGACACTGTGGGGCTTCGTCGCTGCCTGTCAGTGATGAACACCTAGCACCCGCTTAGCCTTCTCTGGCACTGCCCCAACAGGAGAGTGAAGGAGGGGAGGCGAGACCTAAGAAGGACACTCCGGAGAGATAAGAGCAAAGCAAGAAGAAAGTGGAAGAGGCAATAAATAAAGAACAGAGAAAGCAGAGGCCCCTTTTCAGCTAGGAGGCAGGTTTCTAGAGGAAGAGTGAAGTCAAGGCACAAGAGCACAGAGAGCAGACTCAGAGGCTCAGAGACAGGCCGACTGGGGGTGAGGGCGAGCCAGGGGATTCCCTCCCAGCTAGAAGGAGAAGGGGCGCCCTTCTTACACGGGGCCCCGAGACCTGGCTGGTCAAGGCAAGTCCAGGGGTAACCTGGAGTCCTTCTCCAGGATGGTGAGGGTCCTCCTGCTCTGTCAGCCCACCCCTGCCAACTGCTCATCAGTTTGCTCATCTGAAGAGCTTAGCTGGGCCTCTGTTCTGTGCCTGCCTCTGGGGTCAGAGTGACAGCAGGAGGTTCAGTCTCCTTAGGGGAGTAGGTTAGCCCAGCAGAGGCGGGTTATGGGGCCAGGTGCTCCAGCAGTGGCCCCTGGTCAGATCCTCCCCTGCTCTAGGCCCCAGAGGCCTTTAACAGGGGCACAGGCCCTGGCTGCCATTTTCTCAGTGCACCCTAAGTTCCCTGCAGTGATGAGGAATGTGGCTGAACCCATCCCAGCCCAGCTCAAATCACTCATCTTCAGAAGCCTCCCGGACAGCTCTCATTCTCATACATACAAGCTGCAGAGTCACAGGAAGAGGGAACTGTGTGACCTTGAGAGATGTTACCCAAGGGTAGAGCGATGAGAGAAACCCACTGCTTGCTTCTTCCTAACCTCAAAGCTGGGCTCCGTACCTCGGGGGGCACAGAGGCTTTCCATCATTATTACCACCATCACCATCACCACCATCACCATCACCATAATCACCATCACCACCATCACCGCTATCACCATCACCAGCACCATCACCATAATCATCACTATCAGCATCCCCCCCCCACAGTCCTTGCCATCACCATCACAACAACACAACAACAATGATAGTCAAGCATTTGTTGAACACGAACATTATTTCATTTCATTCTCACCACAACCCTATGAGGGATGAGGTATTATTGCCTTAAATTTTTCAGGTGAGAAAACAAAAGCGCAAGCTCAGAGAGGGTAAGTTACTTTCCTGGCTTCACACAGCTAGCAAGTGGCAGAGTCAGGATTCAAACTATGGTCTTTCCTGATGCCAAAGACTTGGCCAACAGGAGCTGGTAACTGAGGCCCTGAGTGAGCTGGGAGTGATGGCTTTATCCCCTCTGTAGGCTCCCCACAGTGCGGCCACACTCGCCCTTGGCCTGGGTTTGGTCCTGGCCCTCTCACCCTACGCAGACTTGCACTGGCAGAGGGGAGGGGAGCCAGCTGTTCCAGGTGGGGCTGGGCAAAGCTCACCTGCAGATCCCCTGCCCGCCTGGCTGTCCTGCATTCCTGCCCCCACCACCCACGTGCATGAACGTGCCTTCACTGCCCCGGACACTGCAGCCACGTGATCTTGGAGCCAGCTCCCCTCCCCCTGGCTCCTTTTCTTTTCCTCCATTCATTTCATCCTGCTACATGCTCCACAGTCCCAGCACAGAGTGAGCATCAGAATCCCCTCTCCTCACACACAGCATGAGACGGTGCCACTCCGAGGAGCACGGGAGCTGCCCGATCAGAGCACAGGTCTTTAGTTGCAAGGAAGTGAGCCCCTTCCCCTCTGTGCCAGCGTGTGAGATCGCAGCAGAGACGCCTCACGGCCCCTGCCTGGGCCACATGGCTGGACCGCTGTGCCAGGTGCGGGATGGCTAGCTGTCCGTCCTGGGACAGGCATGATGGGAGGGGACATGTGACCAGTAGCTCTACCTGGACCAGATGGAAAAAGCATGTGCATCCCCACAGGGTGGACAGTCCCGGACTCGAGTCCTGGACAACGGGGGGGTCTTCACACCCTGAGCCTCAGCTTCTCCACTTCCAGAGAGAGCGCAGCAGTGACCGTGTCAGAGGCATTTGTAAGGACGAGCTGCCCGGCACGGGAGGTGGTCCGGCAGTGCCCGGCCCACAGGGGCGCCTGCTACCTGCAGTCGTCCCCTCTCCAGGTCCTGCTGTTCCTTTGTGGATGCCCACTCCGTGTGAGATGTCCCTCTCGGGGCCTCTCACAAAGGGCAGGTGGGAATTCCTCTTGTCAACGTTTGTAGCATCAGACTCTAGTGCCCGTGGTCGAGGGCCACACCCTACACCCAGGTCACGCCTGCGGCTCCTGGGAGCCGGAATGCTCCGGACAGCCGGGCAGAGGGGCCCATGGACATTCCATCATGAGATCTGGAGGAGAGCTGCTTCACAGGCAGCTCTGCGCCGAGTCCTTCCGTCTCGGTGACTTATGTCCTCACCCTCTCTCTCCCGTCCTGTCGACAGCGGACGTTCTAAGGAGGCCATCACTGCTAAGTGGCTTGCGGCAGCAGACAGAGGAAATAACGGCAGCTGACGTCTGTCCCACGCGTTCCCTTACAGGCCCCTTCCTCAGCCATCAACCTGACTGGCTTCCCACAAGACAGGTGCAGGGCGGTGGTGACCCAGGGTTTAGAGGTGGGGATACGGGGCCCCGGTGACCCCATCACTCCCAGTAGGCAAGGTACCTGCTTCCCCTGACCCCAAATCCCTTCTCTACACAGGGAGAGAGGATGCCTTAAAGAGCCCCATGGCCCTTGGGTTGCTTCCCTGCCTAAAACCTTTGGGGGCCCTCCACCTGGATCCTCCAGGAGACCCCTCCAGGCCATGCCCGCAGAAGGTGCAGGTCTGTGCCCATGTCTTGCTCTTACTGCAGCAGCTGGCGTCCTGATCACTTTTCTCTCCATGCCTCAGTTTCCTCGCTTACTCGTGGGGGCGGCAGGCTCCTCCTGGGAGGGGCACGTGGGCTCCATCTGCAGAACCCAAGCTGTTTTCCGTGCCCAGTGCTGTATGCTGTTGGCTCATTGCATGGTTCCCCAAAGCCCAGGATGAAGGGTTGTTGCCCAGTGTTCAGAGGGGAGGCTGACCCCCTGGTTTGAGTGTCCCCTGGGGTCTTGGAGGTGAGCTCTGGAGCATGGCGCCTGTGCTGTGCCTGATGGAGGCTGAGTCTAGCTGCGCTGGTGTTAGGCCGAGTGCGCAGGAGCAAGGGTTGCTCGGGTGGGCTCCAGAAGCAGGGAAGTTTGGCTGGAGAAGCATCTGGGGACAACCAGGAGACCTCTGAGTGGGGCCTCGGCTGTGCCTGCACCTGGACCCCGTGCCCGGGACCCAGCGCCGTTGCAGCTGCCCTCTGGGCCTCCTGCTTCTGTTGGTGCCTCCTGGCTCGAGCTGGGTGTTTGATGGCTTCAAGATGGAGTTGTCTAGCCCGTCCCTGCTTTTGGGCCCCAGGCCCCAGGATAAAGGGCCAGGGGCCCAGTGGGGCCGCCTTGCAGTGGGAAGGGAGAGGCTGGGCCTGCCTGGCTTGGGGAGGGTGGAGCTGTGCAGGGGTGCATGGCTGAGCCAGCAGAGGCTCTGAGTTCTCAGGGTGGGGAGGCCCCCTGCAAACCCAGCCCCCGAAGTCGAGCCAGCCCAGGTCCAGATCTGTGCGGCTGCTTCCCGGCCCTGCGTCCAGCACACAGCTTTTACTCATGGAATAGGGACAGACTCTGAGCGAGGCAGTGGTGGGCCAGACAGGCGTGGCGGGGCAGGGGTGGGGGGAGAGCAGGGTGTGGGCTGTCCTCTTGGAGCCTCCGTCTGCAAGGGAGGACGCTGCCGCCGGACACGGTTTGAGTCTGTTTATTACCTCATTGCACTGTGCACGCTCTCCAACCACGCAGTTACCAATTCGTGTGTGCACGTATGACTGCATGTGCATGCGTGTGCACACGTGTGCGTGTGCTCGTGTGCGTGCCTGTGTGCATGGGTGCCTGCCCTGTCTGCTTTCCCTCAGAGAGCGTGAACACCCGGACAGTTCCAACTCAGCATTGCTTCTCTTTGTCTCCATCTTTCCGACTGTCACCAAAAAAAAAAGAGCTCCGGATATCTATTAAAAAAAAACCCAAAAAACTCCAAAAGAAGAATGGACAAAGACACAAGCAAGTCAATTCCCAGCCAAGGGATGTTCGGACCCTGCCTCCGACTCCTGCCTCTGATTCTACGTTTAAGCAACCACGAGGCATCTGGGCTTCGTCTCCTCTCCTACTCCGGGGGGCAGCCAGGTGTGGGGCCCAGGCCCCCCATGCTCGGAGGGGGGGGTCCCACTTGACGTGAGATTCCTGGAAGGCTATTTGGTGCTGTGTCACAGAAGATTTACATCGCTCGCATCCTTTGACCCAGGATTCCCTCCCAGGAATGGACTGTAATAAAATGATCGGGCTCGCGAGCCCGTGGATGTGAGCGCCACGCAGCCGCCGGCAGCGAGCACGCTGCAGACCGTGCGCTGTGCGGTGATGACCGGGGCGCCCGCCCGCCGAGGGCGGGAGACGGGTGGTGGCACACCGAGGGCGGGGACACGGGGCAGCCGTGGGACCGTGCGGACGTGCGCGCACTGACGTGGAAAGGCGCCCGCGGTGGACAGTGCTGCACGTGAAGGCAGAAGTGGGCGGCAGGCCCCAAATGGGGCCACCTGGTGAAATCCTCTGTCCCGTCACTCCAGCTCTCCAGCGCTAAGCAAGGACAATGTAGAGCGCAAAGCTTAAACCCTATTTGCCAGCGTTTCAATAGCTGCACGAGGTGAGCTTGCCAGTCACTTTCTTTCACGCCATCATTCCTTTAGGTGTTGTCTTAGCTTCGTCTTTTTATTTTACGATTTTTGCAGTCAATGCTTATTCCTTTAATAACAGTAAAAATGTTATTTATATTTTAAGTGATTCTTCTGTGCTCTGTGCTGAAGGCAGGGGCCCTGTCTCCAGAATGCCCCCTTGACTCACCACAAAGGAGGGAAAAGCCTGTGACTCTCCCAGAGCACCTCTCTGGCCAGGTCCTGAGTTGGATGTATTCACGTAGACAACCTCAGGACCCCAGGCGGCAGCTCTGTGAAGGCATGGCTGTCACCCACATTTCACAGAAAAAAAACTATGGATCAGAGAGGGCAAGTGGCTGCCCAGCATCACACAGCTAGGGCTCCAGCCACACAAGAAGGATGGGCGTGGAGGAGGGCCGTCGACTTTCCCAGGGGCGTGGGATGGCCAGGGCATGAGCGATGTGTCACCACTAACCAGGGACTTCTGTACTGGCCCAAGGGATGGGGCTGAGTGGGGGTCCTGGTTGGGCATGGGAGTGTCAGCAGGAAGAAGAGGACGAATGCCCGGCTTGGGTCAGAGAAGGATGCGGGTAGAGACGTGGCCCTGGCAGTGTGGGACACGAGAGCGAGCTGAGTTCTGAAGATGCAGGTCTCCAACTGGAAGATGAGGCAGCAGCCCCGCCAGACCTACCCCCTGGGCTGTGGTGAGGACCAAGGGGGGCCCTGGTGGGAGGGGCTGTGAGCGGGATTAAGGGGTGTCCGGCCAGCGTGGTTTGTGTGGCACCAAACCCTGGGCTGTGGTTAGTGATGCCCAGAGGAGAGTGAACGCAGACCTCCATGGGTGCTCTGTCAGGTGGATCAGTGTGTATTGACCATCTCATCTCTAGCATCTGCCTTGGCTGTTTTATAAATGTGGAAACCATAAGCTCAGAGAGGCTGAGAGACTGGCCTGAAGCCACACAGCTCATAGGAAGCTGCTATGGCCTGAATGCTGCTATGGACAGTGAGGACTTCATGAAGCCTGTCTCCCTCGTCTGTGAGGCTGCCTTACATTTCAGATGTAGGCGAGCTCAAGGGGCCTGGCTGGCTGGGGTCCTGCAGACAATGAGACCAGGTCTCAGGCTGCCAGAACCCATGGATGCCCAGGGACACCTCAACGCCCAGCTTGAACGGCCACCAGGGCCTTTGGCTCCTGCACAGTGTGGCTGAGGCTCTCAAGGCTGGCAGTGGGAGACGGCCCCATGACAGTGCCTCCTGCAGCCAGACCGGGGGGTTGCATCTCCTGGCACCTGCGCACCCATCGGGAGTGAGTTACAGCCCAGCTGGGGCTGCCCAGTGTGATAAGGGATGTGAGTGCTCTAATTACCAAGTGTCCTGCATGACTAACTGGGACAGTGATAGTCCGAGTACTTCCTCCCCACCTGGCGAGCATCTCGGAGACCCATAGGCATGCCGGAGTCTGGGGGCCGCTGCAAGGCGGCTCTCCATCCCCTCCCCCACGCCCATCAGCTCCCGGCGATTTGTGGGCCTTTCCAGAGCGTCTTGTCCATGCCACGGCCTCAGTCCGGAAGCCGGGAGCTGCGTCTCAGTGCCCACCCTGCTGCCACTGTCATTGTCACCCCGCAGGCCGGACAGGACCAGGCTCAGCCACCTGACACACACATATGCACACGCACATGCACACGCACACACGCACACACACACACGAACACACTGGGCGAGCAGGCTGTGCCCTCTGCCTCTGCTTCCGCGTTTACACCGTGGAGGCGATGCTGCCCACTGCAGGCCTGTCTTGAACATCAGGCTGGACGTTGCCCCGATGTGTGCTGCCCCACCTTCCCTCAGCCCCTCTGCCCTGCCCACCAGAGTCGTCGCTGACCTGGTGACCTGAGTCTGAGGCTTTGGTCCCGTGTCCTGTTAGGGGGTGGTCAGGGGGCTTCCAGCCATGCCTTCCTGTCCTGCATGTCCCTGGGAGGGGGTCTCCAGACAGCAGTGGCTTCCACCCTCTCTCCCCTCCTATTCTCCCCCCCCCCAAGGAGCGAGCAGGTGACGAGTCACTGGCTGTGTCCTGGCCCAGCTGTGTCTCACTCAGGTCGGGGACTCCCTGGGCTGACCCTTTGGCTTTAGTTCCTGTGTAGGCTCCTCTGGGAGGAGCAGAGGTGAGGAGGCTCAGGGCAGGATTTGGGGAGCTGATCCCACTGACCACACTCTGGGCAGGAGCCTGGCAGGGCTGGGCGGGGAGACATGGGGGGTCAGCCACCAGTCCTGGGTTGGCATTCTAAAGGAGGTAAACTGAGGCTAGTGGGGGCACCCGTCAGGACTCTGGGTTCCATGTGTCCCCGAGAGGGGTGACGTCTGTGCTGGCTGTACCCTCAGGCCCTCTGCCCACCTAACACGTCCACCTCCTCCTCCCTCACTTCTTCTCCGACCCACAAAGGGCAGGCCAGTGCCACAGGCATCACAGAGCGATGGGCAGAGCTGGCTCCAGACCCCCACCAGCTGGGGCTGCGGTCCAGGGCCACCACTCACTCCCCGGTTGACTGCAGGGGCCGTTTGTTCTCAGGGCCTCAGTTTATTCGTCTGCAGACAGTTCTGAAGGCCCTGAGGAGACCCTGGCACCCCCCTACTCAGGGAAGCTCTGGGAAAGGAGGTGGTGGGGAGGTGGGGGGGAGGGGGGAGGGGGGGATGTGAGCCCCTGGGGGAGGGGAGAGGCTTGGGTGGCCCTGACGGAGCACTGGATGGAGCGGCCCGAAGGTGGAGTTATTCACCAAACCCGTCGCGTTAGCAGCACTTTGGCCCATTTTTGAGGTCATTCTCTCCTGGGCCCACTTTTGAGCATCTCAAGGATTTTTAGCTCATTTGTCCTCTGGAAGTGAATTTCTAGTACGTGGACTCATTCCAGCTGCTGGTCAGGGAGAGGGCAGCGTTGGCAGAGGCCACGCTCGGCGGGGCTGGCGAGGCAGGGGGCCCCAAGAGGGGGCTGGGAGGGTGACGGCAGCATAAGGGAGACCCCTCCTCTGAGGGGGTCTCCCCTTCTGTGAAAATTGACAGTAGGCGGGTACCTCGACCTGCTCAGGGGCTGAATTCCCTGCAGATTAGCGTTAAGTCTATTAAAGAAAAAAAATCACAGCCCAGAAAAGTGAGAATTAAGTAGAATTTAATATTCATCATGCCTTGAGAGAGGGAAGATTTCCTAAGTTTAGAACTAATACTAGGAATCAGGAGAGGAAATATGGACAGATTTGACTACATAAAAATGAAAATCTTCTGCATGTCAAAATCAAACCACTAAATAAAAGGGCAAAAATAGATACGGCCTGGGAAGTGCATTTGCAGCAAATATGACAGACAAAGGCTTAATTTCTTTATTAAATAAAGAGCTTATAAGTTTATCTGCAGAAACGTAGAAATGCATATGATGTGAAGTTCAGGTTTTTTTTCTTTTAACAGAGAAGGGGTGTTTAAACAGGGGAAAATGTACCAAAGCTTTGTGCGTGGAGGGAACCTGTCTGCAAGCACCATGACGCGGACAGTGATTTTTAGGGGAGTGGTATGATTTTTATTTTTTCTATTTTCCTAGATTTTTCAGGTTTTCTTTAAGGAGTATGTTTTGCCTAAAACAAGCGTGACATGAGTTCATTCGAATATACGCTTCACTTTACTAGCCGACGTAGCAGCAGGCGTCCCCGCTTACTGAGCAGCTGTCACCACTGCACACGTATGTTGCTGCGTTCTTGAGGCATTTTCATCCATCATCTCATCTAATCCATGCAGCACCCATCGGAAGCAGTCGTTATTATTCCCATTTTAAAGATAAAAGAACTGAGGCTCAGAGGAGTCAAAACCTCCCACGAGGGTGGCACAGCTAAGTGGGAGATCTGGGTCTGAACATGAGGCTCTGACCCTGAGTCACCCCCGGGTGGCTCACTGATGGCCCGGAGGAGAGAGGAGACAGCCCTTCTGCAGTACTGCTGGCTTCTCAGCGCTGCGCTGTCTAAGGGGAGACCCACAGTGCGTGTGGACCGGCTGAAGGGACCTTGTCACCCAGGAAGGGCAGTGTGTCCAGCCTCACCTCATCTCACTCCTCTCCCAGCAAAACAGAAACTGACCTGGCAACTCCAGGAGCTGAGAGCGGTCAGGAGGAGTCGGTAGGAGAGGTGCATGTTTGCAGCTTCACGTGTGCACAAAATGCTGACTAGAATTAGGAAAACAAGGCTGATGTATTCTTGGACTAATTGATGAAAAAGTCTTGAACTTCAGACAAGCCAGGGAAAAAATAACAAAAAAGACACAAAAATGCTCAGAAGCAGCTCAACTCTTCTTGCTGGGGTGGCACATGCTCCGTCTGGTGGTTCCCATTATGTCTGTGCTGTGGAGAAGGAGGTGCCCTGAGACCCCTTGTCTAAGACAGTCCTTGAAAGCCTTCAGGTGAGAACAAATCAGGGCAGAAAAGCCAGGCAGAAAGCCCAGTGTGGGTACACACGGTTCACGTCACCTACCCCACACGCCGCCCTGGGCTTAGAGGTGACAACAGCTTGGCCCTGGGGTGCTATAAGCCTTGTCTCGGTGCCCTGGAGGCCTTCCTGGAGGAGGTGTTTGTGTTGCTGAGCCCAGAGGAGGGCTGCACGTCCTGCAAGGCTGAGACACAGAGAAGGCTGAGAAAACTCAAGAAGGGGCTGAGTGGGAGTCATCCAGGGTCCCCGTGGGGAAGCCGTGGGTAGCAAGCAGACCTGAGGGATGGAGGTGGTCTCTCTGCCTGGGCCTTGAGCTTCTGGGAGATGGGAAGGTGGTCAAAGGCCTCCTAGTGTTGCTTTGAAAATCCCAGCATCTTTGGGAAACTAAAAGGAAAGATTTAATGATCAAGGAGGGGCTAGTGAGAGGGCCATTAGTGGAGAAAAGAAACTGATTTCCCCATCTTCTTGAAACACTCCTCCAAAGTAGCTACTGTTGTCTCCATTTTACAGATGAGAAAACTGAGGGTCAGAGAGGCTGCAGAGCCAAAGCCCCACTGCTTTTCCAGCTCTTGTCCCTGTGGCCTGAGGCGTGGCTTCTTGCCTGCCCCAAGGCCGTGTTCCACCACACCCTTGAGGTCAGTGTGTCCAAGGAGGGGCACCCTCGTGGGACTCGCTCCTCCTCCTTCAAGGCTCAGACCTCCTCAGGCGCCCCACCCCGGCTGTCCTGTCCGCTGCTCTCCAGGGCCGACCCTCGGCCCCCAGGACACAGCAAGAGATTGTACCTGAACAGCTCGGCAGCAGGGCCAGGTCTGATTCAGCCTGGTGTCTGAGGCCCGAGCCCAGCATCTGCATGCAGTAGGTGCTCCATAAATGCTCTCTAAACAACAACTCCAGAGAACAAGTACATTGCAGCTGGGGGAACTTTGGTGTGGGCTCCCCTGTCTCCAGAGAAAATGAACACAAGCTGCCGTCGTATGTTCCTAAAATGTCCGTTCAAATCAGCCCGTGCTGTTTGCCTCCGAGACTTCCATGGTCCTTCTCTCACTGCACCCGCACCTCCCACCCAACTTCTTTCAATTTTCACCTTCACTCCTCATTCAAATCAAATTGGGTCAGTTTACTTTCAATTCCATTCTATTGGATTCCTCCCATTGAATTTGATTTCCTTTCTTCAGCTCAGCTAAATTCAATTCCTTCAATTCATTTCAATTGTCATCAGTCCAGTTTGGGGATTTTAACCCAATCCTGGCCAATAATTCAACTTCAGGCAATTTTGCAATTGGACCCACGATGGCTCAACTCGCCTGAAGCCCCCCAGCTGGCCCCTAAGTGTCCTCCCCTGTGTGAATCATTTCAATTCCATTCTCCATGTGTCTTTGAGAACCTGAGCCCTGCAGGGCACTCTCCTCTCTGATGGGAGATGGCAAAGAGGCTCCCTTTGGGAGAATGACCTGGAAAAGAAATAGCATGTGCACAACCGCTTGCTTTGGGTGAAGCTGCCTCCAGTCTGTCACTTCCTGTTCTCATGACAACCCTGGGAGACGGTGGTAGTGTTATCACAGTCATGGGCTCTATTGGAGGGCTGGGGAGATGGAGGTACACAGGACTGAAGTCGTAATGTGTCCATGGCCTTAAAGCTTCAGTGTTCAGGCCTTGAACCTGGGCCATTTGACAGCAAATCTCTTGCTTGACATTTACATGAAAAATTAATGCCAATTTAGTCAACGAATTTGTTCAACAATGTTAAGTGGTAAATGTATGCTAATCATTGCTCCGGGCAGTGGGGATGCGGTGGTGAGGAGGCAGCCCTGCCCAGCCGCATGCACCTGTGGCTGAGGGTGGAAGATGGAAGGTCACATGAGCAACATGCGGGCGTCCCTGGCTTGGGTCGGGGCAGGGAGGGTCAGGAGAAGATTCCAGGGATTGGTGGCACCCTGTCTGCACGTAGTAAGCCCTGGGTAGGTGCTGCTGACTGAGGGAGTAACTGGTCATGCCCTTCCTTGGCTGTCAAGAGAAGACCCTCACCTGGTGCCAGTCCTTGCTCGAGTCTGGGCGCCACACTCCTGCCCACAGGCCAACAGAATGGCCGGGGCCATCAGCACTTCAGTCACAGACTTTGTTCTGAGTAGCTTCCTTGCGGCAGCTCACACCACACTTTCTCCACCTGCCTCTTGTTATACCTGCGTCCCAACCATTCTTGGTACCTAATGCCAGCCCAGCTACCACAGCGTCAGCCACCATAGAAGTGACTCCTTAGTCCTTCTGGATTCACTGACTCCAGCTGCTCTGGGTAAACCTACCCAGTCTGGTATTCATCTCAAGTTTTTGCCTTCCTGGATGACTTTTGGTCCTCCAAAAGCCATAAGACTTCGACAATCAGGCAAATGAGCAAAGATGATACTCTAATAGGTGGAAGCAAGGGCTTAGAGGTCAACAAGGTATAAACAGAAATGAAATCAGGGCAATAGAAAGAAGGAGGCTGAAGGAGTTGGAGAGAGTTTGCAGACACCTACTTTTCCTGTGGGAAGTGCACATTCTGGGCAGAATTAGAAGGGTTTTGTGGCCTCCACATGAATCCCCCACCTGTCCAGTGTTTGCTTAGTTTCCTCTCTGTTGCAGGTACACATCTGAACCTCCCCCTGCAACACGGAGGAATGGGCACTCCCGCACCTCGCCCCCATGGACAGCGCCCCAGCCGCCGCGGAGCTCTTCCTCCCTCCTCCCTCCGTGTGACCAGCGCTTACTTCGCCCTCTGCCCATTTATCTGACGGTAAACCCGACCAAGAGCCCTGCTGGAGGACCAACAGCCTGTCGCCTCAGGAAGGGTGTGATGCTTCAGAGACATCTCAGCGTTGCCACCACTTTGACTCCCAGGTGCCCGCCTGTCACACGGGGTGACCACGAGGAGTTAACGGGGAAACGTTTGTCAGGGGCCTGGTGAGGAGTCGGGCTGCAGCAGCTGCTTGTTTCTCCTCTCTAAGTAGCGTATTTCAGCTTTCCAAGGGATTCCTGATGCCTGAGCCGGTGGTCGAGGGGCAGACATCTTGGCAAGTGGACGGGGGAGGCCGTCTCTAGCAAGCTCCAGGCCGAGGCTCACCTTAGTGGGGCTGAGAAGGGGCTCTGTGTTGACTCCAGGTCTTCTCTGGGCATGAAGGGATAAAGCAGCCCCTCAGTCCCTGAGGGGCTCTGTGTTTCATGGTGGGATCCACAAGGGCGGAGCTTGACTCAAGAAACGGGGAATTGGAGGCAAGAGCTCCGCAGTGCGTCAGACACGGGCGGACACTGGCCGGCGACTTCCCCCCACTGTCACCTGCTCAGGGGCTGCCTGCCCGTCCTTGATCAGGCTGGGCTCTTCTGAAAGTGCCCCCATGCCTCCGGAGGGGCTGAGGCAAAGCCACAGGTGGAGAGAAACCAGATCTGCCTGGAACTCACCAGGAAGCCCTCGTACCAAGGCTGCTGTTGGATCACGGCTCTGGCGTTATCCCAGTGATGTTAATTTAGACTCAGAATTCTGCCTCATCCCTGCCCCAGCCCCTGGGTTGGGGAAAGCCTACCTTGTTCACTGCTGCTTCCTCCTGGGCCAGAGATCGGCAGTGTGTGGCTGCCACCTGTGTTAGGCTTCCAAGGTAATGAATAGCATGATGGCATGTCAGGCTGTAATTTCCACAGCCTGTGTGATGCATGACTCACCAGAACACTGCATGAGGTGAGTTCTTCCTGGGAGGCCCTGGCCCCAGAGGGCTGGTCTCCAGACCATGAGGGAGGATGGCCTTTCCTCTAGGGAAGTCCAGATCAGCAGGTAACTTCAAAACAAGCAGCTCGGCCAAGAACACACTCCAGGCTTCCCCCTTCTCCTGGGCCTGAGTGTCTGCTGGACCTTTGGTGAGGACGTCCAGCATTGCGGCTCAGCCCTCGCTCACAGCTCACCGGTCTGCCATGAGAGCCATGCCCGAGAGCCAGCCCGGGGGGAGCTGTGCAGGGCAGTGCGCACACTATGCACACGCCTGGGGTGACTGGGGGGCCGAGCCCTCCACAGAGGAGGGGGCGGAGGCCAGGGAGGTCCCTTGACTCCCCCACATCGCACAGCATGTTTGTGGTTTATCTGGGGTCAGACTCTGGTTGGTCTAGTCCTAATTCCTCAGCTTGTGCTTGGGCCCTTCCCTGGCCTCCCCCACTGCTCTCATGAACACTTAGATGTCACAGCATGTCCTCTCTGAAGCCATCTGGATCTTAGAGAGCCAGATCCAGGCCAGAGAAGTGAGTCCACAAGTTGGATGTCACACAGCAGGCTGGGCAGAGGAAGGCGAGGCTCTGGCTCGAGTCCTGCTCCTGACGCCAGCCCTCCAGCCTGTCCTCACTCTGCTCTCTGGGGTCACCAGACGCTGCCCCCGGCCTCACGTGGCAAGCAAGGGGGACACGGAGTGTCCGAGGCAGGAGAGACTGTCCCCGTTGCTGGGCCACGTGCCGGCATGTGTGAGAGTGACGGAGCTAATCTCCCAAACACCATCTGAGCTGAGTGCATTTTGATGAGGATGGTGTTTTTTTTTTTTTTTTTTTTTCAAATTTTAAATTAGAAATTACATTTTTACCTCTGCCAAAATAGAGATGTGAATTCAGATAAATCTGGTTGGAAAAGGGCTGGAACTGGGGAAAATGTGTCTGACAGACTCTCTGTTGAGCAAACAGACCAGGACGCCAATGTGTGCCTGGAGCTCAGTCCCTGGGACTCTGCGCTCCCAGATCCTCTGCAGTCCCGGCCACGCCAGCTGCACAGCCGGGAGCAGGGGGGCGGCAGACACGGGATGGAGTCCTGGCCTCTCGCTAACCATTTGGGGGGAGCTGGCGGGGGCAAGTGGTTTCCGTGTCCCTTCCTGTGCAGCGGGCGTGCGGATCCCTTTGTCGGGAGCTGCTTGGGCTGAGCAGATGCAGGTGGAGCCTCGGCCTGACGTGCCCGCTCTTGGGGTGCCGCCAGTCCGCTGCCCTCACTGCTCCGGCCGCACAGCAGCTCCGCAGACACAGCCCCTCTCAGGAGGGCTGGGGTGCAATCAGCTGCGTCCCAAGGGGGATGGTGGCGTTTGGAGGTACGGGGTGGCAAAGGGTCCAGGGAGGAGCAGAGGCCCCACGAGTCCAGGTGGAGGGAGGGGCGGTGACCTGGACACCCAGGAACCCTCCTTCTCCTTCCTGGAGCCTCCATGTCGCGTGCCGGCTGCAGCGCTGTGTCTCCTGCGGGGCTCAGCCCCCTCCGTCTCCCACAGCATCTTTGAGAGACACTTTTGATGCTTTCACTTCTATTCTGCTGTTGGGGAAACTGAGGCCCGGGGCCTCACAGGGGATGACGTGGCTGGAGCAGAGGACTGGCAGGAAGGAGCTCCCTTCCTGTGCGGGCTCAGTAAGGTGGGGCTAGGGGGGCCGCGGTGCGGGGCGGGAGGCTGCGGCCAGGCCCCGGGGGGCACTGGCTCTGACTCCTGGAAAGTCTGAGCCCCCTTCCCTCCCAGCCCCTGTCAGTCTGGAAGCTGTACCTCTTCAGCCACGAGGAACCTGCCCTCCATGGCTCCCACTTGTCCTGGGGCCGCTACCCTTTAATCAGAGCTTGCTCTGGCAGGACGCGCCATCCCAGGCACTGGCTGAGCCCCCTCGGAAAGGCTCTGAGGCAGGCATCACCCGCTGTCGCTTGTCACTCCCGAACATAGTTTAATTTGCAGCATCTGCTCCCTTTGCCAGCTCTTTGTAGTGTCAGTTCCAAAGCAGCAACGTGACAGAAGACCACCAAGCCGCACCCCTTGCCTCCCAAGCCTGTCAGCGGGGCCTGGAACCCTCCACAGCCGGCCTCTTTCCTCTGGGGGTGCTTACTCTCTCGGCCCTCCTGCAGCACCCCTCGGCCCAGCAGAGCCCCCGCCCTGCCCCTCGTCACTCACTCCCTGTTGCCAAGTCTCTGAGCCACCAGGCACCCGACAGCAGGACCTTCTCCTGGCTCACCTGAGCCTTTCATCAACTGTCCAGAGTCCAGGGAGCAAGTGTGTGCCGTGTCAGTGAAGGCCCTCAGTCCCCTGGAAACAGGTGATGCTGGGTTCAGAACCGACCACCGTGCCTGAGTGGCTGTTTCCCATGTCCTCCATCCCCTGAGCATCCTTAGACCAGAGCTGGTGAGGCCGCACTGCCCCTGCTGGGGGTGAGCCCCGGGCCCTGCTGTGCACGGGCCACCATGCCTCCCTCCACACCCCGCCTTCCTGGAGTGTCCTTGGCTTTCTCTCCAGAACCCAGGACTCTTGGTCTGCCTTCAAGGCCATGGCCACAGAATTTTTTAAAAAGCAAGATTTTAAAAAAACCCCGTGCTATAGCCTGACCACAGAATACTTCTCAGAATCAAGGAGATGGATCTAAGGGTTCACTCAGAACCTCGGACAGATCTCAAGGGCATTATGCTGAGTGAAGAAAACAGTCAATCTCAAAGGTTACATGCTGTATGATTCCATTTATGTAACTTTCTCTGAGTGACGTGATGGTGGAGATGGAGAGCTGACCAGCAGCTGCCAGGGGTAGGGGTGGGGTCGGGAGGGAGCAGCTCTAAAGGCACGCCGCACGGGAACCTCACGGGGACGGGGCAGCTCTGCACTCGGACTGTGGTGGCTACGCAGAACCCCAGAAGCAAGCAAAATGTGCACACGTACGTGCAGACACATCCGCACGCACGCACATCCACACATACCTGGGTGCACACGTGTGCACGCTTACACGCATCACACACTCATATACAGGCAGACACACCTTCCTACAAGACGCGCACACACCTGCTCTCACGCACGTGGGTATAAAAGCTGGTGGAACTGACCAGGCCTGGGGCTTGTCGCAGCACCAGCGCCTGGGTGTGAGGGTGCTGCGGGCGGAGGGAACCGCGGCGGCAGGACCTTTCTAGACCATTTTTGCAATTTCCTGAGTCGATTTCAAAATAAATGTTTGCCTCTTTTTAAGTGTGATGACAAGAGGGGTGGGAGAGGTGGAAGGGACGTGCCGGGGGCAGGGGGAGGGGGAGGACATGGGAGGAGCGCGCAGGGGCCACGAGCCTCATTCCTGTCGGGTGCGCACCCATTTCCTGGGATTGCTGTAGTAGGTGGCCGCAGCCTGGGGCTTCCAACCACAAAGACTTGCTGTCTCAAGTTCTGGATGCCGGAGCCTGAAATGACGGTGCCCGAGGCCGGGGCCCCTCCGAAGGCTCTGGAGGGGGAGCCTTCCTGTCTCTCCTGATCCTGGTGTTGCCAGCGCTCATTGCGGATGCTCGCATGCTCCCGGCGACAGAGGCCCCGCGCCAGTCTCTGCTGTCGCACGGCCCCCTTCCCATCTACGTCTCTTCACACGGCCCCGTTTTTGTGTGTGCGTCTGTGTGTCCCTGTTCTTCTTATGAGGAGACCAGATACAGGATTTATGTCCACCCCAATCCAGCATGACCTCGTCTTCAAACTGCAATGACCCTATTCCCAAATAAGGTCACACCCTGAGCTACTAGGGGTTAAGATCTCAACACTGGTTTTAGGGGGACACAATTCAACTCATCACAAGGGCCCTGGCCAAGGTCTGAAGGCTGGAGCGTGGGAGCGTGGTGGTCCAGGGCTGGAATCCCCCTTCTCCTCCTGCACGCCAGCAGGCCTCCCTCCAGGTCCTGACACAGTGGGCAGTCACATGCCGATACTGTTCTGGGCACTGGTGCGCAGAGCTGAGGGCAGGGAGCACGTCCTGTCGGCCGACCTTTGTGCTTACAACCCCCACCCAAACCTCCTCTTCCCTTCCTCTCAGCCCTTCCTCTCAGCCTGGGCATCCTTGTCTCCAGGGGGCCTTCCCTGGCTCCAGGCCAGGTCTGGGGTCTCCCCTGGGCTCCCCAGCCCTTGCCCAACCCTGCCACACTCTGCTCCCCTGCCTCCCCTCTGCCTTCTGGACCAGACTCAGTGCTCCCTGGGGCTGGGTTTGTCACTTTGGCCCACAGCTGACCTGCTGGAAATGTCTGACCATAGACAGGAGCACAGGGGCAGATGAGGAGGTGACAAGCCCCGGCTTGGAGAAGCTGGGAGCAGCGAGGCCCATTCTGGGGACATCTGTGCCTTGGGCATGTCAAAGTGCAAGAGATCCAGGAGGGCTCCAGACACTTCAGATGGAGGGGACAGCTTTGCCGACAGTGAGAAAGCTGCTGGGTTTCAGGTGATGTGAAGCTCGGGAAGGGGGAGTGCAGACAAGGAAGGGAGGGCAGGAGCTGGTGCGTCTCCCTGTAGCCGATGGTCCTGGGAGACGGATACACAGAGCAATCGCTCCAGCGCCAGTGCACGGCCAGTGATGAAGGCGGGGCGCAGGGCTCATGGCGGCGATGTCCGTGCTGCGATTACCCGGGCAGGAGTGGGGGGATGGGGCATGGGAGGAGGAGGGGCCCTGCCCTCTCCCCAGCTTGGGGAGGCAGAGGGATTCCATAAAAAGGCCTGCTCGTCTGTGACTTTAATCCCCGGCTGTGATCTTATCTCGCTCCAGAAAGCTCTCATGTTCATCGATCCTACCTGGCATTAGCACGGGAACCTCGTCTATTAGCTCCCGGCGGCTCCAAAAGCTGCCCATCGACTGACACCCGGCAGCAGCATGTGGGGGACGGCTACCTGCTGGAAGGCACCTGGCGGAACCCAGCTGGCCCTCCAACTTCTTCCTGGAGCTGGACGCTGCACCCCAGCCGGCTGACACGCGAGGTCCCCGCGTGCCTCCCAGAGCCAGCGCCCGGCCGAAGGCGTACTAAACCTCGGAAGGGCCCCCGCGGCTTCTGCCTCTTGCAGTGTATCCTCCCCTGCTGGCCAGAGGGCTTTCTCCCAGGACGGGACCTGGGGCAGCGCCCCCCGTCCCTGGGGAGAAGTCGGTTTGTGTGACAGCAGAAGCCCAGCCCTGTTCTCTGAGCAGCTGGGCTTCCCTGGCAGTGCGCGGGCAGCGAGCCCAGGGGCCGGAGCAGCCCCTGCTGGGGCGAGCGGGTGTCTCTGAGCAGGCGGCTCGGTGGCCGCTGGCTGGAAGTCAGTAGAGGCGGTGGTGTTCACGCCACAGAAACGGTCAACCTGCAGGCTGTCCCCAGAGGGCCAGTTTGCCAGCACAGCTCTGTTTCTGCGCCTGGTCCCTGGGTTTCCTTTCCCCAGACCCTGCACCTGCTCTCACCCCACCTGGGCCTTGGGGCTTCTCTCTTGGCCACTCCGGAGCGTCAGCTGCCTGACCGCACCGTGGCTACTCCACAGCCTCAGGGCCACGTGCAGGCCAGGTGGCCTGACCCTGAGGCCTTACCCTGCAGGCTCCGGGTGCCTCTCCCTAGACTGCTCACCAAGCTTCCCCACACCCCATCCTTAATGCCTAGCGGGAAGCCCCCTCCTCCAGGAAGCCTTCTTGACATGCTGGCAGCACGGGGCCTCCTCCCCAGGCCTCCTCATGCTCCGCTGTCCTGGGGCACAAGCTGGCTGCTCTCACCAGACCAAGGGCCTTGAGAGCAGGGCCCTGGCCCGGCCTTCCCGCTGCTTCCCAGCAGCCCTGGTCCAGGCCTCCCACCTGGTGGACACTCAGCCACCCTGGTGTTCAGACACCTGCCCTCCTTGAGGCTGGCTTTATGTGGAGGGGACAAAGGTTGGGGCTGAGGACTAACTGAATAGTGACATTTATGCAGAAAACACAGGACCTCTCCCCATTCCTGTTTGTCCAAGGACATTCTGGAAGGGTATCTTAGAAACCAACCGAAGCTCTATCCAAAGTGGGGGTTCTTGGGAAGAGATGCTTGGCCCCCAGCTGGAAGGCCATGTGGCCCCAGTGTGAATGGTGGAGTGGCCATGCCAGCACGGTGGACACCAGGAAGGGATGTCAGCAGGAGCCCTGCCACGACTGGACTGGCCATGGCCTGGCCTGACCACATCCCAGGCCTGAGCTCCTGCCCTCTGCTGGCGCCCTCCTTGGGGGAACTCAGGGCAGGTGGACAGAGCCACAGTCCATTCCTGTCAGGTTTCTGCTCGGACACCAAGAATAAAATAGCCCAGAAGGAAGATACCATTGGAGTGGGGGCCCAGCTCCGCCTCGGACGACATGTGGAGTGTTGTGTAAGAGCCTACTTCCTCCCGTACACACCGAGGCGGGCAGCTCATTTGTTAGGGGGACTCTGGGAGTGAGTAAGATGAGGGTGGGGGACACAGCTGCTCATAGTGAAGGCTGGTGCCCCCTGCCCACATGCTGGCTGTCCATAGGTGACAGCTGTCACCCTTGGCGTCCAACCCCTGCTCTCATCCAAGGCGGGGGCGCCTTCCTGAGCCCCGGGCGGCTGACGGCTTTCACTCTGAGAGCAGGCCCCCTCCCCGCCCGCCTGCATGCATGAGGGGAGGGAGGGTGAGGTCTGCATTTATCTCAGGTGCGAGGAGACTTGTCTGGCTGCAGGATGCAAGTGCCTTCATCCCGTCTGGGCTGGGAACCGCTCTCTGCGGACAAGTCGTTCTGGTCGGCTCCACACCAGCCTATGGGCCAGTTACAGGGGAGGTGGGAGCTCCGCAGAGCCTGGAGGCTCCTTCCTGGCTGCAAAACTCCCGTGAGTGACAGAGGCTCAGGCTGGGCCGAGGGGGTTTGCTGAGGCTTACGGGGAGCTGGGCTCGGAGCAGATGACTGCACAGGCCCCCAGGGGGCCTGGCCCAGGCTTGGCGGCACCAGAAGGGAGGTGGCCCTGACTCCAGCGACACCTGACCTTCAAAGATTCCAGTAGAAACTAGGTGATGGGTGTAAGGAAATGAGCGCTGACCTGGTTATAGGCTAAGCCCAGAGCCTGGTCACACACTGAGACGGGCTGAGCCCTGACCCTGACCCCTGATCCGCTATGATCTGCCCCAGTGTGGAGCCCAGAAGCTTGTGCATGGGGCTAGGGCATCCCCTCTGCACTGCTGGGACTCAGGTCAGAATATGCCTTCTCGCCACGTGGGAGAACGTGTCCCCTGCACAAGGGTCTGGGGGTTCTTTTTTAAGTTGCAGCAGCAGGTTTTGAAGGAGGAGGCTGTGTTGAGAAGACCTCTTGGGATGAATGGGGAATCGCTGGTATTCGCCTCCAAGCCTTTTACCCGGCACAGCCCGTGTGGCGGGCAGAGCCGTTGGACCACTTTACAGATGAAGAAACTGAGGCGCAAGAAGTGGCCTTCTCAGTGTCTCACCAGAAGGACACAGCTGCCTCCCGATTCACACCCAGTGCTCCGCCCAGGCCCCTGGATCTCTGTGTCTGGGCTCAGGACAGACATCTTCTCCTCCTGAGCGCACACTGGTCATGCCAGGCCCTGCGGTGACTCCAGAGGCAAAGAGGGGGCCCTGCTGAGCACTTGGCTTCTCTGTGTCCGCGTGGCCTCTATCTGCACCGGCCCTAGGCCTGCGCTGCAGGGGCAGACAGGGAGCCAGGCCCCAGCTCTGTGCTTTGGGGGCTGATTCCATGTCCAGGATGGGAGTGGGAACCAGACCCCTCCCTTCCTTTCTTGCTATTGCTTCCTCCTCCCCAAACCTCACAGATCAAGCCCGAGGAGGTGGGGTGAGGGCCACTTCCACACCTAGAAATGGAGCCAATCGAACAATCAAATCCCCTGCCCCCTGTTCTCCTGGCAGTCCTCCAGCGTCCTGGGGCCCTGACTGTCAGAAACACCAGTTATGGTCCTGGGGCCCTGCCGGCGGGAAGGCCAGGAGAGACCCGTCCTGGTGCAGGCCTGCCGGCCTCAGTGCGCTCACACTTCCCACTCACATAAATACGCAGCCTTTAAAGTTTAATAAAAAGCATCCCAATTATAAAAGCTACTTACCCAGTCAAATCAATCATGGGCCTTGGCGCGTTTACACCCGAACACCTGATTTCAGCTCATAAGTCACTTTTACACCCTCTTTAGCTCCTGACTACCCACACGAGCTTGCAGCACGTTCCGGAGTGACGGAGCCCGCCTTCCCCAGCCCGCTGCCCCTCCGCTGCCCGAGCCCGGGAAGTCAGATTGCCCCCAGAGAAGCCGGGGTCCTGGAGTTGGGACCTAGAGCCTCCTAGACTCTTGACTGGAGCCTGCTTCCCCCTCTGCGTGTTGGAGGGCCAAAGCTCACCTCCTCCAGGAAGCCCTCCCTGCCCACTCTGATTCGCAGTGTGCTCCCCTCTTCCCCAGTGTCAGGCGTGCTGGCTGTCTCCACGTCAGCAAGCAATGTCTTCACATTCTTATTATCCACAGCAGTTACTTGGTCCCACGGCGCAGAGCCTGCCGGAGCTGCATGGGGCTGCCGAGGAGGGTCAGCGTGCCGTCCCTCTCGTGGCCCCTGCGCCCTGTAGGTGCTTCGCGGTGAAAGCAGAAGGCGCTGCCAGGGAAGAGGCCTGCGGGGGAGGTGGCGACACTGGGCCCGCGCAAACCCGTCAGCCAGGCCCTGGTGGGCCGCCAGGGGGACTAAGACGCTGGGGATAAGCTGCCTGCTACCGTACCTGCCACGCAGTGGGGCTCACAGTAGCTCAGCTGGTGAACTATTAAGCGCCTGCTGTGTACCAAGTGACCAGTTAAGCAATCTTCGCATTGTATTCTTTTTAATCCATCCAACGTCATGTTGGAATCTCATGGGAAAGCTTCCCAAATATTCCCCATTTCACCATTCGCAACAATAAAATTTAGTGGTAAGTCACAAGGACTTAAAGAAGTAGTGGCCTAAATAAGAAAAAAGCATATTTCTCCCTTTCCCATAAAGCCTGGAGGCAGAATCTCCAGGACCGACATGGCAGCTCTACTCTGCACAGATCCCAGGGGCCCGGGGTCCCTCAGAGCCACTTCTGTCTTGGTGGGTCCTCCAAGCACAGCCTCCATTCCCAAAGCCACTCCATGGTGCAAAAAGGGTCTTGCAACTCCAACCGCTGCATCTGCATTCCCGGATCTCAGAAGGGAGAGGGAAGGTATGAGGGGCAGCTGACTTTAAGAGAGGCTCCCTGAAGTGCCCTCTGATATTTCTATTTGTGTCTCATTGGCCAGAGTTTTAGTCACACGGCTGTATCCAGCCATCAGGAGAGCTGGGGTGTGTCATCTCTGTCTTCTGACTGTGTGCCAGCTAAGCGTCCCATTCACGGAAGGAGAGCATGGGCAGTGTCGGACGGCTGGCCTTCTCTGACACACCAATGAGGCGTCATTTTTCAGCATAATTTTAGCCAGTTAATCTAAGAAAGCTAATCTTCCATTTAAAGCAGGATTTCTTAACCTTGAACCTATTGATAATTTGGGCTGGATAATTCTTGTGGGGGAGGGGAGAGGGCTGGCCTGTGCGTGGTAGCTTCCCTGGACTCAACCCACTAGAAGTCAGTAGCACCCCCTTCCTCAGTTGTGACAACCTCCAAATTGCCAAATGTCCCCTTGGTTGTAAATTTCTGGTTTAAAACAAAAACAAATAACAACTTGAGAACAGAAGCCATTGAAGAAAAATTAATAAAAAATGCAAAAAGGTCATCAAAACAATCCAAGTGTCATCACAGATAAAAAGATACGAAAATGTGGTCCATCCACACAGTGGAATATTATTCAGGTGTAAAAAGGAAGGAAATTCTGACACCTGCTACAACATGCATGGACCTTGAGGACGTCATACTGAGTGACGAAAACTGGTCACAAGAGGACAAATTCTGTCTGATTCCACTTATGTGGAACCCCTAGAACAGTCAAATTCATGGAGACAGAGAGCAGAATGGTGGGCGCCGGGGCTGGGGGAGGGGGGGTGGGTTGAAAGGGCACAGGGTTTCAGTTTTTCAAGATGAAAAGAGCTATGGAGCTGGATGGTGGTGATGGTTTCACAACATGATTTATTTAATCTCACTGAACTGAACTGTACTCTTAAAAATGGTTAAGATGGTGGAGTTTCTACTACGTGTATGTCACCCCAGCAAAAAGTTGGGGGACAAATGCAGTGGGGACATTCACACTTCCTGGAGACACAGTCCCACTGTCTCGCATGTTTTCCACGCCTTCCTCTCTCTCACTCTCATCCTGGTCTTGCAGAGCCTGAATGAGGAGGAAAGCCTGGGGTTCAAAAGCGGCCTCTTCCGTGAGGTGTAAGCAGGCAGTCTGCGCATCACCTCCGTCTATGGACCCAGATCAACCCCAGATCTGAGGTCACAATATTAAAACACACACTCAAAATCAGCCAATCTAGAGCCAGAGACACCTGGACATTTATCAAAACTTAAAGGGAGAGGACATCTGAAGAGCAGGAGCGGTGGACAAATTCACAGATGGAAGGAAGGACCCACTGAATTACATAAAAATGGGAAACTTCTGCATCCAGTGAACACAAAAAAAGGCAGCGAAGGAAAACCAACTGCAACAGAAAAATAAATCCTCGGCAAACCCAGCGTCCTCACGGTTAATACCATCCCTGTGGAACGGGACTATAAAAAGTGGTCAGGAACATGCACAACTTCAAACAGATTATTGGTCAAATACACGGCTAGCCAATTAACAGGAAGCCTCAGTATCATTAGGGAAACAAACATGGGGATAGGGCCCTCCCCGCCTGGTCATAAAGGAAAGGTGCACGGAAACAAAGTGCCCATTCTTGTTACTGAGGGGAACAGACATTAAAACTCGGTAACGTCCGACGTGAGCTGCAGCGGCCGCCGCTCGGCCCTAGCCGGGCCGGTGCCGCCGGGACCTGCCCCGAGAGCCGCACGCGGCAGCGCGCATCGCACACCGAAAATGCTCCTTTCCTCCCGGGCTTTGATGGCTTCGATGCTATCCCGAGGAAGTAATCCTAAATACAAAAAATGTGTATTTTTAGTAAAATAATTAGAGACAACCTAAGTGTTTGAACGCGGGGACTGCTTAAGCACACAGTGGTTTATCCCGTTGAAAGACTGTTACGGCCATTAAAAATAATGTTTGCTAAGAGTATATACAGAGAACACTTGCAGGGAACAAAAAACTAACAGGTAATATAATATAATATGATTCCAATATGATTGGAAAAAATATTCACCACTCTATTAAAATGGCTATAAAAAAAAAGGTGCATTAAAAATAAGGAAAGGACATGCCCCGAAACTTGGCAGCAGTCATGTCTGCCTGGCGGGCTGTGGGCAAATCTTGCTTCATTTCGTTCTGTTATTTTCCAAATTTCCCCTTACTTGGTTGCATTATCTCTTATAAGACAAACGTTTTGCAAGAGCCTGGCTGACCCCAAAGGAAACAGCTTGTGGTGGATTATTACCGCATGACCCAGGATTACTCCAGCATCTTGAAGTTGTGAAAAATAAATTACTGTGGAGGGAAAGTCACACTTGCTGACAGCCTCACACCTTCCCACCGTCCCAGCGCGGGGGTGCCCTCCTCGGTGGGTGGGGCACGCTGGTAGGTGTGAAGGCACTTAATAAACCCCTATGCGGATGAAGGTGCTGGCCCCTGGGAGCAAGGGGGAAGCTCACCCAGCAAATGCAGAGGGCACCCACCGAATCGTGTATGCCTCTTGTAAACCTGATAAATATTTGTGTAAAAGGCATCTCCCCCAGCACCAGCCTGGGAGCAGAGGCAGACTTCACATTAACAACAGCAGCTGTTCTGTCTCTCCAGTTTTCTCCATCTGGAGGGTCACCAGAAGTTGCCTTTGTGCCTCTGGTCCCAGCTTGATCATTAATCATGTCCAGGTTTGGGTGAGAAGTTACCCAAATCCATCATGGCCCCCCCGGGGGGAGGGGCTGCCACGTAGCTGTCACCCTCAGATCTGCTTGGATCTGAATTTGCTGCTCAGCGTCTGGGGACCACAAAGAAAGTCTCCAGGCCGTCTGACAAATCCAAAGGCTACTAAAAGCACCTACAGGTTGACAAAAGGACATGGGGCAACCCCAGGAGTCCTGGGGCTGCCCAACTATGTACCAGCTTCCTGAGGAATCTGAGGGTTCACCTGGAGGCCACAGTTCATTGGCGTGCCCATGTCTCAGGCCACTCCCCACATATGTGGCCCATGGCCTGCAGGAAGCTGGGCTCTTGGCAACAGTGGTAGGGTCCTGGTTCAGCTGGGGCAGGACCCAGATGCCCCCTGCTTCAGTTGTGATCACATGTGGCCAGGCCCTCCCAAGCTGGCCACACACAGCCACGCTGTCACTTCCCACCACCACTGTCTCAGGACATTGCCCACTGGGGCAGGCGTGTGGAGTGTGGTGGGGGCAGGGGCGTGGCGCCACCCCCACTCTGTGCTGACCCTGCCTCCCTCGGGGGCTAATGTGCAGCCTCTAGTCAAATCTCCAATGAGACGATCTACTTGCAGGGGTGGGGTTGGCTTGTACGGGGGTTCTTGAGAAAGGAGACGGTAAGATAGCCCTCTGAGCTGAGGTTCACGAGGCAGGCAGAGGGTCAACGGCGAGGGTGCCTCGTTCCCACAGGGCTCCGTGGCTCATGCCTGTATCCAAGCTCCCCTGAGCCTCATGCAGAAACTGAGGCGGGCAGCCTCTCTGGGCACCAGGATGCCTTTGGGTAGGGCGGCCTTGCCATGTCTCATCCAAACAGAGACGCGATTCTTAATCCTTCCAGCCCTTATGGCCACCCTGCCAGGGAGAGCCTCTTATCCCCAGTTTGAAGACAGGATGTCCCATCATGCAAGCTCGAAACATCCCAGGAGAGTCCAGAGTGGAGTGTGAACCCCGGGCAGGAAAGCTTTTATCTCAGGACCCCCACGCCCCATGCGGTGCAAGTTCTCTTCATGTGATGGCGGCCAGTGGCCGGGACGCGTTTTAGAGGGATGCGCCACCCCCGAGAGACCACATCTTGCTGAGTCTAGGACTGAATTTCCCAGCCTCCAGAAACGGGGACGGCAAAGGAGGGTCCCTCTCCTAGCGTCTCCAGAAGGAACCAGCCCTGCCAATGCCTTGGCTTCAGCCTAGTGAGACCCCTTTTGACCTCTATAACTGGAAAAGAATAATTTTGTGCTGTTTGAAGCCACAACACAGCATAAATTCATGGTTTTCTAGACAGGCAGACAGATTGATAGCCCTGTGATAGCCGGTACTTTCAAGGGGGCCACAGCAACATCGCATGTTCCTCCCACCCTGAGGCCTTGACGTGGCTTTAGAGGCCGTTGGGGTCAGTGTTCCCTCTCCTTGAATCTGGGCAGGACAGTCACCACAGTGTAATTGACACTGGATGACTTCTGAGGTCAAGTCGAAAGGTGGTAAGATTCTGCCTGATCCTCTGAGTTGCTGCCCTTGGAACTCAGCCACCATCCTACGGGGAAAGCCCCGTAGCTGAGGGGAGAGGCCAGGTGCAGGAGTTCCGATCACAGCCCAGGGGAGGTCCTGGTCAACAGCCAGCAATGTCCAGGAGTGTGAGTGAGCCGGGATTCCAGCCCTGGAGGCTGACCCAGCTGATGCCCAATGGAGCAGACGTGAGCTGTGTCCACTGAGCCTTGCCCAAATTGCAGATTTTGAGCAAAATGAATATCTTTGTTGTTTTAAGCCACTAAGTTTTGGGTCATTTTTTATGCAGTGATAGGCAACTTAATTCTCTAGCTCTGTCCACTGAGAGGGCCTGGAGACAATGGCACCCAGCAGTGATGAGCACGCCCAGTTCCTGGACCTCGGCATCTAAACACCTTTCTCCACCAAAAGGTTCCAGGGATCCTTGGAGAAATGGTTGACCAGAGTATAGGGTGAGCCTGGAGCATCTTGTAGGAAGTGCTCGGGGGTGATGAGAACGTGTCAAAGGGCACAGAGCCACATGTAGGGCTCCTGTTGGCCAAATGGGGGGCAACATGGGCATTAGAACTGCTGGGGGCAAAAAGCAACGAGGAGTGCATACAAATGTAAACAAGGGAATGAATAAACAGAGTTTGATAAGCTGTGTGAGGCAGGCATAATTTCAAACACCTGCCCCGAACCCACACTCAGTCTGACGGCTGCATGACATCAGTGGGCACTTCCTGACTGTGATGTGTGTACTGTGGAGAGTGTCCTATTTTGTAAGAAACACACAGGAAAGTGTTTCAAAGTGAGGAGGCAACAGTTTGGCAACTTACTGTCAGGGGGCTCAGGAAAAAAGTTGCAACTTCTCTCTGAGTTCAAAATTGTCTTTTTAAAAAAAAAAAAAAAAAGGAAGAGAGAAAGAATGAACTTGAAGCTCTTGGGCTGTGAGGTGGGAGCGAGCTGGGTGTGTTTGGGGACCAAGGTGGAGCCCATGTGTCTGGAGGGGAGGTGCAAAGAGGGGAGGCGCTGGGAGGAGACAAGGCGAGGGAGGCGGTGGCGGGTAGATCTTGGGTCACAAAAGTTCCACCTCCCTGGGTCGCTCTGCAGGTTTCCTGAACAAGTGCACCTGGGGTCCTTAGACAGCAGCTGGCACGTGTCACTTATGATTAGGGTGCGTGCTGGTGTTAGCTTTGCTCTTCCCTCCCCAGGGAAGCTGGTTCTCCATCAGGCCACTCATCTCAGTCTCTCTCCAACCCTCACTCCACGTGGATCACATGTCACCTGTGTTGTGACATCAGTGGGGTTGGAGGGGACAGTCCTTGGAGAAGCCAGGCTGCCCTGTTTCTCTCGGGCGGAACTGCCACTCCTGGGTGTGAGAGGACGAGGCCATATGGGATCTGGGTCACCTCACAGTATTTCATGCAGAGAGTGTCAGGACAGGGAAGAGCTTGGACCTTGGAGACACGTGAAGAGGCAGGTGAGGCTGTGGCTTCATCCCCAGGCAAGAGGCCAGGTGACCCCACCTGTTCGATAGAAAGTGAGATTGTCAAGAAGAAAAGTGCCTCCTGTCCCTCCCTTGCTTCCCATCCTGTCCCCATCTTCTCCATCCTCCTTCCAGGCTGACACTGAGCCTCATTTTCTGCTGAGATGAGCCTTGACTCACCGAGGTTGTCCTGCCAGGTTCTGGGAAGCCGATACTGTGAACACCTTGGGTGTAGTAGGGAGTCAGGGTGCAGGGGTCCAGGTCTGGACCCCGACCCTGCCTCTTAGAGGATGTACATGGCCTAAGGCTCAGTCCCCCAGGATCTGTTAGGAGCCCGTGCAGTCAGCGCTTATCTGGTTTCTTCACTGGAGCTGCTTCCAGCACAGACATGCTGAGCCCCGTTCCTTGGTTTCATCTTTCATGGGTGAGACTGTGCTGGGCAGCTACAGAGGGCAAGCAGGTGCCCTCAGCCCGGGTGGGGACGCCCATCGGCTCCCAGGGCCAGCCAGGGGTTTGGATGTCTCCTCCCTACCTGCTCTCAGCTGGGAGGCGTGTCCTCACCCAGAGCCAAGGCTCACGGAGGTCCCGAGGCACCCCCAGACTTAGGGCTAGTGGGGTACTTCCTCCACTCGCTTGCCCGAGTCCCATGGGTGTGGGAATGCTGAGGCCTGTCCACCTCTGTGTCTCCCTCTGGGACTGGGGAGCCATCCTCTCTGCAGGGCTGTGAGATGGCCAGTCCAGAGGCGGGCAGAACTCTGTTCTCCAACTCGTCCTTCTGCTGAACCAAGCCCTTTGCAGGCACACGGGGAGGCTGTGCAGGAGGTGGGGGCACCGTGCCATCCCAGAGCTCACAGTCGCGTAGGGGAGCAAGCCTGGGCGGGAAAGGCCCTGAGGTGTGGGATCTGAGTGGGGTCTGGGGCCCTGCTCAGCACCGCCCGCTTGCTGGGGGCGGGAGTAGGGCTTCCAAGGGGATTCCACCTCTTGGAACTCACCTCCTGCCCCGTGTAGTGAGGGTGCCTGCGCCCACCATCCTGGGCCGCTAGGGGAAGTAAGAGTGGCAGGTGCAACGCAGTGTGATACAATGTGACACAACATGACACAGCGCGACATAAAGTGATGCAGCGCTGCTTCCCGCTCCCCCAGTGGGCGCTGGGTGCTGAGAGCTGGACCTCACTGTCAGGCACGAGAAACAGACGGAGGAACAGAGGGGGAGAGAGAGAGAGTGCAGGAGAGAGGCAGGAGGTTGGGGCAGAGAGAGCTGGGAGTCTGCGGGCCCTTCCTCTCCGCCCGCCCGTGGCTTAGGACTCAACTTGAGGGGAAGCATGCTGGTGAGTTTGTTGAAACCCTTGCTCAGGGGACTAAGTACCCGGACGCTGGCATCTCCTATTTTGAGTGTTGACAGCAGCCCCAGCTGAGCAGGGCAGCGTCTCTCCTCCCACCCTCTTCCTGCAGGTCCGGACAGCAGGGGTACCCTGGCCGCAGCCTGGACACCCACCAGCACCTGCCCTGTGCAGATGCCCGCTGGCCCCCGCCCCAGCCCCAGCGAGATCATGGCCTCAGCTCTCGGGTGCCCTGAGCCCAGCCACACCTTCATCACCCTCTTTCTCTGGGGCAGGCTGAGGAGCCCCAAGTGCAAGACAGATGCCTGCCATGGGGCCACTGAGGCCCCAGCGAGGGGCCTCGGAGGTAATGGACAGATGCCTGCGGCCAGGGCGCTGGCCGAGACGCCCATCAGGGAGCAGGGGGTGTGCTGTGTCTGGGGCCCTGGGACCGCGGGAGCGGGGCGGGAGCGCGCCTGGACACGGGCGTCTTGCTTCTGTCCTGGCCGCTCTCCCCTGCCTGGGGCCCTCCTGCTCGGTGTGGGGAGCGCCTGTTGGTCTCAGATGGCTTTGGGTTTCTTGTATTTGTTCTACCAGCTGCAGGGAGACCAGAAACCTGGGGCAGCGAGCTCATCGAGGTCTCCTGTGCGGGTCATGGCAGGGCCCACTGCCCTACATGAGAGAGGTGTGTTTCTAACTGAGGGGTCCAGGCTCCCTCCAGCTACTGCCTCTTCCACCTCCAACCTTTGGTCTGTGATGGTTAGTTTTATGTGTCAGTGTGGCCAGGCTATACTGCCCAGGTCTTAGATTAAACACTGATTTGGGTGTTTCCATGAAGATGTTTTCTACCTGTGATTAATACCTTCAGTGGCTTGATTTTAAGTACCAGGGTTATCCTTGATAAGCTGGGTGGGCCTCGTCCAATCAGTTGAAGGCCTGTAGGGCAAGAGTGTGCTGTCCCGAGGAAAATGCAATTCTGCCTCTCTCAGCAACTCTCTGAATTTCCCACCTTCCCGCCTGCTCTGCAGATTTCAGACCTGCCAGTCCCCACAACTACATAAGCCAATCTGGGGGAATAACCCTCAGACACACATGTACACCTCCCTGTTCTGTGTCCCTGGAGAACTTTGTCTTCCGCAACATCCAGAGTTGCCCAGCCCAGGTTCCTTGGGCCAGCACCTCGGCTCGGAGGCTCCTGATGGGCCAGGCTTGGCTGTGGCCACACCACCTTCTTCCACATTCCAAAGGTAAACTCAGTCCTGTGGCCACACCTGACTCCAGGAAGGCTGGAAAGAACACCCAGCCCCACTCCCTGGAAGATGAGGGCGCTAGTTCGTTATGCTGCATCACAAATTACCACATGCCTTGATGCTTAACACAGACACATTTGTTCACTCACCATTTCTGTGGGTCGGAACTCAGGGCACGGCTTCCCCAGGTCCCCTGCTCAGGGTCTCACCAGGTTGCACTCGTGGTGTCAGCTGTGTTATGCCTCCTCTGGGGCTCAGGGTCCTCTCCAAGTTCCCATGACTGTGGGAGAGTTCATTTCCTGGAAATTTGGGATCCCGGGTGACTTGCTACTTCATGGTTGGCAGGAGAGACAGTCTCTGTTGCTCGAGGCCTCTGAGCTTAGGGAAGGCGGGAGCCTTCTCCTCTGATCAGGTCAGGCCCACCTGGGATCATCTCCCTTTGGCTCAACTTACAGTTGAACTGATTAGGGGCTTTAATCACACCTGCAAAGTCCTTTCACCTGGGCTGCATCACAGGACCCAATAAGGGCATGACATCTATTTGTAGGCTGTGAAACAGATGGGGAAAGGGGAATAAAGGGTTTGCATGCTGGGGCAGGAATTCAGGAGACCCTGTCCAGTACTGGGAGCCACAGAGGAGAATGGGTTAGGTGACCAGGCGGCCCATTTCCTCCCCAGGCCCCCAGGAGAAGGGGCACTAGGGGCACGGGGGAGCTCTCTTCTCACCAGGTGTTTTCCTGCCTGGGAGAACACTGGAGGCATTTATTTAAGATTTTAAATAAGAGGGCACGCTCTCCCCACAGCACTTCAAGAAGGGCGCACCTCACATGGAGAGAGGTGGTGGTTCGTCTCAGGATGATGGAGCAGCCGCCTTCCCCCACTGGCAGCAAAGTCACACGCTGTAAAACAGCATAATGACCCTGTCTTCCGCAGTACAAACCACACTTTCCTCAAGCGCAGCCCCTGGGCCGGCCCCGGATTTATGGCCCTCCGCCTTGTCGGGGGGGCGAGGTGTCGGCTCAGGGAACGCTGGCTGCTCTGGAGCACCTGCTCCACGGGCTTCCCCTCCCAGACCAGGTCACCCTCTTGCCGCCTCCTGGCTCTAGAAAGCCCACCTGAGTTACTGAGGGCGCTGGGATGCAAGCACCAGCCCCATCTGTCTCCTGACAGAGCCCTGAGCGGGGAGACAGTGACAGATCTGCCTCTCCCGCCGCGCCTGCCTCTCCCCGACGTGCCGCCCAGCTCTCACGGGCGATGTGAATCTCCTGTGAGACTTGCCATCAATTCTCCCAGCCTTTCCGGGGGAACAGTAGGTAATTCCCACCTGGGCTCTGCGGCAGCTCATCTTAAACCCCCTCTACCGCCGGCACTCCAGCTCCTGGCCTGAGGAGGGAGAGGGAGCAGCGGCGGGCGCCGCGGCGGCCAGTGCCAGCGCTCGCCCGCCGTGGGACTTTGCCTCTTTCTCAGCACGGGGGAGGGAAGGCGCTTCCTTCCGCCGCCATCGCTGGTCCTGGTCCTGGCGGCAGTTCTATTGCTGGCGATGCTGGACTGGGGTTGGGAGGAGAATAGTTCTCGGGAAAAGTGCAGCCTCATTGGAGAAACACGAGCCAGACACTCGTGGAGAGAGAGACCAGCCTAGGACCGGACAGGCTGATGCTGAATCACGGGGCTCAGGCCAGACCCACACTAGGAGTCGAGAGGGAAGTCTCCCAAAGCCAAGGCAGTGACTTGCCAAGGTTATGGGCAGAGTCCGAGCCAAGCCTGGGCTTCCCAGCCCCCTGCCCAATGCTGGCTGCCCATTCCTAAGGTTGCTGGCCACCTCAGGGTGCTGGGGGGTGAGGGGCTGTTGTCCTTCATCCTGCCCTTGGTCCTTAGAAACCAAAGGAATATCACCTGGAAGAGCCTGACCACTCCCCCCCCCCAAAAGGAACGTGCTAGCCGCTGCTCTGGCCCTGGCCCCAGACCCCGACCCGGCACCCCCGGGGTGTGTGACCTCTGCACAGCGGGGCTGCAGTCGCCGCCTCACAAGGCTGACGTGAGGAGCAGCACAGATCAGGAAAGAAGCACCAGCAGCGACAACCACCTCAGAAGTGCTTTGCAGAAAGTAAACTTCCAAACAAAACACGAGCTGTGTCTGATTTTATCGCTCTGACAGCTGGAGTTGGAGGCTATTTTTGAATTACTCCAATGTCCCAGCTCATCCATGGCCCACTTATTTAAAAATGATTTATTTGCAACAGGAGAATATGGTGTGCGTGTGTTTGGGGCGGGGATCTCTGAGCCCACTCAGTCAAACCTGGGTCCTGTTGAGCTGAGTGAGGCTGAAAATGAGGGGAACCTGCAGAAGACCTGCAGGTGCAGAGGGGGTGAGTGAGAGCCTGGGGCCAGGTAGACCTGAAGCAGAACTTCCAGGGGCCCAGGGCATGGCTCTCACACCAGAGACATGTAAGCTCTGGTCTGGCTCCCGCCTCAGCACCTCCCGCAATCCCCACCCATCACCCTGCCCAGTCTGAGCGCCCACTGTCATTCCTCTACCTGGGCCTGAATCCTTCCCTGCTTCCCCTGTGCCCCCCACCTCTCCTACCCCTCCCCAGGCTGCCCTCCTCCCGTCATACAAAGGATCTGCTCAGCGTAGGTGACCCCTGCTTTCTGCCACTGCCCACGCCCTTCTCTGCCTACAACAGCCTGTCCAGACCTGTCCACCTGCTGATGTCCCTCTAGCTCCCATGGGAGAAGCCTTTCCCCACTTCCCCACGAAGGTCTGGGCGCTCCTTTCCCCAAGCTCCTGTAGCTCTCTCCTCCTTGCACCCTCATGTAACACCGAGGGCTGGTTGCCATGTCATTTGCTTCCTCTGTAAAGAACTCCTGAAGGCCAGAGCAGGCATCTATCTCTCTCTCTCTCACTGCCTAGCAGGTCCTAGGAACTCCATACATGTTTGTGGAAGGAGGAAAGGAGCGGGGGCAGAGAGAGGAAGGAGGGGCCCTTCTCGGCGGCTTCCAGGCGGGCTGGCGGCACCACTAGTGCGCATGGTATTCTGGTCTGAAGGGCACAGCACCTCTGCCCCACCTCCCCAGAACCCTATTCTGAAGCCCCTCGGGCGGCAAAGGAAAGCATGCTGGCATTTCCTACAAAGTGAGGGGGTGGCGAGGCAGTCCCCAGGCCTCCCAGCCCTGAAAACTCTTCTATTTATAACACGAGCCCTGCGTCGGCAATTGCTATTCAACTCAGTGGAGGCTGTGAAATAAAATTGTGTAATAGAATTTATTCTTCCCGGTCTGCTTATTAAGTCTCACCTTAGAACATGCTCCCCCCAAGTCTGGGGACTTCTCGGCACCTCCCCAGGGCAGGCTCACTAGGCACCGTCCCCACTTAGCAACGCCAGCTGCCTGGAGTGAACCCTCACCTGCCTCTCAGCGTCTTCTCAGTGGCTGGGGTTGCTGGACCCAAGCCCTGGGCCAGGGACTCACAGGGCCTTGTGGCTTTGTGGGGAAGGAGGGAGACAGGCTATTGCTGGGTTCTAGCCAGAAACTGGCTTTCTGGGTGGCCAGAGCAGGCACTTTGCCAGCTGGAGGTGCTGGCGTTTCTCCAGGCAGCCCCATGTCCTCACTCCCAACCCTGTGTGCGGGAGCTGGACCATTTCTCAAGAGCTCCCTTCCCCCTGGTCCTCAAGTGCTCAACTCTCAACCTCTTGGAGGCTCAGGCCAAGCCTGGCTTGATCTAAGGTGACCCCCTCTGGCCCCTGGCACCCCCCAGCCTGTGTTCCCAGGCTTAGTCTACCCAAGGACTCATGTTCCTTTAGGGCTGCATGGGCCTCGCCTCCTGAGGCACCTGGAACACTGTAGGTGTTCAGGAAATGTCTGTTAGGAGCCTGGATGGATGGAGCAGACCCCAGAGGCTGCCTTTGAAGCTCACGGTCAGATGGAGGAGGCTGATCCAGGCCATTGTCAGCACTGGCCCTCTTGCTCGAGGGACACGCCCTCCTCCTCCTTCCCCATCAAAGTGTTTCAGGTCCGTGGAGAAGGCGGGTGTGCAAGCTGATGAGGTCTCAGCTAAAGCACCCCGACTCCCTTGTTGGGAGAGACTTTCTCTGTCTAATGAGCCCACAAGGTGGCCCCGTCTCTCGACCCCTCCTCACACCCCAAGCCCCATCTTCTGGAGCATCGCTCTAGTGGGTGCTGGTGGCCCTGCCGGGGAATTAACCGATAACTTCTCAGTCAGATCCCTGTGCCGAACCAATAGCAGGAGCTGTGCTTGGTCAGAGCTGGGGCTGTGGTTTCTGGCCATCAACCCCCTCCTGTCTGCCCCAGCCGTGCTCCAGCAGGACCTGAGCTCAGGGCTGAGGTGAGGGGGTCTGATGACAGTCATCCTTCTGAACTCCCCCCTCCCAGACCACTTTCCTGGGCCCTTGGAGCAGTGCCAGCCTTAAATGCAGATGAAGGAGGCAGCCAGCCACCCACACAGCCTGCTAACTTGGTGAGTATTTTTAGAACAACTTCTCCAACATCTCCCATGATGGGAGGGGGAGTGAGGGGGGCTCAAGAGAGGATTTGGGGTTTATAGGGGCCCAGGCCCTATATGAACCTTCTTAGATACAGAGCCCTTCTACCCCATCCTCATGGGTACACCCAGGTCAAGGGCATTTTTTCTCACCCACTCTACAGACGCGGACACTGAGGTTCAGAGAGGTTCCCTACCTTCCAAGTGGTAGAGTCAGGATTTGAACCCAGGAGTTTCTGATTCCAAAGCCCATCTTTAGGCCTGTCTGTCTCCAAGGGGTTGGAAAGCCCCACTATTCTGGTACTTCTGTCAGGATTAGAACAAGCCATGTCCAGGGTCCCTGTGGACACAATGGTCCTTCTGTTGCCCTGGAAGGGGAGGCTGGCCTTCAGAGAGGGAGGCAGGGCCAGTCAGGTGTCCGGAAAGAACCCCAATCTTCAGGACCCTGGACAGGGGTGGGCGTGGCTGAGTCCTGGAGGGACCCCAGTCCGATGATTCTCACTGGACTTGCAACCACAAGGGAAGCGTTTAGGACACGCCCATCCACAGGGTACACCACAGACCAGGTAAATCCGAATCCCTGCGGGGACCAATGCCTGGGTCTCTTTCGCTTTATTTTTGGTCACACAAATGATTCACATGTACCATCACTCTCCGAGGTACAGATCTTGGTAACAATCACAATGACAACGGCGGTAGTACTGTGTGGCACGACGGAGAGAGCCACCACTCTGGTGTCTCCCGACCCGAGACACCGCCACATGTCCTATAAGCCCCCGCGAGCTCCACTCCCCGTTATGAATGGACCGGGATCACCTGCCCTTTCCTGAAAGTGAGGGGCGTCAAGCTGCCCACAAGCACTGGACAGGAGTCTGAGACAGGAGGGGTCCTCACTGCTGCCCCACTGCCCTGCTGTGGCATGGCAGGGGGCTTCTCCCTGCAGACCTCGAGTTCCCCGTCTGGAGCCAGACTGGTGGGACCCAGGGACCGCTGCGGCGTTGTCCAGCTCCGACTCTGGAGGACTAAGGAGGGGGTGACTTGCAAGCGAGTTCTGTACACTGCAGGGTGCTCTGCAGGGACCGGCCTTCCTCCCCTCCCTCTGGCCGTCAGCCCTTCACTGACCCCATAGGCACCTGCCAAACATTCCAACACGCCTGGCGGGAGGGGTCAGGGGCCCCGTGGTGTGGAGGACACCTGGTGCTTCCCAGGAAAAACGAAACAGGAAGCCACGAGGGCAGGCGGGGGCGGAGAGGGAGGCAAGGGGCGGGCAGAGCGCATTCTGCGATGCAGGGCGTTGGGGATCCTTCCACAGTCAGGATCTCCAAAGTGACACATTTGTCAAAATTATGACCCAATTAGGCGCGATAACCGGTGTGCACGACTGCGATGCGTGTAATCGCTGGTAATATCACTTAGCCACGGGCTGCTGCGCGAGGCGGCGCGGCCGCGTGGGGGAGGCGGTGGGGCTAACACTCGGCTGGGGCAGGGGTGGGGAGCCGGCGTGACACCCAAGCACCATTTCTTGTTTTTAGACTGTTTGGCTTGGGTGACATCTGATCGTGGCTCTTTCCTTCACCACCCCAGACCCTGCAGGCTCCCCCTGGCGTCTCCTGGCTCCACTGTCCACATCCACTGGTCAGCTCACTTCCTCCTGGGACCCCCCGCCTCCTGTGTTCAGGTCCTGCTTCACAGCCTCATGCCATGCATCCTTGTCTCCTCCCTAAGCCTTCCCTGACTACCCCCACCACCCCAAGTCAGGACTCTGGTCCATCCTCCAGCCTCATAGTTCGCACCACCACAGGGTGAGTTCCTATGCCTTTCACTTGTGGGGCTGTGATTTGAGGCTGAGTCCTGGCTATGCTCCTGGGTGAGCAGGTGAGGGAAGGTTGGCCTCCGGAGTGAGTCAGGCCCACCCACTGCTGAGTGGTGCCCTCAGGTCCAGCTGTGAGAGGACCCCCTGGCTGGCCAACTGCAGGCCTGGAGCAGGCAGGGTTACCTACCTGGAGGGGGAGGGAGGGAGAGGGTAGAAGCTTGGGCTAGTGCTGTGGGGGCTCCTGGGAGGAGGGAGGCGCTGTCCAGGAGCCCAGACTCATGAGACTCTCCCCTGCCTCAGACATCCTGTCCTCTGCAGCAGGGGTCAGACTGCAGGCATTTTCTGTAACTGGCCAGATAGTAGATATTTTTGGCTTCATGGCCAACGGCGTCTGTGCAGCTACCCGGCTCCGCTATTGTCGCGTGAAAGCAACCACAGACGACGTGTGAACACGACTGTGTTCCAACAGAAGCTTATTTACAAAGGCAGGTGTCTGGCTGCATTTGGGTCCTGGTTCATTCCCTGACACCTGCTCTAAAGAATAAACTCTTCCCAGGGTCAAGTATGGTCTCCCAGGTTCCCTCCACAGTTGTTTTACCCATGAACTTTCTTCCCCAGTTAGAGGCTGGCGCTCCAACTGGCCCCTCTCCTCCCAGACGAAGTGATTCTCTTGGACACACTGACCACATTTCTGAGGCCTGCTTATCGTCTGAGAGGCCTTCAACCTCCATCACCTCCTGGAACAGCAAAGCAGCCTTGGGGAGGTGTCTGATGAGGTCCTGGTTTTCCTTTTTCCAGATGAAGGAATGTGGGTGGGGCTTGCCCAGGGTGGAGCCGGAGCCTGCAGGGGGCCTGGCAGGGATGGGGTCTCTGGCCCCCAGCCCAGAGCCCCCACCCCACTCTGGGCCCAGTGGCCTCCCCTCTAGGCTGGGCCCTCCTGACCCAGCCTTGCCCTGATCCCAAAGACAGATGCAGTGAGGGACACATCCCTTTGCTGGTGGCCAGGTGGTGGAGGGAGGGGGCCTGACAAATGAGTCCTCATTAGCCTGGGGTCAGTTTACAGGTGTTTGAGAAGAGGAGGTTGTTGACAACCTAGAGGAGATTTGAGCCACATGCGCTGGTCTGGAGAGATGCAGCGAGGGATTGGGTGGGGAGCCCAACTGACCTCGTGGGGTTCATGCAGGTCGGCGCCGGCTGGCGTCAGCCCTTTTGTCCTCAGCCTTTTGGGTGGGACAGTCACGGCCCCACTGAACGGATGAACACAGTAAGGCTCCGGGGGTCACTGAACTTGACCCGGTGCAGGTACCTGCCCAGCCCTGAGCCGACCTGCCTGGGCTGCCCCCGAGCAGGCCCCAGCCCCCAGTGCACTGTATCCCCCATGAGGAGACCTGCAAAGACCACTGGGTCTTAGCAGAAAGGGGGTCTGCCACTGACGGCCCCGGGACCCCACCAAGCCCAGCTCATGTGACACACCATCAACGGACCCTGAGGCCCTGCTCCACCTCAGTTTACCCTCTGGATGGAAGGACAGCAACCCCACTCCTAGGCTGCTTAGATGGGCCACGGGGTACAAAACGGCCTTGCCCTGCCTTCCAGTGGATGGGGGATGGGGGAGGCCTGACTGGGGCCTGAGCTGGCGTTTCCCAAGTGGAGAGGCAGGGAAAAGCATGGGCGAGGTTCAGAGGAGAGCAGAAGCGGGCAGTGGTGAGGAGCTGGGTGGTGCTTGTGGGGTGCTTGCTAGTAATGGGGGGTGAGGGCGGTGTCTGAGCTGGGCCCCAGGGCCTCCCCTCCCACGAGTGCCCAGACAGCGGGTGAGAGCTGCGGCCTCCAGCTGGCCTGCCCATTCCCCGGGGCCCACGGGGCCAGCCCAGCCCCAGGGAGCTGTCCAGCCTGGTGTGAAAATGAAGATTGATCATCGCAGGAAGGAGCTGGCTCCCCGAGCCAGACGGGAGTTGCAGGAACCCAGAGCTTCATTATTATTTTAAGTGTTACTCAGCTGCTTTATTGGATTCTCCAAGTCAGGAAAAATTCTGGCGAGATAAGAAGTTGACATTTTCAGAAGCAGCAGCGAGAACTGTGCGGGCGGCGAGGACAGAGCAGCGCCAGCTCGGCCCGAGAACGTCTCCGCCCACAGCCCCGACACCCACAATCACACACGTCCACGCTGACTCAGGGGCCAGGGAGCTTCAGCCAACCCCGGATGGAGAACAAGGATGGCCGGCCATGTGCAGGGAGAGCCAAGCTGATGCCTGCTTCCCTCCTCCCCGCCGCCCCTGTCCCTTCTTCTGTCCTTCCTAGACCACCTACTGTGTGCCAGGCTGTGGTCCAGACTGACCAAGGACACATCCTTTCTCTGGGCTTGCCTCAGTGCAGTGGTGGGGACCAGGACGTCCGTCACTCACAGGGTGGTGTGTGTGAGCAGAGGCACAGGTGGGCACCAGGGAGCACTGGTGTTGGGGCCTGCTGTCAGCCCGTGGGTTCCTCGCTCACCTTCCAGCCCTCTGGCCTAGAGCAGAGCCTGGTGTGGAGCAGATGCTCAGCGAATGTTCGTTAAGTGCAGGCTGAAGAAATGTGCAGGTGGAGGAATAAGCGATTCCAACCAGGAGCCTTGGCTTTGGGTCTCCAGGGCAGCGTGGGTTTTCTCTCCGCAAAGGCAGTGGCTGGACAGAGTCTCTGTGGGATGGCTCCGCTGGTACTGTCCCTAACTGAAGAGTGGGGAGTGGCTGGAGGGCAGAGGAGGAGGACAGAGGCTGGAGGCAGAGGCTGGAGGTGGAGGCTGGAGGTGGAGGCTGGAGGTGGAGGCTAGGGTTCTGAACATCAGGCCACAGCTGGCGCCTGGCCCAGGGTCTGGGACAGAGCAGGTTCGAGACTCCCATTTTGAATGAGAGCATGGATTAAGGAGTACATGAGTGGCATGGTCCTGAGGCTACAGGACCACAGCAGGACAGTGACCCCCATCCAGGGGCCTGGGGGACAGACAGGCCTCAGGTCCATCGGGTGGGGAGCAGAGCGTTTTCAGGAGGCACTGAACCATCCCTGAGCAAACTGGGAGTCCAGACAGCTGTCATTCCTCCTGGGCCTTTCTCCTCCCACAGGCGCATGTGCAGAGGTGAGCAGACTCGCAGATGGAGAGATGCAACAGGGTCTGTCCCCTCGGAGTCGTCCCAGCCCTTCCCCCACCGGCCCTGGAGCCGCCCTGCCCTAGGCCCTCCTCTGCCTGCATCCCAGGCCCCGCCCTCCCTCGAGGGACTCAAAGTCTAACCATGAGAACAAACGCTGTGGCCTGGACCTCTGTGTTAGCTGGAGCCCCCTTGTATGGACGTGGAGACTGGGGGTTCTGGGGGAGCCTGGGGCAGCCGGGGGACAGCAGGGGGGTCTGGGGCGCCCGGACTCCTAGTGCTGCATCACTGCCTCCAGCCCAGCCAGCGCCGAGGGCACGCCTGGGGCGCAGAAGACCCCCGGCTCCGCCATCCTGCGCAGGGGTTGGGGGGAGTGACATCGCGACGTGAATTTCTCCTTGAACGAGGTAAAGGATGCGCGTGTCTGTTTGGTGACGGCGACCGCCGTTACTTTCGTGCCTTTTCCTAAGGGGAGCGGATTCATTCCCTTGATAAACGCGTGTGGAGCCCTCCCCCAGTTCGGGGTCTGGGCTTCACGGGCTGAGTCCTCCTCTGCAGAGAAGTCCTGACAAGCTGTGTCCACGGCCTCCTGGCTGCGCTCTCCCCCCGCCCCGCCCCCGCCGGGCTGCTGCTTCCCGCCCGCAGGGCCCGCGGCCTGGACAGGGCTCCCTGACTCTCTCCGCCTGCTCCAACAGGCTCACCCCACAGCTTCAGGGCCAGATCACTCTAGGGCTCTGTCACTCTGGCCGCGGAAGAGCTGGCCCTGCAGTGAGGGCCGGTCTAGCTGCCTCCCCAGATCCTAAGCTTCTGTGTAAACTGCCCGCCTCCACCTCCCCTCAGGCCTCTCCAGCTTCAGGTCTTCCCTGCCCCTGGGCCTCCCTCCCTGGGGTCCTCCTGACCTGGGGCTCCTCTGCCTACCCTGAAGGCCCTGCCCTCCACCCCTCTCTCTGGTTATAGGTTTGATGTTGGCCGCCCCCAGCAGATCAGCTCCATAAGGGCAGGTCCTTTGGCCTCCTTGGCCACCGGCCCGTGGTGGGCATTCAGAGTGCCGAGTAAGTAAGCGGATTATTTCTAATGGTCACCATGGTCCCATCTGAGAGATGTCACCGTCCCGATATAACAGATGGCAGCACTGAGGCCCCTACAAGGACTTACAACCCTTGAGTGCATGCCCACTTGAGTGCAGAGTAGGGGTCTTGATTACTGTGCCCACTACAAGAGGCTGGTGGGAGTAACACAGTCCTTCCCCTTGCTGGTCCTGAGGTGACAGAGACAAGCACAGGGGCGGGGATGGTTGGGTGAGGTGGGGAGGGCTGGGGTCCCAGCAGGGGGTGACATTGGAAGTGAGTTTGGGGACCTAGGAGGCATCCAGGCAAGTGTAGGAGGCAGAAAGGAGGAGGTGCAGCAAATCTAGGAGGCCTGCATGGAAGAAAGGGCAGGCTTCTCCAGGGAGGGGGTTGGGGAGATCTTGGGGAGGCGTGGTTACTAGTGCCACCGTCATACCATTTTCTGAATCCTTCCCTTAGACCAGACATGAGGCTGACCTGGTGTAAGCGCTATTTGAGTTAATTCTCACAAACCCGGAGGGAGAGCCTGAGGCTCAGCAGGAGTGAGGAGCTCAGAGGGGCCCAGCAGGCGGGGGCTGGACCCTGGGGGCTCTGGTCCCTCCTCCTGGGGGCTCAGGGGGTGCGGATTTCCTGGGATGGCTCTAAGTGGATTTGCCTAAGTCAACGTTCTCAGAGTGTGGGCTGAGTGCTCTGGGGATCCCTGAGATCTCTGCAGAGGCCCCCAAAGTCCTGGGTCTTTCTTCATCAACTTCAATCAAAGATATATTGCAACAGGCTGAAGGCAGGAGTGGAAATGCGATTCCAGTGGCTTCTATTCAGCTGGACACTAAAGAGACTGGCAACCATGTAAGGCCAAGCCTCTCCTCTCACTCATTTTTTTCTCGCTTTGGGAAATACAGTACTTTGTCATACAAATAGGTTACTTGAGTTAACGTGTAACGCATTTATAATTTTAAAAGATGAATTACTATTTTAAGATGTATCATATTTTACTTCGAATATGCTCAGCATTGACAGACTCAGTAAATACACAAATGCTTCCTGGGGGCCCACTGAGTTTTAAGAGTGTGAAGGGGACCCACTACCACGAAGCAGGAGGGGGTGGGGTGGCCCCATGGAGACTGTGCCCCCTTCTCTGTGGAGGATGAGAGTCCCTGAGCCCAGCCTCCTCCCCAGAGGTGCCTCTGTTGGGTGGGAAGCAGGGCCGGGCAGGGAGTCCAGCCGGGGCGGCGGTGGGCAGGCCCCTCCCTCCCCGCCTGCAGACTGCCCTGGACAGCCCGAGAGCCCAGGGGGCCTGCCTGCCGTCACTGTGAGCAGGCCGGTCTCCCCACTGGGTCTTCCGACGTGCTCCTCTCTTGGCGGAACATGAAGCCTGGGCCTGGGCAGGACTCAAGGCCTGGGCCTGCCCCACCCCCACCCCCCGTGTGACCTTGACTGAACCACGCTGCCTCTCTCTGGAGTGAGCCCCATGACTGGAGCACCAGGGGCTCACACACAGACTCAACGGTGAGCCAGGCAGACCACTGTGGAACTCAGAGTCTGGGAGGGGCAGATGGAGGGGGCAATTGTGCTGAAATGTGATGAGGCAGGGGAGCGCGGTGGGGCGGGGAGCACTGGGTGCCCACAGCGAAGGGGCCATGGTGAGGGGTGGGCCGAGAGGCAAGGGAGGGAGTCCAGGCAGTCCCAGCCCCTGTCCTGGCCCCCACTACACCTAGGCTCCCCCTGTCCAGCCCCGGGAATCACAATCTGCAGGATGCTGCCCCTCTGGAGGGTTAGGAAGGGAGGGGTCCTCCCAGCAGGGCCGGGAGCCCAGGAGAGGGGGAGGCTCGCTCCTGCTGCTGAGAGCTGCAGAGATACTCTCCCCGGATACTGACAGCACAGCCTTCAGGGATTTTTAACACCATGGCTCCATGGGGACGCTGTGACGTCTGCCGTCACTAAGGAACTCGGCATCTACGGAGGCTGGTGTGGGAGGGATCTCCCCAGCCGTCCATCTGCTCTTCCCTGCAGCAGCTCGCTCACTCCTTCACTGACTCACCCACTGCAGCCCTCTCCATCTGCACACCCGTTCATTCACTCCACCAACCACCTACCTGTCCCTTTGGTTATTCATTCACCCACCTGCCTACCTGCTGGTCGACTTTATCATCCAACAAGACTTAGTAAGCATCTAAATGTGAAAGGCCAAGTGTCCAGGGAGACAATGACTTGAACTTGTTGTCTGCCTGCAGGGAGACTGAAAGCCAGTAGAGAGAATGATGATGATGATGATGTTGATGATAGTGACGATGGTGACAACGATGGTGGTGAAGATGAAGCTGATGATGGTGCTGATGATGGTGTTGTTATGGTGATGGTGACAATGATGGTGACGATGATGTTGGTGATGAAGACGGTGTCAGTGATGATGGTGATGTTGCTGATAGCAATAGTAATTAACATTTTTGAGCCCATAATATCTGCCAGATAATGTTCTAAGTCCCCTACATACGTTAGCTCACTTATCCTCAAAATAGGTCTATGAGGGAGGTACTATTAAAGCCCCATTTTATAAGTGAGGAAACAGAGGCATGGCGAGGTTGAATAATATGCCAAGGTCACAGACACTAGATGGCTGAGATGTTTTACTCTCCGGGACTGTGGGAAGGAGGTTACCTGGCTGACCTACAAGCCAGGGCAGCAGGGGTCTTGGTGGACGTGTGGGCAACCCAGCATGCTTTCATGGAGGGAGAGAGGTCAGCTCTGCCTGGGGCTATCAGGGAAGGCTTCCCAGAGGAGATGGCATGTAGCTGGGCCTTGAAGACTGAATAAGAAATTGGTAGGAAGAGGAGAATGGAAGGAAGAAAATAGAGGAAGATAAGGCACAGGGTGTGAAATGGGTGTTGAGGGAGCAGCTGGGGGGTTGATGGGTGATGAGTCCAGAGAAAGTAGGGGGAGATTTGAAAGTTGGGGCATTGCACTCTTCGAAGCCTGTGAGTGTCCCGCTGAGGGTCTTGTGAGCAGGGAGCAGGGAGTGAGCTGGCATGGGGATGCAGCATCAAGAGAAACCCAGCATTCCAAGCTGCCAGCACAGGGGCTGGGCAAGCCCTCACTTGACCAGATGCATAACTGGTGGGAAGGGCTTACACAGATGGTACCAGCAGAATGTCCAGGAAGTGCTGTGCTCCAACTCTGCATCAGGTAGGCTGCCTGGAGAGGGGCCGGTGGTGGGGCCGGAGTCAGGGATGAGACGAGGAGGATCCCAGCAAGAAGCCTGGCTGTGGCCAGTGGCCAGCTGGGCTCTGAGGGGGCAGAGCCCTGCCCCAAGGTGAAGTGAGTGCCAGTCAGAAGCTCCAGAGGGTTACGTGTGAGCTGGGGTCACAGTGCAGACCCTCCAGGATGGTACGGAGAGAGGCCGGGTGGGGCAGGGGATGGTCACTGTGCCAGGCGCTGGACTCAGGTGGGCGTGGTGCGCCAGGCAGCACTGCTAGCGTCAGGGACCAGCTGCACTGTGCACGCAAGAGATCTCTGGTGCAAGCGGGGAGTGCTGGCTCCTGGTGCCTCGAGACCGGCTACAGCACCCCCTGGCCTTGGCTTTCTCATCCTAATATAAGGGTCACCCAGACTCACATTCAGGCCGCCTTGGGGCTGGGGGAGGATCAGGGCTGCTGGTCATGATGTGTGAGCAGCTTCTTCCTTTACAGGGGGATTATGACACTGGGGTTTTTGGGGGTGTGGACACACTGGCTTCCTCTTGACCCCTGCAGTCTCGGATTTTTCCAGGCCTCAGTTTGCCCATCTGTTAAGTGGGGGGCTTTACCCCAGGTTGCGATTCTTTTGGACGCAGACAGAGAGGGAGATGTGGTTTCCACTGTACAGATGAGCAAAACCCTTCATCCCAGAACCACAAGTAGCCTGGTCTGGGAGGCAGGAGACCTGAATCCACTCCAAGCTCACACCACTAGGCTCAGAGAGGAGTGCTGAGAAGGTGCATTAAAAATGATCTGTGGCTCCCCAAACAGAAGGGAATATTGACACGGTTATTTTTAGCATTATTAAAATAAGTCTGTTTTGCTCTTTTTCTGCACTCCTCTCCCCGGCTCAATCTTCACTTCCAGATTGAATGTGTGTACGTGTGTCCAGGCTAAGGCGCCAGGGGAGCCACCACTGCAATCAAAATGTTAATGAGACCCTGATTGTGTCTCTCGGTGCCTGCCTCCTCCATCCCTCCGCCTTCCCCAAATGTCGCTGGGTCTTTGTGGCGCTCTGGGGAGTGGCACCCGTGTTCTTTGAAAATGAGACCTCAGCTTAACGCTCCATGGAAACAGCCCTTGGGATGCTTGGAGAGCTTGGGGATATGGAGAAATGGGCTTGGCCAGTGATCTTGGCTTTCTTCTTTCCTCCTGGTGCTCCTCCAGCTCAGACTCAGGCCAGTCCACTGTTTTGGGCAGAATCATGAAACTACTGTCCATGGTGTTGGCCCCATCTTGCCCACGGCCAGGCTTCCCCAGACACTTGATGGTCAAAGCCGACTGGGGATGGCTGGAACCTCCTAGCTCAGATGGAGGGCGGGGGCCCCACTGGGAAGGCAGTGTGGTTAGGGGGAGATGACTATGTTCTCAGGAAGATGCTGGATTTAATAGGCTCTGTCATTCTGAGCTGTGTGATCTGGGGCAAGTTGCATGGCCTTTCTGATCTTCCTTTACTTCTGTGAACTTAGAACGATGGAATATTCTCCCATCCTGGAGTTTCAAACTCTGAGACAGTGTGTCAAGTCCCTTGCTCTCGTGGATGGTCAACCGTGATCGACAGTGTTTTGTTAAGCCAAACGGTTGCAGACCCTGGATTCCACCTCTGCTGCCTGGAGGGCTGGGTGACTCCCCCCACCTCCTTCTCAGCCACCTCCCCCCGGGGTGCTTGGATCTCCTCACACCCAGCAACTTTAAGGGGGCCCTTGGGACCCTGCTCCAGCTGAGCCAGTGCTGTTCTGATTGGCTGGCGTCTGTGCAGTGCTGGCTGTCAACACTGAGGCTTATTGCCCAGACCAACGGAGAGCCAGTCTGGGATGCTGAGAGCTCTAAAAGTTTCTCCTCTGGGCTCAGGGGCAAACATCAGCCCTGCTCTGGATCCTGGAGCCACCCAGGACAAACCTGGAGTCAGGGTCATGGGTTGGCAGGATTGGGGTTCCCTAGGCCTGGGTTCACCCCTGCACCAGGCACTGACCCCCCTTTTTTCCTGGCTCGCCCTGTGATTCCTGCCAAGAGCAAGTAAGCCAGCCTCTCCACCAACCCACTTGCCTGTCTCTGTCCCATCAAGTCCCACACCAGACCTTCCCAAGTCCTGCTCCCGCTGATGTCCTCCTGGGCGCCCACTGGCTCCAGGCTGACAGGTCCGGGCCTCCCGTCCTTGCTCACTCCAGCCACACCAAGGCTCTCCTCTCCAGTTCACTCTGGATGCCCACCCCACCCTGCCTCTCTCCAGGCCCTTTCTCCTTTCCCTCCCCAGTAACGGCTCCCTTTCTGTCTTAGAATGTCCCCCTGGGCACCTCCGAGCTCTCTCAGCCCTGCACGTAGCCCTGTTGGCCGGAGAGCTCCTATGTGCCCACCTGTACCTATGAGTGACGGTCCCTGGGCTGACTCCCTCCCCACTGCCCGCTGGAGTCTTCCTGCTCCTCTGGAGGGGGTCTCTCTCCATGGTCTGATGTCCTTCATCACGTGGAGCCCAAAGCCATCTTCATGAACACAGCCGGGCATGTTCACCCGAGAGGACTCGCTCGTCCATCACAGAATCGGCAGGGGATTCATCCTTCTGGTCCTCGACTTCTCAGTTGCTCAGGCCTAAGTGGTTCTCACGAGCTTCAGGCCCAGCGGGAGAAGGACAGCCGGGAGACAGGGCCACGTCCTGCTGTGACTGCTCTGTCTCTGCAGGGGCTCGGGGCGGGGACTTTGGCACGCTCCAGGGAACAGCTGGGTCAGCCCATCTCCTTATTTCCTTCCTGCGGTGTGACCCATCAGGGAGCCGGGACAGCAGCACTGGCCCTGCAGGAGCTCAGGGACCACTCGCTGCCACTGCTGTCCTCCAGGCGACCAGGTTCCCACCCCTGTCATCCTCCTCTGTCCTCTGGGCATGGGTCCCCTGACCACCTCGCTGGAATGAACACATCCCCACCCCCACCCTCAGGATCCTGGCCTTGCTTCCCCAAGTCTGATCCTCAGACACAGAAAGGAGGTTCACTTCCACGCCAGGAGGGGATTGTGTCCCACAGGGAGCTGCACTCTGTACCTTCAGAGGTTCTCTGCCTCCAAACTGGTGACCCTCACTTTGTAGCTCTCTGAAGTCCAGACTTAGATGCCAAGAGCCTTGCTCATAACAGACACTGTTAAAAATTTAACACGTCTGGAAGCGGCCCCCACACTTCTCCGAGCCTGGGCCCTGCTCACGCGTTTGTTCTGGGGTCCTTGGTCCTGGTGACATGTGACTGGGAAGGTGAGGAGGTGAGAGATCTCACCTGCCTTCCCCGCTGCTGGCTCGACACTCAACAGGCCTTAACGCGTCCCCTCTGTCCAGGTGCTCAGGCCAGAGACTCCATCCGCAAAGCCCGTGGGCCCGTCTCCACGCCTCCGGACCGGACACCTCCCGGGCCTCTGAGTGCCACCAGGCACTCCTGCTCCCTCCCGGGTCACTTCGCTGGCCCCTCGGGCTCTCGCCCCCAGCCCTCCTTCCACCAGCGCCCTGGGAGGCTGCGACTCCCTCGGGTCGCTCCTTGGCCACGCCCACTTCCGGAGAGGGCGGGCTCTGTCTGGAGCACGTGACTGTTCGGCTCGCCAAAGATGGCGGCGCCCAGAGCGGAAGAGTGGAAGGTGCTGGTGGGAGTCGCCAACAGCCGGATGTTCAGTCCATCCGGCCCTGCATCCCTCCCTGGGGGTAACAGTCAGACATGGCGGTATGGAGCCCGAGGGTCCTGGCCGTGCTGCTCCCCTCCCCTCGGCCCAGTCACCTGCCTTGGCCACCCACTTCCTCTCTGAGCCTCAGCCCTAGCACTGCGCCCGGCACATAGTAGGTGTTCTCTAAATACCTCCTGAGGGTGTGGACCCAGGAATGACGGGGCAGAAGGTAGAGGCCCCTCTTGCCTCCTCACCTTGGTGGACCTCTGGGATGTCTGAGTCATGTGTCACCAGCCCGGAAGACTGGAATAAAGGAAAAGACAGAGAGACCCTCAGGTCAGCTCTCAAGGTGACCGTGAGCAGTAAGGAGAAGCCAGAACCCAGAGAGGATGGAAACAAACATTTATGGCATATGTGATGCAGGCCTGGCAGGGAGCTGGAGGCTCAGAGAAGATGAGGGGCCGGCCTGAGGCTGCACCGCTGGAAGGAGGAAGGAGGTAGAGACCAGCTGACTTTCTGAGCCCCACCGTGATTCAGGCACCGGCCCCGCCCATTTCTCGTTCCACCTCTGGGCTTGGTCTCCGTGGAGTCTGGTCACAACCTCTGGGGACCCTTCTCCAGGAGCGACACATCCCTGTTCTGAAAAGGGTCCTTTTCAGCCCCTCATAGGTGTCTTCACTGGGGGCAGGTGCTATGTCCAGCCCTCACCATGGGAAGCTTAAGGATGAGAGATGCTCCGTGGATGGACCTTAATATGCTAACGTGCCCTTTTCTCCAATTCAGTCATCCATCGAGCTCCTACTCCAGGCGGGGCTTCACGGCCAGGCCTGCTGCTTATGAGGCATGTGTGACATTCTGCAGACTGTCCCCTTCAGGGTAAAAGACAGTTATTTCCCACGCCCCAGCACCAGCCCTGCCTTGAGCACCTTAAGCCCAGGCTTTGGCGCATAGGAGGGACCCTGGAAGTAGCCCTTTAATTGACTAGAATGGAAAGAAGTGGTCTCATTTCTCCAAGGCGTTGCCATGGTGACTTCTCTCTCACTGCCCTCTTTCTCCCAGCCTCCAGGGAACAGTGTTCCCCTGAATGAGCTCTCCAGGTGGCGCAAGGGTCTCTGCTGTCACTGGGAGGATGCCTCTCACCCTTTGGGGACCCCAACCCACCAAATGAGTGCCTGACTCAGGTGAACAGGTGGGTTCCCCACAGCCTCATCCCCAGTGGGACAGAGCCCCCTGGGGAGCTGCGTCTTCCTGCTCCCTCGGGATCACACCTCTTCACAGGGGGTCCCTGAAAGCCTGAAAGTGCCCAGGAGGTTGCGAGCAGCTGACAGGGATTCCAGAGCCACAGACAGAAATGGGTGGCCCAGCAAAGCCAACCTGGCCCTTCTGAGAGAGAGTGGCTCGGCTGGCTGGGACACAGACCCAGGACTCCGAGCGTGCCTCGTACCAACCCTTTGACATCTAGCCATAACCAAGAGGCCAGTCCAGGGTACTCAGCGTCACTTCTCGAACCCACGAGTGTAAGTGCAGGTGTGTGTGCCTAGTGTGCTTGTGTCTGAGTGTGCTCTGGGAGTGCAACGAGGTCCCTGTTGCTTGGAAACACTGCTCTTTGGTGGGGTTTGCAAGGCAGGGGCCATGTCTCATGGTCTGCAAAGGCTGGTGGGCACACAGGTGAAGGCGGGAGAAGGGAACCAGCCTTCGGCATCTTGGATGCTCAGTGAGGCGTTCTCAGCCAGATGTGTGTGTGCTGGGCACGGGGGCTCCGTCGGGGGGCAGGCAGGCTGGCCCACTGACACCAGATCCCAGGTCTGGAGGAGGCAGATGCCACACAGCTTATGATCTAATTCCACTGCCCTGTGGGGGCCCCTGTGTGTGGGTGTCAGAGTGGGTGGGCCAGCGTGGGCAGGTGACCTTGAGCCCAGATGCCCTGGGGACCAGGGACCAGCTCTGGCCTGACTACTCTCCTGCAACCCTGGCTTTCTTCAGTCCAGTCACCGATGTCAGAAACCAGCAGCCTTGCTTACGGCGGCTGCCACTCTTCGGTGTGTCCCCCGTCTCAACAGCCTGTGTTGCAGGTGCTCCAGGCAGGGCCTGCACCATCTCCCCTCCGCTGCCTCCACGCGTGGGGAGAGGCTGTGGGGACCCTCCCAGCCAGCACGGCTCCGCCTGCAGCCCCCTCGGCGCCAGCCTGCGCCTGGCCTTGCCCTGGGGGCTGAGCTTAGCCCTCATGGGCTTTTCTGAAATCCTGCTGCTCCCTCCCCAACCCCGGGGTGGAGGGAGGACTCGGGTGCAGACGAAGCCCCAGTAGCAGGTGTGTGGGAGGCCCCTTCTCTCCTGCAGGGGCGCAGGCGGCTGGGGCGGCCCTGGGCACAGGGGGCTGCCAGGCACCAGGCACGTGAGCCCAACCTGAGTCTCTGGGCAAGCCGGCCTCGCTCTGGCCTGTCTCCCCGTCTGCAGGATGGGGGTGGGCAGTGCGGACGACCCCAGGCCCCGGCCCCGACTCTGCCCCAGGCCGGCCCAGCCCTGCTGTCTCACTCCAAAGCCAGCAAGGAAAGGGGGCCCCCGGGACTAGAGTCTCAATGGTGAGTGAGCTGTGAGATCATGAAGTGTAACATACAGGGGGTCTGGGTCTTTTGGGGAAGGGGGTGGGGAGGTAATTAGGTTTCTTTCTTTACTTTAATTTTTTTTCTTTTACTGGAGGTACTGGGGATTGAATCCAGGACCTCGTGCCTGCTAAGCATGCGCTCTACCACTCAGCTATACCCTCCCTGCAAAAACAGGACACCCGGGAGGGTCACGCCGCTCAGCCCGCTGCCCTCATACATGAGGCATCCGATGTTCAGGAAGGTGTCCTGGAGTGAACAGAATTACGTTGTTGGGTGAAGAACCTGTATATGTGGGCCGGCAGGCGAGCCTGGGCGACAGTGTTGCACATGCGTTTGTCCATTGCTGGCCATTCCCCAGCCCTGGGCTACCTGGGCCCAGTCTCACCACAGTCTGGGGGACCTGAGGGGGCTGCCTGACAGGAAGGAGCCGGTCTTTCCGCCCCTAGCCCTAGTTGTTGCCGCTTCAGTGTCAAAGCAGGAGGCAGAGCTGCTTTTTAGCTGTGCGGCCTTGGGCAAGTTACTTCACCTCTCTGTGTCTGTTACCTCATCTCCGAGGCCTCTGATTGCACCTGTATTGGGGGGCTGTGGGTGTGGACTGGGAGGAAACGGAGGCCAGGGGCTCAGGGTTGCAGAGCCAGGTGCGCGGGGCTTGTCCCCAGTCTGAGGGGGGGCCGGCCTCGGTGTCCCCATCTGGGTAGTCAAGAACCCAGATGCCCCCCCGCACTGCTGTGCGGGACTGTAGGTGGGAACCCTGGGCCTTGGTGACCCTTGGGGTCTTAGCGCCACTGGGAGCTGTTGTCAGTTCTCGGCCCCTGTGTCCGTCCGAGCTTGGGTCCTGACCACGTCCTCTGCTCACGGAGAAGCCCGCCTCCCGCCCGCCGCCGCATGGAGGCAGAGGGCAGAGTTGCTTACATTAACTTCCAAGAGCCCCGTCGTTCTCCGAAGATGTTTCCTAACTCATTCCGGAACACAGACGGATGATTTTTAATAAAGCAGCCTTTTCGGGCCTGAATCACTGTAACTGCAGACGTGAGGGCAGATTTACTCCCCACCGGCCTCCCTGCCGGCCTTCCCGCCGGCCTCCCCGCCACCGCAGGCAGCCTTCTTGTTTAGAAGACAATTTGTTGCTTTGGGTTGTTTGGGATTTTTTTAAGCAGAGGTCTGAGCTTGGGTTTCCATTCACCCAGGGCAGCAGGGGCAGGTGGTAGGGAGCTGGCAGCCCCCACACCCCATCTGGTGGCAGGAGGGAAGGGCCCCTGACCAGGCAACAGGGTCCCAGCTGTGCCATTGTCTCCTGCTGGGCCTGGGTCCACGGGCCGGGCCAGCCTTCCCTGCCCTCAGCGGGCCTCACAGAGGCCCTGACCCATGCCAGCCACAGCCTCTCTCTGTGCTTAGACTACAGGGTTCTCTGTTCCAGGGGCAGAGCAGCTTGGGTTCCGAGCACACAAAATCAAGCCTTGTCATCACCAAAGCTTCTGAGGTCACGTGGCCCCTGCCTCAGCTTCCCAGCTGGTCCTTCAGTTCTCCCTTCAGCTGAAGCCAGCCTTTTAGCTGGGGCCCTGGCCCTGCTGTGAATCCACTGACATGCTAAGGCCTCGGGCAAGTCACCTCTGGTATGTGGGCCTCAGTTTTCTGATCTATAAAGTGGGTCCACCTTCATTTTCCCAGCCCGACTCCAGCAGGACTGGCATGGCGACCCAAGGAGCACATGTTCCATGTTCCCAGGACACAGGTGAGGAGACGATGGCCCAGGATGACAGGTGCACTGACTACTGAGGGGACTAGAGTCCAAGCATGGGATCTTTTACTGTAGCCCTGTTTTGCAGACCTACTAATCATTGGTGGTACCATTGGGATCTCAGGGTGCCCAGGGTGCTGTGAGCTCCCCTCCTCACGGCTGCTCCCTGGGGAACTCTGACATGAACGTCTTCCTCCTCAGATCAAGCAGAAAGCTGCCCCCTTCGCCTCCCCCCGAGGGGCTGCCACCAATCAGGTCACTGCCTCTGAGGCCCTCAGGACACGGCTGTTCTTCTGGATATGCCCAGGCCAGCAGTCTGTCCATCTGCTCCATTTCTGGGCTCCAGGCCTAGAGAGGAGAGCCAGCCAGCCCAAGCTCCTCCACTGGCCTGCCTGCCGGGACCCTCACCTCTGATGGCTCCCGATTCCACCCTCTGTCCCGGCCCTGCGGGACCACTGCGTGCCCCTCACCCTCCCCAGCTCCCCCAGGCTTGGCCACTGTGTCCCTGCTCTGCCTGACTGATGCAGGTGTCATTGCCTGTTGGCTGTGTGTTCTACCGAGAGGCCATGTCAGGGGGACATAGAGATCTGCTGTTTGAACCTCAGTCTCCTTGCTAGACGAGTAGAAAAGTGCCAGCACCAGCCGTGGTGACAGCCGGTGTTTCCTGAGCTCTCGTGGAGCGCCGTGGTCCCCCGTCTCCATCCCCTGTGGCCTGGCCGCCCTGTGTCTCACTCCTCATGGGAACACTGGGGAGGGTGCAGGAAGGGAGCCTGTGGATACCGTGGGGAGGACGGAGGGAGGCACCGCAGGCCTGACGCTTGGCAGGACTCGGTAAACGCTGATTCCAGCACCGATTTGAGAGCATCCATATTACTGGCCCCGTTTTAGGATCCTGGAGGCTGAGACCTTAAAGGGAGCTACCACCCTGCCCAAAGCCACCAGCGATTTGGGGCCCAGGACCCGACAGCCAGAGGTGCCCTTTCTGCTGCACCCTGTGGTGCCTCCTGGTCACTGACGGGGCCGCACCGATGCGAGGTGGGGGAGGGCTGAGAGGCTGGGTGCGGGAGGCGTGGGGGGGCCCGCCCCCTCCCTCCCTCCCTCCGTACCCCGCTTTGTTAACCATCATCTTTCAATGATCCCCCGTATTTCCTGCCCCCTCTGTCTCCCAGGCTGGGCCAGTTTGGGGACCCCCGTGCTCACGATGCTGTTGCGGTAGGGGGAGAACTCAGGTCTGGGACTGCGCATCTGTGTTCTGGCCCCTCGTCTCCAGGCTGTGAGGACCCCTCCACCCGACCCACAGGTGGGCTCGCAGTGGGGAAGGGGCTTTTGCGGCGGGTGGCCAGCAAGATGTCTGGGCACGTGGGAAAGGGTAGCCTGTCCAGGGGAGGTCAGAGACTCGCACCCAAGGTCAGAGTTCCCGCTGCTCAGGCCAGAACTCCCGAGAGCCAGCAGGCGGGGCCTGCTCCTGCCAGGACACCCCTCTGTGTGCGTGCCCCGGCTCTAACCACACCTTTGGTCCTTGTTCCTTGCGTCTTCTGCCTGCTTGTCAACCCCGAGAGGCCCAAGGCTGGCTGTGTCCAGCCTTCACACACGAGGCAGGCCTGTGCAAGGCAGTCGTGATCTGATGGCTTCCTCTGAGCAGCTCTGCGTGTGAATCCCTCTGCTCACTAAGGGTGCACGGAGGTGGCTCTCTGAAGGTCACACAGCTAGTTTCACAGGCCCTTGGGGGTGCACCCTGGCTTTACCCCAATTTGACAAGGTGGGGAGGCTAGAGACCAGAGAGGTGAAGTGATTTGCCACCAGGGATGGGGTCCCCTTCCTCTCGTCTCCCCCTCAGGCAGGGTGGTCCTGCCTCCTCGTCCTCCCGCTGGCCTCCCCGTCCCTGCCGGTGCAGTACTGTCTCCAGCTCCCAGGGGGCGCTGCTTGCCCGCGGCTGGCTTCCTGCCGCCGCCTGGTGCTGCGTGTTTCCCAATCAATAGAAGACGCTCAGTCCCGAGACGGCGCTACCAGCGTCTTCGCACATCTGCATCGGAAAGAGGCCAAATGAGAAGTCTTTTCCTGTTGGGGGAAAAAACGCGAAAGGAGAAAGGGAGACTTTGCCTGACAGATTAGAAAATTTTCCACTTCCCAGCGTTTGAACGAAGTATTTGTGTTTCTCGTGCCCAATTACCCAGGCTGCGAAAGGCGCGTGGCCGCGGCGCCCAGCGCAGTGATCCTGGCGGGGCGTCTGCGGGGATTTACGGGCGAGGCGGCAGGTGCCAACGCAGGCCTGCCAGACCGGGGTCCGTGCGGCCCGCCTTCCACTCAGGCTTGACCTTGGAAAAGCCACGGGGCCCTCGAGTCGACATCACAAGGACGCTGAGAAGGCCAAAACGTTTCATCGGACGCATGGAGCACCTACAAATAAAACGGATGAATATTTTTACGCCCGTTTGGAGAGGTCACGGTGCTTTTGAAGTCTGACGTCCTAGGCGGCCCTGGGAAGTGGGGAGGAGCCGTACCCTGGGGCGGGGGACCGAGAGGTCACGGGTGAGGGAGTGTGCAGGGCCACCCGGAAGCCAGCAGCAGGAAGGGGCCCAGCCCCGACCCCAGCTGCCTGCCCTGGATCTTGGACGGGCTGTGCTGGGAGCCTGGGGCCAGTCGCAGAGTGCCTGCGGGTGAGGGGGCTGGGCCTACCTCCCGGGCCTGGGGGCGGGGGGCCTGGGGTGCAGCCGAGGATGTTTGTTGTGGAGGAGACTCGTGCTGGGCCTAAGTTGATGCCCAGCTGGTAGGAAATCACAGGGACCCCCGTCTGTTGAGCCGCTGATCTGAATCCAAGAAAATGTGAAGTGATCGCCCTGGGAGACATGGGCTTCCAAGGCCTGGGGAGCTGGGCCCCAAGGTTTCCTCCAGCCTGGGAACCTGAAAGGGTTGGAGAGACGCTGGCTTCTGGGAGAGTCCTTTCTTAACCTCAGGTGTTCAAAATGGAGCTCCTGCCTCCACCTCCAGCCTGTTCCTCCCATGGTACCTCCCCCCACTGTCACAAGGGTTCAGTGCCCTCCTCCCCACCCCTCTCTCAGCCGTCACCTGGGACAGTCCTTCTTGGCACCTCCTTGCTGACTCTCCCCACCTGTTCTAGCCACCACCAGGTCCTGCCAACTCTGCGCTGTGACCTCTCGCTGTGCCCCTTCTCTGTGTCCCAGTGGCTGCCGCCCCAGCCCCATTGATCCCCCTGCTGCCACTCTCTGCCCTGTGCAATGGCCAAGGTCATCTTTTAAAAATGCAAATCTGAGCGAATCACTCCCTTATGAAATTGCAGAGCCCACATCGTGACTCCAGGCCATGCGCGGTGCACGTCCCGCACCATCGCTGCTGCGTTTGCCTTGGTGCAGTTTGCTCCCATCACACGGCATGCGGCGGGGGGCGCTCTCTGCTGCTGTGTTTATTCATTCCTGCGCCCCGAGGTGTGACGGCTCCTGGCATGGACTAGGTGCTCATTAATACTTGCTGACTGATGAATGAGCTGGCATTTGGCAAGGGGGTTGGGGGAGCCTTCAGCCAGGAATTGCTGAACGGAGGAGAGCTTGCTGAGAGTGGAGGAGGCAGCAAGGGCAGAGGTGGAGGAGGGAAGGGTCCACATGTGTGGACATGTGTGGAGGACCACAGGGCAGACGAGCAGGAGGATGGCGCTGAGTCCCTGAGGGTCTGGCGTGCACACAGGGCAGGAGCGTGGCCCAGCAGCAGGCTCTGGGGTGGCCTGAAGGGTTTATCCCCTGAGAGCTCTCTTCCAAGATAGGACTGGCTTCAAAGCCCTGAGCCTGGGAAGAGGCTCCTGGGGCTCAGCTCTGCCTCTCCAGGCAGTGTGGCCGTGGGCAAGTCACCCAGCGTCTCCGTGTCCTAAACTTCATCAGTAAACAGTCATAATACCCCTACTGGAGTGGATGTGAGGGCATGGTGGCCGGCCATGCTGGAGCTGTGCCTGGCACAGAGTCAGCTCTCCTGGTCTGTGTTTCAGAGAGCTGCCTCCAGAGCTTCAGGGAGGAGGGGGACTGGAGGCAGGGAGGCCAGGCTGAGGCTGAGTCCATCATCCAAGCAAGGGCTCAGCCAGGCAGTGACCGGGACAGAAAGGAGGGGGGTGAGTCCCAGAGGTGCTCTGCTCTCCTGGAATGAAGGGGTGTGGACATTTCCCTGAATACCTGCCCCACCTTTCAAGATGGTTGGCCATGTGGCAACTGCCTTGGGTGGTACTATTCCCAGGAGGCTGTGCGGGGGGTGGAGTGGGGCTGACAGCGGGCCATAGCCCACCTCCTGTCCTATGCAGACCCCCGGCTCTGCCCCCAGGGCCATGCCTCTCCCAGCTGCAGTCTCCCCCTAACCCACTCCCACCCAGGCCCATCGCCCTGCCTGCACTTTGCCAGTCCAGCAGGCCCCAGGCCATTTTGGGTGGTCAGCTTTGCTTTGCATGATTCTGCTGAGCCTGGATGTCACGGGTGAGCCAGGGACCCTAGGGCTTCTCTCTTTAGGACCCCCCGGGGCCTTGGGAGCCAGCTGTGGGATCCCTGTCTCCTCAGCTGCGTTTGTCAGCACTGCAAGGCTGTGTGTGTCCAGAAGAGTGCGGAAGACCCCCAGCCCTGCGCGCAGGCGCGCACACAGGGCTGTCCTCTCTGGGGGACTCGCAGCTGGAGTCAGCGCCACCTACCAACCCTACCCAAACAGGGAGGGGCTCCGAAACAAGTGACTCACCTTGCGGAAGAGAAGTGAGCTTCTAGAGGCTTTCAACAAGGCGGAAGTTATCTCATCTGGGGGTGTCTCCTCAACCTGCAAGCAACCGCGGCCCAGGAGACCTCAGTGGCTCCACTGGGGACTAGTGAGGCTGGGAGCTTTCTAGCTGTGGGGGCATCTTGCAGCCTCCCGGCGGCAGCGCAGGAACCAGAGGCCTGCTTCCCGCAGCGTCCTTCTGGGCTCTCCCCTTGCCCACTCCCCGCTGTCTTCCCTCTCTTTTCCCTGCCCAAATCAGCCAGCCCAGGAGTCTGGGGCCCCAGAGTGACCTTGAAGCAGCCGGCTGGGAGGCTGCGACTCTGAGCTGAAGTGGCTCCCTGCTCCTCCTCCTTTTCCATTCCTCGTCTCCCTCCTCCTCCTCTTCCTTCCTCTCCTCTTCCTCTGCCTCCTCCTCCAGCTGAGAGCCCCAGATCTGTGCGTTTCCTTGGGGAGTGACTCACACGTTTGCCTCCCACCTGCATTGCCAGCTTCCCAAATCTTCATTCAAAAGGGTCGTTGCAAGCAGATTTCCAAAGGAGGCGGCCTGGGGATGTGACAGGCAGCCAGGAGTGCTCCCTGTGGGCAGCGGCAGGGAGCCTGGCTTGGCTCTCCACTGACAATGGACAGAATCCAATCCTGCCTTCCAATCCTAATGTTTAGTTTGACCTGGGGCTGGTTCCCTCACCTTGCTGGGCTCCTCTCCCCACACACAAGATGCACAGGCTGAGCAGGAACCCCGCTGCCCTGTTCTGTTCACCCAGAGTGTCCTGCTTTCCTCCCACTCTCTCTTTTGAACTGGGTGCCTCCTTTAGTTTCAGGGAAAACCACCTCCAGAGGGCAGAGCAGTGGAGCTGGGTTAGACCCCTGGGGGGGGTGCTGTGGGGTCAGGTGGACAACGGGGCTGCAGAGCTCCTCGGGCTCTGGTCAATGCAGGACACCATGTTTGGGGGGCCCACCTGCTCCTGTTTTCCTTCCCCTACTCTCCCCCACTGACTCAGGGGAAATTAATGACCTCTCCTGGAACACTTGACCCAGGCCGCAGCCAACCAGGGCAGCACATTCCCATGGTTGCAGGGATTGGCTGAGGGATGGGCACATGACCCAGTGAGAGCCAATGAAAGGCAAGGAACTTTGGCTGAGCCTGGGAGGCAGGCACGCTGGTCCTCCCCTTCCAGCATGGGGCCAGGAGCTCTGCCCGCAGCACCTCCTCGGAGCAGGCGCAGCCTTCCCGGACCAGCCGGGGACCCAGGCAGGCAGGGCTGCATTTTTAGTTGCTGCTCGTTCAGCATCTCCTGCTGCACAGCTGCAAAGCTTTTGCACGTATGATCTCATTTAAATCTCGCAACAACATTGCAGGGAAGGTATTAGCACCTTGTCCTACAGGATGAGGAAACATTTAAGAGGAGAAGTTATTTGCCCGTCACATGCCAGGGTGAAGGCGCCTCAGCCTGACCCAAGCCTCGTGGCCTCCGCCTGACGCCAGCTGTACTCACCCCCCGACCCCGAGCCAGAGTCACACCCACATCTCACGGGGGGGGGGGGACGCAGTGCGGGCTGCAGGACCCCAGCCCTGCTCCCTCTGCCCTCCACCCACTTGACACACAACCGCACAGGCTTTGGGACGAATGCAGTTACTTGGAAATGCCACTTGTCACTCCATTGCTGGGGAAGTGCCTTGGGCCGGATTCAGTGCATATTTCTGGACTGGGATTAGATTCCATGGCAGCTCCTGGATGCCAACCAGTTTGGAGGGAAACACTCTGCTCTGTGATGAGATGTCTCCAGATGGCTCTTGGCGGCCCCAGAGGCTGCCAGCAGGGCCAGGAGGCTAGTCTCTGGGTTCTAGAGAGCGTCTCTGCTCGTGCCTGGCACAGGGGGGAGCTGTGGGTCAGGCTCCTGGAGCAGGGGACAGCTTCCCATCCACAGCCCAGTGCTTCCCATCTCCTGGGTGGGAAAAGTGAGGCCAGGAGAGGTGGGATTTCCTTCTTCAGGTCAAATCGAACACCACTGAGTGCCTTCCTGAGCCCACGGGGCTCTCTGGAGGCTCCTGCCCTTGGCGACACGCCTGTCTCCCATCGCTTTCAGGGCCCTGAAGTCACCGCACTCATCCAACCACTCGGCCTTTTCCCCTCCTGGGATGCACTTCCTTACCACTTCCCGGGCAGAGCCCTCCTCTCAGACCTCCCTGCAGTGCCCCTTCCTGCGGGAGGCCTGCTCCCCTCCCACCCAGGCTGCCCCGGCGGCTCCCTCTGGCCCCTGCCCCTCCTGCCATACAGCCGAGATGGGCCTGTGTCTTTCGTCACCTGATCAGCGCCTCTCCCGCTGACTGGGAGGAAGCTGCTTGGAGGCAGAGATCGGATCTGTCTTGTTCACCCGCAGCTTCCCAGCAGCCCACTTGGAGCAGGTGCTCCATGAATACTATTGAACAAACGAATAACGTTGTGGATGAAGGGGGAGGGGCTGGGGCCTCGGAGGCTTCTGGGAGGCCTCTCGGCACCCGGGCTCACAGAGCTTCTCGAGGCTGAGTCCCGGGGGCTGCAGCTCCCCGTCTCCTTCACGGGGGTCCCACTGGCCTTTCCAGCACCTGCTCTTGTCAGAAGCGCTGTGCCCGGCTGTGGCCCACGGCGCTGCCCTGAGATGCATTAGACGGCCGGCTGAGAGCTGTGGGGCCCTTCCCTGCCCCATCTCCACTCTGCTTGCCGTCCTGGGGGAGGCAGGCAGCCGTCAGCGACACGAGGCAGGTCGAGGGCTCAGGCAGGGGTTGGCGGCTGCACAGACGGTAGATGGGCTAGGAGGGGCGGTGGAAAGTGACAGGCTGGCTCAGTGGGGCTGCGGGAGGGAGAGGGCCTTCCCGCCAGCCACGTGGACAAGGACGCTGAAGTGTGGAGAAGGAGGAACAAGCCCCCAGATGAGAATGCATAGGCAAGGCTGGAGGTGTGAGAGCACACGGCCTCCTTGTGGGCAGGTGAAGAGGGGGCATGAGGAGCAGACGGTGGGGGTCGGAGCAGACCCGTGTGACTGGGTGGAAGTTTGGGGAGTGGCTTGAGTGGAAGGTGGGGCAGCGAAGATGACTCAGAGCTAGAGAGGAGGCGAGGCTCCCCCAGAGCACCTGCCTCCATTGTCCGGGCCTCTGGACTTTGGGTGCCACATGCAGTGCAGCACTGGGTACTGAGGCAGCACTGGCTCACACACCCTGCCCCCGTGTCCTCACTGGTCACTCAGAGGTGACACTGTCCACTTCACCATCCAGCACGGATGAAGCGGGATGGCCAGGGTCACAGTGCAGAGCCCTGGTCCGAGGGCTGCAGGGTTTGCCATGGGTCTTTGGGGACAGTGCCTTTCTGCTGAGCTGAGGCATCTTCTTCCGATGCAGGACAAGGAGGATGGAGGCCTGAAGAAGTGGCCCGGGGCCTCCCTCTGCCACCAAGCGGCTGCCAGTCCTTGGAAAAGTCACAGCACCACTCTGGTATTGGTTTTCTTGCCTGTCAGCTCGGGGGGTGAGATTTCCAAGCCCTCTACCACCCCTCCCCACCCTGCCAGGGGGCACAGAGCTGAGGGTGTCCACCCAGGGACTGTGGCAGACCCTGAGCAGCCCCCAGCTCCCGCACTGCAGCCCAGCCCTCCCGGGAGGCTGGTGGTGAGGCGGTGGGGACAGCCACCACATTCTGGTGGGATTATGTTCCTCTCTCAACTTAACTTCATTACAAAGCCTATGTCTGATCCTCTTACAGCATCCGTGGAGGGAGAGGGGTTGGAAGGCGAGGCAGGAGCCGACGGTGCTGAGCTGCCCCCCTTGGGGAAGTGGGACACAGAGATTTACATATTTATGAGATCTTTTCCATTTTGCCCAGGCCCTGTGTGCACTAGGAAATGTCACATCTTGTTTCAAGCTGGGAATCTGTGCTCCAGGAGTGACAGCTCAAGCTGCCACCAAGGCCTCACCGGTACCTGGAGGGGACGAAGAGCCCTGGACCGGGCTCCTGTCCCAGATCTGCAGTGACCTGCTGTGCACCCGTGGGCAGGGCACTTGACCTCTCTGGCCTCAGTTCCCCATGTGTAAAATTAAGATGGATACCTTTGGGAAGCAGCTTCTGGCACAGCCCCGACGACCTCCCCAGCCCCCAGTATTCACATACGCGTGTCCTCTCTTTCTGAGTGCAGACGGGCCCAGGGGCTTGTTTCTAAGCAATAGAAAATGGCAGAAGTGATGGGCAGGCCCTTCCAGGACTGGGCACGAAGACCATGACTCCATCTGTTCACAGCCTCTCTTGCCCTCTTGGTCGCTCACTAGGATGGAGCCAGCTGCCACACTGGGGCCCCATGTCCAAGTCCACGAGGAGTTGCATCCTGCCATCAGTCATGTGAGGGCCTGGAGGCAAGCTGACCACAGCCTCAGTGGACTTCTAGACTGCAGCCTGGGGGAGACCTGGAACATTCAACCCAGCAGAGGCACAGCCAGACCCTGGTCCCTGAATCCGTGTTTTGGGCTAAGCTGTTACGCAACTGCAGGTAACTGATACAGTGTCCTTCTCCAAGGGTTACCTGGTGACTGATGTGAGGTGTGTGAGTGTGCAGAGCACAGCACTCATGCTTAGCAGGTGCTCAGAAGTGGTGCTGGGTGGGTCCGGGAGTTGCGTGAGGGTGCATCTAGGTCATCTTCCATCTCCAGACCTCGCAGGGGCCCGGCACACAACAGGGGCCTGCTCAGTCCCAGGAACACAGCCGGCACGTGGCCCGCAGATTGCATCAGCACAGCCCCGGAAGCGTACTGGATGCGCGGCACCCACAGGTCTTGGTAGCTTGGCTTCCTGATGGAGTCCTGCACCCATGGTGGGTGCTGGGCCCCTGAGCCTCTCCTGGTGGCTGGCGCCAGCCCCTCCCGCTGCTGTCTCAGCGGGCTCCTCTTCCCATCATCCACCCAGCTTCTCAAGGGCCTTCACATTTCTGCTTGTAAAATGGGGGAGGAGAGCCAACCCCCACAAGCCAGCTCCTGCCTGCACTTTTGCATTTGGAGGCCATGCACTGTGTCCTGGCTTCTGGTACCAAGCCTGGAACACAGCAGCCATGGGGGAAATATTTGGGGCAAGGCTACATGAGCAACTGGTCTAGAATCAGAGTCAGAACCCAGGTGCTTTGATCTGAAGGTGAATAAAGAGTTTCCCCCAAATATTCTCGCTCTCCTGTCGTTGCCTGAAATGACTTCCTCTACGGTCTCTCCTGGGTTTAAGACACCAGACTCCCCTGTTCAAAAAGCAAGTGTGTTCACTGGATTTGGCTGACACCTCCCGCCCCTCCTGCCATTAGTAACACAGCGAACACTGGAATCTTGTCGGGGCAGCCTGGTGGAAAGGAAGGCCCTTGGGCGGACACTGAGGCGCGGGCTCGGGGAGGTTTGCAGAGACCAGAAAATGCCCCCAGGAGGCAGGCCAGTCTCTGGTCTCTTCCCCCCGCTTGTGGGCAAGGGGGTGGGGGCTCGCCCTCAGCCTGGAGGAGACCCGGGTCCCCGTGCCCATGACAGTTGCCCGACGGAGCTTCCTGAGGCGAGAGCGTCCTCTCCCTGCGCCGCCGGCCACAGCAGACGTGGCCCGGGAGGCTGCGGGCCTTGGGATGTGGGCGGTGGGGCTGGAGAACTGCGCTGCAGTTTCACTCACTTCCTCTTACTTTCAGTTTCCACGTAAGTGGCCACCCGTGGCGGGGGCTCTGTGCCGGGCATCGTAGGTCTGGAATGAGGAACCGTGAGCAAACCGGGTCCGCTCGGTGTTCATGTCTGCGATCACATCTTTCCAAGAACACTAAAAATAACCTTTAAAAAGAGAAATAATGCCGAGGGGAGATGACTCTCCCTGGGCTGTGAGGAGCTGGGGAGGAGCTGCAGGAGCTTCCAATCCATCGGAGAGATCTCGCCGTCTGTCCAGGAGAACTTGCTGGAGGGGAAAGAAAATTCTTGACTCACCCCTATTTTTAACAGTGTTTATCTCCAGATCTGGGAGCTGCCAAGGCGTAAATTGACCACGAGCGCACTCCTCTGCCCTGTCTTCTGTCTGTGGCCATCCGTGCTGCCCCAGATCCACGGTGGAGAACCTTTCTGGCGGCAAACAGAACTGGATCATAAGGCAGACTGTCACCTTTGTACACTGAGCAGACATCCGCTGGTGGCCTGGGCCCCAAACACTTGTTGCTGTCATGTTACCGGTTTCACCATTGCCCACAGCTGCTCCATCCCCATGGACCAGGCTGTAGGGCACCACGTCCCAAACCAAGATACTCCCATGCCATTCACACCACCGGTGCCACCGCCATCATCACCCTCACCTTTGTCACTGTGGTGCCCCGACCCACTCCCCTCAAGTCACCGCACTCAGCCTGAGCACACTGGTCAGGCACGGGCACCACACAGAGGGGTCACGGGGAGCTCCCGGGAACAATCTACACACCCCCGGGGGCCTCTCCAGAACCAGGGTGTGTCCTTTGGCTTCCAGTCCTTCTGAGGCTCAATCCTGACCCGTGCAGTTGGAGGACAGGTGCAGGTTCACCTGCTGGGATGCTCGGGGGCTGAATGAGACTGTGTGCAGCCCTAACCCAGCACCTGGGACTCAGTAAATGCCTGGCAATCCGTGGTATTAGCAACGGAAGTGGTGGGAGAAATTAGCAAAATTATTAGGTGCTTTACACACATATAGCGCTTCCTTTAATTTTCAGAATAACCATATGGGGGGCTCTAATAATCCCCACTTTACAACAGTGAGAAAGCCGGCCACAAAGGCCGGAATAAGCGGCTCAGGACCTCAAGGCCCTGGAGGGGCAGCGCTGGGCACACATTAGAACCAACAAGTGAATGAAAGTCCGGCCCAGACCCTGGGGCTTGGCCAGTCAGCCTTGAGCTCCAGGGGGGCCTGACCCCAGGGGAAGCCAGGCGGCCTGGTGGCTCCTTGAGTCCTATCCGCGGGTCTGGAGAGCGTCGGGCTGATGGCGGAGCCTGGCGTTGGAGCCAGGCTGGGCGGACCCCCGCTCCACCGCTGCGGGGCTGCCCCCCGGGAGTTCCACGCTCTGCCGCTGTTTCCCCCGTCGGGTCTTCCTCCACTGGGAGGCGGCAGGAGGGGCCTGCCTCGTGGTCAGCAAGGGCAACGATGGCCACGAGGACGACCCCTACACAGTGCCACCCGAGGGGCAGCGGCAGGGCGACCACCAGAGCTGGAGAGCACCTGGTGTCCAGCTCAGAGAGGCCACGTGCCCACCCAGGCCGCACAGCCGGTGGGCAGCACAAGTCCTGCGGGTCTGGAAACTGATGGATGGTTCCTTTCCAGGGCGGGTGGGAGGGACAAGACCCACGTGCAGCCCGGGGATGGGAAGATGACCAGCCTCCAAGCCAAGGGCCCAGACCCAGGCCCGGGAGGGGTCAGGCTCAGCACCAGCTTTTCCCGGTCGATGCGCATCACCCACGATGTCCTGCGGTCCCTGTGGGTGACCAGGTGTCCTCCCCACCCCAAAGCCCCAGGCCAGCATCCATGTGAGTGACCTCATGGCCTCCTCTGAGTGGTGTGGACAGGCGCTCCAGGCTTGAGACGGGCGTCTCTGTGGGCCTGCGGGGGCCCGGGGCTGTTGGGGTCAGGAGGGGTCCCTTTTCCATCTGCGAGGCTTTTCTGAGATGCTCCCCTCCCACCCCCGTCCCCTGCAGGCAGCCCTCGGGACAGCAGTGGTTGTGATTTAGGGGCTGTTTGCCCCACACAGGTGCTGCCCTAGGCCCTGGCCCTGTGAGCTGCATCTTTCCTCCCCCATTCCCCCTGGTCAGGCACTTGTTACCACAAATGGGTAAACCGAGGCACGGGGAGGCCAAATGGCTCTGGTACATGGTCCTTTTGCTGCTCCCGGCTCCTGGTGGCTCATGCCAGCCCTGTGCTCAGGGGACCGGCTCATTTCACCCTCATATCTCCTCTGCCTCCTCAAGAAGAAGATGCTGTTCTTACAAAGCAGGGACTCACCCAAGCTGCAGAGTTGGGGAGTGGGGACCCGGATTCGCACCTGGAGGTCTGGCTCTGGTGCCAGCCTCTCACCCTACGTGCACCTGCTCACACAAGACCCTTTGGCCCCCAGAGGGCCTGGAGGGCATGGGACAAGGATCCACTTGGACTGAGGGCTTGTAAGGCCTGGGGCAGAGGGGTCCTGGACCTGGTCACGCCCTGGAGTTAGGGTTGGGTTGGGGTTAAGGTCTGATGGGAGGCAAGCCCATTACCAAATAGCTTCTGCAAGAGTCAAGTTCTTGCCCTGAAGGGTAGAGAAGCTCTGGGCCCGCTGCTGCCTGGGGTCCTCGACCCCGGCTCAGTCCTGACCCAGTGACCCTGTAGTGTGTGGAGGCAACCCCAAGAAGGCTTCTGCGATGGAGGAAGGAGCTCCTCCCCTTGGTCTCCGTTCCCCAGGTTGCGGTGGCCGGGAGGCTGATGAGAAACGCACTTCAGACCCCTCCTCCAGGTCCCAGGAGCCCTGGGCTCTGCCATCGGGGCTTTAGGAGAAGCTCCCGCAGCGGTTCCCTCTGACTGCTCCTGGGCGTTGTCTTTACCCTTCTCAAGCCCCCTCCTCTCTCCTAAAGGCTGCCCGTCCGGCTGCAAGCCGGGAACCAGGTGTCTGAGTGCAGGTGGAATCACTGGGGTGGTGGGGGTGGCAGCCGCAGCCGCAGGCAGCTTCCTGAGCAGGATGCAGGGGACAGGGCGGGACCTGAGGACCCGGCCTCTGGAACAGTGATGTGGAGACTTTGCTCCTGAGCGAGTCCTCCCCAGAGTCCCAGCCCCAGAAATGCTGGCCCTTTAATGCATAATTGCTGGTTTCCTGCCTGCCGACCATTCAGAGGAGGGAAGAGAAAAGCTCCTTCACTTGATCTCGGGAAGGCGGCAGCCGCGCTCAGCTTCCCCACGGGCAGCAGCCTTTTCTGAAGTCACAGCACCGGGCAGCAGTTAGACCCCGGCCTGCGGATCAACTGCAGGTGCTGAAGAGCTCGCAGCGATCGATCGGGCAGCTCGCTTCCTGGAGGAAAGCCCCACGGGCGGCAAGGGGGCGCACCTCTCTGCGGAGCAGGCTGGGGCTCTGGCAGGAGGGGATCTCCAGCCTGGGGCTGTGGTCTTTGCCTCGGGTCTCCACCCTCCTGCCCTTCCGTCCTCTCTGGAGCTTTGGGGGTTTTGGATGCAGCCAATGTGTGGCTCCAGACTCACATCCGCAGCCCTCCATGCCTGCTTCTGCCTCCGTGGCCTGCCCGCATTTGGGACAGTGTGTCCGTGAGAGTTCCTGACTGTCACCCCTCCCAGCCCCCCTCCTTCCCGCCCCTGCCCATCTGGACGTGCAGCTGAGCTCAGGCTCCGGCTCCGACTTGAGTGCCATCTTTGGCAGCGAGCTTCCTTTCACTCCACTCCGGGTCTTTGGCAGACCCTGCCCCCCTCAGAGACTCACGCCGCACCTGGGACTTAATGGCCTCACTGCGGTCTCTGCCCCCTCCAGGGGGCCCTCAGTCCGCAGTGCCTGTCATGCCCAGCATGGCCCCCAGACTCCTGCAGACTCTGCTCACCCTGGACCCACCCTGTGCCCTTGACCTTCCTCTGTACTCCAGCCGCCTCAGCCTGTTCCCAGAGCCTACGGGGCTCATGCCTGCTGGGGCTTTGGGATGCTTTCCCCCTGGATCTCAGCACAAAGGCCACCATCACCGATGCCCTTGCGCCCCACCACTAGCCTGTGCCACTGACATCCCCCTCCCCAACATCTCTCGTCTCTCCCTGAATGTCACCCTCTCCTTTTTACTTCCTTCTCTCCACGAGGGTCTGGAGGATGGGGACTGTCACCTCATTCCCAGCTGGAGAGAGAGCCCCGGTGCAGTGAGTGCTCATCCAGGAGTATGTTTGACAGTGTTGAGGGTGCAGGGGACATGGATGTGCCATCCTGGCCTCTGGCGGATCCTCCCCACCAGCCAACCCACCTCTTATTCAGGACCTTCTGCTCCCAGGGCGAGACCTCCCTCTCTGTGGTGCCTGACTGCCCAGGGTTCTCCCCAGGATGCCCACTGGTGTCCAGGCAGGAAGGTGGACCCCTCCCAGGGGAATGGCCAAACACAGAGGGGAGACATGTGGGGATGGCATGTTGAGGGGCGTGTGTGATCTGTGTGCTGGGACGGGGCATGTGTGGGCAGCCGAGGGTCCAAAAATGAGACTGAGTCAGGAAGGATCTTGTCCTGACAGCCCCTGCTGAGGACTGTCACATGTTTGTTCATTAAGGTCACTTACAAAGATTCTGCTCTATGCTGGGGCTCTGCTGGGGCCCCGGATCCAGCCATGAATAAGGCATAGTCTCCCTCCTCACCCCCATCAAGGGAGACAGAGGAAGAGCAACAGTGACCTGGGTGTGCATGGTGAACTGAGGACCTGCAGATCACAGGCACTGGGCAGGCTTCCTGGAGGAGGTGACACCCACTCGAGCCTTAAAAGACAAGGTGGGGATGGGGTTCTGGCAGGAGCAGAAGCACAGGCAAGGAACAGGGAGGGGTTCGGCTGGTGAGAGGCCATGGGAAGAGGCAGGGTGGGGTTGAAGGTGGGCAGGCATCGGTCACAGTGGGCTTCATGCACTGGCTTGCACGCAGCGGCTGAAGAAATAAGTTAAATCTCTTTTAGGAAAAGAAAGGCAAAAGAGTGAATAGAGGTGAAACCACAGGTGCACTGGACTCAGTTCAAAAACAAGCAGCGGGGGCTGGCCCCTCAGTTCCCACAGGTAAATGGCACTAAAGGTCTCCATGGGACAGCAGGACCCGGCCTGCCTCTGGGCTTGAGGCCAGGGCCCCCTCCCCACACCTCCCCATCTGGAAAAAAGCAGCGGCAAACCAACAAAACAAGCCCAGTGTGGCCCCCCGGGCCATGGACGGGCCAAGGGAGGCGAGTAGCTGGAGGGATGCCGAGAGGGGCTTTCCAAGGAGCCCAGCCTCAGAGTCTGCGAGGCGACCTGAGGGGCAGGAGCCCCGCTGCTGTCCTGAGGTCTGGCTCTGTGATGCTGGGAGGGGTGGTGGCGGGATGGGAGGAAGCTCCCAGAAATCCAGGTGCAGAGAGAATAAGAGAGAGAAAGAGGAAAGTAAAGCAAACAAGACCCCTGCTCCTCTCCACAAGTCTGCAAGGCAAATCCTGAAACACACAGAGAATGTGATACTCAGAAAGGCTGCTCAAGCTGGAGTGAGCCGGGCAAGTGCAGACAGGAGTGCTGCCCGCCTAGAAGGAGGCGGTAGGGAGCGGGGCCAGAGAGAGCAAAGAGGGGGGTGCTGGGGGGACTTGGGGGGCTCGGGACTGAGGAGGGGAGGGAAGGAGGCCGTGCGGGCCCCCAGGCGTCCGGCTGCTGAGAGAGGCAGTGAGCAAGGTCCAGGGCTGAGTGGGAGGAGGTGGGGTTGGTTTTCGCTCCCGGGGACACCTTTCTGCCTGACATTTCCTTCAGGTGGGGACACCTGAATGGTATTGAGACACTGGGGAAAGTAACTGAGCACACCATTTAGCCATGTCTCAGGGCCGCTGTCCTTTGTCCCTCCCCGCAGCGAGGCTTGGCTGGTGGCCTTGCGGCTGGGAGGTCTGCGGCAGAGCGGCGCCGCCTGCAGTGGGGACGGCCCCACGTGCTCTCGCACGCCTCACCCCCGACTCCTCTTCTCGCAGCAGTAAAAGCGATAGTTTGGCCTCTGTAAAGAAAAGTAACTAAAAATATCAACAACGGGAATGTGAATTCATGCCAGGTAAAATGAATTTTATAGAACAGTCTGAGGAAGACTTTGAAATAAGCATGTTAATTTACTTAAAGAGAGTAATGAAGGTACAATTTTTGTCAAGAAAGAGTAAGAAATTATGGAGGGAGGTGCGGAAAAGAAGCAAGACCAAATGGTTATGTGCAACAAAATAAAAAACTGGATGTGTTAGAAAAAGAAGCAAGACACATCAAAAATGAAGTGCAATAGATGACACAAACCTCAGAGGGGACATAATGAAAGACGGAATTAATTAAACCGATGCCTGTGCTGATGAGTTCACCCATGACGCATCATAGAGAGATGAAAAGACAAGTGAGGAAGAAGAGTCAGTCGGGCTGATGGAAAGGTGGAAACATTCCGCTGGACAAGATAGTAAAGGAGCAATTTTTGACCAGGTAATGGCTGAGAATTTTCCAAAAATGAACAACCACATTAGCCTTCATATTAGAATTGCCCTCAGAGAGCCTGAGCCAGGTAACTAAGGTGCCCTGTCTGTGGCCCGTCATCATGATAATTAAGAACATAAATGATAGGCAGGCAGTCTTCAACGACGCCAGAAGACTTCTGCTTCCAACAAAGAAGGAATAATGGGGCCAGATTCACCCTCCCACATGAAAAAAGCCCTAAATTGCAAATAATACAAAGCAGTGGTTTTCATTACATTGGGCATCAGTCAGTGAGAATCAGTGGCCCCTGTGAGGAGAGCCCTACACCTGCCCCAGTCTCCAGGTCACACGAGAGGAAGGGGGCTGGGACAGACCCTGGTGGTCTCCCCCAGCTGAGGGACAGAGAAGCTGGGGGAGAGGCCCCAAGGCAGAGTGCCAGGGAGGAGCACCTGCACGGAGAGGGACGTCTAGGGCGCTGCAGAGGGTCCCTTCGGGCGTTCAGCCAAGTACTGATCAGCCCATATTCAAGGAAGCTAACCGAGGCTGGGGAAGAGGCACCCGGAAGGATTAGATGAACCAGTGCCTGACATTTACGTGGTTCAGCCTGGAAGACTTCATGATTCATGGTACGTCGGGTAGAGTACGCAGGAGGATCTAACCTCAAGCTTGGAGGATAATTAGTCAGAGACTGAGGACTTCTTTGATCCTGTCCAATAAAATTTAAAAAACAAGACCTGAAAATATCAAACTGTTTCCAAGTAACTTAACTGCAGCCCAGAACAAAGATCAAAACAATTTGTAAGAATATAACAAATCTGCCACCCAACAAAATGAAATTCACAGTGTCTGACATCCAATAAAAAATTACCAAGCATGAAGCAAAGGAGGAAAATACAGCCCATAGTGAGGAGAGAAAAATGAACTGAAATCGTTCTAGGACTCATATGTTAGAATTAGAAGACAGGACATGAATCTATAATTCAAAATTAAGTAGGAGTAGAAAGAGCAAATATAAGTATTAATAAGAGAAACAAACATGTAAGTAGAGGTGTAGAAGATAGAAACATGGAACTCAAATCAAACTTCTAAATATGAAAACTTCAATGTGTGAGATAAAACGTACTGGATGAAATTAATGGCAAATTTAACCTGCAGAAGAAAAGATTAGTGAATGTGAAGATGTAGCAATAGAAACTGTTCAAAATGAAAGTAAGAAAGAAAGGAGAATTTTTTTTAGATATAAAAAAAAATCAAGTGCATTGTGGAGTGAATGGCCTAATATGTATGTAATTGAAAACCCTAGAAGGGAGGAACAGTGAAAACTCTGAAGAAATGATTATTAAAAAAAAATTCTAAATTGATGAAATCTACAAACCCTGAACTCCAAGAAGCTCAACCAATGTCAAGCACAAAAGTTTAGAAAAATGACACCGAGGTCCATCACAATCATATTGCTCAAAAGCCATGAAAGAAACAAAGCTCAAAAGCAGCTAGACAGGGGGAAAGACAGGCTACAAATGAGGAACTACAAGTGGGAACACAGCTGATTTTTTGTTGCAAATAAAGGAGGTGGGAAGGCAATGGAGCAACCTCTTCACAACACTGGAGAAAACACCATCAACCTAGAATTTCGTCTCCAGCCAATTTATCTTCCAAAAATGGACATGAAATAAAGACTTCTTTAGACATTAAAAAACCTAGAAGTATTTATCACCAGCAGATTTGCGCTACAACAGACATTAAAGAAAGCCCTCAGACAGAAAGCAGGTGGTACAAGGTGGAAATGTGAACCCACAGACGTGAAGAGCTCAGAATAGGCAACTGCCTGAATAAGTGTGCAAGAGTCTTCTTCTTCTTATTTAAACATCTTTGAAAAAACTGAACACAGAGACAAAAATAATAACAACAGCTACTTACACAGATTATGGGGTCTATGACAAAGTGAAATACATGGCACGACTAGCACAAAGGCTGGGGCGATCGGAAGGGAAGCAGGCTGTTGTAAGGGCTTTGCTCTGTATGCGAAGTGGGTGCAGTATCGCTCGAAGGCAGCCCTTGGTAAGTTAAAGGTATAAATGGGAAATCCTAGAGCAACCACTGAAATAACAAAACAAAGGCTTATAGCTGGTAAGCCAACAAAGGGTGTGAAGTAGAATCATAAGAATTCAGTTAAAAGAAAACAAGGCAGAGGAAAAAGGAATGGTGAACAAAAAGGACAATCAAAAAACAAATAGAAAAATACTAGGTTTAATCTTAACCATATGAATAACCACATCAAATGGGAGAAGGAGGGGTGAAGAGGCAGAGCACAGAGGGTTTCTGGAGCAGTGAAACAACTGAGTGACACTCTAACGGTGGATTGTAATGGTAGATACAGGGCATTCTACATTTGTCAAAACCTATAGAATGTACAAAGCCCAGAGAGACTCCTAATGTAAATGACTGTCTTTAGTTAATAACAATGTATCAATATTTGATATTCAATGTATCAATTGCATGTGTGAATTGTAACAAATGTACCACACTGATGCAAAGTGTTAGTAATAGGGGAAAATGTGCTATAAGAAATTGAGGGAGTACCTGGGAGCTCTCTATGCTCCCTGCTCAATTGTTCTGTAAAACTGCCCTATTAATTTAAAAAACTGAAGTGGCTTTACTAATGTGAGGTGAACTAGATTTCAGGGAAAACAATATTACCAGGAACAAATAAAGTCATTTCATAATGATGAAAGGGCCAGATCATCAAGAGAATGTGATCCTAAATGTTTATGCACCTGATAGTAGAGCTTCAAAATTCATAAAAGCTTTAAAGAGAGATAAGGAAATTTACAATTACAGCCGGGAGTTTTAATATGCCTCTCTCAGTGAGTGATGGAACAAGTAGACAGCAAAATGCTAAGTATATCGAAGATCTGAACAGCACTGGCAACCAGCTTGATTTAATCAACATTTATGGAACCCTCCACCACCAACAGAATCCACTTTATTTTCAAGGGCATATGAAACACTTACCAAGCTAGATCATATTCTAGGCCATGAAACAATTCGCAATACATTAAAAGGATTCAAGTCATATAAAATATATTCTCTGCCCACAGAGGAGTTACACTGAAAATCAATAACAGAAAGATAGATGAAATATCTCTAAATATTAAAAACTTAAATGACACTTATAAAGTATGCATGGGTCAAAGGGAAAACTAAAAGAGAAATTAGAAAGTATTTTGAACCAAATTAACATGAAAATACACCACCCCGGAACTTCCAGTTTGCCGAGGAAGCAGTACTTAGGAGGCAGCGCATACAGTAAGCGCCTGAGCTAGACACAGGAAAGACCTGGGCTGACGCCTGCAGCTCCCACCTCAGGAGACGAGAAGGAGAAGGACAAATTGAGCCCAAAGCAAGCAGAAGTGAAACGATAAGCATCAGATTGAAAAAAATCAACGAAACATAAAAGATAAAAATAAAAGAGAAAATCAAAAGCTTGTTCTTAGAGAAGATGGATAAAATTTAGAAACTTCGGATCAGACTAATTAGAAAAAAATGAGAGAAGGCAAAGACTACACCTGGGTTTTAAAAGGTAACTCTACTAGAGATCCCACAGATACTAAAACAGGAATGAAGGGATGTCATGAGCCAAGAAATAATTGGAAACTGAATTTCAAGATACCATTTCTAATGGCATCAAAATTATGAAATACTTAGGAACGAATCTGATAAAAGACACAAAACACCACACAGTTGATCCTTGAGCAACATGGGGGTTAAGGGTGCCGACCCACCTCCAGTTGAAAAATCCATGCTTAACTTTACAGTTGGCCCTCTGTATCCACGGTTCCGCATCCATGGATTCAACCAACAGTGGACTGTGTAGTACTGTAGTATGTATTTATTGGGAAAAATCTGCATATCAGTGGACCCTCATAGCTCAAACCTGTGTTGTTCAAGGGTCAACTCTATATTGAGAAAGTGTAAAACATTGCTGAATGAAATAAGAGATCTAAATAGAGATACATCCTGTTCATATGTCAGAAAACTCAATATTGTTAAGGTTTTATTCCTCTCAGAATCGATCTGTAGATTTAATGCAACCCCAATCAAAATCTAAGCAGTTTTTTTTTTTAAAGAAATTGATTAAACAATTCTAAAATTCAAATGGGAATGTAGAGACTTAAGAGCAACCAAAACTACTTACAAAAAAGAAGAACGCTGGATCACTAGTATTTCATGTTTTGCGTAGGCACCGCGGGCGCTGAGGCAGCGTGGCACTCGCACAGTTAGGCACGTGGGCCAGCGGGACAGAACGGACAGCGCAAGCAGACCCGTGCACTCACGGGCTAGCGGTTTTCACACAAAGTTACAAAAGCAGCCTCGCGGGAAAAGCGCGGTCTTCGTAACACATGGCGCTGGAACAATCAGACATCCCTATGCCAAAGAGAAAAAGGAAACCCAGTCTATGCTTCGTATCGTTTATAAAAATGAGCCAAAAATGAGTTGTAGGCCTAACCATGAAGCGGAGCCACACAATGTTTAAAGGAAAACACAGGGGGAAGAAAACCTGTGTAACCTTACATTGGGCGAAGATGTCTCAGCCATAACATGAACAACATAATTAAAAAAGCCAAATCGAAGTGCATCAAAATTTTAAACATCTGTTCTTTCAAAAACATTGTTAAGGGAATGAAAACAAAAGCCACAGACGGGAAGAAATGATTTCTATACCTGACAAAGGACCGTCCACCAGAATACATGAAGAACTCTCAGAACTCAACACTAAGAACACAAACAACACAATAAAGATGGGCAAGAGATTCGAACAGCCACCTGAACGAAGATAAACGGATGGCCCACATGCGCATGGGAGGACGCCCCGGACCGCCGGTCGCTAGGAGGGCGTAACTCGCACCCTCAGTCAGCTCTGCGCGCACGGCCGCTAGGACGGCTGCAGTGAGAAAGGAGCGCCGCGTCAGGGGTTGGCGAGGGCGTGGAGGGACTGGAACCCTCGTGCTGCTGGTGAGGATGCAAACGGGTACAGCCGCTTTGGACCCACAGTTTGGTGTCTCCTAAAAGTTAAGCATCACACCTACCATGTAACCCAGCCAGTCTCCCTAAGAGAAAAGACACTGTGTGACTCAGAAAGACACGCATGTGAGTGTTCACAGAAGCTTTGCTTGTGGAAGCCCAAAGCTGACAGCAGCCCAGCTGTCCATCAACACAGGGATGGTGCACGAGGGGTGGTGCATTCCACCCACTCACTGGAATACGACTGAGCAGTTAGCAGGAATGAACTATTGACACAAGCAACAGCATGGACAAATCTCAAAGTAATCATCCCGTGGGGGAGAAGCCAGACATGAAGGAATGCTGAGACCTCCCTACCCTGCTCACTGACGGGAGGTGGTGGTTTCAATGTGCATAATCGACAGAATATTAGCGTCTAGAACACAAAGAACAACTGCATGTCGATAAGAAAAAGACAGAAAAACCTTGTAGGAAAACGGTAAAGAGTTTGACTAGCCAGTTCACCGAAGAGGAAACAAAATGGCAAATAAATATATAAAAGTAAGTTCAGTCTTGCTGTTACTCAGGGGAAATGGCAACTAATTCAAAGGCATCATTTCCACCCAGCAGGTCGACAAAAACTAGGAGTCAGTGGCAGCAAGTAGCTTGAGGATGTGGGACAAGGGGTCTCTGACCTGCGGCCCGGGGGAGGGTCCTGGCACTGCCACGCTGGGGAACAAGTATGTCAGTGACGGTGCTCTTGGTCTGCACCCAGCAATGCTGCTTCTAGAATATTCCTCATGACAGGCACAGAGAGGTGTACAGGAGCGCTCCCTGCAGAGCCCTGCAGCGCCCTGCAGTGATGCTGCAGCCAGCCTGCCTGTCCGTCCACAGGGGGCTGGTCCACAGACTGTACGTAGTCAGTAAAGGCCCTGCTGTAGGACAGCCAACAATGTGAACTAGAGCCGCTGTCATCCATGCAGATAACTCTCAAAAAAGCACGCTGAGTGAGGACGTCCAGCTGCGGTGTGGTGCACGGTGTCACACACTGTTTATGTAAAGTTTAAAGCCCTACAAAGGAACGCTATATATGGTTTATGGGAACATAAAAATGCAGTAAAAATAGACAATGCTAGCGAACGGTAAACCTCCCCTTCTGGCCAGTGGTTGTCTCTGGAAGAGGATGGAGTGAAATGGAAATGGGGAGGGTGATGGAGGCCCGGTGAGGACCACCTCTGCTGTGACACGTCAGCACCAGGTGTCCCCAGGAGGCCAGACGTCTAGACAGCCTGGGGGGCCTCCTGGAAGAGGTGACACTTGCCTGGGGCCTGGCATAGGAGCTAGGTAGGAGCAGGGGGGTGGGGGACACTTCCTGGAGAGAGAGGGCTCCGGGGGCAGGGGGAGCTGGTGGCAGAGGCTGGACCCCTGGGCGAGATTTAAGCCCTCCCGCCTGGCAACATGTAGGCCCAGGTGGCACACACAGCGGGCCCTGAGGTGTCACCCAGGCCTTGGATCTTGTCCTGAAGGCCACGGAAGCCACATAAGGGCTGTGGCGGAGGAGAGTGGGGGATGCCCAGCCCGGGACACGGTTGAGTGTGCCTGGGGCTTGGCTGCGGGACAATCCCCCTCAGCTGTTGAAGTTGGCAGCGCAAAGACCGGCCTCCCCAGCTCCCTTATAAACACGAAACTGACCCTGATCCCCTGGGGTCCTGGGAGCTGCTCCTTCAGCCAGTGTGCTCTCCTAATTTACCTGGTTTCGGGGCTACCCTGGGCGGCATGGCACCATGGGTGGGACGCCTTGCCCCGTGGAGCACTCTTCCCCTCCCTTCCTCCCTCTCCGTGTGAGGCGGGGGCTGGGCCCAGAGGCAGAGTCTTGGCTTTGAATCCCACCTGGGCCCAGGCAAGCTGCTTCCCCGTTGGGGTGGAGAGCGGGCTGGGTCCTTGAACACTGGCGGGGTGAGGGGTCGCTGTCCTTGGTGCTTCCAGCTTCTCTCCTGGAAGGGCCAGGGCCTTCCCCCTCTTCAAATGCCCGCACCCACCTGTGCCTATGCAGGCAGGGCCAGGAGATCTGGGATGGCCCCAGGCTCTGCTGCACCCTGACCTTTCATGGTGCTGGTCTTGGAGACCCGCATGGTGGGGGTGCAGCCAGAAGCTGGGTCCACCCGTGGCTCACACTGCTGTGAGAGGAGTCATCCAGCCTGGGTTCCTGGACTGTCCGGGCTAGGGGGCCTGAGGGACTTTGGGGGCCACAGACACCATCCTTCCACTTTGTGTGGGGCTGGACTTACCTGTCTGTCTCTCAGCTGTGCCCCTGTGGCCCCCTCGTCCTCTTCTCAGTGGCACCTCCTCTAAGGCCTCCTTGGACCTTGAGGGTGCAGGGCCCTCGTCAAATACGGCCTACGGGTCGGGTGGCTTCCCTTGTAAATCTACCTTTTTCTTGGTTTTTCCAGAAAAAGGAAGCTGCCCGTGTTGTGGGTGGACACGTTGCTCGCAGCTCAGCGCTGCTGCAGTTTCCTCCGCCCGCACTGTCCAGCAAGGGGCCTCGGGGGCGCCTCCTCTTGGGTAGACTGGGAAATGCCCTGGCTGTTTCACCACCGGACCCAGAGCCCCTCGCTCCCTGACTCTGGCTGCGGCTGGCTGTGAGCCGCGGGTTGTTACAGAGGCTGGACCTGAGCCTGTGCGGAGGGGCTCACTCTCACCCTGCCCACCAGAATGAGGAGCACAGGCCCTGGCAGCAGCTGACACCGGTGGAGAATGAGGGACACTTGGCCCACGGGTCCCAGTCACCCAGCCCAGGCCAAGCCCCAGCGGTCCCCAGACACAAGAACCTGTCGGTCTGGGTCTGCCCAGTCCCGCCGCCTCGGCTGGCCTCCCGTGGTCCCTGTCACTGCTTGCTGCTGGTGCTTTGAGGGTGGTTGTTGATACAAACTCTGGGCCATTTGAAGTGCCTCCTCCTCCAGGCCCTCCACCCTGCATGGACTCCTGTGAGATTTGTGTCCCAGGAGCTGGATGGTGAGCCCAGCCTCCATGGAGGCCCAGCACCAGCACAAGAGTCCTGTCCCCTCCACCCCCCAGGCCCACGGCCACAATTCCTCCTGATGCCGCCATTCTGATGGGTGAACATGGTTGATCTAAGCTGTGCTCCTCAGGGACTGATGCACGTGGTCAAGCTTTCACGTCTTCATCGGCCACCCAGGGACTTCCTGCTGTAAACGACCGCTTCAGCCTTGGCTCATTTTCGATTGTCTTAAACCCTGTGTTTTACAGAAAGGGCAGCTCCAGCTCTCCAGGGCAGGGTGTGCCCAGGATCATGGTCATTCAAATGCGGGGCTGGACCAGAGCCCTGGGGTCCGATTGCCTAGCCCCTCTCCCACCACACCCCGAGTTCCATGCATCCTCCTGGAACCAGTGCTCCTGTCCCGGCCAGCAGTGCTGAGATGGGCCCTCCTGGTCAGCCGAGGTGCCCATGGGGCATGTGACTCCCCTGGTGCACCTTTTCTGCTGAGCTGTCACTCAGGGTATTATCTGTTGTTGCAATATATTATTGTCACAGACAGCACGTGTTAGATCTCAGCGTCAGCAAAACGATCAAGGAAATTCATTTATTATTAACTTATGATAGGTGTAAGACTGATTGCTTTCTAGACTGGGCTCCAGGGGGAGGGGGGAGTGCAGAAGCAGTGGCCTCTCTTCAAGGCCTCCTCTGCCTCCCTGGCCACTGAGGGAGGGGCTGGCTCAGGGCAGACCTGGAAGTGATGAATTGAGAAAAAGCGTTCATATGCCTTCTCTGATCAGCCCCACACAGGGATGCCCACGACCTCATCCCACATCCATGGTGAAGCTGAGAGATGGCAATGATAACCCCACGCCCCGCAAGCGTCCCCTGACCAGCGCCGTCCCCGGGCGCGCACACGTGCAGGCGCGCTGCTCAGCGCTCAGCGCGTGCGGCTGCTCAGCCTGTGCTGCATCCTGGGAAAGTGCGCGCCTTCCCGCTTTGCAGGTGGTGGAGGTAGAGGCTGCCCTGCTCCTTACCCAGGGTCCCACGACCCAAGCCCAGGACCGCCGGCCCCCGAGTGCACATCCTCAGTGCCCGCGGCGGCGGGGCGCTTTCCCTCGTTACTCTTTTACCCATTTCCCAGGTCGGGAGCCTGAGGATCAGAGGCGGGCAGTGCCCTGTCAAGGTCACGGAGGGGGAACTGAGAGCACATCCCTCCTTCTGCCCCTTTTCTCTCCCTACTTTCAGCACCCGCCCCAACCCTGCATCCCTCCCGGTGCAGGCAGGCCTCCGTCTGGCTCCCGAGCCAGCCCCGCGTCCTGTCCCGCCTGCAGGACAGACCGCGCTCCGCTCCAAGCCCTGAGAAGACAACCAGGCTGGAGGCTGTCTCATCCTCCCATTGAGCTGCAAAGGACAGGATCTGCATGCGACAGCCTGTGTGAGAGAAGGGGGCTCTGCTGGTAAGATGCCAACAGGAGTGTTGAGAGCTTCTCTGTCTGCCCAAAGCCACCACGGTCCCTCCACAATGGCTGCCTCCAGCCCTCCGGGTCTGCTTGGCTCCAAGCTGCACCGGGAGGTGTTGACCCCTGGCCTAGAGTGGCAGCTGGTGGGGCAGGGGCTCCTGGAAGTGGGGCACTGATGGCCCTGGAAGCACCTGGGGAAGAGGGAGTTTGAGTCCCCATCGGGGGTCTCTGGTCTCCTGGCAGTGCCGTGGGGAGGGGGAGGGGGGTCGAGGGGAACGGGTGCAGTGCTGGGGCTATGGTGAGGACCACAACACTTGCAACCAAGATCTGTGATCTTTTAATGCTTCCTTAAAAAAAATCAAAATAAATGCGAAGTTATTCATGTGCAGCAAACTAAAAATTGAAATCCAGACAGTATCTGACGGGCGGGGGCTGGGGGGAGTCAGCCGGTGAGTCACGCTGGTGCAGGCTGGGCCCTTCTTCATGTCAAATGTTGATGCTCAGTTCCTCGTGGATAACTTTGTGTGCATTTTTATTTAAAAAATATTGTGTTAAAGACCATTTATCTGCGATGTTGAATGTTTCACACTCGCCTTGCCCTAATCCTGACTCCATAGGATCAGAATTTATTTAAACTTTTAGTATTTTGTTCACCTTTGGTTTTTTGCATTAATGTCTTTTAGCTGCATGGAAATAGCATTTATGTTGATTACTGAGTTTCCTACCTCACTTGCCCCCCACCTTGGTCCCAGCCCTGGGAGGACAGGTCATCTCGGCTCTCAGCTGTTGAGCTGGCTGCACTGAGCCGACCCAGGGCCCAGTGTTGCCCTCCAGCAAGGCTGGAGCCCAGTCCTGGCTGCGTGCCCTGTGCTCTGGCCTGCCGCCCTCCTGCCCACCCCACCCCAGGAGAGTGGGCTGTTCCCCGGCCTCAGTTTTCTCATCTGTATAAGGGGGTTATTCAGCTTCCTCGCTAAGCCCTCTGGTTCTTGGGGAGGGTCCAAGGAGGTAAATTTGGAAACCGTCAAGAGCTTTCTGCTCTCAGGCAAGGTCCATGTGATCTGGGGGAAAAACACCCCTCTTCAATGAGCAATTATGTGAAAACACGCATTCAAAGGGATGTGTGGTTCTGTGAATTGAAAAGTGAGAAAGACATCGTTTGTCCCACCTTTGGGCATTCCACATGCCATCTTAACCGCTAACTCCGAGGTCTGTAAAACTGCAGCTGCCTTCTGTGTCCTGGGCGTGGTCTGCCCGCGGCATCCCTGGCTAGGGCATCTGACGCTGTGGGTACCAGAAGGACCTGAGTGTCAGAGCAGCGCTCGGCGCAGAGAGAAGCACTGCACATGTGCTGGCTGTCGTTATATTGTTAATCGTTGTTGCATTCCCTTCCTGCAGGTCCTCCAAGTGCCGGCCCCTCTGCGCCCTGCTCAGGGAGGGGCCCTGCCGCCTGTGCTGGGACGCCTCGGTCCTGCTTGCACCTGTAGGAGTGCCCCCTCCTTCCCCCTGTGCTGAGGAGCACAGCTGGTGTTTTGAATTGAGAACATGCAGATTATGACCTGATGAGTGAAAGGCACAGGCCCCCCACCTTGGGGTTGGCAGGGAGCTCCCTCCCCATCCCCGCTCGTGCTTTGGGGAAGTGAAACCCACGGGGCCCTTTTAACTGAAGGCACAGTTTCAATACACCCACCCGAGCGACATAGCATCCCAGACTTTACTACAGATCCCAGGAGGGTGTGAAGGGGGTGGTCCTCCATCCCAGGTCGGGAGCAGCAGGAGAGAGAGCAGGCAGTGAGCATCATCATGTATAAGACAGCTGGGGCGGATGGAGGTCACTACCTTCTCATGAGCTTAACTCAGGGTGGTTATTTAAAAGGTGTCCCAGGAAGAGCAGAGCGGGCACTCGGGGTCCCTCCTAAGCTCAGATTCTTATTTTCACGTTCAGACTCTGGTGCGAGTACAGACATCATAATGTAAAATGCGTAGCCAGCAACTCAGAAAAATGAAAGCTGGTTTTCAAAAGTTTCAAAGATCCAGAGAAACAAAGTTATTTATCTATCCCCCCTGCCCCGCTCCTTGTGCTTCCTACGCCGCCGATGCATTCATCTCCATGACAGGCCTCACTACAAGCTGACTAGTGTGATAGATACGCCTGAGTGTGTCTCATCCTTGTCGAGAGCTTTGGAGTTGAATTAAAAAGAGCAGATGGATTCATCAGAAGGCAGGGCAGGGGCTTTATCTGCCTCCGAGAAACAGGGAAACTGAGGCTTGCAGCTGGGGTGAGGGGGCCTTCAGCCCGAGGTCTGGCCCCTGTCCAGGGCAGAGTCGGTGCCCCCCGACCTCCTTATGCTGAGATGAGGCCCAGAGGGGAGGGAGTGAAGCTGCTGAGGTGCCTTCCCCAAAGTGATTAGTTACAGAAGTGGAGAGGTGGGCCCAGACAATTACATCCTGGACAAAGGCGATGGGGAGGAGGGTAGCGGCTTCAGAGAGCCTCGAGCAGCGAGATTAATAAGCATTTGGCATTTGGATGGTACGTGGAGACTTGGCAGTTCTGCCGGCACCTTGCCCCCTGGGGAATCCTGGGGCACAGGTCAGTGTTACCGTGGTTACCCAGCCTGGCCACCACCAGCACTCCCGCTGCAGCAGGGAGGCCGGGCCCAGGGGACTCCCCCGCCTTCCGAGCACGCTGGCTTCTCTGAGGGGGGTGGGTGGTAGGCTGGGCCGGGGGGCTGGGCCCCAGCCCCTACCCATCCCATCTCCTGGAGAAGAGGAAAGTCTTTGAGCCTGGGCTGGAGTCTCAGTGTTGCCACTTACTGGGGTGGCCTGGGACAAACAAGCCTCTTGTCTGCCTTGCCAAGCTAGGGTGATGAAGCTGGGCAGGCCGCCCACAGGGTCAAATGAGGCTGTGGGACAAGCCCACCAGGGGGTCTGGTGTGAAGCAAAGGCTCGGGCCTCTTCTGCTCTAGCCTCGGCAGCCGACCCAGCAGGCCTGTGCCCCGAAGGGCCTCCCCACCCCTCCCAAGGGTCAGAGGAGACCAGCCCAGCCCAGCACACAGAGCTCCTCCCCACGTGGGCTGACCCAGGCCTGCCTCGAAACAGGGCACGCTCCCCGCCCCTCCCTCAACTCCCTTCCCCCTCCCCCTCCCCTCCCCCCTCCCCTCCTGCTCCCTGTCCTGACTGGGAAGATTCACTCACTCACTCATCCGTCCATCCCTCAAATAGCCCTGTGTCCTGGAGCAGGGCTGCCTCGACCAACCAGCCCAGCCCGCAGCACACCTTGTTCTGGAACTGATACTGGAGACACGGACAACGTGCAGGTTCACAGGACTCAGCAGGGTCGGGTCGGGGAGGTGTGGTGACAACTGGGAGAGGGCAGGGAGGGGCCCTGACCAGAGTTATGTCTTGTGAGGGATGGTGTGAGCCAAGGACGGGTGAGACTGCGCGGGGGGTGGGGGGTGCTGGGAGGAGGAGAGGCTGGAGCTGGGCGGCCTCGGCCTTGCAGCCACGTGCGTTCCTGGTTACCACTGCACCCCGGATGCCTCTGCAGGGCGTGGTCTCTGTTGCGTGACAACCTGGGGTGGGGGGCAGGGGGACGCCCCATGGGGTCAGGACTGCTGGCCAGACAGTCCACAGAGTGTCCCCTTTAGGAGCCGGGGGTGGGAGGGCAAGTGTCCTGAACAGAAGTGGGTCCCCCACGCAGCAGTGGTCAGGCAGGGTGGGCAGAGGGGACCCACTTGTCCTGTTCCCCCGGGAGGCCTGGCAGATCCTTAATTGCTACAGAGCCCGGGAGAAACAGACGTAGGGGGGTTTCAGCAGGTTCCCACAACCAGCCTGGAATGCCCGTCTGCCTGTGGAGTTACACCTTCGTGCTCAGCCCAGGCCCGAGTCTGCAGCTGCAAGTGAAGCCCCAGTCAGTACTAACAAGAGGAGGCAACACAGGTGAAAAACAAGCTGCCCGGAGAGCACAGGATGGATGGGGCCGCCCTCTGGGAAACGCCGAAGACCGCGTCGGTGGGAGACTTGCCTCACCAGACCTGCTCAGCGCCCAAGGTTGTTCCCATGACCCCCAAAAGGGCTTCGGCTTTGCAGAGAGAAAAGCTCTGGTCTGCGCTTCACCTGCTGGCTTTCTTTCCTGGAGCTCCCAAGGGACAGGGATTCGAAGACTCGCAGTGGTTCCGCGCGTGAAGGCACTGGGTGCTCTGGGCTCTCCCCGTGCCGCGCCTCCCCTCAGGCCCTCCCCGGCTTCCCGTGAGGGAGCTGTGGGGTCCGGGGGCGCGGAGCCTGCCGTGTCCAGGTCTGGCCTTGGGATCGGGCCCTGCGAGGGCAAGCGCCATGGTCTGATCTCAGCTTCTCTGGCTGTGAAGTAACCTCACGGGGCTGTAGCAGACCCCAGAAGACCAGGCTCGCAGCGCTCCGAAGAGCCCTCTCCAAGGCGCTCTCCATGCAGACCCGCTCCATCAACGGCACCCAGCCCTGGGCTGCCGGGCGGGAAGGGCCCGGCTGTCCCCAAGGCCAGGGGGCCCTTCCCCGGCCCCCAGCCTCACCCCGTCCTCCAGCTGCGCCTGCGGGAGGGGAAACCCAGCCGCGGAAAGGAAGACTGGGCGCTCGCTGGCCAAGTGCTTCTCTCTCTCTCTCTCTCTCTCTCTCTCTCTCTCTCTCTCTCTCTCTCTCTCTCTCTCTCTCTCTCTCTCTCTCTCTCGAGGCCCCGGCCGCACGGCCTCTCAGGTCTGTGAGGAGCACCCTCACTTGCTTCCTAGAGCTGCTTCCCTCCCTGCGGCGCATGCGGGGGGGGGGGGGGCAGCGGCAGGCGGGGGCAAAATCGCCATTTAATTCGCTGCCCCTATCTCTGGGCAGCAGACGCACAGGGAAGCTTTTAGACACCAAATGAAAAGCCTGGCGCGGCCGGCCCTCTGCAGGCAATGCCTTTAACTCCCCATTTGCTCCCTGCCCCACACCCTCGCGGGCCCGCTTTTGGTTTAATTAGGGGAAAGAGAAAATTGTGACATCAACTCAAGGGCATCACCTTCCCGACGAGTGAAAGCAGGGAATTGATCCCAGGCCCGCCAGCACGCCCCCCGAGGCACACCTACACCCAAGTGCAGGTTTGCACAGTTGCAGATAAGGGAAGGGGGTCAGCCTTCCAGACCCAGATGCGAAGGCCAGGGGCAGCCGATGGTCCCTCTGGTGCAGTGAGCCCGGCCACTTCCGGGAGGCTAGGGAGGCTAGAGCAGAGGGTCCCGCGGCTCCCGCACCCCCACCAAGGGCTGCGACACTGTGGGTCTGGGCAGGGTTGGGAGGGAGGAACAGGTCTGAGTTTGTGGTTCTGGAAGTCTAAGAGCTGGGTACCGGCAGAAGGGCTGGGCTGGGGAATCTGTTCACTCTCTCATCCATCCACCCAGCCATCCACCCATCCACCCATTCAACACAAGCTTACCCAAGGTGAGGCAGGCTTCTGGGCCTGTTCTGGGCACTGGGCTCAATGCCAAGCAAGGTGGACAGGTCCCTGCCGATGGCCATGCCAGTCTCCTGAAGACAGGCATGAATGTGTTGGCTTACATGTGGGTAGGCTGGACTCCCCATGCGCCCTCACCCCGGCTCCGACTGCTTTGTGCTTTGGGCCAGTGGCCCAGCATCCTGCTGCCTCTCTTGTCCCTGGCCGCAGGGCGGGCCATGGCAGTGCCCACCAGGGGTCGGGGTGGGGGTGAAGGTTAAACAGTTAGGGGGAGCACCGAGTCCTGGACAGTGCAGCCACTGTCACTGTCACAGGGGCCATGAGGGAGCTGTCCCCACCTCCACCATCTCCCGCTGTCCCTGGGGCCTCTGTGGTCCCTCTCCTCCCTGTCAACTCACTCCACCTGGTGGGAGTCGAGGAGGGGGTCCTGGGCATGAGCCTCCCCCACACTTGGAGGGACAGTGCCCACAGAGAGGACCAGTGGAGGGTCCGGTCATTTGCACATGTGTCCTCATCACGAGCGACATCGCCTTTTCTCCCTCGTCCCCTGGGGGTGGGCGTGCTCCCAGAGCTCTGGGGCGTGTCCTGCCCACGTTGGATTCTCACCTATGGCATCTCCCACCTCAGCCTCTCCCCCAGCCTCCTGCATCTGGATTTCTCTCTCCATTTATCAGGCTGTCAGCTTCCTAGCCTGCAGGCCCTGAGCCCTCGCAGGTCCACCTCAGTGGGCGAGAGACCAGCTCCCCAGGGTGATGCTCAGACCCTGCGCCGCTCGAGACGCAGGGTGGGGGTTCCCGGGAGCGGGGCCTTCAGAAGAGGCTGGTCTTTAAGCTGCTCACAAAGGGCAGTGGCCACACACAGGCGAGTGGGCGCGGCATGGGGGTGGGGGGTCCCTGCGCGGGCCGGAGGTGGGATGGGGGCCGCACGTCGGGGCTGTCCTGTCCCTGCGGATCGAGGGCAAAGCAGGAGGCCTGGCTCCTGGCTGGGCTGCGAGAGGCCGGCAGGATTTGCCCTTCCCAGCACGTAGGCGACTCCCGCAGCCCCACTTGCTTCCTCTCTCCTCCTCTGTTTGACGTCCGGCCTCTGTTGGGTCTGTCTGTCTGTCTGTCCTCTGAGTGTACTTCTCACTGGCCCCTTTCCCCTCATCCTTGCGGGACAGGCCTGTTGTCTCTGTTTCCCCATTTCCTAGAGAAACTTCTGTTTGATCCTCACCCCCTCCTCTAGACCTCACTCTCCTTCCCCTGGCCTGGGACCCCAGCCCCGCTCAGGGAGAGAGGGGGACCCTGCCATTTCCCGGGCCCTGCTGTGCACCCAGCCCTGGCAGGGGCGCCCTGCGGAGCGAGCACGGGGCTCAGCTCTGGAGGTGGCACCGGCCTCTCTGTCGTCTCTTGAGTCCTGAAGTCTCATTTTCCTGATTTAAAACCAGCCTCTCAACAGCTAATTGTTGAAAGGAAAAAAATCAGAAGGGAAAAGGAAAATCAATTTGCATGGGGAGATGAAGTGTGCCGTTGGGGCCCACGGCCCTTTGCAGTGAAGACGTGAGCTCTGCAGAGCTGGCCTTGCGGCTTATCAGCACCGGCGAGGAGCCTGGTCCTCCCCGCCGCCCGGGAGGGGCCTCTGCTCCAGGCCTGCAGCCTGGTCGCCTGCTGGAGGAACAAGCCTGTGCCTCCCTGGCCGGCCTTCTACTCAGTGCCTGCCTCCTGGGAACCGCTTGCTGGCAACGGGAGGGGGCCACACTTTCCGAGGCAGGGAGTGGTGGGGACTCGCCTGTGAGGTGGGTGTTGATCCTCGGCGCCCCAAGATGGAACGACTGACCGTGTCCCCACCCACCCTCACCTAGTCCTGCGCCCAGACTCTTGCCCTGCCCAGCAGCAGGCGGAGAAAATCCCCTCTGAGTGACCTCGGAGGACACCCGTGGCACCTGCCCCCTGCCTCACTCCCAGGTCGTTCTGGGTGCAGCCAGGTCCTCACCTCTGAGAAGACCTGGGGGACCTCAGGCCCGAAACAGGAGCAGGGGTGACCTTCCCAGGGGCCCCTGAGACCCTCCCCTCCGTGTCCCCACTCGAACGCTTCCTTCGCTGAGAGCCCCCCTGCACCATGGCGATTAGCCTCCCCCCAGTCCTCGCACCCCAAGGCTGCGAGCCTCTTGGGGCCCAGACAGCAGAGCCCTGGCCTGCAGGGTGGGGCAGGGTCTGCAGATAAGACACAAATACCCCGTTAATTTTGAGTTTTAGGTACACAACAGACAATTATAAAAGTATGTCCCCAGTGTCACATGGAACATACTTATACTAATTCACAGTGTAGCTGAAATGCGAACTTCACTGGGCGGCTTGTGGTTTATTTGCTAAATCTGACACCCCCCGGAGAGAGGTGGAAACGTGAGGTTCCCTCTCTCCGTGGCCAGTAGACATGGTCCTGCGGCACCGTGACCACGTTCTCAGACACCAGCCCCCACGTGCTCTCCCTGGGACGGCCAGCACCTCCTCCTTGCCCCCAGGCTCCTGGACCTGCCCTGGCTGCGAACACGTGGCTCACTCGGACTGGTGGGGACCCTGACTCTGGGGCTCCTCCCATGGGGTCGTGCAGAGTCTGCTCCCCGAGAATTGGCTTGTTTCGCTCCCTAGTTTGCCCCCTCCCTTGATTCTGGGTTGGCACTCACTGCAGGTTTTCCTGGAAACACTTCCTGACCAATTGCCGGGGTCTCAGAGTCTGCAGCTGGGGAACCCGACCTAACTGAGCTGTTCGCGTTCCTTCTGTTAACGTTTGTCGAGCGCCTGCCCCGTGCCAGGCCCTGCTCTGGGCACTGGGGGCCACAGCTGGGGACGCGCAGACGCCCCTTCAAGTGGGTGAAACAACAAACAGGAAGAATGGAGAAAACGTAACTTCAAAACCAGATTTCACTTATTTCCTTTTGAGGATTCGTATCTCCTTTGTCTCCAGGTTTTCCCTTCTTTTTTTGGCAGGGAGGGCGGGGCCCTACGGGTCTCTGGGCACGATGTGGATTTAGGATTTTTCAGGCCCCGATGACACAGAAAGGCACGCGACGCGGAGCTCTCGGCAGCACCAAGCTGCCCCCTCTGTCCCCTTCTAGTCTGTCCCCCTCTGCTGTAAACCTCAAGTCGTGCAGTCAAAGCGAGCGAGCAGAGACAATTCGACCCGTGTTCTCCCTCCCTTACCAACGCAGGAGATTCTTTTTAGTACACACGGCACATACAGTCATTAAGAAGAGTTTGAAAATCAGAAAGGCAGGGAGGAAGCCTCCCGCTGGATGCAAATTCTGCTGAGGTCATAGTGCGTGTCCTTTCGGCACCTCCCGTTCTGCGCGGCGGGCTTCGTTGCCGCGTGGCCGTGCTTACAAGGTCCCCGCCCTGGGCTCCCCCCCGCGCGTGCCACTGCAGAGTCTTAGGATTTTCACTGATTAATTTTTTATTGTGAGAATGAATCGTAATATACAGCTTTCCCTCTGTGGTCAAACATTCATATTATTTCCCGTATTTTCATGTGTAAACTGCCACACTTAAAACCCTTTGTGTCAAAAGCTTATTTTTTTCCTCTCAATTTGAGACTGTTGTCTAGGGCAGATAATAAAAGGGAAATACTGGTCTGCACCTAAATTCATCTGAAGTTTTGGTTACATATTTCTTCATTGCTTGGAATGGAGTATTGGTTTTCATTTTGGTTTGAGTTTATTTTTGTCATAATATAATTTTTCACTTTCGTGAATCCAAAGTAACCCATTTTTCCTTAGCTATGTCTTCCATTATTTCTAACCTTAGAGGCGTCTTTTCTCTCTAGAAGTGGGTACATAGCCGATTTCCATCATCTATTTTCTTTGGATTTTTCTGGGTGTGGCTGGTTGATGCACTCGGGGAGGTGTGGGGTGAGCTGAGGGCCATCACCGACCCCAGCAGACCAACCCCCACCTGCACAGCTCTGTTTCTCTAATCCTTTGTTCTTCCATCTTCAGAGGATTCGTTCCCACCTTCTCCCTGCTCCCCAGACTCCAGGCCCCTCCACCCAGCCTTGCCCCAGGCTCCCGGTGGGCAACCGCTCTACCAGGGACAAAAGGATGCCAGAGGCGCTCATCTCTGCTGCTTTTCTTCAGCAGGTGCACAAGCCGGCCGTCATCCGCCCTCCATCTGCATCCCGCCCCCCCCCCCCCTTGGTGCTGGGGGAGGGGTCAGGGCTGCCCTCGCCGTGTCTCGCAGGAGGTTGCCCTCCACCTGGACCTCCCCCCACCTTCCCCCTTTCAGAAACCGTGTAGCACTATTCTGACTTCCTCTCTGCATGTGCAGATTTTCCCTGCCCCGTGGCCTTTTAAACACTCATTCATTCACTGGTTCATCCAACAACTCCACGTTGGATACTTGTTGAGCGTCGAGGATGCAGCTTTGAGCAGGAGCTGCCAAGCCCGCAGCCTTATAACACGTATATTCCACATGAGGAAACAGCCGGTGGACAGACTGACATCTTATCTCAGCTTGGAATTTCACGTGGGTTATGAGTGCGTGGAACAGAGCCTGCCTGGAAAGGGGCGGCGTCTCCAAGAGGGTGACACTTAGCCAAGGGCTGAATAAACAGAGGGGAAGAGCCCGGCCTTGTTCCCGGGGGGTGGGGGCAGTTCCCCCCACGGTGGGGAGGAGGGGCAGGGAATGTGCTGGACACGGGGCAGGGGCTGTGGACGATCCCAGGGGTGAGGTCACCGAGCCCTCCCAGACCTGCATGGTCCCCTGGGTAGCCTCAAGCTGCATGTGGTTCCTTAAGCTCAAATTTAAATGAATTAAAATGAAATACGGTTTAAAAATCCAGCTCTCCCGTCATGCTGGCTGCCTTTCCGGTGGTAACTAGCCACGCGGCTTGCGGCTGCCGCCTTGGGCAGGCCAGGCACACAGCATCCCGACACCTCCAGTGGCTCCGCTGGGCCTCATGCTCCGGACTGTGGTTCGGGTTAAGGTTGGGAGGAGTGGGGTCGGAGTTAGGCTTGATGAGGAACTGGAGGTGCCGGATGAGGAACAGAGTGTGTGGAGTGGGGAAAGAGTGTGTACAGACCTTGGGGATGGTTTGGGAGTCGGGTAGATGGGGGCAAGGCTGGCCCCAAGGCTTCTAAGCAGCAGGGCAGAGAGCACTGCCAGTAGTGGGAGGCGGAGGCTGGAGGGCAGGGCGGAGGGCAGGGACTCAAGAGCTCAGGGCTGGACGTGTCCAGTGGGAGATGTGGACGAGACTGCAGTGGAGACGGAGGGGCAGCTGGATTCCGAGCTGATTGGCTAAGGTCTCCCGGCGGGTGGCAGAGTTAGCTCACCGTGAAGACAGGCTTCCAACCAAGCTGTCTGATTATGCAAGGCAGTAAGCCTCCCGTCTCCAGAGGCATTCAAGCAGGAGGAAGGGCCACCTGGCAGGGATGCTGTGCAGGGAACCTGAGTAACATATCTTTACTTCTTATCAAGGTTATTCTAGTGGGTTGAATGGTGTCCCTCCAAATATGTCCATAGTCTAATTCCCAGAATCAGTGAGTGTGACCTTATTTGGAGAAAAGGCCTTTGCCGATGTAAGTGAGCTAAGGATCTGGAGATGAGAATAGTCTGGACAGGCCCGGAATCCAGTGACAAGCGTCCTTCTAGGGGACACACAGAGGAGAGGACCAGAGGGAAGAGGAGAGGCCGTGTGGAGACTGGGCAGGGCAGGAGTGACGGGGCCACAGCTCAGAAACGCCTGGGGCCACCAGAAGCTGGAGGAGGTGAGGAGGACCCTCCCCCGGAGGCCTTGGAAGAAGCATGCCCCGTCGGCGGCACCTTAACTTTGGACTTCAGGATTCTAGTGCTTTAAGAGAACAGATTTGTGTTAAGCCCCCAGATGGTGGTCATTTGACGGCCACCCAGGGAGGCGCCATCAGAGGTCTGTGACTTGCAGGCTCTGCGAGGCCGGCCCTCCCCACGTTGAAGGCAATCGTCTTCACCTGCTCCCCCTGAAAAGCGGGCTATTTCACCTCCGTCCCTCTAAGTACACGCTCTTCTTGGTTTTCCAGGTTGGGGTTTAGCAGTCGGCTTCCACCTGGGAGGGTGAGGATGGAGCCATTCCTGTGTGGCCCCCCTGCGCACTCGCCCCGCCCCCGCCCGCCGGCACAACGATCCCACTGCTCCAGCCAGATCGATGCTGCAAACGCCCCAAAGCCGAGCCCAGGAGACGTTGCTTCTTTCCTTCCCTGCATCAGTGTTTTGTTTCCCTGGAGCTTCTAACGGTATTACTGTTCCATTTGCTTAGTTTTCTACAAACTTAGCACTAATTCCATCGCAAATTCTCCCCCGATTGTGGGAACACATCGTTTCTCTGTCTGCAGGAAGAGCTCCCCCTGGCCGGGCGGGGGCCCCTGGCCTCCCCGTTCTCTTCCCAGCGTCTGCTGGCCCCGACTCCCGTCCGGGCCACGGGTCCCTGGCCACAGGCTGGGAGGCTCAATGGTGGAGGCAAGCCTGGCAGAGGGAGAGTCAGACTGTCAGTCAAGGAGATTTGCTGTGAAGAGGCCTCAAGGTGCTGAGCAGGGGCTGGTGGTATTTCGTTGCGGTGGAGGTGCATTTTTCTGCCAAGAGAAACAATGATTCTCCTGCCTCCGCCCCCCTCCCTGGCAAGGGTGAGCATCCATTTTCTCAGGTGCCTCCGCGAGCTGCTGGCTTGCCTCCTCCCAGGGACGCTCTTATTTCACTCTGTAAACTGCCGCGTTTAAGCTCCAGTAAATGATCGTGACGTGGGCACGGTAACTTGGCCTTCAATGGCATTTATTTTCCTCCCGGCCAAATGCTGACATCTAAAACTCAATTTCATTTTGAAGAAAGTCAAGTGACTGCGTGTTTGTTTAGATCCCTTCCAAGGCCCTGGGAGGCGCCTCCCTCTCTGGCCGCCCTCCTGCTCGGCTGAGAAGGTTCAGCAGAAAGTTGGCCCGGGAGGCATCGCCGAGGAACCTGCATTCACGGGAAGGGAGGTGTTTGAATTCTGAAGATTTGGTGGGTTAAGACCCTGATGTTGTGCTGCAGGAGACCAGGCCTCTCCCTGCTGAGCCTCAGGCCTCCCTCGGGCACGTCCCCCAGGATCCCAGCCCCAGCTGCCCTTGGCCTGGCTGCAGCTCAGGCCCGGTGCTGCTTCCCTCCTCTCTGGGACCGGCCTGTGGCATCTCTTGGTGTCTCTTTCCCAATCTGCCAAACAGAACAGGGAGGAGCCCTCCGAGGACGGTAGCCCAGCCCGGCGCCTCGTCGTGCTCCGCCTTGGGTGCGCCCCGCTCCCTCTCCCTCGCTCGGGTTGACTGCGCACCCACAGGGGCCGGAGTCCATGCTGGCACTGCAGGACACACAGATCAGGGGGGCCTGCGGGTGCCAGGGCGGTGGTGGGGGGACACAGGCCCTCTCTTTTCAGATTGGTCCGCTGCCACCCCCCGCCCAGCTTCCCCATCTCTGTCTCTCTCTGATCTGCGGTTTTTATGCCCTTGTTGGATTCCCCTGGAGCAGATGGGAACATCGCCTCTGCGCCCTGAGGGCACTGAGCTCCCACATCTGTGTAGAGGACTTGCGGTGCCGGGGTGCGGTGCCCCCACCAGTGCCGAGCGTGCTGGCCGGACATGGCTGGAAGTGACGCTGGGCCACCACCCAGTAGGGTCTCCAGGGCACCGGGCGTCTGCTCCGCCCCTTTGGTGCCCCTGCTCTGCGAGGATGCGCCGGCTCGGGGGACGCTTCATGGTCGAGGGCCCTGGGGAGGCCCTCAGGACCTGAGCTCAGAGCACAGGCCCGCCTCCAAGAGCCAGGGGGTGGGTCTCAAGGTTCTTTGTTGCAGGAAAAGCTGACTAACGGACCCTGCGGGCAGACACACTCCGCCAGGCGGGAGTCATGTCAGCCTGGCCTCCGGGCAGCCCCGGGCCTGGAGAGAACACACAGCCGCACAAAGAGTGCCTCTGACGGATGAGTGGCTGAAGGAGAAGAGGCCCGGGAAGAAGACATCGCTCTCTGAAGTCGCACCAACAACCAAGGCTGGATTTCGATGGCCTCTGGGTTCCCTCTTCCCAGGGTGCTTTTCAGCAGCATGTGGAGGCCACACGGAGCGGAGGCTGAGCATCGCGATGGACCAGTCCACGGAGGGGCAGTGAAGCCGGAAACGTGCGGCCCGCTCCTCCCCTGCCAGGCACTCGTCTTGCCCTCAGCAGGTGGCCAGGCTTTTGGGGTTCAGGAGCCCCCCAGTTCCCTAGGTGACGTCTAAAGAGGCCAGCTCCACTCACAGAATGTCTATTTCTGTTGGAGACTTGGGAAGAATGAAACCTATTCTGGGTTTTTTAGAAAGACAATTTTATCTAATATTTTATAATGCTGCTTGATGGGTCAAATTTCACTTACTGGTGGATTTTCAGGTGCTTTCACCAGAGGGAGCATGAATTTTCATCGAGCGATGTGAAGCCCACACCCTCTCACTGGCTGCTCGTCTTGCAACCTGGGGAGGTGTTGCTGCGGTGGTGACGAAGATGATGAAGAGACAGAGACGGGAAGGGGGTGGAACCTGCCCCCGGGCAAAGCTCATGCTGTTCTAAGTGTGTGAAACCTCCCTGCCCTCCACGGCTGCCAATCCTCTTCCAGGATCAGCGAGGGGTCACCTCTGCCCGGCAGTCTGCCATGACTTCCTGTGGTAACACCCCTATCCTGTCTTGTTGTTCTGCAGTTCAAGGGCAGAGGCCACGCTTTGCACATCCTGGGAAGCAGACGGAGACGGCCTGGGCGTGATTGGGCTCCTATAGTTCTCAGCTGTGTGACCTTGGCCATGTTATTTAACCTCTCTGTGCCTTGGGCTCCTTACGTGTCAAGTGGAACAATCGCAGGCCCCACCACTGAGGCTTGTCACAAAGGCAAAGGCGATAATGTCTTCAGCGCACTTAGCGTAGCACTTGTCACAAAACAAACTCTGCTACGGGACGATTGGTGGGGTCTGCTGTCACCAGGGTCATGCCGGTGCTGCTGCGGGAGCTCTGCGTCAGGGTCTGCAGTCTGCGCGTGGGTGTCAGCGTGTCAGTGCCAAGTGCTGTGTCAGCGCCTGCGTGCTGGCATCCACGCCTGCGTCCTTGTTGGGGCTGGTGCAGGACAGATGTCCGCAGCGTCCAGTAGACCCTCTCCGGAGGACCCGACCCTCACCACGCCCTGTGCCCGCCTTAAGCGCCAATTACGATTCTCTTTACAGGCGAGGAAACCAAACCAGAGCAGGTTTCAGTGGTTTGTCCACAGTCCCTCCCGCGGTGAGTGGCGCGGCAGGGAGCATGGTGGTGCCCCTTCCCACCCTGGCTCTGGATCTGCTTGCGGCCAGGAGGTGGTGACTCCCTGCTTGCCCAGCTGGCATCTTAATGAAACATATTTCATGGCAAATTGCAGATGGATGACTGGGGCATTCTTTCTAGAGAAGCTGTCAGTTCCCATTAGGCTCCAAGGGGTGACCGCACAGTTGGAGGATGTCACTTAAAGATGATAATAACGAAGCCATTTCAGAAGACACTGTTATGTTGAGAGGAGCAGGCGAGGGCCCTTTACAATGGGTGGAGGGAGTGGGGATGGTGGGGACAGTGCCTGTCAGCATCCTTCTCCTCCACCGAACCGGAAAGAGAGTCCTAGGACTGGAGGCACACAGCAGCGCCGACACGGCTGAGATGCAGGAGGGAAGGCTGTCCCCATCCTGGGTCTGTGCTGTCTCCTGCTCTCTGAGGACCGCAGGGTTAGAACGAGCCAGAAGTGCCTCTTCCCAGCACCCCTCCCGGTCATGGCAGGGACGGCCGGACTGGGCTTGGGGGACAAGATGGACTTCTCTGGGGCCAGGGCCTCAGCTCCCTGACTTTAAGGCTGCCTGGTCCCCGTGGCCCCTCTGGGCTTCCCAAGCCAGTTTGATGTCTGTTTCTTTTCCACCTGCACAGGTTGACTCCTCACTTTGGTTTGTCCAAAATGAAAGAAGTGAAAAGCCAGCTTCCTTGTTTTCTGGGTGGGGTGGACACAACTGTCTAGGAAAAGATGCGACACTCATTCAGTCGTTCAGCTCGTGTGAGAGGGCTCCTTGAGTGGTAGGTGTGAAACATTCAGGGGGCGCAGGACAGAGAGACCTCGTCTTGTGTGAAGTCAGGGAGGGCTGCCTGAAGGAGTGCCCTTGAGGGAGTGGAGGTGAGGGAGAGCTCTCTAGGTAGACAGAGGAGCCCGGCGGGGACCCTGGGGCTGCAGGATCCTGGCTCTTTGCAGGAACCGAAAGGTCCATGCGGTCAGGATGCGGTGCGCAGGAGGGAAGCTGGGGGTGGGGAGAGCTGGGGCAGGTTCTCAGCTGCCCCAGGGCCTGGGTCACTGTGGCTGAGCAGCCGAGGCCGGCGACACACTTTGTGGACTGGCCTTCTGTCCTTACTCCCCCTGGACGCCCCCTTGTCTGCGCATGCCACAACCTGCACACGGACCTGTTGCAGGGACTATTTCTGGGGAGCCCAGTCTAAGGCACTCATCACCGGCAAAGCACAGAGGTCTCAGAGGCAGAGGGAACTGGGACTGGGTCTAGTCGGCAGGCTTAGAAACCATGGCAGGCCCTTCAGTGGTGGGCTGTGCAGGAAGAAGTGAGGCTCTTGGCGGGAGGATGGAGGGCAGATCACCAGGGGGGCGGGGGACCAGGCCCCGCTGCTGAGCTTGACCGCAGGTGCACACGTACACAGGTACGTAGGAGTGCAGCCCAGCAATAAAGGGTCTCTGGCTGGGGCCAAGGGTGGGGCCAGCTCAGGAGGCCTACAGCGTCTCTCATCAGCACAAAGGACATTCCCCAAATCTCCATGTCTCAGAGCTCACTCAGGACACGTGGGGATAAGGGCCAACTCTCCTCAAGCCAATGCCTGGATATGGGTGTAATCCTGGCAGGACAGGTGGGGGACCTCCCCTCAGAGTGAAATGAGTGATTCGGAAGGTGGTGATGGAGGTGATGGTAGCTCATTTGTACAATCTTTTTGAGAACCTGATGTAAGCCAGGAATTGTGTTAGGTCCTGGGGATGCGGGGGCTGGTGCTGAGATTTCTGGTGATGGTTATGATCATGGTGAAGTTAGTGACACGATGACAGTGCTCCCGGTAATGCCAAGACAATGGTGGTGATGATGGTGATGATGGTGATAGTGGTGGTGATGGTGATGGAGGTGGTGATGGAGGTGGTGGTGGTGATGGTGGTGGTGGTGATGGAGGTGGTGATGGTGGAGGTGGTGATGGTGGTGATGGTGGTGGTGGTGATGGAGGTGGTGATGGTGGAGGTGGTGATGGTGGTGATGGTGGTGGTGGTGGTGATGGTGGTGGTGGTGGTGATGGTGGTGATGGTGGTGGTGGTGGTGTTGGTGGAGGTGGTTTTAGTGGTTGTATTATTGGTGGTGGTGGTCGTGGTGGTAGGCATGATGATGACAGTAGTAACGGTGGTGACAGGGCTGGTAGAGGTGAGTGTGCTGGTGACACACGTGTATGCCTGATACTCGGCATCCCTTGGCTCTGTTAGCTCCCAGCTCTTTCTCTCCCGCTCCTCCCCAGGGGGTTTTCGTTCCCTGGGTGGGCAGTGGCTCTGACTGCCCCCACAGCAAATGGATACTCAGAGGGCAGAAGGATGGGCATCCTTATCTGTTAATTGGTTTTCAGCCTCCCTCCCCGCTGCGGTGACGACCCTCCCCGTCTCTGTGTTTATCTCAGGGCCTCTCCATGTTCTGCTACGTTTAGCTTAATCGGGCCATGAGCCCAGGCTCAAGGTGGGGCCCCTCAGTCAGCCGCCACGTGGGAGCTTGCTCACTTCTGTCAGCCAGAGGAGGCGGCCGAGGGGGAGATGGGGTCTCCAGGGCCCCCAGCAGTTTGGAGCACAGCTGGATTTGACAGTGGCGGTTCAGCCAGACACACAAGGAGTGGTGCTGGAGGGCTGCTCTCTGCAATAACCAGAGTCCAGGGCACGGGCTGGAGGAGCAAAGGATGCCTGGGCCCCCTTCCTGCCTCACAGATGATCCTCTGGCTGTGTCCCCATGTGGCGGAAGGGGTGAGGGAGCTCTTTGGGGTCTCTTTTATTGGACAGTGATCCCACCTCCCTGATGCTGACTCATGCAGTAGGCTTCTTTGAGGGGCTGATCTTTGAGCTGAGGTCTGATGAGTGACAAGTTTTCGGGGAGACTGGGCTGCGCGTGAGGGGACACCTCCTAGGGGTTCTGCCTAAAGGAAGAATATTGACAGAAACAAGCCCCAGACAACGAGAAAAGCTTTTATCACAAACCCTTATGTCCCTGCCACCCCAAGTGAAAAAAAAAAACCCTTCCTGGAGGCAACCAGTTGTCATAAATTGGGGAGTAATCAGTCCATGTCTTCTACCATTCCTGCATCTGAGTACCGTAAACCATGTGTCCTATCGTTTTGTGTGTTCACACATTTACATAAATGGGATGATAGTGTAAGTAATGTTCTGAGTTTCTCTTTTTACTCAACATTTTACTTTTAAGGTCCATCCATGTTGACAATATGGGTCCATTTTGTATGTTTTGAAGTGCTGCAGTGTCCTCCATCACGTGAAAATGTTTAAAGGCATACCCATCCCCGAACTGATGGGCGCTTGGCTTTTTTCCTGGTGTTTTCTGTTGCAAACGGTGTCATGACGAAAATGGTGTCATTTGTCTACTACGTGCTGGTCTAGTAATTTTACTTACATCTGTCATGGAATCTGCACGATGATGTCCAGAGGGGAGGCGCCCATTTCATAGGTAAGAAAACTGAGGTGTGGAGAAGTTGCCCCATTTGCCTAGTGCTACCCAGCCAGGCGATGTCCCAAGAAGCCCGTCCGGGGTTGAGCCCTCTGCCACGGCGCCGCGTGGCCTCCCGGCCGCCATTTCTGCAGGGCACGTGCGTGGATGCGGATGGTCTTGGCCTCGCCCCTCAGTTCCTCTGGTGCCATGGGTGGTTGTGTTATGAACAGATAGTTGTGAGAAGCTATTTCAGTGAAGATGGAATTAAGCATCACGTACCAGTGAATCTGTCTTAGAGCACCGCCATGGCGCAGATGTTCCCTCCTGTGAGTCGCCGGTCGTGCACTTCGCCTAGATCTCCTTTGGGGGCTTGACCTCTTACCGACATGTTGATGTTCTCTGTGGATTCCGGACATTGATCCGTCTTTGGCCGTGTGCTTTTTCTCAGCAAGTCTCTTGCCGTTAACTATGTTTATGGTCCTTTTTCATCCAGAAGTTTAAATTTTGGTATCTCCAAATTGATCATTTTCCTCTTTATGTCTCTGTTTTGTCTTATTTTAGAAATTCTTCTTTACCCTGAGGTCATGGAATATTTTTCTCTACTTTAATCTAATTGTTCAAAAGCTATGTTTATCACATTTAGATCTTTAATTCTGGATTTTTATTGTCCTCAATATGTCTAGTCACCCATCAAGAATTATTTACAGTTCAACATTAAACTGAGCGAAAGATAGGCGATCATAGGCGCTCTCTGCTTGTTTTTCACTCTAATGGAGATGCTTCTAAAGTTGAGTCATGAAGGGTGATACTTCTTATAGGTTAAAGCAGAAATTCTAAACACCATTGCCACCACTGTCATCATCAAAAAGCTTTCGTGAAGCCAATACGGGCCCATGTGGCATGGACTCCTGGAGCCCTGGGGAGGGGTCTCGGACCTGGGGAGACGCTTGGCAGGCCTTCCTGCTTGAGGCCCACCCACGCAGCAGCCAGGCTGAGGGGGTTTGTCCAGAAGGGGTGGGCCAGGGTGTCTAGAAGATGAGGGACCAGGGTGGGTGGGCACAGCAGAGAGCCAAGACTCTTGTCCAGGCTGGCAAGGCAGGGGAGAAGACCCACAGTGTCCACTCACGTTGAGAAGGAGTTGGGGGTGGATAGCAGTCAGTGGGGAGAGTGGATTTTGGAGGTGTCTGGGGTGAGTCCGCATCCTGACTCTGCTGCTTATGGATGGTGCAGCCACGCACCAGTGACACAACCTGTTTAGTTCAGCCTTCAGTTTCCTCACTTGTGAAGTGAGGTCACAGACGCTCCTTCACAGCATCCTTGGTGCTGAATTGAGTCAAGAACACAGGGAAAGGAGGATGTTGCCCTGGGGCCAACAGCCTTGCTGGGGATGCAGGTGTCTTGGTGGGGGTGGCCAGAGCATTGTCTGTCCTGCCACGCCCAGGCCCGCTCAGCCCAAGGCACTCAGGCCCAGCCACATGTCCTGGAGGGACAGAGCGCTGGGGAGAGGAGCTGGGAGGTCACCAGGCAGCGTCCACTCGGCCTGAGCATGTGGCTGCTTTTCCACATCCTGGGAGGACTGTCGGTGGGATGGAGGGCACTGGGCTCCCGCTGCCATGTTTAGAGTCTGACTCACCAATCCATCCAGGGTAACCCCACCAGTGGTGAGGACGAAGAGGGCTGCTGGCCGACGCTGGAGGGTGAGTTGCCAGATAAAATCAGACACCCAGCAAAAATTGAATTGCAGCTAAATAGTGAATAAGACTGTTCCAGCCAAAGTATGTTTCAAATAGTGCACAGAATAGATTTAACTAAAAAACAATGTTTATCTGGAATTTAAATTTACTAGCTATGCCGACCCTGCCCGGGGAAGGGTATGGACAAGGTCTGGGCAGGGTCTGTGATCTGACCACGAGTGCTGAGGTCAGAAACAGGGCTCCAGGTGGGGAAACCGAGGCAGAACCCAGCTAGGGTCTGGGAAGGGGGCAGCTTTGAGCAACAAGTAACAGGCAGGGGGTGTTAAGGGGGGGACTTGGGGGCAGGATCCTGTGTCTGCCTCCCGCCCCCACCTCAGGCCTCGGGAGGCCACTTCTGTCTCAGCCTCCACCTCCTCAGCCATGAAACGGGGTGACAGTACAGGCCCCCCAGGGGCTACATGCTTCTGCCATCGTGGAGGTCACCATCTAAAGTGGGCCTCACGAAGGGAGCAGCGGTCTGCAGCGGGTGGCAGAGAGGTAGCTGCGGCTGCCCAGACACCACAGGGTGGGCGTGGAAGGAGAAATCGGTCCTGACAAGTAGGTGGGGGCCTTCCTGGAGGAGGTGATCCTGGAGGTGGGCTCTGCAGGCTGAGCCAGAGCCCACCCGGCGGAGGAAGCCCTGTGAGCAGAGCTGGAAGGGGTGAGGTCACCGAGCACAGCCAGGAGCGTGGCTCTCAACCCCGACTCCCGCGCGGGCTGCTGAGGGTGGGTTGTGGGGAGATGGCTTTGGCCTGGGGGTCAGGGGTCAGCAGAGCAAGGAAGGCAGCCTGAAGGCAGAGTCTGTGCCAGAAAGAATAGCAGTAACGCCGCCCCAGCTTCCGGGTCGCATGTGCCAAGGACCCCGCAGGGCCCAGAGGGCGCCCTGCACAGCCGCCCTGTCGGGTCTGTGAACACCTGGGCTTTGCTGGCAGCAAACAGCCCTCCCCAAAGTGAGTGAGAAAGAGGACAGGGTGAGAGGGAAACTCGCACGGCCCCCACCTCCTCGGTTTGCAGCTGCCCCCAGGCCGGAGGGAGGACCTGGTCTCCGCCTCCTGGACCTGCTGCTCCAGGCTGGCTGTCACAGCCGCTGGGAATTCACAGCCGCCCTGAGTCGCCTTTGCTGGATGGGAGGGGGCAGAGCCGGGGGACCGGGTCCTCCTCATGGGCCATTGAGCCTCAGGACTGACTCTCCCAAGGCGACTCGTGAGTCAGATGGGCAGACAGGCGAGGGTGGGAGGCAGACTTCAGAAGTGCCGAGGGGCGGGGCCCCGCATCCAGGCCACCCCCTCCTCAGCACTCTCGGTGGGTGGGAGCCTGAGGTATAGGGGGTGAGACACCCACCCAAGGTCACCAATAAGCAAGGCAGCAGGGACCCCGGGGCAGCCACAAGGCTGGCCAAGGAGGGACGGAGCCAGCCCTGTCCCAGAGCCCAGGCTGCGGGTCCCCCGGGCCCCTGCCAGGACCAGGTCCTGACGCCCCTCAGCTCCGCCCACACAGTCTGCTGCCTTGGTGTTCAGGGACTGGTGCTCGTTTACCTGTCTCAGTCCCGTAGGTCAGTGAAGATCAATGTCTTACACCCCAGCTTGGGGTCATCCGTGTGCCCCACAAGCCCCACTCCTGGAGATCAGAGTCACGGTCACCCCACAGTGTATGGTCATTCTGTTCCATCCACTCATCAGGACACCAGGAGACCCCTGGACACTCAGGGCTGACAGGGCGGAAGACCCCCTTCCAACAGCCCTTCTTGCTGCCCATCAGCCCGGGCTCCCACTGGGAATGCGTGTGTCCACCCACCCCCTGGAAGGAGCCCCCTCTGCGCTCAGCTGCATTCCAGCATCCCCTCCACTGAGCAGGAGCACGGACCCTGGCTGCAGCCTGGGAAAGCTGGCAACACGGTTTCTGCGTGAAGCCCTCTACCCAGACTCTCCAGCCTCTCCCCTCGGCCATCCTCTCCTGCCCTCCAGTCCACTTCTGTCCTCCTGACCTCCCGCCCCGGGTCTGCTGGGTTCCCCGGCCCAGCAGTGGCCTGATGCACAGTCACAGCCTCCCTGACGCGGACTCAGCCCCCGGAACCCAGAGGGGCTTCAGCAGCACTGAGCACTCATTGCAAGGCAGCCCCCAGGAGCCCGGCTCACAGCTTAGCTCACTGGAAGTGGGTTTATAATGGCCCAGGGCCCTGGCAGGAAAGCAGGCACGCAGGGCCTCCTAGCGCCGAGTGCGAACGTCTCCTGCTGCAGGAACAGCTGTTCGTCGTTAGCGCCGAAGGCGGGGCGGCGGGCAGCCCCCCTGCACAGCTGGCGGCGTCGGCGGTCCGGCGGCGGCGGCCGCGCGTGCAGGCTGCCAGGTGCCGCGCTGGGGCCTCGGGGAGCACACGTCCAGGCCCGCGGGCCAGGAAATGCCGAGCGTCCGTGGCTGTGGGCTCAAAGGGGCCGGCCTTTTGTAACCTTGTCTTCCTGCTTGTGAATCTGGCCCCTGCTCAAGCTCCAGCCTCCTTGGGGTGCCTGGCCTCCTTCAGGACCAGTTGAGAAGGAAAGTGTGCTTTTCCGCACCCTTCCGGTCTCAGGGGACGGACACCCATTTCCCCTGGCTCAGAGGGAAGCCCCAGGGCATCCCGCCCTTCAGCTCCTCTCGCCCTCCCTCTGAGCGTGCCCCGCTCTCTGGCGGGCTGGCCAGCCCCAGACTGCCCGGCACTTGGCCAGCCCAAGGAGCAGAGGCTCCCTGTTTCCTGGTACTGCCCAGGGACCGCCGTTCTCTCCTCCTCTAGCCAGGGGACCAGGGGCAGGAGGGCTCCAGATGGGTGCAGTCCTCCTGCCGGCCCCGCTGCCCCCTCCATCCCATCCTGGGTGGTGTGGTGTTTGGACATTTGGGCGCCTCTGACTCTGTGCACCTCCTGGGAGCTGCATGCCCTTCTGGATGCTATCCCTGCCTCACGATGACCCCAAGAAGTGGTCCGATGGCCCATTTTGTGGATGAGGAAACTGAGACTCACTCAGCTTGTGAGAGGCCCCCTGCTGGGACTCCAGGGGGCTACCCCTCCCCGAACCTGAGGTCCATGTGGGGTTGTGATGTTTGTGTGGAGAGCCGGGCCGCGACACCACACAGCGCACGGCCTTGTTATCCACGGAGCCCGAAGGTGGTAGGCTAGGGCATGTGCCACTCTGGGGCAGCCAGACTCCCCACTGGGCATTTGCCAACCTCTGCCCCATTCGTCTGTGGTCCTGGGTCCTTGGAACAAAAGGTTCCAGGCAGAAACTCGTTCCAGTGCTGCAGGTGGGGGTCTCCTGAGTCCTTGGCTGGGGGCCCAGGAGGCTGGGGGGAGGTGAGCACTCGAGGAACCCTGGTGGAGTATGGGGTCATCAGTCACAGTGATGGAGAAGGCCCTCCCCACACTGGGACCATCAGGAACTGGGGCCAATGAGGGGGCAGATTTGGGGCCTCAAGCCTGCCCACCATGAACCCTGCTCCCACAGTGAGAGGCAGGGAGGGCGGGGCCCCTCCCGGGCCTGCGCCCAGATGCGCAGAGACCCCCAGCTCACTGAGGGCCATGCTGCTTGAGCAGGGGGGAAGCTGTGGGAGCTTCTCTTCCTCTGACCCCCAGATCACATGATTCCTGCGGCTTCACAGATGTTGCGAGTCTGGGCTTTTAACAAGCTCAGATGCCAGGCTCCTGAGACGGTGTCAGAGATTAGATTTACTTATTTTACCCCAAACTTAATCAGAATTAAATTTGAGGTGACTTCTAAGAGTCTAAGCTTCGGAAAGGATGCATTCTCAAAATTCTAACATCCTAAGCTGATTTGGGGGAAGATTTGATGATTCTATGCTTCTGAAAGCCTGTGCTGCTGAGAGTCCCATATTCTCTAATTCTGTGTCCTCGGCGGGGCTCTGAGTGGCCGAGCGCGGCTCGCCGTGAACGCTGACAATGCCGTGGCTGATGGGACGCGGCCGCTAATCTTCCCTTTGAGGGGCTTTGATGAGCTCGAAGGCTGGCGCTCAGCTCCCGCGCAGCTGCTTCAATCAGAGGGGAATTTTGCTGAGCGCCGGGGATTGGGGGCCTCGGGGGGAGAAGCTAACAGCAGCTGCTTTCTGGAAGGTGATTGGAATCTGGAGGAGGAGAGAGAGGCGTTAATAAAGCGAGGTGCAAGGGCCGTAAGTAGTCCCAACCCCGGAAAAAAGGGCGGGTGAGAAAGCCCGACTTTGCCCGCCTCTCCGCACACGTGCACCACGCACCCCCTCAGAAGGGCCCCTGAGCCCCCAGGACGCCTCCCCTGAGACCCCCCCCCCCCGCCACGGCCCTCAGACTGACACAGCGGCCCCTCGGGCAGGCGCCGGCTGAGGGGCAGACAGCCTCACCCCACAGCAGCCCTCCCCACCCAGCCGGCCCCCTGGGCAGGGCCTCGCAGCGACAGCCCTCTGTGTCATCCGAGTACAGGGCATGGGTGTGGCAGTGGGGGGGCCGGCAGGAAGACACCTCAGCCAGCGTACCCCAAGTGTGGGTGAAATGATTCTCCAGGCTTGGACTTGAATGTGGAGTGTCAGAGCTGGGGGGTGCTCAGCCCCTGGACCCCTGTGCTCTTCGTGGATTCATTCCTGTGCTCAGTCAGTCATTCACTGATGAGCTCATTCCTTCACTTGCTCCTTCATTCATTCATGGCTCATTCGTTTGTTCCTGCACTCATTCTTCATGCACTCATTCATCTATTCATGCGCTCAGTCATTCATTCAGTACTCAGTCATTCCTTCATTCAAACTCATTCACTCATTCGTCCATTCATGAACTTACGCATTTATTCATACTCTCCTTCTTTCATTCATTCAATCATGTGCTCATTTAGCATCAACTGTCGGGCAAGGACAGTGCCAGGAGAATGAGATGAAGACTCCAGCGCTAACGTTATCTACAATCATCAAGACGTGGAAATAACCTAAGTGTCCACTGATGAATGAACGGATAAGGAAGCTGAGCTACATGTACACAATGGAATATTACTCAGCCATAAAAGGAGGCAATCTTGCCATCTGTGACAACCTGGATGGACCTAGAGGGTGTTGTGCTAAGTGAGCTGAGTCAGACAGAAAGGCAAGTACCGCATGATCTCACTTACATGTGGAATCTAAATTAAACACGAAGCAAACTCACAGAAGAAGAGGTCAGATTTGTGGTCACCAGAAGTCGGGGAGCCGGAGGGGAGTGAAGGCTGTCAAAGGTCCTAGCTTCCAGTTAGAAGACAAAGAAGCGCCGGGGTTGGGCAACATGAGACTACGGTTAGCACCTCTGCGGGGTAAAAAGGAAAGCTGTTGAGAGAGTAGATCCTAAGAGTTCTCATCTCACGAAGAAGAGAATATTTTTTCTTTCCCCTTTTCCTTTGTGCCTGTGAGATGCTGGATGTTACCAAACCTATTCCAACGTGTGTAAGTCAAACCATTCCGCTGTACATCTGACACTCATGGTGCTGCCTGCCAGTCATATCTCAATAAAGCTGTGGGGAAAGACCCCAGTGAGTGCTGGGCTCACGGTACTCAGAACATGTCAGTGTGTGCCAGGAGCGGGTGCAGGTGGACGGGAGGGGTGGTTCCGCTCTGCTGGGAGGACCATGCACCACCCAGCTCTGTGCTGTAGAGAGCTGGGAAGGGGGGCGAGGAGCCCTTTCGCCGAGGACCTCAGGGGGAGAGAGAAGCAGTCACTGGACGCCCTGAGCTCATCCGCTTGGTCAGGCCTCCCAGCCTCTTTTGTCCCTCCTCCTTCCAGGCAGAGCCCCTTGACCTGGGCCTGAGACAGGAGGGGATTAAGGACGTCAGGCGTGTCCTGTCAGCCCACCAAGGCCAAGGACTGAGTATACGCTTGGGCTTGGGTTATAAGCATCCGGCATCATTCTTGGCCACAGGACATGTTGGATGGTGCATGGTGGCCCCTTCCTGCCAAGTGGTCTGAACATCACTGCTGGTGACTGGGCACTGGCCCTGCTCCCCTGAGGTGGAGCCTCCCTTCGGTGAACTTGACCCTGGCCTTGTAACCCTCAGGTGGTTCCTGTCTCCTGGTGGCACCTAGGATGTGAGGACGTCCACCTGCTGCAGGCTCTGAGTCCCCAGTCCTGTTGGCCAGGCCCGTTGCCCAGTGCCTGCTGACTTGGACCCAGCCCACTGTGGTCACCACATCCCTCAGATACAGTGTCCCCTCTTCCCCAGCACCCCAGACTCAGTGGGATCATTTTTCCGGGTTGGACAGTTGGGCAGGCTGGATGGCCCAGTGTCCCTCAAGCCTGGAAGGCAGGATGCCCAGTGCTCCATCACTGCCACCCCATTTGCAGCCCCCCTTCCAGCCCAGGATCTGTGTGCCCTTCTTCTCTGCAGCCCCTCGGTCGTGAGGCTAAGCAAGAAAGACCACCGTGGAAGCATCTTGTCTGGGACCGCAGTGGCTTTCAGATGCCCCTGGGCAGGAAACCACCTAGTTCTTAGATCCTGTGTGGGGAGGAACTCAGAGCCCATCTGGCCAGACCGTTCACCCCATGGAAGAAGTTGGCTGCCTGCCAGGGCAGGAGGCCACCAGCCATCACACTGTGACCTAGGTCACTCAGCCTTCAGGACTGTCCTCTCCACGGTGGACGGCTTTGACCAGAGGCAGGTCTGGAGTACACGACACTGACCTTCACTGTTGGTCCCGTGCTGCCTGAGAGGGGACTGTCATTAGCGTAAACATCGCATGGGGTTCTGGCTCGATACTGCAGGCAACACCCTCTAACCTCACACCTGAGGACATGCTCTGCCCTTGCTTGGGCATCTGTACCCGGAAGGTCGTGGCCAGTCCTCTGAGCGCCGTACTCTCATCCCAGGGGCCGTGGCAGGGAGGGGACGGTCCACACACCTGACCCTAAAAGGAGGGTCTGGGGTAGGGGAGCTGGCTCGCGTTTGCTGACAGGAGTTGAGGAGGAACGAGGCTTTGGTCCTCAGGTCCATCTTGCATCCAGGGCAGGACAAGGGGGAACTGGGGGCCACAGTCGAGCTTGGGCTCGGCATGTCCGAGAGCACAGGCAGGGGCTGGGGCCCTGACCTCTTCTCAGCACATCCGAGTTGGGGGACTCACATCCAGATGTCCTCCCTGTATCACTGACCTTGTCCCGCAGGGGTGCTACCCCTTCTTGAACAGATGAGACCCCGAGACCCCCTCCCTCCGACCCCCCCACCCTTAGCAGGCGGCACAGCCCCCGAGCAGAGCACGCTGAGCGCTGCGGCTGAGCAGGGCTCGCTCGTGTCGCGGTCGCGGCATCCAGGCTCTCTGACTTCCCCTCTGAGGCCCTCGCCTGGCTGAGATGGAAGAGCAGGTGTTGCCCATTAAATGGGGCCTTTCAGTCTCTCCCTGGGCTGGGACTCAGGGCGGCTCCAAGCAGAGGTTCCCTGGGCCACGTGTGCTGAGGCTGCAGACTGTCCCTCCCTCTCCAGCCCGACGGACTCCCAGCAGGCCCACGGTGCGCGAGGAAGCGCCCACACGCGGTCACCGGGTCAGCGGTGGGGGTGGACTGCCCTGAAAAGGCTGAGATGCCAAGGACTCCTTTGGTGATGGGGAGCCATTCTGCCGCGTGGCCTCAGGGGCTGCAGCCTTGTGGCTGCACCTGTGCGCCTGCCCAGGCAGGCGCGCTCTGACGGAGGGGGGCACGGGGAGGGCGGGCCTCGCGCACCAGCCTGGCAGATTTACAGCTGCGGAGCCCAGGCTCCCTGACTCAGTGTCAGGGCCCGTCAGAGGCGGCACCCGCCAGAGCGGTGGCGGGACGGCAGGGCCTCCAGCCGAGGGCTTCTGGCTGGCGCACCTCCCCCGACGCCGCCACCGGCTGTGACGGCAGGAAGGGAGGCGCAGGTGCCCCCGTGTCCACAGCCCGTAACGAAGGCCATCAGGAGGCTTCTTTAGTTTCTAGAATTCACTGAGCGCCCGTGTGCCAGGGGCTGAAATAAGGCAATGCCTGTGGGAGGAGCGAGGCGGAAGGCCAGCTCTGACGGTCATGGTTGGCGTGTGTCTTGTGCTCGATATTAGTGTCGCGCTGCTGGCAGCTGGACAGCAGTGCCCCCAGCTCACGGGCGAGAACACTGACGCCCAGCCAGGCCTGGCCTCCTCCAGGCCACGCGCCTGAGATGCACAAAGCCGGGCTCCACACGAGGTCAGTCCTGAGCCAGGAGAGGCCTGGGAGACGCCCGCACCAGCCACTGCGGGACGGCGGCTCCCACCGCCCAGCCCCTCCGCAGACAGAGGTGTGGCCCCTTTGCATCACTCATGCCAGTGCATTCACTCGGCTGGCCAACTGCTCGTTTATTTACCAGAGGCTTTCTGGTCCTGACTGTGCATTGGGCGCTGCGTGTGGCAGAGGTGAGGGCGGACTTTACTGTCTCCATGTCCTCAAGTGGTGGAGCGAGTGAGCGCCAGCCATGACCTCTGGTGGAGAACACCCTCCAGGGGAGTCTGGAGGACAGGGCAAGGCTGGGCTTCTCAGAGGAGGCCGTGTTTTAATGAGTTCTTGGGGAATGTGTAGGAGTCTGAGAACATGGCAAGGAAAGGAACAGCATTCCTGGCACAGGAACAGCATGTGCAAAGCCCCAGGGCAGGGGAGTGAGAGCACATGGCACTCAAAGGCCTGATGATTGGAGGAGGAGGTGGGCAGGGGCCCTGGGGGAGGGAGAGGGGGCAGGGGCCCTGGGGGAGGCGAGGTGGGCAGGGGCATGGAGACGGTTCTCGGACCATTGCATGGACCCCAGACCTGGTGACGTGGAAAGGATCCCTGTAGGTCTGGGATCCACGGGCCTAAGCCAGGAGGAGAAAGGACAGCTCGAACACCCCTGTCCTGCTGGTTTTCTGGGCGGTTCCTGGACAGTCTTGCCCTGGTCCGTCCATAGCAGGCATTTGCCCTGTTACTAATGACAGGTGTCATTATTTGACACGCATCGCAGCCATGTGTGGCCACGCCCTCTTCCCTGTCCTGTCCCAGTCATCAACAGCATGGTGAGGTGGTCGCTGGCACCCCATTATCTGATCGCTCGGCATCTGTGCTCCAGGTAGACAATGTGAGGCTGGAGGCAGAGGCTCCCAGGGACCAGATCACTTCTGCCCTGAGCCGTCAGGATGTGGACGTGCCTGGAAGTCCTCTCCACCCAGGCTGCCTATGGAAGCCCTTCCCTTCCTCCTTCCCACCGCGGGCACCCCTCAGGACCTCGTCAGGAAGGAGGAGACCCCTCTGAACTCGGCTCTCTTGTCAGCACTCCTGCAGGTCCTTAAGGGGGGCTGCAGAGGGGGCCCGGCCACAGCGCCAGCCAGCACTGAAAATGGGCAGAGCATATGTTGTGCTATTTCTGTTTTTCAATAAAATCAACATTTAAAAATTTTTCACAAAGTACCAAGCACCACTGAGAGCAATTAGTATCACATCGTGGACCAAATGGCGGCTTTGCAGAGGCTGCCGCCTCATGCCACCTGCCCTGACACGTCCTCTGTGGTGCATGTAACTACTGGGGGCAACTGTGCAGGACGGGCAAGGCTGCCACCGCGAGAGCGTGGAGGGTGGGGACCTCCCACTGCAGGGCCAGCCACAGGCAGCTTTCAGACCCGCACCCCCCTCACCAAGCAGCATTTGGTAGCCATGAATAAGGAGGCTTCAGAATGTGACCAGGACTCGGGGCTCAGCCCATAAGCGGTACCAGGAATAAACTTGTGACCAGAGATGTGGGCTCACTCTATGACCAGGAATCAGAGTTTGGTTTGTTATGATGATCCAGGCCCAGTCTGTGACCAGAGTCAGGGGTCCATGTGCGACAGAGCCCTGGGTCAGGGCTCCCTGTGACACCACGGTCAGGGCTCAGGATATGATCTGGGCTCAGCTGGTGATCTGGACCAGGGCTGAGTCAGTGATCAGAACCAGGGCTCAGTCAGGTGATCAAGACCGGGGCTGAGTCAGTGATCAGGACTGGGGCTCAGGCAGTGATGAGAACTGGAGCTCAGTCTGTATCCTCTTTGACTTTAACTCCTCCCCCCCGACTGCACCCTCCACACTGGCCTCTTTTGTGATCCGTGAGCTCACCAGACTTTCCTGATTGAGGGGCCTTTGCTATTTTCGTTCTCTCTGCCTGAAAAGAGAATTATTTCCCCAAATTACTGGATCTTTCTCTTTTTAGTTCTCAGCCCAAACATCAGGTCCTCCGAGAAACCCATCCTGTCCACCCGACAGCGCCCTCCTTATTTCCCTCAGGACACTCTTCACAATTTGATCACAGAAAGTTCTTCAAAACCTACGGGGAAATAGCAGAGGAAAGGGGTGTGGACTCTGCGACTTGGAGTGGCAGGACTGGGGTTGGCAAAGGGGCCCTGGTCTGCCCCTCTGGCCCCCTCTCTCCCCCTGCTCCTTGACAAGCGAGGAAAGAAGTGGGGTGTGAAACGGCGGCCCAGGAGAAGCCAGAGCAGGCAGGGCATCTCTCTACTAGGAAACGGGCTCCCTGGGCTGCCCCGGGGGGGAGGGGCTGGGCACAGGGACTGGGCACTAGGGTTCCTACGGGCCCCTGACCGGCAGTGAGAAACCTGTGTGTGCTTGTTGGGCCCCCCAGCAGGACCTCCTCCTCTCTCTGGGGTCACGTCCCTTCCCAGGGCAGACCCCGTGGGCTGCCGTGTTCCCACCGAGCTGGGGGACGCAGCAGTGGCCAAGTGCCGTGCAGCCCAGCTCCTTCAGCAATCTTATTGTTTTTAAAGCTGGGGGAGGGGACCCCAGTCAGCTCACAATGTTGCATCACTTCTTTTGATGTCTGTTCTTTGCCTTTTCACTCAGGAGTAGGTCTTGGCGATCCCTCCACGCCAATACCTGCAGATTCACACATTTTAACTCTTGTTTAGTTTTCGCCAGTGTGCCCCATTTCCCCAGTCAGAGACCCAGTTTTGGTCGACAGTTTGCTGTTATAGATTGCAGTCCGCAAACAAGCTTTGTGAACACGTGTGGGGACCTCTCAGGGCGCCGCCCAGGAGTGGAACTGCGGGTCCTTGAGGAGCAGAGCAATTTCAGCTTCTGTAGGAATTGCTAAACCGCTCCCCGGAGCGGCTCAGCAACTTGCCCGCGCTGGCAGTGCACGAGGGCTCCTGTTTCTCACGTTCTTGCCGACATTTGGTGCTGCCAGACGCAGCGGCCACTGCGGACCGTGCACGTGAGAGTACGCGTCACGGCGTCCGTGGTTGCTTCCCCCGAGGGCCGGTGTGGATGAGCATGTCCTCCAGCCTCTGTCGGCCGTCGGGTTCCCTCGCCTGAGTCGCCTGCCCCTGTGCTTTGTCCATCTTCCTGCTGGGTTGTTTAGCTTCTTCTGATGTGTGTGTTGATGGTATTGTCCCCACTAAAACGCAATAAAAACACTCTCTCATGCTTTTTAAAAATGTTCACAGTTTTGAGTTTCACATTTAGGTGTCTGATCCAGCTGGAATTTATTTTTGTGTTTGCAATGAGGTAGGCTCCTAGTTTTATCTTCTCAGTTGTTTATTCTTTGTAGTTAGTGGCACAGGCTGGGATAACAGTCTTTCAGGTGGTCCCGTGGGCTCTGATCTCGGTGAGGGGACTGTGAGCCCTGACAATCATGAGGAGCATAAGCAAAACGGTGTGTGTCTATATGTGTGTCTGCACCGTTTCTGCAGCAGGTCCATCGACCTCATCCGATTCCCCAAGCTGTTGGTGACCCCAGATAATCTGAACAGCCACTGGGCCAGAGGGGACGTGGAGACAAGACTGTGGAACTTTCTTCCCTGAGGAGCCTCCTTTTGACATCATCCTTCTTGGATTCAGTCACCTTTGGAACCTCCCTGGTGGGGCCGCCGTGGCCGAGGGCCAGGAGGAGACATCGACAGACCACACCCCTGTCCGTGTCCCACCTCCTGCCTTCGGGGGCTGTTGGCCGATGACTGCCACGTGATCCAGGGCTGCAGCTGTCCAGCGTGTGTCCTGAGGAAAGAGAATGCTTTGGGTCATTTATCCTCATCAGGCCACCCTGTGCCTGAGCCACCATGTGGACCCTGAGGTGCAAACAGCAGAAAGCCCAGGGAAGGCCCTCTGTGTGTCACCCAGGAGAGCCCGGCAGGAGGGGAGGTCCTTCCCAGGACAGCTTGGTGGGAGGGGAGGTCCTTCCCAGGACATCTTGGTGGGAGGGGAGGTCCTTCCCAGGAGAGCCCGGCAGGAGGGAAGTTCCTTCCCAGGACAGCTTGGCGGGAGTGGGAGGTCCTTCCCAGGACAGCTTGGCAGGAGTGGGAGGAGTGTGCTTGGCAGAATCCCCCTCCCCCTCCTGCGTGCTCACCCTGCACAATCTACCCCTTCAGGGAGGGATTTAAAATGATGGGGTAACCGTGCCCCTGATTGGGTTGTGCTGTGTAGCAAATGTGGGGGTCACTCCAGTCATTAAACTATTATGCGAACCCAATGTGGCCCAAGAGGGAGCCTCTCCTGCAGGCCCGGAGGAAAGCGGAAGGCCTGCCTGACCTGTCGTTGGAGAGGCCGCAGGGAACCCCAGGCCTGCAGCGAAAGGAAGTTGATTCTGCCAACCGTGTGAATGCGATTGAAAGAGGCCCCGAGCTCGGGATGAGACAGCCCAGCCGCCGCCCGGCCTGCAGCTGGGCCAGCCCCTGAGCCGGGGAGTAGAGTCATTTGGGAAGAAAACACAATGAACGCTGCTAGTTATTCTGAGCAGCACCTGTGAGGCGCTCCACGTTGGAGGGAAGAGATGGGAGCGCAGGAGGAGGGCAGGACTGGACTCGTGGGCCTGGCTCTCCCCAGACTCAGGCGGTAGCTGACGGTGCTGGAGTGGATGAGATGCCCTGGAGCCGGAGCCTTGGAATCTCATCAGAGTGAAAGAAGGCAGGCAGCAGGAAGGAGGCTGTGGGGGGAGACAGGACAGAGAAGACGGTCCCCGGGGGGGGGGGGGCGGGCGGGAGTGCGTCCAGTTAGGGGTGATGGATAGTGCAGCTCAGAGGGGGTGAGTTCTGGGAGGGGAGGCCCGCTGGCCCCGGCAGCTTCAGAAAAGTGACAGGGATCCGGCGCTGGGAGGGCAGGGACGAGGCAGCCGCGGTCCCTCCTGAAGTCAGGGGCAAAATGTGTTCCTGTAATTGACTCAGCCCGTAAATGCTGTGAGGGAGGCACGTGGAGACGCGCTTTGTGAGCAATGCCGCCGACCTCCCCAGCGCGCCGCAGGCGGGCCCCCTGCCCTTCATCGGCGTGTGTGTCCGGAACAGCTCCACCAGAGCAGGGCGGTATCATTATTTCCATTTTGAAAATGAGCAAAGTGGCCTCCGGTGAGCTTAGAGCCGGCCTTCAGGGGAAGCTTCGCTCTTCTGTCTCCCGCTCTGTCCTGCTTACTCCCAGGCCGTCTACGAGTCGGGGAGGATGTGGCCATTTCGTGCGCCTCCTTTCCCCTCTGTACGTTCTGTTTTGGAGACCTCACCCCGTCTGGTCTTAAGAGTTCCACACAAGTGTGCTTATTTATCACCGACCTTTGACCAGGACTTCTCTCAAGGGCACTTCCGGCTGCCACAGAGTGGCCTTAGTAGATGTCCCATACACTTCCCAGTTTGGTCGATACTTAATGTATTCATGCGAAACAGGCCCCCTATTTCCATCAGTGGTGCGGGCTTTGTCCCCGACCGGGGTTCTAGGTACCCACTCTCTCCGTCCGCAGCCACTCAGCGCTCTGCTCCTCTGGAGCCGAGCCCTCAACACCACCCGCGGAGCGCCCTGGACTCCCTCCTCGGCTTCCTGCAGCGGGAGCGGTGGCTGAGTCAGGAGCAGGCACAGCGAGGCGTGGGCTGTGTGTAAGGATGGCTGCGGCTGGTAAGGGAAGAGATGGCAGACTGAACGCTGGGGACAAGGTGCAGACGCAGGGATGGGCCGAGCACATGATAAAACAGACGCTCCTTCCCAGACGCGGAGAGGAGTTAATTGGGAAGATGGAATAAAACTGAGGGTAGACTCGGGAGAGAGAAGGCTTTGAAGGATGGAGGTCGTGCTTGGACTTCATAGGCAAATAACAAAGCCCCTTTGTCCGTTCTTCATCTTAACTAGACAAGCTGGTGATGAACCGAGGCTTTGTTCCCCTGCCAGTGACACTCGGTTTTGGCCAAAGAAGTTATGAGTAAGTGCGCATAGGGGAGCCAGACGTGGAGAGGCTGACCCCGATGGAGAAGTCCAGGTGGGGCTGGCGGCTGCTCCCGGCGTCTCCAAGGCTGCAGCAGGAGGAGGGGTTCGCGTACATCTGTGATATTAACCGGTAAGTAATGCAGGAGTCAGGCTGGCATTTGGCAGAGAGCGAGCGCTCTATCGGTGCAGAATGTTGCAGCCTACCAAGTCCGACGAGACAAGGACGCACATCTCGGAGGAACAGAAGCCCAGGCTCTGCAGTGATTCCCACCCTGCCCAGCCCGGTTGCTCCAGGGAGCTGGCATCTCTGGGACAAGGGAAGAGAAAACAGAACAAAGACCTGGTCACAGCTCTGAGAATGCTGGGCAGTGTTTGCCAGGGCGCCTCAGTCTCCCGGAACCTCAACACCCTCATCTGTGAGACGGAGCCATGCGGGCATCTTCCTCCCAGGGTGACGGTGAGGTCACATGAAGGTTAAATGTTGTCCCAGTCTGTTCAGGCTGCTACTTCAGAACACCACAGAATGGGGAGCTTATAAAGGACAGAGACTCATTTCTCACAGTTCTGGAGGCTGGAAGTCCAAGATCAAGGTGTAGGCAGATTCGGGATCTGGTGAGGGCCCCCTCCCTGGCTTGTGAACAGCCGTCCTCCGGCTGTGTCCTCACATGGTGACAGGGATGAGGGAGTTCTCTGGGGTCTCTCTCACAAGGGCACTAATCCATTCACAAGCGCCCCACTCTCACAACCCAATCGCCTCCCAAAGACCCCACCTCCCAACCCCATCCACTGGGGGTTAGAGCTTCAGCGTGCGAGTTTGAGCAGGGCACAAAGTTCAGTCTATGCAGGCGTGTTCTGTAAACAGTAAGACACGTGATATTCCTCTAAGAATTTTGGCCAGGAAATGGTGCAAGCCTTGGATTTGAACTTCGGCTCTGAGACTCGGACCGTTTTTGTGTGGGTGATTCGTTTTATCAGCTCTAGGGCAGCCTTAAAGGCAACGTGGGTGCAAAGTGTGAGTGGCCCTTCTCCTCCTACGGAGCCCTGTGGGCTGCATCCCGGCGGGGCCCGAGAGTCACGCACTGCTCTCTGATGGCACGACCAGTGGAACCCAACGTCACCTTTCCCTGCTCACTTAGATGGTGGGACACGGGCAGGCAGCCTCAGGTGCCCCTGGGACAGGAGCACGAGAGCCTCTTCCCCAGCGTGGCCACACCGCGTGGGCCCCAGGGTGAGCCGAGCGCTGCGTGGGCGTCCGGCGTGAATGGCGGCGGCCGCAGAGTCCTCCTGCACAGGCGGGGGGGGGGGGGCAGGCGGGCGGGATGATTTTGACCACGGTTTTGGCTACGTAGCTCCCTTTACGCCTGTCTATTTCTGGAATCTCCTGGTGATTCTCGAGCTTCCTGGGGATTCTTAAACTCCTCTGTGCCTGAATCAGCCCTGCCATGCAGACCAAATTCTCAGCCGACAGAGTTTCTGTGGCTGTCAGCAGACACCCCCAAAGATGGCATGTGCTCTGAGCATTCCTCTAGCGGGCAGTGTCACTCGCAGTGTGCCCAGCCACGGGTCCACTACCAAGGCGTCTGGGGTCCGAGATTCAGGGGAAACCATCCAAACAGTCACGGCCGTGAAGAGCTGTGCAGATAAGGGAGAGGCTGGCTCTGACGCTGGGCGCCCAGCAGGACTGCCTGGACGCCAGCTTGACGCTCTGCACTGCCCCAGGGTCTCTGCCTCCAGGGGTCTGCTGGCAGGGCTGCCGGAGGGTCACTGACCCCCTGCCCTCTGTACAGTCGGCAGGTCTCGTCCTCTTCTGCCCCAAGAGCTGCACTCTACCTCTTTAAGCCTCCAATTCCTCCTTTGTCAGATGGAGACAAAAATCCTGACCCCGGGGGGCCTCACAAACTAACCATTTGATGACAGCCCTCGCCCCTCCCTCCAGGAGCGTCAACACTCAAACTGGGCGCGTCTTGACAATCACTGCCCTTTGCCACTGTATCAGTATTGATCAAATCTGCCGGGGCCTCGAGCACACGTGAGGGAGTGAGTCAGCGTAGCCGGCGCCTGAGCTGGGGTTGCATTCTGGGCAGTTTCAGTAGGTCCGCTGGTGTGGAGGCGCTCGCTCCCATTACCAACTCACGAAGTGCCTGCTGGAATTAGTAAATCCCTTTCATTTACTTACAGAGGAGAAAATGTTTAATAGCTGCCACATGAAATTTGCAAATTGTGCTCCATCTGAGGCTGATTAATAAAACACCATGGAAAATGCATCAGTCATTTTGGGATTTGAATCAGTACCACATTTGACTTGAATCATCCTCCTTTGCGCCAGTGATATGGCCTGGCCGCTCCCTCCCTGCTTCTCCTCCATCCCTCTCTTTTTTTCCCTCCCAATCTCAGCGGTTCAGTTGCTTGTTAGGGAAGTCAGGTGGGAGAGGGATGAGCTTGTGGACGCAGCTCATCTCCCGCAGATGTGAGCCTGGCTGAGACTCATTCATCTCCACGCGCGCAAAAGCCTGTGCGTAGCAGGCGAACAAGAGTTGAAAGGAGAAATCTTGAAATCGTGAGCCTTCTCTAGAAAGGGGTGGTGTCCTTTCCTGGCACGATGTTGTCATTGAAAAGTAGCTAAAATTTGTCAGGCAAGGAGCTCCTGACGCTCTGTGTGAAGCGATTTGTATGTGTTGTTTTGTGTGATTATCATGATGGCCCAGTGGGGGCCGTTTCACTCTCTGTGATGCCGATGGGGAAACCGAGGCCGAGAGATGTTAGGTGACCTGCCCAGCGCAACCCAGCAGGGAGTGGGAAGCAGGAACCTGAGCTTTCTAGCATGGCAGGTGCTTCCTGGGGCTTCTCATCCCACATCCGAAGTCGTGGATGCAGGAGTTGAGGCACTCCTCATCCATGAGGCACTCCTCATAGAAGGAGGCTGTACTCATGGCTGCATGCTAGTCGGGGGCTCTGGGGCCAGAAACTGGGTCTCCCACTGCTTGGAAACCACCATCTGCAGACACTCATGGAGGCTCCAGGCTGCGTGCCGGGCATGCAGACCTAAACACCAGGTGAGGCTCCTGCTCTTAACAAATAGATTAACAACCAAAAGAGTCACTAAATAAGCAAGCCCATGGAGGTGCACAGGTGTCCTGTCACGAGGAGGTCAGGTCTCCCCTCATAGTACCATTTGGACACAGAGAACAGCCACCTGAACTCTCAGCCAGGAGAAAATAAATCTTGTGCAGACCTCTCCCCCCCACCTCCAATCTGACCAAGTCACCTTATCTTTCTGGGCCTCCATTGCATCATCCATGAAGTGGAAATAATAATGCATGGCCTCCCTACCTAGCAGGCCTGTGGAGGGTCAGATCTGGAAAAACGGCACATGAAGGACGTTTAGAAGAGTTCAACTGCACGCATGCGCAATGCGACAGTTTACCCAACCCTGCAGATACTAATGGTTATTAGTCTTCGGGGCAGCGGTACCGCAGACCTGCAGGGCAGCACGGCCCCCACGCCAGCCCACCCTTTCAGCTGGTAGCACACTCGGAGCCCTAATTGCTAAACAGATTTTGCATTATCATCCAAATTACACACCCATTAGCGGCAGAGTCTAGTCACGATGGAGGCGTTAAGGTGTGACATCCCCAAAGCCATGCGGGAATTCAAATTGGTCCCCAGAAGCAGTAGGGGCTGGTTTAATGAGTTGGTGGAAACTCAGCTCTTCCTCCCTTTTTATGCCCCGTCCCCCAACCAAGTTTTCTCCTAAGAATCTCCTCAAAGTAAGTAAAGTAAGTGAAGGTGACTCTGAGCCACAAATGAAGGAGGAGAGTCAAGAGGGAGCATAACGGTCCTTGAAGAGCAGGGAGCACCCAGTAGATAAGGGCCATGTGTTGGCTGCCTCATCCCCCAAGACACAGCACAAGTGTCCTTCCCCTCCAGGCTTTCTCTGACCCCTAAAACTGGACCCTGGCCTCCCTGCATGCCTGCTGTGTCCTTCCTCTGTCATGAGGATCATGCGTCTCCAAGGTCCTTGCCTTGAGGTGTTCTGCATCTGGCACAGGGCTCAGCTCTTAGCAAGTGTTCAGTAAAGGTGTGCTGAATCATTGGATGAATCTTAGCTATAACCCAGGATCTGAACTTACAGCAAACATTGACTGCGTTCAAGGCAAGACAAGGTGGCAGGATGGGTCACTCAGGGAGCCCCAGGCCTACTCAGGGGAGCACACAAGAGGACTGGGTAACTGAATCCACCAGTGGAGGCAATAGCCTCTGTTCCACGAAGAATAGCCCCAAGCCCAGGGGCCAGAACACGGGAATGGGTGAGGTGCTTCTAGTAGCTAATGGTTCCTACTGGCATTTGCAGCTTCTCGAATTGGCCCCACAGGTTCCAGATCCCTCCAAGCGTTCCAGAGGCGCGCCACTGGAGATCAGCGTCCGCTGTCTTGATTCTGTCTCTGCAAACCAGTCTTCGCGGTCCTGGGCTCTCATTTCACAAACGTTCCCTGTGAGCGTCTGCATCTCAGTACTGGCGAGGTAAACAGGGATGAGTCAGCAGGAGTCCTTGCCCCAGAGGCGCTCACAGTTCAGTTTGGAAGGAAGAAATGTGCCCAGATAATTAGAGTATAGTGTGATGAATGTGATAATTGGGTAAGAACAAAGCTGTGTGGAAGCACAGAGCAGAAAGTTAAACTCTGCCCGTCGAACTGCCATGAAATTCAAAAAGGCTGCAACTTTGGTGGCGAGTTTTGGTTACAAGTTCACTCATTATCAACCCAAGGCAGGGGAGGGATGGGAGAGCATTCTAGGCAGAAAGGACAGTGCAGGCAGAGCCCCAGAGCCCCAGAGCCCCAGAGGAGATTTCCGCGGAACAATAACGAATTTCCTGGGAATGAAGTCTAAGCTGCTTGAGATGGGACGTCAGGCGCTGTAGCTGGAGAGGCAGGCAGGTCAAACTTTGAAGGGCTTTGAACATCTTACTGAGATTATTTGACTTTATCCTGTGGGCCATGGGGAGCCCTTAGAGGGCTTTAAACAAGACGAGTGACATGATGAAATCTGTGTTTTAGAAAGATACCTCTGGCAGCAGCTTTCCGTTATTGATGCAAACACCCACTGTCAAAGCTTAGAAGGCAGCGAGTCTTAAACCAGCTTTCCTACCAGCCCCAGTCGGCCCTCTCATCGTCTGATGGGAGGGAGCACCACGAGCAAGACTGGAATCCTGAGCCTGCTTCTGCCTCGGATTCCCTGGGTGGCTCTGGATCGGAGTGTGGGTCTCAGGTGCTCGCCTCTGAAATCAGCACTGACTGCCCGCTTCACAGTGCCAGGGTTGGGATCTGATGGGAAAAAAGACGGGAGGGGCACTTTCAATTGTAATTGACTCTGTAGACGTAAGAGGTTGTCGTTTTTATTTACGAAAATGAAATAAGAGGATATTTGAGCAGGGCATAGTATTTTGGGTAGAAATGGAGGTTGGCAATCGTTCACTCCAACCTCCCTCAATTACACAGCAGACAACCAAACATGCGCTCTCCTCGTATTCACCCCAGTCTCCTACCGTCACCGTTCCGCCATAGCCTGAGATCCCCAGTTCACAGCCTGCTCTTAGGGGCTCTGTCCAAGGTGTCAATCAGGGATTCTTACCCCGAGCCGCCTTCCTGGTTGATGGGGACTCTGTCCACGGTCCTGACCTCCTCACTGTGTTCCTCCCACGCATTCACGGAGAATTTGCTGTGAGAACAAATGGCAGGAATACTCCGTTTCTGAGCACATTAACCAGAGGAAGCATTACAACCATCTATCGCTATGAACTTACTCTCCCCCCAGTAGACTGACAACTCATAAACGCAGTCGTCAGAGCCAAGAGTCTAAAGTCGAGGGCTCGGCACTTCAACATTAACCATGAATGAGTAAGAGGGCTTCAGGGATCTTGTATCCTAATTTCCACCCACTTGTGAACTTGCTTTTCCCGGTGGATCATTTATCAGACCCACCCCCACTCTCCGTCTTTCTTTCCTTCTACTGCGGCTCTCACAAAGGAAGGAAATGAACACTGTTTCAATGGCTGCAGCTGCTGCCCAGAATCCACAAGAGCCAGTGCACGAGGAGGAGGGAGGGGACACTGGCACTGGCTTTGACTACGTTATGATGGGGCTTTAGATTTTCACTGAGCAAGGACTGGATGGCCACCACAATTCCTTTCAACTGCTAAGGTTTTCTGCTTCTGTGTTCCCCACCCCTCTGCAGAACTGCAGGCTTCCCTCAAACTGCCCCTGAGCCCGATTACAATGTGGTACATACCCGTGGTCTGGAAATTGTTCCTGTTGCAACCTCCTCTCACTAGAACTTTGTTTCACTATGTTCTGCATTTTTAGGACATTCCTGAGGTTTCTAAGGTTCTTCCTCTCCTCTCCCAGGATTGCTGTCCCAAAAGCATGCCTGGGGGTGAAGCCCAACTTTGCAGATGAGGAGTTTTGAAGTCGAGCAAACTTTCTGTATCTCAGTTTCCTCTTTGGTGAAATGAGGACAATGACACCCACCTCCTCGGATGGAGACAAGGTAGTACGTACAAACTTCCTCTGCCTGAAGAATAGTGGGTAACAAGAAGTGCTTTCTTTTGTCTTCCTCTTCCAAGCCAGTGAGCTCATAGCCCAGTCCCTGCTCATGTGTTAATTTAGTAGCACGTACTTGCGTGCTCCCCTCAGTCTTTTGTATTTCTTTCTAGAGGAACTGATTTCTTTCAAGTGAATGCCAGGTCATTGGTGCCTTTTTCAAGTCCCAGAAAGAACCCAATGTGAGGGGCTCACAGTTTTGCCTATGTGCAAATTCGTGGCAAGACACACAGAACCTTGAAAACAGTTCATGTTCTTCTGGCTAGTGGTTTCCTCCAGGACAAGAGAATATTTCTTTTTGCTTCTCCAACTTTGGAGAGGATGTGAGGCTGAGAAAAGCCACCTTCTTCATCTGGAATGGAACTAAATTGACTAATTTGTAAGCCTGGGCTGTTGTCTGGGCTGGAGTTTCTGTCCTTTGAAGATGTCAAGCACTAAGGAAATAAGGCTTCCAGCACCCGACCAGCACTAATCGTTCCAGTGCTGTTAGGGGACAGCGGAACAGCTTGGTTCCTTGCCTGGCAATGGGGAAGTGGAAAAGCTCCCTTGACTCAGCAGTTAGCTGGCAGAGGCTCTAAATGAGGTCTTGCAACAGCTCTAGGTCTGCCCTTGAGCAAGCTACTTCTTCTGCTTCTTCACACTCCATCTCCCCACTCCTAGACACCCCAATAACCCCCTGCTCCCACAGCGAACTTTATCATCACCAGGCCAGTTCTGCCTGGCACTCACCTCTCCATCAGCCCTGCCAGGCTGCATCTCTCCCAGCGTGGCTACTGCCCAGATTCAGGCCCGGACGATCACTCACCTGCTCTGCTCAGCGTCTCCCTGGTGGCTTCCATCTGTCCCAGGTCTCTCACCTCTAATGCATATTCCGCACTGCTTCCTGCCAACAATTTATAAAATGCAGACCTGGCCATATTCCTCCACTGCTTCAAACCCTTCAATGCCTCTTTGTTGCCTAGGGAAGAACCCACAGCTCTATACTCTGACATTTAAGGACCTTCGCAGTTTGCCCCGCCTTCTTCTCTCTCGCTTACTTCCTCACTATCTCTGCTGTTCTGTGTTCTGAGGACCTCATTACCTGTCTTTTTTCACACTAACTTTCCAACTCCTGTCGTAACACACTTCACTACTTCTTCACCCAGCGTTGCTCCTCAAACCAAAACTGAGTGGAAGTGCTACCTCCTCTTCAGAGCCTTTCTGGATACTCCCAGACCAGTCTGCACACTCTCTCCAGAGAAATTTTCCCAGCAACAAATTTCCCATGTGTTCCCCAAAAGTCTGACCCAAGGACCAAAGCCTCCAATAGGAGCAGCCAGCTGGTTGCCTGCCACACCCACAGTGGCCTGCCCTGCCTAGCACACCTCGGTCTTCTTACATCTGGACTCGCTAAGGCTGTACTGACCAGGTGTACAGCCATCTCCTGCTACTGACGGCACTGGGCAGAGAAGCCACTCCTTGGCACCAAGTTACCTTTAGCATATGCTGCTCAGGACGGTCAACTACCTTCTGAAGTTATCGGATGCTGTGAACAGCTGCGACCATTGACAAGCTTGCTGCCACTGCTGTGAACAAACTGCCCTCTCACCTGGGGGATGACCACACCCTCCTCACCTGTCTTCCTGTCTTCTACCTGTGCACCTCTGATCTTCTGCAATGCTGGAAGAATGCACTTTTTAGAATCCAGATCTGATCACGCTTCTCTCCCCCACGCCCTATCACACATTATGGAGCGGGTAGAATCCAAGCTTCAAACTTGTCCTGCAAACACGGTCCTCCCTGATCTGGTTCCAGCCCCCTCCAGCCCCATCCTGAGTCTCTCCCCGCCTCCCAGGAGCTGCACGGTATCGTCACACCGTCCTTCCAGGGAGCCACAGCTGGCAGACCCGCACTCTCGCTCTCTGCACTCTGACACAGGCTCTTTAAAGAAAAGGGAGTATCTTTCCCCTGCTTCTCTATCTGAAGAGCCCCTGCTTATCCCTTGAAACAACTGGAAATTTACTCCGTTTTAAATGCTGCTTTCCAAACCAATCTTTAGTATTTAATTTTATTCTTATCAAAATAATACACACGTACAGTTTTACAAAGCTTATAAACTTGTAAACCGCTGGCTCTAATCCTGACTGCTCGCAGCTCTGGGTGGAGGGAACACCTGCTCCTTACCTCTCTGGTTTGCAGGAGAAAGATTCTGTCCCCAAAGACTCCCGGCCCTTATTCCACTCAAATAAGATGAAATGAAGTACCTGACTGGTGGCAACACGTCTCCTCTTAGACCGATGGGAGAAGGTGACCTGGGAAGGGTCTTGCTTTGCAGACAGACTCACCCTCTGACCCTGTTCCAGAGTCTAGACCGGTGAGGTAGGTCAGTGAAAAGGAAGTTACCAGAACCATTTTCGCTTTCATATCAAACGGCCTGCTCCAACTTAACCTTTATTAGTCATAAAGGTGATTTATCCTCCATCTGCTGGCTCCTCTGTCATATTCTTCAATTGATTCAGAACTTGACCGAGGAAGAAGATAATGGTTTATTGGCCTCTCAAAATCTTAACCATCTCCATTTTCCCAAAGAAACCACTCTCCTCACTTGTGTCTGTTTCTTCTGGCACCTAATTCCACGTTTCTGAATCGCACGCTTATACTGCTCTGTCTTGATTTTTCAGCTTTCGATGCAGCCTATTGACTTCCAACAGCAGAAGGTAAGGATGCACCTCTCTCGGCTCCTACACCGGCACACTAACTTCCTGCTCTCCACCCTTGCAGGGGAACCAACCGACATTCAAGGTTTAGATTGTTATGACTGTGCAGTTCCTGGAGTTGATAACTGCAAATTATTTAATTTACCTGTGTGCATATACTAATTTAGTTAGGCATTCTGGCAGAAGTGAGTTCCTTTTGATCCATTTGAAACGCGTTGGGTAATCCCTCAGCTCGTTTGCTGTCTGGAGCCACCCCTCCCTGGCCCTCCCACCGCTGCTTCCCCGTGGAAGGACTGCTCTCTGGTCTGCTGCCCCCGGCCTCCTCTGCCTCATCTCCCTGGGGGTCCTGCATCCGCCTTCTACATGGGGTCCTGGGTCCCTGGATTCTGTGACTTCCTCTTTTGTCATTTAAGTTCTCATTCATAGGGAACGTGGTCTTCAGAAGCTCCCTGAGAATGGGTCCAAAAAAAAAAGAGAAAGAATTTGAGACCTTGGAGAAAGCCTTTACCCCATCACCACAGTGGCTTGTAGTTTGGCTGGGGCTACCGTTTTCATTTGAAATTCACTTTTCTCTAGAATATTCAGAGAGTCCTTGTCCTCTAGCTTCTGGTGAGGCTTTAGAGAGGACTGGTGCCACCCTTAGGCCTGGTCGTTTGTTTCACGCCTTTGCTCTCCCCCAAAGATCTTCAGAGCATTGTCTTTTCCCAGATAGTCTGAAGTACCACGCTGATGCGGGCCCGTTCACCTGGAAGCCAATTTCCTTGGATTTTTTCTTGGCTAACTCTCTCTTCTCTACATTTTCTGTTGTCTTTTTCTGGAAGTGTCATTATTTGGGCTTTGGGCCTCACGAGCTGACCATTAATTTTCTTATTCTTTTATCTCTTGCTTATTTTGCTTTATCTTCTAGAAAATTCCCTTATCTTCAAAATAGTATGTTGAATTAAACCATTTTTCGTTCTCTAACTTTTAATTAATAAGAGATTTTTTCAGTGTTATGATTTTTTCCTTTTTCACAGCATCCTAATGCTGGGATGAAGGTAATGTCTTCCATTATTTTGCTGGAGACCTGGATTTAGTGTTGCTTCTGTTGTCACTCCCCCGATTTATTACTGTCTCTGGCTCATTGAGTTTGCTTTGGCTCATTCCTTTCCGTTGGTTTTGGCTTCTCTCTCTCACATTAGAAGCTCTCCTCGGGGTTGAGTGGCCGTGGAAGTTTGCTCATTTTTGTAAGTCGATCGTGAAAACTCAATTCGACACCCTGTGCGGGGGCTGGAGGGGCCCAACGTCTGGTGACAGGGAGGCACAGCTATCAGTGTGTGTGGGTCTTTCCTCTTCGGCCAACGCGTTCGCCTAGAGAGGATGTCTCTCACCTGCTGGGGGAGCGGGAGCCTGGCTCCCAGAAGTCTCAGAGTTGAGTGGGGAAGGGGGCGGATGACACACGGACTGGAGAAAGCCGTGTCAGTGAAACACCTTGCCCTCATTTTCCCTGCTGTCCATGCTGGAGCCCGTCTGGTGCGACAGCTCCCGAGAGTGGACGTCAGGTCTGCCGGACACGGGAGGTGCTGCCGGCGGATGCTCGGGAGGGAGGGAGGGAGGGAACGGAGCAGGCTGCCTCCTGTTTATAAAGACGTTAAAACAAGCTTCCTTCTTCTCAGTCCCACCTGCGCTCTCGCTGCTCCCCTAGGGACACCGAGAGTCTCTGACTCTTGAGGCCGTCTTGGCTCCTATGGAGCGAATCGCTTTGTTTCCCTTTTTCCTGCAGCGGACTCCTGAGTTCACCTGACCCACTGGGTCAATTCCACCACCTCCATCCGTCTCTCTTCCACCTCTGGCAGCGGTGTGGCATTTTGCTGTTCTGTCCCTGACATTCTCTTTGTGCCTGTTCACTGCCTTTCCTGTTATTTTAACAGGCTTCTCTGAGATGGCCGAGGCAGGCTTACGGGCTCAAACTGCCATGTTTAATCGAAGCCCCTGTAACACGTTCTGTGGCCCCGCCCACATCTGACATGCTGCCATCGTTGACCAAGGAAGGCACGTCCCCTGCCTCCCCAGCGAAACCAAGAGCTCCCTGAAGGCCAAGTTCTCGTCTCTCACTCCGTCCCTTGTCTCCCTCAGTACTTTGCAAAGTGTCACTAACATTTGTTGCCTTGAATTGGACTCTGCTTACTCCTCACCGGCTCTTCTGCTGTGGAGCCAGAAGCCACGGAGACAGACACCCTGTCCTGGGCCCATGTCAGAGCCCCATCCTCTTTCTTTAGGAGACAACAGGGTCTATGACAGTGATTCTGACCTTGGAGTCTCATCCTGGCTTTTTGGAATCCCAGTGGCACAGAGTCCCTGATCTCAGCTTTCACGTCTGCGAAATGGGTATAATGTCTACCTTGTGAATTATTTTTGATAATTAAATAAGGTAGATTAGAGGGCTCAGCATACACAGGGAACACAACAAATATCACTTCTTTTCCCCGTTATCCTCATTCTACAAGAAGAGTGACCTAGAAATGCCAGGGGTCTCCCCAGAAGTGATGAGGGGGACCCTGCCAGGAGGGTGCGGGAGCCCAGCTTTCCCACCGCTTCCTACAGGCCCTCACAGAGCGACAGACTCCCAAGGGTCAGCTCACTCTAACTGAAAGATGAGCTGAACACCTTTCCTTCAGAGTAATTTCCTTGGAGATATTTAATAGCCACTGGAGAGAGGGGAAAAGTTCAATCTTGAAGACAATCCCAGTTTATGGCTTTACGGCGCTGGTGAGAGCGGCACGCTCAGGGCTGCACTGTTTCCTCTTCATCTTGCCCATTAAAGGCCCATCTCCACCACGCTCCGCGCAGACTGCGCTGTGTCTCAGCCCCAGAGATGGCCCCGGTGCCCATTTGCAAGCTCATTAACTTACATTTTCCTCATTAAGAGGAAGGGAGGGAAGCGTGTGCCCAGCTGAGGGAGCCAACGAGAAATTCAAGAGCTGCGCTGGGGCCAGAGGAGGCTGGGACCTTTCTGCAGAGGGACAGCCGGCGGCGAGAGCAATGTAACAACAACAATGACAGTAACAGTAAAACTCTGTCCAGATGTTCTCCCGCCGTTGTCCCTTCAGTTCTCATCCAGGTTCTATAAAAGTGGCAGGATGCGTAGCCCCTCAAATCAGGGAGAAGGAGAGGGGAGAGGATGGAGGGAGAGCTGGCAGGGCTTGGATCCGATAATCTGGGTTTGAGTCGTGGCAGCTCTGCAGGAGCATGAACTTGAATCTCAGAAAGGTGAAACGATTTGACATAGGGATTAAAGTGAATGACAAGCAGGAGCAGGGCTGGAAGCCACCCCCCCCCCCCAATCCCCTCGCCTCTGCGATTTCCACCCTGCCATGCTGGCGGCCACCCGATGGGCAGCATGGTCTGAGCACAGCAGATGGCAAAGCCTGCCTGTCTGAAAGCACACACATCGTTTACCTCCTCTAAAACGAGCCCCGTGGCCAGCCTGTGGGAAGCAGGGAGAGTGGCTCTGAGAAGGGAGTGCTGCGAAGGGCTCACTGCTGAAATGAATTTAGGGAGCTGCTCTGCAGTGGAGCCCCCACAGGGGAGATGGAGGAGAAGGATGTGCCTGGGGAGCTGTGACCCATGGATTTGTAGTCAGTGGTGTGTGTTCATCACCTGCTTCCTCCGCGTGGGCTGTGGGTGGACAACGTTTCCCACTCTCCATGCAGTGACGTCAGCACCGTGCGACAGAGGCCAGGCCAGCGGAACGTTGGCAGCAGTGACGGAGCCGCCCCCGGTCACGGCTACCTGCCATGATGATTCAGCCCCCGGGATGGGGGAGCCCCAAGGTCCAGATGGCAGTTACATGATGGAAGGAGGTTTATTTGTTTCTGCAGCACAGTCCAGGCTTTCCTGACTAACACACAACGACACGGATGAAGAAACGAAGAAACGAAGAAACGAAGAATCTGCCAGGCAGAATGCCCCGCACAATTACTCTGCCAGGTTCTCCTACCAGCATCCGAGCCCACTCATCCTTCAGGTCACCCGAGACCTCCTCTCTGAGGCTGCCTGTCCGCGCCGTGCCCACGGCACTCGGCGTCTTACACGATGCACAGCTCTTTAGGCAAGTGCTGTCTGTGCACCTGCCCCAGAGGAAGACGTGGATGCAGTGGTGTCAGGGCTCCGCTCGGCCTGCCTGGTGCCCGGCACAGAGTCAGCTGCTGAGTAAGCCCTGCTGGTTCCCTAGCAGAGTGGAACTGGGCTGCAACCCAAACCCACAGAGGACGCCACCGTAATAAATACTTTAAATACACACTCACATGCTTCTTAGGCTAATTATCAATCAACTGCACGTATAGATCCATGGGTGAGGAAGTTTTGTTCTTTTCTAAAAGTCACCTGCATCGATGGATAGATTACACACAACAAAATCCACCCGCTTTGAACTTACATCTGGATGAATTCTGACAGGTTTATACACCTGTTTGGCCACCACCACAATAATGATAAAAGACTTTCCACCAGCCCCGAAAGGTCCCTGGCACTCTCTCTATCCCAGCCAGCCCCGCAGCCTCAGCCCCAGGCCCCGCCGCGCTGTGACCTGTCGCCGCAAGTCAGATCAGCCCTCCGGCGGCTCGGGTGCGTGGGATACGAAGCTGCACACGCGTCTGCGTCGGGGCTCGTAGGCTCGGCACAGGTTTGAGATTCAGCCATGTATCTACATATTTCAGTTGTTTATTCATGTTTATTTTTATTTCCATAGTATGAAAATACTGTAATTTGGTTGTCTGTTCATCTTTTTTTCCATTTTAAAAACAGCTTTATTGGAATATAATTCACCTACCATAAAATTCACTCTTTTAAAATGCACAATTCAGCGGTTTTTAGTATATTTACAGAATTGTACAACCAGGGCCACTATAAAATTTTAGAACATTTTCAACACTCCCAAAGCCGTCCCCCTCCCACTTTCTCTAACCCCACCCCCGGCAAGCACTAGTCCACTTCTTGTCTCTACGGACTGGCCTGCTGTGGAGACGTGACGTGCATGGAATCGTACAGCGCCAGTCTTCCATGCCTGGCTTACCTTGCTTGGCGCAGTGTTGCCAAGGTCCACCCGTGTTATAGCCTGTATCAGTGTTTCATTTCTCTTCATGGCTGAATAACGTTCCACTGTGCAGAGAGACCACATTTTGTTTCTTCATTCACCAGTGGCTGGACATTGGGGTTTTTCCATCTCTTGGCTTTTATGAAGAATGCTGCTATGAACATCTGTGTACAAGTTTTTGCATGAATATATTTTTCCAGTTCTTTTGAGTGTATACCCAGAATTAGAATCGTTGAGTCAAGTGGTAACTCTATGTTTAACTTTGTGAGGAGCTGCCAAACTCTTCTCCAAAGTGGCTGCTTCATTTTACATCCCCCCAGCAGTGTACGAGGTTCTAATTTCTCTACACCCGACATTTGTCATTGTCCCTTGTGTTGATTATAACCATCCTAGTGGGTGTGAAGTGATATTTCACTGTGGATGTAATTTGCATTTCCCTGATGACTAATGACATGGAGTATGTTTTAATGTGCTTATGGGACATTTGTGCATCCTTTTTCATTTTTTGGATAAATGTCTGTTCAAGGCCTGTGTCTGATTTTTAAAATGTGTCGTGTCTTTTTATTTCTGAATTATAAGAGTTCCTCACGCTGGGACCTATCAGAAACATGAGCTGAAAACATTTTCTCGCATTCTGTGTTTGTTTTTCTTCTTCACTTTCTTGACAGCCTCTTGAAGCACAGAAGTTTTACATTTTGATGAGTCCCCCTTGGCTACTAGTGTCTTTGCTTGCTCGTGGTTATCCGTTCACATGTTGACGGATACCTGGGTTGTTTCTAGCTTTTGGCTATGATGAACAAAGCTTTTGTGAACATGGCGATGTGAGTTTTCATGTGGATACATGTATTCATTTATTTTTGGTAAATATCTGGGAGTGAAATTTCTGGATAATTTGATAAGTGTGTGTTTAACTTTAAAGAAATTGCCAAAAGAGTTTCGAAACGGTTTGTACATTTCCATCAGTAATGCGCCAGAGTCTGACCTGCTCCGCGTCCCTGTCCGCACTGCACGCTGTCAGACCTTTCAAGTCCGCCCTCTCTGACGGGCGTGCTGTGTTCGCCCCGGGTGGTCTGACATGCGCTTTCCTGGTGTGGAGTAACGCTGAGTATCTTCTCGTGTGTTTATTGGCCATTAGTATGTCTTGTTTTGCAACGTCTGTTCAAATCTTTTGCCCATTTGCATTGGGTCTCTTATCTTCTTCTTACAAACTTAAAATATATATGAAATTGATAAACAACATCCCTTCTGTATAGCACAGGGAACTGTATATCTTGCAGCAACCTACAGTGAAAAAGAATATGAAAATGAATATATACATGTACATGTGTGACTGAAACATTATGCTGTACACTGGAAACTGACACATTGTAAACAGACTATACTTTGATAAAAAATCTTTATATGTCCTGATTACAAGATATACATACTGCAAATATTTTCTCCTTTTCTGTATCTTGCATTTTATTTTCTTAACAGTGTCTTTCCAAGAGTAGACGTTCTAGTTTTGACGAAGCCCAATTTATCAATATTCTCTTTTGCAGTTTATCCTTATTCAGAGCCTACTTAAGAAATCTGTGTTTATCCCAAATAGTATTTCACACTATGATTTTGTCCAGACGTTTTGTAGCTTTAGGTTTTACATTTAGATTTATGATCCATTTCAATTAAACTTTTGCTCATGAAGTTGGAGGTGAAGTTTTTTTTCCCATTTGTTTATCCAATTATTTCAACATCATTTGTTGAAAAGACTGTTCTTTATTCCATTGAATTACCTTGGTATCTTTATAAAAAATCAATTTTTCATACCAATCAACAACTTTTTATTGCTAGTATGTAGAAATACAATTGATGTTCATGTAGCGGCTTTGTATTCTGTGATTTTGCTAAATTCACTAACTAGAATTCTTTTGAATTTTCTCTGTTCACAATCATGCCACTTGCAAATAAAGACAGTTTTATTTCTTCCTTCCCAAATGTATGCTTTCATTCCTGTTTCCTGCCTTCTTACACTGACTAGGACTTACATACAATCCTGAATAGAAATGGTGGGGGTGGGAACCTATTACCAGCATTAGGGGACAATGTTAGCTTTTTTTTTTTTATCATAAATTGCTGTTAAATTTCATCAAATGCTTTTTCTGCATCTACTAAGAATACCATCTTTTCCCTTTTATTCTTATAATATGGAAAATTAATTTATTCTCATGGGTTAACTTTTTCATCTATTAACTCCACCTTAGATTCCTAGGGTAAACCCCAGTCAGTCACGGTGTATTATCCTATTTATGCACTGCGATTTAATTTACTAGTATTTTCCTAAAGACTAGCACTGCTATTTGGTGCGTGCGTATTTAGGATCATTATGTTTTCTTGATGAATCTAGCCCTATATTACCATGATATGCCTTTATTCTCTCATATATATAATAATAACTTCTTGTCCTGAAGTCTGCTTCTCTGATAATATAGCTGCTCCAGCTTTCTTTAGATTAGAGTTTAGATGGCATAGATATTTCCACTTTTAAATGATATGTGTCTTTATATTTAAAGCTAGTTTCTAGTAAGTAACAGAGAGTCAAAAAAAACTTGTTTTTTTAACCCAGTCTGACCATTTGTATTTAGCTGGCGTGTTTATACCCTTCACATTTAATGTAATCATCTAAGTAGTCGGATTTGAATCTATTCTCCTGCCACTAGTTTTATGTTTGTGTGTCTGCTCGTCACCCCTCTTCCCCTCCTCCTGTCTCTTAGGTGCTTTCAGGATCACGCTTTGTCTCCTCCGCCGGCTGGTGAGCTCCACCTCTGTGCCTCCTCCTGTGACTGGGCAGGCGTTTACAACACGTGGGCTGAGTGACCACAATCTGCCTTAAAATATTGTCCTATGAGCTCCCACATAGAGTAAAGCCTTTCAGATTTTACTCCCCCCTCCACCCCGAGTGACTACTGTTACGCCTTTTACCGCTGCCCGTTTCCTGACCCTATTTTGCATTGCTTTACTTTCACTATAACTAGTGGATTATCTTTTAAACAAAATTAAAAATTAGGAAGAAAAGGCACGTTTTTTACACGTCTGCTTAACAGTTTCCAGCATTCCTCATGTCTGTGCAGAATGAAGTTTCCATCTGGTGTCAACTCCTTCTACCTGAAGAGTTTCCTGTGGCAGTTTTTACAGAGCTGCTCTGTGGGCAACGCAGTTTCTCAGCTTTTGCTTGTCTCAAGGGCTTTATGTTGAGTTTGATTTTGAAGTGCATTTTCATTGCAGATAGACTTCTAGGTTGGCAGGGGTTTTATTCCAGCCGCGTCCGGCTTGCGTAAACTAGGAGAAGCCAGTGATGTTCTTATTTCTGCTCCTTGTTGCTTTCTGTCTTTCTCTCTAGCCAATTTTTGGATTTTTCTTTCATCTTGTGTCTTGATGATGGTGGTGCTTTTGGCGGTGATGGTGGTGATGGGTGTGTTCATTCTGCAGTGGGGTTTAAAGGGATTCTTGGATTTGTAAAGAAAAGGTTAAAATAAAGTTTAGGGGAAAAGTTCGCCATGATCTCTTCAGATGTGTTCTCTGCCGGCCCTCCCCCTCCCCGTGTTCCAGGACCACAGTTCCCAGGCGTCAGACTACTTGGTGCCATCCCACATGTCTCCGAGGCTTTGTTTACACTTGTAGTCCTTTGACTCTGTTTCTCTCCAAATCAAATATATCACTGTGTCTTCAAGTTCCCTGGTATTTTTTTCCTTTGGTGTCTAATCAGGTATTAATTCTGTCTGGTGATGCTGTTGTCTCAGGTGTCGATTGTACTGTTTATATCTTTGAGCTTATAAATCACATTTTATAACACCTGTTAATATGTTGCCTGATAATTCCATTATTTCTGCTGTTGCTAAGCTGTTTTCATTAAACTGATTTTCCATCTGGATATGGATCAAAATTTCCTATTTCTTTGAATGTTTACTTTTTTTTTTTAAGAAAATGAATCACAGCATTGGTGATTTTATGCTCCTGAATGCTGGGTTTTGTTGTATTCCTTTGAAGAGCTTTGGGCTTTCTCAGCCATCAGTTCTATTACCTGGGGGTTATTTTGATCCTTTTATTCCCTTTTTTTTGTTGTTGGCTCTTTGGGGATGGGCTTAGAACAGTGTTTAGCGTAGCGTTAACTGAGCTCCCTTTCTTGTTCTGAGCTCTGCACTGAGTGCCCTAAGTATTCAGCGAGGCCTCTCCAGCATGGCTGGAGGGAGCTCCGGGCCCTGTGAACCCTGGGCTTTGTTTAATTCATATCTCCTTGTCCTGCACCTGTGCGTGTTGGTATTTAGCCAGACTATAAGGGACCCTGTGCAATTTCTAGAGTTTTTTCTCTATGTAATTGGTTTCTCTCCATAACTCTGTCCTGCAGATTCCACCTGCCTTGACCTTCCAGGACTCTGATCTCTGTCCATTCACCTCGGCCAAGTTTACCAGCTCTGCTCGAGGCCCCCATCCCAGTGTTGTGGTCCAGACATTGTCTCCAGGAGGAAATCCTGCCCCATGGCACATCTCCCACTGTCTGTCTCCCTTCCCTCTGGAACTATATCCCACATTGCCCAAGGCTCATTATCTATAAAGAGTTGTTTCATTTATTTGTGTGCAATTTTCTGTTTTTGTTTCTTTTTTTTAGTAACAGGAGGGTAGTTCCAGACTTTATCATCCCCTCGTGACTGGAGGTGGAAAGATGAGTTTGGTTCTTTGTATGAATCTTTGATTTTTGTCCTCTGAGGACTGGAAAGACCATCACACTGAGATCTTACTTGTGAGAAGCACCAGCACCAGCTGGACCGATCAGTGCTGGTCAGACTTGGGTGTGAGGGTTTTCAGATTAAATGCCCACAGCAGCTTCTGCTCCGTCAGGGCGGATCAGATGAAGTCCTGGTGCCCAGAGGGACCTATTTCTATCCCGAGCACCTGGTGGTTGCAGAATCGTGTGGTTCAAGATGAGGTTTACTATGCCGTTTGTGACCACTGGAAAGCTGTCTGAGTTATCAGTACCTGGACCCTGGAAGGAAGACAGTTCCAGCACACATGTGTGAACACAGCTGGAAGACGGTCACCTCAGCATCCTGGGCTCAGCACCCCTTTTGGTTTCCAAGGCCTGTGGACTGCACCTCAGAATGCTACTCATCGTTCTCCATCCTCTCCAGTTCAGAGTCTCTTATTCTAGAAAACATTGCGTGTTCATGCCTACAGAGCCTGCCCCAATCCTGCTTCCTTCTAAGGCCCATTTCAGAGATTTCTATCAACTCCTGTTCCCTGCTCAGTGAAAAGCATTATAATCCTCTTTAAGAGTCCCCAAAAAGTTTTGATCGCCCCTCATTGAGATCACAATTCACAAACATTTACTGAGTTCCTACTGTGTGCCCTGCAGCGCGCCAGGCTCACTCACATTTGATAAATCATCGAATTTTCTCAAAGGCTCTGAGAAGCGGATTTTACTCTAGGCATTTAGCCAATAAAGATAAAAGGCTGAGGCCAAGTGACTCATCTTATCTAAATAGCTTTGATACTTACCAATTTCTCCCTGATTTACGGTTACTAGGACGCAGTCTACGGGGAGACAATCCTAGTCTGTGTGACCTTGGGAAATTTCCTTAAATTCATTGAACTTCAATTTCTTCTAATTTAACACACACCATTGTGTTGCAGTGAGGATGAGAAAAAGGCATCGTGGGTCTGAGGGCTGGCAAACTTACCGACACGCAGTAGGTGCGCACGGAGTGTCAGTTCCCACCCCCCGGTATGCTCTAAGCCTCTCCAGGACAGGGGTAATAGGGACATGCCTAGACTATTTGCTCTCCTTGCGAAGTCAAGTGCTGGCCTGAAACCTAACAAGAGCACAGAAAAACCTGGTGGCGTGAATTGCCCAGACAACGCCACCTTTGACAGTAAGAAAGCAGCGGTCAGGTCACACGGGGACGCTGGGGTCATGCTCCCTCTCTGGACACGGAGGGTTAATAAAGCTGCTGCTGCACCGAGTGTGGCCTCCCTGGGCCAGGCCTTGCTGAGTGGCCCTGGAGGCGCTGACCACATGGGTGATCCTGGTGGCCACGTGAAAGAGATGGTAGTGTTTCCATGTTTGGGATGGATCAATGGAAGATCAGCGTTTAAGTGACTTTCTCAAGGTCACAGAGCCCTTGGGCATTAAACCAGGTCCGCGTAACTCTAAGCCAGCTCTTTATCTTGACTTAAGGTGAAGTCTTCAGTCCTTTCCCTGGAGGAGGCTGCTGTCTGCCACCCTGTGAGCAGGAGCTTGCTTCCTGGAGCCCTTGGGACAGTCCATCTGCGACATGTCCACCACGAGGGTGCTGGGAGGCAGGGCTCCCGTTTACTGAACACCCCCAGGCGCCATTTTTATTTTCATAACAACCAAGTGAGGCAGGTATTAGCCCAGGATCCCTTTTTCGGACAAGGAGACTGAGGCTCAAACTGGTCAGGAACTCACTCAAAGTCACCCTGCCAGTGTGGCCCCAGGTCTGGGTGGCTCCCATCCTGTGAGAGGCAACACAGGGCAGGGGCTGAGGGTCCAGGCTCCCATCCAGACGCCCCTGCCTCCCAGCTGTGTGACCTGGAGCAAGTTATTAGACTTGTCCATGCTTCGGTTTCCCAGTCAGTAAAACGTGTCACTCCGAGTCCCCGCTTGGTAAGGTGACTGTGAAATTTAGGCAGGTTCCCGATACACGTAGCTTCAGTGACAAGCACACTGCAAGCACCTCCACGAATGTCAGCTCTGTAGTTGCTGCAGCCGGGGCTGGGCTGAGTGACAAGTGGGAACCAGAGCCTGTCTCGGGGGCCATGAGACTGAACAACAGAGTGACCTACTAGTTTACCTGTGAGCTTGGTTGTGACGGCACCCGTGGCCCTGTGGCCTTTCCCACCTGATGGAAAACGGGACCCCCTGGGAGTATCACTGAAAGTGGTCCAGCTGCTCGCTGCTCAAAAATCAGTACTCCAGCGAGGCAACGTTGACAGAAAGGAAAGCTGCTTTGACTCAGAACGCCGGCAACCTGGGGAGGTGGTGGATTCACTGCCCCCAAAGACCATCTCTGAAGATTCCGCTCAGCCATGAAACTTTTTAAAGGGAAGATAGAGAAGTGACCTCAGCTGACTATTGAGATGACAGGTCTGAGTACCACTGGACCCAGGCTTGTCAATTCCTTGCAAATTTCCCTTAGATGGTTCCCTGTTCACACAGTTTTTTCGCGAGATGACTGACAGGGAAGCAAGGGAAGTGATCTGGTCATTTGTTAATTACTTATTCTCCATTTCTACTTCCTTACTCTGCAGAAAAAGTCCAACAGATTGGGCAAGGTATTGTGTGAGCAAAAGATTTGAAAGGTGAGTTTAGGGCGGAAACACGTAGGGCATGAGGGTGCCTGGTTCAAGGCTCATTACAGTATTGTTTTACTAAAGTGGTGAGAAAAGGGGTTTCTTGCTCACGTGGCAGCAGTTACTGTATCTGTGAAGGAACCAAGAATTTGCTGTTATGGCTCAGGACAGCCTGGGAGACCTCAGCTTTCTATAAACAAGAGGCAGCGTTGGGCCCCCCACAGAATCCTGTTCGGTTTCAGGAGCACAGCCCCTGGTAGCTTTTTTCCATACGTCTGCCGGAGCAGGGCAGAAAGGAGCTGCTGTGAAGCGTAGAGCCAGTGGGTGCCATCCTGTCTCAGACTCTGCCTGGAACACTGCAGTCTGGGTCCAGTGATTTCCTGTGGGAGAGCAGGGACAACCAGTCAGCCTGGGGAGACCTCGGAGTGCCTGTGGCAGAGCGGACCACCCGCCAGGCTAGTGCCTGCATCACCGCCCAGTGCACCCACCCCTCTGGTTGCATACTGCTCCACCTGGGCCAGGACCTCCCTGTGGGGCACTGTGGGATTCTGGGTGGAGCAGCCCGCCATGCAGAGGAGTGTCCAGCACATCGCAACATGCACTGTGTATTAATCAGCTACAGCTGGGTAACAAATAAGTGCATACTTAGCAGCTTAAAAGAACACACATGTATTGTCACAGTTTCTGGGATCAGAAGGAGTCCGGGCACAGCCTAGTGGGTCCCTTTGCTCAGGCTCTCACAGGCTGCAGTCAAGGTGTTGACTGTGCTGTGTTCTCATCTGGAGGTCGGACCAGGGAAGACCCCGTTCAAGCTCACTCAGGATGCTGAAGGAGCTCATATCCTTGTGGTAGTCTGACCCCGGCGTCTTGCTGACTGGAGGACACTTCAGTTTCTGAAGGCCACCTGTCGTTTCTAGAAGATGCTGGCAGTTCCTTGCCACACAGGCTTTCCCTACATAGCTGTTTGCTTCACCAAGACTGTCTTTGATCCACAACACAATCACTGGAGTGACATCCCCTCAGTCTTCCCATATTGTGTGGGTTAGAAGCAAGTCAAGTTTCTGCCCACACACAGGGGAGCACTGTCCACAAAGGCACAGGCACCACGATGCAGAGGTCACGGAGACCCTCAGATGCTGCACTGCCCTCAGGTGCTGCAGGGCCCCCTGTCTTTGAGACATCCAGACGAGACCCTCAGCTGAGAAGTGCTCAAGATGGTGCCCGTGCCCCACATACCTTGCCTGCCAAAGCCCACCCTTCCTCTTGTTCACCATCCAGGCCCGTCTATGAGCCTTCTGCTGAAATCACCCCCAAATCAGGAATGCCTGTGGCCGCACCACGCTCTTCCTTTGACCCAGCTCTCGAGGCAAGGTCGTGTCTCAGTCCCAGCAGAGGGATGCAAAGGTGAGATCTTCAGTCCCTACTTTCCTGGGAGGCTGTAAGGAAGGACCGGCCAGTGTGCAGAGATGCCAGTGCTAGGCGTGCTGGGGAGGCTTACTGTTGGTGGTACTTGTATCTCTGTCTGTCCAAACCATGGCCTCCTTGAAGGGAGAGGTCTTACCATCTTGGGGAAATCACTTAACCAACTGTGATAATAATTGCTAACATTTATCCAGCCCTCCTTGTGTGCCAGGTACTGTAAGATGTGCTTTGCATGCATAACTGCATTTTAATCCTCACAACAATGACTAAGAGATTTTAATAAATTCCAGGAGACAGAAAGCACAGGGGTGTGAGATGACCTATAAAACAGGAGGGAATTGGAGTCTGGATCCTGGTGGCAGGGCTACGGCCAAGATTCTTCCCACTGGAATACTGGGCGGAGGAGGGGTGGGTCCCAGAGGCAGCAAGTGTAGGCGGGCTGGGGGGAGGACCAGGCTGAACGCGGACGTGTGCCGAGTTGCCAGCGGGGCAAGCCCACACGGCAGCCCCCGTCCTCCCCGCCTGCGGGAGCAGGGCACCGGCGGAGGGGCCGACCTGTAGGCACAAGCTGACAGCTTGTTGCTGAAGCCATGGGATGAGCCGCACAGGAAACACCAGGGCTGAGTGGACCCCAGAATGAAAGCCTTTCTGTTCGGACGTGGGGTCCAAGCCACCTCGCTCTGCAGGGAATCTCACAGCTGCTACACTTCTCCCTGCCCCCTGCAAAGCCCAGAGTCAGAGTTACTATCCAGGGGCTGGACGGTAGGCAGAAAAGCAAGTTCTACTAGCCAGCAGCAGAGGGAGGTAGCCCGGTGCCCTGACCTGTGCTTTCACTGTGAGAACAGCCCACCAGCCCGGCCAGTCCAGGGAGGAAAGCCAGTAGCACAAAGGAGAGAGATGAAGGTACACACAGTGGAAAAAAGAAACCCAGGGGAAATGGAGCAAATGAAGTGAAAAGTGTACTAAAAATACCCCAATTAACATACTCTGAGATATCTGAGAGGATATTATATCCATAAAATTAAAAACCAGCATGCTTTGAAAAGGGAATGGTCAGACAAGCAAAACAAGCAGCTAAATTCTAAAACAGAGTTGCACCCCCTAGAAAAACAACAGAGGGAGAGGAAGCAGGGTTAGTAAATCTCCAAGAATGCAGGGCGCAAGGACAGAGAGATTGGATTTGTGAGTAACTGGATAAGGGGTGGAGAAGACAGTCTCCGGGAGGCCAACAGCCAGAAACAAAAGCAGAGGGAGCGGAGGGGAGGGGAGGAACAGATCAGTAGTGCAGGGAACCCGCTGAGCCCTGGCGGAGACACAAAGCAGCACTGAAAGGGCCTCCTGCAGCATCGGGCAGGAGGAATCAAACAGAGCTACGGCCGGCAGGTGATCGTCCAATTGCAGAACACCTTCGATCAAAGAAAACCTAAAAGCTTTCAGAGGGGGAAACCAGTCCTATACAAAGAAATGAAGGATAAACCTGTGTGTCCTCTTATCAGTTGTTACTCACAAAAATCTAGCAAAGCCCCTAACATTCAGATGAAATTCTATTTGCAGTCAAACCAGTACTCAGATGGGAAAGTGAAGACATCTTCACACAGGCCGAGGGAATCTTTCATTTGACTTCTCATAAGAAGTGACTTGAGGATGCGCTCCAGGAAAATGAGAAGGTAAATTACAAAAAAAAAAGAGGACACTGAAACTGTCAAAGAGGGAACAGAGCCAGGGACAAAGGCCGTCTGAAGATGGCCGTGTTGAAAGATGAGAAAACTTGGGCCCTTGGTCACTTGTCTGAATCACAGAATTAATTCTGGGGTGGCTCCATCTCCTAATATATGAGATGAAACTGTAGGCTTTATCTACTGTGAGAGGGATCACCCGTTACCTGTCATTGACACCCCTCTTCAGGGGCCCTTACTTTTCATGAATGACACAAACTGCCTTGCCAGTGGAGAAAGATACAACTGTGTCTTAAAGAAAAGTAAGTTGCAGAACAGAATGTTCTGTGTACTGTCAGGGTAGGCTAACTGCTATAACAAGAACGCCCAGATCTCCGCGGCTTGGCACACTGTATTTATTTCTTGCTGATATGAATCGTTCACTGCGGTTCTGAGCAGGTGAGGTTCCACACGGTGGACCCAGGCTTCTTCCACATTGTGGCTCCCCCTCCCTCTGGGCCCCCTTGACCTTGCCATTCAGTCACCCGGAGGGCAGAGGGAGAGAGCTGAGGTTAGTCATGCCTCTGGGGGCCTGGGTGAGCGCCTGGGGATCCTTTCCTTACTCTATAATCCTTTCTGCAGTGTTGTTGGTTTTTAATGAACACATATCTTATATCAAAATGTAGGGGAAATGAAAGCTTCTAACTCTGGGGAGGAGGCAGCACCCGCCATGCTCCCCTACGGCACCAAGCCAGTGGGTTCAGGTGCCCCTGCCCGGTCCGCAGTGCGGCCCAGCCCTCGGTGTTCATATTATCATCACCCCAATTTACAGATGGGGAAACCCAGGCCCTGAAGGCAGAGTGCCTCTCCCCAAGTTGCACGGTGAATCCTGGCCCTGGCTACAAGCCCACCCTCTCTCCTGCTGTGTCCTGGTGCCCCTAGTGTAGACCGGAGAGTGAGAGTTCAACCAGGAACTCATGGTTGGTCAAAAAGAAAACAAAGAACTTCCACCTTCTCAGGTTTATATTTGCATATAGTAAGAGAATGCTAGGAACGCTTACAATAAACTGTGGGGATAACTCTATGATCTGAAAACATCCATTGTCCATTTGAGGACGTGGAGAGAAGGCAGCTGTCTAGAAGCCAAAGAAAGAGACGTCAGAGGAAGCCAGTCCTGCCCACCTGGGTCTCAGACTTCTGGCCTCCAGAATTTGTGAGAAAATGAATTTCCGTTGTTTAAACCGCCCAGTCGTGGCACGTTGCTACAGTAAACAGATACGTATGACTTGTAGACTCCCTCCAGGAACCTTCAGGGCTGGGGATGAAGGACCCCAGGAAGCTGGAGAAAGAAGTGGGCAGGAACGAGCACTTTAGTGAGTCTGTGTTCTGCTTTGGATTATATCTGGAAAGTGAAATTTGAAACATGCGTAGGAGGCTTCATGAATTGGATCCCCTGCCTCTTGTCTTTTCCAAAGGGGCAGGTGCGGAACAACTGAGTCAAAGTCAGGAGGGAAAGTGTTTGCACAGTTTAGGAAGCAGTATAAGGAAAGACAGGCGTGAGACTCAGGATTCCCAGAGCGGGGCTGAGTCGTTGTAGGCGTATCCGGCCCACTGTCTGCTGAGCTGGTCTGTCTCATCCCGGAGCTGGCGTCTGGCCGGGGCTTGGGCGCTGAACCCGTGAAGAAAGCCACAAGGCGTTAGTGGATGTATGGTCATCACGCAAATGAAAACTTAAACACCATTAAAAACAAACAGCTGCCGGGGGTGTATTTCATGACCCATGTTTTTCAAAGGGCCAGTGAGCTGAGGATGTAAAATATCATCAGAAATAAACAGCGAAAAAGAGGCCAAGCAGAGATGGGCGTGGGGTGTGCGCCAGGAAGTCACAGATGAAGGTGTGCAAGTGGTCAGTACGCCGATGAGAAAAAGCTTCCATCGCTACTCATGGAATGCCTGCACGTGTGAGTGAGAACACGTGCACTTCCACCCAATAACTTGCAGCTATGAGGACATGGTCGTGCCGAGCGTGAAAGGCGGGGCCAGCCCGCCTGGCCTGCCATGGACACACAAATGGCATCAGCTTTTCCGGAGGGAACCGGGGCTGCGATCTGCCACATCCTGAGAGTATGTTGGCCAGTTACAGTGATTCTATTCATTCATTCATTCCCTCATTCATTCATCCTTCACTCAGGAAATGCAGACAGAGCTCCCATCAGGAGCCAAAAACTGAGCTGAACCTGAGATGAGCTGGTCATCAGAGCGTCTGCGCCTGGGCTCTGAGGCCAGTGGACACAGTGGCCGTGGACCAGTCTCCTCCAGGAGCACGCAGAGCTGCCATGCAGGAGTGTGTGGGGTAGGGTGGGGCCCTGGGGAGTGGGCGAGCCCAGAGTGGGGAAGGCAGCTGGCGGGAAGGCCGGCAGGACAGGGTGCCCGTGTGCGGGGAGGGGCGGGCGGGAGACTGCAGGTGTGGCCGCAGCCCTTATGAGTGCAGGCCACGCTTGGGCCTGGGCTTCACGGTGGGGGGGGGGGGCAACAAGAAGCCAGAGAAGGATGCTGGGGACCCCATTCCCTCGGGAGGGGGATGGGCTGCAGAAGGGCCAGGCGGAGGCAGGTGACAGTTGGGACTTTGGGGTGGAGGTGAGGGAGGTGAGGACAGCCTGGACCTGGGGAGGGCTGGAGACCGAGCGGGATGAACGGGACAGAACCGCTGTGCACCTGCGGCAGGAGGGGGGAAGCTGCGGCCACCAGAGGCGAAAGCAAGCAGCCGTGCGTGTGGTGTGCATGCGCGCACGGCGGTGCGCACAGGAGGTCCTGTGTTCCATACATGTGAGGGAGGGAGGGAGGCAGCAGCAGCGGAGAAGCGGCTCCGCAGCTAACGGTGTCTGTCTCTGTGCTGTGCAATTATGGGTAATTCTTTTCCCTTCCATTGTTTGTTTCCCAAGTGTTCTGCATTGAACAAATAATTGACTTAGTAATTTTAAGAAATGTGTTATGAAAAAGATAAAAGCAACTCACAAAGGCTCCCCATCCCCCACTTCGCCGGGTCCAAACGCCTGGCTGTCTGGGCCTCTCTGCGGGTGGGCAGGCGACACCTCACTGGTCCCCCAGGTATGCTGACCCTGGCAGTACTTACCTCGGGAGCCTGCTGACAGCTGTGAGCTCTCTGGGCCGGCAGGAGCCCTGTGGGTGAGCCAGGCCCACCCAAGGGGATGCCAGGCCGGGTAGGGCCATATTCTGCAGGATCCTGGGGAGGAGGGCGCTGGGCAGGGCCAGGCCTGGTGGGCCTGGGAAAGGAGGCACATTTGAGGCCCTGTGAGTGGGACTCTGGGGATGTAGGCAGGAGATTGGGTCCCTGGCATGGAGCCCTAGTGCTTTGAAGACAAGAACTCCAACCTCACAGGGCTGGTGAGAGGGTGCTCAGAATAGGGGTGCTGCCTCCTTCCACCCCCACAGCCCACGGGAGGTGCCCGGGGACTCGCGCAGCCCACAGCACTGTCCACGGGAGTGGGGGGCACGTCACACAGTGACACAACCCAAAGGAAGCCTCAGCTCCACGCACCCTGACCCCAGGGCTGCAAGGCTCGTCATTCGAGAAAAACAAGTGGAGAAAAATCACAAATACGGTTCATCTTGTCTTTGTAGCAGGAAGCCCACGACATGGGCTGACGTGGGCAGGAGGAAGCTGCTGGCCAGTGTCCCCCGTGGAATTCCTCCTTCCTACTTCCATGCCTGCTGCACAAGTCGTACTGGTAACAGTTCCTCCCTAAAGGAAACAGAGATTTTAAGTAAAAAACCGTGGCTGGGGACGGAGACCAGAGCCGGAGGACACGCTGGCCTTCCACTGCAAAGCTGTGTCCAGAAGAAACATCTAGGACGCGTGGGCAGGCCTGGAGAAGCAGACCAGGCGGCCGGTCTAGTCTGGGCTCCCCAGCAGGTGCGAAGGACAGGCAGACAGAAGGAAGGCCGGAGCCAAGGTCAGGCTGGGAGGAGTGTGGCCAGAATCACAGCAGCCGAGAGCAAGGGGCAAGCCCAGGGCTGGGGGACCAGGAGACGGACAGAGGGCCAAGGCCCGGTGCTTGGGAGGGCCAGAGCCCGAGGGCTGGCAGCCAGGAGGTCAGGGCACAGGTGACATTCTGCAGCCAGGATTTCAGAGATGGTGACAGTGACTGCATGGGGGAGGGGGACAAAGACCATTCCAGTTAAATACTGAGGTTATACTGGATGATGGCAGCGGCTCAGTGGGAGAAACCTGTGTGCCAGGTGCTGGGCCTCTGACCGGTGAGGTGGCAGTGTCAGGCAAGGCAGTGTGGAGTCCTCAGGGCAGGGGTGGAGTCTTCTGCTTGAGGCGAACCCATGATCTGTGGGTTGGGAGGATGAGCAGGCCACCCAGGGAGACCTGTTACCAAGAACAGTAGCTCAGGGGTTGAAGATGCAGGTGATTTCTTTACCATGTGGAAATTCCAGGGAGCAGAGCAGAAAGGTCTGGGGACCATGTAATGATGAGGTCCTGGGGAGGAAGGGCTGACATCTCAGGTGGTGACCCACGGACAGGGACAGGATGCTTGGGGCTCTGGGGGCAGGTAGCGGCTTCTCTCCGGGCCTGACCTCAGGCCCCAGAGGCATCATAGGCAGGGATCCTAGCAGGCGGGCTGCTGGCTGTGCAAGGGATGAAGCAAGCTGATGGAAGCCCCGGGTGGGTCAGCCCGCAGGGAAAGGGTCCCAGACCTGGCCAGCTGACCGAGAACACCTGTGCCTTCTGTGTGCAGGAGCTGAGGAGAGGATGAATCCATGCAGGAGGTGCATTTGCTTAATGGTAGGTGCAGACAATATTTAACGGCAAACGAGACAATAAAACATGTAATTAGCAGATGTACAGCACTGGCTGCCGGGGATTACAATGAAAGGCACTAAAATACTACCAAGATTAGTAGTCAGCATGTAAGGGAGCTAGTTAGAGGTTGACAGTGCTCTGGAGGGGGTAAATAAAGACCAGGGAGGAAGCTGAGTTCTGGAACTAGACAGAGGGGGCATGAATTCTGCCCCAGCTTGTCACCAAGGGCTGTGTGACTCAGTGTGTTCATTTTCATTATCTATGAAATGGGGCTATATATAGAGCACACCTTACAGGGTAAGGACTGAATGAGATGGAGAAAGTTAGCATTCAGCATGCCGCCAGGCCCAAGTGCTCTGTCAGTGCCACCATTATCAACACCACCAGCATCATCACCATCATCACCATCACCACCATCACCACCACCATCACCATCACCACTACCATCACCACCATCACCATCATCACCACCACCATCACCAACATCACCACCATCACCACTACCATCACCACCATCACCATCACCACCATCACCACCATCACTATCACCACCATCATCATCACTACCATCACCACCATCACCACCACCATCATACCACCATCACCACCATCACCATCACCATGATCACCACGGTCACCATCACCATCATCACCACCATCACCAGCACCATTACTGTGATCATCATCACCATCACTGATCCCACCCCCACATCATCCGTCACAGTTATCACCATCATCACCACTAGTACTATCATCACCATCATCATCACCACCACTGTCATCATCATCATCCTGTCACTGTTGTTGTTTTAAGACTGAGAATTAGGTGATCCCCAGGTCTTCTAGAAACAACCATGCACAGGACACACTGCAGTGAGACCTTGGTGTCCGTTCACTCCATGGCGAGGACAGAGCACTAGAGGAGTCCCTGACTGACCCAGTGTCATGGAGCTTCGGAGTGGCATTAGCTGGAAGCTGAAGTGGCTCCCTGCAACTGCACCATGCCACTCCTCACCTATTATGTGACCCTGGGAAGATAATTTCTCTTATTTGCAGCTCTGTTCCACATAAGCAAAACCAGGAGAGAAACAGACAGCCTTGCAAATCTTCCTCCATTCACCGCGTACGCATACTCAGTGCACCAACTGCACAGCGCCCGCGATAAAGCAGGGAAGGCCCCTTGTTCCCCAAGAAGATGCGCATGCCCTGACTCCCTGCTTGGCCCGCGTCCTGCTGACCTCCGCCGACCACTCCTGGGAGGGTCACCAGGACAGCTGGGGGTCAGGGAGCACCCCAGCAGGGAACTGTCCGTCCTTCCTCTCACTTCCCCACCCCTTGGGCTGACCCCATGCTGGCCGCCTTCTCCCCCTCCGCCCCCATTAATCCCCGATTAGATATACATCTTTGCTTCCCATCCAGAAGCTCGTGAATTGGGCCATTATACAGAGAAAAAAGTGTTTTTCAATGATCACCAGGGAGAGGAGACGCTGCCAGCACCGAGTGGAGAATCAATTTGAGCCGGGAAGGCCCTGCCATCCATCTCCGTTTGCTGGGTAATTTAGGTCTCAGAGCCGCCCGGGCAGACAGCAGCACTGCAGTGGCATCACTGCTGTGGCCAAGTGAAGGGTGCAGCCCGCTCCCTGGCCATTATCCCGGGGGAGCTGAGCCACAGGGAGGGTGGGGAAGAAAGACGGGGCCCGCTGGAGGAGCAGTATTTCCACCCCAGGCGCGCCTGGACAGGCGGGTGTGCCTCACGGGGGCCCCCCAGCTGCCCTGGGTTACGGCTTTGGCTTGCGCGGCAGCCCCCGGGCAGCCGTGGGGGCCGGCTGCTGCCCCTGCCCTTCCTGACTCGTGCCCTCGCCAAGCTGTTTCCTCTGCCGGGAATAACCCTCACCTGAGCCACTCAGTCCCAGACAGAACCCAGTGGGATGAGAGGAGACATGTTGCGGGGAAGGAATGGAACTTGAGCGTCTGCTGGCCCTGGCGCCTGGCTGGGGTCGTCAGCCCTGACTTGCTTTTTCAGTGCATGGCATCCTGACTGGCAGTGCCCAGGCAAGGTGGCACAGTCTCCTTGCACGTAAGAGAAAGAGTCTGAGGGTCAGAGTGGTTCAGTGACTTTCCAGGGCTGCTCAGCGCTCGGGTGGGGTTAGGTCAGCCCACAGAGAGTATTGTCCCCTCCTTGGTAGCCAGCTCTTCATGGTCACTGACACCCTCAATGGTGTCATGGCTCAGGGGCCTTGACATGCTGCTGCCCACAGGAGAGGGCCGTATCATGACCCCACTTTGCAGATATGGAAACTGAGGCTTGCAGGGAGGGGTGGCTAAGTTGTTACCCAAGGTCGCCCAGCTCCAGAGGCAAGGCCCTGGGACTGCTGAGTCTGGAACCCAAGCAGCTGGCCAGCTGCCACGCTGGAGCTGTCTCTAGACTGTGTCTGGTGGGAGGAAACCTCGGGGGTGAAGCACATCCACAGACCCTGGAGGCCAAGCTGCCTGAGGCCTCTGTGCCTGGAGCACCCTCCCTAGGGACCCTCTGCCTGGCTTGGGTCAAATGTCACACCATTTCCAGACATTTCCTAGGAAGGCTGGCCCCTCACCCTTCTGCTGGGAACAGGCCTAGGCAAGCCTGAAAGCATGTTCAGTTAGCAGGTGTCAAAACGCAACCGCAGGGAAGACACCGCCAGCGCCAGGCGGGCAGCGGGTGCTAACAGCTCTCTCCGGAGCTGTGAGGAGGTGGTTCCAGGCTGGGGGGAAGCAGGGTTCAGTCTCGGGTGGGATGGGGCGGGGTCTGCAGGCGCAGTCAGGGGAAGGGGAGGAAGGGGTCTGACCCACAGGAGTGAAAGCAAGGGACCTTCCCAGTGGGAGGAGAAATGGGTTACAGTCCCGCCCACAGGGAGACCCGACACCTTCCACCGCCCGCAGCTCCGCAGGCAGAGAGTGAACGTGCGTCCGGCACCACACACCACGGTCACTGAAACCCTGCACGCGCCTGGGGGCGGGAACACCCCTGCGAACCCTTCATCTGGTTGCAGCACCAGGGGAACAATGCTGGGTAAAAAGGCACCAAATGTTTTCCACACCGAAGTGGAGAAGCTGAGCTTCTGACCTGAGCATCCCTGCGTCCAGTCGAGGAAAGAAGCAGGAGCCGGAGTCCTGGAAAGTCTGAGCGCCAGCTGTTCAGTAAACAACACTCTCCTGCTGAGCAGGGCCGGGCGGTTCCCTGAGTCCTTGTAAAAGGGTCGTGGTGGCAGGTGCTGGCAACACCTTGACCATGTCTCAGAATGAACAGAATGAGCCTCCTGTGGCTGATTGTCACAGCTTCCCCAGGAAACCGGGCCGCCAGGTCAAAGATGCCATCAGAGGAAGTGCCCCAAGGGGAGGCCCACGTTCGAGGAACCCTGCTCCACTCAAGATTTCAGCTTCCAATAGCTTTAGAGAAAGAAGAGGAGAGGCAGAGGATGTATAGATGAGCTGATAAGGGCCCAGGAAGGCTGTAAGGACCCCCACAAAACCCAGGGGCTTCAGACATCAGCCAGGGACAATCAGGATGTGCAAATGGAAAGGTCGACCCTTCCAGGAGGCTGGTCCCTGCTGGCCCCGGCTGGCCTGGTGGCTCGAGGCTGGACTTCTTCATGTGTCTCTGGGCAGCCCCAACCACTGTCCTCCCGTGCTGGTGACAGCAGGTAAACCCCCCCGGGACACATAGGAGGGCAGACACACAAAAGCCCTCGGAGGCCGAGCTCCAGGCCCACCCACCTCCACGTCCCATTCCAACTGCTTGTGATAAGAGTCACGTGGGCAATTCTGTCAGAATTATCCGCCCCTCCCTCGTAGGAGGGCATCAAAAGCCACGTGGCAAAAGGTGTGGACACCAAGGAAGATGAAAAATTGGGGCCATTAATACAAATTTGCCCAAATGGCCTGTTCTTCACGAATCTGCTGAATCCCATGACAAAGGCCTGGGCTAGGCAGCAACAGCTCAGCAAGCAGGTGCGTGTGTGAGTGTGTGTGCGTGCAGGTGTGGGTGTGTGCACATGTGCGGGTGTGTGCACACGTGTGCAAGAATGCATGTGCGTGCGTGTGGAGGTGGGGTGGAAGGCAGGGACCCTGACGCCCTGTAGTGAGAGCGAGGACCCTATTCCCGATCGTGCCCGAGACTGGGAGCTGGGGGAGCCCACTCGGCAAGCGTGGGGTGGGGGGACGCCACAGAGGAGTGCGTGTTCCTGAGGTCATCCCTGGATGCCAAGTTCCTTCACATGCGTCATCTCCCTGGAGCCTCCTAAGGCACATGCTAACCAGAGAGTCTAAGGGATGATCATGATGACGGCCACAGGTCACTGGGGAAACCTGCAAGGAAGGGGGTCAGAAGGACACAGGAGGCCATGGTGGGAAAGTGGACAGCAGCCCTGGGGGCGACGGTGTCACCAGCCAGGGCTCTCCGCATCTGCTTCCTGACCCCGGAGCCCAGAGTGATGGCGTGAAGGGCACGAGATCACACAGTCACAAGGTGCCTAAACAGGAGCCAAGCCTGGATATCCTGTGTCCCCTACCCTGTTTGTGTTTGCCCTCCCCCACCTCCACCCTCTGACACCCAATGCTGCCAACAGGAGGGCGGTGCTGAAGGAGGAACGGTCCCAGGAGAGGGCGCCTGCTCTTCACGCACCAACATCTGCAAGCTGGGTGATCATGGAAAGGCTTGCATCTGTCATGTGAGAGCAGAGGGCTGGCTTTGGGGTGGGCAGGGTCAGTGTGTGAGCTGGGGGAGCCGGGGCCTGGGGAGGGAGGAAGGGAGTGGAGACAGAGGATGGGAGAGACATTAACAGTGCCAGTTCAGGGGAGCTGGAGACCAGGTTGCCAGCCCAGGGCCTGCCCTGCTCCCATTCCCAAGTGAGGCAGTGGCTGGCAGGGAAGGGGCAGTCTCTCAGGGAACTTGTTTGACCAGACGGAGTGGCACGTCCATCCTCAGCATGATGGATGGGCAGAGGGGGCTGTGGGTGAGTCCAGGTGCTATTTTGGGCACCTCTGGGATCACCCCATACAAGGTCTGCCCTGCCGGGATGTGCCTCCAGCCACCCCAGCCACACACACTGCCACAAAAGCCTGAGGTTTGTCAGTAACAAATTCGGAAGCATGTACATGCATGTGGGGGCTTCCTGCTGACTCGTGGGCCACCACCTGTCCTGCCTCCACTTCCACTAGTTCGTGGGGAGGGAACTTTATTTTTAACAGTCATATGCGTCTAGTAATAAAAATATTAGCCAGTTAAGGAGTCTTTCCCAAATGGAAAAAAAATTTTTCCTTGGAGAAAACTCAAGGTCTTGTCAGGAATACAGATGACTCCTGTCTGCTGTCAGTGAGCCGAGCGTCAGGCCTGGCATGCGCTAGGAGCCTGGGGGGCCGGGCGTCCCTCACCCCTGTTACGTGACTGATTTGGAGGCCTGTAACCTTCACATAAACAGCATCCTGCTACGTTCACCTGTCTGCTCTCTGCTGTTCCCACCCAGTGCTGCATTCTGGGGACTCGTACGCATGCTGTGTGCACGAAGCCATGGTCACTCCTTTCAGCTCCTGCGTAGTTCAGCTGGATGAACATTACACCGTTGATCTGTCTGCTCTCCTGCTGATAAATTTGAGATCACTTCCACTTTTTTCCTACCTCTCATTCTGAGCCGATGAACAACTTTGTAAACTTGAGCATGTGAGTTTCTCTGATGTGTATCTAGATGTGGAAGGGCTGGGTCTGGGGCTAAACTCACTTTCAACATCACATGTTTTCATGCCTTGTGTGTCTCAGCTCCGGCAGTGGTCCCAGAGCACGGTAGACTGAGCAGCTTAAGTGGCAGACTTTCGTTTCTCACAGTTCTGGAGGCTGGAAGTCCGTGGTCAAGGTGCAGGTAGATGTGGTTCCTGGTGAGAGCTCTCTTTCTGGTTTGCAGACACCCGCCTTCTCACTGGGTCCTCACCTCACATGACGGAGAGAGAGAGAGACAGAGAGATCTCCACGTCTCTTCATTTCAGGGCACTAATCTCATTCATGAGGGGCTCCACCCTCGTGACCTAATTACCCCCAAAGGCCCCACCCCTAGTCCATCACATTGGAGGGTAGGACTTCAATGTGTTAATTTTGGGGACATAGTAAACATTCAGTCCAGTGCATGAGTCTTCACAAAATTTGTGCCAGTTTACAGTCAGACCTCAGCTCAGGAAGTTCACCGTTTCCCTGCATCCTCGTGTTAGAGGCAGTGAATCTTGCCTGTCTGTTGGGAATGAAATGGCATCTCCTTGTTGTAATTTGCATTTCTCTATTTACTTGATGGAGTTTATTGGCCATTTGTGTATCTTTTTTCTGAGAAAGCCATACTGATACAAGTTTATATATGTTTCTTGGGGATATTTTATCTTTATCATTCCCTTAAAGATACATGGGAATGCTTTGTATATTGTGAATACTAGTATTTTATTGATTACATACATTAAAAGGGCCTCCTTCCAGAAGATGACTTACCATTTTACATACAGAGTTTTTCTGTTTCACTTCTATACCATCACTCGCTTCAGCTGAGCTTTCAATGTTGTGTATATACGTATACATTTGGCACAAAGCAATTCAAGGTATTTCCTCTCTTGTAATTCTAATGCATTTACTTGTATATCTTCTTTTTTTTATCCGACTTGCCAGCGATTGTTCTATCTTGTTATTCTTTTTTTTTTTTTTTAAAACAAAAGACAAAAAGAGAAACAAAACAAAAGCAGAACTTCGATCTGGCTGCTCTGTTTTCTGTTTTTAAATGTTTGCTTTTATCTCTGCTTTTCTCTTTCTTCTATTTTCTTTGCCATTGTTCTTTTTTTAGCTTCTTGAGCTGAAAAATTGTGCTCACTTTTATTATTTCCTATTGTTTGCTAAATACATTGGAAGTTACGATTTCCCACCACATATTAGAATGCTTTTATTACCACTTACTTCTAAATACTTTTAAACTCTCCAATGTAAGTTCTTTTTAAAAAATTCATGATCGTATCATCAAATTTCGGAAGTTTTCGGTCATTATTTCTTCAGATTTTATTCGTGCGCCCCTCCGGGTTAGGCTGATAACCTCCCACGCACCTGACAGGCTCTGTCCACTTTTCTTCAGTCATTTCCCGCTTTGTTCTCCAGGTTGGATAGTTTCTGTCCATCTGTTCTCAAGTTCACCAACTCTCCCGACATCTCCAAACTTTTCTAAAGCCCCTTCAGTTAATTTTTCACTTTGGCAATTGTAACTTTTAATTCAAGAATTTCCCTTGGTTCTGTTTCATAGTTTCCATTTCTGTACTGAGATTATCTATCTGTTCACTCAGAAGATTATATTTCCTTTAATTCTTTGAAGATTTCTTCCTGCATAAATTTATAATAATTGTTTTACAGCCTTTATCCGTTTCATCCAGTCTTAAGTTCAGTTTCTACTGACTGATTCATTTTTTCTTGACCAGGAATCACATTTTTTCTCCTCTTTGGTTTTTTCTAGTGATTTTTGGTTGGAGTTTAGCTGCTGTGGGCAGTTTGTGGTACAGCATCCGGGTTCCGTCCTCCTCGGTGAGACTTGTCCCCATCTGGCAGGCATTCAGTTACGGGCGGGTGACCTGGAGGCTGCGGAAGCTCGGCTGTGTGCGTTGTTAGTGCAGAGCTACAGAAGCGAGCGGTGTATCGCAGACCCTCTGATGTGGAGGGATACAACCCACAAACTGTGCTCCCCGCAGCTTTGTCGGGGGCTTGTCATAGGCTGGGGCTGGTGAATCTAAAGTAGATCTTCCTCTAGGGCTTGGTCCTTACTCAGGAGTTGCAGCACTCCTGGGTCCCCTCTTCACACATTCCCTGTTCTCCGTACCCCTGCCCCACAGATTCCAGCGGCTTCCGGGGCCCCACAGGCTGGACTCTGCCCTGGGAGCTCCGAGGGACCCCCGCACCCTGCAGGGAAGCAGGCCTCTTGCCCCCAGCAGATTGCCGGGCAGTCGTGGACTGCGCCTTAGCAGTTTCCCTTCTCTCACGGACCACGTTCTTGCCCTGCTTGCTGCCACTGCGAAAAGGAGTGGCTTTCTTTACTTTGACAAGGTTTACCATTGTTGGTGGTGAGAGAGAGGACCCTGTATGGCCGGCTCCGCCATGTAAAAGTGTGCAGATTCTCAGGCCAGCACGGATTCGCTTTATCACTGTCACTGAGTGTAAGACACACAAAATAAAACGTCCAGACCTCAAGAGCCCAGCGTGAGGAGGTGCGACATCTGCGAACGGAGCGCTGCTAGCAGCCCCGCCGCCTGTCAGCCGCTTGCCGCTCGCCCCCCACCCCCGCAGGACGCCGTTCCTGCCGCTGCCGCTCGTTGCGGCTGTGCCGGGGCTGCGCATCCGGGTCGCGTGCTGTGTGCTCTTCCGCATCTGATGCTTCATTCCACCTGCTTTAGGGGGTCACTATGATTGTTGAATATATTGATTGTTTGTTTCTTTCTACTGCTGAGTGGCATCCCCTGTATGAATGTCCCACAACGTTGTCATTTATTCTTTAGTTAATGGACGTGGCAAAATGATATGTTAGATCACAGCAGAGTAATGAGGTAGAGGGCGGGACGTGTTAGAGCCGACCCACAGCTGACAGGATAGAGACGGTGTGGCTGTGGTTTCTCACGGTCACATACGTGCTGTAGTGGTGGTGTGGTGGCAGGCGAGGGGGGTGGGGCGCGGTGGCAGGCGAGGTGGGTGGGGTCGCGGTGGCAGGCGACTGGCAATGGTGGTGGTCTTGGTGCAGACTGAGGACAATAGAGACAGTGATGCCCATTTGTTTTTTACAGTGACATTAGTGATGAACTGAGTGGTCCCTGCCATTATGAGATGCTCGGGCTCATGGCTGGGGGCTGTGGTCGTCCCCTCGGTGGCCAGGCCCTGTGGACACCTGAACTGGAGCCTCAGTAAGCGAGGAGGATTGGTGGCTCCCACTTATCTGGTAAGTGCAAGGCTGAAGGCACGATTCGGGTTGGGGCTGTGCAGGAGCCGAAAAACTGATTTCGGGAGCAGACACCTCTGCCAGGAAAGGAGTGAGGCCTCCTCCTTGGCAGAGAGGAAATGAAGTGGGGTTTGCGTTGGATTTTGCCTGAAGACATCACAGGTGGCTGTCGCTGCTGACCGTCAGGGAGCCCAGGCGCTGAGGTGGAGGAGACAAGAGGACCATTTCCCGGGCCGGCCCTGCTCCCCGCCGACCACACGGCGGCACGGGACTGCGCAGATGCGCTCCGGACCTCCTGCAGGACCTGACCGTGGAGACGCAGGCACTGTCTCCATGAGGCAGGGACAGTGCTGTCCAGGTCCCCCTCACTCCCAGACGTGCCTCACCCTCCCAGAGCCCACTCGGCCTGGTTACCTGTCACGGAGAGGCGCATGTGAAGGTCACAGCGTATGAAAAGCACCGCTTGTGAAATCAGAAACCATCCAAGTGCTCGTGGGTAGATGGAGGGGAGCCTCCCCGTGACTTGGGATCGTGGGCAAATAACCAGGCAAAGAAGGCTGGCAGACCTTCGTCTGTTAACACACATCAAACATTTTTTCAATGATTTGCAAAAACACCCACGTGTGCACGTGCGGGTTTGTGTGGACGGGCCGGCTCAGCACGGGGGCTGCGGGGGCTGCCCCACATGGGATGAGGGGGGCTCTCTCCCAGGTGGGCAGGAGGCAGGAGGCAGGAGGAGGGGGTGCAAAATGGACTTTTCTGTTTCACTCTCCCTCCTCACATTTGATTGAAATATTTTGCAGCAAGAACCTGGCGTGGACCCGTTGTCTAGCAGAGCGCACAGAAGGAGCGCAAACCTCGCGGAGGGGTGAAACCTGGGCACCTGCGTGGGCTGGGGCCTCGTCCCCTTGCTGCAGGCCTGGCCTTTCCAGAAGGACGGGCTGCTCCAGCCCCCGCCCGCCCCTCCTGTGCCAGGGCCCGAGTCTGCCTCTTCACGGGGTCCCCAGGCTGCGGCTCAGGTCGCCGGTGGCAGCCCGAGGACGCTGCCCCCGGGCCCCCAGCCTCAGCGCTGTGGGACCAGCGCTCAGATCGGCAGAGTTGCCTACAGACAGGTCGATGCTTGGCCAGTGGTCGCGGTGTCTCAGCGTTAGTTTCCTAGGGCCTGCCGTAACAAAGCGCCACAAACCCGATGGCTTAAAAAGGAAGTGGACAGACGTTTATTCGCTTGCACTCCTGGGGCCAGATGTGCCAGGACAAGGCGCCAGCAGGCCCGCTGCTCTGGATGCTCGGGGGTGGGGTGCTGGCCGCCTCCTCCAGCGTCTGGGGGCCACAGGCGTTTCTCCGCTTGTGGACGCATATTTTGGGGGCCAGTTTCCCACACTCTTCTTTCCTCCAACCTTCAAACTCTGATGGTCAGGAGCACATTCGACTGTCCTTCTGTTTTCTGCTCACCTGGTAGAGAGCCTGGCACAGGGGCCTCGGTCGGTAGCAGCTGATCAGGGATGAATCGGCGTCCTCCCCTCTCCACTCGCCCCTTGAGCGGCAGACACTGGATTAAACCAGCAAAGTACAAACCTCGAGGAGGCTGGAGACTCACCGGGAGGCGTGAGAAGGAGGAAGCGAGAAGCACCGGGTCCAGCTGGCCCCCCCCTCCCCCCCGAGGGTCCTGACAACAGGGGACGGGCCTGCCTGACTTCAGAGGCTTGAGCGAGCACGCGACCCGCGGTCCTCAGCCCTTCCTGGCAGCGGGAGGCGCTTCCTCAGCCCTCTCTGTGCGAGTGACAGCTGCGTCCCTTAATAAGCAGGGCTGAGCGGCAAAGTCAGATCCGATATGGCCCTGCCTCATCCTCACTTGGGTGACAAGAGGGATGTCGTGTAGCAGTTCCAGTAAGAGGACGTGGAGGCCCCGGGAGGCTGCTCCCGCTTCCAGGGCTCCGGCAGAAGATGCACCTCCTTCCAAACAGAGCCCTTGTCTTCAGTGCATCACACGAGAGCCTCGGGCGCCTGCCTGGAGAGGAACCGCCTCGGCTTTGACTCCGAGCAGGAAAGGAACCGCTCGAGGCTGTAGTTAAGCAGGCCGTCTGAAGTCCCCTGTCCATGTTCAGAGCGCACCTGCAAGCCAGGAGAATGAGGGTTGTCCCAGGGCCAGAGGAGAGAGGGCAGCGGCCAGGCAGACAGGCTGGGCTGTGACAAGGCCTGGGCAGCCCTCGGGCTGGTCCGTGGCTCACAAGGCTTAGTGTGGCAGCTGTCGAGATGATGCCAGCGGGGCCCCTTTATGGGATGGCCACCCCATGCAGGCATGCGACACGGTCTGGGGCTCACAGCCCACTGGGGGGGGGGTGGCTGTCACACCTGCTTGCACAGGAGCAGAGCGTCTCTGGGGAGGTTACTTATACACCGACTGTAACACTGCCAGCAAGGAGGGAAGCAGGGATTGGACCCCAGGCCACCCGCTGTCCATCACGGCAGCCCGCGGGTCTGCAGCGTGGCAGGTAGGGGAGTCTGTGGCGGAGAAGGTTCAGGCCGAGGAAGTCCTGCGTGGAGGTGGAGATGCTGGGGGCAGAGGAGCGGCTCGGCCCTACTGGGCAGCACTGTGCTAGGTGCCTGCGATGGGCTGGGCTGGGCTGGTCCACCCTCCTCACAAGCTCAGGGGTAGGACTCCTGGGCCCCAGGGGAGCCCTGCTCCCAGAGGTGCCAGCTGCTACTCATGTTGTCCCCGGGACGTAATCCCCTGCCTTCCCCCTACACCCTGCCCCGGGCCCCCCCCCCTCCCTGGGCGGGGCTGCCCCCTCCCTCCACGGAGGGCCCAGCAGGTGGGGAGGGAGGGGAGGGAAATAGGTGGCAAGTACCGAATGCTTCCTCCAAACAGGACACCTTCTAATGTCGTGTGGCGTTATTTCTTCAACCCTTTGATTGTCCCCATTTAAGAATTACGGCCACCGAGGCCCAGGGAGCAGAGGCAGCTCGCCCAGCACTTGCCACGAGCCTCTGCCCGCAGGGACCCCTTTGCTCCCAGCAGCCCGTCTCCGCGTCCTCCTGCCCCGCCCCTTAGGATGCAGAATCGCAAATGCAGAGTCCCTGCTGCCCAGGCTGGAAGGCGGGGTCCAGAGGGTTTCCTCTGTTCCCTGCCCGTGGCCTGGAGTCTCCTCCCCTCTCAGGGTTCCCTCGTGTTCCCACCTGGGTGCCCCGCGCCTGGCACGACTCCCGGGGAGGCAGGCCTGGAATGGAATTGCTGGGAGGAACAGCTCTGCTCCCAGCTCCCAGGGCCGGTGCCAAGACCCAGCGGAGGTGAGGCGGCCGGCGGGGCTGGGAGGGAGGGCTCGCGATCACCGTTATTACAGCCCAGCGGGGAGAAGGAGGTAAAAAGCCCAGAAGAGAGTGTGGGACCCGTGCTTGGCAGAACACCTGCTCGCTCTGGCGCCAGCACCCGTGGCCTCCTGTGCTTCCTTCAATTGTTTTCTTTTGTGCTCCTTGTTTTTAGCAGCCTGAGATCTGTTCACTGGCCAGAGGTGAAAATGGAGAAAAAAAGAATCTCAGTTGTGCAAAGGAAAGCAACACCTGCTCCCACCCCCTCCTCCCCCCCAGCCAGCCATCACACCCTCGGGGGCCAGAGGGCAGCCTCCTCCTCTCACCCCTCCCCCACCGGCCATCAGCCTCCTGTGGGCTGGGCTCCAGGCCACCTGGGAGGCCCTGTGCTCCACTGTCCTCCCCCTCTGGGTGCCTGACCCACTGCGTCCTCCCCACTGGTTGTCCATGAAGCTCCTCGGCATCTCCCGGGGGATGCCAGTTCCTCCGTTCCTGGCTAGGTGCCACAGAGGACACACCTGAGTCCCTGCAATCCCGGCCACAACCCCAGGGGCCACTTTCATTGGCTCCCTTTTAAAACTGAGGACCCGGGCTTAGCAAGGTGAGTGTCTCACCGAAGGCCACACAGTTACGAGCTGGCACGCCTGGCACCCAGCCCCACCCCCAGCTCCCATGCTGTTGGCCACCGTGCAGCACTGCCCCCTGAGATGCCACATGTCACGTTGTCAGGAGGCACCGTGGCCGCTCTGTGTGCCTAGGTGCGCCCTGCCAGCTGACCCCACCTTGTAACACAGCAGCAGAGCGACCCCCGTGACTGCGCCCTCGCTGTGGTGGGGAGCTGTGCTCGGGGCTCTTCCTGGGGACCTGTCAGCAAAGCTGCAGAAGCAGATCTTTACATTTACAGACACATTCAGAAACTGGGACCCCGGAGCAGTCAGACGGCCAGCCGAGGACGGAAGAACTGCCAGTGGCCTGTGTTAGTTTTCTCTGGAATTTGGGGGCTGAAAACAGCAGGACTTCAGACCTCCCGTTGCTTCTGAGATGAAGAGGTCAGAAATGGCTCAGCTGGGCAGTTCTAGCTAGAGGTCTCTTGAAGACATCACCCAGGGCAGCATCATCTGAGGGCTGGACCGGGGCTGGAGGACCTGCTTCCAAGGTGGGTCATTCATGGGAAGCCTCTGTTCTCGCCACCTGGGCCTCTCCATACAGCAGCTTGAGGGTCCTCACAACGTGGCAGCCAGCATGGCCCAGAGAGACAGTGAGAGACAGAGACAGAGACAGAGAGATCGGGGACAGAAGACGCCTCCGACACCACAAACGCCTGCTCCCTCTTGGCTCCACCAAGCCCCTCGCTGTGCCCTCTTTTCCTGCTCATCCCCCCGTCCTCTCACCACCTCCCCTGGCCGGCTCCCACGGGGACCCCTCCTCCCTGATCTGCCTGCGGGGCTGGCCAGTCCCCTGGACCCGACTGTGTCCTCCTTGATCTGTCTCAGCTGCAGCTTGGGAGCCTGCTTCTGCATCAGGTGGAGGTGCGGCGTGGGGAGAATGACTAATTCAAACTGGCATAAGGGAAGGAAAGAGGAGGGTGTAGCTCAGTGGTGGAGTGTGTGCCTAGCAAGCACGAGGTCCTGGGTTCGGTCCCCAGCACCTACGTTTGAAAAATAAATAAATAAAACGGAGTTACCCACCCCTCCCCAAAGTACACAGTGCTGTGTGTCAATTATGTCACAATAAAACTGGAAAAAAAAATTAAATAAATTTTTTAAAATTGAATGTCAGCTGCATGGAGTCAGGAAGTGGAAAGAAGAGAATCTGGCTGCTGAGTTAGGGGCCTGTGGACACAGAGAAGGTGCTGGAAGGAGAGCAGGAAGCAAGCGCCTGGAGGCCGCCTGCAGCACACCCGATGGGAGGCGGACAGCTCCCGGCAAGCCGGCATCTTCTCGGGGGGTGAGCCCAGCCCTAGTCTGGCTCTGGGTTTGGAGGCCTGGGGCTGGGCAGAGAAGGCGAGGGGGGAGCTGCCAAGCCCAGAGCCTGCTCTCCCTGAGCCGGGCATGGCGTGTGCAGTTCCGGCTGTCAGCTGACGTCTTCCATTACCACAGCAATGCATTTTTAATACCTTCCATTGTTCTTTAACTTCAGATTATATTGGGTCTGGCAGACTTGCTCTTCACTACTGAGTGGTGCGTCGTTAAGCAGTGAGAGTGGTTCTGGGAGCGAGGTGGCCTCTCTCTCTCCTCCAGAGACCCCTCCTTGGGAATCCAGGCTTTGTGGTTTGGTTCAAAGGCAGAGATGTGAGGCTGCCTCCTCCAGACCCCACAGCATCTGCTGCCCACCGCCCATGATCTTGCCTCTTCCAGGCTGCCCCCACCTCACTCTGTAGCCAACTGCCTTCCTTGGGGGACTGGCTATGGGAGCCCTCATCTTCTGGGTGTCACACGCCTGCTCTGACCCAGGCTCTCCCTGCTCTTCTGACAGGGCCCCAGCAGCCAGGGCAAGCCTGAGCCCTTCCACTGACCTGCTTCCCAGATCAGAAGGTCATGGTCAAGTTTCCACTGGGGCTCCACCCTGAGTTGCCCGCTGTGGGAGAAACAAGTGGTTTCTGTGGACAGAGATCTTAAGACTTAGGGGGAAACACGTGTGACCTGTGCAGACAAAGCATACTTAGACTGAGAGAAGGCTGTGCTGGCCTGCTGAGCAGTTGGGACAGGCTTCCTGGAGGGGGAGGAGGACCTGAGGTCCTCATTCTGCTCTGCCCGCCTGGTGTTCACCCACCCTGGACATGGAGCTCCCCTACAGTGGGCTTCCTTCCCTGTGTTTCCTTTGAACAAAGGGAGGAACAGGCAAATGAGCAAACAAGGAAGCAGCAGGAGGGAGGGAGGAAATGGAGCACCTTCTTCCCCGCTCTGGTGGCTCCGGGGACAAACCGGAGGAGGGGACTGGGCTTCCTGCCGACAGGACCTGAGGCCAGCTCCTTGCTGGCCCTGCTGCGTTTAGGCCCTCCTCTCTCTCTAAACTAGCTCCACCCTCCACCCTTGCTCACAAAACGCTCTGTCAGCATCACCTTGGCAGGGAGCTTGGGAGACAGGCCCCGCCCACACCTGCAGAATGGGCACCTGCAGGTGGCCCTTGGGGGAGTTCTCCCCTGGTTCCCAGCCTTGCCAGCTCTCCAGGCCCTCCCCAAGCACCCCCTGAGCTCTCATTCTCTGCCCACAGCTGTCTGTGCCCATGACCACGTTACAGCCCCTCGGCCCAGAGGCGGGCCCACGTGAGAGCCAGCTCCGGATCCCCAGTCCTGTCCATGCCGGCCACAGCGCAGGCATCCAGTGAGGACCTGGAGGATGCGGGAGGGTGTTCCCCATCCCAAGCCGCGCCTAATCTGACGGCAAGATACCCTCCCTACTCTGGAAACTGCTGTCCTAAAGAAAGGGCACCGCCCAGCCCCCTGCAGCCTGTAATCTAGCTCAGGAGAAACTGCTTTATTCATGAAAGTGACTTGAGAATCCTGAGTGAGAACCAGGCGGCCAGTGTCTGTGAATGCAAAGCACCCGAGGCTGAAATGAGGGGGAAAAATGCGTTAACCTGGTGGCTTAAATTAAATCGCAGCCACATCTCTGTTCAAATTAAGTCCCTCATTCATAGTGTTCCTTGTCACTTTGGAGGAGCTGCTGCTATGATGGTACATTCTCCCCTCCCCATGAATTGGGATGCGGCTGAAAAATGAAAAAGGCCCTGCCTGCGTCCCTAGAAGCTGCTGCAGACAGTGCAGAGTACTTGTGCCTCAGAACTGGTGCCTTGTCCTTCAGTTCAGGGGTTTCCATGCACCAGTTACTGAGATGAGAAAATTCAAATATGCAGGGTGTTTGCATGGAATAGAAACGGTCCTTTCTCACCTGAAATGCTTGTATTCAGGGCGCTCAATGATCCAAACACCTGCAAAAATGACTCCCCTAGTGGGTAGCGAGGTGTGAGGGTCTCTGCCTACTAGACATCTTTCCTTGTCTCTCCCTACCTTTTCTAAAGGTCCAAGATTCTGTCCTTGATGTGGCAAAAAATACCAATTCTGCCCACATGCCCAGCCTTGCCTGCAGCCCCTGCTCTTTGCAGTGACTCATACCCGGGAGATGCCGCTTCCCGGCTGGCCTCTGCAGTGCTGAGCCTTCTGCCTGGAACCCACCGCTTGCTCCCTTTGCCTGGATAATTCCCCTCATCTCTATGACTCAGCTCAAGGGTACCACGGGCTTCGGGAAGCTCTCACTGCTGTTTGGATGTGCTCTAATTATTTTCTCACACCAGTTTCCTTTTAGAATGAGAACTGCTCAAGGGCAGGTTCCTTTCTGCTGGGTTTCATGACCAGCAGTTAATATATTCAGAGTCTAGATGCCTGGTTTTCTTGCTTTCTGATTCTTTCTGACTCTTTCTGCAGCTAACATGGTCAAGTACTTCAGTCCTGGCGTCTAAGGTCGTGGCTTCAAATTCAGTCTCGGCTACTTGATATCTGTGTGCCCTTGGTCACTGTCCCAGTCTCTCTGTGTCCAGTTTATCATCAGTAGTAGAGGATAAGTAGCTATGCCATCCCATAAGTCACTGTGAGAATGAAATGAGATGCTGCATTTGAAGTGCTCCACACAGTGACAGACAGGTGCTCACTCGATGAGCAAATGTCCTGGGCTGGTCACACAGCAGAGAACTACTGCTGTCACCAACACCACCACCGCTAGTAGTGCCAGCACTCCCAGGACCCGGGAGAGAGCAGCAGCATAGACTGCTCCCCAGAGGGGACAATGGGATGCTAATGGCTTTACTGCCTGGAACTACCACCACAGTAGCTGAAAGTGTTGGAGAAAACCTGGTCATGAGATTCAAAGCACGAAGCAAGAATCAGGATTCAATATAGCACCTGAGCTAAGGTAGGAAAACCTCCACTCCCATTTCAAATATGTAAGATATTGATTAAAATGCAAGCCCTCCTCTGGTGATAGATGTATGTCAAAGCTTAAAAGCAAGAGGTTATTTTAAAGACAGGCATAGTGTATAGGAAAAAGGTCAAGTCTGGGAAAATGGGTCAAGAAGGTCCAATATGGTCCAGTAGGAGTTTCTTAAGGAAACAGTGAATTGGAGAGGAAATATTCATGGATCTCATGACTATAAATATTCTAGAACCAGAGGAAGATACAAGTCTCCAGCTAGGAGAAGCACAGTTTGTTATAAGAAGGATAAATGCAGACAAACCCACAAGACATGTTTTACTGAAATTTCAAAACATCAAAAGAAAACCTTAAAAGCGATGAGAGAGAAGAGGTAAAGGCACACATATTATCAGGCACAAGGGAGTCCAGGAACAACGTAGTGGTTTATTCAAATCGCTGAGGAGAAACAATGTCCAGCCTAGAATTCTGCGCCCTGCCAGACTACCATTCAAGGAGGACAAAAGTCAAGGTTTTTCAGATACACAAGGTTTGGGAGAGATTGCTGCTCCCAATCTTTACTGAAAGAACTAACACATGATGTAATTCAGCAAGGAGAAAAACCCATGGGAAAGAGTTAAAATTCAGGAAACAAAAAGTGTGCATTGATTGATAAAATATGTCTGTAAATATAATTCACTACTAATGATATTTTTTAAAACCCCACAAACTTTCTATGCTTACAAAAAGGAGCCAAAATAAAGCCCTACAGAATAATTAAAGAGAAGATGTGTTCAATGCTTCAAGCAAGGAGAAGTCCTGATCATTCATAGAAGGAAGATGGAAATTCTGAATGTTTCTATAATTTCTGGAATTTTTAAAGTTAATTCTGTGTGTTATAATTTTAAGTAATCACTAAAATGTTTGAAATATAATTAATCATTGCCAAGTCTGCTGAGACATAAAAGGGAAAGGTGTCAATCCAGCAGATGGCAAGGAAGGATAAAAAATAAGGAAAAGCAAATAGTAAAATCAAAATAAGATGCTAGAAGTAAGTACAATATAGCAGTAATTAATTACAATAAATGCAAATGTATTCAAAAACAGATTATAAGATTAGAATATAGACGGAATATACATGAATGTACATTTATAGAAAGACTAAAATAAAAGCATAGAATACTAATTATAATAAAACCATCCTAGCAATATTAATATCATGTGAAATTAAGTATAAGAAAATTGATGATTGAACTGGAGAAGCATCTCCATTTAAGTCAGAGATAAGGCATGACTGACGGCAATCAGTGCTGCTATTCAGCGTTTCCCTGGATGCCGTAATCTGCGTGTAAAAAAGAAAAAAGATAGACAATGGAAAGAGCTAAAATTGTGGTTATTTGCAAATTACACGATTGTCCAGGAATCTGGACAAATGATTAGAGCTGAGAAGAGAAATCAGCAGAGTTCCTGGATACAGTGATCAACATATAAAAGCAGAGTAGTGGAATATGGAACCAACAGAGCATTCCCATATGCCATAAAACAGCGAAGAAATGTGATGGAGAAAAAAAACCTCACAATAATAACAAAAATATGTTACCTAGGGATAAATGTGATAAAAGAGGCACAAGAACTTTTGTGAAGAAATCATAAAATTTATTGCAGGACATAATAAAAGACCTGAATACATGAAGAGATTTTCAGGCATGGGTAAACTTAATACCATGAAGATTACAATTATTCCCTCTAAATTAATTAATAAATCCAGTGGTGTTCCAATCAAAATCCCAACAGTATTGTTAGTTAAAATCGACAAACCCATTCCGAAATTCATTGGAGTAAATGTACAAGAATAATTTTGAAGAAAATCAGTTTATGGTGGGGAGGACTTGCACACCGGAAGTCAGAAAGTATTATGAAGTCACAGTAAATAAAACTGGGCTGTACTGATGCAGGGAGTTAAAGTATCACAGATGTATCAGTAGAACAACAGCAAAACCTCCACAGAGTAACCTTGAAACAGGATGAGGTACATATGGGGATCTGATGAATTAGAGAGGCAGTGTCACAGATCAGTGAAGAATGGATGGGTGGCTTAACATAGGAGCTTTCCATCAGGAAAGAAAATAATTAGTTCCCCTCCCTTACGCTACCTGATGTAATGAATTCCACATGATTAAAGACATAAAGGAGAAAGTTTTAAAGTTTTAAAACGTCTCAAAAGAATTATAGGATATTTTCACTACAACCTAAGAGTAAGAAATAATTTCTTAGACAAGACCCAAAGAAAGCAACACCTAAAGCAGAAGATTGATGAAACTACAGCAAATGAAAAATTTTGGTACCCTATAAACAAACAAACAAACAAACAAACATAATGAAAAGAAATGCAACAGCAGGGGTCAAACAGTTTGCCGTGCACAGAGAGAAGCACTAGTGTCCAGAGTTGTAAATAACCTGTAGCATTCAATTAAGAATAAAGTAAATAATACAATAGAAAAATGGGCATAGTATATGAATCTCAAGTCACCAGAGAGGATTCCCAAGTGGTCAAAAGCAGGGAAAGATGTGTCAGCTCAGCAGCACTAGGGGAATGCAAATTAAACAATAGTTCCTGCTGCAAAGGCCTCACAAAAGCAAATCAACTGCGAGAGGGCTGATGAGGACGCGGCCGCTTGCCGTGCAGCAGGAAGCCGTCATTGTTTCAGCACCGTGGACAGCAGCCCAGCTCGACCAGGAAGCGTGGGAACGTGGGCGTCCCTCTCCCGGAAATTCCACTTCCATCCTTTCAGACCCAGAAAGCCTTTTTCAGTACAAAGACTGTGTAACACCCTTTGCTCTCCTGACATGAAAATCATAGGCTTTATAGCCTAACCAGCCCAAGTTATTTTTTTAATCAATGTAGTGCCCTATCTACAATACAAAATAGAAGTAAAAGGAGAGCAATTCACGGTGGAACAGGACATAACTGAACGAGCACGGGCTCGGCTCAGCTAAGTGGAAGACTCAGTGGAAGTGTCAAACGCTTGGCTTTTCCATAATGAGTACGTTTGTGTTAGAAATATTTAGCTGAATATTGTCTACAATTTCCGCTACAAATAACACTCTGAAATAAGACTAAACACAAACACTCGCATGTAAGTGTGTATATAATCACGGTCAATCGCTGATGTAAGTGCAGGCCGATCGAGGTGTTGTGCTGGTGCCTAGGAGAGGGGGTTACGTGCTGCACAACCTGAATCTGGACCCTGACCTCACGTGTTACACAGAAAATAACTCTGAGTGGATCACAGACCTGCAAGTGAAATGTGAAAGTACAAAACTTCCAGAAGAAAGCATTGGAGAAAATCTTTGTGCTCTTGGGTCAACCATGGCCAGTGGCCAAATTCAGTGCAAAGCTTGTTTTATATGACCCTTGAGCTAGGAGTGGCTTTGCACTTTTAATTGCTTGTTAAAAAACCCACACACACCAAAACAAAACAAAAACCAAGAATATGTGATTGAGATAAAGATCACGTGTCCACAAAGACCATAATGTTCATAATCTGGCCCTTTTCAGAAATAGTTTGCCAACCCCTGAATTCGGCAAAATTTTCTTTGATGTGACACCAAAATCACAACACATAAAAGAAAAACATTAAGTTGAATTTTATCAAAACTAAAACTTTGTTCTGTAAAAGATTATTAAGAGAATGAAAAGATATTTCTGTGAGAGATGTAGTTGTATCTGGGAAAAAGCATTTGCAAATCATCACTTCTGACAAAGAATTTGTATCCAGGATATATAAAAACTGTCATAATTTAATAAGAAGAAAACTAATTTTAAAAAAGGATAAGAGATCTGAACAGATGTTTTACTAAGAAAATATACTGGTGGCAAATATGCAGATGAAAATACACTGAACATCATTCACCAATAGAGATACACAAATTAAGGCCATCTTGAGTTAACAATACATACCTATTAAAATACATGTATGTTTACATATTTATTCAACAATACCAAATGCTGACAAAGATGGAGAGCACCTGGAACTCTCATTCATCCTGAGTGGGATGCAAAATGGTACAGCAGCAACCTTGAAAACACAGTTTGGCCTTTTCCTAAGTCAAGCATGCATTTTACAGTATGACCCAGAAATCCACTCCTAGGTCTTTGCACAAGAGAAATGAAAACCTGTATTTCCACTAAACCTGTAGGTGAATGTTGCCTGGAGATGGGGTTGGGGCACAAGGTTGACCACAGAGAGGCAGGACCAGGGAATTTCAGGGGTCATGGAAATGTTCCACATCCTAATTGTGATGAGAATTTTTCAAAACCTGTTCAACTGGACTCCACAAAGAACAAATGTTACTGTATGTAAATGAAAAATAAATTTAAGCCAATAAAAATGGAGAAGTTTAAATATCTGACTCATCAAATCTACTTAGAGGAACACAGAATCTTATGGAAATCTGAAAGAGAAGTTTGCTAAGATGAATGCATGGAATTTTCACTGTGATGCTGTTTATAACAGCGAAAGTTGAGCATAAACCCAAACATCAGGGGTCCATTTGAATAAATTCTGATACAGAGACAAGATGCTAGTGAACTACATGCATAACGAATGATACGGCTAGATTTCAAAGACATACTTTAAATGAAAAAAAAATAAGTTGTGGAATACATAGAACAGGAGAAAATGTTAATTATTACAGCTTCATAGCAAGTCTTGATTTATAATTCACTCTTATGTGATTTAAAATAACCCAGAGGCACTAGCATCCATTCTCCATTGATACGTACGTCATAGCATTAATATAAAGACAAGTGCTGGTGGTTCCCTCTCACAGCTGAAAGAATAATTTTCTCTGGGCTTAAGGACAGCAAAGGAGACTTCAGCCTGGTCAGAATTACTCATTTCCTTTATATCTTAAAACTCTGGTGCAAGAATGACAAACATTAATTTGGGTGTGTGGATGTGGGGGCTTGTTTTTAATCTGTAAAAAAAAATGATGAACTATCAATTAGCCCCCAGTTTCCTTCCTGTTGATGCAGAACTGGCTTCCCCATGTCTCTTGACTCCAAGCCCATTCTTCCTTACTCTGCTGCATGGTCCTGGGGCTGGGGGCGGCGAGCCATGGTCCCAGCCGCCTGGCCACCTGACTGCTCTCCATTTCTGCCGGTGGGAGACTGGAAGGCACAGTGGGAAAAGGGGACTTCATTGCTATTTGCAGGGCCTGTGGGCGTCACCTCAGCACAGCTCACCGTCCCTCAGAGGCACTGACAGAGCCAGGGTCTGTGCCCTGGCTGCCTGGAGGCCCTGCACAAGCTGGCAGAGCTGCCCTGGGAGATCCTAGCACCAGCCCAGGGTCACTCCTCTGAGCTCCGCAGAGCTGCAGCACCACCCACCTAGGGAACACACTGTCTCCTGTAGCTACCGGCTCTGAGTCACCCCACCTCCCTCTGTCTGCCCCCGCAGCCTCCCAACACCCAGGTCACCACCCCCATGACAGCTCCCCTCTAATTACTGCACCTGGATCCCACTGATGCCCATCTTCCGGCAGGCTCTGACTTTGTCGGTTCCCACACTTCCCTTAATCCGCCCCTCCTGGGCTTCGAGGAGCCCAGCCACCTTCTCCACCAGCCCAAGTTAGTTCACATCTTTCCTCTGCTTCTCCTGAGGCTGCTGCTCCCCAGAGCCACACACTTCAATTCCGTAAGATCCAGTTCAGCAAAAACGCATTCCCCCAGACGTAGCACCAGAGTGGGCTCTGCGGGGGCCCAGAAGGGAACGTGCTAGTTCTTACCTTCCAGGGACATCGGGCCCACTGTGAAGGCAACAGCAAACAGGAATCTATCCTATCACACGTGAAGTGATGGACATCTGGTGTAACTGAAGCCTTTTGCTTCTCTGAGGGGAAGAACACGGGCCGACCCAGAGCGGATTTACTGGGCCTTCAAAGCTGAGCCCGGCCCTGTGGCTGGACACACAGAGAGCAGAATGAGGCCAGGCCAGGGTGTGGGATGGCACAGGAAATGGCCCAGGGGCCTGACCCAGCGGGACTGGTCCAGGGAACACTGAGCAGCACAACCAAACAAGATCGGGGGGCTGGGGTGAGTGGCGGGGGAGGCTGGGTGTGGGGGCCACTGAGGAGCATGAGCAGAAGGACCAGAGATAACGGGGGTTCAGCCCTCTAGGCTGTAAGGTGCTGTGCCCCACGGGGGGCTTAGTGTGCTGGGCGCTGTGAATGAGGGAGCTATTGGGTCCATATATGCTCCTTGCTGCTGTCTCTTGGGTTAACATGTTGTCATCCTGGAAAACAGGGTAGTGACCAAAAAGATCAGGCTCATGGCACCTCCCTAGCTGTCACCACTACATCCGCTCTGACACAGCCCATGGAGTTTACCCTCTAAGTGGTTTCACACCCACGCTTCTCCCCAGTGTCCACCCACCGCTTGAGCCACCTTTGCCTTTGACCTTGGAGACTTCAGTGACCTGTGAACTGATCTCATCTCTGCCCACTATCCTCCCACCCACTGTTCATGAGATAAAGCAGAACACTTACTGTGGTCTCTGATGGAGGCAGAGTCTGGTCTCACCTGCCTGTCAAGTTCCTCTCCCTCCACACTTTCCCTTGCTAGCTGCCCTCCTGTCCCCTGCATGCCCTGCACTCTGAGGATCCCTCATCAACATACTGCCCCACCTGCCCCCTCCTGGCTGCATCTTCCTCCTCCATCAGAGCTAAGTTCATGCATCTTCAAAGCCTCCTTCCCTAGGCCTAAGGCAGTCCTTTTATTTACTTTCGCAGCAGATGCCAAACCCTCCCTTGAAGTACAACCTGAGTTTTTCATTTGAACAAAATTCAATGCTCATTTGTGATAAAAATTCTTAGAAAACTAGGAGTAGAGAGAACCTCTTCAGTTTAATAAAGATGTACCAAAAAATCTACATCTAACATCTACATCAGCTAGCATCATACTTAATGGTGAAAGAATGATACGGTCCTCTTTATATCAGAAACAAGACAAGGATGTCCACTCTCACCACTGCTGGTCCACATGGCACTAGAGCTCTCACCAGAGAGATCAGACAAGAAAAGGAAGCAGAAGGCATACACACTGGGATGGAAGAATTGAAACTGGATCTATTTATAGATAACAGTGAGGATGTAAATACAGAATCCCAAGGAATCTACAAAGAGAAAGAAGAAGGAGGGGGAGGAGGAGGAGGAGGACAGGCAGCTCTTAGAACTAGTAAGTGTTCAACAGGTCATAGGCTACAAGATCAACATACAAAAACAAGCATATTTCTAAATACTAGCACAATGAATATGTGGAAACACATTAACAATCCAAAACCGTTTACAGTTGCTCAAAAAAATGAAGTACATGTAAATCTAACACAACATGTGCATGGACTATATGCTGAAAGCCACAGGATGCTGACGAAGGAAATCAAAAAAGATCTATGTAAACAGAAAGACATACCATGTTCATGGACTGGAAGATTCAACGTAGTAAACATGTTAACTTTTTTTCCAAATTGATAAGCAGGTTTAACAGAACTCTTTTCAAAATCATGGGGAAAGGCTTTGTGTATGAAACAAGATCATTCTTGAACTTATATGGAAAGTCAAATAAACTAGAATAACTAAGACAACTTTGAAAACAAACGAATCAGGAGGAATTCTGATTTCTGAAATACCTGATTTCAAGACTTATCCTGCAGCTACAGTGCAGTCATCAAGGCTGTGTGGATTGGTAGAAGGAGGGAGCACACAGAGTAACAGAACAGAACAGAGAACCCAGAAATAGACCCTCACAAATATACCTGACTGACTTCTGACAAGAAGTGAAAAGCAGTTCCATGGGGGGAGGACAGTTTCTCCCACAGTGGTGCTGGAGCCCTCGGACACACCCCGGCAAAAGACGAACAAAAGCCCCTCAACCTACACTGCACACTTTATAGAAAAATTAAATTAAATGGACCATAGATTTAAATGTAAGGTGTTAAAACTGAGACTTTCTGAAGAACATGTAGGAGAAAACCTCCCAGACCTGTGGCTTGGTAAGAGTTCTTAGAAGGGACACAAAAAGTGTGATCTGTACAGGAAAAAAAATTGGACCTCATCAGAATTAAAACCTTTGGCTCTGAAAACGGTTCTGTTAAGGGGATGAAAGTAAAAGCTATGGGCTCGGGCAAAAGAACACATTGAATAAAGGACTCATTTCTAAAATATATAAGAAGCTCTTAAAATTTAACAGTAAGAAAAGCAAAAATTCAATTAGAAAACAGCAAAAGAGGTGAAGAAACAGTTTCCTAAAGAGGGCACACAGACGGTGAAAATGCACATAAGATGTGCAGCATCACTAGCCATTTGGGAAAGGCAAATTAGGACCACAATGAGAGACGGCGACTAGGACAGGCTAAAATGATTTACCCGATGTACATGCACACACGGCGCCAAGTGGAGGCGAGGATGCAGAGAACCCAGATCTCAGACACTTCTGCTGGGAAAGTAAAATGGCACAGATACCCTGGAGCATCGTCTGGCAGGTCCTAAAAGAGCTCTAGCCAAACCTTGACTGCACGACCCAGCCACCGCACGCGTGGGCTTTATCCCTGACAGCGGGCGGCGTGCATCCACGTAGAAGCTCGTGCGTGACTGTCTGCAGCAGCTTCGTCTGCAGAGGCCCAGAGTTGGAAACAACCACAATGACCCTCTATTAGCGAAGGTTCAAACAAACTCTGGCGTGTCCACACCGTGGAACACTACTTAGGAATAAAGACACAAACTTCTGATGCACATGACCACTTGGATGGATCCCAGTGGCATCATGTGGAGTAAAACAGAGCTGACCTCCACAGGTCACATGCTGCACAAAGAATAAAACGTTCTTGCAGTGACAAAGTCATAGAGATGGAAAACAGATTAGTGGTTGCCAGGAGTTGGGGGGTGGGTGGGGGTGTGCGTGCGCGCTAAGGCCAGCAGGAGGGAAGGCTTCGTGGCGATGGGGCCGTCCTGTGTCATGATCACGGTGGAGGTCACACGGAGGTACAGGTGTGATTAAATGTCGTAGAACTCCACACGTTGCTCCAGTATCAAGCCCCTGGTTTTGGTAGAGTACCCCTGTCTTCTTCATCCTGTGTATTACTCCTGTAAGACGCAACCCCTGGAGGAAGCTGCCCGAAGGGGTCGTGGGACCTCTCTGGACTACCTTTGCAACTTCCTGTGATCTATAATGATTTTAAAATAAAAGGTTTTTTTTAACATTCATTGTAGAAAAATAGAGACGTTGCATGGGCGAACTTCATGCAGCCCACTGATATGACTGTCCTGTTTCCCTTCCACCCCAACAAAGGAGCTTCTGGAGCCTGAATTCAGGGAAGCTCGTGGGATGTTTGGCAGCCAGACTGGAGTTGGGGAAGGACCCTGTGCCTGGACCCCTAATCCTGGGCTGCTCACTACCTAGTGCTTTCTGGATCTGGCTCCCCATGACCTGTCCATGCAGTGGGGATGGAGACGATGCAAGGATACAGTGGAATCATGGCTGTCACACAGAGTGCAAATTGTCAGATCCTGGATCATTACAAGAGGATGTTCCTGCACCCTGGGTACTTCTTCAGCAGACCACGAGCTCCCTAGAGGAGGAAGGCTGTGTCAGGTCCCCCTGAGATCTTCAGGGAAATTGGAGGACAGTGCCCAGGACACGGGACAGAGCAGGAGTCAGGGAGGAGGGAAGGGAGGGACATCACCTTGCCTCCATCAGCTGGAGGGCTCCCTGCAGCACGGAGGCCGGGGTCCCCACCTCTGTTCCCTGGGCCCCTCGATGGCAGTCAGGGTGGGGACGTGTGACAGCCACAGCCTTTCAGAGCAGGGAAGGGCGAGCAGGACAGCTGGAGGCCTCCCGCTGAGCGGTTTCATAATTAGAAGCAGAATCAAAGGAAACCCGCTGCAGTGATGGCTTCAAACCGGGCGGATTTTTAAATCAGCCCACGTCAGGGCTTGTCAGCCGGGATGCAGATTAGAAAGAAAGGTGTGCGTGTGTGTCTGAGTGTGTGCATGTGTGTCTCTGTGTGTGCGTGCACGTGTGCAAGCATCAGTATGCTCTGCATTTTCCCCTGAATTATTGGCATTGTCCCTGAGCCAAGGGTCTCCAAGGAAGCCTTCTATCCAGTGTCACTGACTTGCAGCTTGAGACCCGTCAGGCTCTCCCCAGCCGGTCTAGAACCCGAATCTCCGTGGATGCTCCCATCACCTTGCAGGACAGGAGGAGCAGCTGGCGATGAAGGGGAGGGGCTGGCACCCGGGAGAAGGTGGGATCCCCTCCCACCTACCCTCCAGGAACCTGGCAGAGGAGGGGGCAAGGGAGCTGTTATCTCCAAGGCTGCAGATCTGGGTCAGGGCTGAGCAGCAGGAAGTTCCAGAGTCGCTCAGGGGAACCAAGAGCTCTCTTGGGAAGCAGGGACGTGTCAGGAAGGCTCGTCCTTCCCAGGAGACTGGCTTTGAGCTGTGCTGCCTGGGGGTGAGGGCAAGGCCCCAGCGTAGAGCAGGAAGCTGGAAGACCCTCGTTCCTCCTCTGTGACAAGGACAAGGACAAGCCAACTCTGCAGGCGCGTGAGTGCAATGGAACATCATCCGTCTACCTGCTCTGCCTCTCTCCCCTCCCGGGGGCCACCCAGCAGCGCCCCACCCGGCCCCTGGAGGCTCAGAACGCAGCCCCGCCTCCGGGCGGGGGGTGGTCCCGGGCAGGTCTGGGCAGAGCCCTCCGCAGGGCTGTGCTCTCTGACCCCTGGGCCAGCGCCTCTGTGCCACTGCCAGGAGCCCCTGCTGACCGCCGTCACCTACCAGCCAACAGCAGAGCAGGGGCCATCCTGTGGCAGGGCCTCTCACAGCCCAGGAGCTTGCTGGAAATGAGATGTGCAAAGGTGGTCCCGCCAGGCTGAGGGACCACAGGTCCTCCTGGTGCCGGGACGCACAGGTGCCCACAGGGTTGGGGAGGTAAACTTGACCCCCCTCCTCGTCCCAGGCCTTTGACATCCTGTGGCTGAGCCCTGTCCTCCGTCTGCCGGCGATGTCACCGCACCCTTTAGGGATGAAGCTACCAGCCAGCGAGGAGCAGGATGGGAGGCCTGAGAGAGCACGGGGATGGGCTCCCTGCCGAGGCTTCAGTTGTCCCAGTATGATTTCTTAATCATTTTGCAAGTAATTAGCCAGCGTCCTCATTAGCACGCGGGCGCTCCGTGAAAGTTTCAGGGAGCCGGCAGCTGCACTGGGCGACACTCAAACTGGGTGGTTTTTAATTACAGATGGACCCGCTGGGGACAGATGCCTTGTCAGTTTTGCCACCTGTTTATTCATTTTTCACCACTTCTGGGAAATGAAAAGCAAAATGCTTGTCACTCACCTTTGTGCTCATCCCAAAAGACAGAAAAGGACAAAAGTAAGGGAGCTCCTGTGTGGGACTCACTGAATGAGCATCAGCACATCTCAGCTGCTGGGCGGGCCGCCGGGAGGAAGCAGGCCCGAGTCACCGGGAGGGGGGCCACCGGCCGGGAGGGAAGGGCGGCAGAGCCCCGGAGGGGCGGGCTGTGCGGGCATGTGCGTGTGTGTGCACGCGTGCTCACGTGTGTGCGCGCTGCCGCCAGGCCCCTGGCAACCAGTGTGCTGAGGGACTACCACAACCACACAAAGAAACAGGACGTCACCCTCCCACAACCAGGGAAGCCGGGAAATACACATTCCTTTACCTGCATGTTCACGACACACACAACGTGTCAAAGACCATCCTGCGTTCTGCCAAGCTTCACTTTGCGAATTATTTTTCCAGCATCACTATTACAGCTCTGCTTTTACAACAACATACACAGATCCCTCGCCAGAATCCTGAGGAATGCAGCCTAGGAAGGCCTGATTTATTCTAGACCTACTGTGTGCGGGGCCCTGTACATCCAACATTTTATCCACCCTCCCTGGGACCCTGAGAGGCATCTCTGTCTTGTGAGGTGGATATGGAAGATCAAAGAAGTGGCCCATGCAGGTCACTCTGTTAACAGGTGGTGGACAGAATGTACCCCTAGAACCTCAGACGGCAGCTCGGCACCCCCTCCCCCAGCCCGAGCAGCAGCGCCCCGGGGAGAGGGAGCTGCTCTGGGAGGGGGAGATTTCCTGCCCTTTATCTCCACCCACCACAGCAGGAGGACAGAGCTGTCCCACCAGTGAGCCCAGGGCGGGGACTCTGGGGAGGTGACGGGGTCCACACCCGCATCCTGGTGGAGCTGCTCACAGCCTGTGTCCACAACAGCCACACCACAGTCTGATGCTCCCCGGGGCCACTCCAACATGGCAGCCGCTAGCCAGACATGGGGCTTAAACCACAATTAATTAAGATTAAATATAAGTAAAGATTCCATTTCTTGGTGGCACTGGGCACATCGCAGGTGCTCAGTGGCTCCCACATCGGACAGCACAGGGAATAGTGCCTCATCCAGAAAGTTCTCTGCCCAGAGCTGCTCTGCACAGGGCCAAGCAGCCAATACTTAGGCCTTGCAAGTCATACAGATGGTCAGAACCCCCATCTCCATGGGGCAAAGAACAGCCGTCCTAGACAGGGCGCCCACAAGTGGGTGCAGCCGAGCTCCGGGGAAGCCCCACTCACAAAACAGCCAATGGACTGGGTTTGGCCCCTGGGCTGTCCCTGCTCTCGGCTGTGGTCACTCACACGGATCAGAAAGTGGAAAAGAAATGGTTGAAACACACAGATTCTAAATTAACTCTCACTTTCTGGAATATTCTTGTACTTTGGGGATGTTCTCCAGTTAAACAAAGAATCAACCAACACAGAGAGGGGGTCCTGGGAAACTGGGAGAGAGGCTCACACAGAGGCAGGTCCTGGGACAGGGAGCCCCCTGGGCATCCAGGACATGGGAGGCTCCGGAAGGCAGGTCTCTGGGGAGCGATGAGGGAGTAGGGACTCGACAGAATCCTTTCACGGATGAAGATTTTGAAAATAAAAAATGATGAAGATGTGTTAAAGGTAACAGGGAAGAAAAGACAAATAGAAATTCTGGGGAAAACAAAAACGCTGTTTTGCACACGCCCCATGCAGTTTCCGACAGAGGGTTTAAACAGCGGTAACCGGGGGCACAGCTTACTGATTTTCAAATTTGAGAACCAGCCTCGAGACAGAGCACGGGGACTTAATTACAGTCCTACAGCCACACGTGAACTGTGCCACCGTTAACCCCGACTGCAGGAAGGGGTGGGTGTAGCTCAGTGGTGGAGCACAATGCTTGACTTCACAAAGTCCTGGGTTCAATCCCCAGCACCTCTTCTAAAAATAAGTAAATAAACTTAATTACCTCCCCCCAAAAAAAAATTAAAAGAAAAAGAAGAGAGGGAAATTCAGGTGTCTTCCTTTTCTAAAGTGGGGAGTCAGTCAGCACCTTCCACACTGAAGACATAAAGCATCATTTATGATGTGATGTCACGAATTAAGAATCGAGGACCTGACTGAGAGTGAGGTTGGGCGTTGAGCTGAATTCCCACCTACTATTGAGGGAGGTCAATTGATGACGCATAAAAGTGAACACACAGCTTACAAACAGTGAGAGGAGACTTTTGTTCGAAATGTGAGTGCCGCTCTTAGAAGATTCAGCTAAAAGGGTTCAGAGGTTAACTCAAGGCGGGGGTCAGGAGGGACGGGTCCAGGAAGCTATTTTTATTAGAAACTAATCTCCTCCATTGTTACCTATTTTACGACTGAATGTATTGTACTGATTAAATTCTGGCTACTTAATAAGATGAAATGAGATTTCGCTGGCTTGCAGGAGGTGGTGGGGAGATTTAAAGACAGGTCTGTGCCCTGCCGAAGCGGCTGGGAGGGGCGAGGGCGGCCCGGTGACCTCACTGGTCCAGGAGTCTCAGCTCAACACTGTGTCCCCAGCACATTAGTCAGTTCCTCCCGTTTTCTCTCAGAAGCACCCCAGTTTGGACAATAAAATAGGTGGCCATTCTATGAAATACACGCCTATTCGACCAGGTGGGTGGTGAACACCGAAAGTGACCCAGTGGGAGAAAGCAACTTCAGTGGGGTTTTGACCGGCGGCCTCTGAGATGCCTCAGCTTTGACAGATGGAGAAGTCATCTCATTACAGCTGGTATGTATTCATTGCCCGCTGTGTGCCAGCTCCCTTCCCAAGTGGTTTATAGGCATTATCCACTTAACTCTCACAGCCGCTCTATAGGGATCTACTCTTAACTCACAGATGAGCAAACTGAGACACAGAGAGGTTAAGTGATCTAACCCAAGGTCACACAGCTAATGAGAGATGAAATTACGAGTTGAGTCAGACAAGTCATTTCCACAGTCCATCCTGGGCAGCTCGTCTGTGCCATATATTCTCCATTCAGCCCCAACTGCCCCCGAGGTCTATCTCGGCCGCCCTCCACCCTGTGAGCTGGGAGGCAGCCGTGGCAACAGCGTCAGGGGGACCCCCAAGCCCCTCCAGCTTTGGGATGTGTTTGAGCTATGGGACCCCGGGGAGTGGGGTTGGGGGGTACTGGGGCGTTTGTGCCTCCCCCTCCTGCTTGCCATGGCAGGTCACGCCCCTCTCCCCAAAGACTGTGGGCTCTTGTGTGTCCTGGTCACTCTGCCCTTCCTGGTGCCCCCAGGCACAGGGCGGTAAGGGCTCCCAGCTGGCGCTAATTCTGTTGGCTTCCCGTGTAAAACCCGCACACTTGCAGACAGCCCTGCAGTGTGTGCCCTGTGAGCAAGCCACTGCCTCCCAGGGTTGGGGGGACTCTGGTCCAATCGCAGGACAGAGAAGCTTCGGAGTCATCAGCACAGAGGTGACCATCAAACTGCAGGTTGGGAGGAGAGCTCCCAAGGAGCAATTACAGAGAAGGGTGGATGAGGCGTCAACGCCTGGCACAGAAGCTTCTGGAAAGTTTTCACAGAGACCCACGGACAGGAGTGTTCTAGGGAGGGAGGGACATGGCCTGGGACACCACAGAGCCAGCCACTAGGGAAGGGCTGAGTCTTGTCAAAAATGCAGAAACGGTGAAAATTAAAACCAGATCTGTTAGACAGCGTCTAGAAAGTTTGCTGTGCACAGGGCAGCTGCTGGCCGGGAGTCTCCACGCCCACAATAAGTAAGCTCGATCTAGTTTTGCTCGTGCGGCTTCAGTGGTGCTGTCCGGCCTAGGGTTGTCAGCCCTGGTGTCCCTTCTATTTGACTTTAACAGCCTCTGGTGAACCGGTCCCCCGCGAGGCCTGGGGGAGCCAGCCCGAGCCGGTTCGGGGGGGCGATGAGGCAGGTGAGGATGCGGGCACGGCAGGGAGGGCGAGGTGGGGCAGAATCCGCAGGGAAGGGGCTTGCGGGGCTGCGGGCTGCTCTCTTTGCCCCGGACCTCCCCCCTCCTCCTACCGCTCTCTGCGCCGGGGTGCATAGATGGTGGGTTGCATCAAGGAGGCCCTTGCCTCTGGCGTCTGGCTGGATGTGGTCAAGAGAGGCACCAGCAGGACACTGGGTGGTTGTCCCCATGGCAACTCCCTGCCCCGTCCGCGCTGACCTGCTTCCTTCCAGGCCTGAGGTCACCGTGACTGTGGGCCTTCCCCAGGCAGCTCCTTCCTGTGGACCAGTCCAGACGGTGTGGGATCAGTGCAGGCTGGAGACATGGAGGAAGCAGAGGGTTCGGGACAACAGAGGTCCTTAGAGATGAAGGAGGGTTTGGAGGAGGAGATGGGAAGGACGGGGCAGAGAGGGAGAGTCCCGGCCCGTGGCTCTGAAGTTGGGGTCTCGGGGCGAGACACTTCCGAGGGACGACAAGGTCCCGGCTGCAAAATGGACCGGCCGCCTAGGGGAGGGGACGTGTGGAGACGTGCTTCTGCGCATAGCAGGCCGCGCTCACAGCTCTGTCGCTGGAGACCGGCCTGACTGCCCTGAGCACAGCAGGTAAAAGGTCCCCCAGAATGAAGGAGGCCAAGAAAGCTGGGCGAGGCAGGACAGGGGTCAAGGCCAGGAGAACGGGGCAGCAGCAGCCGTGTGCCCCAGGCTCAGGAAGACTGGAAGGCAGGCCTCGGGTGGGAAGCCTTGTGGTGCCGGTGACCAGAGTCCTGCGTGCGGCTGGGCTGGGCCCAGAGGCGGCCAGGGCAGGACTCCACACACAGCCGATGTGACACCAGAGCCCTCCTGTCCTCCGAGAGCTCCCGGCTGAGCCCCGCGGCTATCTGCCCTGGCGTCGAGGAATCCTCCCCTGTCCTCCAGGCGAAAGCCTCTGTTCCAGCTCCCCGAGGAGGACGAAGGCTCAGGGGGTCCAGCTGCACGCGCGCGGGCACGTGGAGCCCCGGCAGCGACGGCGGTCGACCGCCGGCCCCGGGAACGCCGTGATTTCCCGACTGCCCGCAGCTGTGGGGCTGGCAGGACGTGCCATCCCCGCCCGGGAGTCACCAAGGGAGGGCACACTTAGCTTCCCCAAGTGCTTTCTCCCCCGTCCCCCTGGGTCTCTCTTCCTCTGCAACTTGGCGCGTTTAGTTGGTAAAAACAGATTTTCCCCCTAACTTAACTCAGATGCTTTTCCCAATCTTTGGGGACCAACGCCACCTGAAAGAGAAGACTGCTCGTCTGTGGAGTCCAGCTGCACCCCTCCCTGGAGGCTGGACCACAGGCCCGTTTTCTTCTCCTTTTGTCTCTCAGACCCATGGCAATGTGTTCAGGGTGAACAGACAAGGAAGGACGCCAGAGAGGGCAGCACGTTCTGGAAGCTCAGCTGTGAAGAAGGGGGATGAGGCAGAGAGCAACCTTCTTTGTCCCTTTGAGGTGGGAGCAACTTGAGCTTGTTAAGTGCAGGTAGCAAGGAAAGCAAGAGAGTTTAGGTACAAGCATCTCTTTTCACCCAACCCAGCGACATTCACTGTGTCGTAAATTAGAACAAAAGCTGTAAGGGTTCAGAGAAGCAGTAGGGCCCCTAAGAAGGAGAAAAATCAATGAGCTGGCTGACTCAAAACTTACACAAATGTTAGGGCCAGAAGACAAAGACACCAAAGCAACTACTGTAAGTGTGTCCACTGTGTTCCAAGGGCTAAAGGAGGTGCTGGACATGTTAACAGAGGGACAGATGACACGAAAACATGCAAGTCACACTGTGGCAGTGAAAACGATCGTGTTTGAGATGAAAAATACACCATGTGGAATGAACAGGGGACAGGATATTGCAGAAGCAAAGATTAGTGAACTGGAAAACTAGGGGAAAGAAATTACCCAAAGTGAAACAGAGTTTTTTTCTAAAAAGGCTGGAATGTTTCACAAACTGAGCAGTGGGACAAGGTCGAGCCCACAGATACCTGTGCGGGGGGGGGGGGGGCCCTGAAGGACAGTGAGGAGAGGAGCAGCCTGAAAGAATAATACCTGGAAATCTTGCAAATCTGATGAAAACGATAAAAGCCACAGAGCCAGACACTCGCTGCACTTCCACAACAAGGTGCAGGAGGAGGGCTGTACCACAGCCCCCGCCTGCCCCAGACCAGCCGCAAAGAGAAAGCCCTGAAGACCGGCAGAGGACAGGACACCTCACAGACGGAAACGCAGATGGGTGTGGCAGCGAACTGTGCTGAAGCAACGCGAGTGAACAGTGAAGCAACGATTTTAAAGAAAAAAGCAAAATAAAGTTTTATACCCAGTAAAATATCTTTCAGAAAGGATGGCAAGACGTCTGGTTTCTAGTTCACTCCAGGACTTCCATGAAAAAAAAAAAAAAAAAGAAACCTAATTACCTCCCCCCTCCAAAAAAAGCAGAAAAAAAAAGATACCTGGTTTCTGCTCTGAGCTATAAAAGCTTGGAAGGGGTCCTCCCCATCCTCACAACAAGAAAGAAAACTGAACAAAGCAAAACTCAGTGACTTTTCTTAGATTCATCAGAGAACAGAGGTCACAGGATAAACCACCCAAACCTGGGTCACCAGTCAGGTCAACACAGAGAACAGAGCTCCCTGCACCCTAACACGGGGCGTGGGGGCCGCGAATGGCAGGAGCACCCACGTGGGAGCGGCAGCCAGCTCAGCACTCGTTCAGGACAGAAACCCGCAGCAAACCCGCAGACTAGTTGAGGAAAACACAACCTCCAGCAAATCTGCACGAAGGTGGGCCGTAGAAAGTGCTCCTTCTGAGGCCAAGAGAAGCGCAGCGGTAGACGGCACCGCTCTTCCTCTGCGTGCTACCCCGGAAGCTGAGGCCAGCGCAGCGGGCAAGCGGAAGGTGGGTGGGTGCGAAAAGCGAGGGAGAGTGAGCCGCGTTCGTTTTCCCATAAAGTCCAAAGGGTCTGCACATAAATTGTGGAAATTAATGCAACTTCTGAACCAGATTGCTGGATCCAAATCGCATATCAAACTGGATCGCGTTTCTGCATTCCAGCAAAACAACAGGAAAGATACACAAGGACTTTCTGGATAAAATTTGGAGAAATGTCTACATTTTGGAGAAAATGGGATACTTTTTTGAGAATCATTAATGAAAATCTAAACAAGTAGATGACACCGTTTTTGTGGATTGGAAGACTGAGTGTGGAAGAATGTCAATTATCCAAAACTGATCTGTCGATTCAATGCAATGATGCAAGTCCTAACGATGTTCTGGTGTGAAATGGGACTCCCTAATTCTAAAACGCATGTGAAAATGCAAAGGGCCTGAAATAATCACCTTCCTGAAAGTTAGTCGCACAGGCAGACCTGTTCGCTCGGTTAATGAGGCTTTGGTATGCCAGATTAGGGTGAGTGATTCCTATGCAGGAACTGACGACCATGCCAGGAAAACAGAAAGGATCCTGGAAACAGACCCACAGATTTATAGACATGTCTGAATATTGAAGCTGTTATTGAAGATTAGAAGGAAAAAACTAAGCTTCTCAAGAAACCATGCTGGGAAAATTGGGTGTCCATGCAGAAAACAAATGAAATTGAATTCCATCTCATACCGGGTGCAAAAAATAACTCCACATGGATGTAAGACTTAGGAACTGCAAAGGGGTCATGCTTTTGGAAAACATTACAGGGACGATTTTAAAAATAAGGCACAAAGAGTACAGACCCAAAGGAAAACATTTATTAATTTGTTTTCGTGTAAAATTAAAGAACTCTATTGTAGTGAATCAAATTCAAATTGAATTTAAAAAGAATAAGCCATGAACTAAGAAAAGAGATGTGCATATTTAACCAACCAAGTAGTGATTCTTGACATGAAAATTCCTCTCAAACAGAAGGATTGGGCAGAAGACTTTGACACACACACACACACAAATTTTATACACATGAAAATGTGCCCAATTGGATTAGTCATCAGGAAATGGCAAATTAAGATCACAATAAGATGCCACTACACACCTAATAGATTGGCAAAAATCAGAAGTCAAGCAAGAGTAAGTGATGGCAAGGATGAGGAGCCACGGAAATTCCCCACGGTTTTGAAAAGCAACATTTTGCAAAATAGCCTGGCTTTCTGGAGAGATTGGAACATGGACGTACCTTCCGGTTTGCCCATTGCACTTCAGGTCTCTAAGCTCAGAACACGGACACGTGTGCCAGGATGCCCCTTGCCCTGGGGTGTGACAGCCCCAAACCTGACAACCTGAGTCTCCATCAAAATGAAGTGCATACGCACAGCATGGTGAACTCCTACCGAGGACACTGAGAGTGGGTGGGCTGCAGCCATGGACATCCCGCGAGTGCATCCTGCCACATCGTGCTGACGAAAGCAGCAAGTCCCCGAAGGGTACATATCGTGCGCTTCGTTTATATAAACTTCACAGCCAGCGAGCTCAGGCTACACGCTGCTCAGGGCGCACACGTGGGAGGGAAAGTGAAGACAGGGCAGAGGAAGACGCTCTTAAGCCCAGGGCGGCGGCCACCCCGGGGCCGGGGGGCGGGGGGGGGGGACAGGGGCAGAAAGGGGCCGGTGATGGCCTCCTTCCTGAACTCTGGGCGCTTCTGTCGACGCCTGCTTCGTTGTGACTAGTTGAGCGTGTATTTCGTACACTTTCTGTGTGTACACGTTGCGACTGTTATTTTTATTAAGAAAGAGCGTCCTCTTGAAGGTTCCAGAAGGAAAGACTTTGGGAGAAGGATGACCACTTAAACCAGAGCATTCTAGAAAACTGGCACCCTCAGTGGGATGCAAAATGCCGTGGCGTTCTCAGAGTCGGGGGCAGACAGCCACGGGGAGAGGCCGAGCTGAGACGAAGACGCGAGCCTTCGCAGGGGAGACGCAAAGGTCACGGGAAAACCCAAAACGTAGGCACAGCTTTGCGACCTGCGCGGAGAATCAGATCAGGGACAACCTAGAGAGGCTTCCTCACGATTTACACAAAATTATAAATACCTGAAGCTTATGAGAGAAGGGCTTCTGCAAGGGAGGACAGAGACTAGAGGTGCAAACTTTAGAGACCCCAGAAGGCTTCTATGGAAGAACGCTGGTAACTTGGAACAGGAGCAATTATCCAGCACATCACTGGAGAAAGGTTTCCTCGACAGAAAGAGAGCAGAACAGAAAGGTCAATAGGACCCAGCCTTTCCCAGACAAAATCAGAGAAGCTGCCCCAGGCCTGGCGGTTATGTTTCTCTTTATTTTATTTCAAGAGTGAATATGTCATCTTTTGGCAATCTGTCAGAAAAAAATATGTATTACCAAGGGACAAAAGCGAGGTGCGTTTCTCATCTGCAGTAATAAACGCGAGCAGACCCTGGAGCTCAGCGTGCAGATGTTTGAAGCAAATCCGGCTTTCGGTTCGGGGAAGGTTTCCAAGGGAGATGAATGAAGGGTGATAACCCCGGACAGGTGAGAGCAGGTGTTCCGGGCAGAGCGTGCTGGGAGCCTGCCTGGAGGCCGTGACTACGGGGCGGACACTGGGGCGGTCGGTGTGTCCCCGAGCTCCAGAACTGCGCAGGGGAGAGAGGGGGTCCAGGGCAGCACCCGGGGGGGGGGGAGCGGGGGGAGAGTGGGCCGGTGCTGGGGCTGGAGGAGGGGATGGGATGGACCCGAGACTCAGCCTGGGCATTTGGCATGAAGGCCGTGGGCTCAGCCACGGTGGTCTCTGTGGCGGGAAGTAGCACTGAGGTGGGACTGTGGCTGCAGGAGCAGCCAGGGGAACCCGGTGGTAGGTCTGCTCTGGGATAAGAGGGCAAGATATCCGGCCGGGACTCCAAGCACTTGTGACCCCGGCCACTTCCACCCTTGTGTGGTCGCAGGTGTGCAAGGGGGCCCCGTGGGGAGAGACACACGCTTCTTAGCCTAAGACATTGCTCCGGAGCCCTGGGGAAATCTCTAGCTCTGGCGTCTGGGACCTGACACCTGGGCGTCCCTAGGAATGCCTGGTGCCACTGGGCGGGGGCTGCGTGAGCGGGTACAGGGCACATGGCTGCCACCATCCTGCTGCGTCCACGTCCAGTTTGCTAGTGGATGGTGACAGGCACTTCCCACTGAGCCCCAGTGTGGCTCCTTCCCTGCACAGTGGGCAGGCAACCACGCCCAACTCAACAGGCGGACAGAAGACAGCAAGACCACTGGCCTTCCTGGTCCTCAGCCACACTGTACTTCAGTCCTAGACTCTCTGCCTTGACTTACGCTGACCTGCTGCAGAATCAGGTCCAGCCCTCCTGGGGAGGGGAGGGGATGGGGAAGACCTTTGCCAAAGGTTTGTCCCCGTGGACTTCTGGAGAGCAAGGTGGCCGGGTGGGTCTGGTGCCCTGAAGAATAAGAAGACGGGCCATGAGGACAAGGAGCTTGGGGGCTTCAGCCAGTGGCCAGACAGAACTTGCAGTGGAGAGAGAGGGGGAGATGGCCAGTCCCGGGACGCTCAGGGCGAGGGAACAGTGTGTGCTGAGACTCTGGGAGGGGCCCTGGGTGGGGAAGCGCGGTGCCCGGTGCTTGAGGGGGTGAGATCAGGGGAAGCCAGTGACAGGCCCCTAAGGCCTAGGGGACAGAGCAAGAACACGAGTCCAGTTTGACAAGAGCCAGGATGCCCTGGAGGGACAAGAGGACCTGCGTCAAGCAATGTGAGTAAACTGTCAGCCCACTAGAGATGGGAGAGGTGGTGGGGTGGAAGGAGGAGGCTACAGAATGTGTGGAGACACTGAGGGTGAGAGACGGAAGGCAGGGGTGGGCAGGACCCAGGGCCTGGCCTGGCCCCCAGAGGAGGTGGGGCACCCTCATGAGAGGCGGGGACACGGGCCCAGCCAGCACGTGGGCGGGAGCCTCGTGGTCGGTCTCAGACTTGAGCTGAGGGTACGTCCGGGTGCAGGTGTCCAGTAGACAGCTGGGCGCAGCAGTGGAGGCCAGCAGAGGCGCTGGCTTCTGTCACTCAGAGGAGACCAGGACTGGGGTCATCTGTGGGGGCAAGAAGCTCTTCCGTCCTCTGCCCTCAGGTCAGAGAAGTCCCCCAGAGCAAGAGGGACCACTCACCCCCGCCCCCAAGCCAAGTGCCACCTGAGAGCTGTCTAGATCACCAGGTTGGCACAGGTGTCGTCCAGAAGTGACCGAGCACACGTCTGACCGCGGCTGCGCCTGTGCTGGGGCTTGTGCAGGGGGCAGCCGAGGATCGGGCCGCGTCAGCCTGAGCCCCGGGGACCCTGCACCCTGATGGTGGCCCGTCTCTCCAGCCCCCCAGGGCCCTCAGCCCTCCCAAGGCTCCCACATCCCCCACGGCTCTTACCAGCCCCCTGGGGTTCCCACCACCCCCGTGGCTCCCGCAGCCCCCCAGGGCTCGCACCCCCTTGGCCGATTTCCCAGGTTCCCGTTCAGACCGGCAGCAGCAGGCAGACATCCCAGGAGGGCTCTGGAGGCAGGAAGTGGCTCTGCTCGTGGACCCCCCAGCTGGCGCCACGTTCGCCACCAATTATGGCGTGCGCTTGGCTGGGTTTTTCCTCTCTGTGTAGTCAACGCTCCCAACCTTTCCCGGGGACCAGAGGTCACAGCTGAACCAATTCATTTGAACCAGCCCGTTCCACATGCACTGCCTCCCCGCACCGGGCTCCCCTCCGCGTCAGCAGTCTGTCTTCGCTGGGAGTCTGACGGACGGGCTGTGCATCATTGTTTTATTTGATTTTACTTTTTCGCCCGCCCTCTGCAGGGGTTGAGGTGCAGAGGGGGGCGCCAGTTCCCCCTGGGGGAATAATTAAAGCTCTCTGGTTCTGAGCCAGATTTAATGAGGCTAATGGTCCCAGCCGTGCCCACCCCAGCGAGGGCGCCAGGCTTAGTGCCACTCGCGGCCACGCATGGCCACCATGAAAGCCATGGACGCAGGTCCCTCTCCTATGAGAGCCATGGTCCGTGTCTGCAGCAAAGGACGCTAGTGGACATTTACTTATGTCCCAGGTTAGAGTGGAAGGTGCCGGCACCAGCCCCTCTGCTGAGCCTCACAGCCCAGTGGTGGCCCTCGACCCCTCGGAGAGTTCATCTGAGACTTACGTTTAAGAAGTATTTTAAAGTTTTAATCTAAATAACATTAATTTAAATACTTCCATATTTTTAAGAATTATTATTTATTAACCAAGGGCCAGGCCTGTGCCAGGTTGCCCTCTTCTCGCGATGCCCGTGGAAAGACACCAGGGCTCACCCGGGGACACGTCCCGTCCTGCCTCAGCCACTGCCCCGGGCCACCCAGGCCCTTTGATAAGGTGACCATCTCAAGATGCCCCCAAGTCAAGGGTGGTACAGAAAACTGGATGTCCAGAACCGTAAGGTTTTCCTCTTGATGTAATATATACAATAAAATAAAATGACTTGCCGGCGTTGCAACGTCTGGTACACAAAAGCTGCCGTATTACTCTCAGATTTTTAAACCAGGACTCAGTGCCATTTGTGCGGAAAGGAACCAAGGGAGAATATTGTCAGAGAGAAAACTGTGTTATTATTTTTTTTCGCTTATTTCAGCAAACACTTTGAGCTCTGAATTTGCCCTAATTTTTTCATTCTGTAAAACCTTTAAGATAATTAATTTATTTATTTAAGAAGGTTTTTCATTTCCTCACGCCGGCGCACGCCTCTGCACAGCTTTGTGTAACTGTGAGCGTGCTCCTGCTCGGCAGGCTTCGCTCCCCGCGGCGGGATGCGCCCAGGCCCGGCCTCCGCCGCGGCCCCGCGGCCCCGTGCTCGCTGCGCCGCTAGCCACCAGCATCTGTGCCGCGCCCACCTGGGAGGTGCTTCCAGTTACACCTTGGATGACGTTTTTCACCTCATCTCCCCAGGCCCCTCCACCTGTGAGTGGGGTCAGCGCCAGCACCAACTCCCAGTGCAGCTGTGTAGACAGGGCGATACAGAGGGTGTGGCCACACGCAGCGCCTGCGCGGGGAGCCCCCAAACCTTAAACCTCAGTTCCCAGCTTCTGCGGCTCGTGGCACCAGGAGAGAGCACCGGGCCGCTCGTCTTCACGCGCCCACCACACGGTGCCCCTCGCCGTCCGGGTGCTGAAGCCTCGTTTAATTGGGTTTAAAGTATCGATGCCCTGGGCACGTGTGAAGTACCACACGGTCAGTCAGCTTTAGATGTCACTCCTGGAGGAAGCAAGAAAGCAGGAGCCAGCGTGCCGGGCATCCGTGCTGGGGGGGGGGGGGGGACAGTGTCACCTGGCGGATATGTCACGAGAGTCTTGGTTCCATGTAAGATGGTCTAAGAGCTGCCGCCGTAGCCCCAGATTTCATTGTTGTGTCAAGACAGGCACAGGGAAGGCACTGCCTCTGCTCCCAGAACATTCCTCAGCCCGGAGGGTTGGGCTCCCCGGGACGGCAGCGCCCCCGCCCCCACCCCGCCAGCCAGCCCTGCCTCCCTCTCCCCCTCCGGGTGCTGATACAGCACGATAGCTCCAGCCGGAGTCTGTCTCCAAAGAGCAAAGCCCACGCTATTTCACTCCATCACGTTCTGCCCAGGCTCACCGCCTCCCCGACCTTCACGTGGTGACGGCCCCGCCATCGACGCTCGGGCTGGCCACCCCTTTCCTCTCTGCTCGCCACTGCCCGGGGTGTTACCCAGGCGCTGGCTTTTCGCCCCGGCGCCCCCCAGGCTCCCTGCTGCCAGTCAGTGAGCATCTCATCCTGTGTTTTTGCATAAAGAACCCCCACACCTGGCACCTTGTGGCAGGGCCCCTGTCCACCCCCACCTTCCCTACCTGTCCCCTCCCTCAGCCCGTCCCCACCCTGCCCGGCCATGCCGACCGTCTCCCAGGGCAGAAAAGACCCCCTCCGCTCTCATCAGCCCTCCCCGCTGGACGTCTTCACTCCCAGCCCTCCCCTCACCCCTCCATCGTTCTCTCCAGAAGGCACCCCCGGGCCCCAGGACCAGTGCCCAGCCCTCAGCTGCGGGGGCACCTCCAAGTAAGGGCCAGGTGCTGTCACACGGCTCACAGATTTGACGCTGTCCCTGCCCCATCTTTTAGGTCCACCCAGGAGGCCCCAGGACCTTCGCCAGGCCAGCCAGGGGCAGTTAATAGTACCAACCAGAGCCAACTTCCCACCAAATGCTGACGGTTCTGTGACTCATGTTTGCCCCTCATGCAACCAGCGTGGAAGGGGTTCTCCCCACTTTCCAGGGGAGACCGAGGCACATGGCAGCCGGGGCAGGGGCAGGGTCTGACCGCGGCTGTCTGTCCAGAGCGATGCCAGCCGCGTCACCACTTAGATTGTCCTGGTAGCTGCAGGTCAAAAGGTGAAGAGAGACAGCTGAAATTCACTTCAATGCTGCTTCCTTGAACTTAGCACACTCAAAACACTGCCGTTTAGACATTTAATCAATACGAAGATGGAGACATTTCGCACTCTGGTTTTCACTACGTGTTGGAAAGATGGCGTGTGCTTTACACCCACAACACAACTCGTTTGGGACCAGCTATGTGCCAGGGGTCAGCACCCACACGGGCTTGGGGCTGCCGCAGCGGACAGTGCAGGGCCAGCCCGGGTGGCCACGAGTGCAGGTGTGGCAAGCATGAGAACGAGTGGCCGGTGGGCGCTGGACTGAGGGTCAGTTCCCACCCCCATTCTGCTCTTTCCCGGCCTGGGTTCCCGTGCATCCCTGGGCTGTCCCCGATTTCTCTCCCAGCCTCCGGAGTCCACCCAAGGTGCACGTGATAGGTGCTCAGTAAGGAATCCAACACGCACTGAATCGGGGGGGTGCCGGACTGCCTCCACCCCAGGAGGTGCCGCTGGCCGTGGCGGGCCCGGGACCCGGGTCCCAGCGCTCGGCGTGTACGATGGCTGGTCCGCAGCTGCCCTCGGGTTGGCTCCAGAACACGTGTTACCATCGAGGCAGATGTGTCTGTAACATTTAGATTCTTTCTTGGGAAGCTGTGGCTTCCACAATTCAATAAACAACAGAGCAAAGGTTATTTTAAACCCCGCAGTTAAATCGACATGGTGATATATTGGTCTGACGACTCTTTTTATGAAATTACCTCTGAAATGTTCTGTTTTGATTTCAGGAGACTCATGTCAGCTCTATTCCTCCTTGAACCTTATATCCTGCTCTGCAGACTGCGTGCACCTGCCCACGGTTCTGGAAGCTTCTCCAGGGCCTCCGGCCTGCAGCGCCCTTTCTGACCCCAGCTGTGTGTTGGGGGCGCGTGGGTGGCGGCAGGGGAGCCGTGAGCTGGCTGTTGGATGACGCACCTGGCGGGTCCTCTCAGAGGAGCCCGGGGCCCTCTCCACCCCCACCCGCTCCTCCTGGGTGTTTGTGGAGCTTCCAGGCCGACCTGCAGCTCAGCCCTCCCACGTCCCTCCCACAGTCAGGTTCTCTCCCTGAGGCGCCTGCGGAGGGTGATGAAAATTGCCCGGGGCTCTCCTGCGCTCACGGCAGGCGAGGCAGGAGAAGGTACAGCTGCTCCATGCGCGTCACCTGCGGGGCCTCTAATTAGGGCTCCGCTGACAGCCCCAGAGGTTGGGGAGCTGAGGGGGCCAGGACAGGGGAAGGAGGAGCCCGCCCTGGTTCCTCCATGTTCAGGCCTGAACAGCGGCTGAGCCGGAGCTCGAGCGCCCCGCCACATGAGCCCGGAGAGCTCCAACCCCCTGGCTGCAGCCCCGCAGTCCGGCTCAGTCCTCACCTCCTGGAAGAAACACTCCAGCTGCCCCGGCCTGTGCCTGCATCACCAGGATGGATGCAGCGTGGTTACGCCGCTCTGCGCCCAGGTCCTCCGATCAGGGTACAAGCCTGCGGGCCTGGATCACTCGCGCTGAGTCACTGGCCACTCACGGGTGGCACGTGGGGGCTCTGGGCTGTCTGAGCGGCGGGTCTTGGGGAGTGAGATGAGATGACGTCAGTCCTGGACATCCATCAACCCCGCGCTCCAGGCGCAGGTAGTAGGCGCTCTGCAGAGTGATGCTGGAGGCGGGTCTTCACAGGGACAGGCAGGCGTGCAGAGCGGAGCAGAGCCGCACTCAGTACCTGAAGGCTCACAGCTGCAGTGGGCAAGCCCTCCCCGTCACCTGCCAGCCTGTGTGGCTCTCCACACCCCACGTCTTCCCGCGGGAGCTTCTGCTCATCTTCCTGACCCGGTGCCAAGCCCCCGGGTCCCCAGGAGGGGCTCAGCTAGTGTCCAGCAAGGACGCCGAGTGGGTGAAAGGAAGCAGTGGACAAAGGGCAGCACGGATGCCGACGGACCTCGGGGTGGCCCACTGAACCATTCTCCCTCAGAGCCCCCAGGGGCCCAGCTCTCGGGTGGAGTCCAGATGCCAGCCCTACAGAGCTCCAGTGGGAGCTAGGGAGCCCTGAGGCGGGGCAGCTCGGCCAGCCACGTGGGCCAGGCATGACCACTGAGAGGGGACAGGAAAGGGGGATCCAGGCCCCCCAAAGCATCCTCTGGCCCAGGTTCTCTCTGACTCTGAAACCACCCCTCCTCCCATGTTCTGCCCTGTTATCTGCTCTCCCCTCCCCGGGGCTCTCACCCAGGGCACTAGTGACATCTGGGGCCGGCCTGCGCACTGGGGGTGTTGGGCAGCATCCCTGGCCTCCACCACAAGATGCCTGCAGATCCCCTGCCCCAGATGTGACAACCAAAAATGTCTCCAGCACTCCCAGGGGCACAGGCATTCCCCTGGGGTTCCCTGCTTGCTCTAGTGGTTATGGTGCCAGCAGGTGTCCTCTGGGTCTTTGAGCAGGCACTGCACCTACCCGGAGCCAGGTTCCTGTGCCCAGCCGCCGATGATGGTAGTAACAGCCACAGCTGGCTCCACCCTGAACCACACCCTGTCCTGGGCACTCATGTGCATGGCTGTCACCACAGCCCTGCGGGGTGGGGCTTACTGCCATCCCACTTCACGAATTTTCACTGGTGTGTTCCACAGACCTCACCCTCAGACCTTCTGCTCCGTCGGGTCTGGGAAGGGCCCCAGGAGACCCCACCTCAGGGACCAGAAACCCACTCTGGGCCCTTATCGGGGCGAAGGCACAGAGCTGGTTACAATGTGAGGGTGCGGTGCCCCCCGCCCTCCCCTGCCCCGGGCTCTGGCCCATCCCTTCACTCCATAGCTGCTCCGAGTCTTACCCACTTTAAGTAGACGTTCCTAAGAGCACACTTCTTCCCTGTGGACCCTCTGCTCCTCGTGGCAGTCATGAAGGGAGGGAGAGTCCGGGCCCGCTAATTGTAGGTTCTGCAGACGCAGAACGCTGGTGCCTGACTTCTGAAACCGGCTTATTACCCATCAGAGCCGTGACGGGCCCCCGTCCATGGCGAGGCTCCGCCAGGGCCATTGTCACACTGTGCTGCCATCTCTGTGTTGCTTTTCAGCTGGTAATTCCTTAAAGAGCGAGACAATAGGCATTTAATATCGTTTGCTCAAATGAACAGTTCCCCCAGCAAATAATAATAATAAAAAAAAGTCCCCAAGAAGCCAATTAGATGCTGCGGCTCGTCTCCAGCGACGGCCTTTTTAATAGATGCCCTTTTCACAAGTGCAGCTGTGCCACCCAGACGGAAAGCCGGGCCCCCTCTGCCGCTGACGTGCAAGCAGACGCAGGCGCTGGCACGCGTCACAGCCCGCTGCCACCGGCAGGGCCTGGACACCCGGCGGGAGCGCTTCCGATAAAGCGACAGTTTGTGGAAGAGACTTTTCTAGAGAGAATGGGGACGGGGGCTGGGGGAGGCAAAGCCAAGAGACCTTCCACGGTCAAGAAGCACGATCGAACCTCCGGGGGAAGCTCGGCTTCCCACAAGGAAGCAAACGCCATCCCCCAGCTTCTCTGCAGGACGCGGGGGGTCGCACTGCGGGCTGAATCCCCGCCAGCGCCCCAGCCTCCACACTCAGCTGCGGGGCACGCACTCCCCTTTCAGGGCCTGGTCACCTCCAGGAATCTTCTCTCCGAGAGGGTGTGTACTCAGAGGGTTTGCATGTAGATCTGGGCCCAGGGACCCCTCAGGCAGGATCCTGAGCACCCTGGTGACGAGGGTCTGGAGCTGTCTGTGGAGTCAGACCTGCGGGAGGGGTGCTCCTGGCATCTCAGGGTGGGAGAGGCCAGAGGCGCTTCTCAGCACCCTGCAGTGCTCAGGGCGGTTCTCCATAAGGACCCACCCATCCCAGACGTCCACAGAAGGAGGCTGAGACTGAGAAACTTCGCTGTGTGCTGGCCTGCCGCAGTGGACCCCACAGATCATCCTTCTAACCACCCTGCACTTGCAGAGGGGACACGGAGCTCCAGGGTGGGGAATGGACTTGCCCTGATAGTCTTGGCGGCAGAGACAGCGCAGAGCGAAAGCGATGCCCCGGCGGACCCCTCACCCGTGCCCCTCCCTCTGCAGGTGTTCCTGGAGTCCAAGGTGACTTGTGTGAAACGGAGAAAGCAGCACCGTGGTTTCAGAACCTTCACCAAAGGGCCTCGTGCCAGGGCGGACTTCACTGGGGCTTTGCCAGGGTCTTTAGACGCAAAGCCGGCAGGAACAAACCAAGGACAGAGACATCACGTATCAAACATTAGGGACCAGAGACTCCAAGAAGTTGAGTGACAAGCCCAGATCACACAGCTCGAAAATTGCCCAGCAGAGCTTCAGGGAAGTCGGTCTAACCCCAAGGCTTGTGGAGGACGGCCCCTGGGTTAGGGGCCCTGCTCCTGGCAGGGCTGCAGGCCCTCCCCCTTACAGCCGCCCCTCCGCGGATCCCCACTCCCCTCCCTGGGTTCTGGATAACTCCGCAGCACCCTCCCTCCCTCCCGCTGCAGGGCAATCCCACAGGCTCCTGGGTCCCGGGCCCTGCGCCCCTGAGAAAGGCTTCGGCCCGGGGCACTCCTTCCCCTGGAGACCCAAATAGCTAAAAAGCACGTGGAGGGCTGGAGAGGCTGCAGAGGTGGGCACCAGCCTTGGAGCCCAAGGCCCTGCCCAGGCCTCTCGGGCCCTGCGCCGCCCCCCCCCCCCGAGGCCTGTGCCACCCCAGGTGAGGGCCCTGGCCCTGTGGGTGGCGGCCGGGGGGCGCTGGCGGCGCTGGCGCAGGGCCAGTTGGTCCGGGGGTCGCAGGCCAAGGGGTTCTTTCACCCCTGAGCTCCGTCTTTCTTTGTGTTTGTAAACCCTGCTTCTCAGTAACAAACACACCCCTGCCCAAAGCAGGAGATGATCAGAGCTCTAGCCCCAGCCCCGGGTGCTGGGAGAAGCTGGTCGGTCCTGGGGGCTCGGAGATAAGCAAGGCACACAGGCTCCGGCTTCCCACAGTCACTCGGGCTGATGCCCCAGGCCCCGGCGCAGGGCTGGGAGGGGAGGGAGGGGCAGCGCATGACCCCGCCCTGCCAGCACTGCGGCCCCGCGGCACTGCCAGGGTGTTGGCAGGGCAAAGGGGGCACAGTGGTACTTGGCTGGAGACCAGCTCCTACCTGCCCGGCCCCAGGACTCATCGTGCATGGGCCAACCTAGACCACTCCCTCCGTGTGGATGGGGAAACCGAGGCCCAGGGAACAGCATGCTGCCTGAGACCACAGAGCAAGTCAGGGGTAGGCCCAGGGTGGGTTTAGTGACCCAGCGCTTCCCCATCACCCTGGACTCAGTGGGGCGTGTCCAGCCTCGGGCCAGGCTTCAGGAGGCTGGAGCTGTGAAGCCATGAGCCCCAGGGCATCCATCTCATTGTGGAGGCGCTGACCTCCCCAGAGGGCTCTGACAGCCGCAGGTGGGGCGCGACAGTGCGCTGACTGCACACCCAGAGGCAGCCCCGCCCCAGACCTTGAGTCCTGGCCTGTGGCCGACACCAGGACGACTCTCGCTGCAGAGTCTCCTGCTGGGATGCAGCTCTGACTCCAGTGACTCCACCACGAGAGGGGCGGAAGCCAGGGGTCCCCTGCTTGTTGGACATGAGGACACTGAGGGCACACACACGTGCACACGGCACACGGCACACGTACCTACACATGCACACTCAGGAGTGTGAGTGTGCCCGTGTACGCAGGGGCACACACGTACATGCCTGCACCCGTGCACACACACACGCACACACTCCCTCAGAGGCACTCCCCTCCCAGGGCACAGTGTCTTCACGCCACCAGGGGTCCAGCCGACATTGACTCTCAGCCCCACACTCTGGGGCTCTCCCCTCCCTCCTCTCAAAGCCCGTGTCCAGCCGCTGAGACCGGGGTCCTTCCGCGAGCTCCTGCCCGCTGGAAACCCCTCAGCTCCAGCCTGCGGAGCCGCAGCACCCGTGACAGGTGCGCCCCCAGAAGGCAGCAGTGCCCGGCGCTGCGGGCCTCTGTCCACCACCAGGGGCAGGATCTCGAGGTTTAGAAAGCGCTGGCCCGGAATCCCGGCTTCTCTGCTTCTCTTTGTGTTTCCTCTCGGAAACAGAGCGACAATATGTTCTCCCAGGAAGAGCAGACGCGTGCTCCCCGTGAGGCGCTGTACACAGATCAGGGCTTGTAATTGATGCCGCCACCCCCCACCACATGTCCCTGCCCCAGCACGGTGGCAGACCCTGCCCCCGGGAGCCCTGGACGAGCCGCCGTGGCAGATGGCGGGAGGGAGGCGAGCACGGCGAGAGCCCGGGCCTGGCCTGGATCCATCTGTCCTGCTCCAGCTTCTTGTCTGCCGGCCACACGTGCAGACACTCAGCCACGTCAGCATTCTGCAAAATGCCAGCTCGAGCAGGGGACCCTTGGGCTGTCGTTGCTGCCAACCATCTGATTTTGACATATTCTGGCAGCCTGAGTGCTCTGGAGCTTCATTTGCATACGGGAGAGTCCAGAGAACACAGGAGGGACACGCAAAGCGTCTGCTTTGCCGCGGTGCTTTTGGGAGGGCACAGGATGGGGGCTCAGGGGCCATCTCGTCCCCGCCTCCCAGCAGCTCCGCATGCCTTCCCAGGGAGAGCCAGCCCGGCTTTGCCGCAGCCCTCCTGGGGGAAGGAGCCCGACTGCCTCTCAGTGCAGCAGCCCCTCTCCCGGATGCCTCGGCTCTGAAAGCCTTCCTTCTATTAGGCCATCGTTCTGTCCCTTAGGACAGGTCTGCCCTTCTGCCCTGCCCATCCAGACAAAATAGGGGGCATCAGGTGTAGGCGGTCAGAGAGGGAACCCCAGCCGCCCAAACGTAGGTGGAAAATACTCGACCTAGGAAGGTCCTGGGAAGGCGGCCTCACACAGAAGCCCATGTAGGTCATGGAGACAAGCTTACACCCCCTGTTGTGTTGGCGAGGACTCCGCTGCAAGTGACAGCAACCGAATTAAGACTGGCTTTACGTGGGGGAGGAAGGAAAAAAGGGTGCTTCGGCTCAGACCGCAGCTAAAAAGTCAAAGATCTCTCTCCTTCAGGCATAGCTGGATCCAGGAGCTAAGACGATGTCCTCCGAACCTGTCTCACCCCCTCCCTGACTGTTTCCGTCCACGTTAGCTCCACTTTCAGGCCTCACCTTCAGGCCCCACCAAGGGCAAGCGGCCTTAGCAGCTCAAAGCCCATGTCACTTCAGTTAAAATGCAACAGAAAATTAAGTGGGAGTCTCTCCCCTCAAATGTTTGAGACTTGAACCTAACTCACTGTTCCAGAGGACCCATGCCCATCCTTGCAGCAGCCGAGGGGTGAAGTCAGAGGCTGGTCTAATTGGAGGCCAAACAGACCACCCACAGGTCCCCGGTGCTGGCTGTCCCCAGGCTCTTGGCAGAAGGAGGGGGGTTGGCCAGATGCCAGCAGCCCAGCCCAGTCCAATACCAGCTCTGAGTCCACGCACACCAGGTGTGGATCTGGTGATGGAGACAGAATGAATGGCAGAATTCCTGCCCACGAAGAACTGAGCTAGAACACGTCGACCCTTGCCAGCCAGGCTGGTGTCGGGCAGAATGTCAGGCCAGAAACACTTCACGTGACGTTTACTGAACTGACGGCTGCGTGTGCAATGTGTCCTTTAAGTCCTGCTCCCAGACGTGGCCTTGCCTCCCCAGAAGATTCGATGGGAAACCCAGATGCTGGGCAAAGCCAGGAATAGGGGTGACCTGCCAAAGACCTGGGCGGCCCCAGTCAGTGATGAAAGCCTTGGGAACGTCAGGGCCTGGCTCGGGCAGATCCCCGTGTGAGAAGACCCCGCTGTTGGACGAGGCACAGTGTCGAGTCCGGCCAGGGATGACCTGGAAGCCGGGTGCACGGTGACTTGAGAAGCCAGACTGGCCAGTTCCCAGTGAGTCCCAGGGCTGGGCTGGCAGGTGATAGACAGGTATCCAGATTCCTGGGCCGAGGTTCAGACCTGCCAGGATCTGGACAGGTCCTGGTGAGGAGACCAAGGCTGAACCCTCTTACTGGGCCAGCACGGCAGAGGCAGGGCTCAGAGTCAGACGGTGGGGGGAGGGATGGACTCCCCTGGCCCCTCTCTTCCTGACCCCTAAGACCTCAACTGGTCTTGGCTGAGCAACAGGAAGATGAGGGCAGGGGGACACCGGACCCAGGTCTGGGCTGAGAGACCAGGAACCATCCCCCCCGGAAACCCCCAGAAGAAGCTCCTTCAGGGGCTCCTTGGTGATTCCGTGTCGACCCCTGGCCCTGGCAACGTGTGTTACTGAGAGCAGGTCTTGTCCCCGCACATCTGGCCCGCTCAACCCTTTGGCCACGTCACAGCCTTCTGCCCCTCAGTTGTTCCTGTAGCAAAGGGTGACCAGCCTGCCTCCAGCCCTTGGGGGCCATGAATAGCGCTGCAGTGAACATCCCCAAAGGTGTCCGGTGTGGCGGGCGTCTCCCGTGCAGATGCGTGACTTCAATAAGAACCTCCGTCTCAGCCTGAGAGCCCCTCCCACTGTGCTCCCCCCAGACCATGCAAGGCTCTGGACCCACATCCTCAGCATTTGTTGTCACTAACTTTCTAACTTTGTGGCTCAGGCGGCTGTCAGCGGCATCTCTGCGGGAATTTTCTGGTGATTAGTGATACCGAGCATCTGTTTGTGCTCTGCGTGGCCATCAGGGCCTCTTCCTTCTGTGAGCTGCCTCTTCGTACCCGGCGCTCAGTGTCGACAGTGTCTCCCGTCTGCTGCTTCTTGCTCTGCAGGGCATCCCAGAGTAACCTGATGGTGACAGCTCACCCGGGCTGTGCCTTCACCTGGAGTCCGTCACTTGGGAGAAAAAGTACATTCTGATGTGGCCGAGTCTAGCAATGACTTCCCCCCTTGGGACTCCTTGGGGCTTCTGCTAGTGGGGTCTTGATTAGAAAGCCCTTCCCCAAGGTCACAAAGATATTCTCCTGCATGTTTAAAATCAGCTTTGTCACTTTACCATTCTTACTGATGTACTGATTTCATCCAGAGTTGAGTTAGTTAATATGGTGGGAAGTGGCAAACTGATCTTATGTTTTCCATACGCTGCCCACACTTCTTATACTATTTAATAAGTAATATACTCTTTCCCCAGGTATTTATTACCCTTGATCAGCCTCACACATACTCAGGCGTCTCTTTCCCAGCCCCTCCACCCGCCAGGCCCGTCCCTGTGCCCACAACAGCCCCATGCTCCTTGCCCGTGATTTGTATCTTGAAGTCTAGGAACTGAGTTTCCCTCAATGCCCAAAACTTGCTCATCTTTTTCAAATTGGCCTGAGCTATTCATAGAGTTTATTTTTCTAGACATAATTTAGAAATCAAGTTCTAAAAATTGCTATTGAGAGTTTGATCAGATAACATGTTGAATTCTTACATTAATTTGGGAGACATTGACAGCTTTACAATGTTTTGCTATCTCACTCTCAAGCACTGTTGTATCAGTCAGCAATTGCTACAATAATTGTGCATAGCAAACAGGCCCACAACCCAACTGCTTACAACAACAGGCTTGCTAATGTGGGGAGACTGTGCTCTGCATGCTCATCCTGCCTGGCGATCTGGGGTGGGTTCAGAGCTGCTTCATGGGCCAGCTGTCCTCCTTGGACCAGTGGGCTAGCTCAGGGCAGGTTCTACCCATGGAGAAAGCAAGGGGAACAATGCCTTACCTCCAAGGGCCTCAGCTGAGCCAGCATATGATTGCCCCACCCATGTTCTGTTGTCATGGCAGCCAAACAGCCAAGCCCAACATCAGTGGGGCTGGGGAAGTCACCGAGTCCTCTTCCCATGGCATAGGGCAGACCGTCTAACCTCCTTACAGGGGCGCAAGACGTGCAAACCGCCATCCAGATCTCCCACTAAGGTAAATCTTACTGATTCAGCTCCATTTTCACGTTAATTATTAGAGCTGGGAATGCTTCTTGGGAAGGCCAGGGACCTTCCTGCTTCTGGACCCTTTGTTGCTCAGATGGTCCACCCGCTGCAGCCCCCGCCCAGCCAGCCCTCCTCCCCGGGGGCAGGCACCCAGATGGGAGCCACCGTCTCCCCACCACGGGGGAGATGAAATCAGGGTCTCGGCATTGCTCCGTCAGCTCCGGGGCCCACTTTCAGGAGCACGAATGAACAGATGGGAGTGGAGTCTGGACTCTGGCAACGAGCTCGCTCCTGGAGTCAGGCCACATCTATTCCAAGGCCAGCCCTGCCGTGGACACCCCGCGCGCCCCGGCACATCCCGCGTGGCCCCTGGGCCTCCAGCTCTCCCGCGTGTAAAGCGAGGGGACTGGACCTAATGACTCCCAGAGGCCTGTCCCTAGTCTGTGGCTCTTTATGAATCTGTAGTTCGTGATACATCTGAAAAGAGTTCCAGCTCGGGAAGAGAGGAAACCCTGCTTCAGGGAAGGCATGGGGGACATCCGGGAGTCCGCTATAAACTCAGGGGGAGGTGTGCGTGCGTGCACGTGTGCGTCTGTGTGTTTGGGGGCACGGGAGGCAGGAACGCTCACTGGGTTCAGGGTTTTAGAGGAAGTAATGGCGCGGAAAGAGCAGAATGGTCCTGTGTGGCTGGAAATGTCAGAACTAGGAATCAGTGCCTGGAAGACACGGGGAAGCGGACGCAACCCCATCCTCGGAGGCAGTTTTCTCTGGCCCAGCACTTCCAGTAGCAAGACGGGCTCCCTCAGCAGAAGGGGCTCGGGCCTGGGCAGGGGCAAGGGGACACCAGCTCCGAGCTCTACGATCGAGCGTGTGATAAAACGCGTCCTCCGGGCATGTCTCCTTTTATCTCCAGCAGCAGAAGGAAATCCTGGCTGCCGTATCTTGCCCTTTCTCTCCCCCTAAACGTATTCCCCGATCCTCGCCAGGGGGGCCCTGTGGTGGAGCCAGCCTGGTGAATCCCGTGTTCCGGCCACCTGACAGTCAAACGCCCCAGCGCAGTTTGCCTTGAGGCGGCTCCTGGCTGCTGCGCCGCGGGGAGCTGGGGGGCGGGGTGGGGAGCAGGGGCAGGAGGAGGAAGAGGGGGTGATGGAGGCAAAACCTGTTCATAATTCAAGCACCTGCTCAGTACTTGCATCTGGGCTTCTTCTTCCGGTCGTGGGCCGCAAGGCAGATGAGCTCCGCGGCTGGCCGCACCTGGAGGAAACTCTGCAGGTGTGCTTTCCAGGCGATCAGAGGATTCAACCATAGGAGGCAGAAGTGAGGGAGAGAGAGAAGAGAGAAGCGCCCCCTCCGAGGCCCACAGGCAGAGCGTTCCAAGCGCCCCACTCCCGCGATGGTTCCTGCGTCCCGGACGCCTTTCTGATCCGACTCACCCAACTGGAGCGTCTCCAGGAGGAGGTGGGCGGGGCCACAGGCACCGGTCAGGCGCTGGCGGTGGGGACCGGAGATGGCAGTCTCTGGTGCGTCACAGCATCCTGTGGTTCCGGCAGTTCCCTCTGCTTTCCGTGGCTCCCTGTCCCCTCAATGCCCTGAGCGGGCGGGTGGGCTCAGCTGAGGGAGCGTGGCCTTCTTGTAGAGGGCTGTCAGCAAGGTGGGGTCAGTGGGCAGAAGCCCGCGGCCCTACTTGGTTCTACCATTCAGTTCGCGTGGGATCTTCCCTCCACAGCGCGGCGGTGGGCGCCCTCAGCACTCTTTCATGTTTCCATGGTAACCACATCCCCCAGGAGGACGGGCCTGTGTCTGCTGCCTTCTCTGCACCCCCACATCTTGGCACAGAGGAGGTGCCCATTGAAGGCCATTGCCACGAACAGACCCAGGAACGTAGCTCAGTTCCCTCTGCTGCTGTGTTAACCAGCTGCCCCGCCTCAGACCCTCTGCCTTCTGGAAGTGGACAGGCACGTGGAAGCAGTGTGCCAGGGTGGCGTGTCCTCTGGTGGGATCTGGGAAGAAATTCTGAAGGTAAGGCTATGATGTGAAAACTTGCTTCTCCTTAGGACCACCTCTTGGAAGTTCCAGCACAGGTAACACCAAAGTTTAGAGACACAGACGAGAGACTTTCTTATTTCCGAGGGAAAATCAGTCCACACTGAGGTAGAACTCAGCGTGGCTGATGCTGTTGGCCACGGCAGGACTCAAACAACGTTTATTCAAGACACTCAGACGTTTGCGCACCATCCCTGCTCCGAAACACTGCCGAGTGCTCCGTCACTTTCTCTGGACTTTGTGGGGCGGCCCGGATGCATACAACCCCAGAGGATTTTCACTGAAATGACCCAAGTAATGGCTTCTGTCTTTGGTTTCTACACAAAATTGTGTTTGCTGGACCCCAAGAGTGTGCTTAGGACAAAATTAGTTTGTGTGAAATTGAAACTATAGGGAAAACCAGACCATGGAAGCTTACAGCCTGGTCACGGGGAAAAAGCAAGTATATGAAGCAGATGCCCCCTGCTTATAGACCATGTTGTGTCTGACAAACACACCCACAAAGGACGTCATCACAGCTGGATACGGTGCGAGGTGAACTGCTGCTGGAAGACATCAGAGTGTAGCCGAGGCGGCTGAGATCACACCCCCAGGAGGAGGCAACAGAGGCAGGAAGGTTACACTGGCCCCGCTGGGGATGTTTGCAGGACACGAGGTCCAAGCAGAGAGCTGTGGCTCTTGGGTCTGAAAAGACCAAAGAGGATCATCCAGGCAGCCAGGACGTGAGCGGCCAAGGTCCATGAGAGAGGAGAATTTCACAGACATGATCCTACAGTTTTGAACGAATGTTCCCCTTAAGGAATTTTCCAGAACCCAAGCCTCACGTGGTTGTAAGAGGTCTAGAAACCACGCACAGAGCAGCTGAGCAGGGCTCTGAAGCCAAGGAGGGCTTTAGAGAACTTGGGGGAGGAAACTGGAGAGGAAGGACCCTCACACTTTCAGCAGAGGCCCCAACAGTGCAACACGATAGCAGTGCTGGCTAACGCCACGGTGGTAATCATGTGGCACTACATAAATGCGTCAAGCCCACCTGTCGCACACCTTAAATTATACGTTATGTGCCAGCTGTACTTCAGTGAAACAGAAACAAAATTATCAGACGTGGGATGAGGCAGAAATCTGTCACACAGGGGCGAAAAGAAAAAATAGTTAAAGATTAACAGACCCAGACACGAAATGAGAAGCGCAGGACTTGAAGACACACATGGCAGCCATGCTGAAGCGTCTATGGTGAGAGCGTGTATGATGAGTGAAGGGGCAGGGAAGGCTTGGGAGAGCTATCAAAACTAAAAGCAAGTGGGGAAAATTATTTGACTGCAATAGAAAGAACGTTGCCCTTGAAGACCGGTTTTGAGTGTGCATGAATTAAAGCATGGGGAAAAGACAACCTGAGCTCCGTTCACCTGTGGAGCAATAGTAAGAGATCTGACACGTATCGTAACTGAGAATGGGGAAGAAAACGTGTTTAAATACATATTAGCTGAAATTTCCTAAATGTGAATGAAGCATCAGTCTACCAATCTAAGAAACTCAGTAAAACCGAGCAAAATGAACACAAAGAAAAACGCAGTTAGGCACATCCTAGCCAAACTGCTGAACATCACAGCTAAAGGGAAAACCTCCAAAGCAGCGAGAGGGGAGAGGGGGCGCTAGGGATGGAGGCAAAGGAAAAAATCACAGCTGACTTCTCATAGAAACACCGAGGCCAGAAGACGTGGAATGCTGTCTTTCACCGTCAACCTGGAATTCTCTAAGCTGCAAAATGCTTTTGAAGGTGAGGGTCAAATAAAGATGCTTTCACAGAAACAAAGACAGAGAGACTCCATCACCAGTGCCCCCACGCTGGAACAAAAGGTGAACGCTCCTCCAGGGAAAGGAGCGGGAGGCAGCACGGCGCACGGCATGTGTGTGCGGATAAATAAGATGCCTTTTCCCTTAAATTCTTGAAAAGCCAGTTGACAAATTATAATCAAAAAAGATGACAGAGTTGGAATATCACCCTGTGCACCTCTGAGTGAGTGAGGAGGGCCAGGCGCTAGAAATCTACGGCTGTTCACACGGCGAAGAGATACCATCAGAAATGACGTGCCTCCTGCTGTCTGGCCAAACACCGAACACCATCTTCTGAAAGGGATTAAGCTTGAGTCTGACCCGGTCTCTGGCTCCAGCAGCCAATATGCAGAAAGTAGAAAGACAGAGGAACATGTGGAGAATGCTATCAGCAAAATCCAGACTGTGGGAAAGTCGACCAGTCAAAGGAACCAGGCTTCCCCACAGATAATGGCTCAGAGTAGAAAGAATTAGGAGGGGCTCGCAGGATAAAAGAAATTTAAAGGACATGTCAAATGTTTTAAATTGGGTTAGACTAAGCCTTAATGTCCAGGGATTCACCTTTGACAGATAACACTTTTTTAATGTAATTGCTATGAAAATCAGGATAGTGATTACTTGTATGGGGTGCAGGGGCGGGGGTAGAGAAGATTTGAGGGAGATGGGGCTGGTGGGCAGGGCTCCTAGGGCGGGCAGCAAAGTTCCATTTCTTGAACTGGGAGTGGTTAGCAGGCTGTTTGCTTAAGAGTACATTGTAAACCGCACGTGATTTTCTGTCTCTGTGTTTTAAAATGTAAAAGTATATTTTAAGTAAATTGGCACTTTGGAGCAAAAGTAATAATAATTTAGTGCGGTGGTTTAAAACATATGTGGAAGTAAAGTGATGGTGTTGCCAAATCCGAGCACCTACTCCTCGCTGCACAACAGACCAATAAATCAAGAGAGGAGTTGTTGGGGCAAAGATTTGCGACTTTATTCAGAAAACCAGCAGACTGAGGAGATGGGGGACTAATGTCCCAAAGAACCATCTTGCCTGAGTTAGAATTCAGGCTTCTTTTATACTAAAAGGGGAGGGAATAAAGTCAGATGTCTCCTGGCTCTGGTCAGCCTCCACAGCCTCCCTCCTGTGGTCATTCACAGAGGGGCCTGGTCAGAGGGTTTCCTGCGAGCTCAACAAAGGTATTTTAGCTTAATGCTCATTACCTGGGAGGCAGGGTTCCCAGAGATGGGCCATTACATATAATTTAAACTTACAGGCAACATCCCTTTAGGATTAACTTGCAGCAAAAGCGATAGAATAGAAAGGTTACAGTAAAAGAAACAGACCAATATGGAGTCAGATTGGTTCCTCTCTGCTACAGCAGCACACGCACGCAGCCAGGGGACTGCTGAGCCGCTCCAGGCTGCAGACAGAAGGGCCCCTGAGAACCAGAGAGAACAGCTCCTTGGGCTCACAGGGGGCAGGGATGTTGGGCTGGTCTCTTGGTCCTGCGGTTGGACAGCAAGGCCTCGGGGTTGGTGGGGCGTCGGGCATCCAGGAAGCCTTGCCTCAGGAGTGGGGAATAACTAGACCAGATTAGCCAGACTAACTGTGGCTCTGACCCAGACCGATGGCGCTTAGCAGAAACCTGAGAGGACAACAGTCTTTCCAGGGAACTCAGCTTGATCCCACAGCAACGCTCAGGAACGTTTTTAGAAACACAAGAATATCCAGCACCCAACAAGGGAAAGTTCACAACGTTTGCTCTCCAGTCAACTGACCACGTATGCAAAGAGCAGAACAACATGGCCCAGGCTGACGAGAAAAAGCCTTCAGTAGCGACATGTAAGAGACGCAGACTGTGGCGGTAACAGGCGAGGGCGTCACACAGCTCCTAGAACCATGTCCACACGTTCAGAAAGGTAAAGGCTGAACGCATTAAGTAATGACATCGAAGATGTGAAAGGACCCAGGCAAACCTCTAGGGTGCACACTGCTGCGTCAAGTGTAGACGGAAACAGCGCTACAAAAAAGCAGTAACAAAAAGGACGCTTAGAAAACAAACATCACAAAGTGGCATCAACCCAAGTATTATCAATAATTACTTTAAATTTAAATTTTCTCAACATCCCAATCAGAAGACAGAGATCTTCAGGTTGGATGAACACTGAGCTCTATGCTGCCTACAAAAAAGCCCACCCTAAACATAAAGACACAAATGGGAGAAAAGTGTGATGATGGAAAGCCGTGCACTGAGCTGCCCCTCAGGGAGAGATGGGGGAGGGGCTCAGGAGCTACAAGAGGATCAGACAAAGTACATTTCAGAGCAAAGAATGTTATGTGGAAGATAAAAAATTCATTTCAAATGATAAAGACATCGGCTCATCAAGACAGCGCAGCAGTCTTGAATGTTCGTGCAGTTAGTAACAGACAGAATGCACGAAGCAAAACTGACGGGAATGCAGGGAGATAGACAAAGTCAAAAAAAACTGGGAGACTTAGGTACCTGTCTTTCAATAATTGATGGAATTGAGCACCACGAATCAATAAGGACCGGGAAGCCTTGAACCACACTGTTAACCAGTCTGACCTGACTGGCATTTGTAAAGCACATTCTTTTCAAGTGCAAGTGGAACATTATTTACCAGGGTAGACTGTATTCCGGCCACTAAGACAAGGTCTCAATACATTAAAAAGGATTCAGTTCGTATGAAGTATGTTCTGTGACCACAACGGACTTAAATTAGAAATCAATGGTAAAAAGATTTGTGGAAAGTCCCCAAATATTTAGAAACTAAATAACACACTTGTAAATGGCCCCTGCATCGATGAAGAGAACCCAAGGGGAAATTAGAAAGTATTCTGGGCTGAATGAAAACAGAGCATATCAGAATTTGTAAAATGCCACTGAAACAGCAGGTCGAGGAAACTCAGAGGGCTAAGGACCAATATTAGAAGAGAAGAAAGGTTTCAAATCAAAGCTCTCTGCTTTCACCTTTAAGAGCCAATAAAAGAATAGCAAATTAAACTGAAATTAAACAGAAGTGAGGGGACATTCAAGATAAGGAAAGAAATCAATAAAACAGAGAACAGAAACACAACAGACAAGATCAGTGAAGACAAAAGTTGGCTTTTTTTGCAGAAGATTATTAAAACTGGTGATTCTGAGAAGACATCAGTTACAAACGTCAGAAATGAGGAAGGTGACGTCATTTCAGACTGAACAGGTATTAAAAGGATAATGAGGAATAATATGAACTTTATTCCACTGAGTTTGACAACTTAGATGAAATTCACAAATTCTTTAAATACACAAATAACCAAAGTTCTCTGAAAAGGAGATAACCTAACTGGCATCACCCTTTAACTATTTAAAGAAAATAAATTTGTAGTTGAAAACTTTTCCACAAAGGAAACTCTTGTAATTTTTGACAAAGTGCCACCACGGTACAGCGAGGGAAAAATGATCTTTGCAGTAAACGATGTTGAGTCAGTTGGGCGTCTACACAGGAGAAAAAAGAGTTGGCTGTGATCGTACATCATTTAATAGCTGTCAAAAACCACGTCAACCCCTGGTTCCTGGTAGATCTTTAGACCTAACTGTGACACAGGTCCCCTTCTTCTTGACCTTGAGGTAGCCCCCAACCACGACGGAAAAGAATGACACACTGTATTTGATTAGAGTTAAGAATTTGCGTCCATCTCTATAGAACAGGGAACTATATTCAATAACTTATAATAACCTGTAATGAAAAAGAATGTGAAGAAGAATATCCATATGTATAACTGATTCACTTTGCTGTGCACTAGAATTTCACACTTTGTAAATCAAATATACTTCATTAAAAAAAAGAATCTACATCCATCCAGAGACTCTGGTCCAGAATGTATTTAAAAGAGAACATCTATAAATCAATGGGGAAAACACAAACAGCCCAATATTTAAAAGTGACAAATAGCTTAAACAGAAACATCACGAGGATAATATTGAATTGGGCAATAAACAAGAGTGCCCAATCTCATTGGCCGTTAAGAAAGTGTGCATTAAAGTCACAGAATAGTAGCGCTACGCAGAATGGCCAAGTTTTAAAATTGGAAACACTAAACGTTGGCAAAGATGCGCAGTAATAAAAACGCACAGCCGCAGGAGTGCAAGTTGGCACAACCAGTCTGAAGCGCCGTGCGTGGTATCCAGTGAAGCTGAGTTTCCTCCACTTTGTAGACCCGTTGATTTCGCTCCTCGACACCAGCCCGACAGAGGTGCTGTAGATACCCATCAAAAGATGTGCACATGAAGATTTACAGCAGTTCTTAATGCAATAACCGAAAAATTAGTAATAATTATATTGCCCAGCAACAGTAAAACTCAACATACGTGAGTAACACAGCAGTATATAAAGTAAAGGGATGTTGCGACGCGGAATAACATGAAAGACTCAGAAACGTAATGATGGACGAATGCTGAAGGAGCGCTTAGCACGTGATCCAGTTCATATGAAGTTCTGCAGTCCTAGTCCAGCGTGCGGTGCTGGAAGCTAGAATGGCCCTTGCCTCTGGGGGACTGGTGACAGGCAGGAAGGCTGCTGGGCGCCGGGGGGCTTCTCGTTCTCCACCTGCCTGGGGTTCACCTGCGTGACTTTACTCTGCGAAGTCTTACCAACCTGTTCGCTCATGACTCATGCGTTTTTCTGAATGCGTATTCTACTGAAACCAAATGCCAAATAGGTGTGTGAAACAGACAGCAGTGGAATTCACACCGTGCGGTGTTGGTGCCGCACGAAGGGGAAATCTGAGTTCAAACCCCACCTCTGCCATGTGTTAGCCCAAACCTACGGGGAAGCCATTCAGGCTCCCTCAACTTCATTACAGGCTTCTGTGAGGCTTACTGGGTAACCCAATCGTGCTCCTGGCTTAGAGCAGACATGCTAAAAATAGCGGCGGTGTTGGGTGTCGGTTAAAAATGCGGGTTCTGGAGTCAGACTGCTGGGGTTTGGGTTCAGGCTCCTCCACTTCCTGCTCTCTGCCTTTGGGTAAGTTGTGCCACATTCCAGTCCTGTTTCCTCATCTGTGAAACGAGGCTAATGAGGAGAGGAATATATTAGTTAAGACTTAGCACACAGAGCATGCAGTATGTGTGTTTATAACTACTATTACTATTAGTATTTGATACTGAAGCTTGGGAAAGGAAATCCTTGTCAGCCGGAGGCCGTGGAAAGGTTCCCAGGGAAGGTGGGCTTCAGGTGAGCTTGCGGGGAAGAATGGGCTTTGGAGCACCTTAAATCAGGTGAATTAGGGTATTTTGGGTTTCCATCCTTTCCCCCACCCCATTACCTAAATAGAATCCCCATCAAGAGAGTCAAGGACTCAAGTATGAGGTCCAGCCCAGATCGACTCTGTCCCCATTTTCTAAGGAAGAAACTGCTGCCCTGAGAGGTCAGGGCAGACTTCAGGGCACCAGAGGGTCTGAGACTGAGATGAACAGGGGTCAGATCACTCTTTCCCTGCTCCCCAAGCACCAGACTCACTCCCAGCCCGCCCAGAAGCTGTTGCCTGAAAAGTTCTGTTTCCTGGATTGGATGAGAAGGACTTGTGAGAACCCACATTCCTGCTGCAGAGCGAGCACATTTCTGAGGCTTTCTGATGTGCTGGACCAGCGCATTTGGATGAAAAGATAAACCCGGCCATTTAAGCTCGGAAACGTGTCTCCTTCAAATGAAAACACCCATCACCGCCCACCTCCCCCAGACCCACTTTTCCTGCGCATTTTTTCTCAGCGCACCCGGGAGCTAATGGGCTTTTACAGCTTTTACACCCAACATCCTAATTATAGTTCAAAGAACCACGTGCAGATCCAAGTATTTTTCTTTTACCACATTTCTTGATCTTTATGAAGAACTAATTAGAAACTTCTTTTTTTTTCTGTTGTTGCTTGTCTGACAGTTTTGCCAATTTGCAGTCTGAAGTGCAGAGCTAATTATGAGAGAAGGCCACCAGCTGATGCCCACGCCTGAGGTGCAGGGGCCCAGGGACGCGGGAGGCTGTGCCTCTGAGAGCCGTGATGTATCAGTCAAATCAGCCCTTGGGAGAAGGTTCAATAAACGTTTACGGAGCCGCTCTTTGCAGACAAGGTGCTAGTCTGCAGCAGAGAATGAGGTTGATGTGGTCTGACTCATGAGCTTAGGTTGAAATCCACGGGAGACATGGCCGAGCAGCTGTGGGTGGGGTGGACCTCATCCCAGCCCCACCACGGCTCTCCACAGGGGGCCCTCGGCCCTCGGAAGTGAGGAACTCAGGTGCACGCCTCATGGCCCCGTGATGTGGTTACTGCCATCCTCAGCTTACACGTGGAGAACCAGAGCTCAGGATCTCGAGGGACCCACAGCAGCCTCCCAGCCACACAGGGTAGGGGCAGGATTTGACTCTGTGCCCAGAGTGAAACCCAAACTCTCTCCACAATGCAAGGCTAAACACAGTCACAGAGCTGGGGAGGGGACCCAGCCTCTGCCACAGGAGCACAGCCGTGGTCCTTTCTCCTCCAGGACACTGTCCTTTCTCTCTGTACAGAATACTCAGGCACACGCATCTCCTCTCTCTTTATAAAAGGCTGATTCCAACCACAACATGAGAAGACGGAGGCGTACAGTCCAGTCCCATAGCGAGCGCTTTTGTCCACAAAGCTGGCCCTGTCCTCACCCTTGGGCACTGGAATTGCAGGGCTGCAGCTGAGGGTTCAGAGCCCCTAAAAATCCACCCCAGCCACCCCCGACACTTGACATTCCACCATTCCTCTGCTGGGAAAAGGCCAGGCGACAACTGTGATATTCACTCCCAGCGTCCTTTCTGAGTGAGCCCACCCAGACTTCAGCCACTGGAAGAGCTCCTGCACAGCCAAGGTAGTAAGGCGCGGCCGGGCCCTCAGGGGTGCATTCAAGAGAGGACGCGCTTAGACGGCCTCTAAGCTGGCTTCTGAGGCAGGAGAGCAGGAGGTGGTTACTTGGTGAGTCCTGGAGGATGCATGGGGGTGAAAGTGAGGGGAGGGAAGGAGCCGTTTGAGAAGAGGAATCAATGGTCCAACAAAGGCAAAGAGACAGGAAACAGCTTATCGTGTCTGGAAAACAGTCTCTCTGGGGTGTCAAGACTTAACTTAGATTCTGTTCTGGAAGGGATGGAAAAAACCGAAGGCATTGAAGCGATGCTGTGGCACTGTCGGATGTGCAGCTGAAGGGCCTCTCTGGCTTTGGTGTGGGGAGTAAACTCGCAGGGAATAAAACTGGAGGCGAGGGGAGGAGTCGGTGAGGAGGCTGTCACAGTCATCTAGACGGGGGTGGCCTTGCCCAGTGGAGGCAGCATGATGGAGACAAGTGGACAGATTCTGTAAATAGATCAGAGGTAAATGTGATGGAATTTAGTGAGGGGTTGTCATGCAGATGAGGGAGAAGGGAGAGTCCCAGGTTTCTGATTTGGGCAATTAAGTGGATGGGAACAGATGAGACTGGGAATTCGAGATAAAGAATGGGGACAATGAAAACATGAACTGGAATCCTGGTGAGCAATCTTGGGCACCCGGGGTGAGGGGTACGTTCATACATTCAGTCCTGCCCCCGCTTGGCAGGATTTCTCCCTTTCAATCCTCTGAATCAAAGCTGAATTTTGTCCCTTTGGGTACTGCCTTCTGGCATAGTTAAGACAGTCCTCAAGAGTCTCATAAATGCCCTTTTATTTTAGAAAACATCTGGTCCTTTTTGTGATTGGAATTTAGGAATACAGTTAATGCTGATTCTCCACCTCAGTAGGTGGGTAAGATTTATGTAAACCAGGTTGGGAAGAGATTGGGCTGGATGGTATTTGCTGGTTTGGGGGCCAGGGATCCAAGAATGTCTGAGTCTCACCCAGTCAACCCCCTCCTCATTCCCCCAACAAGATTCTCTAGGACGGTATCACCGTGAACCAGTGAAATCACTGACATTCAGCTGTTCTTGACCTACAATAATGGCAATTTGATGGAGCTCAACACACGAGCAAGAAGACCCTGCAGGGCTGTCTGGTAAGGGGTGGGTGGAGGACATCATGTGGTGCCCCCGCCAAAGCCAGGCTCCTCCTCTCCCTAAGCTCCTGGGGCCTCAGCCCTCTCTGTCCAGCCACGTGGTACAGACATGTTTGCAAAGAGAAGGGGCTGGTCAGGTGGCATTTAACACATTGGACATTTTTGTGGGAAAGAGGAGAGGAAGTTGTAGGGGGGAAAAGGGGCCTTTCCCCTTAGAATCATCCAATTATTGATGCCAGATGATGGGGAAGTCGATTTTGGTAACTATTAGTGTGCTCACAACACAGATGCTGAAAGAACCTTAATCTAGAATGAGGTCTCCTGACTGATCAGGCAGGGCTGTGTGTGCACACACACGCACACGCACACGCACACACACACAAATGCCATTGAGTGAGACCTTGATAACAAACACCCCTGGTGTAGAAGCCCTCATTGTAGGTTAGCTCCACCTGTCTGAGTTTGTATGCATCCATTAAGAAGCAGATACTAAGATGGGATTTGATGTGCAAGACACTTACTGGGGGAAACATTTGTGAAGAAACAAGGAGGGAGACTAGAGAAGATGAATGCAGGTAGACTCTTCAGCTCGTTTGCAGACTTGACACTTGTGAAGAGAAAGGGGGGGAGTGGGAGGCTTGGATGACTTGATGCAAATGCGGTGGTGGATCCAGGAGGGGAACCTGCTGTGATTCAGCCATGCCCCTTGCAACAGGAGAAGCACATTTTTATGGCCACCTTTCCATGTACCCTGAAAAGGTTCCACTGACTGTCACAGGATATAAATCACTGTGTTGAAGGAAAGTAATCCAGCTGGATAAAATCTGTTGATGCTTCTTAATGTGGAGAGGGACTGAGCATATTTGCAGCCTGTAAAAACTAATTTTTTGAAGTGAATTTGAGACACTGCATAAACCTCCTTCCATGATGCCCACAATCAACAAAAGCTGTAGCTTCCCCAAGATTCTTCCCACCAGGTAGACTGACTACTGTCTTTGTCTTTTTCCTGCTGACCGCAGGAAAATTAGTAAGGAAGGAGATAGGAGAAGTGATCCTGATTAATCATGAAAGCAGACTAGGGCATGTAGGCAGACCTGGATTCAAATACTGATCCAGCCCCTCCTCCTCACTTGCTGTCCACACTTGGACACTATCTAAACTTCCCTGAGCTACGCTGAAAAAACGGCATTTCTAGTGCTCACTTTACCAGGCATGAGAATTATGTGAGGGGACTTACAGACACTGCCTAGCAATGTGCCTGGTGAGTCATGGGCTCTGCATAATGCACTAGCCTCCCCCATTCTCCAGTTCTCCTTTCCTCTGTATCCCATCCTCCCCAGGACAGATGAAATCCAATAAATTAAGAGATGTTTATGATTTAATGGGTGATAAAGTATCAATTAAACATATAGGCTGGTGTGGTTACATACCCCACCATAAATTGTATCTTGAACACCTCTGGGCACTGAGTATAATCTTGGCTGGGAGCAGTCGCTTTCAGCACCACGGACAGCAACCCAGGCGCTGAGGGAAGCTGTGGGTGCTGGGGGCAGGGCTGACGGCACCATCTCCGCACATTATGTATCTCTTTCTTGGGGTCACTCGACAAGATCTTTCCTCTGTCTCCTGCATCATCAGATTCTCTACTGAATCATAAAATTCTTCTGTAAGTATCTTTCATATATACGAAATGTGTGTCTATGTGATATACATGTAAATGTATTTCATATGTGTGTGCATGTGAGTGTGTACACATGTTCACTGGCCCTACATTCCTATAAACTGACTGTCCTTTCCTATCCTCTCATTTATAGTGGTCCCCTTCAACACATTTTCTCCACTTATTTCCGCTTTTTCTCCTTCCCGCATCGCCTGTAAGACCCCAGTTTATTCCCACCATGTGAGCAAGATGGCACTTGGAATATCTTCATGATACTAAACCCAGTGGCCACTGCTCGCATCTCAGTTCGCTCAGCCTGCTGATGCACTCTGTGGTGACCCTTCCCGCCTTTCCGCAGCACCCTCCCTCTCCACTTCACTTCTGGAACACCACATAGTCCACTCTCCTCCTACCTCACTGGTCACTCTTTCTGTGTCCTTTGCTGGTTTTCCCAGTGAAGGAAGTTCTACGTGATCTGCAATGCCCACCCCACACACAATATTTCCAACATTGCATCTCATCACCCTTTCCATTACCCGCTCCTCTCCAGCCTCACTCCCACCTCCTCAAGCTCACAGCCCAGGGTGATGAACCCAATATGGGTCCAAGTCCCAATAGAAAAGTGCTTATGTTTCATGGACCCTGAACCCCACAGTGCATGGCTCTTTTTGGCCTGGATGAGCCTCTGGGGCAACCTGAGTCAGTCAACCACAAGCAACAGGGATGGCACTTGGAGGAGGGAGGGAGGAAAATTGAAGGCGAGGCTAGTTTTGCCTCCACAGTTAGGGTTTTCATTCAGCCTGGAAGCAGGGTCTTCTGCTCAGCATGGAAACGGTGTGTGGAACCAGAGTGGCCTCCAGCTGACGCCATTTCTCCATTCCTTTTCAGAGTGGAATCATGGGAGGGGGCGGGGAGCACGTTATCCCCCTCCCTCGGATTCCCGAAAGTGCAAGCACTCGGCGCCCTGGTTTCCAAGCTCCAAGTGCCCATTCACGGCCGCTGGGCTGTCGTTCATGAAGTCATTACACCGACGCCACCGTTCTCAGAAAGGAGGTTGCTGCCAGGGACTCCTGCTGGTCACTGAGTGCCTGGAAAGCTCTAATTTAATTATCAACTGAACAATAACGTGATGTGTGTATTTGTTTTGTCAGTGTATGTGGACACACACACATTCCTTCTAAGTGGTCATAAATAATGAATAAATCAATACCCTCACATGCCGTAATTCAGACCTTGAAATGCAATCAGGTCTCAGGACCTGCAGCTGCGTCTGAAATGAATGAGAGGACACAGAGGCCATGGCGGCGGCACTCAGCTTCCTATTTAGTCTTCCCTCCACCTTCCAAAGCCCCACCGCAGACACGTGTCCCGTCACCATTAACTGTGAGCAGGATATTTATGAGTTTGGTTGGCTGTTAACAACATGGCCCTGCAGCAATTAATATTTATATTTGCAGTACCCAGTGCTGATAATGGACAGCTAACAGGCTCCGGTAATTGGCCCTCCACCCCCACCCTCTTACTGGATCTTTCCTGACCATTGGAGGCATCTTTCCCAGGGAATCTTATAATGGGCTTTTCATGTGTTGGTGATTTTAATTACCTTTTTATTGCTATGCAAATCACCCTTCGTTTAATCTGCCAACGGAAAGGAGGGGCCGAGGTAACCAGAGAAAGTGGAGACAGAAGACTGGGGAGGCGGAGGCTGCTACACAGGTCAGGACTGAGTGCTGGGGTGTGTGGGGAGCACAGTCTAGTCCAAGAGGAAGTAAGGAGGGCCACCGCCCCCGTATCAATGGTGCAGGGCATGGCCTTTGGGAGCCCCGGGGAGAACCTGCAGGCCAGGCAGAGCAGAGCTCACTGGCACCTTGGGAAGCCACTGAATTAAGGTTTCCCTCACGTGGATTCACTGAGTACATTGCAGACAGTACAGTTCATGTTTGTCCAGACTTGGGACAGAAAGGAGGATGGGAAGACCACCTCCCCTGTACCGTCCCTCCCCGACAGGCCATGGCCTCTAGGGTGACGGTGGAAGATGGAGGGGCTACGGCTGGCTGGCTCAGCCTGACTCGGCTTGACTCGACCCGGCCTACTGCTTCCAGTGTGATGCAACTGTCAGGTTCAGAGCTGGGGACAGCAGGTCCTCATTCTGGCCAACATTTCTCCATCACAGGTCCTATCCCTTCCATCACACACAGTGTCCCTGGACTGCTGATGCAGCAGGTGTGTTCTTCTGACCACTCGGTGTGGCTGGGAGAGCTGGCCTGGTCCTCAGGTGTGCCTCTTCATGCAGGAGAGAGAAACCCCCACAGAGATGAGATCCAGTGGGGCAGGTGGAGGAGGCTGCCCCGCCCCCATGGCTATGGTCTGTGGTTGCTGGAAGCCTTCAGCCATGGGTAAATCTGGGAGATTTTAAAGTGAGGAAGCCGCAGATAAAATAGAAGCCAAAGGAGACCACTGAGGGCCAGGCAGCCCCTGGGCCCGAGTGCTGGACAGCGCCGGTACCACTCCTGCAGCCAGTGTCTCGGGTCCTCCCTCCAGACTCCCTGCTGCCCCCTGGCTGTGAACCTCAAGCAGGACAGCTCACAGCGCCGCACCTCTGTGCTGTCACCTCCAAAATGTCAGAGGGGTTAACGGAGCCAAGTTTTTTTGTTACACAGACAATGTTCTAATGAAAGGTCACACGATCATTTTAAAGCGTATTAAGAAGACAGCAATGACATCAAATGTGTGACTTCAGAGATGTTATGTAGTAATGTGGTATCTTCTGACACTTAATTTAAATACAAATTATGAATCAGTTTAAGCAAAAATAAGGTGATAGATACGGCAAGCTCACTGAGATGACCTGAGGTGAAAACTTGTGAAATGCTGAGACGTCGACTGGGAACAAGTCCCGCGCAGGCACCTGGGCTCTCATGTCTGCGAGTGTGCGCTCGCCCGCCTGCACCCTCACACGCCCTGTGGGCCGGCCTCGGCTCTCAACTCGAGGAGCTGACGACACCCGCCTGTCGGCCCGCGCAGCCCGGCCCCGCGCGCTCCCTCCCACGCTCTACACACAGAGAGGAGCTAACGAGGCGCACAGTGTGCACGCGCACGCACACACGCCCTCGCCCCACCTGTAAATCAATTAACGCCTCCAAGTGGGTAAACTGTGAGGAAACATCAGTAACCCCCCTAAGTGTCCCATCCGGGTCCCTCGATGGCTCATTAGGTTATACAAGGTGTGGGTAATGGCCCGGAAAAAAACACACCACTTTCCCGTGACGCCTAATTTCCTCTCCTCACTCTTTAGCTTCCCTTAAAGGCAAAGAGAAAGACTGGCGGTTCCATGACCACATGTGTGCACACGTGTGCCTGTGGGTGAACTCATACTGGGAGTCAAGGTCCCCACGTCATGCTTGTGGAGGGGCTTCTATCACTTGGGAAAGAAGCCAAAGGGGGCAGCCGCCCCTGAAGAAAATGGCTGGTGTTTGAGGAAACCCACCCAGTCTGCTTTAGTTTCCGTCATCCAGCGGGGATGCGGGCAGCAAAGGGGCGGGGCCGGTCGGGAGAGAGGCAGCAAAGGCCCAGAGCGCCTGCGGGGAGGATGGGGCTGCCCAGGGGTCTGGCCTCTTGGCAAGTCCCAGCTCGGGTGACAGCTGGAGCCTCTATCCCAGGTGTGGAAGGATGGGACTCTGGGCAGCTTCCGTGGGCACGAGTTTTCCCTTCCATTGAAAGCTTTCATGCTAGTGTCTCCATCGTGGAGCTGCGAGAGGCGGCCAAGCCGCCCCGAGAGCAGGCGAGGTTCCAGGGACGCGAGACTCGGAGCAGATGCCTGATGCTTGGCCACTAGTGCTGCTGGGGCTGCCGTCCTCCTCACGCCAGATCAGGAAGGGCCTCCATGGCACAGGCTGGTGTCCTCTGCCTCTACGGCTGTCACTGACCACTTACACACACCAGAGGCCACATGAGCCATCCCCCACGCTTATGTCACTAGGGCCCCAGGTTCAGAGGCCCAGTCCCTGACACATGGTAGGTTTTTTTAAAATAACATTGAATAAAGAAAGACAGGACTCAAGAGGGAGGGTATAGCTCAGTGGTAGAGTGCATGCTTAGCCTGCATGAGATCCTCTGTTTGATCCCCAGTACCACCATTAATAAATGAATGAATGAATAATAAACCTGACTACCCCCCTCAAAACAGAAAGGAAGAAAGGAAGAAAGGAAGAAAGGAAGAAAGGAAGAAAGGAAGAAAGGAAGAAAGAAAGAAAGAAAGAAAGAAAGAAAGAAAGAAAGAAAGAAAGAAAGAAAGAAAGAAAGAAAGACAGGACTCAAGAAGGATTAGCACACCCATCTGACAGGTGGGTAAGAGGAGGCCGCAGTCCACCAGGTAGGCTTGGGTCCACCGGGTAACTTGCCGATTGCCCAGCACGCCAGGGGTTCAGGGGGATTCAGTCCCAGTCTGACCAGCCCCACTCAGCTCCACTCTTCCACTGGTGGCCCAGCGCCCTTCTTCTCTGGGAAACCCGAGGTGGGCTTGGACCCTAAGCCCGCAGGTGCATATGGAGGATGGAGGAGCCTACAGGACTTCTCCAGGGACTGGGAGGTGGTCGCCTTGCCGACTGATGGAGGAGGCTGGGCAGGAACGGGGGGCATGGTTGGCTGCATCCCTGCCAGGATTACCCTGGAACCAGCCCCTCCTCAACTGGCCCAGTTGCCAAGAGTGGGTGTGGGCCGGGCTGGACCAGGCCTGGGGGCTGCATTAGTGTCTGCAAACTTCTCAGGAGCAGAGTGGGTGGGCCCGCCAGGGGGCCCGTCTATTTCAGTTAAAAGCCAGGAGACCATCCAGCTGGCGTGTGCGTGGGGTGCACGTGTGTGAGCACACGCACACAGGGTGCAGGAGCAGGCAGGCTCCTCGCCGGGAGCCTCAGGGTAGGCGGGGCTACAGGGACCATGGGAGGAGGGGGCAGGGCACGGAGGAGAGGGACATGCGTGCCGAGGGCAGACTGGCTCCGGCGGAGGCAGGGGAAAGGCATTCTCTCACCGCAACGCTCTGTTCCAGGGCCCCGTAGGGCTTCTGCCCTCGAGGCCTCCTGCTGCCCACGGAGGAGGGTCCGTGTGGTCCGTTGTGGGTGAGGCAGCCCCTCTCTGGGACACCCCGTCACCTTGCCTGACCTGCACGCCTCCATTCCTCCTCCACAGACCAGAAAGTGACTCTTGACTGTAGACCTGTCTCCAAAACACGGACACAGGAGCGGTAACAGGCAGGGCCTGGAAGAGTCTAGACAAGGAGGTAAGAGGCTCAGAGGTGCGTTGCTCACTGCAAGGCCGGGGAACAACACTCGTGTCTCCAAGCCCCTGCCGCTCGCCTAACATCTCGGTGATGCCTCCATCCCAGGAACCGGGGACTGAGGGGGAGACAGAGCTGTGTGTCGGGGCGGGGGAGGGGGACGCAGACAGCGAGCAGAGGATAACAAGGAGCACTGAGGGGGGCAGTCTCTTCCAAGAGCAACAACAAAGATTCCACCCTGTCCCTGCGGGGCTGTTGGGAGGGTCACAGGAGACAACGGATGAGAAGGCGCTTTTGGGGAAGGACGAAGTGCCCGGAATTCCAAGCTGCTATTACTAGTGCTGATAACAGTAAGCACAGGCAAGCCTGTCAGACGGGGACGGTGGCGACGGGGGCACTGGGAGGCCGTCTGGTTTGCAGAGCGTAGCATCAGCAGCTCGGAGGCCGCCGAGTCCACTTCCCAGTGAACGCGCACGCCCCTTCTGAGCCCCCGACAGCCTGTCATGCAGGCATTGCTCGACTCCGGCGGGGAGGGGGACTTACCTGCTCCTGGTTGTCGCACTGTCACATTGTCAGGCAGCCCGGATGGTGGGGGAGCCTCCCCATGACTCAGACACCCATTTGTCACTAGTTCTCTTTTCCGGAAACTCCTGCTTCTGCGACCGAGTCCTGGCGTCCATGCTCATCACCCCCAGGGCTGGGGCAGGTTTTCCTAAATTGGGCCAGGAGGGGCTGCCGGGAACGGGTCCCTGAGAGCAACCCAAGTCCGAGGGAGGGGTCTTGAGAATCCCAGAAGGGCAGACACTTAGGGTACACTAGACTGAATAGTGTCCTGCAAAAATTCATGCCCACCCGAACTTCAGATTGTGACCTGATTTGGAAATAGGGTTTTTGCAAAATTTCAGGCACCTTTGAGGTGAGGGAATATTTGGGGTCAGAGGAGCCTTTCCAGCCACCACATCCTGCCCCTCCACCAAGGTGGGCACACACACTTCAACTAACGTAATGAGTCTCTGGGCAGTGGGGCTGAGTTGCAGGAAGCTGGAGGGAAAGCCGTGAGCCTTGGTGGAGCCCCGAGGGCCAGAGCAGCTGGGAGGTGGGCACCGCTGAGGGCGCAGGTGCAGGTGGGACATGGCACTGAAGGACCAGGGCCGCCAGCCTTGTGCTGCAGTTAGGCCGAGCCTGACGGGGGACCGAGGCAGGCAGAGCAGAATTTCCAGCAGGTGATGCCACCTCCGGGGGCCTGAGAGGAGCCCTGCAGCCCCTGAGGGGAGAGGGCGGGCCCGGGACTCAGGCACACGCCATGCACACCAGCAGGCCAGGGGAGAGTCTGCGGCTGGGACGTCAGGCCAGGCTTCACTCAGGGGGAGCGGGCAGCAGGGTCCAAACACCCTGGACTTAGAGAAGCAAGATGAAGTGTGAGAGGGGTCAGGACAGGATGTCACAAGGCGGGTGGCTCCCAGAGGCACCTGGCTGGCAGCGCCAGGGGGAGGCAGCAGGTCACGTCACCCGGCCAGGAATGCAGGCAGCTGGGTCCTGCTGCAGGCTCTGGGAGCTTTCGTGGCTGTGACGGAAGCCCTGGTGTTTAACCCCTCTGCCCCGGCGTCCTGGTTAGCACAATGAGAGTTGTCACATCCCTTCAGTGTAACGCTGTCTCGTGAGCGTGTGTATTGCTCACACGTCCCGTGAGTGTGCGTACTGGGTGTCTTGCACTGAACTCGGCCGAAGCAGGGCTCAGGGATAGAATGATGGTGAGCTATCTGTCACCTGTCTGAGGAAGCAGTGACAAGAGCAAACAGAAGCTGGGTACCAACAGTGTAGACAGGGGCCAGATCAGAGACAGCACTGTGGACCAGGAGCCGGGGTGCTGGAGGGGAAGTGTGGACTGGTCCAGTGTAACAGCGGAGGTCAACTGAGGGGCGAGGATGGAGCCAGGCTGATGGCCAGATGGGTCCAACAGCTCTGTTGTGGCCTCTCCCAGGCTTGTCCCAAGACAGGGGCATCGAGGGGTGTCTGGCTCCCCCTACCCATCACTCAGCTCCCCGACAGAGCCAGGGCCAGGGTCCAGGAGGCTCCGGGGCAGGCTTCCTGCTGGGGGCCCTCTCCTCTGGACCCCTCATCTCCCCATCTGGCTGCCTGCAGTGGCCCCCGGGGGCTGCTGGCTGGAGCTGGTCACTAGCAGTTGTCTTCCTTGGACAGACAGCAGGCTCAGTCGCTTCCCAGGAAGTCCCCACGTCTCTTCCTCATTAACCACCCACTCACTGATTCACAAAAACAGCCGATGGCAAGACAAACAAAGAACACCAAGGGGCAGCTCCTCGGTCTGGGACGTCACAGCTGAGAGGCGCTTTGAGAGGCCATCAGGTTTACCCACCCCCCAAGCTCAGACATGTCTCTGCAGACCTGAGTGTTGGGATGGCAAGAGGGGTTGGAGGGCGTTCGGGGCAGTGTTTGTCCAGTTCTCGAGCTCTTTGGAGTCTGCTGATGATGGGTTGAACACTCCAAGGCTCTGGGGAGCTCAGTCCCTTGCAAAGCAGCCTTTTCATTGTGAATGGTGGTGACAGCCAGAGACTCGCTCCTGCTGAGCTGTGCGGCTTCCCTGTAACTTCACCTCATCAGTTCTGCTTGTGGCTTTGGTGACCCCACAGAGTGCGCTGGCTTCATCTGCCCATCAAACGCTCTCAGAAATTTTAATACTTCTTTGGAAACTAAAGCCTTTCAGAGCTTTAGTCTAATCAATGGAAGGCGTGCACTTCAGCAGCCCTGAAACAGGGCGCATCTTACAATAAAACAGTGTCCTGCAATGTGATTGGCAGTCTTTTTCTCTTCAGTAAAGCTGGAAAAAAAAACGTGCATCTTGAAATCTGCAGCATCTCAGATTAGGTGACCTCTAAGTCACAACTGCACACAACACGGAAAAGCACACCCCTTAGTTGGAAGGAAGCTGTGCCCAAGGCCACGTGGCTCGGAAGTCAGGGTCTCAGTGCTTGAGCCCCAGCCCACTGGACTGAGGAGTGTTTCCTCCTCAGTCGAGAGCTGCTCCCTGTGTGTGTGGCCAGGCCAGCTGGGTGGGATAAAGGCACTGACCTGGCCCCTGCCCCTTGTCCGTGGCAAAGCGCCCCATATGCCAGCCTGCCTGCTCTGTCCTCAGCCCCGTGCCTACGTGGGGTGGGCCCTGGGCCAGGCTGGTAGTGAGCCCTGCCCTCAGTAGAGGCAGAGAGGCCAGGCCGAGGGCGGGGAGACGTGCGTCCAGGCTCTCTCTGCGCTCCTGTCAGCCCTAATTTGTCCTTGTCAGACCCTCCTGAGTAAGAGTGAATTTGGGAGCAATCATTCCCGTGTTTATTCATCACCAAGCCATGGGCTCGTTTGGTCGGTGCCGGCCCCTCCCCGCAGCTGCAGAAGGGTGTGGCCGGGCACCCTGGTAACCTGGGGAGCCCGTTCAGGGTCAGGTGTCCCCTGGACCATATCATAGCCCCCTTGGAGTGTGACCTTGGGTGGGACTTCCAACCCGACTTGACAAAGACAGTGCCCACCCCCAGAGATCCTAAGGACCTGGTGGAGCTCTGGGCCAAATCCTCCTCTCCCCCAAAAACGTCCCCCTTTGACAGTGGGCGGCCTGTGGGTAAACGGCTTGGCCTTCCTCAGCTCTGTCTATACTTCTGGCCAGTGCAGGTGGGCACACATGTCTTGTCCCACTGCCTGGGTTGTGGTATGGCCCAAATCTCAGGCCTCTGTGAAGGCTTTTGTGCCGAATGGGATGGGAACCAGAGGTCCCAAGAGACTTGTGACTTGTACAAGGTCACAGCTCAAGGTCAAGCCAAAATGCCTCCTCGTGGCAGATGCTGAATGAATCAGTCTCTGGATTTGAGGGAGCTAGCCTCCCCCCGCATTTTTACCCAGCGAAGGGTTTCTCCTGAAGGGGTGGGTTGGGGTGGAGGTTGCCGCAGCTGCAGCGGGGCACAGTGCATGCCGCTGTGAGCTGGTACCCGTGGCTGTGTGCACTGGGCCAGCATGCACCACAGGTGGGCGAAACAGGGAGTGGCCTCCAGAATCCTGGCCACCTGGTCCTAACTCCCGCTTTTGGCAAGTCAATGGAATGTTCTGAGCCAGTTCCCAAGTCTAGTTCAAAGGGCGGGGGAGGATGGAATGGTCCCACCCTGTGCCTGCTTCTAGGGAACAGGACTGAAGGGCCCAAGAGTCATGTCTGATGACCTTCATCTCAGGCACTCTGTGTGTGATGCAGGAGCAAAGTGACGTTCCTTTTAGTTCTGTTTTCTCTAAAATAAAGGAGCAGAAAATAGGCATAAGACGTTAGGAACATCTGCTCATCGAAGAGGTTTTGAGATGAGATGAGACAGTGGAAGAACTTTTAAAGAGCACGCATGTTTGAGAGAGAGACGGGAAATGTGCAGAAGAGGGCGAGAAGTACCATGGTAAAGGCGAGCCAAGAAGGGTCAGATGGCACAGGCTGGCGTTAGAGCATGTGTGCTTAAGAACGCTTTCCAGGGAGGAGGGGAAAACTCTTGAATTTCAAAGCATGGGCAGTAATTTATCAAAGTTGGAGGAAGGAGGAAACATCGGAGCAATGGCATCAAAAGCGGAGAGCACAGGACGCAGAGTCCAGAGGAACGAGAGCCCATAGTGGGGACATGAGATTGTCCAGGGAAGTGGAAGGCATGTGGGCTTCACAGGGGAAAGGATGCTGGCGTGGTCAAAAGGAAACAGCCAGCAGGCAGTTGGCTCTGAGCTGGGGTGGGCAAAGCTCGAAGGAGAGGCAGATAAGAATCCTTAACAAGCAAACAATTGATTTCATGGGTAAAATGATGCAAAAATAATGAACAGAGAGAGAATCAAGGAAAAGGAAGGCAGGAGAGGTGAGGAGAAGAGGGGACCCGGGGTTACTTGTGCGGGACAGCTCTCCTGTACACTGTGCCCAAACCTGCCTGGCTGGGTGCCACGCTCCAGTGCCAGCTTCACCCTGAGGGTCATAAGATGCATGTCTTTCCTCTGGCAGGGAATTGAGTTCCCAAGGTTGGAAGACAATGACCAAATCCCCATGACTTCCTTCATGCTGACCATCCATAATTCATGCTGACATCCATAGTCCATGTTGACTGGTTGACTCACAGGTCGACTGTCCATAGTCCGGAGCTATTGACTACTGATAGTGGAGAGCCTAGCTTGCTGAGATCACCCTCATCCCGGCGGCCTTCCGCCGCTGGTCAGGAACGTGGAAGGCCACGCCCGGCCTCTCTGCTAATGCCCAGGGCTGTGGGGCGGGGCTGTGACTGGAACCCGCCACAAGTGGCAGGCAGTGTCCTCTCTATCCTTTCCAAATGGGCGGGCCCTGGGGAGCTGCCTGGGCCGCAGGGCGGGCACAAATATCGAGGCTGGTTGGGGACCTCGCCTAACTGTGCAAGCTGACACAGTGAAGGGAAAGCGGCACCCACCAGGCTCAGTACCAAACCCCGCTTCCACTACGCTGATTCCCCTTTCCAACCAGGGGAGGAATGGGGCCCTTCCTGGTCTGACTACGTGAATTTCATGCTGTCGTGAGCAGAGAGGCAGAAAGGGGGTCCTGTGGGCTAGTGATGGGCTCAAGTCACTACTCATGAATCAATAGCCCTGCCTAGTTCAGGGTGGCCAGCCCACACCCTCACCCCCTCCCGCAGCTCGCCTGACCCAGTCACCTGCCCCTCCTTTGGGCGCAGAGCCCAGTGCCAGCCCTTCTGCCCCCAGGCACCTCCTCTCCACTCTGAGCAGCCAGAGTCGTGCTGCACGGAGAACGTCCGGGAAGCAATCTCTTTAGAGCACATTGCAGGAGGGGGTGTCCCAGCTGCCCAGCCCCCATCTCCCTCACGCCACCAGTCTGGAACCTCCACCGGGGGAGCATGATACACAGAGGTACTGGGTCCCCCTGCAGACGAACTGATCTCCTGGAGCAATGGATTAATGGCTCCTGTCAGACCAGCCCACATGGCGGGGGTGGGAGGGTGCTGATAACAGAGTCCTGGGACTCCCTGTACTCCGCTGTAGACCAGGAGGGACGGAGAGGACCGGGTGCTCGCAGTTGGTTTAGGGAGAGCCCAGACTGGGTGCAGATGAGATCTAAGTGCAGGTCCTGGAGGAGGTGGATTTCCCATTAGGTGCCAGGATAAGGGTCCAGTAAGCCTCTCAGAGCCATTGCAGACACACGCGCAGCACGTCTGCCCTCAGGAGCGCGCGAGGTGGCTGGGAAGGAGCTGGGCGGCCGGCTGTGGAGGCACGTGCGGCCTGTTGTCTGGGGCTGTGTCTCCCAGAGGCAGGAGCACAGGGCACACAGGCTGTTTTCTCCAGTCTTCTTTCCACTCCCGCTTGTCGTCCCCGGGGAAGGAGTGGCTGATGGAGGGAGAGGCCCCGTCCGGCTGCCCTGAGCCTCAGGCCGGGGCACCTCCGTGCCAGGGGCTTCCTGTCCGTGACCTCAGGCGCCCACAGCCAGCCTGGAAAGGGGGCTCATCCCATTTTCAGCAGGAGTCTGAGGCCCAAGAAGGTAGGGTGACCGGAGTCCAGGACCCCGTTAGGGAACAAGAGGGTCGCTGGTAGGTGCCGGTGTGAGGTCACACCTGGCTTGGTCAGCTGGGGTTGGGAGGAGGTTGGCTCTGCATGTCTGGGCACCGAGGAAGCCAGAACCCCACTACCCACAGCCCACACCCAAACCCGACCTCGCGGAGCCCCTGGCCTCCCCTGCTGCCAGCACCGAATCCGTGAGCTTCCCTCCCTCTGATTCCAGCCCTCTCCCCACTGACGTGGGCGGTAACCCAGTGGCCCCAGCGCCACGCCTGACACAAGGCCCGCCAAGTTCGGGAAGAGCGCCCAGAGGAACAGCGACCACGCGGTGCGATGGAGGCCCACCTGGCGCTCCCGGTGTCTATCATTTTGCAGCCTATAAATGTACCAGAGCAACACCTTGTAAACCTTAAACATGCACGATGTTACGTGTCAATCACATCTCAATAAAAGTGGGGGGAGTGTGTGCAGAATGTAACTCAACGACATCACTTGCTGCGCTGACTTGTGGGGATGAATAAACGCCTGTCTCACTCAGCGGCCAAGAGTCCCTTGGCTGAGACCGCAGCCTAATCGTCCTCTGTCCTGAGAATACCTCCGGAGCCAGGGACAAAGGGATCTCCAGGCTGGAAGGGTCTGGAAGTCAGACCACATCTTTATCGATGGCAGGGACCATGTGCCAGGGACACCGTGCTCAGTGCATGAGAACAAAACTCATCAGGAGATCAGGAGAAAAGGGCAGAGACCCAAGCTTGGCACTTCTCTAGACCCTGCCTGCCACTTCCCTCTGACACCCCCACCCTCGGTCCTGTCTCTTCCCACATCCCCGGCCCACGAGCCAGGCTCACTGCACAGGTGTGCTGCCTGTCCCTTCAGGCTTCAAGGCCATGGCTTCTGCTGTTCTGCCCTCTGGGAACACCATCTCCAGCCATCAACACTAGATTCGCTGCCCCAGTTCAGGCTGATTCCTGCCTCCTCCATGAAGCCTCCCCTGATAACCTCTCCCACCTCGAGATCCCTAGCATTGTGTCTCTCTCCTGCAGGGCCCTTTTTTGGACCCATCTGGTCAGTTCAGCTAGAAACCACAGCCCTGGTGACAGAGGCCATGTCTTATGAGTGTTCCCTTCCCCACAGGACTCAGGAACGCTTTGCAGAAGGAGCAGACCAACGCACCAAGACCCAGTCCAGACTGCCTGTCCAGCTTCCGGCCACGTGGCCCTCCCACTCACTCTCCCAGCTCACTGAAAGCCAAACACGGTTTTTGGCTGGCCTTGCAGAGGAGACATTCAAAAGCCCAGGCTGCCGTATGAAATCTCCTCCTGGCTCCTCCTCTGTGATTTTCAGGCTAAAAATAAAATCCCCGGGGACCCCGGTCGCTGCCATTGTTGCTGCTACTGAAACGTGACGAGCGCCTGATCAAAATTATTATGCCTTGTTGACAGGGGAGGGGACCCAGTGCTTATCTCCCAGCGCCTTTAAAAATAGAGCCTCTTCCCTTTGTGCCAGGGCAAAGCAATAATTTAGATAATTGAAACTCTGAAATGAGTTGGAGACGAATCACTGTGGCTTTGGGCTCTTTTATGATACTTTTTCTTTGTATAAAAAAGAATGGAATCAGAAGAAGAATGTTTCGCTCACACAAAGACCCTGAGCGGGACGGATGCAGCCGGTGTGGAAGCGGCTGCTCGGAGACCTTGACGGAACGACTGGGGATTTCCGTCCTCCCGCACTTGCACGGGAGCAGCAGCCACCATGACGCTTCCACGAGCTTCAGCCTCCTTTCTCTCTGTGGATGGAGGGTGCAGCTCGGGGAAGTGGGCGGAGTCCCAGGAGGGTGGAGCTTGGGGTGAGTGGTCCCCACTGAGCCCTTTGCTCTTGCCTTGGGGTGGTTTGTAACCCAGGACTGCAAAATGCCAGGGCTGTGCCGGGGTTTAAATCCCACCTCAGTCATTTACCCTGGAAACGTTGGCTAGGCATCTCGAGTTAAGCTTCCTTGACTGTGAATTAGGAACCAGAGTAACACTGGGGAGGCATAGGGATTAAATTAGGTAATTCATAGAAGCGTCTGATTCAGAATAAGCAATCAATACATCTATCCATCCTTTATCCATCCACCCATCACCATCCACCATCCACCCATCACCATCCATCCATCCATCATCCATCCATCATCCATCCATCCATCCCTCCCTCTTTTCTTTCTTCATTCCTTCACCAGGACCAATGGCTCTGACTTAGACCACTTCGTACCAAGGATTGTGACAAACTTCGTTAGGACCGGGATTCAAGGCCAAGGCACCTAGTTCCCACCCGAGGCTTTTCCGCAGTCCTGACCTGAGGCAGAGGGCTCAGCACTGTGATCGTGTCTGAGGGGTCCTGACCGGCTGGGCTGTTTGTCGTCGTGCCTGTGGCAGATGCTCAGCACGGATTCCGGGGTCTCCTCTCCCCTGGGTGCGGAGGTGGCCTGCCCGCCCTGTCTTCCTGCGGGTGGGTGGAGCTGCATGACTGGCTATGGCCAGTGCGCCTTGTGCAGAGGGACAGGCCCCACATACAGAAGGGAGAGCACCTCTCCTGGTGCGGGACGCCCTCCCTCTTTGCCCGCAGCCAGAGCAGGCAGTATATTGGGGCTGGTGGCCATTCTGTCCACCGGGGTCCCCGAGGTGCCGGAGTGACCAAAGCACCCTGCTGACCCGCAAGGGCCTGAGAAATAAGCAGCGGTAGCCTTAGGCCACGGACACGCAGGGGGCGTCACATGGCTCGGCTCAGCCTGTCCCTACGGACGCAGCTTCCTGTCGGTGTGTCTTTTCACCCTCGCAGCGGTATCCTGGGGCTGCCCTGACAAAGCACGCAAACCGGGGGGCCTGAAACAACAGAAATGTCGTCTCTCACAGGTCTGGAGGCCAGAAGTCTGAAGCGAACGTGCTGACAGGATTGGTTCCCTCTGGAAGCTCTGAGGGAGAGTCTGCTCCCTGCCTCTCCTCCAGCCGCTGGTGGGTGCCAGCCGTCCTTGGCATCCCCTGGTTTGTAGCTGCATCGGTCCAACTCCCTCCTCTGTCTTCACATGGCTGTGTCCCCTCTGTGTGGATCTCTGTGTCTCTGCTCTTCTTATAAGGACCCCAACCTCTGGACCGAGGGCTGCCCCACTCCAGTTTCACCTCGTCTTAACCGATTACGTTGGCAAAGATCTTATTCCCAGATAAAGTCACATTTTGAGGTTCTGAGTGGGCATGGATTTGGGGGACATGATTCAACCCAGGATGTCATCTCACCTTGAGTTTAAGTCAGGGCAACCGATGTTCAAAGAAGTCTCACTCTGGGCTGGGACTGCAGCGACGTTTACTGAGGAGACGGGCCTGAGGAATTCCACAGCCGGTGGAACAGTGGAGAGGATGGGCTTGGACGAGTTCAGAGTCTGACGGCAGAGGCGGAAGAGCCCTCGGCTGGTCCCCACGTGGTGTAGAGGGTGCAGTGAGAGGGCGTGGGTGTGGGCGTCCTCCTGGCTGGCGCTGGTCCTCCTGGGCGGCCTGAGCACCTGTGCCTCGCCCGTCTCTGCCTCCAGCGCCCAGTTCAGGACTGGTCCCTGGCGGGGAGCCATCCTCCACTCACACGTGGTGCCCGTCTGCCTCCCGCCACCCTCACTGTGTGCAGAAACCATCTGTGAGTGATAACGGGCCAGGCTGGCATGGAGGCAGCCCAACTGGAAAGGCCCTCAGTCTGTTCGGTGAAGCTGGCCCAGGCCCCTGGCTCCCGTGTGCTCCGTGGCTCTCAACAGCACCCATGGGTCGTATCCATGGTGCCAAATCCCCCGGACATGCCTCAGCCCCACTGAGCGGGAAATTGCACAAACTTGCATCTTCCTCCGCTCCAACCTGACTTTCCAGGTGGCAGCTTCAAACTCCCCCACAGCGCTGGGTGGTCCGGGCAGAGGGCTCTCTTGCCCCCTCCTCCTGGTGGTCATCACAGTCTCCCTTCTCCCTGGGGCCACCTCCCCCTGGCATCCCAGAGGCGGGGTCGCTCCCTTCCCATCCGAGGTTAGAGACCGCCACTGATCCCAAAGCTGCCGGTGCAACACTGGGGCCCCCAGTCTGGGGGGCACGGACACACGGGGCGCTCAGAGGGCGCCGGGCAGAATGCTGGCATGGGGCATGGTCTGGGAAGTAACCCTGGCAGGGAAGGACAGGTCGAAGGGCCAGGCGAGGACGCTGCTTCTCCAGAGGTCGATGCTGGGGCCGCAGCAGGGAGAGGGGCTCGGCCGCTTTTGTCCTATTCATTGCTGATCACGGGCGGCTGTGTTGTCTACACAGCAGGCCGTCACGGTGTGTGGAGACACCCGGACACCACGTGGACCTCAGACGCACCCGAAGTTCTCGTGAAGGGGAGAAGGCGGCCAGTCCTGGACGTTCCAGAGGGAGGAATTAGGACGAAGGGATGGAGTGTCTGCCAGGGACGGGCTACGATGGCCGGCGATGAGCTCGCTGTCAGGAAGGCATCCAAGAAGAGCCAGGGAGACTCACACAGAACTTGGGCTTCCTGGATGGTTTCCTGTGCGCACCTGACCATTTAGGTGGATTCCCAGTAAGTGCAGCCGATGTTACCATGTCAGTCACTCGGGTAAGCGCAAAAGCCTGGGTTTCCACTTGCTCTCCTGGGGCCTCTGTTCCCTGCGAGGCCTCCACCGCCACAAACGCCAGCCTCCTCCCGTCCCCTGGGACAGCGAGAGGTGTGCCTGTGGCCACGTGGGAGGAGCTCTCTGTGAAGCTGTCGTCCTCCGGGTGCTCACGTCCCGGGACCCGCCTGGCTCCCAGGTCCCACTGGAGCCTGCACGCCGGGGGACGTTAGCATGCAGAACGGGGGCTTACAGGGCGTGCACGGCCCTGCCTTGGAAACAGGTTCTCCGAGGCGCTCCGGGAGCTGTGAGGCCGACGTCTGTCCCGGGTCCGCCTCCTCTGTCTGAGTGGGGGTGGGGAAGGGCGGGCTCTGCCGGCCCGCGGGCCCCACATGCCCTTCCCCGAAGGAGTGGATCGGAGGCAAGGCGAGCAGAGCCCTTGGGAGCACGTTCACTCTGCGCTTCCAGCCTTGGCCCTGGTGCGCGTCAGCTGTGTGATCTGAGCCAGCAGATTCACCTCTCTGAGCCTGTCCTCTAGGAGGTGGATGACACATAGCAACAGGAACCAGTCATAGCGTGAGCATTAATGAGGTTGTTCCCAGCTCAACAACCAAAGGTCATTACCCTGACGATGCCCGGGGACCTGCTCCAAATGCCCATGGCTCCCCAGTGCCCCCCAGCCTGGGACCCGGCCCCTTCTGCTTGGGGCCAGATGGCCCCCAGCTGCCCACGTGCATGCGTGGCCCGGCCACAGGGGCTCTGTGTGTGCACGGCCCCCTGCCGCTGCCCAAGCCCACTCACAGCAGCCAAAACCAATGACCACAAATGGGGGGTCTCACAACAGCAGGGGGTGCTGCCCCCCAGTTCTGGAGACCAGAACCTGAAGCCGGGCTGTGGCTGGGCTCCCTCTGAGGCTCCAGGAGGGTCCTTCCTGCCTCTGCCAGCTGCCGGGTCCCCAGGCGTCCCTGGTCCTGTGGCCGCCTCCCTCCCGCCCACCTCCATCGTTATGTGGCTTCCGTGCGTCTCAGTTTCCCTCTATCTTCTCTTCTGAGGATGTGCTGGTTGGATTTAGGGCCCAGCCTGATCCCGAAATTTCTCACCTCGAGACCCTGGACTTGATGACATCCACAGGGACCCTTTCCAAACGAGGCCACGCACACAGGCCCTGAGGCCGTCTGACCCACGCTGTCTGTGCTATGACTGCCCGTCAGTCCACGTCAGTCCCGAGTGGCCCAGAAACCAGACTGGGACGAGGCCTTGTGTGAGAGCTCGGGCCAGCAGTGACCCAGGGACAGGGCTGCGGGCCGCCCACAACTCAACTGCCCCCAGACACTCGGGAAATGACACGATGCGGGATCTGGTCCAGATGACATTCCCCGGGCTTCACGCCTCATCGATCCTCAAAGTTATTAGATTCTCGGAAATGGTCAGAGAATAAACTGCCCCCAAGAGGGTCCTTCTGAGGCAATGATGCTGGACATTCAAACAGTTGGGATGAAGCCTCGACCCTTTCCTTCAGGGGCTTTGGGAGCCACTGCTCTGAGCTGTCCCTCCACACCACCCCCCATCCTTGGCGCCCGCCGCCAGCCATCCCCTCGGCCTCCACCTCCACCTCCTCCCTGGCAGCAGACGAGTCCAGGGACACGTAGCGGGTCCGAGGTGCCCTGGGACCTCAGGCCAGTGTTCCTCCGCCTCCGTGGACCCCACATGCCCATCCAGGAGAGCAGAATGATTAGGAGCAATTTATGCCATGTGCCTCCTCATAGCAAACTCTGTCCAGCAGCAGGGACGATGCTTCAGAGTACAGTTTTGCAGAAGGTGGGGAGACATGCTTCAAGTGGGTCTTTCTTATTATATCCGTCCATAAAAGCCAGGACATAACATTAAATCACAGCCCTGGGAAAGAGGCATTTCAGAGAGGAGCTCGGATGATAAAAGACCAACACAGCGTGTTCTGCTGGTTTAACCCAACCCGGGATCACGTCATTAGCAGCGGTTTAATGTCCTGGATCTGGGGACACAACAAGAAGCCACGTTACGTCCTGTAACGTTCACTAGCAGGAGAGGGGCTCCATCATTCTGTTGGCTAAGGGCTTTATTTATTTTACATTGAAAGAAAAGGGTTTTGTTTTTTTTTTTTTTTGGTCAGATCTGCGCAGCCCTCACTGGGTACGTCCATCCTGGCAGGTGGCACAGCCACGCATGCAGTGACGTGCTGTCCAAGTGTGCAATGACACACTTCGCCCTCAGCCCTGGGTGGGGGGTGTTGGCCACATTGTTGATGAAAGAGAAACAAAACCATTCATTCACCCACTTCCATCCTTCACTCATTCAATGTTTGTGGGGGGCCACGTGGGTGTTTGGGAGCAGTGACGCTATCCAGGGACATGGCCTCAGCCCGCTCGGGGAACATGAACAGTGAACAGAACATCGGAGGACGGGGGTACAGCAGCCGCCGTGCTGATCACCAGCCTCCCGGGGACTTGGCGAGACCGCGTGGCGTCCACCCAAGGGGCGCCCACACGTGTGCACGAGCGGGCGGGTCTCTGCAGCCCGACGGTCACCACGACAGTCATCCCAGTGTCACCACGCTGTCACCATGGCCATCAGCAGCAACTGCAATGTCCAGCCCCCAGTGCCGAGCCTGGCCAGCCTGGAGGGTCCGCAGCGGTTTCTGCAGAAAAGTATGGGTCTCAGGCTTTGCGGGAAGGAGCTCAGGAAGGCAGGAGCCACGCTCTGGTGTGTGCAGGGCAGCGCCTGGGCGTGAGCACCCGAGGGACGCCAGGAACCCCGGCCCGCAGTCTCCCGTAGGGGGCCTGGGAGGGGGACTGAAGGCAGGGCCAGGGAGCCTCTAGACTTTTCTGGAAACTTCAGGGGTTTGTTTGTTTGTTTGTTTTAATGAAAGTATGGGGAATTGAACCCAGGACCCCGTGCATGCTAAGCATGAGCTCTACCACCGAGCTAAAGCCGCCCCTGGAAAGCACAGGGGTGCACAGCGAGCCCGTGCCAGGGTCAGCTGTGTGACCAAGAGCTGGTGACACTGAAAAGAGAGGGAAGGGCCAGGAGCGGGGCCTCAGCGACGTCCCACGACCACCTGCTCTACCGAGGGCGGCCTGACACCGTGTCTGATCCCAGCCACAGCCTGCAGGAGAGTCCCAGAGCCACTTACAGGAAGGGGCACCTGGCACAGACGTGTCAAGGACACTCCAAGGTCGCACGCCATGTAGGTGACAGAGCCACCCCACGGAGGTCCTTGTCCTCTGATGTGAGTCCTTCCTTCCACGCCGAGCTGTCATTGTCTCTCTCTCTCTGTCTCAGTGTCTCACACACACACACAGAGCAGTGACTTGGACCAAGCACAGAAACAGGAGGTTTTCATGATCTCAGTTCAGGGCTGATACAAACATGGAATGAACGGGTAGTCATCATGTGCCGTCCCTCAAATGCCAAACGTCTCTAGTGGGCTTTTGGCAGCTGCCGGCTGGCTGTCGCTTGGTGGCCGGGCACCATGCTGAGTGCCTGGAGTGTCACTCTTCTCGGTGGTTGATTAAGGAGTGTGATGATCTGGGTTAATGATGTAGCAATTGCCTGACTGATCGGAATCAGTTAGAAGATATTATAGGAGCTGACCCAATTTTTCCAACCGCCCTAACAGCAAACTGAGCTGCAAGATGGAAGGGGGAAGGGAGGGCCCTGGGGTTTGCTGAGCCCTGACTACGTGCTGGGCATCTCACACGCACTGTCCCCACTCATCCCCTAAGGTGGTGACAGCACAACACCAGCAGGGAGGACTTACGGAGCCTGCAGTGTGTACCGGGCCCCACGGGGTCACTTTGCAGGCGCCCATCAGCCCAGTGAGAAGGGGGCGTGTGCACCAGCTCCTAAGGGTCTGGGACTCATGGACGCAGAGACTTCTCAGCACCGGGCTGACAGTAAAGACGCGGTGGGAGGAGGGGTGGGGCAGACAGACAGGGCGTGGCAGGGCCATCGGGGCCCCGTCCACTGACCCCCGTTCCTTCACTGCGCCCCACGCTGCAGGGCACTCACTCCCCACAGCCACACCTGCATCTCCATTCTAGAACCTTCTCTCTTCTCAAACCCAGGAACCCCAAGGCGGTCTGGCTGAGCTGGGCTCTTTCCTATGTCTCATGACCTTGAAATATACGAAGAGAAGCGCAGACTCTCCTCTAGTGAAGTGGGGGTGCTGTCCCAGGCGGTCCCGATTTCAGGAGCAGTTCCCGGCTCTCATACGTCAGGCTGATGCGTGCACGTGTGAACTGGTATAAATGTCCTTCCAAGTGACTTCAAAGGTGAGCGTGACATCAACTGGGCTGGGCTACGGGGCCCAGGCGCTTGGTCGAACACCATTCTTGATGTGGCTGTGATGGATTTTGGAGGTATGATCAGTGTCTACACTTGGTGGACTTCCAGTAAAGCAGATGACACCCCGGCCAGGATGTGGTGGGCCTCGTCCAATCAGTTGAAGTTCTTAAGAGCGAAAAATGGAGGAAAAGGAATTCAGCCTCAAGACCGTAACAGGAGTCCTGCCCTGCAGATTTCAGACTCTCCAGCCGCACGACCGCAGGAGCCCGTGACCGGGCGGCATGTCTCTCCAGCCCTAACATCCTGTGCCTGGCATCCTGGTTCCGTGCCTCACAATCTCTCTCTGCAATAGCGAGGGAGGAGAAAGCACCCAAGTGCAGAGGTGTTTGTCACCAGAGAACGTGCTGAAATCAGCACCTGGAAGCAAGGCAACGCCTAGCCGTGGGGGAGGGGGAACCAGGCTGTGGACCGTCCGCAGAGGAAGACGAGCAACTCACAGTGAGAGCGGCGAGCAGCTGGCAGCAGGCTGTACTCGATTTCCTCCGCTGATACAGACACAGAGATGTGTGCATATTGTGTGTCTATGTGATGTTGTGGTTGGAGACGGTCTGGGAGAAACAAACCAAAATGCACAGAGCCCACGTGGCACCTTCCCGGAGACTGCAAACACCGGCCACCCCCATGCCTCCCTGCCCCGCCGGGGGATGCCGCACCCCCCGCAGTTCACACGGCTGGCAAGCAGACCAGAGGCTGAAACTGCCTCCCTCTTGCAGCCCCTCTGTGCCGTGAGCGACATGTGCAGCCGTACAGGGCAGCCCTGGAACACTGACTCCGGGTAGAATCGGGATTCTGAGTCATTGCTATGTTTTTATTTCGGCTTTCCAACATTTTCCAAGATCTGTGCTCTGAGTGTTCGCTGATTTCTCATCAGAAGGAAATAAGTGCTGGAAGCAAAGCAACACCACTCGGCTTCACCGCTCGGCCGCCGGCAGAAGAGGCTCAGGATGAATGACAAGTGCCCCTCACTGCCCCTCTGCCTTCTGCCCCCTGGGCTTCGCAGCCCCGTCGAAACCAGAGGTTCTAGTGCCGTGAGCCCCCGCCGCTTCATGGAGCAGCAAGGCTCAGATGCAGCCCCAGGAGAACGACCACGTCTGACCCCCAGCTCCGTGCGCAGGGGCTGTCCCCTTCCCTCCAGGCTCCCGCCCAGGGAGCCCACCTGGGCCCACCCCAGACCCCTCCCACCCTGTGGGCGCAGCTCTGCCCCCCGCAGTGCGCACGCACACACTCGTGCACGCACACACATACTCGCACACACACGTCCTGGGCACTCCAGGGCAGTATCCTCTTCCTCTGTCATCTGACAAAACGGGCTCTTTACCAAAAGAATGATGGTTTGGATTTGATCAACGCATTCACCCGCTCATCACCTCCACAGAATTGTCCCAAGCAGGTGCTCTGTGACAGACTCTGGGGCTGTCACCCAAGCACACGGGGATGTCACTAAGAGCCTGCCTTCCTAGCTCATTGTCCATCTGGGAGGACACATGGCTGAACAACAGTAGGATAAACAGTGACATCTGGCACGACTGGGGACCCCAGACTCACCCAATGAAACCAGAGCGGGGAAACTCTGCTCGTAAGTAGCCCTTGTCACAAAATCAGAGGACCACGGAATGCTTAGGCCAGGAGGTCATTGTACTGTCCACAGGTGTTCAGTGTGTGACGAGGGTCAGGGCCTGGTCTGAACCCTGGGCCAAAGCTGTCGCCCCGCTCTGACCTCCCGCAGCTCGCTCTGGCCCTGGGTGGCCTGGCCCCGGTCCTGTACACTTTTTCCTATGGAAATCCCCTTTGGCTCTAGTCCTAATTGTGTTTAAAACCCCCATCTTGGCTGGCAGATTTCAGCGGGGAGCAGGCGCTCGGAGCCAGGGCACGGTGGAGGAAGTGAGGGCTGGTGGCCTGGATGATTCCCCCACAACACAATCAGGGCGCCCGCACACCCAGATTTGCATAAATCCCTAAGCCGATTAGAGGAACATTCAGAGTAAGCAGTGCAGGCACTGAGCCAGCAAAGCAGGCGCCCTCCCTCTCCATGTAGATTAATTGCTCCCATCCCAGCTGGTTCCAAAGCCCAGTTCATTATCTCTCTCCCCAAACCAGCACCACCTCCAATTCCATTCCTGCTTTATCAGGGGCACCAAACTCAATTCCGAGTCACCCCAAATGCCTCCTCTCTCGTGTCCTCCATTCAACCCACCACATCTGTCCCAAGTCTCTGTCCCCTTCCCTCTGTCCCCACCACGCCACCTGCCGCAGGCCACCCTCTCCGGCCCAGTTCCCGCCACATCCTGTGGTGTTCCCGGCGTCGGTCCCTCCCTCCGTTCACTCTCGCTCTGAGTACTCCTGACGAATGCCTTCCCCGCCTTAGGCTGCGGGAGCGGCCGCGTCTGGTCGGCCCGGTCCCTGCAGCACCCTTCTGAAGCAGGTGCTTCTTTGTTCAGGGCTGGGCACTCTCCTCCCCGCTCACCAAGCCGTGAGGCTTGGGGCTGAGCCTGGCCCCGGGCCGTGTGGTCAGGGCACAGCCACGCTTGATGTCCCCTGTCCCGCCTCCTGCAGGGTGAGGTCCCCTTTCCCTTTGGCCTTCACTTCCCGGGGCGCTTTTGCAAACCCTCCCTGCAGGCAGGGGCAACGTCACACCTTCCTGGCCGGGCTTCTACCCTGCCCCACTGACCTGGGGTGCCGGGGAGGACCCCAGCCAGGAGAGGCAGAGGCAGTGTTTATGTGCAGAGCGTCGTTACCACAGGGGCAGCAGCTGTCGGGCTCCAGCACCTGGTCTGAAGCTGGCACCCTCTTCCCTGCTCCCCTTCCCTGGAGAGACGCATGGTGCAGGGGCTCGAGACCCCTGGGCACCCCCGCGGCTACAGCACCTGCAGAAACGGTGAGTGGTGGGGGGGGGGGGTTAGCCGGGATGTCAGTCCTGGCCCTTGTTGGGCTTGTTAGACTATGTGACCCCCACCAGGCCAGCCCCTCCCTGAGAAAACAAGGGGCGGTTTGGCCGACATCTAGGCTCCTGCTGGTTGCAGGACTTTGAATCTGCGGAATGGAGTTGGAGAACGTCACATAAAACAATGCCTCGCCTGGTGGCCCCAGGGACTCAGGGCAGGGGCGGGGGGCGGGTCTCTGCTCCAGGCTCGGCCCAGACTTCAGAGGAGCTGGCTCCCTCGTTACTGCCGTGGAAATCCGCTGGATGTCAGGGCCTTTGCGGTCACCGTCATCGTCACCGTCTCCACCATCACGGTCAAGGGCATCGCTGCTGTCCGGGCCAGGACACTTGCCTCTGGGCCTCGGATGGACCAGCCAAAATGTGGAAGAAAGAAAGAGTTTCTCCTTCTGTCATGGGGCTTTCAGTGTAAGAGGCAGCAGGTGTGGAGGTGCCCTGGAGGACAGCGTGCCGTCCTGGAGAAGCCCAGGTCCCAGGCCTGGCGGAGAGGCTGGAGCGGCTCCTGGTGCCCAGACGCGGGCTGCCCAGCACGCGTCCTAAGCACAGAGTGTAACCCAGCACCATCCTTGCACACCCCTCCCTTCATTGCTGGGGAGCGCCCCGTCTCCAGCCCCTTCCCAGCTGCTGCCTGGATGCCCCTCCGTCCGGATCCCCTCAGGAGAAGCCACTTCTGCCTCCACTGGGCACCAAGAAGCCCAGTCCAGGGCCACCACATCCCCACAAGTGAGGGGGGACACGCACACAGAAAGAGTCCATGCAGCTGCAGCCGGTGTCCAGCTGAGCCAGCTCTCAGGACCCAGGGACCAAGTGTGCGCAGAGGTGGTCAACGCCCTTGCACGCCACCGCCTCCTCCTCCCCCCCGGGCCTCTGGCAGGGAGCGGGTCTCTGACTTCCAAGGCAAAAATGGCACCTGGCTGAGGCTCCGGCGCCCCCGGGACTGGCTCGGCCGGCGCTCTGGACGGCTGGCAGCTGCCGCGTGCTGTGACAGACATAAGCTTGCCCAGCCCCTCGTGCCGCCAGCAGGGGCCCGCGTGGAGCCGGCGATGGGAAAGCAGGGCCCAAAGCCCCAGGGCCCTTCTGCTCCACCTGGGCATCCACCCTGTTCTCTGCTGGCCTGTGTGGCCACCCCGGGGACAGGACGGCTGGGCCTGGGGTGACGAGGCCAGCTGTTTGCTCGGTGACCTTCTCTCGGGGTCTCACTTCCTCACCTGTTTGCAGAGTCAGGGCCAGCGACCCTGCCACCCGAGCCTGCACGCCCCAGATCAGGCAGGGACGCGGGGCCCTCCTGGGCCTGAGGGGCTCCAGCCAGGGTTGAGGCTGACTCCTGCTCCAGCGGCGGGGTCTCGTGACCTCTCTGTGCAGCCCAGGCTAGAGCGAAGCCGTGGTCTCCTGGCTGGGCTGGGGGTGAGGTGGGGTTGGGGGGCATGGAGAGCCAGGGGACGGGGGCCTTCCCCAGCCGTATACTGCGGACGGCTGCCCGGGCCCCTGCTCAGAGCACAGTGGAGACCAGGGGTGATCAGAGCGGATTCTGGACACACCTTTGCCCCAGTACTGGACCTGTGGAAGCACCGGGTCAGGGAATCACAGAAGCCCCTGGTGTTCTTGGTAAGGACCTTGATGGGGCCCCAGAGTCCCGCACTGCACCTAACAGACGCTGTGACAATATTTGTGCCAGGAACTGACTGGCCTCTGCTGCTGGCAGTCTGCCCGAGGGCTGCTCCTGCAGGCAGAGCCCGGCTCCACCCAGGCCCCTCCTCCTGCACGCTCCCTTGGCCTCACTCTGCTCCTGGCGTGGACCTCAGGTGGCCCCGCAGACTCTTGCTGCCCCACCCCTGGCCCCTCCCCACCCGCCGCGTCCGTGTCCCCGTCCCTGTCGGGGGCGTGCTGGGCTTCCCGCTCTCCGTGCTCGGGTTCGGACCGTCAGCTGCCCTGCTGCCTTTGTGCCACAGGCATCAGGCATCACTCACCAGTCTTCTGAGGTGGGGGGGGGGCTCTGGCAATTCCCAGGAACTGCCAAAGACCCTGTAACTCATGCCCTGGGTTTTTACTGCGCCCCCACCATCACGCCTGCCTCCCGTCTGCCCTGCCCTACTGCTGGGGCTCAGCCTTCAAGGAGCCTGAATTTCCTTAAAGAACCAGACTTGGTTTGCCTCTGGGTCCACCCCACCTGCCTCAGGTAGGAGCCCGAAGCTCAGGCCACTAGTCTCCTGGCCACACACACACACGCGCAGGGGGTGCTCGTACAGACATCCCAGCACTAAGCGACCCCTCCGTTAACCCCCCGGTGGTGGGTGACCGAGCAGGGTCCCCAACAAGGGTCAGGAACAGGGAGTTGTGCTGGCAGGGTGCAGGACACCGCCCTCTCCAACCCCATTCAGGCGGTGGCTCAGGCACTTGGGTCCCCAGAGTTGAGCGCAGCCCCACGCAGGTCCCCGATGCCAGTCACATGTGCATTTCAAGCACCAGGATCTTATGCCTGAGCCAGCGTTTCCACAGAATTGCCAAGCAAATCGGACGGGCACAGGGTTAATTACACTCACAGACACCCCACAAGTGATCAGTGCCCACAGCTGTCTGAGACCCCTGGGGGAAGCGCTGTCAGGGCGTGAACTCAGCCCCGTGACAGGGAGACGTGGCGAGGGCAGCTTGAGCGGTGCCTCCCCTGACCTGAGCACCGCCAGCGAGGAGCAGGTGGGAGCTTGGAGGCACTGGGCTGGGGTTGGGATGGCCGGGGCCAGGTCCTGGACCACCTGACTCCCTCGACCCTCCCGTTACCCCAGCTTCACACCGCTTCTCCATCCCCATCTCACCCTTCCTGCCCTGGGGGCCGAAGTGCAGCCCAGGATGCCCGAGGGGGCCTGTCCACACTCAGCACACACAGCCGGACCTGCCGGGGGCCAGGCAGCCCAGCCCGAAGGAGCGGGCGCTGGTGGATCTCCACCCCTCAGTGGACAGTTCTGCCACACGGCTCCTCGGAGGCCAGGGGCCAGAGCCCCAGCGGCCCGCATCAGGCTCCAGCCGGACGACACATCCGGTGTGAGCCGCCCTCCCTCCGCACTTTGCCCTCCCGACCTCCAAGGCCTGTGCTTCTGGAATCACTGCCAGCATGAGCTACCCTGGTGCTAACCTCCGTCTCAGGCAGTTTCAGCGCACCTCGTGGAGGACAGACGGCCCTCAGTGAGCCCACCTCCTGAGCCCCCTCTTCGAGTGGGGGCTGGCCTAGTGACTTGCTACAGATCAAAGGACACGGCAACAGTGATGGGACGTCACTTGGTGACTAGGGCGCAGGGGAGCCTGCCTCGGTCTTGCGTTCAGGTGCCCTCCTCGCTGGCTGTGCCATGCTGGAGGGACAACCCCACACGACCAGGAGCAGCAGTGGCCTCCCTCACGGTCAAGGAGGAGAGAGGGCCTCCGCTGAGCAGACGTGAGTAATTGCATCCTTCCAACCCTGGGGGGGGGCCTGATTCCCTGCTCCCCAGCCCAGCCTCAGATGAGATCTCAGCCTGCCAACCCCTGTTCTGCAGCCTGTGAGACCCTGAGCAGGGGCGCCGGCTGGGCTGCGCTGGGCCCCTGAACACAGACTGAGAGAACAATGTGTGGTTTCACCCGCTGTGCCGGAGCTGAGGTTAATACAGGACCTCAGGCTAAGACGCCTGCCCTGGGTGCCCCGTTGCACTAGGAAATGCCTCCGCCCCACCCCCAGGGTCCTGCACCCCGCGCTGCTACCATAGCCCTTGGCGCCCCCCACGTGCCGCACCAGTCCCTAATCCCAGGCCATTTGTAAGCTCTGTGAGGTGGGGTCTTCTCTGACGTGTCCCAGGGGCCTAGATCAGTGCCTGGCACATAGTAGGGGCACAGTATTTGCTAAATGAGGCCTCCCTGCAGGACCCCCGGGCATTGGGTCAGTGACTCGGTGGAGCTGGCTATCAGCTGAGTGACCCAGCCACGTGCTGACTCTCTGACAGTCACCAGATGGAGGCACCGTGGCCCCACTGACCAGGCAGGGCTGCGCAGGTGAGCACCAGACCTAGGAGGCACGGGCCCCCAGCAGAGCCACCTTCGCGCTCGCAGGAGCAGGGACCAAAAGTGGGTGGGGAGGAGTAGGGGTGAGAAAGGAGGCGCTAAGGCCAGCCCGCCCCAGCGTGGGTGAGAGCCGCCTTCTGGAGGTCTCCTTGCTGCCACAGCTGGATCAGGACACAGGAAGGCTGGCTCAGAGTCGGGGCAGGGCTGGGAGGCAGGCAGGCTCAGGGCCCCAGGGCCTGTCTGGGAGGCAGGGTGGCCAGCAGGAAAGTCAGCGCACCACAGGAACGCCCTTCCACACATCTCCTGTGCCGATCGCAGTCTCTCCTCCTCGTATTTGAAATTTGCTCCTGCAGTATTCTGCCCTTCCTCTGGGACAAATAATTCTTCTAGTGCAGCGGGACCTGCTGACAGCCAGCTTTCATTTATCTCTTTGAGATGCAAATTCCCTGACCTGGGCACCCTTCCGTGCAGCTCCCTCCCCAGCCCTGCGGCTGAGCTCACATCAACCTGGGGGGCAGCCAGCAGGCTGGAGGCCCTTGGTTTCCTGCCTTGTCAGGCGCCACTGGCCCTCGCTGGCCGCCCATCCCCCAGGGACGGAGGGAGGCACGGACCCTGCTGGTGATGCAGGTGGGCTGCTGACCGCCCCTGCTGCTCCAGCCTTTCCTTCCTTCTTCGTCTTCGTTCGGGAGGCTGCCCAGAGTTCCTGAAACATGCCCTGGGCACACCCCTGGTCCCGCTGTTCAGAAGCCCCACTTCTAGTCCAGGCAAGTGGCCAGCGGGGGGGTCAGCCCTGGACTGGGGGTAAACCCCTCTTTCCTCCCCTCCAGACCATGTGTCCCTCCTCCAGGGTGTGCTGAATGCCAGTGACAATCATGCCGCCTGTCACCTAAGAGGGAGGTGGCGAGTTGCCTTTGATTCGAAGGAGAGAAGGTTGAGCAGTGAGGCTCCAGACATCCTAGAAGGAGAGGTGTCTTGTGGGTGTGCCAAGCGCCAGGGTCTCGAAGGACATGTAGGGGCCTGGCTCCTGCCCTCTGGAGCAGCCAGAAAACGACAACAGAGGCCACCGCACAGGCTGGAGGTGGGGGCACAGGTGGCGTGTGTGTACCTGTGCATGTGTGTTTGTGCATGGACAGTGGTTACTTGCCACTGACCCAGAGGGGGGTCCTGGGGTGTGGGGCAGGATGAGGGGGCGGGGACTGGTGTGCGGGGGGAAGGAGCCCGGCTTTCTCCCTTGTGTGTGTGTGTGGAGGGGGCCAGACGTCCGGGGAGAAGCTGGACAGATGCTAAGAACCCACTGCATCTTCTGCATCTCGGACCTGGCAGCACAACCTGTGTGGTCATCTTTTTGACAACCTGACGAAGAAAGTCCAGTCCTTTTCCCTGTGTCCCCACATGGTCATCCTGTGTGTGTCTGTGTTGAAATCTCCTTTTCTTATAAGGACACCAGTCACACTGGGTTAGGGTCACTCTCATGACCTCATGTAGCTTAATCACCTCTTTAAAGGCCCTGTCTCCAAATACAGTCACATTCTGAGGTCCTTGGGGGTCAGGGCTTCAACATGTGAATTTTAGGGGACAAAATTCAGCCCTGACCACTGGTGATTAGGGCCAAAGGCAGGGTAACGCTGAACTCGGGATGGTCTCGGACTTTGAGAAGGTGTGATTGGGTGGGAAGGAGGCTTCCCAGCCGTGGGTGGAGGGCACTGTGGGGGGTGATCGTGACCAGCTGCACCTGGAGAGAGAGGGGCCTCCTGTGCTGCTGGTGGGGATGTAAACTGGGCACCACTGTGGAGAACAGCATGGAGGTTCCTTAAAAAGCTAAAAATTGACTTACCATATGACCCAGCAATTCCACTCCTTGGCATATATCCAGAGAAAACGCCAATTCGAAAAGACACATGCCCCCAGTGTTCCTAGCAGCACTGTTTACAACAGCCAAGACGTGGAAGCACCTAAATTTTCCCTTAGGGATGACTGGATGAAGAAGATGTGGTGTATTTATACAATGGAATACTACTCAGCCATGAAAAGAATGAAATAATGCCATTTGCAGCAGCGTGGATGGACCTGGAGATGACCACATTAAGTAGAGTGAGTCAGACAGAGAAAGACAAATATCATACGGTATCACTTATGTGGGATCTAAAAAAAAGATACAAATTTTATTTACAAACCAGAAACAGACTCACAGACATAGAAAGCAAACTATGGTTACCAAAGGGAAAAGGCAGGGGAGGGATAGATTAGGAGTTTGGGATTTACAGACACACAACACTACGTATAAAATAGATAAACAACAAGGACCTACTGTCCAACACAGGGGATTGTGTTCAATTTCTTGTAATGAGCTATAATGGAAAGAATCTGAAAAAAAAAAATATATATATATATATATGTACGTACGTGTCTGTGTAATAGAACCTCTGCTGCACACGTAAAACTGACGTTGTAAATCAACTACACTTCAATAAAAAATTGAATTTAAAAAAATCTGCTCCCCAAAAGGAGCCAGCCAATGTGCCGGGAGGCCCCAAGGCTGCCAGTGCCTGGCCAGCTCCCACCCTCGCGGGGGCCGCTCTACTTTAAGAAAGGTTGTAAATGTTGACTGGCTTCTCCTCCTCGCCAGCGCTGGCCCTGGGTGAGCAGACCCTGGATTAAATGCCACTTGGGGCTTATTTACTCGATTCTTACAACCACGGAAATCAATGTCGCAGCTGAACTTCTGACAGTGTCTTTTATTGATGCTTCTAATGTCTGGCTTTCAACCCCAGAGGCTCTCCATGGAGAGCACGCTCTGTCTGCGGTGTGAGCACGGAGCTGTGTGTGCACGGCCCATAGGCTTCTCTTTGCAGGAGGACACGTGTGGCCTGAAGGCCTGTGAGCTGCCGTCTGCGAGCACACTTGTCTGTGGGCAGTCTGCACCTGCACCTATCCTGGGTCTGTGCGCAGGCCTGGCCACAGCGATATGCAGCGCGTGACCGGCTGGTCACGTGAACGTCTTCATGTACACGTGCTTTGGTGACTGTCCAGGGTGCCTGCGTGTGTCACGCTTGGGTGTACAGGCTCGTGCGTGTGCTCCCGAGGGTAGACACAGTTTGCGTGCTGCATTTGCATCCAGCAGTGTGAAAACAGACCCATGGCTATAAATTCTTTGCTCTAATCTGAACCAAAAAAAGAGAGAGAGACAGAGACAGAGAGAGTTATTTGCATCGCCTAGCCCTGGATGCGAACTTCATTTTGGTGGGAAATGAACACAGCAAGAGTCCGTAAGAACCCATCAGTCCCCATTCCTGGAGCCTGTGGATCTGAATGAGCCTGTGAAAAGCCTGATGCCAAGTGACCTCTCATCCTGGCTCCCCTGCCTGGGCTCTCTCTAGAGCAAGGATCTGAATGATGAAGAACAGGCCAGGGCGTCCTTGGCCTGAGCGTTTACCAGCTGAGCCACCCGGGACAGGCTGCTTAGCCAGCCCAGCAGGAGACTCTCGCAGCAGGAGGCGGGCCCAGGCAGCCCCCAGTGAGGGACGTGGGTCCCTTTGTGCGGCCCGCCCAGTGGACTGCACAGTACCGCACTGTGACTGTGTCCAGAGATGTCATCTAGCCATCCCAGCCAGGTTGTCAGAGCAAGGTTTAGGTCACATGTCTCTCCCACAGATTGTTCCCTGGAAAAAGCAGAATGCCTGGTCAGTGCCTACTAATGGCTTATTTTTGACAGGCCCTGAAGGTACAGGGACTCCTGTGCTCAGTTGTGTGGGTCATTGCACTGCTCAGTTCATGCGCTGCGTGAGTCACACAGTGTTCTATGTGAACGGTGCTTCTCAAGTTGGGCAGTGCACAACCTGTGCACCCATCCATGGCAGACTTGGCTGTGCCCACACTGCTTTGCATGAATCCTGGCAGGGAACTGACCTTGGCCTTCCCATAACTTCCCTAGGGCAGGACCCAGAGCTGGGAATGTTAAGAGTGTCTTCATAGTCATGTTCTTTTCCTGAGAATAAATTTTCTTTACAGTTTCCAGGGACGAGTCCAGGCCAGGTCCATTCATCCTCCTGACCTCAGAAAAGCCACTTACTTTACCTCATCCTGTTTTCTTCACAAAAATGCCTGCCTCCTTGCCTCCCTGGAGGCTGGAGGAGTCAAATAAGAAAGATTATGGGGGCACTGACTGAAAAACGTTGTCAACCATATTAGCACACAAAGGATGCTGTGGACCCATGACCCCGTCTTCAGCCACTACCTCACCCCCAACAGTGGGCAGAGGGGACTCAGGATGGAGACAAGCAGGCCGCCCGGCCTCTGCGGCCCCCAGCGGTGCCCCCTGAGGGAACCCAGGATGGGAAGCACAGGAGACCTGCCCTAGAGAGACACGGTGCAGATCCAAGGAGTGACTTCAGTGAGCCCAGAGTTTTGCACCTCCCCGTACAGAGAAAAGCGCTGAATTCCTTCACTTGAGCTGCCTGGCTTTCTTTAGTTGACAGGAGGTGCTTGATGTTCCGACTACCTGGCCTTGTTGCAGAAACGCCTACAAACCCTGACTTCCGCTTTGCCGTGCTGGGCTCGAGTCCCCGGGGCGTCCGCCGCCGAGCAAAGCGGAGCTCTCCCCTCCTAGGCTGCGCGCTTCATCTCAGGGCTCCTCGTGAGGGGCGCGCACTTGCTGAAGCCGCTGCTAACAGCGCGGCGCCGGCCGCCGCGGGCTTCTCGGGCTTCTCGCAGTCTGAGCGAGGGCTGCTCCGGCCAGGCCCCCTCCCACGGCCGTTTCCTGCCCTGAGGAGCTTGCAGAAAGCGCCACATCAACCTGACTGACGGCATCAGGAGGGCCCGGATGGGACTGAAGGGCGCTGAGCGGCAGGCCTGTCACCTCAGGGACCCGAGCCCCTCTCCCGTCTCGGTCTCCCGGGGCCGCTGCGACAGAGCAGCCCCGGCAGGGCGGCCGGGCCCGCGGCAAGGCCTTCCTCGCGGTCTGGGGGCTGGACGTCCAGGACCAAGGGGCCAGCCGGCTCGGCTCCCGGGGAGAGCCTGCGGGTGGACAGCCACTTTCTCACTGTGTCCTCGCGTGTGGGGAGTGGGGCTGGGTGGGTGGAGACATCACGCTTCATCTCCCTATAGGGCCACCAGTCAGATCAGGACTCGACTCCAAGGATCCCGTCAACCACGAAGGCCGATTTTGCCCCGTCCGTTACCCCAGGGGCCCCCCTGCTCCCTCGGCGGGCGTGTTCTGGCTGGTGTGAATTTCCCCAGGTGACCAAGCCAGTCGCTGCTTATTCCAAAGTCCTCTCTCGGCAGCCATCTTTCCCTGATCTCTGGGTAAATCCTAAAGCCTTAAGGCCATCTCTCTTTCACATTTTTATTTTTCCAAAACCAGGTGAGGATTTACACAACAGCCTCACCAGTGAAGGAGTAAGTGAAGTCTCTGTGAGCCCCTCTTCTTGTTCGAGGAGAGACGAGACCCCTTCTTGGCTGTGCCGCACACGCCCGTCGCTCACTGGATCTCCTTTGTTCACGCAGGGGCGGCGGAACCCCCTGTCGACGCTTGGTGGTGGAGGATGCTTCCTGGATGGTGCAAGCAGTCAGGAATTTAATGGGGGGCGAGCCTATGAAACAAAAAAAGAAGCACAGGTGAACAGTCGGAATAGACTATTTTCTGAGTCCAGAGAACAGCTCACAAGATTTCTAGATGTTGGATTCAAGGCATCTTAGTGGTGGCGTGAGTACGGCGGTTAACTCCCCAGTTCGAGGGACCACGGTCTCACGAGCGTCCTGAGCCGCCCACATCTGTGGTGACAGATCCTCAGATGTCGAGTCAGCTCTCCCAGCTTCAGCAGACAGGGCTTCTGGAAAGGGCAGTTTTAGTTCTCCGGGATGCCAAGTCCAGAGGGTGGGGGAAAACGGAAACGTTGATTTCTGACAAAACATGCAAGATGGCAGGATCCAACTTACAAGGAGGTGGAAGCAGCTCAAAGGCAACGGACAGGACCAGAATCTCACAGCCCATGGGGTGGATTCCAGTCTTCACTGAAATGTGAAATCTATCTCTACAGGCACCTGCCTTTTTGATCAAAGGTAATCAAAGTAAGGTTATTCTTGTTTACAAATTAGTCTGGTCTCATTAGGTCTGGCCTGATTATTTACATAACTGCTACAAGAATGGTAATTGATCACAAAGGCCTTTTTGCGTTTTTTGGGGGTTTTTTGGTTTATTTTTTTTTTGTTTTTTTGCTGGAACTTTACATCAGGAATCTCAGATTGGACGTTTAAAAGCCTCTCGAGGCTAGGAAGCCAAGCCAAGGACCCACCACTAAATTTCGCCTGTGGTGCCTGTAGATCTGGGTGAATTCCTCTCTTTTCAAGATCCCCAAAATATCTTCAGATTCCTAGGCCTACCAGGAAGGGAGCTTCCTCATTCGTAAGGCTGGCACCCCTGTGCACCAGGTGCCAAGGGGGCTTTGTAAGCGTCGGCCCATAAAGTCAGCTTTAGTTCTTTAAAACCGTTTGGTCGTCATTTTCAAATATGGCTTCCCAGTCAGAGCCTTGGTTACACAAGCAGTGTCTCCAGTTCGGCATTATCACACAGAAGACAGGTTCTTGCTGAACTTAAGCAAATAGTTGTATTGCCGTGAAAATAAATATACTGAATAGTAGCTTCAAATTCTGGAGGGATCAGGCAGGGAGAAAGAGAAATGTTTCACTTCTTTTCGTAGAAGTATAACCTACTCATTATTTCAAGTACAGATAAGAACAAACGGACAGGAGTTTCTCACATCCAGAAAACAGGACATCAAAGAACCAGAAGTGTCCCCGGCAGAGCCGTCATTGTCCTTTATCAGCTCACTTGGTCCCACGTAATTAGTCGGTGTTCTGCTTGCTCTTGGCTTAGCCGTTTTGCAAACAAGCTTGCGTCTCCACTAGAGCTCTAGAACTCCTGACTCAGTCCAGTGGTGTGACCCCAAAGTGGCTTAAGTAAAGTCGTCAAAGGCTTGTACACCAGAGCACCTGCTGTGGTCCCCTCCACAGGTGCCTGAGACAGTCTCTCTTCATTGAAAATGAAACACTCTGACCTGTAGCCGACAACAAAAGCCTTCAGAGAATAGAGTAAAACAAAACCTCTTTGTGGAAGACAAAGGACTCAAAGCGGTTGTTAAAGATCTGATGAGAGTTGATTTGACAAAGGACTTGGGTTGTTTCTGTGGCATGCAACGTCTAAAGTGACGACTGGAATGACTGATGACACGTGGGCAGCGAGGGTGCTGGCACATCGCGGTGAACGTGCGCCGTTTCTGAAAGACCTTTGTTAACACGACTTTCTCTCAAACATAACCTAGGAAAGGGTAAGCACCTCTTCTCGCTTGACAACACTTTTCATGCGGTTCAACATAACAAATAAACCAAATTGCTTTTACCGTTTTCTTTTCTTACAATGTGAAAGAACTTTGTTCCAGCCCCACCCCCACCCCCGGGAAATCTCAAGGTCAATTTGAAGTCAATTTTTCTCTTAGAATTTCATTTGGGGTATTTGTCCAAAATGCCGAAAGGTTTGAACACTTGATTAAGCAGGACCTCAGATCACTATGAGACAATTCTTAGCTTCTCTTAAATGATCAGAGACATAGTAAGGTTAACACAAAGCTCAGAAAATGGTTCTGATAAGACACAGAATCTTTGTTTACGAGGGAGACTATCCAAAATGTAAAGAAAACCTTTTACCATCTCTTACGAAGGGCAGTCCAGTAATCCAAGAAAAGAATGCTGTTACATCATAGAAAGAAAACCAAAGTCCAGTTTCGTGCCAGTGGACTGTTGAGCTGATATATTCAAACCTTATGGACAAACCCATCCAACCCCAGGCAGCGTGAACACACAGAAAGCTCTCTGCCTGACCAACCTGCCACAGTCACAGCCGTTCTGGTTTTGCCCTGTGTTTTTGACTCTCTCTCGTCCTGAAACAGCCCGTCATCTTTAGGACAAAGTCACGCTCTTCCGCTCTTACGAAAACACACGCTGCTTTTCCTGCTTCTCCTTATTTCCGTGGTGCACAAAGCTGTCTCCCCGATTACTTTTGGTGGTTCTGTTCACACGTGTTGATTATAGTTTTCTAACCATGTGAACTTTCCTTTACAGAGAAAACTAGGAAGTGAGCGATTGTGTGCTGTCTGCCGCGGGCCAGCAGCCTGCAGCAGGCACGGACGGCTACCAGCGCGCTGCCCCGCGACCCCCGTAGGCGGGCGCCGCCCCGGGGCAGGAGCCTTCTGCAAAGCAGCGAGAAGAGCATCTCACTGACAGACTCAAACTCATTTAGTCTCTCTGTCCCACGCGAAAGCGAGAGCCCGTGCTGACATGAACGGAAGCTCACGCGTAGCAAGGCGCGTGTCTGGCTCATCTCGTTGAAGACCGACCTGGACGCCGTTTCAGGCAGACGCGTCATCGCGTCACACAAAGCTCGTCACCATCTCAAGCGTTTCCCGTTAACCATCTTTATAGCATGTACGTTTAAGCAAGTATCACAAAGCAAAAACACACATTAAACAGGTAGGGTTTTTCTCTGTTTTACTGCTGTGTCTGTAGACGTGTCGTAACAGACACGAAGCCATTCACTTTTATGACATCTCTACTAGTACCTTTGTTTAGATTGAATCTGTAATTTTTGTGATCTTAAACATCTGACAGCTATATCATCTTATTTTGACTAGTCAACCAAAGCGGAGTAAAACCGTCTGCTCATGTCGCACTTCGTGCTGGTAACTCAGAGGACATACTCATCTTTATTAAGCCAGCAATATTAAACTCATCTTATTTACTGAAGATTTACCCAGGCCACAGACTCGAAAAGCATTGGGGCTAGTTTCTATATTTCTGGGAGTTTTAGGATATTTAATTTATATGTAAATGCTTACTTATCCGTAAGTCAAGTGACAGCTCTGTTATTGGCTTCTATGAATTAACCTGGTAATACCACCCAGAGATGGAAAGTATCGCAGGTGCATAATATGTGTATATACAGACAGACAGACACAAAGGGAGGCCTTACAGTTTCCGTTCTAAATTTCGAGCCAGGTAAACAGTAGTCCAAACTCACTCATTTATCTCCACTTTCTATTTTTGTCCAGAATGTCTTTCTGGCAAGTTCAGATTTCCTGCCTATTAACAAGGCTGAGACTGGTGTTTGCGGAGCAAGGATTGAGGGGGAAACACACGAGGTGACTGGTTGTGTCTGGAAATGTTCTCCTAGACCACAGAGGACAGAAACCCGGACCACCCCGTCCCTGCCTCCCTGCCGGGCGAGAAAACCCCGTCCAGCATGGGAGCGCTCCTTCCTGGGAACAAGGGATTCAGCGGCAGGACACTTGAAGATGTCCTTTCCCGCTGGCCTGTAATCAGGCTTAGAGGAGAGACTGAGTGATGTCAAGCCTCTGTCCAGATGTCTCCAAGCTCATATGAGAGGATAAAATATCCTGTCTCTTTCCGAGTGGCCTGTTTTCCACCTTTTCAGCTTCAGTGGTCGCTTTCAAGGGTCCCTGGGTCCCTGAGAGCCCCGGGGAAGGCAGGCAGCCCAAAGTGTTTGTGACTGACGGGAGCTGGCGGGCTGGAGTTGGGGGGAAGGAGGGTCCCACACAAGTGGGTGATTCCAGGCGAGAGGGCCGCCCCCTGGAGAGGCAGTGAAGGGTGAAGATTCACTCGGAGGCTAAGGGGAAGCTCCAGAGGAGAGAAGCCCCAAGGCCAGGAGGCCACAAGGGTTACGGCTAGGTGAGAGCAACGGCACGCCTGGGCTGGGTGGGGCCGGGGCGGTGGGTGAGATGGAAGCCCCACGGCCTCCCATCCCACCTCTGCCTGGGGAATCCACCCACACCCGCTGCCCCAGGGGCCCCAAGAACCCAGGAGGGCGGCTGCTGGGGGGACCCGGTGCCAACTGTCAAAGGACAGAGCCCTGACCTGGGAGCACAGATCCATGAGGGACCAGTCGCCTCTCAGGAGTAGAAGACACACAGAGAGGAAGCCAGCAGGTGGTGACTGGAGCTGGGACAGACTGATGAGAAAAGTACGAAGCCCCATGCTGGAAAACAAGCAAAATACGAAACGACACGCCACAAAATAGGAACCACAAATGCCAAACACACACATGGAGATACGTCAGTTCCCTCCCAAGTAATGAAAGAAATTAAAATAGAAACGGCACCCAGATGCCCTTCCGCAGTCAAGTGCGCACAGGTCACCCACCACGAGCCCCGCCGTCCACTGGTGGGGATGCAGACCGCCAGCGCCTTTCGGAGAAGCAGCTTGACGGTCCGTGTGGAAATCATCCCGGTCCAAAGGGCTGACCCAGTTACTGCTCCGAAATCTGTCAGAAGGAGACGGTCCAAAATGCAAACTTGCCCATCGAATTCCCTAGGATAAGGAGCACTTGGAGCACCTCACCAGCCAGCCGCACGCCAGGGCGGCCGCCAGTTTCTAGTGAATGGGGACAAGGCTGGGGGGAGCAGACGGGCAGGATGCAAACCCACGCGGGCACGTGCAGCCATGTTCCCAGCAGCACAACTCACGGAAGCCAAAAGGTGGAGCAACCTGTGTCCATCGGCAGACGGATGCAGAGGCGTGGTGTGGGCCATCCAGACGAGGACCACAAAAGGAAGGAAGCTCCGCCACGTGCCGCAGCACGGATGGCCCGGGAGGACACGGTGCTCAGTGAGGTACGTCAGCCACAGCAAGACGGGTACTGTCTGACCCCACTCCCTGGAGGCACCTAGAGCTGTCAAGTTCACAGAGACTGATGGTGTCTCTGTAGGGTGGTGGGGCCAGGGGCTGGGGGGAGAGGGTGGGGAGTGAGGGTTTAATGGGGACGGAGTTTCAGTTTAGGAAAACAGACAAGCTCTGGAGATGGAGGGTGGGGTGGGGAGCCCCACGGTGTGAATGGACTTCATGCCACTGAACTGAGCTGTTAAAAACAGCTCAGATGGTAACATTTATGTGATGTGTATTTTACCGTAACTAAAGATTAATAAATAAATTCAGAAATAAAAGCAGCCTGAAAAAAACGCACTGTGGCGGGTGTGACCCCAGCCGCCCTGTGAAAACCCCGTGCTGGAGCAGGGCCAGGGGACTCTCATTTCCCCACCGTCCTGCCCCGTGTTTTCCAGGTTTTCTGCCTTGAGCTTGCGTTAAGGAAGTAGGAGAAGACAACTTTGTTCGTCTGGTTGTTTACTGGGCAGTCTTCGCGCCACAGAGCCGGGAGGAATCAGTGCAGACCGTGGCTGAAGGGTCAGCTCCCGGCCAGCAGCCGTCACAGCTGTTTTCAAGGTCACCCCCAGCCCTCCTGCTTCTAGTGACCCGCCACTCCGCGTCTGTCTGCAAGATGTGCCGCCACCCCCGCCGCTGCCGGCGCCGCTCAGCCTGCACCCACAGTACCCCCTCCCCGTCCCAGCCCAGGGCCCCCAGCCGAGGCTCTGAGACCTCCCTCGTCCACTGCCACTGGGGGCTTGTAACGGGGCTCCTCCTGGCCCCGCCTCCGGTCTGCCGCTCGCAGGTGGGGAGCAGAGTCTGCACGTCGAGGGCTTTGGATGGCTTGGGAGATGGGCCTGGCCTGCACCCCAGCACAGTGCACCCACACCTTCCTGTCCACGTGCTCCGCAGTTCTGTGCCTTACCCTCCCTTCCAGGCCGTCCCGAGTCCCCTTCCCAGAGCCCTCCCAGGACAGCTGATCCACACCTGGAAATCAGCCCTCGGCCATCCCATGCAGGGAGAGCACGCAGGCACCGGGGTCCGGACGTCCGTGGCCCCACGTCTGCATCAGCCCTGCAGCCTGGGCCTCGAGGGCCGCCGGCCACTCTCGTGCAGGGAGCGCCTGCCTGGGCCCCGCCTGCCGTGGGCACATCCTTGGGCGCTGCCCCTGTCTCTCTTCTGCTTGGCTCTGACTTTGTGGCTTGGCCTCGCCCTGTGCAGACCCTTCCACAACCAGGAGGACAAGGCTTGTGAGCAGAGGGCAGTGGGTGGGAGGCAAGAACCTGCCGTCCAAGGGCCGATGGGAGGGGAAACCCAACGGCAGTGGGCAGTGGCCTGGAGAGGGCCGGCGAGAGGGTGTCCTCGTCTGGACAGAACCCCCCCTGCCCTGGGTGAGGGCTGGAGGGAGGCACATGGGTTTGGGCAGTTTGCCTGGGGAGCAGAAGTCCAGCTCACTTGTCCCCGGTGGAGCGTGTAGGGCCTCCGTGTCCCCGGGGCCTCTACCGGCCTCCACTTGCTGGAAGCCCAGCCCTCCATCAGCGCCTGCGATCAGTCTGCACCCGCCGAGCTCCAGGCCTTTGGAACCTCCCCTAGGGCACTAATTGATGTGTTTGAGCAGGGCCATCAGAGCCTGGGGGCCACCGGCCATTAAACTGCCACGGGGGCCAGAGGTCGGCCTGCCCAGTGGTGGCGCGTGATTTGTCAACATCATGGATCGAGGGCGGCTGGGAGCCCACCGAAGGGAGCGTGTGCAATTACGAGGAACACTTCGGAGCACGGAGCAAGCTGCCGCCAAACCGGGAGGCAACAACTCCACTTAATTTCACTGCTCTCAGCCGAAACACAGCCTGTCAACATGTCACTTTGCCAAACAAATGAAATGTCCCTTTGTGTCCCTGGAAACAAGCTTTCCTGTTCAGAATGCAGCCAGGGCTGGTCTGGAGAGATGGCTTTACCAGCCCCGCACACAGCCCATGTTGGCTGCTCCCTTCGAGCAGCAAGACGCTCCCCTCGCGCCCTGGGGTCGGCGAAGGAGGTGAAGGACGAACACACCCCTGCAGACACTGTCTCTGGTCCAGCCGCTCGGCACCTGCTCCCACCCTGGCCGGGTGCCAGAAAAGGCCACGGGCAGAAACAGAGGCCCAGGTCTGCTCCAAGTGCCCAGGACAGCGGACCTCTGCAAAGGGACCTCCGGGGCGGGAGCCAGCTCCCCCACCTGAGAAATGACTGCGGCCACCCTGGCGGAGGGGCCTCCACCCTCCCCGGTGAGACCTGAGGCTGGAGGCCGAGCCGGTGTCCGGGGAGGGCCCTGCCTGCCTGGCTCCCCTCTCTGCCTTCAGTTCCTCACTTATACACAAAGGCCATGGGCCACTGTGTCCAGAAAGCACGTCCTAAGGCCCTAACCTGAATCCAGCAGCGCTGACAACTCGGGGCCGAGGGGCCGAGTGCCAAGGCTGAGCAGTGAAGCAGCGGGAAGGCTGAGGGAGGAGGGGGGCTCCCTGTCTCTGCAGCCAGGGAGGGGTGGCTGGGAGGCAGGGCACTGCCTGGGCGGCAGGGCTGGCGTCGGCATTCCAGGCCCGCCTCCAACTCGCTGTATGACCGACCCCAGGCAGACTCGCTTTGTCCCCCTGGAGAGTGGGCATGACTTTCCTCTTTGCAGAGCTGTGGTGAGGGTTGGGTAAAAGCCAGGGGCAGGCCCAACGTGCATGAGTTCCCCTGGCCCCAGCACACTTTCCGAGGCCCAGAGGAGACCACAGACCAGGGCTGTCCTCATCCTGGCCCCTGAGGCCCTGGGCCAGCCATGCAGTCAGCCTGGGCAGCAAAGAACTGGAGGCAGGAAACAGTCACTGGGAACAGATGGTGCCAAAGGTCCTGGTGACCAAGAAGAGGGCCACACCAGCTAGGACTTCCCGCAGGATGCCTGACACACTTTCCACCCTGATGTGCACACGCAAGCACATGCACACATGTACAAGCCCAGGTGCACGCCTCGTGACAGTGTGCACTCCCTGTGGCAAGGATCTCTGTCCATTTGTCCAGCCGGCATCCGCAGACGCTGCTCAGCACACAGGTGAACCCGTGAGTGAGTGAAGCGTGGTTCTCGGATGCACGCGGGTCTGTCACCACTGTGCCACTCCAGACCCACACGCCGCCAAGTGCGGACACTCACGTTGCCTGGGGCGAGCGCACCCCTGCTCACAGACAGGTGTGCCCCCATCACTGCCCTCTGGGCGTTCTGCAGCCCGCGTGCCCGCAGGCAGCCAGAGGGAGAGTAGTTACGGGGTTTTATGGGGGCTTTTCCTTTCATTAAGAAATCACTTGCGTGGCGTCTGAAGTGCACGCTTCCACAGCCTGTCCCTTTTATGGATGCTGGGAGGGGCTCAGCTCTGTGATCTACGAGTGCCCACATGTCCCAGATCGGCGCCGTCCTGCGGGGTGTCCCCCGCATGGCAATGAGCTGGTCCCCTAGGCTCCCCAAGGCTCCTGCCATGGAGAGGGGGGCTCCCCAGGGAGACGCTCAGGGAGCCCAGATGCTGGTGGGAGGTGGTGTAGTGTTCCCCCCAAATTCATGTCCCCTGGAACCTCACACTGTGACCTCATTTGGAAAGTGTCTTTGCAGATGTGATGGAGGTAAAATCTCAAGATGAAATCATCTGGGATCACGGTGGGCCCCAGATCCATCGACTGGTGTCCTTATAAGAAGGGAGACACAGGGAGGAGGCCCCGGGAAGACGGAGGCAGAGACGGGAGCGATGGGACCACAGACACGGAACACGTGGAGCCCCAGAGCCGGGGGAGGCGGGAAGGACCCTACCCTGGAGCCTCAGAGGGAGCCCCACCCTGCGGACACCTCGATTTCAGATCCTGGCCTCCAGAGCTGGGAGAGGATAAACTTCTGTGGTGTGGGGTCCCCAGCACTTTGTAACAGCAGCCCCCACATAAACGGCTTCCTGTTGCCGGGATGCCAGGTCCCCTCAGGGCTCATGCTGACCCCCACGGGGGGCCCTCCCTGGGCCTCCCCACCTCCCTGCCCCCCGTCTGCACGTGCTGACCCCTGGTGGACAGACTCGAGGGGCCCCCAGTACCCTCCCTGGTCCCACGTCCCATATCACCCACCTCAAGGTGGGCCAGCCTGTGAGTTGCTTTTTTTTGTTTTTATTTTTTTTTTTTTAGTTTTTTTAAATAGAATTTTTTTATTTTGGGATAATTGTAGGTTCACATGCTGTAGTAGGAGATCATGCAGAGACCTCAGGTGCCCTTTACCGAGTTTCCCCAACAGTAACATCTCGCAAAACTGTATCCCAATATCACACCCAGAATATTCACGTTGAAACAGGGAAACAAAACCAAGGACATTTCCAGAAGGGCCCCTCAAGAAGCCCTTTAGAGCCCCACCCCCTACCTCCGCCCCAGCCCCCCGGCCCACCCCTGGAAACCACGGTGGATGCGCCGGAGCTGACGGACCGCTCACCCACTGCGGGGTGGACGTCGGACTGGTCCCTGCTTTTCGCTCCCGGGGATGGAGCTGTCACCACACTCGAGTGCAGGGTTTGTGTGAACAGAAGTCATCAGTTCTCTGCAGGAAACGCCCAGAGGTGCCAACACTGGGTTGGGTGGTGCCTGGATGTTTAGAGGACGTACCAAAACGCTTTCCAGAGTGGTTGCCGCATTTTCCACTCCGCGGGGTGGTAGGAGCGACCGGTTTCCCGACGTCCTTTCCAGTGTCTGGTGTCACTACTTCATCATCTCAGCCACCGGGAGAGGTGTGTGACAGTAGCTCCCTGCGGGTTTAACACGTGTCCCCCATGGCTCATCATGCCCGTCTTTTAGGCGTCCGTCTGCTGTCTGTGTATCTTGGCCAGTGAGATGTCCCTTCATACTTGGTCCTCGGCCTGTTTGGGAGCTTTGCTTTTGTTTTCGCTTTGAGTTCTGACAGCCTTTTTATATTCTAGATACGAGCCCCATTTGGGGTAATGCTGATTTCAAAAATACTCTCCCTTTCGGCGGTCTCACACCCCACCCCTCAGCGAGACCTTTCACAAAGAGGGGTTTGAACTTTGATGGGGTTTATTTGCCAATATTTTCCTTTCATAGGTTTTGCTTCCAGTGCCAAGTCTAAGAGCTCTCTCTCTAGTGCAGCGTCCCAGAGGTTTGCTCCTGCTTTGCCCTAACGGCTTCATAGCTGTAGGCCTCACGCTGGAGTCCGTGCTCCCTGCTGAGTTCAGATGAGACGCGCGGGGCGAGGGTCATGTTTTCCCGGTGGCCGTCCACCTGCTCCCACGTCACTTGCTGAGAAGTCTGTCCTTCCTCTGTGCGATGGCTTTGGTGCCCGAGTCGCAGGTCAGTCGGGCATATCTTTGTGGCTTTATTCTGGGTTCTCTGTTCCTGGTCACTGCGCGGTGTGTCTGTCGTCCGTCCTGCCGACACCATGCTGTCCTGATCCCTGCAGCTCCCCCACTCCACCCTCGCCCCAGCGCCGGCCCCGCCTGTCCCTCCCTGCCTTCCATTTTGCAGCTGATGGAACTCCATTTCTTCTCAGACTCCACCCCCGACCCTGACCCGCTCCGGGTGAGCTAGCCGCTAACGCCCTCCTGCTAACAACCCTGAAGAAGCCATGGGAGGAAGGCTTCCCATCCTGCCAAGGACCCCCGGCAAGCACAGGGAACCCTGGGGCTGCTCCAGTTCATTCGACCCCAGAATTATTCCATCTGAGTCACAGAGGGCAAGGATGTTTGGCACAGAAGCCGCCCTGCCCGCTGCCCGTTGCTGGCAGTTCATGACACCCCTGCCTGCCGAGCCTGCAAGGACCTCCGAATCCTTCTCAGCGCTGTGCTGGCAGCCCCCACCTTTCAGTGCTGGCGGTCAGGTCAAGCTATCTGTTGGCGCAGCAGCCTCTGCTCACTGCGCTTGCTGCCCTGCCCCCTCCCGGGCCTCACCTCTCAGTGGGACCAGTAGCTCTGTGCAAATGACATCTTTGACTTTCTGGAAGAGCCACTCCTGCTTCCAAAGGTGCTCTGGTTCCTTGGGGTGCAAAGCACCTCATTCTTCCCTGGGTCTTCGAGCACCAGCACCACGGCAGCCCGCCCAGGCCATCACAGCCTGGGGAGACGGTGCTGCGAGGGCCGGCGTCTGTCAGCCGGGTCCCAAGGGCCGTGACGCAGGGTGCGGGGCAGAGGCCAAGTGGTAGGAGGGCAACGGAGCGTTAAGAGGATGGCGGGCTCGGGAACAGGAGGGGCTTTCATTGCAGCAGTTACATCCTGCGAGCGTGTCCCCTCTGCTGTCGGGCTGGAGGGGACACTTCCTCCAAGCCGGACGTGCACACGCCACACCAAGGCAGCTGCTTGGGAAATCTGGGCGGGGCCCGGGGCTCTGCGTTCCTGGTGGCTCCCGGGTTCTGCCGGTGCTGCTGGTGGCCGACGCCGCTTACAGCAGCAAATTCACTCCCCTCGCCCACCAAGCCCAGCTCCAGCCCCCCACCCAGAGTTTCCCCGTGGCAAACTCAGGCACGTGACAGTGCTGGCCTGTAAACAGTCTGCTGGGATACTCACACCGGCCTGTGCTACTGTGGCCATTGAGGGGATAGCAGCCACCCAAGGTCACAGCTGGCAAAGGCCTGGCCCAAGGCCGTACTCGCTGCTGCAGAAAGACATGCCAGGTGTGGTGAATCGGCCTCTGTGTTGGCTCAGAAAAGTCGCTTAGCCTCTCTGGGCTCCTGTACCCCTCGGAAGCAGGGGGAGGGGCAGGGGCAGGAGGGAGCCACCTTTGACTCCACAGGGCCTGTCGGTTTGATGATTTCAGCATCAGTAGTGATCACCCCTATTGTTCCCAGTCCCAGCACCCCACAGACCTCCACCGGGGAACCCTCAGCACAGCCCTGGGAGCGGACGCCCTGATCCCCATTTGCCCTTGAGGAAACTGAGGCAGAGAAAAGTAAGTCACTTACACAGTGTGTACGGCCGCCCACACTCTGCTGCTGGCTTCCTGCCCCTTCCCAAGGGAGGGCCAGTCTGCACACCGAGGAGACAGGCCTCAGGCGGAGCCAGCCCTGTCGGCACTGGGTCCTCAGCTCTGGGGACTGGGGGAGAACAGGGGGACCAGGGGGGCTTGGGGGGGACCAAGGAGGACCGGGGAGGACCGGGGGGGCAGGTGTGGGTGGGATTTGTTACACAGCCCCAGCTGACTCGTGCACCCGGCCCAGGCAGAGGCTTCGCCCTCTCACTGAGCCCACGGGCTCCATTCAGGCATTCTGTGGTGCTGCCCTCCCTGCAGCCCCCCTGTAGCCCCCCATGCCGTGGTGCACCTCGCCCTGCCTTCCTGTCCCAGCCCTGTGCCTGGCTCACGGCTGTCAAAATTTCATGAATAGTTAAACCCCCTGCGTCTCTGGAGACCAGAGTGAGGCTGAGTTTCCCAGTGGGGTGTGGGTCGTTGCGGCCTTGGTGGGGTTTGAGAGGGTGGAAGTAGCTCTCTAACGTGGGGTCCGAGACGCGGCTGGGCAACATGTCCCCAGGGACGTCTGGCTCCCTCGCCGATTCTTATCAGCTACATCCAATTATCTCTGTTTTACAGACCAGGAAACCACGAGGAAGATGTCATTGGGCCAAAACCGATTTAGTCGAGAAGAAAGTGGCCGAATACAACTTGGCCCAGAAGAAGCTAATTGCCGCAATAATACGTTAGAAGCCATTTAGTTAAAAACGAGCACTTGCTGTCGCTGACTGTAGAGGTGTCACGTAGCGCGTGCTAAGAGTCAGCTCTGCGATTCTGAGCGCGGGGCGGGCGCGTCTCCTGTCCTGCCGCCGCGCTGCTCGCCCGCCTCCGGGCGCTCCTGTTCCCCACCGTCCCTCAGTCGTTCCTGCTCTACGCCGTGTGCGAGCAGGAAAAAAGTGAAAAACCTTAATTGGTTTCAAGAAGTTAAATATTGAGCAGTAATGTTATTGAGCGGTTCCTTTTGTTGCTTGAGTTTGTCTTTCTTATTAGACTCAGACGCTGCGGGCGAAGAACAGGGACCTCCGTGTTTCCCCCGTGCAGAGAGCACCGCTGACCCGCGCGTCCCAGACGCCACGTCAGGGGAAGTGACGGCCTTCCTGCAGGGCGGGCACCAGCTGCGCGCTGTCCTCCAGAGCGCTGGACGGTCCTGCTCTCCCAGACATCCCTCCGAGGCCGAATACTTGCTTTGGACAAATTGTTTGGGGCCAAACAGGACACTTTCTGTGGAGCCAGATACTTGTGGAGAGGGGACCAGTAGGACCCTTGCCCCAGCCTGAGAGCTAAGTGGTTCCCCCACTACCCAAGGTGCCCCCTGCGGGCAGGACATCCAAGGCTGGAGAACCTGCTCTCTTGAGGGACAGAGTTCTGGAATCCTCTGCAGGTTGGATTGACTTCAGTTTTTGGAAGCTCTTGGCCATGATGCTTCAGGCCTATGTTGACCCTGAAGAAACCATGAGGACTCCCACCAGGACAGGGCAGCACCCGTAGGCAGGGGGAGGCCGAGGGATCTGCCCTCCCTGTCCCTTTCAGAGCAGCGCCTTCTGCCTTCACCAGCTGTGGTGACTTTTTGAGAAAGCTGCTACTGTTTTTCTCCGTTAAGAAGCCACGAGCTGCCCACATGGAGCAGGAAAGTGTGACCACGCACGACCCTAGGAGGCCTTCCTGGAACAGACCCCTCCCATATCCTGTGCTGTTGCTTCTCCCGGAAGTACCCAAATAATAGTATCTCATGTAAATTTCCTAAGCTTTTCAGATGCTAAAAACCACCAGCAAATGGAAGAAATTAACTACTTGATGGTTGTGATCACATGGCCCCCAGATCTTCTGGTGCCTAAGGATTGACCACCATCAACCAATCAGAGAGCTGTGCGCAGCAGATCACAGACCCTGGGACGCCCCTCCTTCACTTTGCCTCTAAAAGTGCTTTGCTGAAACCCTTCAGGGAGTTTGGGCTTTTTGAGCACGAGCCACCCGTTTTCCTTGCTTGGCACCCTGTAATAAACGCTGCACTTCCCTTCACCACAACCCCGTGTCAGTAGGTTGGCTTTGCTGCACTCAGCAAGTGGACCTGGGTTTGGTTCAGTAATAAAAGGGAACTGAGGCACAAGTGCATCAAGGATTTGCACGAGGTCTCAAGGCTACAATCAGGTGTCCTACCCAGGGGAGTGGGTACCATGGGGACACTGGAGTCAGGGAGCAGTCCACCTTTTGTGGAAAAATACAAAATGCAACAGAAGAATGTAGAAGGTTTGAATGCACGGGGAGAGGTGCTGTTTCAGGAAGTGTGAGTCACAAGCAGTGAAAGCAACCCAGTATCTCAGCAGCTTCAACCAGGGGTGAGCTGGTGACTGTTTAACAACAGGCTCCCCAGCAACACAGGGAGGTTTTAAAATAAGATAAAGAGCCTTGCTCTTCAGGTAAAAATAGTGTTGATTTCTTGCATTTGCAGATTTCTGTGGTGTGACTACTCCCACCGCGGTGGATTTCAAGACAATACGGAGAATTTAACCAGCCACATTCTGCAACATTCCAGAAAATTCAACACTGGTTTTCAGGAGCCAGATCCAGCCCACACTGGCGCACCACCCGGGGACCCCTCGCCCACCTGCCCATCCGCTGTGGGTTGGTGGGGGTCCCGGCTGCAGAGCTGTCCCCACGGCTAGCACTGGGAGGGGGGGAGCCTGTGCCTGCCAGGGAGGAAGGGAGTCTGCAGTGACCAGCACAGCCCCTCTCCCAGCGCCGGTGGTGGGGCCCCACCTCCCCAGGGGGCAGGAAGTGCCACATGCTGGTTTCTGGAAGGGGGATGGGATGCTTGGTGCCCAGTGCCAGTGACCACCACTCATGTCGTGTCCAGGAGCGGAAGACTCAACCCCACTAAGATGTGGATTTCCTGCAACACAGTCTGCAAGCTCATCACATTCCAGTCAAACTTCAACAGGCATTTCATGGAACTTCCTAGTGGACCAGGAGATTAGTAAGGAAGAATAAAAGGTCTAGAACCACCAGGATTCAGAAGGTCGGGGGTCCTGTCGGAAGTCAGCGCTTGGGGAGGCAGGAGGAGAGGGGGCGGGCCACCGAGTCCGCCTGTCCCTGGTGCTGAGAGGGAAGATGGTCTCCTCACTCGGGGTGGGGGGGCTTGAGTCAGTGCAGAACGTCGCAGTCCCGCACTCACGGCCCGGAAACAACTGTTCTCCATAATAGGATAAAATTAGATCCTTATTTCATGTCATCCACAAAAATAAATCCCTACTGTGGGAAACAAAGCAATAAGAAGAAAATATTAGAGCATATCTTCATAAACGTGAGTTAGGAAAGGATTAATTAAACGAGATATAAAAACCCACGACCTTCAGTGAAGACTCATTTTGACTGAATTAAAATTAAAATGTCTTCTACAAGAAAAACTCCACAAACAAAGGGAAGATACCAAGTCAAAACCATTCAGGGCGAACAGCTGACAGGGAAGAGCAGTGAGAAGACCACGCAGTGAACACCCGCTCAGCAATTAAAGCCAATCAGCCTAGAAACACAGGGGTGGGAGCAGAGCTAGTAATTCGTGAAGGAGGAGATGTGAACGGCCAATAAATGTATTTTTAAACGTCAAACCTCACAACTCATCAGGGAAGTGCAATTAAAATAAAAGAAACTCACCCTTAAATACCCACAAGTCAAGCGAAACCTGTAGATGTGATGATGCCGACAGTGAGTGAAGAAACAGAGACGCAGGCAGCCAGTGGGAGGGTGGTTCAGCGCGGCCGCCTCGAGAGCCGTCTGGTGATACTTGATGGGTCTGAGGATGCACATACTCTCCCTCCCACGGTCATTCCACCTCAGGCTACTTCTCTAGAGAAAGTCACCCAGAAGAACACAGTGACACACAGGGAAGCATTTTTAGTGAAAAAAAAAGGGGGGAGAGCTGGCATGCAGGGCCTCCCCCCAGGATCCAGGAAGCAGGACCTGCCTCCCCAGGAAGACACTAGATTCTCGTAAGCAAGGCTGTGGTCAAAGCCCGGCCAGGGTCCAGGTTCAGAGAGGCCCCAGGGAGTGTGGTAGCCTGGGTACTGTCCCCAGAGACCACTCCCTCCCTCTGCCAGGTGGCTTGGTGGTGCTGGCACAGAGGGTTGAAGGTACATGCCCACCCAGTGACACTGGGTTGCTCTGATCAATGGAATGTTAGGGGACAAGATGTAAGAATGAAACAAGAGGGGAGGGGACAGGGCACAGTCATTAAAAGGATGACACAGAAATTAGCACCAAGATGGCGGGATAGTCAAGTCCCAGGAGAGCTTGAGCATCAACATACGCTCATTGTAATGCAATAGCTGCTGAAGGGTCCTCCCACGGGCACCAAGACAGTTTCAAGGCTGACCATAAAAGGTCAAAACAGGGGTGATGGCCCAGTTCCTGGGAATCCCAGCCCCTTCCCGAAAACAGTTGGAATGATCCTTCCACTGGTTGGCATATGAAGTCACCGAGAAGTAAAAACTGACAGCCCGCACCTCGTGGCCGCTCTCCCACTCCTGGATGACTCCGTGCTCTGAGACCGCCTTCCGCCCCTCAAGATGACCACTTTCTGTCCATGGAGTCTCCATCTCTCTGAATAAATCTACTTTTACACAGCTGTGGCTGGTTCTCAAATCCCTTCCTGTGCGAAGCCAAGAAACCTCACTTGGCACATCCCGGGGACTTGACCGAGAGCTGGGACAAGGCCATCATCTGGCGCCCCATTTTCCTGTATCAAGAAGAGGCTTTGGAAGTGTTCGCACCATTTGGTTTGGTCTCCTGTGCGTCTGCCACTGTCCAGGGGGTACTGCGCCGGGCAGCTGCCATTTCTAGAATGAGGGACACGTGGGACAGACGTGGAACCAAGCCTGGGCGATCTGAGCCAAACCCGGCAGAGCACAGACCTGGGAACCAGCAACGGGTGCCCTAGGTCGAAGCCGCAGAGACGTGGGTGCGTGTCACTGCACGAGAGGCTGGCACACGTGGGGAAGGAGCGGAGCTTCCGCTCAGGCCCTGAGGGAAGGGGAAGCGGTGCGGCGCGGGAGGAGACAGCCCAGCCCGGGAAGGGCAGCGCTCGGGGCTTCCGCACGGCTCGCCGGCTCCTGCGTCTCACGGAGCCAAACGCCGCAGCACATACTGGGGCTGGGGAATTGGGTGCGGAGACAGGAGTGAGGCGGGGATCTGGTTCCGCTGAAGGGGATGCGGGGCACCACGATAGATGACACAGCCCAGCCCGGGAGAGAGCCCGCGGCTCCTGCAGGGCCAGGCAGTCCTGGAGAACCAGAGGTTTCCGGCAGCTTCGCAGCCTCGGTGCCGCTCCAGACCGCCGCCGAGCAGGGGAAGCCCGCACGCCTTGCTTAGCATCGCCGTGTTTTACACCTAATGGGCTCCTCAGCCCTGTGGCTAAAATCTTAGAGTGTTTCTACAGTTCAAACGTTCCCTTTCTGCTTTTTGCTGCTTTGGGGTCTAAAAAAAAGTGTGCCCTGAAGATAAAGGAAGACACCCAAAGGCGGGTCTAACTGTGTATTAACAGCACAAAAATGCACTCACTGAGGGCAGCAAATAAAAAGTAAATAAGTAAGTGCAAAGGAGAATACTGCCAATCAGCCGTGGGAGTGAGGGTGGAGCGAGGTCTTGGAGCAGAACCGTGCTCCGGCCCCAGCGGACCCGAGTCAGCCGTTCGCTGCCCGGGTCTCCCCGCCTGTCACAGGGCGGGAGGGAGCACAGGGCGTCTGTGGTTCTTTCCAGCTCTGCCGTCTTAGGGAGGCTGATCTGAGATTCTGAGAGACACAAACTGAGCCCCTGCACCTGTCAGGTGGAAGGCACAGTGGAAACCAGAGACCGTGTGGGTGTCACCCAGGAATGCATTCCCAGGAGACGCCTCTCTTCCCCTGACCTTACACCCCGGCTTGGCCGGCTTGGCCTCTGAGGCTCAGTCCTGTTCTTTTTTCATCCCCAAAGTCAGCCACTCGGTCCTGCCTCTTCCCTGACCACTCGTGCCCCTCCCCCACCCCTTGCCACCTCCCTGCAAGCTGGAGCCATCACCCTGACCTGTTTGCCAGAAAATCGCCAACCCTGGCAGCAGGAAACCAGAGGTCCCGGCTCTGATGCTGACTACCTGGGGCAGGAACTGAATTCCAAGGTGAATCACCTTTGTCCTGGGCACCGAAATGTTTGCAACAGTAAATTGGGGAAATGGTGCTGACCGTTGCTGCGACTGTTGTGAAGACCAGTGAGAATGGTGAACGTGGAAATACCATGTGGAACACGCACCCAGGACTGGCCAAGGCGGGGTAGCAGGGGCCAGATTTACCCTCCTGTCTAAAGCAATGCCAAAACAGGCCACACGTGGTTTCCAAAATACTGGACCTCAGAGAACCGGGGACCATGATCCTGAGAGATGGGAAGCAAGCGAGACAAGCACCCACTGCCGCGGCCGAGGGTCCAGGCCGAGGCTCCGGGAGGGAGACCCGGGCTGAGCTCAGGGCCCCTGAGGTGAGCAGACAGAGCTGTGGGTCTGCAGCAAGCATGGTGGTCCATGGAGCAGGAAAGGGCTGTGCAGAGAGAGAACTCTCAGGGCCTGCAGAGGCCGCCTGAGCCTTAGAGCTGAGAACACAGGCAAAGAAACTAGCCAAGCCCAGAGAAAGACCCACCCAGGAGGCTCCCAGGGAAACGTGTCCCCCATTCACGTGGAGCCAGAGGTGGCACCTGCCCCACCCAGCCAGGTGGTTAAGTCTCAACCACAAGAAAACAAAGTCCAGCCTGAACAGCAAATGAAAGGTGTGAACAGACACTCACCCAAGAAGACACGTGGATTCCTTAAGGAAACGCAGATCGAAGCCACATGAGATGAGTGTAGAGCTCCACGGTTAGAGCACATGCTTAGCATGGAGGTTCTGGGTTCAACCCCGGTACCTTCATTAAAAGTAAATAAATAAATAAATAAATAAATAAATAAATAAACAAACCTAATTACCTGTCCCTTCCGAAAAAAGAGCAATTCAGTCTTACAAGTTAGTAATTTATGTTTTTAAAAAACTCATGTGATAATATAACACACCTATTAGAATGGCTAAAATTTAAAAAACAAAAAACCCAACAACACCCAGTGCCGGCAAGGATGCAGAGCAACAGGAACTCTCTCACTCAGTGCTGATGGGATGGCAGAAAGGCTGCTTTAGAAGACAGGCTGGCAGTTTCTCATCCCATTAAACGTACACTTATTATATACAAGAGCAAGCCATCCCACCCTACACCCTAGGTTTTTAGCGAAGTGAATCGAAACTTTATGTCCCCACAAAAATGTGTGTGTTTATAGAAGCTTTATTCCTAATCACCCCAAACTGGAGTCAACCAGGGTGCCCTCGGACAAGCAGATGGGCAGTGTGCCCGCCCAGTGGGACACGTCAGAGCTGAAGGGAGCTCACTGGCTGATGCAAGGATATGATGACTGAAATGTGTTTTGGGATGTGAGAGAGGCTACATGTCATACGATTCCATTCATATGACCTTCTGGAAAAGACAAAACTAAAGGAGCGAGGCAGCGGCTAGGGACTGGAGGAGTGAAGAGGGACTGACAACAGGGAGCCATGCAAGTACTGTTTGGGTGGGAAATGAAACTATTCTAAACGGAACTGTGATGGTGAATGCATGACCCAATGCATTTGGCAAACCCTGTAGAAACGTATATCCCAAAAAGTGACATTTCCTGTATCCAAATGGAACAAAAAAAGTTAATGAGGATGGAAAGCAGTGCGTGACGGGTGAATCTAACACATAACAAACGTACGACATAACCTTGCTGATGAAAGTAGGTAAAGAGAAGCTGCCGTTTGGAAAACTATTTTGGCCAGATCCTGGAGAGCTAAAGGGAAAAGAGCTGTATATAAACTCTGTACTCCAGCGGGTAAATTGTTTCTCAAGGGGATATCGTTTAGAGATTCTGAAACTACATGTGCACTAGAGTCAAACAAATAACTCAGTAAACGTGAGTGATGGGAGCCCGGGTTCTCACCGTTGGTGACGGACGTTACCAACAAGCAGGAGAGGAAGGCCAGACTCAGTCCCGCAGGGCTAGTTCAGGTCAGAGGCCGCAGGGAGAGCCCACGGAGATCCTGTGTCCAGTCAGACCCACGCACGGGTGGGCACCCCCCGCCCCCGGCTCTGCCCGCTGCGAGCGCCCGGCCGCAGCGGCACCCCCGCAGCGAGCACACCCGGTGCCCACGTCTTGGTTTCTAGACGCGTTGCCAACATCCGTAGATGGTTCATCCGAGAGCTGGAGCAGAGGAGACATAAAGTGCATCTGGGCCATGTTGTAGTGCTCACCATGCCAAAAAGTAAGTGCTCGAAAAAGGGGAAAGAAAAAGAGCATGATAAATAATGGACATCAAATGAGGCAGCATGAAATTGCTTCCCGGGGCCACAGCTGGGACAGTTTAAGCAAGGAGATAACGGGCTTGGTGCTGCATTAAAACCCCAAGCATAAAATAATCACCCACGAGCCCGCACTGATACAAATAAATGGTTGAACAAATACACGAGTGAGGAGAAGGAGCAAATCTGCCTCACAGAAGAACTTCGAATAATAAGTGCGGAGGGAACGAGAGAGCAGGAATTCTCCACGAGAACTCCGCAGTGACAATGGCTTCAGGCGAGACCCACTGATGAACGCTGAAGTTGGAAGGCAAGTGTTAAGGACTAAGATGTTTGCAAAGCCTCGAAGCACGGCTTCCGGAGCATTTATTAATTACTGCGGGTGCTCTGACGTACGTCCGCGAACGCTCTGATGCAGCCCCCTCCAGGAGGGGCTTCATTCGACTCCCCTGAGCGTGGGCTGGACTGTCGGAGTCGAGAACAGCAAAGAAAGGCTGGAAACCGCCGGACGGGAGGGGCTCAGGAAACTGACAGCTGGACGCCATGGTTCCCTGGACTGAACCCCGAAACCGGAACGGGGCACTCGTGGAAAAACGCTTGAAGTCGAGTTTGCATCGTTGATCCAGATCGAGTCGACGTCATTTATCATTGCTGGAGCCTCGCCGCTCACACCCTCCCCTCCTCCTGTGAGGACAGGGCGGCCAGAGGGGGGCGTCCTTCCCCAGGACGCCAGCGTGGCCTGGGAGCAGCGGGGGCCTGGGAGTGAAAGGCCAGTTCCCAGTCCTGCCACGCGGGGCAGCCAGGTCTTGGACAGGTTATAAGGCTTCCGGAAGCTTCCTCTCTACCAGAAGTGGGTGCTGTTAGCTCCGGGGGAGCCAACCAGCCAGAGCACGTCCAAGTGCTTTGCACAATTTCACACTCGGCTGCCCAGCCTCCGCTCCTCTCTGTAAGTGGAGGAAGCTCCCGAGAGCGGCCAGCAAGGCAGCCGCCGGTCCCTGGCCCCTGAGTCCCCAGTGCCTTCCTTGCATCATCCTGTGTCCCTCCTGCAGCCGAGGCCCCGGGCTCCCGAGCAGATGGGATTCACGCTGCAGGTACCGAGGGCACATGACAAGGCAAGTGTGACCGCAGGCGTGGTACCCTGGACCCACTGCCCATTAAGTATGACAGCAGCCCAGCCAGACCAGGGGGACAAAGAACAGGGCCGCCTGCTCCTGAGAGCAGTGGCAGAGTCAGAGGCCACCAACAGGGGCTGTCAGCTCAGCACTGGCTTCCAGAGCCCATTTCCTCAGCACTGACTTCTGTCCCCTCCTCCAGAGGTGAGCCTGTGAGGACAGGCCTGGACCAGAAAATCGATGGCTCACACAGACCCAGTGCCCAGGACGGCGACTGGCTTGCGGCTGCAGGCTCAGCACACCCCTGCTAACACGCAGGGGCCACCGGAGCCCCCTGTCCGGATGCGGAGGCAGAGATGCTGGTCTCCTTAGGGTCTCATCAAGGACCCCATACGAGCACAGAGGCGAGGCTGGCACCGCAAGTCCCTGATGGCCAGGGGGCGGCCCAGCCCAGGGATGCGTTGACCTGGCTTCACCCAACAAGTTCCCCACTTTTTACCCTGCAACAATCACAGAAGGCATTTTAAACACACTTAATAGATGACAAGACTGAGGCTTAGAGTGACTGAATCAGAGAAAGCAGCATGCAGGCACGCAGCCCCAGCTTTTTCTCTTCATTCGTTCTCTCAGAGTGAGACTTGATGAACCGGTAATTCCAGGAGACAGCCCAAAGGGAGAGGAATTCCAGGCTAAACAGCTCTGCTAAACTGAGCAGACTCACGGCCGCTTCAGGAATCACCGTGGACGGTGACGCTTCCCGAGCTATGTGAAGATCCAGAGTGATGGATTCCTTTCTGGATTTACATCATCTTTTAGAAAATAAGAATCAAGATTGCCATCAGTGACTTTCAAATTCCCAGGCCAGCAGAGTCCACCAGAGCGAGTCTCCACGCTGAGGCCAATGTTCTTCCTTCATGAAAGCCCATCTTTCTTTGAGACCACAGCCCGGACCACGCTGATCCACCTGCTACGCATCTGGCCAGCCCTTTAGATGTGCGTGTGCGTGTGCGTGTGCGTGTGCCTGTAACCGGTTTCTGGCAAACCAACACAAGCGCGCGATTTGAATAGAAAAGCGCAGCGGAACGCAAGATGGGAACGACGTCCTCCCCGCCCAGACCCCCGCAGGTGCTTCCCCGAGATGGTCGCTTTCAACCGCTTCAGGGTTTGCCGCTTCTAGTAGGTGTTGCCATAACTCCAGATCAGAAGCTCTGCCCTGGAGTATTCATTGTATAGATCATTTCATTGTTTGTTGATGCTCCAGGACTTCTGGTTTCAGCTCAGTGATGTAGGAAGCAGGCAAGTGCATCACCCTCATTCTTACAAAAAAAAAAAAAGCGAGAAAACGGTAAATTGGTGACTTTTTTTGAGCCCACCAAAGAACAGACATAGACAACCAAGTAACTTGAAATCTGAACTAGACCGTGTCTTTAGGGAGAAACAGAACCCAAGAAGTTACCTACCTGGAGCAGACACCATATACACTGGGGAGAAGGGCTAAAATTTGCAATAAATTGCTGGAGACCAAGTGTGGGCTTCCAAGGAAATATGAACTTCCAGCGGCTTCTCGTGTATGGGGGGGTTGTGCCTTCTTGCAGAATGTTCTTCCACAAACCCCACCCTGTGCTTGCAGGGAAGATCCAGGATCTTCCTGAAAAAGTGTCCCCTGTGGTCTGGCTGAGAAAGGCAGCTTCAGCCACTGCTGGAATCTGCTCAGATCTCTCCGTCCATCCACCACCCTTAGAGGGAAACAACAGCATGACCTGCGGGAGGAAGTGCAAAAAAAAAAAAAAAAAAAAAAGATCACCTAGAGCATCGATGAAAACCCACTGGAGCCGAGAGAAGAAAAAGGAAAAGAGAAAAAGAAAGTTCCCAGCCCCGGGAGTGGGGTAGGAATTTGCGCTGTGACCAGAGCTACAGCTGGAGGGTGAGTAAAAGCCCAGGAAGACAATGTCTCCAGAACCTGCAGGCTGTGATGCTCCAAGGGCAGCCGTAACAGTGAGAAACCTCAAGGCCAGCCCAGTTCCTGCCTGGGTCAGCACAGACCCTCACACTAAAATCCCAGCAGAAGCTACAGCATGCTCATCTCCAAGCATAAAAAATACTTACCTCTGTATCTTCTGTTCTAAACGATATGTCCAACTTCCAACAAAAATTTAAGGCATACAAAAAGGCAAGACAGAACACACTCCCAGGAGACAGAGCAATTGGCAGAACCAGACTCAGATAGGACGCAGAGGTTGTAACCATCCACGAGGGAAGCTGAAGTAACTGTGATCAACGTATTAAAGGTTGTAATGGGAAAAGTACACAACATGCAGGATCAGATCAGTAATCACAGCCGACAGGGGAAATCCTAACCGAAATGTTAGAAACAGGAAACACTGTAACAGAGATGAACAACGCTTTTGAAGGTGTCATTAGCAGACTTCACCCACCAGAGAAAAGAATCAGTGAACCAGAAAGTATATTTATAGAAATTACCTAATTGGAAACACAAAGAGAAAAATAGGGGTGTTGGAGAGGACGGGCAGAGCACAGCATCTAAGGGCTGTGGGACTACGTCAGACTCTCTAACGTGCTCGTGACCTTGTGGGGAATGAGAGGCTGCATGTGAAGGAATACATAAAGAACCAAAGGCCAAGATTTTTTTAATTAATGAAAGACACCAAACCACAGATTCAAGAAACTCAGAGAAGACCAAGCAGGATTAACCACTCTTCTCCTCTGCCAAAATACTCAGACTTCAGAATGCCAAAGATAAGAAACTCTTGAAGACAGCCAGAGGCGGAAAACACGTCCCCCACGGAGGCACTGAGACAGGAACTTCAGCCAGCTTCTCTTCAGAAGTCACGAATGCAAGAAAACAGTGGGGAGATGTCTTTCAAATAATGAAAGGAAAAAAAAAAACCCTGTCAACCCCAAATTTTTCAAAAAATCCTTCAAAATGGAGTAAACCTCTATGCAATAATCAGGGAATTTTGAACCCTGCCTGGATATTTGACAATATTAAGGAAAAAATGTTAATTTTTCATGTATGACAACTGCTTATCTTTTAGGATTTTAAAATCATTACCATCAATGGTTTAAGGTCACTCTCTTACAGACATATATTAAAATGTTATGGAAGATATCCTATGATTTTCAGGAACGAGTAAGCAGAGTAAAGAAAAAATGAGATGCACCCAGAGCTGATTATTGCAAAAGCTGGGGAAAGATCACATAGAGGTTCATCACATGCACCCTCCAATTTTAAACAGATTCCAATTTTTGATGATAAAAATAGAGCTCATGAAGAAAAAGGAGAAAATGAGACTTTCTCAGACAAACAAAACCTGAAGGAACTCATTGCCAGCAGACCTGGACTCCAGGAAACGGCCAGGAAGTTCTCAGGCAGCGGGAAGACATCGGTCAGAAACACGCACTTACAGAGAGAAACAAGCTTGGCAGGAGGAAAATTAATGAAAGTCAAGTAAACTTTATTTTTTCTTAGTTTTAATTGATCTGAAATAGGGATCAGCCAACTTCTTCTTAAAGCGACAGGTAATAAATACTTCAGGGTTTGTGAGGCTGACGGCCTTTGCTGCACCTCCCCGACTGCGCTCGGCTCCGCCCTCGCCCGCACGGCAGCGGGAAGCTCAGCCCGAAAGCCGCTCCTGCCGGGGCAAGCGGGCGTGCTCCTGCTCGCGGCTCGCTGCCCCCAGTTCTGAAAGGTAACCAAGCACAAGTAGTGACAAGGGACTGTGTGTCTGCAGAGCACGTCAAAGCGAAGTGTCCGACGGGCGAGGTGCGAGGGAGGACTTCGGGCTGCGCCGCTGCCGTGGCTTCGCCCTGCACGTGAAGCGGAGCGGCAGCGTTCCACTCGCCTCACCAAGAGCGTGCGTTGTAAACCCCGGGGAAGCCGCTGTACTTTTTAAAAGGGACATAAATAATATGTCAACAGAGAGGATAAAATGAAGCCATAAAATGTGTTCCATTAAATGCAGAAAAGGCAGAAAGAGGAAAAGCAGAATGGGAACAAATGGAAACTAGCTTCCAAGGTGGCAGGTTTTAATCCACCCGAGTAATCACTTTAAACGTGAATAGTCTAAACACAGCAGTTAAAAGACAGAGATTGTCGGATTTGATCTTTAAAAAAGCAAATGCCAGCTATATTCTGGCCAAGTTTAACTAGAAAGATGTGCGTTAGTTCACAGAAAGAGGACAGAGAAAGGTAGCCAGCAAACACTGAACAAGAGAGGCTAATTAACGGGGACAAGCAGGCTCGGAGCAAGGGCAGCGGTCAGAGCTACAGCGGGACGGGACGCGGTCACAAAGGGCCCTGTGCAAAGGCTCACACGCCCGACGACAAACTTCACAGCACAGGTTGGACCGAAAGGAGAAACCCACAATTCAAGTCGCAGGTGTCAACGCTCCTGTCCGTGTAACTGGTAGGAAGGGTGGACTGAAAATCAGGGAGGGCTGTGAGGCCGGACAGACAGCGCTTCCACCAGCCAGGCCTGACGGACGCTGACCGGCAGCTCCATCCACAGCCTCAGAAAATGCCTTCTTCTCCAGTGCCCACAGTACACTCACCAAGACAGGCCATAACACAAACCCAGGCAAATATTTTTGAAAATAGAAACCACACAGAATGGGCTCTCAGATCATGATGGAATTCAATTAGAAATCCAAACGGCAGGTCCACGCCGCAGACCTGGAGAGTCCGTGAAAAGTCCCAGGGAAGAACCCCGATTCAGACCCCGGCTTTGAGTGGACACAGAGCAGGACAGGGCTCTTGGCAAATCCAGGTTGCAATGCTGGTGGCCCGACATGGGAGTGGCGCAGCCGTGGAGTTTGTGACAAGACCCAGCAGGAGATGCGGGCTCGCCAAGTCATAAGGGTAAGAGGCCGCCTTATAAGCTGGAAGTGGTACGTGCACCTGGGCCAGTGCACCTGGGCCGTTCTGCACTGCTCTCCCTTCACAGGTGCCCTGGGATCCGAAACCTAGACTCTGAAGTCAGGAATGGTGCTCGTTCTTGAATTTATTTACCTCTTATTTGTTCGCATGGGCTTTTAGTTCTAATTGAAGCGTTCTTTCTGACAATGCGGAGGCACTCAGCTATACTAAAAGCGAAATGCACACAATGGTTTTGTCCTCGCTGGGACGCAGACAGAGGAGAAAGGCAGTGATGGGAGCAGATGAGATCAAAGGCGCTGTCACCCTCAGTGAGAATGAGAAACCTGGGCAGGGGTGGGGCTGGACCCCTATCAGGGCCTCCGAGCAGCTGCCCTCCCCTCGCTGGGCTGGGGAGGGGGCTGGGGGGCTGCTGCCACCCCGACACACTTGGTTATTCTTGGGTTTTTACTCTAAAGGAGGGCAGGCCAAGCAGCGGGATCCAGAGGGCTAAATGCAGGGAGTGAGAGCAGGACGCTGGCGTCTGACTAACTGACCGCCTAGCGAATCCGGGGGTCCGCACACCGCCCTTCACGCCTGGTCCTTCCCTACGGATGGGGCTCCTGAGGCTCAGAGAGGCTGAGTCCTCTGCTCAGAATCACACAGCAAAAGGGGCAGGGTCTGAATTCACACCCAGGACACCTGACTTTCACTCCACTCAGAAAACCACACCAGTGCCTATGGAGTCAGCGAGGGGCCGGGAAAGGAGAGGGAGACAGAGGCCACCAAGGCCACCTCAGCCAACCATCTGCTTCTCTCCCGAAAAGAAAGACAGCTTGTCGGGCTTCCCAGAGGAGGGGAGATGAGCAGGACCTCATCCCTGCCCTTCCGTGGACTCCTGAGCACAGTCCCCACGCCTCCTGAATCCTCCTGCTGTGCTCTGACCACACGCATCCCAATCCAGCCAGCCCTTCACTCACTTTCTCCTACTCACCAAGGGTCTGCTGGCCTCAGGACCTTTGCATGAGCTTCCTGTGGCCAACTTCCAATTGTTCTTGAATCTTTTATTTTATTTTTTAAATTTTTTTAATTTTTAATTTTGGAAGGGGCAGAGAGAGGTAATTAGGTTTCTTTCTTAAAGGAGGTTCTGGGGATTGAACCCAGGACATGCTAAGCTCCGTATTCTACCACTGAGCTATACCCTCTCCCTACTATGAATCTTGGTCCGAGCATCCCCTCACACCCCAAGTATAAATCAGGACGCCTGCTAGTTTTCTCAGAACTCCTAGCATGGTGGTCCCCTGTGCATTTGGTAAGAGAGGCAGTAAGACGGGCAGGTAAACACACAGCCCCACCAGCAGGCTGCTTGAGTTGGAATACTGGTTCTTCCACTTGCAGCTGTGTGACCTTGGTCCAGTCACTTAGCCTCTCTGTGCCTTCCTCTCCTTGTGTGTGGGATGTTGGATGGGGTGATAAGAATATCTCATGAGTTTGTCAAGTGCTCTGACAGCCCTGGTGGGGGTCTCCCATGGAGGCCATGGCCTTGTCATCGGTATCTTACTCTACCATCAGACTGTAAGCCCCCAAGGGCAGGATCCAGGCAGCCCCCTCACCACTGTCCTCAGAGCTGACGCACAGTGGAACCTCATGAAGGAAGGGAGGATGGACATGAACAATGAACACTGGCCAGGGGTGATGGGCAGGGGCTGGGAGGCAGGCGGAGGCCAGACCTGCTGTGGGTGCCCAGCCTCCCTCTGCTCCCCACACCCCTGCTCCTGCCTCTGGTCAGTTTCCAAAGCTAACAGGCTTCCTGGCAAAGCACATTTAAATTCCTCTTGCAACACCACGAAGCACAGTGTGCAAGCCCTATTAAAACCTAATTAGCCAAATGGATAAATAATCACACACGAGCTTAACTCTTTCTTGCCATTGCGGGCTCTCTCCTTGGAACCAGGCAGGCGGCCCGGCCTCTGACCTAGTTTGAGTGGCCGTCCTGCTTGAACCTGGCGGGCCACCGAGTTGGCAGTGGCTCCCCAGACACACTGTCATTTTCTCTGAGGGGGTGTCAGTGTGATGGAAGCAGGTGTTACAGCTGACCTTGACCGCGCGGGACCTGTGATGGAGTTGAATCCTGTCTGAGGGCATCCAAGAATGTTTCACACAAAGCGTGAGGGCCCTGTCCCCGCCCCACATCTTGGGTCAGGGGTCTGAGGCCGACCTCGGCTAAGGTGTGGCTTTGCCTTCTAGAAGCTCTGGATCTGTTGGAGGAGACAGGAACATAAACGGACGATTAGGATACAGGAGCCATCTGAGCACAGAGGGGTGAGGGCTGAGTCCTGTCTCGGGGCATCCGAGAAGGCTTCACACAGGCAGATGCACTAGCAGGGTTTTAGAGGATGGCAAGGCACACGCTGAGCAGTCTGCTCAGATGGTCCAGGTGCTGACACACACAGGCCAGTGTGGTCGGTCCCTCCAGACGTGCCAGCCTGTCGGATGTGAGGTTGAGAGAAAGGGCGAGGGTGGGGCAGGAAGGCCAGGCTCCGTGGGCCGTGTGCACAGTCCCATCCCGAAGACCGTGAACCCCTCACTGGGACTGTTTGAAGGGAGGCGCCATGTGCATCTCCTGTGAGTGTGTCCGTAGGGTCCCCTGGACGAGGCCAGCAAGGGGCGTAGAGGCGGACTGAGGTCCCCCCAAGCCAGAGGAGAGGGCATGGGAAGAGAGAAGGGGGCCCCTCCGTGGCCGCCGTCCCTGAAGCGGAGCGGGATAGCAGGTCATCAGGTGCCGGGCCGAGCACTCGCTGCGTTTCCTCCTTTAATCCACGAGGGCGGCGCCACAAGGCAGGCTCCGCCACCCAGGAGTCCTGGAGAGGGTGGACTCCAACCCCCAGCTCTGGGCCCCACTCAGCCTGGGTCCTCCTTGCGGCCCTTCTTCCTCACTGCTTAGACTCTGCTTGGTGCCGCCTCCTCCAGGCAGTCTCCCCTGGTGCCCTTGGGGGATGGGGGAGCTCCTGCCACCCTGGGCCCCAACACACAATGCAACCTGACTCAGGGCACCACTCGTCCAGACAAAGTGGAAGAAGGAGGGGATGAACAGCAGTGAGGACAAGTCACACCACCCTGGCCTCCAGAGAGGACCGTCCAGCACCAAGCAAAGGCTGCCCAACCCGACCTGGCCAGCCCGAGACAGCTGAGGAACTCGCGGCAGGCAGGCAGCCACGGAGCTGCCCCTCCACTTCCCGGCACCCGTCACTCCTCCCCTGCTCCGCCCTGGCCAGGCGCAGACATCCTGGGCGGGGAGCCTGGTCCTCCACGTGGGTCCAGGCAGCGCCCTTCTCCCCTTTGCTCTAGTTATTTGTCCCTGTTTGCCCCTTCCCTCCTCATAGGTCATCATCTAATGGGCTTAAGGTGGATTTTTTTGTTCAGTTCTATTTTGGCAAAATGTGCGCTGTGACTTGTGTCCATGTTTGAATTTCCATAAATAGCCTCGCTTGTTTGCTCATCCTCTCCCCCCGGGTTGTGCCGTTAGGGGGCATCCAACGCTTTCCTTCCACCTCTTGCCGAGTCTGCCACAGGGGCTGCCCCAAGATCCTCCACCTCCCCCATGATGGGCACCCCAGGGCCCCAACCCCTCGGCTTTGCTGCTAAGCAGGACCCTGGGCTGATTCGGGGGAGCAGAGCCCTGAGCCCACAGGCCCTGCCCCCTCTGCCCGCTTGACCGTGGCCGGGCCCTTCACCTGCCTGCCCGCATCTGGGCCTCCCACCTCGGCAGAGCTGGTCAAAATGGAAATCACCGGATGCTTATTCCCAGTAGGTAGGACTTCGGAACACCGCGGAGGCTGGCTGTGGGGCGTGAAGCTCCGCACACGTGTCCCATGGACACCCGCACCACGGCACCAGCCGTGCGGGGCCATTTACGTAAAGGTCCCAGCCACACACTGGTGGCGACTGCAGGTGAGCGCTGCTGGGGGCTGGGCTGGGAGACAGTGACCTCCGGTCGTGAACTTGGGGGGCAGAGAGTTCTCTGTCTTGATCGTCCTGGTGGTTATGTAATAGATTTGTCCAAGCCCACCAAACTGCCGCTTAAAATGGTGCCTTTTATGGTCTGTAAACTGTATCTCTGTAAAGTTGGCTCCGAAGTCCCAGGACCAGCAGGAGGGGTGTTCGTTATTCTGTCCACATGCCCTCTGCCCTGTGGGTGCCAGACACCGCAACGCTTCGAGCTCAAACCAAACCCTCAGCCTCCGAGGGGACGCCTGAGCTGCCCTCCACGCGCTCTCCTGGTGGGGACCCCCGGGCAGGAAGGGGAAGTGCTGTGCCCCCCGACACCAGGCCTTCCCACGCTCGAGGAGACTGTCCTGTAACCCACAGGCCCAGGCTCCCTAGGGCCTTCCTTCCACGGCCACCAGGTGAACAAGAGGCAGGGTTGGGTTTCGAGCCAAATGAGCCTCCGTCTTCCCGACGCCCAGGATGCTTCTGGGGTGACTATGCCGCCTCCCGATGGCGTCAGGCCGGGAGCTCCTGGCGGGGGTGGGAGGCGGGTGCTGGCCCAACACCAAGCACCTGGGCTTCAGGGGAACTTGTTTCTGCGGGAAGAAGGAACGCCAGCTGAGGCTGGGCCGGGTCTGACACGGGCAGCGCCAGAGACACACGTATCAGCTGCACAGATGCCCGAGAGACCGAGAGGGAGAGAGACAGGCAGACAGGGACAGACAGAGAGTAAGAGAAGCAGGGAGGAGGGGAGGGGAAGATGGAGAGAAGGAGCTGATGGAGGGACGGGGAGAAGGAGAGATAGATCGACAGACAGAGGGGAACGCTCATGGCAGCATCCTTCACAGGAACCAAGATGTCAGTCCACCTGGGTGTCCGTGGACAGCAGGGTGGGCTAGAAAACGTGGCACTTGTGTCACCATGGAATACTACTCAGCCTTAAAAGGAAGGAAACCCTGCCTTCACAACCACATGGATGTACCTTGAGGACTTTATGCTGAGAGACATAAGTCAGACAGAGAAGGGCAAACACTACCTCTACGTGGAATCAGAAAAAGACGAAGTCACAGGAGCAGAGAGCAGACGTCTGGTCGCCAGGGTCTCGGGGGGGGGGGGGCGGGGAACGGGAGAGGCTGGTCAAAGGCACCAGTTCCAGGTACGAGATGAATAGATTCTGGCTCTAAGGCACAGCGTGACCACAGTCCACAATGCCGTATTGTGACTTGAAAGTCGCTAAGAGGTCTTAGATCTTAAGTGTCCTCACCACAAACAAAAAAGAAAAAGAAGGAAATGGAGACCATGGGAGGCGACGGGTGTGTTCGTTAGCTTGACTGGGCGACCCTTTCACAGGATATCCGTGTATCCAACCATCAAGTTGTGTGCCGAAAATATGCACCATTTTTATTTGTCAGTTAGACCTCGGTAAAGCTAGGGAGAAAAAAGGGGGGCAAGACAGGGAAAGGAGCGTGAGGGAGGGGCCAGGACAGAGCACCCTGGGTCGGGGAGGGGGAAGGGGAATACACCCTCCCAGGGCAAGACAGCAGAGAAGAGGGGAAACACAGGCACCTCCGCGGTGCACCTAGGGGTTTCCTGCAGGAGGCGCCCCGGGGGAGCAGGACTGGAGGGGACGGGGGAGGGGCCTGCCCCGCGCCCACTCTGCTCCGAGAGTCTCTGGTGTTTGACCTGTCGCCAGTAGTGTCCCCCAGTGGAGCCGTACTTGGTCCTTTGAAGATCTTCATGGACATCCAGTGTCTGGGCGCTCAGACCTGTCTTGCATGGTGGTAAGGTCATTCATTCTTCATAATTAAGTGACACTGAATGAGATAGGACTAACCAGAGCCTTTCTTTGAGATAAGTGACTTGATGGTGCCTTAGCCGTCAACATCCCTTGTCCACCCTGGGTCCCCGGCAGCTGACAAGCAGGCCATGTCTGTGTTGTGGGGCTATCCTGTGAGGCCCTGGGGTGTCTGAGATGGAATAAGCCCCCTGAGACTCACTGGCCCACCCTCAGTATATTGTCTGAGGAGCGGGGACCCTCAGAGCAAGTTCAGGAGATGAAATCAGACCCCAGCGGGGCTTCCTGGAGCCTGGGCTCAGGACTTCTCCATGACGTGAGGTCGTGCCCATTTCTCGGATGGAGAAACTGAGGCGTGGTAAGATGGGGTGGCTTTGCCCCTATGGAGAGATTGGGAGGGCCAGTGCTGGGACCCACAGTTGTCCCTGACCACTGTTTGGATGCTGCTTCCTTCTGAGGGGGCTGGTGGTCTGGAGACCGAGGGCTGGTGGGGCCAAAGGGAGCCAGCACAGACATCATCCGGTGGACCAACTCTTTAAAATTTGACTTTTTATTTAATAGTTAAAATGCATGTGGAACATAGTTCTGAAGAAACAAAAGTTCACGGTGAAAATCAAGTGTCCTGTCCCCGGCTGCAGGCCTGGGCCTCTGGGACCCATGTCCCTGACATCATCACCGTCACCACCTGCTGGGGACTGAGCCTCCTCCCACAGCTCCAGAAGGTAGATGGCTCTACAAATCAATGCCTTTGGGGGCAAAATCTGCCCTGAGCTGACACAAGGCTGTTGGGGGCTCACGCAGACCTTCGCAGAGCTAACGGTCACGTGCTTCACAGGGATGTTCATGTTCTAGACCCCCCGGGGATGTGAACGCAGACCAGGCAGCCTGTCCGTTTTCTGAACAATGAGTCGGATCAGGGGCTGTGGGTGGACACAGCTCAGCCTCCTAGCTGCCCTCGGTCTGCATGCTGGAGGGACAGGGCATCATCCCTGGGGCTGGCTGGGCTTTGAGTTCTGGCTCTCCGCTGCGTGACCTCAGACGTGTCACTCAGCCACCCTGAGCCTCAGGTCCCTGCCCCTAAAGCAGAGGTCCCAGCAGGACCCCTTTTAAAGGCTGTCTCAGGATTGAGTCAAATGATGAAATGAGTGTCTAGCCAAGTGTCCCGCCCAGGAGAAGGCAGCCTTGTTGAAAGATGAGCTCAATCTCCCTGCCGGAGCCCAGGGAGCCAGTTCACCCAGGTCCTCCCGTCACAGTGGTCCAGGACCCGCAGGCTGCCGGCAGAGGGCGGAGCTGTGAGGTCGGGCCTCTGTTACACCTTGTCCACACGCCTTTCCCTCCCTGCCAGAGGCCCAGGACTGGCTTTGCCCGCGAGACGGCCGAGAAGCCTGGATCTGAGCCTGGCAGGGAGGAGGAGGGACGGGTGGTTGGTAATAAAACAACAGCACCTGAGGAGAGACAGCTGCCGCCTCCGGCCCCCAGGCCCCCAGGCGTGGTGCCTGCCCTGGACCCGCCCCACCCGCAGCTGAGGGCCGGACCACGGCCCCAAGGCCGGGGGTCCCAGGAGCACGCTCTGAGCTCTGAGTCAACAGTTCCACAGGCTTTGCAAGGCTTGTGAGAGGCCGGGACCCAGCAATGGAAACACCACTCCGCCTGTGGGGCACAAAACCTGCAGTCAGAGAGCCTGGGCTCAAGCCCGACCTCGGGTGGGCCAGAGCCCCTGGCTGTCCACCTCTTCACCTGGACGCTGGGGAGAAGGCGTGGCCCTGTCTAGATCCCTGGGTTGCTGTGGGATTTGAATGAAATAACATGAATAAGCAGGTGATGCAGAAACCTGGCAGGTGAGAACGAAGGATGCTGGGGAGATGGCCAGGCCCGTCTGTGAAAGCCCCGTACATGAACATCGGTCTAGTCACTGTCACCCTGCTGGCCGGCACCTGGGGAAGACCTGCTTGGTGTCCACTACCTGCTCTGACCTGGGTTTCGGCAGGACACCTGCCACCTAATAAGAAGCCTGGCTTGTCTCCCTTTGTGGCTCAGAGTCCCCGGGTGACCGAGCTCGAGTCCTCGGACGGGAGCAAGATTGTGCTCTTGGGGAGGCGGCACACCTGCCCTGTCCCCGTGTCCCCCTGCCCCAACGCTGAAGGGCGGGCAAGCCGGACGAAAGCCACCCCTGAGGGTGGCGGCCCAGGACGTGCCCGGCTCTCTGCTCCTGGGCTGCATTTTCACCTGGCTCACACCTGCAGCGTTACCCGTGTTGAAGCCCCTCGAAATTTGGATTCTCCCTCGTGCACAGAGGAACCGATAACCTAACAAATATACCTGCTGATACATTTTTTCACAGAATGTAGAGCTGCAGCCCTGTTCTGCAGATGTGGTCCGCTCCCTGCCGTGACCACCTCCCTTTAGAAACCACGGTGACCCAATGCATGCACCCTCGTGAGATCTTCCAGTTCTCAGAATAACCATGTGCTCTGGCCCTGCAGGCCCCCAGGTGATGGGTGGGGGAGTCCAGGGCCCTGCTCATAACCCAGTCTGCATGTGGCCAAGTGTTGTGTAGTTCCTCGTCCCTCGTCCCTCATATGTGTAAGGTCTCTGTTTGCTCGTTTATAAAATCATTCTTTTAAACCAGATGAGCTATAACACCTCCTATTTCTATGAGATTCTGTTATTGAGGAAAACCAGTCTGACTTTTTTCCCTGCTCCCTACACCTAAGCTCACTAAACCAATTCACTTTGCTTGGATTCTGCTCATCTCTTTTCAGGAAATACAGCCTCTGGGAACAATTGCCTGGGCTGTGTGACCTTGGGCAGTTTCCATAGTCTCTCTGTGCTCCACTTATAAACTGAGAATAGTGTGTGCTTGATCTCTGAGCTTTGTCTAGAGGACAAACAGAAGAATTAACAGTTAAAAGGACTTGAAACAGCGCCCTCCCGGCACTGTCGCTATCAGAACTACTAGGAGCAGAAGTCATAGGAGTTTCTCATTCATCCAATACCTTCCTAAAAGGTCAAGGCCCTGTGCGAGGAGACGAGGGGTCTGAAGATGAATCAGACATCGATCCTGCAGAAAGATGAACGCTCAGGAAATTGGAGAACAAAATAAACATGAAAATGCCACACCCGGACATATGCTATAGAAAGCGAGATGCCATGGGCACTCGGGAGGAAAGAGGTCGATGTTGGCTCAAGTCACCGGGAAGGCATCCTGGAGGTTTGTTGAATATGGGCCTGGGCCAAGAGGGATAGAGAGAAGTTGGCTTCCAGAGGTTGGCTCTTGCAATCCTGCCCCTCACTGATGTAGGCATGCGGGGTTTGCTGCACCTGCCATCGGCTGCACGCTCTAACCTTCAGAGGAAGGTCGACAGCTCCTCCCTGGAGGACCTCAGACCACCCTCAGGGAGGTGTGGGGCGTCTGGTGATGATTAAGGTAAAGATTGGAGGGTCTATTCGAAGGGTGAATTCTAAATAGAGCTAGATCGTGGAAAGCACTTTGCGAGCCCCCTTTTTTGCTTATTTCATGCTGTCCGTCTTCATTCGCCTCCCACTGGGCTAGGTAATGAACAGGGACTCAGATACACTCTACGTAATCTCCCCCCACTCACCCAAAAACGTTAGTGAGGCATTGCAGGGCTCAGGACATTGTGTAAGGGTCTGTGCGAGGTACAGAGAAAACAGACCAGGGGCTTTGACCCAGTGACCTCCTATTCCAGTGCACAGACAGCTAGTGACAGGCTGTGGGGTGGCGAGGGAAGGTACTTCATGGCGGGATGTCCTACAGCTGGCTGCCCTGCAACCACAGGCAGATAGCTGCCCACTCCCATCGGGGCCCACGGTGGCCTTAGACTAGAGAAAGATTATAACACAGAGACCCAGTGCCGGGGAAAGCGGCTGTGGGTGGTTTCAGCACCACGGAGAGCTCAGCGGATACCCTTTCCTGGCAAGCGCGACCTCGGCTCCAGGTTTCTGCACCTCTCCTGCCCTTGACTGTCCAGAAACCACAGAGGTTCTGATGAGTCTGACCCGGAAACCCCTCAGAGTCCCGGGCCTCGAGACTGGGGGAAGGTCATGGCTCAGTGCCCTGGGTTGCAGCCCGAGCTCTCTGGTCGGGGTGGGGGGGGGGGGTCTTCTGGGGACTCTGAAGGGGCTGGTTAGGGGATCTAGCTCTGGGATGCCCCAAGCAGAGCCCGGAGGATGCAGGTAAGGCCTGAATTCTTGCTGAAGATGTAATGTGGGTCTCCCCTTGGCCCCCACCCCCACGCCATCCCAGCACCTCACAGCACTGTCTTCATGGTGCCTCCTGGCCCCTGGGGCAGTCACCCTGCCCAGTTACCCTCAGGAGCCCAGCCAGAGCCCAGGGTCGGAATTGGAAAGACACCAAGCCCACCATCCAGGTATTTTCCACGCATGCTACTCAGCTTGAGTGTGACAGAGAACACCTGGATTTTCCCCTTTCAGCCCGTTGGCTAAGTGTCTCTTAACTCCCTCCAGTCAATCAAACCAAGTCAGGCAATCACCCCCTCAGCCCTGGCATTTGCCGGTTGTCTCTGGAGCAGTGATTCCACCGGCCTTGGTGCCATCTCTGTGCTTTTCCAGGGACAGGCACTGACCTTCCCCTTCCAACTGTGGGACGTCTGGAGGGCAGGGACCATGTGTCCCCAGCCTCCGTGAGGGCTGTGGTTTCCCTGGGAGACTAGGTTTCCAGAAGAAAGATTCTTGCCCTTTTCACCCACCCAGGGAACAAGGAAAAATAGAGATTGTGTCTCTCATATCTGGTCAGTGGTGGGGAGGCACTGCGTCCCCCACCTGACCTTAAAATTTGGGAGGCTATCTGTCCCTCGTCCGACCAGTAGAGGAGGAGCTATATCACTCCCGTCTGACCAGCAGACAGGGGCCTCTGCTTCCCCCATCTGCCCAGCAGATCAGAAACTGCCCCCTCCATCAGACTTGGTGACGCCCTGAGGTCAGGAGCTGTGTCTTTGTGATCACGCCCAGTCCTGACTTCCCAGGGGAGGGCGCCTCCCATGATTCCCCCTGTCGGAGCCCAGGCTCTGCCCGCAGAGGGTGATGAAGAGTGCGTCACGGACCAGCAGATGGACGTGCTGGCCGCTGATCACTCTGCTGGCCAGGAGAGCGCGAGACATCTGATCTCAGAGGACGTATCTGAACAAATGAGTAACCCACACAGCTGAGCAAACAGAAGGAGACAGTGATGCTTCTTCTCTAAAGAAGAAAACATTGCTCACAAGATGAGCCAGGAAATGGTGTCATTTATTTTAGTCTCAGTGCAATGGCAAATAAGTCAATTTCTCACCAGAGGTGCTCTGGAAAGAGAAAGGATATAGATGGATGTCTGCTATGATGGGACGGTGTTCTGGCTTTCCTCTTGAGGGCACGGACGGGCCACGAGCAGAGCCCCGCCTGCAGGTCCCTGTCCTACTCCCCTCTCCTCGGTCCCCTGGGCCGATCACTTCCCACGCTGACTCAGAGCAAAGCCCTTCCTAAACTCTCTCGGTGGCCAAAGTCCAGCTCAGAGCAAACGTTCTGGGAAATTATCTTGACCCCAACTTGAGACACGACCTTGAGTCCGTAACTTAATCTCTTGGGAATCAGCAACGTTGACTGTCAGTGTTAGAAGCCTGAGGTCTCATCCCTCTGTCTGGAGACCCAGACCCTGCAGGACACATCCCAGGGCTGGGGGGCTCTGGGGTCCCCAGCATTCAGCTCAACTTGATGCGAGGGGTGGTAGAGCTCTTCGCATCCTCCACGTGTGAACCAGGGACAGGAGACCCTGCTGGGCTGGCCCAGGGAGCCAGGTCTCTGCACCTTGCTGACCGCTTCCCCCCACACCTGCCCTCATGGACCAGCGCTCAGAAGCCCCCAGGAGTCCTTCTAGCTCCGAGATGCAGCCTCCGTGGCCTTTGAGGGAGAATTCAAAGGCTGGGCTATCTCCTCACCTCATCTCCCCAATCGTATGAAGATATTACAGTATTGATTCCTGAAGCGACGTGGATTCAGGCCCATTCATCACTGCCTGGGGCTGGAAAGGATGCAATTATCGGAGTCACTGGTTGTCCTCGGGCCACAGCTTCAGGCAGGAGCACATGCCACAGACGCCGAGGCCCCTCCCAGGAGCAAGGGGACCAGGGGGAAGGGAAGGGGTCACTGGCTGGAGAAAGTTCTTTGCGCCCCGTGCTGTGCTGTGTGCTCTACAGACTGCAACCACCAGGCGGGCAGCCCGTGGGAGGCGGGAAGCCAGGGCGGGCTCAGAGGGGCTTAGAGCCCATCCAGTCAGGTAAGAGGCACAGCTGGTGGCCAAGACAGCCCTTAGCCCATGGGCAGGGCTGGGCGGGGCTGGGCCACCAGAGGGTCTGCTCGGGGTGAAGGATGCATGTGCCCCACGCTCCGAGCCGGCTCTTCCCCTGGCTCCACCCACCTGTCGCTTGTCTAAGGGGTCAGCTCGGCACTCAAGGACGGATAGTCAGGGGGCCTGAGGGGAGGACCACACCGTGGCCGGCCCCGACCCATCTCCCCCACTGTCCCACCCTGCTGCCACCATGCTGCCCATGTGAGCCCAGCGAGCTTGTTCCTGCCTCCAGACTGTCTCGCGTGCCAGTCCTTGTGCTGAGATGCCCTTCCTCCCCCTCTCCAAGGACCTCCTCTCCATCCCGGGACCTCGGCTGAGTGTCCATCTTCTGAAGCCCCTTCTGACCACCCCACCTCCAGGTCCCCTGCCACCGTCACGGCCCCTGTGTTTCCTTCTGAGAGTTCACTTGTCAGGGGCGGCTTCCTGTTGTCTGCCTCCCTCATGCTGACCCCCACAAGGGCAGGGCGCCCTGGGCCTTGCCACGGTTGTCGTGCACCCCGTCCAGTGTCTGGTGTGCAGGAGTGACTCCACCAACAGCCAGAGCACAGACAGGCCCACACGTGTACTGCGCCTCCACTGCGGTGGGGATTTGCCTCTCACACAGCGTCCGGGGGCGAGCTGGGCAGACTGGTCTCGTGGGGATGCAGGGACCGTCCCCAGTGCCTCTCTTCTTTCAGCTGTCACCCAGGGCCTCACAGCGTCTGCATCCAGCTGGAGGAAGAGGAAGCTGGCCCCCAAAGGGGAGCCCCTCCCTTCCTGTCATACGCGCTGCGTACAGCACGGTCACCTGGCCACACCTGGCAGCAGAGGGGGCTGGGAACGTGGCCCAGTCGTGTGCCCAGAGGGGAAGTAGGTTTGGGGCAAATGGGTGGCCATCTCGGCCACAAAGGCGTTTTTCCCTTGTGGTTTATGGCTGGTGCTGAGTGAAAGAGAAACAACTGGGTCCCCAGGTTTTTCCCTACGTTGTACCAACGTGCCCCCTGAAGTCGGGGCATTCGGGGTGAGTGCTCGTCAGAATAAACATGTGCTTTCCACGCAGTCCCCTGTGGGACGCTTTCCAGGAATTGGTGGGGCACAAGAGGGAACCACAGTCCAACTTCCAAGACCACACAGAGCGAACTCCCCACTGTGCTGCCTCCTGCTTCCTCCCAGGGGCACCACACACCCCCAGCGCCCTCTGCTGCCCACCGCTTTCCTCGCTGCTCTGTGGCGGAGGAACTGTGTGTGGGTAGATGTGATTGTCCTCTTCAGCAACCCCCAGGGCACCCATTAAAGAAATGCATTATCTAAAGCACTGAGCTGCGGGTAAGGAGGACTGAGAAGTGAGAAGCGTAATCAATTGTTTCTAATTAAAATGGAAATTCTACAGAACCTGGCAGTGGATGACGGGTGAATTCTACAGGATCTGGGTAGGGCTGAAGGCAGCTTTACGTAACTCAGAACTGGAAAAGTGGAACTGCTGCTCATCGTGCCCACGGGCCCTGGCACCAGCTTCCGTCTGGCAGACTGGGGCTCCCCTCCCACAAGGGCTCCTGACCCCGCCGGCTCCCTGGACTGGTCACTCGTCCCGCGGGTGTGCAGCCTGGAGCGTTTCGTCCACCCCAGGGGCCAGGTTCCCCCGTGGAGTCTGCATCAAAAGCACAGCCTGTCCCCACAGCCAGGGGTCTCGCCACACCCACCGGGGCAAGCCCAGCACCTCCACGAGCATCCGCAGCTCCTGGGGAGGCGAGCCCCTCTGTGAGCCCTTCCTCCCCAGGCGTGTGGCGTGGGGGGCACCCCAGCCCCCATCCCTGCCCGGGCAGCATCCTGCCATCAGGAGAGAGGAAGAGCTTCCCCGACTACTCCACTACTTCTCAAGCCTCCCCCACGGGGGCAGGGAGGGTGTAGCTCAGTGGTAGAGTGCATGCATGCTTAGCATGCACAATGTCCTGAGTTCAATCCCCAGTCCCTCCATTAAATAAAGGAAAATAAAATAAAATAAAACCTCCCCCCATAATCCCATGAGCTCATCGCTCGGGCAGGCCTGGGGCTTGGGCTCCCTCCCCAGATCCAGGTCCCATCATCCGGCTAATTGCCTCCCACGCTGACATCCCCGGGGCTGTCACAGCAGGTGCGAATTTGGTGTCACGTGCAGCAAGCAGGCACGTTCTTGAGCCTGAAGAAATTATCCATGAAGATCTGAGAGAGAGCTGTCAGCGGCTCCCCTGTGCCAGGCGCTGAGCCAAGGCCGCGGCGGGTTTTCCTATTGTCACCATCGTTGTTTGAACCCCCCAGCAGCCCTCCTTCCCAGGTGAGTGCTTTACTATTCCACATCACCACTGAGGACACTGAGGATTAAAAAAGGCAAGTTAGGAGCCCGCACAGATGCAGGGTTCGAACACAGGGCTGCTGATCCCTGAGCCACATTCCTAAAGATCACAGAGGCCGCAGACGTCAGGGTCTCCAGCCTCCAGGGGGTGCCCCAGGGATGGCTCAGGAGAAACAAGAGGAGGCGAGGAGGGGAGACCCAGGAGAGCAAAGAGGACGGGGCGTTTGACAGGCGTGGAGGGGCCCCCACACCCCAGGCTGTGCTCCCCACCCCGCTCTCCAGCCCGGGACCACAGGCTGCCCCTGTGATGCCCGAGGGGGCCTGGAGGACTGTGCTCAGTGGTCTCCCTCGCCACTGGTGGGCTTGGTGCTCGGCACACGCCCGGAAGGCTTTGACAAGGAAGGAGGGTTGCCGGGGGCCCTGAGGTGCTCCGGAGCCGGCCGTTGTGAGCGCCGGGTTTCCCGTCCAGCCTCTGAGCAGCCTCTCCACTCCCCCTCCAAGGCCGAGGGCTGCTGTGTGTGTCAGGACCCCCACTTTCCACAGGGACGCCCAGGCCCCCCAGAAAGTTCAGTGACTGGGTGGGCATCACAGGCAGCGGGTGCCCTCAGCTCTCCCAGCATCTGTCAGCCTGGGGCCCTTTGCATTGCTGGTGATGAATAAACGTCGGACCACCAGAAACAGCACAGAGGACAAGCCTACCCCAGAGCAAACGCGAACACTTGCCGCCAGCTCCATGGCTCGGCCACCAGGAGAAGGGCCTGGGCTCCCCAGGAACTCAGGCCAGGCGTCTTGTCCTGGAGGGTGAAGGACAACAGATTCGATTAGGCAGCCTTGCAACCGACTTAGAATTGATCTGGATATAAATAGTACCCGTCCTGGCCCCGCAGGGGCCCAGCACCTCCCTCGGGGTCACGCTGAATGACGCGTGAAATCGCGGTCACTTCCAAACCCGATTAGCGCTGTGACTCTTGGCCCCGGCGACCACAGCGGAGCCAGGTCTTAGGACAAAGAGACTCGCCTGGGCTTGGTCCCAGGTCCCCTCTGTCTGCGCCTCTCTCTTTTATCTGTCTAGCTTCTGTCTGTCTGTCTGTCTGTCTGCCGTTTTGTTTATCATCTAGCCAGCTAGCTAGCTAGCATCCTGTCTCTCTTCCCTTCTGTCAATCTGTCATCTGTCAGTCTGTCATCTCGAGCTGCCATTCGATTATCTACTGTCCACCCATCTATTATCGCTCTCTCTCTCATCTGTCTTGTCTGCACATCGTGTGGACTGCTCCTTCTCAGTTTAACCCCGAGCGGGAGGACACTTAATTATTCATTAGCTGCCAAGGCCTTTGCACCCATCGATTTTGTTTTTGGTTCCCTCTTGGATCCGGTGTGCGGATCCTGGTTGGATCACATTCAGTCTCTTGAATAATTAACACGGTAATTTAACCTGAGCAGAACGAGCAATGTTGCCTTCTGCTCAGGGAGTGGGGAAAAAAGTACCTCCCTGAGGCCGTTTTCCCCAATCTGTTACTGTCACCCAGCCCTTGCGAAGTGGCACCCACCGCGTGGAAGGAAACTTGCAACTGTTCCTCCGGTCCCTTCCTGAAGGGAGCAAAAGCACCCGTGTCTGCGGCGCCAGGAATCCCAGATGCCCGAGGCACCGCAGTGCTGATGAGGGAGCCGTGGCCGCGTCCCCCCTGCGCTGTGGACGGGCGGGCGCTTTGTTCACAAGGTCCCTCTCCAGCGGCCTCGCCTCCGCCTGCCTCTCCGGCCACTGGGCAGGTCACCGCAGGGCCCCGGCCACATGCTGCATTGCCGGCCCCTCACCACCCGCGCTGTCCGTGCCTCACGTGCTCTCCGGAGGCCCCTGAGTTCGTCCCCAGGTCATATGGTTAGCACAGGAGACAGGAGCTCCTGGACATGGTGACAGAATTGAAAGTTGAAGTCTGACAGCCAAGAAAAACGTTGGGAGAAGCACGCTACGACACAATGTGGAAACGCCCTCGTGGGGTCTTGGGAGAGTCTTTCCAGATCCCGGGGGCACCCAGAGGCTGTGGCTTTTCCATGGTCCGAGCAGAACAAATTCCCATCAGGACCAGCCCGCAAGCCAGCAGGGGCCGTGACCTCCGTTTCTGGGACAGCAGGAATCTGCGCTTCCCGAGGCCCTGGTCCACGCGCACAGCTGTCCAGGCGGGGCCCTGGTGACTACAGGCAGAGCGCAGCCCCGTGTGGCGCGAGACCCTCCATGAAATGTCCTCCCCAACTCTGCGTCCCCGCGGAGCCCAGAGCTCCCCGCCCCCAGCGTCTGGTCACCGTAGACACAGCTGGGCCCCAGGGCCACGCCCTCCTCGTCCCCACCGCCTGCCAGTCTTCTCCCCCTGCGGGGGTCCGCCCTGCTCCCGGTCGCACTGCCTTGTGTGCATTGCACGTGCTGCACGTGGCACGTCAGAGGAAGGTCGTCCACTTCCGCCTCCGCGACCCCCCAGACCGAGGGCCGCAGCGTCCTCTCCCTGCCCCGGTGCTCTCTCTGACCAGAGTAAATTTTTGAGTGATTAAACAATCATGGGAAAAAGCGAGTAAGACGCTAAGGAGGGAGGGGAAGCCTTGATCTGGTTGGGACCCCTCTGTTCCTCTGCAGACCACCCCGCTGGGAGGGGATTTGACAGGGCCGCCTGCTCCCACAAGCGTCTGTGGCCGTGCGCACCGGGGGTGGCTGCGCCAGCCCCGCCGCGGCAGAAATTGCTCCTACGGGCGCACCGCTTCCCGTCAGAAGCTGCACGCGGCGGGGCTGGGGGTCTCCCGCGGGGCTGAGGTTGGCAGTCCATGCACCAGTTTCCTGGCGCTGTCACAGCAAAGTGCCACAACTGGGGCAGCTTCAAACAGCAGAAATGTACTGTCCCCCAGTCTCTGCAGGCCAGCAGCCTGAGATCGAGGAGTCAGCAAGTGCGGTCCCTCCGGAGGCCCCAGGGGAGAATTCGCTCTCCGCCTCCTCCCAGCTTCCGGGGCTTCACAGCACCCTTGGCGTCGCGGGCTCATGGCTGCGCCCGTCCAGTCTCTGCCCGGACCTCACACGGCCTTCTCACCAGGGTGTGTGATTGTGTCCAAACTTCCCTCTTCTTGTGAGGACACCAGTCCAACCAACTGGCGGCCCAGCGCACTCCACTGTGACCTCGTCTGAATCCCACCTGCAGACACCTACTTCCAAAGGCCACGCCCCCGGGCGCCTGGGGCTACGGCTTGGGTGTACTTGGAGGGGGACACATTTCAACCCACATTCAACGCCCATTTTAGAGATGAAGAAACCAGGGCTCAGAGAGTCCAGGACACTTTCCCAAGTTTGTGCAGCTAGTGAGCCTCACCCTCTGCCCATGGCTTTATCTGCCCCCCCTCCCCCGGGGACCACCGGCCACTCTACATTTCTCCACGGCTTGTCAACCATATCCTTGCTGATAAAATGCGCAGAAGCCCTTTTATGGCATCGACTCTGTCCGACATTTTAGGTTCTGTGCTCGGCATCCCACCTGCCTTTTATCATCCTTAGCTCACCCCACCAGGTAGCTCTCTGTCCTCCGTTCCTCCAGGTGGGAGGAGGGGGCAGATCTGGAAGCAGTGGTGACCAGCCTCGCCGGTCCCCTGGGGGAGGTGAGTATGGGAGGACACACTGGAGGTGCCTGGGGCCGGATTCTCCGGGCTCTCCACTCCAGTGAAAGGAGGCACCGACCGTACAGGATGAAAAAGAACCTCATTCCCACAAGCTTGATGGGCCTGACCTCACGGCCCCTGAGTCTGACCCCTCACTTCACAGGTGAGGGGAGCTGGAGTCCTCGGCCCTCCCACGGCTTGTCCGCTTCATCGCTGGCCCCCTCACCCAACCGCAGCTCCCTGCTCTTGCCGTTGATGTATTTCACGTGCTAACGTGATGAATGCGTGTGGGTTTTAACAGGCGTCCACCATTCCTCATCCTGCACAGAGAATGATTGGGATGTCCTTGTTACCCATTTGAACTTTTTGAGCGTTTGTGCTTTGAGACACAAACATTTGGTCCTTATAGCAACATCATTAGGTGGACAGAAGATCTGATTAAATCGTCCTAGGAAAGGCCAGGAAACGCCAGGACCACGACCAGAGCCCAGTGTCTAACCCCATGTGCTTTCCATGGGACCACGGATCTCTCATCAAGGCCAATTCCAAGGGCAGCCCAGTGACCAAAAACCCACACCCATCCACTACCCGCAGATCCGGCTTCTCAGTTACTCCCTCGGTGGATGTTCACTGAGCATGTGTTTCAGCAAAGCCTCGAATGTCACATGCCCCACCTTCAACACACACACACACACACTCACGCACACTCACTCTCCTACTGTTCTCACAATGAAAGGAGTTGGCTATTGATTTACGTCTGAGGCACTAAAAACAGCATCAGTGTAAGGGTGAAAATGACCCAGTCCGGACGCTGGTCCAGACACGCGCGTGCGCGCACACACACACATACACGCATCCTGGTCTATTTGATGGAGAAGCAAACTCGCTCGCTTTCTAGTCCAGCTTCTACTTAACAGCATGACTTTCTTGGTCTCCTGACCAATCCATCAATCGATCAGCCGGTCAGCAAGCACTGAGCCCTCCCCTGCCCGGGAGCTCTGCTGGCCCCAGCGTCTAAAACTGAGCCCCGTTCTGAAGATCTCTGCGCTGGGGAAGCAGAAGGCAGGTGATTGCTTGGAGGCCTGTGCATGATTGAAGCAAATATTTCCTAGGAGACGGTTTCTGTACTGTGCGCCCCCGGCCCAGGTTGCACATAGTAGGTTCTCAATGGTGCTAGTTGTTTGTTGGGGATGGGGCTGCAGATACCCGCCTGGGATCCCTGGTGGGCATGGAGCTGCCGGCTGCTTGCCAGGCCACGCACTTCAGCTCGGGCCGGGACCCCCAGGCCCCGGCGCCCGTCCTCACCCCCAGCTGCGGGGGACGACCTCCCCCGCTCCGAGTCAGGACCTGGAAGACTCTTTGTAAATGTTAGCAGGACGATGAGAACACTGGCTTCTGAACCAGCTCATTTTTCTGAGCCCAGAAGCGCCCAGGGCCTGGGTGAGGGGTTGTCAGGGGTAATAAATGGATCTTTCCCGGAATCAGGCGGCCCTGGGAACGACGTCTTAAAATTGGCAGCTTGGGATTTTTATTTATTTATCTCTTTCTGCCCTGCCTTGTTCAAAAAGGATTTAAGACAGCTTATGAAGGTCCATGAACTAGAACAGAGAAGTATAAATGAAGAGGAGGCTGGGAGAGGGCCGGGACCGGGGGCGGCCGGGCCCACGAGGGGCCAGGGGCCACCTCCGCCTCTCTGAGCCACGGCTTCTCGGAATCCTGCCAGGGGCCTCCTTCCCCGCGCCGAGAACCCTGATGCGTCGTCTGTGAGCGTCGCACGTACACGGGTGTGCACACACCATGCACATGTGCACAATACAGACGTGCACCGCTCACACATGTACACGGCACACATACAAAACGTGTGTGCACGTGCATGCACACAACACAGGCACAGACATGCATGTATCACACATGTACCTCGCACGCATGCACAGAGAACATGTGTTCACACAGACACGCGTGCACAAACATGCACATCACGCACACGTACGCCTTGCGTGCATGTACACACAGCACACGTGCGCCCGCAGGCACATGTGTGCACATGAACACACATGTGTACGTATCACACCTGCACACCCACAGCCCACAAACACACGTGCACATGTGCACATGCACTCACGTCCCACGGAAGGAGAAGGCCTCCCGGGCGGGGGCTGGGTGCTATCGTCACTGTGCACAGAAAACCCCAGGGGAGCAGCAGCCCCTGAGGTCTGGAGACCTCAGACCTGGCTCCCAGGGGCCGCCCCAGCTCCGGCCAGGCAGGTGGTCCTGAGCGCAGGAATTTGGCTGGAGTCCCTCAGGAGTCTCATCCTCTCACAGACCCTCGTGGGCCCAGTCTGCATTTCATGGTTGTTCTGATTTAAAAGACCCCCGATTAACCCTAACGCCGCTCACGTGACCCGTTTCCACCCCTGTTCACGCCCAGCCCCACTCCGTTTCCTCGCCTCCTCGCTGCAGTGGGCAACAAGCATCCCCAAAGGTAAGTTCACGCCTTAAGCCCCAGAAACCGTGAATGTGACCTTATTCAGAAAAGAGCTATTTTCAGATGTAACTGAAGATCTCAAAATGAAATGACCCTAACTTTAGAGTGGGGCTTTATTTCAATGGCTACTGTTTTTATAAGACACAGAGGACGCAGAGGGACTTCCAGGAGGGAGGCCATGTGAAGACAGAAACACAGACAGGAGTGATGCTGCCACAGCCGAGAAACCCCTGGAGCCAGCAGGGGCTGGAAGAGGCAAGAATTTCAGAGAGAGCACATCTGGCCGCCACCTTGATAGCAGACTTCTGGCCTCCAGAGCCAGGCAGGAATGAGTTCCTGTTGTTTTAAACTGCCCGATTTGTGCCGATTTGTTCTGGTCGCCAGGGAGTTGACACACTTACGTGCGTGGTCTGTTATTTGTGAACCTTAGTAAGCCCTCGTAGCGCCCAGCCGCCCAGAGCCGCGGCAGCACCCGCCCGGGCTTGACTCCCTGCCCCGCGTTTTCCGTTCCCCTGCTGCCCCAGCTCGGGGAAACTTCATCGCCAATTCGTAATTTTGTCGAATGAAACAGACAGCGTCACAACCTCGGTGATTTTGACCTGCTTCCCCTGGTGGCTCGCGACAAAGCCTGTGTTCCTGTCTTCCCTGGCCGAGGGAGTGTCCTCTGTGCGGCTCCAGCGTGCGACTCTCCCCTTTGGTCTGGGGTTACCGGAGCGAGTTTGCCTCCGTGTATTCTGGGCGTTGAACTTTCCTTGCTCATGTTTGCAGCAGATACCTTGTCTCAGTTTGTAACGAGTCTTCTTGGTTTCTTCTGATGAACGAAAGTTCACAGGAGACGCGGGGTTTGAATGAATGCACGGATGGATGGAGGGATGGGGGTGGGGCGGTGGGTGAGTGTCTTCAGCCCTGGCTTTTCCACCCAGTTACCCTCATGACATTGAGGTCCCTTCAGCTCAACAGGACCCAGGTTCCTTACTGTCTGCATAGCCTCCTGGCTCAGCCTCCCCCTCCCAACACTCTGATGCCCAGAATCAGCTGCACCCGCCCGGGGAAGAGCCTTGAGGATTACCAGGAGCTTCTTAGACAAAGCAATTTCTAAGCCTCTCTAAATCCTTTCTGAAACATGGTGGAGTACAAATAAATAAATAGTTCCAGAGCAATTTCCATCTGCCCTCCCCAGGCTGGAAATCTTCCAAGTCCCTGGCTGAAGGCTCTTGTAATCACCACAAGCCCTGGGGCTGTCCGTCGGCCCCGCACGGAGAAGCCCTGTCCCTCCCCGCCCGGCGGTGCCCGCTCTGAAACGCCAGCTTCCCTGCAGCCTGCTGCCGGGAGCAACCCGGCTCTGCAGACAAGTAATCTCTTTACGGCCTGTTTCATTGTGAATCTTCACTAGACAACTATTAATCTTCAATCATACTTTTATCAAGTGTTTTTTTTGTTTGTTTGTTTGTTTTTTTTTTTTTGCTCTCTCTCCCCAAGCCTGGGAACATCAATACAGCAGCTGTCACGGGTCGTTACCAACTGCGTCTTCCCCTCTATTACAGCGAAATAAAGCCAGATAGCGAATGACTGGAGAAGCAGCCCGACAGACAGCTTATCTGGGGATCCGAGGGAGCTGTCCAGCGCGATGATACTGCTCTGTCACATCTGAGCTTGTATCTCCCCCCGAGCAAAGAACGCTGGCTCCCCGTCGCGAATGGACGCCCGCACCCCACAGTAGCCAGTGCCCAGCATCCACACATGGGGCAAGTCTGCACCCCGCTCAGTGGCCATCCCAGCCCAGGAGAGTGGGTGCCCCCAGGACAGATGGCAGATGGGGGACGGGAGTGCCGGGCAGATGGAGCCCAGCGGTGCCTCTTGGAGGCAGAACGGTGGCATCAGAAACAGAGGCCATCGACATTTTCTCTGAAGCTGCTGTGGGCATCACATGAGATGCAGGAAGCCCCCAGCCCAGGGCACAAAGCAGATGCACACTGTCCATGTGCGAGAGGGACATGACATGGTGCCAGTGACAGAGCTGTGGTGAGGACAGTGGTCCTGCTTGTCAAAGTGAGCAGGAGATGGTGAGGGCCAGGCTGGCATGCATCCCCAAGCTGTGGCAGACCTTGGGGTGGTAGCCACAGCCGTAGGGGGTGCGCATTTCCTGGGGTTGTCATAAAATTACCACAAAGTGGGCATCTTTAAACAACAGAAATCTCCTCTCTCGCGACCTGAGGCTGAAAGTCCAGAATCAAGGCAATGAGACCTCCCTGCTCACCTGCCTGTAAGCTTGTGCCCACGTGGGGAGCCTGGACTGCCTCTCCCCTCTCTGGGGGCTGGTGCAGTCTGCAAATAGAAATGCCTGTCGGACTCGGGGCCCATCTCAAGCACCCCACAATCCTAAGAAAGTGAGATCCAGAAAGGCCGAGACTGGAGAAGGAGGAGGTCAGGAAGGGGCTGGCCCTCGGCTCCGTGCCCTCCTCCTGCAGACACTGTGGACAGAGCCTCCGTGGAGCCCAGACGCAGCCTTGGTATCTTAGCACAGCGCTGCAGCCAGCCAGTACTCATCCACTGGCCCACAGGCCCCATCCACCTGTCACCCTGAGCTGACCAGGAGAGGGGCTGAGGCGTAAGTTGCAGGAGGTGAGGCAAGGGAACGATGTGGGCCGGGACCCTGGGCCGGCCCCACTCAGGGATCTGCATGCACGGGGCAGGCAGCAGCGCTGGGCGGGCAGGAGCCGGGGGAGCCACACTGCTGAGGGCGGGGCCTCCGGCGTTTCAGCCCAGGACAGGCTGACAGGGACAATCTGGGGCAAAGACAGGAGGTGCAAATGGCCTGATGTGCCCTGACAGGACAGGCACTGGGGAGGCTCACCGGAGCGGACAACAGCTCTCTCCTGCCACCCCGCCTGGCCGCCAGCTCAGGGAAATGCTGGGTTTGCTCTTTTCCAGCAGACGAACATGGCTGGTCCCCATCCCCTGAGTATCTCAGCCAGCGGCCCACGAATGCTAAACACACCACTGCCCTGAACTGGACGTTCCCCCTCCACCCACGAGCCGCTCCCAAACCGTCAAACTTTAATTAACATGGTTACATGCAGCCCTTGCAGATCACACACTCATGCAAGCTGACCTCTTGCAGCGGCTGGCCTCCCCTTCGCCAGCCACTGGCAGCAGGAAGGGCAGGCACTGGCTGGGAAAGCCCGCGGGACCCCAGAGGACAAGGACGAGGACAGAGAGGCATTTCAGGGCAGGAGCTGGGGCACCAGTGGCCCATGATGCGGGCCCTCCCGGCTCCGGTCCTCGCTTGCCAGCAATGTGGGGTCAAGCAGCCTGTCTTCAATCCCTTGCTTCCGGACAGTGGGGCGACAGGCCTGATCCACTCACAGGGCTGTTGAGGGCAGGAGCTTGGTTTTCATTCTAAAAGCACAGCTTATTTAAACTGTTACTTCTCATAATTCATTGACTCTTATCACAGGTCACTAGGGTCGCTCTATTACCTTATTGGGTACTTCTGTCAGTATTGCATAAAACTTCATATAAAATTAAGTAAGTAAGAATTCAAAGAACAGCTAAGAAGATAGTCAGGATCTCTGGGGGTTTGGCTCATCTCCGGCCGTCCACCTGCGGCCCCGCTGTCCCTCCCGGCAGGCACAGGGGTCTGTGACCTCACTCAGTCCCCCGACTGGCCGGCCGCCAGCCTTACAAGCACTGTGCGCTCTCAGACGGGCCCTGGGCCCAGCTTGGAGGTGGGGCACAGGGAGCCGTCCTGGCAGAGAAGGGAGGTGGCACAAAGAGGCACAGCTGGGATTCAAACCCCCGCGGGCACCAAGACCCCAAGACTGACCACGAGCACCCGTGCAGACAGCTCTCCCTGTCCCGAGGCTGCCTGACGGGGCTCTCACCCCGTGCGCTCCTCCACACGCTCGGTGCCCTGGGGGCCAGGGGTGTGGCTGGGCGCCGGACCGGACGGCGAGCTCACAGTAGGTCTTCAGGAGAGGAAACTGTCCTGCGCCAGCCAGAGGCCGTGCTGGGGCAGGGCTCCTGGGACGGAGGCGCAGCCGCAGCCAGGGACAGGCCCGGGGGCAGCTCACACCCGGGGAGTGGGCACCCATTGGACAGAGGCTCCACAGCTCAGGAGCCGGCCTGCTGGGCCGGGGGTCCCACCCCAGCAGCCTGGAGGGGAAGTGTGGGGTCACCCCCGCCCCGCCGCCTCCCTTTCCTCCCTCTCGCTCTCTCTCTCCCTCCCTCTCTCTTTCTCAAGTCTTAAGTGACTTTCCTGACAGCATTTTAGTGATTAAAAATTTTAAGACACTAACTGTGGATTAATCCCAAATATGCAGGGACACAATTATGAAGGAATTTAGGCTTCAAAGGACACGGCATGGAGGTAGAAGCCTGCGTTTGAATGGAGGCTCACTGACTCCCCTTCTAGGAAGAGACGTGACCATCTCTGGTAAGTGCCAGCCCCAGAGCCCCTTTCCTCCACCTACGCTGGCTCCAGGGATGGCAGGATCCACCCCCACCCAGCCAAGCTTCACTAATGTATTCATCTATCTGTCACTCATCATTGGCCAACCCGCCCATCCGTGCGTTATCACCCGTTCATCATCCACCCACCCACCCCTTCATCTACCCATTCATCCATCATCTACCCACCCATTGTCTGCTTTCCCACCCTTTCACCCTAGCATGCATCCATGCCTACACCTGTCCATCTTCTATCCCTTCATCTGTCCATCACTTTTCCCTCCAACCATTGTCCATTCATCTTCCACCATCCACCACCCATTTGTTCATTCATACCCTCTAAGTTTCATCACCATCTCCATCCACCCACCCACCCATCCATCCATCAATCCATCCATCCATCCATCCTTTCATCCATCCAGCCATCTATCCATCCATTCACCCATCCATCCATTCACTATCCATTAAGTGAATATTAATTGAGCCCCTGGTATGCCCTGATGTGCCAGCTACTGAGGATAAAAAGGTTAGTAAGAAGTCATCTCTCCTCTCTGATCACCACGTTTTCCCATTATCTACCCGATTAAACCCAAACATCTGTGCCTGATAGTTAAAGATCGTTGCCAGACCCACGTCTTCCTGTCTAACAGCATCACTTACAACTTTATTGTGACACTCAGTAACCACGTGTGCTGAGCCGACCACCATCCAACTCTGTTGCCGTGAAGACGCCCCTCTGTCCCAGCTTTGTGACGTCACTACCACTTACAGCCACTTGCTGGCAGTTTTGTTGATTTTATGCCCATCCTACCCAGACATTGAGCTCGGAGCTCAGGGACCCATCTGTCCGGAGCATGGTAGCCGGCACCCAGCGGTGGACGTCAAAGGTCATGAAGGGAACGACAGTCCACAGCACCCAGCTGTCGCGCGAAGGTGGAGACACACACTTAGCAACTGTGCATTCTGTGCGAGGCCCATCCTCACTGGACTCTGTCCAAAGGCCCAGTCCAGTCACCTCATCCATCAGCCTGACGGGACCCTGATTTAATCGCCCTGCGGCTGGATTGAATTGACCTGTGGGGGTGGAGAGTGTTGGTGGCCGTGGGAGGAGACCACAAGGGACAGTGAAGGTGGAGACACTGAGCTCCCATCTCGGCAAACCTCCTTCATTAATGGATGCCACACGGGCAGCCCCTCCCGGGCTGGGACACGACCTCTCCCATCCTGAGCAGAATGCCGGCAGCGCAGAGTCTGCCTGCCGGGCGGGAGCTCCGGGACGAGCCCCTGTGTAGCCGAGCCCTCAGGGACTCACGCTGGGAGCACTCCGCCTGGGAGCTCTGTTCGTTTGTCTGGCCCCGCACACCTTCATTGACCGGAGCCGGAGAGAGAAGCGCAGAATGTCCATGCAGGAGGGCAGCTGGCGCCTGCTCAGCCCTCGAGGGTGGAGGAGGGGCACAGCCCCCTCCCGGGGCTGAGAGGCCGCCTGCCGGCCAAGGGCGCCTCCCGTCCACCAACTGGGCCTCAGTTTCCTCAGCTGCAAGAGTAACAGCCCACAGGTGCATTGTGAGGGTGCAGTGGGATTGTGGATGGACGTGCTCTCTGCAAACGCCAAGCTGGAGAAGACGGTGGCCGGCCAAGGACCTCACTGGGGGTACTGAGTTGCTTCCCGTGTTAGACTCAGAATTGCACTGAACCTTCCCAATAACTCTACGTTCATCTCATCTTTATGAATGAGGAACTTGGGCGCAGGGAGGTCCAAGTAATTTCTCAGGGGTATAGAAGCTTGTGTATGGGTCAGGTTTCTGCTCTGGTATGCTTTGTAACAAACCGTCCTCCTAACTCAGTTACTTATGAGGAACACTCTTCTTTCTGGCCCTCAGGCCTGTAGGGTAGCTGGGGTGGGGTTGCCCGTCTGAGGTCTGTCTGCTCTGTGACTCTCATTCTGGGACCTGTGGCTGCCAGGATCGCTCTTCTCAAGGCGGATGGCAGAATCATGGGGGCCAGGTCTCATATCTTGTCTACTCACATCCACTGGTCAAAGCCAGTCGGTGGTCAAGCCAGCAGCAGCGATCAGGGAAATTAACCCGGTTCGCGCTGGGGTGGGCAGGGCAGTCTGGATGTGATTTCCGGTTCATAGAAGGAAGAAGAACTGGGGCACGAAGCTGGTTCTTGCTGGCGATTACTCGGCCAGTCCGCACCCACCTCGGCTTGGCTCCAAAACCTTTTGTCCTCTGATCCGAGGGGTCGGGGAAAGGCCTAGGACTTGATCTCAGCTCTCCAGATGCCCAGAGACCAGGCTGCCACTCCGAGCAGGAACCCCGGTGCCAGGGGCGTGCTGAGATGCAAGTCGCCATCCGCTCCCACTGGCCCAAACTCACTGTCTCAATCAATGGGGGCAGGGCCCCCTCTTCTGACACTCCCTCCTGACACCAGGCCTGCCTCTGGTCCAGCCTACCTCTCCCCGCCCAGCCTGAGCCCACCTCACAACCACACCCGGCCAGGCCCACAGGGTGGGAACAGAGTGAGTGGGAACCAGCTGCCCAGCAGCTGGCCCGCCTGCAAGCAGGAGGCTGTCACCAGGCACCACCCACAACACTTGGCACTGAGTAGGCTCCTAACAGATATTTTTTGAAAAATGGAAAAATAAGGAAACTGAGGTCCAGAAAAGGGGTCTTTACACAAATGCACAGGGCAGGGCAGGTCTTCTGGCTCCCAGGGCCTTATTCTTGCTGTATTCTGAGAACTTGAAGGCTCTGCTGTGCACGTGTGTGGTGTATGTATGTGCGCATAGTGTGGGTGGTGGTGTGTGAGCCCTGCGTGCATGTGTGTGCCTGCAGGATGGGTGTGTGTGGTGTGTGATGTGTGTGTGGAATGCACGTGTAACTGTAATGTGTGTGTGCACACGTGTGCAGATGGTGCAAAATAAAGGGGTCCAGGGATACATCTGCATCTGAACAGTCAGAAGTCCCCTGCAGAGATGATTTAAGGGGTGACAGTACCATGGCTCAGCTAAACAAAGGGCTGGCAGATAGCTCTGTGTTCCATCTGAATGCCTACTGAGGTATGAAATTAAGTCAAACACTTCTACTCAGCTGGGCTGATTACCAGCGCACCAGCTGCAGGGGAAAAGGGCCGCTCACTTCGCCGCCCCTGCCCCCACAAAGGTTGACATCGTCACTGGGGGCCTCCATTGCTCTCCCAAGGGCCTGTCAACCGTCCTGGCTAAGGAATTCATGTTGCTGACTTTGTCTGACATCACAGGGCTCAGCTTCAACCCATAGTCTCATACTTAATTCCTGTCTGACAACGTCAGACCCTGTGTTGGGTATTTAGGACACACAGAGGAGAAAACCCAGCCTGTGCCCTCAGGGACCACCCTCAGCCCATCTCCAAGTGACCGAGGTATTGGGGTCTGGCTGTGAAGCAAAGGGACAGGGCAACAGTGGTCCTGGCAGGATGGCAGAGCTGAGGAGATGGAGTGACATAGGCAGCAATCATGTAACATGGGAGGACGTGCTGGCAGTGGGGACAGAGCAGTGATGGCGAACTTGGGGGCCATCACGGAGCTGAGCTTTCCCCCTTCTTCACCTTGTGCTTACAAAGTACTCTGAGTCCTGCTGAGAAGGTGGCAATGTGCTGAGGGCGTGGGCAGTCATGATACTGACAACTGTAATGGTGCGGCCGAAGTGCAGTGACACAGGTGAGAGTGATGGTGATAGTGGAAAGGGTCATGGTGACACTGGCAGTGTTGATCACAAAGGTGTTCGTGAGAGTTGGGGCAGTTCTGAGACGATGGCAGTGTGAGAATGACATTGACGGTCGTTGTATTTTGAACCGTGGCATATGTGGTGATATATGAGGATGGCGGTAGCAGCGGAGCAAGTGGCAGTGCTGCTGGGGGTGCTGGTGGGGGTGCTGGTGGTGGTGGTGAAGGCGATGATGGTGGTGGTGGTGGTGGTGGTGGTCGTGGACTCGGTGGTGGTGGTGGAGGAGGTCGTGATGATAGTGACGGTGGCAGTGAAGGAGATGGTGTTGGTGATAATGATGGTGCTGGTGGAGGTGATGATAGAAATGGTGGTGGGAATATCCATGATGCTGGTGATGACAATAGTAAAGGATAGAGCTTTGAGTTCTCATGACCATGAACCCATCCTCTATGGTTCTCTGCAGGCTCCATCAACAACAGGGCATTTGTTGTTCAGACAAGTGAAAAAGCAGAGGAAGTGCTCTCAGGCAGCGGCCCCCCACCTCCACCCCACGTGCCTGGCACGCACTAATATTTTACCTGGGAGCCACCACGGTGGAAATAAAATATTTTCCCCCCAAAATTACATTGCTCTGCGTGCAGCTGTTCTGTTGTTACATTTATCATCAGCGGTGTGTTTGAAGGACATAAAGAAGCCACGGTAGTGTGATTGGGAACGAATTTGATTACGGTTATGAAGTCTTAGTAGATGTTTAGAGAACTCTGTATTCTATCTAGACATTTTTGTGTCCCACTGGTGGTGCATCCGGTCCCCGCTGAGGACTTCTGTCCTATCCGGTATCAAAACTGCAACATTTGTGTGACGCATCTTATTTTGTTCCAAGAGGCAAACACTCTGCAAAGTTGACATTTGTGATAATATATTATGTCAGGTGAAATAGGCAAGAAGTTAATTAAAGTCAGAGAGTTAATTAATGAGATCCAGCGCACGTTAGCGCTCATTGCCTCATGTGAGAAGAGTAATTAGAGTGGCGTTGCTGGCGTTTCTCTATTCTCCTGGGTGGCGTGTTGACATATCACATAAGTCACTCAGTGTTGGAGAGGTACCTCGCCCTCTGCGGCAGCTGGGACAGCGGAATATTCCAAGGGCTTCAGGGCCCTTGTTCACTGTCTGGGGGCCGGACCATCCCGAGGAGCTGCGATCCTTAAGGATGGTGCATGTCGCTGAGCCGCGGTCCCCTCGTCGGTGACATGGGGACTCATAGCAGCCCCCTGGTGGGACTGGGCTGAGGCTCAACATGAAGGGGAAGTGAGGTGATGCACGGCAATGAGGAATGCTTGCTGAATTGAATCCACGGGGCCAGGAGCTCCTGGAGGCGGGAACGGGGTCTGGCTCAGCCCTGCGCCCTCAGGCCTCCACGGAGCACAAGACCACCTGAGAGGAGCCGGCCGTGGACTGGGGTCCCGGGATGCGTTCTCTAGAAGAGGGGCCACCCAGGACTGGCTCCACTATGGGGCCTTCCTGGGGGACAGGCACCCCCTCCCGCTCACACAGGGGAGGGAGGCTGCCCGCAGAGTGCTGAGAAGTGCTCGTGGGATTTACTGGAACTGACGGAACCAACATGGCCGGAATCACGGGGCCCCGTGGCTCTTGCTGACGCAGAGCCAGCTCAGAGGGCCCAAGGCTCGGGTTTGTCTGGCTCCATAAAAACAAACTGCTGCCAGTTCTGCATTATTATCAATATCTGGTAATTAGAGTCCAAACCTCACAGGGTGCACGGACTGTGGAGTTTTCAAAATCAGTGGCCGATATGCGCACACACAGCCGTAAACACCACGACCGCAGGCTCTCACGGGAGACAGGCACACACATACACACCCACTCACACACACGTGTGCACACACACACTGGGGCTGCATGCCCTCCTGGTGCTCAGAGGCCCCTGAGGGGTGCCAGCTCCCCCGTGCACGTGGCCCTCCTGGGCTGGGAGAAGCAGCCCCTCCACCACCGCTGCTGCCATCCGGTCCACAGCGCCTCCTCCTGCGTCACCACCTGCCCCCGGCTCCCTGCCTCCTTGAGGAACGTGTCCTCCAGGCCCAGCCACACTGCAGGGCCTGGCTTCTCCCGCTCCTGGTCTCACGCCTCCCCGGCTCCCTCCCTCCTGCCGGCCTCTCTGCAGCGGCCACTGGACTGTGCATGCTCCCTTCACCTGGGGCCGGCCACCTCGGCGCCTGACTCTTTGACCAGAACCCGCCCTGCTTCTGCCAGCTGCTCCCACCCAGCCTAGGAGTCAGCCCTGGTGTCACCACCCCTGTGAAGCCCTCCCAGACTGACCCAATGTCTCTCGGCTGCCATAATGGGCCACGTGCCCCAACTAGCACTTCCGGGGGTTGGAAGGGATGTGTCCCCCTACTCATCCTGCCTGGCGGAGGGCAACCAGTCCCGGGTCTGCGTGTGCTGGTTACCAGGTACCCTAGGCTCAGGACTGGCCGGGCCCGAAGCCCCCAAGCACGGACATGCCTCCTTGGGGCCCGATGCTCAGCCTTAGTCCATCCCCGAACAGACACAACGTGGCGCTCGGCCCAGGGCCGCTGCCCCTGCTTCTCCAAGTCTCTGCACAGCTCTCCCCACGGCACTCGGGGCTCAGCCCCACGGCCCCTCCACCTGAATCCAGCAGGCACACCCACTCTGTCTCCCCCGTGGCCCGTTTTACTGTGGCCGCAGCCCCGGACAGGCCAAAAGCTCCTGTGGTTCACATGGCCCCTGCCCCCCACTCAGCGGGCTCCCACCAGCAACTCCAGCATCTCCAGCATCTGGAGCAGCAGAAGGGTTCTGGTTCAGGGGTGACTATCCTGACTGCAGATGAATGAGAGAGAGAATGGCTGAGGGACTCCCGCCTCTCTCTGCGGTCGGGACCCCTCCAAAGTGCAGGGGGGCCCCAAGCCCCCTCCTTTATGAGGTGCCACCTCACCCTACCATGGGCCGGCCACAGCCCTTTCAATAAGGGCTCTCCCTGACCTCCACACACCTGTCACCCTCTGTCCCACCGAAGCCAAATGCCCCAACACTACCCCTAGGAAGATGACGAGGAAACAGAGACCCGTTTGCAGGGAGCCCGCTGTACCCCTTCACTGACCGGGACCCGGGAGTGGAAGGATGGGGGCCCCAGCCAAGGAAAGGGCTGAACAAGGGGCCCAGGGCTTCCTGGGGGGGACCGAGGTGAGGCGGCAAGACCAGCCCAGACGGGGCGGGAGGCCTGTGCGCTTCCTGGGGCGGCCATGACAAAGCACCACAGACGTGTCCTGGGTCCCAGTCCTGGGCGGGGTGTCTGAGGGCACCGGCAGCAGGGCTGAGGCGCCGAGCCTCTGGGGAGAAGGTGCCACGCCCCACTCAGCATCCGGAGCTCGTCATCTTCGCAGGAGCGCCTTCCTGCGGCTGCGTCAGCCCAGCCCCCGCCCTCTCCTCTGTGTCTGTCTCCCAGTTTCCATGGACACAGTGTCATCATGGGTCACCGTCATCCAGACTGACCTCATCTCAAGATCTTTACCTCAGTCACATCTGCAGAGGCCCTTATTCCAAATAAGGTTGTATTTTAAGGTTCTTAGTGGACACGAATTTGGGGGGAACACCACTCAACCCTCTACAAGCCCCCACCAGGGAGGGATGCGGGGATGGGCAGACCGGGGCCCAGGCAGGCCTGGGCTGTGAAGTGGGTGGACCATGTTCCCCCAGCGTAGCGCAGCATCGGGCACCCCTGCCCTCCGGCCCTCAGTATTCCCCTGCCCAAGATGAGTGGCGCCTGTCCATGCCCCGGGCCCACCTCCCTACCTGGCTCTGCTCGGACCCCGCAGCAGCCTGGCTGCGGCAGAGGGGCGGCCAGCACGTGCACCGGGTGCGAGGCGCTGCGGCCGCTAGGGACAGCAGGAGCGCAGGCGGACTGCGGGGCTCCCGGCTCCCCTGCGGCCGCTGCGGCCAGGGTGCAGGCCGGGGACGCGGGTGGCCCTTTGCGCTTCACCTTTCAGAATGAACAGAACATTCTGATCCAAATGTTGGAGCCAAGCCATGGGCTGAACCCACTCAGGTGCGGCAGGGTGAGCTCGGGCCCCGAGGTTCTGCCAGCCTCCATCAGAAGGCCCCACAGCCCGGTCCCCATTCTCACCTCTTCTCCCATCCAGCCCCTCCCCACCTGCCCACCTGCATCAGCACCAGGGCACCTGGGCGCTTCTTAAAGGTATAGACGTCAGGCCTGCCCCAGAGAGTCCGATTCAGTTGGTTTGGGGCACAGCCTGGGCGAGGGGTGTAAGGTTCCCCAGGACTGAGCCATGGCTCTAAGTTGTGAACCAACCTGTACGGTCGCGAGCCCTGACCACCGGGAGGGGGCGGGCCTGGGCAGGCGGCTGCGAGCAGCTCCCACGGGAGGCAAAACAGGCAAGTAGCCGCCAGGGAAGACCTGCGTGCGCATCACACCCTGAAAACGGTTAAGAAACGACCCGCCTGGAACTCCGGCTGGTTTTGTCCTTCACGCTGGAAAATGGAACATGGAGAGAGAAAGCGAATGTCATGGGAGGGGAGGCGGTCCCGGGGGTCTGGCTCCGGGGTGGTGAGGACCCCAGGCCCCTGCAGGCTTGCCGCGTGCACCCAGGCCCACCTGCCCGCACTGGGGACACGCCGGAGGAGGGACGGCTGCCAGCCGTGAAAGTGATTTTAAATTCTCTGGTGCAGCGTTAAGCGGGCAGCTCAGCCCCCAATCATGTTTATTCTTTGCTTCTCTAGGACACACTCATGCATAGCCAAGAAGATTTAAAATGTTTACGCATATGCCAGCCGGAATAAACAAGCCCCAGCACTGCTACCACTGGGCGATCAGGCTCACAATCACCTGCTCCTCAAGGAAACAACAGAGAGAGAAAAGCCCGCAGACGCCGTGGGCGCTGCGGGGAGGAGGGGACAGGAAGAGGCAGCCCTGGCCCGGCTGGCGGGGGCATAGGGACAGGTGCTCAGGTCCTCGGGACTCCCTGTCCAGAAAGCTGGCCTCTCCTTCTCCGCCCCCTCTGCGCTGGCCCCTGGGACCAACAGAGAAGCCCCCGTGAGACAGCTATTTTCAAGGGCTGCAGCTCACCTGAGACCCACCCGGGCTGAGAAAGGATTCCTTGTCTGAAACTCCAGTTTAACTGGGCATCGTGTGTTTTAGTATCCTATCCGTGAGGGGTGGGTGTGGGCAGGAGAGGCCCACGGCCCTAGAGGCCCCCCACCGTCCTGCCTTCCCCAGCACAGCCCGTCCTCGGGGCTGTGAGAGCAGGCGTCCCCTCCTCCCTCGTCCCCACCCTGAACAGCATCTGCTGGGCTCTGATACGCTGGCGTTAACCCCAAAGCAGTATGTTAGCATCGTAAACATCTCAGCATTGGCCCTTCCTGCTCCCCTGAGCTGGGTACTCATAGGAGCAAAGTGGGTGGACGAGGCTGGACTACACTCCTCGCTGGACTCAGCCTCCTGGACTAACTCTATCAACCAATTTTGAGAGGGAGGGCGGGAGGGAAGGTGTCTCCCGAGAGAAGGGTGGAGGCATGGTGATGCCATGGAGACCAAGATGCAGCCTCCAGGGAGGGCGTCCCCCTTCTGACCTCCAGAACCAGCAGAAGGATCACTCACCCCCATGGCTGGGCCCTTCCCTCCAGGAGGTGGGAGGGGTGGACAGAGGGAGCTGGGAGGGAGAGCCGTCCACCCGCTGGCCACTCGCCTCCGGGCCTCCGAGTCCACCCCTGCCGCAGTGAGGACAAAGTCCTAAGTGAGTCGCCACCACGTCACTTGCTGATTGGGTGTCTGTGTTGCAGTTTTCCAAGACGTTCCTGTGCAAGATTTCGGGATCTCTGCCGTATTTCCCACAACTGCACTCAAGCCCACAATCATCTCAAAATTCCCACTGAAATCTGAACTGTCTCTTTACTTTCCACCCGCTCACAGGTGGTTCCTTTCAGTCTCCACTTCTCCTGAAGTGTCCCCCTCCCCGCCTCCCCCTTCTTCCCCTGCCTCCTGCTCTTCCTCTTCCTCCCCCTCCCACTGGCAGAACCCACCAGAAGGAGCGGGAAGTAGCTCTGTGATGTGCTCCACAAAGGTCAGCCTCCCAAGACACAGGATGAGAGGAGAGTGGATCTAAAGGGCCCGATGGAGAATATCCAGCCCTGGGGTGGGGGGTGGTCACCATGGCGATGGTGGTGGTGATGGTAACCATGGTGACGGGGGAGGTGGTGATGGCGGTGGTAATGGCAGCAATGGAGATGCTCCAAGGGTTGGTGTACTCACGACACCAGTCAAGGTGGTGTTGGTGGCCTTTTTTGTGATGGAGATGCTGTCCTGTCTCCTTCCATTCCCAAAATGTTGCCAAAGTGAGTGGGCCCTCTCCTGTCCACCCTGAGATCCCTAAGGCGGCCGGCTCCAAGCCAAGCTGAATAGTTTATCAAGATGGGTCTTCAGCTTGGGCAAAGGCTCGCAGCAGGAGGACCACGGGAGAGGAAGCAGGCAGGGTGTCTGGTGGAGGGAACGGCCTGGCTGCCACACTAATGAGGCCCCCACCCCCTCCCTCAGGAAGAATCGTCCTTTCCGCTGGCTCCTCCAAGCTGTAATCTGGCGGCTGGTTAATTAGAGTCAGTTTGCTTTGAATCCAAACAGTGTTTACTGTCACAGGCAGGCAGGCAGCGGACAGTGGGGAATACCCTCACAAACTCCCACGGGAAGAGTGCCACCGAGCAGAGGTCCCCCAGGCTCCCTGCACCTCTGGCGGGGGCTCCTCCCCAGGGCTGTGCTGACAGCGGGAATGCGGACGGCAGGACAGGCGCGCACCCCAGACCCGGCCAGGCCCTGGGCCCCGCCCAGGAGAGTCTTGTCACCCCAGGGCCTCCGTCTCCCCACCCTCACCGGGGACCCTGAGGGCCTCTCGCGGGGCTGTGCGCTGGGGATGAGCTGACACTGTTGCTAGGGCGCTGCAGGCCGGGGTTGGGGTCCTGCCCCTTCCACCCCTCTCTGGCCGGAATCAGCGGCATTCACACGCCTGACAAAAATCACTCTGCGTCCATCGTCCACTCATCCAGTGAGCCCAGCGCTGACCCCGAGCCTGCCCCGAGCAAGGGCTGCAGATGCCCAAAAGATTGAGGCAGTGGCTGGGCCTTCAGTCGACCAACAGCAAGAGTGCTCACAGGGGCCCTGAGCCCCCGGGCCCCATGGCTAATTAACACAGCAGAAAACCCGCTCAGGCTCCCCAGGACTCACAGCCTATGTGGGGAGACCTGTCTCTGTTGCATCTTGAAGGGTCAAGCCAGGACATTAATATCGACTCAGAGAAGTGCTGGTGTAGTCAGAGACAGCTGCCTGGAGGAGGTGGCAGTTCAGCCTGCTCCTAGCAGAAGCCCAGTCTGCTGATGCGAGTGGCGGCGTGGTCCAGGGGCGGCAGAGGAGGAGGCTGGCTCGGGCGGGGCTCCGCCTCCTCCTGCTGTGATGTTTGTTCTTCCTGCCATGAGCTCATCTGTGACAATGAGTGGAAATGTCAGTGTTTAAGCAGAGTCTGCGTGTAGCATGGCGCGCCCAGAACAGAGGGGCCCAGCAGACAGAAGGTGTCACTCTGGTGTTACCGGAGGTGCAGAGAGCGAGCGGCCCAGCACAGGCCCTGCACTGGTGAGCCTGGCACCTTCGGCTGAGCCGGCAGGACGTGTTTAGGCAAAACTAAGCCAGCTCTGGGAGAAAGCACTGAGAGCCAGGCAAGGCCCAACTCAATTTCGTGGGCCAATGGCCCCCCGAAAAGCCCCTGCAGGCAGGCAACTCGGCTACAAGAGGGTCAGAGGGGACCCAGGTGGCCACCGAGGGAGCCCAGGGAACTGAAGTCTCCTCAGGCCTCCTGCAGCTTCTGGTCTGATTCCACCTCAGAGACCAGCTGGGATCCCACCCCCGACCCTTGTCCCCGACCCCAAAGTGTGCATCACAGCACGGGGCAGGCAGGTCCTCGCTGCACCGCCTCCACAGGTGAGGGCACCTCATCTCCCTGGGCCACCCCCCCCCCCACCCAGGGGAGGGCTGCCAGACAAAACACAGGACACTCAGGGAACTGCAACTCAGATAAGCAGTGAGTAATCGTTTACTCCACGTCCTGGGGGACGATGGTGGGTAGGACGTACTTATGTCAAAATTCATTCGTCCTTTGAAATTCAAACTTCCCTGGTCATCCTGCTCTGGCAGGCTTCCTGGAGGGTCCATTAACCAGAGCCCCTTGGGAGAGGAGTCATGTTTTCCCCAGAGAACCCCAAACAGAAAGTTTATATGTGCCTCACCAGCACCCCAAAATGGGATCCTGTCTCCCTTGTTGGACTGGGCACCCCAAGAATGAGGACTTGGAGCCCCCAGATGTTTATTTTCACCAAATGGAGGTGTTCTGCAGCCAGCCCACTCCCAGACAGGAGACCATTAGTACACGAACCTCTACCATTCTGGAGGCACCAGGGTAAGGAGGTTTGCTGGGCTCCCCAATGTCTCCCCATCCCAGCTCTGGGGAAGTCCATTTCTCATTTCTTTGAACACTTCCAGAATCTGCCTTCTCAAAGGGCCCAGAAGGAGCGAGCTGCCCCCGTCTCCCAAGATGGAGACCTCAGCCCTCAGCCTCTCCTCTGCTCCGGGGTGAGGTCAGCACGTCTGGCCTCCTGGTATACCCAGCCAGGCCCTATCCTCAAGACCCTACACCTTCACTTCCTCCTCTCAGCTGCCAGCCCCCCCTGGGTGCCCAGCCAATCCCTCACACTTGGTTCCCAAGGTTCCACCCAGCCTGGACTGCGCCCTCCCCTCCCCCACCATCAGGGGATGATCAGGGCCTGGAGCCATCCTTCTGGCCTCTCTCTCCTGACACATCCCATCCTCTGGCCACTCCCTCCCCCGGTGGCCGGGAGCCTCCATCCTCTTCCCAGAACCCTAGCCTCCGCCCCTGTTCTGTTACCAACCCGGCTCAGCTCAAGTTACCACAACTGGTTTAGGATTTGACTCAGATCAGCTGCATTCAGCTCGGTCTGAATTCACTCCACGAGGCACTGGGATTCTGAAGTCCAGCACTGGACGTCCATGGCTGTAGAGGCCCCCTCCTGGCCGTGGGGGACTCTGACTCGAGGGTGAGCGGAGTGGGCCCCTGTGAAGCCAGGGAGGTCTCACCAGGCAGCGATGAATCAAGGTGGGGCCCCTGAGCCTCGGCGGCCCCCACCCACAGCAGCAGGGCTCCGCCCTGGGAGGCTGGGGGTCTTGGCGCTGGGCAGTGGGGCTGGGCTGGCTAGACAAGGTCCTGGTAGGAGCCGTGGTGTCTCTTCCCTCCTGGATCTCTCTCCCGGGCCTGGACAGCGCTGGGCGGGAGGAGGTACCAGTGTGCAGGTGGGGACCTGGGGAGGGGGCGGCACCCGCAAGGGAGAGATCCTTGGCCACTCGGCAGGCAGCCGCTCTCCTGGGCATCTGGGGGTGCATGTGGCCCCTGGGGCGGAGGGCCGGGTTGGAGGGGTCTGAGTTTTGGGAAGGTTTGGCCCCTCTGTCGAATCAGGCGCATGAAAATAATTTCCTGGAGGTCAGGGCCAGGAGAGGGGAGAGCACTTAGGAAGCAGAAATTACAGAATTCTGAATAATCATCTCTTAAAAGCACTTTAATGCCCCAGAGGTGACAGGCCCTTGGGTTTAATCGATCCTCGGGCGCTGGTGGTGGGACAGGGGCCCTGGCACTGGCTCCTGGGCCTGTGCCTCCAGCTCCAGTCAGGGCCAGGGGGCACCAAGTGCCTTGGGGGTGGAGACCAAGCTGGGGCACAGCTGCCCTCTGACACGCCTGGGCACGGCGGCCTGCCTGGGGACGCGTGGGACGCCCACAGCAGCCACTTCCCAGCATTCGGCACAGCAAACTCTCCCTGTGGCCATGACCCCCAGTGTCCAGCGTGATCCTCTGCCCCTCTTTGTCCTCCAAGAAGGGCCCAGACCTCCTCTGTGAGCAGCCTTTCCACTGTCACCCCAGGAGCCGCAAGCAGGGAGCACGCTGGGAGGAGTTCTAACACGGTTGGTGGCTGCGCAAGAGGTGCTCAGCCCGGGACCGACCGGAAGGATGGGGCAGTGATAGGACAGAGCTCAGCCCACGGGCTGGGCCCGGTTGGATGGGGTGCAGCCAGCCCCGGCCCCCAGCTGAAGGAGGGCAGGGCCCCAGGCAGAAGTGCCCGGGGGCTTCGGTGGTCTCCAGGCTGACTGTGCATTACGATGGATAACAGTGCTTATGACATCGAAGAAAATGGTCGTACATGCCAGTCAGTGTCATTCCCTCCCGGCGGCGGTGTCCCCGCGGCAGTGTCCCTGCGGCAGTGTGCCGGCCCGAAACCTCTCGCTGGTGCCTTCAGAGCCCATGGGCTGTGACTGGTCAGAATCTGTTTCCTATTTGAGCATGTTGGCCCCTTTTTCCCTAAAAAGTCAGGGGAACCTGATTTAGGAGAGGTTTACAGATCTTAGCAAGGAATCAAGGCAGCGGCGAGCAAGGACTCAGGGGCCTCCCATCTCTGCCCCTGAGGAGTCCCGCATCCTGCCGGCCTCAGCTTCCGAGTCTGGGAAATGGGCTCACCGGCTCGGGGCCTGTTCACAGGAGACAGCGGATGGACCTTATGCCACGTGGAAGGGGAGCAGGTCCTCGACCCCAGGGTGACGCGTGGGTGGCAGCTGTGTTCCCTAAGACAAGCAGCCCAGGAGTAGCGCCCCGCAGCTGCCCCACGGGGCTCCGCCATGACCGGCCGCTCCCACCGCCGGCCCCCAGCCTGTTTTGTCATAGATTCGCCTTGCGTCCGCTGGGGGCTTTGGGGCTGGCTTCACGCTTCCTGGCGCCGCGTGGGCAGCGGGGTGACGAGCTGTGCTGTCTGTGTTCCCGTTTGCCAGCAGACGCTCTTCCCGCCCTTTCTCTTGCATGGATCAAGCCAAGCAAACGCACTTACCTTCCCTCTCCTCTCCCTCCTTGGTTTTTTTTATTTTGTTCTGGTTTAAAGTAATGCTGTTCAGGAGCCCAACGTTCGGCTCAGGGTTCGGCCGCACTGGGGCCCCGCAATGACGGGGACGCCACGTACGGGAAGGACCACCTCATGGTTATTCACAACTGCCGGATGAAGAGTGGGCAGGGGCTGGGGGGCTGGGGGCTTCATAACTGTGGGAACGTGAGAAAGTCACTCAGTCCCTGTGACCTTCACACATACAAGGATGCGGACAGTGCAGGTCACGTGCCAGGTCGGGGCAGGTGGGAGCCTGGGGGTCCCTCGCAGAGACTCGTGGGAGCCCTGGGACTGGGAGGGGGCCAGCGTAGCACCGGCTGTGGCAGACGAGGTAGGTTCTGCAGCCTCACACTGACAGTGTAGACGCTGAGACCCCAAGGACCAGGGCTGTGCCCCGTCCACCTGTCTGCCCAGCCCCCAACCCTCCACAAGATGCCAACGAGAAAACCATGCAGGTGGATGAAGAGCTGGCAAGGTCGCCCAGCTCCACGAAGTCCCCTCCTCCCAGAAGCTCCATCCCGGGCCCCCTCTGCTTCTCTGAGGGGCTGTTCTCTGGCTTGGTACGTCCAGGGGGCCACCCCAGGTTCCCGTCATACCCAGAGAAGCAGCGGGCACTGATGCAGGAGCCAGGCCCCCTTCCGGGCTTCCCCGCACCCACACAGTCCCCTCAGGGAGGCTGTGGAGGCTCAGAGAAGCCAAGGGCCCTGTGGAAGCTCTCAGACGCTGAAAGCCCCCTTGGGCTAAGCAGGCAGCGTTCACGCCCCCTCAGTGCTCCTTGCTCTGCCCCGACGCGCAGCGCACACCCCTCGCCCCAGCACCGCCCCATCCTGCTGGGGCTCGCCGTCCCCCCACCATCAGCTCCACTGTCCTTGTCTGGACACACCAGGCGCATTCTCTCCTGTTTGGCATTCCACAGTTTACGGGGAGGAGAGAAGAGGGCATCAAATGTCTGATGATTTAATAAATTACACGCAAGTGAATGAACACTGTGCTTTTGTGTCTCAAGCATTTTCCCACAAAAAGTAACACATTGTTATTCACCACAATGAAAATCAAGTGCCGAGAAGGAGGAAGAAGGGTAACTGTGCTGGCAGTTCAGAGCTTTTTCTCTAGTCAAAGCTTTTTCTTTTAAAAAACACATTGTTGCAATTATGTTTAATTAAATCCCCTGATGAATCCTTCCTGAGAGAGAACCTTTTCCAGAAGGAATCTGTGTCCAGTTTCGGGGTTACGTGGTGCCCCACCTGGGGGTCCGCCCTGCCCACGTCCACACGCCACGAGAACCCGGCTCCGTCCGGAGATGAGGACTCAGGTGCCGGACTTCCTGGGGGCTCGCTGCCTCCCCAGGTCCTTCCCTGCCGGGACTTCCCGGGGTCAGAGCCCGCGGCTGCTGAGACCCTGCTGCTTCTCCTGCTTCCTCCAGCTGTGGAACACCGGCAGCCAGGTGCTGCCGGCAGTGGGCCGTCTCTGAACACATGGGGAGGCCACAGGGACTCCAGGCTGCCCCCTCAAGCCTGCCGGCCCTGGGGCAGGCCCGCTCACCTGGGCAGGCCAGCATTGCCAGGGGGCGGGAGGGCCTCACAGGGCCTGCGGTCCAAGCGGGCCGTCCTGGGGACTGTCCTCACAGCCACCCCCACTGTCAGGTTCAAGCCACCCTCGCTTCTCGCCAGTGACCTTCTTGCCCAGGCCCCCAAGCTCCCTCCGACCACCCAGAGGCCAGTTCCCCCCAGTGGTGGAAAGGTGGTGGTGGTGGTGTGTTTCAAAAGTCACGGTCGGGTCACCATGTTGGGCACAGGTGTCTGGGCTGGTGAGCGCCGTGCAGGTGACAGTGTTGAGTGGGAGGTGGGGTGACGGTGATGCCGGCAGGCTCTGAGCACCGAGGTGACAGTGTCCTGGATGAGGTGGTAGGGGGTCACCAAGAGGTGACGACTGTCACATCGGGAACACACTGAAGGCAATTGAGCCAGACGAGGGTCTTGGATGTCACTTGGGGAAGAGACAAGGGGACCCCAGACCCACTGTGCATTGGCTGGCTCTGCTCTGACCACCCGGCAGGACTCAAAGACACTCTCAGATTGAAGTCGGGCGGGAACCTGCGTGAGCATGGGGGGACACCGCCTCCCTGCCCAGCTTCCTGGGGACACCAAGTGCAGGAAAGGTGTGCAGGGAGTAGATGAGCCAGCTCCACACCCCTGGAGCCTAAGCTGAGCCCCCGGGAGTCATTACTCGAGGGAAGAGGTTGCTCTGGGTAAGGAGGTGACGTGTGGATCATGAAGGCTCTCTCGTCCTCAGGTCCCACACACAGCGCGTTAGAAGCCATCTGTTCCCCTTAGCAAACGCTGACACCTTAAACCAACCCCAGCCCACCTGCCGTCCTCCCAGGCACCACCTGAAGCAGATTCGTTCCCCCACATCCAGAACAGGCCCTGCACCTCGTCTGGCGGAGAGTCAGAAAATTCCCCGTTTCCTTTATTCGCTGTTTTCAGCTGTTGTTTTTCACCCCTGAGTGTGCTGAGCGGGTGGGGGGCCTCAGACCTGTGGGTCCCTGCCTCCTGCTGCCCTGGTTGCCCAGAACACTGAGTTAGGGGCCACCCCTGAGGAGACAGCCGGTCTGTGGCCACCCGTGTGCCGAGAAGCAGGTGCGTGGTCCGTGGGGCCCACCACGGTTGACGGGCCATGATTTATGAGCCGGTGGGGATGATGGCAGCAGGGGACGTGTCTTGGTGGCCCCGAGTGTGCAGCCCAGGAAATGTCCCACCAGCGGCCTCCCTCCTCCCGCTCCTGAGGAATGTGCCGACCCGGGGCAGAAGGAGTGGCCGCCGGTCCGCTCGGGCTCCTCAGCTGGGACGTGCTGGGCGCCCTCGCCAACAGCGGTGTCCTGCAGCTCCGCTGATAACCGTTTGTCAAACGAGGGGCTGAGGCACAGCGCCGCCAAGGGGCCTGCTCTTGGGCTGTCGGGGCTCCTGGAGCGGGCAGTGCGGTAGTGAGCATGTACTGGCTCTGTTCGGTTATCTCTCGGGTCCTCAGAACCAGTCCTGGGGCTGGTCCCAGGCTACACCGGTCCCGGGTGAGAGTAGCAGGCTCAGGGTGGCCCCTGCTCACGGCTGACGTTTGGAGAAGCGGACGGGGCCAGGACCCGAGCCCACAGCCTGCCTTCAGCGCCCGCACTCGCTCTAACCAAACTTGCAGCCCCGCCAGCCGCCAGGGGCGCCTGGGCCCTGAACCCCCGCTCACCCAGCAGAGCAGGGCAGGGCCGCTCCGGGCCAGCTGGAGACGTGGCTTGTCTTCCTGGGACATTGGGGTTATTTGAAGACATGAAGCTGGAAAGCGAAGTCCTTTAACTGGTAAGTGATTCAGAACATTATGTTTAGATAGGAGAAAAGACGGCGATGTTGTGAACCCAAATAGATCTCAAGACGGAACAAGAGACATCGAGAAAACACCACTTCAGTTGCCAGCTCGGCCCCTCGACCTGCCAGGGGCAGAAGGGCCCCTCGCAGGATCCCGTGATGCAGCACAATTATGCCTAGTTAATACGGGATGTGGTGGAGAACCAGAGAGGACGAGCTCCTGGCCCAGGCCGCCCAGCAGCTAACAGGCAGATGGGGACTTTGAGCGCGTCTCGCCCGGTCCCAAGAGCAGGATGCTGGGGAGTTACAAGGGGGCAAAGGCTGGGAGGCAGGGAGGCCCCACCAGACTCAGGGGCTGGGGGCTCCCTCCTCTGACGCACAGCCTGTGCCTTGTAGCCACTGACCTGGCCGTGCAGGGGGCACCCAGGCTTGACCGCTGTAGCTCCCATCACTCGACTGGCACATCCTGTCCCCTTGGAGCCTCATGGACCTGACCTGTATGCTGGGAGAGGTGACACCTGCCTAGTGGGTCTGCAGCAGATCTGGGGGAGCAGAGGCGTGGAAAGCAGTTGGCTGGTGCCCAAGATGTCTGAGGCCTCACCAACCTGCTAGTCAACCCTGTGTGTCACTCAGTTACACACCCCACAAGGCCTATGCTCCTACCTGAGCAGCCCTGGCAACGCCTTGTTCCTTGGCATGGACTCAGAGCCAGGCCACTGGTCACTGCCACCGTACAGACAAGGTACTCACCATGGTGACTGTCCCCGTCTGTCCCTCGTGTCAGCTGAGGGCACGTGTAGCAGTCTTGCCTCCCGACTGCACCCGCTCCTCTCTCCCAGCCCGCAGGGCAGGGGTCGGGAAGCAGATGACCATGGTGCCAGCTGTGACCAACAGGACACACTCTTCTCCTCACCCCTCCTGCCCTGACAGCCCTGCAGTGCCGTCCACATGGCTACTCTGCCCATCTGGCCAAGGAGCCCTTGGTCACACGTGAAGGGCTGTGTGTGGAGATGTTCTGATGAATGGAAGATAAACGGGTGAAGGGATGGCAGATGGATGGATGGACGGATGGATGGGGGATGGGAGAGGGATGGATGGATGGACCAACAGTGGACAGTGGGTGGGTAGATGGGCATCGTGTGCGGGGGATGTTGAGAAGAACAGGGCGATGGGAGAAGGCACATCCCCCTCAGGACTCCCACCAGCTGGCCCTGCCCTGACCCATGAGGCCCTCACCCTGCAGTTACCTCTTTGGTGCTCTGGGGTCTCTCAGATGGTGGAAGGGGTGTGAGCCCCGAGAGGCAGAGCTATGTACTCAGAGTCACGTCTGAATTTCTACCCCAGCTATGTCATCACAGACAACCTCTACTCTTTCCAGCTGGGGCGGAAGGACCTGAAGGGGCTTCCACCCTCACCCCATACCCAGCTGGGACTCAGCATCCAGTACGTGTCCCCAGGGATAAACTCTCTTCTTGTGTGTCCAAGGGCAGATGAGACCCCCTGGGGAGAAGCTGGTCCTGTGGTTCGTGACCTCGTCTTTGTCCCAGAGACTTCCCTGCAGAGGAAACCCCAGGAAGAGCCCAGACAGACACAGGTGGAAGCTGAGAGCTAGGGATGGTGGTCAGTGAATAAGGGAAAACAGCCCCTGACCCTGCCTGCCCCTCCCCAGCTGTGAATGGGGCTCAGAGGCACCTGCTTCTGTGGACACAGTGCAGGACTGGCAGGGAACTCTGCCCTCCTGGGCCCCCAGAGGCAGCCTGGCCTGGCAGGTGAGCCCCAGCCGAGAGCTCTGTCAGCCAACCCCTTCCTGGCCGTGTGGCCCCGGGGGAGTCCGGGCCCCCACCAGGAAAGTGGGGAAATGCTGGTGCCCACAGCGCAGGCCCTCCTCCCACACAGAACCCAGTGCAGGAAACATCAAATGCCATGGGCGCCATCCAGAAAAGCAAGGCCTGGGCAGGGGCGGCCCCTGCTGCGTGGGCCCCAGGACGCAGGTGCTCCCAGCCCCAGCCAGACCTCCCTCAACCGGGTGGCTCCCCCAGGCCAGGGCCGGGGCTCTGAGCAAACAGCACACCTGCGCCGGCGCCGCGGCCGCCCCGGGCACGGCTTCCTCGCTGGCTGGCCTGCGCAGACCCCTTCAGCCCCACGAGCCCCAGTGGGCGGTGGGGGCTCAGGAAGATGAAGCCTGCGGGGCGCTGGCTCAGCGCGGCTTTCCGACTTTGGAGTCCTCCCAGAGCCCCTGTTCCCAGCACAGGCCTGGCTGTCGTCGGTGCTCAATAAATGTTTGCTGAGCTGAACTGAAGGGGAAAATTGACTTTGTTCTGCCGGGTGCAGCCCAGAGCCCTCTAATCAATAGTGCCCATTGCTCCTCCCGCTTCATTAAGTGGCTGCCGTGTTTGTGTCCGTAACTGCCAGAGGCAGGAAAGCCAGCGCCTTCCGTTCGGGGGAAATCACGAGGTTGTGCCCCTGCCTCGATGGAGCCGGAGCCGCAGGTCCAATAGAGCCACCATCGGAGGAGTCGGCCCCGCCCCAGGCTGCGTCTCAGAGTGGCATGAACAGAACTGGCTCCCGGCCCGGTGTCTCAGCAGCCCCAGTCCGGGCGGGGCATGGAGGACAGACAGTCACTCTCAGAAATGAGCCATCTGCCCAGTGACAGGGCCCAGAGGAGGGGCTCTGCTGGGATCCCTCCTCCTCCCCAGCGCCTGCTGGGCTGACACTTGGCTGCCCTCTCCCGACCCCGACCCAGACGGGCCCAGCCCCTCTCAGCACCTCTTCCTCCTCCCCTGTCCCCCAGGGCCAGTGTTCAGACATCAGGGTGGTCCCAGCACCCTTCCTCGCTGCTGGCCCTGGGTTCTTACCTGGCGTCCCAGACCTGGGGGCCCTCGCAGACTCACTGCAGCAGACCCCCGGGCCTCCGCCTCCGGCAGCCCTTCTCCCGGGGGACCTGCCTGTAGCTCCTCATGTGTGATGTTGCAGTGGCCACATGCCAGGAGGTGGGCAGAGCCGTGAGCAGGCTGACCCCTCTCAGAGTTGGGGCTGCAGGGCGGGAACCAGGGGCCCCCTAGGTGACCTGGCCTGGGAAGGTAGTGAGCTGGAGATGTCAGGAAGGGGCTTCCACTGAGGAAGGAGAGGGCTTGAAGGAATGGACCCCTTGGAGGGGTGGGCCGTGGGCCATACACTCCACAGAGGAGGACTTGGGCTGACGGGCATGGGGCAGCGGGCCACAGCAGCAGGGGGTCCAAACGGCACATGCTGGCCATGCGCATCCCAGGCTGCTCCTGTTCCACTGTCACACCCGGAGCCCCTCTCTGGATCAGGGCTGTGTGGGGCTCAGGGAGTCTTCAGGGACACCCGTGGAGCCTCAGCTCACAGATCTGCCGCCGCCTCGGACCACGCACTCCCCAGGGAGGCCGGTGCATCCCTGACTTGCACACCCAGGGGCTATGGCCAGTGCCCCTTCACACTGCTGGGGTCTCGGAAGAACAGAGGCTCTGCCCTGGCTCCATCACCCCAGGGGCTCACCTTCCCCCGTGGGGACCCCGGCCCTGGACCCCTGTGCTGTTTCCAGGTGACCCCAGGGCGCCTGCAGGAGGGGAGATCCTCCAGGAACAGCAGGGGGCCCCTCCGAGCGCTCCATCCCCGTGTTATATTGGTTTTTCCCCAGCTGCCTATCCCCTCAGAGATTTATGCAAATCCCACTGCCGGCTTGTTCTTTAATGTCAAACGCAGCGGATGAATGTCAGATTTGGTCTCAGCCTCAGTCAATAACAGCGTTTGATGGGATCGTTTGTAATTTCTTCCCAAGCCAGAGGGCTCAGCTCTCCGAGCCCATCACTCAATAGATACTTCCTCTCTCTCCGCCGCCCAGCTGGCCACCTTGTGCCCCTACCTTGGTGACAGCTGCAGGCCCTTCATCCCCCGCCCACAGCCCACACAAAGCTTCTGTGAAACCGAGAATCGGGTGATGGCACCGACTCAGCTTCAAGAACTGGGGCACGTTCTGGTCACTAGCAGCCCCATTGCCATCCCCTCGCCCCCTCCACCGTCAGCACCAACGTCAGCCGATCCACCTGCTCCTGCTCCCAGTCACCACCGACCGCAGCGTCGTCCTCCCGCCATCACGCCCACGCCCAGCATGTGTGCTGAGACCCAGCGCCCATCCTCCCGTCCCGCCTCACCTTCACAGAGAGGACCCACGGCCACCAGCCTCTGCAACCCAACCAAAACCAAACAACCAAGCAGAAACGAGGCAGAGGGCTTGAACAGACACTTCTCCTAGGAAGACACATGAAGGGCCAGCAAGCCCGTGGAAGGACGCACAACATCACTGATGTGCCCATAGAGGCCGGCAGCCCCGCCCCTCGCGGCCTTCTCCGTCCTTCTGACACGGCCGGCACTCAGTCTAGGCGGTGTGCATCTCTCTGAATAAGCCTGCTTTTACTCAGCTGTGGCTCACTCTTGAATCCTTTCCTGTGGGAAGCCAAGGACCCTGACTTGGCGGAGTGCGTCGCAGGGACTCGACGGAGGCCTGCGACACGGCCCTCCTCTCGCCCCGTGTTCCTGTATCAGCACAAACTTTCCCTGGTGGCCACAGCCCCGTGGGCACATCCTGTGAAGCTTTTCACCTGACACGGCCCCTGTCCTGCTCCACATGCAGCAGCCTCTGGGGGAGCGCCGTCTTCCCCTCCCTGGAACTCACAGCGGGTGGTGGGCACGGTTCTGCGGCCAGAGCCCGGGAGGGTGGGCAGGTCGCTGGGCTCCGCCTCCAGAGCACGACCAAGCCCTGCGGGAACCCAGTGGGGCAGGCGGGCGGCCCACCGCTGCCCCTCCCCGCTCCACCCCAGAGCCAAGATGGGCACTCAGAGCAGGCCTGAAGCTGCCCGGGCACAGACGCCGGCCATCAGAGGGGGCATCGGGATGTCACCAGCCACAATCAGGTCCCTCTGTTTTCTCAGGGGCCAGACAAGGCTGGCAAGCAGCCAGAATTCACCCAGAAGGGAAGCTGCTAAGCAAGAAATGAAAAATAAAAATAGAAGCCCCTCCCTCGTTGGCAGCATGATAACGAGAAATTAAAAGAAAGAAAGCTGGGGGAGGGGGCAGGACAGAGCTAGCTGGGAGACAGCAGGTGGGACATTTACGGGACTCTTCAATAAAAGGCTGGGGAGGGTGAATGTACTTATGATTCAAAGTGTCTGGCTCCTGCAACAATCAAGGTTCATCGGAAACAATGTATGCAAATTTATTTAAATGACATGGGAGGGTGGGGAGGGGCGGAGGCTGGGCAAGGCTCTGCAGAGAGGAGGCCAGGAGGCTTTCAGAAGCTGCCACTGCGCAAGGGGGCGCACCAGCTGGAGGGGACAGAAAGTGGTCCGCCCTCCTCCTTGGCATGGGCGTTCCCGGATGAGGCCTGGCTTCAGGCCCAGAGTGACCACCAGTGACCAGCATCACGCGGGGCACAGGGAGAGGCCTGTGCTCTGCGGTCAGCGTGAGGGAGGGGCCTCTCCCGCTCCTCCGAGGGCCCTTCCCAGGCGTCACTTACTCGATTGTCTCTTTTGCTCAACCTTGAAGCCCAGAGGGCAGAACCCCTGACTATCCTGCCCTCCGAGGTCCCTACCCCAGGATGACACCTGAGCACCCCAGGGCCCCGCGCGTGTCTATGGGGAGAGTAGGGGAGGGGAGGGGAAGGGAGGAGCCGACAGGAGGAGGAAGAAATAAGAAAGCCAGTCACTCGCCCTGCAATGAAAGTGCTTCCAACAAATGAACGAATCATTCAGTCTCCCAAACAAGCAGGTCAAAGATGATGTGACCATTTTATGGGTGAGAAAATTGAGGCCCAGAGTCATGAAGTAACTTCTCAGGATTTTAGTTCAGGGATGCAGTGAATTTACTGAAAACAGCACTGGCTTTGAAGACAGACAGAGATGCCTCACTTTTAAACTTGCCCTTCTGGTCACTTACTTCCCTGAGGCCACGCTCCATCTGTAAGTGGAGGGGAGATGACTGCCGTGGGCTGAACGCTCAGTGAAATTCCTGTGTTGAAGCCCTAAGCGCAGGTCCCCAGAATGTGACCGTGTTTAGAGATGGGTCTCCAAAGAGGTGATTAGGGTGAAACAAGCTCACATGGGTGGGCCGAGCCTAATCTGACCGAAGTCCTTATAAGAAGGGAGATCAGGACCCAGACATGCGTAGAGGGATGACCACGTGAGGATACAGGGAGGAGACAGCCGTCGACACACCAAGCAGAGAGCTGCCGACACCTGGATCTCGCACTTCCCGACTCCAGAACCAGGAGACAACTCTGTTTAAGCCGCCCAGTGTGTGGTATTTGTCACGGGGCTGATCAACCCACGGGGCTGTGGCTTCCTTTAGGAAATGACCAGGGAGAGACGAGAGGTAAGAGCAGGCTCATGATGGGAGGATGGAGCCAGGATACAGCCCTCCTTGTCATCCAGCCCCTTTATTTAATCTCAAATGAATTAATTTCAATTTAAGGAGGCACGCGTGGCTGGTGGCTGGCACCCAGGACAGTGCAGCTTTTGGACTCCTCTGGTTTGCATGGGGACAAGGGGATGCAGCCAGGGCCAACTAGGGCCTGCCATGACAGCAGGTCCATGATGGGGACACCCCCACCTGCAGGCCATGTCCTCGTAGCAAGAGGACACCTGATTTCCACAAACCTGGGTGGAAAGATCTTGCAGAGGCATCCAGCCCCCGCCCAGCGCCACGGCCCTTGCAGAAAGGCCCAGCCTTGTCCAACATTCTACTTCACTTCCTGGCGCCGGCTGCCTGGCCATGGCTGGTCCACCCAGCAGTGGCTGGCGGGGCAGAGAGCACGGGGAGGGCGGGAGGAGGAAGGACTTCCAAGGCCGCTCTCACCTTGAACCCAGACAGAAGAGTCCAGCGTTCTCTGCTGCTGACAGCCCCGCCAGCGGCTGCAATTAACACAGAGCCATTGACATCTAAATAATATAACAGTTATCATAAAGAATATGCAGCCATGATGAAGATCAAGTTATTTATAAAAGAATTAATAATTGAGACGTGTGCGTGCTGATGGATGAGAGTTCTGCGGGGACACTGCCCAGCTCCCTGATCAGAATTTCTACGGGGAATAATGAGTTCCCTTAAGACAAAGACCTTGAGGTTCCTCTGCTGTTTACAAACTAATTCCTGGGAATGAGGAAATGAACCATGGGGAAAGTCAGTCTGAGCTGCGCTGACACAGGAAGGCGGGAGGCGCACCTGGCCCTGGCGTCCCCGCCGGGGGAGGGCCGCACAGAGCTTGTCAGTGATTCTGAAACGCGACGAATCCAGTGAGTTACTAGACCAAAAGGTCAGATGCCGTCCTCAGAATACAAAGGCACAAACGACTCAGAGATGGGCACCCACAGGCCTCCGCACGCTCCTGAAATAGACGGAAACTTGACCAAGGTACCAGAGGACGCCTCCCACTTTGCTCCTCATCATTCAGGGATGCCTCATCCCCGTTTTACAAACAGGCCCAGAGAGGCCAAGGCCACAGAGCCAGCTGGGACAGGCCGCCACTGCACTCCAGGCTGCGCTCGGCCTGCTCAGCCCACTGCCTGCACTGACTGGTGCCCTTTCTCACCGAGTGCCAAACTGGCCCTCCCTGAAGCGGCCCTGGCTCTGACCTGCTGTCATCTGTAAAATGGGGTCACAGGACTCACCTCCCTGGGCTGATTCCACGACGCCGGGCGCACGCAGCACCCGGCAGGAGTGGAGCCAGGCAACCCACCCCCTCCGACTCCCAACAGCATTTTGGAGATCCTAAACCTGCCCTAAGAACCGTGTCCCACCGGGAACACTCCCCCCAGGAGCATTAGTGGAGCTTCACCTGCATAGCCGGCCCTTCTGCCCGGTGCGTGCAGGCAACACCAGCCCCTCGCTGCCCCCAGCTCCTCCTCCTGCTGCACATTCATCCCCTCCGGTGGGGCTGCCAGCCTGGCTCCCGCTGTTCTATTTCCGCTCGCGACATTTCTAACCGCATCCAAAGGCTGCGTTCTGGAGCTAGCCTGCTTCACAGCCCCACAAAGCGCCTGAATACTAATTGGAAAGTGATTAATTGCATTCACGGAGCTCCGTATCCTTGCGGGGGTGGGGCCCCGCTCTCCACACTCCCTAACTAGGCTTAGGACAGCGGGGGAGTCGCGCTTTTGTTTTTTAATGCTGAGCTGTTTCTGGTCTGATTTAATTTTCTCAGGGAGAGCCTTAAACCGGGAGCCTGGTCCAGCCCCGACCTGGGCAGATCCCTGCCCCTCTCAGAACTTCTCTTTCCTCCTTTGTAAGGTGGGGCTTCTGGCCCCGGGGACTTTGGAATCAGACTGCTGGGCTCAAATCCCAGCTCCTCATAATTGTACACATTCCACCTATCTCACCACTGTCCCTTTCTCAGAATCCTGCTCAGAGGTCACCTCCTCCAGGCACCTCCTCCCTGCCGCACTAGTGCCCTGAGCATCTCCCGACAACAGGCTGTTATGGCTACTGCTCACCCACTGGTGAGCGAGACCAGCATCCAGCTACCCCTGCTCCCACAAAGCCCACAGAGCCCCTGTGCGTGCCTGGAGACGTGCCCAAGAAAGCGCTTCACCTGCCAGGCCTGAGCCCCCGGGACAGAGCCCAGATTAGATGAGGCATCAGGACAGAAGGGCCTTGTACACAGTAGGTTCTCAGCCAGTGATCAGCCAGCCCAATGTCTCCCAAAGCCCTGGATCAGTCCCATAAGCCTCTTGGAGCCTCTCTTCCCTCAGCTGTAAGATGGGGTGACTGTCGGGGACGCCCCATAGGACTGTGAGGATTACTGTAGCCACAGGCACCAAGCACAGGGCCAGCCAGTAGATGACAAACAAATGTCTGTACCCATTCCCGACCCCCAACCCCAGGACCAGGGGTTTCCTCCATCTGGTCCCAGTGCCAGTGGTGGGGGAGGCCCCGGGGGCTGGGGGAGGGTCAGGGCCCTGTAGTTAAAGGGCCCGATCCCTCTGACCCCAAACCAACACGAGTCTCTCAATGACAGCCGGGTGCTCACTATGGAATGTGTTTTCCTGGATCAGATTGGAGCCCCTGCAGGTGGGGATTGAGAACAGATGGTAAAGCACGTGCTTAGCACGCACCAGGTCCTGGGCTCAATCCCTGGTACCTCCACTTAAAAAAAAAAAAAAAGAGTGGAGGCCCAAGGCCAGGAGAGCATGAGCAGTTCGGAGCTCAGACCGCAGGCTCTGGTCGCCGACAGCCAGGAAGGCTGCAGGGCCACCCACGGAGCAGCTGTCGCCACCCCACGGCCCAGCTCTGCTGGCTGCTGTCTCTAAGTGCAGGGCAGGCCTTCCCTGAGCCCCTCGTTAGAGTGCCCTGCAATCCTGCCAGGAACTCAACTTTTGAGACATTTTCCTTCATTTAAATTCTCCCTTGACATTTGCACACAGGGAACAAGGACAAAGCACCAGGGACACAGCAGACTCTGGGCCACAGGGCCTCCTGTCCCAGCAGGCTGGACGGGCCCCTGGGCCACCGCGGCTGCAAGGACAGAGACACACGTGGTAGGGGGGGCCACTCTGCGCCGGCTGCGCTCGAGACTGGGCACAAGGACCACCTCGGAGGTGGGAGCCGTGACCCCACTTTACAGAGAGGGAAACTGACGCTCAGAGGGGGCGGTACCCCCACCAAGGACACACAGCTGGGGAAATTTTCTGCTCCATCTGTTCTGAATAAAAGCACACTCTCTTGCAGGAACCGCTGTTCCAACAGAAAAGCTAATATCTGATTCAAATACTGGAAATCCAATCAATCAATTCAATAGCCTTTCCCAAAGCACCGAGACACCAGAAAGGCTCAGGCCTCAGCTCACCAGCGTCACCTGAGACAGTCCCGAGGCCACGGGCTCGGTGCCCCAGAGGTGGTCAGCGCTTTGCCGCGGGGCAGGGGTGGAGGCTGGACTGCAGGGCCCAGCACCAGATGGACCCACCCCAGCCGTGTGGCCTTGGCGCAGTTCCCCAAACCCCCAAGCCTCAGTTTCCCCTCTTGGTAAAGGAGATCCGCTGTCTCCAGGTGCTTAGTCGTGAGACGGAGAAGCCAGGGTAGAGCTCCTGGCAGAGGGAGGGCTGCTGCTTGGGGCGGGGTCCTTTGGGAAACGCTCCCATAAGCCTCTGTGTCTAAGGGCGATGCTTTGGGTACCGGAGGAGAGCCCCACTGAGGGGTCCCTCAGCCAGCAGCGCTCAGCCAAGCATGTCAGCTGGGCCTCCCAGGACCAACCAACACCGTGACTCTCTTGTTAGAGTATTTGGGTGATTGTATATCCACAGAGGCGGGAGCCTCTGCCGGGGTCAGCGACCTGGGACCCAGCCAGGCCTCCCACAGGCAGTCATGGGCCTCGGGCAGCTGGGGAGGCTCTCTGCATGGCCCTCCTGCTCTTGGCCTGGACTTTGAGGAGGCAGGCTGGGGGAGGTTCCTCCAGGTGTCCACGCTTCACTCAAGGTGTGGGCCTGGGGTCATTCACAGCACAGCCACCGAACCGCAGACCTGTGACCCCGAGCCCAGGCAGTGCTGGAAAATCACCCAGGACGGCTGCACATTCCAGCCCGGGGCCCCTCTCAGATGCTGGCACAGCCTTGCATCAGGCTCGGAGGAAGCAGAGCTCAGATGCCGAGGTCCGGGGGCCTGGCTCCAGACACTGACCTGCGTCCTGGCGTGGGCAGCAAGTGGACTTCCCTGCGCTCACCCTTGGCTTCCAGGTGCAGCCCCGAGTCTCCTGCACTTTGAACAGTAACAGGACATTCAATGTCTTCTCCAAAGCCCGCGGCCCCTACGGTGCACCCTCAGGGCTCTGACTGTCAGAAGACCCAGTTTCTGGGAGAGGGACCCTCAGGTGAGGAGCTGGGAGAGGGGTCTTCAGTGTCAAGTGTGACGAGCTGGTGGCTTCACAGGAAAGGGGTAGTGCCTGCGTTGCAGAAGCCACCCTGACCCGCCTGTGCGCGCACCGCACAGCCCAGCGTGTGCGAGAACGTTGGGGGAGAGCCTCCCTCTAGTCACCGTCAGGACTCTGGGGCACCTTTGGACAGAGGGAAGTGATCTGACCCAGGTGCGGGTAGGACCCCTGGGGGCTGCTGTCAAGATTGGCCTGAAGGAGAACCAGGAACCCTGGACATGTGGGCAGGGCTGGATTCTGGTCTCCTTTGAAGATATAACCAACAGACTAGGTGTTGGGGAGCCATCAGTCCCCAAGATCCCAGCCTCAGGAAGAATGGAGCTGCTAAGAGCAGACACTAAGTCCACGGGAGGAGCCAGCTGGAGGAAAGTTCTGGAGCTCGGGACTGGACATGCTATGACCAGTGCAGATGACAACGTCTGGACGTGGACTCTGGGGAGCCATGGTGGGCTAAGGGGAGAGATGGAGGAGGGGCAGGGCAGAGGGGGGTGCACAAGGTGGAGGGGACTCGGGGCTGATGCGGGAGCCCAGGCCTCTGGTCACAGCTGACCCTGAGCCAGCCAGGGGGCAAGCACCCTGCCAGACCAGGGAGGCCGCAAGGCCTGGCACCCACGCTGGCTGAAGCAACTCAGGGGGCCCGAAGGAAGCGCAGAGCAGGCCCCAGATCCAGTGCTCTCTGCACAGGCCCACGGTGGGCTGGGGGGGCGGAGGCCGGTCTGAGGCAGAGTGGCCCTCTTGCTGAAGGTCCTTCCCAAAGCTTCTCCTGGATTGCTGGCTCCCAGGCCGCGCTGAGCACGGTGAGCACTTACTCGTCTCCCCCCCTTCCTTCAATACAATTGTAGATTAATTAATCCTCACCAACCCGTATGTGACCTACATCAGCGCCTGTAAGACGGCAGAGCCAGGAGAGAGAAGCATTTGGCTACAGAAAGACAAGCCTCTATTTTAAAAGAGGTCTGTGTGCGGAGAGTCAGCTGTTCCGACGTCCTCCTTACGCAAGGCTTATTTAAGGGCGGGACACACCCTCTCGCCTGCGCTCCATTCGTGGCCGGGAGCTCCGAGCACGGGGTTAATCACCCGATTGAGTCTGGACTCTCTGGAGGGGCTCTGACGGAGACGGTCCCCCTGGGGGCAGACTGGCACCAAAGCCAGAGCCCCCAGCGATGCCAGGTTACGCTCTCCTCCCCGCCTCACCGCCCATCCAAGCCCTGGTCACGCCCGATCTTAGGTACGGGACCCTCATCTCATTCATCTTGGTCTCCCTCAGCACCAGAGAGAGCCGGGGTGCCGGAGGCCTTGCTGCTGAGTCGGGCTGTGATGTGCCGAGCAGAGGAGCGTGCTCGGAAATGGCCTTTTCGCTCCTGCCGGGCGCCAGGCGCTGCGAGCAGCACATAGCTGCATAAATCCTCTTAGTCACCGTGGCTGCCCCAAGAGGAAGGCTCCCCCGCGAAGGTGGCCGGCTCCTGGCACTCACGCCCCCGCGCCATCCCCTCCCCTCGCCGTGGCAGGACTGCCTGAGTCACAACACGCCCGAGGAACAGCGCGGGCAGAGGTAATGAGGTGTCACTTTGGAGATTCTTTTACGAAAATGACTGCAGTTTCTCTCTCTTGCTCTGTGGGGGCTGCTGGCTGCCCTGTTGGAGGCAGCCCTGTGCAGAGGCTCCAGCACGAGGGACAGAGCTCGCAGCACCACTCAAGGGATGGATGGATGCCGATCTTCCACAGTCCAGCCCTCAGATGAGACCGTGGTCCTGGCCAACAGCTCGACAGTAACCTTGTGAGAGGTCCTGGCGTCCAGGCTCCTGACTCAGACACAGCAGGAGAATGATTTGCCCGCCGGCTAAGCCCCTGCGTGCCGGGCTGAGTTGTCACACAGCAGGAGGCAACTAACACACTGCCTCGCTTTAGAATTGGGAAGATGAGGCTCTGAATCAACCACACAGCTCAGGCCACACGGTATATGGCCAAGACGGATTCAAACTCAGATCCACCTGGCTCTGCACAGCACACAGATCCGGGACCCGAAATTAGGAGCAGGCCAAGCCCTGGACTGCTGTGCTCTGTAGGAGGAAGTGGAGGGCCAGCCCTCCAGATCTAAACAGAAGACTCTGGTCACAGGGCTGCCTGCTCCCACGGAGGCCCATCCGCCTCCACCACTGTCTCTGCACCCCTGTCCCCTGTGCTTTTATCCACACTGTCCACGTTTCAGGCCCAGCTCCTGCCACAGGGAGCCCCCCATCTGATTGATCTGGGAGGCAGGCCTGAAATCAGACTACCCCATGAACCCAGGGAGGGGGAGCCTGTCCCTGCCTGAGGCCCCAGTGTCTTCCTGCAGGAAGCCAGGTCTGACCCTGAGCTCAGAGGGCCGCAGCTGGCAGTCCATGCCCTGTCCTCTGGCGTCCCCCGACCCGCCGCTCTCTCCGCAGTCCCCCGTGCTCTCAGCAGCACCCCGGGTGCCAGCAAGGACCTTCCTGCCTGCCTCAGCCTGGGGCCGTCTAGGCCGGGCCCCGCCCCGCCTCACTGCAGGCTGGAACAGAGCTCCAGCCGATTCTGCTCCACCCGAAGGCCCAGTCCCCTCACCTGGAAAGTGGGAAGAGACAGAGAAGCAGCAGGAGCTTCCTGCAAGCCCAGGAGGTCGAAGCCAAGGCCTGTGGGCCTGGGCCTGGACAACGGGGGTGGCGCGGACAGCCCTGCAGCGGGGAAGCGGGACAAGCAAGCTCACACGGCGGCGGGGCACCACGGTCCTTGCCTCGAGGCCCCGTCCTGGTCCTGGTGGCACTGTCACACGACGGCACGCTCGTGGCTGGCACGATCATGGCCCTCGTGCTGGTGGCTATAGCTTAGCAGTCATCCAGGCCAGGACTGGGCCCCCGTTGTGATGAGGCCTTCCCATCCCCACCTCACCTGCTCCACTACCTGGGCCAGCCTCACATCTGGGCCTGAGCGTGGATGGGCCCCTTGTTCAACAGGGGACATGGTGTCCCGCCTTCGGGGCCTGAGTACGAGAAGGCCCGGGGGCTGGCCTGGCCGGGACGGGAGTTGACATGAGGCGGCAGCACCTCTGTTCTGACTGCCTGGCTTAGTGTCCTGCCCGTCAGGACACTGTGGAGCCGGCCAGGAGGATGGCAGCGTGGGCACCGGGCCGGGGGGCTGGATTTGGAGAGGTGGGCAAGTGGGAGGTGGCTCTGAAGGTTCAGGGAAATGAGGGTCAGTCAACTGAGAGACAGCTTCCCTGCAGCCTTGCGAACGAGAAATACCACAAGCCACATCAGTACATGAAGGATGCCGTGGGCATCGAGCCATCAGCTGCTGCCACCGACCCCGACAGTGAGCGGAGGGGACTCAGGATGGAGACAAGCCGGCAGCCCGGCCTCTGTGGCCCCCAGCGGTGCCCCCTGAGGGGACTCAGGATGGGACAGAGCAGGACACTGGCCCTGGAGAGCTGGGGTGCAGATCAAAGGAATGATTTCAACAAGCCGAGCCCTGACGTTCGCACCTCCCACACAGTGAAAAGCACTGAACTGCCTCACTTGAGACGTGAGAGGCTGCCACCCGGGGTTGGGGTCCTCAGAAACATAACTCTCAACTTTTAGGCTGTGCATTTTGTTTCAGTCGACACCCTCATCACGTCTGCACCAAGAATCCTGGGTCCTGGAGGTCGACACACCCCACCTCCCACACACAGGCCTGGGAGCTCCTGTCCACCGGGTGGGAGTCCACTGACCCCTTCACTCACTCCGTGGAGTGGTCCTTTTCCGGGCACACCCCCTGCAGCCAGCAGAACACAGCCCTGTCCTCCTGGAGCTCACGGTCCCCTGTGAGCCGTGGGGACAGACCACAGAAACTAAATCAGCAAATCTGCAGGTGTCGGGGGAGGGGCAGCCTCCAAAGCAGGAGGCCTGTGGACGCTGGGATTTGGGGGATGCGTGTGACATCTCTGCAGTCCTTTGGGGTTTCTCAGTCCCTGTGGGAAGTGACTTGAGCTAAGTTTTAAGGGAAATCCAGCCACTCAAAGGAGAGACAGCAACCAGGCCAAGGACTACGGCGGCAGAGCAGGAAGCCCGCGTGGGGCAGCAGGGAGGGGGCTGCTGAGCCCGGGTCTTCTCTGGAGCTTGTGGGGCCCAGGAGCCTGTCCGAACCCGGCCAGCGAGGAGGAGGTCTCCCAGTGGGGGGGGGGGTGACCACGAGGCGACCCTAAATAACACTGAGTCCCGTCCTGCAAAGGGGGTTCCCTTCCTCGTTCCCCCCTTCGCCTGGTTGTTTCTGGGGGCACTCCAGCCGCCTGGCTTCAGGGGCGCAGCCCCAGGCCAGAATGAGATACCAGGGCCCCTCTCCCTGGGTTTAGTCTCGCAGTTTCCATTTATTTCTGGAGACGGAAAACAAAACCGTCTCTCCATTTGTAGTCAGAACCAGCACTCCAGGTAAAAGAGAAGCGTTGGAGGAACAGAGCAGGGTCATTTGCATATCTGCGACGACAGTGGGGACGGGTGTGGCCCCCCCCAGCAGGGTTTCCCTGGAGAGCAGCTGGGAAACCAGGCGTGAACTTGGAGGTGGGGACTTTTCCCAAGCCCAGCACGCAGGGGGCGGCCCCTCCTGTGCGGGGAGTGCGCGGTGGGGAGGGGGGCCTCCCAGCTCCAGAGCAGCCGACCCACCCAGACCCCAGCCAGACCCCCAGCCCGGCACCAGGCTCCGCAGCCCAGAACCGGCTAGACCCGCCCTCAGCCCGCACGGCCCTCACACAGCGTCCCACCTGGCTCTCAAGCTCCCAGGGGCTCTCTCTTCATCATTTTATGGCACTTACTCTGCTGTGCTCAGGCACCACCACGCTGTGGTCCCAGGCGACACTAGGTGGCGGCACGCACGCCGGCCGGCGAGAAAGGGGTAGGCCAGGGAGGCGGGCGCACCTGCCCCAGACGCGCAGTAAGGGAGAGGCGGGACCGCAGTCTACAGCTCCAGACCGCTGATCTTCCTATGCGCCCCCCGACCCCCGTCCCAAGGCAAATCCAGCCTCAGACTTGGAACCTCCACGTTGTGGATCCCAGCCTCCTAAAACCTGAGCTCCAACAGCTTGAGAAACCACCCACGCGCTCCTCTAAAATGGCAGCGAGTCGGGAAAACATGTACCTCTTGCTGGGTCCCTCAGCCAGCTGGCTAGGCAGCTACGCGCAGCGCACGGCCTGGGGACCAGCAGGGCAGCACCACCTGGGGGGCTGGAAATGCCGAGTCTCAGGCCCGGCCCAGGCCTGCCCAGCACAAAACTGCACGGTAACCAAATCCTCGCCTGACCTTGAGCCCCGAAGCTGGAAGAGCCCCCAGACAAAGCTGCAAAGGGCAGCCCTTGCCCCGCTGTCCACCCCACAAAACCTCACTAACCGAGCACTGTCGGAAAAATCTGGGGGATTCAGTAGGGGCTGCAGGACCAGCTAATATTACAGCCTGCTGGGGGCTGCCTCCTCCACCAACTGCAGTGCTGCTCGCAGGGCGAGCCTCAGGCCGGATGCGCTCTGTCCAGGCCTGGACTCCCCCGCCGGCTGCCCAGCCCACAGGCCAAGTCCGGCTGTTGACAGAGTCTGGGCTCCCGGCCAGAGATCATTGCTGGATTTGACGCCACTTAATGTTCCTTCAATGCATTATGCATCCCCGAGAATTGCAGAACTAACTCTGCAAAGCTCTTTAACAGACACACGCACACACACCCCCTCTTAACCTAGCAATCAAGATTTGTCTCCAGTCTCTCCCCATCTCCACCACACCTAACCCCGCGCCCCACCTACCACAGTCTTTCCAAGCTTCTCTCCCTGAACACAGTCCAGAAAGACCCAGGACTGGACATTCCAATGCTTGGACTCATTCGACTTTGCTGTGTGGCCATGGGGAAGTCGCCTTGCATCTCTGGACCAGACCTAAGTTCTGAGCATCCTAGAAGCTCAGGGTTGGAAGGAATCTTGGATTCTCCTGGTTCACCAGCCACAGAATACACTGATCCTCTCAACAGTACCTAGTTCGGGAGGCCCTGCATGGACGGCTTGAACACCTCTGGGGACGGGAGCCCACTGCATGAATAAAATCAGAGGCTTAGCGCAGATAACCGAGGCCTCACAGCTGTGACGTTTGTGATTCTGTGATTCCCTCCCTCCTCCCCTTTCCCTCTGTCCAGAGCAATATTCAGGGACTGGCGAGTTGCCGAAGCACCACCTGGAGCCAGGGACGATGGGTCAGTGATCGGAGAGCTACTGATGGGATCTTATCCTTTTTTTCTTTCTGACACTTCAATTACTTCAGTTACGACTTTTTCAGAAAGCAGTTCAGAGATGGCAGGGAAGAAGTAGGCTTTAAACCTCCCACGCAGCACATTGCACCGCTGCCCTTGGAGACGTGTGGGAGCCTCACGGGGGCCCGTGCCGCGCGGCCTCCCGCAGGTGCTCGGTCAGCAAAGTCAGGGCGAGGTCAATCCACACTTCGGGGGGAGTGCAAACGGGACAAAGATGCATGCAGCTGTTCCCAGCGATGGTCAGGTGCTGGTGGCGGCACCTCCGGGGAGCAGGCCTGGGAGGCAAGACAGCCGGCTGTGTTTTATCAGAAGTTTTGATTAAAAGCAGGCATTCCATGCTCAGTCTCACAGAGTTCAGTCTCTGACCCCAACGCTAACAGCCTTCGGACCGTGAGCAAGTGACTGCCCCCTCCAGATCCCAATCTCTTCATCTGTGAAGTGGATAAATGCTAGCTTCTCATTGTGAGGATTCAGTGAGTTAATACACGGTGAAGCGTGTGAGCCACCATTTATTTAACGTCAATAAATGTTAACTTTCAGCATCCCATCATCACCACTATCATCACCATCATCACCATCATGACCACCATCATCGTCGCCATCATTATCTTCATCATCATCATCACCACCATCAGCAGCAGCATCAGCAGCACCGTCACCACCATCACCACTGGTATCATTGCCATCACCTTCCTCATCACCATCACCATCATCTTCCTCATCACTGTCATCACCACCATCACCATTTATATCATCACCATCATCTTCCTCATCACTGTCATCACCACCACCATCTTATCACACTTACCATCACCAGTGCTCATGCCCATCGCTAGTGAGCAGCACAGCCAGGATGCAAACAAGTTTCTCCTGACTCCACATCCGCTCTCTTTCTACCTAAGGGCCCTTCCCGCCCTCCCCTAAACCCAGAGCCAAGGGTTACCATGAGGCTACGGCCCCTGCCCAGCTGCCCACTCACATGCCTGGCCTCTCTGAAAGCTCCCTTCAGGAGCCCACCCCCTCCAATACAGGGCCTCCGCTGTGGCTGCGCCCCCCTACCCTGGGGCGTCAGGCCCCAGGAGGATAGGGTAGCAAGAACCTGCCCCAGGGGGCAGGCATGCGTCCGCCTCTCCCCGCCTGAGTCTCCACCACTTCTTACGCCCAGCCCACCACCCGTTGTCTCCTTGACCTGCATGGGCCCTGCTGGGCAGGGCTATGTCCTGGTCCCCTGGTTGTCACCCAGCATGGAGCCTGCACACGGTAGGTCATAACAGAATCTCAAAGGAAGTCTCTTGAATCCTCCCCAACCCTATGGACATGGGGGTAGGGCTCTGACGCAGGTGCAGAGGCTGCAGAGCAGGGCCAGCCACGCAGGGTCCAGGGTTCACCCCCCTGCTCAGGCCATGGTGAGCCCATCACCAGCACAGAGGCAGGGGTGCCCTCCTCCCAGAGCCTCAGGTTCAGGACAAAATTCGTCTAGAGAGCTCTGCACCCCGAGATTGTGACCGCCTGTTCACCGACAGTTGCCCACAAGGCTGTAAGCCCCAGGAAGGGGAGGGACATCTCAAATATTAATGTGCCCTGGTCCCGGGGACCTGTGACAGCAGGATTCTGATCCCGTGGGTCTGGGGGTGGGGGAAGCATTGAGCAAGGCTGTGCGGGGCCAGCACACAGGATGCTCCAGGGTACTGGAGAAGAGCAAGTTGCATGATACCAGGGCCGGCTTACAGATCTGCCCCTCAGGCGGATGGAGCTGGGGCCCCTGGCATCCAGATGCATTCCCATCCAGGAAGGGGCAGATGGCCCAGGCCCGTCCCGTGGTGACCCTCCTGGGGCACAGGCCCTCAGGGGACTGCTGGCGCCAGGCAAGGGAGCTCCTGAGGCCCTGCCACCTCAAGAGGCCAGAGTCCCCACATGAGCAGGGGGGCACAGGTGGGACCGCAGGATTAACACAGTAGGCTGAGGGGCTGGGAGGCCTCCATCCTCCGGGGGTCGGACAACCTGGTGACCCTTGGCTGTGGCCTGGGAGAGGGAGCCAATGTCTGGGAGAGGTGAGGCTGGGACACCTTCCCAGCCCCTCCCACACCTGGGGCCTGACCCCGCGGGGCTGCAGAGGCCAAGTGGGGCCTGCCCGGGTCCCACCCGTGGGGGCTGAGCCCCATCTCAGGCATCCCGGCCTGGCCCCAGCCTCCATCTGTTCCATTCCTCCGCCAGCTGTCTGGTTCCCTTGGGGCTGGTTCAGGCCCACTACACCTCCCCAGGGGGCCCTGGGGGTCAGCATTCTGTTGGGAGGGGAGGGCATTGTCTATCAGAGCCTCCTGGGGGCCACGGGGGAGGAGAGCATTTTTAGCAAGTAAACAATATCATTTATGGACGAAAAAATACCAGAGCTGGGATGGAGACCAGAGACAGCCAGGCTGGGTGCCCAGAAAGGCAGGCAGACGTGCGGGGGCTGCCTCAGGCTCCTCCAAGGGGGCTCCTCCAGGAAGGAGGTGAAGCCTGGGGCTCAGCAAGAGGTTGGGAGCAGAGCCCTCCTGAGCCGGAACACGGGGGCCCTCAGCAGGGTCACAGACCAGCCCCACCGAGGGAGCAATCACCGTGGCTGGAGGAGACTGGAGAGAAAGCTGGACGCTCTCCTTCGGACCCAGGGCGGTGGTCAGGGCAGGGTGGGAGCTGTCCCAGGGTCCCAGGCAGTGTCCCAGGGCCGGGCACAGGAAACCACACGTCTACACCAAGCAGGTTAACTGCACTCACAGGCACGCACATTCGTGCTCACCTACACATGCGCACGTACCCCCACTTCAGTGAACTCACACCTGTGTGCAAGCGTGTGCGCCCACACATGCACAGGCAGGCCCCTGGGAGCCGGGCTCAGGGGCTTGTCCTGGGGTGAGAGTGGCCCCCTGTCCCCTCCTCTCGGCCACAGCTGTCCCTCCCCGCACTGGCCCAGGGTGGGAGGGCTCAGGGGCCACCGCGGACACAGCCATCAGCACGAGCCTCGGGCCCGCGCCGGGCACAAGTGCCAGCAGCCCGCTGACCTGCCGTTCACCCCACACGCGGGCCCAGGGTCCCAGATGGGCTGGACGCCGGCCTCAGGCCCACCTGCCTCCCTCTTCAGACACCACCAGCTGTCAAATGCCCCCCATTAGCAAACTGTCTCCCCACTCAGAGGTCAAAGGGACAGCGTTTGCCCCAGACACGGGGCGGGAAGCACTGCGAGGCAGCAGCTCGTGTCCTCACTGTCCAGGGAGTTGGGGGAGGCCGGCCTGGCATCAGCCCGGAGCGGGGCCTCGGCACACAGGGCAGCCCCCTCGCTTTCCCCCAGGCAGTGTCGCGCCCCTGCTCCGGGCACTGCGGCCTCAGGGCTGAGAGCCAGTCCTGCCTGGTGCCACGTGCTCAGCAGGGGCAGCTGGCCTTTGAACTCTGAGACACACACTCCCCTGCCAGGACAGCCCAGAGAAGGACAGCACTGGCCACTGTCACCTGATCAGGGCTCCAACATCACCGAGTCCAGAGAGGGCCACAGGGGCAGGACTCAGGTCGTGTCTGGGGCTGTGTGGGCCCCAGGTCACAGGCACTCAGGCCAAGGACAGGTGTGCTCAGTGGTGACAGGAGCCATCAGCCAGGCATGGGGCCTCCGTGACCTCATCTTTGATGACTGTGCCAGGCCCAGCCTTGCCTGGACACTCCAGCCACCCCAAACCAGGGTGGCCCCTCCCACCCAGGCTGTGGACACTGCCTCACCCTGAGCCTCTCAGAACCACCCCCAACTCCTCCCTCCCTAGTCTGAGCTTTTGCTGGCCCAGCAGTCCAAGCTGTCCTTTTGGCTTCGAGAGGAGACAAACATAGTCTGTCAGCGTACTGACTGACAGGAAATTTCACAGAGGAGGGAACATTGAGCTGGGTTTTGAAGGATGCATAGGAGTTCACCAGATGATCCAAGGGTAAGTGAGGAGCATTTTCAGGAGACACAGAGGTGAGGAATATTTGTGGGGGGAGAAGGGTCAGCAAGATTCATGAGAAGACTCAGGGACAGGGAGACGTGGAGTCCTCCAGTGCCAAGCTGATGACTCTCGCCAGCACATGCACGTCAGAGGGGCTTCAGGAGGCCTTGAGAAGGCCAGGAGGGTCAGGGTCACTGGCCACTGCTACGTGATGGGGCTGGGCCCAGACCTGTGGGGCCAGGTGAAGCTGGGGCCCAGTCAGGGCCACAGCGGGGCAGCAAGGGCTGAGGGCCCGTCAGGAGGCAAAAATAAAGGGAATGCGTATGCTGGTGCCTTTTATAGATTCAAAGTCACTTTGTTAGCTCAACAACATAAAAATGTATAATGCATGGCTTGATTTGTTCAAAAAATTACCATGTTTTGGTCTATTTAGAGAAGACAGCCTGAGGGCGGGAGCGGGCGTCGGGGCGTGGAGAGAGGAGTTCTTCAAAGATTTGTTCAACTTACTTTTTTTGGTCTTTGCTGCACACACAACTTGTTCATCTGGGGATGTCCCAACGTGTCAGGGGTCAGAGGTGGGAGGTCAGCCCAGCAGGGAGCCAGAGCCCCTGGTGCCCACAGCAGCCTTGAAAGAGGGTGCCCCGTCAGGGAGGCCTAGGGCGCAGACTCCTGTCTTCAGCAGACAGACACTAAGTTACCCTGGAGGGAGGCTCCGTCCCGCGTGGGACAGGACAGGCCCCCCACCTCTCCTCACCTACCGGCCCCAGATGCCTGGTGATCTTGCTGCCTGACAGCGGGCTGGAGGCGGTGGGCTCTGAAGCAGCAGAGGGAGCCCACCCCAGGCCTCTGCTTGGATCCTCCACCTGGACCCCAATCCCCGTGGGGTTCCTTGCCCCATGCCCTCCTGGGGGAGGTCCCTGAAGGTCTGAAGTCCATCCCTGCACCAGCTTCTTGGGTCACTTCCTGGGGGTTTGTATCTGATTTTCTCAGGGGCTCCCCAGGCCCCCAGCACAGGGTCCCCACAGAGAGGAGCCAGTACATGTTTGTTGAGTGACTTAACGGTGGACCTAGGGCTTTTGGCCCAAAGCCTCAGGCAGGACCACTAGCACTGGGGGTCGGCCCCTCGACTCTTCCCGGGGCTCTGAAGGAAGGAGGCAGGGATGGACTTGCCCCGGGAGCACGTGGGAGGAGAAGAAATCCGAGTCCAGTCCAAACCTGAAGAAGGAATCAGGAGCCCAGGCAGACGCGTGGTGAGCAGCCTTCCGGGCTGGGGGCTCCCTGGCAGGGCCCGATTCCCCATCCAGAGCACCCCAGACACCTCCCTGCCCTCTCCACAAACCCGCAGCCCAAACCCGCTCACATGCTGGAGAGCTGCCTGTGTGTCGGAGAGAGGAGAGAATCACTTTTTATTGACCATTATTTTGGTCTGATTTTTTTTTTTTTTTTTTTTTTTGGCTGTGATTCAGTGGAATCTTGCCTGCCCTGCCCATGGATGGGATGAGTTGACCTCTGTGACCCCAGCCCCTGCTGGATGAACGCTGCTCCACGGGCACCCGCAGGGCTGCACCTACCTCGGCCTCACCAGGCCCCGGACCCCCACCAGCCCGCGGCCCCTGAGACTCCGCTGATCTGCAAAAGCCATCAGAGCTCAGATACTGTCAGCTCCCCCAGAAAGGTGAAGGTTGTTAAGCAGAGAACCACAAATGCCTGTGTATCCTGCTGAGCATCCTCCAGCCTGCAGATCAAGTGTTTCTGGTTGACGGGCAACTTACCCAGGACGTTGCTGGAATGTGTGGTGCCCCATTGGTTTGTCTCGGCCTCTCCTGCCCGGGCACCAGCATCAGAAGCCTGGAGTGCTGAGATGGATGGTGCTGGCCAGGGCAGGAAGCAGATGATACTCCCACCAGGCGAGGGTCCATCCCAGCATCAGTGGGGCCCCTGGAGGCCGTGGCAGCTGCTGCCAGTGCCACAGGGCACTGCCAGGTGAGAGGGCCCGGGCCTCATCTCCGCCCAGGCTCTGACTCTTCTGAGCTGTGTGGCCCCAGGCAAGCGTCCTGATCTCTCTGGGCCACGAGCTGTGACTACTCTACTTCCTCACTGGTTTAGGGTGAGAATCAGTGTGAAAATTAGGCACCATATGTAAACATTATCATCAATGCCAGCTCCCCACGGGCCGGACTGTTTGATCCAGAACCTTCCATGCTTGTGCTCATTTCATCCTCAGGCAGCCCCTTGAGGTGGCGGGGGTTGGGGGGGTTGTCTGTTTTACCCAGGGGCCCGGGTAGAAGCAGCCAGTGTCATGGACTCAGGCCAGGACTCCATGTGTCTCTGACTCTCACCTTCCCCAGGTGTCAGGTGGGAGGAGGTGGGAGGGGCATCCTCCAGCTCATGACGCCACACCCAGGTTCATTCACTGATGTCACCCCACCGTGGGGCCACGAAAACTGGGCCCGACTTAACACGCAGCTGCTCCAGCGCCGGCGCCCGCCTTAGCGGAGCTCCCCGCCTGCGCACACCTGCTGTCCTACCCAGGAGCTGGCGGCGGCCCTGCTCGCCCAGCGTCCCGGTCACAGGGGCCAGCGGCTGGCTCCTGGCACCCAGGGAAGCCTCCGAAAACGTGGGTTCCTCGCCCTTCTCCGCTCTCCCTTGGCCTCTGCCCTCCTCCCCTTTCCTGTGAGAGGCTGTAAGTCACACAGCTCAGCGCTTCTCAGTGACCCCGGGCAGCAGGCCAGGAGCACTGCGGGCGCCAGGCCCAGGGAGGGAGCAAGGGAGGCCCCAGGCCTCTGGGGACCGGCCATCTCCTCCTGGTCGCCCAGCCGTTAAGTAGGAGACCTAGAGTTGAACCCACATCTCCCACAGATGAAGGAGACCCCCGGAGCGATTCTGAAAGAGGCCAGGCTCCTTCTGCATCTCCAGCCCCAGCCCCTGCCTTCTCCCCAGCACCTTCTTTTACAATGTGGCTGAGCCACCCCATTATTTAATAAAACTGTCAGAACCACTGATTTGTGCCATGCATGTGGCTCTCCTTTCTCTCTCTCCTTTCTTCCCAGATTCAATAAACCCAGAAGTTGTTCCAAGAAGACAGGAGAGTGACAGGAAGCATCAATTACAGGTGAGATAATGTGGCCGTGCAAGCAGGACACCCTGGGCCAGCAGCCCCTGAGCCCAGCGAGGAAAAGCCCCCCTAAAAGAGGTCAGGCAGCTGCTCTGGGCAGGGAAAGCAGCCTTGGATGAGGGCTGCAGCTCACAGGGAGTGGGAGGAGTTGCAGAGTGTGGGCGCAATCAGGGAAGCCTTCCTGGAGGAGGAGATACCAAAACTACATCTTGAAGTGTGAACAGAAGTTTGCCCCTGGAAAGGGGGTGTGCGAGGACTGCACACCAAAGGAACATTGAGTGTGCAGGGCCGTGTGCAGGAGAGCAGGGGCTGTGGGAAAATACTGGAGTGAGCGAATGTGTGGCAAGTGGGGGAGTCAGGTCGAGGCCAGAGCCTGTGCGGGGCCTGGATGCCCAAGTGAGGTCCCTGATGCCCATCCTGGCGTCACTCAAGGGCCACAGGAGTCTCAGGAGGGAAGCTGCTTTTAACAGCCACAGGCGTGGGGCCCAGGGAAGGGGCAGTGCCCCGGCCCATGAAGAGGGAGGCAGGACGCGGAGCCCTGGTGTCCCCACTCAAGGCCAGGAGGAGGCAGCTCAGGCCTTCCTCACCCAGAGGGCGGGACTCGTCCCCACAGGGCTGTCCGGGCTGCCGCGTGCTGCAAGCCCGCCGCTGCCTTCATGTGTCCTGCCCCGCGGCGGCCCCCAGGCTGCGGTATGGAGGGGGTTGAAAGGGCAATTGTCCTGGGTTATCTGGGCGCCCCGTGTGTAGTCACAAGGGCCCTTAAGGGAGAGATGAGGAAACATTCTCTACTGGAGCCTCCAGAAGGACCAGTTCTGCCAGCACCTGGAGTTTAGCCCCTTAGACTCATTTTTGGATTTCTGACCTCTACAACAGTGAGAAATGGGTAAATGAGGTTTTAAGTCACTAAGTTGATGTCATTTGTTTCAGCAGAAACAAGAAAACTAATACAGTGTGTTTGCTCCCAACCTCAGACCTCAGCCCTAGTCTTCCTTCAGGTCAGTTCCCATCACAGAATCTTCCAGCCGCAGGAACGGGGAGGGACTCTTGGCCCCGCTGGTGGGGGCCCAGGGGCAAGGATGCCTCTCAGCCGCCCTGGAGGGCCCGCGGCACCTGTCAAGGCCTCCGTGCTGCATTCCTGGCAATGACAAGGTGTTTCATGCTGAACATTAAAGACGTTTTACATGGGAGATTTAATACGAACATTAAGAACCGTTGAGCGCACTCATATCAATTGAAGATACAATAATTGAACCCCATAAAGATTACCGAGAAGCCGGCAGAGCTGTGAGGAGGCGTGAAGAGAGATGGACCGAGCCCTCCTCCCTCCCCTACTGGGCCCCCGAAAAGGTGCTCGTTCGAGACACTCTTGGGGCTCCTTCAGCCACCGGGGCCTCAGCAGGGGCAGGGGCCTGGGAGCTCCTGTCCCCGGGGGGCCTGGCCAGACCCCAAACACTGTGCGTCTCCCGCTATTCTTGGTCAAATATTTGACTGAGGGATGGAGCAAAGGTCCAGGAGACTAGAGCTTCAACTCGTGTGGCCCAGGACACCTCGCCCATCTCAGTACTGGGCTCTGAGCCCCGAGCACAGATGCAGGGGTCCCCAGGCCCTGGTCACTCTCTGAACTCTGGCCCAGGTCACACACTGACCCTGACCCTTGTTTGTCCCTCAGGCTGGTCTTGATCCCAGAGATGGAGACTCTCCCTGACACCCACTCCATTCAATCACTCAGCCCCTCCCTGCGATCCTCTGTGTGGGCCTGGCTGGCTCTGCACGTCTCTAGAAGGCTCCCTGCCCTTTTAGGGGGTGTGGAAGGGGGAGACAGCTAGTGAACAGCCACAGTCACCCACCTGCGGCAGCCCCAGTGCGTCTCTCCGGGGCGCTGAGCTATGACCCACCCCCGCCCCCCCGCCTACACCCAGCCCCCAGCTCTGATCCGAGGGGCCTCCGCTTGAGGTCCACAGGCAAACCAGGCGCTGCCCTGGTCTCTCCTCCCTGGTCCTCTGTGTAGGTCCCTGTCCTTGTCTGAAATACGCCAAGGTCGAGGTCACACAGGCCCAGCACTGGACTGAGCCAGGACCCCTCCAAGGGGCCCCCTTCTGCCTGTCCCCCTCACCTAGTTCAGAACTGCTGACCAGGAAGGGAAGGGCACAAGTCAGTCTGTATGGCTTTGAAACCCATATCTGCCTCTTTGCTGTGTGACACAGAACAAGCCTCTTAGCCTCTCTGAACATGGCTTGTCCAGCTGCAGTGCTATGATGATGCCATCAGACTCTTGGGCATGAGGGTCATCAGAGGGGACCCAGGTAACCCCCGGCAGGTAGCTGGAACATGCAGCCCTCGCGGACATGGGATTTCCCAGCTCCCCGGGCCCCAGGTGTGAGTCCAGCAGTGGCTGTGGTGCTGGGTGAACAGCTGGCGCCCCAGCCACCCTGCCTGAGACTATTCCTCCCAGGCTCGTAACTCTGCCCCATTCCCCTCAAGCTGATACCTAGCCAGGCTGCCTGCACAATCCAATATATTTTATTTACAAGCTGGTCTATTACCCGATTCATAACCGATCTGTCACCCTGAGGGATCAATGCACTCACAGGGGACCACATACATAACACCTGGTGCGTAATTGAATTCAGTCTCCCTGGCGTCTCACTGCACCGTGCACTCCCCTCGGGAGCCATCAGCCCCTCCCAGCTTGGGGCAGAAGCACAGAGAAGGTGCCTCCCGCTTCAGCATGCGGGAATGAAGTGTGATCTCAAGGAGGACTTCCATGGTCCTAAGCAGGGGTGGCTCCCTCCCATCCCCGGGGTCTTTGCATTCTCTCTTGATCCCCACTTGGCAGGGCCTCTGGGGCCGCCTCAGCCAGTTACCCAGGCCTGGGGGCGAGGAGGGTTCTCACTGGCTCCAGAGACGGGCACTCGCCATCTGGGCGGCCAGCCCACTGCAGGAAGTGCTGGCAGGAAAGGGCTACGTTTATCTGGTACCTTCCTAGATTCCCTAACGTCACCTGCTCAAACATTTTAGGGAAATTTACTAATTCCCTATTTTACAGATAAGGTTGAGCAGTCAGAGAAATGGCAGGGCTGGATCTGCACCCGCATCAGGACCCCGGGGCCAGATTCTGACCACCTGCGCTGAGATGACTCTGGCTGTCCATCCGCAGGGGGTCAGCAGGCCGAGGGCGGACACCCAGCCCAGCAAGACTCTGCGGCTCCCATCCAGGCGCCATGTCCTCGGGCTGGCACGCTTGTGGGGAAGGAAACCCCAGGGGTCGGGCAAGAGCCCGCCCCCTGCCAGCTGCAGCCATGCCCCTGGGGTGCTGTCCTGCCCCTCTCGCCCGGGGGCCGGCTGATTTCCCAGCCCAATGGCTCCGGCATCCCGGTAGAACTCACTCACAGCGGCTCCCATGAGGCCAGGGGCCGCGGCCTGGATGCCCTCCCCCGCCCCGATCCCTCTGGAAGCCTGTGGGGCTGACCTCCCGGTGCCAGGCTCAGCACGCTCCCTCTCGCTTGTCCCCACCCCTTTCTTGCACCCCTGTGATTGACTCTCCTTTTCACAGACGTAGATGGAAACATGATGGAGAGGGCATCTCGGCTTCTGCGAGGATCTATATCCCCAAATAGCCAGAAGTTCCCACCATGTGGGAATTTCTCAGCGGAGGCAACGCAGGACGGAGTTCTCGGGCGGTGTCTCCACGGGGGTCTGACACGTGGTGCATCTGTCCCTGGGGCTGCCGAATGAAGCTGCCCGGAGCCCCCGGGGAGCCGTTCATGTCCCGCACGCCAGCGTGGGCGGTGGAGGGAGTGCTGGGGCAGAGCCGGGTTCCCGGCCAGCGCGGCCAGGGCCCATCCTCCGTCTCCTCGTCTGCCACGCACGGGTGACTAGCCCCCACCCAACTCGTGTGTGAGGGTCAGACAGTGTCTGTCATCCGTGAAAGGCCACGCAGACGCCCCTACCCACTCCCCATGTCACAAACGTGGAATAGGCCTGGACAGGGAAGTGAACTGCCCCAGGCCTCCCAGCATCAGCTGGGCAGGTCCTGAGCCAGGACATCACTCCTTCAGGCTGTGAGGATGGCCGTCATCACGCACACGTGCAGACAGACGTGCACACACGCACACACAGCCATGTACACAGAGACACACCTAGAGGAGGCTGTCATGTTTGGGGGACGGCCATAGGATCATGGCTTCCCAGGCCCTGGTGGCCTCACTGGCAGGGTCACCACCTGCCTGTCTGGGCACCAAGGCCTGAGACCTGGGGAGGTTACCCTCCTCTGTCCCTCCCTGGGGCGGGGTGCGGGTGTTCAGGCCTAGCCAGGGCACGGGGTGGGCGAGGGGCTCTGGGAAGGCACCCCCGCCCCACCATGCCGCCTGGAGAAGCCGCAGCAGGTGTCTCCAGGTGGGCAGTGGCCCAGTGGGAAAGGGTCCAGCCCTGGGTCCCAAGCTGCCCAGCAGCCAGCCCTGGGCGAGTCTGCAGCCCTGTCTGGCCCATCTGAGCTTGGGTTTCCTGCCTGGAAAGCAGGGCAGGGGTGATACCATCTGCAAGCCAAGTTGGCCCATGCCTGGCTCGCAGCAGCGCCCCCACCCAGGGGCCCCGGAGATGACAGTCCTGCTGGGGGTGAGGTGGGAGGGCTATGAGTAGAGGGAGCACCTCGGGGAGGCTGGGGCTGCGCGTCAGGGTGCGAAGGGCTCTCCAGGCGTGATGACGTGGGACAGCGAGGGCAGAGAGGTGGGGGGGGGGCTCATCTCACAGATGAGGAACCGAGGCCTGGAGGGGAGGAGAGGCTAGTGCAGGAATACCCAGCAGGAGCGGAAGCCCTGGGAGCAGAAAGGGGCCTCCTGCCAGCCTCCCTCCGGGGCAGGATTTCCAGAGAATTCCCTGTCCCACCCTCCGCTGAGTCCCCGGATCAGAGCGCTGACAGTGGAACCGACTCTGGGGAGCCACGTTTAGTGGAAACTTCCGCTCACAGCCGTGGGCATTCTGGAAGGGAGGACGGGGGACGGGGAGCCGGAGCCCCAGAGGCCGGGCGGTACGGCCTCTGAACTGCGGCAGTTCATTGTCCTTCTGCCTTTGATGAGGATGACCGGGAGGACAGTTAGCCTTGGAGTTGCCGGCGGAGGAGAGCGTCAAGAGAAAAGTAAATGTAAAAGAAACCCGTTCGAGCTGCAGTAGTAACACAGGTGTCACGGTCAGCTGAACCTCAAATGCGAGCCGGCCCCTTGTCAGCTGGTTTCAGCGAGTAAACAGTTTGGGTATTTAAACTGGAAATTCACCTGAGAAGGCAGCAGGGGTTTGGCGAGAGGGAGAACTCAAACTTAAGGCCAAAGTTGGCTCTGGGTCCCTAATGCTGGGCAGCCTGGCAACTCCGGCTGGAAGGCCACACATTCCTGCCTGCCTGCAGCTCAGGGTCACCTCCTCTGGAAGCCATCCTAGGCCCCAGTTGAAGCTCCCTGCTGCCTGCTCTGGGTCACCTTTGTTCTCGCGCTCCTCCACCACTCTGCCTCCCGCAGCGAGCTGGGGCGTCTTCCGTTACATGTGTGAATCCCCCACCGCACGTGGGGCTTCCGGTGGGCAGGGGTCCTGCCTTACTTCCTGAGCCAAGCCCAAGTGAGGGGGAGCGCTTAGAACATGCGGCTGTCAAGAGAATAAATGGGCAGGGGGATGGATGGGTGGGTGAGTGAATGGGGGATGGTTGGACTGATGGATGGTTGGGTGGGTGATGGAATGGGGGTGGATGGGTGGGTAGATAGATGGATGGGTGCAGGGGTGCTGGAGAGACACTTGAATAGGTTAAAAGCACTGGTGAATGTTCTGAGTTATCTGAGCTATCGAAGACAAGCGGCTACTTCTCTGCAGGAAGTTCTGTGCCTGAGACTCCAGAGTTTTTCTCTTCTTACAACCAGAAGCAAATTTGCAAAGCAAAGCAACGTCTGATGCCACAGGACTCACCGGTCTCCCCACCGCCCTGCACAGCTAGCCTTGAGCACAGTGGGGCTGTCCTGCAGGGTGGGGTGTGTGCCGGAGCGCCCCCCACCACGTCAGAGCCTGCGCGGGTTGTGCCTCTCACACATCCCCGACTGAGTCACAGCACCCGCAGCCCAGGGGCTGCCCGTCAGTGCCCAGGAAGGGCTGTTTCCACAGCACCGGCTCAGCTGCGGTGAGGACTGAGATGGCCACCTGCCCGGTGCCATTGAGCCAACAGGCAAAGAGGGCGTGGAGGTCGTGACCAGGCAATTGGCCATGACTAGCCAGGGCAAGAGGCCTAAGGGCAGGGGCAAGGCAGAGAGAGGATGGAGCCCCGGGGAAGCCCCGGGAGGTCGCCACAGCCCCGTTCAGGCCAGCCCTCCATGCCCAGATCCTGCAGAGTGAAGGCTGGAGTCACAGCACAGTGGGAGAAGACCGAGGTGAAGGGGGACGGGGGCAGATTGTATTTTCCAGAAAAAATCACCTTGCCACTCTTCCCAAGAGGTGAAGCTTCCCTCCCTCCCCTTGAACCTGGGCTGGCTCATGATCCCTGCTGTCACAAGAGCACAGTGGAGGTGATGCTGTGTGACTTCAGGGATGGCGTCGCAGAAGATGACATCGCTGCCCACCTCTCCCTCCCTCCCTTAGATGCTCCCCAGGACCAGCAGTGGGGAGGCCACGTGCAGGTGTCTGGCCGGCAGCCCCAGCACACGTCCCAGCCGACAGCCAGCATCCCGCAGCAGGCCTGAGGCAGAGAGAGCCCACAGGTGACTCCAGCCTAGGACCAGAGATGAGCTGTCCCGCCAGGGCCCCGGTTTACTGCAGACTTGGTGTCACTGTCGGGGGGGGGGGTGTTTTGTTACACAGCAGCACTAACTGCAGCAGGAATTTGCTGTGTCTCCTCTCTCTGCTGTCTATATAATGATTTCCCTTTGTGGTTTTGACTCCCCCAGTCCACAGACAGAACACGGGGTACACTCCCTTAGGGGGGTGCAGACCCCACCAGCATGGGACGGAGACAGTCCCCCTTTACAGACAGGAGACTAGGCTCAGGGGCAGGGAGCTGGGCCGCGTGACTCCAACATCCACACTTGACGCTGAGGTGGCTGAGAGGGGGCGAGACTGGATTGATGAGAAACGAGGGAGATGCGACCCCCACTGCACCAATGCCTCTCGAGGCCGTGTTCTTCCCCTCACCCCACGCTCCCCAGAAGGAAAGTTCAACCACCCGACCAACTCCTGTCTGGCTTGGGAACAAGGAGACTTGTCCCACTACGGGCTCTGCCTCAACATGCTGTGTGATGCAGGGAAGCCCGCTCCCTCTCTGGGCCTTCACAGGAGAAGGAGGGACAGGGTGGGGGTCCTTCCACCAGACCTGCTCTTTCCAAGAGATGCAACATGGTTACCGCCGGTCACATCAACCCCAGCCCACCCTGTGCCGGCTGGAAAGAGCCTCCTGCTGGCTGGGGCCTGGACAGCCTGCGTGGCGCTCAGCCTCCCGGCTGCTGCAGGCAGCAGGAGCTGAAGGTCACACTGACACGTGGCTCTCCGGAGGGGAGGCTCCGAGTCCGGCCAGGCGGTGGCAGCTGCCGACGTCAGCACTGTTCCGGGCGCCCTCCTTCTAGCCCCGAGCTGCCCTGGCCCGGCCTGCCTGAACTCCTCACCCCGGAGCACCTGCTCCGACCAGGACCGCCCAGCAGTGCTGACGGGGCTGGCAAGGGAAGCTGGGGCCTGTGTACCCACAGGGAGGGGTCAGCCCCCCAGACTCTCCAAGGTCAGGCAGCTGAGAGGGAGCAGAGGCAGAGCCCAGCCTGCTCCTCCCCTCCCTGCATCGAGCACGTTCTCTGGGCTCAATTTCCTCACCTGTAAAATGGGGGCCATCACTCCAGCATAGGGACCTCAACTAAAGGGACCTTGAGCCGGTGTTCTCTGCCACTCCCACTTCCTAGCTGGGCAGGAGAGAAATAAACCAGCCATCTCCTGCCCTCCATCCCCAATTCCAGTCTTGCCCTGCCCCAGCAGAGCCCCTCCCCGCCGAGGACCCTCCCGAGCCCGGTCAGCAGGGCCAGACTGTGGCTCAGACACAGCAGGGGCAGAGCTGCACCCTCCAGCCGCCCCTCCAGCCGCCCGAGCGCCTCACACCCGCAGCCGGACGTGTAAAGTCCAATTTGCTCCCGACACCTCCTGCAGACACCCCGGGGCCCGGGCGGCCGGCAGCCAGGGCAGCAGAGCAGAGGAAGTGGCCCCAGCTCAGGCCGGGGGTCCGCCCCCGCTCCCTGCCTGCTGCCACGGCCCACACCTCAATGGTGTCGCGATCCTCAGGCCCCTGGGGAAGAACAGTGTGGGAAAAACTCAGAGCTTCACAGAATCGTAAAACCTTAAGCACCTGTGAGACAAAGCAGCTCGGATCCCACCCTGAATGCTTTAAACCTTCCCCCGCAGAAGACCAGGACTGGGGGAGGGGCGGGGGGGCTGGGGGCGGCATCTGAGCAGGAAGCAGCATCCTACAGAAGCGTCTGCGAGCTTCGAGGCCATGGACTGCGCCTTCCTGGGGGGTCTGGTGCGCAGCCCCCGCCTGCATGAGGTCCTGAGCTCTACGGGTTCCTGGGAAGGGGGTGCTGACCCGAGGGGGGCTGCCTGCTCTTCTCGCCTGCCCTCAGGGGCCGCTCCCGATGGTCTCTCTGCTTAGGGGGGGCCTTCCCCAACCCCCCACTCCAGCAGAAGGGGAGCCCGCCCCTCAGGGACACCAGGCGGCAAAGAACCTATGACACTGGGAGCAGCAGGGGCCCCAGAGCTGCCTGCAAACCCCACTGCAGACTGGCCTCCCACGGGAGGGACGGCGGGGATCCCTGCGTGAGCCCCCAGGTGAGCCCCCAGGTGGGGAGGGCTAGGGGGGTGCAGCACCAGCCGGGGGACGCGGCCCTGGGCCTCAAACCAGGTCACTGCACGGTGGCTTTCTGCCCTGGGCCACCCCCATCGCACTTTTGATGTCCACGTCACCACCTCACCTGCACACGCACACATGCACGCGTACACACAGGATCACACCCCTGCCGCGCCTTCCCACCCAACGCAGCCAGGCTCCACCTCGGGGTCCCAGAGCCAGAAAGCTGCCTCTCATCTGCCGGCAGACGACAAATGGGGACGAGGGCCTGATGTGGCTGGCTACGCGAGGACACTTTATTTATTAGGGGGCTCAGCCGGGGACTCAGCCAGAGGCTGGCGCAGGGGCGGGAGGCAGGCAGGTGCGAAGCTCTGCGGTCCATGCAGGCCAGGTGACAGCACCGACCTGCAAAACAAGAAACCCCATCAGCTCCCAGCCGGGAGAGCTGAGGCGCAGGTGCGGCCAGACCAGGGGAGGAGGCCGGGCCAGCGGCCGGGGGAGGGCCGCGCCGGCTCCCAGGCCTGGCTCTCTCTCCAACGGGCCACCCTCCTTGAGGGGCCGAGCGCTTTCCCACGGGCAGGGCTGTCAGAGCGTGGGTCTCTCCTCTCTGCTCACCTCAGGAGGGGGTTGCTGGGCAGTGCCATAAGGTAGCAAGGACTTGCCCCAGGGAGGGCGGGCCTCAGTGACCAGTCTCCTTCTCACAGATGACGAAGCAGAGGTCCGAGGAGACCGGCCACTGCTGGGGCCACAGGTGCCTGGCCCTGGTCAGACTCCTCCCGGGCCTTGGGGCCACCGCACCCTAAATGCTACCCCGCCCCTCACCCCATCCTGCCCAGCCCGGTCTCCCCGGGAGTCCTGCCTGGGACTCCCCGCTTTCTCCTGCTCTTAGAGGGGCTCTGTCTTCCACCTGCCTTCAGGGGCACACACCTGGGAGCTGTCCCTGGCTCCTCCTGGACCCCCGCCCCCTCCCTGCCCACTCCTTGCCCCCAGCCTCCTCTCCAGTTTTCCACCCCCAGTGACCTCCTATGCATGCAGCCTAGGGGTCTCCTTCTGGCGTCCCTCCTGCAGCCCCTACTCACGCGGCCCCCTAAGAATCCCAGGGGTTGGGGGCCACGTGGCTCTGCCCCCTGGCTGGGCTCTCTGGGTGCTGAGTGCTGTGATGCTGGACAGCCACAGACAAGGTGGACAAAGGCCCCTGCTGCCTGTCTAGGCTCCACCAGCATGCTCAGCCCTTGGGTGAAGCAAGGCCTTTCCAGGATTCTCTCGAAAACACCAGCCCCTCTCTCTGCAGGGCTGCTCAGGGCTGGGGGCAGGCAAGACGAGAGTCTGGAGGTGGCAGGACTCCGGGGAGGGCCTGATGACAACGCAGAGGTTTAGGGAGAAAAGGTGAGGGTGCCTGGCAGCTGGGTGTGACTCAGGCCCAGGGGCCCTTCCCTGCTGCCCCTGCAGCTGCCCTGCCCCAGGCAGGGGTTAGGGAGGCTGGGTGGGGCCTCCAGGCTCAGACGGAATGAACCAAAGCACATCCAATCTGCCCCCTAACCTAAGCTGCAGGGATACCCTGGACCCCACTTCCCTCAGCCCAATCCATGAGTGAGTCCGACAGGCTCCACCCCCAGCACACCCGGAGTCCCCTCCCGGCCACCGCCAACCCTGGCACAAGCTCTTCCCTGCCTCCCATGCCTTGTTTCTCCAAGGTGCCCCGCCGCCATTCTCCAAAAGTCGCACCGACCGGGACACAGGCTGCCTGGGTCAGAGCCCAGCCCCTTGGGCCCTGGGACCCAGGCTGCTCTGGCTGGCCCCCTTGGCTCCCTGCTCTGACTCTGCCCAGGCTTGTCCCAGCTCGAGGCACTCGCACACAGTTCCCTCAGCCTGGAGTGCTTTTCCCAGCTCAGACTGTGACCAGGGTCAGGGCTCGGGGTGTGACCAGGGTCAGGGTTCGGGGTGTGACCAGGCTATACCAGTGCCCACCCTGGAGCGCCATCCTCGGCTGACCCTCGAGCTTGCTTGGCTGTGTGGTGATGGCAGAGAGGCCTTGGGGCGCAGGCACCACACAGAGGCTGGGCCTGGCTCTCCAGGGTCCTGAGGGTGCCCCATCCCTCAGGTGGCCATCAATGCCCCCCAGACTGTCATCCTCTCATCTACTCTGCCACTCTGCCAGTAGCGCACCGACCCCACCCTGCTTAGCGATAGGCAACCCAGCTGCCAGGGAGACCCAAGCCCAGACTCCTGGGCGTCCTCCTCCACTGATGGGCCTGATGGGCCCTCATGGGCCCACCCACCACCTGAAAGACCCCAGGGATGGCACACCGACCCTCACCCCCTGGGTGGAGGCTGCGAGTGGTCAGTCCTGCCCTGGGAGAGAGGGCCGGAGGGCAGCCAGGGCTCAGGGGGCCGGCCAGGGGAGGGTCCCGCGCAGACACAGTCTGCTGGTCCTCACTGCTGACGGTCTCTGAATAGCTTATTAGAAATTAATATTCAATTCTCTTCTGTGGATTCAGCTTAATTATTCAATTTATTATCGTAATTACTGAGAAGAACCCGGAAGCAAAACAGCTTGCTTTGAGAAGGGAAACAGCCGGGGGGGGTGGAGGCAGCTCTTGCCAAGTGTACCAGACCCTCAGAAACCTCGCTTGGTAGCCTGTGCCCCGGGGGCTCCTCCTGGTCGCCCTGAGGTCTCTCCTTCCTCTGTCAGGACTGGCTGCTCCCTTCCAAGTGTCTGCCCTGCGGGTGGGGCCAGGATCCCTCCTCGCGGGGGTCCCTGAAGGCAGGACCACCACCTTCTGCATGGTCTGGAGGAGCAGGAGGAGGTGGGCTCTGACGGGTCCCCTGCAGATACGCCCCACATCCACACAGCCCTGCGCGCTGGGGACCGTCCCACCTCGTGGGTCGGAAACCAAAGCTCCATGAATTTGGTGACCTGTTCTTGTCCCCCTGGTAGAAACGGCAGGCAGGCACTCAAGCCCACGGCCATCCCCCAGCACAGAAAAGATCTCCCCCTTTCACTTGGCCTCGGACGGGGTGTCCTTCTGCCCTGCTAGGAGGGGCTCGCACCCCCCAGTTAAGCCCCAAGCTCCCTCCCTCATCCCCGGCTATCTGTGTCCTGGGAAAGAACACGTGTTCGGGGGTGGGGGGCCCATGCCTCCTGCCGCCTAGTGAGAGAGGGTCATAGTGGATGTGGGACCAGATGGCTGGAAGGGCTGACCCCGAGGGCCAAGGTGGGCATGGGGGTCGGGTCCGGCTTCCCCTGCTCTCCCTGCCCTGGATGAGCCCCTCAGGTGACATCCATCAGGTGCACCTGCTGGCCCCTGCTCCCACCCCGCTGTCACTGAGGGCTTCCTGGAGGAGGTGGTTCTTGAGAGCTGAGCAATGAGAGGAGGGTGTGGGCTCCTCCATCAGACAAGGAGGAAGGTGCTCTGGGCTGAGGGCACGGCCCAGGCAAAGGCATGTAGACCCAGTAAGTGGAGAACTGAGGTGAGAGTCAGGCCGGGACAGAGTGTGCGGCCCCATGCGGGAGGCCCGGAAGCTTCCTGGGGCCACTTGTCAGGCACAGCATCCGCTCCCAGTGGGCCCCTCCCTGTGTGTGGTTGCCCCACCCCTCAGATCTCCCCCCATGGCTGGGCAGGTGGCCACGGGAGGAACGCCCGGCAGAGCAGTTCCGGAGGATGGGGCTCCACTAGGGGAAAGGTGGGAAAAAATAAAGGCATAAAGTGCTGGCGGCCAGCACAGGAGGCAGCGCTTGTGGCTGAGAAGCATGGGAGGGGCCAAGGGACTCCCTGGCGCTGGCCGGCCGGCTTGGAGAAGGGGTGGCATGGAGAGGGCATGGACCCTTACACGGCCTGGGATCTGCAGGGGGAACGAGCACGCCCCGGGGGCCTCATTGCCCAGGCCACGTGGACTGCGTGCAGACCCCGCAGCACCAGGCCTCAGGGTCACAGACCCGAGCTGGGACCTGGCCCCAGTCCTGCTGTGTGAACTCGGGTGGACACGCACACGCAGAGAGACACAAGACACAGATGAAGGTGCAGAGGAGCCTGAGGATGGGACCCCACCGCTCGCTTCCCAGGTGGAAATCAATGGCTTCAAAGTCAATATATTTCATGCTTTCAGAAAACATTAAAAACATGATTTGCTACAAGCCTCCATTTAGCCCCTTGGTTTTTTTTCACTTATGAAAACTACTTCACTGATTGCTGCCCGGACACGGTCATTTCCTCCCTGTCGAGGCCCAGCCTGGAGGCTCTAGCTCCCGCTCCCCTGGGCCCGCACCCTCTCCACGTCCACACAGGCCTGGGGACCTAGAGCTCACACCCCACAGGGACCCACATACAGGTCCACAGCGACCGAAGCTGAACGCGGAAAGAGGTCCTGAGGGTGCAGGCGCCGCAGCCGTGGGCGCCCCGGGGGACGCCGGCGCAGGGGTGCCCCTCCACGCCCGAGCACGCGCCTCCTTCCTCAACGTGCCATCAGCTCCTTCCGCACAACAGCCGCCGCTGAGACCTGGGCAGTCCTGCTCCAGCCGCCCGCCTGCCCGCTCTGCTCAGCCTGTGGCGCCGGCCAGCTGCACCCAGTGACAGGGGGACATGGCGCCCCTGCAGCCTGGCCCCCCTGCTCCTGCACCCCCGAGGAATCACAACCAGAGACACAGTGGGGGGGACTCAGAGTCACCATAACTTCCTCTTCCTGGGGTCAGAGACCGAGACCCCCACACGCAGAGCCTGACCCTGAACCTCCATCTCCAGGGTACCACCCAGAGACCAGGCCTGGAGGGGCCTCCGGAAACGGCTGCACTTCCCTGGGTGAGAAGGGGGGGGTCTCCAATACAGACACCAGAGCTGAGGACAAGAGCTGGGCTTAGGCAGGGTGGCGGGGGGGCAGCACGCTGCTGTGTGTTACTGCATCGTCCCGGATGAACGCCAGGCCTGAGGAAGCCCAGCCCTGACCCTGACCCTGACCCTGGTCACTCTCTGAACCTGACCCTGGTCACACTCAGCCCTGACCCTGATCACACACTCACACCTGACCTGGTCCCAGACGAGCCTTCAGCTGGCTGTAAATTGAATCCAGGGACCGGCAGGTGAGCAAGGCTGGCTGGGAGCAGTCCCTCCCCACTTTGGAGAGCTCCCTGCCCCGACTCACCGTGAGGACCCCGTGAGGACCTGGCCAGAGCGGGGCTTGCACACCTCGGGGGAATCCAGGAAGAGCTGGGCCCAGGCGGGCTCGCAGCCGTGAGAGTGGGTCAGGGTGCTTGGGGGTGGCCTGGACAGCAGGGGGTGACGTGGGGGCTGCATGGCCCCTCAGAGCTCCCCACAGGACATGGCACGTGCCCCACCGTCGGTGTCCCAGCAGCTTCAAGTCAGGGAGCCTGAGCCCCCCTTCCAAGACCAAGCTTCCCCGCAGACATAGCGACCCCCTGGGTCTCACCGGAGCCTTTCCCTCCCTCAGAGTGCTGTTTGTATTCAGCCACGATCCACCTTTGTCCTCAGGGCAACTCAGCAGCAGGAAGGGGCAGCCGCAGCCCCGCTGCTCTGTGGGAAAGCGAGCCTGGGGTTGGGGTGAGGGTCCTGCCGCCCGGCCTGGTGATCGCAGACAGCATCTGGGGGTGTCAGGCCGAGGTGTCTCCTCCTACTTGGCTAACTTGCCAGAGATGACGTGTCCCTAGGGAGCTCAGGGCTCCCCCGGCCCACCACGGCCAGGGACATCCACACTCAGACCCCCATCGGGAAGCCCTGGGGGGTCCAGGTGCAGTGGCTTGTCCTGCCGGGGTCTGAGCTGCCCCAGCCCCACGTTCTCCCCACCACTCGTCTGTAAGCCACTAAAAGCCAGAGGCCCTCTCTCTTGCCCTCTGTGCCCAAGGGCCACTTAAGTGACCAGCGGCTGGCCGTGTGGCCTGGGCCTCCTCTCCCCAGGCGGATAGAGCCATTGCTCACAGCCAGTCTGCTCCAGCCAAGGGACTCACTGGAGGTGGATCCGCTGTCCCTGCTGGGTCTGCACACATTGGCCAAGGGCCCAGGGCCCAGGGCCCAGGGCCAAGGCTGCATCTTGGGTTCCCTCTCACACAGGGAGGGGTTCAGTGTGCAGAGCTGCCCGGCCGTGGGGTGAGGGTAGATCTGGGTGTGGGGTGGAGGGAGGGACAGAGAGGCAAGGAGAGAAGGCTGGGTGGCCTGGACTGATCCTAACATGAAGAAAAGAAGGCGGCGGGGAAATTGGAAGGAGAGGACAGGCTGGAGGAGTGAGGACACGCAGGCCAACTGCCAGCCCCTCCCCCAACCAGGCCTGCAGAGCAGGGAGCTGCAACCCTCCTCCCGGGCACGGGCATCGTGGCCCCTCACCCCTCGTCCAGACCACCAGGAATCCTGTCTGCTGGGCACCCAAGCAGACCTGCCCCGGCCATCCGCACCTTCCCTCCCCATGGCCTCTCTCGGGCCCCTCCAGGCCCATCCCCACAAGGACGAGGCGGGGGCATGGCATCAGGGCCTCGAGGTGCTCCCCGGACCCCTCTGTCAGCCTCTCCTGTCCCTTCCTCGGACCTCAGCAGAGGGAGCCCGGGCTGGGATGGCCCAAGTCACCCGCATGCCATTCTCAGGAGTCACACAAACAGAGCTGCGTCAGTGTCCGGGGGCTGCCACAAATGACCGCAACTGGGCGGCGGGGTTGCGGGGGCACTTAAAACAACAGGAAAGTGCTCTACCAGCTCTGGAGGGCCGAGGCCGAAATCAAGGGGCCGAGCTCCCTCTGAGGCTCCCAGGAGGGTCCTTCCTGCCTCTCCCGGCTCTGGGGGCTCCACGTGTTCCATGTCTGTGGCCTCATCACTCCCGTCTCTGCCTCCTCTGTCTTCCCGTGGCCTCCTCCTGTGTCTCTGTCCTACTTACAAGGCCACCCGTCACTGGATTTAGCCCCTGCCCTACTCCAGCATGGTCTCATCTTAGCCACTGTCATCTGTAAAGACTTAATTTCCAAATAAGGTGGCATTCTGGGGTTCCAGGGCTTAGGACCTGAACATACCATTTTGAGGGGCACAGATCAACCCAGCACAGGGCTGTTGTGTTGCCGTGGTCACTGTGGCTGGTCTGAGGCTGGCTGCACGGCTGTCAGTGCTGGGGCATGGGGTGGGCGGCCCCGCACCTCTCAGGCCTGCCGGGTGGGGCAGGGGTGCGCCTGCGTGCCCACACTCTCGCCCACACGCCTACAAATGAGAAACCATCTGGAGAACTCAGATCAGGAAGTGAGGCCCCCGCGGCACACTCAAGGACAGAGGTCTGCCCAGGCCCCCGCCTCCAGAGCCCCTCCAGCCACCCTCTCCGCTCAGCCCGCTCCTCGTGCTAAAGTGCACAGGCCTGGGACCCCCAGCCCCCAGTGGGCTCTCCACGACGCTGCCAGCCAACATCTGACTGCACCTCAGGAGAGACCCTGAACAGAACCACCCGCTGGACCACCTCCCAATTCCTGCCTGACCCACAGAAACTGAGACTGTAAACGTTTCTTGTTTCAGGCACTGAGTTTTAAGCTGATTGGTTACGGGGCAGCAGATAACACAAACATTTAACACGCAGCAGGGCATCCGGCAGTCACTCAAGGTCAACCGCATGTGCTCTGTCCCAGTCAGCCAGCCCACTCCGGGTCCTGCCCGGAGCCCTGTGCCCTGGAACACCCAAACTCCCATCCTAGGCTGTCTCAGGACCCTGTCTCCCCATTTCAGGAGCCTGTGAAGCTTTCTGACAGCCCTCCCCAGGAGGGGCGCTCCCTTCCCTGGCTCCAGCATGGGTCCATTACACAACCCAACACGGCTGCTCACAGCTGTCCCAGAGGGAGGGCCAGTTAGATTGCCGTAGCCCCAGAGGCGGCCAGGCTTGGGTGTGGTTCCCGGTCTGCCCTCCTCAAGCTGGGGATCTTAGCCACATCCCTTCTCAACACCTTGGACTCTTCTGTAAGCACCGGATGAGGCCATGGTCTCCAGGGGGCACTTGAAAGCCTTTATTAAGATGATTCCTGCAAAGCATGTAGCCTGGGGTCTGCAAATACCAGACATGAAGTCCTCACCAGATATTCTTATTCCGTATGTCACTGCAGTTATTGTTAACACCTCGTGGGCCCACCATCAAAGGCCTCAAGGAGGAGAAGACGTGCAGATCTGTCCCGGGGAGCTCGTTAGGGAGGGTTTGGCGTCTTCATGAAGAAGTGACCCCTCATCCAGGTCTTGAGTGGAGGGGCTGTGACTCCCCAGGCCAGCCAGGAAGTGGGCAGCAAGGGGCCAAGGGAGAACTTGGGGCAAACACGAGTTTAAAATAATCTGTTGGGTCATCAAGTGGCCTTCATGGGGGTGGGGAGGAGGAAGGGGAGGAAAGATGGATGGGGCAGGACTGCAGACCACGAGGGGCTCGAACAGCACCCCTGAGATAGCATGAAAGACAGTGAGCGGTTTTAAGCAGGGGAGTGACATGTTCAAGAGAGTTACTGAAGAGGCCACTTAAAAAGCAAACAGGAGGGTCCCTAGTATCCCCATTAATAAATAAATACACAAATAAACCTAATTACAACCCTCGCTGCCCAAAAAAAGCAAACAGGAGGATGGGTGGGGAAGGGGGTAGAAACAAGCAGAAACGGGGGGCCAGAGGGGGTGGAGGCAAGACTGGGAGGGGAACATTCAGAACCTGGTTTAGCCAGATATTTGAGGGAAGAGTAGAAAGCCCAAGGATGCGTCCCCAGGTTGCCAGCCTGAGTCGTCAGGTGGCTGCCAGGGCTGCTCATCCATTCATCCACTCATTGTTCCATTCAGCCATCCATCCACTCACCCACACACCCTCCTGAAGGCCAGCCGTCATCAGAACAGCCCTGCCTCCCAGGCCTGGGACCAGGTATGGCCACCCTGTGCTCTGGCCCTGGGTGCTGGGCTCAGAGAGGTTAACTGACTGGCCCCAGGCTTCACAGATGGTGTGGGGCAGATCTGAGGTTCAGGCTTCCATGACCTCCTCCCCAGCTATTGTCACAAGTCACACTGCTGCCCAGACGTGCCAGGAGTGTATGGGAGTGGGTAGGGAGGCCCCGAGTGAGTCAGGCACAGCCCTCAGGGAATTCACAGCTTGGGGTGGGAGGGAGGTCAGAAATCCACGGCCCTCCTGGCAGGGAGAAGTCTCAGGGTCCAGCTACAGGAAAGGGCCTCGGAGCCAGGGGGCACTTCAGGACCCTGGACAGCACCCACAGTCTGCGTCCTGGGCTTTTGCGGCTCAGCACAGCCTCAACGCCCGTCCCGCTGAGCGGGACAGCAGCCCTCCCCCAGCCCTTGTGGGGAGCCAGGGGTCACACTTAGGCTGTGTGGATTGGCTCATGTGACCCTCGCCCGGACCTGACAGCAGGTCCTGTCAACACCCAGTTCTGCAGATGAGGAGATGGCTCAAGGAGCCGAAGTGACCGCCCAAAGCTGCCAGCTCGTGAACTGGATTCAGCAGGATTTGAACCTGGCACCAGGCAGAAGAGCCCACGCGGAACGCTCCACACCCTCCCAAAAGGGCCGGTGCAGCCGAGCAAGACGTGCCCTGAGTGCACTCTGCCCTCCTTGCACACCCAAGTCCCCACACGAAGACCAGTGGGGACTGAGTCCCGGCGAACCATCTGCAGAGATCTGGGCTCGTGAGGAACACAGTGGCTGGGGTCAGGCAGGGCTGGCTTCAAATCCATCCTCATGCCACAGCCTGACCGTGGGACCTGGGGCACATCACTGGCTTCCCAGGCTCCGGGTGCTCTCCCATCAGTACAGCCCAGTGACGGGACCCAGAACTGACCTCGTGCTGGCCGCCTGCCCGGGTGTGCCCATGCCCGCCCAGCCCAGCCCAGATCAAACTTCCTGGGACCCTCAAGATGGCCACGTGCTGGACGGTGGCCAAGTGCCTTTGGGGTGTGATCTGCACTCAGTTCCGTCCCTCCCTGGTCCCCCCACATCTACCCTCCCCCACCTCATCCCACCTCCAGGTTGAACAGAGGATGGGAGGGGAGGCAGGGAAGCTGGGAGCCACAGAGGCAGCCAAAGGGACCTGACTGAGGTGGAGAATGATCCCAAGAGAAGTAGGAGAGGGCACCTGAAGAGGAAGGGAGGAGGCAGGGGATGTCCTGGACCCTCCAGGAAGGGCCACACCCCATCTCTGACAAGCCTGGCTCCTTCTCGTCCCTTCTCTCCCCCCCCAGCAAAATGCGCTGGGCCTCTCAGCTGACTTCAAGGGGAAGAGGCAGGCGGGTGATGACAGGCAGGTCCCAGGGACCAGGAGATGCTCGGGCTAGGACATATGGTGGAGACAGAGGCAGGCCTTTGATGAGGCACTCTCCAGCCCTGGTGCCCAGCTCCCCTCCTGGCACAAGACAGAGCTCCCCCCACCAACCTGTCTGCTTCAGCCCCCAGCATCTGCAGCCTCCCCCACAGGTGGGAGCTCCCCTGCAGAGGAATCAGCTCCTGAGGGGGCTGGGCTGCCCAGAGCTACCGGCCTCATCCCAGCTCACCCAGCAGTGAGAGCTGGAGTCAGGGAGCAGCCCAGGTCCCTCGGCTGGGCCTGGATGGGGGGGGGGGGGGCGCAGAGGCCACACCTCCCTCCAACAGGAGCAGGCAGTGAGGCAGGACCCCCACCCTGAGCTCCCTAGCAGGCAGCCGTCCCAGCCAGGACCTGACTGATGGGCTGACCTTTCTGGCTCCCCAATGAAAATGTATCGACCGCCTCCATGACCTTCTGGTGAAGCGTGGAGAAGACTTCCTGAAGGAGGCAGGATGGGTTTTCCTGTTAACATTACTGCGTCCAACAAGGGGGAGGGGCCTGAAAAGGCCCCTTGAGGTGCTAAGAGCTGGCACCACTTTTAAAGGCAGGAGGGGCCCAGAGATGTCGGCAGGGGCTGCTGGATGGACAGTCAGGGCCTCGGGACCCTTGAATCCCCTACTCCCAGAGCTGGGGAGATGCCCTTGTCCACATTAAGGTCTCATGACCCCACACTGGGGGCACTGCCCTGTCCCAGCCAGTGGTCAGAGGGAGAGAGAGCTCTGGAGGACACCAGGACACCAACGTGGGACATCCAGTGGGACATTCACAGACTGAACCATGTCCCCAGAACGGGTATGTTGATGCCCTCAGCCCAGGACCTCAGAGTGGGGCCTTACTGGAGATGGGGCCTATACAGAGGCCGTCAACTTAAAGCCATCTGACTGGGGCCTTAAAAGACAGGTGGGTTTGGACGCAGCTCCACAGGGAGAATGCCGTGTGAACACGCAGGCAGCCGTCTACATGCCGAGGAGAGAGGCCTGGGGCAGATTCTCCCTCACGGCCTCAGAAGGAGTAGCCCTGCCGATCTCAGACTTTCCAGGGCCGGGAGACAGTAAATATCAGCTGTTTGGGCCATGTGCTCTTTGGTGTCGGTTACAGCAGCCCCAGCTAACAGGCCGAGCCCCAGCCCATCCGCCCAGCTGGCCCTCGGGAGCAGGGATGCCCAGGGTGCCAGGGTCCTTCTACCGAGAGCTTGTGGGCCAAGCAGAGTCTCGTCCAATCCAGCCCTGGGCGCCCCTCTCCCAGCAAGAGCACAGCCGCCCATTCCCCCTCCACCCTGCTCACCCAATGCGCTCTCTGCCCTGGGCACCCTCGTGCCCTGCCCCTGCTCTCCCAGAGCCGGGCACAGGACTCAAGGGCCCAAAGCCAGTAGGCCATCATGTCCTACAGTGGAGGCGGTGACCTCACCAAGGATGCTGTCGGGGCTGCAGACGCCTCTGGAGGCGGTGAGCCTGGGCACTGGTCATGTCCAGGCAGCAAGGGGCTGTGGGTCACTCTCCGGGCCAAGGCTGAGTAGACGGCCCAGAGTCCTCCTACCCTCTGCCCAGTCCTGCTACCATGGGGCCATCACAGGGCGCCCAGGGACCCTGCTCCACACAGGGGCTCCTCAGACCCATCTCAGGGGCTGCCCAGCTCAGTCCCCTTGGGGAAGGGCTGAGTACTACACGCTGCCCACAGCCCTAGGTTAGCCCTGTGAGGGACCCAAGTACACCCATTTCAGAGGTGCGAACAGTGAGGCTTGGAAAGGGCAGCTCGCCTGCCGCTCCTTAGTAGTGGCGTCTGGGACCAGACAGGAGGGAACGCACAGCAAGAGGACGTGGGAACAGGGCGGGCAAGGCCAGTAGGGGGACCAAGCCCTGCCTCCCCACCCAGGAGGGGTCTCCCACCTGCCCCCACACCTGCCGCCCCCTCTCCAGGTCCCCCCACCTGTCAGCCATCAGCTGGTTAATCAGTCTTAAACGACAGCCCCACGCCAACAGAGGCTGATGGGGGCTGACGGCGGGGAGCCAATTAACCTGAATTACACTCTTGACTGGGGCCCAATTAGTGTCAGCTGTGTGGGGTCAGAAGCCGTCCTGGTGCAGTAGGCGCTGAATTCACTCGCTGGCTGGGAAGAGCTGCACCCTCCTGGCCCAGGATGGGAGGCAGGCCGGCCCCCTCCCGGCCTGGTCTGCCCCAGCCCTGCCGTGGGAAGAGATGGCTATGTTATGGTTTGGGAAGGGGCTCAGCACCTCCTGGCCCGAGGGCCTTCCCACAGGCCCCTCCCCCTGCCCTCCACGGCTCTTCACTTGCAGAACTCCTGCTTACCCTTTAAAACCCAACTCCAGCACCCCCACTGGCAGGACGCCTTCCCAGAGGCTGCCTGGCTGCACCAGGGGCTGTCTCTGGGGGCCTCAGCCCCTGCTTCCCTCTGCATAGAACTTACCTCCTTCCTGCTGCAACTGTTAAGGTTAGGGGGCAGCTGCCCAATTACTGCCCTGAGCTCGGCAGGGCTTAGAGAAGCAGGAGTGACCAGCCAGCCCAGCCGTGGGTCCAGGGACGAGCCCTACAGACACCACCCTCAGGCGTCCACAGGCTCCGTGTCCACAGCGAGGACGGATGGACGCCGGCTGGGCAGCCCAATAGGAGCCCACAGGTGCTGCCCTCTGTCTGCTCCCCCTTCCGCTGAGATGAGGGCAAAACAGAAAGTGTGAGGTGGGGGGCTGGAGATTGCTGGGCGTGGGCCAGACTGTGCTGAGCAAGGAGGGGACCCCCGGGGCCTGCAGAGGGGCATGTCCATGGTGAGAAGCAAGGCCCCGGCTCCCGCAGCCCAGGATAGCCAGGGTCAGACGCAGGGCAAGGGCAGGAGGGCGCTGAGGAGGAATGAGGGCACTTGGGCACTTCGGGTGCAGGCTTGGGACTCAGCGAGGTACCAAGCCCGATGCTCCACTCCCCGCGCCACCATCTGCAGGACCCTGGGCGCTGGCCCAGCAGTCCCCGGGAGCATGATGCCCAGAGGATGGCAGTGACCTGCCCAGGGGCTCTCAGTGAGGAGACTCCTGGTGCCGGACACCTGGGGCCACGCAGCCTCTGTCTTGGCCCCTCTGCACCCCCAGCCCCTTCCCTCAACCCACTGCACCCTCGTCCCCTCCTCAGAAGCGGTCCAGCTCCCACCACATTCCTCAGAAACCGCTTCTCATGCAAATGTATTCAAAATACATGACATTTCAGAAACATCTATTTGTATATATTTAGACTCCATTTCAAAAGAATTATTCAAAATCGGAGCCATTTGGATGGATGGGTGTGGAACGGATTGTTTCTTAAGTGTAGCATCAAAAATACCACGTTTTCTAAGTGGATTACAAATGCTGTCGTTACTGAGACGGGCACATTCTGCTGGGGGTGAAATTTCAGAATAATGACTTGATTTAGGGATTCTGTGTCCTAGGACAGGGGCTTGGGGCGGCCGGGAGCTCTCGGCCTGTCAGCTCCATGGTGAAGCTGATGTCCCCGGGGCCTGCTTGTGCGGGCCGGGCAGGGTCCTGCACCAGACACGAGCCTGTCCCTCCGGGGGCCTGAGCTGTCCTCGCCACTCTCCAGCTGGCTCAAGTCCCAACCTGAAGGCTGGGTCCCGCACCTCAGGGGACGGAGCATCACCCCATGCCTGCCACCCTCCTTGACTGGGACAGGCAAGCTTGTCCTCTCCCATCTCCCAGAACACGACTTCTGGCCTCAGGGTGTGGTCATGCCAGGCCCGGCATCCCATCATGGGCCGTGTTGCTGGTGGGGACTAAGGAGGGCCAGGGAGCCAGACCCTACGCACTGCAGCCCCCACTCACTGGCTGTAAAACAGGCCAGATGACCGTCCTCCATGCAGCCCTCTCCGGGTGCCCAGGGGCCCAGTATTTGCCACGTCCAGGCCCGAGTCGGGAGCCCTACCGGTCAGCCCCTCAAACAGAAGGTCTTGCTGGTGAATTAAGGCCGGACTGTGTCCTCCTGTGGCGTCCACACGGCCAGTCAGCTCGGCTGCAATACAAAAGCGGCGGAAGGAAGCCAGCTGGGCTGGGCGGGGCACTTCCTGCCACGTCGGGGGAGGTGTCCACTGGTGGGACCTCCTCGGGGTTCGAGGGCGCATGACAACAGCCAGAAGTCTCCAAACAGGCTCTTCGGCCCAGCGATCCCTTTCGGGGCTACACGGGAGCTGACGGGCCCTCACGGCCACACTTCATGCACATGGAACCGGAGATGCTCCCGAGGCTGCTAAGCAGGTGCTGGGTAAGTCTGCCAGGGCACAGCCAATGGCAGAGCCTCCTGCTGCCAGGAGGGCAGCCCGGGGAGTGAAAGGCCAGGACAGCCGTCCCCGCCGGCAGTTCTCGTCTGTGTAAGCAGACGGCACATGCGTGTGCGTGACGATCGAATCACTGGAAATATCACGATCATTATGTTGTCGGCAATGTTTCCTCTGGAGGTGGAATCATGGGGAACATTCTTTCTGTTTGATTTTTGTTTCTGTGCTGTGGCTGCAGTGAGCTTCTATAACAAAGACAAAAGCCCAAACTGGGGAGCCTTTGAAGAGCCCAGCCCGTTCCTGTGTCCCCAGGCTGCCCTGGGAGGTGGGATGTGAACTCCATGGGAGAGGCTAGAGGAGGCAAGGGTGGGGGTGTCCCGGGCTGGGATTCAACCCCGAGAAGGTCGTGGCCTGGATGGCCTCCAGCCCTCCAGCCCTCCAGCCCTCCAGCCTCCAGTCCTGACCCCCATTCCCTTGTTCAGAGCTCTCTGGGTGAACTTCCCTAACTCCAACTAAAGACAAGCCATGGACTCGTAACCAAACATCATCAAACAAGGAAGAAAGTAGCCACGTCCAGAAACAGATGAGACCAGCAAAGACTGTAAGGGAGACATGCAGGTAAAATGTCTCAAGAATGAAGAATATGGTCCTAAAGAGGCAGCAGGGGACTGTTGAGAACAAGCAGATAATCTGGAGAAGAAATGAACTTTCAGAAACGAAAACCACACGTCCCCAAGTGAAAGGCTCGGCCGACAAGTTGGCGGGAGATTCGACCCACCTGTAAGCCGCAAGGCACATCCGAACGAGCCACCGTTATCCCCCCAGACAGACTGGGGCTAGGAGACACCGCCACCTCCGGGGGCGGGGGGCTCTCATACACGCCCAGCGAGGGTCCCAGGGCGGCAGGGAGCGTGGGCGGCAAGGCACGGGCGCCACACAGCGGTGGCGGCTGTGGTTGCTGAGGACTTATTTGCACAGGCGCCACTGACCCAAACAGCACACAAGGCGGAAGAGAAAGAAATCCATACCCAGACGCACCTCAGGAAACCCGTGGAATTCTAAATGCAAAGCCTAGATCTGGAGTCAGCCAGAGGAGAAGAGAGCCCCCAACAGCAGGGCAGGTGGACGGTCGCAGACCCCCCAGTGGCAGCAGGGGAGCCAGCCAGCCCTGGAGGGAACCGCGCTCCAGCCAGAGACCTGGACCAACCAACGTGCAACGCTCCACGCGAGAGACGTGGGCAAATGGCATTAAAGACTAACAAAAAGTGTCAACATGATCAGAGAGACTTGTCCCCAAGGATGACCTCCAGGAAGGAGGAAGAGCCCAGAAGATCTAAGGTAAAAGGCAACTGGGGACCGATGACGTGACACAGGCTGTGTGGGCCCTCACTGCACCAGCTGCACAATGTCACAGCATCCCCTGTGTGGGGCCCACAAGGACAGCGGTGGGCGGGGGAAGGAAGCGTGGGGAAGGCAGCTATCTGAGCGCGAGTGTTCCAAGGCCCCCGTGATCATCAGGAAGGGAGGTGATGATGTCTGACTTTAGACTTTTGGCAACATTTCGAGGGTTGAAATACAGCACAAGGAAAAAATGAACTAAATTTTGAAAGACTCAAGTGGTTAAAGAGACATGACTAAACACAACAAAGGAAACTGGGCATTAAAGAACGTTCTCGAAACAAGAAGTAGCACCTGAACGGGGTCTGTGAGGCAACAGTCATGTCCGATGGCTGGTAATTTACTGGCTGGATGTGTGCGGGAGAGCATCCTGGCTCTCAGCAAACACGCTGCGGTCTCAAGGAGCGACGGCCAGCGTGGCTGTAAGTGACTCTGGGGAGCGCGGCTGAAGAGAGGCAGGAACTCTGAGTCCTGCTGCTGCAACTTTCTGAAAATTTGAAAGTATTTTTCAATATAAAAAGTTAAAAACTCTAGTACTAAAAAAGGCAGCTTTCAAAAATAAAGATAGGTACAAATCAAAAACTCAGATGGAATAAACAAATGCTAACATATCCGCAACGTCTGGGGCTCAGCTGGAGGAAGAGTGGAACGGTCACAATCGAGGTCCGAGTCCAGCGCTCTGTTATTTACGAGAGACATGTCGAAAGCATAAAGGTGCGGAAATGCTGAAAATGGCCAAGTAGGAAAAGACACTGTGAAAACATTCATCAAAAGATGGCCGGCACAGGCCCGCTGACAGCAGGACTGGGTTTTAAGACACAAAGCATCACATGACAAGCGGGGCAGGAAAGGTCGCTTTGTAGCACTGAAAGTTTCAATTTACCAAGATGATACATCCATTCTAAAGTTGTAAGCAACCTAGAAGAAAACAGTCATTGAATACATAAAGCAAACATTTATAGAGCTCCGGGGGGACATCTCCAAATCCAGCAGTGCAGTAAAAGATTCCAACCTATTTCTCTCAATTTACAACGGGTCAGGGAGACCCCAAGAGGGAAAGATACAGAACATCTGAATCACAAAGTTAACCGGTTGACTTCGTGGGCACTAATAGGACTCTCCATGCATGTGCATTTAAAGAGCACATCCTTGTCAAGCACACATGGAACGTTTACAGAAACGGAGACCTCTAGGCCACAGAGCTAGCCATAACAAACTTCACGTAAAAGAAATTCTCTAAACAAAATGCAACTGTTAGAAGGTAACCAGAAAGGGTAAATTTAAAATCCCCATGCATTTAGAAACTGTACCATCCATTTCTAAATAACTCCTGGGTCAAATCAAAAACTCAGACTAGACAGACTATTTTAATTGAACACTAATGGAAATATGCCACGTCACAACGCGGGGTGCAGTCAACGTGGCGGCCCTTGAAGAGGGCTCAGAGACTAAGTGCTGGTGTTTAGAAAAGAGAAAGGCTGACATTCCAGGGGCTGAGTTTCCAAGCACTTCAGGGGAAAGGACTACCCTGTAACTCAAAGAAAAAGCGAGGCGATGATAAAAAGAAGAAACCAATCAAAAACCGAAACTAGCATAGAACAGAACAAAGCCAAAGATGCTAATTAAAAGGACAAGCCCCTGGAGAGACTAACCAAGGCGAAAGGGAGCTGGATGGACAACGTTCACGACGAAGCGGTGCAGACAGTGGCTGGAGCAGAGAGTGGGCAGTGATAACGGACAAGCCACAGCCCGGCCCACATCCGCAGCCGAGGCAAACGTGTGCACTCCTAGAACGCATGACTTTACCAGAACAGATTCAAGAATAAAGCAGACCCTGAAATGTGTGCTCCGAGAATTTATAATATAGAACAGGGGACGCCGAGGAGAGACTGATCCCTAACTCTATGAGGCCGATAGAAACTTGTTGTCAAAATCAGGGGAGATCAGGGTAAGTACGGAAACGTGGAGGCCCCCATAGAAGCAAGAATCCTAAATGAAATGTTATCAAGTTAGAACCTTTGGTGAAAATGAACCACCATCATTAATTATCATTATTTGCTCTGGTGCAAGTAGTTTTCACGTGAGAAAATCTAGACACGCCATGCACCACATTAACAGAGTAAAAGAAAAAATACTAAATAATTATCTTAAGAGATTAAAAAAATACATAGATTTGATGTAACTGAACACCCATCCAGGGTTTAAAAAAAAAAAGCAATCTCCTATCAAACCCTTGGCGAATTTCCTTCACCCGACAGAGCACGATCAACCTAAAACCAACATTCTTAACCGGGTAAGGCTGGCAGCTTCCCTTTTAAAATCAGGAGCCAAACTAGGATCCCCTCTGCCCCTCCTTCCAAGTCAGCACCAGGTGCCCTGCCCACACAGCGATCAGGAAAGGAAATTAAAGGCGGAAGTATCTGCGTGGAAGAAATGAAGCTGTTATTGTGGGTATAACAGGATTATCTTCAAAGGAAACCTAGCAGAATTCATAGGCAATGTATGAGAAATAATGAGACATTAACACTGTCTGACTACACTCAGTTTATAGAAGTCACACACAGTGCTACATGCCAGCAACATGCTTGGTACATATACAACGTATAGAAACAAATACATGTTTAGGAGTAGATCTTTAAGAAGATACGGGATATATGTGGAGACAGTCATTGTTTAAATGTATTTAAACCCATTTAAAGACATAAATAAATAGATACACTATGTCCACAGACGGGAAGTCCCAATATCGCAAGGATGTCAGTTCTCACCAACTTGAGCCATAGAGTCCATGAGATTCCAAGCAGAAGTGCTCACAGGGCTGCATATGGAGCCCGACAAGGGGATTCTGAAACACACACAGGCGTACAGGGCCGGGAAGACCCAAGGTGCTGCGGGAAATGACAGGGGGCGGGGCTTCCACCTGCCAGCCGGCACCACTCAGCACGAAGGCACAGTGATGCCCACAGGGAAGTAACGATGGGGTGGGGGCTCGGCAGGACTGGAAGGGGACCACGCGTGGAAGCTGCCAGGGGACAGAGGAGCAGGGCAGATGGACGAGGGGGGTTTTCAGACGCGGCGAGGGCGACTGACCGCCCCGCGGAGGAACGTAAGAGGCAAAGTCCGTAGACGAAAACAAAGGAGAACATCTTCTAGACTTGGGATGTGGGGTGCTCACAAGTGGGCAGCGAGCCTCGGAGTCGTCAGGAGACCCCGCGAGGGGCGGGAGGGAAAGCACCCTCGCAGGGTGACGTTCGCAGCAGGAGGGGGTGCCCAGAGCCAGGGCATCTAGATTAGAATGTATGCACGTGTGTGTATGTTCCACGCGTCACCAAGGAGGGAAAACAAACAATCCAATGTTTTAAACGGGCAAAAGGCATGAACAGACTTTTCATGGCTAGGAAACACAAACATAAACATATGAAAAATTCCAACTGTGTTAGTAATCAGAGAAATGCAAATGAAGACCACAATTAGACACTGACTGGCACTCCCGCCAGGCTGGCAAAGATTAATAAATCTGACGGCATCAAAATGGGACGGGCAGAGCCACACGTCGCTGGGTGGGGACGTGGCCACCGACGCCCACTTTGGAAGATAGCCTGGTCTCATTTGGTCAAGCCGCGCCAGCCCTGTGCCCACGACCCAGGAGCCCCAGTGCCAGGTCTAGATCGGGAGAGCCCTCCCGGGCCAGGAGCAGACACGGCGGAGGGGAGGGCAGCGGTGCTGGGACACGGCCGCGCTGTGTGGCGCTGCGTATCAGGGAAGGGCGACGCACAGCCGGGCACAGGCACGTGGGCGAGCCTTGGACATGACGCTGGGTTAAAAAAACAAAAACAAACAAACAAGCAAAAAACCCAGCAAGTCTTGGGGACGCATGAGGAGCGTAGCTTGATTTTTATGGAGATAAAGAGTAAGCACAACTAAACACCGTTGTCCAGCGATCGGCACGTTTTACCAACATCGTCTGTATAGAAACCCCGAACTGTCTAGAACCGTGTGAGAGCAAGGGCTTCACAGACACGAAGTCCAGGGCAGAGGCTGCCCAGGGTGAGAGCGGGGCCGGGAGGGGCTGGCCCCTGCAGGGGCTCAGGGACAGCACCGGCTGTCGGGTTAGGAAGCAGCTTGTGGAAGTTCGCTGCATCATTACGTGTTGTGTCACAGATTTGTAAAGACGTAAAAATGACGCTATTGAGACTAGCTAGGGTTTATGGATACGTACCTTTAGCCAACAAAGCAACCTTCACTGTCCGTGAACACGAGTCTAACTCCTCGGCTCTGAGATGCTAACATGCCAGCTCCATGTTCTCATCCTCCAACGACATGCATCACGGCGCCCAGCGGTCAGGTCCTGGCAGCCCCACGTGACACCCCCCACCTCAGGCCCCAAGCCCCTGTCCCATACAGGGCCCGGAAGGGTGTGTCTACCTGCCAAGGCCACCCGGGCCCCATCCTTGCTGGCCGGCACTGAGAGGACAGAGCCCTGACTCGCTCACCCACAGCTCACACACCCCTGAGAAGGCGGCCCCCGGAGACAGCTGGGCGCATGGCCCACGGTCCCCTTTCCACCTTATGCCAGGTCCCACCTCTTGGGTCAAGCCAAAGGGGGCCCAGCCGCTGGGCCCCCCGCCCCAGCCCCGGCCTGTCCACTGAGTGGGAGTCAAGAGCCAGCCTCTAAACCTTTGTCCACCAGCTGCCCGTGGGCCCCCACCCCAGCCCTCCCCAGCTGTGTCCAGAAGTCCTGGCCTCTGCGCTCATCCTCAGAGGAGGAAGGCAGTCTGACCAGGCCTCAGCTCAGGGTCCAGCAGATGGGGTTCCTGTCAAGCGTAGCCACACCGAGCTTCGGCCCTGTCTTCCACGTGGGGACCGGTGAACCCGCGCTTCTAAGGAGGAGGAGGCAGCGATGCGGCCGGGCCGGAAGCTCCCCAGGCAGAGGACGAGGAGGGCCAGGAGGAGGCGGCCTGGGTGCTCCCAACCCCAGGGACTGGCGGCCCTAGGCCAGGGACGCCCTCCCTCGGGGGTGGACTCAGCCGTTGGGAAGAATGGGCCCTGGTGCGGGAAGGAGAGAAAGTCCACACCTAGGGGGCCACTGAGGTCAGTGTGTGCGTGCTGGGGGTGCTGGGGCAGGGAGAGCCCTGCCAGGAGCAGGCTGCCCCGAGGGATGAGCCTGGGGTGATCCCCCAGACCTCACAGGAGGGAAGGGCCTGGGCAGAGGCCAAGAGAGGAGGGGATGATGCAAGTCCAGGTGGAGGGAGCAGCTGGAGATAGGGGTGCAATTCCAAGCAAGAGGCAAGTTGAAAGGTCGTTCAAAGATGCCATGGCCCTTATCATGGTGCATCTGCCTCCCTCTCTCCCTGCAGGACAGAGCGCAGCATCCCCGCCGGCCCCAGGCCTGGCTTGTGAAATGCTTGGTGGGTTCATTGCAGCAGAAAGTCACTTGCTGCTTCCAAGCAGACACTTTCAAAGCAACTGCGAGGTTTTCCACTGCTCTGATCTCTAGCAGGAACCTGGCAATGTCTGGGCAGGGCTGCCCCGTCATTCTGGGCCCCGTAGTCAAAGCACAGGAGCCAAAGCACCTCCAACCTGGTATGGGCACATTACACAAGCAAGAACCAGACCTGGACTTGGGCTCACTTGTTACTGCAGCCAAATAGCCTGAGCTGACTGATACAGGGAGGAAGAGGATGATCTCCGCTTAACAGAAGGGTGTGTAATATTGCTACTAACCTGCTGTGGGATCCTTGGTGGCCCTTGAGGCCTCTAGGCCTCTTACTCTCTTCTCCAAAGTGGACAGCAAGGCTCCAGTGGCCACTACCACAGGGGACTGCTGGTGCAGAGGCCAGCAGCTCGGTGGGGAGTGAGCACTAGTCACTAACGCAGGCAGGCCCTGAGTTAACAAAACCCACACGGAACCGCTCATGCTTACAACCACGTGCTCCTCTCAGATTTTCACATCTCCTCTCCTGCCAGCGGCAAAAGCATTTTGAAGGAAAAATGCAAATTTGGGGGGCACGGGGGAGCTCTTCACCAGGCTAAAAATGGTGCTGTAATGAGGCCTCCCTCCCCCAGAGCAGAAGCAAGTCGAAACTCCTCATGTTGCTAATGTTTTGAGTTGGGGAGCAGCAAGGCGTAACCCCCAGACCACTTTCCCAGCAGACAGCAATGGAGGCTGGCCCAGCGGGTAGGGAAACAGCCATGAAGTCGCAGCCGTCAGCGTGGCGGTGACAGCTTCGAGGATGGCTTAACGACCCCCGGACCACAGCCGTCCCTTTGCTTCTGTTTTCCTTTCAGAGCCTTTTCATCTGCCCTGTTGACAGTGTCATAATGAACCGACGTCAGGTGTTCCTGGAGCAGCAGTGAAGTACCGGGAAGTGGGGAACACGGGGTCAGGATGCCCCAGAAGCTCACCGATGTCGGAGGGAGGCAAGGTCACGGTTAATGGGCCACCAGGCGCTCATGGTGCAGGGGCCTGACCACTGCCCCCGCTTCTGCACTCAGCTCCTACACTGGGGCTGCAGGAAGTCTCACCTGGGAAATAGGCAAAGCCTTGCAAAGGAGAGGGACGATGCTTGGTGGCTGTCCTTTCCCTCTCAAGCCCACCGCAGAGTGACGAAGGTGAACCACTGGCCCCCAGGTTTGAGGTCTGAGCCCGGCAGCGGAAGGGACCAGGGATTCCGATGGGTCAGCGTCCAGCCACCCAGCCGCTGCCTGCGGGGCTGTTCATGGTGCTGACACTCGGCGCCTCTGCTCCTCGCATGGGCCAGAGGGCCCGCTGACAGGCCGGAAATGCCGAGGCCCAAGAGCACCTAGATGGCAAGTGATGAGTCGAGCCCAAGGCACCTGGAATCAGCCCGACTCCCCACCCACTCCTTGGTCAGTTCTCCAGGTTCTGGCCCTAGTCACAGGGACTCATCTGACAGCACCCGCTTGGGGCTTCTCGGAGCTCGGGGTTCCCACCGGCTGGCGCTGACGAGGAGAGGCCAACCCCCCAAAACCGCAGTCAGAGAGCCGGGCCTCCCTGACTCTGAGGGACAAGGAGGTTGTGGGGGCAGACTGTGGGGAGCGTGGGTCCTTCTCCCACCCCTCCCTGCCCCTGGCCCACGCATCCCGTGGACGGCCACACGAGCAGCTCCGGGCACCCAGGGTTCTTCAGCTGGGGCGCAGCACACACCTGCCCATCTCCTCGCGCCCCTGCCTCCCGAAAGCATCAATTAGGCCCCGAGCGATCCCGCCCTGGAGATAGGCTCGCGGTTCGCTGGAGCGATTACATCCTTCAGTCACTCTGCCGCCACACCCCGCCCCGCCGTGTTCTTCTATCTGCAAAGCACGCAGTTTTGAGAGAGAGCTTGTTTGATGTCTGGGCGGTTTGTTTGGTTTAATTTTGTTGTTTCCCCTCTCTGCTGTCAAGAGGTAAACAGACACGCTGCTTGTCTCCCAGGGAGGGCAGATTAATCATGCATTGGCAGCAGGTGGAGGGGGCCAGCCAGCACCGGGGCACCGGGGTTTTCATCCAGGCTGGGCCGCCGACTGGCTGTGTGACCCAGACCAAGTCTCTGAGCCTCTCTGGGCCTCTTCCCCTCATGTACAAATTGGGGCTGGGACCCTGTCCAACCCTGAAGTCCGAGGTGGTGCTGGGTCACAGTGCCCAGTACCAGAACGGGCACCTGCACGTGCTGGGCTTCCGAAAGGCAGTCACCCACACAGTTTCTTAACCCCCCAGCCCTGGGGAAGGGGACATTGCTAGACAGGAAAAGTGTGGCTCAGAGACAGCACGTTAACTTCAACAAAGTCTCATAGCAAGTTCTAACGCACCCAGGACTCAGGCTGGAACATTTCGAAGCTCCTTCCCTGGCCGGGAGCTAGTCAGGACCAGACAGCCCTGTGAGGCACCGTGTTTGCTTACTGCCATCACTACTGTCAACTCTCTCACGTGCAATGCTTTGAAAGCAGCCCCGGGGGGTGACCTCAGCACTGAGTCCCCATCCTGGCTCCTCCTTGCACTGGGGGTCCCCCAACCACCCCACACCTTGGCCATTTCATCTGCACGGGCACTTACTGCCCTGCCCCTGGTGACGTGTGGGCACTCAGGGCTGGGGCGCAGGCCCCTTCCATCCTGCCCTGCGCCCTCCCACCCTGATCCCTTCTGCAGACAAGGAGCCGCAGGCCAGATGCAGCCCCTCCCAGGGCAGGTGGGGTTTTAGGGGGACTGGACAGGCAGGCAGTGCTGACTCTGGAGGAGTAGCCTCGGTGGAAGCCGGACAACTGGGTGCCCGCCCAACCACTACTGGCTATGACCTTGCTCGTGTGACGGGCCAGGGATGGCAGCAGTGACATAAGCAACAGGAATGGTAACCGGACAGGGGGCAAGGGAGGGAGGGGTCTCAGGTCCGGCCACCCTTCATTTGTGTGGCCTCCAGACTCCTTCAGATCTGAGGCTGGACCGGGGTAGTGGGGCGGCAACAAGACCTGAGCCTTTTCCTGAATCAGAAACCAGTCTCATGCAGATACCCCTGGCTCCCCGCTGAGCGGGCTAGAAAACGGTCTCTCCCCTTCTCTCTTGGCAGAAAGCACACAGTGGGCCCCAGGCCTGTGGCCCTGGCAGCGCGGAGGTTTTTCAATGAAACCAATCTCTGTATCTGTGTGCAGAAGGCAGGGCTCAGCCAGCCGGATTCCACTGATTCCAAGCCTCAGGGCTGCAGCTGGTTTCCCAACACCCCGCGTGTTGTGCATCCTGGCCCAGAGGCCCTCTCCCTCATCCCGGCCTTTCCCGGGCCCACAATGAGAAGCTGCCCTGCCCAGCCAAGCCCACCACCCTTCTCCAGACCGCCTTCACCAGCTCGAGGTGACAGACAGGCCAAATAACCCCTCAGCTTCCAGAGGGCTCAGAATCCCGGCTCTGTGCACCATGGGTGGGGTGGGGCTGTCCCGTGGGACCCTCTGCACTGCATCTCCCTCTGGCCACCCTCCTCAGGCTCCTCCCACTGCCGGTCCTTCCAGTAGAACACCTGCCTTTTCCTGACTTCCTGGCTCCATCAGAAACTCTGGGTTGCACAGGAAAGCCTGGGCACCAGAGACCTGGGTTCAAATCCTGGCTCCGCCCCTTGCCAGTGGCAGGATGGGGGGTAAGTAAGTGCTAGCCTTTCTTGAGTTTCAGTCTGGCATCCACAAAATGGGCAGACAATGTCACAAGAGCGGGACAGGGGACCAGCCGCACTCTGGGGCTCTGGGTGCCATAGTTCTGTGCCCCCCACCCTCTGTCACCTGCACTGCCCCCTGGGGAGTTCCGAGACTGCGAGCGGGCCCTCTGGCAGGTCCTGGACACTCACCATCCACTCAGCCCTGTGCCGATTGGAAGGATGGCAAGGAGAGTCAGGCTTGTGCCCCACCCGCCACAGGGGGAGCTGGAGGCCAGGCCCCAAGGTGGTGGGAGGGGCTCTGCTGTAAAGAGCAAGGTGTGGAACCCTGCGGGGCTGCTGTCCAACTGGAAGACAGAGTGCGGCCCTGTGGGGTGGGGGGGCGAGGCCACAGGGGGATGGAGGCTCCCCAAGAGCCCGGACCACGCCTCATCTTCCAGGGGCTCCCCACTTCCACGTGCCTGGTCGTGCAGGGCCTCCAGGAAGGAAGGTCCGGAGACCAATGCCTGAGGCAGGCACGCTGTCAGTACTGCCGGGAGAGGTGCCAGCGGAGGGGGTGTGGAACCTGGAGCTCTTAGGGACCCAGGCTTCCAGTGGTTGGAGGGTACAGAAACAAGTTAGGACACTGACCCCACCCTGGGAAGACCTCTGAAGAAGACCTGAGGATCTCAAAGACAGAGATAATTTTTCTTCTCTATTCTCCCAGGGCCTTGTACCACCATGCCTGTTACGGGGAACTCACTCTTCCCACCATGATCACCACTACATCATGATACCCCCACCACCATCACCACCATCACCACCATCAGCACCATCATCACCATCAGCACAATCACCATCAGCACCATCAGCACCATCACCATCAGCACCATCAGCACCATCATCATCACCACCATCAGCACCATCACCACCATCAGAACCAGTCACTGTGCTAAGTGCTTCCCATGCAACCCTCTGAGGTGTCACTGTTATGTATTTCACAGAAAGGGAAGTGAGGAGCAGAGATTAAGCAAAGTGCTCAGTCACACACAGCAGTCACTGGAGGAACTGGGATTAGAACCCAGTCTCTCTGACTCCAGGGACCATCCTCATCTGTTAAATAAACAGCAGTGACCGCCTCTACTCAGCACAACTTCTGAAGAAGCGGATTTTTGCTGTGAATGAGGACAAGACGCTGGGCTGACTCTGGTCCCCCAGAACACTGTTTCTCTGGGCTGCTCACTGGTACTGGAAGGAAAACAGGTTCATTTGCATGCAATTTGCATACAGCTGCTGAAAATGAGCCCAAATTCCCTACCACTTCAAAACTGCATTGTTTCTGCCTTGAAAGGGACCTTCCCACGCACACAGCCATCCCCCAATCACCCTGCTTTGGGGTGGTGTCCCCCAGTCACCTCTGGAGGAGGCAGTTCCCTGCTCCCAGCCCAGCCCTCACACGGGGGTGACCTCAGCCAGGGAACCTCCTTTCTCTGAAGTAGCCAGGGGTTCCTGCAGCTCTCCCAGCTGAAACCTGCGGGGCAGGGCAGGTCAGGAGGACGAGTCCTGCATGGGAGACACGGAGGAGGGCCCCCGTACACGGGCAGGCGCTCTCTGTGAGCCCCAGCACCCTGGACAGCTGGCACGCTCAGTCTTAACATTGGGACTGGGCCAGATGCCAGGTGCTGCTTCTGGGAGCCTTCCAGGCCACTGTCCTCCAGCAATACCCCCAGCCCACCCTCCCACCTACCTGCCCTTTGCCCAGGGCTCAGGAATTCTGGGCAGCTCCCCTGCTGGTACAGCGCTCCAAAGCTCAGTCTGGGACTGCAGCCCAGGACGGGCACCTGGAGGCTGGCCCCACAGGAGCATTCAGGAGCACTGAGAAGGGGGCCTGAGCTCGTTGCAGACCCAGCCTGGGGAGGGGCCCGTCTGATCAGTGGCCTGGGTAATTGCGAGGTGCGGCCAGACACCTCTTCCTCCTCTAGTGGTGGGGTGGACGGCTCGGGCTGGGGGCCTGGCCCTGACATGCTGCCCTGCCTCTGCCCCGTGCCCGGCTCCCTCACCCTGTCAGTCCTCACCGCCTCCCAGAGATGCTCTTCTACCCACATTGCGACACACCCAGGAAGCGGACCACTCCCAACACTGGCCAGCGGGCAAGCAGGAGCTCAGGTCCACACATGCCCGCACACACGCACACAACACACCTGTGCACACACAGAAACTTCATGCACAGTAGGGCAACCTGCCCGAGCACACGCATCATGTGCACACGCGTGCACACGTGCACACTTCATGCGTACACACATGCACGTGTGCGTGCGCCGCCCCTGAGGGTCTGCCCAAGCCTGTGCCCCCCGGGCTGTGAGCCGTGCTGGCTGCGTGTCCTGGGGCCTTGGATGAGTCTCCACTGTCCGGCCTCATGTGTCCCATCTGTGCCGGGGGGACATTCCTCTCACCTCGGGGGCTCGAGGCCCCCGCGGAGGGCAGCGCTTCTGTGTAAGGCGGCCCTATCACCCCTGGCGCCAGGTCCCCTCCCTTCCTCGGGGGTCTTTGCAGATCCATCTGGGCCATGTTGCTTTATCCTCTGCCCTGGTCCGGTCCACGGGGCTGGCATTTAATTACCCACCTCTGTGGCACTCTCTCCCAGGCCTCAAGGACACCCCGACCCTGGTCTATAAACAGGCAGGTGTGCCAGGCAGCTGGCCGCCCCAGCTGCCCCCTCGTCCGGCCACCAGCACCCGGCTGGACTCCCACGCCCACCGTGAGCCCCATGTGCTCGAAAAACACAGCGTGAAGAACCCAGGAGGGGCCAGCAGACAGGGCTGCCGCCCGCTCCCAGGCATGGGCCTTTCTCCCTCTCAGCACAGGCCTCTTCCCAGGTCAAGGAAGGGCGATGAGGCCTCTGCTGGGAGAGCCAGGGACGCGCGGGTCTACAACCCTTTCCTCGCTCAGCCTCGGTAGGAGCAGCCCACAGGAGCTCAGGGCTGTGCTCTGCCTGCCTGGGGCCCCAGGGCAGCTCCAGCACAGCCCCACCGGGTCTGCTCTCCCCACCAGCCAGAGAGCAGGCATGTTGTCCCCCGTCGCCCAGGCTTAGCCCAGGGGGCAGCCCGCAGAATCATGCTGAGGCTGGACCTCGGCTGCACCGGCTCCAACCAAGATCCCCTGATCTGAAGCTGCTCCAAGTAGCCAAGGACACTGGGGCAGGTGGGGCACCAAGCGGGGTGCAGGGACCCCAGTCCCTCTGTCACACACCTGTGATCCCTGCCCGTCTAAGCTCGGGGCAGAGAGGAGGCCCACTGTTCAGCCCCCAAGGCACGGCAAGCCCTGCATATATTAACTGAGCGGATTAACTTAAATCTCTGCCCAGGGTGGTTTTTCTGCTGACATCCGCTCAGAGCAGGACTGGTGGAGCATGATGGCTGCAGAGGGCAGGAAAGGGCATGGCCTGGGGCCTGGGGCTGGGGCCCGAGTGCACACAGGGTCACCCTCCCCGCCCCACCACGTCCCACCAGCTGTCCCTCATGGTGCCCGCAACCCAATTCCCATTTACATTTCTCAGCAGATGGTGGGGAGAATCTATAACAATCTGATAGTGAAAATGAGATTCTCCGGTGTTCTCTGTACCCGGGGACTCCGCTCACTCAGGCCTCAGCAAATCCAATTGCTGCTCATTTACCCAGCTCGGCTCCAAATTAAAAGGCAGCCTCCCCTCCCCAACAAGCAGGTTCCAACATGGCCCCCAGTATGGCCGGGACAGCAGGCCCCATGGCCCAAACAGCCTGGGGTGCGGCCTCTCATGATTAAAACACCCTGCCACTGAGAAAGTGACTGAGGACTCTGACCAGAGAGCCCCACAGCCTGGTGGGGCTGGGCCAGAGCCACCAGCTGAGCACTTAGCTGGTCCAGCCCTTTGCTGGGCTTGGATGAGCTCAGAAGCCCAAGCTCCTCAGACCATCCGACCCTGGGCGCGGCCCTGCTGGAGACCTTCCTTCTTTCCGCAGCTCCGAACCTCCCCTGCCCAGGGGACCGAGCCCCAGTCTTGCGTCCCGGGCACTCCTGGTGTCCCAGCCTCACCAGTGCCTGGGCAGAGCTGCGCAGGGGCACGGAGCTGTCCAGGGTGTGCTTCCGGAGCACGTACTGCACGCTGCGGGCCCGGCCCCGTGGAGGCAGACGTGTCCAGGAAGACAGGTACTAACGGGGCGCGTGGGCAGGTGCGGAGGGGGCTCAGAGCGGTCAGGGAGTCCTCTCTGCTAAGCACGTACCTGAGTAAAGACCTCGGGGGAAGGAGCAGATGGGACGCAAACAGGATGCAGGAAAGGGGGAGGAGAGGAAGCCGGCCTTGGCGGAGCACGTGAGAGTGGGCAGGGTGGGCACTCACTGCTTTTTGCTGCCTCTTGAAGACAACGACTGTACAGTCCCCTCCATCCAGGGTGTGACTGCGCGAAAAGGGTCTGGACGAGCCCAGCCCGTGCCTGCAAAGCTCAGCGTCATCCTCATCCCCCCGGCAGCTCCGGGGGGGAGGGGCATTATTTCCCCCAAAGCCAGTGGTTTTCCGGGCTTCCTGCTAAACCACCAGCTCCCAAAGGCCACGGGTCTCAGCGTGGCTCGCTCGCACTGCGCTGGGGTTACCACCTCTGTGTCCACGAGACTGAGGGACCGCGATGTCCCCTTCCCACACGCCGTCTGATTTTACCTTGAATTACACGTTTAGGAACGCCCCCCTTCTCTGGTCTACAGGGGGGCTTGCACAAGACTGGCTTTCTTGCCTGAACGTTGGGCAGAACACACTTAAAAGAACAACAGGGCTCAGTGTTTCTACGGCGGAAGGGTCTGCCCTACCGACGCAGTTCCTTCCGTGGTCGCAGAACCACTGACCTGTTCAGTCCTCAGTCAATGCTGGCAAGTTGTACTTTTCTAGGAATCTGTCCATTTTTTTTCTAAGTTTCCCAACTTGCTGGCTTAAGATGGTTCACAGAATTCTCTTATTGTTTGGGAATTTCTGCTCGTTCGCTGCTGAGTCCATCTTACTAACGGTTAGTCTGCTTTCACGGTCTTTCCACAGAACCAGCACTTGCTTCGTGCAGACGCTATTATAACTTAATCAGTTCTGCGCTGTCTCTGTAATCTTCTTCCTTCTAATTTCTCGGGGTTTATTCTATCGTCCTTTTGCTTTTAATTGATGTCTTTTTAATATCTTAATTTATTAATTTCCAGCCTTTCTTCTTTTATTGTATAAGCATTTAAGGCTGTTAATTTCCTTTGAAGTACCCCACAGATTTTGATACGCAGCATTTTCATTGTTATTCGATCATGTCTTTTTTGCATAGCCATTAATGATTTCTTCTTCGACCTCTGAGTTATCTAGAACAGTTTTTAAATTTCCTGACACACAAGGAATTTTTTCTTTTTGTGCTATTGATACCTAATGATTGCATTTTCCTAATGGCATGTTCTAGTAACTGCAGCTTCTTACAAATTCCTGATTCTCTGAAATTTGGCGACACTTGCTTCACAACCTAATTCGCAATCAAAATCTGTAGCCGTCCCAGGTGTCCTGGAGAAGATGGTGTCCTTCACGCGCTCGGCGCAGGGTTCCGTTTTGCTGTCCAGCAAGTCAGGTGCTGACGTTTACTGAGTCCGCGTTGCCTTCATGAATTCCTTACCTGTGTGCCCTGCGCTGAAACCTCCCGCTATCGCGCCGGATCGCCCCTGCGGGTGGGAGGTTCATCTACTTATTTACTTAGAGCTCTTTCATTAGGTGTGTACAAATTTAGGATTTTCCATCTTCCTGATGAGCCGAACCAGTCATGAAGTGATTCTTGTTATCCTAGTGTATGTGCTTGATTGACTAATACTGGTTCTATATGTGTATATATATAATTTGTCTTGCTGTCCGTTTCGTGCACAGCTGGCCTTGCTGGCCGCGTCCCCCACAGACTCTCTGACTCGAACGTCTGTCTTTACACCTTCGCGCTACCCTTCTCCACGTCCTTCTGTTTCACCGAATGTCTTGTAAACGGCAAAGAGAGGCTTTTTCTTGCAGCCTGACGGCCCCTGACGTTTAAGGGGCTTGTTCAATCCGTCCGCGTTAATTCGCGTGCTAGACAGGATTCCGGAGGTTTGCCTCGGTTTTCTGCTGGTCCTAGTTTTCCTTCTGCATTATTTTAGTGTCTCGCTCTCTCTTTCCTTTTCCTTTTGCTCAGTAAGGGCTTCTGTTTGTTTCCTCGCGCTCTTGTCCCACTCTTCCTGGTCTGGAAGTCACAGAGGTCACTGCCGCCTTCAGTTTCACTGTGTTTTCCACTGGAGCCTCGTGTGTGCGTGTAGGTCGCGATAAGTTATCACACAGGCAGGTCTGTGTGCTCACCGTGGCGATCGGACACAGAGCGGGCCCAGCACTTCAGGGGTCCCTCCTGCTGCCCTGGGGTCACATCCTCCCAGCCCACCCCCCAAGCCCTGTTTCCATCTCCACGGTCATGTCCCTTAGAGGATGTCGCACCCGTGGAATCACACAGCATGGGACCTGCGAGACAGGCTTCACACTGAGCAGAAATGCCCTCAGAACCTTCCACACTGTTCGTCCGTTTTGTTGCTGAGTAGTAAGCATTTCATGATGTGGACACACCATAGTTTACCCCCAGAAGACATCTGGATTATTTCCGACTTGCGCTGTTACTAATAAAGATACTCTGAACATTTGTGCACAGGTGTTTGTGTAAACACAACCGTTTATTTCTCTAGGGTAAATGCACAGGAGTGCGACTGCTGGGAAATATGGCTGGTGCAGTTTGTTTTTTAAGAAACTACCGAAGCATCTTCCAGAGTAGCTGCACCACTTTGCATCCCTGCCAGCAGTATGTGAACGGCCTGCTTTCTCTGTGTCGTTGTAGCTCTTATTTCAGCCATTTGAGCAGGCACGCGGTCGCCTCTCATTATGGTTTTAATTTGCATTTCTCTAATGGCTTTTAAGATATTTATTTGCTATTCATATACCTTCTTTGGTGAAGGGTCTGCTCAAATCTTTTGCCAAATTTCTAATTGCAATGTTTTTCTTTTTTGTTGGATTTAGAGAGCTCTTTATATATTCAGGATACAAGTCCTCTGTCAGACACAGGATATATAAACATTTTCTCCCCATGAATAGCTTATCTTTTTATCTTCATTTGCAGAGTGTAAGTTTTTAATTTTGATGAAGGAACCCTTGAGTTTTTACCATATATAGTTATAAACAGATGCCAAAATTTATGAGTATTTCATTTCCCTGCAAATAATGAGCTCAGAGTAATTTAATCACTCTTTGCAACTAATAGACTATCATTGTCCAGTTGTTCTCGCCTTTCTACAAACTGAACCTCACAAATTACAGTCACAGTCATTGTTTAATATGGAATGATTATCTCACACAGTCATTTGCTGGATTTGTCTCCCATCTACCTGTTTCTTGAGCGTTACATTGCAGACCTGGCTTTGAGGATTATTCTCCACCCCGAAGTCCATCCTTCAGAAGCTCCTTTAGTGAAAGTCTCCTGGTGGCAACCCCCCAAGCTTTCACTTGTATAAAAACGTCTGTATTTTGTCTTAGCTCTTGAGATGGTTTTGCTGGGGGTCAACTGCAGGGTGACAGTTCCTCTCTCTTGCCCTTGGTATCACCTGACCATTTCCTGGCATCCACTGCTGCTGCTGGGACTGAGCTGGGAGCAGGGCTGTCACCCTCCCTCCCCCAGGGCCCACGGTCTCCCGGGACGCACGTAGCTGCTCTGTGTCAGCCCTGCCTCCCGGGCCGAGCGGGACCTCCTCACACGCTGCCTGGGACTCCACTCAGACCTGTGAGGATTTCTGACTCTATTACCCCTACCTCTTCACTGCTGTCCCTGTCTCCACTTTCTCACCTCCCCACAGCACTGTCATGTCTTCAGATGCACCTCCTGCCCTGCTGCCTCTCATGTCACCTGTGACCAAGTGTGTGCCCGGCCCTCCACGGAGTTCCATCACTGATCTTTTCCAGACACACTGGGTCACTTGTGATCATCTCGTATTATTACTAATTTCTGTGATTTCATCTTATTCTAAAAGTATTTCTTAGAAACTCTCTTAGGTGTTGCTATCTGGTTAGTTCCTTGGGGGCAGGCGTGAGTCAGCTGCAGCTGCCGTAACAAGCAGCACAGGCCGGGCGGCCCACACGTGGAGAAGTCTTCTCCCCCGTCCTGGAGGCCGAAGTCCGAGATGAAGGTGTCGGCAGGGCTGGCTCCTCCCGAGGCCTCTCCTGGGCAGTGGACCACCACTGTCTCCCTGCGTCCTCAACGTGCTCGCCCCTCGTGGGGGTCTGCGTCCTGATCCCACTGAGTTAGGGCACCGGTCACACTGAATGAGAGCTCACCCCAGAGACACTTTACCTTAATCACCTCTTTGAAGGCCCCATCTTCAAATAGTCACCTTCTGAAGTCCTGGGGCGAGACTTTCAACATACAAATTTGAGGGGAACGTAGTTCAGCGGCTATCGGGCCTTGGGCTGTGGTCTTGTTACTTCTGGGACTGCCAGCCCCCCACCCCTGCGTCCCACTCAGCGGCCGCCCACTGCAGGCCAAGTGACCGCTGGCCGGGCTCACGTGATGCTTCTTGCTCTGCGGGCCCCGCAAAGGCCTTCACGACTCTCCCGCAGAAAGGGCCTTCTGCCGGGACCGGGGGTCTCAGGGCCAGCCTCCCACCGTGGCGCTTTTGATCAGGGTGGTAAGGCGGGTGGTGTTGAGGGGACAGGCCTGGCTGCTCTGCTTATCCTCTGCGAGCCTGTAAAGCATCTAACGTGATGGTTTTTTCCACGTTTAGCTGTTTCCTAGAAGGCGAGCCTCTTGGGCTGCCTGCCCCGCTGTTCACCAAGAGCAGATCTGCCCGACTCCTTGTCTGCGGCTCCTCCAGGCCAGGGACCTGGTCTTGCTCATCCGGGCTCAGACGGACGAGGCCCTGGCACTTGGTAAGGCAGCTTGATCTTGGAATCCTGAAACCGGGCCCCAAGCCCACCCCCAGCTCTCTCCACGACCCTGGACATCACTCACTGCTGTTGCCCCAGTGCCACCAGCTCTCGGGTCTGCCATTGGTACAAGGGTATGGTGGGTGGCCTGGGGTCTCTTCTGACTCTGAGGGAAGGCATCAACCCCCCTCCAGCCTGTCCCTCTGGAACACAGAGGACTTGTGAGCAACAAGGCAGGCCAGAGAAAGGTGGTCACTGACGCCTTCCAGACGCCCCAAGTCAGCACCCTTGACTTCGCCCCCCTGGGCCCTTCTGTGCACAGGTCACTGCTGCCCTGCCCCCTCCCCCTAAGCCCTCCCGGGACCGTGTCACTCAGCCTCCACGGGCTCTCCTCACTGCTGCCCTGTCCTGACTCTCACACCGGAGTCCTCAGAGCCCAGTCCTATGTCCCCTGCCCTCCTCAGGCACACAGCCCCCAGAGCAATGTGGCCCCACACCGCCCCCTGACCCCCAGGCTGCCAGAGCCCCATTGGGCCCCCGGGCCTCGCCCAGGACAGCAACTGCCCTCACTACCCTCCCCTTCCCACATCCACCATCCTCCAGTCACCCGGCTCAGACTCTGGGCAGAGAGCACGGCCGTGCAGTGGCCAGGGAGGGAAGTCCAGCTGGACCCCACTCAAAGCTCAGACATCCTCCCCGCCGCCTTAACTCACATGCTCACTGGGAACCTTCCACCCTCAGAAGCTCTGATTCTGACCGGCTCCTGTTTAAACCAAGAGCACAGCCTCCTTCTTAATGGGTCTCCAGGCCTCTTACCCCACAGCCAGGAGAAGGAACTTCCAGAACCCCAGGTCTGCGAGCAGCACAGCTGACCTCTGCCCTCGCTGCCGCCCCCCGCCCCGAGCTCCCTGGTGCACCCTCGGCCCAGCGGCCTGACTGCAGGCACCCCATCCTAGTCACGCTCCTGCCCACCCTCAGCACTGGAGGCACAGGACTCTGGCCTCCAAGGGCAAAGGGTGCCGGGGCTGTGGAGGCAGACACTCCCCTGTACCCTCCGTTCTCAGCACAGGCCCAGCCCGGAGGAGACCCCCAGTAGGTATTATGGAGCCGTCCAGGGTCAGGGCTCAGAGTGGGACCAGGGTCAGAGGTCAGGGCTCAGGGTGGGACCCCAGTAGGTGCTGACCAGGGTTAGCCTGTAACATAGGAAAGCAGTGTTCACTGCCGGGAGAGAGGTGAGTGTCCACTGCAGTGGCATCTTTAGTGGACGAGCAGGGTCCATCCCTTCCACCTGGAGCAAAGGCCTAGGAAGACTTCTCAGAGGCGGCACCGAGACGGATCTGGGCTTTGCTGGGCAGAAAGACAGGCCACCATGGCGAACACATGGCGCCACATGGACCACAGGGGCGAGGAAGCTGGAAGGGAGCTGGCCGGGCAGCTAAGGAGTTCGGGCTTCTTTTGTGGACAAAGAGTTACTGACAGGCTGCCGGCTCCGCGGTGAACAGCGAAACCAGGAAGCGCCCCTCTCGCCGCGTCAGGCCCACACTGAGCTCGGCCCCCACAGTGCTGGGCTGCCCCGGGAGCCCTAGACCATCATGCTGCCCAGTTCTTTGGCCTCCCACTTCTGGAAAAGGCTTTTAACATGAGTTCGGAGAAGGAGGCAGAGGGGAGGCGGAGACCCAGGGCGAGGAGGACCTCGAGGGCCGCCCGAGCCGTGTGGCTGCAGGCCTAACGGGGCAGGGTCGGGGCTGGCTCCAAGGGACCGTACAGGGCCAGGAGGCCACAGGCGGGCGGATCTGAAAACCCAGGGAGGGCCCAGGGCTCCGCGCGCGGGGCTGAAGGCAGAGGCCCTGCCCACAAGAACAACATGGTTCTGTCTCATCTGCTCGTCAGCATCACCCTCGTTACCAGCACTGCCTCTTTGTTGTTATTTTATGCTTATATAAGAAAAATACTTTTTCGAAGAAAATCAACAGGTACAAAACGGCATCCTGCCCCGTCCAGTACCAAGGAGCAGACGCACACGTGTGTGGGCGTGTGTCCAACCGCAGATACAAAACCGAGAGCCATGACTCCAGCCCAGCCCCCGAGTCCACACACCCATGGAGAAGGAGGGGCTTCCAGGAGTCACTTCGGGGCACATGCTGGGGCCCAGCCAGCCACATTTCCAGGGTCCCAGCACCCAAGGCAGCGTTTGGGGGTGCTGCACCCCACGTGCATCTTCCCGCAGCAACACTAGCGGGCGTCTGCGGAGTGGGCCATGCTCTGTGCTCCACGGCGCTCGCCCCGCGGGTCAGAGAGCAGCCCAGGAGTACAGGTGCGCTCTGCATGGAGGTGCAGACCCTAGACCTCCTCCTCCACCTTCAGGATCATCCCTGAGAAGACTTCCAGGCCCGTGGGGGTGCCCTGGGGGGCTCCATCCGGCCCACAGGCTGTTCCGCCCCCAAGGGGGCCGTCAGGGATGGGGGGCGAGGCACCCAGGGCCGGGCGGGCCTCCACCAGCCTCTCCAGCGTCCGGTTTAGGGCCTCAACGCCGTCGGCCAGCCTCTGGCTCTGCTCGGCCAGCCTCTGCAGCAGTGCGTTCTGCTGGGCCATCAGCGTGCTCTGCTGCTGGGACCAGGAGCGCAGCACGGCACCCTGTCGCCGCTGGGAGTCCAGGAGCCTCCGCTCAAACTCTGAGGCCTCGGCCACCAAGGGCTTCCCCAAGGGCTGGGGTGCTGCAGAGGTGGGTGGCGAGGGCCGGGAAGCCCCAGGGAACGCAGCCGCCGGGGGCGCTGAGGCCGGGGAGGCGGGTGGAGAGGGTGAGGAAGTGGCAGCAGGGTAGGCTCCTCGGAGGTCCAGGGGGTCGGCTTCGGGCAGCCTCGGCCCATCCAGTGTCCGCAGGGGCAGCCACAGGCAGCTGGGGGCCTCGTCCTCCTCGTCTGCTAGCAGGGGGAGATAGGAAGCGTGAGCCCCACGGCCCAGGACTGGGAGGGCCGGGAGGGGCCACTCGCACAGGGTCCTGCACGTGCAGATATGGGGGTCTCGAGGGGCCCCTCTGCGCTGGCCAGCTGCACCCTCACCAGGACACCAAAGAGGGTGAAAGACTTCCTCCAGTAACGCTGAGACTGAAACTCAACCTGGCGGCTCCCAAGCCGGAATGCTACCACCGTGCTGCCGTCTGTCTGTCCACCAGCCCACCTACACGTGTCCACACGCACATCCAGCCCCTCAGCTAGCTGCCCATCCGTTTGTTCACCAAGCATCCATCCAACCTACCCATCCCCCTCCTTCCTTTCATCCTTCCTTACATCCATCTGTCCATCCATCTGTTCATTTCTCAGCCAACCATCCTCGATCCATCCATCCTCATCCACTGTCTATCCATCCTTGAACCACCCATCCATCATTCACCTCTGTCCATCCAGCCACTCACCCATCCACCCACTTGTGTATATACCCTCCCGGCCCTCAGTCCCCCCACCCCCCACCCAGCGGATGTCCTGGAGGGATGAGTGGGTGCACGTGGAAGCAGAGCCTCCCAAGGGGCGGCAGGAAGAGCCAGGATTTGTAGTCCGACAAACTGGGCCCCAACGCCAGGCTGTGACCTGGGAAAGCCCTTCTCTTCTCAGGGCCTCAATCCCCTAATCTGCAAATGGACAGTCTGGCTGAGGGTCTGCTAACCTTCCAACTGTCTGTGAGTGAAGGGTAAGCCAACCCAGGCCCCAGGGAGACCTCGCCGGGCCTGAGACATGGGCTGCGCTGGCGCCCCGTATCGCTAGGCACTTCCCGACGTGCTGCATGGAAGTGGCAGCAGCTCGAGGACTTCACTCTGTGGCGGTAACTTCGGCTGTACCTCCTGGGTCTGAGCCCCTACCCAGCTCATCTATGGCACAGGGTTTCCTGCTTTGCGACAGGAAAGGGGTGATGACAGCATCACCCCAGAGGACAGGGCCACAGGCCCCCGGGGAAGGGGGCCAGGGTTCTGAGCCCAATGTGTCCAAGGGCGCAGGTGGCTGCCGGTGCTGCCTCCTCCTCCTCCTCCTCCTCACGGTCACACCCTCCTCTGCGGTCCAGGAATCTGCGGTCCAGGCACCTGCTGATCCTTCAGACTTGGCGGCCCTGGTGCTCTTGGAAGGAGCCACCCAGCCAGTACGTTGCTCCCTCTCGAGGTGAGATGAAGCTTTCTGGAGGTGAGGGCCCTTGGCAGGCACCACCGCTCGGAGAGTTCCCATTAGAGAGGCTGGGCCCTGGGCTTCCGATGAGTCTACCTCGTTCGTCAGTTGCAACCTGTACCTTCACGCTGGGCGGCCCTAGAGGGACCACGCCTGACGCCCTCGCGTGCTGGCAGGTGGGGGCCGTGGCTAGGGCAGAGAGCCTGCAGTAGGCGTTGAGCAGACATCCTCCAGCCCTGCTTCTGCCCGATCCTGCAGGCAGGTCCCGCTTGCCCGCTGGTGTGGCGTTCACCAGCTGTCAGTGAGGCCAGCCCCTGCCTCAGAAGTCTGAAGGCCACCGACAGACAAAAGGGGAGGCCAACAGTGGGCCCAGCCTCCAACCTCAGACGGTCTCGCAGAGTCTCGCGGCTGCCGGTCCCGTGTGCGCGCTGCCCACCTGGCTCCCTGAGGGAGGGGAGGTGTGGGAAGGGAGCAGACGCGGTGCCAGGAGGGGGCCTGCCCTTTCCCACTGTTTGCCCCACCTACAGACCCTGCACGGTCCAGACCACCGCCCTGAGACCTCTCCTCCCCCCAGGGCAACTACAGTCCCCTTTGCCAGCACAGCTCTGATGTCCTGAAGCCCCCACGGAACGAGGACCTGGTCCACATCTCTCCCCAGTCTCCACGCCACTCCCAACGGCACGGCCCCCACACTCTGCACTCTGGCCTGCGGTGTCCCGAGCTCACCTGGGCTGCCCCTCCTTTGGCCTCTGTCCTCTCCACCAGGACAACTCCTGCTTGGCGCTCCCCCAGGAAGCCTGCCCTGCCTTAGCCGGGCCAGGGCCCTCGTGTCACTGGACTGGACTGTCCACCCACCCCACCCCTAGGACGCACGCTCCCAGAGGAACAGGCTCTGCGGGGTCCATCTCTGCATGTCAGGGCGCAGCACAGAGCAGAGGGCCAGTGAGCATAGGGAGCCAGCAGAGGGCGGTTGCTGACCCCTCGATGGACGCAGGCCTGAGCCCACCAGGGGTTCCGGTACTGAACGTGGGTCAAGAGGCCCGTCATCGATCCCCGAGGCTGCCCTTGGCCTCGTATCAAATAAAGGTCTGATCTTGTCCTCACTGAGCCAACTTGTCCCAAGTCAAGTTCTGCCTGCTCCAAACCAGTGGGGAGGAGGCTCCCCCAGCTCCGGCCCAGGGCCAGGCCACGGGCAGACATGGAGCCACACCTGGCCCAGTGGCAGGTGGAGGCACAGGAGGCCAGGCGGCCCTCTCTGCGGCCCTCTCCTCCAGGAAGGCAGCAGACAAGGATAGACCCACCCAAGCCTTCTGAGAAAAACGAGAGAAGCCATGGAACGTCCTGCAGGGGAAGCTCGGGGATGCAGCACGACCCTGGGAGCCCCGGCCACTCCCACAGCTGGCCACGCACCCCTGTCCTCTCGCTTGGCAGAGCCAGCAGGCAGAGACCCCAGGCCGCCCCCTCGGTGGGGGTGCAAACCAGACGGGAGGCGGTGCTGACCGTCCTGGGCCCGCAGCCCCTTCCTCTCCCCTCCCCATAGCAGTCCGCCTGGGCGCAGAGAAGACCCTGCAGACCTGCCCCTCCTGGGCCATGGGCCGTCCCCTCACACTGACTTCCTTGGTGCTGGCAGGCTACGGCCAAGAGCTCGCTGGCCGCCTCTGTGTGAGGACACAGCCTCAAGGCCGGCTTCAATACTATCTGCAAATCAAGACAACAGAAGCAGTTATAGAGTGGGGACCCTGGGGTCACCCGGGGGCGAGCCTGGGGAGCCCAGCCCGGGGCCGCGGGGGGCGGAAACAGACAGCATCTGACCCCCTGGTGGTCACTCGGAGGCCCAGGCAGGAAGCCCAGCCTTCAGAGAAGCAGAGGCGGCAAGGATGGGGCACCGGCCGGGCCGAGCTGTAGGGCAGGGAGCCTGGAAGTGCCCCCTCAGGGCAGCAGCAGCCCACTCAAGACAGGGTGCGGGCCTGGCTCTGCTACAACTCTGCACCCTGGGGGCGACTCCACAGGCTCACAGAGCGGCTGTGAAGACAGCGTGACGGGGTCTGCGAATACCCTCCTCTGCGCGCTGGCCACGGGTGTCCGGGCCCTGATCAGCCGGTTCTGACTACCGTGCGGGGCTGAGTGGGGGACCAGGGGATTCGCCTGGTAGGTGTGTCAACACAGCCCCCAAGATGTCACACTAGCAGCACACCTGAGCTGCTGACGAGGTCCAGGGGCTGCCCGCGGAAACCTGAAGATTTCCCTCAGCGATGCCAGCGGTTAAAAGGCAGCATCATGTAAACCAGATCCGTCCCCAGCCCACTACCGAGGGGCATGCAGGGCAGTGGGGAGTTAGGACTGTGGCACTCGACCCTGGGAGGAACCGGGTTTGAATCCAGGTGAGGACCCCCTATGCAGTTTCTCCTACCAATGGGAAAGAGACCCGTGCCCACAGACGAGCAGGTGAGAGCCCGCAGCCAGGGGCACCGCCCTCAGCACAGACCAGCTGCTGCCACTGCATCAGACGCAGTAACACGTGAAATAAACTCTTCCAGGAAGAGCAGACACGCCTCCAAATTCACACATTTTCAGAGCTCTGGAGGCAGAAATGGCTAGATTCAAATCACTCCTCTCCCTGCAGCTGTGCACCTGGGCGCCGCCCGAGGCCTGAGGCCGGCAAGGTCCCCTCAAAGGCAGGAACCGCCCCGGCTCGGCGTCCTGAGGCCCCGTGGGTGTGCTCCCCACCAGGAGAGGGTGTGGGCGGACCCTCCTGGAGCTGGGGCCTGCCGGGTGCCTTTGCCGCCCCGCCAGGGGCGCAGGCCTCCCGTGGTGCCTCTCCAGCCAGCCTAGATGAGGAAAAGGAACGCAGCTGCCCCGAGGCAGGACCAGCCCTGCGGGGGGTCGGGGGGGAGGGCGGCGCCCACCCAGGCCCCCGCCCCTGCCACCACCAACTACGTGACTAGGAGCTACCTTGTGCTCCAGACTCTGTCGGCAATAACCTGGCGGAGCCCCGACACAGAGAGAGGTGGCTGTGCTTGGCGGGCAGCAGTGTCTGGGCCAGCCGTGCACTGGGGTCACACTCCTAGCTGGCTTTTCGCTCTGACCTGCAACCACACACGCTCTGGGCTGCGCGGGGACCTGCCCTCAGACTGCCCAGCCCTGGTCTGCACCGAGTCGGCGCCCAGCGGCAGGGAGCCCGACTCTGATGGCAGTGTACATCCCAGAGGCAAGTGCCCCCGGCGGCCAGGGTGCACGCAGCCCAGAGAACAAATGTCCTGTGGCCCCCAGGCTGGATCGCAGATCTGCTCAGCCCCCAGATCACACACGGCTCCACCCTGGGACACCGTACAAGCAGACCCCTGGCTCGTGGCCAGCGACCCTCTCCTGGGCCCTGGGGGCTGCCAGGCAAGCGGGGGCACCCCACCACATGGCCTATGGTGCTGATGCCTCATTGGCCCCGGGCCACCCCCTTCACCTTGTCACAAAGATTCCAGGTTGACCGGGGGCAGCCCTGCAAAGCCCAGTCCAAGTGGGGGGAACCCAGGCACAGGCACCCCTGGGGGGCCCTACACGCGGCCAGCGGGCTTTCCTCAGCCCTACAAGCCGGGATACGCCTGTACGCCGGGATCCTGCCTCAGCTCCGGGCCAGTGCCGACCCAGAGGGAAGCGCTGGCGGGGCTGGGCCTCCAGCTGTGGTCTCCACCATCACCCCCAAAACCAGGCGTTGCAGCCACTTCCCTGCTTGGCCTCAGCCTCACCCCACGCTCTCACACATTTAACAAATCTCGGGACCCGTCAGCACGGTGTCGGCCAGTCCCCGCAGAGCTCACAGCACTAAGGGACCAGCCGGTTGGCTGCCCTGATGGAGGAGAGCCCGGGAGGGGAGCCACGGGGTCTGGCGGAGGGGGCACTGGCCCACCAGGGCGGACAGGAAGCCTTCCGAGCCAAGCACCACACCCAGGGGACAAGCACAGTTGCAAGCTCCCACCTCACTCCAGGGCTGGGGGCTCACGGGAAGGTCGGAGCACCCAGGGCCACACCCATGCTGCCCGCTGCCCGCCCTTCAGCACCCCAAAACCAGGTCTGGCTATGCCTGTAGGAGAGCGGGTGGCCTCCCCAGGACTAACAGGCAGGCCCCACCCCACCCCATCATTCAGGCCCACGACCAAGTCCAGCCCAGGGCACGGCCACGTCTGGGGTCTGCCTGCATCTCTGACTGGCCCAGGCTTGCTCTGCACAGACCCCCCACTAGAAGGTCTGCTGGGGCCTCTGTTGGTGGCATCTATGGCCTCTTCTTGTCCCCATGAGGCTGAGTCCTGCTGTCCACTCTGCAGCCCTCAAGAGGGAGGTAGTCCTGCTTCTGGCTTCATCCTCAGTCTTTCCAGCAGCTCCCCAGGAAAGGGTGGGGAAGGGTCCAGCAGGACTCAGCTCCGAGCTGCAGGCGGAGCCGCCACATGCAGACAGCAGGTGAAGGGCACTCCTGACGAGGTTCAGAGGTGTCTTGAGGAGGAGGACGAGGAGCAGGCGGAGCGGGCAGGAGGAGGCGCTGGAGGCGGCAGGAGTGAGCCAGCCCCGCCCCGGAGTCAGAGGCACTGTGCCACCCGCGTCTTCTTCACCAGGCACAGACCCTTCTGAAAAGGTGGGCCCTGGAGGTGGGCCCGTGGGCTCCGAGGGGATCAGCCTGCCCTAGGAAGCTAAGAGCCTCCAGATACCGCTCTGGCCTGGCCTGGTCTGGGGGCTGCAACCCGGGGAGAAGGGCCCCCACAATGAGGGGGTCAGAGGAAGGGTGCAGTCACCCCTACTCCCTCCCCTACACCCAAGATAGGGCACAGAGAGGGCAGGGAGGTGAGCTGAGCTGGGCTGGTGACGGCTTTCCACGAGCACTCCAGCGGTTCACCTGCACCTCAGCTCCTGTGAGCTTCTGGAGGCGGGTGGCCGCCCTGTCACATGGAGCAACCCCAGACGCCCCCAAGCCCGGGCCAGGGCCGGCCTGACTCAGCCTCAGCTCCTGCACTCCCTGGCTTCGAGCCTCCGTGCCCCCATCTAGATGCCAAGGGGCCTCCGCTCTCCCCGAATCTTGCTCTCGGTGGTCATGCGCTGGAAGCCCCTTGCAGGCGGTGAAGGGGCCACTTACTTGGCAGCGGCTCTGCGGCCTGGCCCTCGCCCGGGGGAGCCGGGACTGCGAAGGTCTCGGCCACCATGCGCTCGACGGGCGTAAGCACAGGGCCGGGGGCCCGGGGCCGCTCGGCCAGCTTCCGGCGTACCACACCGCGCAGGTCCCGCCACTTGTGCTTGACGTCGCCCAGGTCCCGGCGGCAGTAGCCCAGCGCGTTCACTGCCTGCAGGATGCGGCTCCACACGCGGTGCTTCCGGGCGGGCGGGCCCCGCAGCGCCCCGAACAGCAGCGGGTAGTGGCGCGTGACCCTCTGCACCAGCACCTCTGTCTCCTGGGGGCTGAAGTTGGGCTTCCGGGTCTTGGTGCGGGAGTGGGAGCTCGGCCGCAGGGGCGCACAGCCCAGCCCGGGCAGCAGGGCCGCCATGGCTGGCTCGGGGCTGGAGCTTCGCTGGCATGTGGCTTGGCTGCTTCTGGACCCTGGAAAGGCACCAGAGGCTGAGTGGGCAGGTGGAGGCCAACAGGCTGCTGGCAGCAGATGGGACGGGCCATGGAGAGCAGGGAACCCCCAGACTCCTGGTCCCAGGCCCCCACTGCCCCCTGGAGAGGGTACAGTGGCCCCAGCCCAACGTCCATCATCCTAGAAACACCCACATCAGGGGGCAGCGGGGTCCTGGGTCCTGGCTACTCTGGTCCCCAGGTGCCCACCCCTCCGCCGGGCCCCTACACGGTTGCAGCAGGTCAGCCCTCTCCACCTCCCCACCGGGAGACGGTCCCTTCCTGATCATCCAGGAGCAGGACTGAGGGGCCATCTGTAGACACCGGGGCATCCATCTGGAGTGTACAAAGCATTTTGCACACACCGCCCCAAGACAGCCAGCCAGAGGTTGGGGGGGGGGTCCTGCAAGAGGTGCTGTGAAGGGGTGACGGGGCGGCCCCACTGGAGCTGCCCAGGCTGAGGAGCGGGATCCCGTGGGAGCGAGGACAAGCCTGCCAGCGTCACGGCCCAACCCTGTCCAGTCGCCCTCCTAGGGCAGGGGGGTGGCCGGGCTGCCCGCCAGGGAACAGGACATGCCTGGACCTCAGAAGCTCCACGGCACCCAGGCTGAGAGGCGAGAGGCCTATTCACAGCCGCGGGGCCCCTGGTGAGGCAACAGCTCACCCGGGGAACAGGTAGAGAGCCTGGGTGGGTGAGCCCTGGGGTCCTGGCTGGGAGCTGACTGTTGGCAAGTGGCTCTGGGGACCAGGAGCCACTCTTCTAGGCCAGAGGGTGGCGAGTTCCTGCCCAGGCGCCCAGGCGCTCAGGGCCGTAGCAGGAGAAGCCATATGGCCGCAGGGTGCGGGCACCGGGCTGGTGGGGCGGAGGCTCTCACGTGGAAGGAACAGCAGGGACAACGGCTCGTCCTGCACAGCCCTGTCCCCACCACCCACGTTTCCTGAGAAGTGGCTGACGTGGTGAATCAGCAGCAGGATCGGCACTCCACGGTGGTGCCACGCCCAGCGCCCTCCGCTGGGGCACCCACTGCAGTCTGACGCCCCCCAGACAGCTGGTCCTCACCCAGGGGAGCCCCTGGCTGGGGAGGAAGGCCCAGGGCAGGGGGCACACGGGCCAGCGCTCCTCAGTGAGGAGAAGGGGTGGGCCAACCTCTGGCCTGGGTCTCCCTTGCCCGGCCTTCCTGAGGGGCTGGGGAGACACTCAGCCCCCAGAAGCCGCCCCAGCCCCACATCGGGGGGAGGGGCAGGTGGCCTGGCAGATGGCGTGGGTACCCACCGATGGCGTCTCCTTGCTCTGACACCATGGAGGCCAAATCCTTGATGATCTGGTTCACATCCAGCAGGTCGCTCTGTGGAAACAAGACAGCAGACATTAGACACCTGGGGTTGGCAGGTACAGAGGTCAAGGGCACGGCCAGCAAGAGCGCCGAGAGCCAAGGACCAGAAACGAGCCAGGATCACCCCACAAGTCAGAGGTAAGGCTGGGGTCTGAAATACTGTCTTCTGACTCCAAGACCAAACCCCACGCTGAGCATCCTAGAGTCATGAGCTCCCTCCCTGGGTACAGAGGACCCAGAGCCAGCCCCCAAGAAGGCTGCAGACCAGTGCAGCGCTGTGTCCCCAACACTGTCCTGCAGGCCTGAGTAGAGGAGGGGAGAGGCTGTCCGGAGCAGAGCCCTCAGTCTGCACCCCTACAGGCCCATCAGGCCTGGAGATACCTCACTCCCCTTTCCCTCCTAGGGGCTCCTTGACCTTTCCCTCTCTGAACACCCAGCACCCAGCATGGGCCAGCACACTTGGGTGGGTGACTGGTGATGGATGGATGGATGGATGGATGGCAGCCCCACTGCTATCTAAACACTGAGTAACTGTGAAGCTAGTGAACGTGCTAAGGAGCAGAAGCTGGATCCGGAGGCCCTGGGGACCCCCCACCCGCACACCACACTGGCGTCTTGCCTCCTCCATGCTGCCCACCCCCATCTTCACTCCACTTGCCCAGCAAAGTAGCAGTGATGCTCATGAGGGACATGGCCACCCCACTCACAGATCACACGCCTGGGTCCGGGCTGTGGGCACATCACACGTGGCCGCCTTCACACCTGGTAGCACCCGAGGGGCAGCCAGAGCACCCACCTGGCAGCGGGGGCTGTGGGGCTCCAGAAGATGTGTTACCTCTGCGACCTCTCAGAGAGGCAGGGCTGGGGCTGGCACCAGGGCCCGCTGCCTAAAGCCCCCTCCCTTCCTGACTGCCACCCTGCGGGGACGGCTCCGGGGGCCAGCCAGGTAGCCCTGGGCAAAGAACCTTGGAGCAGGTTCCCCCACCCACCACTGAGCAGATCCACACCGCCTCCCTCAGCGGCCTGCGCGTGGCCAGGGTCGAGCCAGGAGGGAGGCTCCCTCACGCCTGTGAGATGGCGGGTGGGTGCACCCTGCCCCAGCGCCCTCCACCCTGCAGCCCATCAGGGGCCTGGACGGATTTCCACAAGGGTCACTTCACCCCACTGCAAAATGCTACAGGGAGATTCATTTTCTTTTTAGGAGTGTTCTGGGAAATGAAGCAATTAGCGTGCTCTTAAACCGACACGTGCTATCAATTTCAATTCACTTACTGGGCTCACGCACGGCCCAGGCGGGCGGCTCTCTGCGGGAACAGGGCCCACAGCCAGGAAGGTGGTGATGGGGGTGGGGCCTCGAGTGGGCGCTGGGCGGCCTCAGCCTGAGGCCCATTTCTGGGATTCCTGTCCCCACAGCCTTCCCTGGGTGAGGCCACTGGTAGGGAGGCCAAGCTGAGGCCCCACCCGAAGGTCGAGACATCGAGATATCAAGGTCCCAGACGCCAGGCCTTGGGCAGCCAGGCCCCACCTCCTCCAACTTCCAGACTGAGGCCGGTCAAGCTGAGCGCCGGCCAGCCACACCCCCACCCTGACTCCGGCCACTGCACAGGTCCGGGCCTACCATGGGCAGAGGCCTCTCACACAGGGCTTGCCGCGAGTGGGCACACTGCTGGTGCCCCTTCCCACACCGGGCAGGCAGGGATTTCGAGTCACCAGAGGTTAAGGCTGGTCAGTGTTGGCACCAACATTCACGCTGCCTGGCCCCCCTGACCCTGGGCTCCCCCGGAAGCCACAATGCCGTGCACCCCAGGGAGGTGGTGTCTGCAGCCGGCGCTGACACTGACGGGCTTAACGCGTGCGCCCTGTACCCCTTCCCGCGGGCACACAGACACAGCCTCGGCGAAGGGGGAAGGGAGGGAGTTGCTGAGCAGGGGTCGTGAGCCCAGTGCCCCTGGGGGCCCGAGACCCCAGGCTGCCTGCTGGGGTAGGGTGGGTGCAGGAGCCGCTGGACATCACTGTGGCCTGGCCGTGGTGGGGACACATGGCTACTGTAGTAGGTGTTCCTGGTCTGGAGCAGCACTGACCCCAATAACCCAGGACAGCTTGGGATGGAACACGAGGCCCCCAGTCCAGCTCACACCCCGGGCTTTTAGGGGAGGCCCCTGGGGAGACGCAGCGGCCAAGGCAATTCTCCAACTGTTGCAAACACACTGGTGTGTGGCTGCCGACCAGCTTTACAAACTGCTTCCACCGCCAGCGCCTGGCTCCTCCCCAGTGATGCTTCTGTAGGAAGCAGCCCTCCGAACACAGTCAGGGCTGTGGCCGAGGACGGCCGCCAGGAGCCATCGCTGGCCTGACATCTTGGGCTGGGGGTGTCCACCCAAGGCCTGGCTGCCCTCCCAGCACACCAGCAGCGCCTTCCAGGATGAACACAGAGTGTCGGGAGTGGGACAGACAGAGCCAGGTGGGCCACAGCGGATGCCGTCCACTTCTGGCTGGCCCAGCAAAGTGGTGACCAGGACCGGCAACGACTCAGTCCAGCTGCCTGAGCTGAGATACTTGGACGCCCCTTGTGCCCTGGTTCCCAGAGCACTGGGTACACAGTGAAGCAGCACAGAGGAGGCAGGCCCTTATGTGGGTGACCTACCCCGGACGGCGCTCCAAGGGCACCCCCGTCCTAGCTTCCGAAAGCTCCCCTCAGGGCTGCCCCCAGGTCTCCGCTCACTGACCTCTCGGGAGTTCACGTAACCTTTGACACGGACCCCATTCTTCACTTCCAGCCTCCCTCTTTTTAAGATGCCTGAGACTCTGACCACTGACCTTCACCGACCTCTCTGCAAATGGTTCAGCTGACTTCCAGGAGCAAGGCCAGCCCCACGCCCCCAGCTGACCATCCTGAGGCCCAGCTTCGCCCTGGGACCCGTGACCACGAGTTGCTCAGTGGTGAACAAATCTCCCTGGTCTGGAACACTCAGGCTGGGCTCCTGGAACCCGGCCCCAACTCCACACACTGTGTTCCAGGAAACATTTTCTGCAGGGGCCCTTTCCCCGTGTCATGTAAACAAGACTCACCAGGACCAGGCCAAACCCAGGGCCGAGCTCCCATCCTGTGCCTCACACACGATGAGCCGAACCGCTCATCCCCCTGACCAGACAGGACAAAAGGCGAGGTGACCAAATCTGAGCTCAGCCCCCACCCTCACCTGGGCCCCCTGCAGACAGCCCAAGCCAGGGCCCTTTCAGCCCATTTCTTCCAGTTTTGTTTGCCCTGCAGAAGAGAACCCATGTCCCCGATTCTCAAGCTGCTAGGACAGCTTACGTCACAGTGGTCTCCTTACTCAAAAGCCCCCCACCTCCTGAAACAAGCCCTTGGAATAAAGACTCTCTCTGCCCCAAAAGCAAGGAAGCTGTGTTGGGGGAACAAGGGCTGTGAGGGTGTCCCAGGGCCCCACATGCTCCAGCTGGTCTCCGCCAGGTCTGGTGGCTGGCGGAGTGAGGGCTGGAGGAGGACGATGCTGCTGGGCGCCAGGCTGACACACGGACTTATGTGGGGCCTAACCCTGACCTCTGGCCACCACGAGGGTGTCAGCAGGGGGCGCCCTCCACCCAGAGCAGACAAGAAGTAGGTGGCAAGCCTGGGGTGGCAAGCCTGGGGCGGCAAACCCCTCCTGTACCCTCAGACAGCAGCTGCCTATGTGATCTCAGGGAACGACCAGACTGGCTCAGAGGGGCTGCTCAGACCATGGGGACCCCAGGATCTCAGCTCCCAGCCAGATCATCAGCCTGTGGGCTCACAGCCTCTGGCCTGGGGCAGGGAGCCCCACCCAGACTTTCCTAGTAGAGAGAGCAGGCGTGGCCTTAGATGTGGGGTGGGGGAATTTGTGGTACCCACCCCCAGCCCCTGGCCACCTGCCCGTGAACGAGTTTCTAGGCTTGTGCCTCCTCCTCCAAGATCCCTCACGGATGCTGGGACTGGGCTGTGGGGAGACTTGAAGGGCCGGGGGCGGGAGGGGCCGGGGGAGGGGGCGCAGAGGGCAGCCTCAGTAGCAGGGACAGTGGGCAGAGGAGGAGTGTCTGGGCACAGGCAACAGCATGGCCAGGTGTTCTTCTGGTCACCACGCTGGGCATCTAGGCCGGCCTCGGCTCCCGATGGAGGATGCCAAGGGCAGGTGGGGCTCAGGTCCCAGCCCTTCTGGGGGGCTGCACCAGAGACCTGGATCCCACCAGGAGCCAGGGTGGGGACCAAGCTCCGGGCAGAAGTCCAGGCCTTAGTCCTAGGGTGCAGGCTGCAGGCCAGGCTGGTCACTGGGAGGGTGGAGGGGCTGAGAGCCCAGGAGCCCCCCAGAGCTGCCCTGGGATGGAGCCCCCAGGGGCATTGAGCAGCCCCAGCTGTGGTGCATGAGGGCGGCAGGCATTGGGAGCCATGTGCCCAGGCGTGGGCACCAGAGAGCAGAGAGACTATAAAAACACCTTCAGTTACTAAATGTTTAAATCATGCAATTATTTTCCTGATTGCTTCTAAAACTAGAACTCATTAAAAGCGCTCGCAGAACCTTCTTTCTCTCCTCCACTGGCACTGCAGAATAGCAGCCCTGCGCAGGACGCCATAAAGCCTCGGTGTATGCGTGCGCGTGTGCGTCTGCGTTCCCTCCACTTCTAAGAACGAAGGGAAAGAAAGCACCACTGCGCTTTTTCTCTATCGTGCAGTCTCTTCTCAAGCTCAGGACCTCGGCAGCCGTCCTCCCACAGAGATGACTCCTCCAGTTCGCGGAACAGCCAAACTTCATCTACTGATGTGTTCACATATTTAGAACTAAGTATTAACCATAACCACCTCTCCTCTGCATTCCAGCTGCACGATGCCAGCTCTGGAGAGGGTGGCTGGGCCCCGACAGGCTCTGCTCAGCCTGGAGGCCCTTCCTGGCCCCTCCTCACCCCAGCCTCTTCCTTCCCGACCTGCCAGGTAGCCATGGTAACAGAGCAGCTGAGCGCGCACCTGGGCCAGGTGACACACCAGCTCAGGAAGGGAGCGGGGCGCCAGGCCTCACAGGTGAGATCAGGTGAGTTGGGCTGGCGCAGACACGGCCACCCAGGCCGGTGGGCAGATGCGGCTGGGCAGTGCCAGGCAAGCCCCCTACGTGCTGGCAGTGGCTGAGGGCACGTGCCCATCTCGTTCCACCTCCCCCCAGCCCCTGGGGTGGGCACTGCCCTGCCCTCCAGGAAGGAAGAGCCCACCTCACCCAGAGCTCAGCGGCTGCCCGCGGGTGGATGGAGCTGGGCCTCACGGGCTGGCTCCTGGGCTCCGCCACCGACAGCCTCGTGGGGCGACCTCAGTGACCTGCCGTACCCTCACCTCAGGAAGAGGCAGGTGTCAGAGCATCGCCGTCAGAACAGCCCTGCTCTCGAGTCAGGCAGCCTGGGCTCGAGGCCCAGCTCCGCCACAGCCAAGTGACGCGACTCCTCTGAGACGCCACTGCATCTCTGATAAAACTGGAACATGGGGGCGCTCCCTCTCACAGGGCTGCTGTGGGGGCGGATGAGAAGACACACACAAATAAAGGCGGCAGAGCCCTTTTCTCAAAACACAAGTCTGCGGAGTCCCAACACTTGCAGCTTTTCGCCCATTCACCTGCCATCCCCCAGTGCCCCCCCACCCATCACCACACCCCCACCCATCCATCCATCCGTCCATCCCCCCACCATCTGTTTGTCCTAGAGACAGTCACTGAGTGCCCTTTGGGGTGCTAGGAACACTGCAGTGACTAAAACAAAAATCCCTGCCCCCGGAAGGGGTACATTCTCCTGGAGGAAGAGAAGCAACAAGATAATTAATTAAACAGCATGCTAGACAACACAGTGGGGAAACTGAAATTTTAGGCCGCAGAGGTCCCGGGAGGCCGTGGACCCAGAGCTGGCAGGAGGGAAAGCAGGGCAGCGGGAGCGCAGGGAGCACTTGGTGCCCAGCAGAGCTGAGGGACAGCCTTGCAGCGACAAAAGAGGGGTCAGCTGTGAGCATCTGAAGCCAGACACAGCTGTGGGGACACTGGGCAAGCCAGCGGCCAGGGGGAGAACATGGGCTCTGAGGGCGGCCTTGTCCCTGGGGGAAGGAAGCAACGGAGGCCTTGCCTCCCGCCCCTGGGGAGGACGGGTCTCCCAGAAAAGGGGCCTCGCTGGAGTGTCGTGTGGACCGGCAGGCACCCTTCCTGCCCCGCCAGAGAGGCCACCCCCCGTCACCCAGCCCTAGGTCATCCTGCAGCCCCAGGGGGTCACCGCAGTGGCACCCGGGACGCTCCACTTCCCAGCCTGCCAGGCACCCTGCAGCCCACTAGCTGAGGGCCCCGCATTTTTGACCACCCCATAGGACTACGAGACAGACTCACAGAGGGGCCCTGAGACCATGAGGGATGCGAGGGGGTGCCAGCTGGGGGAGCTGGCTCTGCCCAGGCCGGCCACGGCCTTGCTGTGTGCCCGAAGGGACCCCAGCTTCTTCTTGGGGCCCCACGTGCTCAGCTGCAGAAGGAATAAGGTGGAGGGTACACGGCCAGTGGATACGGGCAGCGGGCACCCTGCCCTGCAGGCCAGACTCTCAGGGGATGGCCAAGGCCGAGGAGGAGGTGGGGCCGGTTGGCGACACCTGTACCGGCCCTGGCACAGCTGGGATGGACTGAGAGACCGCCGAGGGGCAGCAGACAGGCCTAGGGACAGAGCTGCCAGTGCCCGGTCACCCGATGGTTCATGGTGGGGAGGGCAGCACCTCCTGGACACGACTTAACTGGGGGCGCGGACCCCCCCCCACCCGATGCCGCATCCAGACTGCTCTTCCCAGCCGCAGCACCGCTGCTCAAACCGACTAAAGCTCCCGTTCTCGGCAGCGGGAAGGACACGGGCTTTCCCTCTTCTCTCTGCTCCAGAAGGGCTCCTGGGAGTGCGGGGGCCCTGTGGGCCTGGCCCACCTGGGACCTGTGTCAGGGAACTGCCCTCGGCTGGGAGGCCAGAGACCAGCCACCTCAAATCGGGGAGAAGGAGCCCAGAAAGGAGCGCCAGGCTCGGCGGAGGGGGCCGGTGCCACGAGCACCCCGTCGGGAGGACCTGCCCACGGGCCCGGGTCCTGCACGCGCGGAGCTCACCTCTGCCCGGCACAGTCCTCCTGACACGCCTCGCCGGGTGGAGCCAGGGCTGCCTACAGTGCTAGGATCAGGGCTCAGACCCCACGAGGCCAGCCATGTGCCCTGCCCGGCGGGAAGTGGGTGCCACGCCGTGGCTCCACGTGAGCGCGTGCCAGGGCCGCATGCGTCCCGGGGCCACGTGCCCCCCCTCATGACTGGCCACTCTGCAGTCTCCCTGCTCCTCTGGCTGGAGGGGGTGTGTAGAGGGGTCTCCTGCACCCTGGGAGCCTGCAGGCCAAGTACTGCCATCCTCAGGCAGGGAGCCAGCTCCTGAAACACCAGGGACACAGCCCTCCGTCACCTGGGCCGCCTCTGCAGCTCCAGGCAGACAGCAGGGGAGGCCAGCAGCCAGCAACGTCCGGACCCAGGAGGGCTTCCAGGAGGCAGCAGCCATGGCAGCAGCAGGTGAGGCTCATTCTGGGCATCTGAGCAAGGGGGTGGTGTCGTGGGGCAATGGGGATGGGGACAGGGGCCATCTCAGGGGTCCAGGCCAGGGGAGGGACATGGGATGTCATGCCCACAAGTGGGAAGCCCCGCAAGGGTCTGAAAGGACACTCTGTGCTCAGAGAGGACAGGCTGCCCAGGGAGGTTGGGTGGAGGTGTTCACGGAGCCCCTGGGGCAGGACACCCTCACCTGGAACCTAACTGGGCAGGTTAGGTGGGCCCACTGAGCCCGGGAAGCGCCCAGAATCACAGGCTGGGGCACCCCTTGGTCTCCTGCCCACTCACCGCCTGATCCCTTGCCAGCAAGCCAAGTTGCCCGTTGGCCCCTGAGAGCACCTCATGGGCCATCTGAAATGGCAGGGCCTCGAGAGGGTGGCCACCCCTCAACCAGCCCATTTCCCAGATGAAACAACTGAGGTGGGTGGTAGGTTCAAGGTCACCCAGCCAGTCAGGAGACAGCTGGGCCTGAAGCCAGGACAAGGCACCCTAGTCTGGTACTTTGTTTCGTCCAGTAAGATGAGCCAGGAGGGGGAGAGGGGAAGGGACGGGGACACCGAGTGGACCCATCAGCCCTGCACCCTCAGCACTGGGCCGTGCGGGGCCCAGCGTGCACCCCACAAGCGCCCATCCCCGGCCAAGAGGCAGGACAGAGAGAGAAGTACGGGGGAATCAGACACGACGCAGCTGTCGCTGTGACTTCAATGCCACTTTTGGGGCCTCGGTTTCCCCCTCTGTCCACTCCCCCCCACAGTAGGCAAGTCCTTGAGGGCAGACCAGGGCCTCAAAGGGGCTCCCCGGGACCCCATGTCTCACCCGGTGACACTCTGAATGCATATATCCATGCAAGTCCAAAATGCCCCTGGGCATGTGGGGGGCAGTGGGGAGAATGAGACGGGGGGGGGCGGTGGGGAACAGTGACGTGTTTCCACATGGAGACACTGCCACTGGCCCAGGTGAGAAACACATGTCTCCCTGGGGCTGTTCCCAGCCCCCTCCCCAGAACACCTGCCCACTCACCGCAGCCCGGCCCCCGCAGGCCCTGCAGCTCTGGACCCACAACCCCCGAAACCTGAGCAGCCAGGCTCAGGCTGTCCCCGGAGGGACCTGGGGATGCCCACCAGCCCTCAGACTGGGTTTCTGCTGCTGTCACTTGCACGAGCTCCTGGCTGGGCGCCGTGGCCCCTCCGATACCAGTCCTGTTTGAGATGCGTTGTTACCAGGACAGCTGCAAACCTGGGGGAGGGCTTTTTAAATGACTAATGGCAGTTTGCATTTGTTTTTCCCATTTCCAAAGATTGTAAGAGGGAGGGAGGGAGGTGCAGTGCTCACCGAAGGCTGCCTCCCAAGACCATGATGCTGACTCTGGCTCCCACGCCACTGCCCTCTGGCCGGTACCTGCCCGCCCACATCACCCCACACTGCAGATGAAACAGGTGAACGGTGAGGCTGGCCTCGGGTCCTGCCCACGGCCCCCCACAAACCCCCAGCCCGCTGAGGGCCACAGACAAGGCTGAATTAAGGCTGGCCCCGTGTTAACCGAGGTCCTAGGTCGGCGCAGAGCCCTGCCCCTCTCTCGCCAGCCCAGGCCCCTCCACCTCAGCTGAGCTAACCCCGGTAGAGCCGCCCTCCCCCGCCGCCCCACCTGTATTCACCGCTCACACGAGGACCAGGACGAGCTGGCAGTGCCTGGGTCTCAGTTCTTCCGAACCCCATCCTGAAGGCCTCTGTACCCGCAGAGCTGTGTCTGGCACCTCCCTCAGCCCGTCGGCTGCAGCAGGCTGTCCCAGGCACCCGCCAGACCCCCAGCACACCCAAAGCCCTCCTGCCGCTCTGCCCTCAGAGCTGAGCCCCCGGCCTTTCCTGGGGGCTCCCTTTGCCCCCCCATGCCTCACACCCAGTCAGTCACGAGCAGCCGCTCACCCACCACGCACACGTCCAGACCCTGGCGAGCCCGAGGGGTTCTCGGGGGCCCTTCCTGAGAGGGTTTCGGTTCTTGAGCTGAAGGTAGATGCGGGTCCCTCTGCCTCCGGGGCCTCACAGCCCCCGGGGCACTGGGGCAACATCTCCTGATCTGTTCTTGACTTTCCAGGGAAAGCAGGTCTCCCGTGCCCTCTCTGTGTGTCTGGTCCTGATCTGGACCATCTCAGCAACAGGGAGAGGCCTCCTGCCAGGGCCGGCCAGACGGCCGCCTTCCTCTCTGGGGAGCGAGGTCGGGTGTGAGGAGAGCGGGGGCTCTGCTGAGGCAGGGCCCTCTGACAGGGGCTGGGGAAACAGGCCCTCCCCACCCCCAGGCCCCAGAGGTAGAGCAGTGGAACGCCACCTCCTCACAGGGCTTCAAGAGTCCAGGACCTGCTGGTCAGAGCCACGGCGAGAGGTCCTGAGCCGGGGACTCGGTTCACCATCTTGCCAGTTCCCTGATCCTCTAAAAGCAGCTGCTTTTACGGGACTTTGTTCCAGAAACCCAGCCCCTGGGAGCTTCAGGGCGATGAGACAGAGGCACAGAGAGAGGAGGGACACCCGCCTCCCCTGAGGCTCAGGCCCCACCGCCCACAGCCACACCCGGGGGCAGGGCCCCCACACCCACAGAGCTAGCACGTCTCCACCGGGCGGCCCGCCTGCTACAACCTGCGGGCACTTCCAGCGTCAGGAGCGAGAGGCCCACTCGCTCACTCACACTCACCGGCTCGCACGTTCACCTGCACCCCTGCTCCCACACCTACACAGCCACCCACGTGCTCACACACACATTCATGCACCGACTCCCATGTGCCCAGCTCAAGGGACTGCAGGCCGCTGGCAGTAGTCACAGACTGTCCGCGGCCAGAGGAACATTCGGCGGGACGTGTTACACATGTGCGAGCTTGAGAAGAACAAAGAACAAGCAGCCCTCACCCAGGCCCCCTCCCCACCCCACGCCTCCAACAACACTGCCACCTGCTGGCAGCACTGCTAAATTACAGGTTCAGTCTCCTGGCAGTTCATTCCACCACTCAAAACACATCTAATGGGAACTGCTCAAGGTGCTGAACGGCCTCATCAGCGAAACAGCCTCCCGGAAATCCAGGTGTGCCGTGAAGGAAGTGGCCAGGGGATTCCAGGCCAGAGGGCTGAGCCCTGTTAGGAAAATGCCAGGTGGTGGGGATGAGACACAGAGTGAGACTGTCGGGGTCCCTGGACTCTGCTCTCCCCACCTGGTGGCCAGATGGCCAAGGGGAGGCCGACAGCTCAGGCAAGGCCCTAGGAGCCCAGCTCCAGCCCCTCCAGCCTCAGACGGGGGACGGGTCACAGCCTACTGGTCAGCCTGCAGGGCTGACCCAGCCTCCACTCAGAGAGAGCCAACAGCCAGCACAGCCAGGAGTCCGAGCATACCGGGTGCACTCGCACACATGCACACACACTGGCACACACCCACACGCCACCCTCACCTCGATCTGCAGGATTGCCTCCTCGCGCAGCCGAATGGCCTCCAGGTCCTCCTCGGTGATCTCTGGAAGCAGCACCTGCTCCTGGCCCTGCCACACGCTGTCACCCCCATTAAAGATCTTCTCATCCTCGGCGAGCTCGGCAAGAGGGGTCTGGGAGCTCTGCTGAAGACACGGACCTGTGGTTGCCTGAACACAGCTCACTGCCACCAGGAGGGGCTGCATCTTCCTTCTGGGCTCCCAGCAGGCAGCTTCAGCCTTGGCTCAGGCACCCAGGAGCCCGGGCTCTACAGCCCTGAAGGGGTGGGGGGCCTGGGACCTCCACCCTGTCACTGGGGGACATCCCCACAAGGCCATGGGGAGCTGGGGCTGCTATGAATGGTGCACAGGGACCAGGGATGGGCAGATGCCAGGCCCCTGCCCTTCAGCCCACGTGCCCACCTCTAGCCATCCCAGGCCTGGCTGCAGGGACCCCACATCCACTTCCCAAGCTAGGGCCACATGGAAGACCCTGCAGAGCACAGCTGCCATGTTCCCAGCTCTTGGGGGTCACCAGCCTCTTTGTGAAGCCCCAGAAAATGCCCCTACATGCACAAACACAAACCCCAGCTTCTCATCTGGGGGCTGTGAACTCCCCGAAAGCCCATCCTAGAGCGGGTTACAGACTGGAGAGCAGCTGCCAGGCAAGGGCTGTGGAAACCGAGGCATGGATGTCACAAGGCAGGACACAATCCTCCACCACCACCCCGCCCCCAGCTGGGGCGGGACCACGGGGAAGGGAAGCCTGAGGGGGGTTTTCAAGTTGTTTCATTCTTTACTCATTTTTTCAATTTACCAAAATTTAAAGTTCAGTAGTGGCATCTCCCCTGAATAAGCCCTATTCGCTCCCTCATGGGACAGTCTGGGTACAAGAGAGCTGACACCCTTCTGAGGGGCCAGGTCCGAGTTGGGTGCGGGGTGCCTGTGGGGGGCTGCATTGATCCCGGCCCCCTCCAGAGGTGAGTAGGACATGGGGACAGGCCCCCACAGAGCCGCGACTTCACACGTACAACACATTCAAGTTAACCGCAAATGTGCAACAACAAAGCCACTGATCTGCACGCCCTCCCCCTCCTCCCGCCAGGCAGCAGGTAACGGCCCCCACACTGCCCCCTCCCAGTCGGGGCGTTTCCTCATGCTGAGTCTGTGTGCACGATCACCGTGTGTGTTACCGCGTGTACATGTATGAGATGACAAGGGCAACGGGAGGGCAGCCCGGCGGCTAGGGCTCCCCACCTCCTGCGTGTCCCTGATGCTCCCGAAAACCTCGTAGGGAGCAGCCAGGAGCCCATATCACAGACGTGAAGCCGGGACTCCGGGCTCCCACCCAGCCCAGGGGCAGTGCTGTCCTAGAGGCAGAGGTCAGTGCCGGGCACACAGCTGGCAGGCACCCTCAAGTCTAGAACTCCCTTGAGCCCCTCCTACAGTGTCGGGCAACGGGACGGGGCTGAACGCAGGACTGGCATCATCCACAGGACCACCCTCTGCTGGCTCCACATCCCCAGACTCGGCATCAGTCCCCCTGGAGGCGGCTGCAGAGGCCACGACCTGCCTCTCTTCTGCTTTCCTCTTTGCCCCTGGCCCCTGATGTTTGCCTGCGAGGGAGACTAGCTTCCAACCCTCCTGTGCAGCTCAGGTCACAGGGCCACACTGATGCCAGCAGAAGTGACACATGGGACTCGGGGTGGAAGGGGGGCCTCCAGGTCCCCCCGGCTGGGGCTGACTCGGGTGGCAGCTCCAGGACCATGCTTGTTCTTCCAACAGACCCACAACCCAGCTCTGGCCCTGCCGTGCCCCCAGGAGGTGCCCCTTGGGTCAGCAGGAGGAGGACACACATCCACGTTCTGTCCTGCATGTCAGGCCCACAAGGGCCCTCCCGGGCCAGGTCTGGAGATGGAGCAGACGGAGGGGGAGAGCCCCGGGCACAGACGTACTCACCTGCGCATCAAAAGCAACAAATAGCACCAGTTTGACAGATGCCAGCACAGGAGGGCATGTGACACCGTGAAAGCACATGCTGACTGCATCCAGGGTGGGGGACAGCGGGCACCCTGAGTGGCCCTGCCCACGGGAGGCCCTGGTGGTAACAGGACCACCACCACCACTGGGGCTGCAGAGGGACACAGTGGGATGCCTGGTGCCTCCTTTTCCTCCAACTCCGCTCACAGCCCCACAGGATGGGCACGCTGCCCCATCACAGGGTGACACGTCCGCAATCACCCCATCCTCCTCCCAAAGCCACATCCTCCCCACAGACCTCTTCCCCGGGAGTCAGCAGAGGCCTTTAAATAAGTAAATATGTGGATAGATGAAAATAAAATAAAAGATCTGAAAAACCTGTTGACAAGCGCTGCTCGTCCAAGGCGGCAATTATCACCTCCCCTTTCCGTGTGGGCGGGAGGAAGTGAGCAGTGCCAGGCGGGCAGGAGCGGGTGGAGGCTGGCCCCACGCCAGGCCCCGCGCCCCCCGCCTCCCCTTCTGCGGCTCCCAGCTCCCCCGCCCCACGCTGCAGCCAGAGCTGAATCAGGCTCTGGCCCAGCACTGGCACCACTGGGAGGCCCGGGCCAGCAGACACCCGCTCAGGGCTCAGTGCTCCCCAGGGAACGGGAACAGTGACCCCCACCCAAGGCCCCTGCTCAGCACACAACAGCTGCGCTGCCTGCCCCATCCCGACCCATCTCCTGTCCACGCGGTGCCGGGCACAACCCTCACTCCTGGCAGCGGTGACGGCGTCTGGCCCCCCTCACTGACCGCACACCCTCGGCAAGGGCAGCGAGCAAACAGGAAAAGCTCAGCTCCATGGCTTCCTAGCTGTGTGGTCCTGGCAAGTCTCTTAACTGCTCCAAGCCTCCACCTTCACCTCCATAAGGCGGGGCTGACACCACCATGTCCCAGAGTCACGGAAAGGGGTGAATGAGACAAAGGTAAAGTCCCAACCAGGAAGCACACGTGAGAACCAGACGCAGCCTGCAAGCCCAGGAGCGACGCCGGGTGCCCCAGCCGCCCGTGCAGGCGGAGTCACGGGGCGCAGGCAGCGCACCCCTCCCAGCAGTGGCTGCTCCAGAACAGGGCACCCGGACCCCCACCTGCCCAATTCCATTGGCCTGAGGGCACCGCCTGAGCAGGGGCTTCTGCAAGTTTCCCTGGTCAATCCAGTAACCTGGGTGGGAAGAGCCCCGGCCGTGCACCTCAGGGCCTAGATGCAGGAGCGCCCCCCGCAGCAGTGCTGTGGCAGCACAACACGGCCAGCAGGACATGGATGGGGCTCCAGGGCACAGCCTGCGGTGAGCACCACGGGCCAGCTGACCCAGGGAGTCAACAAGCCGGTGAGGAAGTGCAGGGGGTGTCACGTTCAGCCTCTGGGAGCCTGGCTTTCAGTGGGAGCCCCGGAAAGCTGAAGCAAAGGGTGCAGGCCTCCCTGCAGACACGGGCGTGCGGCCTGGCCTCCCCAGTACTGGGCACCCTCCTTGAGCAGCTCCGGACAAGGGACCAGGGAGGGAGAAATGGCTGAGATGCCTGGTCCCAACACAGCCCTCCTCCTGAAAGGATCAGAAAGCGCCCTTTATCCTCCTCACAAAGGCTCAGCTTGGGTCTCGAGCTCCAAAGCCAGGATTAGGATTTGCTGGCAAGGCCCTGGGGCCAGAGAGAGGGGACAGCCGTGTGATGGTCTTCCAGCTTGCGGGGCCGCCAACAAAGGCAGCTTTCTCTTCCCTCTGAGGCCAAGGGCTTCGGTCCCATCCTGACACGTAGGTTAGAGGCTCCGAATCCAACGTGACTGCGGGAGGGCAGGGCCGAGCGGTTTCCCGTGAGAAGAGATGGAGCCCAGTGGAGGCTCAGGGAGGCCGGGGGTCACGCTGGGGGGGCTCAGCATGGCCTCCACCCGGGGCCAACAAGTAGGGAAGTGACGGGTCACCTCCTCGTGGACTCCGACCCAGGGCTCCACGTGGGAACATCCGTGACCCGGCGGCAGGGCAGGCAGGGGGTCAGGGCGAGGGCCAGTCACAGGCCTGGGAAACACAGCTTGTCTAGGAGTCTGCGGCTGCTCACTGATTTCTCCAAATGGTGAACGGCCCTGCTTGTCCACGAATGGAAGCCTCTGGAGGCTCGGCAAACCCCGGAACACAGGTCTGGCGCGACGTTCGGTCCTGCCCGGCCGCACATTAAATGAAGAAGCCGCGACGGGGCAGGACCGACCGCCGGTGCCTGGGAACTGCCCGGCAGGCGTGAGGCTGCCCGAGACGGCGCAGACTGCCGCCCGCTCCCCGCGCAGCGCGGCCCGGCCCCGGGGCAGCAGCCGGGCGCAGCAGCACTGCCCGCTGGCTGGGCCTGGCCTGGCGGGAGACAGACCCGGCTCCCGGCCGAGACTGTGGCCCACCTGCTGGCAGCCACACCCAGTGCTCAGCTCGGAGGAGAGCCGGTGGGCAGCGGCCATCCCCACTCCTGCCAGGACCCTCCGCCTGCAGACGGTGGCCCCAAAGTCTGGGGCATCGACACAGCCACACCCCGGGGTTGAACCCTGCAGTGTCAGCTCGTGGACGTCAGCCCACGACGTTCCCGGAAATGACGTAATCTTTCTCAGTCTCTCAGGGGCACCGGCGGCCACCCTCCTCCTCTAAGAAACATCCAACCGAAACGGCAGCAACAGCCCAACGTACACAGCAGAAATGCACAGGCACGCCAGCCAGAGTGAGGGAACGACTCTCGGGTCAGGTACGGACACTCCAGGACCCCAGAAGTGGCCCTCCAGACCCCCACTCATTACACTGTCCCCAACCAAGGAAAACCATCTGGCTTCTAACTCTGCCTGTTAGTTTGGCCCAGTTTCGACCTCCGTCCTCTTCAGTCTCGCTCCTTGGGCTCAGCACGCGTCCAAGCTGCCACCGGGGCCCTGCTGGCCACAGAGCAAGGAGTGTCTTCCACTTACGGACTTGGCACAAGTGCCTGTCCAGCCGGCTGCGTGTCCCGCAGTGCCGAGTGCTTCCACGACACGTGTGTGTGTTCCTACGGGTCACACACCTCGGGTGGAGCTGCAAGGTCACAGGTAGGAAGGTGACGCACTCTGGCCAACGTCAGCAAGGTTCCCGTCAAGTGGGCGAGATCTCTGGGTGCCCCGTGGCCTCACCGACACGTGGTATTCCCCCGCGCGTCTATCTGCATTTTCAGTTGCTTCGGCAGCTGTGAGGCGTGCAGTGATGAGGCGTGGTGGGTCACCCTGCCTTGTGATGTTCACCCTTGTGTGCTTTTGAATTGAGTTGTCTGCCTGTTCCTATTGATTTGTAGGAGATCTTTATATATCACGGACGTAACTGTTTTCAGAGATGTGTTGTGCAAACGCCTTCTCTCACTGTGGGGTGTCTCTTCATTCCCTTATGGGTGTACAGATTTCACAAAGTCAGGTCTACCATCTCTTTCTAGTCAGCACATTTTCATCTGTGTAAGGAACGTCTGCTCACTATGTAGATGTGAAGACAGCCTCCCATGGTGGCTTCTAGAAGCTTCGTTGCCTTTCCGATCACAATATGGGTCAAGGATCCAGTGAAGTGACCTGTGTGGGTGGGCGAGCTGAGGTAAAGAGTCTGCCGGGAGCGGCAGTGTTGTGCCCCAGCCCTCAGCGCCCCCAGCCACGCGGCTGGCACCGGGCCTGGGCCAGGTCCTCACTGAGTCTCCAACTGCTACGCTTTCGTCTTTGTTCAGTTCAAGATGATTTCTAATTTCCACTGCGGTTTCTTCTTTGATCCGTGGGTTATTTCAAATTGTGTTCTTTAAGTTCTCAGCCCCCCAGTGATTTTTTTGTTAGCAGATTCTCCTTTAATTGCACTCTGGTTAGAGAACACACTCAACCCTTTAGAATCTGCTGAGACTGGCTTTAATGTCCGGTGTACGTGTATGTGCGCTTGAAAGGAACACCCGGTCTCTCGCGGTGGGACGCTGTCATAAACTCCAATTAGGTCAGGTTATTATTTGAATCTCTCATTTCCTCGCTGAATCCTTCTGGTCTATTTTATTACTCACTTAGGGAAGTGTGTCCTAATTCCCAACTGTGATTGTAGATTTACGAGTTTTCCCTTTTACTACTGTCAGTTTTGCTTTGTATTTATATTATTTGATGCTCAATTATTACATACATACACAGTTACATATAAATTTAGAATTACATTTGAATTAGCCTTTTGTCCTTGCACAAGGCACCTCCGTGTCGCCACCATCCCCTCCACGTGACGTCTACCTATTCTGATGCTAATACAGCCATGCCCGTTTTCTTTTGCCTTATGGTTGCATAATGAATCTTTCTTCCATCCTTTTACTTTCAACACTTTTCTAGATTCACATTTCAGGTTCACCTCTGGCAAGCACTACATAGTATCTTCCTTCTAACCGAGTCTGACAGTCTGCGCCCTGTAACTGGAGGGATTCGCTCATTTCAATTTAACGTAAGTGGTGTTAAGTCCACCATCTCAAAACTTGTTCCCTATTTTTCCTGTTTTTTGCTTATTTCTCTTTTTTTGCTTTTAAATTAATCAAGTTTTGTTTTATTCCACTTGTTCCTCTCTGTTAACCCATCTTACAGGTCCCGTTCTTGTGCTCTCAGTGTCACCCACAGCATAACACACAGCCTTGCTTTACTACAGTTTATCTTAAGTTAGTTCTTTCTGTCACTTCTCTGATAATCTAGGGACATTTCAACACGTCAACACCATCTACCTTCCTCATCAAGCCCGCGCTAGAGACTTGAGGGAAAAATGCCAATTTCCTCAAAGGTCATTTGTCAAGGTGACGTCCTCAAACAGAGGCCCCTGCCCTTGGTACCCCCTGCTCTTCCCTGCAGCCCAGTGGCACCGGACTCTATGCTGTCCCCAAACAGCCACTGACCATGGTCAATCTCAGTACCCACCTGCCGTCTGCCACCCCTCTGTGCCGTGGGAAGCAGGGCTCTGGACTTCTCTGCAATTTTCTGTCGGATAAAGTACAAGAAGAGGGAGACAGGAAGAACAGAAAAGGTGAGAAAGAGAGCAGCAGCGTCAGATAAACACGACGTACTGGACCACGGCCGACGGCAGAGCACAGCTCCAGCCCCAAGAAGAGAGCCGCCCCACATGTCAGGAAAGCTGGGAGCCGGGCCGGGCTCGGCAGGCGCTCTGCTAGACGGCCTCCTCCACACACCCGGGCTCTCTGGGGCTGTTTCCTCACCTGTCAGGACGAGGGATACCTGCTGTCCCCCCTCCCAAGAGGCCGTTGCGAGGACTGTCCTGGGCCGTGCCCCAGAAGTCAAAGAGCCCTCACTGCACGCGCCGCAGCCGCACCAGCGGGACCCCGGCGGCTGCTATGTGTCTGCGGGGCTGCCCGTCCTCTGCTTCAGGGGATGGGACCATGCCAGGCTGACTGAGCGAGTGCTCAGGGGACCAAGCCCACCCCACCCGCCCGGCAACCTCACCTGCCGGCGCCTCACCTTCTGCACCACTCCATAGCGCTGGACGGCGTCTGAGAGCTGAGTTTTCAGGCAGTCCAGCTGCAGGCGCTCCTGCTGCAGAGAGAGGACGGCTTCCACAGGTCTGAGGCCTCGTCCTGCCTCTGCAGCCCCACTGTCTTCGGGCACTTCAGTCCCTACACTCCTGCGCCCTCCTGCCACTCCTGGCAGCGCCCGCCCCACAGCCCCTGGTCCACCCACCACCAGTCCCACGGCCATCATCACCCCCACATTAGAACCGGGCCCGTCCATGTCTACTGCACCTGCTCCATCCCCCAAAAACACCAGCAGGGCTCCGTGAGCACAGACAGCATCGCCCGACGCCAGCCCCGCCCAGCCCCAACACGCAGTCAGCACTGACCGCGGAGCCAGCTGCCCCGGCACAGCATGCCTGTCTGGTCTCCAGTACCACTCAGGTGAGTTCGGAGCCCCATCTGACAGCTCAGGAGATCCTGGGCCCGAGTTCTCAGAGGCCTGTTCCAGTCCACACAGGTGGTGGAGCCAGGCCGCTGGCCCCAGAGCACATGTGCCCAACCACACACAAGGCTGCATCTTGTCCCCGGCATCAGAGCTGCAGTCACCAAGCCGTCCATCAAGCCAGCACCAGCCCCTTGGCTCCCCTCCATGGCCACTGTCCTCCCGCTGGAATGGGACCTCGTCCCCTGTTGGTCTCTGCACCCCAGTGTCCAGAATGATGCCTGCACAGAGCCGGCACTCAAGACATACTGTCAAACCAGGGGACGCACAAGCAGGCCCTGGACCTTGGCACCACCCGCTCAGGTGTGTGTGAGCACCACCGGCCATCAGGAGCCCTAAGCCCTCGTCTCTCACCACGCAGCCTGGCACCGACAGACCACGCCTGTCCCAGTGTCCTTGGACCAGGACGCAGACGTGGGCTCCCAGTCCCCTCCTGCCCCCAGCACCTCCCGTCAGCTCCCGGGAGGGCCCTGGCCTCTTCCCAGACCCTGCGTTTCAAGTCACAAAACCCACCCCTCACTGCCACCATGCACCCCATGCAAGCCCATGGGTGAGGGCGAGCTGCAGGTGCACCAGTGGGCCGGCCACGTCTCAGCGAGACCAGCTCTCCAACACAGGCCCCTCAGGCTCACTGGGTACCATCTGGGCCTCCCAGTCCTTGTGTGGCTACAGCTCTGTGGCGCCTGCTTCAGTGTCCAGGTGAGGCTCTTGTAATTAGCACCACATGTATGCCCCAGGACAGACCTAAGAGCTCAGGGAGTTATTCAGTGCTTTTTGGCAGAACCCCTCTAGCTCCAGCTCCAGCCCACATGATCCACCCCAGCTCCAGGTGATGGCACAGCCTCTCCTCCCTGAGAGAGCAGTGACCCCCTGGCAGTCCGCCCGGACAGCACGTCCTCCCACGGGACTATGAGAGCTGTAATGGGGGACCTCATCTGGATCCCTCTCCCAGCATCTGGCAGAGCAGGTGTTCAGTAAATGTTTGTTGGGTTCTTAGATGATGGATGGGTGGGTAAGTCAGTGGACAGGTGGGTAAGTGGATGGATGGACAGACAGACAAAAAGCGAGCTGGTGGATGGGAGGACTGAAAGAAGGAAGGATGTATTCTGCTTTTATAAAAGGGATCCCTCTGAATTTCCAACGGGCTCAACTCTGCTTTCCTGCCCTGGTGACATACAGCTCTGGACCCAGAAAGACCAGAGCTCAAATCTAGTGCCCCCGCCCTGCCCTCCGTGATGCCTCAGGCAGGCATAAGTGCAAGAATAAAGCACAAAGCCACAGACAAAAAGGTCCCCGAACGCCAAGGCCACAGAACCGCGGGAGACGCTGCCCGGTGCGGCGTGACCCTGGGTGAAAGGCCAGGCCAGGCAGCTGCCTCTGGTCCCACGCCCAGGCCATGATGGTTAAATCGCGGGCGTGTGGAACAGCGGAGGGGTCTCAGGCCCAGCGGACGGAGGCACTCCTGTCCAGGAGGGCTGGGAGCCCACAACACCCACACCACTGCCTGGCCTGTGGCACTGCCCAGTGGACGGCTGAACACGCGACCTCTGCCCCAAGCAGCCACGTGGGCCATCCTTTCCCCACGCTGCACCGCCCCCTGGCCCCCACACCCCGCCCCAGTCCCCAGGGAACATACCCGGGAGCAGCCCCGCAGGAGCTCGGCCATCTGCTTCAGGGCGCTGGTGCTGGCTGCAACGGTTTGGTTGGTCTCCTGCTGTGCTGCATGCCTGGGGCAAGCAAGCGTGCGGGGCGGAGGGGAGAGAAGATGGGGGGGCGGGGTTGGTGGGAGCAGCAGAGCGGGCACGGGTGTGCGAAGGGGACACGGGAGAGGGAAGCCAGCAGGAAGGAAGAAGCAGGCAGAGGAAAGAGGGCCAGATGGGAGTAAGGACACACAGGCAGGCCCAGGGAGGGAAACAGGAGAGGAAGCAGGGGTGGGCGGGTGAGGCAGGAGGGAGGGAAGTGCACAGTGAGCCCGGGTCCCTGTCACCACACCCCTCACCCTGTGGACTCCACGGACCCACACACAAGCCATGGGGTTGGCACCTGCACCACTGGGGCCCAGCCCTGAGCCCTCCCGCAGAGGCCCCAGGGGGCAGCACCAGTCAGGCCCAGGGAGCAGGGTGGCCGCAGAGATGGCCCTGGGACCACCGCTGAGGAAACCTTAGCCTGCTGGGTAGGCCTCTGGGGCTGCGGGTGAGACGCCCATCTCCAGACCCAGGCTGGGGGTCTCTCCCAGCACCCTGCTGGTGTGAGGTTGACTGCCGCCCCTGTGGACAGAGTGGTGGGGGACAACCCTGCCCTCAGGCCTCCTGCAGGCTCACACAGCCAAGCCAGGGAAGGACCCTGGCCTGGCTCCAGGCTGCAGACACCAGGGAACCTCCTGGCCTTCCAGCTGCAGCTCAGACACCCCTCTTTACTCCCTGCAGGACCCCCACACAGCAACAGTGGGTGTGGGCACCGGGCTGGCCTGGGCTGAACGTGGGAAGCTCCTGAGAGCTTATGAATCACGTGTCAATAAATCTGACAACTAAGATGAAACAGAGAAATTACTTGAAAGACAAGAATGATCAAAACTGACTCAAGAAGAAACAGAAAACCTAAATAGCTCTATATCTATTGAAGGGATTAAATTTGTTCTTAAAAACGTTCCCAAAATACAGACGACTTCACTATCAAATATTTAAAGAAGCAGTAACATAGATACCACACAAACTCCTCCAGAAAACAGACAAGAAGGGACACTTCCATTTTACGCAGCCAGCATCACCCTGATACCAAAATCTAATTAAAGAACCTGAAAGAAAAGAGCAGCACAGGTCACCTAGGAACACAGCAGCAAGGCCCCTAACAGGGTGTTAGGGGCGCAAATCCAACCGCCCACAAACAGGGTAACATCCTGCGACCAAGAGGCGTTCATCCAAGGAAGGCAAGGTTGGTCTGACATCCAAAAACCAGTGACTGTAATCCTCGTGTTAATAGAACAGATTGAAAAGGGGGGAAATCACCTCAATAAAACCACGCAGAAAGAGCGTCCGGCCAAACTCAACGCCCACTCGTGTAAAAGCTAAGAAACTAGAAGAGAAAAGGGAGACGATCAGCTGGAGGGAAAGAGCCTGTGAAGCCCGCCCAGCACGGGCCCTGCGGGGCGGCGGGCGGCGGGCGGGGCGCCCACCGTCCTGCCTCCATGCGGCGTTTTACGGGTTATGACGTTCTGATTGTGAAAGGACACGCTTACAACAGTGCAACATGGAAAAGAGGTGAGCAGCATGGGGACTGAAAACAAAGACACGAAACTGCCTCTGTCACGGAAGACAGGTTCTCAGACGTGGAAAATCCTAGGGAAGCTGGAATCTAACGAGGGCACAGGGCGCGGCAACCAGCAGGACCGGTCATCTACACGCACGGGCATCTACAAAGGAAGATGAAATTTAAACAATGATACCTCTTATACTAGAATAAAAAGCATGAAAACATGGCCATAAATTTAACAAAATCCACTGAAGACCAGTGCACTAAAACCCGCAAGGAACTGCTGAAAGAAATAAAAACAGAAATGAGAGAAGGGCCGGCCACTTTCCCGGCTAGGAAGGCCCAGGGTCCTTCAGACATCAGTCCTCAAATTGATTTGCAGAGTCAAGGTAACCCCAAATAAAATTGTAAAAGGCTTAAAATTATAAAATTATAAATTGTTAAATTACAGATTTAAAATTACAAAATTATCAAAGGCTTTTAAAAAGCAGAAATTGACAAGCAGATTCTAAAATTGATACTGAAATACAACTGCCCAGGAGCATCCCTAACAATTTCAAACAAAGGTGAACAGAGCTGGTGGTCAGATCCAACGGATTTCAAGGCTCCGCATGAAACTGTAATTAAGACAACACGGCACCGTCCTGAGGACAGAGATCAGTGACACAGAATAACCCCGAGGTGCCCCTGTATGTAGACGTTCAAGTAATCACTGAAGAAGGTGCCGAGGTGTTCAAGGCATTCAAAGGACAGTCTTTTTTCAACAAATGGAGTTGCAGCAACTAGGTAATCACATTTAAGGAACATCAGGCTGGACTCCCACCTCACACCACCCTCTGTGCCGGACACGTAGGCAGCCCCCAAGCCCTGGCGCCCCCAGCCTGGCAAGTCTGCAGGAGGAGGGGCTGCCCGGCTGAGGCTGGAGGGTGGCTGGGGTCAGCAGGCTGGGCAAGGGGCAGCATCACACACAAACGGTCACCAGGGCAGGTGACGGACAGAGGCAGCCGTGGAGGCACAGCTGGAGGCTCGGGCACAGGAGCTGACCCTGACCTGGAAGGCGAGGGGGACCAGCAGTGGGGAGGCCCAGCCAGGCTGCACTGAGGAGGAACAGGCGGGGACCTGGAGCGTGGCCAGATGTGGCCCAGAGAAGAGGTGGAGTGGCCAGGAGCTGGGGAAGGGAGACACGTTTCAGCAGCACCAGCCAGGCTAGGTGAAGGTGCGGGGCACCAAGGCCACCCCTCAAGTCTCTGCAGTGGACAACGGGCCCCGGGAGGGCGCCGCTGATGCCTGATTCCCCGGCATGGAGGAAGCAGGAGAAGACACTGGAAGGAGGAGCCGGTGAAGGAGGCCGACAGGTGGCCCAAACCAGGGAGGGCAGAAGCCCAGGAGAGGGCGAGCAGCAGAGCCCGGAAGAAGCTTATGGAAGGAGGAAGCAAATCAACAATAAAAAGACAAGTAACCTCATTCAAAAACGGGCGGAGAACCAAACAGTCTTCACAGAAAACATACCAACGTCAGTAACTCTCCACATGACCAGGCATCGGGATGTACAGGTCCAATCCACCCTGAGATGCCACTGCGCCCGTGGGAGGACGGCTGTGGTCACAGGCAGCTGATGAGGGTCGGGAGGAGTGGGGAAATCATAGCCCTCACGCTCTCCTGGGGGGGTACAGGTGCAGCCCCTGGGAAACAGTCTGGCGGCTACTCAAAATGTTAAACAGTCACCATCTGACCAGCAAGGCCACTCCTAGGGACCAACCCAAGAGAAGGGACAACAGGGGTCCACACAGACGCTCAGAGCATCAGTACGCACAGTCGCCGAAGAGAAACCACCAAACCTCCGTGAGCTGATGAGCAGGGCTGGCTTCGTCCGCGCCGGCCGCTCTGGCACTGCACCGCACACCGGGGCCCAGGAGCAGGGGGCGCGGTTTCTCACAGTCTGGAGGCTGGATGTCCAAGATCAGTGTGCCGGCGGGTCAAGGTCTGCTGAGAGCCCTCCCTGTTCGGCCGGCCTCAGAGCCTGGCCACGGCGAGGAGTGCATGAATAGGGCTCTGTCCCCAGAATCCCTGGTCTCCACTCCCCTCATCGTGCCACACCCTTCCAGAGCCTTCCACTGGCTTCCTACTGCTGGGGAATGAAGCCCAAACAATCTACCAGGCCTCCAAGGGCTGGTGTGGTCTGGCCCAGGCCCACCTGACCGACAGACTTGGCTGTAGCCACCCACTTCTGGCTCCTCAAAGATGCCACGTCTACTGCTGCTTCAGGACTGTGGCAGCTTGAAAAAACTGGCCAAAAAATTCTGCAACATTTCTCCCACCACATGCACGGTGGGTCAAGGTCCCTTGCATCTGGCCGTGCTCAGGACCGCCTCAGCCACAGGGGGCGGCAGAGGCGTGGCTACGTGACTTCTGAGATGGTCGTAAGAGGCAACGTCATGTGGTTCATGACTTCTTGGTCAGAACATTCACCCAAGAGCCCTGAGCCGACACAGAAGTCCAGCTCCCGAGAGGCCCACGCCCCGAGAGCCCAAGCTACCCGAGTGACCCCCACTGAGATCAGTGTCACCCACCCGCAATCACGTGTGAGGGAGGACGCCTCCTGGTGCTCCAGCCCCAGCTGAGAGCGGACGGGCAATGAGGTGAGACACAGCCACACAGGAAAAGGCAAGAATGGAGGCAGAGAGGAAGGAAAGGCCTCGCAGGGGCTGAGGTGGGGAGAGGGCCAAGCTGAGGACATGCATGGTTGGGGGGAGTGGGAGACAGTGTCTGAGGACACGCGTGGGGGGGCGAACACAGTAGATGATGTCCAGACGGAACTCATGAGCCCGCCCTCCCACCCCTGCTTGGGTATTTGCCCTTTGGGCTGCCAGGGAGCACCATGCAGCTCTGATGCTACTTCCACAGCCACGTAGTTCCCACCCGGGAGAGGAGGCCATCGGTGTGGTCCCTACCAGTGCAGGGTCACGCTGGAGGCAGGGTCCACTGAGACCTGGGCCAGCACGGACCTCAGCCTGGATGGAAGCTGCAGTCCAGCTCCCTGCGTGGTGTCTGCCTTCCCCTGTGCCTCCCTCCACACCCCCAGCTCCCCTTGGGTCCAACCAGCACTGGTGACCCCAGCATGTTGTGAGGGGCCAGCAGCATGGGCCAGGGCCCCAGCCTAGCACGCGAGCCCACACACTTGCTCAGAGGAGCTGGGACGACAGAGCACCAGGGCCTGCAGGCCCAGTGCAAGGGTCCCCGCTTTGTCCTGGAAGGAGACTCCCCCCCTGCCATGGACACAGGCTATGAGAGCTGGGTATGGGTTCAGCCACGGTTCAGGCCCAGCATCAGGCCACACCATCATCACTGACCCACGCTGGGCCCCGGCCCTAAGGATTCAGAGTTGGGCTCCCCGGAGCCTGGTGACAGAGCCCCCACCCACAGGCAGACGTCCTGCCCGGGGCTCCTGAATGACTGTCGACTCCTTCAGCTACCATCCCAAGGGGCTCCAGCAGTGCCCCGGGCTGATGCCGACAAGCACGGTCCTGCTGCCGCTAAGTGTCACCTCCATGGACTGGGCCACCTCAGCCAGTCTGGGAGCCTGTGCTGAGAGGGCCGGGACAGGGTCCACTCTCGGGGGCTGAGAGAAATGCAAAGCCCACACCTATCTCACGCAAGATGAGCAAAGCAGGCTGCGCCTTCCGAGGTTCTTAGGAAGCTAAATTCATTCCATTTGAAGGGCTCTCTTCTCTGGAGACTGGATCCCGCCCACCGCAGGGGCACTGAGATGTCTTTTTTTAATAAAATTATAGCAATGATGGATGGTAGTGTACTTTTTTTAAATGTCTTTACTTGGCAAAATAAAAAAGGAACTGGGAACTATCAACGTGGGGAAAATATAAGCTTGGCAACCTTACGGAGGTCTCAAGTTATTTTAAAATGCTAAAGGTCCGTGAAGTGCAAATTCCCCCAGGGCACAGGGTCGTGGAAGGCTCCGGAAGGCCAGGCAAGCAGGCTAGGCAGCCTGGGCAGCAGCCACCCCGTGGCGAGGAAGGGTAAGGGGGTTGGGGGGCCCTGCGGGGGTTGGGGGAGGCTCTGTGTCGGACGGACAGGAGGGTCCAGAGCCAGCCATCCTCTCCAGACCCTCGCAGGGGACGTCATCCTCCAGCCACCAGGGCCACCGGGCGAGGCAGCCCACCGATTGGCCCTGGGGACGCCACAACAGAGGCTCCCCCCGGACACAGGCGGCGCCACAGAGATCGGCCGCACAGCCCGGGAGCTGCTCCTAAGGCTGAAGACGGGGCCCGCTGGAGAGCGGCCAGCGTCTCCGCTCAATGATCTCACAGGCTCAGTAGCGTGTCCGCACCTCTGAAGGGCATGTTTTCCACGTGTGAGGGGGGCACATACACCCCCAATCCTAAGTGTAAAAAGCGGGATCCAGAACATGATTCACTTCAATCCAATTCTGCAGAACGCCCGTGGGTCTGAGAAGAGGCTGGCAGGAAACACCGAAACGTTCACGGCGCTGCCTCAGACATCCTGTGTGCCCAACTTCCTACAACGGCGTATGTTACTTTCACAATCAGAAAACAATACGTGTTACTTTTAAAAAGAAACATAAAGGCTAATTAAAAATAGAGTTGCACATAAAATCTGCCCAGGGCCCTCTGTTGCCTCGAGCACTGGACCCTGAGACTTCGCAGGGGTGGTCCCAGCCTGCCTGGGATGGACAGAAGGAAACACAGGTGGGTGGGTGGGTTTTGGCTGGACTGTCAATTCAGAGGTGCAGCTTCAGCCACACAGCAACCTCTCTCGGAGCCTCAGAGTCTCCATCGATAGAGCTGGAATCACATTACCTGCCCTCCTTCCCAGGTTGCAGGCAGGACACCAGGGGCTGAGGGCAGGGTGGAGCCCCGACGAGGAGCCCCTTTCTGTTCTGGGCGTGATTCTGCCACAATCTCTAATTCCAAAGCATCAAGAATCATCAGAGTAGAAAACGTGAAGCCCAAAAGTGAACGGCCCAGACCTCAGAGGTGCAGCCGGGTGCCTGGCCTGGGTTTCCAAACCATAAGGCTCCCTGTTGGGGAGGCCGGCCAGGTGCTGCGTTGACAAGGGCTGGGAGGGACAGCTGCTGATGGCCCGGCACTTACTGAGGTCTGACGAGAGACAAGGTGCTGGCCTGACATTGGCAAGCACTGTACCCCCGGGGATTCGGGCCCTGGGGCTCGCCGTCAGACTTGTTACCGCAGGACAGCTTCTCTCCTGGGGGCCACCAACTGCTCCATTTGCCCAGAGCAAAGGTGGGGGTTAGGGATCCACTAGGCGCCCCCACCACCTGCTGCACACTGTGGGCTGTCCCCATCCCAGAAGCACTGCAGTTTACCAAGGACGGGGGTAGGAAAGGGGGCGGCCAGGCTGGGAAGCCCCGAGAGGGGACTGGGAAAGTCCTAGGGTCCAGGCACAGCACTTGGGGTGGCTCCATGCGGGACACTGGGCTCAATTCTGCCCAAGTACCCTGGCGTCCCAGGGAACCCAGTTGCCCCTGGGGTCTCCTCTGGGCTGGATGGTCTAAGGATGGGGGGCCACCTGGGAGACGAGCCCCAAACTCTCCAATGAACATTTATGCCAGGAAGAGACAGGGGACCTTGGCGGCAGCCTGTGCCCCCCGAGAGCATGTGCAGTCCACCACCCACACTACCCCCTTTCCAGGCATAATGGCTCAGGCTGAGAGGGCCCCCTCAGGGAGGTGGCAAAGGGGACAGGGGCTCTCAGATGCAGGCCTCGGGCTCCCTCTTGGTGCCCTCCACTCCACACTGTGCTGGGATTGCAGCTGGAAGGGCTGGGGTTCACTGGGGCACCCTGAGAAAGGCCTGGCAGCCTTGGCCTGAACACAGAGCTCCTGCCCCACGCCAGCCAGGCTGGGCTCCTGCAGCACCTGCTTTCTCCTCCTGGGGACCCAGCACCTGAGGGGCCTTTCTGTCAGGAGCTGACCTCACCGCAGACCAGCTGCCTTACCCAGCCCGACCCCAGGCAGGCCTCTGGACAACCCTGACAGGAGACCCAGTGGGACCCCAAGGGGCAGAATCAAAAGCCCAAAGGCCTGCTCCTGCCCAGCCTGCACATCCACCGCTGCAAACCGGCAGTGCAGACGGCACACCTGTATCGTGTGGTGTCCCAGAGGTGCACCACAAGTGCGCAGGCCCTCTGTGAGCTCTGGTGTGTGGCAGGCACATTTGGGGACAGTCAGTGGGGCAGAAAGTGTGCAAGCGGTTGCATGTCCTGCCACCTGAGTGCACTGCATGCAGGTGTGTCTACAGGGGTGTTACAGGTGCACCTCAGCGCACACCTGTGTGCCCTGTGGAGGGCCTCACCCATGTGCAACTGGGGGCAGGGCACACCCCACACACACATGTGCACTGCATACATACTCACAGGCTGTCCCGCAGCTCTTGCGTGTCACTCGGCATCCCCAGGGACCGGAGGCTCTGCTCCAAAGAGGTCACTGCCAAGAGAAGGGGGTCAGGAGTGAGGAGCAGAAGGGGCTCCGCCAGGCAACCCCCGCACTCCAGGGTGCACCCCACCCCCAGCAGAGGCCCCGGCCAGGGCCTGTCTCCCCAACAGTCCTGGGAAAAGCACCCAGGACCATATCGGATCCAAGAACTCTTGGGAGCCACCTCCAGCAGGCTTCACCCTGGGTCTGGGGAGGGGGCGTCTCTCTTCCCCCAGTCATCGCTTTTACTGACCTAGGAGAGCTCAGGGTTCAGGGCATCACCAACCCCTGCCCACTCTGTGTCCCCGTGTCCTGCAGGAGCCAAGGATGAGCCCCGGCCTCACGGGGTGTGGCTCCCATCGTGACTCCCAGCCTCAAGGACCTGTGAGTCTTCCAGCCTTGCCAACCTGAGGAAGGCTCTTACCCGCTCCTCCCCCAGGGCCCGTCCAGGTCACAGGGGTGTGACGGGAGAGAGAGGAGTCGAGCTGAGGAGGGTGCCTGCTGGAGCCGGGTGACACGGGCAGGGAGAGCACCGGGGACACTGCCTGGCCTGAGACTGCAGGCTCATACCAACCTGGCCCACCTCCCTCACCCCCGCTGTCCTGAGACGCCTGCGCCTGGGCCGCAGGGCACTAGAGTCGGGGAAGGCCACAAGCATCACCCCATTTCACCCCGACCCTGCAGTGCACTCAGCAGCCAGGGTCAGCCAGGTCAGGGAGGGGCAAGGCTGGGGCACAGACTCACCATTGGAGTTGATCCTGAAGACGTTGGCTGACGTCTCCTGGAACAGCTCCTGGAGGTCACTCGGGTCCATCTGGGTGGCTGCGAGGAGATGGGAGGGGGAGGACACACCTTCACCGTGTGGCCTGCAGCAGCCTGGCTCCTCCACCCTTGGACAAAGTCACCCCCCCCAGCTCTGCCCACCAGGGTCGGAAGGAGCCTCAGAGATGTAACAGGAACCACCTGCCCCAAGGCACCCGGCTGGAGAAGGAGAGAAAGGCACAGAGATGGGGGTCCTTGGGCCAAGCCTGGTGCCATCCGCCCTGCTCCCCACGGCCGGGCACAGCCAGGGTACAAGATTGAACACACGTGTCCAAGAGTCACAGGCAGGACCACCCGATGTCCACCAGCTGATGAGGAAGCATGGTCCGGCCGACAGCCAGGGAGAGGAAGGACCACAGACATGCCACCACGTGGCAGAGTCTGGAAAATGCTCCTTGGTTAGAAGCCAGATACCGAGGCCTCTGATTCCACTTACATGAAATGTCCACACCCAGAGGCAGGTCCATGGGACAGAAAGCAGACCCGTGGTGGCCAGGGCGGGGGGTGGGGGTGGGCTGACTGCTAACGGGTGTGGGGTCTCCCTTTGGGGTGACGGAATGTTCTGGAATTAGACAGTGGTGATGGTTGCACAACGTGAATGTACTAAAAACCACTGAGCCATACACTTCAGAGCGGTTAAAATGGTGAATTTTATCTCCATTAAAAAAACACATTGAACATGGCGTGGGCACCATCAAGCCCTAGCAAGGAGGGGACGCTTATGATGGCACAGCCACGACGGAGAGGCCTGCTGTCCCACAGAAGACGGTCCTCTGCCCCCTGGCCCAGAGATGCCACCCTGGTGTTCAGAGAGAGACACAGGTGCACGCAGGAGAAGCTTCACTCCTGAGCCTGGGGAGGGTCTCGGGGAGACGCAGGGGCACAGCGCCCTGCCAGGACGGGGCCATGGACACCTGGCAGGCGGAGACCAGCTGTCGGTCAGCGTGGCCATCAACCGGGCCAGGGCAACACGTGCAGGACACGCCACCCGACAGGAGCCGAGCACACGTTCGTGTCAAGCACACCAGGAGCCCAGAGGACGCCCCGCCTCAGGCCACAGAGCAGGTCTCAACGCTCATAAAAGCTGGAAGTCAAGCAAAACACACCCTCTGGGCACGAGAGGATTAAACCGGAGACCAGCAGCAGGAAGGCGCCTGGGGACAGAGAAGTGCTCGGAAGGCAGCCACACGCCTCCGAACAGCCATCAGTGAGAGAGCAAGATCACGGAGGAACTTAGAGAGCACTGAACTGAGTGAAACCGCAGCGCACGGACGCGTGTGGGCAGAGCAGCGCGCCGCGGGAAAGCTGCCGCGGCCGCGCCCGGGGAGGAGAGGGTCTCAGGTCGGCGACCGACACAGACGGCCCCAAACAGGCCGGAGGAAGGGGCGCAGACGGCCAGCAGAGCGCAACTGACTCGGTAGGGCAAGCAGAGAACGAATGAAATCAGGACCTGGTCCTTTGAAACAATCAACAGAACCGACAGACTAGCAGCCAGACCAGCGGAGAACCAAACGGAGAAAACACAAACTGGCAACATCAGGAAGGAGAGAGGCGCTCTCGCTACGGACCCCACAGGCGTTCGGACGTTAGCGACACTTCGTGCCAGTCACTCTGATGACTTTGATGAAACACGCAAGTTCCCTGAAGACACCAAACAGCAGCAAAGCTCACTTGAGAAGAACGGGCAGCGCGGACGGCTCAGAACAGAGACTGGGTGACAAGCCTCCCCAGAGAGAACGCCGGCTCAGATGGCTGCCTTGGTGACGCCGCCACGTCCGTAAGGGAAGGACAGCACCGATTCCACACAGACCCTCGCAGAAAACAGGAGGAAGTGCTTCCATGCTCACTCCAAGTCACCCCACAGCTGCCGCCCCACACAGCGCGTGTCACGTAAGCAGGACACAGACGGGCAGACGCGTGTGGCCAGACGTGCCCAGGCCACTCGGCACGCAACCACCGGCGTGAACAGCTGACGTCCACCGAACCGTGACCCCAAATCCGCCAAGCTCAAAAATGCACTCAGCATGGGTCATGGACTTGAAACTATAAAACTATTTTGAAAAACACACAACCCACAGCTCTGGGACCTTGCAGCCCCCGGGCAGAGGTTTACTAGGTTGGGTACGGAGGGCACAGGCCGGACAAGGAAGCGCGGGCGTCAAAACGCCCTGCTCTGACCTTCAGAAAGACAGTGAAGGAACACAAGCCACCAGAGCCCGAGAGACTCGCGGGGGTCTGACGGGTCCCTTATATCCAGAACCAAGACCTAGCCCATGTGACAGGACAGGCCAGCAGCCCAACAGGGGACAGGCGTGGACTGAGCGCCAAGGAAGATGGACAAGCGGACAGGAAGCACGGGACAAGAGTCTGGGCATGGGTGGCGGCTGAAACAGGGGGCGGTCCCTCGGCTCGTCAGCTGAGTGGCCAAAACCGGCGGGACCACGGCAGCAGTGCGGCAGGGGTGCCGAGGGGCCTTGCGGGCCCTACTGTGGGGCCTGAGACAGGCGCAGCCCGGGGATGACAGGTCAGCAGCATCTTACAAAGTTAACTTATACTCACACACAACTAGCAATTAGACCCCTAGGTATTTATCCAGTCCCCCCTCAAGAACGCAAGAACACACATCCACACACAGACGTTCGCACACCTTTACGGGGCCAAAGCTGGCAACAAGGGCCCACTCACCTCGTGGACGGGACACAAACTGTGGAGGGTCCCCTCCTGAGCAGCGGAAGGATGAGCAACCAACTTCCCAGCACCCCTGGCCGGTCCTCGACATACGAGGATGGGAAGGAAGTGGAGCCCGAGAAGAGCAGCCCGCAGACCCCCGCAGGTGAGGCCCTGCAAAGTGGAGCCCAGCCCACCCGGCCGAGGCACTGAGCGCTGCCCCAGGTTAGGTGGGCTGGGGCGCGGGAGGGCGCGGGAGACCACGGGAGCCACAGGACGCCCTGCAGTAAGCGTCCCTGTGGGGTGCTCCTGGGCACGCCTCACTGAACTGGGCCCTCAGGGGACGCGCTGTCCTGCCCGTTCAGTCAAACTTGGATGAAGCTGTGCCCTGTGTTCAGAGCGAGGGGGGAGACCGGAGCACCTGCCTCTGCCCAGCCCCGCGGCCCTGGCCTGTGGCCACCACATAGCCCGTCTTCCCAGCGCCAGGTCCCCCACGGCCCAGGCGGCCTCCCTCAGGGCAGGGGCGGGGGCCCATCCACCTCTCCCTCCGCACAGGTGTCCAGAGCACGTGCTGGGCAAAGCACACCCTGGAGGAGCCCAGGGGGCGCCCCCTTCTGCAGCAGCCCCTCACCCCCAGCCCGAGAAAGAAGGGGAAGCCCTCTTCACGCCACCTGAACGACTCCACTGTCCTCGGGAAATTAAAATAAAACACCAGCACAGCTTATCAGGCTTGTCCCTGGGCCTCCCCATCCTGCCCTGCCCCCACCGTGAGCAGAGATAAGGAGACGTTAAAGCGACCGGGCTCCGCATCGCCCACATCTCACCGCGGGCTGCGGGGCCTTATCTGCCCGACGCGGGGACAAGGACGAAGACGTCCCCGTGCAGCTGCCAGTTCGGCTTTGTTACCAGGTCGGCACCCCATCTGCTGCAGGGGCTGCCCTGCCCTTTGCTGGGTCCCAAGGGTGCCTAAGCAGCCACAGGCCGGGTGGGAGGGGGACCCAGAGGGACCCAGGGTGTCTCGGTTGCACAACACCCCATGGCCAGCATGGAGAGCCCCTCGGGAGTCAAACGTGGCCCCAGCTTTCCCCGGATACGGACCGCGGGGAAGCTGACTCACAGCTGGGCGCGGCCCCACCCGGCACCGCAGTGGCCGGGCAGCCTGCATGTGTGTCTGAGGCCAGACCAGAGCACAGCTTTGTGTCTCCTCTCCTCTCCCGCCTCTGACTCTTGGTGTTCAGACCCAGCAGCCTACCTGGGGCTCCGGGTCACAGCCTGGACCTCTGCGGCCACCTGCTACTGGCTCTGTGGCTCAGGCACGGACCCTGCACGGAGGAGGGGCCAGTGATGTGGAAGATGCTGACCAAGGGCCGGAACATGAGAGAACGGCCTCCAGTGAATGCCTGCCCCCCACGCACATCTGGGCATCTTCACAGGTGACAGTCCAGACACTCGTGTCCCGGGAAGGCAGGGGCAGAGGGACTCTCGCTGGGGGGCAGTAAAGGCCAGTCCTGGAGCGCGTGGGTGGGACGCGAGGACGGGGCGGCAGTGGACAGACTGCGAGGAGCTGAGGGCCAGTGAGCAGCAGACCGGGGCCTTGGCCTCAGGCCTGAACACGCCCTCTAGCCCCTGCCCTCTGACCCCACGCCAGAGAACGTGCTCCTGGGGCCCAGTGCAGCACAAACGGCCCAGGGGACCAGAGGCCTGGGACACAGGGCTGGATAAGGGGCCCCTCACCTGTCTTCACCATGTCCCCCAGCATGGCTCCCACCAACGTCACTGCCACCCTGTCAACACCACATCTGTTCGTCCACGGCCTTGTCCACAAGCCTGCACCCAGCCCTCCTGTGGGCCAGCCATGGCCACCACACACTCCTCACGAGCCCCCGACTCTGACCTCTGAGGACAGCTGCTCCTCATGGAAGCAGAGGTCAAGGAGCCTGGGGCCCCAGGACCACAGACCCCTGGTCTCCCAGCGTGATCATCACCTCAACACAAGTTGTCTGACCCACTGGGGCACCTGTCCTCACCCCAAATAGCACAGAGGGTGAGGCCGTGGGCTGAGATGGCCTCCAAGCTCCAACACCAGAGGCAGCAGGAGCCCCACGGCCTCAGGAAAGCAGCCTTGCCCAGAGGAGAGGCCACTGGGGGTCTGCATGGTCTGGGGGCTGCCACTTCTGCCCGTCTCTCCTGGGGGCCGAGCAGAGGCTGCAGCTCGGAACATCTCCCAGGCGCCCCACACCATCTGAGTCATTGCCGCACACAGGCTCAGAGCAAAAGCAGAGCTGGGCTGGTGTCTTGAGGGGTGGGGACCACCTGCTGCAGCCGCAAACTCAAGGCCAGCCCAGCCCAGTGGCAGAACGGACACCCGAGGCTCATGCAGCAGGTACCCAGCACAGGGACGGGGCACCCTCACCCTCCTCCAGCCCCGTGGCTGCTGCCGCGATGGCCTCACACAGCAGTCGTGTAGCCTGCATGCCGCTGGGTCGGCGCCCTTCCACACAACGTGCTGTCCCAGCACCTGTCTGGGACCCAGAGCTGAGCTCCCAGGTGGCAGACCTGCGCCGACCTGCTACGCACGACTAGAGCCCTCATGGAGCAGTCAGGCCCCATGGAGAGATGTACCCCTGGAAAGCGGCCTGGGAAGGGCTCTGCCTGAGTCTAGAGGCCTGAAGTACCTGGTAACCGGGGCTTGGGTCTCCGTCTGCCCATCCTGATACACAGGGTCAGCCCAGCCCGTGTTGAGGCCGCCCCTGGACGTTGAATCAGCAACAGAGACACCGGGCATTCCAAGCCGAGCCCTGACACCAGGTGGGGAAACCAGTTCGGAAAGTTGCCAGGAGCACGTTGCTCAGCGGTGGGACGGGAGAGGAGCGACGCGCAGCAGGAACAGCGGTGGGGTGAGCACCGCCCTGGAGCCTCTGGGGTTCAGATGCACCAGGGACGCTAGTGGCAGGAGAAAACGTCTTTCTTACTGCAGGTCTCGGCCCAAAGGCTGGAACTAGATGCCCTTGGAAGAGCGCGGTGTCTGTGCTGGCTCGGAGCTCTGCGCGGTGTGGGAGAGGGCTGAGCGCCACTGAGGGGGAAGCCAACTCCCCTGAAGCGCCTGGGGTTTAGATGCTGTAGCGGGAGTGAAGGAGGATGAAGGACAGGAAGGGTCCAGAGGTCGCAGGGGGGGCAGGGTACAGGAGGCACAGGAAGGACACCGGTTTCCTGCCGGGTGGGGCCAGCTGGGCGCGGAACTCACCCCTGGGCGGCTCCGGGTCGAGGCCCTCAGACGGCAGGGCCTGGCAGGAGAAGGTCTTGGCCACCACCTGCTCCACAGGCGTGAGGGCCAGGGCCTGGGGCTCGGCGGGGCCAGGGGCCGCTCTGCGCAGGGCACCCAGCTTGCGCCGCACAACAGCCCGCAGGTCCCGCCACTTGTGCTTGAGGTCCACGATGTCGCGGCGGCAGTAGCCCAGTGCGTTCACGGCCTGCAGGATGCGGCTCCACACGCGGTACCTGCGGGCGGGCTCAGCCTTCAGCAGCCCGGTGCCGAACAGCAGCTGGTGGTGTTTGCTGACCTTGGACACCAGCACCTCCGTCTCCTGCGGGCAGAAGTTGGGCTTCCTCTTCTTGGCCCGGGTGGTGCTGGGCCCCATCTTCCGGCCATGGGTTCTGACAGCCGAGTCCTTCTTCAGGCCGGCAGGCAGCAAGGTAGGCTCCAGTGTCCCGCTGCCGTCAGTGGTGACCCCTGGCCCTGGAAAGGCACCAAAAGGCGGGTGTTTAAGGCCCTGGCTGGTGGGGTGGCGGCTGTGACAGCAGCTCCTGGGGCGCCTTCTCTTTGGCTTCCAATTCAGAACATTGCTGCCAGCTCCCGGCCACGCCCTGCTGGGTGTTCTGGGGCCTGGGTCCAAGTCCTGGCCCTGCCACTGCCTGGCTGGGTGCCATCCAGCCAGGCATTTGGGCCACAGTGCCTGTCTCTAAAAAGGGCCACCCCAGCCCTGCCTGCCTCCTGCAGCTGTGGTCGGGGGCAGCTGTCTCCCGTCCGCAGGGAGAAGGCCCTCTGGGACCAGGGCCAGGGCCTACCTGGGGACAGCCCTCACCAATAACAAGTCAGATGCCCTGACCAAGACCCCACAGGGCACCGCTGACTCCTGCCTTCCTGCCCAGCTGGATGAGTCAAGGCCTCAGCCTCCCCTCCTGCACAGCACCCTCCTAAAGCACACAGAGGACCTCACACGTCTGCGCCAGGCCCCTCTGCAAGGAGGACCAGTGGTGGCCCTGGTGGCCACAGGCCCTCAGACCAAGTGGCCATGGGCACCAGTCCAGACCCTCACTCTCCATCCTGTAGGACTGGCCTCATCCCTGGAGACCAGGTCACCCTGACAGCCTGGCAACATCTCTCCTGCCACTGGTCCAGCCCCACCACGCCATCCATGGTCCTTGAGGAAGGAAAGGAAGGGCTGGGTGGGGGAAGGTAGAGACAGGTGGGAATCCCTGCTCCAGCTCCCCTGGCTCAGTACTGCCCAGGGTCCCCCAGCCTGAGCCCCTGGAATTCCAAGGCCTACCTGCTGACCCTCCCTCCTTAGCACAAGGCATCTGTGGGTGCCCTTCCTTGGGGCCCCCCAGCCCCAGCGTCCCAGTGGAAGCGTCCCTCGCTTCTTGGCCCCTCTTGGCCCCTCGCTCACAAAGGGGTCCCACAGGTTGCTCTCAGGTGATGGGCAGGGGAAATGGTGGATCCCATACTGGGTCCAAAATTTAGCACACTCTACAGACAGCAAGGGATAGTCATGGTTATGCCCAGCCTGTCCGCAGAGTGGCTCAGGGTGGCTCAGGGTGCTGCTGGTGGAGTGAGGCTCTCATGCAGGACAGCAGGTGCCCCAGGCTCTCCAAGCATCCATGCTGAGAGCTCCACTCACTCAGACCCACCTCCTCAAGGAAGCCCTCCCTGACCGCCACATCCTGCAGGACACCCCCCTTTTGCTGAAAGCCAGCACCAAGTTCAAAACTTCGGATTTTTCAGATCTTTCTCTGTACCCCAATTCTTCTGGAAGGTGATTCCAAGCCAGTATAAAACTTCTTAGAGCAGAGCCTCAGGTGTGGCCCACAGACCAGGCCAGGACTTCAACAGGTGTTATCTGTCTGCGATATGCAAAGTGGAGAATAAGGTTTTGGGAACGCTTATGACCATTTGAAATCGGCACACCACCAGCATGGGACCATTCCATTGCATTTTATGGAAGAATTGTTCATGGCATATCGGAAGTGGGGGAAAAAAAATCGGTTCCCCTGATACGTGTCTGTGGAGCTGAGCAGCGACTGCGGGGCCCTCAACAGGCCCAGGCACAGGACTGGGCCCCAGGGAGGATGCAGTTTCCTCTTTGAGCCTCCGGGACAGGCTCGCTGAATTCCCAGACCCTAAGAGGCACACTGTGAAGACATTCGGATGCCTCTGGAGCCAGGCTGCATCCTACCCAGGGCACCTCAGGGTTGGCGGAGGTGGTGGGGCCAGGCTGTGTGCCGGCCCCGCTCCGTCCAGGCTCCAAGGAGGAGGGCGGGTCCCAGGAGTGTGCTCCGAAGCTGTCTGGCCACGGCGGCGGCCCAGGGAACTCCCGGGTGACTGACGCCCCGGGCCCGTCTCCACTGAGCCCCTGCCTCAGCAGCTCCTCCTCAGGCAAGGCCTCCACGTCCAGGTGTGTCTGGGTCTGAAGGTCCAGGACGGGGCCCATCTCTCAAGAGGGCTAGGCCAGATGAATGCCCTCTTCCCCAAGGGCTTCACAGGGAGCCTCCAGGCAGGGCCTCCTCCCCAGATGGGAACCCCAGCCCCAGCGACCGCTGCCCCGGAACCCAGCAATGGGGTCACCATCTGCTTTGTGGGGAGCAAGGAGACCGCAGGCCACACGTGCCACCCAATGTCCTCGCCACACCGCATCCAGTCACCAGAAGTCCCAGCCCTGCCCACCACCCCCTCAGGTTACTCCATGCAGTCCCCAGACACCCATGGAGGGGCCAGTCTGGCCTGCCCTCTGGAATCCCACCAACTTTGAACCCTGGGAAGAGCTGGGACAACTTAAATTTGAAGCAGACAAGTATAAAGTAAACAGTACAGATCCATGGTAACCACGCGCCCTGAGGTAAACGCTGCTGTCACTGAGGGGGGAGGCTCTCACACAGCTAGCAACAGTGGACGTGGTCTCACCTGTTTCGTTCCCCACGTCTGTCATCCTCTCTGGATGCGGATGGGTCACCCGGCACCTTCCAACAACCGACCCCAAAGACGGCATCACATCCCACCAATGCGAGCTACGGCGTTGCTGAACTGTCCTGTGTCCTGCTGCAGCGAACACCTCTGCCTAAATCTCTGGTTACTTCCTAACAGAGAAGGGGCAGGGCTGGGCCAGGAGAGGGAAGGCAGGGTCCAGAGGCAGGGAGCAGCGTGCCCTCTCCTCTGAGGGAGCCCGCCCCGCATAGCCTGGCCACGGGAGGATGGCCCTGTGCACGTCCACCTCTCCGGGTACCAGTGCGGCTGAGCACTTCTCACACTGAGCCATCCCTCTCTACACGGATCGGGCCCATCTGTATAAAGACATGGGGGTTTTCCTCCTACTTAAGTGAGTTCTTTATGCGTCAGTAATCTCCCACTTGGCTTTTTGCTGCATTTCTGATGGGATTTTACGGTAACAGCCCACCCTAAGCTCTGCGTTATTAACTTCAGGGTCACCAAGTAACCCATAACCCACAGCACCTAGCACACAGGAGGAACCACTGATGGCAGCTGCTCCCGCACCTGGGGTCTGCCTCCTTGGGAGCCCTCCCGGTCACCCTCAGAGTCACACCCAGCATCACAGAAGCAGTCCGGGTTTCAGCAACTGTCAACAAATCAGGACGATGCGGATCCTTTGTTGACAGAGATGTAATTAACTGAGAAATCATTTTTAAAAGACAACTAAGAAAAGTCGTATGTTTGGAAATGATAAACTATGATTCTAAATAAACCCTGGATCAGGGAAGAAATCATAATGGAAATAAAATAATACAACTAAACATTAACTTTAAAAATATCAGATATTTTTAATGGATGATATTCAACTAAAACAGTAATTATTTGGACATTTATATTCTTAAATGCTTTTACTGGAAAAGAATGAAAACTGAGTATGAATGAGGTAAACGTCCAACTTAGGGGTTAGAAAAACAAAACAGCATCAACTCAGAGAGAGGAGGAGGGAAACACTAAACACACTGGCAGAATCCAGCAGCCCTGGGGCAGGGGCTAGCTCAGCAGCAGAGCGAGAGCCTAGCACACACGAGGTTCTGGGTTCAATCCCCAGTAAACCTGATTGCTCTCCCACAAAAAATTGTAAACGAAAAAAAAAAAGAAAGAAAGAAATCCATCAAATCTTAAAACTAGCATATAATAAAGATCAAGAAAGACAAGTCATTTCTTTGGCGAGGCTTATAAAATTGCCAGTGTCTGTCAACACTGATCACAGAAGAAGAAAAGAGGAGCCATGCGAACAGACAGCTTTAGGAATAAAACGTGGGTGTGGTCCCGACACCTCGGGCGCTAGTAAATAGCGGGAACCCTGGACCCCTCACCTCCACGTGATGGGAGGGAAGCTCCCCTCTCTACCCGACCCATTTCCGGGGGGTTGGGACCGGCTGGAACACGGCGACGGGGGGTCGGAACCGGAGCAGCTGCCTCTGAGCTGTGCCCCTAACCACCCAGGATGCTGCCCGGGTCACACCTGACGACGTGGCCACCTACAGCGTTATTTCAGACAACTTGAACATTTTGATGGAGCAGACACACGTCCTGAAAACCACAACTTCACAAACTGACCCAGTAAGAAACAGAGAGCCTGGACACCTGTACAGATGGGAAAGTAATTGGCCGTCAAAGGCCTTCCACCAGGAAAACCCTCGGCCCGGGTGGCGGTTTCACAGCAAAACCCCAGAAACACGTGAGAAGCACAAAGCCCTGTTCTCGCAACAACGCACCCGGGGCACAATCACCGCTCGCACTCAGCTTTGTGCTGCCGCTTCCGCCAGCTCAGGGCGGCAGGGAGAGCACGCCAAAGGCGAAGGCGTTGGAACCGAAGAGAAAAACACTGTGATACTCACAAATGACACTGTCTATACAGGAAACTCAAGATTCTACAAATCACTGCAGTTCATAAAAGGACTTCAGCAGGACGGCAGTGGACAAAAATCAACTACACTCCAAAGGAAAAGCCTGGTCTCTTCAAGAAACAAAGTTTTTAAAAAAAAAAAAAAAAGAAGCAGCAGAACTAAAAGATGGAGGAATATCTGGAGAATCAGAAAGACTTAAAAGGCGTATCAACCCACGACAGTGGACCTGATCAGGGTGCCCACGGAGACGCCAGGCACCTGTGGGCTCCTGTGGGCACCTGGAGTCTGACCGCTGGGCAGGAAGCCACGGCTACATTCTGGTAGGACATGTGATCACAGAAAGGAGGAGACACTCTGAAATACTCACACATGAGATGTGCTGACTTCCGGGACTTCCTTCCAAACGCCCCGGGGTGGGGGGTCCTGACGGCACGGGTGAGGCTGGCCCGGCTGCAGGGCACACGTGACAAAGCCAAGTGGGCATGCGCTGGGTTCCTTACGTTATTGTGTCTATTCTTCTATGTTTGAAATTCCCCACATTTAGTAAGTAAGATAATCATAATTAATAATGTGTGAAAGTTAAATAAAACCCCTGGACTTAGCTTCTAAAAGAAACTAATGTGTGCATGCACCAGCCACAAAGACTTAGAGCAGGCACTGCTCAGATTGGCAGCAAAAGTAAGTTTCTGTTAAGATAAGTTTAATGAGAGATATGTAAGATCTTCACAGAGAAAACGATAAACACCTGAAGCCGTGAAAGAAGTTCCATAAACAGAAAGACAAGCACGTGTGTGCACTGGAGACTCAGGGCGCCAAGGATTCCGACCCTCACGCACCAACCGCCGCGGACGCAGAGCAGTCCCAGCCCAGCTGTGACGGGGACTCCGAGGTGCGCGCAGCCACAGGCCAAACGCACCCCGGGCATCTCCGAGGGAAATAAGCAACTTGCCATAAAAAATACCGAGAGTCACAAAAACTATGCCAATGAAGATGGAATTCTGCACAGACACAGACAACCAGCCGAGGGAACCTACACGGAACCGCATTTGTCACAGAGCTGGCACCGCACGTTTGCAGAAGGGGTGGGGTTCTCAGTAAAGGGTTCAGGACAACTCGCTACACAAGCAGAGAGAAGCGACACCACAGACCACAGTCCCCACCCCACCTCACTCCTCAAACAAACTCAATTCCAAGTGATTCGAAGGCTTAAATATGCACACCAAAGGTAAGGTCATTATCAGCTTGTGACAAAATTTATTAGATGAAACAGAAAAATGCGAACCGTGACAGGGGATGACGGATAACTCAGTGTGTCACAATTTAGAACTTGGGGGCATCAGCAGGCACCGAAATGAAAAGCCAGCATGTCGGACAAGGGTTTCACCCCCAGGATGTGTACGGAGACCTCACACGTCAGTAAGAGCAGGATAAACCCAGGAGGAAAACACAGAGAGGGTTAACCAGAGAAATGCAAGTGCCCGACAATCACAGGAAAAACTGATCAACCCCGTTAGTTACTAGGGAAACGCGGATTCAACCCAGAAGACACCCTTCCACACCCAAGATGGGCAAACGGTCAAGGCCGCCACCGCCTGGTGCCGACAGGACGGGAGCAGGGACGGGTCACAGAAGCACGAGCAACGCGTCTGCCCGGCCCTGGCCACCCCTCACGTGCAGGGCGTCCCAACAGCACCAGTGTCCCTGGGTCCTCAGCGCTGCCACGCGACAGGGGCCAAAACGGGCGCTCCAATGGCCCCCCCGCCCGTGGACCAGGCGCCCCGCCATGGCCTCACACATAACCCAGCGCCGCAGAGCAGGAAGGTGCCAGGGGCAGCCAGGCAAACAGCAGTGACTCAGGAGCGAAACAGCGAAACCCCAAATCCCAGAACAATACAAACGGACGCCCCGTTAAACAGTCCCGAGAGAGCAGGCTCAGCAAGGGTCGGCGTAAGGACGTGACGCGTGGGAGTGAAACCTCGGGAAGAGCGCGGCAGCCAAACCCACAACCCAGAAGGCGGGACCTGGGAGTTTGTGTCATCAGCCCTTCACTGGCACATTTAAACCGAATGTCACATTCACATGCTCCCACACTCACACTCACGCTGCTTCCCGACAGGACAGGCCTGTTCAGACCCTGGGGGGTCCCTCCTCCCCAGCTCCCCCCCAAGGGGTCCTCCCTGACCTCCTTGGCAACAGAGCCTACACCCTCCTTCCTCCCTCACCCTCTTTATGGCACCTAAGTAAGATGACTCGGGGAACGTCTCCTGGTGGCACGGGGCCACCTGTGTCCCCTCCGTGGCCCCAATATCTACAGGGCTGCCTGGATGCACACTCCCAGCAGGAAGGAGAGGGAGGAGGCCCTCGCTCCCAGCTCAAGGAGGGACGGAGGGAAGGGGACAGTGATGGGACTGTGTTGCAGGACGGCGCCTGGCCCCGGGCACCAGTGTGTCCCAGTGCCTCACCTGAGCCTGGGCAGCAGTAAGTGGCAAAGCTCCAAGAGACCACGGGACGACAGCGACAAGGACGGCCACGTGCACAGGCAACTCAGCCCCACCTGCCGAGCGCACGCTGCCTACGCCTTGGGAGGGGGCTGCCTAGGAGCCTGAGATGGCCCCTCATCCAGACCACCACCCAGTCAGGCACCCCTGGGGAACCGAGCCCTGGAGGAGCTCGAGAAAAGCCAAAAGGGAAGAAACGTGGGCCACCCTCAGAATGTCTCCAAGGGGACGGGGACCCACCCCCACCCCAACCCCCACCGGGGCAGCCAGGGCTCTTACCTACCCCAGGTGCTGGGCTGAGCCTCAGGCCAGGGCAAGTGTGGTCCACAGACACAAGCAAAGAGCTCAGGGATCTCAAATTCCATCCCCTCCCTACTCCCAGACTGCTGCCCATGAAGGCTGCGCTCACCCAGATGCCAGGGGCCAGAGGAGGGAACCGGCGGGTGGAGACCTGCTGTAACATGCCTGCCACCTGGAGCACAGCCACCTTTCGGGTAGGGGAAAGCGAGGAGGGGCATGGCCCCCAGAGGCCATGTGCGCACACCCGGGGCTCAGCCTGCGGGGCGCACTGGCTCAGTGGACAGAGCCGGGCTCACACACAGAAGTGCAGAAGTGGATGCCCCCCCTGCCCAAACCAGCTGCAAAGCCCCGGGACGTTGTCCATCACCCACGGGCCTGTTTCCCCCGTTGTGCACTGAGCAGTAACACCTGCTCCACGCTGCCCTTAGGAAGAACAGACTGCCATTCACCCACCTGGCCACTCACCATGCACCCACAGGTGCCCCCAGACTACTGCAGAATGACTGTGGACGCCCAGGCCTGCCCCCAGGGCAGGGCACCTCCTCTGCTCCGTTCTCTCCTGGTGCCGCCCCAGCACCACCCCTGGTCTCAGGTCACAGGCAGCGCTGGTCAGGACAGAACCCCTCTCTGTCCACCAACACGACAGTGGAGACCCACCCACCACCATGCGCCCTCCTCTCCAACCCATGCTGCCAGCCATGTCCTCACCTAGGGGCTGATAGCCTTGTCTGGAGGGCCCCCCAAAAGGGCCATGGCTCTCCAGGCCGCTGCTGCCAGCAATGGAGCCATAGGACATCTTCTCAGAGGAGACAGGGCCGCCACTCTCCTGAAGAGCTGGAAGAAACAGAACCGGGTGGGGAGGCAGGAGAAAGTGAGCACGTGGATTCAGGATCCAGGGTGCACTCGGGCCGCCCAGCCTGCCCACAAGCCTTACTCTGCTTAGTGCCAACAGGCAGCCTGCGCCCGGAGCTCAGCTCAGCCAGGCCCCACTGTCCCTCCTCACAGGGCTCCCTCTCAAAGACCACCATGGTCCCAAAGGAGCCCCACACCCATGACCCTGGGGGCCCGCAGGGCACAGGGCCCCTGCCAAAGCGCCGTCTCCAGCCAGGTCCTCCTGAGCTGCAGGGGGCAGCATGGGGCTGGAGCCAGGCTGCCTGGGGCTCCACCTGCCTCGGCCACGTGCTACCTGTGCAGCTGGGGACCAGCCACTGGCCCTCTCGGGCCTCGTTCCTCACCTGTAAGTGGAGAGTAATACAAGACTGCCTCCCAGGGCTGTCGGGAGTCATAAACGGACGCACGGAGAGTGCCCAGAACGGGTGACGCGCGGTAGGCACCCAACACGCAGCTGGCTCCTAAGCGTGGGGCCAGGCGCCCCGGCCGGGCTGTCTCAGCACCCTGCCACCCCTCTGCTCCTCCCACGGACCGCAGCCCCAGGATGGCCTCCCCAGAGGGCACCTCCCCAGCCTGAAAACCGCCACCTGTGACCTTCCAGCGTCCCATGGCCCAGGAAGGGACCATCCAGACACACCAGTTTTCTGAATGTGCTGCGCCTACACTGCCCTTGGGACACCCAGCTCGTGACCTTCGGGCACACAGAGGTGTGTGCGGTGTCTGTCTGATCCGCCACATCCCAATGACGTGGGCATGGTTCACAGAGCACCCTGTCAGAGCAGGCTCTCTGCTCAGCGCTTTCCAGACACCACCCAACTCACCAGAACAAACCCCCCATGAGCAAGGAGGGTTGTGGCCAGAGGGGGCCCTCAGAGGAGCAGCAGCAGCCCACGTCCCCGGGGTCGGCGGGCCTCCAGGGACCCGTCCTCAGGGAGCGGCAAGTCCAGCCTTCGTCTGCCCCCACGGTGCCTGAGCCGGCCAGGACAGGGCAGCACCGGCAGCCAGCTCGCCCAGCGGGACCCAGAGGTCTCAGCCCAGACGCACCGTGCGGCCAGAGCGCGTGAGGAGTCCTGGCCCCACGCTGGTGGCTGGCAGGGGGTGGCAGGGAGGACCTGAAAGGGACGCAAAGGCCCGGTGAGAACCCCGGTGGATGGGAAGGGTTTCCTCTCCGTGGGTCTCAGGCCACATGCTGGACACCTGCCCCATCCCCATGGGAGCAGCCTCCACACTCTCCGCTCCCGCGGGGAGATGGGGGACAGAAGCTTGGGGTGGGGGGCATCGCTGGCCTAGCCGGAGCCCCCCAAGCGCACTCACCAGCGCCCAGCGGCCTGGCCCGCATCTGGGGAGACGGCACGGAGGAGGGGCCCGAGGCAGCGGTGGTCCCGGGGAAGTGGCGCCGCCAGAGGAGGAGACACAAAACGCAGGAAGGTCAGCGGCTGGTGCCCCCAGACAGCGGGCGCGCGCCACCACCCTGCAGTGCCTCGCGTGGGTTCCCTCTCGTCCCCAGGACACCCTGGGGGACGTCCCACTGCTCTCTCCCTGTGCAGACTGGACAGAGAGGTGGGTCACTTGCCAAGGCCACACACCTGGTGGCCCGCAGAGAAGGGTTTCAAGCCAGTAGAGAGACTTCGGCCCTCACCTTGCAAGTCCACAAAGAACGTCTACATACTGAGAAACAAAGGCAGGCAGCAGCAACACGAGTGTTGTATTCAGAGCAAAGCAGCCAAGACGCACGAGAAGAGCCAGAGGAGCCGGCTGGGGAGAGGCCGGGGGCGCGGCGAGGGACGACTGTTTCCTTAATTAACCGTGTAGAACTCAATTACTCTCTAAACTTCACGCGTGTATAGTTCTAAAGGATCAAAGCTTAATTTGCAAAATTCCAGTGAAATCGCCACCCAGAAAGATCAGTCCGGAAACAGAGCGGCGGGCTGCGGGGTGTCTGCCTTGAGCAGACACGGTCCAGGTGGGGACCCAGCGGTCTCCTCACATCTCTGGAAGGCAGCCCCAGAGAATCACCAGCGCTGTCCTGCGCGGCCACACCGACCTCAGGCAGGTCCAGGGTCGCAGGAGGACTCGGCCCAGTTCCACAGGTGCACCCGCACACCTACTGTGTACCAGGCACTGTGCTCCCTGTTGACAAGGTAGCCTGGCCCTGGCATTGGGTACCTGAACATTTAGCGGACTCAGCTGGACACCCCCACTCCCAAGGGCTCCAACAGGGGCTTTTAGAGACCCCAGGGGCACAGCTGGAGCCCCAGACCACTGGGTCCCCAGAGGAAGCAGCTCAAGCAGGATCTGAGTCAGGAGCAGGGAGCAGGGGCCACGCCACAGTTTGAAGCGAGGGGCAGGGCAGCCCTGGGAAGACGGGAGGGACAGCGAGGGCACGCCACCTGTAAGACGTGGCGGAGGCTAGGGGCGCACTCAAGACCCTCCAGCCCACTGGCCCACAGCTCGCCTGCATGCAGGCGGGCAGCTGGCGGGACAGAAGGGCCCAGCCAACAGCACCTGGTGCTCTGAGGGGCAAATTCAGGCCGAGGGCTCCTGTCGCCGTGCCCTGAGTAGTCAGGGTCTGCGCAGACGGGAAGGTGGAAAGACCCCAGACTGTCCTCAGCTCACCTGCGGTCCCACTGCTGGGGCCACAAAGAGTTGCCCCAGCCAGAGCCCGCTGGGCTGGGAACTCGAAATGCCAGTGTGTCCTTGGCCTGCTGCTCTGTGCCCACCTGGCCAGGCTCTGGGCCCCGAGGCCCTGGGGACTTGGAGCCCAGCAGGCCCATCCCCCGTGCCTGGGAACGCAGCTGTCCACCCGAACCCCCAGGCTCCCAAGGGCCTCTGGCCAGCCTGCACCCTCAGCGTCCTCCCCACCACTCCCACCCATCCACCTGCAGTCTAAGCCCTGATGTCTCCACCAAGGTGTCCCAACTGGCAAGGGCAGGCCGTGGACAGCGGGAGCCAGATGAGGAAGAGGGAGGGGGCAGCAGACAAGAGACTTCAGGGGCTGCTGGCTGCCGGTGGCAGGTGGAAGCGGCAGCCTGGCCAGGCGGGAGGGCTGCAGTGCCCAGAAAGAGCCCCGGCTGCCTCAAAACTGCTGGACAGAGGCCACCGGAGTGATGCCCGCTCCCAAGGAGGCCTCCTACTGAGCAGCTTCCGTGACCACCACTGCCAGCCTCCTCCGGCCTTGTGCCACAGGGCTGGCACCAGGCTCTTCCCCGGACATCTGTCTCCCGCCCCCAGTGACTGGAGGGAACCATCCGTCCTCGTACCGCCCAGATCCTGTCCAGAAGGCACAAGAGGAAGCGGGGGTTCCAGGGAACGCCCCAGCAATGCAGCCCTGCTCCCAGGACAAAGGCCCCAGGCCCAGGAGGAGGGGGTGGCCCGCCAGTAGGACGCCACCGGACACCGGGCTGGAGGGAGCTCCTGGACGCAGTTCAGGCTGAGGTCCAGTGACCCAGGCTCCCAGGCCAGAGCTGAGGCTGCAGCGCAGCCAGGTCTGCCCCGGACGGCCTCCCAAGCAGGACATGACCTCTGCCTGAAGCTCTGCTCCCCCAGCCTGGGGCTCTCAGAGGCAGGGGACCCCCAAGACCAGGGCGGACCTCCAGCAGCAGACAAGAAATGGTACTGTCTAAACTGGGGTGCCCCAGAACGGTCTCTGCCCCCTCATTAAGCTGAAGGGACTCCCCCAAGGATGGAGAGCAAGTCCTTCCTAGGTGGGGTCTGCACAAGGCACTTCACACCCCTAGTCCTCAGTTTTCTCACCTGTAAAAGGGGGCAGCAAGCCCGCCCTGAGCAGATCAGAGAAAGGCACCCATCAGTGACCGTTTGCAGCTCGTTCTGTGAGCCTCTGCCCCTCAGTGGCGCAGGAACACATGCAACACTGGACAGCAGCAGTGCTGAGCAGCACTGCCCCGCACAGTGACAGCCCAGGGCTGGAGGCCAGAGGGACGGAGCCTCACGGGCCAGAGAAGAGGGAGCAGGGCCAGATGTCCACCTCAGCCTCCCGAAGGCCTGAGCTGACCAGGACCCTGGGAGACTCAGGAGGAGGGCACGGAAAAAGGAGGCCGAGGGCGACGGCGCACCTGCCACGTGCAGCCCCCGCGGCAGGACCTCTGGCCTCCCAGGGCCTTCGCTTCCCAGGAAGGGCCTCAGCACTGGACGGGGTGTTGATGGTGCTCAACACGCAAGGACACACCCCACAGTGGGGGACCACACCGGGCCCCAGGCAGGGGGACTGACGCACCCACTCGGGGACTCCCCTCCTCCAGAGCTCTGTGTTTCCCATCTGCACCCCTCCCTCAGTCACACCCAGACCTCGCCACTACCGACAGCCCTGGGACCTCATCCCAGCGGCCCGAGATCTGGCCACTCCCCCTCCCATCCCCAACCCCAAGTCACTGTCCTTCAGCCCACTCTATCCCCTTTCCTCTCCATGCCCCGTGCCAACCCCAGGACTCACCCCTGCCACCCCTCCCGTGCCCTTCCTCCCCTGCCCCCACACAGCCACAACCCTAGTGAACCCAGCTCTCCAGGTAACATGAGGCCAGGCGGGTGTGGTGGCTGCAGCCCACCTGCGGCCACAGCCCAGCCCTCCCAGACACGCAGCGAGCCTTCCTCTGGCCACACTGCCAGGCCAGGAAAGAGGCGGAGGGCCAGGCTGTGGGGCTGAGATTCCAGGTCCGCTGGCCCTGACTCCAGGGATGCCGTCCTTCTGCTCGGGAACTCTCTGCCCTCCCCGTCCTCTCTGCCCCACTGGGCCAGAGCAAGCAGAGGGTCGGGGACAATGGGACTCTGGGGTCTGTGCCTAAACACCTGCCCCGGACCCCAACCAGAAAGATGCCAGTCACAGGGAGAGGCCAGCAGGCCTCGCACGGGCACTCCTCCACACTCGCTCTGTGTGTGGGATGCGGGGGCGACAGGGAGGCTCCCTGAAGGAGGCGGGGCAGAGCAGGAAGGGGATCTGCCAGGCAGGGCAGAGGGAAAGCCAGCCAAGTCCTCCAGCCGTGGCCGCCCTCCGCTCACCTGGCCCCACGCCCACCCGCCAGGAGACCTGCTGGGGGAGGCCCGCATCGACTCTGCTCTGCACTCTGCTCCACCCTGGGCCCAGCCACGTGGCTCCGGGGAGGCAGGAGGCCCTGGGCTGCGCTGCTTAGAGACCACAGCACTGCCCCAGGGCGGGCGAGGTGGGAGGCATCAGTGGTGCCCAGTCCCACCCACAATGCTCCAGGTGGATGCTGAGCAGCCTGGGCTGCTGCCCACACAAGGGCCTGGCAGGCACCGCGAGTCAAACCCCAAGCTTGACCTGCACCTCCCTCCACTGACCACCACACATGGGTCCACCTACGTGGCTTCAGATGGGGGCACTATGGAAGCCAAACCAGCTTGGAGACCCCGGATGAAGGCCAGGACATCACTGGAAACCAGGATGCTCGGCACACTGGCCCTGGGTCTGGTCGCACCTGGCGCCATGACCGGAGTGTCCTGTAAAGAAGAAGCCTGGGAACTTTTAGGGGTCCTGGGGGCCTTGGAGGATGACGGCTGTCTACCGTGGGTCCAGGGGAGGGGGTGGAGGCACCTGCACCAGATATTCCCTGATCCAGCTCAAACCTCAATTAACTGAGCTCAGGGAGGGAACCTGACTCATCCAAAGTCACAGAGAAAGACGGGGTCACGGACAAGGCTGCTGACCCCCTCGGCCCGCCTCCCCCATCCTCATACCAAGACCACAGCTGCAGAGGAAGAGGGTCGTGAGCCCCCGCCCCCACAGTGCCCCGCCAGCACTCCCAGGCAGCCCACTCAACCGGAGCTGGCAGGCATCGTGGGAATCAGTCTCCAGCACACACAGATGGTGCAGATGCATGTGGGCAGAAGGAAGCACACGCAGGTCACTCACTCGCACAGCTGCGTGTTAACTGTGACATCCATCTGCTTCCCAGGTTTGTCTAAGCCGGTAAGTCACCCTAGAGCCATGAGCCCGGCACACAGACCTGGGTCACGAAATACCGCTCTTCTCACAACAGAAGTAAGACTGCTTGGAGAGGTGGTTGATTCCAGGACTGCAGCTGAGAACGTAAAAGATCAGCCTAGAACATTCTACATAAGTGTAAGGAAGTACTCAAAGGAAGGCGGGGCCATCTCTAGAGGTCACAGGAACCAGCCTGAGAGGCTTCCATTGGCCCAATCGGGGACAATTCTGAGTGTGAAAGTAGAGAATGGTAATAAAGGATTACAACTTTTATTTATTATAACCTTACAATAAAGGAGTAAAATAAAAATCCACACTGTTATAAACAAATAAAGCAGGGGAAGAGGGAGCAGCCCCTCCCTAGAGCAGACACCGGTACCGGGACGGAGCGCTGGAGCCGGCACAGCGCCGTGGTGGCTGACTCGAGGACGTCCAGTGCGCAGCAGAGCTCGTGGCCAAAGTCCAGTGAGTGACACACAGTCTCAAAGTACCTTCCCCAGGAAACTTCCTCACTGAAAATGGAAAAACAACAACTTCATAGAGGAGAAACCTAGCAGTCGTCAGCCGAAGCAAAGAACCGACGTCGCCCGCGAGCCTTGGAGCAAACCCCGCATGCCTGCTGCAGGGATGCACCTCCCGGTCCACCTGTCAAGAACGACGGCCGTGGAGGCATCGCAAACCGCCGCTGAGAAACAGCCCGCAAGACAGCTCAGCTGCAACCTTCACCATCGTGAAGTGTCAGGAAACAAAGACAGTCTGAGGAGCTAACCGTCCAGGTTAAAGGAGGCCAAAGAGACGTCATCCCCAAAACCAACCCACGATCAGGGACTGCATTTTGCTGAGATGTGTGCTACTGGGATCTCCCCCAAAGTCTGCCCCATGCACGGGGGTGACAGCCTCAGGCTGCTGTGTCAGTGCAGTGTCCTGACTCTGACAGCCGCACGGCGGTGACGCACGAGATTATGCATTTGGGGACCAAGGAGCATCACGTGTGCACCTCGGGGAGCGGTTCAGAAGCACATGCCGTGTGCACACGCACACCCAGGAGGGTGTGGAGGAGACACGGGGACATGGTAACACGCGGGAGCCTGGGGGGAGGAAGGCTTTCTGTTAATCTGGTCACTCTTCTTTAAATCTAGAATTACTACGTCCAAAAGTTTTAAGTTCAAAGTAAAAATTCACTAGAGATTTTTTTTTAATCGTAGGAATAAATTTAAGAAAGGTGCAAGATCTGCGTACTGAAAACTAAAAAAAATTCATAAAAGGAAGTAAAGAAAACATAAGTGAGTGCAGGGCACCGAGCTCGTGGGCGGGGCACCGAGGTGGCCAAGCTGCAGGGACAGGGACCTGGGGGCCTGGCAGGCGTGGGGGCGTGTGCTTCAAATATCTCCTGAAACCAGGACGCTCCTCCCAGCTCAACAGCGATCCATTAAGCAGCTCTTGGAGACAAAAGGAAAACACACGCTAAAATGAAGAAATTTCTAAAACAAAAAACAGTGAAAACACTATGTGTGAAAATCAACATACGGCACTGAAAGCAGTGATCAGAAGAAAATCACAAACTTCACATTTCCTGAAAAAAAGGGGAACAAAGGGACTTCATTCTTAGCTTAAAAGGTTGGAAAAGAGCAAAAAAAGTTAGTCAGATGTAGCCACAAGGAAGGAAACACTATAAATAAAAGCTAATAATATGAATGGGGTAGGAAACAGGAAAACCACGGACCTAATTTATAAATCAAAATCCTGTTTTCTAAAAAGTGCTAACCAGACAGACAACCAGCCAACGCAGCCACGGACAGAGGGGAGGAGACACAAACACACAGCACGAGGAATGGACGGGAGGCAAACCACTGGGACAGAGAGAGTCAGGGAGCCCTTAGGTCTCTGCTCCCCAATCTCCGTGAAGTGTGCAGATGTGTAAAACATGGGTGAAATGGGTCTTGTCTTGGAAAAGGGAGGTTCAGCAACAGAGACCCACTGGAGACAGAAGGCTTTAACAGACAAATCTGGATAAAAGAAACAGAAACAGTTATCATAAAAACTACCCCACAGAAACACCAGGACCAGATGGTTTTGCAGGGGAATTCTGCCATATTTCCAAAGCCAAATACTTCCCCTGCTCCATAAATTATTCCAGAGTGTTGATGATAAAGGAAAACCTGCTGATTGTTTAATGAAGCACGTGTAACACTGATACGGAAACCTGATAAACACGGTCCAAAAAAAGAGGAAGTTACAAACCGATACTGGCTATGAATACGGATGCCAAAATGCCAAATAAAAGACTAAGAAACAAACATCAAACCCGACTTGTTCATTCTTCCAGGCACGCGCAGCATGTTCACCATTAGGAACCCCACTGACGTAACATATACCGTGTTCCCTGACGGGAGGGAAAGGCTGTGAGTCTCTCCGTAGATGCTAAAAACAGCATCAACCAAGTTCCTGGTGAAAACACTCAAGGATCTTTCTTAAAATGGAAAAGCAAATCCCCCTTTATCCTAAAGTAAGCATCTCTTTAAAGGGAAAGCCCTGGAGGCAGTTCCTGGAGACCAGGGAGGGGCAGAGATGCCCAGCACCGCCCAGCACTGCCCAGCACCACTCTGGAGGCGTCGCCAGCAGGTCAACAGGCGAGACCCGGAGACCCGGGAAAGAAGGAGCCGGGATGGGTGCTCGGGCCAGGGCCAGGGCCAGGACGGTGCGCTTGGAGAACCCTAGAGACGATGTTAAAATGCCAAGAGGCAAAGGCTTTGGCAAAGCAGCAGGGTATAGAATTCTCACGCAGAAAGCAAAGGCCTTCCATGCACACGCCCAGTTGGAGGGCAGATGGTAAGGGAACTGCCGGTTACCCGAGCAACACAGGAGATGACACCTGGGAGGGAGGTGGAGCTCAGGGGCAGAGCTCGTGCTCAGCGTGCGCCAGGACCTGGGTGCAATCCCCCATATCCCCATAAAAAAAAGTTTTAAAAAATCATTAAAAAGAAAACAAAAAAAAGGCAACGCGTCCAGGAATAAAGTTAACATGAAATGGGAAAAATCTCTGAAAAGAAACTAAAACAAGACAGAAGGCAGAGCTGGCTGCACGGACAGCCATCCGCGTCCTGGGCTAGGACGAGCCTATTTCACAAGGAGATCCGTTCTCCCACCCCAATAACAATGCCCACAAGGCCTTTACAGAGCCGGACAGGCCAAAGGGGTTGACACGGGAAAACACCAAAAAAGCAAGTGAAAAGGCCGGCCACTGGGTGCGACTTAACAGTCCCAGGGAAAGAAGTGCCGACACCACCACGACACAGATGGTCCTGAAGACGTCACGCTGGCCAGAGACACATAAAGGGGCCACGCGTGAACGATCCCACGTGTGTGAAACATCCAGAACAGCAGATCCACGGAAACACACTGCAGACAGGTGGCTGCCAGAGGCCGGGGGAGGGGATGCCAACGGGTATGGGCTTTCCTCTAGGGTGATGAAAATGTCCTGTGCTTGACAGCGGAGACGAACGAACAGCTCCGTGAAGATACCGCAGACCACTGAACTGGGCCCTTCAGAGGGTGAGACTTAGGACAGGGGGTTCTGTCTCCAACAAATGCTGGAGTCTCTATAATTAGAACCACGTAGGAAAACACAAACAAACCAAGGGACTAGGGGAGTAAGTCTGAAAGTAGACCCACAGACGTGGGCAGTCAGGGTGGGATTAACGCGGCATCTCAAATCGAAGGGCTTTTTAACGAACGGTGCTGGGACGTCTGGTTAGCCCCATGGGGAAAGAAAGTGAGTCACGCTTAACATAATAAAAAGAACATGTGCCAAAGAGACCAGGGCCCTGCGAGTAGAAGGCAAGACAAACAGACCTGAAGAAAGGAGAGCTCCCCTCTGACCTGACTGTGGAGACAGTCTCCTAAGTAGGGCTCAAAGTTAAATGCTATAAAAGGAGAGACATGTGACCATCACCTCATCTAAACTCTCCCCTGGGTCCCCTCCTCTGTGAGCGGGGCCCGATGGGCGCGGGGGAGTAAACGGCCCGCAGGAGGGCTCCTGCCCCACCGCCAACAGGCCACAGGCACACATGCTCCCAAAGGCCACGCGGGCTCTTCCAAAAGCTTCCTCTGCTCCTCCAGGGCCACCTCCCCATCCTGACCCTGGCATCTCCCCAGCGCTCCCCTCCCACACCCGTCTGCTGAGACCCCGAGCTGCCTGGGATGTGTCTGTGTGACTTCCTCCCAGAGAAAAGGGGTGCAGGCAGGCCCCCGGGACCAGGCAGGAGGTGCGAGGGCCGGGCTTGGAGCTGAGCACAACTCCCTGGGGGAGAAAACCACCTGGTCTTTGAAGGAGCCTCAGGGTGTAGGCCCAGGGCCCCGGGAGCGGGCTCAGGCCAGGCACAGGCACCTTCAAAGGGCAGCTGGACGGTCTTACAGGCCCTGGGAGCCGACACATATGGGAGACAGGGCACACACCCCGTCCACGAGGGAGGCAGAGACAATGTGACTCTCCCCCAACACCCCACCCCCAACTCGCCCAAGAATCCAGGACAGGCGCAGAAGACAATTTGGTACTGCCATCCTCCGGGAAGGAGGTGCAGGGCCAGTCTCAGGGCTCCAGTCTGCACTGTCCCTCAGCCACAGCCCCCAGGACCTGCCCTAAGCACCGCAGGAGCCTGAGTTGGTGAGAGATGGGGAAACCCAAGAGTAGGAGTCCCTGAGACCACCACACAGCCGAGGAGCCCTGATCCTGGTTCTCTGTGACATGACCCCACCGACCGACCACGCCAGGATCTGCCCCAGGGCCCGGCTCCCGGCAGCAGTCTGGACAGAGCCGACGGACGACACAGAGGACTAGCCCAGGGACCCGCCGGCTCAGGAGATGGAGAACCCGGGCGGAGCCCACGGCTGTCAGCACAGTGGCGACTGCACTCTCCGGCCAGGGACAGAGGGAGGCCGCGACACAGGCGGGAAAGGAGGGAGGACTCAGCACACGGGCAGAGGAACACAGCCCCAGAAAGGGGAAGCAAAACGAAAACGGCCATCTGGCCCCTACTGACGTGCGAAGGAGGAGGCCTTCATGAGATGTTAGTTATAAAACTCAGGGAAATTGAAGACCAAAGTTCATTCACTGGGGACTTGGCTTCCAAGCACATCACTTTAGAAGTGTGAAAACCATGAATTACAGGCCCCTGGAGGGATCTCGCAAATGAAAACAGTTTGGAATAGGGGCAAGGCGCCGAGACAGGAACTGGTGAGGCAGGGAGAGGCCTGCGGCGGAGGGAGGGGCCCAGGCCAGCTCCGTGCCCTGCTCCCACAGGGAGGGGTCCCCTGGGAAGGTTCCCCAAGGCTCAGCCCCATCAGACTGCTCAGCTAGACAAACCACGTAGAACAGAACCTGCAGGGACCCAGCACCTGGGCAGGTGCCCAAACACGGAGAGCTCCTGGCCCCTGCCCCCAGGGAAGCGACAGGCTGAGTAGAAAGACAACGTCAAAATTCAGGAGCTCCGCCTCCAGAGCCATGCAGGAGTGGTCCCCCACCCGAGAGCGCGCCCCCTGTGCCCGGGGTCCACCTGCAGAAGGATCGGAGCTGGCGCACCTGGGGGAGCACAGAGGCAGGGCAACAGGCACGGGCCTGACACCCACTCCTCGGGGCACAGAGCAGCACCAGCCCCTGCAAACTGACCGGCAGAAGGCACCTAACCCCAAGAGTTAGGTTCCAAGGAATCAGAGAGGAAGTACTCAGAAGCCAGAAACATTACGAAGTAGAAAACAAAAGGCTAGAAACAACCAAAATAGCCAGCAATAAAGAATCAAATACATCACCCTTGGTATATCTAAATAGACTATGATGCAGTGACCTTGAACAGTGTTAGAAGGATATATTCAGTCGTGGAGGGAAGTGCTCAGACTGGACAGTAAGGTGAAAAGTGACTCCAGAAAAACATGACACACAATTACCCTAAGGAGCACGTGTCCCAGCCCTGGGGACAGAGGAAGCGCCACTCAGCAGAGCTGCTCAGCAGTTCCTTACAGAGACCCGTCCACCCTTGCCCCGGTCACCCCACTGCAGGGCACCTGGTCATCGTCACCCAACCTGAAAATAGCCCAGACACACACCAACAGGAGAAGGGACCTGCTGGCGGCCCTCCGTCCAGCGGGGCTGCTGACACAGGTGACACACACCGGACTCGCAGAACCCTCACGTCAAACACAAGAAGCCAGACCAAACAGAGCTGCTGTGTGACGCAAAGCCCCGAACAGGCAGCACTCACAGAGCTCAGGCCGCGCGAAGACGCAGGAGGGGCCTGCGGGTGCACATCCCAGTCCCACTGCACAGGAGCAGATAAGGCTGGGAGGAAGCGCAGCACAAGGACCCTGGAAAGACGTGTGGAGGCAAAGAGCCCCCACAGAGCAGCACGCGGGGCGGATCCCAAACACGAGACGTCCAGAGCAGACAAACCCACGGAGATGGGATGGGGACCAGGCGATGCCAGCCGATCAGAGGTGGGAACGGGGAGTGATCACCACGGGTGCGGCGTTTCTGCTTGGGTGTGAAAATACTCTGGAATTAGATGATGGTGATGGTTGCAGAACATTGTGAATGTACAAAAAACCACTAAATTGTGCTCTGGAAGCGGTGAGCTGGATGTTTGTGAATTACATCTCAGCAATTACGAAACTGCTCAAGGCACTGGGGCTGGTGGCGGGTCAGAGGAGGCTGCTGGTGGATAAATGGCAGCACGGATTTGGTGGGGGGACACGCAGGCCAGTAGGCGGCACTCCGCCAGCCCAGCTGTGCGTGTCGCCTCCATCGCCTCTGTGCCCCAGAGCTGGGAAAGGGGCAGAACAAGCACTCAGGTCTCTTGGCTGACAACCCACAGCACCTCCACTGCTGCACACGGGCTGCCTGGGGCCCCAGGAGCTGCCAGGTGGCAACCTCATGCCCGCAGAGCAAAGGGCCAGGAATGGCCAGCCCACCCAGGTCCTGGCCTCCCCCACCCCCGCCCGGCCAGCCTCTGCATACGGGCACGCCCCATTTGGTTTAAGGTCATCTTGTTAGTTTCTGCTGCCTGGTAGAGGAGGCGAAGAGAGCCCATCCAGTCCACTGGGGAGACTTCATCCCTAACCAGCCACAACCTGGCCCAGGAAGAACCAAGGCTGACCCCTGACTCCTCCTGCACAGCTCCCACCCGACACAGGAGCACACGGCCACACGGCAGTGGGGTCCGAGCCGGGACACTCACCCCCACCTATCCCCCAGCCCCACCCAGGCCCGGGCTGACCGCCTTGGGCATGGCCAGCACCTTCAGAGGGCTCCCCAAGCAGACTGTCGGCTCCCAGCTAGCCCCCTCCCCATCAGCACCTCTCCCCACTCCCACTGCCCACCCAGCAGATGGCCTTGCCTCCCTCAAGTGAAAAAAGCAAGTCCACTAACAGTTACATGGTGAGGTCGCAACTCTATAAAATATGCAGAATAACAGAAGCTGGAAAGAGTCCTGGCCTGCAAAGCCCCGGTGCTTACCCTCCAAGAGGGAGGCTGCTGATTTTTAAACCTTCACTTTGCTTATCTGGTCTACATCTCCTACAAGGGGTGGGTACTACTTTTTGGAAAGTGAGACAAAGTAAAAGCTTTTCTTTGAAGAGAGGGAGAAAAAGCCTCAAAACCCGTGAATGCCCTTCCCTTCCCACCTTCACACACACACACACACACACACACACACACACACACACACATACATACACACACACCCCGCGGTTCCTCTGGTGGGAGAGTCAGCAGAGGGCTGTGGGCAAGTCCCCACAGAGGATGACCTGGGCAGCCGCCCTCACCTCTCTGAAGTGTGTCTAGACAGGACCCCAAGGCACAGAGCCCAGCTCGGGCCACCACCCCTACACGTACACCCCAGCCAGACACAGTGCCCGGCCAGGCCTCAGGGCCCCACGTGTGCCTGTGTGTGCGCAGAGGCAGAGGAGGGGTGGGGGCTGCCCTGACACGTGTTCACGCATTAGGAGGGTTGCTATAGCAACTTGGACTCCACGTCAAACAGAGCACCAGCCAGGCACCCCAGGCACCCTGAGAACGACGCCCAGAATGGCCACAGAGAAGCAGGGATTTCTGGCAGCACCAAAGGGCGGTGGACCCCGGCCATGAAATGCACGCCCCCCTCACCTGCCACACTGCCCCACTCCGATCCTCCCTCCTCCACGGGAGGCCAGGCTTCAGGGCCTGGCTCTGCCCACTGCCCTGCTGCCTGCCTGTCAGCCAGGCCCTCTCCCAGCACGGTGGCAGGAGGACTGTGCCTGAGTCATGAGGGCGGGGGCGGCCCATCTGCACAGCTGCCCACAGCCAGGAGTCAGGCTCCCGTCAGACCACGAGACTGCCTGGGGCATAGGGGCAGAGGATCATGGCCCAAAGAGGGAGCTGGGGTCCCCCTCCTGGCACGCCCACTCAGGAGGGAAGCCATCTCGCCTCGCCAGACTGCCCAGCTTTCCCAGGAGAACGTGGCCCAGCAGGCCTTGGACTGCGAGCCTGCAGCCATCACTTCATTTAACTGCAGGGAAGGAACCTTGGCTGCCACACTTCATAGACGGGGAAATGAGGCCCAGAGAGGTTAGGAACTTGCCCAGGAAGCCCAGCTGGTCAGAGGCCAAGGTGGGATCCAGACCCAGCCAGATCTCCAGCCAGAGCCTGCACTGGCCCTGCTGCACGTGGCCGTGGCCCGGTCAGAGCAGCCACGGCAACAGACTGGAGCTCAAGCCGTGCCTGGTGTCACAGCCCAGCTCTTCCTAGGGAGGCCAGTGAGGGAAGGATGGCCAAGGGCATCCAGTGAGACAGCAGAAGCCCCAGGCCTCCCCCCACCCCTTCGCAGGAAGCCACGGGCAGGGGGAACCCACCTACCTGCGCGTCCCAAGGACAGGCTGGCTGAGGGCACTGCTGAGCCAACTGGTCACAGGGAAAGGGGGCAGACACAGACTGAAACCTCGGTCCTAAGGGCACACCCTTTATGACCCCCACACCCAGAGCGCTTTCTCCCTCTGGAGCAGGAGGCTCCGCCCCACAGACCCTCACTCTCCAGGGTGAAGGCAGACCTGCACTCACTATGGGAGCCGCCCGGTGCGGTTAAGACCAGGCACAGCGCGGGGGAAGCCCTGTGCAGAGGGGGCAGGGAGACGCGGGGCTGGACGCGCTGATGAGGTGGGCCTTCTGGAAGGTGCCACCACCTGAGTGCCCAGCCGCACCATCACATCACCCTCCTCCACCAGGAGGAGCACCGACAGCAGCAGGACGTGACCAGCGTCACGACCCGCACCACCACCCCTCAGTCCCCAGCATGGCAGCATCACCAGGCCCACCCACAGTGGCAGCCCTGTCCTCCCATGAGCCACCAGCCCCACTGCTACCACCCCAGGCCATCACCACCTCCTCCCCCACAGATGACAGGATGAAGTGATGCTGAGGGGGTGGGGGCTGGTGGGCAGCTTACAGCCTCTCTGCTGCTTTAATGGGAGCAACTTCAGCAAGTTAACCGGCTTAGATGGGCAGGACCCCCTCCTACAGGAGGGGGTGGTGGTGACAGGAAGATGGGGGAATCCCCTTTCCACAGCTGGTACAGTTGAATCACAGGTGTCACTGCCCAGAGTGACAGGCAAGAGAGTGTGGGCTGGACCCCCGAAGCACATGCTCCTTGCCCCAGCACTGAAAGTGCAGACCCAGCTGGAGGGGTCCCTGGGAAAAGGAGAGCTTGTCCTCACCCCAACCCACAGCCAACACCCCGACGCCCCTCCCCTGACTGCCCACCCACCTGCTGGTCCTGAGTGCCAGGGTAGGCCAGTGGCTCAAACACCCAGGCAGCCCTGTGCCTTCAGCCGCTCATCCAGGGCCTGCGGGGAGGAGGTGTCCACAGGCAGGACAGGCTGCCCTAAGGAGGCACCGCTGGAGCTGTCCGCGGTGCTGAGCACGGTGGCCCAGCGCCAGCGGCTGGCCTCGCCCACGCCCCTGCTCAGAGCCCTGTGGGTCTATCCTTCCCCCAGCTTGGAGCTCAACCCTGTGGGGCTGGTGGCCGTCCTGTCATGACAGGTCAGCGCGGGGGTGTGATGACTCCTTACTAAGTACCTACTAAGTCCTTCCTAAGTGCAGACACTAGAACAGGCATTTGAACGACATTATCCTCCTTTTTCATCCCTACAGTTCTAGGAGATTGACTACGAGGAAACTGACATCAGGCATCAATGTGGCCACCTATGTTAGCATATTTTTTCCCCTTTCCTTTTAGAAATCACACTAAGACAACGAGGAGAATGACGACACCAAAATAATGAAACAAAAACTTTAAAGCTCACACTTCATACTTAAGAGAAAGCCGGAAGTGAGCATGATGTGCAGGCCCCAGGGCACAGGTAAGGGCAGCCACGAGCAGGTGGAAGTGCGCAGAGTCCTCCCAGGTGGACATAAAGTGCAGGTCAGGAGGGGCGGGGGATGCAGAGCAGATCTCAGGAAGCACCACAGGAGTACATTCCCAAGCATCATGGGCTGACCCTGAACTCAAAAGCTTTTTTTCACCACCAAGCAACAGAACTGGGCTGGGGGCGGCCCCAGCACCTCCTGAAATGTCCATGAGGCTCGAGCAGCAGAGAAGGTGGGGCCAGAGGAAGAATTACCCAAGAGCCATGTGTGCAGGAAGCAGCCTGCCTCTACAGCAGCACTGAAGCCCCTGAAAGCCACTCCCCTCGAGGTCCCCATCCCTACCTCTCTGAGAAAGGGTGAGTGGGGCACTCTTACTAGGAGCGGATCCAGAAAAAAATAGTTCATCCCAAAATGATCAATAAAATTCTGAATAGCTAAAACAATTCTGAAAAAGAAGAACAAAGTTGGAGGCGTCACACTTCCTGATTTTAAAATTTACTAAAAGCTACAGTAATCAGACCAGTGTGGCACTGGCATACAGACAGACACACAGACCAATGGAGCAGAACAGAGAGCCCAGAAATAAACCGTCACGTATGTGGTCAAATGATTTTCAACCAGGGTACTAAGACCTCTCAACAGGGAAAGGACAGTCTTTTCAATAAATGACACTGGGAAAACCGGATATCAACAAGCAAAGAAATGAACCTGGACATTTACCTTACACTGTACACAAAAATAAATGCAAAAATGGATCCAAGACCTAAATATAAGAGGTAAAACCAACACACTCTTAGAAGAAAACATGGGGGAAAGCTTCAAGACACTGAATCTGACAATGATTTTTTTTAACATTTTTTTATTGAGTTATAGTCATTTTGCAATGTTGTGTCAAATTCTAGTGTAGAGCACAATTTTTCAGTTATACATGAATATATATATATATTCATTGTCACATTTTTTTTGCTGTGAGCTACCACAAGATCTTGTATATGTTTCCCTGTGCTACACAGTATAATCTTGTTTATCTATTCTGCATATGCCTGTCAGTATCTACAAATATTGAAATCCCAGTCTGTCCCTTCCCACCCCCCAACCCCCTGGCAACCACAAGTTTGTATTCTATGTCTATGAGTCTGTTTCTGTTTTGTATTTATGTTCCTTTTGCCTTTTTTTTTTAGATTCCACATATAAGCGATCTCATATGGTATTTTTCTTTCTCTTTCTGGCTTATTTCACTTAGAATGACATTCTCCAGGGACATCCATGTTGCTGCAAATGGCATTACGTTGTCATTTTTACAGCTGAATAGTATTCCATTGTATAAATATACCACATCTTCTTTATCCAGTCATCTGTTGATGGACATTTAGGCCATTTCCATGTCTTGGCTATTGTAAATAGTGCTGACAATGATTTTTTTAGATATGACATTAAAAGCAGAGGGAAGAAAAAGTTGATAAATTGGACTTTATCAAAATTTACAACTTTTGTGGATCAAACAGACTGAAAGGGCAACTCACAGGATGGGAAAGAATATTTGCAAAGGATATCTGATCAGGGATTAGTATCCAGCATACATAGAGAACCCCTAAAACTCAACAGCCTACCAAAAGATGGGCAAAGGACCTGAAAAGACGTTTCTCAAAAAAAGATATGCCAGTAAGCACAAGAAAACCTGCTCCATGTGACTTACTATCAGGGAAATGCAAATGTGCAAGCCATCATGAGAACACCTCACACAACTAGGATGGCTACTATCAAAAAAAAAACAGAAAAGGAAGTTTTGGTGAAGATGTGAAAAACTAGAACCCTTGTGCACTCCTGGTGAGAATGTAAAATGGTGCTGCTGCAGTGGAAAATAGTACTGCGGTTCCCCCAAAAAAAGTAAAAATAAAATAACCACATGATCCAGCAATCCCACTTGGAGGTACACACCCAAAGGAACTGAAGGCAGGGCCATTTTCTCCATCTTTACTGAAGCACAGTCAGTTACACTGGGTCCATTTCTGGTGGACAGCACAGTGTCTGAAGGCAGGGACTTGAGGAGATACTTGTACACTGTGTTCAGAGCAGCATTATTCACAACCGCTAAAAAGTGGACACAACCCAAGTGTCTATGGACAGAAGATAAACAAGCAAAATGTGGTCTACTCATACAGTGGAAGATTAACCAGCCTTGAAAGGAAGGAAGTTCCGACACCTGCTACAACATGGATGAGACTTGAGGACATTCTGCTCAGTGAAATGAGCCAGTCACAAAAGGACAAATGCCTACAGTTCCACTTACGTGAGGTCTCTAGAGCCGTCAAATTCTCAGAGACCAGAAGCAGAACGGTGGGGGCCGGGGGCTGGGGGAGGGAATGAGGAGTCAGAGTCTAACAGGACAGAGGTCCAGTTTGGGAAGATGAAAATGCTCCAGAGATGGACAGCGCAGGCAGTGGGTGGGAAATACTGCACCATAACGTGAATGCACTAAATGCCACAGAACTGGGTGTGTAAACATGTCTAAAATGGTCCACTTTATGTTATGTATTTTATCACAATTAAAAAAAAAAGATGTTAAAAGTTTTTTACAAATAACGATGAAAGCAGAACTGGCCCAGCACGGAAACAGAGACACTACAAGGTGGGGGTGGGGGTGGGGGCCCAGAACAGAGCAGTCACCGGACAGCCACACACCCTACCACAAGGCAGATCAAAAACAGTTCGTCCCGAACCAAAAAAGCAATCGAGCAATTGTCCCAGAACTGCATGAACTCAGAAAGAAGATGGAAACACAACAGAGGATAAACTTGAGCTGGCAGAGTTCACAAGAAACAAAAGAACCAGTGTCACAGACATGAAGACAAAGCTGCAAAGAGTGTGAGGGAGAAAAGACATTTTGAGGGGAAAATATCACAAAGGATAGAAACAAGAAACGCAAACAAACTGAAGTGAGAAGAAAGATGTTAAATCACTTATGAAGGGAAGGATAATCAGGCAGGCCTCCGATTTCTTCAAAGCAAGATTCAAAGTCAGAAGACAGCATTTACAAGACATTCAAGAAATGATGGTCTAGCCAAGGACTTCATCCACATTCAAACGGTCCTTCAAGCCCAGAAGCAGTTTGAACACGCAACTTTAGGGACCACCGTTCCCATCAGCCATTCTGAGAAAGCACCTGCAGAGCAGACCTCAGCCTGTCAAAGGTGAGAGAAGAAAGTCGATCCCAAGGTTGTCGGTGAGCCCTGAACACACCCGCCTGCAGATGCAAGACTGAAACGTGGGACTGGAGTGACAGACACAGCAAGTAACAGCATGCTCTGACCACAGAGAAATGACTCAGCTGATAAAAATCAAGTGGGAAAGGAGAAAAGGAAAGGTAGAGTAATCAGCTCCTCGCCTCATCAGTAGGAACTCAGAGTCGAAGGATACAATTCACGGCTGACATTTCAGTAACGGAAACACACACAGATTTAACAGTACAAAGGTAACCACTGAGAAAGGTACTATTTGACTAAAATTAGGTGAGGGAAGGTGAAAAAACAAAGCACATTACTTTCACCATTACTCACAGGAGGGATATTCATTTCTCGTTGCTGCCATATCAAATCACCACAAATTTGGCAGCAACGCCACACAGATCTGCCGTCTCACAGTTTCCGCAGATCAGAATTTCCGCGGGGTTGCCTCCCTTGCTAGAGGCTCTGGGAGGTAACTTGGGCTGCTGGTAGAATCCAGGTCCCAGTGGTCACAGGGTAAGGTCGCTGTTCCCTCGCTGGTGGTCAGCTGGTCAGCCTTGAGCTCCCAGAGGCCCCTCTCCTGTCCCTGTATGGGACCCCTACGTCTCAGATCCTTCTCACTCTTAGGTCTCTATGCCATCCCCTCCGGCCACATCTCTCCCGCCTGTTGCTGGAGAAAGCTCTCTGCTTCCGAGGGCTCACGTAACTATACTGAGTCCACCAAGATAAATCCGAGAGAACCCCTTTAAGCTTCATAACCTTAAGTCCCTCTGCAACATCCCTTTCTGCCATGCAAAGTAACATTCACAGGTTGCAGGATTAGGGTGTGGCTCTCCCAGGAGAAGAGGGCGGGGGCAACATCATTTTGTCGGACACAGAAGGTACTTAATAAGCGGTCCCTGAAGACACAGCATAACCTGCAACAGTATTACAAAGGCAACCACTCAGACCAGGACACAGACTCTCCAAAAATCACAAGAACTATACTGACTTTTTTAAAAGGCAAAGAAAACACACCACAGAGTAAAAGACTTTAAAAATATCCACACACATGGCAAAACATGACAGAACTAAAATCAAATATATCTGACCTATCAATTAGAGTAAATTAGTTTAATTCTCCAATGAAAGAAAAAATGATACTCCGATGGGATCACAAAGCAAATCCAACCTTACTGTATGTAAGAGACACATGTGCAGGCGCGCAGGGGTGGGGACAGAAGGTGTGGAGGCTGCCAGGCGAGCGGGGAGGACAGGGGCCGGGCCGCGGTCCTGATGTCGGCAGCACAGAGACGACTGGAAGGGCCAGCTCAGCACAGAGGCTCTGGCTATGCAGCCAGACTCACAGGAGCCCGGGGACGAGACAGACGCGGACCCGCGGCAGGACTGCCGTTCACCCCCATGGTCCACAGCAGAGCCAGAGGACAAGAACCATGACACACGTGACCCAAAGGACATGGCTCAGATGGTGTAACTGACCAGCACAGCCATCAACCGCCGTTCACCCGAGACAGAAAACAGCTCCCTGTCAAGCGCATGTGGAACAATGAAAACTGACTCCATATTAGAACCACAGGCAAAACCTCACAAAACCCCAAAAGATCCAAAGAGGAGAGTCAATATTCTCAAAGTGCAATGAAAACTAGAATAACAACAAAACTGAGAAATCAAAAGGTGCTTTATTTGGAAATTTGAAAACTTGCTCCTCAACAGCTCTTGGACTGAAAAAGAGGCTACAAACCCACATCACAGAGCATCCAGGCAGTGCTGGTAAGGAAAGTACGTTCTGCCAGAAAGCTGGGACCAGCCTGTAGATACTACACTCTTTTTTGAAAAGAATGTAGACAAATTAACCGAGCATATAAACACGTAGAGAAAAGAATGATAAGATAAACTGAAAAAAAAGCAAAAGAAATTATTAACTATGAGCAAAGAATGTGTTAAGAAGCAAAAAAAAGGATAATAAATTTAATTAAAATATGCAAAAGGTGAGTCTTTGAAGAAAAACTTTTAAATAAAATGGAAACAACTAGCTAATCCAATCAAGAAAAAGAGGGAGCAAATGAGAGGGAGATAGCCACAGAAACCAAGGAAATTAGAGCACGGAAGAGACAGCCGCACTCCAGTCCACATGGATAAATCTGACAGCCTGGGTAAGACGAACAATCTTCTAGGAAAATGTAATTTATAAAACTGGCCCCCAAAAAAGAAAGAAAAATTTTAAAGGACTCTCTTCCTCAAAACAAAAACAAAACTAACATGCAAGCACCAGGTCCCAATAGTTTCACAAACTCTACCAGGGCTTCAAAGACCAGGCAATTCAACACTGTTAAACTGCTCTAGAAAATGCATCAGGAAGAAAACGTCTCAATTATTTTTGTGAAGGAAGTGCAACACTGATATCAAAACCTTGAAAAAAAAAAGTGCCCACCAAAAAGGAGACGACAGACAAGCGTACTTGTGAAGAGCAACTCGGACATGAGATTCAACAGCACAGGGTGTCCAGCAGCACCTTGCAGGAACCACGTGTCAGACCGAATGAAGCGCCTTTCAGGATTCAAGCCTTCACTATCCGCAACTCCATTAGCATAATTCATCACATTAATACAGCAAAGAAGGAAAGTCATAAGATCATCCCATAGGCGATCTTTAAAAAAGGAACTGACAAAAGTCAACAACGATTCTTGATTTTTTTTAAACGAGGCACAGTAAAACGAGAAGGACAGGCTCTTCCTGGGCACGTGGAGCGCGTCCTCCTCAGCCCGCCAGAGCGGGGACCCCTGGAGCCCTCCCCAGAGCAGCCCATCACAAGCACGATTACTTGCCAGTCCACGCATCTGGGTAACAAAAGGAAACCGGGATGTAAAAACTGGAAAGGGGAAGGTTAAATATCACTATTTGCAGCTACTAGGATTGGGTACCTGGAGAACCCAAGATAATCAACTGAAAAATAACAGAATCAGCAAGGTAGCAAAGGACAAAGTTCCACACAGAAATCAAGTGTGCTCGCACGTGGACATGCGAAGGACGACATGGAAGAAAAGGCTCCTAGCGATGTCGACAGGGAGGAAAGGTCTGCAAATAAAGAAAACCAGAAGGCACTACAGCAGAGGAGCCCGAAGCGACTGGGGAATGAGCACGCTCCTGAGAAGGACGGCCCGACGCCACACAGACATCACTGCTGCCCCTAAGTTACCTGAACACAGTTCCAACCCCAGCCAGTCGGGTTTGGGGGATGTGAGGATGTGTGCGTTTGGGGGGGTCTGAATGAAGAACAGGCAAGCTAGTTCAAAGTTCATAGGTCAGGACAACCTAGAATAGGTGAAAAAAATTATGACAAAAGAGCAATGAGTTCTTTGAGATTCACTCACTAAAACAGTGGTTACAGCTGCACACACGGACAATGGGGCAGCTCGTAAGAAAACAAACAGAAGCAGTTTTGAGAAAGAACAATAAAGTTGGACGCATCCCACATCCTAATTTTGAAATACACCACAAAGCGACAGTAATTACAGCCATGGGCGACTGGCATAAAGACAAAGACAAAGAACAGTCGATCAGAATAGAGTCCAGAAAGAAAGAGACACATACACCGTCTACAGGTCTGCAACAAGGGAGCCAAGACACCCCATGAGGAGAGGATGGTCTGCCCAACAGACGAGGCTGGAAACTCAAGCCAAACCTGCAAAAGAATGAACTTGGACCCTATCGCACACAAGCCAACTCAAAATTGATTAAAGACTTAAACAGAAGACCCCAAACGGTAAAACCCCTCGAAGTAAGCACAGGGGAAAATCTTCTCAAGGCTGGTTTTGCCAGTGACTTCATGGCTACGACACCAAGAGCACCAAGTAAGAGAAACGAAAAGAGCTCAGCGGGACAACATCAAACCAGAGAGCAAAGGAAGTAACCGACCGAGCAGACCAGCACTTAGGGAACAGGAGAGGATGCGTGCAGAAAGACCTTCCTCTGCTCACACTGGGGTGCGCCCCCACAAGTCCATCAAGAGTTGAAAATACCTTAAGTTGAAAGTGCATTTAAGACGTGGGACCTACGGAACATCACAGCTCAGCCTGGCCTTCCTGAAACGTGCTCAGAACACTCACATCAGCCTATAGTTGGGCAAGACCATCTAACACAAAGCCCATTTTATACTAAAGTGTGGAATGTCTCCTATAACTGACTGAACACTATGCAGAAGGTGAAAAACAGAATGGCTAGCTGTGCACTGGCTGCTCACCCTTGTGATCGCGGGGCTGGCGGGAGCTGCAGTGGCCGCAGCCCGGGGTCCCAAGACAGTATCCGCCCCACATCGCTAGTCCAGAGGGTCAAAATTCAAAGTATGGTTTCTACTGAAAGTGTATCACTTTTGCACCATGCAAAGGTGAAAACCTGTAAAACTGAAAAATCTTAAGTCAAGGACCGTGTGTATGTGAGAAGGGGTTCATCTCCAAAACATATAAGGAACTCCTACAATTCAACAGTGAAAAACAAAGCCAAAAACTGAGAGCCTAATCATAAAATGGGCTAAGGACCTGAACAGACATTTTGCCAAAGAGGACACACAGATGGCCAACAGGCATGTGAGAAGGTGCTCAGCATCGCTAACCATCAGAGAAACACACACCAAATCCACAGCAAGATGCCACCTCCCTTTTGTCCAGATGGCTGTCATCAAAAAAAAAAAAAAAAGGAAGAAGAAGAAAAAGAAGTGCTGGCAAGGATGTGGAGAAACAGGAACCCTGTACACTGGCGGTAACACAAGATGGCACAGCCACTACGGAAAACAGCACAAAGGCTCCTCAAAATGTGAAAAGCAGAACTATCATGTGATCCAGCAGCGCTGCTTCTGAGCATTTATTTGAAAGAATTACAATCAGGACCTCAAAGAGATATCTGCACCACGTGTCCACGGCAGCATGATTCAAGACACCCAAGACACAGAGGCAGCCGAAGGGTTCGTCTACAGGTGAGTGGATAAAGAGGACGTGGCAAAACCACGTGATGGAACGTTATTCATCCTCCAAAAAAGAAGGAAATTCTGCAGCATGCAACAACTTAGATGGACCTTGAAGACATCATGCAAAGTGAAAGAAGCCAGCCACAGAAGGACAAACACTGCATGACCCCACTGACACGAGGGATCTAAAACAGTCCGATTCAAAGAAGCACCAAGTGGAATGGTGGCTGCCAGGGGCGGGGGCAGGGGAGACGGGGAGCTGCTACTCAATGGGCAGAAAGTCTCACTGAAACAAGATGAAACAACTCCAGAGTGCTGCTGGGTGACACCACACCTGGTGGGCTCAACACAGGGCTGTACTGTGTACATGGTATGGCGCTGTGCACGTAGTGTGCACAGGAAGTACTGTGCACACGGTATACACTGTGCGCACAGTAAGTACTGTGCACATGTTAAGTACTGTGCACACGGTACACTTTGCACACACAGTGTGCACTCTGCACACATTAAGTATTGTGCGCACAGTACACACTGTGTGCACGGTAAGTACTGTGCACACAGTATGCTCCGTGCACACGGTACGCACTGTGCGCACAGTAAGTACTGTGCACATGTTAAGTACTGTGCACACGGTACTGCACTGTGTACTTCAATCTGCAAAGTGGTAGGTCTCATAAGAAGCATTCTTATCACAATAAATACATTATTTTAAAATCTAAATATAAATGGCAATTTAGGGCACAAAAAGCTAGAACCTAAAACCAGCAGGGAAGAAATGGACCGTTTAATACCTTGGACAGGGCCGCCAGCAGAAGGCCCCGGCAAAGCCAGGGTCAGACCAGACCTCACGGCGCACGCCGGGACAAAGGACAAATGAATAAAAACTTGAGAAGTAAATCAACAAGAAGAAAACACAGCCCTTCTTTTTAAACCTGAAGAAAGGAAACCTCTGTGAACTACAACTCGAAGTCCAAACGCCACACACGTACACGGACAGATCCAATGGCACGGAGGCGGCTACGTGGCCAAACAACAGGGACAACAAAAGAAGGCAGCACGTGACCTGAATTCATCCAACGTTCAAAGAGCTCGTCTCCATGATCTAAAGGGAAAAAAATCAACCACACAGTTTTAAAACACAAAGTTGAGGAACAGAAACCTCACAAGGAACATACAAGTGGCTCTTTGATATATAAAAAGACACCATTAAAAAAAAGGGTACCAAACTCATTCATAATAAAGGAAATGCAGGCGTGCCCCTGCCCTGAAACCCAAAGGTGCCCACTGTGGGAGCAGCGAGGGGAACGGGGTGCACAACTCTCCATGGGTGTGGAATCGGGACCCCCGCTTTGGGTGCGACCTGGCCGTGTGTGTCCGACGGAGGAAAGTCGGGGCCTTCTGAGCCCACGCCTGCCCTCGGAGCGTACATCCGACGAACATGCACAAGTGACCTGGGAACGGGTCACTCATTCTGTAACAAGCACAGACTGAAATCAGTCTAAACTTCCATCCACAAAAGACTATTAAATCGATTCTGACATAACCATACTTGAGTCCGCCATTGTCAACAAGAAAAAGAGAAGTTCTCTGTACTGATGTAGAAAGACCTCTAGGACATTTTGGTTAGTAGGGGGAAAAAATAAAAGCTAAGGAGCAGAAACGTGTTACAATATTTGACTTGTAAGAGAAAAACGAACCTGAATACGGTCGATCTGTCTTTGGTTGAGAAGAGACTAACAGCAGTGTCACAGGTACGTACAAGGCCAGGCGGCTGGGCTGGCGAGGCTGGTAACTCTCAACTGCCTGCTTCCCCGTACGTTTTCACTTTTGAACTATATCAACTATTCAAATCACTAAAGTGCAAGGGCAATGGAATAGTTAACAGTGGTCCATTCATTCACACACAGGAACAGGACTCAGCGATGAAAAGACACAAACTACAGACACATGTGACAACCTTGAGAAACCTCCAGGGAATTAACCAAATGAAAAGAGCTGGTCCCCAAGGGCTACATACTCTGTGATCCCGTTTGTATAACATTCTTGAGACACCGGAAAACAGGAGGACAGACTGACGCCTCCCAGCAGTTAAGGAGGGCGAGCAGCTGGGGGGGGGGGGGGGCTACTGAAGGGCAACCACGTGACAGAAACACCCTGCATTCTGACCGCAGCCACAGAGGCATCCTGGGTGTGACATAGTCCTACCTCTCTGCCAGGTGCCACCTTTGGGGAAACTGAGTAAAGGTACTAGGAAGGCTCAGAATTATTTCTTACAATAGTACACGTACATGTGCAATGTCTCAAAATATAAAGTTTCATAATGTTTTTTTAAAAGACGCTGGGCTGTCAATCTCCATGTCTCAGGTCACCAGGTGGACAGAGCAGAGGACGTAGTCAACCTGATTTGGTTCCCGAGGGCCGGCCTCCTGGAACTCTGCACGAGGTGGGCTACCGCAGGGGACCCTCTCTCTGAGCACAAGGGAATCCCAGGAGGAGAAGGGGAAGCCAGTGAGGGAAGGGTGGCCTTCCAAAGGCACAAAGCGGCCTTTGTTGCTTTAAGCTGCTGATACCCAGGGAATGCTTGTTACCGCAGCAAGACCTACCCCGTACCATTAGGACTTCCACCCACCCTGTCACATCTGTGCCCGCACCTGCCACCTGACTTCACTCCTGCCCAGCAGGCCACCCTGGGCCGTAAGACAAAACGAGGCAACTGCCTGTGGGGCCCCCTCCTCCACTGTCCGCCAACCCCTCCAGCAGGGGGGCAGCAGCGCAGGCTGTCAGCCGGCAGGAGGCAGGGCTGGGCTGCACCCCACAGCAGCAGGCAGCTCTGGCCTCTGCCTCCCAGTGAGAAAGGAGGGCTAAACCAGCTACAGAACCCTTTCTCCCAACACAACAGTCCTCAGAAGGTGCGGGTGAAACGGATGAGGTCGGAGCAGTTCTGAGTGGAGGGAGGGGGTGCGGGCAGCAGGGATGACTAGAGCCCCTCCAGCCCCAGGGCACCCCCTCAAACCACTGGCCTGGCAGCTCTGCACAAGCCAGGGTCCGTAACACTGTGGGGCAGCATGGGAAAGGCAGAGCCCAGGTTCTAGGGCTGGGCATGCTGTGTCCTGCTCCCAGCCTGCCCTGCACTTCCTCTGTGGCCTGGAGAAAACAATGTCACCTCTCAAGGTCTAAGAGTAAGTGACTCCCGGGCTTCCCTGCTCTGATCAGTGGCACTGAAAGCCCCGCGCCCTCAGCTGGGAGCCGCGGCCACGCTCCTCAGGCTCCCTGCAGCATCTCCGCGGCCACCCACCTGCAGGGCCCCGGAAGGCGGTCTCCGGGCAGCCACACCACCAGGCAGCTGTAACCCGCCCTCTGCAAGCTGCCGTCTCCCTTCTGCTCAATGAGTGGGGGTGCACACGCGAAGCACCCGCTCGTGTCCAGCCCACCACCCATGTTAGAGCCCATCACGGCTTCCTGCTACTTGGAGATGCAGTGGGTGGCCCCGGGACACGAGACACCCAGAAAATAGTGCTGCTGCCTGAAAAATAGTGCCTTCCAGCAGCTAGCTCGTGCTTACATGAGCATTTATCGAGCTCCAACTGTGTGCTCTTCCTGTACTGGGACCACAGAGACAGGAAAGACAGGATCCTGGCCCTAGAGGAGTCCATGGGGAGCCCAACACCAAACAAATGACTGCAAGGCAATGAGGAACCAGCCACGAAAGGCTTTCCATCAGTCTGCAGCCCCCTGCCCTGCCAGGTGCCAGGCCCTCAGGGAAGGGGCAGAGACATCAGCCCAGCAGGTTGAGTAGAGAGGCTGGAAAGACTTTGAGCTCAAACTGCCAGAGCTGCAAAGGCCAAGTGCAGGAGGCAGCCTGATGCTGCAGATGGGCCTCTGGAAAGATGCAGCCAGGGAGACAGGCTGAGTGGCCCTGGGCAGGAAGTCGGGATGCTGCGAGGGAATTAGAGGTCCAGGCTGGAGGCGCGGACCAGCTAGAACACTCGTCCCCGCAACTGAAGATTTTCCGGACCCTGGACCCGGAAGACACAGAACCACTATGCTCCCCGAGCCCAGGCTCACCTCCTGCCCTCCACACTCATTAGCACCCTCGCTGTGGGTGAGGCAGCAGTGGGGAAGGAGGTCAGACCCAAGGCAGGAATCCAGCTCCTCATTAGCACAGCTACTAAAAGCCTGTGCTGAGAGGGCAGCCAAGCCCAGGAAGGAGGCTGCAGCGGGGCGTTGTTTTAATGTGGGAGAGACTGATTCAGGGCTGCTGGTGTGAAAACACGTCCCTTTCCAAATACTTGGCAAGGATGGACTACGGATCCCGGTGGAGGGCAGCCAGAGTTGGCTGGGGCGGGAGGCGGTGGGGGCTGCACCCGGCCACCTCCTGGCCAGCTCTGTCTGGCGCCGATTCCCAGACCAGAGCTCTGCTGTCCCCACCATCGCCCGGGGTGCCTGGTTTTCATCTTCCCCAGATGACACCCCAACCTCCTCCTTCCTCACCACCCCATGCCCCTAATATCTGGCTTCCTACCCAGTGCAGGCTCAGTCTGAGCCCTGCAGACCACACCCAGGGTCAGGCTCGGACAACAGGACAGACAGACATGGGCAGATGGATGCCTGAGCATGGCACCTATCCTAAAGCCCTAAAAATGTTTAACTCAATGACTGGACACCTTTCCACAGGTCCAGGAGAGCAGCCACAGCAGATGGTGAGCTCTCTCCTCCCTGCCTGTCATCCTGCCCTACTGGGAACAAGAATTCCAAGTCCCATCCTGCCTCCCCCTCCATGAGAACTCCCACACTTTCACACCTGGACTCCTTAGAAGCCCTCAGACCCCTGACAAGCCCTCCTTCAGAACATCCGTTCAACACGGAGAGGGCCCGGGAGTAAGTCTTTATTCGTGCAGACTTTATTATCGACGTTCTGCAGCGCACAGGGCATCTTCCAGTGTGGGAGCATCTTCCAATCTGTCCTCCCAGGAAGCAGCAGAGCAGTAAGTGGGCTCTGGAGCCCGAAAGCTGAGTGGCCACTTACGGACCTATGACCTCCGGATAGGTTACTCAGCCCTGGGAAGTGTCCTGGTCTTAGGAATATGAGGAACCTAGCAAGTGCCAGCAGAGACCAGAGGTCTGTAAATGGTGGTCACTATTGTGATGATGACACAAAGTCAGTGACAATGGTCGGTTCTCCTCAGTTCCTGCTGATCCACCTCAAAAGCAGGCTGGGGCAAGCTCTCTGCAGCAGGGGAGGGCTGCTCAGGAGAGGCCTGGCTACGCCAGCCTCCCAGGCACTCCCTGACCCCACAGCCCCGCCTGCCCCTCGAGCAGTGTCTCCAGAAGTCTCCAAGCTTCAGTGCCCGTGTCTCTGCAACGGCATAGACGCCAACACCTCCGACCTCCCGGGGGCTGCAGGCTCAGAAAGGGCAGAGTTCGGGCATCCTCACGTGCTGATGAGGGACGTGGGTCAGGATCCGAGTCCGCAGGACTTCACTGTTCACACCAGGACATTGACACAGTCAGGGCTGGGGCTGGGGCCCCACCGTTCTCTCAGGGGACATCAGAGGCAGAAAACAAGACAATCTTCCACGGCCCAGTTAAGAAAACAATAGAAGTTTATTGAGCAGGAGCTGCGAGCAGGGGCTTCCAGGGTCACAGGACTGTCTGGCCTGCTCTCTTGTGTCCACCCGGGGCAGTGGGGCTGGCCTCTCCCAGAGGCGGGAGCCCAGGGCTGCTGGGACAACGAACAGCCTGCCACCCCAGTTCCCGGAAAGACCCAGCTCTCCTGGGCCAGCAGTCACTCCACAGAGGGGGTCTACAGCTCTGCCGCCGCCACCGTGGACCTGGCCACACGGTGCTGAGCCAAGGGGCCGACAGCCTGGACACTGGGGACTGGGAGGGCTGGGTGGGGGTGCACACCTCTCACAGCCAGCGGCAGCCTCCAGCCACAGAGCCCAGACCCCTGGTCCCTGCTCCCCACAACCGTGTCTCCAGTCCTCTCCCAGTGGCCCTCAGTGAGGCTCATGCTGGCCCTCCCCAGCTCAGCACCGAAACCCAGGCCTCCCCTCGCCTCCTGCCTAGGCCCACACGGGCCTGGCCCCAGTCACACCGGCCTGCTGGGCTCCTCGCACCGCTGTGCCCTCCCTCAGGTCCGCCCCTGCTGGAACGGCCTCCCTCCCGTCCTCCCAGACTAATGCTGTTTCCAAGACTCAGTTCAGGTCTCACCAGCACCCAAGGCCCCTTCCCAGATATATATCCACACCCTCAGCCCCACCCACAGCCACCCGTGTGACAGGGGCCCCTCTCCACATCCATCACTGACCACTCGGTGACCTCACTCTGTAACGTGAGCACCACGGCATCCGGAAGAGGCCAGGAAAGCCTGCAGGGGCACCCGGGCCCACTCGCCACCACTCTGAGTCTCTGCACAGGCCTGGCCGGAGAAAGTCCTCATGGGATGCTCTGCTCCTCGGACGGCAGCCCTGCCCTCAAGAGGCCATGGGGGCCCTGCCGATGACCCTGTCCAGACAGGCACGGCCCTGCAGACCACACCGCATGCCTGTGAGGACACCTGCAGCCCAGGGGGATCGAGGAGGGGAAAGGGCTCCAGGCGGTAGTCTAGCTTTGCAGCCAAGCATGGAATCCTCTTCCCTTCACTTCATCCCCATCCTGGCCCTCAGCAAGCCCCTGGCCGAGGGCGACAATCATGCAGGTGGGATAAGGCCAGGCGGAACGGCTGGACAGCTTCTGAGGACAGCTGTGGATGGCAGCAGGGCGCTGGGAACCAGGGGCCCCCGGAGGCGTCACCGCCCCATTGGTCCACGGGCCCGGGCACTGACACGGCACCTGGCTTGGTAGTGGGTCCTGTCTTCTCTGCCGGGACTCAGGCCAAGACAACTCCCTTCCCATGGAAGGTTCTGCTGGCTCCACAGGCAGCTCCAACAGGAGGCGTGGTTCAGGTCTGTCATGACCCTGCTCACTTCAACAAACAGCCACAGGGTGCCACAGGGGCCACAGCTAGACGTTCAGTGGGAGGGGCTCCCAAGGGGACAGGGCGGGCAGATGGGACGGGCAAATGGCTGCAGCATCTGCCCTGGAGTCCGGGGCCTGGAGCAGGAGGAGCCTTCCCTGAACACCAAGCGCATCACTGAAAAGCGGGAATGACAATCCCCCTCCGGGCCTCAGTGCGCCCGGACGGGACAAAGGCAAGCAAAGGAAAGAGCGGAAACAAGCGCAAGAATTAGCACTGAACACCCAAGGTAATGGCCCTGGAGGAGGCAGAACAGGCCCCTTCACTCTTCAGTTCTGTCCATTCTCCCTCCTCTTTAGTCTTTCGTCACCAACCCCTCCATTCACGGATGCAGCACAGATTCAGGAGCCGGGCAGTGCTGAGTGTCTTGGCAGAACGCAGACGAATCCGAGAGGCGGTCTGCCTTCATGGCCTAGCAAGTTCGTCGTGATGACATCACACAAATCACAATTTAAAGAACATAAAGAATTACAGCTGGCCTGAACCACCCAGGCTGCATTCCACTTGTAGCAAAAAACACAAACAAGACACAACCAGTAGCCACAGATACACCTGTGCACATTGTTCAGAAGTCTAAGCCTTGACCAACAGTTCATGTCTCCCAGACACCAGAGAACAACGAAACTCTAACACAGAAAGGGTGCTCTGTGCTATGGCCATGAGCATAAATGTGGGTGGGCCAACCCAGAGGAGTCAGAGGACAGGAAAGTATCCATCCAAAGAGGCGTTGAGAGTACAAGGCACTCCAAGTGGAAGGCACGAACATTCTCATGCTGGTGAGAAAAGATATGAAATGTGCAGGAAACCGGGACCTGTGCACTGCTGGGGCACACGAAGCAAGCTGTTGAAGACATGGCTGGAGCAGGAGTCAGGGACCAGATCCTGACTTTCATCCTGCAAGAAGGGACTTAAGGACTCCTGTCTGCCCACGAGCCCCCAAACCCCCAAACCCCCAAACCCCCAAACCCTCAGATGGCAGCACCTGTGCACAGGCACCCATCCCGGGGCCTGGAGAGGAATGCCCAGTGAAGGTTGCCTGGATGCAGTCAGGGCAAGAGGCCAACAAAGGAGGGAAATGTGCAAGTAGCCCTGGAAGCTCTACCTCCTCCAGGAAGCCTTCTCTGCCTGCCTGTCTCCCATTGCCACTGTTATAACTGGGCTCCTGCACTGTCCTGAGCAGGCATTTGCTACACTGGGTTTCTACTGAGGACCTACAATGCATGAGGCTGAGCCATAGGGAAGTACCATTTTAACAGACCAAAACATCCTACTATTGACCAACGTCATCTGTATCTCGCCCTGATACTGAGCCCACACTCGGGTATAGTGAGGAACCACCTCAGCCCCTGCCTCGTGGCGACCCAAGATAAAATGGAAAACAGGCAAACAACTGGTAAAGACAGAGCGCGCTGGGAAGGAAAGAAGAAGGCACCAGAAAAGCGGTCCTGGCAGCAGAGGGTGGCCAGGAACCTGCGTGGAGACCTCCAGAAGGACGGTGAGCCGCCACACCGCCCGGAACTAAAACAAGGGCAGGATGAGGGCAGGTGACGAAGAGGAGCCACGTGTGACCGGAAGGGCAGCAGGCCCATCTGGTCAAACAGCGCAACGCAGAACTTTCTGCCCTGACCGCAGGGTTCCATGCGGGGCCACGCGTGTCTAGTGACCGCCACACTGGACGGCGCACGCAGACCCCAGAGGGCAAGAGTGGAGTGAGACGTAAGGAGGAGGCTCCTGAAGGGCTTCCGTAGGGGCAGCACAGAGCGTGGTCACCTGGAAGCTGCAAGGGCCAGAGGACCCCAGCCCTCAGTACTCAAGAGATACTTTTTAAGTCAAACGTGGAGGAGGGGCAGGAAGGGACGCGGGGGTGGCGCATCGGGTCCGGCTCTCCTCCAATGGTTCCCACCCCTTGGCGACGAGGACGGTCCCTTGAGAGCAACAACTGGGTACCGCCACCTCAAACCAAGCGCTCGGACCGCAGCGGGACTCCCTGACCGCCCCGCCCCTCCCACGGCGCCCCGCCCCTAAGCCCCGCCCCTCCCACGGCGCCCCATCCCTGGAGCCCCTCCCGCCGCGCCGGCCCCGCCCCGCCCCCAGCCGCCGCGGGCCCCGAGCCCCTCCCAGCCTGGGCCCGTGCTTATCCCGCCTCTGGCCGAGCGCCCTCCCGGCCAGCCCGCCTCGCCCGCCGGCCCTCCCCGGCCGGCCCAGCCCCGCCGCGCGCCGCCATCTCACCTGGGCCTGGGAGCCTCACGGGCACTCTCCGTGCGGTCTCCGCGGGAGGGGCGGTGCGGCGGGCGGAGCCGGCACCCAAACATCACGTGACGGCCCCTCCCGCCCCGGCGAGGAACGCTAGGCCCCCTCCGCCCGTCCCGTCAGGCCTGGCGCTACGCGCCAGCCAATGGCCGCCCGAGCCGTGGACGCGTCGCGGACGGCGTGCGCCCGGGGACTACAAGTCCCAGAGTGCCCCGCGCGGGCGGCGGCAACGGTCTGAGACGGCGGCCGGCTGGGCCAGAAAACTCGCTCCGGGCGGGCGCTCCCTCTGGTGCCCAGGGTCGCGGCCCCTCTGTGGCCCCGAGGGCCCCGGAGAACGCGCGGTCCCGGCCTCTCGAGCAGGGCCGAGCCCTTCCCGCCGCCTCCCCGGGCCTGTGAGATGGCCGGCTCTCTCACCCCCGAGCCTCAGTCTCCCCATCTGTGAAACGGGACCGACTTTGAAGGTGAAGTTAGACCCTCAGTGCGCGGCCCCGCCTCAGGCCGGACCGGGTCTCACGGGTCGGAGCGGCAGAGCCGGGGCCGGGCAGTGGCCGTGCGGGGCCGGGCAGCCGGCGCGAGGACTCGGGAGGCCTGCACGCCCAAGAGCCGAAGGGCCGGCGCCCGGGTCTAAGGTCACCCGTGCCCCGCGGACCCTACGCCTTGGTCCTCGCCTGCGGAGGCGTAGACGCGGTCGTCACCACACAGCAAAGTGTTTCCTCGGCGGCGGGGTGTGCTTCAGGGGACAGGTCTCCAGGACAGACACCTCCCGAGAGCGGGGCAATCGGGTATGAGGACGCTCCGGCCACGCCGCACCCTCAGCCGGCCTCGGGGTGTGGAGGGAAGGAGGGGAAAGTGAAGAACACCTCTTATGAGACGACCACCTGCAGAGCCTGCTTCCCGCCTACACAGTGCGGGTGAGTGCTGCCTCGGGCTGCGGACTGGGCGGTCCAGCTGAAGCGAGCGGGGCCTTCCCAGAGGGGATGCTCGGTACCTGCTGCTTCCTCCCCGAGTTTGGGGTAACCCCACCTAGCACCTCCCAGAGAAGCAGGAGAGACAGCCCCCTCCACCAGGACTTCCCCTGGAAGAGCCTGGAGCCAACAGGAGAGGGTAAGGAGGATGCCGAGGAGACCCCAGGAGGATGCACCCGGGGAAGCTGCGACAGCGCCACGAGCACCTATCTGCTGTGCCACATGTGGTCCTGCCTCCGGGGTCCTCAGACGGGGCCTCTGCAGCGCCCACTGAAGCCCACTCCAGAAACGCTGCTCTAACAGGAGCGGTGACACAGGCTTCTGCGTGGTTGTGCAGGATCTTCTGGTCACTCAACCTGGGTTCTGCAGTGAGTGTCCCTCCCCCTAACCTTCCTGTCCATCCCCTGAAGACTGACTCCCAGGTCAGCTTCTCCGGGAAACCAGCCCAGCCCCACCCTGGAAGAGAAGGTGTTTGCACTAACTCAGTCCCCAGCAGTCAGCCCTCACTCACTCACCACAGACTCCCTTATCCACCAAATTCCATGAGCAGGCCATCACTGCCACCCAGCCCTCCTGTGTCCCTTAACAGTGGAACCCCAGTTTTGCTCAAGTCAGCAAGGTAGTGCGGGCCTGGGGGACGACAGCAAAAGATACAGTGAGTCTTCAGGCCCAGAAGGGACTAATGTGGCCAGCTAGCCACACACACCCCCCACTCCCACCCCACCCCACCCTGCTTCGCTTCTCTTGTTCCAGCCTGGAATGCGGGCACAGTGTCCCAGAGCAGCTGCGGGTGGAGCCTACCCTCTGCCCCAGCTATACCACAGACTCATCATCACAGGAGAAACCAGCCCCTGCTTCCTCCCCCGGGGCTGACACCATTCCTAGCTGGTATGACCCCTGTGTGCATCAGGATGGGACCACCACGTTTTTCAGCTTTTTCCGTGCCCATCAGACCACGGGCTCCTTGAGGCCCATGTATTTATGTTTGCACCCCAGCGCTCCAAGGGACACTTGGTGTGAGCAGAGGGAGCACAGGAGCCTTGCTTACGAGGCTTAGTGTTCACTCGATGTGTACCCGCCCCCCCAGGCACCTGGTCTGTTCTAATACCAAACTTTCTGGTGTTGCAGTGTGACACTGACCAGTGACACCTTCTCTCGGCATGTTCTCCAAAGCAGCAATGGAGGAGACAAAGGCCGCTGAGTGCTGTGAGCCTGCCCAAGAGCAGATGGGAGGGCGGCACACTGCTGCCTCGTCACCTATATGAGGCAGTGTCACAGGGAGGAAGTGTTCTGGGAAGAGGCTGGCAAGGGCCCAGCACCCAGCAGAGATCCGACCAAGATAGGAACATCGCCCACCACCATTTAAGACCAGTCGTGGCGTCACAGCCCCAGGCTCGCCCCAGGCTCTTAGAAAACCGACTCCAGCATGAGACTTGTAACAGCCTCCCAGCCACTTTTGCAGGAGTGGCAAAAAAAGAAAAAAGAAAGAAAAAGAAAGAGAAAAAAGTAAAAGAAAATCCGAGATGGGAGTGTTTGATTGTTGTCTTTGCTAATCGCATCCTCAGTGAGGGAAGAGGTTGCCCCCCGCCCCACCTCCTGGGAAGTGGCAGGGCCTGCTTGTCCTCCATCTCTGAAGCGGGAGGCATCTCTACACCCCAAGGAGCTGGTCTGTCTGTTCCACACCCACTACCCAGGCCTGCTACCTGGCACAGCATACCCCTCCTCTTGCCAAATCTTACCTGATCTTGTTTGCCATCGTTTATTCATTCCACAACCTTACTTTCAACATCAGGCAACATGCTAGACCCTGGGGACGCTATACAGTTAGATTCGGTTGTTAATGACTGAAAATCCCAATACCAGTGGCTTAAACACAATGTTCACTTTTAATGCTACACATTCAAGTCTAGGTAGACCCAATGGCTGGGAGGACAGGACTTTGGATTTCTTTAATCTCGTGGCTCCTCTGGTCCTCAGATGGGCCTTCTGCCTCATGGCACAAGATGGCTGTGTAAGTGCCAGCCATCATGTCTGCTTTCCAACCAGTAGGGTGGAGAACTGGACAGTGGAAAGGCACACAGGCATGCTCTCACCCCCATCCCACCCCTTTAAGGACGCTTCCTAGATATTGCACACCCCATATCTGCTTATACCACCCCCTGCCCCCTTGGCCAGAACTGGGTCCCTTGGGTACTTCTGGTTGCAAGAGAGACTAGGAAATGTCTTCCTCCTGAGGACTGTGTTCCCAGGGGCCATCCAGGCTCTTGTGCCCAGTAAGAAGGTGAGGAGGGGACCATCAGTCTCTGCATCAGGACACAGCCCTGTCACAGTGCTCACTGTCTAGTGGACTGTGAATCACACGGTGTGCACTGGGAACCTGGGCAGGGGCTGTGCAAGGGCATGGGGGACCCAAAGGGGCTGGGGATCAGGGAAAGCCCCTCGATAAGGAGGCCTGACACGGTGGAGTCTTGAGGGATAGCGTTTCCCGGAGGTGAGCTGAGTGTGTCCGGCAGGTGCACGAGGAGCCTCTGAACATCCATGTGGTGCTGTCACACCCTCCTCTGTGGAAGCGTCCTGACATCTCCAGCCAGATGGCCTCAGAGCCCCCACCACTCAGAGCACCTCTTGTGCTCCCTCAGCCACAGTGGGGAACCTGGCCTTGGCAGGGAGGGGCACACACATGTCCGCAAGGGGCCACGGCCGTGCCAGGGCCGCCGGCCTGTCCCTGATGCCCAGGCTAGGTCTCTGCCTCCACTTTAAACCACAGCCCCGCCTCGGGGCTCTCAGCGTGTGGTGGCCACAAGGTCACGGGCCGTGGAGTAGTAGACTGGCCACGTGGACTTCGGAGAGGGTCTCGTCCACCTCCTCACTTTACAGCCCCCACCCCAAGAACCCAGCCCCCCCACCCGCTACACACAGGGAACCGGGGTAACGAAATGCTAATGAGTGAAGGTAAAAATGAAAGAGAAAAGCATTTTGCAAAATCACAACACTTTGTACTTCCAGGGGCGCCCTCCCCTTGAGAGCTGCTGAACCTGGAACCTCACGATGTGCTGTGTGTGGGCGGAAAGCACCCGCCAGCCCGGCCTCCCAGAGTTGCTGGTGAAGCAGGCGGGGCCTGCGAGGTGGCGGGAGGATCGCACCCGCCCCAGGCCTGCCAGACGGGTGCCCCTATTCTGCCAGGCGTGGGTGCCTGGTCTGCCTTGGGGGCATGAATCGCCCACTGGATGCCCTTCCCAGGCCACCATCACAACAGGGTCACATCCAGGCACCTGGTCCAGCGTCCCAGGCCCTTCCGGACCCTGTCCCAAGCCCACGACCACCCGCTCTCCAAGTGCAGCCTCTCACCTGAGCCCAGCTGGGCCCCTCTGTCTGGAAGGTGACAGACCCATCTTTCAAGGCTGTCCCTCCCACACATTTGCCCCCTGGCCTGGGGCTGGGGTCTCCTCCAGGCTCCTCACCCAGCTTGCCTCCTACACAGCACTGATCACTGCACACCCTCCCCAACCTGAGACCTACCTGTTGGCAGCGAGAGTCACGTGGCTTCTTTCACTGTGTGTTTATTGAAGGAATGACTGAGTGAGTGAGTGGATGAGTGGACGAGTAGCTGAGCTGAAGAGAGTCTTGGAGATTTTCTGGACTATTATGGGGAAACCAAGCCCCAGGGCAGGGTCGTGGCCCCCACGACCACCGAGCAGTAGCTGGAGCTTGAGTTCCAGTGCCCTTCCCTCCACAGCTGCCTGCGATTCCCAGGGCTGTGCGCTCTGCCCTCTCTGCGATGGTCTGTCCCCTCCCTGGGGTCCCCATGACTCCTCAGGCTCCATCAGCTCTCTCAGCCAGAGACCTCTGGCGGTTCCTTCTCCAGCTCCATACCTGCCGCTTGGTCAAGCTACGGACTGAAAACAGGTGGACAAGGTATTCCTTCATCCTCTGGGCCTCACAGAGCCTGGGTGCTCGAGGTGTCTGGCACCAGAATGAACAGCATCTCTGGCCCCTCAGAGGTCAAGGAGGCCAAGAGGAGGGTAATCCAGGCTGGACCGCAGTGGGCTGCTTCTGCAGGGAACTCCCAGGGCCTACAAGGCCTTGGGATGGGGGTCTCGGAACCCACCGGGCAGTGCACAGTTACTGGGTGGACTTGGCCCAGTGTTGGCCATGTAGCAGACCTCCCAGGTGTCTCCCTTGTTTCCATCAAGGTGGGTGGTTAACAAGGTGTGATTACTCAGCCCAGACGAGTGTGGGTCCAGCTTTCATCCCCTTGTAACAGGAAGGGCTTGGGGGCAGGGGTAGCACACAGTGCCAGAGCGGCTCCGGGCTGAGCCCTGAGCAGGGCCATGGGGACAAGCGCCCAGGCCCTTGCAGGGCCACCCAGCCCCAAGAATGGTGGTCAGTGGAAAGAGATCAGGGAAGACCAAGGCCCCACCTGACCTTGACTCCCCGTCCTGAGCCACATCAGCATTTCCAGACATTCCTTTCCCATCGAGAAAAAGAGGACATTGGCCTTGATTCCAGTTCTCAGCCCCAGGCACCATCACCTTGCAGGCAGAGCAGCGTCTCCTGGCTGGGGAACACCACACGTGTCAGATTTCTGGTTTTATGAGCCCCCTGCCTGGGAACCTCCCACCAGTCCTGCAGGCTCTGAGCTCCAGGCCCCCTCCTCCATCCATGCCTTGACAGATCCGGGGGTGTCTTCCTCTCCGTGAGGGGGGGCTGCCTGGAGGTGAAGGGTAGGGAGAGCCCTAACGAAGCCCAGGGGCTTCGCCCTCACCCCCACCCAGCCCCTCATGCTGAGCACTTGAGGGCGGTTATTTCATGCCATCCATCCATTCATCCATATCCATCCACCTATCCATCCATCTGTCCGTCCATCATCCATCCATTTACTCACTCAACAAACATTCACAGAGGGTCCTGGCCCAAACACAGGGGGCAGCAGTGACTGAAACCAGCAAAGCCCTGTCCCTGCCAGGAGTGGGCATCGGGGGTGGGGAGACAACCACACACAGACTCCACCCTGGTTCCCCCTCCCCCATTTCTCTAATGGGGAAACTGAGACCCAGAGACTCCAGGGTGAGAAAATACCCTATTTATTTGACGTCATAACCAAGAAGAAAGAAGGGAGGTGCCAGAAAGTCCAGTGGGGAGGGGGACAGGCTCTGTCCCAGGAGTCCCTGCTGAGGATCCACCATGCCTCCCCAGGAGCCTGTGTGTCTGTCCCTCTGCCCTGGGTCCCAAGCCGTGCGGGTGTGCAGCGCTGGGGGCGAGAGGCGTTGGGCACGGTGACTGTATTTGGTGATTGCTGCCGTACTTATAGGGCTTAGTGGGGATAAAAATAGCGAGAGGGGGCGTCACAGGCTTCACTGAGCAGCACCGCACAGCGTGGTCCCCGCCTCTCCCGCCAGGAGTCAGGGCCTTGCAGGGAGCGGAGAAGAAGCAGCCGCGTGTGGGCTCAGGCCAGTGTGCGGACCTGTGGTGGGCGTCAGTGGAGCCACATTCCCAGCTCAGAGCAGGGTCCCCATAAGCATCACCCCTCTGCTTCTCCTACCCAGGCCTCCCTCTGGCCAAGGACAGTGCCAGTGGGATATCCAGGGAGGTAGAGGCTCAGACTGGGACCAGGCTCAGAGCTCACCGTCCCTCAGCCCTGGCCCACCTGTGCTAGCCAAATCTTCTCTCTGACGTGGGTCCCTGGGTGTCCCTCAGCCCAGCCCACCTGAACAGAGGTGGGAGCTGCACCACCAGGCAGAGTTTTCTAGAACTTGCTGTCCATGCAATAGGTATTAGACCCCCTCATACTAGAGATGGAGCGACTGAGGCTCCAAGAGGAGACAGGGCTAACAGCCTGTGATGAAGGATCCAGAACTTTCCCCCTGCCACCGTGATCAGGATCCTCCCAGGCTCAGGCTGCTAGGGTCCCAAGGGCATGGATTTTTGGGGCCAAGGCCTCTGCCAGACCTCCCAGCGCTCACTGCGGGGGGGGACCCCAGTGGGAGGGCTCACGTGGACAGCACAGATGGCCACGGTTGTGCAGAGGTGCGGCCACAGCTCCTAGCAGTGTTGGCCACACCTAGGAGGTGAGAACGGGGCTGTGAGGTGAAGATATGGGGCAGGCCACCTTGAAACTCAGAGGAGACCTGGGAGTTAGTGAGTGAAAGGGCAAGGAGGGTGTTGACAGGTCCAAGGGACAGGAGCTGGGGCAGCAGAGGCAGTGGGACTCCGGGTGGGCACAGAAGGAGGGGGACTCGGATGGGTGCCGGGGGAGAAGGCTGCTCAGGCTCTGGTGTGCAGGAAACAGGCCGTCCACGCCTGGGCGGCCTCAGGGCTGGGACCGGGCCAGGGCTAGAGGGAGAGTCTCTGTCACAGGCCCTCTGCTACCCCCGCCCTGGGCCCCTCCCTTCCGAGGGGCTCACCTCACCGCCTTCCTGGAGCCTCCGGGGCCTCTCCGGGCCTCAGTCCTGTGAGGGTGAGAGTTCCTGGCCCCCGGCCTTCAGCTGGGCTCCGCACACTCAGTGCTGCCCCGCCGGGCTCCAGGAGCCTCCAGCTCTTGTCCCTCACTCGTCTCCTCCAGCATCCTGGGTTCCCACAACCCCCTGCAACACAGGTGCACATCCGCCCCTCACAAGGCCCTGCTGGTGTCCGGGCACCGCTCCCTCTCCTGGAGGGGCTCCAGCCCGCCAGCCTCCCCTCCGAATGGGCCCAGGCACCTGGATCAGTGGGAGGTGCTCAGCCCGCTCACGCCATCTCCCCAGGCCCCCAAGGACGTGCAGAGCCCCCGCCCCAGACCAGGAGGAGCGGTGCAGACTGACGATGAGACTCAGCCTCCAGGGGGATGGGTCCCGCCTTGGCCTCAGCTCATCTTGGTGCCTCCTGACGCCGTCCGCCCCCCGGGCTGGCCCCGTAGCTCAAGCCCTGCCACGTGAGGCTGGTGGACTCCTGTCCACGGCTCTTCAGTGCAGAGGTCAGGGGAGGATCGTGGGCCAGGCTGCAGGGCCCCACCCCCACACTGTCGCCCCAGCAAGGGGCTCTGCACCAATCACTCGCCTTCTCTGAGGTTGTTTCCTCATGTAACGTGGGACCCAAAACCCAGTGTTTGGTCCTGGGCCTGCCTGAGCTGAGGAATCAGACGTTGGTGCTCTGGTGGGCTGCGCACAGCCAGGACCTCGGCTGCTGACCACCTCGTCCCCGTCCCCCACCCAGACTGCGGAGGGCTCTCCCTGGGGGACTCCAGCGTCAGGGGGAGCGAGGAGGGGGTGCAGGGAACAGAAGACTTCACCTTCTAAGCCACAGCCCCGGGCGGCTTTAGGCCAAACTTCTGTCGGGTTCCCACACACTAAGCATGGCCACCGTCCAGCCTCCGCCATCAGACATCAGGTCGGGCTCACGCCCCAGGTGTGCAGTGACCGCGGGGACTCCTGCTGCGGGGCAGGTCCGAATGGTCACACCACTGTCAGCCATCGCCTTGGGCCACCATCCCTGCTGTCACCACTGGGCCAGCAACACCTCCAACATCACCTCCGGGCATGGTGCCAGTGCCACATCACTGTACAGTCACCCACACTCACCCCATCGCAGCCCCGTCCACCCCGCCCTGGGGAGGCCCCACCAGCTCTCAGTCCTGGGAATTCTGTCCTTTACCTGATGGATGCTTTGATGATGAAGAAGGATGCAAAGCTTTGGAATAAACATCTAATAGCACAGAGGCCCGCACCCCGTGGCAAGGCCAAGGAGAGGGGTTTAGTCTTCAGGGCCAAGGAGAGGGGTTTAGTCTTGGCAGAGCCGGGAGAGGCCGGGAGCCTTCAGGCGGTCAGACGAGGATGCTCCATCCCACCCGCCATTCCTGAATTCCAGATGACTCGGGAGACTGAGAGCCATGCTCAGACTGCGCTGCCAGCAATGGCTCTGGGGGAGGCCCAGCCCTCGCCTGCCCCATCACGGGGCTGGTTCACTTCGCTTGCCTTTGCACATGGGATGATGCTGTGCCTGGTGGGTCACGTCTAGACCCTCCGGTGTCCCAGATAACTAAATGAGGGGACCCCACCCCTTTTGCCTTCTCCTCCCACTGGGAGACAGGTGGGCGCCCCAGTGGCTGAAGCCGTGCGCGGGGGAGGTTTGTCCCCTGGGGGTCCGGCTCTAGGCAGGACGGTGCAGGCACAGCCCCCCACCTTGACATGGCTGCGAAACCCGTCCAGAGCACACAGAGCAGCCGCGTGAGGACCCTGGCTAGTAAATGTTAGCAGGTGCCTGGGAGGAACACTGGGCTTTGAAGCACCCTCAAATCACTGGCGAGTTTCCCCCCCTTTTCCCTCGTGTCCTCCAGCTTGGACTCAGCGGCCCGAGGCCTGCAGTGGGCATTGGTGCCCCCAGAGAGAGTTAAAGGCAATCCCTCTAGTTCTGGCTCGAAGAAGAGGACTCCTAGCCCTGGGAGAGAGCGGGAGAAATGCCCGGTTTATGCCCCCTCTTCTCTGTTATCCCACTTGCAGCCCCAGGCAGTCCTTGCAGTGGCCGTGGGCGCTCAGCCCGCTAAGCGGGGGCAGAGGCCCCTCTGATCAGGAGCTGCTCTCAAGGAGGCCAGGCGGAGGCAGACCTGCATTCCTTCTCTCTAACTCTGTCCTTACTCCGCCTAGTCCTGGGTGCGGACACAGGCGTGGGAAGCACACAGCAGAGTGTCCTAGTGAGTACCCCACCCTCTGGCGGAAGACCAAAGGGAAGCATCCCGGGAAACAGGAGGCATCAGGAGAGCACAGAGAGGGGGCTCGGGAAACGGATCCCTGACTTGCTCATGATTGCCAAACGTCAGCCCCAAGCTCAGCAGGCAGGGACCCTAAACAGTGGGCCAGAAATTCTGAGAGATTAGCCACAGGGCAGATACTGCCCAGTCCCAGATTGCCCACTGCACCCACACACAGCACGGACCTGACTAGCACTGAGAGGCTCTAAACTCCGACCTGACGTAGGGCTCCCAACCTGTGAAGACTAGTCAGAACTTGCAGCCTGGACCCAGCGGGGCTGATCGCCTGCTAAGGTGGAAGTACGGACATCTCCGTAGGACTGAGAACACATCCAGGGCCTTATGAAATAGGAGTCAAGATTTCTAGGGTCTCAAAGGGAGACGACACAGTGTGGAGGAGAAGAAAATATCTGAAGAAAGAATGGCTGAAATTGTCCCAAATTTGATAAAATACGCAACCCTACAGATTCAGGAAGATCAGTGAGCCTGAGAAAGTCATTCTCAGGTGCCTCAGAGTCAAGTGGCTAAAACCTGAAGGCAAAGAATTGACTCTCGGGAGCAGAAAGAAAAACAACGGATTGTTTATAAGGGGAAAGTCATCCAAATGACTTCGGTTGCCTCGTCAGAGACCACGGAGGCCAGACGGAAGCGGAACAAAGGTTCCCAAGCTCTGAGAGACAAGAGCTGCAGCCCGGACCTCTGCGTCCAGGGCGAGCAGCCTTCAGGAGCGACGGTGGGACGAGACACTCCCAGACGAAGGGAGGCTGAGCCAAGTCTGCGACCTCCTGTGAGCCTCTCACTGTTTTGAAATTTAAAGTTAAGAAAAAAAATGGCAAAAGACTTGAAAAGACACTTCACCGAAGAGGGTGTTCAGATTATAAATGAGCACATGGAAAAACATTCAACATCCTTAGTCATTAGGGAAATGCACATCCAGGCCATAATGAGATATCACTTCATGCCTATTAGAACCGCAGAAATAAAGAATATTGACCGGGAATGAAGATAAAATTTAAAATACAAAAAATTAAAAATTACAAGAGAATTTTTTTAGGTTAAAAAATCAAAAAACAAAAACATTTTTTAAAAAAAGAGTATTGACCACACCGAGTGCTCTGACCCGGTGGAGCAGCAGGGGCTCTCGCCGCTGTGAGAAGGCAAGACAGGGCGCGGTCCGACGGTTGCTTGTGAAGTGAGATGGCCGCGTACTCTGGGGCCCGTGAGACTCCCAGTAAACGGGCATCCGTCCTAGGCACTTGCCCACATGAAACAAAGACCTGTGTTCACAAAGCCCGCACACAAGTGCTCGTGCACCGTTACTTGTAACAGCCCCGACAGGGGAAGCCCAGACGCCCGTCAAGGGCTGCTGGTTAAACAAGCCGTGCACCTCCGCGCTGGGGGCAGCCCGGCCTGAGAGACGCAAGGGTGCGGGCGGGTTCCGACAGCCTCCTGCCGAGCAGAGGAGGCCAGCCTCAAAACGAGGCCTGCCGCATGATTCCACTGGCGTGCCATCTTTAAAAAGACGAAGCCGTGCTGATGCAGGACACCTGCGTGGTGGCCGGGGCGAGGGCCGGGGGAGGGTGTGCCCACACAGGCGGCCTGGGGGAGTTTTCCGGGGGTGAGAGGAATGAGACTGTCCGTGTCCTGGTTGTAGTGGCGGACAAACAAGGATAAAATACGTTAAAATTCACAGAGCTCCACGTGTTAACTAGTTTCAATGCCTGGGATGAGGCCCCAGGATGGTGGGGGATGGGGGGCAGCTCACAGGCTGGTGTTCTCATCAGGATGCCAGGACCAGTGGTGGCCCTGGGCCCCCAGCCCTGCCCTGCACGCTGGCAACCATCACCCCTCCATCTCCCACCTTTCTACCGCCTCCCTCTGGGTGTTCGGTTCCCCCCCCCCACTTCTAGCTCTCTGAGAGCAGCGACTCTCCCCCCCCCATCTGACTGGCAGCTCTCCGAAGGACACAAGAGGTGGACACTGGTGTTAATCAGGTGCCTACCATGTGCTGGCCCCTGCCGGTTGCTGTGCACCCCGCACCCTTGAGATGGAGATGTTTGTCCCACTTTACAGGGAAGCATCGGGGACCCAGCCGGAGGGCGGCGGTGGGTACAGGAGGCACTGGAATTTGAACCCAGGTCCACCTGAAACCAGTGGCCACCCCTCCCAGCACACAGCTGGTCTCGCCTCTGCTTCTGCCTTGCCCCCAGGTCAGTCTGTATCAACTCAGTTCACCATCAAAGGGCATCTGCAGAGTCTGGGCGGGGGCTGGAAACCGGTGCAGGAATTCCCATGGGCTCAGCAGGGCACCCCCCAATGCCATGCAGGGACTACAGGGGGCGGGGGCGGGGCGGCAGGGCAGCTGCAGGCCTCTGGGGTGGCGGCCGGGCCTAGGGTGGCGACCGGGCCTCCGGCGGCAGCTGCCAACCCCTCCAATTGCAGCAGTCAAACTGCGTTGTGCTAAAAACTGCCTCCTGCTGCCAGAGAGGACTTGTTAATTAATTAAATGACACTCTGGCTCCCAGCATGGCCAGTGAGTGAGAGCGGCTCACGGCTGGAGGGTCTGGGGTGAGGTGGGAGGGCAGGAGGCAGGCAGCGTGGGCGGCGGGCCAGGCTGCCGGGGGTTCACCGGGCGGGGGGGCCAGGAGGCCCAGCCTTCTCTGCGGGCCCTGTGGCCACGTCCAGCCCATGGGCGCCAGGCAGGCACAGGCACAGACACGGGGGCCCAGCGCCCCACCCAGACCCTCCGCCTGCTGTCTCCTCTCTGCGGCAGCCCAACCCATTTCAGCATCTGGACAGCACACCTCTGGGCTGCCGCTGCAGTGTGGCCATCAGGTGGTCTGCCTGGTGCCCAGCCATGGGGGTCTTCTCGCCTTGACCCACCCCACCTCCTCCCTGCCCAGAATGTGCAAAGGGATCTCTTCCTCTGCACCTGACTGACCATCCCTTGTGCCCCTTGCCACCCCTGCTCTGAGTCCAAGGCTTGTCCCCCACCAGTCTATAGGTGGCCAAGGGTAGGTCAGTGTCTGGGTCATCCCCAAGTCCGTGGCTCCTGGAACAGGACGCGACTCTGCTAGCTGATGGGCTCTGAGGCCTGGACTATGAGAGCAGCCCCTGTACTGGGATCACCCCAGCACTCCCAGTCCGTGGCGTGTGAGGCCACCTGCCCAAGGCCCCCATTACCCATGGCCCCTTCTTCCTTGGGACTAGATCCCTGGGTCTTTAGCTGGGGGAGTAGCTTCACCACAAGGCAGTCTGCCTTCAGTCTGCGTTCTGGCCAACGGGGTTCATGGGAAGGGATGTGAGCAACTTCTGGTAAGTGCCCGTACAGACCTTTCATCTCCCTTTCTCCTTCCTGCTGCCCAGAAGGCAGATGTGACAGCTGGAGCTCAGGCCGTTACCTTGGGCTATGAGGTATAAGACACACGATGAGGAAGGACTGTGTGGGGTGCAGGGGAGAGTGAGGGTGCGGAATTATCCTGCTCTGTGAAGGGAGCCATTGTGCAGACAAAGTCAACACCTGAGGACAGAGTGAAAGAGAGAATGACAGAGGAGCAGAGCTGGAGCCCTGATCATGCTTTGCCTGAATCTTGCACCGTCCAGACTTTCTATTTACATGAATCAATCTATTCCCTTAATGGTTTAAGCCAGCTTGAGTTGGGGTTTCTAAGTCACTGAAGTCTTCCTGAAAGATACTGTGGGGGAGACGTGTGCTGTGAGAGAGGCACAGGGCTCAGTCGTCCTGTGTGGAGAGGGTCCTGAGGAAGGAAAGGAGCCTAAGGCACACAGGGCATGCTTCCTGGAGGAGGGGCACTGGAGGGGAGGGGATAAGGACACACATGGCGGGGCGAGGATGTGGGGGGCTGGGACATGGAGGGAGCCATCCCTCAGACATTGCAGAGGGGCTGGTGTCCCCTGGACACAGCAGGCCTGGAGCTGAGAACCTGGCGGCCCCTGCGTACCCACCCAGGACACTGTCAGTCTCCATTTGGCCCAATTTAAAATTCGCAGGTAGCACCTCACACCTTCGCTGGGACTGTGACAAGCACAGCATGACCTTTATACCATCCAAGTGCTTTATTCCTCGGGCCACCCAGAGGCTCCAGGGCAGAGGGATTTGCCACTCCTCCCCCCTTCTGCCACACGCACACGCTAGGCTGGCATCACACACGTGAGAAACGCACGTGCCCATGTGCTCTACTGTGAGGGCTGCGCACACCTCGTGTGTTTGTGTTTATGTCCACATGCTTGAGCCCCCACCGTGTGTGACAGTTTTGTGCATGCACCGTGCACGTGTCCCTGACCCGTGCGCATCCACGTGGTGCACACACATGCGCATGTGCGGTGGGCCTGGGCGTTTTTGTAACTATGTGCCTGCGTGCACACACATAGGATGCACCTGCACTGCACTATGTGTGTGCACACGAGATGTAGGTGCACGTATGTGCACATGTACACACCAGCAGACACGCGTGCACGCACAGGCACATGCCAGTCACCTGCTTTCTCTCCAGATTTGGCAGTGACAGAAGCAGTGGGGGTGGCACGGGGGGAGTCTGGGCCCCGCCAGACCAGACGGGTGTCCTGCCCACCCCCCAGACCCGCCACTGTGGCAGAGCTCAGGCCAGATCCTCAGACCGCATCACCATACCTAACTCATCTGCAAAATGGGCGTCCCTCCTCCCTCACGGGCCCTTAGGAAGGCAGGAAACTTGGGGCAGTGGAGCCCTCGGGTCAGGGCCGACCCTGCCCCACCTCACCCGGTGCTGGGAAGCTGTCTGCTCCCCGCCTTCCTGATTTCTGAAGTGAGGCTTCCAGGGCCATGCAGACTTCCAGGACGTCGTGGTGCTGCAGCCCCCAGGGGAGCTCTGCCGTGGCCGCCAGGGGCCCCACCTTGGCTCTGGAAGAGGCCAGGCGGCTCCTTCCCAGGAGCCAGGGGACCGCAGGGAGCCCCGCCCCTCCCCTTGCAGGAAATCCGATTCAGCTCTTGGCCAGGGTGGGGCCAGGCCCCACGGGCTGCACGGGAGTGGGGGCTTCTCACTTTAGGGGCCCACAGGCTGATGGTGAGGGAGCCACCCACCACCCACAGATCTGCTCTCAGGCCACGGATGGGGGGAAGGGTGTCTCTTCTCTCTCTCTTTTTATTTGTTGGGAAATAGCCTCTCCACCTTCTCAGGTTTGGGGAGCTGCTGTTCTTCACGCATCTAAATCTGGGGCCAGCAGGTCGCCAATGCCGCGGGCACTAAGGAGGTCAGCCTGGGAGGTTCAGGTTCCACAGCCGTGGCCCCACTTGTGACGCACATCACCTGCCATCCCACTCAGAGCACCGTGGGAGCGCACGCTGGGGTGTGATTCTCGGGTGAGGGCGGGTGCGTGCTGAGACCATCACCTCCACACGCGCGCACACGCACACACGCGCGCACACACCCTGGGCTGCTGTCCTTGTAGAGGCCCTCCAGGGCATGCCCCCCAGGCCCCCCCTCCCCACACCCCATCTGAGAAGGTGGGCTCTGGGCCTGTCCTGGGCAGGAACCTGACCCGGGGTAACTCTGGCCCAGCACGGAGCCGCCAATTCATTACCTCTGCTGCCCTCTGCCCTCCAAGTCCACCAGCGACCCTGCCCCGCCTGCCACTTTCCCTCCCACCCCCAGGCCTGCGGGGAGAAATCTGACTGCATGAACAGGACCACAGCCAGGAGCACAGACGACAGAGACAGGAAGTGATTGACGTCAGGCTCCGTGGCCTTGAGGGGCCAGAGTTGGGATTGGAGCCTGCCCTACCCGGCAGAAGGTGCGAACCAGGAACTCCCATCACCCGCCGGACATCAGCGTCATCCCAGCCCCCAAATGCCACCCTGTCCCCACCTCCAGCCTCCTTCCTTATCTGCAACGAGCCACCATCTCCCCAACACCGTGCCTTCCCGCTCGTAACCAGTGCCGCATCCCGGCCAGCCCCAGCACCACCCGCTTTACTTCTGCCTCGTCACTCGTCAGGGCACCGGGGAGAAGAGCACATGCCGCCAGAGGCTCACCTCTCCTGCCAGCTCTGCCCTCACCAGGGCCATCGACGGCACCACACGCCCTGGCCAATGTCTGCTGTGCAACCTCCCAGGGGACCTCAAGCTCTCCCTTGGAGAGCCCAGCCCTCAAGTACAGGATCACGCTCTTCGGAGCCGGGGGCGGGCCCTGCGCTGCGCCCGGAGCCAGGTGAGCCTCGTCCAGTCGCTGGCCGAATCCTACTGATCCCCACGCAGTGCCTGGACCCCACCCAGGCCTGCTCGTCAGGCCGCCACGCCCCTTCACAGAAGGAGCGCTCACGGAACCCTCCGCTGGCTGGTTTGGGTCTTTGTTGTCTGTCTGTTTATTCTTTTCCTCTTTATGTCTGACTCCTTCTTCCTCCCTGTAAATTGGCGTAGCGCGGGGAGCTCACAATCCACCCTCCCAGTTCCCATTCCTGCACACGCTCCTCTCTGCGGCCCTAATTATCTAATTTGTAATATTTCATCTCCCCTCCCTTTCATCTCGCTTCGAACACCCCAACCGGTTAAAATAAATATGTATTTTTAATTCTGAGGCGCCTAATTTAATCTGGCAGGCAACGTTCCGCCACTCACTGGCACGCAGCTCCGGCTTAGTCACATGTCAGACCGCCAGGCCCCCTGGCCCCCCGCTCGTCCTGCCAGGGGGCCGTGTGGGAGAGGGCTCGGGGCTGTGCCAGGAGGCTGGTCCGGGTCGGATGCACTGTGCCCTGGCCACAGTGGTGTCCTTTCCTGGAGAGGCCAGAGGACACCACATTGGAATTCCATAGGAGGCTCCTGGCCCCAAGCACTGGAACTGAAAAGCCAGCCCGAGGCCTCCAGCGTCACCCATGTTCATCTCTTCAGGACCTGGCCAGGAACGCAGAGAGGGCCTGTCCACGGCTGAAGAGGTAGAGGCCCCCTTCTTGCTCTCCGTGGGTGTATTTCCAGCCCCTCCTCCCCTTTGCTGGACTCGGTCAGCAGGGTGGACCCTCACCCTAGGTGGCTCCTCTCAGACCACTCAAGGCCATGGTCACCTCCCTGGAGACCACCAGACCCTCCACAGCATCACCAACCTTGCACCTGGCCTGATGCTGGGTCTGCTTGGGGCAAGGGTGTCTGAGAGACCAGAGAGGCAGAGCCCAGGAGGACCTCAGACCACCCCCTCGCCAAAGACTTGTCGAAGCCTGTTACCTCTAACACCTGGAGGTGATTTGACATCCTTACGTCAGTAGACGTCTTGCCTCCTAAGTGAAGTCTTCCCCGGCTGTTGGTTTGTTTGTTCATTCATTCGTTCACTCATTCATTCATTGGGTCATTTGCTCATTCATTAATCCAAAGTGTGTCTGGCTGGCCAGGTAGGAGGGACTCTGGGGATTCAGAAATGAGGAGTGTTGGAAGACGGGGTTCCAGAGTCTGGAAGGCTGTGTGCTGAGGGCTGGAGGCAGTGGGGCTGAAGACAAGCCCCTCGTCCCCGGGGTCTCTCTCACAAGTCACAGCTGCCCCTCCCACCGATGCTCAGAGCGGGAACCAGAACCAGGGTTACACCTGGACCAGGGCCTGTCCTGCACTGCCCTGGGCCTCTCTGCCACTCCCGAGGCCTCTGGGCAGCGGGTCTGAGGCCTCTCCTGGCCCTCTCCGATGGCCTGCTCCCGTGCCCCCGACGCACGACCCGCTACGAGGTCAGGGAAAGTGACATCCAGCACCCCCGAGGGTGTGTGCGCCCCCACGGAGCATCCACATGGAACAGCTCAAGCTGCACGTGCCCCTTGACCCGGGGCTTCTGTTCCTAGAGACATGTCCTGGGGAAGACCGCCCCACGCGCCCCAGGACAGCCCGTGCAGCTTGTTGTGGAGAGAGCGGCCAGGCCCTGCTCAACGCCTGTCCCCGCGACGGCACCTGGGGGAGTGGGAGCTCCGGGAACAGGGTCGGGGACGGATGACAGATGAAAGGGCTTGGCCCAGTCCACAGCAGAGCACCTCATGGCCAGGAGGACTAGTAAGCTCAGCGCTACCACTGTCACGTGAAGTCACCGCACAAACAGAGCCGCCTGCTGAAGGCGCAGCCGGGATGCCGTTCACCTGCGCCTCGGGAACCCACGGACCCGCCCGGAGGCCTCAAGAGAGAGGCACAGGAATGGCGGACGCAAACACGGGTGGGGTCGCGTGTGGCCCGGGAGCGCCAAGGAGAGCTCTTCCACGTATGAGAGGCTTTCTCCCCTTGAAACCAGAAGAGATCTGAGGCAAAGCACAAAGCTCTGTAGAAACCGGGTCCTGGGCGGGGGTCCCGCAGTACATGACCCCCCCCCCACCAGCATGCTTGAAAAGTTACATAAGTTTTAAAAGAGAAAAATGCCTCCATTAACTTGGCACCAGGAAGATGTGAAATACTGACAAGCCAGTAGCCCTGCAGGCACGGGGCAGGCACAGCGTCCCCCAGAAGGATCGGGTACATGGGGTACAGGGGCACCTCGGACATCCGGGGTGGCCAGCTCGGGGTGGAGCTCCTCCTGGACCCTCTGCAGACGTCCCAGCTGGCTGCTTCCCAAGGAGGCAGGGTCTCCGCACCTAAGCCCCTCTTAAGAGGTCAGGAAACCAGCCTGCCGGGGAGAATGGGGCCCCTTCTCTCTCCCTGCGGCACCGACCCCACCAGCTCCCGGGGGCTCTCCAGTTGGTCAGTTCTCAGAAAGGATCCTTCTGCAGCCGTAGCTCCCTCCCTGGAGATGTCACTGGCTGGGTGACACCCATCAGGGGTCCTTGTGGAGGCTCAGGGGTGGCATTCAAGGCCACATGGGGTGCAGCTGGGTGAGCAGGACCCTGGGCTCAGAAGACCAGACCCCCCAGGCTGGGTCTGCCCTGCCTGGCTGTGCAATCCAGGCCTGTGTGCCAGGCCACGTGCGTGTGTGAGTGTGTGTGTGTGGGGGGTAGGGGGCTTGGTGTCTGCATGTTTGTGTGCCAGTGTATGTGCCCAGGGCTGAGACCAGCAGAGACCCTGGGACACACGGAGCCCTAGCACGGGGGTGGAGAGGGACAGGAGCAGGTGCCTGCCTGGCCCGGGACGTGGTGGTGGGCATGCGTGGAGAAGAAGGCTGCAGGGTGATGAGGGTTCTTGGGGTCTAAGGAGTGGCTCACCTGTCTTACTACATCTCCACATCTGGACTTGTTCGGGCATCCACTCTTCAGACATCAGCCGAGTAAGGCAGCTTCCAAGCTTGGGGCTGCGATGGACCCAGAAATAAGGATGCCAGGCCACGCCACCCGAGTGCTGAGAGACAGATGGCACAGCCAGCAGGGGGCTGCCTGGGAGAGCAGGCTGTGGGGAGAGCACCGAGGAGGGAGCATGCCCTCACCCTCCCAGAGCTCCGGATGAGGAGGGATGGTGGCAAAGCCACAGGCAGAAGGACGGAGGCATTAAAGAAGCCGCTGGCTCTGGAAACATTGAGGAAAGAGCCACACAGATTCTTGACCTTAGATTCCTGCATCATCCACACCAGGCAGATCCATTCTCTTCAACATCATCAGAATCACTGTTGTCCTGACCACAGCCATCACCATTTTCATCACTGTCACCATCATCACTGTCACCATCACCACCATCTTCACCACCATCACCAACATCGTCATTGCCACCACAACCATGGCCATCACCACCGCCATGACCACCGCCATCGCCACCACCACCACAATGGCCATCTCCACCACCATCACCATCACCACCCCATGGCCATCTCCACCACCATCACCACCGCCATGGCCATCTCCACCACCATCACCATCTCCACCACCATCGCCATCACCACCACCATGGCCATCTCCACCACCATCACCATCGCCATTGCCATCGCCATCGCCACTGCCATTGCCATCACCACCACCACCACCACCATGGCCATCTCCACCACCATCACCATCACCACCCCATGGCCATCACCACCACCATCACCATCTCCACCACCATCACCATCACCACCACCATGGCCATCTCCACCACCATCACCATCTCCACCACCATCGCCATCACCACCACCATGGTCATCTCCACCACCATCACCACCGCCACCACTACGACCACTGTCTTCCGCTGTGAGGTTCTGGGTAGAGGACCACATAAGTCAGGCCGGCAGGTGAACAGCCAAGTCCGCTGAACAGTGAGCTGGGAAGAGCAAGGAAGGCCTTGCAGGATCCAGACCCTGTGGGGCTACTTCCTTGTCATGTGATCTTGCGCCACTGACTTACTGTCTCTCAGCCTTGGTTTCCCCTCCTTTAAGGGTGGAATTGTGCTCCCTGACCTCTCTACTTTTCAGTGTTGTTTTGAGTGAGGTAATTTGAAATATCCGAAGGTGTTCTGCAAATTTTAAAGTGCTGAGCCAATGTTATGCATTCTTCTCAGCGTGTCAAGCCCGTTCCCAGTCAAGCCCCGCTCAGGGGCAAGGTCTTGGGAGAGCCACAGTTCCAGGAGCCAACCCCGGGAGCTGATTCCACCTCTGACTGGAACGCAGACAACATGCAAGTCAACGTGGGAATTCCCTCCACCCCTTCCAGAGAGCCCTGCCTGGTCCTGGTCAGGCCGCCCCGACCCGCCTCTGGGTCAGGACAGGCGGTGGAGGGCAGGGCTGCAGGGGCCCAGAAGGGAGAAGAAGGCCTGGGAACATCAACACCAGACAGAGGCCCCAGCGGTCGGCGTGCACCGCGGCTCCGCGCCGCAGGTTACCCACACGTCTCACAGAGCCGCATACCCCTGCCCTCATCTCCCGTGTGGCCTCTGTCCCTGTCGTGCCCCTCCCGTCTCTCCTTCCCTGACTTGGACAGGAACGGGCAGGGAGGGGTGGGGAGAGATGTGCTCAGAATGAGGCAGGAGAGACAGTCAACTCAGCCAGGGCAGGCGTCCAGGCTGGGATGGGGTTAGAGCTCCTTTGGGAGGAAGCAGGGAGACACTGAAGGCTTTGAAGCCCAAGTCAGACGCAGCCACGTCCGCTCTGCAGGATCTCAGCCCTGGCTGGAGGACAGGCTGGGGGAGGGCCAGACGGAGTCTGCCTCTCAGCCATGAGGATTTGACCCAACTTTCACTGAACCTTCAGGGAAACCGAGGCCCAGGCAGGGAAGGGACCTGCCCACAGCCGCGCTGCCAGTTCCCAGGTCCCTCCCGAGGCTCTCTGCCCATCCCCGAGGCTGAGGGTGCCTCCTAGGGGTAGGTGGGCTGTACCATTGGGCTCATTGCACAGAGAGATGGATGTGAGGACCCCCACTCGCCCTGTCCCTGTGGGGGCAGGGTTTGGTGTGTATGCCCCAGACCCGGGCCCTGTGCGGGACTCCAGTGGCCCACCTGCTGTGGCAGGCACAGGAGCAAAGAGGCCAAAGTCGGCGCCGCATCATCACCTGGGCCCCAAGCGAGGCCCCCTCTGTCACTGTGGTGACAGCTCTACCAGCTGCAGGAGCCCAGCCTCTGCTCGTGGGCGAGGGAGGCCCATGGAGGCGCCCTCACCCGTCCCAGGCCAGAGCTGCCCACCTACTGGGCAGCCCAGAAGGACCCCAAGCCTTGGAAGCCTCAGTCCCAGTCCGGATGGGGAGGGGCCCATCCCACACTCCCAGGGGTGGAATCTGTCAAATGTCACTGGTTCTCCCTAAAAATCTGTAGCCATTCCGGGGAGCAGGACAGGCAGTCCCTCAGTTACTCTAGGGCCAAGTCTGCTCTGCTGGGCTCCGGGCAGGGGGCGAGTGGGAGAGGTCAGGCCCCCTCCCTCAGGCCAGCAAGTCTTGTGGGCTGAGAGAAAGGCGGGGCACACATGCGCACGTGCACACAAGCGTGTAACACGCCCTCACACACATGCACACGGGCGCTCTCGCAGCCACATGCTCACAGCCGGACACTTGCGCCCGCACGCCCTCACACTCCTAGGGGCACGCACGCTCCTCTTGTTGCCTGAGTGTGAGCTGCTCGGCCTCCCCCTCTCCTCTGGGCCTCTGCATCCGTCCCTCTGTCCATCTGTCTGGGTGGGCCCAGGTGCTGTAACAAGGGGCACAGCAGATGGGACCTGAGTCCCAGGGGTCGTCACCTGGGACCTGGGACCAGGTCCTCCTCCATGGGCCGCCAGCCCCCCTGGCCCCCACCTGGCCCCCACAGCCTGCTGTCCATCCGCTGGAGCCAGTCACATGGCACGGCTCACGCGGGGGCGCTGGGGCAGGCAGAGCGCCCCGCTGGGGGCTGCTGCAGCGAGGCCAGCGTCGCCGGCGCACGCAGGACTGCCGCGGCCGAGGCCCTGCTGGGACGGGGAAGGTGGGATGGAGTGGCCCCCAGGGCGGCAGGGGTGGCCATGGAGGCTCAGGGCATGGAGTGGGGGATCTGTCTTCTGGTCCAGGCCCAGGCCGTGTTCTCCCCACGTGGACCCCTGGGACCCATCCCCGGAGTGTCACCCCATGGACCACTAGGGGTCTGAGGCTGCCCCTTTAGAAACCCTGGTCTGCAGTTGTGTCTGCTGCCCTCTGCGGGTCTGTCTGGTCACCCACCACCCAGGCCGGGCTGTGTCCTGGGGTGCTCAGACCAGGCCCCCCACCCAACAACAGCTGGAGACAATGAGGCCGCCTGGAGGGGCCGTGAGGATAGGACATCAGGGCCCCGGTGGGGTGGACAAGACCCACGGGGAGGCCACGTGGTGTCCAGGGTCTCTGTGGACACCCAGAGCCTCTTTTGGTGGTGGAAGTGTGGGAGCATGTCTGTCTCGGGGGGCCTGGGTGAGGCGCCAGGTCTCAGGGAGATTTCCCCCGCACCCGTGTGGGGCCGGGGGCCTCCTGGCCGCGGTGCACCGGGCGCGGCAGGGGAGCCCGCGGAGCTGGCGAGGCACCTCCGGCCCCGCTCCTGTTGGCGCCTTGGTCTCCGGGTCGGTGTCGGTTTTCACTGTGCTGTTGATTAAATGCTTAATCTCCCTGCGCTGAAAGCTCCCAGAGCTCGCAGCGCCCGCACTCCCGAGGGCTCGCTAAGCCCAGGGAAGGCCGGGGGGGGGGGTGCTGCTGGGCAGCTGTTCACACAGGCCCTGCGTCGGCACAGCCTCTGCTCGGGGAACCAGGGCAGTGAGGGTGGGGTTGGCCTGGTGTGGGCAGGTGTCAGGCCTGCAGGAGGGGTGAAGGAAATGGGTCAAATGTCTGCAGCGGACGCCCAGCCTCAGGCTGTGAGCAGGCTGTGACGAGGGTCAGGGACCAGGGTATGTCCAGGGTCAGGGCTCAGTCAGGATGTTGTGAGGACCGGGAAAGGTGCTTCGGAAGCATCTTGTGCAATTCCTGGCCCAAAGCAGGAACTACACCCAACCGCCCAACTTCTTCCCTTTCTGCCCTGTCAATCTTGAAGACCCCCTTCGAAGAACAAGCCTGTGACTCTGGGTCCCACCTGCTCAGAGTGAAGGCTTTGGTGTCAGTCCTAGTCCCTGGCTGTGTGAGCTCAGGCAAGTCACATCGCCTCTCTGAGCTACAATATCTCTAGCTTCAGAATGGCCTCTGGTCGATGCCACGAGGGCAGAGTGAGTTGGGAATGGAGTCAGCCTGGCCGGCACGGCTGCTGGGGACACGTCAGGGGGCTGCACCACTCTCGGGGGCCTCAAAGGCCCTGGGGCCCCGCAGTCAGCCCGCTCAGGACCCTGCAGCAGCAGTGGCCTTGCCGTGTGGGCTGGCGCCATCGTGCCTCTCCCCAGCCTGCATTTCCTCTGCCCAGCCCCCAAGGGGGTGTTAGGAAATCCCGCCAATTGCGCCTGGTTCTCACCCGGAGAGCTGTGAGAACGAGTGGTTGAAAATAGCCTGAAACTACCCGGCCTCCTCCTCCGCAGGGTGGGCAGGGCGGGCAGGCCAGGGGAGCCCGCGGCTGGGCAGGGCCGCCCGGGGTTACGGAAGCTCGCTGCCACCCGCGCCCCGGGCTCCTCGGGAGAAGGCGGAGGACTCGCAGCTCGTGGCCGGGAAGCCAGGTGTCCTGGGCCTGCAGGTGGGCCGGGTGGTGCGGGCAGGGCCCTTGTCTGAGGGCCCAGCAGGGCCCATGGAAGGCAGCCAGCTCTGCAGACTCTCCCTGAGTCCAGGTGGAAGAAACTCCTTGAGCACTTGATCCTAAGCGCCCCGGAAAAGTGCCCCATTCCTCCTCTTCCTCCCAGAAGCCTGCTCGGGTCCTGCCTGACAGAGACTGGCCGTGTGGCCCCGGCCAATGCCTTCCCCTCTCTGAGCCTTTCCCACAGAGCACAGAGAAAGCACGCTGCCAGGCAGGCGGAGCAGACGTGGCCACAGCGTCCAGAGCAGGGCTGGCCACACTCCCCCTGCCTCTGCCCGTCTGCGCCCCCTCCAGCCTGCGGGCCAGCTCTCAGGGGGCGCGTCTCCCTCCTGGGTGCCCACACCCCACCCCGGTACCCCCACGGCTTCAGCCCCATCCATGGAGGCAAGCGCCCTGCAGAGTCGAAGGGACCCGAGTCGTTCCAAGCCTGGTGTCCTCCCCAGTGACCCCCTCAATCTGTGAGGTGAGGCGTTGCCCTGGGCAGGCTGGCATTCTCCAGGGCCTTAGGCAGAGATGGTGAGAAGGGAGCAGTGGAGGGCCCAGGCGGAGGCTGCAGCAAGGGGGCTTAAGGTCAGGCATAGGAGGAACATCCAAGGGGCAAGGGTTGTAACTGCTGGAATCGTGTGAGAGCTCTTCCCTCCCGTTTCCTACCCTGCCAGCCCTGAGGCCATCACTCAGCCAGCCCGCCCGGGCGTGGGTGGTGGCAGGAGGGCCCACGGGGCCAGTGGGTCTGCAGGAAACTCGCTCCATGGCACTGGAGGAGCTCGTGGCCTTGGGGCCAGAAGAGGGTCAGAGCCATGAGTGGCTGACTGCCATCCGCTGCAGTCCTGCCTGCTGACCCAGAGGGGCTGGAGGAAGGGGATCCTGTCCTGTGGGCTGGGCTGAGTCAGCGCAGGGAGGCAGGAGTGGGGGCAGGAGCTGGGCCCCAGCCAGGTAGCTTGGCACGTGGCCGCAGGAGCATGGGGGCTGACGTGGAGCCCGCGTCTCCGCTGGTATTTGCCATCTGTGCCAGGCCTGCCTTGATTTACTCATTTAATCCTGACAAAGGCCTCATAGGTGGGTACTATTATTGTGCTCATTTACAGATGAAGCAGGCACAGAGCGGGTAAGTAAGTTGCCTGAGGTCACACAGCTAGAAAGTGGAGCTGTCAGGACACGACCCAGCCTGTGGTCTGACTGCAGCCACTACATCAGTGCGCCCTGAGGTCTCCCCACTCTCTCCTGGAGCCCTGAAGTGGGGAGGGGGCAGGTGCTGGGCGGCTCAGCAGCTCTGTGAACGGGCCTGGAGCCAGAGTCGAGTTAATGACAAGTCTTGGGCACCTTCTGGGCTGAAGTCCCCCCACAGGAGGCCAGGACTTGTGAAGCCTGGACCCCGGCTGGGATGTCACCACAGCGGTACTCTGCAGTACTGCAAGGGGTCCAGCAGCCACGCGTGGCCCGCAGTGGCTGTGCTGGGCGGTGCAGACAAGGACCGTGGCCACGTGCACTCTATCAGACAGCTCTGGAGAGCCATCTACAGCCTCTGTGGCCCTGGGCCTGAGGCTCAGGTCCTCTCTGCCCTTGGTCACCTCTGCTCCCTGCCCCAGGTGTGGGCAGCCTGAGGAGGGCGGCAGGGGAGGTCGGCCTTCCTAGGCCTTCTCACTGCTGCCTGTGCCCTCCCGGTCCTTCCTCCCCAGCGATCCCTCCCCTGTCCCCCGTCTTCACAGCTGCACATCCTGGAGGGACCAAGGGCCGAGGGGGCTGGGGGTGGGGGGGGCGGGAGGCAGAGTGGGAACGGGGCGGGGTCTCGCTCCTGCAGGCTCTGTGTGCCCTGACTGGGAGGCTAATTGTGGCATGTTGCATCCACAATTAATTATGGGGCATGTGAATCAGCTAATTACTCACTGTGCTCAGCCCCCACCCCTCACCCTTCTGCCTCTGGCTTGCAAAGTTCACCAAGTGGTTGGAGGAGAACCCCACACATCCCCAGGCAGAGAATCCTGCGCTGTCCCCTTCTGCCAGCCCCCAGGTGGCCTCTGAAGGCCCTGAGAAGAGTTCCCAGATGCCAAGGGCTCTCACTCCACCTTGGTCCCAGGAGGCAGAATGGGAGACCAGGAGCCAGGAGGCCAGGAATTTGGTTCCAAACCACCCAGCTCCCCATAGGACCTCAGATAACCCTCACTTCTCCCTCTGAGGATGGAACGGTCTTATGAAAATGGTTGGGAATAGGCAGGACTCCGAGGTATGCTGTTCCACTGGGGGGCTGGGATTCTCCAAGCCCCCCCACCATGAAGTTCCTCTGCTTCTCACCCCTCAGGGCTGCTTTAGAGGGAGCGCTCAGGCTTGGGACCAAAGAGCTGGACGTGCAAACCTGCCACGAGGTCAGGGCTCAGCAAGTCGACAGCTATGGTCAGGGATTGTTTCATGACCTTGAAGAGGCCTTTCAGGCTGCCAAGTGCCACACTCCCTCTGGGGCTGGGTGAAGAGGTTCTAGGACTGTGTCCAGCTGGATAGGGTTGGCCCAGAAGGGGACCAACAGCTTCACCCTCCCGCGCTGAGCCCACCCTGGGGTGCTTCAAGCTGGGACCCCACCCCGAGGCGGCTGTGAGTGTGAGGTGGTCAGGGATTTGCACAAGCGTTGGTGGAGGTGCCTGATGTAAGCTGGTACCAAAGCTCGGGAAAAGTGGCCGTTGGCGGAGAGCTCTAGAACCCTGGAATGTCTGAGCTGTAAGAAAGCCTCAAAAGCCTTCTGTCTTGGTACTCAGGCACCCATAGGGACACGGAGGGTGCAGCGTGCCAGTGCGAGTCTTAATTCCAAAACGATCAGTCGGGTGCGGTTTGTAGGGGCGGGGGGCAGAATTCCCTGCATGGGAATTGCAGGGGCACGGTTGACTCTGCTCCCTTCTCCAGGAGGGGCATGGTGGGGGGTGGGCCCTCTCTGCCCCTAGGAGGGGAACTGTCTAGAGTCTGCACCAGGAACTGGGGTAAGGGACACTGTTCTAAAGGGGGTAAGACTGGGAGGGAGGCAAGGAGTCCTTGGAGCAGGAAGGGGGAGGCACTAGCCCTGCTGAGAAGCCCCTTCGGAGGGGACACCACCTTGTGTGGGATGGCCTGGTTGGAGGGGGCCCCAGCCTTGTCCTGGGAACCCCAGGTGGGGTCCCAAGGCAGAGGAGCGGGATGGCTGCTACCCTCCCCCATTACCAGGAGAAGGGCTGGCGGCAAAGCAGCAGCTGAAATCCTGACTCAGAGCAGCCTGCACCCTAGTAGCGGCCTGGTGGCCTAATATCAGAGGCCCCCTGGTGGCCATGGGCTGCTAGTGCAGTGAGCAGGTGGAAGCCAGGGCAGCTGCAGTTAAGGACCTTGGCTAGGAAAGGTGGGCGGCCACCCAGGGGCACCACGTCCACCTTTTTCCCCAGTTCAAGGACTTTGGGAAGAAGGTCCTGTCCCCAGGCGGGATGGGGAGCAATAAGGCTGCACTGGAGGTTGACTGGGGAAAGGGCCCTTCCTGTCCTCTGGACTGCCTTGTGGTCTGGGTCTCCCTAGCTTCCCTGATCAGTCCCTCAGGACACCCCTAGGTTTTGGCCACAGGTTGGCCTAGTGAGAGGTACTGGTTTGGTTGGAGCTCTACCTGAAGAGGTGAGCAACGTGCCTGGGCACTCAGTCAACCTGAGGTGCCCTTCCCCTCCCCACTCCTCCCCCCCATGACTGGTGCTGGTGGTGGAGGTGCTGACCATGATGGTGATGTAGTGGCACTGTTTGGGTTATGGTGATGGTCATGGGGAGACTAGTGTGGAGGTGGATGCTGGCATTCGAGTTGAGAACGGTGACAATGATTGTGAATTAGTGTTTGATGGTGACAGTGATGCCCCCGCCAATGGAGCCTCCTGGGAAGAAATTGAGAAAAGCGGACAGTTGGATCAGATGTTGGGCTTGGGCAGCAAAGGCATTAGTGGACCGCTAAGATGATAAATGTGTACACTGTTGGATATTCAGGCAGAGCCAAGGAGGATCTTGCATTCAGAGTGGACCACACGTTGTGAAAAAAGAAGCAAGGAGCTGGGAGGCAGAAGCATCCTACTAGAAAAGGACCCTGAATTAATTTCCCTAAGGTCATTCCTCCAAGATTCTATACTTCATTCTAAAGAGGCCCCTTGTGGGTATCTGGCCAAAGGTCTCAGAAGAAGAGAGACTATGGCTGCTTTAAGATGAAGCAGCCAAAGGGGCCATCTCCATCAGCTTATGGAAAACAAAATCCAAATATGTGGCTGGAATCTCCCCACTGTCACCAAGTCAAAGGAGGATCAGTGGAAGATGTGAATGGGGAGGGGATGACTGAGGACAGCCCCACAGGGGAAGGTCTGGACCTCACTTTCAAACCCTTTTGGCTCTTCTCCCAAGTCGTCCCTCAACATCTCTCAGAACAGGTGTCCCCCTGAGGAAAGACTGGACAAACCCAACTGGGCAGTTCGGGCTGGCTCTCCCTACCTCTGCCAACCTCTGGTCCTCTTGGATGGGGTCCAGAGTCTGTGCCTCTGACTCTATCACCCATCACTCATTCCCTCTTCCATCCCACCTGCCCACCCACTCTTATCAACCTATCCACTCATCATCCTTCCAACTGCACGGCCCACCCAGTCTCTTCAGCCCTCCAGTAGTGTGCCATCCGTCCATTTATGCACCCACCTATCCTGTCCATCTTCACCCGCCTCTTTCCTCCATCCATCCACCCACCCTCCACCCTTCCATCCAACATCCCACCCATCTCTCCAGGCATCTGTCCATCCATCCATCCTCCCGTGCCCCTCCTGGATCTACACCCACTTACCTCATCCATCCTTCCACCCATCCCATCCTCTCGTGCACCTTTGTTCATTGTCTATGCACAACCCCGTATAACTTACTTCCCTTCATCATTCTGCCCTCAAGTCTGTCCATCCATCCACCCATCCACCCATCCATCAATTATCCAGCTAGCCAGCCGGCAGCCACTCCTTGGCTCTTGGAAGAGGCAGAGAGCTGAGGACCCAACTCTTGGTTTTCCTGCTGCATGGGGCAGGAGCTGGGCTTTCCTCGGTGTGCGCGCCTGTGTGCATTTTATCCGTACCCCCCCCCCACTCCGTTATCTCTCTCCCATCCCCCACACCCCCGCCCCCCGCTCGCGCTCCCCTCTAATGTGTGATCTGGAAGCTCTATAAAGCCTGATGTAATCCGTAATGCAGTCTCTGGCTCCCGATTCGGGATCCAGTTTCAGAGAGCGAGAGATTGGGGAGCGCCGGCAGCCCGGCGGGGGGGAGCAGCTCGCCTCTCTCCTCCTCCTTCTCCCCGTCCTCAGCCTCCTCCTCCTCCTCCCCGCACCGCCCCGCCCCCGGCTCGGCTCGCCCCCCCCCCCCCACCTCAGGAAGGGGAAAAAAGGCGAGAGGAGCGGGGCAGGCGAGAGGAGCGGAGCGGCGGCGGCGGCCGGAGAGGCAGCGGCGGGCGCAGGCGGCGGCGGGCGCGGCGTTGGCGGCGGCCCCGGCGGAGCGAGCGCGGAGCCGGCGAGCCGGGAGCACAGGCGGCCGCGCCGCGTCCTGGCCGAGCCGGGCCGCGCGCCCCGCATCGCCCGCAGCGCGGGCATCCGGACCTCCCCGGCGTCCGGGGGACGCCGACAGGCGAGGGGGAGGGGAGGGGGCCTGCGTACGCCGGCGGGTAGCTCCCGGGGGCGTCCCGGCTAGGCCTGGAGCGGGCCGGGGGCGGCGACGACAGAAGGAGCCCCCCCTCCGGTCGGGCGCCCTGCTCGGCCGCCGGCGACGTGGGGAGCTCCTGGCGATTTGCAACTCGCCGGATCAAGTCTTCGCCAGCGGGGCCGCTGCTGCTAGGGAAGGTAAGGAAGGCTCCGGCGGGGGGCTGGGGGGAGCCGCGAGAGGGGGTGCAGCGAGGGTGGGAGGGGGTCGGGGGAGGGGCGGACGCCCGGACTTCCTAACTTCGCTGTTTGGGGCTTCGCAGCTCCGAGGTTTGCGCTCGGAGCTCGGGAGTTTGGACCCCCCCCCCACGCCCCGGCCCCCTGCCTCCTCCAGCAGCGGCGACGGAATCTGCCAGCTTTCCGCGCGCCCGCACCGGGCGCGCTGAGGAGGGGGCGACCTGGACGTGGGAGAGGCTCCTCGAAGCTGCTCACCTTCCCCTAATCCACACACACGCAGCCTGGCCAGGGTGGCAGGCTGGGCTGGGGAAGACACCCCCTCCCCATCACATGCACAGACCCAGGGCAGGCTGGGGAAGGCGTTCCCGTTGTGTCCCCAACACATACAGGCACTGTCAGGGGTCCTAGGGAGCCCCAGATGTGCCCCACAGCCACACACAGACTCAGGTAGGTTCAGGAGAGACACCTCGGCGTGTCCCCTTCCCCTCATCACACCCAGAGCCCCTACAGACCTTGTAGGGGCCGAGATGTCCCCCCCACCCCACCCCTCACAGCTTCTCGCTTGCAGCCTCGCCGTGGACCCAGCCCTGGCGGTGGACGCTCCTCCGGGGTTGTTTTCGCCCAGACCGGGCGGAGGGCCGCCCCAGCGCTAGTCCGCCCCCCTCCTCACACATAATCGCCCTGGCTCGTTCTGTTCTGCTCTTCTTTTCCACTCGCTTGGACAGGCCGCGCGGATAAGCCGCTCCGAACTTTGCGTCGGCTCTGCGCCCTCTCGGCGCCAAGCACCGAGGCCAGGCGCTGGGCACTCCTCGGTCTCCACCCCCAGTGGGCAGAGGCCGCCGTCCCTCCGCGGCCGCCGCGCTCGCTTGGAGCCGCACGGAGCTGCCTCGAGGAATGAGCGTGTCCCTCCCCCCCTCCTGGGCAGGCTGGGACCCTGGGCCCGGCCAGGCGTCCTCCCCACTAGTCCCCGGCCCCCTGGGCAGGGCTGAGCGCGCCTCGGGCCTGCCTCGGGAGGGAGCGGCAGAGCTGAAAATCGCCGCGAAGCGAGGTGTCTGGGAGGGCTTGTCAGAGGCTGCGGCTTCCAGCCCCGGCACCTCTGCCGGGCCGCGGGTGGTGCCTGCTGGGTCACTTCTCAGGCAGCCCAGAGGGAGCAACCAGTCAGACACCCAAACCCCGGCCCGCTGGGCACCTTACCCTTCCCACTTTTATTTTCGGCTTCCAAGTTTCTTGGAGCGCAGGGAGCCAGGATGGGACTGGACCAGTCCTAACCCACCCCTCCTTCAGCACCTTTTCCCTCCGCGCGCTCCCCATCACGTCCCATTCCCCCGGGTCTGGGCCGGCGATTCCTTAGCTGCAATTTCCGATTAGTGGAAAGGTGTGCAGGTGTGTGGGTGGGCAGGGGGCGCGCACCCCCGCCCCAGAGGAGCTGCTTGGAGAACGTGCTGGGGAGGGGACTGGAAGGTCTGTGCTCCCCAACCCACCCTCGGGACCCAAGGAGACCCTCCCCCTGTGTCTTCCCCCAGGACACAAACACACGCCCCCTCCGAGCAGCGGCCGCGCGGGCGGGGGCGGGGGGGACCTGGAGGCTAGGGTCCCTTTTCAGATCCAGGAGGTGGTGTATTATGCTTGGGGTCTGAAGAGGCAGCCATAGCGTCTGGTAGAACCAGAAGCCTTCCGTTCCTTGGAGGACCCCGCCGCCACAGAGGCAGCGAGGGAGGTCGAGGGAGGGGGCCGCTCCCTCCTCACCGCAGGCGGCAGCGAAACTCTGCCTCCGGACTCCTGGGTGCCGCCGGGTCCGGCTTTGAGCACCCAAGCAAGGTCAAGCAGGCGAAGGAAGGGGGCGGGAGCTCCTGGGCTCGCCCCTGCCCGCGCAGAGCCGGAACCTTGGGAGGGCGTGTGGGCTGCCCGCCGAGTCAGCCCCCGAGCGCCCGCCGCCCGCGCCCCGTCCCCGGAGGCGGACGTTGCGCGCGTTCCGGGATCCCGGGGCGCCCTGCGCCCGGCCCCTCGCCCTTCCTCCCGGCTCGCTCGCTGTTGCTGGGCGCCGCTTTCAGACTTGTTGCGCCTGAACCTGGGGGTCAGGGGGCCGGCCTGGCACCTCCGGAGCCTGGGCGGTCGGGAGCCGAGCGTGAGGCCGGAGGGAATGCGCCAGGGCAGCGCGCGGCTCTGCAGGCGGGCGCGGCGCGGAGGCTGGAGCGGGGAGTTTGCCGCCTCCGATCCCGGAGAAGGGCGCTTGTTTCCGCCGCGCTCCCGCGCGGGGGCGGAAAAGACAATCGTCGCCCCTGGCATCACGCCGCACTCCTGGACCACGGGCCGGGAGGGGACACATTCGAGTTGTCGAACCCTCCCTTGTACGCAGGCTCCGGTCCCTCTCGGGCCTCGGTGGCCGCGTCCGTGAAATGGGGGCGAGGGTGAGGCTCTCGGAGCCTTTCCGGCTCAGGCCCTCGGCGCTCGTCCCGACATCCAACGTGCTGGGCCCGCAGCGTGCTGGATCTGCAGCGTCCAGGCCGCCCGGGTCCGGAGGCAGCTGGGCGCCTGCGGACGCACGGCCGCAGGGGCCCGGCACAAGGCGGCCGCGGCAGGGCCCGCAGAGCTGCGGGACGCGGGCAGCCTCCTCTGGCGTCCTCGCCCCCTGGCTGGCCCGCCCGGCCCGGCCCGGCCCCGCCTCCGGAGCGGGTCCTGGGGCCCGAGCCCGCCCCCTGGGGAAGCCTCCGGCTCCGGCCCGGGCCACGGGCGCCGGGCTGCGGCGGCGGTGGCGGAAGGCGGCGCGCTGCCTCGTTCAGCCGAGAGAGGGCGCCGGCACCACCGGCCGCCTGCCCGCCCCTTCCGCCTCCTCGGCGGCCCAGGCGCCCGCCCCATCCTGGGCAGCCCCGGGCCCCCACCCTCTTGCCCGTCCCTGAGCTCCCCTGCCAGGGCCCAAGCGCGGTCCCAGTCTCTCCCCACACTCGCCTGCACCCGGGCCCCTGAGCCCCATGAATAGGCGAGAGCAAGCGCATTTGTGTACATGTGTGCCACGCGTGCACGTGCGTGTCCGCTGGCAGGTTACGGGCATGTGTGGGCAGGCAAGCAAACTGCCACATATGTGTGCGTGGCATGGCTCAGAGCTTCTGTCAATGTGCGCCCTTGAAGGCAGTATTTAATCCAACCACGTTTTACCTGTGGCATGTCTGTGTCTGGCTGTGTGCAAGACTTGAAGACCTGGGAGCAAAGCTCTAACCCTCCCCAACCAAGGCCCTAAACCTGGAGGGTTTTGTTAACCCCATCCAACAGCAAACCCACACTATCCCATTGTTCTCTGGAACCCTTGGCCTCCAGCCTCCGTGGCTGCAGCTGTGCCATCGGACAGAGCTGTGATTTCTGGGCAAATACACGGCTGGATACCCTTGTGCACAGCCAGTGTGCACAGACTGAACGTGTGGGTGCGCGTGTATACACACTGACCTGGGATGCAGCATGGGAGAGGCAGAGGGCATGCCCCACCCAGTGTGAAGGCTGGTGGGAATTCAGGAGGAAAGAGACCCTGATTGGCTCAGTGAATGGGCCCTGGAGGTGGAAGACAGTGGCCTGAAGGAGTCCAGAGGTGGGGCTCCGTGAGAGCCCTGCACAGGGAAATGATAGCTAAGCCAGGACCCTCCAAAGAAGGATTGTGGTGAGGGTGAGGAGGGTCTCTGGAGGGAGCAGCCAAGCAAAGGCCCTGTGGCAGGTGAGACTACAGGTGTAAGGCGTAGACAAGAGCTGGAGAGGAGGTGAATGACAGGACCGTCCAGGGCTTCAGAGGGAACCAGGCCAGCTACAGAGCCCTGCAGGCCTCTGGCTATGTCCTGGGAGTGGTGGGGAGCATGGACGGGGTGGTCTTAAACAGAGGTAGTGACTTAGCCTGATGGACATACCAAAGAGATGGTGGGTCCCCCACAGTGAGGTGCACACCGAGTGGCCCAGGGCTGCCCTGACCCACACCTGCTCTGGACTCCAGATTTCATTCACCACCACAGAATGGCCCCCACCTTTCACCACCCACGACCCCCATCAGTGTGCACTGTGAACAGACCCACAACACAGCACATGTATCCCACAAAGGCAGGGATGCGCAGAACAGAACGCAGGTGCGCACTACCCTGGAATCTGGGCCCCGTGGTGGATGCTCATGACCCAGGATGTGAGGTCTCTCCAAGGACACTGGGGCTGCAGGGCACTGAGAGAGCCCCTCTTCCCACCCACCGCCCATTTACAGTTGTTGGAAAAGCAAGGCCTGAGGGGGGAAGAGCTTCAGCTGGATCTCCAGGTCCCCGCCTCATCCTCAGCACAGCTGCAGGGGACAGAGGCACAAGCCCCTCTCCCCACAGGGAGACCCTAGGGCCCGTGGACGCAGCTGGATGTGAGCCCCTGGTTTCAGATCTCCTTCTGCCACGGGACCACACGGAGCCTTCCCTGCACCGCCGTCTGCTCCTTCCTCACAGGGGAGGGGCTCCCCGACAGAGCCTGGAGCACGCTAGGGGGCTCCTGGTGGCCTGCCCCGCCCCTACCCCTCCTTTGCTTTCCTATTTCACCTCTGCTAACTGAAAAGTGACAAGTGATGAGAGCAGCAGCAAGGGGCTTGAGTGCAAAGGGGGTCTCCTTCCCAGCCCAGACCCCAGGTCCTCCTGTAAATGGGTCCCGTTGTCCTTCCAGAAAGTTCTGTGCCTCCACAAGCAAACTGCGTTTGTCTTATAAGTGCTTTAGACGAATGGACGCGTTCTGTGTGCAGCAGGGGCACCTGGCTCACCCCCCACCCCACCATTGCCCTACCCCAACACCCTCTCACCCCCAACACCATCTCACCCCCCACCATCTCATCCCCACCCCATTCCCCACTGTTGCCCTGTCCCCGACTCCCACCATTACCCACCATCACCCACCCCCCACCAACTCACCCCTCACTGCCCCCACACCACCTCACCCTCACCTCCCATCTCCCCCCGCACCCTCACTCACCTCTGGCTCTCCATTATGTTCCTGCTGATCCCACCACCCACCTCCCTGCCCACGGGGTCTGTGGGTATCCTCGAGGGCTCACTTGGAGGGGGTGCAGATGGGGTCCCCAAGGCCCACGGGGCCCTGCTGGGTGACTGTGGGTCCCAGAGAAGCCTCCAGGGCCTGTGATTTCCAGAGGCTCAGAGGCTCTGGCGGACGGCACGCTGGGACCCCGGCTGCCCCCGTCCCCTCCCAGCCGTGGCAGCTCTGGGCTTGTGGACTTTCAGTTGAGACTGGATGGAAAAAGAGCTGCAGTCAGGAGACCCGAGGCGCCGGCGAGCGGGGGCCTAGGAGCCCTGTGGGCCACTCTGGCGGCCTGGCCGAGCCGCCCATCCAAACCTGGCCGGGGGTGGAGGGGGCCCGCCGAGCCCCGGGCCCACCCTGTGGAGCCAGCGCCCCGAGCCCGCCCGAACCCCCTCCCGTTTGGCGTGGGGACTTGGTGCAGAGCTTCTTGCTGCCCAGAGGCTCAGAGACGCAGGCCGGGGAGCGCTGCCACCCCGCCACAGAGTGCCGTGCTGGGAGCTGTTGGGGCCCCCTGGGCCAGGTGCTGGTGACGCCCAGTTGTCCCAGTTGTCCCAGAGGAACGACAGGGGTTTCAGGACGTGAGAGAGAGCCCTCCATCACCGGCTGTCCCTGCTCCCGGCCCGAGCCCTGACTGTCCCAGTCCCCCTTGACTGGGGTCACCTTTAGAATGGTTTCCTCTCAACAGCAGCACCCGCGCGCACACACACACACACACACACACACACCCTGCAATGCACTCTGCCGCCTGTGCACACACTCCCTCACTCCCACGCCGCCACACTCACACACACACTCACACACACGCGTGCAGATGTGCCCCAGCTCACTTACACGTGTCCCTCCGTCCCAGCTGAAGGCCCCCAGCCCTGCTCCTGGCTGCTGGGTGGGCCTCCGCCCCGGAGCTCAGCCTGGGCTGCAGGTCCAGCTTGTCCTGTCTCCACCCTACCCGGCCTGGCATTTGGGACACAGCTGGTGGTGGCCCTGAGTCCCAACTGGCCCACACTCTCTCTGTCAACCTCCCTCACCCCAGCTGTCCCGGGGAGAGGGGAGAGGGCACCCCACAGGTGTTGGGGAGGCCCAGGTCAGAAGCCTTGGTGCCTCTGGGTACCAGGGACCGGGGCCTTCCCTGCCTCTCTTGGGACTGGCAGTCCTAATGCAGCCACTGGTGCGGATGGGGCGGGTACAGGGGGCGGCGGGAGCCTAGGGACCTGGGCTCCAGGAAGTGCGTCCGGGCGAAATGCCTCCTTACTCCGCGCTCGCCCCGAAGCCGTGCTGTCAGGCGCTCTGCCGTCTCCACCTGGTCAGGCCTGCACAGCTTCCCCGGGGCCTCAGTGCTGTCTGCTCAGTGGCCGGGCCCCTTCCTGACCTCTGCCTCTCATCTTGCCACCGTCCTCACACCCTCCCCCTGTGACCTTGGATGAGCCCCTCTTCCTGGGGACCTCAGGGACAGATCCAGGCATGGGGGGTAGCGTCACTTATAGTCCAGGGGCTGGGCAGGCGTGGAAGCTGCATCTCCCTCTCAGGGCTCAAGGGCTTGACCTGGGAGCAGGGGGACACGGAGAGGAGGGCAGTGACCTGTGTCACACCCAGAATTTCAGGAGCCTCCTGTCCTCATGAGAGTGCCCTGCTCCCACGGGATGCCCCAGCGGATGGGACAGACGCTCTCACTGTCCCCACCTGGGGCTCTCTCCCGAGAGCGTGTTGTGTGCATGCATGTGTGCAAGGATGTGTGTGCACTCTCGGGGACACAGGATGCCGTGGGAGCTTGGAGGAGAGCACGTCTGCTCTTGGGAGGCCCCGGCAGGCTCAGACAGGACTTTCTAGGGCAGCCCTGAGTCCTGAAGGACAGGTGGGTGTTTGCCAGGCAGAGGGTGGGGGAAGCCCAAGACAGGGCGTGGCCTGAGCAAAAGCCTGAGCGCATGGGCGTCTTCAAGGCCTGCAGGTGTTTGGGGTGACAGGACCCTGAGCAAACAAAGGTGTGAGGAGGGTGAGGGTCTGTACGGGGGGCCTGGAGCAGAGCCAGCGCAGGACGAGGCCCCTCCCTCCACGCTCCAGCAGCTGACCTTCCGGGGTCCTTTCTCTCTCCTCCTGGGCAGCTCCATCTGACTTCCAGCCAGATTCCCCTGAGGGCCCCTGTGCCCAGGCGGACGGGCAGGGGAAAGGCGGGCAGGCATGGTGGGTGTGGTGAGCTTCTTGGGGGGCCTGGCCCTGCTGGCAACCTAGCCCTGCCAAGTGCCCTCTCCCTGCCCGCTGGGGATACCTCACTGGTCTGCCCCCACCTCTCTGTTGTGAGTGGAATATGGCCGGGGCCTCCTTAGGGTAGGCCTGGGACACCCCACAGTCAGCCAGGGGGTCAGGGGCCTGGTCGGCTGGCACAGGCTGGGAGTAGGGGCAGGTGGCGGCTGTGGAGATGGGGGGCAGGCTGGTCTGACGCCCCACCGGGCTCTGTGCTCATGAAGGGAGGCCTGCCTGGGCTTCCCGGCTCCTCCTCGCCACCGCAAGCCCCTTAGACAACTTAGACAGGTTGTGCTGGGCCTGTGATGGGGTCTCCGGCCAGGGCTGCCTTTGCCTCCCGGAGATGAGCTGCCTCCCCTGTTACCGCCCAGGGAGGCTCCCAAGCAGGGAGGGCAGGCTGCAGTGGGCAGGGTGGCCAGGGACCCCTGGGCAGCCTCTCCTGCTGGGTCTCCCAGCCCTGAGCACCCGCCAGCCCCCTGGGCCGCCCTCAGGGCCGCGAGCGCCCACCCGCCCCTCCCCCAGTGCAGCCTTCCCCAGACACACAGGCGGGTACTGTTCAGAGAGCCAGGCAGGACAACAGAGTGCCTTTTGTGGCTGGTGTCTGGGGAATGCCATTGGCGGCCTGGGGTGGGTGGGGAGGGGACGGAGTCAGGGACTGGGTCGGGTCTGTGCTCTGGGCCAGGCCAGGGAAGGGTCCGACAAACTGAGGTGAGGCTGGAAAATCCCAGAGCCCAAGGGGCCAGTGTCCAGCCCACACCCTTGTTGTCCAGCGGAGAAACCAAGGCAGGGGGCGCTGATGGTGTGCACGTGCATGGGTACGTCTGGGATGGTGGTAGGAGGTGGGTGTGGCCTCCTGCTGCAGACGAGGCCCCTGCCAGCTGCAGCGTGGGGCCGATACGGCTCCTACCCCGTGGGAGCCCTGTGAGGTCGGAGACCCGTCCTGGTGTGCAGTCCGCGCTCAGTAAACCAGTCATCGCCTCCCTCCCTCGTCGCTGTGGCTCCAGCTCCTTGTCCCCTCCTGGCAAGGCCAGCTTTCTGAGGTCCCCCACCTCTCACCCTGCAGACTCTGGGAGGCTGTGTGGCAGGTTTTTTGGGGCGGAGGCTGACCAAAGAGGGGGCTGGACACCTGGAGAGCCTCCTGGCTGCAGGACATTTTGGTCCTGAGAACGTGATGGGAGAGGCATCTGGGTGCTTGGGTGCTCATTGGTTACTGTCCTTGGGAACACAAGAGGGGCAGTGGGTGATGGACACTGCAGTGACCTATGTTGGCATATGGGAAACCAGGGACCAGACAAGGGGCCTGCGGCTTGGGGGGACAGTCACCCAGTGAGCAACTCTGGAGAGGAGTGCCCAGTGACCACGCTGAGCCCTGACCCTGAGTCACAGCCCATGAGCCTCCTCCACCCCTCACCTTTGGTCAACAGGCTGGCAGAGTTTTGACCCCAGCAGAGGCCTGGGTGCTTGGTGTGGCTGAGGGGAGGGGGTGTGAGCCAGCTCGGGGAACCCAGCGCAGAGGACGCCACAGGGCAGATGCTGCGGGAGCTGCCGGAGGTCCCCCACGGTGGGTGTGGAGCCAGCCAACCGCTGGCCTGGCCCTCCTTCTCTGAGGCCCTGCCTTGGGCTCCTTGGGGCTCCATCCTGGACATTGGGATCCCCCTAAACGGTCTTCTGCAGGCAAGCCCTCCTCTCCCGGGCCTGGTCCCTGTCCCACTGCCCCGTACGTCCCAGTGAGCACACGCTGAGCCCAGCTCTCCTCCTGCCATGAGCCTTGTACAGGTGTGCTGCACATGTACACAGCACGTGCATATACAGAGACACGTGCACCTACACGTATGTGCTTGCACACGCAGTACACACATGTCTGCAGCTCAGCAAGGGTCCCCACCACCCATCGCCCACTGGCCCAGCTGGGAGCCCAGTGATCTCCATGACCCTGTCTCTCCTCTGACCCCATCCTGACATCACACAGGGCTCCCCCTGCCCACACCTGCCTCATCCGAGTCAGAGGGATCCCCCCAGTGAAGACCAGGTCCTGCCCTCCTCATCCTAGGATCCTGCCCAAGGAGTCAGGTGGGAGCAGGGGCTCCCCAGCACGCCCTCACCCCATGCTAGCTCTGATTACCCACGCCTGGGATGGACTCGACTTGTTAGCCTCCAGCACTGCTGTGTGGCCTGGGGCCTCACAGGGGTGTACCCTGGCCCAAGCCTTGGAGGGGCCTCTGAGGCGTTTATCCAAGGCCCTGCTGCGTGTTTCAGGAAGGCAGTTAATGGAGACGGAGAAGCTCAGACCCTGGAAAGTGCTGTGGGTCTTTTTGGGGCGGGGCAGAGGGTGGGGTGTGGCAGGTGGAGGGTGAGTGACCGCTGGCAGGCACAGAAGGTGCAGGAGCTGTCCGTGCTGGCGGCTTGGGCCCCTGCCCAGCTCTGCCCCGAGATCCAGCCAGAAGGGGCAGGGCAGGCCGGTTCCATGGCGCTCAGACTCACAGCGGGACACCTTCTGGCCAGCAGAGCCTGCCCCAGTGCCCAGGGCGTGGAGCGGCCCACGTTCTAGAGGACGGTCCCCTCTGGGGAGTCCCAGGGCTCCAAGGAACCCTGTTTGAGAACCTCACGGGTGGGCTGTTCTGGGCTGTCTTCTGGTCCCAAGAGCAGCTGAAATCTCTGTCCAGAGCCTCAGTCTGGGGGTGCAGCTGCCTGACGGGGCTATGCCCTGACCTGCCCCTAAACCCCCTCCCCATTGGAACCTCCCACCTCCTCAGGGTCCAGGCCAGAAATGCCCCCGCCAGGCCCACAGCCCAGCGGGGCCTGGAGGTTCTCTCTTCTGTGTCCTGAGCATCCCCCCGCTGCCTCCTTCCCCCCCGCAGGCCTGCCCCCGTGCAGCCAGGGCGGTCTCTCCGAGGGGCAGCTCTGACCGGGGTGCTGCCCTGCTTCTGAAGCGCACCGCCACCTCTTGTCCTCTGGGCAGGACAGAGAGGGGGCGCCTGGCTCCCCCGACAGGCGCTCGAGGAGTGGAGGGAGCTGGCGCAGACGAGGCCGTCTCCAGGGATGCCGGGAGGGCCTCAACTCAGCCCGGCTCCCATGGGCCCTGGGACAGGGCGGGATTCAGATCCATTCCGCTTGGCCTGGGGCTGTGCCAGGCCGTGCAGAGGGCAGGGACTTTGTCCAGCAGGCCTGGGCTTGGATCCTGGCCCTGGCGACCAGGACCTACAAACCCTCACCAGGCCATGTGCCCATCTGCAAAGTGGAGCTGCAGCAGGTGCCCCCCAGGACTGCTGCTGCGGGGGACCCAGTGCCCGGCACAGGACGGAGCCCAGCGGTGGTCCCCTCCTGTCATGAGCCCTGCTCTTCCCTCTAGGCCCACGAGTCCACAGCGTGGTGGAGGCGGCCTGCTAGCACCTGCCTCCACCACCTTCTCACCCCCCAGCACGCGATCCTGAGCGCCTACTTTGGACAGGAGGGCTGTGGGGTGGGCTTCCAGGGGCTGGGATTGGGGGGGAGCGTGTGGGCCTAGCCTGGGCCACCTCAGACCGTGCAGGCCCCTCTGGGGGAAGGTGCTGGGCTTTGGGGTGGCCTTGACCCTGGGTCAACGGGGACAGGACAGAATGAGGCGGCTGACTTGTGGAGGGTGGTGGGGGCTGTGCAAGGAGGCACTGGACTGCGATCAGACGCTCCACTGGGGCTCTTCAGAACATCAGAGAGGGTCTGTCCCGGGGCTGGGACCCCAGGTGGGGGGCTGGCGGCTGCATTAGGTCCCAACTTGGGTGCAGGAGAGGGGGTGCTGCAGCTGGGGAGGGGGCTCAGGTGAGATTTCAGATCCCACTGCCACCCCGCAGTGAGGCCGGACGGGCAGCCTCCCAGGTCTGGGGTTGGCGGTAGGACCTTGGCCTCGGTCTCTGTCCCCATATGTGAGGATGGGTGGCCAGGGCAGGTGGCTGTGCTACACCCACGTCCAAGACCACCCCTAGAATGGCCTAGAGGCAGGGCAAGACAAGGGGCCAAGTGCAGGTCTGCCCAGTTCTGCCTGGAGGGCCAGCATGAGGAGTTCGCGAGTTCCCTCCTCGGGGGACCTGAACGTTTGCCACTAAAGGGCCCCAGCGGCCCCACCTGGCCTCTCTCCCTACTGCGGTCTCCTCCTGCCCCACCTCTGGGTAAACCAGCAGGCCCAGCACTTAGCCTCGCACTGAGAGCACGAAGTCTCACTCCCACCTTACGGAGGGGGTCTCTGAGGCTGGGAGGTGAGGGACAGGCCAGAGCCCACACAGCCACAAGAGGGGCAGCCCGAGTCCAGCCGTCCTGGCCCAGGTGGCCCAGAGCCGGAGGCCGCCCACGCCCAGCGCCTGCTGTGCCTACAAGGCCCATCAGGAAGGACACCAGGAGGGGACTGCAGAGCAGTGACTGACCTTGTGTCGCCAGCCAGCTGGGCCCAGGCAGCAAGAAGCAACGAGTCCCTGAGGGCAGGCGGCCGGCATGTGCACGGTCAGCAGAGCAGAGGTGCCGGCACCAGGAGGCCGGGCGGGCTCTGGGGCGCGGGCTGCAGTCTCCCTCGGCCACCCGCTGGCCCAGCTGCTGCGTGGGGCGATGGCCGGCCAGGGGCTTTGGGAGGGGTGGAAAACTGAGGCTTGGAGGCAGAAGGAACTTCCCAGGGTTCACGTGCGGGTGGGTCCAGGATAGGCAGTGCTGGCTTCCTGAGCCCAGGACAGCTCTGCTGCGTCCCCCCTCACCCCAGCCGGGAGCTGCTCCCCTCCCCTGGGTGTAAGCGGGTGGCACACAGCCAGCACCCTCTCCTAGAGCAGGGCAGGTCGCCCCCGGGTCACGAGATTGGGATCAGTCTGGGAGATTCAGGTGGGGGTACTCCCACCTCCTCACTTTGACCCTGTTTGAGCCATGGTTTCCTCGCCATGAAAAGGGCGAGGGCAACAGTGCCAGCCTGGCCAAAGTGGGAGGCAGGGGTCAGTCCAGGCTGAAGCCTGGACACAGTGGCTCCAGGAGACTCCAGGGGAGAGGGGAAGGAGGGCTTCCTGGCACAGGTGGAAGGCTGAAGGGGGCACCTGGGGGACCATGTGACAGGCAGCAGGGTGGGTGGGGCAGAGAGAAAGCAGATGAATGTCAAGGTCACAGCCAGAGACCTGGGTCTGACTCCACCCTCATTCCCCAAAGAACTGGACACTCTTGCTGTGAGGAGGCAGAGGTGGGAGGGGTCTCTGCACCCACAGGGCTGAGGCTCAGAGGGCAGGGTTGCAGGGAGGCTGGGGGATGGCTGGGATGACCTTTCTCCTCCGCTCCCTCATCCTGCCTCCCCTCTTGCTGGGTTTGCAGATCCTTCCCTGAAAGATGGGGCGGGAGAGGGGTAAGGTCAGAGAGGCCCAGAGAGGGAATAACCCCCATGGCCACCGTGGACATGAGAGCAGGCCCGGAGCTCAGGGGCCGTGTCAGGCTGTCTGGCCAGATGGGCACAGCCGAGGCCCCTGTGGCCTGGGGCCCTGGCCAGCGCTGCCCACTGCTCCTGCCCAGGCCTGGTTTGGGGAGGAGGTGCCCGAGCCCCTGGATCCCTACCCCTGCAGGTGTACACAATGGCAGGTGACAGACAGACAGGTGGACAGAACAGGTGCCTGAGAGCAGGGCCAGGGCCTGTGTCAGGGCCCCAAGCCCGAGATGGGCACTGCCCCCAGCGAGCCTGAGTCCCAGCCTCCCCGGGGGTGCTCACAGTCCCCTCTTCTGCTTTCTCTTCCAGCCGCTGCTGGCAGCCCCAGGCCGGCGTCGGGGCCCCTGAGGTTGGCAGCCACCGCTGCCCCCTCGATCGCCTGAAGCCCTTTCCTCCCCCTGCCCCCACTCAGAGCCCCTGCCCCCTGGCCCCAGCCCGGCCTGGCCCCGCTTGCCGCCGGACCCTGGCATGTCAAGGCCTGGCCCACGCCTGCCTGCCCAGCCCGCGGAACCCCGGCGGCCCCGCGAGCTAGGATGAGGGGCCAGGCCGCCGCCCCAGGCGCCCTCTGGATCCTCGGTCCGCTGCTGCTGCTGCTGCTGCTGCTGCTGCTGGGGACCCAGGCGCGTGTGGCCGCGGGGGCCGACGTGGGGCCTGGGGCCGATCCGTGCGCCACGCTGGTGCAGGGCAAATTCTTCGGGTACTTCTCAGCAGCCGCCGTCTTCCCCGCCAACGCCTCGCGCTGCTCCTGGACCCTGCGCAACCCGGACCCGCGCCGCTACACGCTCTACATGAAGGTGGCCAAGGCGCCCGCCTGCAGCAGCCCCGCCCGCGTCCACACCTACCAGTTCGACTCCTTCCTGGAGTCCACGCGCACCTACCTGGGTGTGGAGAGCTTTGACGAGGTGCTGCGGCTCTGCGACCCCTCTGCACCCCTGGCCTTCCTGCAGGCCAGCAAGCAGTTCCTGCAGATGAAGAGACAGCAGCCGCCCCAGGACGGCCACCCCGGGCCCCGGGTCCAGCTCCCGGGACCCAGCGACGACTTCTCCGTGGAGTACCTGGTCGTGGGCAACCGTAACCCCAGCCGGGCCGCCTGCCAGATGCTGTGCCGCTGGCTGGACGCCTGTCTGGCTGGCAGCCGCAGCTCGCACCCCTGCGGCATCATGCAGACCCCCTGTGCCTGCCTGGGTGGGGACGCCGGCGACCCTGCCTCCAGCTCCCTGGTCCCCCGCGGGGACGTCTGCCTGAGGGACGGCGTGGCTGGTGGCCCTGAGAACTGCCTCACCAGCCTGACCCAGGACCGGGGCGGGGATGGCGCCCCAGGTGAGTGACCAGCGGGGAGAGGCCCTGGGGGTGGCTCTCTGGGCAGAGGGCAGGTGGGAGAGGGTGTCCTCTGTAGGGCCGCCCTGGCCACGCATCCCTGAGTACTCCCTTGGGAAGCCAGGTGCATTAAGAGAAGTTCTCTGCAGGCTCACTGAGAATAGGCAGCCTGGGGTGCTTGCCTCTGGCCCCCAGGGCCGGGCGTGGTGCCAGCACATGGGAGGTGCTTGCTGAGTGTTCAGGGAAGGACGGAGGGAAGGGAGGAGGGGAGGAGGGGAGGGAGGAGGGAAGAAGGGAAGGGAGGAGGGGAGGAGGGGAGGGAGGAGGGAAGAAGGGAAGGGAGGAGGGAAGGAGGCAAGGATGGGTCTGGTTTCTTCCTGGATGAGGGAGTTTTTCATTTCTGGCTGGGGGGAGGCCCCTCCTCTTTTGCAGGTAGGATGATTCTGATGGGCCAGCAGGTGCCATGGCCTGTGGCCAGGGTCTGCAGGGGCCTCCTGGGACACGGGAGAAAAAGCGAGGAGAGTGGGCTGTCGGGCGATGTGGTCAGGAGATGCAGTTTGAGGTTTGCACGTGGTGTGGCCATATAAATCCTTATCCAGCCGCTAGTTACCCAGCGCCTGCCAGCTGTTCTTGTGGCAGGGAGGAGGCACAGGAAGTTCTCCGTCTTGTAGAGCTGCCTTCAGGGTTGGGGGAGGGAGGAGGCGTCAGGTACGGGTGTCCCTGGTGTCGGGGATGCGTGTCTCCCGGAGTGAGGGGCTCACTTGGTCAGGGGGCTGTGTTTGAGTTTCGGGGAGAGGTGCCGGCGAGCCCTGTGGGCGTCAGAGGCAAAGGCGGGGGTGCATGTGTACTAGGCAGGTCCCAGCAGGGAGGGGCTGGGGCACCGTCCACCTTCTTAGCAGTCTGGTTTCCTTGGTGAGAGGGGCACCCGCACAGGAGGGCATGATCAGTGAGCTGGGACACTGGTCGGGGCTCCGTGGCGGTGGGGCAGGCGAGGGGCCCTGCAGACACTTGGATGGGAGCCCCCCTTGCAGGACGCCCAGGGTGTCTCGGGAGGCTGGGGCCTCAACCAGGGCAGGGAGGGCAGCAGGGGCCAGGCTGGGCTGGGTGTTCATGCCAGCAGGTCACTGCGGGGCCAGGTGACATGGTCCAGGCCCTCGGCCTCTCCTGAGCCAGTAAGGCTGATGGATTCCACAGAATAGCGTCTGTAGAGGCATAAAATAAGCTACGTGGGGTTACAAAAGAAGCTGGTTCTCCTGGACCTGGTTCTATTCATGGCCCCCAGGCCAAGGATCCCAGATTAGAAATCTCTGTGAAGCAGCGAGGTGCCGGAGAGGATCAGGAGAGGAGGGAAGAGGTGGCCAGAGCCGCGGGAAGGGGGTGCAGGTGTGGCATCCAGGAAACATCAGAAAATCCCCGTCTCCCATCAGCATATCAGGGCCCCTGGGGCTCTCCAGGCTCGGCAAGGTGGAGGTCACTGTGACCTTGTCTGGGGCAGCTCCCTCAGGTGGCATGCTGGTGGGAGTGGTCCTGGGGGTGGGGAGGAGATGCGGGCGGCGGCTGGTTTGGGAGGCGGGGGGTGCGAGGGGACCAGGCAGGCAGTGGCCTAGTGGTCGCCTGCCACCGATCCTCAGTGTCTTAGCCGGCAAAGTGCCCACTGCTTTGTGGGACCGCTTGGCCGCAGCAGACACGACGGTCCTGGGGCCTGGCCCATACTGGAGCTGGTTTCTGTCAGCATCGGGGCGGGGAGCGTGCTGGGGAGAGACCCGGTAGATCCGGTGGTGAGGTGTGGAGCTTGTGGCAGAAGGTCAGGAAGGCGGGCCTGGTGTGACACCTGTGCTGTTTGTGCTGCAGGACCCTGGCCAGGTCGGAGGAAGAAGGAGGGTCTGGGGGATGGGGGTGGATGCAAAGGATGTGGGCATGGAGGAAGGAGGCGGCTGGACCTCTCCCAGCTTTCTGGCCGGGACTGAGGACGTCAGCCAAGGTGGGGAAGCAGCGGGAGAAACAGGCTGGGAAGCAAGATCTGGAGGTCAGAGTGGGACTTGGGTGTGAGAGGCCCGTGCGTCATCCAGTGGCAAAGTCTTTGGAGGAGGGAGTTTTGGGACCCGGCGCCCCGGGATAGGACCAGGTCAGGTTCAAATCCCAGCCTGACCCACATGCACTGAGTGTCCCCGAGCCCATCCCATCTGCTCTTCCATCCCCTCGGACCTCTTGTCTTTAAAATGGAAAGAGTAAAATCACCTTCTTCCTTGATTGTCATGAGGGTTGAGAACTGGGGGGAAAGTGTTTCTAAGCTGAAGCGATGTTACTGACGAATCGTCAAAACGTCGGTACCTTTGTTTGTTATAAGGTAGGGATCTGGAGAGCTGGGGGCAGAGAGATAGGTCAGAGGAGGGAGGTTGGGAGACGGGACTGGGCACCTTGGACGTGCACAGAGATTCTGAGAATGGGAACGTTTAGGGGTGGTGCCGGAAGGGGGCGGGCAGACCCATGCCTATGTGTGTGCACGCACTTGTGCTCCTGCATCCGTGTGCATGTACCGTGTGTTGTGCAAGCATGCCTGTGATCACGCGTCCACGTGCACAGGTACTGTGCATGCATGTGTACACGGTATGCGTGTATGTCCATACATGCGTTGCCAGCACGTGTTGTGTGCACATGAAGTGTGTGCATGTGTGCATTGGGTTCCTGTGTGCATGTGTGTGAGTATGGTAGGTCCTCGCGTCCACCGTGTGTGAGTGTGTGTGTGTGAGTGGGTGTGTCGGATGGCTCCGTGCAGGCCGCTTTCAGCAGCTGTGACAAAGCGTGTGTCGAGGCTGTGTGGCAGGGCTGGGGGCCTTGGGGGAAGGCAGCTTGCAGGGCCTGTGGGCAGGGGCTGCCACGATGTGAAGCGGGGAGCTTGGCTACGGGGCAGGAGGGTCAGGGCATGGTCACCCAGGCCCAGCGGCAGCGCAGACCCCTGTGCACGTGCCTGGGACTCAGAAGGCCTTGACGCTCTGAGACCTTGGGAGTAAAAATCTGGGTGGTGGTGACAGCAACGGCGTCTGAGTGTCTCTTTGTGCCGGGAGCACTGCCTAGTTTACTCCTCCCAGCAGCCCAGAAGATGGCTCCCCAGCGAGGTACCTGCCTGCACAGGGCCTTTGCATGAGCTGTTCCCTGGGCTGGAACACTCTTCCCCACATACCCACAGGATTCCCTCCCTCAGCTTGCTCTTGCCCTGGCCCCCTGGCCCCCGACCACACTGCTTCAAGTGGCAGCAGCCCCCAGCCCCAGCCGCGCTCTCACTGCACTCTGTCTCTTTTTCTCTTCCCATATGGCATCGCTTGTGAACACTGGATAATTTCCTGTGTCCTTACTCCCTGTCCTGCCAACAGGGCAGGGAAGTTGGCTGATGAAGCCCAATGTGTGTGACAGTGCCTGGCACACAGCAGGCCCTGGATTAATCCTTATTGAGTGGCATGAGGCACAGAGAGGTTAGTCAGCGGCCAGGGTCACACAGCTTGTAAGAGGGAGAGCCAGCTTTTGTCACCTGGTGGTCCCTAGGGCTTGTCCTGCAAGGAGCTCTACTGGGAGGGTGTGCATGTGTGTACGCACGTGTGTCGGCGTGGGGTGGCATGTGGACCAGAGATCCAGCAGTCATTCAGAAGACACACCGCTGAGCCAGGCAGGTGCCGGGCCCCAGATCTCGCCGGCTGAGCATGTGCCCAAGGAGGTTCGCCCCTCACACTGGCCAGGCGAGGCTGGGTCACGCGTGTCCCTCCATCCCCAGCCCGGCTGGGGGCCGGCAGGAGGCCCAGGCCAGCCCATGGCCCAGTTTCAGCCCTGCCCCCACCCGGCCTGTCCAAATGCCGCGTGCCACACGGCCACATCACGCGGCCGGCCGGCAAGTGTTCCTGGGGCCAAAGAAACTGTCCCCTCTCCTCCATCCCCGCCTGCTCACCCCTCTGTGGCCACCTGCCCACTCTCCCGGCCTTTCAGCGCCGTCTCCCTGTCCCTGTTCCCGTGGTCTCTCTGCGTTTTCCTGCCTCTGGTGAGATGGGGCCATTCCTCTCAAGGGTTGTTTTAAATATTCATGTTTTAATTAAAGAATTTTATTGCAGCAGCGACATGTAAGATAATGAAAAAGTGGCATCCTGGGGGCTGGGGTTGCGCCTGTGTGTGTCCGTGTCTGTGTGCGTGAGTGCTGTATGTGGGAGTCCCCGGTGCATATGTGTGTGTTCCTGTGTGTGTGTGCATGTGTGCCCCCCATGTGCCTGCACGGGGGCGGGGAGCTGGGCCGGAGCCTGACTTTGTGACATCCCGGGCACACGGGTCAGGAGGGGCGTGTGAGGCTGTGATGCTGGGCTGAGAGGCTGTGACCTGACCCAGGCTGCACAGCTCATCTCAGGGCTCAGGGCCCCACCCTCGCCTCCAGATCTGTCACCACTCAGCTGGGACGCCCCCTGCTGTGACACAGGGCTTGGAGTCCGACCCTAAGAACCCCACAACTTTCCTGGGGGAAGCCCCAGAGCCCCTCCCTGGGGCATCTGGTGGGGGAGAGAGGCTGGGCTTGGCATGGGGAGAGGGGAGCGGGGAATTCCAGGGGATGGGCGTGCCTCTGGAGTTTGGGGGTGACCAGAAGCAGCGGGGCAAGGGGAGTAGGAAAGGCCAGGGCCTCCTCGCCAGGACTGGGTTTGTCATCCCGGCCAGGGGGCCGCTCTTTTGCACAAGGGCCAATTTAGAAAAATCTGGAAAACCAAACTTCAGGCTTCATGGTAGATAAGTCCCATTCCAGATGGAAATAGCAGGATGTGACCCCATAAAAAATGATAAGCGCATGTGGGCCATCGCCCCGCCCATAGAGGAATGCCCATGAGAGGCCAGAGCTCACCCCAGCCCTGCCCGGGGGCCTGGGAGGCTGGGAGCGACGGCCCTGCTGGGGTCCCGCCTCCCAGGAAGATGGGGAGAAGGGCTATCGGTCGCACAGTTGAGGCCCGGGGCGGGGGGGAAGAGACCTGTCCAGGTCACCCGGCGCCAGGGGGCAGGGGCAGGTGGGGCCCAGGCCTTCACGGGCTTATCACAAGCCTCCTTCTTAGGACAGGGGCACTGGCCTGCCTGGGAAAGAAGGACTGGGAAAGTGAGTAGCCCTGCAGACAGGGCCAAGTCGGCTGGCTGGCCGAGCCTCAGTTTACCTTCTGTGCAACGGGGATGGGACGGTGCCTGCACACAGGGTCTTTGCGAAGCTAGAGATGGCGCCTCTGTGGTGCTGGGAGGAGCCCTCCTGGTCCTCCTTACCTGGGAAGTGGCCCGTGGACAGTCGGCGCGGCTCTCAGCCCCGTCCTGAGGGCCAATGGTACCTGTCGCAGCTGGGCGGGCTGCTGGTACCTGGGGCCTTGATAGTGGGGGTTGCATGCCTTGGTGAAGGATGGGCCAAGTCAGGACATGTGGGGTGGGGGCTAGGGGGGCACTTGAGGATTGGGGGTGCTTCAGGGAGCAGTCCTGTCCCCTGTGGTCCTCATTTGCACATCCGTGCAGGAGGCTCAGAGGAGGAACCCGGGTGCCCCAGGATGGGCCCTAACTTCAGAGACGCTGGACCATGCCCTGGGTGCCTGGGGAACCTGGCCTGGTGGGCGGGGCTGGGGCAGGAATGGGCCGGGGCTGACCACTCCACCCCCGCCCCCGCTGCCCCACCTGCTGGACTGGGGAGACCTCTGCTGGAGGAGACATGAAGTGCACCGCTCACTCCCCTCCTCCAAAGGGGACCCAGGAAGCAGGAAGGCCCAGCAGGATGAGGACCTCTCCCAGTGCCCTCATCCTAGCCAACTGGGGCCACAGGGGCCAGGGAGGCCACAGCCTCCAGGCTGGAGCACCAGGGTGGGAAGGAGGCTGGGGGCCCCCTCACCCTGTGCCCTCTCTCCTGGGTGGCCAAGGCTGCCTGGCCGCCATTAATTGGCTCTATTCATCTCGTAATGAGATGGAAATGAGGCTTCCAGACAGAGGGGGCATTGAGCCGGGGAAGAATGGCGGCTTCTTTCCGGGCCTGGAGGGGCAGCCCACCCCCCAGCCTTGCCCACTCCTCTGCTGCCCCCGCAAAGCCTACCCAGCCCAGGAGCCCTGTGGCCACCCAGCAGAGGGGGTCCTGAGAGCCTCTGCCCAGCACTGCGGGCCCCAGGCGTCCTTGCGGGGAGTCCCCAGTCGTGGATACATTGGCTTGACTAACATTTACCAGGTGTCAGCTGTGTGTGGGACACACGTTAAATGTAACAGTGATAACAGAAATAGCGGCCACCACTAGCTGAGTGTCCCTCCGTGGTGGGAGCGTGGCCAAGGTCCAGGGGCGGCTTGTGACCGGAATCAGGGCTCATCTGTGATGGGGGCCAGGCACCCTGTGTCCAGGATCAGAGGTTGCTCTGTGATGAAGATCAAGGCTCAGTGTGCTCAGGGTCAGGAATCACCATGTGACCAGGGTCAGGGCTCAGACAAGGACCAGGGTCTGTCTAGGCCTGGAGGGCAGACTGTCCTCTGAGCTGGCGGCCGCCTGCCTGACCTCTCCTGATCTGACCCCTTCTCTCCGCCCCCTCCCCCCACCACAGCCTCGCCACCTGGTCACCAAGGTAACCAGCCCTGAAGTAGTGGGTGTTTTGGCAGCTGAGGCCTAACCTGAGTCTATCCTGAAAGACTGAGCTCTGCAGCAGTTGCCATGGAAACCAAGTGGCATCCTCCGGTTAGCCTGGCTTGGACACCCTCTCTCTCCCACCCACTGACAGTTTCCACGTCACTCGGGCTTCCGCGTTGGGGCTGGGCTGGGGCAGCAAGGGGGATGGGCAGGACGTGCCCACCCTGGCCCGGCTGCCAGGCCTGTCTCCTGGACCCCAGGCCTCCGTCCCTTTGTCTCAGCGTGATGGGGTGGGATGGCTGAGCAGGGGAGACCACTGAGGCCTAGAGTGCCAGGCGGGGGGCCCTGTGGTCGGTTTTGGCAGGCAGCCTTAGTCCGGGGGCCAGCGAGTGGAGCACTTGGAATCTGATCATGGGTTTCATCCCGGCTCCTCTCCTAGTCAACCTGGCGGATAACTTGGCCTCTCTGTCTGCATCCGCCACACGGGCGTGGTCACGGGGCTGTTGAGGTCACCCGAGCGAAGTGGCAGCAATGAAGGCCCCCTGTCTGGGCAGCCTCGGCCGTCATACCTTCAGAGCCCTCACCTGCCCTGTCCCGAGCGCACGGAGGCAGTCCTGGGGCTCCCCGCCTTCCCCCGGGCCCTGGTCTGCTCCCCTACTCCTGCACCCCGGCCCCCAGGGTCCTTCCGTGACGTTCCCAGTTCAGAGTGAAGTCCTATTTGTGCAGTATCCTTGAGACCCTGGCTTCACCTGCCTTCTGAGACTTGGGCCTCCACGCCGTCTCCAGGGCAGACCCTCCTGGCTGTCTGGACCACGCCTCCTTGAGCCTCAGTTGTCTCTGCTGTACGGGGGGTAAACATTTGCTTCCTGGGTGGACTGGGACTCAAGGCTTCTGTGTGCTGAGGCGACAAGCACAGAGCAGGAGCAGGGGGAGTCAGGACTCCCTTGCCCAGGATGCTCCCCAGAGAGCCGACCTTGCGGGGAGCAGACTGCCTTGAAGAGTGTGAGGTCCAGTCCCACTTGGCCCCTCCTCCACGGGGGAAGCACAGCATGGCTTCGCGTGGGCAGGCTCCCGGCTTCCCATCTGAGCAATGGGAGCAGAGAGGCCTCCCTTGTGGGAGCACAGGGCATCGCGCCCAGACCCAGGAAGGGGCTCGGAACCAGGGCCCCCGGACCCCCAGAGTCAGGGTCCATGCAGAGCTCAGCCCTGCCCCCGCCCGTGGCCCTCCCTGGCAAGTCCTCCCTGGGCCTCTGCTGCGCAGCTGGGAGCTCCAGGGTTGAGCAGGGTCCACGCCCACCCCAGTAAGGTCGGAGCCACCCTTCCTACTGGTCCCTTTCCTGGCCGAGGTGCTCTGCCTCTCTGGGTCCAGGGGAAAGTGGGACCCATGAGAGGGTAGGCTCAGTGAGGGGGGAGAAGTTTCTGCAAGGGCGTGGGGGTGTGGAATTCCTGGTTGCTACGTACTCAGCAGGGAGAAGGAGCCCTGCCTCCCAAACGGGGGAGTTGGTGATTGGGGGTGTCCTCTTCCCCGCCTCCAGCTCATTTGCTTCTGGCGCCCCCTGCTGGCCAGTTCCTGGCACAGGCACAGGGACCACTGGGAGGGGCTCTGCACCTCTCCAGCCGCCCTCCCCAGAACAGAGCGCCCGGACACCCAACCTGCTGTACATCAAAGCGGGTTCCCTGGGGTCAGCTCCCACCCCAGCGGCACGCCCACACCTGTTGCCTCCCAGCCATCTCGGGCGTCAGGCTGTCCTCAGATGAGGGGCTCAGGCTAGGGCGGGATGTACTTGACGGGCCCACAGCAGGGGCTGGCGGGGCAACTAAGTGTGCACTTCGGCCCTGGAGCCCGCCCTCCAGGGCCTGCGCGGTCCTCGTCCTCGCCGCCCTCCAGGGCCTGCGCGGTCCTCGTCCTCACCCCAGGAGGTGGGTCCAGGTCTAGCGTGGGTCCCACTGCTGGGCCTTGGCAGTGTCACGCCCAGGGTTCCTGGTACGCAGGTGTCATGTCACTGCATGCAGAGTGCCCGGACCAGCCTGAACCTGGCCCGCAGTAGGTGCTTGGTGAGGCTGCGTGCCCTTGTTGAGTTCGCCCTGACCCTGCTTTGCTGGGGGGTCAGGGGCCTCAGGGAGACCTTGAGGATAAATGGGATGGTGGCACCAGTGTCCCTCGCAGAGGGAGTGATCTGGGCACCTTAAGTGTGGCCTTTGGACGGAAAGCCTGAGTGAAGCAGCTCCTTCCTGAGCCCATCATTGCGGCCAAGAGTGCTGGCCCCAGATGTGTGGGCTCTCCATTCCTCACCCCTCAGTGTCTCTCTGTACTTAGAGGCTGTCCCCGTAGTGTCCTCGCTGGCACTGGGGCTACCAAGGGGCTCAGGTCTTTGGGGGCATGAGGTCGTGACTGCCGGGGCGACAGGGCCAGGATGGAGAAGGCCCAGGAGAGGGCTGGAGGGTGGCCGGAGGGGCCTGGAGGCCCTCGGCAGCCAGTCTGCCGGGTCTGGGGGAGGCTCAGCCTGGTGCTCCGCCACCAGACCTTGATCACGCCTGCCGTCCCTTCATGGGGCGGGAGAAAGAGCTCACAGGTCATGGCTGGGCAGGAGCGGGATGGGGGGGGACTGACGCTCAGGGGAAACTGGACTGAGGGCCACGGGGAGAGGGCAGCGGGGCGTGAGGACCTGTGCCCAAGAAAAGAGAGCCTGAGCAAGAGAACCGCCCCCATCCTCAGCCCCATCGCCGGGCCCCTGCGGTGCAAGGCAGCGCCACGGTGGGCACGGGGCCTTCCCTCATTCACTCGTTCTTCAGACCCACCTGGGACTCCAGCTCTGTGTCCAGCCCCCACACTGGGGACCTAGATGCAAAGACAGAGCTGGAGGGCACTGAGCCTCCAGGGGGAAGTGGGGTGCATACCGGGCCCCAACTTCCCCCGCATCTCTGCCCCTCCCTGCCCGGCTGGCCTTTGCATCACATTCCCTTACTAACCCCGTCTAGGCCCACACTCGCCTCCTAACTAACCCTCCAGGATTCTGTGCTGGTTCAGATGCTGGGGGGCCGCTGTGTCCCTGATCTCTGCTTGGCAGACCCCTAGAGGGCACCCTCTGAAAGACACCTCAGCCCTTTGCCCCCGCCCCAGGCCTGACCCCTGGCCTCTCGTTCCCACCAGGCGGCTGGAAGCTGTGGTCCCTGTGGGGCGAGTGCACGCGGGACTGCGGGGGAGGCCTGCAGACGCGGACACGCACCTGCCTGCCGGCGCCGGGCATCGAGGGCGGTGGCTGCGAAGGGGTGCTGGAGGAGGGCCGCCTGTGCAACCGCAAGGCCTGCGGCCGTGAGTGCGCGGACCAGCGGGCCAGGGGCGCCCGGGGAAAAGAGTGGCCTGGGGCGAGGCCGGATGGGAAAGAGTTGGGGGGGGGGTCAGGGCCTGGCCAGAGGAGGGGCTCCGGGCGGGGCCAGGCACAATGGGGCCTGGGCCATAACGGGCGGGACCTGAGGGGGCGGGGTCAGGGATGGAGCCTGGCCAGGGGCGGGGCCGAGTCTTCGTCCAGCCGGGTGGGGACCAGTAGAAGTAAGGGCCTAGGAGTGGGACGTGACCCAGCGTTAGGTGGAACTGGATAGGGGCTTTCATCGCACTTGTGGATTGGGAATTTTTGCATGTGGACAGCTGGCTGCGGGGCTTGTGCTTCTACCCCCACCGCCTGCCGTAGCCAGACCCATCTGCCCCCCAGCCCGAGCCTGCCTCCAGGATGTATTTCTCTAATAAGGCTCTCTAATGACCTCATGCATATTTTAGCTGCTTCCATAAAGTTAAATCAAGTTATAATGAGACTGTCATTCTTCAGATTGTTTTTTCCCTGATGAAACTTTCCTGGGGAGAGGTGCTCATCTCAGGAGCCTGGGGAGGGCCCTGGGGTGTCGGGCTGGGTGGTGGAAGGCACGGGCGCTGGTGGGATGCTGAGCAGAGGAGGGCAGCCACCGTTCAGCCGTGCTGCCCTGCAGGTGACGCCTGCGGGCCCTGGAAGAAGAGAGAGAGGGGCCCAGGGCAGGGGAGACTGGACCCACAGGACCCACAGGACCCACAGGGGTTGGTACAAGGCCAGGGCACCTGGTCCCCGGTTTCCCAACTGTCCAGTGGGGCCAAGCTGCCCTAGTGCTGGCAAGCCTGTCCCCACTGCGGCTGGGGACTGTAGGACCAAGGGCCAAGAGCGCCCCTCTTGAGCTGCAGGGTGGGAGCTTACCTGAACCCGCCCTGCAGCCGCTGCCGGGCGCACCAACTCCCGGAGCCAGTCCCTGCGGTCCACGGATGCCCGGCGGCGCGAGGAGCTGGGGGACGAGCTACAGCAGTTTGGGTTCCCCGCCCCGCAGACAGGTGAGTGGCCGCAGCCGGGCGGGGTTGACAAGCAAACGCACTTAAGCCCCGGAAAGTGGAAAAAGTTGGTTCCAGGGGACTAGGTCTTTGGGCAAATATTATACGTTATTAATTGCTGTTGATTATAAGTAATGAGTGTAATAATTTACCACAATTAGACTAACCTCTTAGTGCCAGGCGCTTGTCGCCAGCCACACTGGATTTAGGAGAACTAGTGTGAGGCAAAGAGGTCTGAGCCCAGGGACCCAGAAATGGCATAGACCACCAACAGGGGAAACGACAAGTCTTTGGGGTCAGCTCAGAGTCAAATGCTCCTCAAACTCAAACAAGGGGAAAAAAAAAAAGCCTCAAGGGCCTCCCTGCGGCCGCCCACTGCCCAGCATGGCAGGCTCCTCCTGGGGAGTTCCTGAGGGTCTGAGCGGAGGGACGGGCAGCAGGCCTGTGATGCTGAGGTCTGGGCCCACAGGTGACCCTGCGGCCGAGGAGTGGTCCCCGTGGAGCGTGTGCTCCAGCACCTGCGGCGAGGGCTGGCAGACGCGCACGCGCTTCTGCGTGTCCTCCTCCTACAGCACGCAGTGCAGCGGGCCCCTGCGCGAGCAGCGCCTGTGCAACAACTCCGCCGTGTGTCCAGGTGGGCGGCGCGCGGGGCAGGAGCGGGGATGGGGCGGCGGGGCGCGGGGGGCGGGGCGGCAGGGGCGGGAGACTGGTCTGCTGCCGGGCAGGGGTCGCAGAGTGCTCTGTTCCCTCCGCAGTGCATGGTGCCTGGGATGAGTGGTCGCCTTGGAGCCTGTGCTCCAGCACCTGCGGCCGAGGCTTCCGGGACCGCACGCGCACCTGCCGGCCGCCGCAATTTGGAGGCAACCCCTGTGAGGGTCCTGAGAAACAAACCAAGTTCTGCAACATCGCCCTGTGCCCTGGTAGGTGAGAAGGAGGGCGCTGGGTGGGGGTAGGGGGGACTGGGGAGGGAAAAGAAGGGCCCAGCGGGTCCCTGGCCAGCCCCAGGAGCCCAGGTTTGCCCACGCAGACCCGCCTGCTGGGGTGCTCAGAGGCGGAAACCTCAGGCTGTGATCAGGCTAGAGATCGGAGACCCTGGGGCATGCTACTCATGTACCATGTGTGTTGAGATGGTGGGCCTGAGGCAGGCGTGTGGCACGTCCCCAGGGGTGTTGACACCTGTGCCCCGGGCTGGGTGGTGGGTGTAGGCCTTGGGTGTTCATGCCGGCTTCCTGTCCCCTTCCTTCCCCCGGGCCGGGCAGTGGATGGAAACTGGAACGAGTGGTCCAGCTGGAGCACGTGCTCTGCCAGCTGCTCCCAGGGCCGGCAGCAGCGCACGAGGGAGTGCAACGGGCCTTCGTACGGGGGTGCTGAATGCCAGGGCCACTGGGTGGAAACTCGAGACTGCTTCCTGCAGCAGTGCCCAGGTCAGGGCCGTGCCAAGGACCTGTGGGTGGGGGACCTGGTGGGTATGAGCCATGAGGGAGGAGCGAGACCCCGTGGGGGCTCATCATGGGTCCTTGCAGTGTCCCTGGGGATGCAGGGGACAGTGCGGTGATGGTGGGGGACCAGTGCATGTGAGGCATGTGTTTTATCCTGTATCAAGCTGAGCTCTGGCTTCCCCTCCCGGGGTCTCAATTTCTTTCTTCTCACGGCTTCCTGCCCCTACGTCTCTGTGTCTGCATCCTGTGGCTCCTGTACCTGCACTCACCTCTGTGTGTGGCGGCATCCCACAGTGGATGGGAAGTGGCAGGCCTGGGCGTCGTGGGGCGGATGCAGTGTCACGTGTGGGGGTGGCACACAGCGGCGGGAGCGTGCCTGCTTGGGGCCCTTCTTTGGGGGAGCAGCCTGCCAGGGCCCCCAAGATGAGTACCGGCAATGCAGTGCCCAGCGGTGTCCTGGTGAGTGTCCCTCCACCCAACAACTGGACTCTGGGGAGGGGCATACTGAGAGACTGGGTGGGCTTGGCACTTCACTCTCCTGGGGGAATGACTTCCCCTTGTGACGGTGGATTTCCTGGAGGGGTCTTGGCCTTCCTGGCCCTGCTGCCAGCTGTCCATCCCCCTTCCTGTCCCCACCCCCACTCATGTCCCTGGCCCCCTGGCAGAGCCCCATGAGATCTGTGGCGAGGACAGCTTCGGTGCTGTGCTCTGGAAGGAGACCCCGGCTGGAGAGGTGGCCGCAGTCCGGTGTCCTCGCAATGCCACAGGTGAGGACTGAGGGGCAGGTGTCGTGGGGGACTCCTGTCCTTGAGATGCCCATCCAAGGAGCTGTCAGCTCAGGGCACGCGCCCCAGACTGTGTTCAGGCAGTCCGTGCCCTAAAGCCAGGGCCACCGTGTCCTGAGCGTTCACCAGGAGCCAGCGCCTGCATGAAGCCCTTTAGTGCGATGCCCCACGAAGCTGCCCATTGACACGTGGGAAACTGAGGTGCGGAGAAGTTAACACACTAGCCCTGACAGGGCCAGTAAGTGGGAAGTCAGCTTTGAACGTGGTGGCCTTAGTCCCCTTGCAGCCCTGTGGAGTTACAGGGGCATGGAAAAGGCAGAGAGGGCTCCCAGAAGCGGCTTGGCGCCTCAAAGGGTTGGTTTCCTTTGCCCCTCTTACCTGAGGAGTGCGTGCAGTTTTGGACATTGGTTTGGTGTGCAACATTCAGGAAGTGAGCCTCTCTGAGCCTTTGTGTTCTTTCTGTAAAACAAGCATATTGTGGGCCCCCTGCCCCCAGGGCCCCTGCCCCTGGCGGGGGCTGTGTGTTCCCGGCTGTGGATGCAGCGCCCCTGCCGTGTTTTGTTTATAAAGCAATACACGTTCCAGATAGCATTTTGCAAATCCTGGGAAGTAGAATGAAGAAAACCCAGGTCACAGGATGGTGTGACTTCTCTGGCCTTTTGTCTGATGTGCTGTATTTTCCCTCGTCTTGATTCTACACCATGCAGTGGAGCAGGTGTCCTATCCTGCCCTGTGGCTCCTGTTGGGTGACAGGGTTGTGGCAGTCCCTTGGGGTCATCGCCGCCGTGTGTGCACGCAGCTGTGCCTGGTTCCCTGGGAGTAAGTTCTAGGACACAGGCTGTGCCCGTGTTTAAGGCAGTCAACACCTGATGTCAGTCGGCCCCGAGCTGCCCAGCGTCTGCGGCACACCCAGGCCAGCGGGTCCCCTGCCCCCATGGGTGGAGCTGGGCACAGCCCGCCCGGCTGTTGGTTTTCCCCGGGGCTCTGAGTAGGAAGGGGCTCCAGGAGAGGCCCTGGACTGAATGCTGGAGCCCCTCACTTGGCCAAGGGCTCTGCTTCCACGCAGGTGTGTCCCTGAAGGTTTGGTTCCCGCCGGGTCCCAGGACCTGGCACAGTGCCTGACCTGGAGCATCTGCTCAGAAATGTTTTGAATGAAAGAAACCAAGGGAGGCCTGTCCCCTGGGCCGGCTCAGTTTAGAATGAGGCCACGGGCAACTTCCTGCTCCTGAGGCTGGAGGGTTCCATCCTGGGAGCCATGGGTGGGACTCCTGTGCTGGAGGTGGGCGCCACCTGAGAATCAGGAGACAGAGCTGACCTTCCATTTCCCCAGGCCTCATCTTGCGACGCTGTGAGCTGGATGAGGAGGGTATTGCCTACTGGGAGCCCCCAACCTACATCCGCTGTGTCTCCATTGACTACCGAAACATCCAGATGATGGTGAGGCCGGGCCTGGGGTCTCCTACCCTGCCCCCACCCATCTCTCCCTCCTCTGTCCTACGTCCCCGATAGAACCATGTGTCCCCAGTGGCACACTCTGTGGACATGAGTCAGCTATGGTCATGACTGGGGGCTGCAGAGGACCTTCTGGGGGTGGGAGGTCCCTGATACCTGCAAGTCATGCACCCACCCCCTCCATCTTCCCAGACCCGGGAGCACCTAGCAAAGGCTCAGCGCGGACTGCCCGGGGAGGGGGTCTCCGAGGTCATCCAGACGCTGGTGGAGATCTCCCAGGACGGGACCAGCTACAGTGGGGACTTGCTCTCCACCATCGATGTCCTGAGGAACATGACCGAGATCTTCCGGAGAGCGTACTACAGCCCCACCCCTGGGGACGTGCAGGTGGGCGCTCAGGAGGGCAGTCCTCCACCCCAGCCTTAGACTGAGCTCTGACCTTGATCACACACTGAGCCCTGACGCTGCTCACGCTCTGAGACCCAACCCTGCCACACACTGAGCCCTGATTCTGGTGACTTATCCTCTGCCCACTGGCCCTCCTTCCTCTTCTTTCCAGAACTTTGTCCAGATCATCAGCAACCTGCTGGCGGAGGAGAACCGGGACAAGTGGGAGGAGGCCCAGCTGGTACGGACCCCAGTCTGGGGCCCTTGGAGTCGGAGTAGCAGGATGAAGACAGGCGTCCCTGGTGCTGTCCTGAGCCCCAGGCCAGACCAGGGTGGGATCTTGGGTGCAAATCCCAGCACGGCCTCAGCCAGTCTTGTGACTCTGAGGAAGTTCTTTGTCCTTCTGAGTCCCAGTCTCCCCATCTGTCTGAGGACAGTGGCTCACTGCGTGAGGCTCAGGGCGGGGTGTGAGAAAACATGTTGGCCATGTGGTGTGCATTGGGGTGACAGGAATGTGGCGGTTCCTTCTCATCTGGAGAGAGCCATCCACCTCCCTTCCTCCCAGACTGACCTGGAGGCTGCCACTGCTCCGGTGCCCAGGGCAGCACCCTGGGCGAGGGCTGTGGAGCCCAGAGACCTCCACCCCCCTCCCCTCCCTTCTGGGCTCCATGTTCTTGTCTGCAAAATGCCGATGGAGTCTCAGAGGTCCCGACTCTGCTCCCTGAGTCAGGTCCAGAGCCTTGCGACGCTAGGGAGGGAGCGACAGGACCCTGACAAAGAGGGACCAGATGAGAGGAGGAGGCAGGAGGAGGCAGGAGGAAGGAGAGCATGTGTCTCCACTGGGGTGCAGGCGCCTCCAGTGGCACTCAGCTCTGGTGGTTGGCATTCTCGGTGGGGCTCCCCACCGTCTCCGAGGATCCCTGACCCCCTCCTCTCCCCAGATGGGCCCCAACGCCAAGGAGCTGTTCCGGCTGGTGGAGGACTTCGTGGATGTCATCGGCTTCCGCATGAAGGACTTGCGGGACGCATACCAGGTGACAGACAACCTGGGTAAGCCCACCCTCGCTCCACCAACCCCCACGCCCCTGTTCCGCAGCCCTGGGTAGGGCCCTTGGGCCTGTTTCCTCATCTTTAAACAGGCAGTGGCCAGACCCCCTCTGCGGGCCCCCCGGACCCAGCTCTAAGATGATCTCAGTGCTCTCAGGTGCACAGACCTGAGTCTCCTGACAATGGTCCCATGTGCCCCTGAGAGGGGGTTGGTGTGGGGGCGCTTAGACCAAGAGAAGGTCCTGGAGACCTTGAATCATGGGGCACACCAGGACCCCCAGGCCACAGCCAACCCCTTGCTTGCACCTCCTTGGGGCTGGGCCCCACTTCCACGTGTCACCCCCAGTGCCTTCTCTGTGCTGGGCTGGCCTTGGAGATTTGAAGGCAGGATTGTGTCGCCCTCCACTCCCAGGGCACCTTGTCAGAGGAGCCTGGTCTCCACCCAGCTCTGGGGCACTGACCGTGCCTCTCACACGGGAAGGCGGCAGTGCTGGCCTCGTGGTGGGTAGAGAGCAGGGCACGGGCTGGGGCCTGGGAGGTAAGCAGGGCGCGCGAGCACTTGCAACAACTGTATTTAGTGGTGACCACCAGTGTCCCCTTAAATAGCTCTCTTGAGCCACATTTGTCAAGTCCTCCCTGTTTCAGGGCACCACCCCAGACACCCTCCGTTGTCAGGGCTCCTCCTCATAGTGGGGAGCCCAGTAGTGGGCACTGGACCGACTGTGGTCCACACGGCACCCGGGAGGGAGATGGCCACCTCCCTTGTAGAGGGACTTGGACCTCTAGTGACACGCCCTGTGTCAGCTGCGCTGTGTTAGCACAACCCTGGGGACGGGCCTGGGCCGGGTCGGGGGTTTGCTAAGCTGGAGGTTCCCAGAGCCCTGGCCACTGTCTGTCTGCCTTAGCGCTCAGGAGCCCAGAGCTGGGTGAGAGAGGGGGAGGCCCCTGAGGCCAGGGGGTGGGCACAGCCGTCATCCCACAGCTGGGAGACTCGGACCAGGAGGTCTGGTGCTATTGGAGGTCACCTGGCAAGTGGGGTCAGCAGTGGCTCCAGGCTGGCTGGGGGGGACTTACCCGCCCTTCCCTTCCCACTGGGCTGACTGGGCCCTTTCTCTAGGTGAGGTGGGGGTGGCCCAGAGAGGGGAGGGCTTCCGTGCGGCTGCGCGGGAGTGGCCGCTGCAGGCTCTCACTGTGGAGGTTGGCTCCCAGGACGCCCGGCATCACCTACCGGCCCTGGAGGGGCGCTCAGGCCTGGGCTGCGTGCCCCCGACTGACCTCCTGCCTCCAGGGAACCTGTCCTGAACTGATTGTCATTCAGGGCCAGCTCTTTGTCACCAAAGGAAGCCCTGGACTCCTCCCCATCACCCCTCATGACCCATCCAATCCAGTACACCCCGTACACCCCCTGCACCCCACACACTCCACACGCCCTCATGCCCCCACACACCCTGTGCACCCCACACACCCACACACTTCCTACATCCTGCTGCTGGAACACTTACCCCAGGAGTCCAAGCAGCCTGACCTCCAGGTCTGTCTCCAGAGGCCACCCCCTCAGGGCAGACTTCCTGACCACCTGTTTGGAAGTACGCCCCCCCAGGGGTCATCGCTGCCCCACAGACCACCTATTTTCTTCTCTGCTCGGGTCACTGTCTCCCCAGCTGCGCGTCAGCTCCGGGAGAGGGCCTGTCTCCCTCTTCTGCGTCCACAGCATTAGAACCATCCCGGGCACACGGTCGGTGCTCGGAGACCTGCGGCGTGATGAATTTGCTCACCTGTTCTGTCACTGGTGAGGTGCTCAGCGACAGAGGGCCAGCCTCCTGCTGGGCTGGGCACCCAGAGAGGGGGCCCATCCCTGTCCCCAAGGCCTCTTGCAGGGAAGACGCCCTGGGCCCCAGCGCTGAGCACACGGGTGCAGGGAGGGCGTGGTCTGCAGGAGAAGGAGGGTGCCGCCAGGAGGCCAGTCCTGGAGGGGCGAGAATGTGTGGGCCAGGCACTGCGTGAGCAAAGGCGCCAAGGTGGGAGTCGGCTGGGGGATGGGGCTTTGTCGAGGAGAGGCCCCAACGACGGGGGAGGGCCAGGTGACAGCGGGGCAGGTGAGGCTGGTTCCCATGGTCTGCCCCCTTCACCCCACACCTAAGGCACCCACTGTGCGGACCTGGCCCCAGGCCGTGGGTTCTGGGTGAAAGGAGCAGAGTCTGCCTGGAGTGGGTGGGCCTGGAATGAAGGGGCTCAGAGACGTTGAGACCCCCCACCCCATCTGTCTCCCCAGGCCGGTCTGCCACTCCGCCCTGGGGATCCCTCGGTCAGGGCCAGAGAGAGCCCACTGGGGCTGGGGTCTTCAGGTGCAGCTTGGCTGGGGCCTAGCAGGGCTGAGGGTCTTCAGGAGGCCGGCCGGGCCCCCTCAGCAGGAGGGTGGGAGGAAAGACTGCAGACGCCACTAGCTGTCTCTGCTCTGGCTGATCCCCAAGCATGCTATGTCCCCATCAGCCCCTTCTCCACAACCAGCACCTTCCTTCCCAGGTCCCCCTCGCATCCCCATCCATCTGTTGTCCCCTTACAGTCCCCAGCCCTGTAAAGGGGGGGGGGTCTGTATCTGTCCCTTTTACAGATCAGAGCCGGGGGGACGGCTGGGCTCCAGCTTCCCAGGGAGGGGCACTGAGGTGGACACCACTCCCTGTGGATGCGAACCTGATGGCAGAACCCACCTCTGGCACCTTCTGGGGCTGAGTCCAGGCCTGGGTCCTCACAGGGGCTGGGGACTCCTGCTTGGTTGGGGGAGTGTCATTTGAGGGCTTGGAAGGTACCAGGAAGTCTCTGTGGCCTTGGGCCTCGTAGGGAGGTTGGTGTTGGGCAGCCACCTGACCGGGTGCCCCCAGGCCCCCTGCACTTGCTCTGAGCCACGAGCACACACGCGTGATGGTTCTGGACTCCTGGGCCGCTCCCAGGCTCCTTGTCACCAAACCTCTTTCTGTCTCTGTCTCCCTCTCTCTGTCTGTCTCTGTTGTCTGTCGCCCGCTGCCCACCCACTAGTCCTCAGCATCCATAAGCTCCCAGCCAGTGGAGCCACAGACATCAGCTTCCCCATGAAGGGCTGGCGAGCCACGGGTGACTGGGCCAAAGTGCCAGAGGACAGGGTCACTGTGTCCAAGAGCGTCTTCTCCACGGGGCTGACAGGTGAGGGACCTTGGGGTGTGGGAGGGGCCCCCAGGGCTTGAGGCCCACTCCCCTGGGGTGTTTCTTCTGGAGTCTGTCCTGCTGCTTCAAGGGCTAGGGCGGCTTCCATTTCTTCTCAGTGTTCCTAAGCTTGCCGCCTCCTCCAGGAAGCCCTCCCTGCCCTCCCTGTGTTGGGAGGCTCCCAGGCAACCTTGGCTGAATGGCCAGTGGACCGACTCATTGCAGGGAGCGCAAGGGTCTCACCTGGAGTCACACAGCAGGTGACTCTGGTTCCCAAGAAGAGAAACTGTCCCCTCAGGAGTCACTGAGGGCACCCAGGCAGTCTCCCTAGCTCCACTGCAGGCTGCATCCACTGTCGGGGTGGATGTGACCCGGAGCCCGGGCCTCCTCTGGAGGACACGCACTGCCCTCACCGGAGCAGGGTCCTGGCCTGGGGGCAGGCTGGGAGGGGGCAACCAGCAGTGCTCTCTTCCAGAGGCTGACGACTCGTCCGTGTTCGTGGTGGGCACCGTGCTCTACCGGAACCTGGGCAGCTTCCTGGCCCTGCAGAGGTGGGCGCCACGGGCACATGGGGTGGGGGGACGCCAGGCCAGGGGGAGGTGGGGGGTTCATGCAGGGGTCCCCAAACCCGACACAGCCCTCTGGCTCCCCCTCCAGGAACACGACTGTCCTGAACTCCAAGGTCATTTCCGTGACCGTGAAGCCCCCACCTCGCTCCCTGCTCACACCCCTGGAGATCGAGTTCGCCCACATGTACAACGTGAGTGCCCTTGTGTGCATGTCCACGTGCACGTGTCCCCTCCGCCTGATCCCACGTGTGGTGTGCATGCTCACGTGTCTCGGCCTCACGTCGGCCTTCAGAGAGAGCTCCTTTTACCCCCGGGTGATGGGTGGGGGACACTGAGGCTGGCAGAGGACTTGTCCAGGGTCACACAGCAGGGCCGCGTCCGATGCCACTGCTCCCCTGGCCCCATCGGCCTGGCTGTTCCCTGGGAAAGAGGGAACCATCCTCTGCTGAGAAATGAGCCCACCCCCGCCGTACGAGCCCCCCACCCTGCTCCTGGGCAGCAGGCAGACAGATACTCCTGGGGCCAGCTGAGAGCCAGCAGCTGCCCGGCTGCCCGGCCGAGACAGGGCAGCGCCAGGCCTCGAGTCCCGGGACAGAGCTGTGGAAAGAGCCGGGCCTGCTCTTCCCCGCTCTGTGGCCTTGGGCCTTGCTCAACCTCTCTGGGCCTTGGCTCCCTCGCTTACCAAGTGGGAACCCCCACTGTTGTCACACCACAGCCTGAAGAACAGGGGCATTCTCTGAGGCCCTCCCTGTGCCCCCAGCCAAGCTCTCCCTGTTACCCCGTTTTGCGTTAAGCTGGACTGGCCATTAGGGAATCTAGAACTGGGCTTCAGCCCCTGCTCCCCAGCCTGGCTCAGAGAGGGGACAGCAGCTGCCCAAGGCCGCACAGCAGGGCTTGGGGGTCTGAGCCAGTCCCTTCCCCCGCGCTGGGTCTCAGTTCCTCCTCCTCCAGCTCTGTCTCTGCGGGAATGGGGTAGGCAGAGCGCCCGGCACAGGGTGGGCCCCGCAGCGACGGTCGGGTGTGGCTCATGGGGTGGCAGGTGGTCTGACTGCTCCCCCTTCCTCCCAGGGCACCACCAACCAGACCTGTATCCTCTGGGACGAGACCGACCTGTGAGTTCACCTGCGCTTTGTGGCCCCGGGGCCTCGGGCTTGGGGGAGGCCGGCCCAGCAGGGGAGGGGTGCAGGCTTCAGGTCCGGGGGCCGCCGACTCCCCTACTCCGTCTGTCCTGCACGGTCTCTCCCTGCCCAGGTCAGGCTCTGAGGCAACAGGGGGCCCACCCAGCTGGCCTCCCACCCCTCCCAGGGAAGTCCACAGTGCCCCCCAACTCCCACGCCAGCCAGGTGACAGGCAGATGGTTTGGCTTTGCAGGAGCACTGCCAAGGACTGGGGCAGCGGGGTGAGACCCTGAGTGATCAGACAGGAAGCAGACGTGGGGGCTCCCAGGGTCCTGTGCCCAGTCCCTTGTCCAGCGGTAGCACCAGCACGTCAGGTGCTGCAGCAGGAACCAGTGGGCCCAGGACACTGGGCTGGACTGGCCGGGCTGTGACTGGGAGTCACAGGGCCTGGCATGGGTGCCCAGAGCCAGGTGTCCTCCCGGACAAAGGGAGGCGAAGGGACAGGTGGGGTGCTCACACAGTCACAGGGCAGAGTTTGTGCAAAGGCCCCAAAGTGGGGGCAGCATCTAGATGTGAGGAAATCAGAATTTGAGGAGACAGGGTGAGGAAAGCCTGGCGAACTGATCCCATTGGGCCAGATGGGCCTGGTGGGGCCTGGGCCTTCCCCGCAGAGGTTTGGTGTCCATTGGGGCGGGTGTGGTCAGAGAGCTGTGTGCCATTGTCACCACCTGCCTCCCTCAGCCCTGGCTCCGCCAGTCCCCAGGCCAGACTGCAGGCCTGGGGGTTCGTGTGGCAAGTCCCTCATGCTGGGGGCGGTGCAGTGACAGAGGTGTGTCAGGGAGATCGGGGGGGGGGGGGGCCGCAGTGGCTGACCCTAGAGGAGGAGGTGTTTTTCTGGCAGAGAATGGGAGGGAGCAGTTTAGGCAGAAGCACACTTTGAGCAAAAGTGTGGAAGTTGGTAGGTACAGGAGGAATGCCAGGCCAGGACGAGTAGGCAGCTGGAGAGGAGGCTGGTTGGGCGCAGGGGCGCCGGGGGAGGTGCGCGGGGCGTGGGGCCAGTCTGTAGGGCTGTGTTGGGCACTACGGGAGCTGTCGGGGAGAGAAGTGACTATCACCCATCCGTCCTCCATCCACCTGTCCATCCCCCATGCATCTACCCACCCACTCAGCCATCCATCCACCCACCTTCTATCCATCCAGCCACTTGGCTATCCACCCATCCACTCACTCATCCACCTACCCACCCATCCACCCACCATCCGGGCTTCAGTGATTACTGACCACCCACAAGGCACTGCTCTAGGAGGACTGCCTTGTCCATGGTCAGTAATCACTCAAGACCTCAGCCTCCTCCAATCCCCAGTGAGGAGGGATGGGAAAGTGGGTGCACGTGGATCCCTGTGGAACTGGCAGGTCACGCCACAGGCCGGGAAGTGGAGCCAGCGGACTGCACGGCAGGCGGGGCGAGGAGCCTTGCAGGGGAGGTCACGGCAGCCTCTCTGGGGTGGTGCTTGAGCAGAGGCCTGACAGCACTGTGCACGTGGGTGTCTGGGGACAAGCATCTTGGCAGAAGGAACAGGCAGTGCAAGGGCTCTGTGGTGGGAGCATCCGGGGCCATGTGGCAGACTCCACTGCCCTTTCCAACTCTGGGGCTGGGGCTGGGGCTGGGGAAGAGCTGGGCGGACCCCGGTGCCTTGGGAAACTGGCCCTCTGGCTTTGGTTGCTATCAACTGCCTTTCTCTGGGCTTTGCAAATGACCCAAGATCTTTGTACAAAGTGGAGTATCAAAAAAGGGTGAAAAAATAAAAAACAAGAAAGAGGGCCCGTGTGCTCTCAGGACCCAGGCTGGCCCCTGTGGCCACCATGGGAAGTTACACTGCAGCTACAGGTCCATCTTATCTGGCCCCTGATGTAGACACAAGCCTCTCCCCACAGCCCAGAAGCCCTCCCAGGGGCTGTTCGGAGGCTGCCCGCAGCCCCCTGAGGATGCCCGTTCACCCAGCAGCCCAGCACCCTTGCTCGGACAGCTCTGCCCACATTTCTGATTGTTTCTTTGGCATTGAGTCCCCTGGACAGTTTCAAGATCTTGGTGGTAAATCGCTTCCCAGGAAGGTGGGCCCATCCCCTTGGCCCCCCAACAAGGCAGCAGGCTGCGAGCCGCCTGGCCAGCCGAGTGAGTGTCAAGTTTGCGGTCCCAGGGCTGCGTGGCCTGGGGCAGAGTCCACCCTCTGGGAGCCTCAGCCTCCCATCCCTGGGACCAGAGTCTGCCTGCTTGTGGGTGGGGACAGAGTCGGGGGCAGGGAGTGGTCTGCAACCAGGTCCATGGGGTGCTCACCACTGGCCACAGACTCCGCCTCAAGAGTAGGCGGCCCACCCGCTGCCCACCCCTGGTCACCTCTGAAGGGATGGGACTGTTAGTGTCCCTGTGCCTGGGCCCAGGGCTCTGAGGAGAGCGGGAAGGTGCCCCAGAACACATTCTGCCCGCAAACTCCCTGTTCAGTCCTAGGAGCCCAGCTAACTGTGCCTCTTACCTCTGGGGAAACTGAGGCTCCGAAAGGACTGTGGTCCAGTTCAGGATGGGGACTGCAGTATCTGATCCAGAACTGGGCAGCCTGAGGGAGGGCCAGAGGCTGAAAGCCGGGGCCAGGGAAGGGGCAGTGGAAGGGGAGGGAGTGGCTGTCTCTGCCTGTCCCCCACCATTCCCCCCTCTGCTCCTCCCTGTGCTGGACAGAACCTCCATCCATGCCCAGGTGGGGCCACTCCTCACATAAGTGGGCTCAGAGGAGCCCTGAAATGGGGACCGGGGACAGGGCCCCAGGTCTGCTTCCACCAGTGAGCCCAGAGATTGGGTCTGTGCTGTCGTGTACCTATGTTTGTGTGTGTTTGGATGAGAAAGGTTCTCACATGTCTGCAGAATTCTGTGTTTGGGGGGCCACTGGGGGCTGAGAGCCATCAGTGACGTGACCATCATCTGAGTAGTAGTTGATCTTTTGATCTATGACTGTGATCCACGACTCTGTCCCTGGTCACTGATAGAGCCTAGATTCCAGACTCAGACTGAGCGCTGGTCCTGGTCACTGGTCAGACTCTTGGGTCCTGCCCCTGGTCATACATTGAGCCCTGATGCCGTGTCTCATCTGGAGTCACTTGTGCACATTTGTGTGCAATTGCGCACGTGGTATGTGCTTGGAGGGCCGCCCCCTCTTCCAGCCGCACGCAGCCGTCTGCCATGTGACACGCCCGTCTTGGAAAGTGTGAGTCAGCGGTTTGCACCCACAGCGCAGACCCTCTGCCTGCCTCGCCCCCAGTTGCATGCACACATTTGCACACACGGGCTCAACGTGTCCACTTGAGGTGACTGCTCCCATCAGGGCCCAGGGCCCCATCCCCCACCCCACAGCCCTGCCCCAGCCTGGTCAGCGGCAGTGAGGGCCTTGGGAGCAGGGCTGTCGGGGAGGGAAGGGGGTCTTTGCAGAGTTCCTGGGTGTTCAGGTGGGGGGGTGGGGGTGGGGGGCGGCCCCAGGAGGGATGGGCTGGTGCCGGGGTCGAGGAGGGCCAGGAGCACACCCGGGGAGTTCCGTCCTGTGGTTCTGACCGGACAGCTCCCTGGGTCTTTCGCTCATGGCAGCTGCACGTGTTTTGCAGTTTCCATTTTAAAAATGAATAAAACAGAGTTACCTGGAGCGCAAAAGTCAGAGCTGGCAAGATCCTTAGAAGTCACCTACTCTGCCCTCACTTGAACACGGTGGAGGTGAGGCCCAGCGTAGGGACCTCAGTACAGGCCAGGCCTGGGCCAGACACCCTCCACGGTGCTCCTCCTGCTGTGCCAGCGTTTCAGGGGGTGTTCTGCCTGACGCCAACCCCATATGGGCTCCAGGAAGCGCAGAGTTCCATACCCACCATGTCTGTGCTCCTGAGTCCATGTGCACGGCAACTATTAAGGCTCTGAGAAGTCCTGCACAGGCTCCTGTTCAGTCGGGTTAGGGTTTCCCTAATTAGTGGGCACTTGGCACCCTGACTGAGCTGGGAGAGCAGACACTGGGACTGGCTGGTGGAGGGCATGATGTTCCCGCACAGTCTGTTGGGTCCTTTTCAAAGCCTGACCCCACTCCAGTCACCTTTAGACATGCATGGTTTACTCACAGGCCCTGGGTCACCCCCGTGGGTCATGCCAGTCTGTGCTCTTTCCCTGCCCAGGGAAGACCCCAGCCCTGCGGGGTGCAGCTGTCCTGGGGACGCTCAGAACCCAGGCCCAGCCCCCTCCCTGGGATCCTTGCCCAAGTGCGTGTCCTGGTCCCTTTAAGAGCCTTGCCCCACCCCCATCCCTGGTTTCCTTGGAGAGGCCAGTGAGGGGGCAGGCCAAGGGGGGCAAGCGGAAGGGAGAACTTGGCAGGGTCCCCAGGTCGCTGTCAGTGCCCGGATCCCAGCTGGATTTCTCCCACGCCTGCTAGTTCCTGATGGGGACAGAGGAGGCAAGCTGAGCTGGGGACGAGGAGGGGGATGGGGTGGGAGATGGACTTAACACAGAAGGCCTCTTTGGTGGGCTGGGAAGAGTCTCAGGACCCACCCCACCGGTGAGCATGGTTGGGGAGGAAGGTGGTCTGTTCCCCTCCATCTGGATGGGGGGCTGGGACTGGGAGGGGCACAGTGCTGCTCTCAGAGGGGAGACCACCTAGATTCCTAGATTCCAATTAGCCCCCACTTCCCCTGTGCCCCTGCCTTCTCTGAGTTCCCCCCACTTTGTCCTTGGGGAACAGCAGGGCTGGCAGAGGCCCACCGTGGGCCTGCCCTCCCCTCAAGGGGCGTCTGAGCCCAGACCTGCCTGTCCCCTGCCAGGTTTGGGTGGGAGCTGGAGGGGACAGTGAGTTTTTGCCTTAGGGACAGCCTCCGTGCTCTGAGCCTGGGGCATTGAGCGTCCCCCCTGCCCTGGCTGGCAGCCCTGCTCTTCCAGCCACTGCCCTCCGACCCATGGGCCCCCTTGCCACTTTCCTCCTAGTGCCAGCTGGAATGCTTGGTGCCTTTTTCCCTGGCCCCCGTGCCCTCTTCTTCTCCAGCCTCAAAAGCCACCTGCTCTTGGAGGCCTTTCTGCCCAGTTTCCTACATCCTTGCCCCGTCCAATTTGCAAGAAGTCTGTGTATCCTCAAGTTTGCCCCTCCACCCCAGCAGAGTGTGAGCCCTGTGTTCCCCCGCCAGGTACACAGCAAGCCCTCAAGAGATGAACAGAAGCCATTATAATGTGCCCCATGTGAAGGGAGTCTCCCATCCTCCAGGGACTGGGGATTTACCCATTCATTCATCCATTCATTCATTCATTAACTCACTCATTCATTCCCCGAACACACCATTCCTGCATCCAGTCTGTCCATTGTGGTCTGACCATTATGACCCTGTCCTGCCTCCAAGGTGCCCCCACACACCGCCCACCCAGCAGGACATCCACCACGGTGCCTGGCCCTGGTGAGCCCACACCCCCGACTCTCAGACGCAGGGTGAGGGCCCTTCTCAGGAGGCTGGAGACCAGGGAGCCTGGACTGGAGTGCCTACTTAAGTCTGTACATCCAAGGGCTTGGGCTCTGTGGGGTCCTTGGGTGGCTAGTCAGGTTGGTCCCTTCCTCCAGCTCAGGAGTCCTTGGCCCTGACCACTGATTGCACTGGCCTCACAAGCCCTGGCCTCAGTTTCCTTGACTGTACAATGGGACTAAGAAGGTGCGGCCCAGCCCCCTGGCCCACACCCGGCATCCACCAGGTGCCTCCCAGGCAGCTGCAGAGAATGGCTGGCCAGTGCTGGCCTGGAGCTGCCCCTCCCGCCTGTTCCCCCTCTTCCTCATTCTGCAGGGAAAGAGCACAGCTGGCTGCTGCTTGGCCAGTGGTGGCCCTAGTGACATGTGTCGGTGGGGTGGGGCGGGGTCCTGTGTGGTAGGACCATCACAGACATGTGTGTGAGGGTCGGGGTGCACTGGTGTGACTGGGGCAGGGGGGCATCTGGGTGTGGGGAGCTTTCCCCTGGTGGAGTCGGGATGCAGGGGTCTCCCGTGGGGCTGCGTCTCCTCCTTGTGTTTTCCCACCTCTGCAGGTGCCCGTGTGTCGGCGGTGGCGATGTGCAGTTCTAAGAGCATAGGGGCCGGGGCCGACAGTCAAGGGAGGCAGCAAGTGTGGACAGCCCTGAGCTCACGGAATCTGCTGGATGGGATATGGGTGGGGGGCTCAGGGCAGCCACAGGTTGGAGGCAGGTTGAGTCAGGTGCTGAGTGGTCCGGGGAGTGAGGCACAAGCAGGCGCCTGGGGCTTAGCGGAGCGCCTCGAGGCCTCCTTTCCTCCCTGCCTCCCGGCCTCTGCCATCACCAAGCCAGAATCTGTGCAGCACTGATTTGGGGGGGCGGGGTGGGACAAGAAGGAGGAGCCTGGAGCTGCCCTCAGCGAGGAGGGGGCACCCACTGGGGAGGTCAGTGCTGTGCCCTGAGTTCATTGGGCAGTGCCTGGAAGGGGGGAGGGCTCAGCCAGTGCTCCCTCCCCGCCACCGTGAGACCTGAGGGCTTCATGAGGGGCTGCCTGAGGGTGGGGGCAGCTGCCTTACTGGGTCGCTTGGTGCAGGGAGGGTGCATGTGAGGACAGAGCAGGGGCCTCTCTGAGAAGGGCCTGGCCTGGCCTAGCTGGAAGCAGGTACTTCAGGGCACTCCCGGCAAAGATTTCATCTGTCCATCCGTCCTCCTGTTTGCGATGTGCCTGAGCTCTGTGTCTTTGTAGTAACACTCGCCCCCATTGAGTGCTCACTCATGCCCAGCACTTGGGCCCTCCTCCCCCTCCCAGGGGGAGGGGTCAGTGTGGGGGCCGCCCCCTGTCCAGACCCTACCTGCTGCCTCCCACAGGGCCCTGTCTCTGATGATAATGGGGATGCTGTTGGTAACCTACCAGTGGTGTTGGTGTTGATGGTGGTGCTGGTGGCGGCGGCGGCAGTGAGGTAGTGGTGATGGTTTGATGACGTGGACGGCACTGGCGGTGAGGGTGATGGTAATGATTGTGGTGGTGGCGGTGGTGTTGCTGATGGTGGTGACATGGGAATCGTGCTGATGATGATGTTGATGGTGTGGGTGGTGGCGATGATGGTGTTGGTAGTGGGGACGGTGGGGACGAAGTGGAAGTGGTAGCGGTGCCAGTGGTAGTGGTGGCAATGGCGGTGCTGTGGCGGGTAGGGACAGTCTGATGATGCTGACGGTGTTGGAAGCAGTGAAGGTGGTAGTAATGACTGCGTTGCTGGCGTTAGCAGCCGTGGTGCTAACTGATGTGGCTGATGGCGGTGACTTGGCGGTGGCGGCGGCGGCGGCGGCGTGGTTGTGTCACTCTTGATGCTGGCAGTGGTGCTGGGGTGCCATTGATAATGTAATGCTGGTACTGATGGTGGTGGTGGTGGCGATGGTGCCGGCAGTGGTAACGATTGTGTCGTCGATGGTTTTGATGGTGTTGGTGGTGGTGGTGGTGGTTTCTGTGAGAGTGGAGATTGTGGTGACAGTGAAGGTGGTGTTGGGGGTGGGCTCAGCTCTTCGAGGGGTATGAAGCCCCCCCTCCGCAAGGGAGCCAGCACACACCCGGGGCAGTGCATGAGGCCGAGTAGGTGAGGGGGCTGGGTGGGAGGGCAGAGGGGAGCGCTCACAGGGCCAGTCAGTCCAGGAAGGTGTCTTGGAGGAGACCGAGCTGCGCTGGCGGGGGCGGGGAGGTTTGGGATCTGCTGGAGCCCATGGGCGTGCCCAGCACCCAGCATGGAGCCTGACCAGGCCTGCCAGGGGCGCACTTGCTGAGTAAGTGACCTATCGGCCTGACCTCCAGCTGCACCGGTGGCTGGACCGTGAAGGATGTGGGTGCCAAGGGGCTGGCACTTCAGCTGGCACAAAGAGGTGACAGGCCAGCAGAGCTGGGCCACAGGTGCCCCAGCTGAAGGTCTGAGTGAGGGGCAAAGGGCTCAGGCAGGGGTGCAGGCCTCTGAGCTGGGCGGAGTCAGCATGTGCCTGGGGGTTGGCAGGACCCTGGCCCCCCTAGTCCAGACCACTTCCTTGCGGGGCTGGAGAGCTCAGGGACCCACCTTCTCCGGGGGCCCTGTTCCGCCTGGCAGGCTGCCCTGGGCCTCTGTGGCCCTGCAGGTGGGCGGGGTGGGTCAGGCAAAGAGCCACCAGATCCTGAGGATGGTCAGATTTCCAGCCTCGGGGCAGGCCTGTGCTGGAAGCTCTGACTCAGAGCCTGGCCAGTGCCAGGTGGGATCCAGGAGACTGGCATCCTGGGGGAGCGCTAGAAGCCCCGGAGGCCCTGGGCACAGACCCGCAGATGCTAAGTGAGCCTTGGACTTTGTCAGTGCCTGGAAAGCCCGCCCTCCATGGGCAGGGACACAGGCCTGAGGGGGCCTGGGTCTCTCCTGGCCGCTCACTCAGCAAGACCCAGGTCAGGCAGGTCTCCACCCCCCAGGGTCCCCTCGGGTCACAAGCATTGCCCCCAGACCCTCAAGAGAGGACATGGCCCTGATCTGGGGAAGCCGACATGAGCCTGCCCGGGGAGGGGGGTTCCCACAGGTTAGTGGTCAGAGGGGAGCTGGGCACAGAGTGGGAGGTTCAGGAGGCTTCCAGGAGATGGCAGGGCCTTGGGAGAGCCCTGAAGGACGAAGCTGAGTCAGCCAGGGGACGGGGGGGATGTGGTCAGAGGGAACAGCCAAGATCAATGCCTGGAGGCAGGAGGGGGCGCCTGTGTTCTGAGTCCCCGAGCGGCTCCATCCCAGGTGGCCTGTGTGGGCAGGGCTGCCGGGGCTGCGGGGGGACCTGAGAGCCCCGATGAGCTCCAGATGCTGGGCGAGGTGGGGCCCAGGCAGGGAGCCCCAGCACAGCAGCCGGGCAGGACCTGTAGGAGGAGCCAGGTGGCAGTGCTCAGGAACTCACAGCTGATCCGGGTGTGTTCCCTGGAGGAGGCAGCCCAGCACAAACCTTGGTCTGTGGGTCAGAAGTCAGTAGGCAGAAGTGGGAGGTCAGCATTCTGGACCTGTGAAGCGTAATGCAGTGGGGCTTGGACCTGAGATGAGGGGTTTGGCTTTCGGAGCACAAAGGCCCAGCTGAGGAGTTTTGAGGGGCTCCTAGAAGCCCCTGCCTGCAGAAACACCTTGCCCACTCCCTGTTCCCTCACTGAGACGAGCTGTGCCCACTCTGGCTTCTTTTTTCTGTGTGGGAGGACACCTATGAGTCATTCTCACTCCAGTGTGAATTAGCCCATCAAACCCCGGGGGACCCCGATGCACACAGTCCAATAATAGCACCTGCGTCGTGGGCCGGCAGGAGGCATCCTGAATGCCATGAAGGCCTAGGCTCAGTGGGCGGGCAGGCAGGTGGGTGCTCTCCCTGCACCCTCTGTGTTACTGTCCCCTGATGTCCCACAAGCGTGCCGGGCCCTGTGCTGGGCTCTGGGGCCCTGTGGTCTCCCTGAACAGTGTGTGGGGTGAGGATTTGTGCCCACTGCACGGGGGAGGCAGCTCGGCCCTGTGTGGCCAGCAGTGGCCTCGGCTGCCCAGTTCACCCTCCTGGGGCTGGGCTGGACCAGCAATATCCCAGCTCTGCCGGGAGCAGGACGGCAGGGGAGCCACCGGCTGAGACTCCTTCCAGGGCCTCCAACAGACCTGGGCCCCAGGGGAGGTCCCCTGGGGAGGTGTTCTGAGCTGGGTGGGGCCAGGCTACTCCCCTCTGGCAGCTGGTGACAGGATCCAGGCTGCTATCTCTGAGCCACCTCACCTGGGACACCATGACAAGTCTGTGGCCGTGCACAGGGGCTGAAGTCGGATTGAGGCAGGTCTCCTCAGGTGGGGTTGCAGGGAGCTGGGGTTCCCGTTTTGAGTGTGGCTAGAAGGGTGGGCTCATAAGGAGGGTCAGGGAAGGTGGGCCAGTCCCTGGGGCCTGTGGGGTCCCTGAGGGCAGCATGTCCTTTGCTCTGAGTGAGGAGGGAGCAGTGGGAAGGTTTTCAGCAGAGCATGTGTCCTGGCATATTTCAAATGACAGTGCTGTGCTGGGGACAGGTGGGGGCAGGCAGGGCGGAGGCCGGCAATGGGTCCCACCAGGGTGGTGGCCACAGAATGGAAAACAGCAGTGAGAGTCTCGGTGCATTTTTGATAGGAAGGCTGGTTGCTGATGGGTCTGTGGGTATGAGAGGGAGGGGGGAGGGAGGGGGAGGGAGGAGGGAGGGGTCCTGAAGGTTGCTGCCAGGTTGAAGGGGCAGAGAGTGGCCATGCTGCTCAGCCACAGGGCCTCGCTTGTCCATCCATAGCAAGTCTTGGCTGGGCACTCCACCCCTACGGGGTGCAAGCAGCGGGGTGAGCAAGCCAGGTCCCAGTCCCACCCTCCCAGGGGAAGGTGCCAGCAGGAGCATAAGGCCATCACACGTGGTGGGAGAACCGGGCAGAGATGGGAGGACCCGCAGGTGGTATGCAGCCGGCAGGTGTGCAGGCCACGGACAGCCACCAGAGATGGCAGCTCACTGTGGCAGTGACTGGCCTAACACCCTCTCAAGGACCACCTGGGGCGGGGTGACATGGGAGCAGGAGGCCGGCTGTCCAGGGAGCGAGGTGGGTGGATGGGGGTGGCGTGGGGGTGGAAAGAGGTTGCCGGCTGTATGCAGGAGTGACCAAGGGGTCCGAGGGCTGGGCAGTGGCAGAGGAATCTTGGGTCCCAGCTCGGGGTCAGGCCCTGGGAGCCAGTACCTAGTGGGTGCTGACTCAAGGCAGCAGAGGAGCTCAGAAGTGGAGCCAAAGGGACAGGTGGTTGTCCCTGGGGTTTGGCGACATGGGGGCTTTGGCAGGAGCGGGGTGGGAGAAGCCCGCAGTGAGGAACTGGTGGCCTGCAGAGGGGTGGGCAGTGGCTGGGCCTTCCTAGAGACCCTGGTCTGATGGGGGAGGCACAGACTCTTCTCTGGGAGCTCTGATTTGAGGGGCCCAGGGCCCCCTGCAACCGCCCTTCAACTCAGGCAGGGAGGGGCTCCCCGCTCCTGGTGTTGGGAAGGGCTACTGCCCCAGCTCCTTCTGTCACCCTGGACTTGGGGAGTGGGGAGGAGCAGATGTCAATGACCCAGATTCCTCAGATCTGAGCCCAGGAGTGGGGGCCTGGCTCCGTGACCCAGATCTTCCAAGTTTCTGAAGCTCAGACAAGAGGCAGCAAATGGTCTCCCACGTGTGGGAGCGGTTGCTGTGTGCACGAGGAAGGGATGACCTGCTTGTGTCGCAGAGATGGTAACAGGTGTCTCCTGCAGCAGGAAGGATTTCAGTCAGACATGAGGAAGAACCTCCAGATGTTGTGGGTATAAGAAGATGTGTCCTAGAGATCTTACTGAAAGAAGCAGGGCTGAGGGACCCCTGACCTTTGCCAGGTCAGGGTGTGCCTTAGATACGTGAGGGGCGTCTGGTCAGAGACCACCACCCACCTGTCCTGCTTGGGGCCAGTCCTTGGCTGATGCCCAGAGCAGCCCAGAAGGCTCCGTCAACAACCTGGGAAAGCTCCGTTGACCGGGCTCTGCCCTGGTGTGGGGTGGGCCTTCAGCAGGCCCCTCCTCCGCCTGATCTGAGCCTTAGGCCATCCTGGAAGGTCCCTTTCAGGTCTGTGTTTCAGATCCAGTGGCTCAGATGTTGTAGGCCTTGTCGGGGGTGCCAGTGGTCAGACAGATAAAAACTGGCACCCTGGCCCTCCTGCTGTCTTGCTGTGTGGTGTTGGGCAATCTTACCACCTCTCTGAGCCTCAGTTTCTATATCTACACAGCTGAGTTGAGGATTATTTCCGAGATTAAATGATAAAATGCACAGAGAGCTGTTAATATTGAGATGGGGGAGGGGCAAGAGAAGCTTTCTGTCCATGTGTTGGAGACCAGGAGCCCCCACATGCTCCCCTGCTCCCGGCTGCCAGGGCCTGCCAGACACTGGATGGGAGGAGAGGCCGAGGCCAAGGAGCCTGCACTGCAGTCCTGCAGGGTCTGGGTGAGCCCAGCAGCTCCCTGCGTCCTAGGCTGCCAGCCTGAGCAGCTGGTTCAATGGACCAGGGGCAGAGGCCTCCTGGTGCCCTCCGTGGCCTTAGGCTGCAGTGGTAGACCCCGGCCGAATCCCTCAGCAGAGTGCTCCCCGCCCTCCCCTCCTCTGGGAGGCTGATAAGCTAATTAGTGCCCATAGCAGGAGCCCTGCGGGGCCAGCCACCAGCCTGGGCTGGCCTTCTCCCAGGAGGTGGCCGACAGCTGTCAGCCTGGCGCCCGGCAGACCCGCCAGCGCTGCCTGGGAACCTGCCAGGCTGCTGGCCCCAGCCAGCCCGGCTCCCCTCACCCCAGGCCTTGGGGTGCTTTCCCCTCCCGACCCTCCCAGCAGCTTTCAGCAGGGAGAAAAGCTGGGTTCCGTGTGCCTCCCTCCACTCAGAGGAGGAAGGCTGAGACAGTGTCCAGGCCTGGACCGTGAGAAGTTGAGCTGGGATTTGAACCTAGGACCGGCCAGCCACAGACTCCTGCTCTTGGGAGCAGGCATGTGGCTGATGTTGTGGACAAGCTGGTCAGCTTGAGAGAGGTACTGTCTCCAGACTGGAGTGGCCTGTAGGACTCCTGGGGGCACACCGGGTGTTGGTGACCTCTGGCCTGCGCTGCGTCGGCTGTCTTGGTGTCCGGTCAGTGGCTTGCATGTGCGCCCCCCAGGCGTGAGGACAGGGCACTCCAGGGATGGAGGACAGAGGGCGGCTGGGCTCCGGGCTCTGTGCCCTGTCCTGTCGGGTGCTGGAGATGAAGGGAGATGCGAGTGTGATGTGCCCTGGGCAGCCCAGGGAGGCCTTGATGGACCTCTGCTGAGGGTGCGGGAGGACCAGGCTGGAACTGGGTGTCACTGGGCACTCTGGAACTCTCTAGAGCCCCACACTCCCTTTCCTGTTCCTTCCATCACCCAGGTCGTGTTTCTGGTTCTGTGGTGAGTGGGGTCTTCTTTTCCAGACAAAGAAAGGGGAAAGGGGGCCTCTACCAGGGTCTTAGGATTTGACTTTGGTTCTGCTCCATGCCAGGGACTTGGGGCCTGCAGGGTGGTGGGCCAGGAGGGGGTGGGCCATGCAGGCAGCCGAGCCCCTGGCCTCTATCCCAGGAGCTGTGGTCAAGGCTGTAGCCTCAGCCCTAGCCCAGCCTAGGCTCTGCCATGCTGTGGAGCCAGGCACACCTCAGCTCTTCCTGGGCCCCCAGGGGTTCAGGTGGGCTGAGGCTGGAAGGCGCAGGTAGAGGCATGTCCAGGAGCCAAAGAGGCTGAAGCCCTTGGGCCCTCCTGTGGCATTCTTTATGGCGGGTCCCTAAGAAGGATGAGCTTCGGGCGCAACGCCTGTGGGGGGACATCCCCCTCCCCTCACTGCACTTCAGAGGGGAGCAGGGGTAGAGGGGAGGGTCTTCTGGGGCCACAGAGCCCTGATGCGCCCCGTGGAGCCAGGGCCTGGTCTCAAAGCTCTGCCTCAGTATTACCTTGGGCCTCAGTTTTCCTCCCCTGTAAAACGGGACAGTCCTTCCCCATGGAGGAGAATGAAGAGAGAAAAGCAGATTCGAAGGAACTAGCGGGCCCAGAGTGTGTCCCTTCTCCCCTGGGGCCTGAAGCTCAGAAAGGAGGCTGTGTAACAACTCAAATTCAACAGAAGCCGCTCTGGGCTCTGGAATGCCTGCATCGGAGACCCGAAGCATCCCTAAGGATGCTAACACGTTCATGCAGGCACTGTAGGGGGGCTTAACAGGTGTCCCATGTCATCCTCTGGACTGTCCTCTCTCCCCACTTTAGACAGGAGGAGACGAAACCTAGGGCCAGTAGCTGACTTCCCAGGTGACACAGCCAGGAAGTAGCCAACGCTGGTCGTTTGCAAATCCAGGTTTTGAACAGGGGCCTCCCAGTGTGTGCAGGTCAGAGCTCCTCTGGGAAGGCACAGGGTGGGAATGGCTCAGCCCCCAGTCCACCTTCGATGCAGAGGAGCTGGGGTGAAGGAGGAGAGCTGAGGGCTCTGAAAGGCACCTGGCAGCTCCCTCGTGCTGGGGCTGGGGCTGGGGCTGGGGCTGGGGCTGGGTGAAGCTGCAGCTCGAGGGATCTAGGGTGGGAGTGGGCAGACCTTTGCCTCTAAGACCTGGAATTCTCCCCTGAAAGCCTGGGGCAGGTGCTGGGTCTGAGTTACTTGGTGGGGGGCTTTTCTGGCTTTGGGTTCAGAAGGAGACCCCACCACCACCGCCACCATGGCTCCTGGATTGCAGTTTCAGTCTTAAAGCCTTCAGGAGGCCTGCAGGCCCCCGGCCCTGCGGCAGACACTCCATGGCCACCTTCTACCTGGTGCCTGGCTGGACCCTGCCGGACACGCGGGCTGGCACGAAGTTGGGAGGGACTTGGATCAACAGTGGCCGGTTTGCAGAGTACTTCAGTCCGGTGCACTGAGGCCCTAGCAAGTGCTTGTTTAAAGAGAACCAGAGCAAGCCCAGGCCGACAGACAGCGGAATGGACCTGGGTCAGACCGCAGGGGGCGCCTCTGACTGCTTCCCCACCCCGCGGGAAGGCGGCCGCGGTCCCAGGCCCCCGGGGAGGTGGCTGTGGGGGCGGGGCGGTCCCAAGGTCACCAGCGCGGCGCGGGGGCTGGAGAGGCGGAGGCGCGGAGGCGCCCCTCACCCCGCCCCCGGCCCCGCAAGCGCACCGCAGGCTGCCGCGCCCACCGCCTGGCACCCCGCTCCACGTGCGCCCACGCGCCCCTCCCGGCCGGGCGCTGGGGCGGGGCGCTCTCCGGGCGCGGGGCCAGGGCTCGGCGCCCCGCCGGCCCCGCCGGCCCGCGCTCCCGCGAGTCGCTCTCCCGTGGCTCGGCGGCGGCGGCGGCGGCGGCGGCGGCGGCGGCCATGGGGCGCCGGGCTCCCGGGGCCGGCGGGGCGCGCGCGGCGGCGGGCGCAGGTGCGGGCGCGGGCCGGGGCCGCGGGGCCGGGGCGCGGCTGGCCGCCGCTCACGCCGCTCCTGTCTCCCCTCCCCCTGCGTGTGTCCCCCCGCAGACCCTCCTCCCCCGCCCCCCCGCAGCTCGGGCCCTGGTCGTGGCGCGGCTGCCGCACGGTGCCCCTCGACGCCCTCCGGACGCGCTGCCTCTGTGACCGGCTCTCCACCTTCGCCATCTTAGCCCAGCTCAGCGCTGACGCGGTGAGACCCCGGCCGGCCGGGCGCGCGGCGGGCGGGCGGGGGCGCGCGGGGCGGGGGGCTCCCGGGGCGGACGGTCGCCTCCCGGGCCGGCGCGGGGAGGCCCGGACGATTCCCCGGCCCGAGGGGTCGCTCTGCCCGGCAGCCCCACCGCGGCCTGGCCGGCGGGGCCCGGGCCCCTGGAGAGGGCGGGTGGGAGCTGAGTGGGTGGTGGTGTGGAGTTGGGGACCAGCCTGGGAGGAGCCAGGCTGGGGTCCCCCGGGAGTGACTGATGGGTGAGTCTCCCCCACGCTCCTTGGGGGCCTAGGACCTTGGGGGCAGCCAGCCCTCAGGGGAGCCAGGCAGACTTGGCCTCAGGCACTAAGGGGCTGGAGGAGGGCTTGGCCTGGCGCAGCCGCGTGTACCCCTTCACTTGGTGGGGGTCCTTCCCCCCGCGCATGGCAAGGATCTAGCCCACGCGGGAGAGGGAGGGGGAGGAACTGCAACCCCTCTTGGAGTCCTTCCCCACCCATCCCAAGTAGATCCTGGTCTTTGGAGGCAGCTGTGTCTCCAGGTAGGGGTCCTCGGGTGGTTAGGGTGCTGGGCTTGGCCCAGGTCGGCTGCAGCCTTCCCCAGGAAGGCCCCATCATCTCAGGGGCCTCCTTTTTGTTCTCCTTATTCTTGTGGGGGCTGCCTGTTTCTATGGCGACAGCATCTGGGGCCAGCTTGCTGGCTGGGGCCCTGGGTGCTGGGCCCAGCCAACTGGGGCTGGCGGGAGTTCTTGCCCAGGGCCGAGCTGCACTCACCAGACCCAGGAAGGCCTCGGCCCCTGGTGGGGTCACTGGGCCCCCTGAGGAGGGAAGGGCTAGGGGTCTTTGCTCACTGAGCCCCCAACCTGGGCCTAGTGTGGAAGCATCCTCAGGCAGCAGATATGGAGGACAGACTGGGAGCGGGGTGCTACTTTGGGGGTGTTCAAGATGGCTGGCCCTCATCGAGTGGGGACAGCACAGCTCTCCCCTCACGGAACCCCAGTTTCCCTGTGGAAGATGGCTCCAGGCCTCTCTAAGAACAGTCTGCCTTTTCTCCTTTGTCCTCTGGGATGTGGGTAGGGAGGGCGATGTTGTCAGCCAGGATCCCCCAGAGGGTCAGAGCTGCACCTTAGAGGTCATTGCTACTAGACCCTTCCATTAACAGGCAGAGAAACCGAGGCTGGGGAAGGGGCTTTGCTCAAGGTCTTGGGGTGAGTCTGCTGGACAGGGGTCTGTGCTCTTGGCCTGATCCCAGCGCACCCTCCCCCTCAGGCTGTCCCTGGGACTGGAGTGTTAGTGTTGTTGGTTCTGAGGGCAGGGCCCGAAGGCAGTAGCCCAGGGCCGTGCTGGGGACTCCCTGGAAGAGGTGGCTTACTACACAGGGGGAGTGACCAGTGGAGCTGGAGCTTCCTGGGTCCCCTTTGAGACTGGAGCAAACAGGGCAGGGCGCAGGTGGCTGCTCTTCCTTGGGTGGCGGGGGGTTTCACAGTGGGTCTCCTTCCAGCTGAGGGTCTGTCCTGTAGGAGGTCAGCATTGGTTGAGTCTTGAAACACAGGCTTGTCCCTCACACGTGGTGACCCTAGACTGGCTTTCCATCCCCCTGAGCCTCGGTTTCTTCACCTGTAAAGTGGAAGCAGTCCCCCGGGCTACTCAGGGTGGCTGCTCAGGGCTGGGCAGGAGCGTGGCAGAACTGCTGCAAGTCCGGGGGTGGAGGAGCTCCCCGCCGAGGGGGCCTTTCTAGGAAGAGCGGGCCTGTGCTGGTGCCTCCGAGGGCAAGCGGAGGGGGGCCCTGCACCGGGCTGGGCAGGCAGAACACAGAGCTTCGGTCTGTGAAGGATTTGAGGCTTTGTTTGTCGGGGCGGTCAGAGCTGCGGTCAGGGGCTTCTGGTGTCTGCCTGACCCGACGTGTGAGTGCACAAAGGGCGGGGCACAGGCCGGCAGGTCAGAGCACCCCGTCCACATAGCCCAGGAGATGCAGCTGAGACCAAGAGTATGGGAGCTCTCAGGGGCCACATTCACCCACTGGCCGTGGGACAAAGAGCTGGCTGCCTGGCTGCTGTGAGCCTCAGTTTTCACATCTGTAGGATGGAATAGTCATCGGCTCTGCCTGATTCTGCACCCCTCTGCAGGCCCGGGTGTGAGCTCAGAGGAGTTGCTGGAGGGCAGCATGCTGGGCTTGGCGTCCTCCCTTGTGCTCATCTGCCATCAGAGCCCATCTCCGCTTTCCTCTCCTTTCCTGGCCAGCTCTGGCCTCAGTGAGGGGCGACCCCAGAGATGCTGAGTAGGGACAGGCTGAGAGCGAGAGGGACACTGCTGTCCTGCAGCCTGTCACACTGTGCTGACTCCTCTGAATGCCTGGGGCTGGGACCTCAAGGAACATGGGGTCTGATGGGGAGACAGGCCTGGGGCAGCCTGGACTGGAGGGAGGGGGTCCTCTGGGGGCTTGAAAACAGCCCCCCACCCTCCCAAGGATGGTTTGGGAGACGTGCACGAGGAGGAAGTTTGGGGTAGGGCCTTGAGGGGTGAGCAGGAGTTTGAAGCCTAGCTTGGTGGGGAGGAGTGATGGTCATCCCAGGGAAGCTGAGAAAGGCGAGAAGCGAGTGGGAGATAGGGTGGGGCTTGGAGGGTAGTCAGGGCAGGGGCGGGTGCTACGGCCAGGCCGGGGCCAGGGAAGGCTGGAGCTTCATCCCGAGGTCAGCAGAGCCAGGCAGCTAGGAGATCAGAGAGAATGGTGGTGGGGCTGGGGTCCTGGAGGCATCCCAGCAGGAGTAAGGGCAGAGTAACCCACCCAGCAGGTGGGGTGGTGGCAGAGGTGAGCTGGGCTGGGTGTGGGGAGACAGGTGCTGCCTGCCTCCCCCTGTGGGCTGGGTGTGTGCCTTGGGCATGGGATTTGGGTCTGAGCAGGCACAGGCGGCTGGCATTCTGGGGTATGGAGTGGTTTCGGGGGACTGGAGTTCCAGAACAAGGGCCCGAGAGAGGGCAGTAGACAAGGGATGCTGTGGTCGCACCCCAGGAGCCAGGGAGGGGTTAGATCTCCAGAGGCATGAAGTGAAGGGAGGTGAGACCCAGGCGTCCCCGCCCCCCCAGCCCTACATGCTGCCACAGAGTCAGGTCCCGGCAGTGCCACTGCGGGGCTGTGACCGCCGGAAGGTTGAGTAACTGCTCTGAGTCACATCTGTGAGGGGGTGATGCCGCCTGCCTCGGAGCCGTGGGGGATACTGAACCTGGTGAGGTATTTGCAGCATCAGCACAGCCTGGCATGTAGTAAACAGTCTGAAGTCACAGTTGCTGTGGTGTTGTTTCTGTAATGTGCCCGAAACTGTGTTACTAGTGTGACCAGGGTCACGGCTCAGAGTGGGACCAGGACCAGGGATCAGCCTCTGTTGGAGTCAGGACTAGTTTTTTGTGGGTAGCTGGGAGCCACGTGTGGTGTTGGAGCAGGGGCAGGTTAAAGACAGTACTTCAAGGAAGAAAATTAGTGTTTAGGACGCATAAGATGTGTGAAGGTTTGGGAGAAGGTTGGAAGCAGGGAATTCATGTGGTAGAAACTGACAATAACCATTTAAAAAAGAAACCAGTAAAGCCCTGGGTGAGGGAGGTGGGAGGGACAGGTACCTTGGAGAGCCTCAAGACAAGGTGATGGGCAAAGAGGTAAGGGGCTGGTTCAGACTGAATGTTCAGTGAGGACCTCTGTGAGATGACAGCTAAGCAGAGAGAAGAGCCAGCCATATGAAGGTCAGGGGAAGAGCACTGGATGGCGGGACCAGCATGTGCAAAGGCCCTGGGGCCGTGTGGAGCTTGGCTGGAGAGCCAGTCTCTTGCAGGAGGCTGGCCTGGTTCTGCCTGCTCTCCAGGTGGGTTGGGGCCAGTCCCTCGCCCTTGAGGGCTCTAGTCCAGCCCTCTCAGCGAGACCTGGAGTTCCCTGACACCTCTGCCCACCATTCTGTCACCTGTCCCCTCCCCACATTGTTCAGAATGTGGGCTGTCAGAAGTGACGGATGAGCACTTCAGAGGCAGAGAGGAGGAGGGAGCAGGCGGGCAGGTGGGCTAGCTGGCGGGCGTGTGGCTGCCAGGCCTAATGAGGGCAGATGGAGGCAGATGGCCACAGAGGTCAGGGCCAGAGCCAGCCACGGAGCTGGCTTGAGTCAGTTACTCGGCCACCCGTGACTTTGTGTGGCTGGCCGGGGCTCTGAGGTTACCTAGTGAAGTTCAAGGCTGCAGACCGCAGCCCAGAGTTCCCTTCCCTGAGCCCCTCCAACTCCCCACAGGGAAACACAGAAATTTGTGTTGGAGCCTCACCACACCATGCCCCCCGGGGCCACTGAATGCCTGGGTGACCTTGGACGGCTTCCTGGATTTTCCCAGAGCCTGCCTTCCCAGTCGCTGTTCATCCAGCCAGTCACATCCGCGCCGGGCCTGGCCCGAGGGGGCTCCAGACTGTGAGAACCCTGAGCTGCAGGGACAGGCAGGCGTCCCCAGTAGTGGGGAAAGGCTGGGCAGAGTGACCACAGAGGGGCCTGGGGCAGGAGGTGGTGCTTCCGGTGTGGGGAAGGACCGGAGGGAACAGCATGCTCGCGGACGCAGAGCGCAGGCGGTCTGGGCGCCGCCGCTGCCTGGGTGGGTGGCGGCAGTGGTGGCCGGTGGAGCGGGCCCTGGGAGCCCTGTGCAGGAGATCCAGGACTTGGGGGTCTGAGGAAGAGAAGGCCCCGTTCCAGGGCGGGAAGGGCTGGCGTGGCCTCAGGAGCCTGTGGGTGGGAGAATCTCGCTCTGCAGCATGCCGGGGTCAGCACAGGTCAGCAAGAGTTGGGACAGGGTCAGGAGGGGGTCAGCTTCAGATGAGGGAGCCTACAAGAAGCCCCTCATCACCTGGCCGTGCCTTCTCTGTCATCTCCCGGACTCACCTCCTCCCACCCTCCTGGAGGCGGCCGACGGGGGAGGGGCTGCGGACTAGTTCTCTCCAATGCCCTGATTTGTCTTTGGGTTCTGGACACAGAGGGGCCCTGATCACTCCCCAGTGGGTACACGTGGCCCACCTGCCGTGTGCCCTGGGCACTGGGGTGTCATGTGGCTGTGGGTCACGCAGTCACATAGGGGCGCACATGCGTATTCATAAGCAAGGACCAACCAGTGCTCAGGGCTGTACTGGGTGGCGTGGCGGGGAGCATTGGGGTCGGTTAGCCGGCCCCAGGTCCCTCTGAGAGGGGGCGAGCTGAGATGAGAACGGCCCGAGGCCCTGCCATGTGACACCCAGGCACTGTGTCGCAGACAGACAGAAGGGCTGAGCCAGGCCCTGAGTGGGAGCGAGGGTGGTGGTCTTACCAGCTGGCGGGGCGGGGCCCGGCTCAGTGGCCTTCGGGCATTCGGACACAGCTTGGGCCGCAGTAGGGGCAGCATGGGGGACTCTGAGAGTGGCCAGGAATGCATTTTACAAAGTCCTCCGGGCCTCTGGGTGGGGTGAGGAGTGGCGGGCAGAGAACCGAGTGAGACGTGGAGGGTGGCAGAAGGGACCTGGCTGAGGGGAGGGGTGGTGGAGCGCGTGGTGCGGGCTGGGGCGGAGCAGGTGTCAGGGAGGGAGCACAGGTTTGGGTGGGTGAGGCTTCAGGTGCCCGTCAGATGCAGCTGGAGCTGTGGGGGCCTTTCAGAGAGCGGGGCTCTGCCCTCGGCTAGAATGCCAGAGCCACAGGGCCTGGGAGAGCTGTGTGGGCGCTGGGGTGCTGGGCCTGGTGCTTCCGTGACCTCACCTGCCACTTGGCGTGGGGGGCCCTTCCCCGGAATTGGGAGGGGGCGTTGCCAGGCTTGGCACCCGTGCAGCCAAGGGGTAGGGAGTGCAAAGACTTCCCCCTCAGCAAGAGATGAGACCCCTCCCAGGGGACAGCCAGACCCAAGATGCGTGGGGAGGGCAGGGGAGCAGAGACTTGGAGTGCTGCAGGAGGGTGGCCGAGGGATGCTGGGCAGGCGGGGGCTCGTGGCGGGTGCTGGGGGTGGAGGGGAAAGGCTCACCCTCTGCACGTCTGCCCGGCTGCCTCACTCGCCTCTCTGCCCCGAACCCGCCAGAACATGGAGAAGGTGTTGGTGCCGTCGGTGACGCTCATCGTGGGCTGCGGCGTGTCGTCCCTCACCCTCCTCCTGCTGATCATCATCTACGTCTCCGTGTGGAGGTGCTTCCCAGCGGTGCTGCGGGTGCAGGCGGGCTGCCGGGCCAGGAGCCTGGCCCTGCTGGTTCCCAGGAGAGGGTGGCCGGGGTCACCTTCTCCCCTCGAGGCTGCCGTGCGGGTCAGGGGAGGCTGAGGAGACCCAGAGCGAGAACCTTCCTTCTCTCCTTCCACGTTAGCAGCAGCCAGCACCTCCATCGTCACCACCACCACCCCTACCTCGGCCACCCCCGACCCCCGACCCCCCTCCCTTTCCCTGACTGCTGTTCCGTGGGTGCCAGACAGCATCAATGGTGGCCGCCCAGGCACAGGCCGGGGATGCCAGGCCTTCCTGCTCCTGCCTGGCGCTGCGCCCTCGCTGCCCACACGGGTGCAGCCTCCCACCCTCTGAGCATAATTCCTGGCTGGTGTGCCCTGAGCCCACACCCCAGCCGAGCACCCTGCCCTTGACCACGGAAGCCCCAAGGCCCTGACACCTGTGGTCTGTTTTGTCACCTGGACGTGCAAGGCCACCGCCCTCCCAGAGCCCAGGGTCAGGTGTCAGGATGGGAACCTCCGCTCACTGCCGGCCCCACACTCCCCTCCCCCAGGCCACAGGACCCGGGCAGTGTGGGGACACCCCCGTCCCAGCTGGCCAGCAGCCCTGGGTGAGGGCCACGTGTGCGCCGAGGGGCCTGAGCCAAGCGCGGGTAGCCGCAGGTGTGCCGGTGGGCTGGTCCTGACCCCCTTCTCCCAGCACCCCTCTTTGGGCCCCCGAGAGCAGGAATTTGGGACAGTGGGACAGGGAAGGTCAAGCCAAGGTCGCCCGTCACCCACCTGGCAGCCAGCTGCCTGATTCCCATTGTGCCAGCTCCACAGCAGTGAAACGTCAGCCCGAGGCCAGCAGAGAGGGGTCGATGTGGCCAGCAGGGGAGGGGCAGCCTGTGCTCTCCAGGGCCCCCTCCTCTGTCCTCTCCAAGGGCAGAGGCACTGGGAGGGTCAGTGACCCTGAAACACCAATATCCAGCGCCCCTCCCACCAGCCGCCCCTCAGACCATCTGTCCTGAATCCCCCAGGGGACTGTTTGGCCACTGACCCAGCCCCTCCCCCAAGGGCACCAGGGTTCTGAGGTCTTGGCCCATGATTTTCAAAGCATCTCCTTCCCGAGCTCCTGGCAATCACTGCCCTGTGAGCTGTAGTCAGGACCCTATCCTGATGGTCCCCATAAGGAACTGGAGCCCCAGGGAGGGAACCTGACCCACCCAGGGTCACATGCCACATCGGCCACAACACGGCCTCCCGAGGTTTGATCCTAAACCCTCTGCTGGACGCCTGCCTGGGTCTCAGCTCCTGTGGGCTGTTGGGGACACCGCCCTGGGACGCGAGGGAGCAGGCGTAATGACGGATGAGACCTCCTGCATCCTGACTCGGCAATCTCAGGTGCAGCTCCCCCAACCCCTCCTCACAGGTGGAGAGACCGGGACACAGCAGGCTGAGTCCCTGCCTGGGATGGTGCCACTGGGCCGCGCTGAGCCATGGCAGGCGCAGGCTCTGCACCCTGCTTGGAGCCTCTCCACTTTCTTGTCTCAAAGTTAGGATCAGGCAGGGTGGGTGGGGCAGGAGGAGCCAGGGGCTGTGCCTGAGGGACAGAGGGACAGGAGAGGGTCTTGCACAGCAAAGGATGCATTTCTAAGAACAAACCATCCCCAGGAGAGCTCCCCAGGGCTCTCCCTGGCACCTGACTAGGTGCTGGAATTTGGTATGTGGTGGTGGTGATGATGGTGGTGGTCATGGTGGTGGTCGTGGTGGTCGTGGTGGTGGTCATGGTGGTGGTGGTCGTAGTGGTGGTGATGATGGTGATGGTAGCCGTGGTGGCGGCAGTGCCTGCAGGGAGGAGATGGTGCCCATGTCTTGGTGGCCACAGCACCCCGGTTCTGTTGGGCTCTGACCTTGGGCCTCCCACCTTCTCCCACAGGTACATCCGCTCGGAGCGGTCCGTCATCCTCATCAACTTCTGCTTGTCCATCATCTCCTCCAACGCCCTCATCCTCATCGGGCAGACCCAGACTCGCAACAAGGTGGGTGGTGGTGGTGGTGACAGTGCCCAGCAGGGGGCTGGACCCTGAGGAAGTCAGGAGGGTGCCAGAGCCATGCAGAGCCCTTTGCCGTGCTCTGGCCGTGGAAGCCATGTGGGTCTGGCCTGAGGGGACTGTCAGCTGGCCTGGCGCTTTGAGATGAGCCAGCTCAGGCGCCGGCCCCGGCCCACCGTCGGGCACCCAGCTGACAGCTTGTCTGTGCTTTGCCCCGTGGCCTCTGGTGACCTGCCCTCTCTGGGCCTCGGGTTCACCAGCTCCAAGCTGGTGGGCTCAAACGGGGACTTTCGGATGGGCTCCAGCGGGTTTGGTGCGTGAGTGAGTGGGTGAGGAGGCTGGGGAGAGGGGTGTCTGTCCCTGGCGGTTTGTGGGCAGGGTCGTGCCAAGCCCCCACCAGGGCCTCCGGGTTTAACAGCTCATCCCCAGGCAGTGGAGCAGGTCAGCCCTCCGTGGCTCCCTGCCTGGGGGTCTGCCCTGGTCACCACCACGGATGCCGGGCTTGGGCCTCTCACGGGGGGGGGGGGGGGCAGGTGTGGGGCCAGTGAGCCAGCGCCTGCCCGGCCTCCCCCGGCGCAGGTGGTGTGCACGCTGGTGGCCGCCTTCCTGCACTTCTTCTTCCTGTCGTCCTTCTGCTGGGTGCTCACCGAGGCCTGGCAGTCCTACATGGCCGTGACCGGCCGCCTCCGGAACCGGCTCATCCGCAAGCGCTTCCTGTGCCTGGGCTGGGGTGAGCACCACGGGGTGGGCCTCAGGGTGGGGCGCTGTCCCTGTACCCCACTGCTGTCCCTGCCCCTCGCAGCCCGCCCTCCTCCCCGAGATTCCCTGCATGCCTCCACCCGCCGTGGGGCTGCCAGACAAAATACTGGTTTCAATTTCAGTTGAGAAATGACTTTGTGGTATGAGTACGTCCCAGTCAATGTTTGGGGTACACTTATGATAGAAAATGTCTTGTTTTGTGCCTGTAGTTTAGATGTGACCAGACATCCTGTTTTATTTGCTGATCTGGCAGCCCTCCCCCATCCCCAGTTCTGTGGGTCCTCATCCTTGTCCTCCTCCTGTCCCCACTCTCACAGGCTCTGTGTCACCCTCTGTTCAGAGACTTCAAAGGTGCATTCTGCCCTCCCCCCTCCCCAGCCTGCAGGGCTGGAAGGAGGTGGAGGCAGTCAGGGCATGGAAAGTGGGGGCACCGACGTTCTTTTCTGCTCCTCCCCTAGGGCTCCCTGCACTGGTCGTGGCCATCTCTGTGGGATTTACCAAGGCCAGAGGGTACAGCACCATGAACTAGTGAGTCAGGGCGGGGTGGGACGTGGTGGAGGCCACGTGGCTCCCCCAGACCCTCCCACCGCCCTAGAAGGTGAGGGCTGGCTGGGCCCCCGTCTCACAGATGAGAAAGCCAAGGCTGGGAGAGAGTGGGGTCCCCAGGAGCTGGAGGGACCATTGGAGCCCCTCACCTCCTCTTTCCATGGCCATGCACAGGTTCATTGGCCTCTGAGAGCCTCAGTTTCCCCATCTGCATGACAGGGTACCCACTGCCTGCACAAGTGTAGGATAGGGGGACCATGTTGCCCCCAGGGGGGCAGGTGGGGGGCCTGTTTTCACAGATGATGTCACTGAGGCCCTGAAGGGTCGGCTGGGCCAGGTCAGGAACCTTGAGTGCCAAGCCAGGAAGCTCAGGGCTGTCCTAGAGGCCATGTGGCTTCCCAAGGCTGGGGGAGAAGAACCGAGGCCGAGGGGCTGTGGCTGTGAGGGAGTACTGGGCCGAGAAAGGCAGAAGGAGGGACTGACAGGACTGTGCAGGCCTGGCTCACCACAGAGCCCAGGGGCACCCCCATCCTGCACTCGAATGAGGACCCAGTTACTCAAAGTCCCCTGGGAGTGAGTACTGGACGGAAAAATGGACACCATCCCCAGAACTGAGAGGAAGGAATACCCGGCCTGCTGGAGTCAGGGGTGGACCAGAAGGAAATGGGATGTTGCAGCGGGGTTCTGAAGGATGAAGAAGAGTTTGTTTGGCAGCCAGCGTAACATAGGTTCCTCGGGGTGAAGGAAACAGCACATGCAGAAAGCAGCGTGGTCCTCACTGGGCTCAAGGCTCCCGTGAGCCACCAGGGGTGGTGTCGCGGAGATTTGGGGAAGGAAGTGTGGGGCTGGTGACCGAGGGTGGGGGTGGGGAGGGCCCAGCTCAGGTATGTGAGCAGAGGCCCTGATGCCCAGGCCGTGGGGCCTGTGTCGAGTGGGCAGGTGGAAATCCAGGCCAGGGACCCAGCCCCCAAATTTTGGCATCATATCAAGGAAGACGGTCTGCACGTGAGATTGGAGAGGCTCTATGAGGAGAGCTGGATGCCCAGGCCTGGAGGGGAGAGTCAGGGAGGGGACAGTCAGTCAGCACACCTTCATCGGGCAGCCCGGCCTGTGCTGTGTGGTCCCCTGTGCTGGGCCTGCTCCTTCATCCACGAACTTCGTCTGTAAGCTGCCTGGGGGCTCCCGTGGGTTCTTAAGTGAAAGAATCCATCGTGGGAGATTCCTGGCTCCCCTCTGCCACTTCTCAGAGTCCCGCCTGCCCTCCGGGGAAGTGGTGGTGCCCGCTCTGCCTGGGTGGGGCTCACCCCTGGCCACTAACCAGCCTGTCTCCCTCCCCAGCTGCTGGCTCTCCCTGGAGGGGGGGCTGCTGTACGCCTTCGTGGGACCCGCTGCGGCCGTGGTGCTGGTACTTACCCCTACCCCGTCATCCTGGCCTGAGCCCCTCGCCTTCCCCTGAGCTGGGCCTCTGGCTGTCCCATCAGAGTCACCTTGGTCACCAGTGGGTGGGTGGTATCCACAGGGGTGCAGAGGCTGGGCTGGGCTGGGCAGGGCTGGGCTGGTGGCCCTTTATTTCTCTGAGCACAGCTTACTGTCATCGGCTGTGTACTTGTCAGATAATGTGCGGGTTGGATGAGTGAGTGACCTTAGGGTGGGGACAGGTGAAGAGATGGATGCCTGGGACAGCGAGGGCGAGGGTAGGCCTGGACACGGGGCTTTTCCCTCCCCCGGGAAGGCCCCTCCCCCACTGGGGGAAGGAAGCACCTTCCCGTACTTGGCCGTCAGTGTTTTCCTTTCTGCTGTTGTTTCCACCTCTGTTTGGTGAGGGATGAGAGTCAGGGCCATGTGCTCACAGGGTTCTTGTTCCCGGGTTAGGGATGGGCAGGGGGAGGCTGGAGGGGAGGGGTCTGCCAAGATCAGTGGCCTCCGCCGGGCCTGGCTCTGAGCCCATCTCACCCTCCCCTCCCTCCTGCCCCCAGGAAAGGGCGCCGCACCCGCAGAGTCCTGCTGTCTGGGCAGGACCACACTGCCTAGATGTCAGGCCTGAGCGAGGCCTGGGCACAGGCTGGATGTGTAAAGTAAAGTGGAGCCCAGGGCACCCGGGGGGAGGCTGTGCCTGCAGGGGAGGAAGTGGGGGAGCTGGTGGGGGGGTGGAGTTGGTGGACAGAATCTGTGGGCAGCCCCAGACCCCTCCCCACACCCCCAGCCAGAACCAGCTCCTTTGTTCCTAGAAGATGGGCAGGCAGGCGGCAGGCAGCGTGCGGTGCATTTCAACGTCGGGCCTTCTAAGGGCAGGCGCCCTAGGAGGGGCAGGAGGGGGGATGTCAGAGGCAGGACCCCTTCCTCCATGTTCTTTCCCACAATGCATCTGGAGGGCAGGGGCCGCACACTCCTGCCTGGGGCCCTTCCTGCACCAGGGGGACATGCAGGTGCAGGCAGGGCACAGAGCCTACTGCAGGCAGGGTGGTGGCAGCCAGCGTCCTGCCCTTCCCTGCCCCGGCCACATCAGAAAAGGAGGCCACCCAGGAAAGCCGCTTCCACCCAGTGAGCAGGAGGCAGGGCCAGGCCAGCCTCTGGGTGTGTGGCCGTGAGCGCTCGGAGCTGTGGGGCCACGGGGAGTTGGCTTCCCAGACCTCTGGGCCCAGGGTCCCCGAGATGCAGGAGTGAGGCCAGGGGTCAGTCAGCCTCTCTGTGGAGTAGAAGCCCGAGGGCAGGGCATTCAGGGAAGTGAGAATGTGAGCTGGGAGCCCCTTCGCCAGCAGGAAAGGGGAGACCAGGGTCTGCAGGGCCACAGAGGAGGTGGATGGCGGGGACACCTGTGGACAGCTCCTCTTTGTTGTAGGTGGCAAGTCAAGCAGCAGATTTGCCTTAAGCCCTAGAAGCTCCTCCTGGGGGGCAGGTGCCCGGTGGTGTGGGGGGTTCAGGGAAGACACCTGTAGGGTGGTGGCCCTGAGTTTAGGTCTCTGAAGGGCTGCCCGGTGAAGAGAAGAGTGTGGCCCCAGGCAGCACCAGGACACGGGGTGTCCCAAGATGGCATCAGGTCTGATTCAGGTTGGGAGACGAGCTCCCTGTGTGGGAGGCATCCGAGGAACAGGGCTGCAGAGAAGGGAGCGCAGGGGCAGCCTGGGCCTGGGCGGCCCTGGACTGAGGGTCACCTGAGGTCCCTTCTGTGGTCTGAGCAGGGCATGTTCGCCAGCAGTGTGGTGGGCCAGCCTGCTCGTGCACTTGGGTGTTCTAGTCGGCCCCACTCTGGGAAGGGACAGGCCCGTTCTGACTCCAGCCTGACCTTTGACCTCTGGACTCTGTCCCGGAGTCCCAGCTTCACAAACTGCTGCCGACCACAGCGGGCATGGTGAGGGGCCTCTGGGCTGTTCAGTGCTGCCTACCCTGGGGACCCTTCACTTGGGAGGCTGGAGCTTCATTGCCCAGCCTGTGGTGGACAGGCAAGCAGTGGGGACCATGTGGCTCGGAGAACCCCACCCAACAGCTGGGGCTCTGGAAGGAGATAGAGGGGTAGACGAGAGTTTGGATGGAGCCGGCAGAGGACCCGCCCAGCCCAGCCCCCGAGTGGCTTTGTCTCCTCCTCAAGGCCCCACCTCCTGGCCCCTTGGGCCGGCGCCCTGCCCACACCCACCCCTCCCTGCCCCGCAGGTGAACATGGTCATCGGGATCCTGGTGTTCAACAAGCTCGTGTCCAAAGACGGCATCACGGACAAGAAGTTGAAGGAGCGGGCAGGGTAGGACCGGGACAGCCACGGCTCTCCCTACCTTGAGTTGGAAAGACCCGAGCCCGCCACCCCTGAGCCCCTGCCCCGCCAAGCAGGTGGGGAGACTGAGGCACAGAGGGTTGTGGGGCCAGCTCCAGCCCGGCCCTGTGTCTCAGTTTCTCTGTCTGGCCCATAACAAAGCAGGGACCCTGTAAGTTCTCAGAAATGATGAAACTGATTGCTTTCAGAGACCCTGCCCCACTGGGCCCACCTGAGTGGTGGGAGGGTGCCCCTGGCCTCGCCCTTCCCCTCCATGGGGTTGGGTGACCTCAAGCCAAGATGTGGCCTGCCTGTCCTTGTGATGCCTTCAGCTTCGGGACAGTGCAGGGACTAGGGCCCGATGTTGCTCCTGCCTGGGGGATCTGAGCTCAGAGAGGGCAGGGTATGGCCAGAGGGCACACAGCCCGCAGGTGGGTGGTCCCGAGTGGCCACGATGCCCGGCCCCGAGGGAGGGTGTGCGTGGGAGAGCGCTGCTTCTCCCGCTGTCAGGGGCCTGGGGCTCCCAGGGCGCAGGAGCCCTGAGATCTCAGACGAGGGCCACCTGTGGGCCGGGACAGGCCCCCTCTCTCCTGCCCCAGCACTCTGAGCCCTCCTCACCCGCCTCTGCCTGCCGTTCTGCTCTGTCTGTCTGTCTTCCCTGGCTGGTGTCTGCTGGGGGTCCCCCCCCGCTCTGCCTCCCCCCGTGCCAGTCCTGCTCGGTGTCTGTCTCTCTTTCTCTCTGTGTCCCTCCCCCTTCCCCTCTTCCTGCTCTTGCTTCCCACCATGAACAAAAGCTCCAGGAAACCTTCCCCTTGGATCCCTGGTGGGTTCTGTCCTGGCTAGAAACTTGCTTTGGGGGAGGCATGTGACCCTGGAGAGCCCACAGTGGCTGGCAGCCTGGCCTGGCCGTCTGTGGGCCTGGGTCCCCTGCGCCCTGGGCCTGTTCTCTGAGTCTGTGAAGTGGGGATTGGCAGGCCTCGCCCCAGCCAGTGCCAGAACACACTGTCACCCACACGTGCTCCCAGAGTAGTGTGTCACACACCAAGGAGTGCACGTGTGGTCGAGGCAGCAGGGAGGCGCCGTGCGCCCACCTGGCTGTCCCTGACTTGTCTGCTTCCTGTGGTGACCCCTGAGGCGGGGTCTGCCGGCCGAGCAGGCTGAGCCTGAGGCAGGGGCGTGGCTGGCAGAGCAGGGCCAGAGCTGGGCAGGTGCGGGCGAGAGCCCAGCAGGGCGGGGCAGCCGCCTGCTTCGAGGGGCCCACCCCTGAGCGCAGCAGTGCCACCACTGAGAAGCACCCCCGGAATCAGCCGTGTGACTGCACACAGCCTTGCGCGCGCGTGCGCGCACACACACACACACACACACACACACACACACGCAGTGGCGGGAGGCCCCAGCCCAGGTAGCTGACAGACGCCACCACTGACCGTCGGGCAAAGCCCTCCGTGGCTGGGGCAGTGCGTGGTGAGACCACACGTGGGGGAGCCAGAAGGAAGAGACGGTGGCCTCATCCAGGTGTCTTGCTGCTTCGTGTGAATGTGGGCAGATAGCACGGTCCTCAGCTGAGCGTGGAAGCAGTCGGGGACCGGCCCTGCCCTCCCCTCAGGCCAGCCGCATCCGGCCCGGAGACCCCGCCCCGGCTCTACCCCCAGGCCCTGGGTGCAGCAGGTGGAAAGGGGCCTGAGGACCCTGAGCCCCACCAGCAGCCCCTCAGGACCCGGGCCTCCCATCGGCGCCCCCACCCCTGGAGCCTGACCGCACCTGCCCTCCCCCTCGGACCCCACGCCGCCCGGGGAGGCTCGGGCTGGACCCTCTGGTTGGTTTTGCTGTTACCCGTCCTCCCCACCCTCCCCACACCGGTTTCTGCCAGAACAATTTTGCTTTTGTTTCAGTCTTTTGATTTCGCTTGCAGTCAGCTGCCCCCGGCCCGCCTCGGGCGCGCCCTCACATGTGCCGAGTGTGCAGTCGTCTCTGCGGCCGACGCCACCTCCGAAGCCGCCAGTAACGCCATGTTAGTGCCTCTCCTCACCCGCCCGCCCACCCGCCCACCGGGCTCTGCTCTCCTGAGTTACATTTTGTTTGTTTTAAACTTTTTCTTTCATTTCTGTCATCTCCGCCATCCACTCTGGGGTCTTAGGCAGCCCCTGCCCGGCCTCCCCAAGCTTTGGCCACCTCGTTTCCTGTCCTGCCCCCTCCCCGGCCAGGCTCCCACCCGTGCTCCAGGCCTCGGGCTGTGGGCGTGTGTGGCTGCAAGAACACGGTCAGCTGGTGGCCATGGTCAGTGGTTGTGCTGGGGCCACAACGCTCTGAGTGTACAAGTGTGTGCGTGTGTCAGGACCATGAGTATGAGCGCAGGAGGCTGGGGAGTGTGTGCTGCTCACTACTGGACGTGAGTGTGAGAGAGGCAGGCCATGTGCTCAGGGCAGCTGGCTCATTTGCTGACCCTGGGCTGCCACCAGGGGGCTGGGAGCAGGGCAGGGACAGCGCAGCTGGGGCCCAGGATGGGTGCTAAATCCCGAGGGACCTCGGCTCAGCTGACCTGAGAGTGTCCGTTGTCTTGTCCCGAGACACACGGGTCCCCCTCCTGTGTTTACGTCCCAATCTGGGCCCCGGGGCCAGGACTTCAGAGGCCCCATGTAGAGGGTCCTCCTGGCCGTGGGGAGCGCGTGGGCAGAGGCGGACTCGCTTCCTGGGCAGGGATTTGTCCAGTGGAGCCAGAAACCTCTGGGGAGAGGGTGAGCTGCTCCTTCGTGCAGGGTCCACGGGCCAGACGCCCCCGGGTCTCAGCTCAGCCCTTCCTTTGTTTCACAGGCAGGCTCTGTGGGGTGCACACATGGCCTCACCTTGATGGGGGGTGCCGAGCCGAGAGCCTTGCGGGAACGTTACCTGTGAGGTCACACAGCAAGTTAGTCAGTGGCCCTGCCCCCGTCCCCATCCACTCTCAAAACCCCTCCCCCGGGGGCATCTGCTTTTCCAAAGGGGGCGGTTGGGGCAGCTGCCTCTGGCCTGCACCCCCCGCCCCCCAGCCGCCTCTCCTTTGGACAGTCATGCCTGGACCTGCACGGAGGTCCTTCCACGGGGCCCTCTGCAGAAATGTTTCAGAAGCTGCAGGAAGTTGAGTAATTTAAGCGTCCCCAAGCCCCGGCCTTCTGCCAGCCTCAGGCCCGAGGGAGGATGCCTCACGGCAGGATGAGACGTTTCAGTGGGGAGGCTCTGCCCCCTCCTGCTCAGAACATGGGTTGGCGGGGGCTGTGCCTGGGGATCCGGCTAGAGAAGGCCTGCTTCAGACAGGAGAGACGACGGGGCCCCACCCATCACAGCGGGGAGACTGAGGCCCAGGCTGGGAGGGGACCAGCATCGTGGGAGTATGAAGTTCTTGCGTGCCCTCCTGTGCCAGGCCCTGTGCCAGGCCCAGGCATTACTGCTGCGGAGGGAAGGCAGCCTGCAGGGGCAGGCGCCCGGCCCCGCGGGCCTCTGCCTAACCCGCTTGCCCGCAGTGCCAAGGGGCAGTGGGGCAAGGCCAGCGGGGCCCTGGGTGTGGAGGCGACGGGGTGGGGGGTGGTCCGTGAGCTCTTGTTCTGGACCCCTTGCTGAGCCCAGGGGAAGAGGGGTGGGCGCTTCAGGGCGACTCTTGGCTCTGGCCTGAGCCGCTAGGAAGGGGACCTGGGAGCCGTCCCCTGGCCTGGGCAAGGTCTTGGGTGGGGGCAGAATTAGAGGCTCCATCCTGGAAGAGACACAGGCTGGGGCTGGGATCGGGGACCTGGGTCCTAGAGAGGTCCTAGAGAGGCTGAGGAGGAGATGGAGGAGGCAGGTGTGGCCGCTGTGCCTGGCCACAGAGAGCTGTCTAAGACATGAGGACAGAGCTGTCTCTGCGGGGCTGGGCCCCTTACAGGTCGTCCACCGCGTGGGTGAAGTGGCTTCAGTGGGTGAGCCAGGCTGAAGGGAGTGGAGGAGCAAAGTGGGGTGAGCTCTGGCCCCCTGGCCAAGGCCCCGCTGTCTCCCACCAGCCCTGGTGCCCTGCGGTTCTGCCCCATCTGCTCCTGCCTCTCCTTTCGACTCCGGTGACCAGTCAGGGAGGAGGGGAGCCGGGTACTAGTGGCATGGGGCAGGAAGCCCAGCAGCCTCCGGGGCCCTGCAGGCAGTCCCTGGCCCAGGGGCGGAGCTCGCCCTGGCTGCGGTCCTCGGGCCACAGTGGCCCTAAAAGTGGTGGTAGTGTGTGGGGGTGGTCAGTCACATTTCCCAACACCCATCTCACTCCAGGCATCCTGCTGGCACTTTTTCTGCTGCCACAACAGCCTCTTGCTGTGGCATAGTGTCCCCACTGTGGATGGGGCAACAGGCTCAGAGTGACCATACATGTAGCCTGTGGTGGTGCAGGGAGGGGCTGGGCTGCAGAGGGTGATGCCTGCCTCAGGGGTGCTCCTGGAGGAGGGGGCGAGGGCTGCAGGCCGGAGGTAGCTCGTCCCCTGGGGAAAGCAGAGCAGGGCCCACCAGGAGGAAGAAGCACCTATCGTCTGTTCCTGTCTGTCTGTCTGTCTCCTCCCCTCACAGACCTCCTTACCTCTCCTGAAGAGTTCTCTGGTTCCCCACCTCCCTCTTTCTCTCTTTCTCTCTGTCCAGAGCTCAGAGGCCTGGTCAAACGCCCTCCCCGTGGCCATCTTGCAGTTCGAGCCCTGGACCCCTGGCTGGGGGCCTGAGGGACCTGGGAGGAGGGGCCTCCTCCCCAGCAGCCGTCCCTCTCCCTCCAGTGCGCCCCCCCTCCCTGGGGCCTCCTGGACAGCCAGGAACCTGCGTCTTCCAGAGACGTCCCGCCCTGACTGCTGCCCGGCCCCTCGGGACCGCCCTCCCGAGTCCCCGTTGCCCTGGAAGGCCTTGGGCTGGGGGTGTTGCTGGCCGAACTCCGCGCCCCAGGAGAGGAGGCAGCAGGGCTGGGCAGGAGAGGTCTCTCAGAGGATGCGGCCCAGGGTCGGCGGGCCCAGACTCCCCAGGTGGGATGGACGGGCAGCCAGGCCCCAGCCCCGGGGAGGGAGACGGGCTGAGGCCAGGCCCCGGCCCGGGCAGCAGGGCCTGGGACTGCGCTGACAACGCCGCCCGCCGCGCTGTCCGCAGGGCCTCTCTGTGGAGCTCCTGCGTGGTGCTGCCGCTGCTGGCGCTCACCTGGATGTCGGCCGTGCTCGCTGTCACCGACCGCCGCTCCGCACTCTTCCAGATCCTCTTCGCCGTCTTCGACTCGCTGGAGGGCTTCGTCATCGTGATGGTGCACTGCATCCTGCGGAGAGAGGTGGGCCCCGGGTGGGCAGCTGGGCGGGCGCCCACCCTCACCCTCACCGGGGCCCTCCTTCAGGGCCGGGGCCCGCAGTGTGTGCGGGCCGCGGGCGCTCAGCCTGCTCCAGGCGCCGAGACACCGCCTCCGCACGTGCCCGCGGTGGGCAGGTTCTGGGATGAGGCCAGGAAGTGGGGAAGGGTGGCCTCTTCGCCCTGAACGCTTCTATGAGTCTGGACTTGTGTCCAGCACACAGCAAGGGCTGTTGAGAACGGTCAGCTCTTCCCAGAGGCATCCTGGTGCCCCATGCTGGCTCGGACCCGGGTCGGGGTGGGCTCCGTGCCTCCGGGGCCCACGGGAAGGAGAGTCACTGGAGGTAGTAACACGGCTGCATGGCAGCCGAGACTCCTGTTCTGGCACTTCCTGGACTTCTCCAGAGGTACAAGAGCAGGGTTCTTGCCAGACTGTCCCAGCTGCCCCCTGGCTGGTAGCAGTGGTAAAGGGGATGCGCTCCTGGCTTCGGGGGTAGAAATGGGGAAAACGTCCATCTGGACATAGGCGGACAGGCGCCCACTTTGAGGTTGTGTGGGGAGCGGCGAAGGGACCTGAGGGGCACGAGGTTGCAGCCTCCTTTGGCACCGGGACATCCCTGGGGCAGAAGGGGCAGAGTGGGTAGGCAGGTGTGGAGTCACCTCCACTCCCCTAGTACCTCCTGGAAAGAGGGCAGAGAGGATTTTAAAGCAGAGCAGTTCAAAAGGATGGAATGGGAGAGGAGGCAGCAGCAGCAGAACCTGGGCATTTGGAGGCGGAAGGACACGTGGGCATGAACTGGGCCCACCAGGAAGCTTCTGGAAGTGGGGTCAATGGGGCCCTGGACACCGGGGGTGGGGTCTGTAGTGGACGATCCGTCACCTGTGTGCTTTGGCAGTGCTGCCCACCCACCCTCCGCCACCTGGAGCATCCCCATCCAGGGGGCTGCACAGCTGAAGATGGGGGTGCCCCACTGGGAACAACTGAGGCCCCCCAGCTTATACCTGGGGGAGATGTGAATACCCCTCTCCAGGGGCTCCAACCACAGGAAAGAGGAGGGTGAAGACTCAACGTTTCTGGTGTGGAAACAGCCCCCCATGGCCTGCAAACCAGAGCAGTCCAGTCGGTCCCGAGCGACCACTCAAGCCGTAAGGACCTGGGGACAGTTTCCGCCAGAAGAGCCACGGATCCACCAGCAGTGAAGCCACAGTGACAGCCCAGGAAGAGGCAGCTTTGCAGACCTCACATCGACACCCCAGAAGGAAAAACTGCGCTCCCTGTGCCCTCAGTGTACTCGCGTTAGAGATTCTCACGACAGCCCCACAGAGTAGCTGCTGCACACTCCCTGCTCCAGGCCAGCACAGAGCCGGACACCAAGGGGGTGTGACCCAGGCTCCTGGCCTTGGGCTGCCTGGCTTCTGTGAAACGAGCAGCAACTAGGACAAAGGAATGTCCTGAGGACAAAACAGAGAGGCTGTAGACACCAGAGGGGGAGCTGCAGGGCTCGGTGGACGGGAAAACAGAGGCTGTGCCCCTGAAGGGCCAGAAGGCGGACCCTGGAAAACAATTAGAAAGTGGGCTCTGACGGACCCCTTACTGAGAACAGGAGGCGCAGGGTGCAGGCAGGGATGGCAGGAAGGTCTGGGACACCGCTCCGCCGGAGCCAGGCGCCCTGAGGGCCCGCTCCTTCGGGAAACTAGAATGTGGGGTTAGACCTAGATCCCGCGCACGCCCGTGGTGGCCAGGCCAGACAGTCTCCGTCTGCCTCCCTCCATGAGCCCCGGGGTCCCACATGTGGGGTCCGGGCTGCAGGGGCCCTGCCACCTGGGGCAGGTCGCAGCTGGGGGTGCTGTGCTGAGGAAGACGGGCCAGGGGGGCAGAGGCCGGGCCTTGGGCATGGACCACTCCAGCGGGTGGACGAGCAGGGTCTTCCTCTGTGCCGGCATGGAGAGCGGAGTGGGTGAGGCTGGCCCCGACGGCCTTCCTGAAGGAGGGAACCCGAGGCATCTGGGAGTCCCAGCTCCTGTTGGTGCCGATGGAGAATGTACTTTCGTGTCTGCCGTCTCCTGGACCGTGGCCTGCCTCCGCCGGGCACGAAGTAGGGCTTAGCAAATGTTTGCCGCCCGGGTCGGCAAGCACAAGGGTGGAAGGAAGGTGCACCTGCAGGGGGAGGCCCAGGGGGCTGCCTGGTGTCAGTGGCTCTGAGGCCAGCAAGACCCTGACCTGCCTCTGCCCGGCTGTGTGGCCATGGTGCACTGGATTTGGGCAGCCCCTCACAACAGCACAAACTCTGTGTCCAGGGTGGGTGGGGATGGGTCCATGCCCTCCTCCCAGCTCTCCCCACCTCTGCACAGGACACCTCCGGGAAGCCCTCTGTGCCCAGCCCACCCCACCCTCTGTGCTTGTGCAGCCTGCACCACCGTTTACTTGCTTTGCTCGTCCTGGCCTGGAGGCATCTGTTCCACGAGAAGGGCACTCCGCTCACTGCTGCCCCCAGTGCCCAGCGCGTGGAGGTGCCAGCCAGGGCTCCTCGCTCGCGCTGACCAGCAGCGCCTCTGGACCAGTGGGTCCCCTCATCCTCCAGCAGCTCCTTCTGACTCCCGGAGCCATCCTCACCGTCCCTCCGGCGAGTCCGAGGCCGTGGTGGTCCAGTCCCCCTCAACCGAACACGCTGCTCTCAGTAATGTGACACGGCACCCCGTCCCCCACCCAGGGGCCTCCCGGACACTCGGGCAGGGCCTCTTCGAAGGGAGTGAGGGCCTGACCCCAGCTTGCCCTGGAAATTCGAGGACATGGGGTTGTGGCTCAGGACAAGTCTGGGCACCAAGTGACCCTTCTTAGCCCGACAGTGGGTTCTTACCGACAGATTCTAGCCAGGAGGGCCTGCAGCCTGTTCTCAGGGGCCCAGAGCTCCATGTTTTTAAGCTTTCACCCCTAAAAGGGCATAGAGAGAATCTCAGGGTTCAGAGGGCCGGCTGCTGGCGAGGCCACCCCTGGGTCGCTGTCCCTTCACCCCGCAGACGAGCCTGTGCCCTTGGGGGCAGGGCCCCACCCGCCGCGGGCCCCTCCCCACCGCTCGGGGCCTGTGTGGGTCCAGGCGGGGCGCCCCTCACTGGGAGGCCGCTCTCGGCCTCGCCTTTCTGGCGGCACGACCGCGGGCGCTGGCCAGCCGCTGACCGCCTGTGCTCTCCCTCCCCAGGTCCAGGACGCTGTGAAGTGCCGCGTGGTGGATCGCCAGGAGGAGGGCAACGGGGACTCGGGGGGCTCCTTCCAGAACGGCCACGCCCAGCTCATGGTAGGGCTCGGGGCTGGGGCACAGGCTGCCCACACTTGGCGCCCACACTGGGCGCCCACACTGGTTGTCTCCACTAGGCCCCAGCAGCCCACTCGGAGGACCTCCGAGCCTCCTTTGAGGTTGGGGAAACTGAGGCCTGCTGAGGTGAAATCCTCACTCCAGGGTTTGGGGATGGGCAGGGTCAAACTGACCAGGAGTCTGGGTAGGGCTAGGGTCCACCCCAAGCCCACCTTCTGGTACCAGCAGTGCCCTTTGGCCAGACCCCATTCCCTGGCTGGCTGACCCTCATCCTTGCACCTTCCACACCTCTCTTTGCCCTCGAGCTCAGCCAGGAACGGAACTTGGCTCACTTGCCCTCCCCCTGGGACCAACCCCCCACCACACCTTGGCCTTGTCCTCAACCAGCTCCTCTCAGGATCTGACTGCCTGGTCCTCTGGCATTATGCACACCATTCAGCCCCACGCACTGCACACCCCTGTCTGCTCCTGCTGCCACCTTGCAAGTGGCACCTCCTCCAGGGAGCCCTCCCTGACCCCCATCAGGCTGCCTTGCCCGTTCGGGCCCTGGTAGTGTCCTCGGTAGTGTCCTCCCTGCTGTCACTTGGTGCCTGCTGCCCGCTGGGTGCCCCTGGCAGGCAGGAAGTGCTCATTCAGTCTTCGGTGAGCCTGGCCACTTCACGGTGGTTGTGAGGGTCACAGACAGGGCCTCAGCAGAAGCAGGGGTGAGGCAGGGGCCCACAGTGGGAGGAGTCGGGCCCACTGGTCAGAGGGGCGGGATGACACTGACGCAGTGACTCCCTGACACTTCTTCTGGCCTGCTCTCCGACCCTAGGGGAAGACTGTGTAGACTTCCTGCCAAGCTGATCTCTGCATTTGCCAGGAAGGGACTTCCAGGCTTGATGAAGGGCCTGGCCATCCCCTGGGGCCCCTCAGTCCCTGGGGAAGGCCACAGCCCACCCTTGGGTGGCCTGAGCCGGGTTCTCCAACAGGCTGAGCTACCCGAGGGCAGGGCCGAGGCCACCCTCCCACCTCCCCCAGCTCCTAGCCTGGGACGGGGAGGGTGCTGCGGCAGAGACCACAGCCACTGCTCCAGGGGCAGCTGGTCCCTCCCTGGCACCAGACATCTGCCTCCCAACCCCGCTCTGCTCTCCTGGGCCAGCTGGCCTCCATTTCCTGGTCCCCTGGGCTGCGGTGAGGACTAAAGAGGTGACATGGGGCAGGCCCCCACTCCGGCACATCAGCGGTGGCGGCCTGGGCAGCAGGGGGCTCAGGTGTGAGGCCCTCCATGTGTCCTCTCCTGTTGGAGGGACGGAGCAGGGGGGTTCTGGTACTGGGGGCCCAGGAGGCCGGGGTGGGGGGAACTGAGTCCAAAGGGTCCAAGAGCGTGAGTGAGCTGTGGCTGATCTGCAGACGCCTTGGAGGAAGAAGGTACTCACGTGTGCATATGCACAGCAACCCACACGCGAGCACGCACACGGGAGCAGCTCCAGCACAGCCCCTTCCTCCCGGCCCACAGACAGCCTGGCGCTCAGGCAGCAGCCCGGCCCCGCCCACCCGCCCTTGGGCCCTCACTCCCCCTCCTCTCTCTGCAGACTGACTTTGAGAAGGACGTGGATCTGGCCTGTAGATCAGGTGAGCGCCTGACAGGTGAGAGCGACAGGTGGCCCTCTCCTGGGCCCACTTCCTTTTCTTTTTTCCGTGCATCTGCCCGCTCATTCGTCTGTCGTCATCCCACCCGCACACCATGAGGCTTGACCACAGACCTTGGCCTGCGCTGGCCACCTCCATGCCTCCCATCCCCCACCCACTCCCTCAAGGCTGCCGGCAGGGTCTGCGGGGCATAAGCAGAAGCCTCCGGAAACCTGTCCTTGGGCTCAGTACCCAGCAGGTGCTGGTGGAGTTTTTAGCACTGGAGGGGACCGTCCGGGCCTCCGCTGCCCCGGCCCTGGCCCGCTTCTCTCCCTCAGCACATGCCCAGTCCTCTGCATTCATGCATCTTTCTGATCTCTGCCCTCGATCCTTCTTGTAGGGGCCATGAGGCTGGGCCAGCTCAGGGAGACCCACTTCCGCCACCCTGCCTGCCCGCCCTCAAGGGCCCACGTTGTGTGTTGCCTTCATTTTTTCACTATTGGTCCAGCCGTGGAGTAGGGCCTGGTCGGGCTTTCAGACTTGGGGAACATCCGTGGGAGCAGGAGGAAAATGGTGAAAAGAACCAACTGCTGAGCCCTGGGTTAGCAATGAGCTTCCTGGAAGAAAGTGCAAAAAGGGAATCAATTGCCCAGTAAAAGGAAGCTGTCCAAATGTCGTTGCTGAGAGCCAGGTGTTTGGGGCCAGTGATAGGCAGTGTCTCTCTGGGCTGTGGAGGACCAACTAGTCTTGCTCCCTCTGGTCTGTAGACATTTGAGGAGCGTCTTCTCTAGAGATAGCCATGCAGAGGGAATGGGAGAGCCCCAAGTCAGGAGTGTCAGCTGCTGCTTGCTAGACCCCAGGAGGGCTTCCTGAAGGGGACGGCCTCTGGGTTGGGCTAGACTGGAGGTGAACAGAGCATCCTTCCTGCCCTGTCTTAGCCTCATGTGCTCTAGCCAACCACCGGAGAGATGGTTCCAAGACTTCAGGGCTTTTGGGCACTTGAGCTTAGCCCTGTTTGTGTGGTGCTGGCCTCTCTGAGCCCGAAGTTCCTTCCTCAAAAAAAAAAAAGAAAAAAAAAAGCAGGGGCTCTCTGTGAACACATCAGCCCATGGACTGATGTGTTAAAAAAAAAAAAAGTTTTTATTACTCATTAGTAGGGCAGCCTGATCTGTGGCCTCCAGAGCAGTGGAGTGGCTGATGCCTGGGGGTGGGACCAGAGACACAGTCCCAGGCGCTGAGTGTAGGGAGGGCAGGGACCAGCCCAGGGTAGGTGGGAGCCCTGGCGAGTGCAGGGGGGCCTGCTGCAGGATCTGTGCAAGGGAGGCCCACAACTCTGTCCACGGCACTCGATACTGGCTCTGAGGTGGACAGCCAGGGGGAGGGACCTGCAAGGGAGGGGGGCTTTTCCTGACCACGGGGGCGGGCAGGTTTGGCCGGAAAGATGGCAGGTCTGTTGGGCCGCGTGGGGCAGGGGCAGGGCAGGACTGCAGACCTGGGTGTTGGTGTTGGCATCCAGAGTAGGGAAGAGAAGGGGTGCCGACCTGAGGCCGTCAGGAGGGCGGAGGAGGACCGGGGTTGGGTGAGTGATGATCGGCCCGGGCAGCTGGGGGCTGGGCAAGGGTGTGGCATGGGAGCCTGATCACCTGGCCAGCGCCTGCGTGGGGAGGGCCCTGTGGTCAGATCTTGTTTCCAGAGGATGGGCTCCAAGTGGGCTGTGGGCAGCTGGGCCTGCAGCTTGGGGCTCTGTGTGGGCCTAAAGAGGCTAAGCGGACAGGCGGGAGCGAGGCAGGCAGTGGGCAAGCGGGAGCCCAGCGAGAGGCTGTGTCCCGGCACCTCCAGGCAGCGCAGGCCGCCCCTCACTTGCCCTTTCCAGCTGCTGTGGGTGGAGGTCATTTGTCCTCTTCCAGGGAGGAGAGGCACCCCTGCGTCCCATCCTCGTCTGAAAGGACAGGGGAGCCCCAGCTGCGGTAGCACCAAACCCGAAGGAGGCTGCCGAGACCAGCCAGCAGGTTGTTCCCGAGCGGGACCCAGCACCCCTCTCTGCCCTGACCGGCCCCCTGGCCTGTCCCCGCAGTGCTGAACAAGGACATTGCAGCCTGCCGCACGGCCACCATCACAGGGACGCTCAAGCGGCCGTCGCTGCCCGAGGAGGAGAAGCTGAAGCTGGCCCACGCCAAGGCGCCCCCCAACTTCAACAGCCTGCCAGCCAACGTGTCCAAGCTGCACCTGCATGGCTCGCCCCGCTGCCCGGGCGGCCCCCTGCCCGACTTCCCCAACCACTCGCTGACCCTCAAGAAAGACAGGGCGCCCAAGTCGTCCTTTGTCGGCGATGGGGACATCTTCAAGAAGCTGGACACGGAGCTGAGCCGGGCCCAGGAGAAGGCCCTGGACACGAGCTACGTGATCCTGCCCACGGCCACAGCCACGCTGCGGCCCAAGCCCCAGGAGGAACCCAAGTACAGCATCCACATCGACCAGATGCCCCAGACCCGCCTCATCCACCTCAGCATGGCGCCTGACGCTGGTCTCCCCGCCCGCAGCCCACCCTCCCGCCAGGCCCCTGGAGGCGGGCCCCCCGAGGCGCCCCCCACCCAGCCCCCGCCGCCCCCACCCCCACCCCCACCCCCGCCCCCCCAGCAGCCCCTGCCCCCACCGCCTGCCCTGGAGCCGGCACCCCCTAGTCTGAAAGAGCCCGGGGAGCCCGCTGCCCACCCGGGGCCCGGCACAGGGCCCGGGACCAAGAACGAGAGCGTCACCACCTTGTCTGTGAGCTCCCTGGAGGTAAGGGCAGCCCAGGCGCAGGGAGGCAGGGGCCGGGTGGGCCCTAGCCGGCAACGGACAGGCACATTGTGGGCACTGTGGATTTGGGCTGGGGCTCAGCAGGTGGGACTGAGGGTGTAGGGCGTCCCCGGTGAGGCTGGCGGCCAGCTTCAGGGAGCCCAGGAGGGGGGTGCCTGGAGGCCAGCATCGTGGCTCACCCCTGCCGGCAAGAGTCCCATTGTTAAGAAGAGAGACTGAGAACTTGCCTTCCCCTGCTGGCAAGAGATACAGGGCTTTCTGGGCCCTCATAACTGGGAGCTGGTGCCTGTGCTTAAACGGCCTCTTGTACCCTTGGTGGTGGTCTCACCCACGGCACAGGGGTTCAGGAGCCCACAGCCAGGACGCTGAGCTGGACTTGAACCAGCTTGAATCTAGCCCCTTCCGTGATTGGGTGCTCACGCCAGCCAGACCCTCCTTAGACCAGTCCAAAACCTGGAGTTGACCCCCAGGCCTCGGTCAGCCTGTGGAATGGGGACTCAGAGACAGGAAGGGTGGGGAGCAGTCAGGTCCAGCACCCTTGGGGAGCCCCACCCTCCCCAGGCTGGGCTCCCACCTCCTGGATTATGGCCTCTGGTTATGCAGCCCTGGGTCCTGGTTCTGTGGCCACCCAGTCATGCCACGGCCCTGTGTCCAGACCTCTTAGTCCTGGGAGTGTGTCCTGGGCAGCCTGAGCTGGACACCCTTGCCCAGCCCTGGCACTGTCCTTGAGGTGGGACAGAAGGTAAGTCAGGGCTCATCACAGCCTGCCCTGCCTTCTAGGGCTTCTGGCTTCTGTTTCCTTAGGCCCAGTGACCCCTCATTCTGCCCACCGTTTTCCCCCAGAGCCCCCCGTCTGGGCTTCCTATGTCTCCGGGCAGGGGTGGCCTACAAGGGGCCTGGGCACTGAGAGCCATAGCTTCAGTGCAACTAGAGGCGTGTCTCCCAGGGCCTGGCTGGGACCGAGGGCAGGCATCCAGGTGCGGGGGTCCCTGGCCTCCTTTGTCCTCCGGCAAGGACTTGTGGTTGAGGGATTTGGGGGAATCTGGTTGTGAATGCGCGCAAACCCCTTCTCCCCACAGCGGCGGAAATCACGATATGCGGAACTGGACTTTGAGGTGGGTTCTGGTTTCCCCTGCCCCAGACTCCGGGGCCCAGGCCTTCCAAAAGGCAGGGAGGGGTCTGGGGAGGAGGACCCCGCCCTGACCGGGAGGCCAGGCTCCAGGGGCCTGCCTTGGGCTGGGGCAGGGCAGGGCGGCCCCCTCCGGGCTCAGGGCTTGCTCCCCTTCTCCCCCTGCAGAAAATCATGCACACTCGGAAGCGGCACCAGGACATGTTCCAGGACCTGAACAGGAAGCTGCAGCACTCGGAGAAGGACAAGGAGGTGCTGGGCCCTGACAGCAAGGTCTGGAGGAAGCGGGGCGGGGTGTGGGGCGGGCGGGCGGGCGGGCCTGAGGGCAGGGGCGGGGCGAGGCTGTGGGAAACCCTGTAGGTAAGGCTGCCTTCTCTCCTTCCTTCCACCTACTTCATTCATTCATTCGTTCAACTTTTTGGGAGGGCTGGCCTGACCCAGCCCATTCTACATACCCAGAGGAACAGGGCAGGCAGACGGGTCTGTCCCAGGGGCCCCGTCTGGAAGCACAGGTGGTGCACTGGGCTGGGGGAGCCGGGGCAAGGCTGCCTCCCAGAGGAGGGCGACAGCCAAGCGAGAGGCCCTGAGCCGGCAGGGGCTTCCAGCTGCCCTTCCCTGCAGCCCCCCACCACTCTTGCCCAGTGGTGGGGGGCCTTAACCCTCGTGCGGTCTGGGAAGGGCTCTGCTCCTGCACTTCCCTCTCTGGGCTGGGGTCTCCCTGCCGCCCACACCTGCCTTTCTCACTGTCTGCCTCCTTGTCTCCACTCCCCACCTGCTCGGCATCGTCTCGGGCCCCACCGCCTCCACCGCCCGCCGGCCAGCAGCCAGAAAAGCAGCAGACGCCCAACAAGCGGCCCTGGGAGAGCCTCCGGAAAGCGCACGGGACGCCCGCGTGGGCGAGGAAGGAGCTGGAGCCGCCGCCGCCGTCGCCGCTGGAGCTGCGGAGCGTGGAGTGGGAGAAGTCGGGAGCCACCATCCCGCTGGTGGGCCAGGACATCATCGACCTCCAGACCGAGGTCTGAGCGGCCGGGCAGCGGCCATGCACCGGGCCACAGAGGAGGGACGCTGCTCTGCCCGCTCCTGCCGGACGGGCACAGACACACTCGCGGGCGGCGGGCGAGGCCCGCGCCCAGGCCTCAGGGCGCTCGGACGGCGGCCAGGCAGAGGCCCGCAGTGCTGGGACCAGAGCCAGACGGGACAGGAGGCGGTGGCGCCCCTGTGGGCACAGGGCTCCTGAGGCCTGAAGGTGCCTCAGACTCTGCCCTCCTCGGGCCCGGCCCCGGAGGGCAGGCAGGCAGGCCGGTGGCCGCGGACAATGGCCAGGCCGGTGTGGCCAGCTTCCCCGGGATGCCCACCTGAGCTGCTGCGGCGGCGGACCAGCCTGCTCAGCCTGGCCGGCCTGGCACCGTTTTTTAGACACCCCCATCCCTCGGGAAGCAGCCAGACCCATGTACCTTTCCAGGGCCCTGGGGCCGCTCCCCAGACCCAGGCGGAGAGCACGGCCCTCTCCCCTATGCCACCCCAGGGGCAGGACCAGAAGCCCACTCCGGGAAGAAGCAGGGGTGGGGAATCTATTTTTTCTCTCCTTTTCTTTTCTTCAATAAAAAGAATTAAAAACCCACATCCTCTCTGTGTGGCCATCCTCTGTGCAGCACGCAAGCCCGGATCCTGTGGGCTGGGGGTGGGCTTTGCTGGCCTTGGCCCCTCCACCCAGGTCAGGGAGGGCCAGGGAGGCCTGGCAGCAAGCTGCTCCACCCCGTGTGCTGTGGGAACAGGACAGAGACCTGGGACCGGGGCCTGCTCCCCCGCCCCTCCCTTCCTTGGGCTTTCAGACTTCCAAACCCACAGGGGCAGGAATTTGACCTCCCCGTGTGCCCAGAGTCGTTGCTGGACAAAAACAACAGAGGGTGCTTTTAAAAACAGTCTGAGACAGGAGAAAGAAACGTGGGGGCAGAGGATCTGGAAAGGGTAGGAGCCTTCAGAACTTGGGACCCCCGTCCTTCCGTTGGCCTCGGTGGGCCTCCTCCAGGACCCCACCCTCTTCTGTATCATCCCTGTCCCATCTGCCTCCCCCCCTTGCTGGGCTGGACTGGCTGGACTTGGAACCAGGTGCCTGTTGCCCCCAGGCCTCGGTGGTCTCAGCTGTCAAGGCATGGGTATGACGGACAGATGTGAACACACCCAGAGCCGCCCCCATGCCTGCGGGTGCTGGGTACATGCCAGGACCCTTCCCCATCTCTCCAGTTCTCTGCCTCCTTCCAACTCGGCCTGGCCCATGGCCCCTGCTGGTTTCTGGGTCTGAGCTATGAAGTGCTCACCCAGTGAGTGGAAGTGCAGGGGCCTGTGTCTCCTCCATGCTTCCAGCAGGGGGCAGCCTGAGCCGCCCCACGGCGCTGGCTGGGGAGCCAGGAGCCTGGGAGAGGCGGTTAAGCAGGTTCCCTCCCCACCAAGCTGTGTTCCCCACCCCGGGAAGCCCCAGGGCCTCAGCCAGCCAGGAGGGCTGCGCTGGGCCCCAAGAGGCAGCAGAGGGGCCACCTGCCCAAGGAGGAGGTATACAGGTGGGTCATTTGGAGGCCCACACCCCAAGATTATGGGCCCCCAACCAAGTCATGCAGAATGAAAACAATGCCAGCCCCGGCTGAGGGGCGGGGGGGGCTGCCCGGCTCAGGGTCCCCATGGCAGCCTTGCTCCCCAAGTCGGGGCTCAGCTTGTGGGAATCTTGCTGATGCGCCTGTGACCACCACTCCCCAACTCCAGGGTCCTCAGCAGCATGTGGAGATGGGCCTGGAGAGGGCCTTGGCAGGTGCTGCCACACATGTGAGTGACCGCAGTGATCGCTGGTGACCACAGATGACCGAGGATGGAGAGGGATCCTGGCGACCATGCATGGCTGGGAGGGGCTGAGTGACCACAACTGGCCTGAGTGAGTGGACAGCAGTAAGGGAGGGGAGCATGGCCACCAAGAGGATGCGGTGCAAACCCCGCCCAGTCGCACACAGCAGGGAGCCGGCGCCTCACGAGGGCGCGGTCGCCGAGCCCAATTCTGAACCCTCCAAAAAGCCAACATTCGGGGTGAGATTTGGCGGCAAATCCAGACCCAAACTGAAGCTTGTTACAGCTCACTTGTTACAGATCATTAACCACTAAATACACGTTCGCAGGTTTGAGAAGCCCCTGCCCTGGGGTCTCAGTGAAATCCCACACATGCTCACTGCTGGCTCTCTACACCCAGAGACTTGAATTCCAAGCCCACCTGGCCCAGGGCGTTCAGATGAGGGCCATGTCCTGTGCTGGTCTCCGCTTCCTCTGGCTGTTACAGAAGGAAGCTGGAGAGCGCCTAGGAGCAGGGGGGTCCAAGTGGAGAAAGTCCTGAGCCCCCAGCAACTGTCCCCCACTTCCCCCGGCCGGCCCCCAACAGTGAAGGCAGCACAGGGCACCGGGCCAGGGTCTGGAAGGCTGGACTTCTGCAGAGGGCTCACCAGCATCCTCCTGGAGTGACCAGGGCAGGGTCTTGCCAGCTCCCTGACCTCCCCTGTCCCATTCATGCCCAGGACCTTATGCAAAAGAAAACCTGAAAGAAAAAACAAAAAAGACAAGATGGACCCAAGCCACCCACTCCCTGTACGCAAGAGGAGTGCCTAGATGGTGTGGGCCGCTGGTGTCAGGGCTTGGTGTGGCACCAGGGTCCAGGCTCAGAGTGACCAGAGTTAGGGTCAGCCTGTGAACAGACTCCAGTTTTCCTCTGATCCTGGTTCTTCTTTCCAAGAAGGCTCTGTCTTTCTGGGAGAGGCCACACCTTCTGTTCTGCTTGGACCTGATGTTCACAGCTGCTCAGGCAGTGACTAGTCAGAAATTTCTCTCTGCTCCCTTGCTTTCCATGCAAGAAGCCTGCCAGGGTGTCCCTGCAAGACTCGTCAAAACCCTTGGGCCCTGCCCGGGTCTACCCTCCATCACCTTCTTGTGGTGAGCCCTGTCCCGGGCGGTGCTCCGGGCCACGGACCCTGAGGCGCTCAGCGCTGGGGCGGGACCTCTGCCCTCATCCAGCGGTTTAGACTGCTGTGCCGCCAGCACGGGACGAAGCAGGGGTCCTGATGCCACCTGCAGAAGAGGAGACCGAGACTCAGAGTGGCCAAGGGATGCTGCCAGCATCCCACATGTAGTGAGGGTGGAGCTGCATCTGCCCTTGGCTCTCCTGGCTCTGGTTCCTGGACCCTCCCCTCAGTGTATCAGCTATGCAAGGGCAGCCTTGGCCCCTCCATCTCCATCGGCTCCCTCCACCAGAAGCCACTCCTTTCCAGAGCTGGCCAGGCCACTAGAAAGATCTTCCTGGACCTGTGTTCTCTTCGTTGTCTTGGCGTCTTTGCACACGTGCCATCTTCCCCTGCGGCCTGTTGCTGGCGAGGCTAAGAACGCCCCCTCTGCCGCCTTCATCTGCCGTCGGTGGCGCCACCAAGCCCGACGGAGAGGACGGCGGTGGTCATGGTGGGCAGGGGTGTTCAGCCAAGGCTGGTGGTGACAGTTTTGTGGATGGAGCTGGAGGTCTCGGTGATGATGGTGGTGCTGCTGACAGTGGTGGTGGTGGTGGTGGTGGTGGTGGTGGAGGTGACGGTGATGATGATGGTGCAGGTGACGGTGATGATGATGGTGCTGATGGTGGTGGTTGTGGTGGTGGAGGTGGTAGAGCTGGAGATAGAGACAGTGGCAGCAGTGGGGAGTGATTCTGGTGCTGGTGATGCCTAAGGTGGCAGCCACCATGATCCATGTTGCTGATGGTGGTACTTCTGGGATTGAAAATCAGGATCTGACCGGGTCACCTTGTCCCCCACTCCCACAGATGGAGCATCTGGAGGATGGACGGGTGGACAGGCAGAAAGAGGGAGGCATGAGGACGGTGACTGGACCCTCTGAGTCACCTGGGGTTGCAGCTGCCAGGAGCGGCAGCCGCCAGGAGCTGTGTGTGTCACCAGCACCCACACCCCTAAGACTGGAGGCAGCTCCTCCTCACCTGGTTCCCACCTGTTCGTTCTCTTCCCTGTCACCTGCTCCAGCAGTGCAGGAGGCGAGGAGACCCAAGAAGCCCCCACTCTTACCCTGGGCGGCCCTGCCTCTAAGCGGCAGAAGCTTTTCTGGCAAGGTCTTCTCAACCACCTTTCCCACCTCGCTTCCTGGCCCCAACCCAGCCACAAACACATGCACTGTTAGGAAGTCCTTCCTCTGGTCTAACCTCATGCTGCAGCAGGAAGGGCTCCTGCCCCCATCAGCAGACCTGCTCTCAGTCCTTACACGCCCCAAGCCTGGTGGACCACTCCCTCCGCCACTGTCGGGGCTGCTTATTGACCACCAGTTGGACACCTCCCAACCTCTGCTGGCTCCTTCTGGTCTCATTCAAGGTGAAGGACAGACCCTCCCTAGGCTCTCATAGCAAATCCACTGTGTGCTTCATGCTCCAGAACTTGTTCCAGAACCTTCCAGACCGCTCTTCCCAACCCTGCTCCACCCACCCCCAGCTCACTGCAACCTCCTAAAACCAGGGCTTGTGTCACCAGAATGCAGGCCTGGAGAGCTGCCACCTCCCTGGCCCATCCCCACGTGGCTCCCCAAGGTGACAGGACAGCTGGGGTCCCACGTAAGAAGCCCAGAAACTGCCACCCACCCCCATCTTGGCCATTCCACTGCCCTGGAAGATGACCAGGCCACCCTTTCTGACAGACGTAAAAACCTGGGGGCCTGGGCCGCCGTCCTCGGCAGGGACCTGTTGGCATTTTGGCTCAAGGCCACCAAGGCCTGCCTGGAGCTGCCTGCAGACCTCAGAGTGCATGGGTCAGGGACGGGAAGGGAGGGGTCACAAGGACCCCCCTACAGTCCAGCTCTGCCATTATTGCCTGTGGCCAGGGGAGGTCTCTGGCCCCCCAGCAGAGTGGGGATCCCACAGTCCCCTCCCTGCAGACACCTGGGAGATGGTGCGGGTGATTCTGGCTCCTGCAGGACCTCCTCCATGTCCCTGCCTGGTGTGCCCCTGCCCACTGGGGCATCGGCGCCCCTGTCCAGGTCTGCTCAGAGAGGCCCACAGAGGGGCCCCAAGGCAGTGAGACCCCCTCACAGGGTGAGCCAGTGGTGGTCCCGGCCCCCGCTCCCTGGCCTCAGGGCTGGCTGGGGCAGGAGGTCTTGACCTCTCTGGGCCTCGGTCCCCCTGGGCGCCGGGGGAGCAGGACCTGGGGACTAAGACCGCTTCCAGGCCGGCAGTCTGACTCCACACCTCTCCAGGCGTGGGGAGCAGCGGGCTCCCCAGGTTACTTTGTCAGGCCCTAAAAATAACCAGGAGCGGAGGGGCGTCTCTGAATAGCTCTCAGACATGCCAGGCACTGCCCCCCTGGAGCGGAAGGGCCTCCCAGTAAGGCCTTGGCAGAGGCGGAAGCGAGCCAGACGCCACTGCTCACGTCAGCTCCCGGCTGTGCAGCCAGAGCCTCCCTCCCAGGGACGCCAGCCCCAGGCGGTGGGCCTGGGGCAGTGCACGGCCAGGGGCCTGGCGAGGTGGGCTCAGGCTGGATGCCCAGAGCCTGCCTGGGCTGGGGACAGCTTTTGACAAAAGAGCACTGGGGTTCCAGAATTTAGAAACACAGAACCTAAAATTTACTGGTCTGGAAACCTACATTTATACATATGGAACCTTAGGACAATCAAATTCAGAAGACCTACTCCTCCAAGCTCAGGGGACCAGAGGGAAGGGCCTCCCCACCCCCTGCACCCCAAGCCTGGCCTCGGAACGAGGCAACATCCCCACTGGGGATGGGGGCAGCCAGCTGCAGTGGCGGCTGGGGGTGGCCTGCCATCCCAGGAAGGCGGAGGAGGTGTCGCCAGGCTCAGATGGCTCCCTGGGAACACCATATGGACCCCACCCCAGAAGGGGAGTCGGGAGGGGAGGGAGGCCCCCTCCTCCCTCTGTCCCTGGGAGCTCCCTGGGAGGCAGATGGTGGGCGGGGATGGCCTGGAGGCCAGGGTTCCAGGACAGCTCTGCTGCCAGGACCTCGGGCCCTGTCCCCTGCTGGTTTTCCTGCCCCACCAGCCCCTGCCCCGCCTCGTCTGTGTTCTTTGTAGTCACTCTCAGACCATTTCCAGGCTCACGGTCCCCCAGTCCTTAGAGTGGAAGCAGCTGACAGGCTTCTCCCCGGTCCCTCCTAAGGGCGACCTCCTGGATGGAGGAGGGTGGCCTGGAAGGAAAGGGAGGGTCCTTACTCAGGCCTCACCCAGAAGGAATGAGGGGGCTTCTGAGGCCCAGAGAGGGCTCTGTGCCATCCCAGGGCACCACTGAGCTGCTAGGAGCAGGTGTGGCCAGGTCGCAGGGCTGGGTCTGGACTGCTACTGGCTCAGCCCCAGAAATCCCGTGTCCCAGCCCTCACCGGGCCCTCGTCGGCCTCTCTCCTTCGGTCTCTGCCTTTGGCTGTCAGAGGCTCTCCTGGACCCAGTCTCACTGGAGTTTCCCGTCCTTGCCCCTCCTGGTCTCTTCAGAGTCACTGTGTCTTGCTTGCATCAGGCTTTGGCCTGGGGGTCTGGTCCCCCTCAGGACAGGGGCCACCCCGAACCCCACAGTGCGCGTAAGCTCTGCTCTTCTGACAGCTGGGCGGGCCGAGAGGGACCCTGGGGAGCAGGCCCAGCCCAGCAGCACACTGGGGAGGGCCAGAGACCGCCTTCCCTGGCCTCCAGGTGTATGCAGGGATGTGGCCACCACTGGAGGAGTGGGACAGAGGAGTGAGCAGGACGGGCAGAGGCCAGGGAGGAGGCCAGGCTGGGGTCCCGGCTGCAGAGTGGAAGTGTATGCCAAGGGCAGCAGGCCACTCGGACATTTGAGGCTGAGGCGGCCTCAGTCCAGTCTCATCGGTCCTGTTGGTCTCAGTGGCCCAACACTGCACACCCCCCAGGCATGCCAGGCCTGCAGGGACAGCGGTGGTGGGCCCCCGGGCTCCCGGCAGAGGCTCCCAGGGCAGGTGGACTTCAGTGAGGACCAGACCCATGGCAGGATGACCTGTGAGGACCCAGGGGGCGACGGCAGGCCTCTGCCCCGCCTTTATCATCATCACTTATCACAGAGGGGGCACTGGCGGACGAGAGGGGGCACGACCTGCCTAAAGCCACGGAAGTCAGCCAGCGCTGGGCTCTGCGCCCAGGCCCCCAGGCGCCACAGCTGTGTTCCCACCACCACAACGGCCACCTGTGCACACGAGTTTTAGAAGTGACTGCCTTTTTTACATATTTCCTTTACTCCACTTTTATCATTCACTGGCCTATCAACTACACGGATTCCTCCTACTCCTTTCCAGCTTGCCTTTGAAATGTAACCAGTTATCTCACTTAACAAGGACTAAAGCGTATCGGTGTATTAAGCCCCCTTTCGGACAATCCATGGACCTCAGAACATGGTCGTCATTTTTCTTGGGGCTCATAGGGTGGTGTTTTCTATTATTTTAGTTATTTTTTACTGCCACCAATTAGACATTATTATCTTTTTTAAAAATAGACAACATTTGGTTATATTTACTTATGTGTAACAGTTTCTTTGCTCACCATTTAATTGCGTTCTGTGCCCAGCTCCACTTCGTGGGAGTGTAGGGGGGCTCCCCCCACCAACAGGCACTGCTCCACACACCAGCTGGGTGTCCCACAGTCCACCTCAGTTCCGACTGTCTACCTGGGACATCAGACCCACGGGGTTAGGGGCTCAGTCCCAGAAGACTCCCCCTAGCCCACATTTCAGACACCAGTCTCAAGGCCAGGTTGTCACCTGTGCTTTTGACCAAACTGTGACAGACCCGAGGTTCCCGTAGCCCCCACCTCAGGTTTGATTAATTTGCTCACAGAACTCAGAGAACCATTTTACTCGCCGGATCACTGGTTTACCATGAAGGAACACGGGGCAAGGATCGTGGGAAAGGAACTGGCGTTTCACGGTCTCTCCGAACACTTCTGTCTCCTTGAACCTCCACGTGGCCATCAACGCAGAAGCTCTCCGAACCCCGTCCTTTTGGGGGTCTATGGAGGGTTCATTACATAGACATAACTGATTAAATCACTGGCCATTGACGACTGATTCAGCCTTCAGCCCCGCTCCCCTCCAGGGAGGTCCGAGGGTGGGGCTGAAAGTTCCAACCCTCTAATCACATGGTTGGTTCTCCTGGCCACCAGCCCCATCCTACTTCTGGGTCCAAAAGTCACCTCCTTAACATAACAAAAGACTCCTTTAAACTCTCATCACTTAGGACCTTCCAAGGATTTCGGGAGCTCTGTGCCAAGAAAGGAAGACCAAAAATATATTTCGTATTGTAAATCACTGTCTCACGCCCTGCCACCTTAGATCTCACGCCTCCTTCCTTCCTCCTTGAAGTATGTTCCTTCTAAGTCCCCCAGCCCGTTGAGGGTGAACACTGTCTTGAAGGTGGAGGTCTCCTACCCGCCTTGACCCAGGAGAGTCTCATTCTGGTTTACTGACGTGTTTATTTATTCCCTTTTATCCACATAACCCTCCCCACAACCTATAAACAACCATTTTAATTTAGTTAATGTGCCTTTTTCTGTTTGTAAGTGCTCCTGGGGGGAAAAGGTGTTTTTTTTTTTTTAATCTTTTTATTCCAAAATCATCTTAGGCTTACAGAAGAGTTGTAGAGAGTGCAGAGAGGTTCTGTATACCCTTCACATGTTCCACTAACGTTAACATCTTTTTTGGCTACATTTAAACGTGATTAATATTTCTTTCTACTACAGTATCTTTTATTTTCATTTTTTATTATTGTTATTGACATGTAGTTAATTTACTAAGCTGTGTTAGTTGCAGGTGCACGGCACAGTGATTCAGTTATACATGTGTGTATTTCCTTTTCAGATTCTTTTCCATTATAGGTTATTACAAGATGTTTGATATAGCTCCCTGCACTGTACAGCACGACCTTGTCACCTACTTTATATATATAGTAGAATGTATATGCTAATCCCAAACTCCTAATTTATACACTCCTCTCTGCTTTCCCCTTTGGCAACCCTGAGTTTGTTTTCTATGTCTGTGAGTCTGTTTTATAAATAAGTTCATTTGTACCATTTTTTTAGAGTCCACACATAAGTGATACCACATGACATTGTCTTTCTCTGTCTGACTTACCGCACTTAACATGATCATCTCTAGGGCCATCTATATTGTCCAAATGGCCTTATTTCATTATTTTTTATGGCTGAGTAGTATTCCATTGTGTATTTATACCACATCATTTTTATCCATTCATCTGTCAATGGACATTTGGGTTGCTTCTGTGTCCTGGACATTGTAAATAGAGCTGCTATGAACAGTAGGGTGCATGTATCTTTTCAAATTAGAGTTTTCTCTGGATAAATGCCTGGGAGTTGGATTGCTGGATCATATGGTGACTATTTTTAGGTCTTTTTTTAAATGGAGATACTGGGGATTGAACTCAGGACCTTGTACATGCTACAACTGAGCTATACCCACCCCACTCCCCCATTTTTAGTTTTCTAAGGAAACTTCCTACTGTTTTCCATAGTGACTGCATCAACTTACGTTCCCACCAGCAGTGTAGGAGGGTTCCTTTTTCTCCACACCTTCTCCGGCATTTATTATTCGTAGACTTTTTGATGATGGCTATTTTGACTAGTGTGAGGTGGTGATACCTCATTGTAGCTTTGATTTGCATTTCTCTGATAGTGATGCTGAGCATCTTTCCATGTGCCTGTGGGCCATCTGTGTGTCTTCTTTGGAGAAATGTCTATTTAGGTCTCCTGCCTAATGGTAACATTTCACATAACTGTGGTACGATGATCAAAGTGTACGTATTTTAAATTTATTTAAATTATATCATTAGATATCTCGTTCGCTTTACTTTCTTCCATTAAGCACTTCTTAAAAAAAAAATCTATCTGGTTTGCTACGTGCACATCTGATCTGTTATGTCTTTTTCTTTTTTCTTGACATGGTTTATTTTAATAAAAAGCACTGCTGAAGGTGTATCACAGACTACATGAAGGCATACACAACACGCTCTCTGTGCGTCACAGCGAACACCAGTGCGCACCCTTGGATTTTACTTCTTCAGTCAGCGCTACTGTGGTACAATTTATACACAATAAGCTCTAGCCGGCGTGAGTGCTCGGTGAGTCTGACGGCATCTAAGCCGCACAGCTGGGGGCGCCGGGCGCGGCCCGGGCTGGGCTCCCTGAGCCTCTCAGCAAGAGGGACGAGGCGCTGCTGCTTGTCTTGCGGCTGAGTTTGCGCAGCGCCCTGCATATGTGGAACAGCAGCCCTTTATCAGGTGTGTGTGAAGGCTTTTCCCCCCGGCCCCTCGCTGGCCTCTCAATCTTTCAGGAGTATCTTTTGCACAGAAGGACTTTTTAAATTAAAAAACAAAACTGTAACCTCATTTTTTCTTTCATGGATTGTGCTTTTGTGTTGTTTTTCTTTTCCCTGAAAACTCATTGTGACTTCCAAGGTCCTCCGGATTTTCTCTGTGTTATCTTCCAGAAGTCTTGAAGGTTTGCATTTTACAATTAACTACAAGACCCATTTGAAGTCATGTTTGTGAATGGTGTAAGGACGGTGTCTGGGTTCTTCTTCTTTTTTTTGGCCACGGATTCCGATTGCTCCGCACCATTTATTGAAAAGACTATCATTTCTCTGTTCAACTGACTTTTCTCCTTTGCCAAAGATCAGGTGACTCTGATTGGGCGGGTCTACTTCTGGGCCGGCCTTCCCATTCTATTGACCTATTTGCGTATTCTTTTGCCAATGGCACACTGTCTTGGCATTTTATTCTATTTCTCTGTCCAGATGTTCCAACTTTCCATTCACTGCACTGCTTCTCAGATCATAATGACAACAGTTGCTTTAAAGTCTGACAATTTCAATGTCTGTGCCATCTCTTGGTTGGTATCTGTTGAATGCCTTTTCCCTTGCAATTGAGATTTTCCTGATTTTTCATGTTCAGTGATTTTGGACTGCGTTCTGGACAGTGTGAACACCTGGTTGTGAGCCTCTGCCTCCTGTTTAAATCCCACAAAGACTGTTGACTGGGCTGCTTGTTCTGGCAGACAGTCGGCTGGGCCGGGCTCCCACGGCCGTCTCACCGCCTGTGAGCCATGGTTCTGGCGCCAGGCCGGTCTGAGGGCTTTCCCAGTGCGGCTCAGGCGTGTCTTGCATGGGCATCACCCACGGACAAGTCTGGGGCCGGGCAATGATCTGCCCTTCAGACCACTTCTGAAAGCTTATGCTCTGCGGTTTAGGGTGGATGCAAACATACACAGGCTGCTCCCCTAAACATCCTCCTCTGCACGCTTTCCCTAATCTTTCCAGCTCTTAGGGGGCCCCGCATTCTGGCCTTCTGATTAGAAAGTTGGGCCTTTAGCCTCCCACCTTGCTGTACACCTTTGGTAAGTGGTTCTGTCTTGCATGCCAGGTGCCAAGACAATAGAAACAGAAAAACAAAAAAGCAGTGGGCATCCTGTCCCCCTGCTCAGCTTGGTTTCAGGTGCCTTCTCCCGAAGCGCCTTCACTTTCCTGGCGGCAGGGGGGCGTCTCCGGGGCTCCTGGGCCATGTCCGCCTGCTCCCACACAGCTGTCTGCGTGCTCCTGTGCTCCTCCCAGGGGCCCTGGTGTCTCGCGAGGGCTTCAGCCGCATCCCGACACCATTCTCATATGTTCATTTGATTCACAGTGGCTCAGGGATTACCACGTGCCTGGAACTTTATGGATGCCACCCCCCGACCAGCCGTCTGGGCCCAGGGCAGGAGGGCAGGCCTGTCTGGAAAGGGCCAGGCGCCGCCCCCCAGGCCCAGGGAGGGTGAGGCAGGTGGGGAGGCAGAGCCGAGACCTCGGGCTGGAAAGCAGAGGAAGGTGGGGGGACCAGATGGCCAAGGGTCCCAGGGCCACAATCCAGATTCAGACAACATCCTGAGGGCAGGCCAGGCGTGGGTGAGGTGTGCGTTATAAGTGGGTAGGGCAAAGGAGGGAGGTGGGGGGCCTGGGCCAGGGTGGGGCACGTGGGAAGATTCTAGATGTTGGCGGGAAGCATCACAGATCTGGTCAGACCTGAGAGGGCAGGGAGTAGGCGTCAAGGATGACCCCCAGGCTCTGGGCCCAGCAGCCTCTGGGGAGTTCTCAGCTCACAAGGCCACAGGAAACACCTGGCAGGGCCACCGAGCACCTCCAGTTGCGAGGCTCTCTGGGCCCCGGGCTGGTTAGCGTCAGGGTCTGAGGGGGCGGCCACAGGGCCCAGCTGAGGAAGGGGCGGGGGAGGGGCGCGCGAGGCAAGGCCCGGGGGCCAGCGGGAACGGAACGCGTCACATTTAATAGGGAACTAAAAAAGCACAACACAACACAACACAATCAACTGCAGCTGTCAGGTGACATACTGGGACAGTTCGACGACGTCTTCAAAGAAGATCTTGTAGAACTTCTGGCTCTCGGAGTCGGGGTCCTGCTTGAGAAGCTCCAAGTCTGCAGCAGAGACCCGGGGCCTGACCGCGCAGCCCCTGGGGTGGGGCTGGGGGGGGGCAGCCTGCCGCGGCGCTGCGGACAGGCGCCCGTGGGGGGACGGGACCCTGCCCCGGGGAACACTGGTCTGTGGGAGACACTGCCCTGCTGGGGGCTCCATCGGAGGGGTGGGCCCCAGGGGACCTGGCCCTGTCCCCAAAGCCCACGTGAGGTGTGTGTGGGGAGGCCCAACCCGGTGCAGGGCGGCCCTGTGCTCACACTTCCTGAGGGTGCTCACGTCGCCCTTCTTCAGGCAGAAGCAGAGGTCGGCGAAGTAGTCCTGCAGGAGTCCCCCTGGGTGGGAAGGAGGTGGGGCCGTGGGTGCCCGGCCACTGAGGGAGGCCGGGGTCTGGCTGAGGGGCCGGTGCTCCCAGCCGGGGGCCAGCACCACTGCCCCTTCTGGAGCGGACCTCAGGGTTGGGGCTGGGGGGCTGGCACCTACCAATGAACTTCATGGCCACGAGCTTCAGGTGCCTGTCAGGACTGACCAGATAAACCAGCGCCCGCATGAGAAACTGGTGGTAGTTGCCAAAGTTGCTCTCCACCTGGAGTGGAGAAGAGCTGAGTTGGTGGCAGGCTGGGGTCCATGTGGCCCTCCGGTCCTGCCTGAGGCCCCATGCTGCTCAGCGTTCCCAGCCTGGAAAGAGGAGGGCCACCACACCCTGGGTCCAGGGCCAGGAAGCTGGGCCCCGGCACGGACGAGGCGGGGAGGGGCAGAGCCGTGGCTTTGCAGGACCAGCTCTCCTTCCACCTGTCAGGACGGGAGCCTGTGCGAAGGGACCTGGGACTTTGCAGACCAGTTGACTCTCCCTCCAGGGAGTCCTCCAGGAAGTCACCTCTGCCCCTCCCAGGATGGCTTCAGCAATGGGTCCAGGCCTGTCAGAGCCAATGGGATGCGGGCAGTCCTTGGGGCTCCTCCATGCAGAGGGCGAGGAGACGGGGCACCTGCACCAGGGTTGGGGCACCGTGCTTTTCTGCCACATGCACAACCACGAGTCCCGATGAATACATCCCGGTGCCTCGGGCCCCAAGGTCACCCCATTCCCCACACCTCCCAGAGAGACCAACCCATGGGCCCACTGCCTGCTCCTGCCCCGGCCACGCTCTCCCCGGGTGAGGGGCACTCCTGCAGCGGGGGCACCTTCCTCACTCTGGCTCCTCGCTGGCCAGGATGACCCACAGGGCTGCCTTTCTACCCCTAGGACCTCACAATGGGACTTTACTGGGGGAGAAGGCCTTTAAAGGGGCAGTCCAGCTAAGTGAGATCATACAGGTGGGCCCGGATCCAACACACTTGGCGCCCTCATACAAAGGGGGGGCGTGGAGCAGGGGCAGAGGCTCCTCAGGGAGACCCTGTGGAAAGGCCACAGTGATGCTGCTGCTGCTGAGACCCAAGGGGCTACAGGAGCTGGAGAGGCGCAGGACAGAGCTGTCCCCAGTGCCTTCGCAGGGAGCGCGGCCCTGCCAATGCCTCCACCTCGGACTCCAGATTCCAGACGGCCAGGTAATGCACTTCTGCTGTATAAGTCAGTTTGTGGCACTTTGTCACATGGCCCAGGAAACCAATACAGGCCAGAAATTCCTAATGCTGCTCCAGAGAGAGGCGCTAACGCAGGGAAAACAGAAAGAGGGTTACGGCGTGAGAGCTGGGAAAGTGGAATTTAATGGGCTTCATTGGTGCTTGGTATTTAAACGTGGGGAAATGTTTAAATGTGGACATTTTGTTTCTTCTGTTCATGACTTTTGAAAATAGGGTGCTGACGTGCACCTGCCACCACGTGTGGTGTCAGGAAACAATCAGGGAACCCACCCGGCCCCGGTGCGGGGTGCAGGAGGCCATGGCCCGGGCGAGCCGGTGGGGAGAGGCTCAGCCCCGGCGCCACGCGTTCGCAGGAGGACAGCTGCCCAGCGCGGAGCTGTGGACTTCCTGCATCAGACACCAGCGATGAACACGCAGCCCACACGCCTCCACTGTGACAAAACCCCAGATTGAAGCAGCTTTCAGAAACGCTTACAGATTGGGTCAATGTGTGAGAACTCGACAGTGCGGCAGGAAAGGATGCTGGCCGTGCCGCTGAGAGACGGTGAGGGAGAGTTCTGGAAAGGGGCTGCCTTTTGCAGGCAGGGCCCCTGTCATCGGCAGCACCCGGCAGAGTCCAGCCCGTGGCGCAAGGCAGCCTGCGGAGACCCGGTCCTGAAACCCCAGCCGACGGACAGCAACTGTTTCCCTTTGAATAAAACTGCAGAAATTCTAGGAAGGTGTGACAATGGCAAAACCTCTGAAACCCAGGGGTGTCTAGGTGGGGAAAGAAGATTCATAAGAAAGGAAGGCGGTGAAGACTTAACGTTCAAACCTTCACCTTCTCGTCCTGGTGATGCTGGGTCTTTTTCACAGAGCGTGAAACAGGCAGGAGACAGACCTTTGCAGCTAACTTAGGATTTTATTCCACATTCAGAGGTGTGTCAATAGTTTGTGACTGGTTCGTAAATAAACGTTCGGGGAAATGTTCTTTGTGAAACCCACGCGCCGCCGTCGGTGATGGGCGGACGTGATGGCAGTGGTGCTGACCGCTGAACATTTCCCAGGCGGACTGTGTAACAAGTCAACGAGATGAATGCACTGGGCACTAAGCAGGCGGCAAATGGCAGTGCACGGACCTCCTCGTGCCCGGAAACGCCCGCCCCCCGACGAAAGACTATCAACGACACACTTCCTTTCAAGCCCTCGGCAGAACAAGCCCAGGGAGACCAGCTACCCCAGGGCAGAGGCGGCCAGGACACACCCTGAACGGTAGGCTCGGGGCTGGTGCTCTGGCGTCTCCCGTGGTGGGGCAGGCGTCGGCTCTGGGAGCCTGATGCAGCTTCCCAGGGAAAGAAGACTGACCCGCAGACCCAGGCAAGCAGAGATAGAAGGGGAACCCTGGCCCCAAACAGGCACCTTGAGGACCTAGGGCAGGAGGACTCTGCAAGCAGGCAGAGTCAGACTGAGAGTCTCTCTCTATCTCGGCCCCAGTTAGGAGCAAGAGAAAAGGAACATTTCTTGAGAAACAGTAACCACGGCCCAGAGAAAGCCTCGTGAGGACCTGGGATTGGATTATGATGTGGGCATCCTGGGACCCCAGCGCAGAGAAATGCAGGCGGAACCACCCTGGGCGGGGAGGACCTGGGATGCCCCACAGCCCCAGACACCCCACAGCAGGCCATCTCCAGCCCGACCCGACGGGACGCCCGTGGAGAAAGGGCCACAGTGCAAACGGCAAGCCCACGGAGGGGAGGCCACCGCAGCAGGAGCCAGGAAAGGCCTGGAGCCACGGAGCTCCCGAGAAGCCGGCCACCAAGCAGAGGTCACACAGGGGATCTTTAAACAATTACATTACTCATAAGAGAGGGCAAGACTGAAGGAAGTACAGGCAGGCTCGTGGAAGAGGCAACAGAGAAAGCAAAGGGAACCCTCGGCCCCCGTGGGGGCGACGCGGACGGGCATGTGAAGAGGAAGGGAGGCGGAGCTAGCGAGCTGGGAGATGACCCGGAAGCAAAACGGCCCGAACACAGCGTCAAGAGGAAAAGATGGAGACCGAGGGTGAGGTTCAGACAGCGGACAACAGGACCGTCCGACAGCGATCGAGTGTGGGAGGTTCGCCTCATTGTCCCCGTTACTGATTATTTTTTGCCTCTCAGCTCCAGATCCACCCATGTTGGCTGCTCTGGAAACCCGGATCTGGGCCCTCGGGCCCCAGAGTGCTGGCGGCAGGCACCACGGAGAGACCCGAGATGCTGCAGGTGGAAGGGACTTGCGCCCTGACTCTGGGTCCTCACTCGCTAGCTGTGGGGGGCGCCAGGCTCCCGGGTGGGCAGCGTCCACGCACCAGGTCATGGTGCACGTCGGCCCCTGCGCGTGGGGTGTGGTGGCCAGCACCTCGAAGGGGCAGCACCTTCCTCTGGGACCTCCTTCAGCAGCTTTGCGGTGAGTGTCCCGTGCCAGCTCCTGAGACTCTTCCTGGGATATCCGAGGGCTCATCTTCTGCACCACGTGGAGATGAACCTCTTCTCTGACACGGAGCAAGTCATGCTTATTCGAGGCCCGGCGCTCAGCCCATGGTGGGGGGCTCCCTTGGGTGCTCCCATCAGCCCTCAGGCGGCAGCCATCACAGTGTCACGACGGCACGGCGCGTGCCGCGCAGGAGGGTCCCTGCTGTCCCTGCGCCCTTCCGGCTCCCCTTGCCCCCCCCCCAGCGTCCCCCTTGTCGCGCCAGGCCCCTGCTGCAGCTGGTAATTCTTTACATTACCCTCTTCCTGCTCAAATCGCCGTATGGAGTCTATCTCCCAAGTGGATCTGGACACAGAGCATTCACAGTCGTGATCGAGGCCAGAAGGAGCAAGTGTGGCAGCCCCTGGGCCTCCGAGGCCTGAGCCACAGCCGGCATGTCACCGTAGTGAACCCCAGGTGGCAGCCAGGTGCATGAACTGGGCCGCCAGGGTCCCATCACCCAGGGGCAAGGGGCCAGGCCCTGCACTAGAGCTCAAAGGCACTCCCAAGCCAGTCCCCGAGCCCCCTCTTGCTGGTCCTCCTGGACCCCTCACAGTACCAGCGCTGTTCCACAGAGCAGGGAGGAACTTCTCAATCAGACCCAAAAGCACAAACCGTGGGAAAGTAATACACTCGGCTACATTAAAACTCCAAACTTCTGCCCAACCAGAGACGCCGTTAGCAGAGTACAAGGACGAGTCATACACTGGGCAGAATTAACGGCAATACAGACAACTGGCCCAGGCCCCGCCCCCAGAGCGCACAGAGAAGTCACACCTGGCACGCGTTTCTGAGCAAAAGACAAACAACGCCACGCGCGGTGGGTGAAGGATCTGAGCAGGTGAGTCGGGTGGAGGCGCCCTGGCTGGCTGGCTCCCGACGGGGTCTGGCCCCACAAGACCCCTGTCACCCTGGGAGGGCGGTGCCCACTTGGAGACCTGGCCCAGCCTCTCTCTCCCAGCCTCAGCAGGGTCCCCGGGTTGCCTCGGACACCTGGATGAGGTCCGGCATGGACCAGGCGTGAGGCCCACAGGAGCCCTCGGCCAAGCTGCTCCCCTGGCAGCCAGGGGAGCCCCAGCAGGGCGGGCGCTGAGGGTCCGCTTGTCTCCCACTCTTAGGGCAGAGAGAGCGACTGCAGTCAGAAATACACTGACCGCCAGGACACGGAGCTCTCCTCAGCCCGTTCACGCCCACCTCCGCACAGAGCTCCTCGGCAAGGGATGGGGTCCCAGGAACGTCTGCAGGGTCAAGGGTCTGGGAGCTAAAGTGCCCTCCCCACGTCTGCCCAGGGCCCCCCGATGGCAAAGCGGGGGGTGCCGCCAGGCGGGGCTCCCTGTCCCGGTCCAGGCGCATGGTGGGGGTGCGGCCTCCCACACGGCCCACCTTGGAGGCCCCGAGCTCCATCACCGAGGAACCACACTTTCCTCCCAGAGGCTGAAGTCTCCGGCCCAGCATGCAGCAGGCACTAATAAACATGCCCAGGACCAAGTCAGACAGCACTGAGGGGGCCTCGGCATCTGCATACCCCCACCTGGGTGCCCCTGAGAGGGGCTGGCGGTGAGCCGAGGACCAGAGGGCCCTGCCTGCACACAGCCGGTCTCCACCCTCCGGGCCTCCTGCTCCCCCTCCAGCAGGGTGCTGGCATCTTACCATGTAGATTAAAATGTCGTTCTCGGCGCCCAGGCCACGGCCCCAGGCCAATTTGCCAAACAGCTCCTTCCGAAACTCCCACCTCAGCAAGACGGCGCAGCGCAGGAAGGTGAGCTTGGCCTTCTGCGGGTGCCGAGAGAGGTGCGTCACCACCTGCCCATCACGATGCCCCGCTCCGGGCAGACCCCTGAGGGTCCCCCGCCCAGCAAGCACCCGGCTCACAGCTGTGCCCGGGCCGTGTAGCCTGCACGGGCCCTGGAGGGGAGCTGCACCGTGGGAGGAAGGGGCGCCCCCACGACACGGTCTTTACTCCAGGCCCCACGAGTGTCCTGCTCTCATTCACAGGAAGATCCCAGAAAGGCCAGTGGTAACCTGGCCACTCAGTCCTCTCTCTGAGGGTCCAGGGGATGGGCACCCAAGGCAAGAGCACTGGCTCTTTGCTCACCAGCCCCAGCACCACGGCCCCTGGGCTCACAGCTCCTTTAGAGGGTCCCTGTGTCCCTGTGGTGGGCAGAACCCATCGCCACACCTGCTCCGAGGCACACGGGTTGGAGCCCTGACCCCCAGGACTCCAGGACATGGACGTACTTGGAGAAAAGGTCTTTAAAGGTGTGATTAAATTAAAATGAAGTCATGAGAGTGGGCCCTAAGCCAGTATGACCAGTGTCCTTATAAGAAGAGGAGATCCGGAATCAGACAGCCACAGAGAGACGACCAAGTGAGGACACAAGGAGAAGACAGCCGTCCACATGCCAAAGAGAGGCCTTCCTGGTATTCACTCCCCAAAGCCCTTCGCCTCCCCTCCTGAGTACACACCGCAGGGGGCTCTGCGGCTCACACCTCTGTCCCTGGGGGGCTGGGCAACCTTCTTTCAGGCACTTCCTGACCACAAAGGAGGACCCTCTGTTCCTTCCTCCTCGACTCCCCCGCCCCCACTGGCCAGGCCAGGCCTGGCCTACCCTCGACTTCTTGTGCGCCAGTTTCTCGGAGAATGAACCATGCTCCCTCAAACGGAGACCCTGGCCCCTGGGCAGCTTACCCTAAGATTATATCGCTTCAGAAGCCTGGTTAGAAGCCTGCCTCCCCCAGGGAGCCTCCCTGGTTATCTTAGCCCTCTTTTCCTTCTTAATTTATTGGCCGTGCCCCTCGGTCTCCCGCCCAGCCACATCGCTCCTTACGCTCTTCACGCACCGTGCCCACCCGCCTTTCCTCTATCCACCTGTCGGCCCTTCCATCCATTTAGCTGAGCGTTCACTCAGCTGCTGCCTCACGTCAGGCTCTGGGCTGGGGGCTGACCTTAAAGATCCACCTCTGAGGCAGACCCTCTCCCTCACTTGAGGGGTTCCCAGCCCATCAGGGCCATCAGCAATGGGCCCAGAGGGCTCTTGGGTCTGATGGATCTGGGGCACGGGCAGAAAGAAGGCATGGAACTAGTTTGCACTGAAGAGGCGGGAATTCAGGCAGCTCCCTGAGAGCTCAAGAAAGGGCTGGGAAGAAGGAGGAGGAGGCCCAAGCAGGCCCTGCCCACTGCCTTGTTGCTCAAGGCATGACCCACAGAGCTGGGTCCCTGTGGAATGGCTGGTAGCTTTGGGGCTGCCCCATGGATCTTTCGTGGGAGTTAAGCATGGTGCTTTTTCCTAGGGCAGGTGCCCTTGAGCAAGGCATGGTCTGGACCAGCAGCCCCCTCGGGGAGGGGGAGTGCGAAGGGCCCCGAATGCCAGGCTCCTGAGGCTGGTTTTATGTATGTGTGTGCTGGCAGGAGGCCTCTGAAGCCAGAGGAGGTTCACAGAGCCCTGGATCAGGGGAGAACCTGGGGGCAGGTGGAACCCGGGAGCGGCCACCCTGGATGGGGCTTTTCCTTCTCTCCGTCTGCATGTTAACCTACAGGGCCAGGCTGGCCCTCCCTGTCTGGCCACCGTGGCCTCTCCAGGATGGCAGCCTTGCCCTGGTCTCCACTTACGGAGGCTGAGTCCTGAGGTGCCTGATCTATCTGCAGGCAGGTGGGTCCTCCCTGTCCTGCTCCCCAGGCTGCCCCCGGCTGGAGGATGCTGTCCAGCCAGAGGCACACCGGGTCACTTACCATGACCACATCAGGGCAGGAGTCCGCCAGGTGGAAGAGCAGCGGCACCAGGGCCTGGAAGGCGTGGCTCTTGAGCGCCTGCCGAAACTTCTTGCCGCCACTGTAGATAACATCTCCGTACAGGAAGATGGCTCCTCCACGCACACCTTCCTTTTCCTGGCAAGGCAGGCAGGCCTTCCCCTCAGTCAGGAAATATCCTGGAACCCTGGGCCCAGGACAGCCCCAGCCCCACAAGCCACGTGCCCAGCTAGCTGCCACCCATTCTCACCTTCCTTTCCACCCCAGTGACTTGCAGAGGCCAGTATCTGCCATCACATCTGCCCCTTGTCAGCACAGCGCTAGCCAACTTCACCCCTCTACTCCACTGACCCTGCTGTCCAGGCCGCCCCTGATGCGCCAGCCACCCCCGCCACACCAGCTGCACGGCCTTCTCTCCAGGGCCGACCCTCTTCTCGCGTCTCCCCTCCGACGGCTGCAGCCTGACACGCACTGACGTCTTCTCCTGCTTTCTTCCTTTGTTGTCTAGGGGACCTCAGGCTGATAGGAACCACCCCTCCGCTCCCAGGCAGACCAGGATGGGGGTTAGAGCACAGGCCCTGGTGTCAGACCTGTCACCTTCTAGCTCTGTGACCCTGAGTAAGGCTCCTCCTGTGTGTGACTCAGTTTCCCCTTTCGTCGGAAGGGATGGACAACAGTGCCTTTGTCCTTGGCCTGTGGTGAGGACTGAATCCAACTGTCCTTTTATTCCTCCCGCCCCACCTCCTCTGGCCTTATCTGACCACCTCAGACAACAGCACCTGAGGTCTCCAGGACACATTCATGGAGGGCAGTGCCATCTGCCTTCCCGGCAGTCTCCATCTTCCTCTTCCTCACCTCCAGGAATGGCAGCATCAATTTCCCACCTGCCACCCCCAACTGGGGCTCAGCCCTAAGCCCTCATTCTGCCCTCTCCCCACAGTATGCCCTCAGTCCCTGAGGTCTGCCTTGCAGCCTGGCTGCCCTGCCTTGGTTTAAGCCTCACCACATTTACCTCACCTGATTTATTCAGAACCCCCGAAACCATTTACCCTGGCTCTACCTACTCATTTTCCACGTGGCGAACTTATGCTCGCCCTGCCCTCCACCCCGCCCGCAGCCTCTGGGTGGTTTGGGAGCACATAGTTATCGCTGAGGCAGCCTCGAGGCCGGGCGGAACCTTCCTTCCCTGGGGCCAGGTTCCCGCCGGAGCGCCAGCCGTGGACTCTACCCACAAGTCCGAGGGAAGCAGCTTAGGCTGCTCTGATTGGCGGGGGCGGGGGGCGGGGTAGCCTCGGCTGCTCGGATTGGGGGGGAGTTGGCTAGGGGGCTGCGCAGGCGCAGGGGTTCGGAGCATTTGGCTCACGTTCTCGAACAGCTGCAGCAGGTGCTGGGCGATCTTGAGGCTGATGGCGCCGACGCCCTGGGTACCCAGACGGTGCAGGATGTCGCCCAGGATCTCCATCAAGCCCAGGAGGTCTTTGGGCTCGGGCTTCAGGAAGCTGTCCAGCAGCACGGCCAGCCGGTTCCGGAGCAGGACCACCTGCAGGGAGATGCAGCCGCCCCCTGGCCTGCGCCGCTCCCTCCTAAACAGGCTTCCCGGCCCAGCCTCAGAGACTGCCTCTCCTCTCACTTACTGCCCCTCTTTAAGCTCAGCTGCGGACCTCGGTTCCAGCCCTTGACCGCATCTTGGGAGCACGGAGGCCCAAAAAGCAGGAGGAGGAAGGATGCCCCCGTGGAGTGAGGTATGAGTTCTCCGTAGCCGGGTGCAGCATGAATTGGACCACCTGGCAGGAGTGCCTCAGGTAAGAAATCCCTGCCTGGGCAGGGGGCCAAAGTCGCTGACCTCAAAGTCACCGAGTTTCCTCCAGCTCAGGAAGTGTCGGGTTCTCAGCGCTATGCAGTGCAGCAGGGTCTCCCAACATTCCTACCGTCTCCTGGCCCGGGCCTTAGCTTGCCTTCCTCATCCAACCCTTGAGGTTTCACCTACTCTAGAGGCCCTTTTCAAGTGCACCCTCCTCCTCCCTAAAGCCTCCTGGAACAGGAGTGGGCGCACCTTCCTCTCACCTTCTTAGGCTGCAGGAGGATACTGCTGAGGCCCTTCAGGCTCATGGCCCTCACCAGCTGGTTGGGGTTGTTGAGGCCCAGGCTCAGGAAGTTGTCCATGGTTTTCCGAGACATGTACTGGGTGAGCTCTTGGCCATTGAGAAACTAGGTAGGGTTGGCACAGTCAGCCCCCCAGTTAATTATGGCCGTCAGGGAAAATCGACCTATAACCTAGCATGAGAGTGGGGTTAGACATAAGGAAGCACTTCCATACAGCAGGTAGGTCTGATGTGGAAGGTGGAAGTTAGGATGCCTTTATATCGGGTAGGAATGGGGCTGCAGTTCTCTGACCTTCCTGAGGGCCAGAGGGCACTTGGAGGAGCAGAGGTGGGGGCCAGGAGGGGCTGACCTCTGTTATGATGAGGATGGCCACGATGTTGTCCCGTTCTTCCGGGCTCTTCAGGAAGATGACTGCCTGCCCCAAGACGGCTTTGACCTCACAGTCGTAGTGGGCCATGGCCCTGTCAGATGGAAGAGGCAGACAAGGGGGCACTGAGTGCTCCATCCTTGGCCAGGAGGACCCCTCTCCCCCGGCAGACCTTGCTCACCAAGGGCGATGGCCCAAGCCACTCAGTCTGGAGCTCAGGGTCTGAATGCGGGGTGCGGGAGGGGAGTCCCATCAGGGATGCAGTCTGGAGCCGGGCCCCTCCCAGGCTTGGTCCTTACCTGGCCAAGAGGGCCACCCCCTCGGTGTAGGTTTCCAGGCGCTCAAAGAGCTCCCAGCCCCTCAGTAGCTTGAGGTAGGCGAACACCTCCCAGTAATTGGTGGTCCAGAAGAGACCCTTCAGGGCCTCCAGGCATGTCCTAGGGGAAAGTGGGGGTATTTAGAGGGGTGAGTGAGGGCCCGGTTCTCCACCTGGAGCATGAGGTTGGCTTCTCCACCACAACCCACACTCTCCCATCTGGGCCTGGGTGAGCTGCCTGCTGCCCTCTGAGCTTCCCTTCTGGCAGGAATTCCCTCCTAACAGGTGTTGGCTATTCTGTCCCCTGCCCCCAACCCTGGTGGGACGAGAGTTCCTCCTTTTTGGGTCCCCAGCACTTAGCCCAAGGCTTGGTGCCTACCAGGGCTTCTGGGCGTGTGTAGGAGGAACCAGAAAGAAGGCGTGGGCTGGGGGCCTCGGGCCTGTCGTACGTCTCACCTGCAGGGGCTGAGGGCCTGCGTTTCCAGGCTCTCCTCCTGGTGGTCTGCGATGCCCTCCACCACGTCCAGCTCAAACAGGTAGTGGAGCTGTGTCAGCAGGCCCAGGAGGATCCCCGCAAAGGCCCAGCGCACTGTGGCCTTGTACTCCCGGATGTAGAGGAGCTCATAAATGGCGCCCAGGGCCTGCAGCAGGACAGGGCGCCACCCTTGGTCCCCACCTAGGACCTGGCCCCGGTGAGCAGAGGAGTGGGGAGCAGCCACCACAGGGCTGCCCTGCCTGGAGCCAGCCCCACCCTGGGACTCAGCATCTGGGGAGCCCCTCTGCCAGGCCACGCTGGTGTCCTGGGGCCCTTGGTTATTGATAGCCTTGTAGAGGGTGGCAGAGGGGCTCACCAGCAGGGACATGAGCTCAGCCTGCACAGGGAACCTGATGAGCTCGCGGGGGGGCCGCAGCTTCAGCTTCACATAGAGCAGTGTGACGACCTTGCGGGCCAGCCGGCTGTTGGCGGCCAGGGCCTTCCACAGGGGCATGACGTGCCTGGGGAGGCAGGGGCCAGTCCCACCAGCTGGCTGGCCACACTGGGTGAAAGGCCAGTGGGACATGACCCCAGGGCAGCAGGATGGCCTGCTGCATATGGGGCAGTGGAGGTGGCCAGGCCCCTTGGGAACAGGGGAGCCCTCCATCTGGGCGTGCCCAGGCGACTGTATTGTGATGACCAGCAGGGCTGGGGCCCTGCTCAGAGCTCTGTGCACAGGCGAGCCTTCCCTGCCATTTGTGCTCAGCCCCACCTTGTACCCCATGGCCTGTGACGCAAGCAAACCCTGTCCTTCCCCAGCCTGTCTCCTCACTCACAAAGTGGGGGTCGTACGCAGCAGGGCTCGCCCCTCAGGCAGCCTGGGGAACAAGTGAGCCCTGGGGTTGGAGGGTGCTCCCGCCTCCGCAGCCCCGGGAGCTCCCCTCCCTGCTCCCTGTCAGAGGTGCCGTGGCCCCGTGTCAGGCCGCTGCTCCCTGAGGTGCTCCGGGAGGCACCATGGCCTCCAGCACCCCCCGGCTTCAAAGGGCACACACACCACTCAGTTCTGGTTAGAATGCAGCTTCTGACTCGACTGGGCTGGGCCAGGCCTGAGGCTGTATTTCTAACGAGCTCTCAGATGCTGCTGTTCCTGCGTCTGCAGTCAGAATGGTGCAGCTTGGAGACGCCACAGTAGCCCAGAGGGGCGACTGGGACTGTGAGCTTAGCGCCCAGAGGCAGCTGGCGGGAACTGTCTGGGGCTGTCCTGTAACCCCGCTGGCTGCTCTGCTGGTTGCCTCTGGGAGCTCTGAGTCTGAGGGACACTCCCACACCGAAAGCCCTCCTGCTGGGACTTCTGGAGCCTCCATCTTAACCCCTCAGCTGGCAGCATTTTCAGAGATCCCCCGGCCCTGGTCCTGGCATCTAGGAAGGAGGGCAGAATTGGGCCGGAGCTCCTGTACCCTTCTGCCTTCCCTAGAGCGGAGTCTGTCTGGAAAGGGTCCGTGGACTGGAGGGCGGACCACGGGGAACAGACAGGTATTCGTGTCTGGGTCATGGGTGCAGGTGCCCTACCTCTCTGAGGGGTGGCACAGGGACAGCATCACCTCGACAGTCTGCTGCGTGTGCTGGGTCCCCAGCAGCGTCACAGCCTTCATCATGGTCTGCAGGACATCCCTGAAGATGATGCAGGGCAGCTCCTGGAACAGGCCCTGCAGGATCTCAGCCACCTGTGCCGGGAAGGGCGGGCCATGGGAGCCTCAGAGCAGCCCTCCAGCTACAGCCTCCCTCCCCTGCCGGGCCAGGGTCCACCTCCTCTGAGAGGGCATCTGTGGCCTCCTCAGCCGGCAGCCTGACCCCTGTGTGGTCCCTGTGGCACGATGGGGCGTCTGGACATGTGCTCACAGCTGGTGCGGCCACTGACACTGACACTGACACTGCAACAGTAACAGTGCCCCCCTAAACCTGTCCTTGTGGAAATGGGAATCAACTCAAGGGGCCAGTGGGCCTGGCAGCCCCTGCAGAATGGTACTTTCTGAGTGGGCTGCAGACTAGGTTGGCCAAGCCAGACCGAGGGCAGTTAAATCCTAGTGAGGTGACGGCGGTGGGGGGTAGTGATTTTTCTCTTTCCTACTGAACGAGACTGTGATGGAGGCAGGGGTCCCTCTGATTGCCCAGGGCAAGGCCTTAGGACCTTGAGAGGTCTGGCTCGACAGGGACCCTGGGCATCACAGGGCGCAGCCCTGCTGACACCCAGGGCCGTGCTGTTTCAGGCAGCTGCAGGCACGCTGTCTGCCACCAGTGGCCAGGAGCAGCCTCGGGACCTACTGCCTCCCGGGGCTCCACACATGCACGTGGCTGTCCTACACCCTGCACCCCATGCCCTCCCTGGCAGACCCTTGTGCTGCCGGGCCAGCACGCAGCGCCCACCTGCTCCGGCTTGACGCTCCAGCCCTCGACGATCATCAGGAGCAGCTCCGCGGCCAGGTTGCAGCGCAGAATGTCACGGCTGCAGAGCCCTTGCAGGAGCGTGAGGACCAGCTGTGTGTGCTGGGCCACCGTCAGGTTCCCATCCAAGGCCTGTGCCAGAGGGGCTGTGCTGAGGAGCCGTAGGGGGCCCTCCCGGGTCCTGCGGGCTGGGAGACAGGACTGCGGGGCACTGCTCTTACCCAGGGACAGAACGAGCACCAGGTGCACAGACTTGCAGAGACCCCAGAAGGGCCCAGATTGAACCCCTGCCCCCAGGAGGCTGTTGGTGTCTCACCCAGCTTGCCTCTGTGGGCAGCTGGAAATGTAGCTGCTGCAGGCTCAGAGCAGCCCCTTCTCTGGAGAGTCGCTCTGGGGACAATGGGAATGAGCAGCCTTGCCCAGGAGGTCGGAAGTCCCCACCCCCAGCCTGCAACCAGTGACTGACTTGGGGTACAGAGGGTGAGACCAACTCCATGGTGCAGTTCCCACTGCAGCACCTGGGGTCAGGCTGAGCCCGCGCCCCTGCTCAGCTCTTCCCAGCCCTGTCTTGCTCTCTTCACTCCTTCCTCCTGAGAACATAGCCTGGTCCTCTGTAAACTGCACTGAAATTCCTGTCCCAGGGGCTGTCTCTAGGAGCCTCCACACCCCTCCCCTTCACCCCCGAGACAACGGGCTTTGAAGCCCTGGGCTCTCTGGGAGGGATTCCCAAGGGACGTCCACGTGCCCAGGGGTGTTGTTGCTCCTGTCACAGCCTGTCCTGAGAGTAGGCTGCAGGTCAGGCCTGGTGACCCTCCCTCAGAAGATGATGAAACAGTCATAGAAATTTTCAGTGAGCTACCAAGGGCCACTCAGCCCGTTAGGGGCAGAGCTTGGACTCAAACCTAAACCTTTGACCCCAGTCTAACTCAAAGGGAGCACGCAGCCTGAGAAGAAGGTGTGCTTGGGGAGGGGGAAGCAGAGGGGATGGGAGAAGGACATCTGGCCATCCCGCTGCCAGACAGTGGGGAAGTGCTAAGGCCTAGTGAGGGGCTGAAGGGGCCAGGGGGAGGGGGTTCTGAGAAGGGAGATTCCAAAGGTGTCAATGGGAACCTTAGACTCTGGTTCCAAATTGGCCCAATTGCAGAGTCAGAGGTGGGAGGGTGTGGGGGCAGGGTGCTAAAGGGAAGAAAAACAGGTGCTTTCCCTGAAAGGAACTTCAAGGTTCTGGCTCTTCCTAACCTGCTCCCATGCACAGGTTGCCTGGGGCCTCCATTGGCCCATCTGTAAAATGGGCAGGGAGGTGGATAGAGTCCACGCTCTTGGGCAGTTGGGGGATTCTGTGTGAGCACAGAGCAGCTGTCGGCCCCTCCCTGCCTTCAGCTCTGACAGGTCCCACCTTCACCAAATTGTAGAACTTCATCTCCGACTCCCTGCGGACCCTTGCTTCGAAATTCTTCATCTTATTCAAATTTATGAACTCCGCCGTGTTCCCTGCTGTGGGACACTTAGCCAGTCAGGAGGCCTGCCGCAGCCTGAGAAGGGACACCCTCCTCTCCAGACCACAAGGGAGGCGCAGAGAAGCCAAGCAGCCAGGCCAGTGCCCCAGGAGACGTGGGGCATATGGCCTCTGCTGGCCTCTCCCACCCCATCCCTGCTCACCACTCACTCTTCTGCTGGATCAGAAGCTGGAGGAGGAGGTAGACACACTGGCTGGAGTGGCTCTGGGTGATTTTGTCCTTGTCCCTCCACAGCAATGTCAGCAGGCCTACTTGGCGGCCCAGCATGGAGGGCAGGGCCTCTTCCTGGGGAGGGTGTGCAGTGAGCAAAGCCAAGCCCGGCCTCCTGGTGTCATGTCCACTGTCCCTCCCAGCTTTCCAGCTCTCAACCTCTTCCTGTCTCGGCATCTTGTGGGCAAGGCACCGGCTCAGCATCTGACAAGGGGCTCCTGTTCCAGGTCTGGGAAAGCCCTTCACCTCCCTGACCCTGGTCCCCTCATCTGTAAAAGCCAGTGGTCCATTGCCTCTGACAGGAAGTTAGCGGCACTCCTACCATCACTTCCCTGTGTGCACGCCTGTACGTATGTGCTTATTCTAGGTGCTTTAAGATTTTTTTCCTGTTTACCGTTGTATTTCAGCAGTTTTGGTTGTGATTTGCTTTGGTGTAGTTTTCTTTGTGTCTGTCCTATTTGGGGTCCATTGATGTTCCTAAAGCCATGGGTTTATATTTTTCATCAAATATGAAATATTTCAGCTTTTTTATCTTCAACTATCTCTGCCCGAATCCTGTCACTCTCCTTCCAGGCCTCAGGTACTCTTGACAGTGTCCCAGCAGTCACTGGGGCTTTGCTTGTTTCTCCTCCAGCCTTCCTTGCTCCTGTGTATGCTTCAGTTTCAGTAGGTTCTGTCATCCTGTCTTCTAGTTCACTGACACTTTCTTCTGCAGTGTTTGATCTTCTGTTAAACCAACACAGTGAGTTTTTCATAGCAGATATTGTATTTTGCAATTTCTAGAATTTCCATTGGTTCTTTTTTCTAGTTATCATTTATCTGTTGACACTTTGTGTATATTCTTTCATTATGTTCATATTTTCCTTTAAGTTCTTGGACATTTATAATAGCTGTCTTAAAATTTCATCTTCTCATTCCATCATCTGTGTCATTTCTGGATCTACTTGTAGTGACTGATTTCCACGGGTGGGCATTCCCATTTCTTCACCCTGTCACGTGTGTGTTCTTTACATTTTGTTTTGGCAGGCATTTAATTGATCTTTTGGAGGCTTGGGGTTAATTTTTTCATCTGAGCACATTGAGAGCAGCCTTTACTCTAGGACTGAAATAAGCCAACTCATAAGGTGTGGCCATTTGTTCCTGGAATGGTCGGGAAGCAGTGTTGCCCAGCTCTTGTGAATTCCAGGAGTTTCCCTTTGCTTGGCCTCCATGTGCAGCTTCACATTCAGCTGAAGACCCAAGAGTACCCTCCAGATTCCTGGAGCTCCTTCTCTGTACAGCTGCCCCCTCTCTGGAGCTCGCCTGGGGGACCCAGCCCCTCTGTGTCCCTGAAGTCCCGTCTCTGTCTCCTCAGCGCAGCAGCATTAGGGAGCCGCCTCCTGGGGCTTCAGAGCAGAAGACGCCTTCAGGCAGGAACCTGGCACGGCTGTGGGGCCCCCCCCACCTGTTGTCCACCTCTCAGTGTTTTGTCCTGGACTGCCTCTCAGTACCGTGTGGACCGGCTGTCTGTGTGTTCTGACCCACGTGACGGTGGTGCGTGGTGGAAGAGCGGGGCTAGCGCCCGTTACCAGGCGGCGTCGGGGCGGTGCGCGGTGCCTGGAGGGCTTCCTGCAGGAGCTGTCTGAGATGCTGGAAATGTTGCAAGTCTCGATGCCTGTATTTTTTAGAAGTCACTGAGCTGCGTATGTACTATTTTTGCATCTTACCATATGCAGGTTTTACTTCAGTAAAGTAGGGTAAAAATTTTACGTGTTCTTCACGCCCAAAGCAGGGGGTAGAGGGTTGCCCCTGCAGTGCTTCCTCTGAACCTTTGGCCTCAGAGACCCAGCGGGTGGATGGGGCTGGGCTTGGCTGGACGGGGACTGCCCTGAGGCTCAGATAATTTAGGCTTGTAATTGGATGTGTTTTTGAAGTGTTAAACCGGCCCCACAGGCAAATTCGTGTGTCCAGTCTGGACCTCTCCACTCACCTCCCGAGGGGACTGTCCCCCTGCCTGCTCCCGTTTCTCTCGTCCAAAAGCTCAGGCCCTTACAAGGGCCTGCAAAACGTCCTCTGCAGCCTCAGCTGGCCTGCCGCCCCTCCTCCTCGGAGGCCACCCACGCCTCCCAGCCTTGTCTCTGCCAGATGCCGCCTTCTCAGTGAGGACCACCCCTACTCTGACCCCTTACCTTTTTTTTGGATAACTAAATTTTATTACGATTTTAAACTCACAGAAAAATTGCAAGAATAGTTCAGAGAATTCCCATGTATCCTGTATCCAGATTTTCTGATTATTTATATTGCCCACCCTCCATCCCTCCGTCTCCATCTCTCCCTGCCTGGAGACGTTGGGGATTTGACCCCTAAATACTTCAGTGTGCATTTCCTAAGAACAAGGACGTTTACTTAATGTAATCACAGTGCAGTTATCAAAGTCAGAAAATGTAACTCTGCTGCAGTGATGCGCGCCTGCCCCCACCCCGTAGTCCAATTTTAAATCTCATCAGCAGCCCCAGTACCTCGCATTTGCGCACACACATGTGTTTTCCCCCTGGCTTGGGGCTGTATATTACTTCTATTTTCAACACTAACTTTTCTTTAACACATCACGTGTAGTTGACATGTTTCTTTAATCTGAACTCATTCTTCAGCATTTGTCTTTCTCAGCTGTGACTTTTTGAAAAGTGCGGACAGGTTATTTGGGTTTATCTGCTGCTTCCTTAGGACTAGATTTTGTATCCCCATCTCCGGCTCTCAGTGGAAGTTTCTAGTTTTGATGAAGTCCTTTTTACCAGTATTTTATTTGTAGTTACTGCCATCCACATTCTGTCTAGAAAGTCTCTGGGTATCCCTAATTCATGGAGAGAGTCTGTTTTCTTCTTGTTTTTGACTTTGACCCTGAGCCCTGCGTTCCGTCTGGACCAACTCTGTTGTGCTGTGACAGGGGCTGGGCTTTGTTCCCACGCCAGGGGACGCTCTGCCTGCTGGAGCGCTTTTGTGGAAAGCACTTTCCTTTCCCCATTCAAGGGCTTCAGAGCCTCCGCTGAAGATGGATTGGCTGTACAAGTGGGGGCCTGTTTCTTGACCTCCTGTTCTTTTCCATCCATCTGGTCGTCTGTCTTTTCTCCCGCACCACACTGGCTTGGTTCCGAGAGCTTCTTACTGTCCTGAAACTGGCAGTAGGTCCTCCAGCTGGTCCTTTTCTGAGCTCGTTCTGGCTGCCCGGGTCCTGCCGGCCCCACCCGGGTGCTCTGGGCGGTCGCCTGGCCCCCTCCTTTCTTTCCAGTCTCCTGCTTCTTCCCATCAGGGTCTCCCCACCCTATTTGAATTGCGACCTCCTCCCCAGGGCGTGGCCTTGTCCCCCGCACCTGCCAACCATCCAGGTGCTCAGTGGACACTGACTGCCCTAGCCAAGAGGGAGGTGGGGCAGCGGGTCCAGCACGGGCCGGGGCCCAGGCAGCCACTCACGGTGAGTCTCACGTAGTCCAGCACGTACTTCAGGAGCAGGAAGATGGACTGCACCACCCGCCTGCACTCGTGGCTCTTGTTTGACTTCAGCCAGGGTTCTGCATGCTGGGGCGGAGAGAAGGGACCCGTCAGCCCGCGGACCCACCCTTGCCCTCCAGCTCAGACCAGCCCTAGGTGGCTATGCGAAGTGGGCGGTGGGAGGGGTGGCTGTAGCCAGTCCCTCCCCACCAGACGGTTCAGCTTTCCCTGCCCATCCATCAGCCCAGCAGCCTTGGGTGAGACTGGGTCTGGAGCCATGTGACAGCCTCCCTGGGCCATCGGAGCTCTGGGGGTGAGTGCTGTCCCACCAGGCTCTGAGTTGGCCTCTGCTGCCTGGGGGCAGTGAAGGGGGAGCAGAGGGAGGCCAGCATTTGAAGGAGTCCCACAAACCACTCCTCAGACCTGTCCTCCTTGCCCCTGGGTACCCCAGGCGGTAAGGTCAGTGGGCCACCCCGGGGTGCTCCTTGCAGGGCCCCTGGCCCCCGAGATGCCCACTGCAGCCCTTACAGGGGGCGAAAGCCCCGGCACTCGGGTCAGCGGTGTAGTGCACGCCTGCCGACCTGCCCGTCTTGGCGCCTCCTTTATGTGGGGGGCCTGCCCTGGGCGGGCCCTGGGGAATCTGAGCATGGGCGGGTGGGGGGCGGCCACTGGGAGCCCTCACGTCTGCACCCCACGGCGCCCTCCCCAGGCCTCACCTGCAGGAGGAAGCAGATCTCATCCATGCTCTCGTTCTCCGAGATGAAGTTCTGAAGGAGCAGGTCCAGCGCATGCGCGGACTTCTGGTACAGCACCTGACAGGGCAGACAGTGCCTGGTCCACCCCGGCCGGCCCCAGCGTCCTGGCCCTGGTGGGTGAGCACGGACTATGCGGGCTCCTCGGGGCAGACCTGCCCCCAAGACCCCGCCAGGCGCAGGGCTCCACGCATGCCGCCCTGCCCTGGTGCGCCGCCCGCCTCTCTGGATCCGCACCTCTGCCGTGCGGCTCCTTGGTCTGCCTCAAACGCCTCCCTCAGGGTTGGTGCTGCTCTATGTCCTTTCCCCTTCTTGGCTCTCCCAGGGACATTTTTTGTGGGTATCGCCAGATATTTGGCACTCAGGCCCAAAGCCGCACGCAGAGCAGCTGCCCGGTACTCGCTCTGCTGGCGGACGGCGGACCAGCACAGCGCTTGGCGCTGGGAGTCGCTGGGTTGAGTAGGTGGCCGTGTTACTGTGGTGCGGCGCCACACAGGCACTCGCAGGGCGCGGAGTGGCTGTGGCGTGTGTGCAGTAAGTCCTGGCTGTTCCTCTGCACGGCAGTGCTGTCACCTGCCCCCCTTGGCCTAGCTAAGGGTGGAAGCTTTCTCATTTTCCAAGGAGACAGTGCGTGCTGTAAATGCAAATGAGAAGTGACTGCAGACGGCGCCTCTCAGTGATGGCTCGCTAGCTGCACGGTCCTTCTCCTTCCGTGGGTGTGTGCTGAGCCCGTGGTCTGCACCCCCTGAAGGAGCTGACGGTAGGAAGCAGGCCTGGCTCCCCGATCACAAGAATCTCCCATCCAGTTGGAGAGAGGCAGGAAGAACATGTTGTAAAAATCTCAGAAGAATACGAATAAACATCTAAACAAGTTTGAGGACATGTTGCTGCTGCTTGAAGTGCTGTAGAAGAGGACAGTCCCCTCGGACCCGGGGGACCCCGGGCCCAGCCCAGGCGGGCACGCCTGCCCTCTGCCCCGCCCTCCCGTCCGTGGAATGCCGCTGGAGGCCAGGTGGCTGGCGCGCCCAGGACAGAGCTGCAGAAGAGAGGGGTGCAGGAGTGCTGCTCTGGCCCCACTGACAGCTCTCTGTAAGAAAAGTCTGAAAAGGCTCGAAGTGTTCGCAAGCAACTTGCCCGTAACAAAGCCCAGGAATAAGTGCAGGCTACGGAGGCGCACAGCGCACAACAGCGTTCGCGTGTGATCGACGTAAAAGTTACCCGGTGTGCAGAGAAGCAGGAGAGCACGGCCCGTGTTGAGAGGGAAATGCCAGTCAGCCCAGACCGGCCTGTGCGTGACAGAGAGGAGGGTCAGTAGACGGGGATGTGGAAGAGTTCCTGTCACTGTTGTCCATATGCTGATAAGCTGGAGGGAAGACTGAATGTGAGACACAGAAGATACAAAAAAAATGATCCAACTGATGTTTCTTTGTACAGCACAGGGAACTATGTTCAATATCTTGTAATAACCTTTAATGAAAAAATGTGTAAATGAATAGATGTCTGTGTGTGCCGGGACATTGTGCTGTGCATCAGAGACGGACATACTGTGATTCACTGCACTTCAGTTTCAAACAGTGACCCAGCTAGAACTTCTAGAGATGGAGACCACAAGGTATAAACAGAAAGTACACAAAGGAATGAACGGCAGATTAGACTTCGAAGGAAGAAGGGATTAGTGAAGTTTACAGTACAGCCCCCGCCACGTGCGTCTCACTCCAAAATGAAATGTAGAAGGAAGTGGGCAGAACGTTAGTGCCCTGTGGGACAACTGCAAGCAGCCTCACGCACTGGTACTGGAGTCCCCAGGGAGCTGGGTGTGGGGATGTGACAAAAAGTATGGAAATGATGGCCAGAATGTTTCCAAATTTGATGAAGAGTACAAACTCACAGTTCCAAGAAGTTCAACAAACTCCTAGCACTAGAAACATGACGAAAATTACATGAAGGCATATCATACTGAATTCCTGAAACCAGTCTTAAAGAGAAATCATAAAAACAAAGCAAAACCAAAAAACCAAAAAAAAAAAAAAAAAAGCCAAAGGGAAAAAAGCTGTTAGTAGAGGAGCAAAAATAAGGATGGCTGTAGATTACTTTGAATGAAGCTATGCAAGTGAGGAGTCCGTGGGTCCCGCACTTCTGGCACTAAAACAGAGTCTGTCAACTTAGAATTCTATTCACAGAAACAGTGTCTTTCATTAACAAAAACTCAATAAAGGCTTTTTCAGACGTCTGAAAACCGAGCTGCTAGAATGGTAAGGTCTGAAAGGACCATCTCCGGACAAAGGGCTAATATATACAGAAGTCGAGTGTATTTGGTTTACCAGGAATGAACAATTGGAAATTAAAAATTTTAAATGTCATTGGCAATGCCAAAAAAAAAAAGAAGAAATATATGGGAAGGGACCTGATAAAAGATATGTGAGAAGCTCGAGAAGCATTGAGGAAGCCTGGGTGACTGGAGAGAGAGGCTGAGCTCACAGATCACGAGGTAAAACAGTGTGGAGGTGTCAGTCATCCCCAAACTGATCCAGAGACTGAACGTAATCCCAGCCAAAATTCCCGTGTGCTGTTCAGTAGAGGTTGACCTGCTGATTCTATGACCCATGAGGGGAAATTCAAAGAGCCTGGAATCGCAGAAGCAACATTAAAAAGAGGAACAAAGTTGAAGGCCTTCCACTACTCAACTTCAAGACTTGCTACCAAGCTATCAGAAGCAGTGTGGTGTTGACATAAAGACAGATACACAGCTCAGTGGGGCAGAATAAAGAGATCAGAAATAGACCCAGATACATGGTCCACTGATTTCTGACACAGGTGCAGAGGTACTGCACTAGAGGAGGTGATCTTTCAACAAGCGGTCCTAGAACAGAGAAACTTCAGCCCACACCATGTGCCATATAAAAGCTAAAAACATGTTCAAAACAGATCATGGACCTGTGTATAAAACCTCAAACATAAAACTTCTAGGAGAAAATGTAGCATAGAAAACGGGAAATTGAGAAACATGTTTCTTCTGTATATTCAATATCTGGTAGTAACCTATAATGAAAAAGAATGTGAAAATGAATACAGGTATGACTGAAGCATTATGCTGCCCACTAGAAATTGACACATTATAAACTGACTATACTTCAATAAAAAAAATAAAAATAAAACATGGGAAAAATCTTCAACAGCTTGGGTTGAGCAAAGATTTCCCAGAGTCTTCCCTCAGTACCCACGGAGGATTGGTTCCAGGACCCCCACAGATGCCACAGTCTGGATGCCCAAGTCCCTTCTCTAAGACGGTGTTGTATTTGCATATAACCTACACACACCCTCCTGCATACCTTAACTTGCCTCTAGATTAACTTATACTACCTAGCACAGTGTAAATGCTGTGTACATCATTGTACATGCAATGTAATTTTTATGTGAATAGTTGTTGGCGTGGCAAATTCAAGTTTTGCTTATTGGAACTTTCTGGAAGTTATTTTCTGTCTGAGGTCGGTTGAATCAGCAGACGTGGACTCTGTGGGTGCAGAGGGTCAACGATAGGACACCAAAATCACTGTCCATAAAAGAACAAATAGATGAACTGACTTTCTTAAAATTAAGGAAGTTCTGCTCTTCAGAGAAGACTTATTAAGAGAATGAAAAGACAAGCCACTAATTGGAAGAAAATACTTTCAAATCACGTCTGATTAAGGCTCACGTTGAGATTATAGCTAAACAACAATGCAATTTAAAACTTAGGCATAAGATTTGAACAGATGCCTCAGCAAAGAGGACACAAGGTGAAAAGATGCTCCACACCTTGGTCAGTAGAGAAACGAAGATTTAACCCACAAGTCACCACGACAGGCCCAACAGAAAGGCTGAAATGTAAAAGACCCACCATGTCATATCTTGGTGAGGACTTGGAGCAGTGGGAGGTCTCACCCATGGCTGGTGGGAAGACAGCCTGGCAGTTGTTAAAAACTTACACATGCACCTGCCTTGGGACCCGGCCATTTCACCGCTAGGTATTCACCTGACCAAAACGAAAACGATGTCTATGTGGAGACCTTACACAAGTGTCATAGTGCCTTTGTGTGGAACAGCCCCAAACTGGGAATGAAACAAAAGCCCATCGTCCCATGAGGAGTCAGCAGATGGTGGTCAGTCCGTGAAGTCAGACACTGCTAAGCAGTGGAAAGGGATGAGCTACTGACCCACGCTACAGTGTGGGCGAGTCTCAGGACCATTATGCTGAGTGAGAAGAACCCAGATGAGGGAAACTCAACACCATGAGGTTCCATTAGTACAGGGGTCTAGAAGATGCAACACGTCGGTAGCAACAGCAGTCAGGTGATGGTTTGAGTGGAGAGAGGGGAGGAGGAGGGTTCCACGGTGGCACAGGAAGCCTTTGGAATGACAGGTCTACTCGTTGTCTTGTTGCTGGTAATTTCACAGTGACAGGTCAAAACATGTACAGTTGTACGTTTCAAATATGTCCAGTCTGTGGTTTGCCAGTTGTACTAGAGAAGCCAAGGCCAGTTTCTGTCCAGTGTCGTGTCCCCTGCCCTTACCTCCAATGCCATGTACGTGTATGGATATGGATGAAATACTGCTCAGCTATAAAAAGAATGCAGTAATGCCATTTGCAGCACCATGGATGGATGGACCTAGAGATGATCATACTAAGTGAAGTAAGTTAGACAGAGAAAGACAAATATCATATGATATTACTTGTACAATCTGAAAATAATAAAAATGAATCTAAATATAAGCAGAAACAGACTCACAGACTTAGAAAGCAAACTTACGGTTACCAAAGAGGAAAGTGGGGGAGGGACAAATTAAAGCATGGGATTAACCGATGCAAAGTACTATGCACGGAGCAGGTAAGCGTCGGGGATACGCTGCTCAGCACGGGGAGCTGTGGTCAGTACCTTGTGATAACTTACAATGGAAAACAATCTGAAAATATATGTATGAATAGCTATCACTTTCCTGTACACCTGAAACTAACACCATATTGTAGATCAAATGTACTTCAACTTATAAAATGTGGTGCTGGGGGAGGCAGGTAGGTTATAGTCGAGGTACTAGCTTCGGTTCTGGGGAAAAGTGTTTTGTTATTATGAAAAACTAAACCAAGTGCAGTACGCGTGGACCAATGGCAAGAGTAGGTCATAATCGAGGATTGTGGTCACTTAGTTCTGTGTACCTGGGGTCCCCTGGGGAAAAAAACCAAGTAAAGATACTAAATGTTCAATTTTTAAACACTTCTAAATAAAATTTTTTTCAAAATTAAGAAAAGAAAAGTAGTGCTGGTGGCAGCCCAGATTCCGGGCCGGGCATGGTGGCAGGCATGGGTGAGCCCCTGCAGGAGCGGGTGCAGGTGGGGAGCGGGGTCTTGGGAAGAGACACCACGCGGGTGGACCGGCGGCCTGGGGTGAGGGAGACGTGCTTCCTCCCCGTCACTCCTGCCTCACAAAGCACTAGTGAGCAACGTGGAGACCAGAGCCCCGCTTGAGGGGGCAGAACCCTAAGATGGGGGGCTTTTCCAAGGCCAAAGCAAGTCTGCAGTGAGTCCAGGTGAAACCCAAGAGGGACCGGAGCTCTCTCCTCTGCTTCTCTCACTCGCCCACGTGCCACGTGGCCCAGCCCCCAGAACCCCCCATCCAGAAAGACCAGAGAAGGGCCCTGGGGACAGGGCAGTCACCACAACATCCGGCGCGGGGTCCAGCGGCAGCAGGCTCGTCTTCAGCACCTCCGTTGGGGGCAGTGTGTACAGGCTCTGCATGCAGGTCTGCAGGATCCTGGACTTGAGCGTGGGCTTGAGCCTGGGCCGCAGGTGGCTGGAAGAGACAGAGAAGGCTCCAGACTTGTTTGCACAGCCACGCGCCTGGCAACGAAAGACTTGGCCGAAACAGGTTCCCAGCAGGCAGAGGCTGTGGACGTGGGTCTGGATTACAAACAGGCCCTGGACTGTGGTGTGGGGTGAGGGTGCTGTTGGGGACATGGAGCTCATTTGGACTGAGAGGGGCACCCCAACTCATTTATTCACTCCTCTTGGGCTCTTTGACTTCTATTGTGCAAAAACGCAGGGATTATCCTGGGGTTGGTTCCACACTGTGACCAGGATCGGAGCTCAGAGTGAGCGGGGTCAGGACAGTGTGTGTCTAGGATCAGGGCTTGTATGTGAGCAGAGTCAAGGTTCGCTGTGTGACAGGCCGGGAAGTGCTGTGTGACCAGGTCAGGGCTCAGTCTGTGCCCATGCTAACATCTTATCCCGGAGGAGAACAAAGGCAACCCCTCTGTCCCTGCCAGAGCTTGGCCCCGGGAGGCCCTGCGCTGTTTCAGCCCCTGGGCCAGCCCCACCCACTCCAGCCCTCCCCTGCCTCCTCCTGTCTCCTCACACACTGACCCCTACCCCATCCTCGGGGGCCTGGCTGGGCTCAGTCCTGGGCCCCGAGGGCAGCTACCTCAGTTCTGTGATGACCAGTATGATCTTCTGCCGGAAGAGGTTGACCAGGATGTTGGGCTCATTCTCCAGGATGCACTGGGGGCAGAGAAGGAGCCGGTGTGGCGGTGATGCCTGGCGGTCCCCGTGCGCACCTGCTGGGCAGGCCCCTGGGGGTCACTCACCAGGAGACACTGGATCAGCTCTGGTATCTGAGTGAACTTGTATCTCTGGGCACTGACCTCCCGACTGAGAGCCTTCACTAGCATGATAGACGCCGAGAGGAAGCTCGTTTTTAAGGTGTTGTCCTGTCCGGACACAGAGGGGCACCGAGGCCGAGTCAGGGGCCAGTCACCCAGCCCCGGCCCACCTGACCAGGGTGCAGGCAGTGCACACACAGCACACGACACGCCCACCAGCATGCGTGCAGCACACATCCCAACACAGCACCTTTACACACAGGTGTGCACAGAGCACGCACGCGCGGCACACAACACGTCTCCACGCAGCGTGTTCACTCCCACGCAGCACGCAGCACACACACATTGACAGCCCACGCGGCAACGCGCAGCACGCAGCCCCGTGCGCTCAGGCCGCGCTGCGCACGGACAGCGGACACGCGAGCCTAGCCCTGCGCTCACACAGGCCGACCTCAGAGGCCTGAAGCACCGACCCATCCTCTCACCCCCACTCAGGCCTGCCAGGCCCAGTGACATGTGTGTGAGAAGGAGGTGACGGTCTAAGAGTCACCCTGAGGTCAGAGGTCAGCCCCTGCCGAGGATTAGGACACAAAACCGTGGCCACGGAAGCCTCCGGTCACCCGGGCCCCATACTCGGCCCTGCCCCACCATCTTCACAGCTGGCCCCTGCCCGGGCCCTGCTTGTCGGGCGCTGCTGTGAACCCCATCTGGCAGGCAAGGAGGTGGAACTTGCTGCCTGGACGTAGAAACACTTGTTCTGCACACGCGCACACCGCAGCTCGAGGGCTGGGCGGGGCTCACGTGGTCGCTGCTCCAGAAGTAGTACACCATCCTGGAGGCGATGTTGTCCACCCAGGGCAGGATGTGCTTCCCGGCGTGCAGGGCCATCTGCCCGTAGCAGAGCAGGGCGGTGCTGCCGATCCACCTCCAGTGTGCGTCGGGGTCCGGCTGCCACGGCAGGAAGCGCAGTCGGGACCGGGACCGCGGGCCGCCAGAGCGTGGACTCACGGCCCCGCCAGGCAGCGCCTTCCCTCTAAGCATCACTGCTGCGCGGTGCCCGGGACGGGGTGGCTTGCAAAATGGAGCCACTCGACGTGTCCCCCAGGTCAAGTGCACAGGTGAGGACATGGGCCTGGGCCACACACATCGCTCCGGGTCAGGGCAGGCCCCACAGCCCCCGACCGTCAGTCCCGATGGAGGCTCTGGACCCCACATATGGGGCCCTGGGGACAATGCTCACATCTGCCCAGCCACCCCAAGAACAGAGAAGGCCTGAGCCCCACACTCCAGCCCGCAGGAAAATGGGCCAAGCAGGGTCACCCCCAGGTTCCAGTGAACAGACTCAGAGCACACAAGTGACCCTCTCCAGGCCACCCACCCATCAGCCCCCACACCACTGTCTACCTGGCTGGCTGAGGACACCAAGGCAGACCTCAAGAACTTGGTGCGGCCCAGGTGCTCCAGCATGGCCCACACCTGCTCCAGGTGCAAGGTGGACGTTATGCCGACGGCCAGCGCAATGCCCTGTGAGCCAGAGGACCCATGAGCCCAGCCCTGAAAGGCAGTGTTGTGTGGCCTGCCCGCCCCTCCAAAGGGCCCAGACACTGCCTGTCAAGCGTCCTGCAAAGCAGGCAGGCAGGGATGCCCCGCCCATCCCACGTTCAAGGACCTGCACCTCCATGGGGCTTCCAGGCCAAGAGGGAGCCAGGACACAGCCCGGGCCCCTGCACCCGGGGCCCCACCTTGGCTGACAAAGGGCTGGGGTGTTGTGAGTGTCAAGTCACCACGTGAAGGATGGGAGCGTGGTTGGTCAGGAAACAGCAAGGCCAGCGGGAGGTGGGCTCAGGGCCTCGCAGGGCTGTGCGGGCCAGAGGGGCTGGGCTGGCTGAGGCCTCCGACCCACCTCCCGATGGCCAGACGACTGGTGGGACAGCTCCAGAAGCGCGGCCAGGTGCCTCCCCACCAGGTCCTCGCTGGCTGTCTCCCGGAGGATCAGCCCGTACAAGTGGAAGAGGGGGGTCTGGGGCGGGACAGAGCGGTCTGTGTGGGGCCAGGCTAGGGGCACGGGGACGCCCTGTGCCACCCCTCTGGCGACACCACCCTTCCCGCCCCGCCCAGCTCCGGGCTCCTCTGCACGCCAACCACAATTCAGAGGGGTGTGGAGCCTGCATTCAGAGTCTCCAAGAATCCCCGTTATTTCCCTCCTGATGAAAATGTGTACTTTCCGTGTTGGGCAACACGCCTTGAACGGGGGCGTTTCCTGGTTCTCGTCACTGACATCAGCATCTCATGTGTCTCCCGCAATAGGGGGTAAGGCCCAGGGCGCAGGCACTGCTGTCCTGGCCACCGACCACGGCTCTACCCCTGGGGCTCGGGATGGCCCAGCAGGCATGTAGCCAGTGCAGAGGGGAGCTGGCGCCCCCGAGGCCCTTGTCCCTGCCAGACCCTGCCTCTCGCCTGCCCGCCTACCGGGTGTGAGTGTCCTGGAGCATCAAAGCTGTGAGCAGAGCCTCCTCTTGCTTTTCTAGGACATTCTGGGCCATGTTTGTCACTTGGGGAGGGGAAGGGTCTGAGAGACCCCCATGGGAAGCCCTGGCAGCCCTGCCCAGGCACTGACCTTCTCCAGAGGTGACTTGAGGTCCAGGTTGAAGGGCTTCAGGAGATTCGGGATGCTGGCTTCAGGCACCTTCTCCTTCCCGATAAGCAGTGTCAGTGCTTGGCCCCGCCTGCCCCCCAGGCTGGCGGGACAGAGCCCAGAGGGCACAGGACAGACAGGGCCCACCAGGGTGAGGAGAGGGAGCTGGAGGCCCAAGTCCACTGGGAATCTTCAGGGGAGGCTGCCGCCCTGTGGGCGGGCAGAGAGCACACAGCCCATTCTCCAAAAGGGCGATGAGAGGGTCAGGGTGCCACCCCTCGAGCAGCCCAGCAGGGGGCTTGTTCTAAGTGTGACTCTGACCACACTCACCCCTACTTGACCCCTGGCACCCCACTACCCATAGGACAGAGGCTGAATCCTTTAACTTGGCTGGGAGCCCAGCCTGGCCCCGTAGTAGCTCCTAAGAGTGCTCCCCAACCCTTTTGTGCTGCTCTGTGGCCTCAGGGCCTTTGCATAGACAGTTCCCATGACTGGACAGCTCTCCACACCCTGGAGCCAGGATCTACCATGCATGGTGGGCTGTCAACCAGGTTCCCGGCCCCTGAGAGTGAGTCGAGCTACGCGCTTGGAGACTTTCTCCCTCTGTAAGTTCACATGCCCTGCTCTGATCCCTCCTCACTGGTCCTGTCCTTCAGCCCCAAACCCCCAGAGAACCTGCAACAGGAGAGGAGCCAAGACAGCACCCACCTCACCCGGGGGCTCAACTAACTCCAGCGGTGGCTCAGGGCTTCACACTGGACAGAGTGCCGGAGCACACAGGGCATCAGGGAGGAGCTGGGGCAGGTCCCCCACACCAGCTGGTGGTCAGTCACGGGAGGCCTGAGCTGGGGAGTCTCCTGCATCCCGCAGAGGTGGGCCAGTGCCGCCCAGTCCTCGGGGGCCCATGGGGTGGGTGATGCCCAGGCCCTCACCTGGCTGACGGACACTGATGTGTCGGGCTGTGTACCCAACTGCTCTCCACTAGTGCCCCGACTCCCTCCTACCTTTGGGAACCTTACGCCACACATCCAGGAGGTCAGGGGCTTCAGGGAGTGGGCCCTGAGGCCCCAGGAGGCCCCCCTCAGGGCCCCACCTGGCTGTCCTGTTGGACGCAGTGGCGGACGGCCTCCAGCACCAGGCTCTTCTCCAAGGCCGATAAGGTCTTAATTTTGCTGACGAGCTCTTCCTCCCAGGGCGGGCTGCCACTCAGAGGCCTGTGCGCCACCGCCCTGCCCAAGAGGTCTGCAGAGGACGGAGAAGCAGAGAAGCCGTGCGGGACCCCTGCGGCCCTGTGCGGGGAGCCCCGGGGGGGAGCCCAGGCCTCCCGGCCCCAGCTCCTGCTGGGCCCCGAGGTCACAGCAGCCGGCTGCTTTCTGCCCAGGCCGTCTGCGGGGGGGGGACGTGTGAACGCAGCTGGGCAACTCAGAAAACAGCCCCCCGAGCACAGAGGCCTCTTTGAATGCTGGGACTCAGTCTAGAGGTGCGGTGGCTAGTCAGAGCGCAGCCTGGGACAGGGGGACATGGTGCACAACAGAGACGTGACATTGTGGGCAAAGGGGAGAGGGGGTGCCGAGGGACTGCTCATCATTTGGGACCAAAAGTTAACCTGTATCCCAACCCTGCTCCTTGCACCAAAGTAAGAGCAGACAATTATGATATTTGAATTTCCAAACTACAACCGTAAACGTAGAGAAGACCGTGGGTTTTGTATTCTGAATCCTGGGACAGAGAGAAGCTTTCTAAATACAGCACAAAGCAGAAACCAAAGGGAGGGAACTTTTAGAGCTAGAGACATGGACTTGGCGTACAAGCAAGCATTGCCACCAACCAGACACTGAAAAAAATACCTGCATCTTCTTCAGTGAAAGTTTACCATCAACACACAGAAGTCTCCTGCCTGTAAGCCGGTCAGTAAGGACTTGCGCCATCGATTCAAACACAGGCAGAAGGGATGAAGAGGCGGCTTCCAGCAGAAGCCCCATCGGACAGTAATTAACCAGAAGATGGTCCCCTCACCCGTGATGAAAGAAACGCAAACTGAAACCAGGAGATGAGATCTTTCATGTCAGTGAGACAAAGATGAACAAGATGGTGAAGAAAGACATGGTCATGCTGCTGGTGGTGAGGGAGGTGGCGATTCGTCCTCTTTGAAAGATAATTCAGCAAAGGCTCTCAAATGCAAACAAAAAGCAGTTCAAACTGTGCAGATAACAAGAGTTCTCTCTCATGGACAGAATGATGCCTGGAAGCTTTATGATAACAGTGAGGACCAGTTTCCAAATTGTCCCACAGTTTCACAAAGATAATCAGTACTCCTTTGACCACCCCCCCAAAAAAATGGCTGTGAAGCCCATGTCCCATGGGCACAGAAGCGAGTCCGGCACTGGGTCAGGTGGCCGGGGGCAGTGTGGGCCCGCCTGTCGGGCACTGCAGGTGGGTGTGGGGCCAGCATCACCTACCTCCTGCAGGCCCCCACTCTCACAGGCCAGCCCCAGAGCCTTGGGGCTCTCTGTCCTGTGCACCTGAGGGTGCCCCACGCCCAAGCCCGAGCCCTTGCTGGCCGAGACGAGGGTCTGCTCTGGGGAGCCCCCAGCTGCCACCACAGCCAGGGCCATGTCCCGCCGCGAGTGCGAGACCCAGGTTTAAGACGGCTTGTTAGGTGGCCTCACTGGCGGCTCTAACCTGCTGCAGGCTGGAGTCCCCCCCACACCGTCGTCCATCCATCCGTCCACTCACTCTGTCAGTGGAATCTTGCTGAGAACCTACTGCCTGACAGGCACTGGAACCCAAATAAATACAAAATGCTTGTGCTTGCTAGGCTCCTGGGGAGGCTCTGTGCCTACCACCGAGGTCTGTGGGTGACTCCACCCTGTGCCTCCTTCTTGGCGGGTGAGGCTCCAGGACAAAGGCAGCACAGGGGGAGGACAAGGTGTCTCACAGCCTGGGTGTCAGGCCCCTGGGCTCACATCCTGGGTGCAAGGACAGCTGTGGCCTTCATTGTGCTGAAATGGGGACGGGGGAGAGCAAGGCCCCCAAAGCCAACCTCGCCTGCTTTGTGAGAGCCCACTGGGATGGCCCTGGTCCCTGGTGGATCACTGAAGCCATCACTGAAGCCCTTCCAGAAGTTTCTGTCTGCCGCCCCCATGCAGTATTAGGAGAGAGTCCCAGAGGGCAGGATGTGGTGGAGCCAACATAAGATCACAGCGTCCTCCTGCTGACACAGAAGTGAGTGCCGATCGGAGCGCCAAGGCCTGGAAGGGGGCAGCTGCTCCGAGCCCCAAGCCGGCTCGGCGGGCCTCCCCGCAGCCCCACCCCAGCCCTGCTCACCAATGTCCAGCTCTTGCTCCTCTGATGAGAGGCGGGTGGACCACCAGGAGGGACGGTGGGAGCCATCGCTGGGTGCGGCTACCATGGACAGCGGCACTTCCTGGGAGGAGGTCCTGGGACAAGGACGGGGCCAGCCACCCGGGGCCCCCACCTCAGTCAGTCACCTCAAACCTTACTGACCGCCCAGAGTCAGTCACTCCATTCTTACCAGGCCCCCCACAGTCAGCCAGCAGCTCCGAGGCCTCTGCGGGACCTGGGGAAGGAGGGAAGGAGGTGGCTCCTAACTTGGGCTGACATTCAAGGTCCTCCTAGGCTCTGCCTGTCCTCCAAGGCTCCTCGGCCCCAGCCTGTGCCCCCCGTCCCCCACCCCAGAGGCCCAGTGATCCCAAGTCCAGAGTCTACATGGCAGCAACCCCCCGCCCCCACCCTCACATCCACAGCTCAGGCACGGCCCCCACGTGAGGCTGCCAGCCGTGTGGGTCCGCGAGGACTGGCCAAAGGAGCTCCTGAAGCTTCCAGAGGACCCACTGGGTCAGAGCCCAGGCGTCCTAACTGCCCTTCTTGGACCCAGCTCTTGGACCCAGGTGGATGGGTCACATGCTCTGGGAGGCCATGTGGCCCCAGGGAAACCTGGGGGCCCTCCTCTGTCCTCCCTCCTCCCAGACTGTCCATCCCTGCCCATGAGTCCACTGGGCCTCCCAACATGAGGGGTTGGCAGGGACCTTTCGTCCATTGCACTTTCTAATTTGCCAAGTCTGGGACAGGCCAGAATCTGCATTTCTAAGGAGACTCCAAGTGACCACATTGCTACCAGTCTTGGCTTGGTGGCCACCTGGAGGCCCCACAGGTTCCCTGCTGAGCTGGACCCAGGTAGAAGCTGCAGACTCAACACAGGTGTACCTCCCTCAGTGCGCTGACCCCGCAGTTCCTCCCCTGGGAGATGGCAGCTCCTTGACCATCAGCCACTCCAGGGCCCTGGCCTCCTGACCCCCCTGCTCCCTTCTCACTTCCAACCTTAATTCCTAAGGACTCCCCAGAGCTGTCCATTCAGCCCACTCCACAGCCCCCCTCTCTCCACAGGCCCCCAGAAGAGCCCTCACGCATCTCCTAACCTCCCTGCCCCATCAGTTCTTGGCCCTGACTTCTCAGCTCCAGTGCCCTGTCCTCTCTCTTGTCTCCGCCCCTCTCCATTTCCCCCAGTGGCTTGGTCCCAGTGTGCGGCAGGGGGCAGGAGCTGTCTGCTTCCCTACTGCCCTACACGGGGCTCCCTTCTCCAGAGTGCAAATGCCTGGGGGTGCCACTGCGTGCTGGGAGGGGGTGTGCAGCGAGAGCCTCCAGACTCCCACACCCTCCCTGCCCGGTGCCCTGGGTGGGTGGGGGCCACCCCAGTCCTCAGGGTCCCCGGTTTGATGGTTTGATGCACCTGACCTGTGTCTCAGGACCTCCTGCCAGCCTCGCAGGTCCCCTTCCCCCTCCCACCTTTCTTCCCTCACTCGACAAATGTCTGGTGAGCACCCGGCCCAGCCTGGCCTTCCATCCGGCCTCACGGGCAGCCAACCGTCCTCCAAACCCAGACATCTGACCTGCCCTTCTTGCCCAGACCCTCTAGGTCCCCATCCCTTCAGGGCTCACACTCCAAGCCTGTCAAAGATGGCCCCACCACGGGCCAGGCCCTGCCCACCCTGTCCTCTCTCCCCTGCACACCTCCCCACCTCCCCTGAGCCGCGACTCCTCCCTCTGGTGCCAGCTCGGCTCTTCTGGGCCATCGCCGCCCAGTGGGCTCCACCCTCCCAGTGTCCCCTCAGCACCCCCTGCCCCTCACTGCCGCCACAGAAGCACTCGCCTCCACAAAGACCCTCGTGACCAGCACGCTGGTTATTGCCTGTGACTTGGGGGCTGTTGCCCTGTTTAGAGGAGACAGTTTTCTCCGGAGGTTGAACCCCCTCATCTGTAAACTGGTCCCGAAAACCATTTTCATGGAGGCTAGAAAGGCCTTGTCATTCTTTTCAAGCCTAGGGTGGGGCAAGGCTGTTGGAAGTGACAGTGGGAGAGAGTCTGAGGGGAGCTTCCTAGAGGAGGCGAGGCAAGACCAAAATCAGGGAAGGGGACAGTGAAGCCAAGGAGGTGATGTGAGAGTGGCCCAGGGTAATCAAACCCCAATGAGGATAATTAGGCCAGAGGGCAGAGGTCAGCTGGGAAAGCAGCTGGGGGAGGGGAGAGCGTGGGCGCCTCGTGCTCCCCTGCTGCTCACTGCCCCCACCCCGTGCGCCTCCTCCACCTGCAAGGCCCTGCCCTCTGACCGCCACTGCGCAGTGCAGCGGCCCACCCTCCCAGCTCCCCTCTGCTCTCGGGAAGGAGCCACCCAACCCCGTGGACTCTGCCGACCCTGAAGCCTTGTCTGCTGCTGGCCCCCCTGCCGCCTGCCCCCCACAAAGGGACACAAAGGCCTTCTTTGCAGTTCCAGCCACTGCCCCTGCCACGGGGCCTTTGCACAAGCTACCCTAATGCCTGGAGCATTCCTGCCCTGCTGCCCCTGGCACCCCCACCTTCTGCCTTCCCCATCCCCCCAAGCCTGGGGTTCCCTTTAACTTCCTTTACGGTGTCCTTTCAGTCTGTTTCCCATTGGCTGAAGTTTCCCAGCAGGGAAGAGGCTCCCCTGACACGCGGGTCAGGAGCCAGAGGAGAGGACTCAGAAATGCACTCCAGGCTAAGCAGAGAAATTGGTACAGAAGCTGTTGTTCGTAAGTAAAGATTGTTTAAAAGGTTATAGAAGACAGCAGCCCCAAGAGGGGGGAGCCTCTGGTAAGACCCCAGGAGCACACACAAGTTGGCCCAGAACCCCTTTTCTGGGAACTGAATCACTGGAAGAAATAAGAAATGCGTAAGAAACGCACTGCTCCAGGGTTCTTCACGAATTTCAAATAGCCACGCAGGTTCAAGAACACAGGAGGGATGGGCAGCAGCTAGAAACCATGCTTCTGAAGACTAAGGACATGGGAAGCGGCTGGGGACCCCGCTTGCAATGTAAAAGGCATATGGTTCTAACGCACAACGCAGAGTTCCCTCTGGGTTTGGGGATTTGGGTGATTTATTTTTTCCTGTGCCCTTTTCAAAAATTTCAAACTTGTCTGCAATGAGCATGGATTACCCTTATCAGAAAAAAAAAAAAAAAAAGAAAGCTTATTTAAAACCAAAGATGACGTGAAGTTTAAGGAAAAAAGGAGAAGACAAGTAGCTACCTTAGTCCCGGGGAGGGGTGGGCGGGGGGCCGGACGGGGGGGCCGGCACAGGGTGCGGGCTCTGCCGGCTCTGAGGTCTGGAGGGTCTGGCGGCCTTGGGGATCCTGAGGAGAGGATGGAGCGGCCTTAGGCTGGGGAGGGGCTGTTGCTGGTGGGGAGAGGTTGGCCAGGGAGGACACCAGCCCCTCTGGCCAAAGGCAAGCTCACTGCCCACTGTGTGGACATCTGAGGGGAAGAGGCATGCCCCGAGGTTGCTCAGGACCCCGCAGGCTGCTTGGGTCCGTAAGGCCCTGGACATTCTGCTTGATGCTGGCAGCCACCAGGCCAGCGAGGAATGTATCTTCTGAGGAAGCCCAGTCCATGACTAAACTCAGCCAGGGAGGTCCTGAGGACTTTTGTGAGCTCACAGGGTCGGAGCCAAGTCAGGCCGCATGACCTGAAGCCCAGCAGCTCTGGCCGGGAGCAGTGTATGGGGCCCTCAAGGCTGTCTGGAGGGCAGGAGGGCCCACTGAGGAGAGCTGAAGTGGAAAGACTGAGGCCACCGTGAAAAATCACCAGCGGCAGCAAGCGGGTGTCACTCTGAGCAAAGCAGCCCAAAAGGGCAGCTGGTGTAGGGGCCTGGCGATGCTGGGAGACCCGATGGTCAGTGAGCTTGCCTTCGGCCAGAGGGGCTGGTGTCCTCCCCGGCCAACCTCTCCCCACCAGCACCAGCCCCTCCCCAGCCTAAGGGGCGGGGGCTGGCGTGGGGACTTCAGGTGGTGAGGGTAGGGGGGTACCTCCCAAAAGACCCCTCTGTGAGTCAATTCCTGTCCCAGGGCTCCTGAAGTCACCGCTCCTGCTTCCCAACAGCCACCCCAGCCTAAGAATTCCATCTTCCAACCGCTGCTCATGACAGTTGAGGGGACTTCCAGGGGTGTGGCCCCGAGTTTGCTTCTCTGGGGCCCAGAAGGACCGTCTGGAGGCTGCAAGGACCCCTGCACACAGACAGGTCCCCAAGAAAGTGGTGGCTCGAGGACAGTCCCCCACCCTGGCTCCTCTCCCTGGAGCCCCACCCGCTCTTGTGGGCCAGCAGGAGGGTCTGGACGCATGTTCCCACCGCCGGCACTGGGTGCTGCCTGCCTGCATTCATTCCATGGGTTTGGGCTCGCTGGGTCCTTCCAGGGTGCATGGCCCCTCCCTCGCCTCCCTGACCCAGGGCTCAGGCTTCCAAGAGCCCAAGAGCAGAAAAGCAGCTGCTTCCCTCAGGACTGGTGGCATCTCCACCAGTCAAACCGTGAAGGGCAATTGGGGGCGTGGCTACACCAACTGCCACCTCCTGGGGAGGGGCCTTGGCAGAAATAGCCCCGTCCCTGCTTGTACTCCCTGAGGGATCTGGAAAATTAGGGGAAACCCTCCTCCCTGCCCCGCACCCCTGACAGAGCTCTGAGACTGAAAGGCCCCTCCTCCCAGGCAGCTGCCTCCCTGGGGCTCATGACAATTCCTCCCAGGACAGGGCAGCTCCCTAATAGGGTCTATGCCTCCTCGCCTTCTTTGTTGCAGTCTGAAGGGGTAGCTTCTCTGCGAACCCTCTGCCTGTCCACAGAGAGTGACCGCGGCTCCTAACTGGTGTCCAGACGCTGTGGAGGGAACCTCTGCCCAGCAGAGGGGCTCTCTGATTCTGGGGGCTGAGAAAACCTCAGAGCTGTACATGGCTGAGATGAAACAGGGGCCCTACCTGTCCGAGGGCAGAGGGGCCGCGTGGAGGTGGCCCTGTAGGTGGCTCAAGGCTGAGGGAGGCCAGTGGACAAAGAAGGAAGCGGAGAAGAATGACCTGGACTCTTGGGCCCCGTGGCTGCCAGCGAGAGGCACATGAGACGTGGCCCCGAGGGAGCCCACGGGAGGGTCACTTGGGAGGTTTCCACAATAAGTGCCCCCCACGCCGGCAGCAGCCTGGGGAGGTGAACTCCAGGCTCAGGGAGGATGGGAGGCGTGGGCCGCGGCCCCCAGTCTGTTCAGGGAGAGACCCGGCACGTGGCTTCCAGGGGTGTGGCAGCAATGTGGGGGCTGTTTTGAAGGCTGCAGCCCTCAGGGTGGAGGTGTTTTGCTGTCCACTCTCTCCATGCGGGCCCTTTGCTCCCAGATGAGGCCCCGTGGGCTCACTGTGACCTCTGTGGGTATTTGGGGGAGGCTAGAGGACCCCGAAGCAGCCCAGTCCAGGCTCTGGGACACTGCAGGGACACGCAGGTTTCCCGATATCCGCAAACCCTTTGGATCTGGTGGCATGACCATTCGCCATTGTCAGGCGCCTCCGGATGGGCCTGGGGGTGTGTCATGGGGGACTCGTGAAGACCCCCGACACCCCCCCCCCAGATCTCAGCGGGATGGAGCTAGACCTCCCAGGCCACAGTGGGGCCACATGACCCCGAAGGAAGCGTGATCCTTGGTGGTTCCAGATCGGAATCAGCACCCCAATCCTTGGGGCTCCTGGAGGCTGGTGTCATTTCCATGCTGACAGAGGCCACCTGAGACAGGGGCTGAGCTGAGGGCCCTGGTGATACGTGGGGACTGGGGACCTGTGCTCTGAATCTCTGAGCACCAGGCCAGGACGCGGGCAGGAGCAGCCCTTCTAAGGCAAAGCAAGTTGCCCGGTGGCTGGTTCAGGGCAGGGGGTGGGGGGTCTGAATCAAAGGGTGCAGCCCTAGTTCTAATCAGAGGAGGCACTGGGGCCCCTTCCTGGAGGAGAGTTTAGAAGTTTCCCCCTGCCAAGTCCCCACCCAGGGGCCTGACTAGCCAGCTGAGCCCTGAGGGGCTTAAAGCCCCCAAGCCCTGCAGAGGCTCCACCCCTGCTTAGCTCAGTCCCCCTTCCAAGGCCAAGAAGAAGGCCGTATCTGCCCCCCTGGCTCCCAGACAGCTCTGCCCTACACCCTCAACCAACCTGGATGAATGGGTCCTGAGAGGAGGAAGGGAGGGGAAGTAGGGGAAATGGAGGCTCAGGGACCCTGGGATGGAGGTGACAGATGTTGGTGGGTAACCAGGGCATAAGGGGTGATTCTTAGGAGAGTCCAGGTTCCTATGGTGGGGACCAGGGATAAAGGATCCAGAGGTCTGGGCAAGCTGGGGACAGCCCTCGCCATGGGGCAAGCACAGAGCTGGCGCAGCCCAGGAAGGCTTCCTTGGGGAGGCAGGAGAGGGACAGAGGAGCCTGGAGCTCTCAGGGAGGTGACGTGAGAGGAGCAGAGGGAGTGAGTGGAGGGCAGGCAGAGGGCGGATGGAGGGCAGGCGTGAGGGGCAGCGTGGCCCGCTCCATGTCAGCGGCGGGGCAGGGGTGTCTCAGAGGCTGCGCTGGTGCAACCCAGAGGTGAGCGGGTGGCAGGACAAGTATGCTGAGGGGTGGGGACAAGCCACGCTGTGGCCAGCAAAGGACAAGCACTTCTGAGTGCCCGGGCAGGAGGCACTGCACCCCTGCAAGGGAGAAGCTGGGGTGGACCTAGTTTTTCTGGAAAGAGGCTCCATCTTTGGGCAGCTTGGGGCAAGACGAGGGGCAAAGACAGACTGAAGGGTGCAGGGAGGCCGGAGGAGAGCCTCTCACCCCCCATGTCGCCAAGATCTCCTGCCCCAGAGCTGGGCTCTGACCCCTCCGTGTGCGCCTGTCGCCACGAGCTGGGACAGCTGGAGTCGGGTATATGGAAATCTAGGTCTAGCACTGGGGAGAGTGGCACGGGGGCACGGCCACCCGGACCCAGAGGCGTCCTGGGGGCCGAGGAAGTCCCTGAAGGATGAGAGCCCTTGGTCACCGAGCCGCGGTCCCTGCAGACGCTGGGGGCCTGGGGGTCCAGCCTGCTCCCTTCACGGGGTGCCGGCTCTGCCCAAGGTCCCACCGTGCTCACCCTAACTGACTATTCTGCTCCTCGCAGCCCATGGTCCTCACTGGGGGAGCTGGGGCAGGCAGGATGGCGGAGGCTGCCAGGAACTCAAGTTTCAAAAAGATCCCATCTTGGCGGCGAGACAGGATGGGCGAGACAGACTCTGCCGAGCCCGCTGAGGCCCGCGGCTCCCCGTAGCAGGCTGGCACCGTCTGACTCACTTATTCAAATGTGATCGCTGAGAGCCCGGAATGTACTGTCCCCATCAGCTTGGGAAACAGAGGAAAGGACGTGAGCGAGGCTGTCTGTGCCCCTCAGGGCCCACAGCCTGTGGGGGAGACAGACTCACAGACGGAAAGCCGTTCAAAAAGGCAGGTACCCAGTGCAACCAGTTTCTGCCTGAGAGATTCAGGTCAGGCCTTGCAGAGGAAGGAATATTTGAGCTGGGGTTTGAAGCGTAGGTAGGAGTTTGCCAGATGTTGAGGAAAGAAGAGGTACCACAGCAGAGGGAGCGGCGCACAAAGGCGTGGAGCCGGAAGACCCCGAGGGTCTCAGGGCAGGCATGAGGGGGCAAGAGCCAGTCCCAGGGGCGGGGTGGACGTGTGTTTGCAAGGAGGTGCTTGGTGGGGTGGGAGGCACGTGGCCCACGTGGCAGAGGGTGTACGTTGCTGACCTTTTAAAATGCAGGGCTTGGGATTTAGGTTTTGTCTCTGGCCAGAGGGAGCCTTCTGTGGTTTCAGAGCAGGGCGGCGGCAAACAGGGTTTTGATTTGGGGAAGGTCACATGGGACAGCCTGGTGGAGGCCGAGCCGGGCTGAAGCCACTGGGCCACCTTGCTTCCTTCTGCTCGATTCAGCTGGTCACTCGAGGTCACTCTGGGTGTCCATGAGGCCCAGGCCAGCAGACAGCACATGTGTCGAGGGGCCCCCACCAGATCCAGGCCTCTCGCACTCCTCGGAAGCACTTCTAAAGGACTTCCTCCCCTCGGCTCCCAGCCACACAGGCCCCAGCTGCTCCTGTGTCTGTCTCCTCAGAGCTCCCCCCGACTCCCATCCCACACCCCTCCTGTCTCACTCCCTCCCCTTGCCTCCTGATTCTCATCCCAAACCCCCAGGGCTGGATCAGCAGGGCAGGAATGGAGCCAGGTTGGGACAGGGAGGGAGAAGTTGGATGGGGCCACTCCAGGGGCTGCCAGGGGAAGCTAGGAAGGGACACAGGACAAAAGAGCTGGGGCACTCGCGGCCGAGCGGCCCTGGTCCTGAGCTGGCGGCTCCTATGGTCAACCCAGTGGTGGTGCAGGCCCCCAGGGCCCCTTCTGCTCCGAGCTCAGACTCAGATCTGCCCCTCCCACGTGCTGTGTGGCCTCGGGCAGGTTGCTGAGCCACTGCACATCTGTCTCCCCACCGAAATAGCACCTGCCACGTGGGGCCGTGATGAAGACTGACTGAGCATTTGCAGCACCAGGACAGCACCGGGCAGAGAAATATGACAGAAACCTGGAACCGTGAGAAGAGCGTGGCTGTCAGGTCACTGTTAGGCGGGGTAGGGGTTGGGATGGTGGGGAGGAAAGGGCTGGGAGATGACGTAGCCACTGTCCTCGGAGTGGGGACATGGGAAAACGGCGACGTTCGGGCAGAAAAGAGGAAGGAGCAGGCTGAGCACAAGTTGGAGGGGCCCCAGGGGCGTGGAGTTCCTGGCAGAGGCGAGCACAGGCCGAGCTCTGGGGAGCGCAGGCGCCCCTGGCCTTGCAGGAGCCGGGAGGCCTTAACCCCGGGACCAAGGAGGACTGGGGAGGGGTCTATGCAGGGGAAGCCACATGGCCAGATCCAAGCCTGTTTGGGAGAAAGGTCTGTTTCCTCACTCCAAGCCTGTCTTCCGCCCTCCCTTCACTTAACAAACCTGAAATGAGAGCCCAGCACAGCCAGGCTGGGCCGGGCCCCCGGAACATAGCGGACGCGGGAGTGCTGTCTCCAGGGGCTCCTGGTCCGGCTGCTGCTGGTGGCCCGGGACAGGCCCCGTGCCAGCCGTCACAGCCGGCCTTCTGGTCCTTTGGCCGCAACCAAGCCAGCTACGGCTCAGGAGTCCCCGCGTCACTCTGCTGGGGAGGAAGTCCACCCTGAGAATGGACCACAGAGCCGGCTTGTCCTCACCTGTCCCTTCCCCCTGCAGTGTCCCAGCGGGTCCCCACACAGGCCAACTGACGGAAGCCTAGTAGTAAAAGAGGGGTCCTGGCCAAGGTTGGAGAGGGAAGATGCAAAGGGGTGAGTGAGCGGCAGGTGGAGAAGTGGGTGCTTTCCACCTGGAACCTGCTTGGACCTCACCTGCTGCCCAGAGCCCATTGGAAGGAGCCCCACCAGGTGCTCGGCTCTGAGCTGGACACTGGGGTCACCTCTGGCTGGTCCTGTAGTGACCTGGGACACAGCACGAGAGTCTATGCCTGTTCCTGGTGAAGCGGGATTCCCCGGTGGGGCTGTGAAGATGACTGAGGGCCTGGCATGCACGTGGCAGGTGCCCAGTGAGGCCAGCGGCTCCCATTTAGGTGGGGCTGTGCACTGGGCAGCCAAGGAGGGCCTCCCCCCAGACGCCCCCCCCCAGCCCAGGATGCAGGCAGGAAGGAGGCCTGGGAAGGGGTGGGTGGGGAGCAGAGCCCAAGAGGCTGACCCCAGGAGGAAGAGGACATCTGGGAAAGGGGCAGCTCTGTCCCTTTAGGCTGCAGGCCCTGGGCAGGGCCTCCCTCTGAGCCTGTGCATTCATCTGCCATCATGTCACGTGGGAACTAAATAGGTCAAATGATGCGATGCCCGGCTGTCCTCAGACAGACTGTCCCGCCTCAGTGCATCCCGCAGCCGCATGGTGGCAGAGACTGTCCACCACCAGGACCCGTGCTGGCCAGGGGTGCTCAGTCTGTCGCACCATTGACCAGCGGCCACAGCTCAGGACCCGGACGGGTGGCGCCCCCACTCTGTTTCTTTGCCCTTGTGGCCAAATCATCTGCTCCGCGAAGGCTCTCACCCCCTTTCTGTCTCTCTCAAACGGAAGATTTGAAGAAGCTTGGAATAAAGTGGTCCTTGTCTTACTTTCCTGGCACATTGTGATGCTCAGTAAGTGTTGAGTGAGTGAGCGAGTGAGGGGGTGGATGGGTGAGTGGATGGAATGGTTAGGGCTGGTGTGTGCGTGGCCGCTGTGGCCAGGCCTGGCACCTAGGGGGCGTCCCACCGTCACGAGCAAGCCTGGCTCATGGGGAGTGGCTGCCGGTGGGGAGTCCCCGCTCTGGACGCTGCAGCAGGGGGGACACTGCAAAGAGGGGGTGCCACATGAGAGGGACCATGAGCACGCTGCAAAGGCCTGACGCACCCCAGAGCTGTGCAGGACTTCGGGGCGGGGCGCGCTGGAGCCCTGTGCCTGATCCTGACGAGAGAGAGGGAGTTGAGGAGGAATGAGGTGGTCCTGGAACACCCAAGCCCCCACCCGCCTCGGGGCGCCTGTGATCTGGGGCCACATCACAAAGCTGTGGCAGCAGCAGCAAACGGCCCAGGCAGGGGCTGCAGGGGCGTCCAGGATGAGAGATGAGGGAGGGGCAGGAGCCGGGGAATGAGGACCCTGCAGGGAGGCCCCCCAGGGAGGCCTGGGGCCCCCGCGGGTGGGGTGCCAGGAAGGCTGAGGTTAAACAAGGCCAGGTCGCTGTGGGCGAAGGGAAGCCTACCCTCTGGATTTTTGGCCAATGATGAAACGTGCACAGGTCAGACCTCTTATTTCACTCACTGATGAGGGACCCAGGAAAACGCTTCAACCAGCTCAAAGGGAAATCCAGGGAACATGCAGGGAGGGGGCAATGCTGCGACGGACTGACAGGTGCAGCAGGCACCTACTGACCGTGCGCCCCGCGGGCTGGACCGTCTGCCTCTTGGCGGTTTTCAGCAACTGTCAGCGCAAGCAGCTCCGAGGTGGCAGCGGGGGGAGGGGGGCACCTGGGGCGGTGGGCCACCCTCTCTGGTGCCATGGGAGGTGGTCCCTGCAGAGAGAGGGTGGGGCTGGGGCCCAGGCACAGGGAACGTGGCAGCCGAGGCTGGGAGCTCTGAACAGCTGGCATCTTGGAGGCAGGCGTCTGGTTAGGAAGTCCCCTACAGGAGAGGTGGCAGAAGCCCTGCACCAGCCCTGGTGTCCAAGGCCCAGGGACAGGGAGACCATGAGCAAGGGCCCCCTCTGTGGGCTGGGCCCCCGGACCTACCCCTCCCTGGACCCTTCCTGCTCAGGCACAGGGGCACCCCTTTGGACCGAATGGTCACCGTCCAGGTGGGCGCTAAAGGTGTCCGTGGCTTCTGGGCCAAGTCCCACAGGGGCCTCAGGGGAACAAAAAGACCACACACACCACCCCAGGGGAGAGAACGGCCCGACTGCCCCCCCAGGGCGCCCCGGCCAAAGGCATGGGGTCATGCGGTTTCCTCCCTAGCAGGAGGGGAGGGCAGCCCCTCCGAGGGCCTGAAATTCAGGTGCCTCCTTTCTGCCCTGAAAAGAGTCATGTTGAGCCTGCCTGGGGCGAGGCCCCTGGATTTACATCTTTGACCCGAGCTCGGGGGGTGGTGGCCATGGTGGGGGGTGTCCCTGGATGTCTGGGGCAGGAAACACCACCCATGGCTCAGAGCCCCTGTGTCAGGGAGACTGCAGGGAACACTGAAGCCTGGGGTAGCTGAGGCCTGAGTAGGATGGGCCACTGGGGAGGCCATTCGGAGCCCAGGAGGCAGGAAGGAGCAGGGAGGGAGGGCAGGGTGCGACAGGACAGCCCACCGGCAGAGCCCGGGCTGGGCACCCTCGTGCAGGCACGGCAGGCGAGCACGGGGCTGCCAGAGCCCCGTCCCGCCCCACACCGTGGCTGCGACTTGGGAGGGAGGCCTCCGTCAGATGAGAGTGGAATTGGCCTCTGCTGCTGGGAGCCACCGCTGAGAGGGGAGAGGGTGGCCTGTCCTCAGCCACTCACCGGCAACGACTGCTCAGGGCCTCGGGCTCTGGAACAGCACCCTGCAGAGATTCTGGCCACCTTGGAGACCGGGTGGAGGATTTCCCAGAACTCGGAGTCCTCTGAGGTCCCCAGGGATCCCTGGTTGACAGGTGGGGATGTCAGAACTCCAGGGACCCCCAGTATTCGGCCTTCCCCCAGGGCGGTCAGCATCAGCAAACCAGCCCCCACCACTGCCCCAGGTCCTCCCTGGACCAGCCCTGCTCCTGACCCATCCCAGCTATGGGGAGGAAGCTCAGCTCCCGTGGTCCTCCCTCCCCCTCCCCTGGGCTGGTCCCCCCTCCTCTGGCTGGTCCCCCCTCCCCTGGGCTGGTCCCCCTCCCCTCACTGGTCCTCCCTCCCCTGGGCTGGTGGGCAGCACTATACGCAGAAACAGAGTGGGCCGAAAATGTGATTTTCCATGTTCTAGTAGCTGCGATAAAAAAAATAAAGAGATGAATTAATTTTAATCAGATTTTATCTAACCCAGTCTAACCAAAATATGACCCAGCACTGCAGATATTCCAGCCTCTGGGCAGGCGCCATCAGGATGCCCCCTTGTCAGGTGTGCGGAGCCGGTGAGGGGAACAGGACTGATGGCACGGCCCTGCCCTGGAAGCCTCATCTGATAGGGGCCAGGCCCTGCTGTGAGATGAAACCCCCATCTACTATCTGGCTCTTCAACCCTCCCACCGGCCCCCTTGGCCCATATTCCGGCCCCAAGCACCAGCCCACCAGCCGGGCCGGAGGGGGAGGCGGGAGGAGGGCGGCCCAGCCCCCAGGCTCTCCTCTCCTGCCCACGCAGCTCATCGGGATTCCAGGCACGGAGCTCCCAGGTGGGCGGGAGGCTGGGTGACAGGCAAGGGCTGCTGTCAGCACTGCGGGCACAGAGCCAGTGCTGCCGGCCCGCCCCTACCCTGGCTGGGAGCCCCTCTCCCCTCAGCTCCCTTGCGTCCTGTGTCCTGTGTCCCGAGAGAGGCTGGAAGGCTCTGGCAATTGACAAATCACCCCGTAACCAATGCTGCTGTCGCAGGGATGGGAGGAGCGGAGCTGAGGGGGCAGCAAGGACTGATACTCAGTGAGTCTGACTCTGATCATGACCATGGCCTGCAGTCACCCCGTGTACTGCTGGGGAGACAGGCCAAACGTGGTCACAAAGCCACGAGAGGGAGGGGGAGTCAGCCAGGGCTGCGAGACTCCCCCTAGAGGCCAGAGCGGGGGTGGGGGGATACAGCATCAAGGGCGTGGGGACCCGAGGAGGCTGCTGCTGCGGCCTTCCCAGATGCCGATGACCTGGCCAGGGGCTGACAACTCGGAGTGAGGAAAGGGAGGGTCACAGTGATGGGGGTGCGCCCCTGATACGGGTGCTGGAATAGCACAAGAGTGTGGTTTCTAATAACCACCTCCCCTCTCCGGACCTCCTGATCCCAATCATGAGCCCTCAGAGCCCGTTCTCAAGCACCCCCAACCCTGCCACACGCACATGCAAACAGACACGCACAGGTACACGCACACACGTACCGACACATATACACACACATACCGACATACACACACAGGTGCCCCTGAAACCCATCCATCAATGATGCTGTGGGTACCACAGCCTGGTTCCCATGGCAACACTGAGATGGTAGGGGAGGGGAGAAGAGTAGAAATGCAGAGACTAAATAAAGAACAACAACTTTAAAAAATGATCATTCAGAGAGAAATAACCTTGGAGAGATGGCCCAGCCTTGGGCTGAGGGCACCTCTGTCCATCACTCACACAAACATGCACTGGCCAGCGCTGGCTGCAGAACGACACTGCTGGCAGAGGACGGGCCTGCGGAGGGTGACTGAGTCCATCTTGGGGGTGGCCAGGCCAAGTGTGCGAGGAGAGCCCCACGGGGAGGGAGGGGTTAGCAGGTCTCGGAGGCCTGGAGAGCCAGCCTGGAAGGCCTTCTGCTGTCCCAGTGGGGGGAAGACAGGCTGGACGAGGGCAGGGCTGTGACGCAGGTGCCTTGTTGGGGGGACTCTCTTGCTGGGGCTCACCTGGATGAGAGGGGGCATCATGGGGAGCTTCTTGGAGGAGGCAGCCCAGGTCTCCGCCTGCAGATGATGGAAGGACTGGGGCTGTGATGGGAGGGGAAAGGCGTAATCAAGCAAAGCCGCCGGGCAGTGTGTCAGAATCCTAGGTGTGGGTTGCCATGGGGATGGGGGTGGGAGGATGGGGTGGAACAGGTAAAGGGCCTTGAAAACCAGCCAAGGGGGGCAAAGAAGGCTCAGGAGCAGGGCTACCCAACAACCTCAGGAGTCAGATTTTAGGGGATGTGTTGTGGTCTGGGGGTTGGGAGCTGGAGTCCTGGGTGGGTCCTGGCCCCAGGTCCTCGGGTGTGTCACCTGCCCATCCCCACTGGTTCAGAAGCCTCATTCCATGTTCCCCTTCCCACAAGTGCCTACCTGCACGTAAGAAGGACTTAGAATCCCAGTTCCAGTCTGTGCGGGTACCCACATCCCATCTGTTCTTGACGGGGATGCCCTGCATAGCAATGGGTTTTCCTCCATGAGCTGAAAGAAGCAAATCCCAGGTAGGGTCTCTTCACAGGCTTCAAGGAGCACATGAACACAGGGTTCCTTCTTACCAAGGACAGAGCTCCAGGAGAGATAGGGGTCTGAGTGGACCACAAGCTCTTGCTTCATCCAGGAATCAGAGAGAAGTGATTCTGGTCCCCAAGGTCAGGTCTGAATTCTCACTGGTGCAAACAGTTCCAGTGCACCCCTTCCACCAGGTTGTTTCTGGGGCGGTGGGGGCACAAGGGGGGCCTGCAGTCTGGAACTCCCAGCCACCCTCCCCTGCCCGGTCTCCTCTAGCTGGGAGATGTCAGAACTTCCCGTCAGGCCCTCCTGGCCTTTGCTAAGTAGTGCCTCTGTCTCCTGCAGTGGACAGGAGGATGTGATCAGAGGAGGGTCTCTGACCACCACGGCTGACACCCTCCCACTCCAGGGGTCCCCCTCATCCCTATTTACCCTGAGTGCAGAGAGACAAGCTAACATTTTCTGGCAGAACTGTACCAAGCACCAGGGCAAAACAGAGACAAGATAATTACGGGGATAACAAAGACTAAAAATAGACTCCTTCACAGCCCAGACTCCTGGCACGGAAGACGCCAGACAAGCCAGCAGCAGGAGCATGGAGCCCGGGCCCCTCCGGGGAGGCGTGGCCCCCGGCAGGCACAAGGGTAAGCAGGGGGCGCTGGGCAGACGTGGGAACCTTTGTCCTCAGGGAGCACCAGGCAACTGCTAGGATGAGAGCAGGGGAGGGTCCAAGAGGTGGCATCAAAAATGGGGGGCAGGGAGGTCTCCATGAAGAAGAGGACAAAAGCAAGGCTTTGAAGGATGAATAGGAGTTCATCAGACAGTGGCCATTCCCTGCAGAAGGGTGGAGGTGGGAGTGCCGTGGGCAACTTCGTGGCTCCCAGTAGGGTCTCCAGAGAGGTAGGCCAGGGTGGTGTCTGAGAGTGCCTTGAGGTCCCTGGTCTGAGCTATTTGGTTCCCCTCAAGATGAGGCTTCCTCTTCCGCTCAAGAAGCTGCCATCTTTGGGGAACAACCTCTAAAGAAAAACTTCCCTTCCTCAGGCGCCCTGAGCCCCGGCTTGGCAAGCTCTGGCTGGGCCTACAGGTCAGAGACAGGACAGTGACCGGCACCTCACTCTGCCCTTCCTACCTGAGCCCCGGCTGCCTCCAAGGCGCCTCCTCGGTCGCAGTCGAGCTTGGGACCCAGCTGTGGACATGGGAAGGGCTCAAGGACGGACATCAGGCAGCCTTGGCCCTTTCTGGCCCTGAGCTAAGGAGGTCGCGCTTGGAGGTCACTGAGGTGGGGCCTATGCAGGTCAGAGGGAGGAGCCATCCTGCAGCCGTGCTGGGTGGCCAGAGGTGGGGACAGGAAACAGCTGATGAGAGCCAGGCAGCGGCGTCTGGGAGAGAATTATGCAGGAAGCTTGCCTCTAAGGGATTCTGGAAGGACAGTGCCTGGCGGGATGAGGAGGGACCAGAGGGCTGGAGAGAGGAGGCAGAGGCAGAGGCAGATGCAGGGGGTGGGTGTACAAGGAGGGGACAAGGGGGGTGGGACATCTGCAGGACTGGGTCTGGGGAATGGGCGTCACCTTCCACTGCTGGGCCCTGGAAGATGGCTTGGAATTTGGGCTTTACTCAGAGGCCGTGGGAGACACTTAGAGAGCAGGGCCTAGCAGCATCCTGGTCAGAGATTTTGTTCTTAAAGATAATCATTCCAGGAAGATGGGGTGGGGGATCTCCAGGAAACAAAGCAACACAAGCCAAACACAAAAGCGGACCCTGGCAGGACGTCCTATACAGTGGCGCCTCTGGGGAGGGGGAACGAGTGTGCGGTCGTGGTAAATAGAGCAAGAGAAAGGCACTGTTTGGAATCCCAGGGAAACACAAAACATTGTATAAGAAAGGAAAAACAATCGCAGGCCTCTGGCCTGGAGGGTGCTGGGCCAGGAGAACTGAGCGCTGAATGCTGAGTGGGCAGAGACGCTAATCTGGCCTCCGGGAAGAGATCGGAGGAGTGTGGCTCCAGATGCCCACAGATGAGACCACCAGTTATCTGTGGCCCGCGCACCCCGCGGGAGCGGGGCTGAGTGGGCAAGGTGGGCAGGGCTAGGGCAGTGGGGTCAGGGAGGCTAAGCCTTCCCAAAGGTCCCAGCTGGGATGGGGGCGGCATGAGATGGGGGTGCCTGGGCTGGGGGCGGAGATGCAGCGTCAGGCGGATCCACGGGTGCAGAGAGACGACAGGACTGGCCAGCCAGGGAGGGGCTTGGGGAGAGCACCCCTGCCCTGCCCACAGCTCCCCACTTCCAGAAAGGCTGCACCCTGGCCACTCCACAGCCTTCAGACCCGCCCCAGGCCCCTCGGCTTCAGACCCGCCCCAGGCCACACTGCTCTCCCAACTTCCCCCTAGGTGGCCTGGGGTCAGCACTGGGGCTGTCAGGTCCTCTGTAGGGTCAGTTTGGAGCACTTAAGAGAGGGGTGCTAGTCTGGGTGGGTGGAGTGATGCCTGTTCAGGGCGACAGAGGGCGTGTGGGACCCAGGGTTGGGGCTGGAGGAAGGAACCCCGGCTGCCTGATCAGCTTATCCCCCGGCCCACGGGCTCAGGCTGAGCCCAGCACAGATGCAGAGGAAGTCCTTTGGTTCACCTGAGGACTCCCCACCTCTCTTGGTCCTCAGTTTCCCCATCCATAGGAGAGGCCACTCCAGCTCTGAGGCTCCAGCACAGAGAGGAGTGGTGGCTGAGGGCCAGAGGAGCCCCTGCAGCTGCCCCCCACCCCGCACAGCTGGGACCCCTGGAGCTGAAGGCTGGGCACTGGGACTGCCTGGCCTCCCTCCTGGAGGAAACAGGCTAATGTATGCGGCCCGCCCCAACTGTTGAGGAAGGAGGTGCCAGCTGGGAGCTCCGCAGGCAGCGTGGGAGAGCCCCTGAGCAGTGCTGGGGGGTCTGCAGGGGTGTGGGTGGCCTGGGGGGGCCGGAAGGGAGGAAGAGGCACGTGGGGAGTTTCATAATTCAGGCCGGTGGGCAGCCAGGGCCAGGGATTGGTGACTGGTCAGAAGCAGGGGGCATGAGTGGCCAAGGGGAGAGGTTAGTGGGGACAGGTCAGCGGGACCAGAAAGCACATTGTCCTCCCCTAGGCAGTCCTCTGACCCTCAGCAGGGCCACTGCAAACTCAGTACCTGCCTCTTCCTTTGTCCCCAACAGCAAGAAAAGCAGACTTAAAAGCAGTAGCCTCAGTGGGAGAGTCAGCGTGGATCTCAGAGTCAGACACCTGTGCTTCAGCAACATCCCTTCAAGGGAGTCATGATTTTAGCATCTTCCAGGAGGCGGGTGTGGAGGGCAGGAGTCTGGCTGGCTCACCACAGTCCTGGGCCGGGCCCCACACCTCCCTGAGCCTCCGTTTTGGCATTGGGAAGATGGGGCTGAGGAAGGGGGCCCATAGTGGGGGGGGGGCCTGTCGTGGGGGCTCCATCGTGGAGAGCCCTGGCAGCTCCTCTGTGCCTCCTCTCTGCAGGCAGAATTGGGTGCTGCACCACAGTGCTGGCAGTGGGGGAAATCCTTGGCCTAGAGGAGGGCAGTTTCCTGGGGGAGGGAAAACAACAGATGTCCCAGGAGGGGCAGGGCCCTGCATCCCTGAGCCAGACCTGTCCCAGCCCCCTGGGCTGGGCGCACCTGGGGGCACCTAGGGCCTCACCACGGGGAGTGGCCTGCCTGCCTGTGAGTTAGGTGCCCCCAGCCTCCTGCTTCCTATCTCCTGGCTCTGGGACCAGAGCCCTAGACCGCTGGGTGTGGGTCACTGAGGCCGAGAGAAGGGAGGGAGCCATGGGGAGCCCAGCGCTGATGTCCGGGGCAGGCCTGGAGCGCACATCACACCTTGGACCCAGAGGCGCCGCCACCGCCCAGTGACACGGGGCTCTTGACCCCTCAAGTGGGCGAGCTATTGACTGTGCCCCGCCCCCACCCCAGGGCGCAGACAGTCTCTTACACCCCCGGGCGGCCAACCAAGTGCCCCCCAGTGAGACCTTTCCTGATGGGCCGTGAAAGCCAGAGACCTAGGACCTGGCTGAGCCTTGGAGGCAACAGCGGGTGACATCCTGAGCGCCCGCTTGGCTGGCACCAGACTCTCACACCCTCACACCAGCTCTGTAGGCAGACTTGGTTTTGTAGAAAGGGGGGCCCTGGGACTTGAGCCCAGCCCACCTGACTCAGAAGCCCCCCACCAAGTGGGGTCTGCAGGGTGAGCCCCTCGGGGCTTTCTGGCAGTCCCCCACCCCCAGTCCCAGCCCCTCTGTTGCCTCAGCTTCCCTGCCCTTTAGTGAGGAGATGAACCCGGTGGTCTGCTGTATCTGGACAGGCAGGACAGGGAGGGGTGGAGGGAGGCCCGCGTCAGGGAGCGTCCTGTCCTGGGACCTGGGCTGTGGGGTTCGTGACGTCAGCCGGGGGTCCGGCCCCCAACCCCATGTGCCCCAACTCCACCTCAGGCCTCTTTCTTGGGACACAAAGACTCAAGAGCTGCCTCTCGCAACGGCGCGAAGTGTTCAGGTTGCCTTTTTCACAGTCACCCAATTACAGAGAGTACACTTTTATTAAAAGGAAAAAGCGTCTCCAACTTCCAGCTTTTCATGTGAGGAGTAGTAGTTCTCCCGGAGAAACTGCTGCCTTTCCGGTATCACCATGGTGCCCGGCCTCCTGTTCCTGTCAATTTCCTTCCGTGTTCTTGTCAGCACTTCCATTATTCAAAAGAAATAAAGGAGAACAGGGAGGAGGCGGCCCGCCATCAGGGAGCGTCACACTCAGGCCGCCCTCTCTGCGTGGAGGGTGACGCTCTCCTGGCGGCAGGCGGTTCTCTCTGCATCCGCCTGTTTCCTGTCACTGCAGGTTCCCCTCTCTGCATCCCAGCAGGCTCCATCCTCCTCCACCACAAATGGTGGTGGGGCAGAGGGCTGAGGGGTGGCTCTCAGCAGGGGCAGCCCCACCGGGCAGGGCTGAACTGGCGTCTCCCGGCCTGGCACCCCACCTGCCAAGCAGAGCAGCCCCTTCCGAGGACAGGATCTGGGTCAGGTGGTGGGCACCTGCAATGACCTCAGCCTGGTGAGGGCCCTTTCCCACGCCAGCCTGGCTAGGGTGCTGTCCCCAGGCTTTCCTTTAGACCCCTGTCTGGGTTTTGCTCTGCAGGTCTTCTGTGGGTGTGTCTGACCCTCAGCATCAGCTGACTTTAAGTAAAGATCATCCGAGGTAATCTGGGTGGGCCTGGCTCGATCAGCTGAGAGGCCTGAAGACCAGAGCTGAGTCCTCACCAAGGAAGAAAAACTCCCACCAGCGGACAGCAGCTCAGCCCTGCCCGCGAGCTCCAGCCTGCCCAGTGGACTCGGACTGGCCCAGCCGCCCCACGATCAAGTGAGCCAGCTCCTTGTAACACATTCTCACTGTCCACCCCCCGGGGCCTGCTGCTCATTCAACACTAGCTGGCGTAGGGGTCTGAGCCCCCTCCAGGCCCTCTCTCCCGCTCTCAGGGACCTCACACCCCCCACGAAGGCAGGTGAGGGCAACCCCTCACTGAGCACGGATGGTCCTCATTTTGGAGGTCGGGAGCCCACGCGTGGATTGTCTTAGTGCTGCTTCAGCCATTTTGCAGATGAGGAATCCGAGGCTCAGAGAGAGCAAGGGCACGATCTGCCTCCAGGACTCGCCAGGGCGCCCCCCCTGCAGAGACCTGGCCCAGGGCGCCAGGACCCCAGAGCCTAAGAAGCCCCCTAGGCCGCAGGCCTCTGCGCAGGCCGAGTCCTGGCAACAGAGGAGCTCCAGCGCCCCAGCTCACCCCCAGCAGCAGGGGCCGTCCTCGGCGCAGCGACCAACGGCCCTTCCCAGGCACTGCAGGCCCCCAGAGACCTTTCAGTCTGCACTCCTCGGGTTTAAGGGGCCGGCCACCCTGAGCGGCCTCCCTCGACTGTGATATTGGATCATGAAAATGAGGATATAATTATGAATAGCTCTCCAATTAGGTAAATTGTGGGGGATAGCCCCACACCAGCCAGCCCTGGCCGGCAGAGAAACAGCACTCACACGTCAAGAAGTTTCAGTGTTTCATTAAAAATCTTACAAAAAGAGTCTGTCTTCAGGTGAGGTGGCAGGGGTACACACAGCCTGGCCTGGCACTCAAGGCTTGATCCGTGGGGGGCACAAGGGCAAGGTTGGCCACACCCTCTCGTGGACCCTGGGGCCTCCCTGCAGCCTGGGCCAGCCCGGGAGTATGGGTTATGGCTTATGCGCAAAAATAAAATCTGGGGCTGGAGGGCTGGCAGGGCACGGATGGAGGGGCTGGTAGAGTTCCCTGCAGATGTCAGTCCCCCGAATCTGAGAACCCCCAGGGAACAGGCAGAAAGGGGGACCCCCAACCAAGGCCTGCTGGGGCTGCAGATATTAGTAGCCAGCCAGCACCAAGGTTTTGGTGCCGGCGGAGGTGGGGGTCCAGGCCTGGGCAAAAGAGAGCCCGAATGAGCCTCAGGAGCAAAGGCTTCTGGAACTCCTGGGGCTGGGCTTGGGGCCACCTGGTAGGGGCAGGGGTTGTGAGCTCAGCCCCAAGACTCTTGGAAAGCTCCGGCAGGACAGGATGGCTGCGCAGTAGGCAGGGATTCTTGGGCTGGAGCGGAAGTGAGACCAAGCCTGGGGTAGCCGACCTCAACTCCAGCCACAGTGGCCCTGGGGCGGGCAGGTGGGCGGCCAGCGGGGCAGGCACAGTGGCAGGCCCTGGCCCTCACACTGGCCCATCTTCACCACCGGCTCCCTGCCGGGGCCCCGCCTCTCCGTGGCCACTTTCTCTCTGGCCTCGGACTTCTCCTCCCATGCTGGCAGCTTGCAGGGGGAGGAGGGGGGCAGTGCCCAGCACAGCAGCAAGGCTCTGGGGAGCCTGGAGACCTGAAAGGAATATGCCAGACAGTCAGGGAGGGTGGGCACTGGGAGGAGCTCCACAGGTAGGACGTGTGGTAGCCACCACAGGGCTGCTCTCCCGGGGCGGGGTCCCATGGGGTCTCAGTGGGCTGCGTCTCAGCTTGCCCAGAGCACTGGGGAGGAGTTCAAGTGCCCCTGATGAGGACAGAGGAGGGACGGGGTCTCAGGTGGGAGGGGTGAGGTGGCATTACCTGTTGTCACTATCCTGGCTCCAAGGGCCGGCTGCTGCCTCAGCCAGGTCTGAGGACTCGGGCCCTGTGGGACCTTCCGCCTGCCACAGTGAGTCATCGAGCAGGGCTCGGTCCCTCTGCAGGCTGGCGTGAATCACCGGTGCCGGGGCGAGAGAGAAAACACGGTCCATGTGAGAGTTGGCTCGGCAAACTCCCCCAGCCCTGCCTCCCATCCCAGCTCCCTCGCCCTGACCCCTGGGGTCTCTGCTCCTTCCCAGCCTCCCCACCACACCACCCCCACCGCAGCTGGCCAGCTGCCTTGCTAGGGATGCCTCTGGTGGGCTTTCCTGGAAAGTGGGCTTGGCCCTGGGCCCTTGCAACTCTACGGTGCCCCCTGGTGGTGATGCCATGGGGCAGGGGCTCACCTGAGGGGCCAGGAGGCATCAGGACACCAGGTCTGTTGCTGCCGCTGCTGCTGCTGCTGCTGCTGCGTTTTCGGCTCTGGCTCTCCTCTAGAAGGAGGGAGCCACACTGCCTGAGGCTGGCCAGCTGCCGTGGGTGGCTGCGGGGTGCCAGCCGGCTGCGCAGCGACTGCCAGGAGAGGGGGCATCCCCGAAGCCCAGGCCACCGGGGAACTGTTTCCAGCTGGGCTTCTGCTCTGGGGTGTCCCTTGAGCTTGGGGCCTGCTGGCCTGTGCCACCTGGACTCTTAGTTTCTGGGTGCCCAGAGGGCCTGGGCATTAAGCAGAATAAGGAAGCTGTCATGGCCTGAGAGTGTGGAGGGGGCGTCACCAGCTCAGGCCGGCCAGGGCCAGGGAAGACAGACAGAGGGAGGGTAAGGGGCAGGGCCCTGCAGGGAAGGGGGACTCCTTTGCTGTTTGAAGCACACTGCCCACATCTGGATGACATGTGTCTGTGTGAGTCAGGCTGGGAGGCTGAGGTGGGTGCCCAGCTGGGCAAGGGTGAGGGTTCCTCCTTCAGGGTCAGCCGACTCAAAAGTCCTGGTGGGCAAAGGCCACGGTGGCCGGGGTGCAGAGGTATCCAGTGCCCTCTATTCGGGCTGGGTCCGGTCACTGGCTACGGACTCGCTGGTGGGGGCTGGGGTGAGGGCCTCGCTCTCCTCCTCAGGGGGCAGGTGGGGGCTGGAGGACTCGGTCGCCTGCTCCAGGCCATCCTGCACTTCCATGCCCTTCTGAATGAGCTGCTCCAGGGTCTTGGGCAGCGGTGGGCGCAGGAACCGCTTGAGCTTAGGCTGCAGGGTGCCCACCACATACTGGATGATCTCCTCCTCCTCGGCGTCCACGTGGAGCGTCTGGTACAGGTCCCGCTTGCGCCACAGGAACTGGTCCAGCGGCTCGCCCTGCTTCTGTGGCAGGTCCAGCTCCCGCTGGATGGCCTCTCGGGACAGCGTGCCCTCACTGTACTGCAGGAATTCCTTCTTGAACTCCACCCAGTTCTTCACCGACCCCTGCTTGTATTCCCACCACTTCTTGGCCGGCCCGTTCATGTGGTTCTGGATCTGTGAGAGCCAGTACTCCTCCGAGCCGCCCACCTGCCGCAGGTACTCCTCCAGGTGGCTGAGGAACTCCCGCGGGTCCTCAAAGATCTGCGTGTCCACGCCAGGACTGGGCTGCGCGTCCTCTCCCGGACCCCAGGGCGGGTACTGCTGGGCCTCCGTGGCCTCCTGCCCCGGCAGCGCGCCCGCGGCTGGCGGCGAGGTGACAGCGTAGGGGCTGACCGTGTAATCGTAGGTGTCAGCCTCTTGGCCGTAGCTCTCGGGACCCCCGACGCCCACGGAGACAGTGTGGCGGGCAGGCTCGCTGCCCACCGGGTACTTGCCGCCCATGGACTCCAGGCGGTCAGCCCACCTCTCCAGCCGGTAGAAGACCTCGCGCCACACGTGCATCTCCCGCTTGACCCAGCGCTCCAGGTTAGCTATGGTCTCCTGGCAGCGGCACAGGCAGGCCTTGATGGACCTCTTCCAGCGCTGCGAGTCGCTGGTGGGCACGTAGCCGTCCAGGTTGTTCTCCAGCTTGCCCACCGACCTGTGCAGCCCCTTCAGCTCCCGCTCCACCTGCTTGGACACTTCCGTCAGCAGGTGCCGGTGGGTCCTCCGCACGTGCTCCAGCATCTCCGCTCGGCACTTACCGATCTGCAGGATCACGTTGGGCTTGGCCACCGGCCCGCCGCGGGGCCCAGGGTAGGTGTGGAGGCCGCCGGTGGTCCTGTGGTCCAGCTCCATCTGCTCGCAGGTGGCCTCAGCGTTCCGACAGGCGGGAGGCACAGGCTACAAAGTCCTCTTGGGGCCGGCTGTGCGGGGCTGCCGGTGGCGGTGGGTCCCGCGGAGGAGCGGCTGGGTCCCGGCTGCGTCCCGGTTCGTCTCCGCACACAGCGGCGGCGCGGGAGGACCAGACACCCGAGCTCTGCGCCCAGCCTCGGCCGCCGGCTCTTTATGCTGCCAGCGCGGCCCGTGGGCGGCCCCGTCGCCGAGCCCCGGCTCCCATTGGCCCAGGCGCAGGCTCCCCGCCCGCGCCCCCCCGCCCGCCGGCCCGCCTCCCCGCGCCCACGCGCGCTCCCGGGCGGAGGGAGGACCCACCCCCTGCACACGCGGCGGTGGCCAGGGTGACTAACGCGCGCGCTCCCCACCGCCCCCTCCCCGGACTCATTCAGCCCCCCTGGACCGAGGGGCGATGCTGGAGACGGACCAGCGACACCCCCGCAGCAAGCGCTGGGCAGAGACCAGGTGTGTGCCGGAGCGTCCTGAGGCAGGTTGTTGCGCTGCCCCCACCTAAGGTAAGGAGGAAGTCCCTCCCCCCGAGCCTCAGGGGGGCTTCCTCCTGTGGCCTCTCTCCTTACCGGGGGTGGGGTGGTACTGGACTCTGCTCTCCTGGGCCCTCCCTGCTTCGGACCCCGACCCGCCCAGTCCGGGTTTGCAGGATGCACAGCCACAGATGAGACCCCGGCAACCACCGGCATTCAGGCCTTTCCCTTGAGCTGAAGACTTCAAGGAGTCCTCGTGTGCAAACAAGCGAGTGCACATGCGTGTGCACACACAAGTGCTCCCCAGTGTCAGGTGTGACTTCCTGGACGTGGCCTTGAACTCCTGTCTATCCCTCCTCCCGGGCCCTGGAGTCCCCGCCCCGGGTGGGTCCTGCCCTGTGTGTGAGGGACACGCACCCCAGCCTCGGCTCTCCCGGGGCCCTTGGCATGGGTTTGGGTGTGTGACTGTGTGGCAAGAGCTGGACAGGACTGCCAGGTGCGCCATTCCCAGGTCCCCCACTCCGTTCCTTCCCGAGGCCTAAGACTTCTCCATTTAGTGCCTCCAGGGAAATCTGGTAGCTGCCCTCAGGGGAGGGGTATGTGGAAGAGGTGGAGGGTCCTGCTGCCCCCTGCAGGGTATGGGCCCTGAACCCCCAATCCCCGGCCAAACCCAGCCAAACCCGTCAGAAGCTCCAAGAACTTCTAAAAGGATGGGGAGGGGAGAGGGGTGCCGGCAGCCTGATGCAGTCAGGAGAGGCCGAGAAAAGCAAAACACCATATAAGGAACGGGGCTCCGGAAGCTGAGATTCCCCCCAGGGAGGGAGGCCCCTTCCGCCTCCCTGGCAACAGTGGCGGACGCCCTCCTGGGTTCCCCGTGAAGGGTGGGGGACAGGCCCCAGGTCCTCTACGATTACGTGGACACAGGTAATGCAAGTCACTGCCCACGGCCACACACAGCCAACGCCAGTCCGGACACTTCAGCCCTGCTGCCTGCGTCCGTCCCCATCACACACACACAGCACACTCATCCCCACTTGGACCTCCCTCCTTGCACACTCATCGCCCCAACAGACACTCATACCTCCCACCCACCCATTGTCCCTGCATGTAGCCACCCCCAACCCCCATCCACACCCGCCTCCTCACACAGAGGCCCACTGGCCCCCCCCCGCCCCCATGTCTTGCTCACACTCAAGGACATACAGGCACCCACACTCTCTGGAATCCCCACTCCCTACTCCCCCTCGGAGGCCCCCTCCCTTCTGCTCTCCTGGGAGCACCCCACCCTGAGCCAATCTGTCACCTCCTTTTCCTCTCTGAGCATCCACCCTTGAGGGGGAATGTCTTTCTGGCAAAAAACTCCCCCCAAATCGCTCTCCTGGTATTTCTAATTAAAGGCAGGTGGGTGGGCAGAGAGGGAAGGTAGAGGGCCGCTCAGAGCAGGGAGGGGGAGCCCGGCAGAGAAGCTGCCAGAACAGGAATCCCAGAGCAGGAGGCGGCTGCCGGCCTGGCCTGCGAGTGCCTGTGTGTAAGATGTCTGTGCAGTGCGAGTGCGCCCTGTCATCTCTGGGCCTGAGTGTAGCCCTGAGCCTGTGACCACGTCTGGGGTGAGCTCAGGCCTGCGTCTGAAGGCCTTTGTCAGGAAAGGCACTCAGTGAGCCGGCTTGGCAGGGCCCAAACTCAGGCACATGTGTGTATGCATGTGTGTGTGTGTGTGTGTGTGTGTGCGCACGTGTGAGCACATGCATGCAGTGGGGGTGCCAGAGCCAGCCCTTGAGTGATAGGGCCACCCCTCCCTGAGGGCAGCATTCAGACCCAGGTCCCCTGACCAGCTGGGTGGCCCCAGTCAGGAGATTGGAAGGGGGGCATTCCCTCTCTGGGGGGAGCGGGCAGGCGAGGGGATCTCAGGGCAGCCCAGCCGACAGGGCTGGGCTTGACCACCCAGACCCTTGGTGGACCCTCTGCAATGCTAGTGAAGCCTGACATGGATTTGGGGGAGCCCAGGCTGCACTGCACAGAGGCCACACTCACAGGGCTGCCGTGACAGGTGACAGGCCATAGCTGCTGCTCCAGGAACATTTAATCGCTGCCCAATTATCACCCCAGAAGCCCTCAGCAAACCTCCGCACTGCAGCCTTAGGCTCCATTCTTCTGCCTCCGGAAAAGAGGCCAGGCCAGCTCCTGTTCCTGGGATAGGGGGCCGCCCCCGCCCTGCCCCTCCATGCCCCCTCCCCCATGAGCAGGGGTGAAGGCGCAGAGGGTGGGCCTCCAGCCCCCAGCCTCACTCAGAGCAGGATGACTCAGGGCTGCAGGTTGAGGAGGGGCAGGTGGTGCAGAGAGCTGGGCCTATGCAGGGAGGGGGACCCCGGGCCCCCCACCAACTCTCAGAGCCAAGCTAGTCTGCAGCTCCTCTGGCCTGACAGCTCCCTGAAGCCTCCTTGGCTGAGGAGGGGCCTTTACGGATGAGGGGGAATAGGCCACGGTGACCACAGGAGGCTCTGCCCAACGCCAGGATCCAGACAGCCGCCATTCAAGCCCCTCTGAGGTTCTGACTGTCTGCCCCTAGGGCTCCGGCGCCCAGACCCAGGGGCTGCTCACGTGATGCCAGGATGCCTGTTTCAGGATGGGGTCTCCCCGACACCCACAGCCTCAGGGAGCCCTGCCCCTGCCCCTCCCCCACGGCAACCAGAGCCTTGGGCCTCTCCAGCCTCCCCAGACAGCCCCCTACCTCCCACCTCACAGGCTGCCCCAGCCACGCGGGCGGGGCTCCCTCTGCCTGATGTCCTGGGTGGTAGCAGCTCTTAGCTCCCAGCGCGTGGGTGCCAGCTCCCTCCTCTTCCCTCGGGTCAGAGCTCACAGCCCACCTCACACTCGTGCTCTCTGGGCACTCACTCCAGCTGCTCTGGGGACCCTGTTGCACCTGCTTGTGGGGTGAAAGCTGGGCCATGGTCAGCCTCTCCCCTGCACCTGGCCCTTCCTGCCCGGCCTTGGCCTGTGGTCCAGGGGCCCACCCTCCATGTGTACCCACTGCTGGTCCTGCCACCCTGTGGGGCCATCCTGGGTCCCGTGGCCTCACTCCATCTCCACGGCACTGGATGGAGCCAGGAGAGAAGGACCAGGCTGACCCTGCCCTCCAGGAGCTGGCAGAGGCCCAGTTCCTTGAGAGCCTCCGGGCCCTCCCGGCCAGGCGTCCCAGAGCTGCAGGCCCTGCTGCCCTCGCCCAAGGCTGCTCCCCACGCCCTGCCCCGCCCCGGGCTCCCTACCCCAGGCTGCTCCTTCCTTCTGTCCTATCCAGGCCTCCCTCTGCTGCTTCCTTCTCACACAGCAGTGTTTAAGGCTGGGTGCGACTCTAGCACCAGGGCCCGTGTCTACACCGAGTCTCTGGAGCCTGGAGCTGGGCCTGGCCCAGAGCGTGCATTCAGGACAGATCCTGGGACAGACAAAGGAATAGGCCCTTCTCCCTCCCTTTCTGATTGGGAAACATTTGGCAGTTGCCCATCTGAGCCTCAACTTCCCATCTGTGAAATGGGTAACAGTACCAGGACCTGGTGTCCAAGAAGGCTGAGAGCTGGTCCTCTTCCTTACCTGGTCCCGGCCTGAGGAGCTCCCCAGCTCGTCCTGCTGCCAGCCTTCCTTCAGTGTCACTTCTGGGCACTGGGCGGTGGGATGTGGTCAGGAGATCCTTCCTGTGGCCCCTCAGGAGGGGCTGTTTGCCGCTTCCTGGCTCTGTCTGCCTGCACTGCCTCCCAAGGCAGCACTGGGGCCAGGGATGTGTGCCCTGGGGCGGCCGCACAGGCCCGGGTGATGTGGGGTGAGCAGAGGCACTGGGGGGAGGCTGGCAGAAGGGCCTGGGGTCTCAGTCCAGGCAGCTGGAAGGACACCAGGGCCCCCATGGGCCCTGCCCTCACCACTGCCCATGTCCAGCCTCCACCCCTCCTCTGAGGCTGCCTGCAGTGGAGCTGGGCCACGGGGAGGCAGGGACGGGGATGGGGCGAGGGCCTGGGCACTCAGGTTAGAGCTGAGATGGGGAAGGGCGCTGAGGTGGGAAACAGGCGGGCAGAGGCGGGAGGGGTGCCAGGGCTGGCGGTCTCCGGTCTTGGGAGACCTTCTCCCCATCTCATAGAGACTCTTTGAGGTGTGGCCCTCCCCGGGCCCTGAGCCAGCCGGTGACACAGGCCAGGCCCTCTGGTCACACCTGCCTGACGCGCTGCTGCAGCAGAGGGGCCTCTGAGACCGCCAGAGGCCTGGGCAGAACCGGGAGGGGTCTCGGGAGACCCGGCAGTGCCTGCCACACGCTGACCTGAGACAGCAGGTGACCCAGAGCCTCAGGGGCCGTGGGAGGCGGCAGCGCTGGGCTGCGCAGGGGGCTTCAAGCACCGGAGCCACTGGAACATTTTCTTTCCAATCCTCCCCTCTTCTTCTGGGCGTCTCTCCCGGTTTGGCAGGGTGTGTGCTGCGTCCTGTCCCCGGAACAGGCAGCCTGTTCGTTCCGGGCCCCCACACACCAGACCCTCCTCCCCCCTCCCTCCTTCCTGCCTCCTGCCTCAGCGCCTCCTGGTCCCGTCTCCAAGGAAAGTTTTGTATTTTTCCAATGATCCTGGCACGGTGATGGCCAAACCAGCTGCTCCTTGCACCCTCCAGGCCAGCAGGCCAAGCCTCAGGGCCACGGGGATGCGGGGCAGGGGTGGAGAGCCCGTTCCCGAGGCACCTTCATTCCTCGCCGCCCCGAGCCGCTGCAGATGGAACCAAGGCCCCGAGAGGGCCTGGAGCCGGTCTAAACCCCGCAACAAGGAAGCCAGAGCCAGGAAGGGACAGCGTGGGGCGGCAGGCCTGCCGGTCCCTGGGTGTCCGTGAACACGGTTCGAGTCCTGTGTGACCATGGGGGAGTCCCCTCAGCCTTGGTTTCCTCGACTGCAAAGTGGGTACAGTCGTCTCTGCCCCACTCGGCTGGGAGAGCCACTCATCAGAGAGCAGCTCTGGACCCAGCTCGGCTGGCCCTGAGCACGGTGGGGTGCGGGGAGGTGCAGACCGCCCCAGAAAGCGGGGCCATCGCCATGACCCCCTCACAGTCCCTGGAGGACGCTGGCTGCGTGTGGCCCTAGGCTGCCACTGGCTGAGCCCCCGTCCTTGGCGCTGCGGCCACCAGCGGGCCATACTCTGCCCAGAGCCTCGAGCTCTTTGAGGAGCAGCCACAGCTCCTGGGTGCCCACTGGGGAGTGAGCAGGGTGGGGCGAGGAGGACAGGGAGGCCATTGCGGCACCATGGGCTGGCGGCACAGGGTGGGGGACCAGGAGGCAGGTGTGTGGGGCAGGAACACCGGATGGGGGTTTGGGCTGAGGACCCACTCATGGCTTTGGGAGCTAATGTCCCCTCAGCTGGGCGGGTGCTCTGGCTGGGTCTGAGTGCCCACAGAGCACTGGACAGGAATCGGGCACCCCGCTTCTCCTCCAGGCACCTCCTGCAAATCACTTAGCCCCCTTGGCCCTACCACCCTCATCACATAACAGGCCGATGACAGTGGTGGGTGGTGAGGAGGATTGGGCTGGACCTCTGAGCACATGGTTCCTGCCATAGGAATGCCCTGTCCACCCTATTGCCCGCCACCCTGTTCTGCTAACAAAGGCCTGACCAGTTTGAAAACCTAAGCATAAAAGCTCAGCACGGTTCACCTGGTGTCTACATCTGAGCCCAGGATCACCACCTCCAGGAAGACTTCCAGGCCTCCCAGTGTGGTATTAACCGAGTCTTCTGTGAGGCTTGTGCTCCCTCGGGAGCCCCGAGCACAGCAGCCTACTGCGTGTGCCAGTTTATGTGTGAGTGAGCGTGAGAGTTTGTGTGTGTGCGTCTGTGATCGTGTGTAGGTGTGAGTGCGTGTGCCCCTGCTCACTGGCTGAGCTGGCTCTGGGCATGTGGAGTGAACAGGACCCCCTGCTTCCTGCCCCAAGGAGACTCCATCTGGGCAGAGGCGCCCTGACCCTCCCAGTGTGTGCTGGGACCAGCAGCACAGAGGGGCCCCACCAGGCAGGGCTGGCCAAGGGTGAGCAGGGGTGTGCTGAGTGCAGGGGAGGCTGAAGGGCCAGTTTGAGGGCTGTTTAGAGGGTCAGGGATGAGCGGAGAGCCAGGGTCCTCATGTCCACTGTTGGCCCTGGTCATCAGCCATGGGAGGAGCATGAGGAAGACTCACCAGCCCGCCTGTGGGGATGGGAGCCAGGCGGCCGCCCCCTCCTATCTGCCGCCCTGGGCCCCCCGGCCAGGCTGTGTGCTGGCCCCTACTGCCTCCCTGGACGCCCAGGAGGCCCCAGATCATGCAGCAGGGACCCCAAGGGTGACCGGCCCCTCAGCTAGACAGGGGTTTGCTGCCAGCTGGTCCCTGAAGGACGCCCCCGGAGCTGGGGGTTCAGGTTGCCTGCCCCGTGCCGAGGAGGGGGTGGTGGCTGCTGTCCTGCTGTTCTCTGCATTTCCATTTAAATCTCCGATTGCAACGCAGTGCGCCTCCTCAGCTCACTTCCGGAGCCATAAAAGGAGAGGGGCTGAGAATAGCTCGGTGTGACGGCGGCGCCTCGGAGCTTCCCCACGCAGGCAGGCAGGCAGGCTCTGAGCCACACTGCCTGTGGGCCCTGCCCAGAGGGAGCCCTGCCCACAGGAAACGGTCCCTCCTCCATCCCCTCTGCTGCCTCTCCCTCCCATTCCTGGGCCCCTTGACCTTCAGGCTGCTTGCCCCACCCGCGCATCTTGTCCACTGCCACAGGCCACCTGGTCCACCTGAGGCCTCTCTTCTGGGGTCCTGATCCCACAGCCCCGGTCTGGACGCCCTGCCCAGCCACAGGCTCCTCTGGGGCCCCAGGCTGGTGTCTCCCATTCCCCACTTTTGGACCTGGGCACCTCCCTGTCTGCTGCCAGCCGCTCAGATGCCAGGCATGGGCTATGATGATCCTTGGCCCTCAGGGGCCCACGTCTGCTGGACCACAGCCTCTTGGTCCCCAGATCTCAGCTCAGTATGTCTCCAGCTGCACTGGCTGCCTCACAGGATGCTTTGATGGGCATCTGTCTGGGCACCGCCAGCTCTCTGGCTCTGTGCTCCACCGTCACCACTGTGCGTGTCTTACTAACCCTGAACAAAGAGCTTGTGCTTCTGTTTCTCTGTGGACCCTGCTAGTTATGCAGCTGGTCCCTGCCAGTGTCCCCTTCCTGGCCCCAGGGCTGGGTGTCCACTGTTTCGTGTTCTCTCTGGGAAGAGGGTTGACCCAGAGGGCATGTGGGTGAAGGGGCCCCCCTGTGTGTGGAGCATCGCCCTGGACCTTGGAACAGTGGGGCGGACAATCATCGTCACCATTGTACAGATGAGGAACTTGAGGTGCAGAGAGGGTGGGGATGTGCTTGGAGGACCGGCTGGTGAGTGAATGACCCAGACTCCTGACCCTGAGGCCCAGCCTGGCCCTACTGTCCGCTGCCATCAGCCACCGTCAATGTCCAGGGCTGGACTGCTCCAGATGCCCCCTGCGGTGGGGCTGGGGGCAGCACATCAGATGACAGGCTTCTCAGAGGGGCCGGGCAGCCTGGGCAGGGGCTGGGGCCCAGGCTGGGTTGGGCCTGGAGTGAGGAAGGGTGGAGCCAGCCGTCCTGGGGGCCGGTGCTGCCCTCCGGCTCTGGGAGCGCACTGTCCGCCCCCACCCCCACCTCCCCTTCCCTGCTGGCCCTGGCCCGTGACTGACCTGGGCCAGGTGTCCTCCCTGGGGGAGCCACCCTGGCCCCTCATCTGGCGGGAAGCAGGATCTGGGAGCCCTCGGGTCTCAGGTGGAGGCAAGGGTGCGCTCCAGGGCTCGTCCCCCACGGCCCCTGAGGCCTGGGCGCCACCTGCTGGCCGCGCGCGGCCTGGTGCTCTCTCTCGCCACCCCTCCCTCGCTCCCCAAGCCTGGGCCGCCTCCAGTCTCCCTGAATCCAGGCCTGGTGCCCACTGGCCCGGCTCCTCAGCCCTTCCTGAAGACAGTGGTCACTGCTGGCACTGTCCTTGTCCACCCAGAAGGAGTCCAGGGCCTCCCAGGGGCATCTGGTCTTGGACCGGGAACAAGCCACAAGGAGGGAGAGGAGGGGAAAAGCAGAAAGTGAGGAGGAGGGTCCAGATACGCCTTTGGGGGCAGTGGTCTGAGCCCCAACCCGGAGGTCAGTCAGGGCACAGGGCCCTGGGGGCTGCCCCCCACCCACTCCAGCCTCAGCCCCACCACACCCACTGACATAGGCCCCCCGAGCTGAGAAACAGATCTTCCCACAGAGCTTTGGCCCCTAGCAGGCTTCCGCAGACCCCTGGACCCACCACTGCAAGGGCCCAGAACACCCCTCCTCCTGCTGGGGGTAGGGAGAGACACTGAGACCCGGGGGGTATGAGCCAGCCCCCCCACCCCCACTGGGGGGTGCTCCCTCACCCTCTGCCCTGACGGCCTCACCCATCCCAGACCCTGGCTGTCCCCAGGGTGCTGTGTGCCCCCTACAGGTGGGGCTCTGGGGCTTGGCTCCTCCAGACCTGGGTTTGGGCAGGGCCTGAGGATCCAGGGAAGAGTTCACACACCCCCAGACGCTGGCCTTGCCCCTGGGGAGTCAGAATTCCCAGCTGCTGTCCCCCCTCCCAGCCCTCCTCCCCATCCGAGCTGCCCAGGCCAGAGTGTGTACACTGGGGCTCAGGATGTACGGCCCACTACCAGCCCCCTGGCCCGCCTCCGTAGGCGGGGGCATCTCGGGGAGCTGTCCATCTCCTGCTGCCCCAGCACCTGCCGGGTTGGTGGGAAGCCAAGAGGAAACAGTCCCCAGGTTTACAACCTCAGCACAGCACAAGGAAGCCACACTCCCTGAGCTGAGCAGGCCCGGTACTTTTCTAAATAAAAACAAAACGCCATCTCAGCAGCGCGCAGGAGCTCAGTGTCTGCCCTGGCAAGGTGAGAGTGAGCCAGGAAGGCAGGGATGTCATCCTGGCGGGACAGCACCCAGAAGGGATGTCCCAGGCAGGCCTGTAGGCTCACACGCTGCCTGTGGTCCCCAGTGCCACTCTCAGCAAGAGGCACTCACATAAGACCCGTGGCCCACCGTCCAGGCTGTGACCTGAATTCCACATGTCCCACTTGCAAACTGCATAATCGTCGTCACACCGCTTCCTCCACCCACCCAGCCACAGCCACGGCCTCCATCACCTCCTGCCACCACCCAAACCTCTACCACTGCCACCTCCGTCACCACCATCACCACCACCACCCTCACCATCCCTACCACAGAGCCAGTGGCTTGAACAACAGACATTCATTTCTCACAGTCCTGGAGGCTGGGAAGTCCAAGACTAGTCACCAGCCAAACAGGTTTCTGGCGAGAGCCCTTCGGCTGTCTTCCTGACGCGTCCTCACGGGGCCTTCCGTGGTGGGTGCACATGGAGAGAGATGGAGAGAGGTCTTCCTCTTCCTACACGGGCGTCAGTCCTTCAGGTTAGGCCCCGCCCGTTCCATCTCACTTACCATAGTTGCCTCCTAAAAGCCCTGTCTCCAAACACTGTCCCACTGGCGTTGGGCCTTCACCCTATGAATCTGGGGGACACAGTTCAGCCCATAACATCCACCAGCCCCACCATCACCAGCATCATTAAAACCGCCACCTCTTGGGCCACCCAGGAGCTCCTCACTGCCCCGCCATCAACACCACCACTGCCGGCGCCATCACCCCCGTCCCACCTCCATCCCTGCCTGAGTCCATCCAGACTTCTCTACCAGAACACCACAGACTGGGTGGCTTGCAAACAACAGACATTTTTCCCGCACCATTCTGGGGGCTGGACATCCAGGACCAGGGCGCCGGCAGGCTGGGTGCTGCTGAAAGCCGTTTTCCTGGCCACGGGCCGCAGGCTTCTCTCTGTGTCCTTGCACGACAGGGGCGGGTGAGGGAGCTCTCTGCGGTCTCTTTTTTAAGGGCATTAATCCCATTTAAGGGCTCCGCCCTATAACCTGATCACCTCTCAAAGCCCCTACCTCCAAATACCATCACCTTAGGGGTTAGGATTTCAACATTTACCTTTGGGGGGTACACATCCAGCCCCTAGCAAACCCCGTTGCCAGCTGCTTCATCTGCTACCACTGTTACCGTCTACTTCTACTTCCCAAAGCCAAGGCGGAATTCCTCCTCCAGCTGAAGGGAGAAGCACACTGCGTGAAACAGATGTCTGTACTATGACCTGTTGCCAACATCTTAGAAGCATTTTTTGTTTCTAATAGAAGTAATGGCTTTTTCTCAATCTCCCCCATGACCACTATCATAACCATGATTTCCTCCATCACCACCATCGTCACCACCCGCACCACCACCGTCATAACTACTACCGCCTCCATCCCCGCCCTCCCCACCCTCCCCATCTTCTCCACCCCCACTCTGATCACCCCCATCAAAGCCACCGCCTCCGCTACCTACAACACATCACAACCATCACCACTGTCAAGGTTTACTGCCCTCTCTACCCGCACCCCACCGTCATCACGGCCCTCCCCATCGTCACAGACCTCCCCCCAACCCCACCCCCCTTGTCATTCGCACAGCCATCCTGACCTTGCTTGCCTCCTGGCTGCCAGTGCACTTCCCTGACGAAGAGTGAGGGCTCGCACCCCAGTCATGCTCGTTGCTGCGGCCGCAGCACTTGGACCCACTCCCCCGATTTAGAGACAAGGAATGAACTGTCCAGCGCCAGACCTTTGCTCCCTATGACGACAGCTTTGCCCCCGGGGTGCAGTGGGTTTGCCTGTGTGTCCGGGTGGCCTCATCTCCCCAATCCAGCCCCCTGGAGAGTCCCACGGGAGGGTAGCTTGGCTGATCCAGCGGTCAGACGGTCGAGTTATGCCCTGCTGTCAGGTCTCTGGAAGGTTCCGCTTTGTTGGCAGGATCAGATGCAGCTGCAGCTGGTAAGCAGCTCAAAGACTGCTTGGGGAGTGGGGAGTGCTGTGCTCGCCCGCGAAGGAGCGTGGCTTCCAACCCCAGTTCCTGCAGACAAGCTGGGGGGACATTTCTAACCGTAAAGAGGAAAGTTCCCTTCCTGACAAAACCCGAGCTGAGGGGGTCATGAATTTCAAAGCATCTGCTAAAATAGCCACTTTGTGTTCTGACGTCTGACCTCCAGGCCTCTCAGTGCAGAACTGCTAAACAAGGACTAGAGAAGTGGAGGTGACTCTGGGCTCCCCGGGGACGATGGGACCAGGACTGAACCGGGCAGGCCCAGCACAGCATGCTCTAAACGTTACCTGCGGCGGCTGCCTTGACGGGTGTTACCGTGGGATGCAGGCTGCACGACCCTGGACGGGGTTCCTGCTGAGAAAACCCCACGGCCCATGGCTGGGCGTGGCACCAGCAGGGTGTGGGGCACTGCGGACCAGACCTGTCCCCGAGGCTCCGCCACCAAGGGCTGGCTCCAGATCCCCTTGTGCAGGACACCGTCCAACTCCAGGATGTGACTTGGGCGCCCTGAACACCCGTCATGCCTGGAGGTCAGTGTCTGTCCTGGCCCCCAGCCTGGCTGGCCCCAGAGGCAGAGACCATGCCCTGCTTGTGCCTGGCGCAGCCACCAGAAGTCAGCGGGCCCCACAGTCTCCTCCAGGGGATGTAGCAGCAGCTTCTTGCCCCACCTCGCCCGCCAGGCCGCTTTGCCAGCCTCATGTCCAGAGTCGGCTCCCTGGGAACCCAGGGCCACTGGGCCTGAGTCTCAGTGCCGAGGTCACTGCACCTCCTGGCTGGGCCCACCCTGGAGGACATGGGGAGCCTGGATGCCCGCGGCCTGCGGATGGCAGCGACTCAAGGCCTCAGGCAGTCCAGTGCGGAGCCTCCCAAGGGCACCTCGACTCTCTTTTTTTCCTAATTAGGAAGAATCGGTCAGTGGAGTGGCTCGCTCACGGAGTGCCAGTGACGTCACTGTTCCGCTTTATTAATAAAACGAGGGAACAGACTCCTACTCGCTGGAGACCACAGCTGAGCCTCCTTCTCAGAGGAGAATCCTGGGGCCCAAGCCACTTCCTAAACTAACCAATTCCTCCTTAGACCCCTCTTCCCGGCCCCCCCACCTCACCCTCCTCATCCATTTCTCCATCTGCTGCCGGCGGGCAGGAGGGACCTCAGCTTCTCACTGCCCATCGGCCAGGTTGCAGGCTCGCTGCTCGTGGTGGAGGGAGAGGCTGAGAGCGAGCGGGGCGGCGGGGTGGGGCACAGGGCCACCTTGCCGTTGCTCCATGGGGCCCTGATCGGAAGTGGGGAGCAAGGCCTCCTCCAAGACGTGGTGGGGTGCCGCAAGGAGACAGGCAGGCCAGGAACAGAGTAAAGCCGGGCTCCGCCACATCCATCTTCAACATGACGGGGCCTTGCCTGCCCTCGTGGCGGCCAGTGTCTCAGCATCTGGAGGCCTGAGCTCATGCAGGCGCCTTGTGGGACGAGGGCACCAGGCCTCTCCCCAGCCCTCCCTCATCACCTCTGCCCCTCAACCTTACCTTCAAAGGCTCCCAACCGCAGTCAGGAGACCACAGCCCAGCAGAGGGGCCCCCACAGGCAGGTCCTGGCCTGCCCTCTGGACCTCAGTTCCACCCCTCCGAGGACGCTGGACCCACCCCCTGCAGGACGCTAGCCTGTTGCTCTCACCAGTCCCTTCTGCCCTCCCAGTGCTCCCCTCGGAAGCTCCCTCAGCCTCACCCCCTGTGGCCCCAGCCCGTGGGCTCCACCAGTGTCTGTCTACGGGCCCTTGGAAGTAGGAGCTGCTTCTGGGTGAGCAGGGCCAAGCTGGAAGGGTGCCCACCCCACCCTGGGACCTACAACCCCATGACTCCTGCAGCCAGAGATCACTGGCCCCGGCTGGTGACTAGGAAGAGCCAGAGCCCAGGACCCTGGCAAGGGAGGGGCAGAGGCAGGGCAGGTGGCTGCTGGGCCTCAAGCCCCTTGGTTTCTGAGGCCTCTGAGGGTGGGACTGGCCTGGAGGGGTCTCTGCTCTGGCCCTGCCTACACCTGCCCCCTGCATGACCTGGACTTCGCACAGCCCTGATGCTCCCCAAGTAGCCACCTGGACCGGCTGGGGTCTGCACTTGGGGGAGCCCAGGTCTGACACTCACACCTCCCCCACTCTGCAGTGAGTCAGCTACACAGTCACCCTCCACCCCCAGGCCGCTGACTGTCACCCAGGGCCCGGAACCCACTGCAAGCTAGGGCAGAGGCGGTGGAGGGGGAGTGTGTGGCCATAGAGAGAGCACTGAGTCACACGGCGAGGAGGCGGGAGAAGGTCAGCAAAGGCTCCTGCCTCCCCGAGGATAAGCGTGAGACCCACGCCGGCTCCAGGCCCCCTGGTCTTGTCCTCCTTGTGAGCTGAAGGAACACAGGGGCCACGGCGACAGCTCAGAGTGGGAGCAGGGTCAGGGCTCAGAGTGGGAGCAGAGTCAGGGCTCAGTGTGGGACCAGGGTTGGGGTTCCCCCAGGCACAGCAGGTCCCGTGACTCCTGGCTGGCTGATCAGGGACTTTCAGCTAACTCCTAGGTTCTGGGTTTAGGCTGCCTGCACTCCCTCATCACTCCAGCAGAGGGCACTGTGCAATCCCGGCGAGAGAACAAAGGAAGCTCCTGGAGGGTAAAGGTGTGGGGGGGGTCACAGCCCCCTGCAGTTTCCCCACCCACACACCCCTTGTCCCCAGGCTGGGAGACTGTCCCTGGAGAGGGTGTGAGAGAGAGGTGACAATCGCACCTCACAGCCTGGCTGCTGCCAAGGGGTGGTGGCAGCCACTGAAACCCAGATCCCAGGAGCTACCCTGGGGTCCCCACCCTGCTGAGCCTCTGGCTCTCTTTCCCATTGGGACTGCCCACAGCCGGAAAGTGGGACTCGGTCCTGGAGTCCAGTTCCAGGGCTTTTGCCAGCATGATGGGCTTCTGCACCTGCCAACGCTGTCAGAGTTCCCCCACTGAGCCCCGGGTCCCCCGCCTGCCCAGTGATTCCCTTCCTGCCCAAAGTCCAGAGAGGTGGGCACACTGGTCGGGCATCTCACAGCAGGAAGTCTATAGACCGGGGGCCTCAGGACCCCTCCATGAAATGGGGCAGTTGTGGGGACAATCCCATGTCCACCTGCCTGGACTGGCCTCCACCTGCGAAGGCCTGTGCACCCAGCAGGCCTGGTCGGGTGGGAGAGGTGACCGTCAGTGGCTGTGACTCAGGAGGGTGTAGAAGTCCAGTCACATGCCCCAGCTGAGATGGAGGCCCAGGCTGCTGCTCCTGCCACGTGCCTTGGTCTCCCGCTATGGACAGTGGGTGAGGCTGCTCCGCGGTCCCAGGCAGGGAAGTCTGGAGACGGCTGGCTTTCTCCCGAGCTGGATGGGGAGTGTTCCCGAACCCCGGGCTTCACTGCCCTCCAGAGCTGTGCGACCTTGGGCAAGGCCCTGTCCCTCAGTTTCTGAAGGGCATGGCGGAACCATCATCAGGGCTGTGTCCGCGCACAGGGTAGGCTGTTAGCAGGGGTCGTGGGAGGAGGAGCATGGATGGGTCAGGAGACTGCAGGAGGACAGGGGGCCACGCAGCCGGGCACCCATCCCAGAGCAGACCCTCAAGCCAGGGCTGCAGGCCACTCCCATCATAGGGCCCCCATTCCAGGCTCTGCTTGTCTGAGGCCTGTGACCCCCACCCACCCACCACATCTACCGCTTGCCAGGTGGCCCAGCACAGCTCCCCACCCCACTGCAGCCAAGAACCTGGTCCTCCCCCATCCGTCCCTCCACGTCTCAGGAGTGAGAGGAGGGGCTCAAGCACACTTGCCAGCAGCAGTGCTGACTCACCTCCCAGCTAGCTCTCCAGCCTCCGCTTCGGCGGAAGCAGGCCTTTGTGTCTGGGAGCAGAGTACGTCATGGACGGCCAGCATGGAGCCGGCCAGGCGGGCAGTGGGGGAGGCCGTGTGCCAGGCCTGGGTGAGCTCAGGGTGACAGCAGACACTGGAGGGCCCGTCTGGCCAGGGCTCTGGTGGCCTGCTGCCCCCTTGGGCCTTTGTAGAAAGCATTTTCCTGCAAAGGCCGAGCAGGGAGACCGAGATGAGGGCCACTCAGCTGTCCATCTCTTCCACATGCCCTGTTTCTGCTTCATCCCCCCTTTTCCTCCCCGAGCATCTCCGAGCCAGTCCCACACCCCAAATCCTCTGCCCTGTGAAGACACCGTGTGTCTAAAGACACCAGGGATGCTGGGAAGCATGACCAAACTCCCCAGGACTCTATAAACCCACAGTCTGTGGTCTGCCCACCCCACCAGCCCCCAAGGACGTTGCTTGTACCAGGAGAGGTCTGTCCACCACTCTTAAAGGACAGAACACACACACTTGGTGCGCGCAGACACACTCCTGCAGCTGAAACAATTAAGTCAATAAAATGGCCTTTGTGTTAATCCAGCTCAAAGCATCCCATTAACTGAATCATCGATGGCCGTACAGCTTCTCCACTGTTGGCATCCCCATCTTTGGTCCCTGCTCTAAGAGCCGTGGCGCCCCAGGTCGGGGAAGGCGGGAGTCCTGGGGTCAGAGCTAAGGGGGGTGGGGAGCCCAGACTCGGCCCTTCAGGCAGAAGCCAGAGTGAGGCGGGGGCTGTGGCCCCGCGTGGCTGTGGAGGGCCGGATGGAGGTCCAGGGCCAACCCACAGGGCTGGAACAGTGGGAGCTGCCCACTCACTGTTTGGAGTGAAGAAAAGTTCTGGAAATAGTGCAGATGGCTGCACAGCACTGTGAGTGTGATCAGTGCCATTGAACTCCACGTTCAAAATGGTAAAATGGTGAATTTTGTGTATGTATGTTCCTACAGTTAAAAATAGCTAAAAGAAACAAACCCAAGGGGTTGATGGAGGGGACCTGATGACGCTGGGCTGAGGACTTGGGGGGCCTCAGAGGAGAGGCGAGGCCACCAGGAGGCCAGCACCTGCAGGAGGCCCCTGGAGGGATAGAGGCAGGTGCGATCGCTGGAGCCCAGGGCTGGGGCCACCTGGGGACCGCAGCCTGAGAATCGGCACAGCACAGGGGAGACCCCAGCCCATTCCGCCCACCTGTCTCCCCGTCTCCTTCGGCAGCGGCCAGCCTGGGAATGCAGCGCGGTGCTCCGTGGCTGGGCTGCAGGAAGGGCAGGCCCAGGTGGGAGCCAATGTTTGCTCAGCACCTACTGTGGCCCAGGCATGGCCACATTCCATCACCTGGTCTATGGGGTGGATTCAGGCCTGGAGAAACTGGGAGGGGCCAGGAGGTCAGAGGGGCCTGGTCCGGGTCCTCGAGCGCAGTCTGAGTGGGGTTGGGAGCGCAGTCCCAGGCTAACCCCCCACCCCCGCTGTGTCTCTTCATCACACTTACTGAGCCGCACTGCGCTCGAGAGCAGCCTGGTGGGGCAGGCCTCCTTTCATGGGGACAGAGGGGACTCCAAGGAAGACAGGAATTAGCCAGGAGTGTGGCCCAGGGTGCGCAGGGACAGCAGCCCCCAGAGACAGCCCCGGCCCTGGCCTGCTTTCTCGGGCTGGGGTCTGAATGTTCGTGAGGCCCCTTCTCAGTCGGTCTCTTTGTGCAGCCAGGAGCGCACAGCCTCACAGTCACACAGGTGTGGGTCTCAGTCTCAGCTCTGCCACGAGTGGAACCATGGACAGCGTCCCCCACACCCCAGCGACCTGTCTTCCTCCAGGACACCTGTGAGATTAAGTGAAATGCTCTGCGGCTTCATGTCCATCACGGAGCTGGCTCTCAGCTGGGCTTGGCACACGGCCCTCCTTCCCTCATTCACTCACCCATCCAGGAACCCATCCTTCCATCCACCCAACCATCCACACACCCCTCTGTCCACCTACTCACCTGCCCACCCACCCAGCTCTTCCCCAACCCACCCACTCCTCCGCCGTCCGATTGTCCGTGCCCCCCTCACTCCCTCACTGAGAGGCTTTTGTGATCGCTTCCTGCTGGAACCTGCTGGATGAGGTCTGTCTCACTCCTGAGGACGGCTGGGGCCAGCCTTTCCTGTACTCAGAGGAAGAGTTCACGGCGTGTTCCTTGTCAGCCACCCCCCATTCACGGTCCCCTTGCAGACTCTCCGACCAAGGAGATGACCTGCTGCCCCACCCTCAAGACACCTTGTGAACGTGACCGCCTCTCACTGTCCCCCAAGGCCCCCGCAGCTCTCTGCAGGGTCTAAGGCCTGACCGTGTTCAGTTTCCCCCAAGTGACTAAAAAGCATCCTTTCAGTTGGTGTTTTCAAATTCAGAGCGAACGAGGTCCCACATTGCCTGGTTGACTCCTGGTGGGCCTCCCGAGGCCCTGGACTCAGGTCAGTTGGGAGATGTGCCCCTCTGTGCTGCAGGGGGCAGTGAGGCAGACGCCGCCCCAGGAAACCTGTCACCACAGGTCCCAAAAGCAGTCTGGACTGCTCAAGCGGCTGCCTGTGACCTGGCCCTCGGCATCGCGGGGCCACAGCAAAACCTTTGGCTGGGCAGTAAAACAGCCCAGGGGCCCTGCGCGCGCCCCGCCTTCCGGGCCTCCACCCCTCACGTGCACAGCAGGTGTCCAGGGGCCAGGCACGCCCCCCAGGCCTGCGCGCGCCGGGCCCCTCCGCGCTTCCCGGCTTTCCGGGGCCTCACTGGCTGTTTCCTTTTATGTTGTTTTTCCTAATGTAGCCTTTTAATTTCTGGGCTGGCCATATACCTCCAGTCAGAAGCTACTTGGGACGTGCACGCAGTCTCTCCCCGAGACAACACATGGCTCCCAGCCCGCTCTGCCGTCCCTGGGCTACTGGGACACCCAGCACAGCTACGGACGTTACAAAGCCGCCGCCTGACGGAACGCGACACCTTCTGAGGAAGCTGACAGACGAAAGGCTACATATCCACAGCTCTTGTTAATTAACTTTCTGATCTACCATTTCTGGAAACTTCGTTTCCATGGATTCGAGTCAGCACCTAGAACTGTTTCCTGAGCCCCGAAAGTTTGCTCCCACCCACCCCGTTAGCGGCCCACACGGCACGTTTCCACACGGAACAGGCCCGGGTGACACGCTCTGCCCACGCCGCCCTACACGACTGCTCCTCAGATCGGCTGAGAAAGGTGTGCGGACACTGACTCGGCCAAATGCAGCCGCCCTCCCCGGCGCTGGCTTGTCCGGCTCGGAGCCGCCGCCCGGGGTCGCCCACTCTCAGCCTGGACTCTAGTGCTTTTGTGAGGCAGGCCTGCTAGCAACACACTCTCAGTTTTGTTACCTGAAGCATCTTTAACCCACTCCTCTTTTGAGAGAGCGCTTTGCTGGCACAGGACTCTCGGGTGTGGGCTCCTCTGGAGAACGCAGGGTGTGCTGTGCCCCTCCCGTGGCCTCCTTTGTTTCTGACCCAGAGTCAGTGGTTAACCTTGCTGGGTTCCTCTTATGACAATGGATCGTTTATCTCGCGCTGTTTTCAGGACTGTCTCTTTGTCTATTTGTGGATCTTATTGTGTTTGTCCTCCTTGGAGTTCACTGAGCCTGTTGGATTTGTAGATTAAGATTTTTCAATAAATTTAGGAATTTGAGTCACTGATTCTTTGAATTCAAGGACATTTCAGTCCCTATTTGAGCATTTTGCTCTCCTTCCCTCGGGTTCTCCCCTCGTGTGCGCTGTGCGCTCAGTGGTGTCCACACAGCCCGGCATCGTCTATCATTCACCATTTTCACCCTGGTCTTTAAATTGCAAAATCTCTACCAATCTCTGTCTCCATCAAGATCACTCTCTGCCAGCTCGCATCCCCTGTGGAGCCCTCCAGGGAACTCTTCATGTTGTTACACTTTTCAACTTGACTTCCCGTGTTTTCTAAACTAATTTTAATCAATGGATACTCTCTACTTGACACACCGTTGTTATAATATCTTCCTTTCTTCTTCCTCCCTTTGCTTCTTTAATTACTGTTTCCTTTAGCTCTTTGACCGTATTTATAATGGCCAATTTGAAGTCTTTTCCTGTTAAATCCAACATCTCATTCTCACAGGCAGCTTCTGTTACCTGCTTTTTGGCAACAATACGTTATGCGGCCAAATTTCCCTGCTTCTTTGCATGTCCAACATTTTTGGCTGGACACCCTGTAGGTAACAGACTGCACCAGTTCTGGGCACTGGTCACCCCTCACTGGGACTCGTTCTGCCGTCTTCTCGTTTGCTTTGTTCAGTGGTTGACAGGCTGTGTCATCTCAGTGGCTCCCCTACAGCCCCTGACTGAACCCCTGATGCTGTGTCTCAGGGGTGCAGCCTTGGGAAGAACCCCACGTCACACCCCCAGGACCGTGGTTTTGTCAAAAGCTCTGACTGTGCGGTCCCTGCCCACACCCAGCTCTTACACTCCACTCATTGCTGGCCAACTGCTCCGCTATTTTTCAACAGCGCCCTGGGCACAAACTGCTTCTCAGACCAACCCTGTCCAATGTGGCTTCTTTGAAGGAACAGATCCTGAGACCAGTGTCTGAGAGTGCCTCCCTGACCCAGACAGCCGACAGTTTAGCTTGTTCACTGATAAATCTATCAGCCTCCTCCCACTGGCCTTTCTCCACAACGTCCAGTTGCTGAGAGCTCCCCTAGGCTCGGACTTCTCCCTGCTCCGCTGTGAATGAAGTCAGCTCCTTAGCAGAGGGGCTAGGAGCTCCCTGTCCCACAGCCCGCCTTCCCCTGAGAAAAACCTCGGAGCCCAGCTCTGGTGCTGGGAGTGGGCAACAGTTCTGCTTCAGGAGCTGATGGGGGCGGGGGGTGCAATCTGATCCCAGGTCTGCTGGGCTGGCCTCTCAGTGTGGACCCCCATCCATGAGCTGAGGCCCACCCTCATTCGCCTGCCCCCCTCATCCCCAGAAGGGGCTGCTATCTGGGAATGTGACTGCCTGGAGCGTGAGCTCCTGTCCTCTACAATCATGCTGTCCAGACCCCCGTGCAGCTGGCAGTGCCTGTGCACCTGGGACCTGGCCCAGGGGACGGGAGCAGCAGGGCTGTGTGCTCAAAGGAAGCGGTGTGCCTCCCACTCCCTGCAACCCCTGTGGCCAGGTGGACAGAGGGGCTGACCATAGGGGGAGAGGTTCTCACGAGAGCAGCCTCGTCTGCCCACATCCACAGGAGGGCAGCCTCGCCTGCCTCCCGACAGCTAACCCTGTCACACCGGAGTGACAGAAAGTGAGTCCAAAAGTGGCATAAAAGCCCACGGTGCACAGATGTTACCCCAGACGTGTGACAGAAACGGGCAGAACAGCACAGCACAGGGGCAAACTGGCCCAAAGAATCGGCACAAAACTTTTAAACCAGCCCGTGCATCATACGTGCATTTAAAGCAGGAAACACACAGCCCACAGTGAGCCATGCCAGCCACAACTGTCACCTCAGTGCCTGGAAAGATGTAAAAACACCTGAGAAACTGGCGGCAAACCAAGCTGTCACCTCCCCTCGGACCTCACGGGGACAGGGGCTCTCGGTGGAATAAACAAAGGAACAAAAGCCCTAGGCCGATTCACACGGCACGACGTGACTTCAAGAGGGTGGAGTTCAGGGCAGAGCAGCGAAGAGTGCAGGGAAGCACAGCCACCTCACGCACATGCAGGCAGAGCCACGGCTCACAGGGGCTCGGCCCCATGGCTCCGGGGGGACGGAGGGGCCGAGAGCCAGCTGCCAGATCTCAGAACAGCCACGTCTCCCTGCGACTGGCCTGTACAAATCCAACCGGCCTCCCCTGCGTGTATCACTGAGGTGTAAATGAAAGTTCAAACACTGCTAGGCATCTCAGCAGCCTGTTTTACTGTTTTTATTCTATGACCCCAAATTTTCGAAACTCTGGTCAAGGTTCATTAACACAAAAGCCGTAAATGCGAAATCCTGGGGAACGAGGGACAGTGGACTCTATACTGGACTTCAAGCCAAGATGCTAAAACGCTGGCAGTGCCCTGTGGTCCTGCACCGGGGGGACGGCACTGGGCTGCACGCTGCTGACGGCTACGACGGAACAATCCCACCACCTCAGCTCAGTGTGCAGCCCCCGGGCCTGGGGGCACGAGCCCGCGGGGGGAGACCTGCTGACGCTGCAGAGGAGTGCTGAGACTCGTACTGCGGAGTGTGATCGCAGCTGACGTGGGGACATGTGAGCATGGAGGGGGGACGGACACGTGGCTGCGAAGCCACAGGCGGGGGCTACGCTGACTCTCATTTATAACTGAGTCCTGCCCTCAGTGACCTGCCTTCGGGACCAGCCTAACCCAGGGCTGGCCCCAGATGCGCAGTTGAGCCCTGGCAGGGACGGTAGTGGGCCTCGGGAAGTGCCGGCCTCGTCGGGTGGCAGCAGGCACTGCCATCAGCGGGCAAAGCCTTGGAGGGACGGGCTGCCCTGAGCAGTGGACCACCGACACTGTGGCCCGGCCTCCCAGGAGAGCTCTGTGAGTGTGGCCGCCTCAGTCCTTACCCGCCGTGGACGAGCCGGGCAAAGGGGAGCGAGCCCGGGGGACGCAGGCCCCAGAGCGCTCCTGGGGGTCCTCAAGCTTGACTGTGGCCCTGAGGGCCCCGCGCCGCCGCGACAACTGCCGCCGCCTGATGAACACGGAGCGCAGCGCACGCAGCTGCCCCACCTCCTGCGCCGTGAAGCAGGGCTGCCCCTCCGCAAAGCGGACCACGGCGTCAAAGGACGCGGCTGCCTGCTCCCAGGCCGCCTCATCCTCCTCCTCCGCAGACCCCAGACCCGCGGTGGGCGCGCCTGGCCCCTCTTCGGCGGCCATGCTCCCCAGCAGGCCTCGGCTGGGGTGGGAAGGAGCATCTCCCCCAAGCCCGGGGATGTGTGCGAACGTCTGTTCGTGAGGTTTAGTCCTGAGACGCTCAGGCTCCTCCTCCGAAGACGAGCCTTCGATGAACGTGACCTCGGGCCACAGCTTCCTCCAGGCCCGGCTGAAGACAGCGCCTGGCACCGCGTTCCAGGCACAGGCCACGTTGATCACAGCGTCGTTGACATTGTAGCGGGGGTGGAAGGCCTGCAGCGTGACGGGGGGGCTGATGAAGTTCCTCATGAAATCCCTCCGGATGCCCTGGTCCATGGGCTGAATCAGGGAGGTGACGCCGGCGGGCAGGAAGATGGTGAAAACATTCTCTGACACCAGATCGGACTCCCGCGGGTGGGCCCGGGAGCTGTCCAGCAGGAGGATGGCTTTGCTGTCTTCAGGCAAAGCCAGGGATCGGAAATGCTCCTTCACCGCGGGGACAAAGATGTGATGGAACCAATCAGAGAAAATCTCCTTATCCACCCAGGCATTGCCCTGGGCCTTGTATGCTGCGGGCAGGTGCTGGATGCCCTTGAAGGCCCTGGGGCCGCTGCACTTCCCCACCACCAAGGGCTTGATCCTGTGGGAGCCCGTGGCGTTGGCACACATGAGGACGGTCAGCCTGTCCCTGTTCTGCCTGAGGCCGGGCCCTGCTCCACCCTCCATGCCAGGACTGGGCAGGCAGCGCCAGAAAAGGCCGGTCTCGTCGGCATTGTACACCTGCTCGGGGGACAGGCCGTGCTCGGCAGTCAAGCTCCGGAAGAAGCCACAGAACTGCTCGGCTGCCTGGTGGTCGGCCGCCTGCTTCTCGCTGGATGCATCCAGCTTCTTGATGCCATGTCTGGCCTTAAAACGCCAGAGCCACCCGCCAGAAAACACGCAGGGCTCGGTCAGCTGCATCTGCTCGTAGAAGTCCTTGGCCTTCTCAATGAGCATGGGGCCCGAGACAGGCACACCCTCAGCACGCTTCACCAGGAACCACTCATACAGCACGCGGTCCAGGTGCTCAAGCTTGGGCGTGTGCAGCGTGCGCCGGTGCGCCAGGGCCTTGTCCGAGTCCGAGCTGGCGAAGAAGCGGAGCAGCTGGGCCTTGTGGGCCCGGATGTCGTACAGCGTGGACATGCCCACGTTGTACTCCTGCATCAGCGCCCGCCTGCTCTCGCCCTCCTCCAGGCGCCGGCAGATGTCCATCTTCTCCTTCAGGGTCAGCACCACCCGCTTGCGTTTCTCCCCGGGGCTCCTCCCGGCAGCCGGCTTGGAGGCCATGAGGAGGGGGCTCGTCCTGGCCAACCCGACACTGGCCGCCTTCCCGCCCCTTCCTCTCGCCACCCGTGACCACCCGTCTTGCTGATGCGGGGCCCCAAGCCGCCGTCCCTCCCTCCAGCTCCAGCAGCCTCAGCCTCGGAGGGCCCAGGTCTTCCAGGCTCCTGCACTTCCCCACGGCTGGAATCTCAGGCCTTCTCCGCAGGGACGGCAGCAGCTTCTCCCCTCACACATGGACCAGAGAGGAGAGGGGCCCCGGGAGCTGTTTTCCAGCTAAATGATGTTTCACCGTCTGAGCCGCGGGTGCCTCTCTCATACGCATGGCACTTTAGAAACTGGAAATCAGAAGGAGGGAGAGAAAGATGTTATGGACTCATGTCCAGGAGCCTGTAAGCACATCCTCATTACCCTCAGACACGCTGGGAGGAGGCAGGTGACGAAGAGTTGTAAGGATGATTAATGTGAGAGCTGGCCAGCAGGCGATGCAGGGAAGAGGCAGCCCAGAGAGATGGGCACTGGCTCTTCCCAGCCTCTACAAGTGACCTCTGTGTCACCTGCTATGGCTCCAAATTAAAAGCGGCTCTTGCAGGAACAACCTGGCCTTCTTGGGAAAATGCTGGGAGAGGCCAGCAAACGAAGCCAGGACGTCTCAGGTGCTAGGCGACCTCAGAGCCACTTCCTACCTCCAGGATCAACTTTCCTGCTGTAACTGCTCACGGGGCCCCTAGACCTAACCACCTTCACAAACCCCTTGCTCCTTCCAGAGCAGCCAAGGCAGGGGATGGAGGTGCTACAGGCGGCAGGGATTCCTCCAGACTTCCAGGGCTGAGGACCCTGCAAACCCTTCTGAAACAAGGCCCCTCAAACCTTTTACTCAACAGCAGGCCCCAAACTGCTTCTAGAAAACCAGGTGTTGGTGGGCCTCGGGCTCCTGCCTCACCTGGGAGGGATGGCCAGTCTCTCAAAACTAACTGGTCCTCATAGCCACATGCTCGACACTCTGGACACACAGTCACATGTGAGCGTGCAAACTCACCCTCACGCAAACCTATGCACACAGGTGCGCTGAGGACACAGGAAATGGCCAGGCCATGTGGGGCTTCCTAAGTACTTGCTAATCTGGAATGCTCTAGGAATAAACCACTAATTCATGCCAGAATCAGAAATACAAGAAGTGTCTTCTGGCCCCGCTGGGAGCAGGGTGGTCCTCCCACACCAGGTACACGTCCTTGTAAGGGTTTAAGCTTACTTGCACATCTTGCTGAAAGCCAGTAAGGGAACGTGAAGGAAAGTGCCTTATGTGAGCCCCACAGCTCTGCTCCCACATGTCTTTCGTCACCTTCTCATCCTTCATCCTTATAAAGACCTGCGTTGTCATGGTCCCTTCCAGCGGGGCAATACCATTCCTTTCTGAAAACTTCCCCAAATGCCCCACACCCCTCCCCGCTCCACAGAGCAGACTGCAGGACAGCAGGTGGTCCTCGCTGCCCTGGGCAGCCTAGGAGAGCCAAGCCCACCACACTCCGCCTGGTAAAAGGCCAGCGTGCTCCATCCCCGAGGAGCAAAGAGCTGGTGTCTGGACACTGCAGCGTGCCTGCCACAGCAGCCCTGTTTCTCCCTCACGGCCAGCTATGCGCCTCACTGCCCTCTCACCGGAGGGGCTGCCGGTCACTGGGGCAGCAGCCAAGGGCCGCTTACCGGGCCCGTCACCACATCCCACAGCAGTCAGACAGGCAGTACTCACAGACGCATGTCTAGCAGCGACTCCCCACCCCTCCTCCCTCCCAAACGCTTACACTGGTGCTTTGTCCAACTGCCTGCTGTTGGCCACAGAACCACTCATGGGTGGAGCATAAAAAGGTAGCCCTTTGAGACCACAGTGCAACAAAAATGAACAGTTTATTCAAATATGGCAAGAGTCCCAAAGATAAGTCCTAGGCTGTCTGTCACCAGCCAGCTCCAGGAGCGCCCTGCCGCCCTTCTGAGTCAGCCTGCTGGGTTGCAAAGTGAGGGTGCCGGTCCTCCAGGGACCGGTTTTCGTCCTATTTACTGCATGACAATGTGACTGTGCACTATGTGGTCCTGTGGGAAGCAGAGGGAAAGGCCAAAATCCACCCTTAAGGAAGCATTTAATATGAAGCCACCGTAAAAACCAGGAGGAAACATGGACCCCCAGTGACTTGTGAAGGATTGACTCTAAGCACAATGGGAAGGAGGAGGAAGGGCCAGAAGAGGCACCGGAAGAGGCCCAGCGCCAGAAATGGAGATATGCTCTCGATGGGGACAGGTAAGGGCGCACAGCGTGATAAACGGGAGCTGAAGACACCCAGGTCGCACCAGCGAGACCAAAACTTCCTTTAAAAGTGAAATTCAGATACTACCTCGGACACAATTTCTTGAACCAAAAGATAACATAACATGGCAAGAAAAATGAAGGCCGTTTCTAGCCTTGCCACGGATATCCTCTTGTGCCCTAGGGGGAGGGCAAAAGGAGCGGAGCGGCGGCAGGAGAGGAGAGCAGCGCGCACCCCGCATTCTGCCCCTTTCTGCGTGCGGGGAGGTGCACTTCCTTAGAGAAGAGTCTGAGGAATTTAGGGGGAGGATGCGAGAAACTAGCACGCAAGGGAGCAGAGGGGGCATCGAGAGAAATACTCAAGAAACAAGCACCGTGGCTAGAGGAAGAGGTAGGTTGAGTCCTGAGGAGCAAGACGGACTGTGGTGGGGGTCCTCTGCTCAGCGGTGGAAACTTGGGGGCGCGCACCCCGCAGGGAGAGCCCTGGGAGCCAAGAGGCGTCCTCTAGGGGAGGCCGGTAGTTGCCAGCACAGACCCCTCCTTCGTGGGCACCCGAAGCAGGGAGGCGTCTCGGTTTCTGGAGACGCCTGGCGTTTCTATGCCGGGCACCACGTTTGTGACAGGAGGGCAAACACCGAAAAGCAAAGAGAGAAGCGAAGCCTCAGGCCGGCTCCTTCCGGAGGAAGGGCCCTTGGGGGCCGGTCCTTCCTCGGGCGGAAGCCCGGAGGCTGGACCCGGCGCCTCAGCCAGGCTCGGGGGCGAGGCTGCGGAGGAACGAACTCGAATACGCAGAGCCCCCGGGACAAGTAGCTCGGCCCCGGGCCCCGGCCGCACGCGCGGCGGCTGCGGGGACGCGGGCTGGGCCCCCAAGCGCCCACCAAGGCCCAGACCCCACTCACCTGCGGTCTGCGAGTCGCCGCCGCCGGCCGGAAACGCGCCGCCCCGCCTCCCTGGCCACTTCCGGGACGCTCTAGGCAGCTTGGAGGACTCGGCGTCTCGGTGCTCCGCGGGCGGCCCTGGGCGCTCCTCCAGCCGCGGGTCCGCGGGTTGGGCTCTCCGGGGCCGGATTCTCTGGTTGGGTGATGGGTGCAGCCCTGGGCCGAAGGGGCGGGGGCTCTTGTCCCGAGCGAGGGTGGTAGGAGGGCGGTTGGACTCGGCGTCCCCGGCCAGGAGGCCTTGGTGCGGACGTTCCTGATGGGGGAAGGCAGTGCTGGAGCGACGTCCTGCTGGCCAAGGCTGTTTCCCTCCTACCAGGCCTTCGCTAGAGCCTTATCCACACTTAATCTGGATGCCTTGGTTGATGAGATTGGGCACTTCCGAGCTAGGGAGGCTTGGAGGAGATTCAAACTTGAGTTGATGCTGTAATGAGTTGAGATGGGGGTACCTTGGGTTGGAAATGAATATATTTTGCACGTACGGCAGTCTGAATTTTGGGGACCTGAGGGCGGGCTCACTGTGGTGGGCTGAATAATGCTTCCCCCAAAGCAGGTCCAAGCCCAAGTCCCCAGAACCTGTGACTGGGTCACCTCACGTGGCAACGGGGACTTTGACACAATCGAGTGAAGATTCTTTTGATGGGGTATTATTATCCTTATGATCAGGAGGGGGGCCCGTGTCACCACCAGGTCCTTATGAGAGTGTGAAGGAAAAGCTGTTCTGGTCTAACAAGATAACTCACAAGTCTAGGAATGTGAAGGAGAGGCTGAGCTGGGCTAACAAGGTAACTCACAAATCTAAGTATCGGAATACTGATCTGAGTTCTGCTGGACTAACTTGTAAATCTAAGTTAATTAGTGTTGGTTTGCTGTTCATGTTTTTTGCTAGCCAGCTGGATTTTCAAAGATATATATCTGGCTTTGGAATGTTGGTTTGCTGCCTCCCTGCCTCCACTTTTGTGATAATGATGCTGCTAAAGCTGTCCCATGCCTGTTGGCCGAATACCCCAAGCTTGTACTTTACCCTGTAAAACCTCATGCGCACGTCTTGGAGGTGCTCAGAGCTTCGGAGCAGAAGCCCCTCTGAGCCCGCCGGCGTAATACATCTGAGTACTCCAATCCTCCGAGTGGTGCTTGTTTCTTGGCTGGCCTGTCGTTTCCGTAACAAGAGGAGGAAGGAGGCAAGAGCAGCGGATGACGTGATGATAGAAGCAGAGAGACAAGAGGAGACACCAGCACAGGAGGGGATGTGTGCTTTGAAGATGGAGGAAGGGGCCCCAGGAGCTGGAAAGGCCAAGAGATGTTCTCTCCTGGAGCCTGCAGAAGGAAACAGCTCTTTTGACACCTCAATTTTAGCTCCGAAGACTCATTTCAGACTTTGGACCTTCAAGGACCTCGTTGCGCAACAGGAGCGCATCTGACTCCAGACTTTGGACCTCCAGAACTGCAAGGTAATAGATATGATGTTTTAAGCCAGGTCTGTGGTCATTTGTTACAGCAGCAACGGGAACGAGGACTTTGATAGCTCCTCCCCCTTGTAGATGACTGCACCCTACCCAGCGTCTCCACGCAGGCCTCTGACAGGCGCCTCGAACCCAGCATTTCTACACCTGAGCTCGCACCCCCCCTGCCCGGCCTTGCTCCGACTCCGCCCACCCCACCTCTGTCAGTGGCAGCCCCACCTCCCAATCACTCCGGCTGAAAACGCAGACAGTCCCTGACCCTCTGTGAACCGCACACTCATGCGGCCTCTGGCCTCTTCTCCCTCCCGCCAGCCCCTCTCCTCCTGCAGTTCCTACCCTGCCACCGCTCTGCTCCTTGCTTCTGTTCTCCTTCCCCCGTATTGGCCACATACAGCTGCAAGGCAGGGCACCCCAAAGTCTGGCGGCTGGAAACAGCAGCTGTTGTGTTGTGCATGGTTCTGCAGGCTGGGGCTTTGGGCCTGCTGGAGGAGACTGGGGCCAAGTGGAACATGCATGGTGGGACTGGAACCCAGACTCCCAGACTGGCGGGCCCTGAGCTAGCGGGGTCTCCTGGGACAGTGAGGTTGCCCCTAGGAAGGCTGGCTCTGTCCCAGTGTGACACTGCTTCCACCCCGTGGGCACAGGTCACACACACCTCGCAGAACGTGCACAGGGCTGGCCGCCTACGGGGGCTCAAACCCCAAGATGCACAGGGGCTCCCCTAGCTGCTGCCACCATCACTGGGACCCCCAGGCCTTGTCTCAAGGACCGAGTCCACTCTGGCAGAGAAGAGGGGGTCAGGAGGAGAGGAAGAGGAGGAGGGACATCCCCTGGTGTCCCATGATGCCTGGCACCGAGGGCCCCTCCCCCAAGTGTGCCCCCAGCACAAGGTCAGGCTCCCGACAGCACCTGTTGGGTCACAGCCAGGTGGCCTTTGAGAGGGTCAGGCTGAGCTGATCGCTTTCCCCTGCCCTCAGCTTCCCCAGGCTCCCTGAGGAAAGGTCCTCCTGGGCTACCAGCCTCGCCAGTCTGGCTTTCACTGTCCTCCGGGCCACAGGGCTCCCCCTGCCCCCAGCCCTTCGCCAGGGCACCACTGAGCCCAGCAGAGCCCCTCACCCAGCTTCTGGAGACTTCCGGTGGGGACACAGCGCCAGCCACCCCCCTAGGCAATGGTCTCGGGTCTCTCACAGCAGAGAGGGGGGCTTACTTGGGGGGTGCGGAAGTGGAGGGTGTGAGAAGGGGCTTCTGCACTCGCTGACTTCACTCAGAAGGAAGGAGTGGGCATGAGAAGTGGGACACGAGGGGCACAGCTCTGCCAGGCCCCCCGGGCAGGGGCCCTGACCAGAGCACAGCGAGTGAGGGCAGAGCCCATCTGTGAGACCCTGAAGGGGCACCTCCCTTGGGACCCAGAGCCCTTCTGGGATTTGAGACCCCTGAGGCCAGGATGGTGTGAGGCAGGTGGACTGAAGGACTCAGTGCATCCACCCCGACCGCCGCACACAGTCAGCTGGGGCACAGCGTCCCCACATGCAATTTTTGCACACAAAGACACCTTCACAGTCTTGGAGCTTGCAAGACATGGCCTTAATTTTGAGAAAGCTAAGTGAGGAGTCTGGCCCTGTGAATGCTCTCCCCTGTCTGTCCGTGTGTGACAACATTACCCTCCCAAGTATAGATGCGTATTTATAAAAAAAAAAAATGTGTACAACATGTAGGGAAATTAGTTGTGGTTTTTAACATACCATTTTTATCTTTTTAACTTAATTCAGCATAAAATAATGAATTCATCTGAAAATGATGTCTGTTCAAGCACAGGACTGTGCGGCAGCCCCAGGAGGTTGCGGTGGTCTGTTGGCAAGGTCCCTCTGTGAGGCAGGGTCTGTCCCTGCCCACCCTGCCTCCCGCAGAGCCTGGCCCCACTGCTGGTCCTACCGGCCCTGGCTGCACATCCTGGCAAGACAAGGGAAACTTCTGGACTGTGTGAACAGACGGGATCTCCAGGGAACCAAACTGGTCTGGGCCCCTGGGCAGGTCGGTGGAGGGCCAAGAGAGAACAGGAAAATCTGGAGTCCCAGGAGGTGACCGCAGAGCAGAGGACAGAAAGGGGGCTAAGGGTGAGCTGCATCAAAGCCATACGCAGACCCCGTCGGCTCGATGAGGGGCTGCAGGGAGCCACAGCCCTCGGGGCCAGCCCTCCCCAGGAAGGCGGGCCAGCGAAGGACTCAGGCTCAGCGTAGGGTCAGGGCAGTATTCTGTGCGCTCCTAAAGCGTGAGTGACAGGGGAGGGGCTCTGCGTGAGACCAGGGTCAGAGCTCAGGGTGTGACCAGGACCGGGACTCAGAGTGTGACCAGAGTTGGAGCTCATATTTTGACCCTTGTGAGAGGTCAGTTTGAGGTGAGGTCAGAGGTCAGACTGATTAGGGGTAGAGCTTAATAGCTTTCTCTAGGGCACCATGACCATGGTCTTCAATATTTGAGCCATGGCCATTGGGCTATCTGTCTCAGTCAGCTTGGGCTGTCATAACACCAAACCACAGCCTGGGTGACATGAACAACAGAAATTTTTTCCTCCCATTTGTGGCTAGAAGTCTGAGATCAGGGTCCTGAGTGGTCAGGTTCCAGTGAGGACTTACAGCCCGGTTGGCAGACGGCTCCCTTCTCACCATGTCCTCACGTGGTGGAGAGAGCACTGGTGTCTCATCTCGTAAGGTCACTCAGTCCCACCTTGAGAGCCCTGATCATGATCTCACTGAGCCCTGATTACCTCCCAAAGGCCCATCTCTGAAAACCATCACATCGGGGGTTAGGGCTTCAACATATAAATTTGGAGAGGACACAATTCAGATCAAATTCAGACCACTGACCCCCTCAAAATTCACATCCTCCGGACACACAAGGAACATTTGTTTCATCCCAACAACCCCCAAAGCCTTAACTCGTTAAGGTGTCAACACTCACAGATACAGCCCTGAGTCTCATCTAAACACTGTCTAAATCTGGTGTGGCTGAGAAGCCAGGTGCGGTTCCTCCTGGTGAATTCCCCTCTGGCTGTGAATCTATGAAACCAGACAAGTCATGTGTCTCCAAAATTCCACAGTGGGACAGACACAGGGTGGGCACTCCCATTCCCAGGAGATAACTCAGAGGGAGGGGTGGCTCCCAACCCCCAACCCAGGAAAGCAGAGCTCATGAGCTCTCTAGGCTGGAGAACAGTCCTGTTGGGTATAATACTGTGCCGTCCATACCCCCTGGGGAAGCACCATCATCCCCGGGGCTCTGGGCAGTTCTGCCTGACGTGCCTGAGGTCCCTGTCGTGGGCTGTGGGCGTCCTGTGCACTGCAGGGTGTGGAGAGCGTTCCTGGCCTGCACCCCTGGGAGCCCATAGCACCCTGAGTTGGGACAACTGAAAATGTCTTCGGGCCCTGCCAAATATCCAGAAATGTGGGCACAGAGGACCCCTCCACAGTTTGAGAACCACTGCCTGAGCAAAATCTTTTCACATCAAGTGATATCAACAAGCATTAGGACACCTGTCATTATTTGAAGAATGAACGCTCCAGGCTGGTGCTAGGCACTGGGCGCCTTGGACACACAGACGGATAAGAAAGGCCCCAGTCCAGGGCAGCACGGCCCCAGTGGACCAGGGTTGGGGCAGACAGGGCAGCCCCACATGGAAACAGTGAAGTCACAGAGGTTTTATTTCGTGTGAGGCACCTGAGCTGAGGGAACCGTGCAATGGAGTGGGTGTCAGGGAGGGCACACTGGTGGAGGGACCACACTCACCTCTGCGTGACCTTGAGCAAAGTCCTCCCCTCTCCTGGCCCCAGGCTATGGGGGACAGAGCCCAGTCTGGTAGAGGCCAGGGGGCTGGGCGGGGGCGATGTGGAGGCGCTGGATCTCAGCTGCCCCCTGGCCTACACCACCGTGTGGTCTGGATCCTGGGCTGCCCTGCACTGGAGGGGTCCACCTGCCCTGGGAGCTGGGAGATGGGTCCCCTTTCCCCAGGGCTCACCCTCCTCGTTTCCACCCCTGACCCTTTCCTGTGGATAAATTGAGGAAGGGGAGTAAGATGTGGTCCACAAGGCCATCCACTGGGCCAGGAAGGAATCAGGGAAGGAAAGGCAACCCCTCCTGGTGGGAGGGGCTGGTGGCCCCCCAGATGCACTGGGGCCAGCAGGCAGTGGGTGTGGCCTGTACCCACCAGCACCTGCCTGGACCCTCCAGGGGGTCGCAGGGAGACTGTTTACAAAGGGACAGGTGGATTGAGCAGGACAACAGGGACCACTAATGTCCTCAAGGCCAAGAGCAGCCGGAAGCCACTGGGCCCCTGGGTGTGGAGGGACAGGGGAAGGGACAGTTACCAGAGGCCTGCTGGAGCCGGTGTGATGGGAGAAGGCTGATGACAGGGATGGAGTCTCGGCCCCCGCAGCCCAGCCATCAGGGTGAGGCAGGAAAGATGACCTGACCTCTGACTCTCCCACCCTCAGGTCTCGGCCTGTGGAAGCCTTTATTGGATCCTCATGGGACCCAGGACACAAACAGGGTGAGAGTGGGTCTGCGCTGGAGATGGCCCAGCCCCTTCCAACTCCTCCTCCGGCAGACGCCACCCACATGGCCTTTCCCCGGCTCCCTTGCTCTAAAGCTCCCTGGTGCGCGGTGTGTGGGGATTAAGTCAGGAGGGTGAAGCCCGCAGGCGGCCTGCACACCCCAGAAGGCCCCCGAGACTCCCTCTCCGCAGCCCGCATCTCGCTCCTGCTGATGGCCTGTGACGTCTAATCCAAGCTTGTCACCCTTGCGGAACCATTAGCCCCAGGGGTCAGCTTGGCTCCTGCCCAGAGCACAGTCAGGCTGGAGGGAGGCACCCCTCAACCTTGGCTCTGAGACTGAAGGCATGAACAAGTCTCGGGTAAGTGGCCTCCCTTCTCTGGCCTCACCACCCGCTCTGAGATGCTCATCCTGGGTCGGCTGACAAATGGCCGCTGCAGGGGAGAGTGGGCCCTGCCTTCCAAAAACGGAGAGAAGGACAAAGGGGGGGTGCTGCAGCCCAGCAGGGCTCTGGAGATTGGGATCTGCCCTGCCCCCAGGGCCCTCTGGGCTGGGGAAGCAGTCAGTGTTGACCATGGGCAGTACCCACCCACCCCACCCACTGGCAGAGCAGTTTAAAGCTGCCCATGGTTCCTCCACTGTGCCCACCTGCAACCATGAAGACTGTCATCTTCGCCCTGCTAGCTGCTGGCTTGGCCCTGCGGCCAGGTGAGACCTTGGCTGGCAATAGGGCAGGGGCAGGGGAGCTGGGCTGAGGGTGGGGATGGCCAGAGGGCCAGAGAGAGTGGAGGAGGAAGGAGAAGAGGAGGTGGAAGAGGGTGAGGGAGGCCAAGGCAGGAAGAAGGGGCTCTGGTCCAGCCTGGTCCTCTCTGGGGCGACTCAGTGAAGCTGGGATGCCCAGGGTTGGCTCCTGGCAGTCCCCCGAGGTGGAGGCAGGCAGGCAGTGCCAGGGGTCCCTCCTTCAGCACTGTGGGGCCCCACCTGGCTGCTGGAGTGGGGAATGGACAGAAGGATGAGCTGAGAGCCTGTGGGATGAGTAGGAGGCCCAGGGGCCAAGAGCCTCAAGTGAAGAAGGGCCATGGGGGAAGGAAAGTGGGAGAATGACCAGGTCCCACTCCCCAGGCCCAGCCTTGCCTTCAGACGTGGGCAGTCAGGGTGTCGGGTGCCCAGGCAGCGGTCCTCAGCTGGGAGGAGGGTGCAGGCCTGCACTGCTCTGGTCTGCACTCAGGCCTGGCTTGGGCTCCCCTGACCTAGGGTCCGGGAAGCTCTCAGAGCCTCAGCATCCTCTTCTGGGAAGTAGGGGTCACGACAGAGCCGTGAGGTCCCTGGGGTCGGCCAGTGGCCAGTGTGTGTGGGGCTGGAGCACAGGGCTGGCTACCTGGGGCCTACAGAGACCTAATCATCATGACAGCTGGGGCCATGCCCCCCCATGGACAGAGCGGGGCCGTCCTTGGGTGCCCCCAGTGTCTCACAGCTCCCGGGAGGCTGAGTGCCTGGCGGCACAGGCAATTTCGGGATGGGTCCCATCCACTCTGCCCTCACCCGCCTGGTGCACACCCCTCTCAGGAGCACGGGCATCGCATCGTAACAGAGCCCTGCTACCAAGGGGGGCAGGCACTCTCCACTTCATGTGACCAATAAGCAAATGAGGTTCCCCCCCATCCTCCCCTCCCCCGCCATGGGAAGGGGCTGGCCAGGCCCCCCCAGGCAGCCCCCCCAGGCTCCGCCCTGCAGTGCTGCTCCTGTCAGGCCCAGATCAGCAACAAGGACTGTCAGCAGGTGCAGAACTGCAGCCAATCCAAGACCCAGTGCCAGACTGAGCGCACCCGTGAGTGGCCCCGCTGTCCCCGCAGTTCTCCCTGTGACCCTGCCCCGCCCCCAGCACCATCCCCTTAGACCCCCTACGCCTTCCCTCCATTGATAGGAACTCAAAGAATCTGGCATTAGGTCTCTGCCACTGAACTGTTCATCCTTCTGCCCGCCTGTCCCCCTGCCCACTGGTTCTTCTGTCCGCACGCGGATATAGCGCTCAGCCCCCATCTGCCCATCCCCCATCCCACCCCTCATCTACCCATCCCCTCAATGGATATGCATCCATCCATCTATCAGCCATCCATCCACCCACCCCTGATCCACTCATTCGTCACCCACTTCTAGTACCAGCAGGTCTGGGTGCCCTGGACACGTGGACAGGGACAAGACCAGATCCCTGCCCTCACTCTGCTTGCAGTCTCAATGTCCATCCAGGGTGAGTTTTAGAGTAGGGACAGTTGGGACGCCCTGGGAGCTGGAGCAAGGCCAGGTGGGTGAGTCTCCAGGACCCGGCCCTAGCCTAGCAGTCCTCTGCCCTCCCCCACAAGCATCGTGGGCCTCGTGACCGTCATTAGCAAGGGCTGCAGCGCGCACTGCGTGGAGGACTCAGAGGCCTACTGCGTGGGCAAGAAAAATGTCACATGCTGCTCCGCCGACCTGTGCAATGCTAGTGGGGCCACGCCCCGTGGCCAGCAGCCGTCACTCTGACGCTGCTCCCTGCTCTGAGTGGGCTGCCACTCTGGGGCCCCACAGCTGCAGCATCTGGGAGGGCCGCAGGCCCCATGCCTTGCAGTGGTGCCCAGAGTCCCTGGGGCACTGATTACACACACCCGGACCCTGACTCAGGTCGGGCTATGGCCCTCTGCCCTCTGCAGCTCTCCTTTGCTCCCTCCAGGACTCCTGCCCGGCCCCTACTGCCCAGGAGGCTGGTCTCTAGTGACGTGGAGCAGACTGCAGATGGCCTGTCAGACCCTTGGGCTCTGGGCTGCAGCTGTTTCCACTGCCCAATATTCTGACCCACCCCTTAACCCTCGCTCGGGCACCTCTTCCTCCAGGAAGTCTTCCCGCCTGCCCCCTCCATGAGCTAAGCCAGGTCCTGCCTGTCGTGCCCCCTGCACCCAGCATGGAGGAGGCTCTCACGAGGGCCCTGCTGAGATGAAAGGTTCTAAGTAGAAACGGAGTCCAGGGTGTGAGGTCCCGGGAACCTCAAGAGACGAAGCTCGGAGCGGGGACCAGCTCCCCATGTTCACGGGGGAGCAGCGACCCAGCACACACCTTAATAAAGGTCCATTGGCTTGACTGCAAAGAGCCCCTGTCCTTGCATGCGCTCAGGCTGAGGTCAGGTTTGGGGTCCAGGGCTGCGTGGGGTCATCACCTGGGCCCACATCTGTGGCTGTGGCTGTGCCCTTGGCTGCATGGGGAGAGCTCCGGCCCAGGGAAGGTGCAAACGTCTGACTCCTGGAAGGAAAGACGTCGCTGCAGGAGGCAGGGCAGCGTCCCTGGGGCCTCCCGGCTCTTGCATGTTTCTCAAACTCTCAGAGCCTCAGATGCCCACTGTGACCTCTCTCTGCTGTGAGGACTGACCCAGAGACTTCAAGGAGTGGAGGGATTTCCTAGTGGGAGACGTTGCTAAGCCATGAGGCTCCCAGGGCACCTGCTCTGTCTTCCGCTTTCAGCTTGAGGACACCCCTCTGTCTGTTTCTTTAGTTTCTTATTTTGTTTGTTGTAAGTTCTCCACAGTCAAATAGTACAAAAAGGTCCCCAGTGTTGGGCTGGCCGCCATCCTGACCGCAGGTCGCTCCGTCTCTCTAGGGTGCCGCCATCACACTGCTTGGGGCTCCTTCTAGGGTAACTAACTGTGAGTCCAGGGGACCCCCCAGAGGACATGGCCCCTGCCTGGCCTTTTCCATCCTTGCGAAAGCCCCTTTGAAAACACAGCCTGCCCCGCCCCTTGGGGGGAGGGAGGGGCCTGGGCCAGCGCTGGGAGTCCTGGGCCAGGTTGGCACCGACCTGCACAGGACATTTCTGGCCCACATCAGGCACTGGGTGGTGGATGAGACAAGATTAGAGCCCTGTTCCTGGAGCTCTAGGGAGGGGACAGGAACCCAGCAGCGGTGGGGGCAGGGTCACACTAACCAAAGAGTCCAGGCCAGGGGCCCAGCCATCCCCACACAGCCCAGTGTCCCGGGTGGTGATGTCAGGAGGGTATTGTTCCCGCTACCAGTGCCCAAGTCACCACAAGTGCTCTTGCCTACCCGCTCCGGCCTCCGGCCCAGCCCACCCTGCTCACGTGTCCGCCCCTCTGGGGCCCAGGGCACATGCAGCACACAGACCTAGCCCGACCCCGGTCCAGGGCTCAGGGTCCAGAGCTGGGTCTTTGTTTGCTGGGAGGGTGTGAAGAACTGGAGGCCCCCAGGCAGAGCTTCAGGCCCAGTAGTCAGGGGTCGGTGTGGGACCTGGGGCCTGAGGCTGGAGCTTGGGCCAGCAGTGGCCTGGTGACTGGACAGCATGCAGGACTGGGCTTCCGGCAGTGATCTGACCCCAGAAACTGCCCTCCCAGGCTTGCTGACCCTGCCTGGGTGACCGCAGAGGAAACCATGTGCTCTATCCGCTTAGTAAATAGTTACAGGGCACCTGCTCATTCCAGGCACTGTTGCAGACACTGCAGAAACAGCTGTCACCCAGGCTTGGCTGAGTTCTCCCTGTTCCCTCTGACATCTTAGCACCACCCCTAGGCCACAGAGCTTACAGGACAGTGGAGTCCGATGAACAGGATAAACACGGAAATGTGCAGCACGCCAGTGGTAAGAGCCAGTATCAAAAAACAAAGCAGGAGACAAGGATTGAAAACACTGGGCTGGCCAGGGAGGCCTCCCCAGGAGCCAAGGTCCAGAGAGAGGGACTGTGGTGATGACAAGCAGGGGTCGGAGCCCTCGCAGCCCACGCAGTAGCCATGCCTGCGGCAAGATGCTCATTCTTGGGGCTGTGGCTCGTGGAGGTGAAGTGGTGTCCTGGGCCCCTAGACCCTGTTCTGGGCTCCAGGTTTGAATTATTGGGGCCAGGCTGAGAGGAGAGAGCAGGCAGGCCCCGAGAGGCGGGCGTCCTGGCGGGGCTCCCCGCACCCTGCCACCTGGGGCATCATCTCACTTCCTGAGCTGTCCCTGAGGTCACACGGCCTCGAGCTGAGGGCCTGAGGGGGTTGGCCCTGCCCCTCCCTCACCCCAGGATGGAGGAAACACAGGAGCCTCTCCGCTCCCGACCCAGCACATCAGGGCAGGGGTGTCCCAGGGTCCCTCACTCGCGCCACACTGTCTAATCTTCAGAAACTGCGGGAAGGCAAGAAAGAAGACAGCACAGAACCCACTCCTCAAAGCCTAAGATGAGCTCTGTCACTGTTTTCCCCGTCTTTGTGGTGCTTCCTGGGCACAAATAAGCTGGTGCGTACTGTGAGTTTGCACATCTGGGTCACACTCTCTTCGGGAAACTGCTTTTTAAACGTCTCTCTCCCCATAGTAAGGAACAGAGACCCCGTGGTGGTTGAGGCGCTCCTCCGGGCAGACTGACGTGTTTTTGTTTTCAAGATGCCATTTGCTGAGCATCCTCCACGTGAAAGACACTGTCCTGACCCATCTGTATCTGTAATAATGGGTGACAACAACAGCAGACACGCGTGTCCTCAGCCCGAGCCTGGCACTTGTCTGTGGGCCTCCCATGCATCATTCATCCATTCCTCACCACCCCCTTTGAGGTAGGGCTGCAAGAGGAGAACCTGAGGCACAGAGAGGTGAAGCAACTTACCCAAGATCACACAGCTGGTTAGAACTGCTGAGGGTGGAAGCTCCAAACCCAGTAGAAACAGGCTCAGAGAGGTGAAGAGCTGCCCTGAGGTCACAGAGCTGGCTCCTTCCACCCCAAACCAGGACTCCTGAGTGGATGTCTCCTGCCCTGGCCCCAGCTCCCAGCCACAGCCAGTCCCAGGCTGCCCTCCCCTGAGGACTCTGGCTCAGCCAGACCATCCGTCTGGCCCCTCCAGGGCTCAGGTTGGTTGGCTCCCCCCAGGCTGATGACTCATTTGGCTCCCTGGGGATGCCCCCGCCCTCCACCACTTGACTCCAGCTGCAGCGAGGAGTCAAGCTAGATGGACAGGGAGGAGTGTGGGTCTCCGGGTGGGGACAAGGAGGCCCTGGGGAATCCCAAGGGGCCCTTCCTAAGTCAAGAGAGACTCAGAGTTCCTGCCCAAGTGCCCACAGCTGCAGGGTGCAGAGCCGGGACCCCATCCAGCTGTCCCACAAAGGCTGTGGGGCTGGATAGCCCCCAGGTGAGGGGTCCTCCTGTGCCCAGTGCCTGGACCGGTAATGGCCTGCTGCCTAAACAGCACCACGCACCCTCAGGGCCCAGGCCTGCGTCACCACCACCACAGAGTGCTGTGGAAGCCCTGCCCCAGGGCAGGCAGCACCCAGAAAAAAGCCCCAGCGAGCAGCCAGCCACTCTGGGAACAAGTGGTTCAGTCTCCCTCAGAGTCACCTGGGGGAAAAGGAGTCGCCGGGTTCCGTCCCTGGGCTGTGGCAGAGCCATCATCTACTAGGGTGATCACCCCCTTTTTATGGACCGGAGTCTCAGACCCACAGTGGGCTCACACTGCGGACAAAGAGGTCTGGCGCCTTCGCCACCCCGGTTCTGGCCCGCCCGCAGGCTACCCCTTCACGGCAACGGCACGGTGACCAAGGTGTGCGGGGCCGCGCGCAAGCCCTGGAACCCGAACGGGCTGGGCCAGAAGACCTGCCGAGCGGCAGCCGCCAGGCTCTGTGCGCCTCGCGCGGCGCGCCTGGGATCCTGGGCGGGGCCGGAGGCGGGTCTGGGGGCGGGGCGGAGCCTGGGTGGGGCCGGGTCCAGGGGCTGGGCCGCCGCACTCCAGCTGCTCGCTCCGCTGCTCCTGTTCTAAGGGTCAGCATCCTGAGCCCCTGCTCCTCCTGGCTCTGCAGCCTCCAATCCAGGAGGCGGCCACTAGAACTTAGGCTCCGGACCTGCCTCTGGCAGCGATGTCCGGCGCTACCCAGACATCAGGGTCCTCGAGGAACCAAGGAGACCCAGGAGCACCCCTCCGCTGCTCCCCCACCCTGCTTGGTTCCGCGGGCTGGGATACTCCAAGCCAGGGCCGAGGGAGGGGATTCCAGGGCCGGTGCCCAGACTCCTTCCAATCCCCTGATAAACTGCCAATGACCCACCACAAGATACGTGCATCCATTGTATGAGACTGAAGCCGCAGGATGGCAGATGGAGGAGGCGCTGGTCCCTTCAGCATTCTTGCGTTCTGAGCGCCCTTAGTGCACCCGGCATCCTGCTGGCCCTAGGATTTGGCAATCAAAGAGGCAGACCAGGCTCTGGCCTCCTGGCCTCAAGGTCCAGCAGGGAGACAGCACCCCCTGCCTACGGAATCACATCCATGAGTAGTAAGACCGGGGCTCTGGGGATCCAGCCCAGTCTAGGCGTCAGGGAAGGGGAAGATGGGAGGGGAGGGTCCCCCGGCAGAGGGAACAGCATAAGGCAGTGTGTGCACGTGTGTGCGCGTGTGTCCGTGCGCGCCCGTGTGTTGGGCAGCAGCCTGGATACAAGCTCAGGAGGAAGCAGGGGGAGGGCGTACTGGCTGTGAGGAGGGTGGGGCAGGGGTCTTGTACGTTCTGGGCTAGTTTCCCACTCGTTAGCCCACTCGGACATCTCAGGTCTCTAGCCGCGGGGAGACTAGACGAGGTGGGTGACCAGAAGGCTGCATTCTCAGAGCGGCAGCCAAGGGGGCTCTGAGGACATGTCATTCCGTTGGATCTGAGAAGTGAGCCCACCCCTGGGACGGACAGCTCAGGGCCGAGCCAGGCCAGGGAGAGCATTACGGGGACAAGTGTGCACAGTGTGCCAGGGCTTTCCTAGCGCATCTGATGGGAATGAGCTCCCTGCCCCCGGGAGCGTCCGAGCAGATCCAGGGACTCAGGAAAAACCGGATCCCCCTCTGCCCAGCTGCCGGCCCCAGAAGCAAAGCCAGAAAAGCAAAAAACAGCCTCTGCCCCAAAGGTCTGACCAAGGTGCGGGAGGCCGCCCAGCCCCAGCGTGGACTGTGGGACGGGGCTGGCCCCGGGGCTCCTTCCTCCAAGGGTCCTTCGAGAACCCTGAAACCCCAGGCCCAGGCAGGTGTGGACTGAACTACAGCCTAGCTGGCTCGGTCCAGCTGCTGCCGGACCTGTTCTCAGAGCCACTGGTCCCCAGAAATCACTCAGTAACTCCTTAAACCCACCCATCCCCGGACTCCAGCACAGACCTAAGTAGGCAGCCACTGGGGTCACAGACAGATGCAGTCGTTGGAGAGCCCTGGAGGCCAGCTGGGATAGCTGGCGAGGCCTTCTCTGGGCCTTCCCCCTTTGGTCCTGCAGAGAAGAGGGGCAGGACACGTGACTGTGTGCCACATTCCCCTGGACAGGCGTCCCAAGTGCCTAAGGCAAGAAGCCTTTGAATCCACTGCTGAGTCATTTACATTTATCAACTCCTCCCGCTCCATCCCAGTTTCTAAAGGGATAAAGGGTGGGAATGCTTGGTAATGAGTTTATGGTTATCAGGATCCTGGGGGTGGAGGGGTGGGGAGGGATGAATGAGTGGGAAGGGTTAGTGAGGTTACAGGCTGGGACTGAAAAGGTGTATTGGGGCCAGGCTCTGATGAATCCGCCGCACACGCGCTGGGGCTATCGCCCTGCGGGAGTCGGGAGCTCTGGAGGTTCTGGAGCAGAGGAGGGTTGGTTTCCTGTAGTCTCCAAGCAGCGCCACCGGGGACCGGGCTGAGTCCATTTCTCATGCAGAACTCCACAGCCTAAGCCACGGACGTGCTGGAGACTTTGACCCTCCCAGATTAGAGGCGGAATCCCTGGGGCCAGTCAGGCTCTACCGGAGCCACGGAGAGGCGCAGGGCGGCTAGCGCTCCGAGCAAGGGCGCGACGCTGTGGGAGATCCGGGAAGCTCCTGCGCCTGCAGAGCGGGGCGTGGCCGCCAGAGGCCGCTGTGGCCCTCGGCGCGCCGCCCCGTGCCCCGCCTGCCCCGGGGAAAAGCGAAAGCGGCGCTAGCGGCGGGGGATGGGACGGACCACTGAGAGTCGGGGGGGGGCGGGGCGGGGCTCCAGCCTGCGGCGCCAGCGACCTCGGGCGCTTTTCCCCCTCAGCCGGCCTCGCGAGGTGGTTCGCTCCGGCCGCGCCGCTCTCGCGGGTTCCCAGGCGGGCCCGCGGGGCGCGGGTGGCAGCGCTCGGGCTCCGGCGCCGCGCGCACAGCTGGCACCCGTGCTGAGGGCTTCGCCGCGCGCCGCGCCCGCTGCCGCCGCCGCTGCCGCCGCCGCCGCCGCCGCGATGCTGGGGCTGCTCGTGGCGGTGCTGGCTTTGGCGCTCGCCTACTTCGCGCTGCTGGATGGCTGGTACCTGGTGCGCGTGCCGTGCGCCGTGCTGCGCGCGCGCCTGCTGCAGCCGCGCGTCCGCGACCTGCTGGCTGAGCAGAGCTTCGCGGGCCGCGTGCTGCCCTCGGACTTGGACCTGCTGCTGCACATGAACAACGCGCGCTACCTGCGCGAGGCCGACGTGGCGCGCGCCGCGCACCTGGCCCGCTGCGGCGTGCTCGGGGCGTTGCGTTCTCTCGGGGCCCGCGCCGTGCTGGCCGCTTCGTGCGCGCGCTACCGCCGCTCGCTGCGCCTGCTCGAGCCGTTCGAGGTGCGCACCCGCTTGCTGGGCTGGGACGACCGCGCCTTCTACCTGGAGGCGCGCTTCATCAGTCTACGAGACGGCTTCGTGTGCGCGCTGGTGCGTTCTCGCCAGCACGTGCTGGGCACCTCCCCGGAGCGCGTCGTGCAGCACCTGTGCAAGCGCAGGGTGAGCATCCCCCGCCCCGAGTTCACTCCTTCCGCCCGACCCGGAGGACTCCTGATCCCTGCCCCCAGCCCTGGGAAGGCCCAGTGCCTACCCCTCCTTCAAGTGCCTCTGCCCTGCTAAGTACTGCTCCAGCCCTTTCTTTTGGACCCAGGGCCTTTTTCTCTGATGCTGTTCTTACTGGGACCTTCCCAGGTCCCCTGATCAACTTTTCATAGTCAGATTCAGTCGGAGTGTGGAGTCAGCCTCACCGGTCCTTGGTTCTGAATGGAAGATGGAGGAAGGAGGGGGAGGTTGTCTGTGCAGGAGGTTTCTGGGAGTTCTCAAGGACCTGGGATTCCCTTCACCTAGCTTAGAGCTAAGGGGCTGGGTCACCATCACCTAGGTGTGGGGTGGGGATTGAGTCCCAGAGAGCTGCAGGCCCTTCTGCCTTTTGCAGGTGGAGAGAAGAAGGCCACAGCATCTGCCTGAGGCTCAGGGCCTTTCCCCAGGGCCTGCTCCTCCTGGTACAGCATGGCCTGCTACTGCTGCATGGCAGCCGGGCCCTGGGGATGCCGCCATGGTGATGGCTGCTGGAGCAGACTCCTGCTGCAAGCAGGTTCCTAAAAACGTGCCTGGAGCCTCCGTGCCAGAGCTAGGGACTCCCAGACCCATAGGTGCTCTCAGGCAGGGCACTGCCATCTCTGGCCCTGGACCAGAGCAGAGGAACACAGCCTCACCTTAATCTAAGAGGCCAGCCTTTCCTTTATATCAGAGGTGGGGAAACTGAGACTCAGAGAGGCGATGGGAGCTGCCCGAGGCTGCACAGCAGGCCACAGGCTTAGCCCCCTGGTTTTCTGTCTCTGTTAAGTCAGGAACACCCCCACAGGGCCTGGGTCTCTCCCCACCCCACACCCCCAGAGATGCTCTGTGTGTCCCTGCATGTGTCCGGAGGCCAGCAGGTGGCCACTGATGCCTTAAATTGATGAGCTGAGTGCTGTGACCGAAAGATGGAGGAGAGGGAGTCAAGACCACTTTCCCTCAGGGGAGGGTGCCACATGGTCAGGTGTGGGCTGATGGGTGAGGTCCACATGAGAGGTGAGGGGGTTCATACCACAGCATGGCAGGGATGCCCCGACGATACCCAGCCACAGATAGGAGGGCCAGGGCATGGCCAGGAGTCACCCAGCCTGAGCCCTTGGGGCGGGAGGGTCCCAGATGCAACCTGGGATTTAGTGTGGGGCAGGCTGAGTCCAGTGCCCAGGGATCCACATGGACAGTGTGGCCTTGTGGGGAGAGCTTGGCTGCAGCCAAGTCTGGCTCTGGTCGTTACAGCTGGGCTGGGAGGAGGATGCGTCCAAGAGCCAGGCCCAGCTCTGCCCAGACTCGCCCAGTAACCTGGCTCTGTGCACCTCTGCCCAGCCCCCCTGACGCTCCTTCCTCCCTGAGAGCCCCCAAAGCCCCACTGCAGGGCCTCAGACCCCTCCACCTGGCCCAGCCTGTCACCTGGCCCCATCACAAAATGGCCGGGTTGGCAGGGAGGTGGCAGGTGTCGCTGAGTAGGAGGGCTGGCAGTGGTGGTGGTCAGGCTCAGAGCTGACCCGGGAGGTGGAGTCCAGCTCCCGTTGGTGCACTGAAAACGAGAGGGGCTCAGACAAGCCCCTGCCCAGGGCTCTCCCAGCAGTCACTCTACTCTGGATTCTGTTCCCACAGGCCTCTGGTCACTCTGGGTCTCCTTCCACCCGCTGCTGGCCTCAGAGGGTTTTGCCCTGGTTCTGGGGACATGCAGAGGGCTTGGGCTTGGGGAAGACAGGCCCAACAAAGGCAGGGTGGTGTCTCGAGAGCTAGGATGGGGGAGAGGAAGCACCGAGGGGCCTGGGAGGGTGTCAGGGAGGGGATACCTGGAAGGGGAGGAGGATGACATCCCCTTGGGGCTGGGGAGCAGCATTCAGGCAGAGGGAACAGCATGAGCAGAGGCGCAGAGGTGTGAGGGCAGCAACCGGGCTGGGTCCCCCTCCCCACAATGCGGCTCATCCACAGGGCAGCGGGTGGCCTGTGGGAGTCTCACCCTGCTCTCCCCTGCAGGTGGAGCCCCCTGAGCTGCCGGAAGACCTGCAGCACTGGATTGCCTACAATGAGGCCAGCAGCCAGCTGCTCCGGGCCGAGAGTGGGCTCAGCGATGTCGTCAAGGACGAGTGACCACTGCAGCTGGCCTGCCCTGCCCACCAGCCTTGGCCTGGGGGCAACTGCCTATCCTTCCCCGCCTGCCGCCAGCAGAGAGTGGAGAATGGGCTGGCTGGGCTAGGCTCTCTCCAAACTGGAGTAGCCTGGCAACCAGCCTGGCCCCATTCACATGCTCAGGGCCCTCCCCCGCCCCCATTATCCATGCCCCTCTATGCCTCATCCTGCACTGAGCATGGGATGGGGGTGACAGAGGCACCCAGACCAGCTCTGCCCTCAGGGCAGTGCTGATGGGCAAAGTGGGGGCCCCTGGCCCTTGGCCTGCAGCCTGTGGGCGTTGGGGGATGGCCCGCCCTGCAGGTGAGCCAGGCTTCCAAGGGCCTGAGTGCTTGGAGCAGGGGACCACCTCGAGTTGCCCTGAGCCCTGCCGGAGCTTGGAGTCTAAGCTGCTGTTGGGGGCACAGCAGAGCTGAGGCTGGCCAGGCCAGGGCCTCGAGACCTGACTCAGGGACAGCCGGGAGCTGCAGGGGAGGGAGGGAGGGAGGGGGAGGGGCTGCGGCAGAGACTTGCGGCCCCAGAGAGTGTGCTGAGGCCAGTGCAGGTCCATTGGCGCAGGGGCCCCTGTGGAGGTGGGTAGCTCCCATAGCTGGGGGTGTCCTAATTGGGGTCTGCTGCTGAGGAGGGATGGGAGGTGGGCATCTGCCTGGGTGCCCTCACCTGTCTGCACCCCTCAGCACCCATAAGGCCGTGCTTGTGACGCTGGGCGGGGCCCTGCTTTATCTGGGCCTGCAGCACCCCAGACTGTCCACCCACTGGGGCTGTCCTTGCCTGACATCTGGCCCCGCTATTGATTTTTTCTTTCCTGCTCTAAGAGCTGCCTCTCTTGATAGGCTGAGGCTGGAGAGAGGTCTTCGTGGCTGCTGGGTCCTGGCAGCTGCTTTTGGGGCTCCCTGATGGGTTCACCAGCCTGCTGCAATGGTGGCTGAGGTCTCCCGCTCCTGCCCAGTCCCTTGACTTGCAGCTGCAGAAAGGGAAAACTGGAGAGAAGCAGGCACTGGCCCGGAGCCTCCAAGAGCACCAGGGGCAAAGTGAGGCGGGCCTTGGTCCCTGGCTGGCTGGAGACACTGAGGTCAGGTCCCTGGGTGTAGGATTGCTGCTTGCCATGTGTGTGACTGCCCAGGGCAGGGTGCCTGCTTGCAGCTGCCCCCGCCGGCCCTTGGGACAGGGCAGAGCAGCTGGGGCCTGGAACTGCCTCCTTGCCGCCCCGTTCCAGAAACCCCATTGCCAGCTGGAGCCAAGAGCGCAGCCACGCCCCGATCCCACGCCGTCCCAACGCTGTCGTCCACCTTACAGCTGCCATGGGAAAGCTGCAATATTGCCATTTTATTTAAAGAAAGCCCAGGATTAAAGGGTGTTAAATGTGAGTGTGCCGGAGAGGCCCCATTTCTGAGGCCCACCCCCGCCAGGGAAGCGGCGGGCCACTTACAGCTGTGGAGGGGGGTGTTGCCCAAATTGTTACGTGAACTTTGGGGCCAGGCTGCCCGGGCAGGACTCGTCCCTGGTCCATGGAACATGGGACCAAGGCCAGAAAGGAGCTGCCCAAAGCCTCTTCCAGCCCCTGGCCCTCCTCATCCACAGCCCTCCACAGGGGCTTGCGAGGTTGTGCCCCAGATTCTGGGTCTGGGCCCCCAGGCCCCTGGGGGATCACTGGGCAGAGTCGGGGGAGGCACGTGGGGACACAGGTCAGTGGGCCTTCATGGGTGGGGGGATGGGTGGGGGCGGAGCACAGGGATATTCTGCAGGGCCCCCTGAGAGGACATAGGGCAGGTGAGTGAGGGGGGTGTCTGTGCCCTGACCTTCTGCCCAGGAGGGCCCAGGCGGACTTGAGAAAGAGCAGTTGGAAGCAGCTGTGTTTGCAGCAGGCACTCAGGGATGGGGCAGTGGGAGTGGAGAAGCACATGGCAGGTCAGTGGTCTGCTGCCCTTTCCGTCTCCCGCCAGGTCTGAGGGCCTTGGGGCCTCTCAGGCTGTGCCTCACGCCTGCCCTGAGCCAGTGGCAGCCGCGTCAAATGTCTGTTTCTCTTCACTTAAGAGACGTTGGCACAGGTGCTGTGGGCCACGAGGCAGGGGGGTTGAGGGGGTCATGGCAGTTGTCTGAGTTGACCATTGTCAGCCGGGACAAGTTACAAATGGGACTGCAGACAGGAAATGGTGCCCCCAGGTGGTCTAGGCCCAGGCAGGTCCAGCCAGTGGTTCTGAGTGGCTGGCTGGGACCCTGGAGCAGGGCAGGGGCTGGGGAGCCCTGCTTGGGGTGCCTGGGCGTAGTCTGCCCTGCTTGGCACCATGTGTGTGGGGGGCGACCAGGGGGGTGTGGTTCAAGATGTTCAAGGGCGTCTGGGCTGAGTGTGGCTGTGCCCCGGGGCATGGGGACTTCTCTGTCCACTTCAGGGAGATGCACCCCAGCCGAGGGGGCAGGGGGACAGGAGGACAGGAGGCTCTCAGTCTATGTTTGGAGGACATACCATGGGGGCGTGTCTCAGTCCTGGGCAGGTGGCAGGGAGAGCCAGGGCAGAGGATGGGATGGAGAGGACCTGGTGGCCGATCTCTGGGTGTCTGGGGTATGAGACCCTGACCTGGCTGCCCCTGGGAGGAGCCTGAGGGGCGCACGCCCTCTGCTGGCCACGCTTGAGCAGAGCGGAGGCCTTGCAGGTGCCCCTGGCCGCCCACCAGCCTTCCTGGGGGATGGGCAGCTGCCAAGCCTCTCCCATCTGCCCTTCCCGCCTCGGAGACCCGAAGGCACCCTCCCTGTGGCTCTGCTGGTGAAGCTGAGGTGGAGTGACTTGGGCTTGCTCAGACCCCGAGGGGAGGCCGTAGCTCTGGCTTCTTGCCTCCAAATGCAGGGTCCAGTGGGGCTGTCTGGAAGTTTGGCCATACATAGAATCTGGAAAGTGCCCGGCCCAGAAGGCCCAATGGGAACTTGTGCCTGGAGAGGGGCATCGACGCCCCTGGGGTCACTCAGGCTCCTGCCTCCGCCTGCCTACAGTGGGGCTGGAGCAGGTCACACCCGGGGACAGCTGGGAGCCATGTGAGGGGGAAGCAGGAGCTTGAGGCGGGCTCTCCTGGGGCCCAAGGGCCCTGGGCCCTGGGGGGTGCTCAGCCCCCGAGGACACTTGCTGCTCCTCCGGCTGGCAGGCTGGCCCCTGGGAACCTCTCAGCAGCCCGGGGGGCCTTGGGGAAGCTGGGCGGCCTTAGTATTCCGTGCACACAATCTCGTGGAATCTCAGCTGTCCCCAGGGCCGAGGGTGTAACAGGCCCATTGTCAGAGGAGGAGACTAAGGCCCATGGAGATTGGTGGGTGCAGCACTCCACACCCCCTCCCACGCACTTGGGAAGACCCAGGCCCACCTGGGAAGCTCCCCTAGGGTCCCACGGGTAACCTGAGGCCCAGGGAGCTTGGGCCATGGAGGCGTGCCAGCAGTGGTGGCCACTGGCAGAGCCAGGCTCTTCAGGGAAGGAGGTGGCTGAGGAGTGTGGCCCCCAGAGTGGCCAGGGCCCCGGCACTGAGCCTGGCGGCCCCCACAGAATTGCAGAGATCACGGAAGCAGCAGAAGACGGGGTGTCTGACCCCAAAGCTGTCCGGGTCAGTGGCCGTGCAGGAGCTGGAGCAGGAGCGGGTCACCACAGGGCTCTGGCCGAAGGGGAACTCTGCCAGGGCGGGCAGGGGTCAGAGCCAGCCCCCAACTGCCCAGCGCCATCCCCGCCTCCATGCACCTCACCTTGACCTTCCCACCGCCTCCCCCGCCACCTTGAGACCGCTGAACTAACAGCAGGCCTGGGGAGTCCTCCGTGCCCCACCAGTGCCCTGCTGGGGTCCGCGGTGTGGCCCTGGGATGGAAGCCCAGAGCCGAGGCCGATGCAGCCCTTGGGCAGCCCTTCAGAGCCAGCCTGCTGGACCCCCGCCCCCAACACCCCCCAGCCTCACCTGACTCCACCGCCACCAGTGTGGTCTTGCAGGCCGTGTGCTCCGGCTTGCAGCGAGTGATGTTCTTGCACAAAGAAATGGGCGTGGGCTGCTTGCACGTGAAGCACCTGAAGGCCTCACCTGGGTGAAGGGTAGGGGCAGACCCTCATCACCTGACTTTGAGATCCGTCCTGGAGGCAGGAAGGAGGCTGGAGAAGAGATGGGGGTGGCCCTCCCCTGGGGCATCCCCACAGGTCTGCTTGGAGGGCGTCCCCTGTCCCTCCCCGGGAGACAGGGCTCGCCTCGCTGAGACCCTTCAAGCCTGGGGCTGGGGGCGGCAGACCTGAACACTGCATCTCTCTACCCGAGCCTCAGTTTTCCTGCCTGGAGAACGGGCTGTGACCCCTGCCCCCTTCACCCCGGTGAAGCCAGGCTCAGGACCAGGAGGCTCTTTTAGGGTGAGGGAGGTGAGCCCAGTGGGCCTAAGGAGGGCTTCCACTCAAAGCCCTCGGACGCCCCCTCACCACTGAGGAGGTGGGCCAGGCGAGGACCCCTCCACAGCCACCCCTGCCGCACTCACCAGAGTGTGCACCCAAGAGCGCAGCGAGCAGCAGCAGCGGTGGCAGGGCCCTGGGAGAGGCCATTCTTCGTGCTCAGGAGGCGAGAGAGGCCTCTGCCGGCCTCCCATGGGGATTTATACCCCGCGCTCAGGCTCCTACTCTGGGTGGTGGTGGGAGTGGCATGTGAGTCAGTCGGATGGCACAGGACAGAAGTGGGAGGCACTGGCGGGAGGCTGTGTGGGTGGCCACAGCACTCCTACGCCTTGGGGAACAGGACCCCTTGGTGCTGGAGCCCGCCCGGCACCCCTCCCTGCAGCCTGTCTGCGGCGCAGGGGGGCCACACGGGAAGTGCAGGCCCCTCTGGCGGGCCCTGGCCTGGACTCACGTCTATTTGAAACCTAACGAGGCCAAGGCCAATCTCCACACCCAGACAACCCCTCCTGGTGTAGACCTGACCCAGGGACCCTCCAGAGCAGAGGCCCAGAGGTGGGGTGTCATGCCAGGTGTGGAGGTGAGTGCCTGGGGGAGTGTGAGGGTGGTGTGGGCCCACCACACTCTTTTCAGGCTGATGAGTGTGGGGCCCTGGACTGGCCCCCTCCTCACTGCCAGCCCCTTCCCCATAAATGGCTTTAGCCCAAGCCTGAGTTTCCTGATTCTGGGCCCCAGACAACAGGGCTCTACCCACCCCACCACCCACCTCCTGGCCTGCCCGGCCCTCCCACTGCACTTCCCCAGGCCCACGGCCTTGCTGTGCTCCTCCTCTTGGTGGGATCTCTCGTTTCCTGTCCGTAGGGCCCAGTCATCCAGAGTCCTTTCTGGTATCCCAGCCTCTCTGGTTTCTCTGTCCTCTGAGGGCTCAGTGAGTGGTTGTGTGGATGGGTGGATGGATGGATGGATGAAAGGATACATGGGCGGATGGATGAGTGGTTGAAAAGACTGTTGAGTGGATGGATGTTTGAGAGAGTGGGTGGGTGGAGAGAGGAATGAACGGATGGACAATGTATGAATGGAGGGCTGGCTGGTTGGGAAGGTAGGTGGTAGGTGGAGGGGTATATGCTGTATGGAGGGTGGGTGGCTGGGCCCTGCTGTTGGGTAGGGAGTCACGGCCCAATCTCAAGACAGGGTGACATACTGGGAGGAGCTCCAGCTGGCACCAGGAGGCCTAGGCTTTTGTCTCGCCTTTTCTGCTGTCTCCGTGCATGGCCTTGGGGTGGCTCTCTCATTCCTCCAGACTGGATTTCTGTTTGTATGACAGGACAAGGGCCCCAGGGCAGTTGCAAGGACAGAAGTGACCTGGCCTCGTGGCCTGAGAGGTGGATGGAAGGGAACAAAGGGAGGGCGTTGTTTGCAAAGGGAGAGACTGTGGTTACTGCAAATCAAACAATCGGGCAACACCCGGCAGGCGTGGGCACAGACAGCACTGCCCCTCCCCCGGGCTGAGTCCACAAACGCACCCAGGGTGTTGCGAGAGGAGCCAGGGAGCGTCTGGCCTGGAGCCTGATAGACGGAGTGGCTCCTGGCTCCCCGATCTCCTGTGTGGCCAGGTCTGCTCATGAGCCATCCTGACCCCCTTCTTTTGTGTGTAAACCAGGCCGAGGACCATCAGCTAGCGAGTGAAGGTCACAGTGGAGGTGGACACAGAGCAGCGGCGGGGTGGGTGTGCCACACACAAAGCAGGCTGGGCTGGGCTCCAGGACAGGAGACACAGAGTACCACAGGGGGAGACCACCTGGAAAGGGCCCTTGCCCTGGCTTTGAAGGAGCCGGAAGACCTCAGAGGTGGAGGACAGCAGGGAGGGTGCTCGGGGGGGGTGGGTATCCAGGAGGGGAACACAGCCTTCCCACGTTGGTAGGGTGGTCTGTGTGTTTCCTGAGTCTCAATCCAGGCTCTAAGGCCAAGTGACCCCCGCTCTCCACTTTTATGGGAGACAGGAGAAAAGCAGGCCTGAGGACAGTGTCTCCCCCTTGACAAAGTCAAAACTCCGAGTCGTAGCCCAAAACATGGCATCCAAGACCGTGCTTGAACGTTCCTGGGCCCTTGCTGCACTGGGGGTCTGCCAAGAAGCTCTCCAGGCAGGTGGTCTGCGGGGGCCCTGGCCTCTGGGAGCCTGTTCAGACTGCAAATCTTGCCCACAGGAAGCAGAGGTGTGAAGTCCCTGGGGCCCAAGGAACAGGGGACCTTCTAAGCCACCGGCCTCTTCTTCCACAGGTGTGGGGTGCCCCCACTGGTGCCCAACCACGGGTCCTCGCCCCAGGACTGATCTGCCCCAGGTCCCGCTGCTGCCGGACTCCATCCAGGAGCAGGGAACGGCTGAAGGGGGTGAGGGCTGACGGAGGGGGCTCCCTAGACGCAGGGTTGTCGGCACCCCTGTGGTGCCAGAGGACAGCTCTGCAGCCCCGCCTCAGCCTGGCAGGAGATGCTGGGTGCCGTGCGCCCCTCCCAGCCCAGGGGGCCCCCTTGCCCAGTAGCTTAGGAGAAGCTTTCAGAGCAGGGAGGGGAGGGGGAAAGGGTGGGCCCCAGGTGCTAGGGGCCCATGTCTTGCTTGTCCTCAGTCTGTCCTTCCCCAGGTGCCTGAGCCTGTGCTGAGCATGTGTAGGACCACGTGTGTGGCGGGGTGGGGGTCGGGGGCACTTCAAGAGGCCCATCAGGCAGTGGGCCTCTGGGAGGTGGTCTGGAGGCTTTGGTGCTGGCCCAAGGCCACGGTGAAATGAAGGTCCCTTCTGCATTGGAGCTTGGCGGCCCTGGGCACCAGGGAGTGGAGGTTGGTGAGGGTGGGGCCAGGTGGACTCTCCAGAGGAGCCCGCCTCCCCTTCTCCGCACCCTCTGCCGCATGACACAGAGGCTGTGTCACCACAGGCCCGACCACAGGTCAGGCTTGTCTGGGGCCAGGCCAGAGAGCAGCGAGCACTTCACGGAGTAATCCCAGGTCCAGGGTCACTCTTGGCCCCATTGGACCTGCTGTTCACCTGGCCTGGCCTGCCTTCTTCGACCCAGCCAATCTCTCTGTCATTCAAGGTCGGCCTTAATGCCCCCTCCTCTGAGAAGGCACCCCTGCCCCAGTCCTGGCGGACGTGGTGCTCCCCCTGCCCGTGGGGTCCCGCTTCCTGCCCTGCCCCAGGCAGGCCCCCAGAGCTCCCAGGACCTGGAGGCAGGAGGGCAGAGCCCTGCCTGGTTTGTGTGGGTGTCCCAGGACTAGTGACCTTCCTCACTTACACACCAAGGGGAGACGGAGGGCAGATGGACAGACGGTGTGGCAATGTGGGCGAGGAGAGAGAGAGCTCCAGAGAGAGCCTGGGTGGCGGGGCCGGGCAGAGGCCGACTGAGTGATGGAGCTGGAGATGAAGCGGGCGCTCCCCTCTCCCCCGCTAACGGGCAGCTCCCCACAGAAAAAAGATTCAAGGAGGCCTGGTGCAGGTGAGGGCCCATATTCTTCAGTGGCACTCAGAGCGTGGCTGCTCGAGGCTGGAGGGCGGGGCTCTAGAAGCCGAGGCTCCAGAGGGGGATGAGCAGGAGGGTGAAGGCCAGGCCGTAGGGGCTGCCCAGCACAGGCGCCCCATCCATGTTGCACAGGTCAGTGTTGCAGCAGGACACGGGCCGGGTCAAGCCGATGCCGTCCACGTCCGAGGGCACGCACTTGCTGGCACAGGACTTGGTCACTGTGGAGTCCCCCAGGAAGGGGTACACTGGGGGCACAGGGGTACCAGTGTCAGGCTGGCCTGTGGCCACGTCCTCCATGGCCTCCGAAGCCCCAGCCCGGCCACCTCGCACAGCGCCCACTCTGGGGCCGCCACACCGGTCTCAGCCTCTCCGTGACCCAGCCCCCTCTCCTCCCACCACTGCAGGCTGAGCGCCTACTGTGCGCTGGGTGCCCAGCGACTTGCACAGGACGCCTTGCTGGACGGGGCACCTCCCTCCCAGTGACTCCCAAGCAAGACTGAAGATTTCCCTGTTACGGGAGGGAAGGGAGAGAACGGGGAGGGGGAGAGTCCCGGTTGCTTGGACCCAAAGCCCTTTTTGGAAATGACTAGGGTGATGGCTGCTCGCTGCCCACTGGGGGCCAGGGCTGGCCAGCAGCGACTGGGTCGAGGCAGCCCTGCCCCTGGGACCCCAGCCCTGCACCCCCCCCCCCAGCCCCACTGACCCATCTCCAGGGAGTAGAGTGTGGTCTTGCACATGGTTTCGTTGGCGTTGCAGGTGACGGCAGTGACACAACTGGACAGGCTGCTGGGCTCGTGGCAGGTGTAGCACTGCAGGGCCCCCACTGGGGAAGGAGAGATGAGGGGTGGATCAGGCAGGCCCTGCCCCTCCCAAGCCCTCTGACCCAGAGACCCAGGTTGAGGGGGACAACGCCACTCAGGGTCCAGTCGCCCACCGGCCAGAACTCCAGGAAGATTCAAGAGCTGCGTGTGAGCTGGGGCCCCCGCCCTGAGGCAGAGTGTGCCCGCCACGGCCAAGGGAGAGATGATGCAGCTTCGGAAGTGCTGGGGGTGCACAGGGAGACCGAGGCACTGGTGCCCCTGCGGTGAGGGGCCTGGCAGGGGTGGGGAGGCGGGCCAGCCCCTCGGGGTCCGCGTCAGCAAAGTGGAGGACTCAAAGGGCTGCCGTGAGGATCAGGGATCAGGCAAGGGAGGTACATGGTGCCAGCGTAACAAGGGAGGGAGAAGAGCCACACCCGGTGGGACCCAGGCGGGTCAGGGCGCAGGCTGGCAGGGGCAGGGGGAGCAGGCTGGTCCTCTTTCCTCCAGCTCTGGTGCCCCAGCCCCATCATGGCAGCCCGAGCAGCCCCTGGCGCACAGCGAGGCCGCGGCCACTCGGCCCCCGCTGAGTGCTGCCTGTCTCTCGGGATGACCTCAGTTTCCCCCTCTAGGAAATGGGCAGAACCGTCTGGCTGGGGCCTGCTCCACCCAGCCCCTTTTCTGATAGGGCGTGGGTCCCCAGGGGCCTGGGACACCTCCCCCAGGTGTTCTCTCAGACCCTAAGTCCCCCGATGTGTCTGGGTTTGCTTCCTTCTTCCCCATCTCCTGCTCCCCCTGCCCTCGGCACCTCCCTGGTGTCCCGAGGCACCTCCTGAGACCGGCCTCAGCACCTCAGCCCTGGACCCAGGGAGCAGGATCCTGACCCTGCCTGCCCTTCCCAGCAGAAGGCCCTTCCTGGTGCCCACGCCCTCGATGAAGGGCGGCTCCCCAGCCGGCACCCAGGGTCCTGGCCACCAACCACCTGGCCAGTCTCAGCCCTTCCTGCCGTGCTCCTCCACACTCACACCTGGGCTGTGGGTGACCTGAATGCACTGGGGCCCCTTGTCCCTGGCCCACCCCACCGCCTCTCTCCCTTCTCGCTCGCCTCCCCCCATCCTCCCTGCGCTCCTTCTCCCCCTGTCCCCTACCAGGTGCCTGCACCCCTCAGCGAGCTCACCGCCTCCAGCAGCCAGCACCAGCGCCAGCAGCGCCAGCCATGTCCCCCGCATGGTCCGGTCCCCGCAGCTGGTGCTAGGCCTGCCTGGCAGGGATGACAAACACCCAGTGCAGCCACCTGACTGGTCAGCCAAATAGATTAGCGGGATCAGTTTTCCCGTGGGTGGCAGAGGTGCAGAGACCCGCCTACCCACCTACTGGGCCCCACCTGCCTGCACCTGGATGCCCCACTCCTCTGTGGTCCTCCCCCAGGCCCCTCCCTGCTCCTCCCTCACTCCTCCACCTCCTGCACTCTGGGCCCCTCCCCACACCCTCAAGACCCCCCCCAGCTTAGGGTTGGGGGGTCCTTACCCCCTTGTAACTACCTCAGCCTGGGGCTCTCCGCCCTCCCCCTCATCCCCTAACCTGGGACACCCTGGCCTTTGCATCTAGGGAAGACACTCCCCTCCAGAGGGTGGGGCCTCCCTGCACCCCAACTCCTGCCTCTGTCAGGCGCCCCTTCCGCCTTGGGTCCCACTTCTACCTCCCGGGCAGGTTCCTGGCCTAGTGGGTCTGGGTTTGAATCCTTCCAGGGTGCCCCAGGCCCCAGCACCCAGCTTCTCTGGAGCGGTCATGTGGGGTGTAGTGACACAGGCGCTGACCGCCTGGACAACCAGCCAGAATGTGCTCTGAGGCTTAAGGGGACAGAGACAGGAAAAGTGCTGGGTCAACAGAAAGGTCTTGGATGGCGGGCAGTGGGGTAGGGGCAGGGTCACCTTGGGGACACTAAACCTGGTGTCCCCTGCAGGGACAGGCACACCTTGATTGGTAATGGGGCTGAGGGGGTTGCCCCTCAGGCAGGGCTCACCTGGCCCCATTGCAGGGCAGGAAATTGACAGCAAGACCCTCGCCCAAGACTCAGAGAGCGGAGAGGTGGATTTGGGTCCTGGGGTTGGAGTGTGGCTCCAGGCACTGCTCTCTAACCCCGACCCCCACACGGACCATGGGGCCTGCTCCTCAGCCTTTCCAAGGAGTCCCGCCTGTGACCCTCTCACCCCTCCTCCAGGCCTCGCAGCTGCCAGAGCAAACCCTGGGTGGGCTGGGGACGGGTGTCGACAGGGCCCAGGTGTCAAGGCAGCGGTCTTGCTGGGCTGTGCCCTGGCTCACTCGGGGCTCCCCTGCGGCCCCATTCGACTCCTGCGTCTTCCCCCCAAGGGTCCAAACCTCGCCACGCAAGACTGGTCCTGCTCCTCCCGCCCCTGCCTCCTGAGGCTGAAATTCTGTCTGGGGACCTTGACCCCGCCCCATGGCCTCATATAGGTCCTGGGGGATCAGCTCCATCTGGGGTCTGGTCTTTAACCCTAGACTGAGCAGGCCTGTGTCTCCCTGGGCACTGGCTGGGGCTCCAGTGTGGGTGGGAGGCACCTAGCCTTCCCCTAATGCCCAGACTGCGTCAGACACTCGGCCTGCTGGCTCCCAAGTTCTCACTACAGTGAACCACCGGGCACAGTGCCAACCACTGCTCTAGGGGCAGGATCGGAGGCTCCAGCAGCCAGCTGACAGGCAGGTCACCCGGCCAGGGCTGGCTGGAAGCCAAGGCAGCAGCCGGGCCTGTCGGAGTCTGCCTCAGCGGGCGGCCCGCTGCGGGGGGGTGGGGGGGGGATGCCGGATTAGACAGCGCCCCGCACGCCCCGGCTCCTCCTTCGGCCCAGCCCAATTCCTCCTGCGGAGGCCAAGCCGACACCACACCTCCTGTCCTCAGGCGCAGGGGCCCCACCTCCGCTTTCCTTTCAGAACACACCTGGCCCCTGGGCATCTGCTCCTCCTAGAGTTTCTGCCAGGCCGCCACTGGGGAAGCCCAGGCTGAACCTGTCTGCAGAGCTGCTGCTGTCCGCTCAGGGCGAGCAGGAATGTGGCCCAGCCTAGGACGCTTCATGCTGAGAGGCCCACACCCTCCCCTCAGTTCCTCCAGGAGCCTCCAGGTCAGGGCTCAGCCTGTGACCGGGGTCAGGGCTCAGAGTGTGACTAGGGTCAGAGTTCAGCCTGTGATGACGGTAAGGTCTAAATGTGTGACCAGAGTCAGGGTTCAGCATGTGGCCAGGACCAGGGCCGTGCTTCTCCGTCTGCTCGGCATGGCCTCCCCACCAGTCTGCCTGTGGGGTGGTCTCCTCTGCACTGTCTCTAAGGACCCCCCAGGTGGCTGAGAGGGGTTCCCACCTGAGCTTCTGCCTACCAGTCCCCTTCCTGCGTCTGGCAGAGCAGACTGAGGGCTCTTAAAGCCACGTCTCTAGGTTGCAAAGAAAGTACAGGGACGGTGAGACGGCTCCCGGGGCAGCAGCTGTGACCTGCTTCTCCCTCCAGCAGGACCCAGCGGAGTGGCCCTGGGGCGTCACTCCCTGTACTAGTGGGCCCTCGGGGGACTCGGCTTCTGCTCAGAACACTGCAGTGAGTTTCTTCCGCTGCACGGTCTTCACGCCTCCTCTTCGCAGCAGTGGGGCACACACACGGGGGCCGGTCATCCCCTTGAGCGCCCGGCTGGCTCCCGCGCGCGCAGGGCGCTCCTGGCGTCGGGTGATCAGGGCTTCTAAACCCGTCTCCCACCCGCTCCAGGTGTTTGGGTGACATCTCGGGAGCCTGCATTCAACAAAACCCTAGGGACACCTTACAGCTTCAGAGATGGTGCCGACTGGCCCTCCAAGAGGCTACAGGGATTCCCACAAGGGCACACAGAGGGGGGACTCCCTGCCCTTGTGGCATCATTGCTTGCCACTTTTTTGTTTGGCTCAAGATTTAAAATGTTGCTTCCTTTGCTTTGCTCCCCTCTGACTGGGAGTATGGCTGAAGTTCTGTCTCGCTGAGCACGCTACCTGCGTGGGCTTGTATGTATCCTTCATGTGGAAGAGAAATCCGCCTTGTTTTTCACCCACCTTCTGCTTTTTAGTTCTGTTTATGGCATTTTTTTCCACGCACTTTGTTTTAAATTTTTACCTCCTCGTGAATCTGTCTCAACCAGGATTTTGGGCCTTGTTTTTCTTGAAACCTTTTTTTTTCTTATTAATTTTTAAGTTTTATTGGATCTACTTCACATACCACGCAGTTCACCCGTGTGAAGCGTTTTGGGCCTATTTACAGGTATGTTCGACCATCAGGGTCAGGTTTGGAAAATTTTCATCATCTCAAAAAGAAACCCTTTGGCTGCCACCCCATCCCGCGTTTTCCTGCCGCCCCTGCAAACAGCTGATCTGCATTCTGTCTCTGTGGATTTGCCCGCTGTGGGCATTTCACGTAAACGAACCCCAGGACCTGTCTTTCCCTGAGTGTCATGCTCTCACCCGTGTTGTTGCTTGTCGGTACTTTGTTTCTTTCCGTGGCTGAAAAATAGCCCATTGTCTGGAGAGACCACGTTTGTTTATTCATTCGTCAGTTCAGGGGCCACCCTGTGACTGTTATGGACACGTTGCCGTGTCCCTTTCTCGGGTCGATGCCTAGCGACAGGGCTGCTGGTCAGACAGTAACTGTGTTTAGCCATTTGGAGGACGCGTCTCGCTTTCTATTCTGAACCATCATCTGAAAAGAATCTCTTTCTTTTGACGCTTAAAACTTTGGTTCAATTGGAATGGCTTTCAGTGCAGCAGGCGTGCGGGTGGCAGCAGTCGGCTTGCTTTCTCCTCTGTGGCGGTCAGCTCCCCACCTCCTGCACATTGTCCCCCCGACATGAAGGACCACCATTAGGGATGCCAGTCCGGCCCGCAGAGGGGCTGGTTGGGGCCCCCAGCCCTCTCTGTGTCTCCTGGTCAGGGCCCTCCATGTGCCTTGGTGCTGGTCACCCTCTGCTGGGACATCGGTTCTCCCTGCCCGCCGGCTGCACAATTTCACTGGCCTGTCTATGTTTTCTTCCGTGCGAACAAGGGCCCAGAAGAGGGCCAGGTGGGGTGCCTGGGGGTGACCTGGGGGGTCTCCTCCACCTTGCAGCCCAAGGCTGAGCCTGGGGCCTGGTTGCAGCCAGGATTAAACATTCACTCAGTGAGTGAGTGACCATCACAGACATCAGCTTAAGGCCTCCCTGTGTCTACCCTGAGGTGAACAGTCACAGGGCTGGAGGGACTCCTGTGGGGGGGGCGGGGGAAAGGTTTCAGGGCAAGAGGGGCTTGGCAGAGAGGAGGGGGATCTGGGAGAAAGAAGCGAGGCAGGAGGGGAGGAGCAGCGGGGGCTGTGAAGCAGCACAGATTCCAGGGCCAAGGAGGAGCAGGTTTCTCTAGGAGCAGCTGCCCAGGTGTGTGTGTGCGCCTGGCTGTGCACGTGCACATGTGTGTGCGCGTGGTGGGGGCCGGCACGCCTCTAGGGTATCTGTGTTCTCTCCTTCCATTCCCTGCCATGGCCTCCCTTCCTCTGACCCACCCCAGCATAGCCTCTGGGTCCCTGGGCTTCCTGGACTCCTGCCCTGAGTTGGGGCGCCCCTCCCACGCCCCCAGCCCCAGTGCCCTCCCGGCTGCCTCAGGAGTAGTGTCTGCTGGGGGCCGGACTGGCTGGGAGCTCTGTGAGGCGGGCGGGGGAGCAGCTGGGGGCAGCGGGGGCGGTCAGTCACGGTTGCAGAGGCTGGCCTGGCAGCAGACGATGGACACGTAGGGGCCCAGGCCCAGGGTGTTGATGTCAGGGCAGCCTCTGTAGCACATCTTGGTGACAAGAGGCAGGTCCGGGAAGTTGCTGGGGGCCCCTGGGGTGGACAGGAGAGAAATCCTGCAGACAACCCAAGGATCTGAGCTGCCCGTACCCACTGCCCCACCTACCACCGAGACGTGGGTCAGCTCCCTCCTCCACCCCGGGTGGACCCGGCCTCCCGCTTTAGCTGCTGGGTGAGGCTTTCCCTGCCCTGGGACTGACTTGCCCAGCAGCTGGGTCAGTCTCCACCCCCTCTGAGCCTGGGTCTCCCCACTCACTGAGGAGGGCGTGGCCGGCCTGCTCCTCATCCCCTACTCACGGGTGGCGATACTGATGCAGTGGCTGGACCTGGATGGGCATTTGGACTTCTGGGCGCATCCTCCGAAGCCCTTGCACTGGTGGCACTGCAAGGCCTGGGCTACAGTTGCAGGCAGAGGGAAGGATGGACGGACACACAGACAGGGACGCAGGTGGGGGTACCTCCCGCATGATGGCACTCTTTCTTCTCACCCAGCACCAATTCCCATTCTCGGGGGCCCCTGTCCTTCATCTTGGGGTGCCTCACCCCTCAAGACCTCCAAGACAGAGGGCTGGGGAGAAGGTCACCAGGTACCAAGCCTCAGCCCAGGGCCCTCTGCTCTGTTACCCTGTGGGACTGGTCATTGCAGGATACAAGTGATCACGCTCAGGGTGTAACGGGCCACCGCCCTGCTGGGGTCAGCGCTGCGGCTGGAGTCGGCTGGTCGGTGTCCCATCCCCCGCCCCCCACCGATGTGGGCAGCAAATGTCACAAGGCCCCAAAAAGATGACTGAAGCCACCCTCACGTCAAACCCGATGGTGCTTTGATAAGCTGCGTAAGCACTTCGCAGACTCTGGCAGCGCCGATTGGGGTGGCAGATGGCAGGGACCCTCATGGACGGGCAGGGTGGTGTCACCGGAAAAACTGAGATATCTGTGCCCCAGGGGTGTCCCAGTGAGATAACCAGTTCCTGCCTCCCTTCCTCCCTGCTCACCCTCCCAGATGCCTCCCTGCTTTGCCTCTGCTGTCCTGCCCTTCCAGGTGAAACGGGCCCCGGCTCAGATGCCGCCTCTTCTAAGAAGGCCTCCTGGGCTTCTAGGGCAGAGTTGATGCTGCCCCTTTGACCTGCCCACTGTGAGGTGCTGGCGATTTGTCCTTGCTCCCACGTGACCTGGTCTCAGGGTTCCCTCCCCACCCCCACTGCCCCAGATGTGAAGGTGCCCCCAGACCATCCACCACAATGCACCCCTCCTCTGTGCCTAGCAGGGCTCAGGGGAGCTTAGTGGAAGGAAGGGAGGGAGGGAGGGAGAGACGGAAGGACGGAGGACGGAGGATGGACAGAGGCGGTGGCTTTGGGGGCAGCAGACCAGGCTCCTGTCCTGCCCCGCGCAGGCAGCTCACCTCCCACTCTGGGTGCTGCTTGGTTAACTAAGCCTGGGCCAGTGTGAGGCCCAGGGAAGGCTGTGCTGCCCCTGGGTGACAGGGAGAGGACACCAGCAACGATGAGGCTTATGGGGTCCCTGAAAGAGGGCCACAGGGCTCTGACCCCCCATTCTCCAACTGGAAAGGCAGTGACCCCAGCCTGAGGCCTGCTGTGTGTGAGAGCAGATGGGATTTCAGAGGCCAGCTGCTCAGGCAGGGCAGGGTCTCTGGTCAGTGATGTTTCCGTGGACATAGCACCTGGCAGGCTTCTGTGATCCCCTGGAACTGGGCTGAGCCCAGGGACGGAGAGGAGGCCACCCAGTCCTTGTGACCCAGCCCTGGTGGTGACCAGGGCTTTCCCTGCCTTGAGCTCAGACTCCTGCAGGCATCCCCTCCTTGTACATCCACCCTGATGACCTAGGGGCAGTTCTCAGGGGTCAGTGGTGAGGCCTGGCCCCTTTCCCACAGTCAGAGGCCCCTAGGAGGGTCCCTGCGGGTAGAGACAGTGGACAGATCCCAGAGACTGGGAGGGGGAGCGCTGTGCCTGGGCCAGGGACGTCCAGACGTTTCCTCTGTCCATCTCATTTAGGGCCATGTGGCTGGTGAGGGAGTGCTGACCCAGAAGGGGAAACAGGTGAGGGCTGGGAGAGCAGGGTCTGGTGGGGGTTGGATCAGGGGAGCCCTGCTGGCTCTATTCGGACATCTGGGAGGATGCCCTCAGGCCAACCTCTGAGCGAAGGGCTGGAAGCTGGGTCAGGATGCAGCCAGCATCCACGGATGTGGGCATAGCCAGGGAAGACTGAAGTGATGGCAGTGGGGAAGCTGCCCCTATAAGGAAGCCTGGAGTGGAGAGGGGAGAGGCCAGGATCCCACCTACAGGGGAGGTAGGAGGGAGCCAGGAGAGGGAGGACCCAGGAAACAGGGCAGGCCTTCAAACTCAGGTGTGGGGGATCACTGCTGGAGTGGGGAGGCCTGTGGAGGTAGTTGGGGGAGGGCAGAGCCCTGAGAAGTGGGCAGCCCTTGCAGGGACAAGGACAGTGTGAGGCTCAGATGACTTCCCTGCAGGTCCAGGAAGTGCCTGGTGTCACAGGCGGAGGGGCTGGTGGAGGGGGAAGTCTGGTGCCCCAGGAGAGGGGGGAGGGGACAGGAAGTGGGCTCCCCCAAGGTGGGAGTCACAGCCCAGTAAGACATCTGGAAGGAAAGTGGTCCCGCCCCCCCACCCCCACCCCGACTTACCTAGCTCCAGGCTCAAGGCAGCTGCCAACAGGAGCCCAAGGAGCAGCCTCATGTTCTCCTGGGGAGAGGTCTGGCTCCCAGGGCGCCCGGCTGCTCTTATACCTGCAGCTGCTCCGCCCCGCCTGGTCCCCACACAGTCACCCCGCAGCCAGCTCAGCTGAGGAGCTGGACTGGGGCCCGGACAGCACTGGGGTCCAGCCTGGCCCCAAGGCTGATGGCTGTGTGGTCTCCGGAGAGCCTAGCTTAATCTCATGAACTTCTTTCCTGGTCCCCAAAGTATAAAATTGGGGATCGCATAAGACGGTTGGCACACAGCACACAGCCCCTGGTCTCCTTGGGGGAGCAGGAAGGAGAGTCTGGCACAGGCCAGCGAGCCCAGCCCCACCCCTAACACGCAAAGGAGTTCAGAGCTGGGCCCACCCAGAGGCCTTCACCAGCACGCCCCCGGGGGTGAGCTAGGTGACCAGTTGCGTCCAGAGAGCCAGAACGTATGGTCCTCAGTTTCCCTGTTAAGTGGGCCTCCCTCTAAAAGGGGCGGTTGTGAGCTGCCTGCCTCTCTGGGAGCCACGAGGGACCTTGGTCCCTGGTTATTATCATGACCGTATTGCAGGGCCCAGGACCTGTGCGTGTTTGCCCAGTGCTGGGGGGTGGGGAGCAGAAAGGGCCCCGGTATTAAGAGGGTCCCTATGATGGGTGACAGCCCAGAAGGGCCCTCCTGAGAGCAAGAGCCAGGCTTCATGGGAGCCAGGAACCAGCCACACAGTTCTGCCAAAAGCTGGGGGTTTAGAGGTGGGGTCTGGGGCACCGTGGGGGCCGTACAGGTGGCCACCCCAAGGGGGTCAGCCCTTCCGGCCCAGGAGAGCTTTAATGTGTCTGCTCTGGCAGCCCGAGTGGCTTTCGGCCACCCCTCGATCTGGTGGCTCCTGGGGCTGGGCAGAATCAGACCCTGCTCCCAGGCAGTTGGGAAGAACCAGGGTCAGGAGCCAGAAATCCAGGTGGTAGGGTGGGTTCCTGGGTTCCACCTCCCTCCCCAAGCTTTCTCAAGGAGCCACTGGATGAGTTGGTAGGTCGGCCTCACTCCCACGACCAACCGGAAACGAGGCCGCGCCCAGTGAGCCTCCTGCCGCTCCCTGTGGCTCCCCTCCTGTGGGTCTTCCCCTGCCTTGGGTCAGGGCTGGCTCTGATGTCAAGGCTGGATGAGCCAGGGTGGACAGGAGTCAAAGACCGACAGAGCCAGCAGGACCAGCCAAACCAGACCACAGAGGCGGGGTGGCGCTCAGGCGGGTGGCTGGTGGGGACAGAAAGCAGATGCACGTACTCGCCAGTTCATTCACTGGCTCCAGGAGGTGCTCATGAGACTCTGCAGGGAGCAGTGTGAGTGAGGGTCAGGGTCAGGGTTTGGGGCTGGCATCAGCTGCTGGCAGGGGCACGGCCCTGGGAAGTAGTCGGATCTTGAGAAGTGGGGTAGAAGGGAAAGGGCACATCCATCCATTTGTCCATCCGTCCACCCATCAGTCTGTCCATCTGGGGCCTCTGGTGTGCCAGGCCCCGGGATAGGCCCTTATACCCACAGCCTCGTTGATGCTCACGGGGCCCCAGCTTAGTGGGAACTATTTTATCAATGAGACAACTGAGGCTCAAAGATGTGAACAACCAGCCCCAGATCAGCCGGAGCTACAAGACCCAACAAGGCTTGCCGGGGGTGTGGGGGCATTAAAAATACAGAGGCCTCTCAGCTTCTTTTCACCTTTTGCAGAATTTTAGAATCAGGAAGAAAACACACGTTCATCACCACAGATCAGCCAGTACAAAGGCGGGTGGGGAAGCAGCTGGTCTGGCCTCCCCTCCAGCAGGGGCAGAGCGGCGAGCTCACACCCTCCTCACGCCGTCCTCACGCAACGGGGCCAGACCTGACCCGTCCCCAGGTCGAAGTTGCAGCACCACCTTCTCAGCCTCACCCCAGGTGAATGGACAACGCGAGAATCCATGGGAGGTGCCGTCTGCCGAGTCAAGGAGCCACTCCTGAGACATGCAGGCTGCACAAGGAGCTACAAGGAGAGCTTGGGCACCTGCCTGTACTGCACAGGCTCTTGTTTTTGTCGGAGAGGTCCCCACAGGGACCCACGGTCCCGACACAGGTGGGGAACGGGTCCGGGCCAGGCAAGCCGGGGGTGCCTGGTGCCCCTCTGCCTCCTCTCTCTGCTTCTCCACCCCTGGCCCGGCATCCTGACACAGGTCTAGGTGCCTGACTCTGGCCTGCACGGCTTCTCAAACCTCCTGTTTCCAGTTTCTCCTCCTAAGCTTTCCTGGCTCTAGGCTGCTTTGAGTACTTAACATGCTAAGAGGGTCTTAAACTTCAGAAAGCCTCCTTCCCGGCACTCCTCTCCTCTCCACAGTGGGGCGGGGGTGCAGTTGCGGGGCAAGGGGTCTGGCCCGCCTTGGGGGGCTGCCATCTTACCTCTCCGTGTCTCAGTTTCCTCATCTGCGAAAGGGCCATGCTATCGGCTCCTACCTTGCAGGGCTGTCGTGGAGGCGCTGAGCTCCGGAACGCGGGGAAGCTGGGCAGGCGTCAGCTCCCACCCTTGCAGACGCAGCCCGCCTGAGTTTTCTTGTTTGACTCTAAGGGCGCTGCTGAGTCCCCTTTTTGCAGCGCCACGCACCTCCCACTAGGGGGCCTGGCCTGGGCAGGAGCCGAACACCTGGGGGCCCTGTGCTGGCTTCGGAAGACAGCCAGGCCACGAGGAACCCAGTCTACGGGGGAGGGGTGGGCCGCATGGTCCCCGGGGCCGGGGGCAGGGAGGTGAGTGTTGGGACGGGATGGGATGGGTCAGGGTGGCGGAGGGATGGACAGACGGATGCAGGAGGCAGGTGTAAGATGCTCCCACAACACCACACCTGCCCAGCCTTTGCTGGGTCCCTGCTCTCAGCAACCCCAGAAGCCCACAGGTGGCCAGGCAGGGGTCTACTCCCACACCCACTGGGTTGGGGGGGGAGGGAGGCAAGACCAGACCCGGGACAAAGTGCTTGCACAGGCAGGGCAGCAGCCGTTCCCCAGGCCTCTCCCACTGAGTCAGGAGGGCAGTCTGCCCACGGCTGCCCTCCCTCCCCACCAGTGACTGGAGCTGAGCTGGCCCTGCAGCCAACTCAGCGGCCATTTCCCTCAGGCAGACCACTCCCGGGGGTCAGGGGTGGGCTCTAGCTTCCTCCCAGCCCCCCTCCAGGGAGGGGCTCGCTCCTGTCGGGGCCTAAGGGGAGGAGGCAGCTGGCCTGCTGTCAGCCATCCTTGGGGTGCAGCTCCTTCTGCCTCCTGGCCCTCTGGGAAGTCCAGCCCGGGCCTGCCGAGGGTACCCTGAGGTCTGGCAGTCCTGGAGGGAAGCTCTCAAGAGGGAATTTTCAGCACTGGTTCCCCTGACAGAGGCCATGCTTTGGGGCCAAAGGCTTCTGAGTTCCAGGGACAGCCCCCGACGTGGGCATCTGCCACCATCCTGCCCTCTTGGGCGAGGCCAGCTTGAAGGAGCTCCTCAGGTCCCTCAGTGGACACCGGAACAGGGGTCACTGGTCAAGTGAGGTGGCCTCAGGTGCTGTTTGACCCTGACACAACGCAGCACATCCTGCCGGGCCTCACTGGAAGGCCCCGGCTCCCTGGGCCACCCTTACCCAGAAGGGCAGATGCTGGGCAAACACATGCTTCCCCAACCTGTTGGGGAAGGGGGGCTCACCTGGGGTGGGTGCCCTTAAAATAACGCCCATTCTTGGGCCCTTGGGGGGTCCCAACTCCCGGCTGGATTGGGGGCGTATGAGAGCCACTCCCTGAGCTCCAGCTGGTGTGCTGCTCCCACCCTCTCCACTGGCAGGCAGAGGTCAAGCGGCCCACGGAAACCCTCACGTTGGCTGGCACGGCCTTCCAGGCCAAGGCCAAGGCCAGCGCACCTCGCACTCGCTCAGTCAGGATCCTGCTACCGGCCAGGCCCGCAGGCCAGACCAGAGGGGCCTGCCAGAAGCCAGGTGTGGACACTGGTCCTTCAGCGCAAGGATGCAGAGGAAATCCAGGCTGCGCGGGGAGGGAGTGGCCCTCAGCACCCTCCATCCACGAACCCAGTCCTCTTCCCTTCTTTCCTCAACCCCACATCTCCCTCCCTCCTTCCTGGGATTCCACCTCCCCCTGCCCTCCTCCCCAGACCCCACATTCCCCTTCCGTCCCACGGACCCAGCCCGCCCCTGCCGCCCACAGCCCGGAGTGTCCAGGAGAAGGCACCTCACTCCGGGTCAAGGATACGCCTTGCCCGCGGCCCCCCAACCCGGCTGTCTGACTTAGGTGGGCGTATCTCCTCCTTCCCTCGGCCAAGTTCCCTCCCTCTGTAAAGGGGTGCGCTCTGCCACGGCCTGCAAGGGCCCAAGGCAAGGCCTCCGGCGGTCACCGCTCTGCACCCTTCCCTCTTGGCCCAAAATAGCCCTGGGATCAGCTCTCAGGCTCAATCAAATATAGCCTGGCCTGTCCGGGCTCAGGCCCTGTGCATGCGCGCAGTGCCGGGTGGGGAGTGGCAAAGCTCAAGGATTTGGCTGAGCAGGAAGGGACAGAGCCCTCACAGGACCCAGAACCAGCTCCCGGGGCTGGAGGGGCCTCAGGGGCCTCTTTAGGCTGAGCTAGCCCCTCCCCTGCCAAGGGCTGCCTGGACATGAGGGCCTGGGACCCCTCCCTGGGATGCTGACAGGGACAAAGGCCTTCCTGGCTCAGTCCTCCATGCCTCATCTGCCCTGGGCAGCTCCTGGCCTCTGTCAGAGGCACAGAGACAGCCCTCCTGGGGCCCTGGAGAGCCCTCCTCCTAGGACTGTCCTCCACCCCCTGGGTCCCTAATCTCCTCTTTCCCTCCAGCACACCTTCAGGACAGAGCCTTGCTCCCACGGCGGCCAGGAAGGTGAGCATGTCTCCCAGGAAGGTGTGCACATCTCCCTTCAAATCAGTGTTTTCTGGCCAACTGAAGACTCATAAACAGCACACTTTGCTGATGCCCCGATCCTTGGACAGGGGAGGGGCTGGGCTGCCCCAGCAAGGCCAGATGCCTTGGGAAGTGTGGTCCCACAATAGCCTTTTGAAAACGGCAGGTCATGACCAGAAGCAGGCCCTGCAGTGGCTGGGGAAGTTCAGGAGTCCTCTTGCAGATAGTGCCAGGTGTGGCTGGGGGGGGTCTCAGGGTGGGCAGAGGGTGGGTGGGGTGTGCAGGCAGAGAGGATGGGGCCTTGCTGCTCAGAGTTTTGTCCTTGAGTGGGTCTGCGGCAGACAGGACAGGGCTTCAGAGCAGACCCCAGAAGGTGGCCAGGAGAATAAGAGCCAGGGCCAGGGTCATGGGGGCAGCGAGGCTGGCGCCGTTACAGAGGTCGTACTGGCAGCAGGCCGTGGTGGATGCGTGCTTGGAGTAGCCATCGTACACGGTTTCAAAGCAGCTGGTCACACATGACTTGCTCACCTTCATCCTAGTCGGGGTGTAGTCTGCAGAGGGGTAGAGGGGAAGGTCAGGACCCTGAGAGGGGCCAACCCCAGCTCGCAGGGCCATTAGGCCAGGTTCCCCTCAGCCGGGGGCTCCCGGGGGATCCTGGGGCAGATGGGAGCCTCCCTCCTCAGCCTCCCCCACACTTCGCAGGGCAGGAGAAGCAGGCCCCTATGCTCCCCAGGGAGGGCTGTGCAGAGCACCCCACTGACTCACAAGTGCGTGTGGTCATACAGTAGGTGACCATGGCCGGGCAGCGCGTGGGGTTGAAGCAGTTCTCTCCATTGTAGGCGCACACGTGGCAGTCCAGAGCCTGGGCTTGGGGCCAGGGGATGGGGTCACAGAACAGGGAGAGGCCCTGCCTCTAGCCCATCAGCCCCTTGGTTCCATCACCCTCCCCAGAGCAGAACAGCTGGAAGGAGAGGTGGCCCCCAGGCATTCTGGCCTCCCTCCCCACTTGCAGCCTGCCTGCCCCCAAAGGGGGTTGGTCCACTCCTCGTCTTCCATCCATCTTACCCAGAGGCAGGCCAGCCAGGGCCACCAGGAGCAGGGTGAGCAGGGGTGCCATGGCTGGAGGCGAGAGGGCAGAGTGGACAAGTGGACAGCAGCTGGTCCTTGATTCAACTCAGGCCGGGGTTGGGGCAGGGTGCATAGTGGGCAGGGCCACCCCCTGCCCTCTGGAAGCTCCTGGTCTACTGGAGGCACTGCAGCCCTGCACAGAGGGGGACGAGGACCGGTGGTCACTGTGGGCCTGAGGGACCCACAAGGGGACTTGGGCAGGGGTGCTGGTGGCCAGAGGAGCCACCCAACTCAGCCTGGGAGTTGGGGAAGGCTTCCTGGAGCAGGAGACAAAATGAGATGAGAAGGAAGCAGGGGTGGGACTTTCCAACCAGAGAGAGCAGTGCCTGCAAAACTGAGGCCACGGAAAGAGGCACTGTCAGAGAAGGGGTGGGGTGGGGGTGTCAAGGGGAGACTAGGGGGCTGGAGGGCCTTGAATGCCAGGCCAAAACCCACACTTTACCCCGGGGATGGTTGATGCAGGGGCCTTATGGGAGTTTGGCACACAGCCGTCTCACAGCCCAGGGCGGGGTACAGGATGACCGGCCAGGGCAGGACGCCGGAGGAGTGGGTTTATCCCCACTATTCCCCTTCCCCTTGCTTCTGGCACGTGCCTGAGTGGGTTCCCCACTTCCTGATACTTTCAGGTCCCAGCTTGGGCCCCTCTCCCAGGGAGACCTCCCAGCTTGGGCCCCTCTCCCAGGGAGACCTCCAGAGCCCTGCCTGGCGCCCTGGGTCCTCCGCCACTGTGGAGCTCCAGGCAGCCATGGGCTCTGTCCAGCCTGTAGGGGGACGCGCTTCGAATGCCCCCCAGGAGGGCACTTGGGGAAGACAACAGAACGGCCCTGTCTGGATTTGGTGTTTGGGAAGGGAGATGCCCACTCTCTGGGAAGGGGTTGGGGGGAGGATCTGGACTACGACTCCCCTCCTCCGGCGGGGATATTTGAGCCTCGGTTCCTCGCCCTGGCGACTAAATTAGACTCTCTCCTTCCCGAGAACAACAAATCCATCTTCTATGACCCATTTTCCGGGCGTCAACCTCGGGATGTCCAAGGTCTGAGTAAGGCCGGGCCTGCGGCTCCAGCGCTTCCCGCCCCTTCCCGGTGAGCCCTGCCCCCGAGACTGCAGTCCCAAGTTGGGAGGGGAGGCTGCCGGGTGACCTCAGCTGTGGTGACCTTCACCGCACTGAGCCCCCGCTGCGCCCAGGACTCACCCGCGGCCGCGCCCGCCTGGCAGCGCGTCCCTCCGAGCCCCGCAGTGGCAGCGCCGCAGCGCCGCCCCGGCAGAGCCGCCCGCCGCGCGTGACCGCCCCGCAAGCCCCGCCCCGCCCCGCCCCGCCCCGCCCCCTGCCCCGCCCGCCCCCTGCTCGACGGCTCCGGTCTCCCGCGGGCACCGCGGCTCCAGCCCCGGCGTCCCGACGCTTGGACACCGCGGACAGCCAACCATGCCCGGAAACCCACGCGACCTCAGAAGCAGGTGCACCATCCAGACACGTCACGGGCCACCTGCACGGAGGGCCGAATCTTCTGCCCCTCCCTCCCTCCCTCCCTCCCTCCTTCTTCCACCAGATGCACTTCGCCCACTCACCCCGCAGCGTTACGTAGTCGGCCCCGCACCCCAGCGGCCGCCCCCACCCCCCAGTTTTGCAGGTGGGTTACGTGGAGCTGCGGGGGTGGGAGGCGGGGCGCTAACGCTTTCTTTTCAGGCTTCTGGGTCCCGCTTTACCTGCTATGTGACCTCGGCACATTACCGGGCATGTCTGGGCTTCGGTTCCCACCCCTGTTCCCACCTAACAAAGTGGAAAAGCAAGTCTGAAAGGATCCTCTTATTTCATGGGCCCCTCCCACGGGAATAATGGTTAAGCCAAAATGTAAGATTCCCTGAGCCCTACATTTTTCTTTTTCTCCTAATGTGAGAAAGAAAAGAAAACATGCGGCGTTTTCCTTTGGCCCTAAAAGTTCTTTTTTTTTTTTTCTTTAAAAGAGACGAACTATTTTGGGGGGCCCTAGGCAGTTAGCCTCCAGAGCTGAGTGGGCGCTCTTTCTGGACAGACTGGGATGGTTGGTCACCCTATTGCCAAATAGTTACTGAGATGCAACAGGTGCCGGGAGTTGAGGATAAAACAGAAACTTTCCCAAATATTCTGGGTCTCATGAAGCTCACACTCTAACGGGGTGTAAAATAAACGTGTGGGCCAAAACCAGAGTGTTGTGGGCTTTAGCATCAGGTCAGGGTGAGTTCATGGAAACTGGATTTACCGCCTTGCATTTAAACAACTGGAAAATGGGGCAAAATGAATGAAACAGTGGTTCCCCGCTATTGCATAACAGGCAGCAGAGGGGTGGTCCTGCACCGCAGGGGGACAGATGAAGGAGGTCCGGCCGCAGCGCAGGGGCGGGAGTGCCCAAACCAAGCCCAAGGTCTCCTGGACTGAGGAGACAAGAGGAGGGTTCGTGGAGATCGAAGCAGCTAGATGTCACAGGACAGAGCTGCCCAGCGGGTGGGCTGTGGAGGCCTGACGATGACTATACAGAAGTGGAAACATATCTATGCTTTCAGATTGGAAGGGTTTTATTGTCAAAATGGCCACACTACCCAAAGCAATCTACAGATTCACTGTGATTCTTAGCAAATTAGCCAGGATATTTTTCACAGAACTAGAACAAGTAATCCTAACGTTTATATGGAATCACACAAGACTCAGATTTTGCAAAGCAATCCTGAGGAAAAAGAACAAAGCTGGAGGCACAACCCTCCCAGACTTCAGACAACACTACAGAGCTACAGTAATCAAAACAGTGTGGTAGTGGCGTGCACACACACATGCATGCGCGCGCACAAACACACACACACACACACACCCCATATCGATCAATGGAAAAGAACAGAGAGCCCAGAAATAGACCTGCACACCGCTGGTCAGTTCATCTCCGATGAAGGAGGCAAGAATATGCAATGGAGAAAAGATGGTCTCTTTGACAAGTGGTGCTGGGAAAGCTGGACAGCTGCCTGTAAATCAATGAAATTAGAACACCCTCACACCAGCCGCAAAAAATAAACTCAAAATAGCTTAAACATAAGGCAGGACACCATAAATCTCCTAAAAGAGACCATAGGTAAAACATTCCTTGACATAAATCATAGCAGTGTTGCCTTAGGTTAGTCTCCCAAGGCATTAGAAATAAAAGTAAAAATAAACAAACAGAACCTAAGTAAACTTATAAGCTTTTTAACAGCAAAGTAAACCTTAAACAACACAACAACCTATGGACTGGGAGAAAATATTTGCAAATGATGTGACTGATAACAGCTTAATTTCCAAAATATGCAAATATACAAATAGCTCATACAACTCAATAACGACAATAAAAATTTAGAAAAAAGAAACAACCCATTCAAAAAAAAAAAAAAAAAAGCAGAAAACCTAAACAGACGTTTCTCCAAAACAGACATACAGATGGCCAATAGGCTCATGAAAAGATACTCAATATCACTAATTATCAGAGAGATACAAATCAAAACTACAATAAAGTATCACCTCATACCAGTCAGAATGGCCATCATTAAAAAATCCACAAACAATAATACTGGAGCGGGTGCAGAGAAAAGGGAACCATCCTACACTGCTGGTGGGGATGTAAATTGGTGCAGCCACTACAGAAAACAATATGGAGGTTCCTAAATAAAACCAAAAATAGAGTTACCATATGATCCAGCAATCCCACTCCTGAGCATATATCCAGAGGTAACTCTAATTTGACAGCATATTTGCTCCCTAGTTTTCATAGAAGCAATATTTACAATAGCTAAGACATGAACTCAAACTAAATGTCCATTGTCAGAGGAATGGATAAAGAAGATGTGACACAAACACACACACACACACACACACACACACACACACACACACACACACACACACAGGAACACTACGCAGCCATAAAAAAAGAATGAAATAATACCATTTGCAGCAACATGGATGGACCCAGACATTATCATACTAAGTGAAGTAAGTCAGACAGAGGAAGACAAATAGCACATGACAGCACTTATATGTGGAATCTAAAAAATGATACAAATGAGCTTATTCATAAAACAGAAACAGACTCACAGACATAGAAAACAAACTTATGATTACCAAAGGGGAAAGATGAAGAGGGATAAATTGGGAGTTTGGGATTAGCAGATACAAATCACTATGTATAGAATAGAAAAACAACAAGATCCTTCTGTACAGCACAGGGAACTATATTCAATACCTTGTAATAACCTATAGTGGAAAAGAATCTGAGAAAAATATTTGTATATGTATAACTGAATAACTTTGCTATACACCAGAAACTAACACAACATTGTAAATCAACTCTACTTCAATAAAAAAAAAATATCAAAGTTAGTGGATGCAGCTAAAGCGATGTTTAGAGGGAAAGTTTTGGCTCTAAATGACACAATGATCTGTGATCCCACCTTTAGAAACTAGAGCACATTAAACCACAAGTAACAAAATAAAGGAAATGATAAACATAAAAGGAAAAACGCCAAGGAAATAGAAGAAGAAAATGAATAGAGATCAAACTGCGGAGTTTTGAGAACATCAGCATAATTTTTAAACCCCTAACCAGACTGTTCAGATGGAAAGAGATGGAGCAGATCACTAGCATCAGGAATGAGAAAGAGAGCTTTACAACAGGTCACAACAATATTACAAGTGTAATAAGGGAATATTATGAATGACACGATGCCAATAAATTCTATAAACTTAGATGAAATGGACGAGAACTATGTAGCCTGACTATCCCCCTGTCTTTTGAAGACACTGAACATGTTGTTAGAAATCTTCCCACAGAGAAAACGCAAGTGCATTCTGCAAAGCACTTGAGGAAAGGACCATATCAACTCTATACAATCCCTCCTGAAAAATAAGAAATACGTCCCACTCACCTGGGTGGTGAGCATCATCACCCTGATACCAACCCCAGACACAGACATTACAGGGAAAAAACCCCAGCAACTACAGACCAGTATCCCTCATGAACACAGATGTAAAAATTATAAACAAAAGTGTATTGAACAAATCCAACAATACCAAAACAGAAATACAAAATGACAAAGCGCAAGATTGGTTTAAAGTTCGAAAATCAGTAAGTGTGATTCACAGTGTCACAAAGATGCTCATCTACATAGATGCAGAAAAAAATATTTGACAAAATGTAACATCCATTTCTGATTTTAAAAGAAACAAAACCTCTCAGCAGACTAGGACTAAAAGGGAACTTCCTCAGCCTGATAGAGGGCTTCTGCAAAAACCCTACAGCTAACATCATATTCAATGTGTAAGACTGAATGCTTCCCCCTAATCTCAGGAACAGAGCAGCGACATCCTCTCCGGTCATCCTTACTCAGCTTCGTACTAGGAGCCTGTCCGTGCAATAAGGCAAGAAAAAGACACAAAGACAGAAGGAGAAGCAATAAAACTGCCCCTATTTTTTCAGAAGACAAGACGGAAATAAATAGAAAATTCCAGGAAATGCACAACAACAAAAAAGCCCTTCTGGAACTAAGTCGGTTTAGCAAGATTACAGGGTAAAAAGTTAATATGCAAAAAATAATTGTATTTCTATATACTGACAACCAACAATGGATCACTGAGAACTGCAGATAGCATCTATCAATAGCGTTCTGTGCTGTGAATTAGTTTGGGAGGCATCTTGACAAAAGCTGTGCAAGCCCTGTCTACTGCGAACTGAGAGACGTTGCTGAAATAAATTTCAAAAGGCCTTCGTGAGATGGAAAGGTGTGCCAAATTCATCGACCAGGATGCTCAGTGTTAAGATGTGAGTTCTCCCCTAACTGATCTACAGATTAGATGCAACCCCAATTAATGCCCCAAGGACTTTTTGTGTAGAAATTAACAAGCTGATTCTAAAATTTATATGGAAATGAGGAAGACCTGGAATAGCCAAAACAATTTTGAAAAGAAAAAAAAAGATAAAATTTGGAGGCCTCATACTACCTGATTTTAGGTCTTAATATGATCACAACAGCATAGTTCTGGTGTCAAAATAAACATACAGACCTACGGAACAGAACAGAGAGCCCAGAAACAGATCCCACGAATGAGGTCACTGAGTTTTGACAAAGTACTAAGTCATTTCAACACAGAGAGGATAACTTCTTCAGCCAATGAGGGTGGACATAAGCAAAATTGAATTTCAAGCTGGACCTCACACCAGACATAAAAATGAACTCCAAGTGGATTGTGGACCTCACCGAAGTGCTAAACTTATAGAGAGTCTATAAGAAAACATGAGGAAATCTTGGTGACCTTGGGTGTGGCAAAAAGTTCTTACAATCTACAAACTCTACGAGAAGAAATCAATAAACTGGGCTTCATCAAAATAAAAAACTTCCACTCTCTACAAAATACTGTTATCAAAATGAAAAGGCAAGCCACGCTGGAAGAAAACAGTTGCAAAATATACATCCGCCTAAGAAGTTGTATCTAAAATGCATTTATCACTCTTACAAATAAGATGAACAGCCCAGAGGGAACAAGGGAGCAGAAGGATCTGAACAGATGCTTGACTGAAGAAACACAAAGGCGTAAAAAACAGAGGATGCTCAGTATCTCCCGTTCATTAGGAACATGCAAACTGAGACAGCAGCGAGATACCACTACACACATGTTAGAATGTCTAAAATTAAGGGCTGAGACATTAAAAAGAATAAAATAATGCCATTTGCAGCAACATGGATGGACCTGGAGATGGCCATTCTAAGTGAAATAAAGCCAGAAAGAGAAAGAAAAATGCCTTATGAGATTGCTTTTATGTGGAATCTTAAAAGAAAGGACACAAATGAACTAATTATTTATAACTCAGATGACTGATTTCTTGAATATGTGTAAGCACATGTGACTGTCCTTTATTGGATCACTTTATTGGGCTTGGATTACTGCATTCTGTTGATTCTTTAAAAAAAATGAAAATAATAAAATAAAATAAAATTAAGGGCTGACAACAGCAAGTGTTGACGAGGATGTCGAGCAACTGGAATGCTCTGATACTGCTGGCAGGGGTGCAAAAGGAACAGCCACTTTGGAGAACAGCTGACAGCCCTTCAGAACTGAGGTGCACATGAACCGTCTGACCCATTCGCTCCACTCCTAGGTTTTACACAAGGGAAATGAAACCATCTGTCCACACGAAGACTTGAGCACGAATGTTCTCAGCAACATGATTTGTGAGAGCTCGAACCTGGAAACACCCCGAATGTCCACCAACCGTGCGTGAAGGAGCCAGCCCTGCTGTGTGTGTACACCGAACACTACCAGCAACAGGACAGGGTGAACGACTGAGACGCGCCGCAGTGCGGATGCATCTGGAGAGCACTCTGGGTGAAAGAAGATGGCAAAACACACAAACAGACAAAATGCTCACATGTTCTGAGAATCCATTTATGTCAAATTCCAGAAAGTGTCAACTCATCTGTAGTTGGTGCGTCCCAGGTCTGAGCTGTCGTGAGTAGCACTGTGCACTGAGCAGTGGCGATGTGGGAGGGCAGAGGGACGCTCGGAGGGGCTGCAGGCGGCCTGGGGGTCATAGGCGTGCTCACTGTCTCGCTCTGATGACTGTTTCATGGGCATATAACGTGTTAAAACCCACCATGTTGTACACTTTAAATAAAAGTTAGAGTAGGGTTGTGGGGAGTGGGGGTGGGGGATCAGGGTAGGCCTCCATGCATGGGCCACACTTGGGCAAAGACCTGAGGACATGGGTGTGTCTGATCATGGCACCGTGTGAGGCCACTAATGTAGGTACTGGAGACGCAGACACAGGCTGGAGCAGTGGGGGGGAGGGGTCACCATCCAGCGGCCCTGGGAAGCAGCTCTGCCCTTCACCAGGTCCTCAGACCACATGGGGCCCCTACCCCTCCTGCTCCTGGCTGGGCCCCTGGTCTCCACCATCCCTCAGCCAAGTACCAGGCCAGGGCTCCTCCTCACCCCAGTTGAGCCCAAGTGACTGTCCAAGACAGGTGTGGTCTCCCCTGAGAGGCTCCCATCCTTGTTTCCCTCCACACTGTGTCCCCTGGCCCAGGCCTGGCATGCATTGTTTCTGGGAGAGGGCAGAAGGTGGCCAACTGGACTGGGAGCCCCTCACCCCCAGCACCATGCAGGGTCCAGGATTCCGCTGCGCCCCTCTCCTCTCTAGGACTCCCTCAATTCAGCAGGCAGGAGCTACATGGAAGGGAGATACGTGGCCATCTTGGTCCCTCCTGGCTGCAGCCGCCCTAACAGCAGTGTGGCTAGGGAGTTGGTGACCTCCCCAGGAGGAGGGACCATGGCAACCCCTCCCCAGTCTTGCTTGTCCACGAAGAGCCAGAGAGAGTAAAGGTGGCTGGCCAGAGGAGTCAGCTGCAAGCAGGTGCTGCCCCTCCACCTCCTCTGTGGAACTTGGGGGCCCAGTTGGCCCAAGGGAGGCCCCGAATCATCTCTGCCCAAGGGTCCCTCTGACCCCACGAGCTACTGCTCCTTCCTGTCTGGTGAGAAGTACAGGCCAAACCCGGCTGTGGCAACAGTAACTATTTTCAGCAGGTTGCAGGGAGGGGCTGGGCAGCCCTTCTCAGAAGGCACCTTCAGTTGCTTTTGCAAAATCCCCTGAAAAACTACCTTTGTGCTTGACTGCTTTTAACATTTCCATTAAAGAGAGACAGTTGCCTCTTGGTGTCCCAGCTGGGCCAGGAGACTCAACATTGGATCCATGATGAGGTCAGCACCTTCCCCCAGCCTCTCTGTCCAGTCACAGGGTCAGGGCAGCCCATCCTTCATCTTTGCAGACCCTGCCTCTGGCCTGTCACCTTGGAGCGAGAGTTAGGGTCAGGGTGAGTGTCAGGGTGGGGGGTCATGTTGGGTCTAGGACAGTTGAAGGGGTGCATGGGCTGCCCAGTGGGGTCACAGAGAGGCAGCCAGGAGGCTGGAAGACTGGGATGGGGACCTCGGGAGGATGGAGGCTGGAGGGCAGTGATGGGTTGGAAGCCTGGACAGTTCTTGGGACCCTGGAAGGTCCCTCTGCAACCTGTGACCTTCAGTCTGGGGTCCTGCCAGCTCAAGGACACTGCTCTGGCCACAGGGGATGGCTGGCCCTCCCAGGAATTTGCAGGTGCCTCCCACCTCCCGGCTTCTCCTGGGGCCCACGTGGCCTCCGTTGTCCCGTTAGGGATGGCCACGCTGCAGAGCCTTCCCTGACCGCAGGTGGTGGCAGCCTCCTCTTACCCTACCCTGGGAGGGTTCTTCTCTGGAATCTGGCACCAGGAGGTACTTGCCTCCTTCCTGTCTTGAGCTGGACCAACACAGAGTACCCTCCCCTCCCCTGAGGCTGATGTTTCCCCTCCCCCCCTCGCCAATGGATTCAAATTCTAGCCACACAGCCAGCCTGCTCTGGGACCTCCGGAGGATGTGGAATGGTAGGAAGCGGTCTGGGCGCCCCTGCCCCTCTGCCCGACCTCCATGGCCTGCATTTCCAACCCTGCCTTTCCACTCCCTGCCCCGGGTGTCCGGGTGCCGAGGGCACAGAGTGGGCCCTCAGTGAGAGGCGAGGCGTCCCGGTGGGCAGCTCCTCACAATGCCCGGCTCTCCTGTGGCCACGGGGGGGGGGGGGGGGCGCGCTGGCGCTCGGAATATTCCCACGGAGGCAGGAGCGACGGTGGGATCACAGCCCCTGGGAGCTCGGAGCAGGAGAGACTTGCAGCCTCTGACCTCTGCCTCAGGTGACTTTGGAGCGCGGTGGCTTCCCGGGGTGGGTGCCACGGTCATGCGTCGGAATCCCAGGCTCCTGAAGTGGAGCATGTTGCTCAAAGTCACCTGATCAGGACATAATGGGACCGGGGCCACCCTAAGCAGGCGTGGCAGGTAGGGCTTGTTCATAGAGTAGTGGGGAGAGGCTGGCAGGGGGGCGGGGCCGCCTGCAGGGAGGGGTTCCACCGGGTGGTCTCAGGCAGGCAGAGTGCTGTGTGGTGAAGATTGAGTGGCCATCTCTGCTCCCCTGACAAACATCTGGAGGCTTCCCAGGGGCACTGCAGCCTTCTGCCCAGTGCTCCCACTCAGGCCTCCCCCAGGCCTCCCCCAGGGAGGGCCTTTCTCTTCTGCGGCTGCAGAGGAGGTGCCTGGGGAGGGTCCTGTCTCCCGAAGGGTGAGGGTTGACGCTGGCACTTCAGGCATCATGCACACTGCCAAGAATGGCCCTGGGTGATGAGCCCCAGGACTTGTGGGCTTGTGTATCTGGATGGCCCCTGCAGCACACCCTCTACTCCTGGAATAGCGCAGACACGACCACACTGATTTTCAGTCATTTATTCCCATGCAGGGGTTTGAGTAGAAAAATAAATGGAAACCAAGCAGAATGAATATGAAGTCAGGAAAGAGCAGAATTCCTTTTGTCCCACCCCCGTCCCGCATCCCTGGGGCTCAGGGCTGTGCGTCCTCCCCTGCCAGGGAAGGGGAGGCTCCAAGCGATCAGATCTTCAGGCCGCGCGACCTCCCGTCCCTAACCTTCGGAGGGAGCCCCCAGCCTGGGGTGTATGAGCCTCCATCCTGGGCAGGGAGAAGGACAGGGAGACGAAGGTGCGGGGCCATCGGCCCTGGGCATCACAGGCTGGGGGCCGAGATGAAGATGAGGAGGAAAAGGGCCAGCGCCAGGCCGAGGGTGGCGCTGGTGAGCAGGGCGCGGGCAGGCGCGGCGCTCTGCAGATTATCGTTGCACAGGTCGCCTCGGCAGCACAGGGTGGCCGCCGTGCCGCTGCTGACCTGGCCCTGCATGCTGTTCGTGGGCGTGCAGGACTCCACGCAGTCCTTCTCCACCAGGTTCCCAGACAGGGTCTCCACTGAGAGCGGGTGGGCGTGGTCAGGACAGGCACCGCCTCCACCCCAGCCCCTCCCAGCCCCGCCCCGCAAGTCCCAGCTCCCAACTTCCTTCGCCACCTTGACTGAACCATCGCCGAGATCTCTCACCGATCTCCCCAGGGATGGCCCCCTGGGACACCTGGACAGAGGTCTAGGGTGTCCTGCAGGGGCCCGTCTCCCTTCCCCCCAGTCACTCACCGTTGGTCATGGTCCTGCAGAAGTTCGCGCTGGCTGGGCAGGTCTGAGGTTTCTTACAGTTGGAGGAGCTGGAGCACACGTGGCAGCGGAGAGCCTGGGCTGAGGGTGAGGGTGTCAGGGTTTCAACGGGCCCCAGGGAGGCCTCCCAGGGAGACAGGGAGACCTGGGTCCACTGCCTGAAAAGGCCCCTCCTGGACAGAGCCCTCTGCCACCCTTGCCCTAGGCCAGTCCCCTCTGAGGCCCCTGGGCTCTTCCAGAGCTCATGTCTTGCACACAGCCTCAGGCAGCGGGAGGTGACAGCCCCTGTCTGCTGGAGCTGGGGCCCCACCTAGAGGAGGTGTCCGGTGCCGGGCGTTTCTGGAGGAACAGTGAGGAGGCGGCTGCCATGGGCTGTGCTGGAGGCCCTTCTCCAGGGCGGTCAGAGATCTCGGGCACTTCTGCTTGCAGGACCTGGCTGCTGTCCCCACCCCAAGGGCAGTCTCTGGACAGGCCACCCATGGTGAGGAGCTGAGGCTGAGCTGGGGCCCTGGGAGCTGTCAGCTTGGCCACGCTGAGCCTGCGGGAGGAAGGGCTGGCCTGGGAGGGCCCTGGGGCCTGGAAGGGTCAGGGACTGGGTCCCAGGTATCTGTCTTTCCCCTGGGAGAGGCATCTCAAGACAACTCAGACATCAGATTCTCTGGGTTGATTCTAAGATTCACTGATCCTGAAATATTGTAAGTCTGTGACCCCTCTAAGTCAAGATGCAGGGTTCACTTTTTTCCAGCCCTCACAATGCCAGGGTTCTCCCAGCCTAGAGGTGAACACTCCAGGCTTCCAGGGTCTGGCCCACCCAGCCCCCGCCCAGCCCCTCACCTGGACCAGCAGCCACAGCCAAGGCAACAAGAAACAGCAGCGCTGTCTTCATCTTGGGACGTCCCTGGGAGCAGTGGGGGCCCCTCCTCTCGGGAGGCCTTATAGCTGGGATAGGTGCTGGGGGGAGGGGCAGGGGCAGGGACCTGCCCCAACCTGGCTGGCCCACACCCTCCCAGCCCAGCACACTCCCACCCTGCCAGCTGGAGAGACTTCTGTCCCCAGCGGCCTCCCCCTCTCTGGGCTGTGGACAGAGGCCTCAGCTGGCTCTGCGGCTTGCTTTGGTGTCCTCCTCTCTCTGTCCTCTGCCTGGCACTGGTCACTTTGCCTCTGACCTAACACTCCCACCCTCAGATAGGGTCACAGAGTGCCAAGCTTGTGCTGGTGCCCTGGGGGTGCCCAGTGCTGTGCCCCGGGGCCCGGGGGCCTGAGGAGGCGCTGGCCCTGCATTTCTGGGCTTCAGGCTCAGGGTTGCTAGTTTGACCCCCAGGGGCCCTGGGAAAAGGATCCCAGGGAGGCAAAATGCCCACTGAGATGTCTGGACCTGGGGGGCAGGGAGAAAGGAGGCCCTCAGGGCAGCGCTTGGGTGCTGGATGTGGCTGCAGAGAGGTGAGTGCGGACCGGGCCGGCTGCAGGAGGGGAAGTCCAGCAAGACCTCTCGGAGGAGGGGCAGGGGCTGGGTTGCTGGGGGGAGGGGCGGGGTGTGGAGGCAAAACCTCAAGCCCTTATCATATCACCAGCCATGCGTCCCAGCTTTCTGGGCCCCAGGACCCTCCCCATCAAGTGCTCCATCCTCGGTGCTCCAGCTCAGCCACCCCCAGCACCCTGCCTGCATTCTGCCTTGTGACCATTGCTCTCTGTGTCTGTTTTGGTCAACAAAGGCTATGTGCTCTTCCAGGCCAGGCCAGGAGCGCAGAGTCCCGCCTGGTGTGGAGTCCGTCTGGGGGTGCTGGGAAGACCCCCCACCTTTCCCCCCTGCAGTGCTCACAGGAGGGACTTGGGCCTCTTAGAACAGCATCCCTCCGCACCACCCTGCCCCTCTCCCTGCAGGTCTCCGTGTTGGCCCTGGGACTCCCACTGCTTTTCTCTTGTGCTGGGCAGAGCCTGTGGGTGGTGGGGTGGAATGCACGGAGGCCCTGACCTGTCCCTGCCCTGGGTCCCTGTCCCTTCCCTGGTAGGCCGTGCTGATGGTGAGTGGGGCCGGAGTACAGAAGGAGACCAGCCCTGGGCCTGCGCCAGTGGCCATCCCTGCCGATGGACACATCCCAGAAGGTTTGATGAGGCAGGATCTGCCGCAGGGAGGGTGGCCCTGGGCTGGAGATTTGGGGTTGGCTCAGACTATGGCTCTTTGGAGAACTGGCTCCACAGATCAGGTCTGGGCTCCAGACCCCCAGGCCTTTCCTCCTGGCAGGCTCCTGGGGAAGCAGCTCCAGAGGTGGGCCTCACCTCTCCCCACCGCATGGAGTCAGGTCAGGGCCACCTCGTGGCACTGGGGGTCCCAGGAGGTGCTGCCCTCCTTGATGCTTACTGGACCAGTGGGACCTGCCCAAAGGTGGAAGGTGGAGCTGAGGTGCCTTCTGGGACCCTGGGGGGCAGAGTGAGGGGGACAGGCGGGAGTCCCTGAGGAGCCCCACAGCAGCCTTCCAAGCCCGGCGAGGCCACCTACCTGGCTGGCTAGTCCCAGGCTCCCTGGGGTTCGTTTAGGGCAGCTGGGGTCTAGATTGATAAGGCAGGTAATGTGGGGGTCCCCGGGCCCTCATCCACGGAGAGAGTCACCCTGAGCTCCGAGGCCTCCCCACATTCTTCTGGCACAAGTCTCCTTGGCAGGTGACGGGGAGGTGCCCGCGAGGCCTTGAGAAGCAGCACGCAGGGCTCCGTGACAGAGTGGTGACTGGAAGAGGGCAGGGGATGCCAGGTGGGGAGGGGTGACTCACTTGGGCTAAGGAGCATGGAAGCTGAAGCTGCTGGAAAAACAGGTTTGGGGGACTGGATTTGTTTTCGGCCCAGTGGAGCCACAGGACCCACAGGTGTCAGGCCAACTGGGAGCAGTGGTCTGGTGTGAGGCCCCGGGGCAGTGGGCTCCCCACTCATGGGGCTGGACGAGGCCCCTGTACCCCTGGTCCACCTCCATGGGGCACTTCAGGCTTTATGGTGGCTGTGTGCCCTGGAAGCAGGGCTAGACACCAGAGCAGAGGTGGCAGCTGGGTTCTGTTTCGTGGGAAGGAGGCCTTTGCCCCTGGCAGGGCTGCCCACCAGGACGTGAGCTGCCTCTCCTGGGGGCTTCCTAGCAGAGGCATCAACCCCAAACACAATTTACTTGTGGAAGAAAGTGGGTGGTGCCAGTGGCAGGAGCTTTCAGAGAACTGCAGGTTATCAGGAGAGTGCAGTCTGAGAAGGCTTCCTGCAGGCAGTGACCTGGCCACGGTCTTAGAGGCAGGATTCAGGGGAGAGAGGAGCCTTTATGGAGAGAGGAGCCCTGAAGTTGGTCCCCTTCCAACACCTGTTATTAGTGAGAAAGTGGGGGCCAGTGGGGGCCGGGAGTGGTCACCCCGGGAGTGGGCAGAACCTGGGACTTTCTATCACTGCCGGCCCCTCCTTCCCTCCTCCTTCGCAGGCTGAGGAGAGCTCCTGCTTTCTGGAAACTGAGCCCTCCCAGCCAGCTCGAGGTCCCTAGGTCCCAGCCCGAGGTCCCTAGGCCTGACTGTACCAGCAGGCGTGATGCCCAGGAGAGGACTTGAAGGGGTGCGGGGCTGAGAATACCACCACCCCTGCCCCCCAAACCCTGCCTGCCTCCTGAACTCGGCTGGCCAGGGAGCCAGGCGCGGGACAAGCCCAGGCCCTTGCCTGCAGCCCAGGTTCTCCTGCCCAGGCCCCCTCCCCTCCTCCAGCCCTCTCCCCCTTCTCTAAGCCCAGGGTGTGTGGAGGCAGAAGTGAGGCCCAGACCTCCCAGCTGTCAGGACCACCAGGGTTACGCGAAGCGGGAGCATGGCCCAGAGAGGGAAGTGCCAGCACAGCGGCCACCCCAGGCCTTCAGAAAGTGCAGCCCTGGGAAGGCCCTGCCCTGGACTGAGGGTGGGCACCAGGGCGGGCAAGTCAGGCCCGGGTCAGGCACCCCAGCCTTGGGCCGGGCCCGGCCTCTGCGGCCTCAGGTCACCATAGGGGCAGCGCTGGCCCAGGCTGCAGCCCGAGCGCCGGAGTGTGCCCCCCGCCTCCGGCGCCCGCTCACCGCTCCCTCGTTCCACCAGCAGCGTCTGAGAAGGACCCACATGTGTCAGGCACAGAGGGTGTGATGGAGACTGAGAGACGCGGTCCAGCCCACCCTCAGGGCCCCTGACTAGGGAGATGGGGATGGACACATGACACGATGTGAACCCTGCGTGGGCCGAGGGGCCTGGGGGAGCGCTCCCAGGGTGGAGCAGGGCAGGGCCTCCGGCCACAGCAGCCAGGCCTGGGTCAGAGGCCCTGCCTGGCCCTGAGGGCCCTACTCCTTTCCCGTGTCTCCCTTCTTCCCCACCTGGGGTGAGGTGACTGCCCTGTGAGTCAGGCAGCCGAGGGATGCAGTGTCTCCCTCGGGCCTGTTCTGTCCCTTTTAGTCACACACAGGTGTGGGGCCTCCCTCCCTGACACAGAGAGGGCAGGGCCTCCCCAGGGACACCCAGCCAGCTAGTGGGAGCCAGAGCTGGGCCTGGCCCCCCGCCTGGGGCGCTTCCCACACACCCAGGCCTCCCCTCTGCTCCCTCCTGACGCGTGAGAGCCACCTTCACACCCAGAGCCCCAGGCCTCGACATGGGTCTCTCACCTGCATCCCAGGGCCTGATGTGGCCCCCACCTATCCTAGATCAGCCCCTGGGACCTTGGCCGCCGGTGGGGCTTCTGGACACAGTTGGTGTCCCTGGCCTGGGCTAGAGGCTGGAGTTCAAGGCTGGCTCTGCACCGCTACGCTGGCCTCTCCTACCTGCGGGTCTCCTCTCTCCTGCTCTGCTAAATGGCAAATCCAAGGAGGAGCCACATAGGCAGCCCTTCCCTGCCTCGGGGCGCAGCCTGTTTCTGGGAATGGCCAGACTGGAGCCCTAGGTTTCCGAGGGCCAAGAGAGACAAACTGCCCTGCGAGAGGCCCTACAGGGCCCCGGCTACACCGGCACCTAGGACCAGCACTGGGCACCACTCCACAGGGCCCTGCATGGGCGCCGACTGCCAGCTTCTCTGGCCAGTGTCCCCAAGAGACAGCGGCCTGGGGAGCCGGTGATGAAGCCCTCAGGGTACAAGCTGTGCCCTTCCGTGGCAGCACAGGCGTAGGCTCTGGGGCGGTGAGCACAGGCTCTTTTCACTTTCCTCCCTCGCTTCTCTGCCCTCACTTGCTCCCAACACCTGTCCACACCTCTATCCACCCACCTTCCACCCATCCATCCCTCATGCATGCAAACATCCATCCATCCACCCATCATCCATCCATCCATCCATTCATGTATCCATGAACCCATCTATCCATCCATTCATCTACCCATCTGCCCATCCATCCACCCATCTACTCATCCACTCATACCACTTCTGTGTCCTTTGGGAGACAGTCACAGCCATGTTTCTCTCCCTCCTCTCTCCTCTTCCCTTTCTCATTTATCCCTTCTCTCACACCTGCCCCTGACAAGAGGAAACAGTAATTCTCAAAGACCATGGCGTGAAACCTGCGGGACTCTAGAGCCTGAGGTCTGCAGGCAGGCAGCTCTGGGATTTGCGACACTTGACATGCAGACACTCTCTTTTACTTAAGATTATATGTGAAGGGAGTTTGGGGGACATCGTTGATCCTAACCCTTAAGAGGGAAATAAACACCTGAGGGTATCGTGGGCTCTGTCGGTTTGTCTGTCTGTCTTTGGCACCACTACCTTTCACACGGAGCAGTGTGAATTCCTCTCCTTGACAACCCCCCGCCCCAGTCACTTTGCCCCCTGCCCCTTGGTGCTGCCGCTCCTTACGCCCCACTAACACACTGCCAGGGCAGCCTGGAAGTTCTGAGAAAGGTTTTGCGGAAACACCGGGTGAAACTCTTGGATTTGGACTATGGTTCCCCCAAGTATGTGTGGGAAAGGGCGTCTGTCTTCCAGTGAGACCCCGATTTCAGACGTGGACAACCTCTATCCAAACCCTGCAGTCTTACAGACAAGGTTCCTGATGCTCGTCTGGATACAGGACGACGAGACCCGGCCTGGCTGCGTCTCCAGCAGCCACGTGGTGCTGTCCTCACGTGGCCGGGGAGCTGAGAGACCAGGTGTCTGCTCCTCCGGGCCTCGGGTGGCTGCCGAGCTTGGAGTCTGGAGCAGCTCAGTTCAGCCGCTCTCTGCCTAGCCTGGTGGCCCCGGGGACCCGACTCTGGCACCAGTCCTGGTCCGTGGGTTTGCATGTTGTGGCAGCCCGCTCTGGGTGTGGGGACAGGCCCCCAGGGCAGGGAGTTGGGGCCCAATCTGCCAGGAGCTCATTACTACAATCACAAGGGCTTAGGCGATCGAGAGGTTTGTGTCATCCCAACCTGGGCATGTTATGTAAGAAGGGAGCATGGGTGGCCCCCTGGGAAGCCGAGGTGCTGGCTGGAGGGAGGCCCAGACCCCCCAGGCTGTGCCCAGAACAGATGAGGTGGCTCTGACTGGAGCCCCAGGGTAGGTGCAAGGGTTGGGGCTAAGGGTCCCTTTCTGACTGGCTTCCTGACGTCTAAGCTTCTAGCCTTGGAGCTGCCATAAACTCCATGCATTTTGCATCTCAGCCCAACTCCCTGAGCTCAAGCCTCTGCCTCCCTGCCCTCCCAGCCCGGCCTTCCCTCGGGTGTTTCAGGAATAACAGGTCGCAGCCTGAGCCCTCGATAGGCGGCCTCACCCCTACGCTACCCAAAGATGCTCCACCCTACACCGGCAGCAGGAGCAGGGGGCTCAGGGGCAGAGCCAGCCTCCCTGCCCCCCTGCTTCTGCTGGCGCCTCCGCTGCCCATCCACGGTCTCCAGGAAGTCCCTCTAGCCCCTCCCTGACTTGGGGCCTTTGCACCTGCTATCCTGCTGCCCTCCCACGGCCAGATCACAGCCACAGTCTCGCCCTCAGGGAGGCAGGTGAGCCCTCCAGCACCCAGCTTGCTCCCCAGACCCTGGCAGACACCGCGGGCCTCTGCTGTCTTGTCGGTTGGCCAGCTGTGGTCCCCATGTCTGCTCTGTCTCTGTGGTGTCTCAGCACCTATGATCCTGGTATAAGTAGGGGCTCTCTGAGTGTCTCTCGATTTATGACTGTGGGGTAGCTTGGCAGGGGGTTGTGAAGAGAACGCAGGCTCTGGGCGCTGGGGGCCTGGAAAGCGCTTTGCGCCTCAGTTTCCTCATCTGTAGTGAGGAGACTTGTATCTGGAGACAGCCTCCTTGCCCCTGCCCCAACTTCTGGGTGCAGCCGCTCCTGGTGGAGGTGGCCCTGTGTCATCATGGGATATCTGGGTGATTTTCCGTTGGGGCTTATAGGGGTGGGGCCTGCCCCAGAGGGGAGGTTCGTCAGACAGGAGAGTGAAGAAAGGAAATTACCACTTTTCTTAAGAAAAGAAATCCCAAGTTTCTAAGGCTGGGTGGGGTGGCCCCAGCCTGAGCCCCAACTCTGCCGCCGGATGGCCGCCCCGTGCATCCCCAGACAGCTTCTTCCTGGGCCCCCCGGTGGCTGTGCAGGCAGACTGTGCTGGAGGCTCAGAGCGGCCCTGAGGGAACCCCCACATTCTGTCTCCAGGCAGGGCACTCTCAGCCCGTCTTGTCCTCCAAACGGTCCAAGGTGCAAACAGCGGACAGAAGCCCCACAAGAGGGCAGGCTCCGCCAGGACAGTGGTTCCTCTGCTTCCCTGCATGTCTCCGGAGCCCGCTCCCCCATGGAATGGCCAGGACAGCCCTGTCACAGGCACAGGAGACCAGCGGTGGCTGGCCACCCCGGCTGCAGGGGTCCAGAGACGTGGCTGCGGGAAACAGGAAGGGCCTTCCTCCCTTCAGGGCAGGTAGGGGGCTTCCTGAGGAAAGGCCCTGGGCAGAGGTGCAGGGGAGCAAAATTCTGGAGCCGTGGGGACTTTTGGCCCTGGGAGGAGACTCAGAGCCCTGGGAGCCTGGTGCGCCCGGGCAAGGGGTGTAGGACAGCGGAGGGAGGATCACACAGAGCTGACCATCTATGCTGGGGGTCGCTGAGGCTCAGGAGGGCTCCCCAGGGAATGCCACGTCAACCTGCAACTTGAGATTTGCCGAAAGCGCGTCTCGGCCATGCAGGCCAAGGGCGTTCGGCACAGACGCGGCTTCTTAGAGAGTGAGGGAAGGGCTGCTCCCCTGCCTGAGCGCGCGCGGCAAGGACCCCCAACCCATAAAGGGCCCCCGCCCACCTCCAAGGCCCAGGAGGTTCCCAAGCTCGAGGACGAGAAAACGCCCTGCGGGCTCGCCAGCGCCAAGAATGAGCTCGGAGCAGCTCTGAAGCTTTATTGTCCTCTCTACACATCCTGGAGGGGGCTGCCCCTGGGGGGAAGGACGCCCACATTTCTGTGGCCCATCCCACAGTAGGGCGGCCGGGGGAACAATGAAAAGGCCCGTCTTCACCTGGCCGGAGCTGGCAGGGCTGCCCGTGGCCTTCCAGAAGCCCCATCCCCTCCCTGGACTTCTGCACACGGAGCCCCAGAATGAGAGCCCTGGGAGGCGGGTCCTGCTGGCTCTCCCCTGGGTGCCCGGCTCCAGGGAAGCCTCGGGGTTGTGGGGGGAGGTCTGTGATGAATGAACTCACCAGCTGACCCGCGGACAGGAAGCGTGGGTGGGCCAAGGGAGGGTGAACGAATATGCGTGAACACGGGAGTAGCTGGTGGGCGGTTTGAAAGCCCGGCCCTCGGACTTGCCGCCCCAGCTCAGGCAGCTCTGGCCACAGAAGGCAGCGGACGGGCCCTATGGCCACGGAGCTCAGGGGGTCCTCTGAGGCAGAGTCTGAGGGAGAGGAACCCCCAGAGCAAGGCCCTGGAGCAGGGTGGAGGGTGCTGGGGAGAACTGAGGCACTTCCCACCCTCGGAAGGGGCTGCAGCTCTTCCCTCATCAGTGGGTTCCCCGAGGCAGGAGGAGAGCTTCCCTCCTGAGGGGTTGGTGCGGCCCGGGGGAGGTGGGGAGGAATGGCAGGGAGGTGGGGGTGTGCGGGGGCTGGGGGAAGCGCAGGCTGGAGACGGACCCTGGGCAGCTGCGTCCAGGTTGAGAGGGGTCAGGCAAGACCCAGGGCCGGTCTGTAGCAGGTGGGCTCACCAGGCAGCCTGGAGCAGCACCCACAACAGGCTGGCCAAGGCGCTGATCCACAGGGCCCCGTGGCTGCCCGTCAGGCCCATGGCCGCGCTACGGTTGCACTGGCTGCCCTGACAGCAGTAGACGGACAGCGCCCGGCCATCGGAGGACACAGTGCTGTTGGGGCACGTCGGGGCACAGGACTTCATGACCAGGATGCCGCCGGGATTGGCTGTAGAGAGAGGGGCGAGTGCCCATGGGCGGCGTGCTCTGTGGCCACCCAGCCAGCCAGCCCTTGGGATGGTGAGGCCCCACGCCCAGCCCCTCTTCCCCTTCTCTCTGGCAGATGTGTGGGAGCTCTTCTCCGCTCTGGGTTTCAGGGCCCAGAGGAAATGCCAGGCCCTGCTCGCCCCGGTCCCTTTCTGGGACTGAAAAGCCTGAGGAAGTGGTGGCTAGAGGATTAAAAGGCCCAGGGCGGCCTCAGTTGCCTTTTGAGCTTCACATCCGGAAGGGAAGGGAAGGGGCTGGAGAGGGAGGCGGGGCTGACAGCAGCCCCTCAGGGTGAGCAGGGCTCTTGGGCAGGACGGCCTCCTCTGTGGACACTGGGGCGGCTGAGCCAGGCTCCTGAGACAACAGTGCAGGCGGCTCAGAGCCCAGGAGTGCTGGCTCAGCATGCCTTGCTCCCCTTCACCCTTCCTACTCAGAACGTGCTTGAAACTGTGACCCTGACAAAGGGACTCCTATTTGCAGCTGGCCCAGAAGTCAGAGAGGGCTGGAGGGTCATCCTCAGGTGCTTCAACTTCCTCGTCTGGAGAATGTGGATAAAAAGAGAACCAACTTCTGCAATTGCTTGGGGGCTAAGTGGGTTCAGTCATGAGTAGCGCTGAGAGCGGGCTGCATAAACGTCCGCTTTTAGACAGCATAGTTAGGAGCAGTGTTTAGGGAGCGGGGCATCAGAGCCACCAGGGCCAAGAAGGACATGGCCCTCTGAGGCCTTGGCCAAGCAGAGAGACAGAGCCACCAGCTCCCAGTGGATCAAGGCTGTTCCTTGACCAGAGGCCATTGCAACCAACTGCGGGGCCTCGAGCAAAGGCTAACTCTCTAGGGTGGGCAGCAGTCTCCCCCTGGGAGGCCACCTCTGGGGACATACCCCCTGGGGCAGTGCCAGGCGGGACACCGGACAGGGCCATGTCTCTACCTCTCACCCGGCAGCGATACGGTCATTAGTTGCTGCTCTGCTCAGTAATCTACATAAGGAGTTGTGTTGCTGTGGGTAGAGTGTAACAGGGGCGATTCTGGTGGAACCAGCAGGACCCCGCGGGGCCCTGCCAGGCCCTGCCAGGCACAAGCCTCTCCATGCCCCTGCTTCTTCGCTGGCTTCCCTGAGTTCCAAAGGGCAGACTCAAGCAGGACAATTAGGACAAGAGTCACATGGCTCCTGGTTCCTCCTGAAGGGACACAGGTAACAGTCTGACACATACCTTCAAGTTGTTCTGCAGAAACTAAGAACCCCACCCAGTGAAGGGTGACGACTATATGCCGACCATAAGCACTCGACCCCAGACTGGCTGGAACCAGAAGGTCACAATTCTAGAAAATCCCCCTGTTACCTCACCACCAACCAATCAGAAACATCCACGAGCTCATCACCCACCCTGAGGCCCTCATCCTCCCTGAAAGCCATTGGGGAGTTCGGAGCTTTTGAGCACGAGCTGTCCATTCTCCCTGCTTGACACCCTGTAAATAAATGCTGCACGTTCCTTCACCACAAGCCGGTGTCAGTAGATTGGCTTTGCTGCACGCAGGTGAGTGGACATGAGTTCGGTTTGGGAACCATATCTAACCCATTTCTGAGTTACTGCTAAGGAGATGTAGCAGGTGCTGGTGACACTGCCCAGCATGGCCACATCCTTGCTGGGATCTCCAAGCTCCAGCTTCCTGGCATGAGAATTGGGATATTTGGCTGGGGCTGTTGGAGGACTGAATGAGAAGATGGACTGATACACTGGGCACAGTGTCCAGCAGGGCCTGGCTGTTTGCTGTGAGGACCTCCAAGGGACCGTGGTCTCAGACTCCCCCTCACCATCGGATCCACAGAAGCCGAGGCCCAGAGACCACCCCGTCTCCCCAGTGTTGCCCAAGGGAGCCAGCCAGCGTTCACCACCCCCACTACCATCCCCACAGCCAGATGAGAAAGCCACAGCTCGGGGAGGCACTTTGGGTGGTGCCAAGATCATCTACGAGCACCTGCCATCGCCCAGCCCCGAACCTGCCAGAGGGCCCTTGTCCCTGCACTGGCTGCTCCAGGACCACCCCCTGCACCCCTGACCCTGCCCTCCTGGGGCCCCGCCCGCACCCTGACCCTGCCTGTCACTGTCACCATCAGCCCTCACTCAAGAGCCGGGGCCCCAGTGCAGCGGCTCAGGCCTGAAGAGGGGGTCCTGGGAGGTTGGAAGAAGGATTGGGCCTGTTTTGGGGGTGTGGTGGAGGCTGGCAGCCCGGGGAACCTGGAGACGGCAGTTCCAGGTGTGGCGGGGAAAGGTGGGCAAAAGGTCCAGCACAGCGGGAGGTGAGGCTGGAGCCCCGGAGAGGCACGCCGCCGGCTAGGCTGCCCTGCTGCCTTGCGGGGCTGTGACGCAGGCCAGGCCTTCAGGCATCCCTCTGCCTGTGTCCAAATCTGAGTACCACCTGCTCCCTCCCTCCCAAATATTTCACATGGACCCCTTCAAACTTGAACTGGGAATCCCACGTCGGCCCCGCTGTGACAGCTTTGCTGGGTGGCTGCAGGAGCTTCTCTTAACTGACCCTCACAATGGACACATGAGTAGCACAGAAAAAGATGAACGGTAGTCCCTGCCACCCACCGCCCAGGCTGGGCCCCACTGCCGGGTTCCTACTGGAGGGTGTGCTGTCCTTAAGGGTCTGGACCTGGGTGGGGCAGGGGGCTGCTGGCTGGCCAGACCGGGCCGGCGGCGGGGCCAGCGCAGGTACTCAGTGGCCCGCGTGATCACACAGAACCTGTCGGTCGGGGAGCACTGGCCACAGCACACGTGGCCGCGCAGGGCCCGGACTGGGGGAGAGGAGGCACAGGGCCAGCAGTCAGCTTGGGCTGGGGCTGGGGCAGCCATCAGGCTGGGGGGCCTGGGGGCCTGGGAGGGGCTAGGCTGAGCGCCTCCTCTCCCTCCCTCGCACTACAGGTGCTCCTGGTCCCCTGGGACAGGCTGAGGGGCTCGGGATTGGCAGCTGTGACTGACGCTCCCCGCGGGCCCTGTGTGTGTGGGTGCTGGTCTGGCAGCGGGAGAGAGGGTGTAGGTGGTGCCTGGGGGTCTGGAGGTGGCCCCCTGGGGACAGAGGAGGGTCGACTTCAGAGGCGATCTGGGTCCTACTTTTCACTGTCCCTGTCCCTCTCTGGGCCACGGTGTCCTCACCTACAAGATGAGGCTAATGGCAGTGGACTGCTCGGCCTTGCCGGAAGAGGGTGGATGATCCCACGCTCGCACGAAGCATGGGGCTCCTGCCCCTCCTGCCTTCACGGGGGCTCCAGGCCCAGGACTGTGGCCTGGGCTGGAGGACTGAGGCTCTGAGGATTCTGCACACAGTAGGTGCTAAGGGCTGTTTATTACCAGGAGGGAAAGGCTCTGGCCCTCCATGCCTGGGGCCTGCTGGTGCACCCCACCCCAGGCCGGTGGACAGGGAGTCTGCAGCAGGAGTCCCAGGCCTCACCTCTGCACCCAGCTCTCTTTTGAGAAGTGAATTTGCCAACTGCCCAGTCCACGCGGCCGGCCTCGCACCCTTGCCCGAGCGTCCCCTCCATCTGTCTTTCCAGCCTCCCCAGTCTGAGACTGATCCCCAAGGCGCCTCCTCCCAGCTGCAGGCCCCCTTCCCCTCCACCTCGCACCCCGAGGGCTTCCCCGGAGAGTTGGCGCCACCCTTCCCCACGCCAACCCCACGCCCAGAGGGAGCGGATGGGGCTAATTATCCCTGCGTGATGATCGTCCAGCTGATAATCACAGGTTGCCTCACCCACTCCCCGGTGACCCCAAAGCAGCAGGTGCTCTTGTTCAAGGTCATAAAGCCAGGTCATCAGGTAGGGGCAGAGCTGGGGCTGGAGATGGGGGTGACCATTTCCTTTTTCTGGTTTAGCACCGAGAGTCCCACCTCCCAGAAATCCCCTTTGTCCCAGGAAACAGGACAACTGACCACCCTGGCGGGAACCCGCGTCCCGCTGCCGGCCTGAGTGTGGCAGCCTTGGACCTCTCCCCGGGGCCTTTCACCCGTAAGAGGTAGATCTGCCAGAAACTATGCCCAAAGGGACACCAAACCTCTCTGCGTCTGGCTGGTCAGGGAGCAGCCACAAGGGGTCCCCCTCGCTCCCTAACCCTAACCCTGCAGCCCCCACCCAGACTGCTGCCGCAGACCCTGAGACTGGAGCCAGTCCTGCCTGGCACCTGTCTGTCCTTGTCCCTCCCACCTAGGTCAGCGTCCCTTACCCAGGACAGTGCACAGAGCGGCCAGAAGCAGAAACACCAGGAGTGGCCTCATCGTGGGGCACCCGCCAGCTGGAGCTGGGGGCAGCCGGTCCCAGGTGCCTTTATATGCCAGCTCCCCGGTGCGGGCAGACCTGGTCATTTAGCTGGGGGTGAGCTTGGGTAGCACGGCCAGCCTGACTCATGCTGCCTGGGCTTCCCTTTGTCCCACCCCCAGAGGCCCCAGGGGCTCTCAGAAGGCGGCACAGCCTTGCCCTGGGGTCTGGTCCGGGGGTCACGGCTCTGCCCTGGGGTCTGGTCCGGGGGTCACGGCTCTGCCCTGGGGTCTGGTCCGGGGGTCACGGCTCTGCCCTGGGGTCTGGTCCGGGGGTCACGGCTCTGCCCTGGGGTCTGGGGGGACACAGGCCTCCTGAGCGCTCTCAGCGGCCGCCTCCCCTGTGCCTCTCCCTTGGGCCAGGCAGACAGGGAGGCCCCAAACTGAGGCACCACAGGCTGAAAACTGGCTTTGGACCAGCGTGGCTCAACCTGTGGTGTGCACATACATCACCTGGGGCTCCAGTAGAATGCTGCTTCTGACTTGGAGACCCAGGTGAGACCTGAGACTCCGCGTTCCGAGTGAGCTCCTGGGGTGCTGGTTCTGCTGGGCTGTGGGGCCAACCGACGGGGCCGGACGGAGCCAGAGGCGCACCCCACCGTCCCAGTCGGAGCTGAATTGCTGTCCATCAGGCCTTCAGGCCAGGCTTAGAGGACCATGGGTGACAAGGGCGCCCTGGGGGGTGGGGGCAGGTGCAGGAAACAGCCGGCTCAGTGGGCTGCTTCCAGTTCGTGTATCGGGGTCTGCCTGGGATTCCAGAGGCCGAGGGGTGGGTGCTCCTATCTCCTGGTGTCTCCACTCATCCCCTCCCAGGGCCACAGCGGCTCTCTCTCCTCGCGGCTACAGTCCCCTTCCCAAGGACCACAGCCACCCTCTGGGTGCAACTCTGACTGGGCCACAGTCTGCTGAGAGTCCCACCGCGCCCACTCTCTGAGTAAGCTGGCCTCCCCGTCGGCCTCCAGGGCGGACTCTCATGCCTCGGGCCCTCCCCGTCCGGGCCTGGCCTGTGCCCTAGAGGTATCTGCTGGGTTCTTTCCCAGGGCCCCTGTGGGGTCTCTCTGCATCCGCCCACAAAGGATGGACTCAGGCGCTGGGGGCGCAGGTGGCTCTGGGTGGTTGCTGGGAGGGGCGGAGGTGGAGCTGGTGCACAGGCTGGGAGCCACCTGCACACTCGCTGGGGCCTTGCCGTGCCGGGTGGGGGGCAGGTCCTGGGCTGGGGCCAGGGTCTCTCTGTGCAGCCAAGGAGCCTGGGACTTAAAGTCACAACGGACTGTCCAGTTTATTTAGATGGTATATTTGTCAATGATATTTTATTTTAACTTTTTTAAAGCTTCTTTTAGAATTTTCGTATTTTTGGCCATATGGTATGTGGGCTCCCATTTGCCCCAGCCCCTCAGAGCTAAGGGTGGGGAAGAAACCAGAGCTCTGATCACTTCCTCTCAAATTGGTGCGACTCTGTGAACTGAGATGGGATGGATGCTGCCTGAACAATCCTGCTGTCCACTCCGTGCCCTGCACTGTGCTCTCCTCCATCCCCGCCACCCACCCCACCCACTCCATATGCTCTCCTCCATCCCCGCCACCCACCCCACCCACTCCATATGCTCTCCTCCATCCATGCCACCCACTCCATCTACTCTACTTCAGTCAACACCCTTCAGCTTCATCCACACTATTCACTCCATTCTACCCCTCCCACTCCATCATCCCTCCCAGCTCGACGACCTCCTGCCGCCACAGGTCATGGCTGTGACTCGGCCTTGCCCAGCAGCCACCAGCTTCCCTGGCATGAAGCCCAGCCTTGCCTGGAGCTGTCCTCAGATAGAAACTGGACTCTGAGGCCAGAGTGCCTTTCCCAACTCCACCTCAGCCCTCAGCCAGACCTGAGAAATCTCCTTGATCTCGCTTCGAGGGGACGTGGCGGGAAGGGCAAGATGGAGCCCATACTGGGACCCTGAGACGTGTGCTGTGTGTGGAGCTCCAGGCAGTGGGCTGGCCCTAGGCCCAGCTCAGAGGCCAGTGGGGGAGGCCAGACCCGGCCTTGGTCTTGTGTGGGTGCAGTAGAGAGGCTGTGGGAGAGAGAGAGAGGCTGGGGCTCTGGGTACCCCCTGGCCCAGGCAACCAATGGTCGTCTGTTCAGGAGTTGCTGATTTCCACTCAGTGCCAGGCTTGGGCAGTGGGTGCCAGGCGTGCAGGGACGAGAGACTGGGGGTTGAGGAGAACAGGGGACCTGCGTTAACAGAGGTCAGTCTGGTGACACACTTGGGGGCCCTGTGCACAGCACTGATCTACCAGCCCCAGCAGCCCCTGCCTGGAGAAGGCACCAGGTGGGCTGCGTTTTGAAGTAGGGATGAGGAGGGAGAGCCCTGAATGAAGAGGAGGAGCCAGTGCAGAACAAGAGGCAAGCGGGTGAATTCCCGGAACTCTGACAGGCAAAGACAAGTGGATTTCACCCAGTGGGCACAACTGCTCAGCTGAGGTCTATCTTCTTGGGGATCTGTGAGCACTTCCTCCCCCAGCAGGGTGATACGGGAAGGACTGAGTGTGGTGACGCACTGTGCAGTCCTGTGGGGCACCAGCCGCCCAGGAGCGGGGCGCAAGGATGGCACCGCCCTCCTTAACCTAATCAGGCACCTGAAACTCACTCTTTTACAAGCTGGGTGTTCTCCAATTAAGGCCCGGACTCCCACCCAAGGCCACAATTAACGCATGGCCTCCTCTGCCTGGCTTTGGCCTCCACTCGCCAGCATGGCTGAGAGGGAGACACGGAGCTCCCTGTCCGCAGGTGGGCAGGGCAAGTGAGGAAACCCAGGCAGCAGTGAGGCCCTGGACTGGATACTTGACCTGGACCCTGCCAGCCTAGGGGACCCTGATCCCAGCCTCCAGGAAAAGACCTTGACCACAGCTATGAACCTCAAGGCCTCCACCTGAACAGGAGGCTGAGTCCTGCTCCCGCCTCCCCCTTCCTCCCTCCCCTCCCTGCTTCTTACCCTTCCTCCAGCCCTGGGCTGGGGAAGGGGTGGTGAGGACCCAGAACTGAACGCAGGCCCCTCACTGTCTGGTGGGGCTGGGAAAGGGGTGTTCCTGTGGCTGTCACACCAAGGAGGACTCCTGTGTCCGGACCTGGTCACAGGCTGAGCCCTGACCCTGGTCACACCCTGAGTCCGGGCTTTGGTCACATGCTGAGTTTTAGTCCTGACCACAAAGAACGGAAGCTGCTCTGGTCTTTGGGCCCACAGCTAGTGTTGGAGAAGCAAAGAAAGGCTGGCCCATTCGGGGGCAGAGAGCCTCCAAAAGGGCTTCAGTGGCAGCTGGAGAGATGGGGCTGGTGGGACTTGCAGTGTCCCGAGTAGAAAGCTTGGTGTCCCGAGTTGCTCTGGCCGCTGCCCTTGGCCAGTCTCACCTCTTCCCTCCCTTCCTTCGCACTCAGAGCCCGGCACCTGCCTCAGCACTACAGCCTTCCACTTCCCTGCAGCGGGGAGAACACCGGCTTTCTGTCATCATGTTGAAGGGTCCAAGTCTCAGGCTGGGGTTCCCCAAGAGGAGATGGAGGTTAGGGATAATTCACCCTGGGTCCCTGAGAGGGGTGGCTACTCCGGTTCCGGCCGGTTTGGGCAGCAAGGAGCCAGGATGCAGGAAGCCTGTGCCCCTGAGCATGGGCAGCTGGTGTTATCCAGGAGAGAGAAGGCGAGGAACCGGATAAACAAGGGTGTTCCAGCTGCCAGCATCCTGCAGAGCACACCTGGGACAGCCCGGCCTGCCCTCCTCCATAGGTTGGGGCTGAGGCATGGAGTGGGTGGCAAGCACTGCTAGCTCCCCAGTGAGGGGCACTGGAGGTGGGCCAGGATGGGTGAATAAGAGCTCACCAGCCAGAGCAAGGGCCAAGGTGAACAGGGACAGCATGTCAGGGAACGTCTGTGTGGGAGCGGCTCCCTCTGAGATGGTGCCCTTGGGTTCTGTTCCAGCAACACGCCATGGTAATTTCGGTGCACCCTGGGCAGAGCTGGCTGTGGAATTTCCCTCTCCGTTATCCTGTTTAATGCAGAGCCTACACGGCTCTGCCCTCCAGACTCCAGCTCCCTCCAGCGCCCGCCGCTGGCAAGGTGGGTGTGTGGGGGTAGAGCTGCCGCCAGAAGCCGGGCACAGAGGGTGGGTGTGGACCTGCGCCCATAGCGGCACCACCAGCACCCTGAGAAAGTTACTAAAGGGAGACTTCCTAAGATGGAGTCAGGAGGCCGGAAGGGGGACCCCTCGTGCACATACCCCTCCAGTCAATACGGAGCCCAGCAGGAAGAGACCTTCTCTACATCTCTGGCAGGAATTGACACTGCTACCAGGGTAGGAGGGAAGATTTTCCCCCAGCCCGGCAACAGCCAAGCCAATGAGAGGCAGTCACAGCTCAGCCAGTGAAAAGCCACTATGCGTGGGATTCCCAACTCCAGTTTCCTCCAATGGACTGTTCGTTTAGAACAGCCCCTCCCAACTCCCCCTTCTCCTCTACAAAAGGGTTTCCTCTTCTTTGCTTTACCAGACTTGCTTGTCATTTACCATAGTTGCATTCTCCGCGTATCCCAAATTGCAATCCTTTGCTATTCCTGAATAAACCCATTTTTCTGGTAAACTAACTGGCTGTTCTGTTGTTTCAGGTTAGCAGCCCCCTCCTGTGGCCAAGACCATGCACCCCTCGGGGCTCCTGCAAACTTGGGGATGCTCCAGCCAAGCACTGGAAGACTCCTCTACAGGCAGCATGGGCCTGACTGAGCACATCCTCTCACCTGCCTGCCTGCACCGTGGACAGGTTTGGCCACACCTGTTCCCTCTTGTTACCCTTCTAGGGCTCCAGAGAGTGAGGTCCACCGGTAGGGGCTGGAGCAGGGTGGCTCCAGGGCCACACTCCCAACCTGAACAGGGAAGCAGGGGACCACTAAGGCCATGCTTGCTTGCAGAGGCGGTGCTTCTCTGCCAGGTCCAGGCCTCAGGGGGCTAGCTCCCCACCTCACCTCCCCCCTACGCTGTCCTGTTTACACCACCACCAGGTCCCCTGTGCCTCCTGTGCCAGCAGTGCCCAGCTTGGAGCCTGCCACCTGGAGGGCCTGTGTCGCTGGGGGGCAGGTGGCTCCTGCAGGACTGTGCCCCAGGCCTGGAGAAGCCAGCTGGGCTTGCCCAAGGGCAGCACCACCTTGCTGATTCTGCTGCAGAGGCCTGGCCAGTGGGCCAGCTGGGCCTTGGCACCTTTGCCACCAGGACCCTGGCAGATGTGCTCAGTCTGCAAACAAGAGACAGGTAAGGGAGGGCTGCTTGAACAGGAGACAGTGAGGGCCCCATGCACTGAAGTCATTCATTTATTTACTCACTGCACAAATATTTATGTACCTCCTACACACTGGGCACTGTGCCTGGCCCTGGCCCTGGCCCACACTGGCCTTGCTTGGGTTGGAACAGCCAATGGCTTCACAGGAAGGGAGCCCCGTGGGTGAGAAAAGTGCAGGGAACAGCCTCTGAAGACGCTTCCCACAGACCCAGGGAGCAAAGACCTTTCTGGGAAGTCCTTGGGCTCAGGGACAGGGGCCTGGGCTCTGACCTCGGCTGCGGCCTCCCAGCAGTGAGGCCTTGGGCAAGCCGCCTGCTTCCCTCTCGTCCTTTTCACGGGGCCCCTGCGTGGCCAACCTTGGAAGGAACTTACACAGACCTAACAAGACACTGCCCACACCTGTACCCTGCCACGCTGCCTGTGCCTGCGCCCGGTTCCCGGCACTGGTGCCGCACCCCGGGCCTGGATCCCACCCCCCGCAGCAAAGCGGGGAGCTAGTGCCCCCTCAGACCCTGGGCCCCACGCTGACAACTGGGGTTGGGGCATCCCTACCCCTACTCCCTCACCCAGGTGGGACGAGCCTGAGGTGCGGGTTCTATATGGGCTCAGAGATTCCCACGGACGCGGGTGCCCTCCCTTCTGCACCTTCCCTGGAGATGTGCCTTCACCTCCTCATAAACCGTCTGCTCCCCAGCCCTCATCTCCATCCGCTTCTTGGGGGACTCGGACTCGGCACCTTCAGCGCCCAGCACAGAGCTGGCCAACAGCCAGCAGCCACATCAGTGAGGAGAATCATTACCCCATGAGTCACAAGGGCTCCAGGGGGCTGCAGACACCCAGACAGTGGGCCAGACGGCTGTCTGCCTGCGGCCTGGGACCCAGGAGATCATGGCTGGATGGGCCAGGGGCTGCTGAGTCCGCAGGGACCTGCCCGAGGGGACGCTGGGCCAAGTGTGCCCCCTAGATCACACTGAGGCTGCTGAGACCATGCACACACTGGGCAGGGAGTACTGTGTGGTTAACTCAGCTGTTTCAACCAGGAGGACACGAGGAATGCAATTTCTTGATTGAATTTTAAAAATACAAGGAAGAGCAAGACATGGACATTTAAGGTCTGCTGCAGCCGTGTTCTAACATCACCCGGGGTTGAGCAGGATTATTTAAATTCAAATTAATTCAAGTTAAATATCATAAATTCAGTTCCTCTGTCACAGCGGCAGGCGGTGGCTGGCGTGGAACCAGCCCGGGCCCAGGGCAGCGCTGAGCGGTCGGGGAACTTGCCTCCCTGATTGCAAGAGCTTCCCTCCCTCCCGCTTCCCACGCCCCCAGCTCCGCCAGTGCTGCTGTTGGGAGAACAGCTCTTTTGCTTGCAGTTCCACTTGTCCCAGCGACCCTGAGGGGGTGGCCTGAAGTCCATCTTCCTCCATTTGCCACAAGGAACCGGAGAGCTGGCCTGAGGCGCCGAGGGTGGGGGAGTGGGAGCTTGCCGGGGCCGGCCGCGAGCTTCCTTCTGAAGCCCTGAGCGCGCCTCCCGAAGACCCGAGAGGTAAGGCGCTTCCCGGGGGGCAGCCGCCCGAGCCCACGGAGGCGCTGATCTAGCCGTCTCTCTTTTCTGTCCAGCGTCCCACAGTGGAGGACAGGATCTGATTTGGCTTGCCTGGGGGCTTCACCCTCATGGCAAGCTCGAAGTACGCGCTCATTTCCTCACCTGCTGGGCGCAGACAGTGTGCTCACCGCCCTTCTCCCTGGGGGAGGGCGGGCCGGGAGCGCCCGGCCTAGGCTGCCAGCTCCTCACGCGCTGCTCCTCCCTCGTCGCCCGCCGCCCAGACTGGGCTGCCTCCTCATCCGCGGGGGACTCTACTGCCAGGCCTCCCCACACCGAGCCCTGGCTTTCTGGATGGTGTGAGAACGAACGCCTGTATCATTTGGGGACTAATATGCAAATAGATTCCTATAGTATGTGTGTGTGTGGGGGGGTGGCTGCTTTTTTCACTCAATACAGCCCCCTTCAGATGCACCCAGGTTGTGGCCCATATCAAGCCTGTTCCCCTTTGTCGCTGAGAAGTATTCCATGAGGTGGGTGGACCGCAGCTGGCTTGACCACTTGCCCACTGAAGAACATCTGGGTTGTTTCCAGGTTTTGGCTGTTCTGAACGAAGCTGCTATAAACATTTATCCACAGGGTTTTTGTATGAACAAATGTCTTCATTTCTCTGGGAAAAGCACTCAAGAGTGCAATTGCTAGGTCCTAGGGTAGTTGTGTGGAGTTTTATAAAAAACTGTCTGTTTTCCATCATGGTGAAGCCATCTTATACTCTCACTAGTGGCGTGTGGTGACTGTTTCCCGGTGACCTCGTCAGCATTTTGCTGTGGTCACTATTTTTTTATTTCAGCCACTTTGGTAGGTGTATAGTGATGGCTCATTGTGACTTTCATTTGCATTTTCATAAAGGATAGTGATGCTGGACATCTTTTCATGGGCTTATTTACCCCTCCATCTTCTTGTTGGTGTAACGTCTGTTCATGTGTTGGGGTCCCTTTTCTACAGATTTTCTTTTTTTAACTGTTGAGTTTTGAGAGTTCCTTGGAATTTTAGATGATACTTCCTTGTTGGATACGTGGCTTGCAAGTATTTCCTTCCCGTCTGTAGCTTGTCTTTTCAACCTCTGAACAGAGTCTTGAGCAGAACATAACGTTTTAATTTTGATGAAGCCCAATTTATCAGCTGTTCCTATTATAGATTTTGCTTCTGGTATCAACTCTAAGAACTCTGCTTAGCCTGAGATGGTATCTTTTTCCATATTTATTTAAAGTTTATTTATTTTTACTTTTGGAGGGGAGGTAATTAAGATTTCTATTTATGTATGTTTATTCTAATGGAGGTGCTGGGGATTGAACCCCGGACCTCGTGCGTGCTAAGCACACGCTCTGCCACTTGAGCTACACCCCCACCCCTCCACCCCCTTTGCCCTTATTTTTCCACATTGCTGGGACCTGTAGACCAGGCACCCTTTTCGTTCCTGATACTGAGAGCGTGTGCCTTCTCTTAGTCACTGTCATTCTGTCCAGGGATTTATCGGTTGTGTTCGTTTTTTTCCAAAAAAATACCTCTTGATTTTGTTGATTCTTCTGTGCATTTCTGTTTCACTAATTTTTGTTTCTTTCTACTTCCTTTGGGTTTGTTATTCTTTTTCTGATTTTTTGAAACAGATACTCAGATCTCTGGCTTTCGGACTTTCCCCCACTAATACTTGATTTCAGATGACAAACTTCTCTTTATAAGCACGGCTTTAGCACCGTACCACAGGTAATAATATGTCATAAACACACTGTCACTTAATAGAAATACTAATTTCCACTGTGACTTTTGAGTCAGGCTATTCAGAAATTTATTGCTTAATTTCCAAATATTTGGGAATATTTTAACTTTTGTTATTAGTTTCTTATTTAATGTCACTATGGTCAAAAACACACTCTGGATGATTTCAGTCCACTGACATTGCTGAGAATTGCTTTATAATCCAGCATTGGACAAAAATTTGGTGAATACTCTGTGTTCACTTGAAAAGATTGATTTTTTCAGTTTTTGGATGCAATAGTCTATGTGTTATGCGGAATTAATTAAGGAAACCTCGGCTAAAGTCAGAACTGGGACAGGCCTGGAGGTGGGGCATTCTTCCTGCCGTTTCGCGGCGCCTGGGGCGCAGTTCCGCCGCCGGACGGCGAAGCAGGCTGCGGGCTTCCCGGCGGGGACGCCTGCTTCGTCGCGCGCCCCCCACAGGCGCCCCTCCGCGGGGGGGGGGGGGGTCTGCGCTCCCCGGCTGGCAGCCCGAGGCCCGCGCGGCGCCTGTTCTCCTGGCGCCCGAGAGCCGAGAGCAGCCTTCTGTAGTCACGTGGCGCGGGGCGGGCGTCTTCTGCGACAGCTACACGAAATGCAGGTTTCCTCGTCCGTAAGTAAAGGTTTTCCGGAACTAGCGATGCTCGTCCACCCCCGTGTTTCGCCTCCCGGGGCGCAGGCTCCTTTATCGCCGCGGGCCGCGCCACGGCTGCCGCCGGCGACTCCTCGCTGTCCGTGCCCTCGCGTTACCTGTGCTACTCAGAGCTTTACGTGGCCCAGCCCGGGCCTCGCTGATACTGTTTCACACAGTGATACTTGTGTTTATTGACTCGCCTTTGCTCTTTTTTTCCTTTCCTATTTTTCCTCTGCATTTCTTTGCTCATGCTTGAGATCATTTTTCTCCTGCCCCTTGTATTTCTTTTGGTGTGGTCCGCTGGTGATACGTTCTTCGAGATTTTAAGTTTGTTGTTAGCTTTGAATTTTGAAGGCTATTTTTGCTTTGTATAAAGTTCTAGGTTAACAGTTACTGTCTGCCAGAGGTTTGACGATGCCCTTCCACTGTCTCCGGCTTTTCATTGCTTATTGTCTCTCTTCGAACCCGGTTATTTGTCTCCACGTTGCCCCTGAAGTGTTGGGCTATTTTCTCTGGCTGCTCTGAAGATTTTCTTTCTCCTGCGTTTCTCCAGTTTTACTGTGATGTGCGTAGGTGTGAGTTTCCTTGATCCTGCTTTAGTTTCTTTAGCGTTTCTTAAACCTGTGGGGTGATATCCTTAATTAGCTTTGGAAAAATATTAGCTCCTATGTCTTGAAATGGCATGTTTAATTCCTTAATTGTCTCACGTTCTTCTCTTTTCAGAACCTAAGTGTTAAAATGCTTCCCCGTTTTCCCCTGGAGGCTGCTCCATCTTTGTATCAATGTTTTGTTGTATACTGTTTGGTTTTCTGTGTAGACTTTGTTAACTGTTCAGTTGAAAGGATTTGAACATTTCCATTATGGTGTCTTGCTTTTGCGCAGAATGCCCATGTTGTCACTGTTGGGTGCAGGGTACAAGGTCTGTTAGTTGTGGTGTTCAGTATTTTTACTAAACTTCTGCCTTCAGGTCTGTCAGCTGTTGGGAGAGGTGTGTTGAAATATTCCACTAGGTTGCTGGTTTTGTCCCTTTCTCCTTGTAGTTCTAACACTTTTTACTTTATACACTTTGAAGCACTTCTGTTAGATACACATAAGTTGTTAAATTTTTTTCTGGTGAGTCATTTTGTCTTTTACGCCTTTCACAGTTAGTGACTTTTGCCTTAAATTAATAGTATAATCCACTAATAATCTGATACTGTCTTTGAGCCGCTGATTTTATTTATTGTGGGCACCAAGGCATGCTAAGGTATTGCTGTCATCAGTTATTCAGTACTTTTACTTTCTTCTATCCACTTCTTTTCAGAACCTCTGGCAGTAAAAACTCCATTTCTGTGACACTTGGCATTGACCCTTTATGCCTCTGCTGTCTCTAACCTGAGCCACTGAGAAACCGGAGAACACTTCGTGGTTAGTCACGTCCCTCCCGCCTTTTCATGCCGTTTGTATCCAGTATTCTTACTTTCTTTAACCTCCCAAATAAGAATTTATTATTGTTGTGCTGTCTAGTCAGTGTTTGTTTTGATTTGCCCACGTGCCTCAGTCAGCCCGGGCCGCTACAACAAAGCATCGCAGACCAGGTGACGTAAACAGCAGACACTCACCTCTCACAGCTCTGTAGGCTGCAAGTCCAAGGCCAGGTGCCGGCCGATCCACTTTCTGGCGAGGGCCTCTTGCCGTGTCCTCCCGCAGCAGAGAGAGCTCTCTGGAGTCTGGTCTTCAAAGGCCATTCTTTTGGATCAAGGCCCCACCATACTGACCTCATTTAACCTTAATTACTTCCTCGCTCCACACTGGGGAATAGGACTGCAACATACGAATTTGGGGGGACATGGTGCAGTCCACACCACCACATACTGACATTTTTTCTTAATTTGTGATTCCTTCTTGCATTCCATGTGTCTGGGATTATTCTCATTCCCCTTAAAGAAGGCTTTTGGGGAGTTCCTTTAGCAGTGACTAGTCAAAGGTAAACCATTCCAGTTTTTTGCTTATTCGGAAAAAGCCTTTATTTAAGTGTTCAAATCCAGGCTAATTTCTAGTTACTGTCGTTTAACGCTGCAGAGCTGTCACTGTCTGGTCCTCTGCCTCCTGTTGAACCGAGGTCTGCACAGGGTGTAACTGCTGTTCCCTTGAAGACATGTCTTTTCTCTCTGGCAGCTTTTAGGATTTTCTCCTGGCTTGAAATCTGGACATTTTACTCCAGGTGTCTCAGTCCAGGTCTGTGGTGATTCCGTGACCTGAGTATTCATGTCTTTTCCTTCAGCTTCCTGGCTCCTTCCCACACATGAACTTTCCGTGTGCTTCTGGCCACAGCTGTGCTGGGTCGCAGGAGGAAGTGTCTATCCTCCCTGTCGGGGCTGCGGCCGCTGCCCTGGTCCTATGCTGTCCTGCCTGCACGGGGCCCTCACTGCACCCACTGGGCCATCACCTCCTGCTTCCATCCTTCACTCGTGCTTCCCACTCTTAGCAGATAAAGGCTCCCAAGTCTTTACATTCAGAGTGCGGCACCGACGTTGACCCTCGATCTGTTTTTTCTAAATACCGCTCTCTTACCGTCTCCTTCTTTCCACAGTGAGTTTTCTAGAAAGAGTATCTGTCATACTGGTGACAACATGTGCCCCAGTTCACTTGGTCTCCTCATCCTGCCATAATTTGATGTTTCCCATTGTCTAGTCACTGAAAGGGCTCCTCAGCAGATCACCAGAGACCCCCCAGATCCAAAGTTAGGAATTCTCCACACTCACACGTCTCAGCCTCCCAGTTATTTCACACCCCACACAGCCACCCTCCTTGTGAAGAGACTGCAGTGTCAGGTTGCTATGGGAACTCAGGTAGCTGACCTTTTGCTTCTCTGGCCTGCCCTCACAGAAGGGATGCTCCCCAAACTCCAGTCCCAGGATGTGCGTCAGGACAGGCCCAGGCGCTGTTCTGGGCACAGGCAGGAGCAGCAGGGTGTGAGCACAGAGCGTGTGCCTGGAACAGGGGTGGGCCCACAGTAGGAACCTAGTAGGTGCTGGAAAACTTCTCCAGGCCTGGAGCTGCCAGTCACCCCTCAGGGGCCCTTCCCGCCCGCCGTCCCCCTGGACAGACTTAGGTTTCTGGTTTAGAGTGTCTGGATGTGACCAAGATGGACCTCCTCCCTGCCTCAGGGATGGCACAGAAAGAAACCACCCTCTGCCCGCCCCACCGTGCCTCCTCCTGGGGCCACTGAGACCTGGTCTGCAAAGATCTCAGGTGGCAGCAGCAGTCTCTGAGTCAGACCGGGTCAGGGGTGGCCAGAATGCGGGCAGAAGCTGGGGGGGAAGGTGAGCAGCAGATGGGGCTGGGTCGCACGCCGCAGGGAGAAAGCATCTGGCTTGTGCAGAACCTCCAGCCTGACTTTTCCACCGTCTAGGGGGCTGCATCTCACCACGAGACTGCATAAAGGCTGAGCCTGCTGCTGCCTACCTGCCTACCAGGCTCAGATGTGGGACAAATATCCACAGAAGGGTTTGTGAGTCTATGTACCTGTGCCAGTTGACAGGTGAAGTCCAAGCTTATTCAGCAGAATTCCTCATTTTCTGTCTCCTGGAATCTGGCGGCATGAGCTGAGGGGGGAGCAGCCATGGGTCCCGTGGCTGGCCGCAGAGGGCCGTCCCGAGGTCCTGTCCCATCCCCTAGACCGAGGAGGATCTCACTCCAGGGATGTCTTAGGCCCATATTATTCTGACTCCTGGCAAAGAGTAGAAATGTCAGCACTGCTCTTCACAGGAGTGGAGGCAGGGTCTCAGGCCCTCCCCTCCATCAATACTGAGGCCCCCCAACGTGCAGAATCAAGAATGACTGTCAGCAATGAGCAGTCACAAGGCTGGGTTTCAAAGAGAAACTTGTAAACAAAATCACTGTGGGGAAGGTTTGGACTTGCTCTAATTCCAGCTGTTGGCTAGAGCCCCCTGCCCGCTCACCCCATTTCCAAGTCCCTGGGAAGTCAGACCACCGGTGAGCTAATCCATGGAAAACAAGTTTAATGCAACAGGTGCCAACCATCTGCAAGTCGGCTTCATCACGGCAGCCTGAGGCCCAGGAGCACCGAGGCCAGTGCCACGAGAGTCACCAGCCTGGCGCTGCTGCCCTGCCCGCCTGGGGCCCCTCCCACCTCTCGGTATTTATCTTCTGAGTTTTCCTCGATGACTGGTTTCTCAACGTTGCACAGGTTCTCCCTGCAGCACGAGATGAACAGGAAGGGCGTGGGCTTTACGAGCACAAACGACTTGGCTGTCCGCATCCCCTGAAAGCTTAACGCACAGTACTTCATGCATTGCTTTGAAACATAGAAGAACCGTGGAAAAACTCCTGATGGGAAATAGAGACAGAGGAAGCACATGAGTTGGAGGCGGCAACATGAGCAGTTTCCGTCTGAAATCTGTCCAGCCCTGCCCCTGCCGGGAGCACTCTCAGGCCCCACTCAAAGAGGGCACCTGGCCAGGAGTTGGGAGGAGAGTCAAGCCTTTGCGTTCAGAGTTGCTTCTGGGGGGCAGTGGGGGATGGCTGGCGTGCAGTGTGGCACCAGATACCCCAGCCCTGGCCAGTCTCCGGGCTCGGGAACCTGGGCCTGAGGGTCTCTGGCTCTTTCAGCCTCAAGTCCTCAAACGAGGGTGGCTCAGGCCTTTGGGACCACAGACAGTTGCACAGGAGCAAGGGACTCCTGGCCATCCTGGCCACGGCCCAGCGCTGGGAGCCGGGCCAGGCCCAGGACTTCACCCTGTTGCACGAGTCCCCAGGCCATCGCGGCTCCATACTGAGTTACGTGACGTGAGGCTGCAGGGAGACTGGCGCCTCAGCCAGCCCAGCACCCCGCACGCTTCCCGGGACATGGAGCCCCCAGAGGGAGCTTGCTTCTCGGGCCCCGGCAAGGCCGCGGCTGGGTCAGGCGGAGCCTTCAGACACCCGCTTGGGAGAGAGTTCTTCATGAGGCCAGAATCCTCAGGTGAATGACAGATGACAGAGTGGCGGTCTCCAGACATTTTAAAGCGCGCCCACTCTTTTCAGAACGTGTGGAGCCCACGCCCCTTATTATGTACATCTCTCGTAAAGCTATTCTCCGGCCATCTGAAGTCAGTAAAGCTTAATTTTTCCCTCAGAAGTGAATGAAAAGGAATCTCCACCAACTTCTCCCTGCCCGTCGCTGCTGCGCGCTGGCCAGGGGTCGGGGCTGTGGCCGGACTCGGGCTCTGCTGGCACTCGCGTCAGCGGGGTCACCTCCAGCCCCTGCCTGCACGCCTGGCTTCACAGGACCCTGTTCTTCCAGTGTAAACAGAGGCTCACTTTTATGTCAGCTGTTCTCTGTTGACGACACAGACAGACCCCAAGCCCTGAGTGCTCTGCTGAGCTGCCTGGGGAGCCCCGTCAGGGGCGGGGCTCATACTCACTCACGGCAGCAGTGGAGCAGTACTCAACGCCCTGGTCACAGTCCATTGGCTGTTGGCAGTCGAAACTGTTCTCTATCTCACACACGTGACACCTCAGCCGTCCTGAAACGAGGCATCGAAGCATAAGGAGAGTGGACCCTGCAGCCCTCTAGTACGTTCAGACGGACAACAGCCCTCTCTTCCTCCAAGCGAGCACCGCCAGCGGGTCCCTCCAGCTCCCCGCTCCCCACAGCCTGCCCCATCCCCTGAGTTCCTCTGCTCCTCTCCTCTCCTGGCCTCCCCCAGTCCACACACAGGCCATGTCTCGGTCACACCCCCACGCCCAGACACCCTGCACCAACACATTCCTGCACTCTCACACCAGACACACACACTCACAGCCTGGCACGGGAACACTGCGCCCCACGTCCACACACAACACTGACATATCTCCCCTCCAGGTACTCTAGAAAAAGGGACTCCAGGGCTGTGCAGTCTGCTCCCAAAGGTGCCCTTTCCACCCGCTTCCTGGCCCACCCCACTCCTCGTCCCCGAGGCCTTGCGTCCACCCTGACCCCAGAGCGGCAGCCCGCTGGTGGGTCTACGCTGGGGCAGGACTCGCTCCCCGGGGGAGAAGCAGGTGACACTCCAGCAGCTTTCCTGTTCTTAGAGACAGCCCCAGAAGGCCCACGTGGGTGGGGTCAGGCTTGGCCTCTGCCAAGAAGGCAGGGCCATTGTGGGGCAAGCTGGGTGCTGGGGAATAAACCAGCCATCCCTGCCCGCCCTTGGGGGGCCCACATCCAGAGGCCCCCCACACTGGGTGTCCAAGTCAGCCAGCCACCCTCCTAATGCCCACTGAGTCCTCTGCTCTGCAATTGCCCAGACCCACGTGGGGCCATGGCAGCATCCAGATATGGAGGCCACCCCTGTGTCTGCATTCCAGCCCACCTCCTCCTCCCAGCCCAGGAGGCCGAAGGCCGCGCACTTACTTTGTCTTCCAGACACGGTAATGTTGGTCTCCACCCACGGCATGCCCATGACCAGGAGCAAAGCAAGGAGGACGGTCATTTCCAGTGATGCCTGGCCCTGGACGTGAGGAGTGAGCAGGGCCACTTGGTCAGCCCTGTGGCTCCAGGGTTAGACCCAGCCCCTGTGTGTCCACCACCACTTAAAGCCCTTCCCTGCTGGACACTGGGGCAGACCCTCTCCTCCTCACACTTGGGCCCGGGGCCGGGTGTGGCCTCTGGGTGTTAGGCGTGTTACTACCACCAAGTCCCCTCTGTCCCCAGGGAGCCCCCACCCCCTGGAACTCTGGGCCCTTCCTCACCCATGTCCCAGCAGACCTGTTCAGTGGGTGTTCCTGCTGCTGTTCCCTGAAGGCTGTACCAGGTTTCCCTCCTCTCGTCCCCAGCCCGCTGCTGTGAACTCCTGCTCTCTCAAGAGTCCCCATGGGGTCCCTGCCCACCCAGCGCCATCTTCCTCTCCATCTGTGGCCAGGTCACCACTGGTGCAGCCTGACCCCAGGGCACAGGAAGGCTTGGGTACCCCTGCAGTGCCTGGCCCACCCCAGGCCGGCTGCAGTCCCACCGCCCGCGCACCTGCCCCTGATGCTGAGGCCGGCCCTCCTCTCGCAAGGCCCCCAGAACTCATGCCCCCAGGCATGCCCACTCCGCCCCCTTCCAGGCTGCCCCGCTACCCCTTCTTCAGGAATGTTCCCCAAGTTCCCCCTGCTGTCTGGCAGGTGGGGGTCAAAGGGGAGAGGGGTCGGCCCCCTCTGGGCGGGATGCACACGGGGAGAGGGCACCGGGAGCCCACAGGTGCTTGCGGCCTGTCCCCTCCTGGGCCCCGCGGGCCTGCGTGCTGGTTTCTCCCAGGTCGTGGCCCCAGAGGAGCGCGCGCGGCGAGCCGCTCTCCTCCCGCAGCCCTCCCGGCAGGCCTGGCCGGAGCCTCTGCCTCCGCAGGGGAGCGCTCCTGGTTTGGGTTCTGGTTGTGAGGGTGGGCGGCAGAGCGTGCTGCGGCCTGGATGTAGCACCGTGCGTTCGCACAGCCTGCTCCGATGGGCCTTGTGCTGTGGCCAGCGCGTCGCACCAGACGGAAAGCCGCACGTCACGCCTCACGCATGCGGGTCCGCGGGAAGAAGGCTCCTGGCGACGAGGCTGCCTGCCGCCGGCTCCACTTTTTTGCAGTCCGGATGCGTTTGCCCCATAGCCACCTCCGTTTCGTCCTCCCACCTTTGAGGTGTGAGTGCCTGTCCCCGCAGCACCGTCGAAAAGAGCGCGTCCTCCTTGCTTTGGATTTTCATCTATCCGGATGGTGGGCAAGACCTGTGCCCTGCAGTACGAATTTGCATTTCTCTAATTACGAGTGACGGTGAGCAAGCTTTTGTATTTCAGGTGGGTACTTCTATTCCCTTTTCTGTGTTCTCTATTCTAGTCCGTTGCCCAAATACTTTTCTGTCGATTTCTTTATGGACTATAACAGTAGTCAGTTCTCTGTGATAAAAAGGCAGAAAAACTTTTTTCCTATTCGATACAGGTCTTGGCATTTTTGCAGAGCAGAAGTGCTTGCTTCTTCATGGTCGAAGATAAACAAAGCCAGACACTAGTTAAAAGTAGTAAGGATGGATTTTAACCATGAACATACCTTTTCGGTGGGGAAGAGAGCCGGTGTGAAGCGACCTCCACTTGGATTGACACAGGCGTGACTGGGCATTTCAAAGCAAGAGTGAGGGAGCAGAGAGGTGGTGAGGGGGGCTCAGCAGAGTCAGGGAAGTGAAAATTCCCACAGCAGGAACACAAGGTTGGTCCCTGTGTTTGCTACCTGGGCCGGCTAACTGGCACTTACTGACGGTAAGCCCCTGCCCCCTCCCAGGGGGGCTGGGAGTGGGGGCCCATCTTCAGGCGCCAGCTGGCACGCAGCTCGGGCAGCTGTGAGTTTTCTCAGGCTGTACTCTGAGGCAAGCGGCAGGGGCAGGGTTGGGGAGGATCACCCCAGGGATGTGGCCTGGGGCTGTCAGAAGTGACCTCAGCGACTGCTCAAGTCTTTACAGCCAAGCTTGAAGCCTAGCTGAGAAATGACTTAGAGAAGCCTGGCTGGAGTTTGGTCAGGAGAAGATCTTTGTCACCGCCTTTTATTTTACGCTTTTGGATTCTGAGTGGTAGTTAAAAAAAAACCTTCCTCCAAACAGGTGATAAATGAATTCTTCCATATTTTCTTCTGATAGCTTTACCAGAAGTCTTGTTTTCCTTTTCCTTTTCCTATTTAAATCCTTGATCCATTTGGAACTCCTCCTTCCACGTTGTGTTTTTTCAGATGGCGGCCCAGTTAGCTTGACTCCATCATTTAGAATGGCTGTTCCGTCCACTATTGACCTGAGATGCTCCTTACGCTGTCTTAATTCTGCCTGGTTCTCTTTGTGGGTTGTATCCTTCCAGTTGCTTTGTGTGTCCACACGTCTGCGTGGCAGCATGTCGGTGACTGGGCCCTCGGAGCGCCCTGGAAGGTGTGGGTGGCTCTCATCATGCCTTTCAGGATTTATTGTTGCTTGAGTCTTTTTCAGTTTGTCTGGTTAGGAAGTAGAAAACCTCAAGAGAACCTGTCTCCCGCTTGAACAACCACAAACACAACTGCAAGACGAGAAAACCAGATAAACCACAAATGTCTAATTTATCAGCCCACCAGGAAGCTGAGGTCGCAGCATCACCAGATGAACAGAATTTTAAAGAGCAGTGAGCACTAAAAAGTGGAGAGAGACACCATGTTCCTGGACCGTAAGACTTTCTAGTGCTAAGATGTCAGTTCTCCCTAAATGGGTCTGTAGATTCATCATGATCTCAGTCAGAATCCCTGGAAGTGTATTTTTTTAACATAGAAATTAACAACTGATTCTAAAATTTAGGTGGAAAAGTGAAGGCCCTAGAACAGCCAAAATAATTTGGAAAAAGAAGAGCAAAGCTGGAAGGCTGAAGCTACTTGACTGTGAGACTTACTAGAAAGCCACAGTGACCAAGCAGGGCGACGCTGCAAAAAGCTCAGACGCGCCATCGCGGAAGAGAGCAAAACAAAGAGCTGAGAAACAGATCTGCACGTGCGATCAATGGCCTTTAGACAATGGTGCCAAGATAATACAATGAAGAAAGGACCGCTTCTGCAACAAGTGGAGCTGCGCGACCATATGCAAAAAACAAGTCAGGAAAAAAGAGAAAACATAAACGTGACTTTCCCCTTACCTCACACCATTTACAAAGATCCATTTGAAGGAGATTACAGATCTAACCATAAGCTATAAAACTTATCTAGAGGGGAGAGTATAGCTCAGTGGTAGAGTGCATACTTAGCATGCAGGAGGTCCTGGGTTCAATCCCCAGAGCCTCCATCAAATAAATAAATAACAATAATAAATTAATTGATAAACCTAATTACCTCCCCCTCCAAAAAAAAAAAAGAAAAGAAAAAAGACTTATCTAAATACAAAACCAGAAAGCTTCTAGAAGGAAACAGGAACAATTTTTGCAATCTTGAGTTCTCCAAAGAATTTTTAGATAGGACACAAAGCAGGAATCATACGAGGCAAACTGCTGCAGTTTGTAGGGGAAAGAATGCTGATATCTGCCGCTCAGCTTAAAATGACTCAAAAGATGGTCTGAGTTAAAGAACGGCTGCAGAAGGAGCAGGAGACGGGTCAGTGTAGCGTGCACGCTCAGCATGCATGAGGCCCTGGGCGTAGACTCCAGTGGTAGGTATCCTTGAATGCACTGTAAGTTCTTTCAGCTTTACTGTTTCAAGTATTTTAAATAAAATGCCAGGGATGAAAAAAGTGCTGTATACATTCTAGCCCAGATTCAACCCATTATGAGAAACATGCACAGAGCAGAAAATATTTGAACAAGAGGCTGAATTCTAGAGTTAGAGACTGAAGGTCCTGAATCTGACTGCATAGCCCTGGGTGGGGGAATCTAAGGCTTCTGCAGGAAACAGGTGAAACGGGCTGGGGATGGGATTTAGACTATTTTTGGATTGCTAAGCACAGTATTACGAGGTACAGAGACTTCTGTGCGGATAAGAACACGGTTAAGTCAATGAGCATTAAAACAGGGGGCCCTTCCCACTGCTTCCGCTGCCCCGATAGAGCAAAGACGGCGCGGGAAGGAAACCAGATGACGGGAGAACTGGGCCATCGGGACCAACTTCGCTGACGCCTTCTTCTCACTCCCAATTCAGGCAAAATGTGTATTCTTTGCAAATGAAACTAATCTTACATTTATAGTTTTTCCACAGAAGTGTTTGAACTTGCCAGCATATGTGACAGTCCAGTGCGGCGGGTCTCAGATCCATAACCATCGTGAATTAGCGAGTAGCTGCACTAGTAATACCGCGTGGGTGAGTCGGCTCCAAACACGTGCGGTAAGGAGCCTCATTTGGTGTGAACCAGAAAGAAACCACGTGAGGAGATCTCTGGGAAAAAGATCCTGGGGATTATTTTGGATCCCGGATTACTCTGACCCACCCCACCCCCACCCCATTCCAGCGCGGAGGTCAGGAAAGGGTGCAGAGGGCCAAGTTCCGCGGCCGCCTGTAGCCTGCTCTCCCTCTCTGCTGAGGGCAAGAAAGCGACGGCCTGGTCAGACCTCCACGCTGCCCTCCTGACTCACACGCTGATGGTGCTGACTAACTGAAAGATAAGGGAATGTCAGGTCTGCAAATTGTTGTAGCCTGAAATGCCCGATGCTCCTAGGGGCTTAATTTAAATAAACGTAGAATTTACAAGGCATCAGTGTATGAGCTGGGAGTTGGGGAGCCTCAAGACTCAGGAGAGGGGATGCTAGGTGGGGTCCAGGTGGGGCAGGAATCTCAGCGCTGAAGATGTAAGGTGGGTGCAGGGGACCATCCGTCCCAAAGGAAGGTGGCGGTATATGGCACCGGGCAGGGGGTTGACGGGGACGCCCGCAGGAGGGATTGATAGGTGGGCAGAGGAGGCCATGGACCCCAGGGCAGGGATGCTATTCTGCCGGGCGGAACAGAAGGGCGGTGCTACCGGGATCTGTGACCCCTCCTACAGGGGAGCAGGGCCGAGCCCCGGGACCCACACACACTGACCTGAGGCCGAGTCTGAGCCTTCAGCGCTGCCCTCACCGCCCTGAGTCCTGCCCAGACCTTCTGGAACCTTCCTCCGTCCCCGGCCCCGGCCCCACTGCCCCACGGCCCCCACCCCCACCGGCCCCCACCCCCGCACGCCCGAGTCCCGCCCAGACTTTCTGGAACCTTCCCCCACCCCCTCTGTCCCCTCCCGCCATCCCCGCCCCCACCCTGTTTCCCGCCCAGGCTTTCTGGAACCTTCCCCGTCCCCCAACCCCTATCCTGCCCAATCCTCTGGACGCTTCCCCTGCACCCCTCCGTCCCCATCCCCCACCGGCCCCCACCCCCGCATTCCCGGTTCCCGCCCAGGCTTTCTGGAACCTTCCCCCACCCCCTCTGTCCCCTCCCGCCATCCCCGCCCCCACCCTGTTTCCCGCCCAGGCTTTCTGGAACCTTCCTCCGTCCCCCTGCCCGACCCAGTTCCCCGCCCCGAGCTTTGTGACCTTCCGCGGACACGACCTCGAGGGCCCGCACAGCCGGTGTGGCGCGGGGAGCCGCAGGTGGGCGAGGGGAGGCCGGGCGGGCTCCAGGCCCCGTTCTCTCAGCGGCAGGTCGGACGGGCGTCTCCCGACAGGCTTCGCGCGGCTTCCGGAAGGTTCGGCCTGGTCTCGGGGCGGCCCCGTTCCCCAGAGGCGCTTCCCTGAAGGGCCCTGCTGCAGGGGAGGTTCCAGAAGGTCTGGGCGGGAAACGGGGTTGGGGGGGACGGTGGGAGGGGACAGAGGGGGTGGGGGAAGAGTCTAGAGGTCTGGGCGGGACAGGGGTGGGGGAGGGGGAAGACAGTCCCAGAAGGTCTGGGCAGAACATGGGGAGAAGGGGAACTCCAGAGAGAACCTCTGGGGGAGGTTCCAGAAAGCCTGGGCAGGACTGGGGCAGTGGAGAGGACTTCAGAGTGACCACGCCAAATGCTGGACAGGATACAAAGAAACCAGGTTGTTCCCGCATTGCTGGTTACATGAAAAAATGGCGCAGCAGGTGTGTAGAACAGAGTGCAAGTTCCTTTAAAAACTGCTTATGCAATTACCATGAGATTCCCAAATCCACTTCTGGGTGATTTCCCCAGAGACACTGAAACTGTGTCCACACAGAACACATCCATGGATGTTTACGGCAGCTTTATCTGAAATGCTCGGGAGAAAAACCCAGATGTCCTACAGTAGTGTGCAAACCACAGCACTCTCTCACGGAGGTGAGCTGCTCAGCAGGAAAAGCAAAAGTATTGCTGGACGTCCTGAGTTGACTGAATGCCTAGGGACTCATTCTTAATGACAAATGACACTCCACCAAGGTTACATAACACACTGTTCGTTTTGTATACCATTATAGGGATGACAAAGTTGCAGAAACGGACACCAAATCCATATCGCAGGGTCGCACTGTCTGGGGATCTGGGCGGGAAAGAGATTGATGCGTCCTTAGGAGGGATGATTGTGGGGCCAACACCATTCTCTCCCCTCGCTTGGGGAGTGACACTAACCTAGTTAGTTGTGATACTATAGTTTTGCAAGATAGTGTCAGTGGGAATGACTGAGGAAAGCACACACAGGATCTTTCTGTGTTTTGTGCCCATATATTTGAATATACAAACATCTCAAAGTAAAACGTTTAATGGAAAAGAAATTTTTAAACAACCAGATCATTACTTGCATTACTATTTAAATGGCTACAGTTAGGAACCCAAGATTTTTGGGATAGACAAAAGATAGTACGTTCTCTTTACTAGAGGCGTGCTTTAAAATAAGGACATGACAAGATTGAAAAAAATATATAGAAAAGGGTCTACAATTTGAATGCTGCCCAAGGGACTCTTACACACACACTGAGGCTAAGTAAACATTAACACAAGAGCGTTACTTATGTGAAGAACCACATTTTGTAGAGGTGAAGGAATAAAATAGATACCACAGTCATCACAATCTAAATCCACACGTACCTGATAGCACAGGATGAAAATACCTTGGTAGAACTTAGGTTCTAGGTACTGTGGGCAAAACAAAAACAAAAACTAAAACAGTCGCATAGTTGTCATAAACTCATCTGTCTCCATGGATTCTGGACCCTGAAGCAAGGAGACAGAATTTATTGTAGCCCTGGACTACGGTCACCATCGTTCCTCTGAAAAGACCAGACAGTAAATGTCTTCAGCTTCAGAGGCTGTCCAGTCTCTGTCACTCCTACAAAACGTTCTCTTTGTGGGGCTGGAACCAGACACAGAGGATGAGTAACCGTACGATCGTCCCTATGATCCAGCAAAGCTTCCGTCACCGACACGTTGGTGGCCTGGGCTGATCCCACAGGCTCTTGTCTGCCAGCCCCTGCTACAGACGGTCTGAGCAACACTTGCCCAGCGTCGCCAGCCCTGGCACACACCTCGTGAGACTCGCACGTCCCCCACCCCACCCCCAAGACAAGGACAAGAGTACTCGCTGCAGCGCCCCCCTGGGCTCGATAAAACCCAGAAGCAGCCCCGTGTCCATCCGCAGTGAAGTGAGGTGTGTCCATCGGTGGAAAGTACGCAACCGCGAGAGGGAGCGCCGCGCGGCCTCGCCAGGGGCAGGGCCGGACCGCACAGAGCCCCGCAGAGAAGAGGCGGCAGACGCAAAAACGAGCAGCGCAGGTGGATTTCCTTTCCGTTGATTCAAAAGCAGGCCGAGTCACGTGGAGGCTCGGAAAGCCGGGCGCTTCCTCCTCACCTCTGGCCGTGGCGCGTCTCGTGCCTGAGTCGAGGAACGGAGGGAGGAATGCGGGGCTTTCCACCCAGGCCTGCTTCTCGAGCAGGATGCTGCTCTGCGGTTACGTGCGCTTCGGGAGGGTCCGTGAAGCTGTCGCCCTGCGATTGTGCGCTTTTCTGTAGAATGTGGGTCTTTAGCAAGCTCTTTGGCACAAACGGAAAATCAAGGAAAGCAGGTGCCTGGGGCGCAGCCGTCAGCACTTTCTGAGGCAGGCGAGGCCGCGCGAGTGGGTAGGTGCCCCCGGTGAGCTCCGGGAGGAGGTGTCTGTGTGAGGCCAGGGGCACAGAACTGGTGAGTGAGGCCGCGGCAGCTTAACTCAGGGACTCTCGAGCCAGGCCTCAGGTGGAGCCTGAACAGGGCTTTGGCTGGTCGAGGTCACTGGCCAGTCCTCCAGCGAAGGCGCTCACAGGCGTCCCAGTGGGACTGTACTTGGGACGGGGCACCAGGGCTGCACTGGGGAGCAGGTGGGTGTGATTGTGCGTCAGCCTCCGTGCTGGGCCGGGGGCGGGGAACGGCAGGCAGAGGGGTGCGGCGGGAGCCTGTTCTAGCAGGGTGAGGCCAGCTGCAGAAAGTCAGCTGGAGGCCAGATGACAAGGGCCCTCTGCTTGGAGGGTCTGTGTGACCTTGGGACATCAGCAAAACATGTTTCCTGGGCTCCGTTCTGCTTCCGGATCCCTAGAATTCTTAGAGCAAATGGTGAACAGGACGATGCGTTTGTACAGCTCCGTGACCAGGCACCAGGAAGCTTCATAGGGAGGCCAGATACAGAGATGAGGTGGCAGTGTAGCGAGACAACATCTCCAGGAGAAGGTGTCATGGAGTCACCGAACCCTTAGTGGACTTGGATTGTCTTCTCAATCAAGAATTTCAGGCAGTGTAACAACACGTGAGGGATGGAGCTAGTTAAGATAAACGTGCTTTGATATTTGCAAGCAGAAAACGAGAAATCAATGATTGTCATCTTTACTTTTTTAGGTTACGATGAACGTGAATTATTCGTTTACAAGAACTGCACAAACAACTGCACATTTGTGCACCCCTCTCAGCAGCCTCCTGAAGCCCCCAGGAGAAAATACTTTCGTTCTAACTCTTTCTATTTTGTTCATTGCTGTAATAGTATGACCTGCAACGAGGGGGGTATTAGTAATCTTGAGAGGGACATCCTCCCCGAAATGACAGTTGAGGAGGAATTGGAAGGAACTGTGCGATTAGGGCAGTCAACCTTTTTCCTGAGCTTTGCCTCCATTGCGGTCAGCAATACACTGACATGAGAAGCTGCCTTTGGAGGGTCTTACCATCTCCCCATTCCCCAGAGCCAGTTGGCTGTCCTTTGCTCTTTTGTGAGCCAGAGACAGTGACCCACGGGGTCCCCAGTTGGCAAGTCACCCATTTAGGGCTTGTTTGGAGGGAGAAATAAAGAGCATGATGGTTTGGGTATTGTGTACTCGGATTTCTTTGTGGTGTTAGCTCTGATCCGTTGTTTTCCTTGTTAGGCACCACTCACACACGGACAAAAGTATATTGCCACTTGAGGGAACAGAGATTGAGTATTTTAGTCAAAAACGAAACAGCCCCAGGGCATAGTCTACATGCCCGCGGGAAGACTGGTCCCAGCTCGACTTGGACCACGGGTACCTGAGACCACCTGAGCCTCCATCTTTCCAGTTTCCAGGTTGGAACAACAGAAGCAGAGAGGGTGCCCAGCTACGTGGTGGTACATGAGTGGATTAGGGCCAGCCATGGAGACTGTGTCCAGCGCCCTGCGTGGGTCGGTCAGGCAGGTTCTATGGGACTCGAGCCATCTCTCGAGGTGGCCACTGGCTTCCTACATGTGACAGAATGTGTCCCCAGATGCTGACATCCTAGAAGGGTGGGGGCCCTGAAGCCAGCCGGTGACGTCCTTGAAGTGGCAGGGGATATGTCGATCCAGGCTGCTGTCGTCACTCTCGGCGTACACATGGCCGGTATCAGAAAAAGGTGTGGACGGAACAGGAGTCAGACTGTCTTCGCTCTCCTTCTTTATATCAGTACCCGAGTTGAAGTGACTGAGCTGAAATTCACATTCCATCGCACTCAGTGTTCCACAAGGGTGTAATTCAGTGTCTTCTAGTACATTCACAGTGCTGTGCAGCCATCACCACTGTCTGAGTCCAGAATATCTTCTGCCCCAAAGGAAGCCCTGCATCGAACATGCAGTCACTCCCCATTCACCCTCCACAGTCCTTGGCAACCACTAAGCTGCTTTTGGTCACAGTGGATTTGCCTGTGCTGGGTATCTCTGGCAGAGAAACAGAACCAATGGGAGACATGAGTATCTGTTGTGAGAGAGGGAGGGGTGGAGGGAAGAGGGGAGAGAGAAAGAGAAGACAGTGGAAGGAGGCAATTGTTTTCAGGAACTGGTCCACCTGCTTGCAGGTGCCGGCAGGCCTCAAATCTGTAGGGCAGGGTGGCAGGTTAGAAATTCCGCTGAGGATTGTGTGGTAGCCTTGAAGCTGAATTCCACAAGGCTGTAGGCTGGAAACCCAGGCAGGGTGTCTGTGTTGTCAGCCTCCAGGGAGATTGTCTTCTACTTTGGAGATCCTCGGTCTTTGCTCTTAAGGCCTTCATCTGACTGGGTGAGGCCCACCCACGTTATGGTGGATAATCTGCTTTACTCAAAGTCCTCTGATTAAGAACTTAATTGCATTGAAAAATACCTTCGGAGCAACATGTAGATTGGTGCCTGACCAATGAGCTGAACACCAGAGCTTAGCTGCACTGTCACTTGGAATCATCCATCCCTCGATGTTCCACACAGAAGGAACTGTGAGATCCTTGGCCTTTTGTGTCTGGCTTCTCTCACTTGGCACACTTATTTCAGGGTTCACCCACAGGGCAACTGTGTCATCACTTTGTTCCTTTGTTTGTTTAAATAACTTTATTGAGATAGTTTACATACTGTGCCGTTCGCTCATTTAATGTATGCAATTCAGTAATTTTTAGTTTATTCACAGATATGTCAACCATCACCATAGTCAATTTTAGAATATTTATATCACCTCGAAAAGAAACTTCATACCCGTTTAGTGATTATCCCTTTGTACTGCCCAGGCTCACCCCTCCCCGCACACCCTCCCATCACTAGGCAACCAGTAATGTACTTCCTATCCCTGTAAGTTTCCCTGTCCTGGACATTTCCTGTGAATAGAATCAGATAATGTGGAGTCTTCTGTGACTGGCTTCTTTAACTTACCACAACGCTTTCACAGTTCATCCATGTTGTGGTGTGTTTCAGCACTTCCTTTTCCTGGCTAAATAATACTCCACTGTATGGTTACACTTCATTTGGTTTATCTCTCCTTCAGTTGATAGGCATTTGGGTTGTTCCTACCTTTGGTCATTATGGATAATGCTGCTGTCAACACGTGTGTAAAGATGTTTATGTGGACATAGGTCTTTAATTCTCTTGGGTGTATGCCTAGTGGTGGAGTGGTTGGGTCCTGCATTCACTCGGCAAGCATTTGAAGAGCTGTCAGGCTGTTCCCAAAGTGGCTGCACCATTTTACATCTCCACCAGCGATGGGTGAGGTTCTGCTCTCTCCACTCCTCACCAGCACTTGATGTTTCCTGGTTTCTTGATTCTGGCCCTCTGAGTGGGTGTGTGGGGCACCTCACCGTCATTTGACTTGCACTTCCCTGATGGCTCATGAGTCTGAGCATCTTTTCACATGTGTGTTAGTCATCTGTTAGGGCAGCTTCCTTGGAGAAATGTCCCTTCAAATAATTTTCCCAATTAACAGTTGGGTTGTCTGTTGACTACTGAGTTGTAATCACACTGTGTATACTCAGAACACAAGGATCTTATCAGTCATATGATTTGCAAATACTTCCCCCCCCTTCTGTGGCTTGTCTTTTCACTCTCTTGGGAGTGTCCTTTCGAGAACAAACGTTTTTAGCATTGATGAAGTCCAGAGTCTCTGGTTTTTCATTTGGTGCTCATTCCCTGCCTGTCATATGTAAGAATCCTTTGCAAGATCCAGGATCCTGAAGAGTTACCTTTATGATTCCTTCTAAGGTTTTACAGTGTTAGCTCTCATGATTAGGACGTTGGTCCACTGGAGTTAGTTTTCGTATCTGGTCTGAAGTAAAGTCCAGTTTTGTTTTCTCCACATGGCTATAAAGTTGTCCCCACATCATTGCTTGAAAATAGATTCTTCCCACTGGTTGCTCCTGGCACCCTGATGAGAGCTCAGTTGACCACAGAGGGGCCGTGTCATCCCTGGGCTCTCAGTCCTCCTCCACTGGTCTATCCGTCTGTCCTGGTGCCAGGACCACACTGTCTTGATTAATGTGGCTTTGTAGTAAGTTTTGAAATCAGGAGGTGTGAGTCCTCCTACTTTGTCCTTTTTTAAGAGTATGTTCCTATTCTAGGTTCTTTGCGTTCCCTGTGAATTTTAGAATCAGCCTGGCACTTTCTACGAAGAAGTCCGCTGGAGTCTTCATAGGGGTTGCATCGAGTCTGGAGACCAGTATGAGGAGTGTCGCCACGGGAGCAAGACAGCATCTTCTGATTCGTGGGTGCAGGATGCTTTCCAACTCTGTAGCTCTTCTTTAATTTCTATCCACGGTGCTTTGTGGTTTTCTGAGTATAAATTTTGGACATCTTTTAATTCCTAGGTGTTACACTCTTTTTGATGCTCTTGCAAAATGGAATGGGTTTCTTAATTGTATTTTCGGATTTGGCATTACAAATGAAGAGAAATACGACTGATTTTGGATCATGTACTTGTATCTTGAGATATTGCTGGACGACTCCATTAGGCATAGTACTTTTAAAATGATTTCCTTAGGACGTTTTCTAGACAAGATCATATGATCTGTGAATAGAGAGAGTTTTCCTCCTTCCGTTCCAACTTGGATGACTTCCGCTCATTCTGAGAGCCTAACTGCTCTGGCTAGAACCTCCAGGACTATGGTGAATGGGAGCAGTCAGAGCAGGCATGCTTGTTCCTAATCTTAGGACAGCAGCCAGTCCTTCCCTCTTCAGAATGGTGTTAGCTGTGGGCTTTCAATGGATGTCCTTTATCAGTTGAAGAAAGTCCCTTCTACTCCCGGTTTGTGGAGTATTTCTTACCACGGCAGCAGCGCTGACTTTTGTTAAATGCTCTTTCTGCGTCTGTGAAGGTGGGAGTGTGATTTTCCTCTGTATGCTACGGACGGGGTTATTGTCCGATGGCAAGTCCTTGACTTGGGGGTATTAAGCCAACCTTTACTCCTGGGATGAATTCCACTGGTCCGGAATGTAGAATTCATTTTACATGCTGCTGGATGTGGTTTGCTAGTCACTTGATGAGGATTCTTGGAGGAAATAGGGGAGGGGGTGGCCCGAGTTGGCCCTGGAGCATGCAGGGGCCATGCCAAATGCCTGGTGAGGGGCTCTCAGTCCCTCCCCACCCCCAACGTGTCAGCCAGCTGGGGGGACATCCTTGCGGTGGTGCTCCCCTGCGAGGGTGGCATTTGCATTCACCTTCCGCACCCTGTTCTCCACTCCATGTCTGCCCTCTCCTCACCTTGCCTGGCACCCCGTCACCCCTTCCACTTTGCTGGCCCAGTCCCACCTTGGCCTGACCTCAGCCCCTCCACGTGGCCTCCCAGGCCTCTAGAAGAGAGTGTTGGTCACCCTCGCTGAAACCTACGCTGATGTGGACAGAGTGGTGGCCACAGGGCTGAAGTCCCTAGAGGGTGTCTGTGTGGCCTCTGCTGCCACACCCTGACCATTGCCTTAGTGCGGACACACCCTTCCTGCCTCTCTGGGTGCCGGCCCATCCCTGTGGGACTGTGAGGACGCCCTGTTCTCCTCCCAGACCAAGGCCAGGGCCTGGGCTGGGCTCCACTGCAGCCCCCGGGCCCCCTGTGCGCTCCTGGCTTCCCGTTATTGGGGCTCACTGCTCCCCAGGCGGATGGCTGCTGACTCCTGAGTGCCTTTCCTTCCGGCCGCAAGGGGTTAGCCTTGCTCCTTTGGGACTTTTCTGTGGTGACCAGGCAAGCCCCAGGAGCGTCACCTCCCCCGCCCCGGCAGAAACCAGGTCGGTGGCTCGCCACGTCTACTTTGCCAGACCGTGTGCGCCCATACATACAACTGGTGCACCTCTGTGTCCTGCCTTTCTAGTGACTACGTGGTGAACATCGTTCTGTACAGACACTTAGCGAGGTGCCTCATTTATTTCTCTTTCAGATGCTTAAGTGTTCTACTGAACGGACACACTTCAGGTGAACAGTCCCTTTGTTGAAAGAAAATTATATTGTGCCCACTCTTGCCGTTACCAAGATTTTTGCAATAAATCCCCACTCCTATAGTTTAGACTCACGGGGTGCACTCCCTCTGAGGGCGAGGGCTTGTCTTGCTCACTGCCGCACAGCGTGAGGCCGGACATGTAGGCAGTCCCGGTAAACAGCACTGAGTGATGAAGGAAAGTGGGGTGCTTAGCTGCTTCCGACTTTGGCAGGCAATCCTCCTATGGTCCAGCATTCTCCCAAGTGCATAAGGCCACCAACCAGTAATTCTGGGAACTCTCTTGCACGGTAGGCAACCATTTCTGCAAGAGAGCTGAAAACCACTTTGTGGAGACTTGACTCGACAACGAGAGGATGTTCGGTCCACCCCCAGGGCAGCCACAGACAGAGCATCCAGACACTGACTCTGCTTCAAGGCGCCAGTGAATGTCTACAGGTTCTAGCAAAGTTATGGGCTGATTCTCTGAAAATCCTTCCACTCTAGCAACTAACTATACATAATCAAAAACATGCGAGAAACGCATTTCTGGGCTGGCAGAAAGGGCAGGACCTCTTCAGGGTCCTGAGACAAGGAGGGACCTGGACCAGGCAAGAAGGAGCACAGGAGCCAGGACAGCGGCCGCCAGGGGAGGGGGGTCAAGTAGCCTAATGGCCCGGTCGTTCCAGTTCCTTCGGGGGAAGGATGCGCTGCTCAGGACATGAGGTTAGAAACTGCAGTTGGAACCCCACAGGGACGCGAGGCTTTCAGAACACTACAGCAACGCTGAAAATGGAGCACAGACACCTCCTGTCCCGCAGCTCTGGGAGAGGATGAGGGGCTTAGCTTCCTACCACTGGGACGGAGGAGGGCACACATTTCCTCCCGAGAACCAAGGTGCCCTGACACTGATCTAGGTCTGGTGCTCATGACGAAGAGGAGCTCCCAGGCTGAGCAAGTAAGACAAAAGTGGCTGTGGGAAAATGATAGCCCTTGGGCCAACAGCCTCAGACCAGGCCCCAGCTGCACATGGATCAGAGAAGATGTTCCAGTTCTTGGCATCAGGTATCTTAAAGGCAACACTACTTCCACACTGGAAGAAGTGCAGAGCTGTAAGAATTATGGCCGTTAAACAGTAGGCTATCGAGATCACCTAGAGGGTTTTTAGAAAGAGCCAGATGGACACTCTCACTGGAAAGGCACAGGAAATTCCAAGCAGCATAAACAAATAGGACCCTGTGTAGACTTGAAACAGTAAAACTGAAGACACACAGAACACCAGGAGACAATCTTGAAAGCATCCAGAGATGCTTTACATTGGAGGCTGTTTCCCAGGTGTGTGCAAGGCCACTCCCAGTCCCAGGCCTTTTCAGGGGGAGGGGATTGGCATCCTGGGTTCAGGCGGTACCCCTGCCCTGGACGGGCTGCGAGACTTTGGCAGGTAAACAAATTCTCTAAGCCTCAGTTTCCTTATCCGCAAATCGGGGCTGATCACAGTGTTTGCCTTTTAGGGCTGCTGTGGAGACCAAGGGAACGTGTGTGCCAAGCCTGGCAGAGTGACACACCTTCACTGCAGGCTAGCTATGTTTTCATTCCCTTCCTGCCATCACGTCCCCCACCCACCATGGAGCAGGGCCACAAGTAAAGAGCAACGTTTTAGTGGTGGGAGAAGAAATCCCCATTTATTGAGTGCCAGCTGAGCCAGAAATCTGGGCATTTGCCAAATACGGTCCTGTCAGTTGTGTCCTCACTGGGCCCGGCGAGTTGGTAACTCTAAGGAATCCCCACGTGAAGAGGGTGAGTCTCAGCGGGATTGAGGGCTGAGCCCACGTGCTAAGGCAGGGCTCCATCTTGTGCTTGGAACTTCCCTCCTCTCTGCTCCGGGATTCTCCAAGTCCCCTTCAGCAGTGCCGGATGGGGTTGAGAGTAGTGCACGGTCCTGGCAGCAGGCCTGCTGTGAGCTGTGGATGGAGTGGAGAGGTGAGGAGAGTGCAGACTCTGGTCATCCCCTCCAGGGGTCTTGGGACCGGACTGATGCCACTGGGGTGGCCTGGAGCTGGCAGGGTTGGTGCAGCCAGAAAGGTGACGCCTCCTCCCTTGCTCCCTTGCTGTGACTGAGGACCTGGATCTCAGCGGGTGAGACGGGGGTGACACGGGACGAAGGGAGAGTGGAGAGACTCCCTCACCTCTCATCTTGCCTCTGGGCCCCCTTTGTACATGGGGGGGCATCACTGTGCCCCCGGTGACACGAGACAGACTGCTCGCTCCTGCCAGCTGGGGGACCCTGGCTGGCTTGTTGAACACAAGCCTCTCCCACCCACATGGCCAAGGTGGCCTCTCACCTGTGGGTCACTGTCAGAGGCCAGACAGGCACTTCAAACGGAGGGCTTTACTAAAGGGAGCATGAGATGGCTACACACCCTCCTTGTAGAGGCTTCTCTGTGGTCGCCCTGCCTCCTGCCAGAGGGGTTCACCACCCCTCCTGCTTTCACATGTTCAAGTCAGCTTTTTGGTAGCTACTCTTCTGGTAAACACTACTTTCAACCTGCCTCTCCAGGCCCTTGGCTGGGTTCTTCAGCCCAATCCCAGAGGACGTGCAGGGAGAGGTGTCTGCCAGCCCAGTCCAAGATCTGGGAGGGAGGCACTGTCAGGAGGAGCCCAAGTGGGCTGAGCAGAAGAGGTAGATGGACAGATAACAACCCAGCCTGAAGGGCAGTGGCATGCCAGAGCACTGCGAACAAAAGGCATGATGCTTGAAATGGCAACGAGCAGGACAGGGGACACCCAAGTCGTCAGCTCTTGCATGGGGGCAGAGTTGAGCACAGAGGACGTAAGAGACTGGAAGGGGAGCAGAAGGTGGGATCTGAGGCCTCTCACTCGGATGGACACACGAGGGGCCTGGAGCTAGTGCTGGGGCATCAGGGCTGCACAAGCCCCCAGATGGTGCTCCTTGCTGGAGAAGACCCTGGTGAGACTGGGCGCATGGCCAGGACCTGCAACCAAGACTCATCCCCAGCTCTGCTCTGGCCTTACTGCTCATGATGGCAAGCCCTGATCCTTAGAGGGCCTGGCTGTTCCATCTGTGCAAAGTGCTGGCTGGACAGTGGTGTGGCTTAGATAGCAGGGCCCCCAGGAGAGAACCGAGGGGACCTTGAGTCAGGCATAGGGGGGCTTGTGGCCTACCCAGCCCGACAGTGCAGCGACATGACTAGTTGATGGCCCGGAAGGTAAGGAGTGGGAGGGTGGAGGGCATCAATATGAAGCGGTAGACCATCTTGATGTCCTCTTGCACCAGTGACTCCACCAGGAAGTTTTTCAGCACCTAGGACAGAGGCAGGGTTCTGCCTGGCCCAGCCTCTCCCGCCTTCCAGGACCCTGTGGCTGGGCGTCCCAGGAGCAGAAGCCTGGGGTCTGCAAGTGGGCTGCCCGCCCAGGCCCCAGCCCGGCCCACTCACATGGTGCATCAGGAGCAGCATCTCTACCTCTGCCAGGCGCCGCCCCAGGCACTGGCGCACACCAAAGCCAAAGGCCAGGTGTGGGAACCTGACGCCAGAGTCCTGGTGGTCCAGCCAGCGCTGGGGATGGTAGCGCTCGGGCGTGGCGAACACGGCTGCATTTCGACCCAGGGAGTAGAGTAGCACCTTCACCAAAGTCTGCAGTCAGGTGGGGAGGGGCTAGGGTCAGCCGCCCCGTGGGCCAAGGTCAAACGGGCTGAGTATCAGCCAGAAGGGTTCTGGGGCCTCACTCACCCCAGCCGGGATGTGGTAGTTCTGCAGCACCAAGTCTGAGCTCACCCGTCGCTCCACGGTGATACCCACGGGGTACAGCCTGTGCATAGGGATGTCCAACAAGGTCCTCCGCTGTGAAAGGGCCCCTCACTTCCCTTCTGCAGCCTTCCCGGCCCAGCACTCATGGGCCAAGGGCAGCTGGCCACTGCCCTCACAGGTCCCTTCTGGCACTGGGAAGCCCCGCTCCTGAGCAGCTGCTTCCTGGCAGCCTGGAGCTCAGCCAAAGCTCCCCCAGCCTGAGCAGCCCCGGGCCAGTGGGGACGGGATGGAGGACGGCCCAGGACATTGAGGTGGCATCCCAGAGGAAGAAGCACCCCATCCTTTTAGGGGAGGAAGGGAAGGCACAGGGGGATGTGTCCTCGGGCAAAGCTGCTTGTCAGCCCCAGGATCTGTCCTCAAGCCCTAGGGAGTGGGCTCTCCAGACACTGGGGCCAGGGCATCTGGGGAAGCCAAGGTCTACCACGCCTACCTCAAGGTCTCCCTGAGGGCAGCCCTTAGCAGTGGCAGCTCCGTGGTTGCCCTCTGGGGATTTTCAGAGATCCTGGCCTCAGCCACCAGGCTCTCCTGGCGAACGGCCTGCTGCACATCCGGGTTCCGAGCCAACTCAAAGAGAGTCATCAACAAGGGAAAGGCTGTCTGCAGGAGCCAGGGGAGCAGGGCTCGGACCTTGGCACGGGCCACACCCCTCCACCCCCAGGGCACCCTCCCCAGAAAGATGGCCACCCCTGGGGACAGGGGACCTGCGTGCCCAGAGACCTGAGACCTCAAAAGCCTAAAACCACCCACCTCATCGACTTCCCCTGAATCCCTCGGGGAAGGTGTCCCCAGTCTCAAATGAAGATGCAGGCCTCCTCCAGCCACTTCAGGGCCTGGTTCTCACCTTCCTCTGTGTCCACGAGGGGCTCACTCTTGCCAGCTACTCAGGGGGGAGGGTTCTGGAGCCCGAGGTCTAACTGCTCCCAGTGGGGCTTCTCCCCTGGGCATCCAAAGGCAGGTCCCAGACCCTACCCCTTTCCTCCTCCTGGATCACTTCCCTGTGCAGGGAGAGGTGTCTGCCAGCCCCGGCCAAAATCTGGGAGGGAAGCTAAGTCTTTCCTGAACGCCGTCCCCAAGGCGACACGCACGCCCCTGGCATCTTCTGATGGGCAGATACAGCCTCTCGGCTGCGCCCTGAGCTTTAGTCCGTGCTCTGCCCTGTGGCCCGTGAGGGAGCAGAAATCTGACCGAGGCACTCCCTGCACTGGCTTCCTCCAGCCTTGGATACAGGCCTGGTGCCCAAGGCCCCTACTGCCAGGGGTCCTGACCCTTGTCTGCCCCTGTCGGCTCCACTCAGCCTCACGGCCTTTCTTCACTGTCTGCTGTTGCTGGCCCCGGGCTGCTGCACTCCCAGCCCCCTCTTCGTGGCCCATCTGACTTGTGTGTGGTTCTTCTGCATTCCACGGAAAGCCCTCCTTCTCCAGGAAGTCCTCCTCTCAGAGCTGCCCCCTGAAGGCACATGCCCTCCCCTGGGTTCTTTCAGCTGGTGGCTGCGTCACAGACCCCCTGCTCAGGGAGTTTCTCCACAATGGGTCTGTGCCTCTGCTCTGAATCCTGGGTGCGTGGCCCAGAGCAGGCCCTCAGAGACGCTGGCAGATGAAGGCTCTGTCTAGAGGCAGGAAGGTTCGTCGGCCCTGCGCCCTGGAGCCCGCCCCGCCCGCCGCACTGTACCGCCGCCTGCTCCCCCGCCCCAGCCGGAGCCCCGTGCTGCCCTGCCCGTCAGCCTGTCCCCTCCAAAGGATCTTTGGTGAGAGCTAAGTGTCATCTGTCACTGGGGGGTCTCCCCGTGCAGCTCTCTGCTGCACCTTGGCTCTTCCCCATTGGCTCAGGACCCAGATTATCCACACAGGGTCTGTGGAGCTGCATGCCCCTGGGCCTCATCCACTCTGCACCCTCTGCCTGGAGCACGGTTTCCCACGGGAGGAGCTGCAAACTCCTTCCCTCTGAGGCTTGGCGCCCATGTTCCGCCTCTCAGTTCAGAAGCTGAGGCCTAAGTCTAGCCATTTTGGAGGCACAGACTGGGGAGGGGGCATGGTCGAGCCGTCTGGCATGGGAAGGGGAGGGCTCCCGGTTCTACGGGAAGGGCTGACTGCTGGGCTGACCGTGTCCACGCTCCCGGCAGTGAGGTCGATGGAGTTGGCCTTGATGGCATCCAGGGTCATGTCTGCATGCATGAGCAGCTCTGCCACGACGCCACTGTAGCGCCACGGGCGGCCAAGGGTCAGCTCCTGATAGAGTCTCTGGATGGCTTTGTTGGCTGTGGGGCCCAGAGAGACAGAGGCCCTGGGCCTGGGGCTGGGGGCACTTCTCTTTGTCACCCTCCTGCCCTTCAGCCCTCAGAAGCCCCAGGTCTCCGTGTGCCACCCCCAGTTCTTAGGGTCAGCCTAGTCCAGCCTCCCTGCCCACTCTCTCAGGGACCAGAAAGAAGCCACCAGCCCTGGCACGTGGCCTCTGCTCTCCTGGACTGTGGTGAGTGGAGGGGGCCCTGGGGTCCCTGGTCCCAATGCTGCTGGATCCTCGGCCCTCACCATACTGGAAGATACAGTCCCAGGCCTCGAAGTGCTCCTTCCATATGCTGGTGCTTGTCCAGCGTGACAGGCTCCTGGGCAGGAACATGAGCTGCACTGTGGACTTGAACATGGCCTCCAGCGCGCTGATGAAGTTCAGGCTGTCAGCATTCGGGTTGTGGCCGAGGAGGCCCAGCCGCTCTCCATAAAGGACTAAGTTGCTGGCTGCAGGGAGGAGGCAGTTCCTGAGCCTGAGGCAGCCCAGGGCCTCCTGGCCGCCTCCCCTAGCCCTCCCTGCCCCAGCCCCGGCCCACTCCGAGCCTCTGAGCGGCACCCCCGCTGCACGCCCACACCTTCGATGGTGTAGCAGAAGATGCTGGGCTTGATGTCCAGGGTCAGGCTCCCCCGGGCGTTCTGCACCACCCTCGCCCTCAGGGTTTGGGAGAAGTCCCTGGCCACCTCGTCCACCAGGGGCGCGAACTTCTGCACGGCCTGCAGTGACAGCACGTCCGGATTCAGCTGCAGCCGGTCGGAGCGCCACTTGGGCCCGTTTCTGCAGAGCAGAGCGCAGAGCGTCAGGGCATCCGGAGCCAGCAGCTGGCCCCAGCCCTGTGCCCCCCCACGACGGGAGGCGGGCGGGGCGGCAAGCCGCCTGCTGGTTCTCGGGGGGCCGGCTGCCCACGCGTGGGCCTTGGCAGCACCTCTTTCCTCAGGGGGGCCTCGTGCACTTCGCCCAGGCTGAGACGGGAGCCCCGGCCCAGGCTGCTGCCGGGCCCCACTGTTTGTGCAAACTGGCAGGCCCCGCCCCTGGCACCCACGTCTCCCTCTCTCGGGGTGGAGGCTTTTCCGACGCTCACCCACAGCCCGGAGTGGGAGCGGCCCCTGGAGACCTTCATCCCCAGCTCGGGTGCGCTGCCCCGTGCCCGTTCCACCTGCTGCTCTCCCTACAGAGCCTCCGCTCCTCCGGGGCGAGAATCAGAGCAGGGCTCTCCTAGCAGGCTCCGGACAGAGCCCGGAGCCCACGGTGGGGGGGCTCCCTGCAGGCCTACAGGGGGTCTGACCTGCAGAAGGCGAGAAGTCCCACCTGTGCACGAGCCCCTCGGGGCCTGTGGAGGCTGGAGAGGGCTCCCGAATGGCAGTCCTAGCCTTCTTCCTCTCCCTGGAGGACAGGGCCTGGCTCGAGTCCCCACCAGGCCCCCTGCTCCCCTCCCCGGCCCGGGGCACCCCTGAGCCCCTCGGGACTGGCACTCATCGGGAGCTGGCGGTCACCCTCTCTCCACCTGCCTAGAGAGGCCCCAGGCGGGTGTGCGCTGGAGCCTCTCCTGTCTCACCTCCTCTCTGCACCCACGCTTCCCACCGCCCACCCCCTGCACCCCAACCCGCCCTCACAGCAAGAACACGCCACGTTTGAGGCCACGGTGCTGTCGGTAGGCCAGCCAGGGCTCCACGAGCATCCGCTGAGGGTGAAAGCTCTCCGCCTGCTGCAGCCTCGCCACGTCTTCGGGCAGCATCACGAATACCATGCGCCTCCCTCCCACGTCATACCTGTGGGACAAAGCTCGAGGCCCTGCTCTGGGGATGTGGCCTCCCTTGGGCCCCACTGCAGAGACGGCCTGCAGCTGGCTCAGACCAGGCAGTCCCTCCTGCAGTCTCACTGAAGCCTCTCCTCCTCTGGTGTCTGCGTTCTGTCCTCCCAGCAGCAAGCTGCACAGTGCTCTGTTTCCACGGAGAGCCACGGTCTCCAGGGTTGAAGGCACAGACCAGCCCTGCGGAGCCCCCTACCTGCCCCTTCCCCCATTCCCCAGACTCCCCGCCAGGACTGGATGTGGCAGAACCCTGAGCCCAGCCAGGACTCCGCGGCCAGCGGGACCACCACCAGTCAGGGTGTTCTCGCTGAGGTGTTCAGGGAGAGCTTTACCTGAAAATGGGTCCCAGCTCCTGGAAGGTCTGATGCATGTCCAGGTGCATGTTCTCGGAGCCGTGCTCCCTCCAGATCTGCAGCGCCCGCATCCACTTGTTGCCAGGACACTGGGGTATGGCTTCGAAGGGCAGCACCTTCTTGGGGGCCTGAGCAGCTCTGGTGCCCAGTGTGCGTGCCCTGTGCAGGGACAGCCAAGGCCCTGCCCTCCACACTGCGGTCTTTGCCCGGAACGCCATGCTGGTGCGCCCTCACCCCTTTCGGCCCGGTCCTTTTATCTCGCCTAGTTTGCTGGACCGGCCGCCTTGATCACGTCAGAGAAGCTGTCCCTGGCCAGACCAGGAAACCCAGGGCAGCGGTCAGGGCTGGAGGCGTCCAGCGGGAGGATGAAAGAGATGGCCGGCTGCCTCGTCTGGCAGTGACGCAGCCCGCCGGTGGGTGGCTGCTGAGAGCAGGGGTGGGTCGGGATGGGGCCAAATAGGGTCGGGGTGGGGGAAGGAGGCCTCCCTCCTCTCTCCCGTGAGGGAAAGCAGCAAGATGGAGAGGTGCCTTATCTTATCAAGGGATGAATGGGGACCTTGGATATTTTCATCTTTTCTACAAGGACCAGAGGAGGAAGCAGTGGGGAGGGCTTTGCCCCAATTTCCTGACACCCTGTGTGTCTTGTCTGCTCTTCCCAGGCCTTGTGCTGGGTGCAGGGCGGGGAGGTCAGGAGCTAGCAAGCACCCCTCCTGGTGGGGGGGTTTCGGTGCCTTGGGGCCAGTCAGGGGAATCCAGACACCACTTGGGTGGCACTGGGGCAGCCAGGGCACCGATGTGGCTGAGGCCCTGTGTATCTGGCCTTGCTGGTCCAGCTAAGGGGCAGTGAACACCCAGGAGATGGGGTCATTGGTGGGGTGGCCTGTGAGCTGCTCCTCAGGTAGACAATGACAGGTCTCTGCCTGCCCGACTTGGGGCCTCTGTTCAGGGCCCCGTCTTCCTCTCTCCCCAGAACTTGTCCTCCCAGAGGAACCCATCAAGGCTGTGATGGGGGTGGGCATGGGCTCCCCATTCTCCCAGGGACCCTTTCCAGCAGGCACATAGCTGGAGCCAGCCCTCGGGCGGGGGGGTCCCCAGAGCGGTTTTTTTTTTTTTTTTCTGATTTTTTTAAGAATTGAAGTTTAGTTGACTTACAACATGTTAATTTCTGGTGTACAGCATAATGATTCACTTATACATATATGTATTTCTTCCCATATTCTTTTCCTTACAGGTTACAAGCCACTGAATATAGTTCCCTGTGCTGCACAGGAGAACCTTGTTTATCTATTCTGTACACAGTAGTTAGTATCTGCCAATCCCAAACTCCCAGTTTATCACTTCCTCCCTCCATTCCCCCCTGGTGACCACAAGTTTGTTTTTTATGTGTGTGCATCTCTTTCTGTTTTGTAAATAAGTTCGTTTCTGTCACTTTTTTAGATTCCTCCTGTAAGTGATATCACATGACACTTTATTTTTTCTGACTTACTTCACTTAGTATGATCGTCTGTAGATCCATGTTGCTAAAAATGGCATTATTTCATTCCTTTTCGTGGCTGAGTATATGTTCCATTGTATATAAATACACCACAGCTTCTTTAACCAGTCATCTGTCAGTGGACATTCAGGTGGCTTCCATGACTTGGCTATTGTGAAGAATATGACTGTCATTTCTAATATTACTTTGATTTAACTCATTCCCTGCTCCTCACCCTCCTCATTCAGTTGGGCCAGTGAGTCAGAACTGCCAAGGCCCCTCGGAAGGCTGAGATGTACAGTGGGCCTCAGCCCCAAGTGGTGTACGAGCTGCCCTTGGACCAGGATGCAGCCGGGAGTCACAGCCTGCCCTTGGTGTGCTGGTGCGTCAGTGTGGGCCACGCTGCCCAGGTCTCAGCGAACACACAAAAACTGCAGAACCTTTACAGCCATTTTAATTAACGTTCTTGTTTCTTACACTCCATTCGTAGATTTGAATTTTGTTGTTTTCATTCACTCACACGTGTATGTTTCCTGGGCTCACTATTCTTTTCTACATTGAAAACTCTCCTAGAGATAAATTCCACTTTTTCTAGTGGTCATTACTTAAACTTTCGGTGAAGAAGTTTCTGTGGGAAGAGACGTTGTCAGATCAGTGGTCTCAATGTATTTACTTTAGCCTCTGACTTCAAAGGTCATGGTCTGGAGTGAGTTTTTTTCACTAAAAGACAGTACTTCTAGTCTTTTGAAGATGCTAAATATGGCAGACAAGTTTGGCTGTGTATCAACTCATGCCAGGCACTTCCTATACCCACAGACTGCAGTGTGCGGGCTCCTGCAGCCCAGTTTATCCGGCAGAACCAGGGCAGAGGCCACGTGTGTCTTTGATGGTCCTGACCCTCTGTGTTCCTTCCCCTTTGCTACTTGGCCTGGAGACCGTGGACATGACATCTCCAACCACTGGAGGAGGAAGAGCTACTGGCGCATCAGAAATTTCCGTTTGAGACTTCATGTGAGAAATTTGCTACTTTCATGCAGGAGTCATGTTGGGGAACCTGGGGCCTCACAGTCTCACACAGACACCTCCTCCCGGAGCTCACCGGGGGCACCTACCCACTCGCGCGGCCTCGCCTGCCTCAGAAAGTGCTGACGGCTGCGCCCCAGGCACCTGCTTTCCTTGATTTTCCGTTTGTGCCAAAGAGCTTGCTAAAGACCCACATTCTACAGAAAAGCGCACAATCGCAGGGCGACAGCTTCACGGACCCTCCCGAAGCGCACGTAACCGCAGAGCAGCATCCTGCTCGAGAAGCAGGCCTGGGTGGAAAGCCCCGCATTCCTCCCTCCGTTCCTCGACTCAGGCACGAGACGCGCCACGGCCAGAGGTGAGGAGGAAGCGCCCGGCTTTCCGAGCCTCCACGTGACTCGGCCTGCTTTTGAATCAACGGAAAGGAAATCCACCTGCGCTGCTCGTTTTTGCGTCTGCCGCCTCTTCTCTGCGGGGCTCTGTGCGGTCCGGCCCTGCCCCTGGCGAGGCCGCGCGGCGCTCCCTCTCGCGGTTGCGTACTTTCCACCGATGGACACACCTCACTTCACTGCGGATGGACACGGGGCTGCTTCTGGGTTTTATCGAGCCCAGGGGGGCGCTGCAGCGAGTACTCTTGTCCTTGTCTTGGGGGTGGGGTGGGGGACGTGCGAGTCTCACGAGGTGTGTGCCAGGGCTGGCGACGCTGGGCAAGTGTTGCTCAGACCGTCTGTAGCAGGGGCTGGCAGACAAGAGCCTGTGGGATCAGCCCAGGCCACCAACGTGTCGGTGACGGAAGCTTTGCTGGATCATAGGGACGATCGTACGGTTACTCATCCTCTGTGTCTGGTTCCAGCCCCACAAAGAGAACGTTTTGTAGGAGTGACAGAGACTGGACAGCCTCTGAAGCTGAAGACATTTACTGTCTGGTCTTTTCAGAGGAACGATGGTGACCGTAGTCCAGGGCTACAATAAATTCTGTCTCCTTGCTTCAGGGTCCAGAATCCATGGAGACAGATGAGTTTATGACAACTATGCGACTGTTTTAGTTTTTGTTTTTGTTTTGCCCACAGTACCTAGAACCTAAGTTCTACCAAGGTATTTTCATCCTGTGCTATCAGGTACGTGTGGATTTAGATTGTGATGACTGTGGTATCTATTTTATTCCTTCACCTCTACAAAATGTGGTTCTTCACATAAGTAACGCTCTTGTGTTAATGTTTACTTAGCCTCAGTGTGTGTGTAAGAGTCCCTTGGGCAGCATTCAAATTGTAGACCCTTTTCTATATATTTTTTTCAATCTTGTCATGTCCTTATTTTAAAGCACGCCTCTAGTAAAGAGAACGTACTATCTTTTGTCTATCCCAAAAATCTTGGGTTCCTAACTGTAGCCATTTAAATAGTAATGCAAGTAATGATCTGGTTGTTTAAAAATTTCTTTTCCATTAAACGTTTTACTTTGAGATGTTTGTATATTCAAATATATGGGCACAAAACACAGAAAGATCCTGTGTGTGCTTTCCTCAGTCATTCCCACTGACACTATCTTGCAAAACTATAGTATCACAACTAACTAGGTTAGTGTCACTCCCCAAGCGAGGGGAGAGAATGGTGTTGGCCCCACAATCATCCCTCCTAAGGACGCATCAATCTCTTTCCCGCCCAGATCCCCAGACAGTGCGACCCTGCGATATGGATTTGGTGTCCGTTTCTGCAACTTTGTCATCCCTATAATGGTATACAAAACGAACAGTGTGTTATGTAACCTTGGTGGAGTGTCATTTGTCATTAAGAATGAGTCCCTAGGCATTCAGTCAACTCAGGACGTCCAGCAATACTTTTGCTTTTCCTGCTGAGCAGCTCACCTCCGTGAGAGAGTGCTGTGGTTTGCACACTACTGTAGGACATCTGGGTTTTTCTCCCGAGCATTTCAGATAAAGCTGCCGTAAACATCCATGGATGTGTTCTGTGTGGACACAGTTTCAGTGTCTCTGGGGAAATCACCCAGAAGTGGATTTGGGAATCTCATGGTAATTGCATAAGCAGTTTTTAAAGGAACTTGCACTCTGTTCTACACACCTGCTGCGCCATTTTTTCATGTAACCAGCAATGCGGGAACAACCTGGTTTCTTTGTATCCTGTCCAGCATTTGGCGTGGTCACTCTGAAGTCCTCTCCACTGCCCCAGTCCTGCCCAGGCTTTCTGGAACCTCCCCCAGAGGTTCTCTCTGGAGTTCCCCTTCTCCCCATGTTCTGCCCAGACCTTCTGGGACTGTCTTCCCCCTCCCCCACCCCTGTCCCGCCCAGACCTCTAGACTCTTCCCCCACCCCCTCTGTCCCCTCCCACCGTCCCCCCCAACCCCGTTTCCCGCCCAGACCTTCTGGAACCTCCCCTGCAGCAGGGCCCTTCAGGGAAGCGCCTCTGGGGAACGGGGCCGCCCCGAGACCAGGCCGAACCTTCCGGAAGCCGCGCGAAGCCTGTCGGGAGACGCCCGTCCGACCTGCCGCTGAGAGAACGGGGCCTGGAGCCCGCCCGGCCTCCCCTCGCCCACCTGCGGCTCCCCGCGCCACACCGGCTGTGCGGGCCCTCGAGGTCGTGTCCGCGGAAGGTCACAAAGCTCGGGGCGGGGAACTGGGTCGGGCAGGGGGACGGAGGAAGGTTCCAGAAAGCCTGGGCGGGAAACAGGGTGGGGGCGGGGATGGCGGGAGGGGACAGAGGGGGTGGGGGAAGGTTCCAGAAAGCCTGGGCGGGACTCGGGCGTGCGGGGGTGGGGGCCGGTGGGGGATGGGGACGGAGGGGTGCAGGGGAAGCGTCCAGAGGATTGGGCAGGATAGGGGTTGGGGGACGGGGAAGGTTCCAGAAAGCCTGGGCGGGACTCGGGCGTGCGGGGGTGGGGGCCGGTGGGGGTGGGGGCCGTGGGGCAGTGGGGCCGGGGCCGGGGCCGGAGGGGGGCGGGGGAAGCGTCCAGCTGTCTGGGCGGGGCGCAGGCGGGGGGGGGGCAGTCCTGCAGGCTCCTGCTAGCCCTCAGGTCAGTGCTTTTGGTCCTGGGGTTCAGCCGTGATGCCCTGGAGCACGGATCCGGGATCCCGCTGGTGCCAGACATCCAAAGCCCAAAGCGCCTCCATCTGCGGTACCACTCCGGGGTCCCCAAGCCCCCACCTGCCACGCGGCAGACTCCCCACCTTCCAGCTTCTGCTTTCTGTTCTCCGGGGCCCCTGTGTTTTGGTTGAGTTTGGTGTCGCTTTCCTGGTTTTTTAACGTGAGAAGGGCGATTCTTAAGTCTTCAGTCTTGGTGCACTTCTAATTATGCTTGTCAGCCCTCCTTTTCCTGCCAGGGCTTGAGGCTATTTTGCTCTGGTTTTGACTTGTAATATGTCTATTATCATGCTGCCCGAACTGTTTTGTGTTTTCTACTGGGAATAATCGGGAGGGTGCGTGGGGGTGTTGATTATTTGAAATTGTGTTCTTAATTTCCGAGCAGGTGAAGTGACTGATTCTCTTGCATAAGATGGCTGTAGTAGAAACAGTGCCCTGACTTGTGTTTCCAAAAATGCCTGATGGACATGAATTCTCCACACCCCTTTATCTCTTGAGAGACTCTTTATGTTGAAGTCTTCTCTGGCTGAGACTAACGGAGCTGTTTCCGCATCTCAGTCCCATTACCTCGGCTTTGGGCTCTGGATGTCGTATCTCTTATGTCTAAACCTGTTGCACGGTCAGTGTTTCTCGTAGTGAGATCTGCTGGTAAGAAGGCTTCCGAACCTTTTTTGCATCAAACCATATTCATTTTGTCTTCATTTTTAAGTATATTTTCCCTTAAGTAGAATAGAAGTCTTGGTGGCAGGTGTCTTCTTTCTACAGCATTTAGGCGTGATTGTCCTTGAGGCTTTCTGTTTCTCGTGGTTTGTGTTGAAGGACCAGCAGTCGGTGGGACTGTTGCTGCCTTAAGTTGTGCCTGGCTTTCCACTGGGAGGCGTTCCAGCTCTCACTGGTTAAACGTCGTTTCCCACGGTTCAGCTGCGGTGCGTCTGAGTTTGGTCTTCCTCATGTCTCTTCTGCTTGGGCCCTGCCGCCCTGAGCTCTGTGGGCTGTGGGCTGATGCCCCGCGCTCATCCTGGGAGCGGGCTGTGTCCTCCAGCGTCTCTTCAGAGATGTGCGTCTGTTTCTCCGTCCTCTCCTCCTAGGACTCTGGCTCGGCGGATGGCGGCTGTCGGACTCTCGTTTGTGGGTCTCGTTTCCCCAGTGCTGTTCACTCCCTTGTTTCTCTCTCTCTGGGAGTCAGTTTGGGTGTTTCCTGTGGGCCTGTCTTCACATTTTGCACTGTTGTATTTCACTGCGTCTGCTTGGCTGTGCATCCCTTCCAGTGAGTTTTTTGCTGTTAGATATTTTTTCTGTTTCAGAATGTCTGTTTGATTCTCTTGATGACGTAGGGGAGGAAAGCTTTTCCTGTACCTCTCTAGGTTCCTTTGGCTGGTCTAATCAAATTGATATGAGACAGATTAACAGAAGGAAACATTTAATTTTGAAGGTAAGGAGGCCCCATAGGTATAGGACCTAAAAAAGGGACTGAGTGAGACAGTTTATATACATTTTAGACAGAGAATCAATGATGTGTGAAGATTTGATAAAAACAAATGAATTTTTGCTGGGGGTAGCAAATTAATGAAGAAGTGACAAGGTTCCTTTTTGCACCTTGGTCAGCGCAAAATCCCCGTCTTTGATGATAAGGATGCCCTCCAACCCTTCCCACGTAGGGAGGATGCATTCCCCGGGGGACGTTCTTTCCTGCTTGCAGGGGAAGCAAGGAGGCTCAGAGTGTTCCTCCTATACTGGATGTTTCTCAAGCAACTTTAATTCCAAGTAATCAATACACTATCTTCACAAATTTGGGGGCTGTCTGCCCTGAGCCCCATCAATGTCGTTTCACTGTTGAAGATTTTCATGTTTTTAAAATCGTTTTTGTTACCACTTTCTCCTTATATTTTCATTATAATGAATTACAAGCACTTAGATGCTGACATCAGCCTCTGGGTGAACTGGGGTTGCCTTCTACCGCTGCTTTCTTGCATAGCAGTCCTCCAGTCCTGCCTCTTCTGCGTCTTGTGGTTTTTCACAGAGACTCTGGACTTGCATAGACCCTGGCCAGCACGTTGGTGGCTTTGTTACCACAGAGGATGCCTGCTCTCTCCTCTGGCAGGGAGGCTGTGGGAGGGCCCGGCCACTCCGTCGGCTCAGGACCCAAGCCGGGTGGGGTGTGGGTGGGGTGGGTGGCAGCGCTGAGCGGCCCCTGGCGACGTCTGGGCTGACTCTGCTGCGTTGTGACTGAGAGCCTCTCACATCTGTAACTCCTGCTCCTGTTGCCTGTGCACGTGGGAGTTTCTGTCTTCAGCCTGAGCTCCATGCAGCTCTCAGATCGGCAGCTTTCTGGGAGGTTGCATGGTTTGTGCTGAGGGCACGGGATTCTGTCTCTGGGCGATGGGAAGCCAGGAAGAGTTGACTCTGCCCAAGCCGATCTTAGACAGTGTGGTTCATTTTGCTCTGTGACACTTTCACTCTTGGATGAATCCTGTTCTGTGTGAGGATCTCAGTTCCCACTCTCCACTTTTCAGGGGCCCTGGCTTTATTTCCAGGACCTGTTCAGCTGTCAGACCCTGAATCTCTGAGCACAGGCCGTTCACAGACGGTGCCGGCAGTCATGTTGCTTCTGGACACTTTCCAGTCTGATTTCTGCCGCGTCCCACATCTGAGCCCTTGGGTATTTCCCATCTGTCTAAAGACCTCAGTGGGGCGTCCGTGAAGACATCTGACGGGTTGTGGTCAGCATCTTCTCTGGGTATTTGCAGCACAGAAATGTCCGGAGTGTCTGGTGTGGCGAGTGGGAGAAGAGGGCCTCACTACGTTGGCTCTGGGTCACTAGCTGCTCACGAGACCGGCCCGGGAGCAAGTGTGGCTGAGGGAAGGGACAGATGCAGGGAAGGCAGGCAGCACCGAGTGGGAAGGGGCTGCAGGGGACGAGGATCTGTGCCTGGAGAGGTTGGGGGTCCACACTGGGGGCGGGCTGGCTGGTCAAAGGAGCAGCCCCTCCAGGGCCCTGGCGCTGACCCACCTTCACCCCGATTCTCCGTACTCGGGAGCTTCCCAAGTGGGAAGGCCTGGGCTGCAGCTGGGTTGAGAGCTGCACTTAGGAAAGCAGGGGGCCGGGGGCAGGACCTCTGGGTGCCCACCTCAGGGGCATGGCTGCCTGCTGCACAGTCAGACCCCGTCGGGGGCCCCTCAGCTGGATCCGTGGGGGTTGCATGCCAAGGGCTGCCACCACCCGGGTGGGTCTCCTCGGGTTGACAGGCGGCAGCAGACGAGGAGCTCCCCTCAGAGAGGAGCCGCACAGAGCGCCGAGAGCATGTCACGCTCCCGGCAAGGGAGAAGGGGCGCCCCAGGGAGCGAGGCTGCCTGGGGCTGGGGGAGGCAGGTTCCCCAGAGGCCATAGGCATTGGCAGCGGTGAGGGTGCAGGTGGGTCCCCACAAGTGATGTTTCAGGTGCAGGCACTGCCTGGTGCCTGGGGGCTGCCCCTCCAGCAAGTGCTAGTGTCCTGGCTCAGGCGTGAGGAGCCCCAGGCCCCCCTGCCCCCGGCAGTCATTTAGGGCTCTGTGATGCCCAGGCCCAGGGAGACAGGACTGCATGAGGTCCACACTTCCTAGCCACAGGGCAAGTTAGGCTTCTGGCATCTTCATTACTAGTTCCCCTCCTCTGGTCCCCAGCCCTACGTGTGTCATGGTCCTTGTACAGGCAGGAAATACCTCAAAGGACAATGTTCCAGCACTTTCCCCAGGTTGCTCTTGAGGTGGGGCGTCAACGAGTAGATAAGGAGAAACACTTGAGGGTGTGCGGCCCTGGGGTGTGGTCCGCGTGGAAACAGCCGCAGGACCTCGCTGCCCTGGCTGTGCTCTGCCAGATGGAGAGCAGGAAGGATGTCTTGGTCTGAGATGAAGGCTTGAGCTTGGCAAAGCCTTTGTGTGTGGCAAAGGCCTGCTGGCCAGGTCCTGCCCGGAGGAGCACTCAGCCCAGAGCGGGAGGTGGGGACCCACGTGCTGGTTGGAGCTGGGAGCCCAGAAGCCCCTACAAGGAGCCCTGCCCTCGCTGACTTGCACCCTGGATCTCCTCCCTCCAGGTTCAAGCTCCCACAGGGATGAAGCTCCTCTTTGCCTTCCTCCTCTTCATGGGGTGGCCACACGGTGACATTGATCCTGAAGCCTGTGAGTATCAGTCTTCTCTGCCTTAGAGGGGAGGAGGCTTCACTGAATTGGGGTCATGGTAAGGGTCTGAATGGAGTTTTCATCATCTTAGCCAGCTGAGATCTCCACTGCCATTGCAGCTGGTGACCACAGGGTGGACTAGAGAGTGTCCGTGAGCAAGGGGAGGGTCAGGATGGAGGAAGGCTTTCTCCAAGGACCTGTGGACCCAGGGACCGGAGAGGGTGGTGTCTCTAGCTGGGGCCCTTCCCCATCTGGAACAAGCAGGGGTGGCTGAGTGCAGGGAATTCGGGGCGGGTGGCCTCATAGATTCTCAGGCCTTCCTTGAAAAGGTGGGTCCAATCAATAGAGCGGAGGGTTCACACACCTGGCCACCTGCAGGCGTTCCTGAGAACCTGTGTCTGAGAACAAGAAAATGTCCTGGGTATACCAGGCTTCTGTGCAGGGAGGTAGCCCTGCCCTGACACACAGCCCAGCGAGGGCTGAGCAGGGCAGGCCTCAGGATGTCCTCTGATGCTGAGGGAAGGGGCCAGCTGCTGGAGGGGTGTGGTGGGTGGAAAGGTAGAGGAAAAAGGCACGTTGGACAGGAGCCTGACTGACACCGCTCTCTTTTTCTCTAGGGACCTATAATTTGAAATGCTATGATTGTTGGGTCACGAACACCTTCTATTGTTCAAATATTAGAGTCTGTCCTTATGAAATTAGGCGCTGTTTGACCATCTCATCTCGTAAGTACCAATTTGTCTTTCCTCCACCTGGTGAACTAGTCACTCCACCTGGGAAGTTTCAGGGGCAGGGCCAGTGTGTTCTTTCTCTGCACCCAGCCCATGGCCTTGGCCTGCTGTGTCTCCATCCCGAGACCATGTTCCCAGGAGTTGGCTCAGAAATGAACAAGAGGTAAATCCACAAAGCCAGAGTTGGTTTTTTGGAAAGATTCATGTTATTTGTAAAACAGAGTAAGAAATGAACAAAAATTAAATAAAATGAAATTTGCATAGCCAACATCAGAAATGGGAGGGGAGGCGTCAGTTGGTGCCCTCACAGGCCTTATAAAGAAAACGTGGCTGTTATGAATATACTCCCTGTGATAAATGCGACATTCCTGATGAAACGAACAAAAACTTGAAAAACGCTGTTAACCACCTCTTTCTGGCAATGAGAATGTAAGACTGAAGTGCCCTGAGTCCTTTCTAAAAACTCTGTGAGCCAGAGATTGCTTCCCTGGCAATACCTCGCTAGTATCATGGGAGGAGTCACCCCAAGCTTACACAACCCCTTCCGCAAAAGCAGGGAGGAGCCTCTCACCAGCATGCTCACGGTCACAGCGTACACCCGACACACACCCAACAAAGACACCGGGAGAGTGGGGAATCGCTGACGGTCGTCTCTTGTGCCTAGAGACGCAGAGACACCTGCCAGACTCCAGCCAGTAGAACCCGGGTCTGCATGAGCTGCAGGAGCTCTGACACGTGCCTTTCGGGGATGGGATCCTGAGTCAGGACAGGAACACTAGGGAAGATGAGCAACCTCTGAATGAAGCGTGGACTTGAGCTGAGAAGAATTTGTCAATATTCATTCATCATCTGGGATGAAGGCGCCCTCGCCACGTAAGCCATGGCAATGGCACACAGGAGGGGAGCAATCACAGAACTGCATGGTGCCTTACAGTTTGAAACCCACTAGTTTAGTTCATCGCATGAATAAAGGGAAAATGAAACATCGTGGAGTGATGACCAACAGGCTGAAAACTTTGTGATAAAACCCAACAGCATTTCCCAGTTAGGAAGAAACCTGTGAGGAAATGGAAGCAGAAGGGAAATTTTCTCTCATAGAATAGTGGTAGTTCAACGAGAATGTGAAAAGTTTTTTTCCTGAGTCACAGAGGGGTATGATGCCTGCTGTCACCACCTCTGCTCCCCATGGAACCAAGTTCATTGTTGGTTCACGTAGGCCAGAGCAAGAAATAACATACATGGTGATTGGAAAGACAGGAATTACACTGCTACTAGTCACTGAAAACCACAAGCTTTGGAAAAAACAAGTGAATTTACAAAGGGCCCTGGATAGAAGGTCAATATTCAAGAATCAATTTTAAAAGTCAGTTTTGTTTTTACAGGCCCCTACTGACAAATTGAAAATGAAATTTACTAAAAAGCATAGCTTGTTTACAAGCACCAAGATATCACTCACTACCTGGGAAGAAATCCAACTAGATTTGTGCAGAATTTCCACACTGAAACTGCAGAATCACTATTGAAGTGAAACCCTTAAACTGACAGAAGGACAAACCGAGCTTGTGGATCAAGACCCCCTACAGAGCCAAGATTAATCTACAAACTCAATAAAGTTGTAACCAGAATCTCAGCAGGGTGTGTGCCCGCGCGCGCTAAAAGCTGATTCCAGATGTTCAAACATCTGTGGAAGTGGAAAGGGTTAGGAATAACCAAAGCAGCCTAGTGGGAGAAGAAAAGCGCTGGGGACCCAGCGCTGTCAAGTACCGAGAGCACTTACGCCGCTCCGTTCACTAGGACGGAGTGGTGCTGGGCTCGGGATCGAAGACAGACCAGTAGAGGAGGAGGGCGAACGCAGGAAGCAGAGTGTCCACGTAGAGGCTTTGTGACGAAGCTGACCCTGCCCTGGAGTGGGGAGGAGGCTTGTTGGCCTGCAGGGGACACCTAGAGGCACAGTGCGAGGTCTGCAGGAGACAGAACGAGGGCTGGGCTGGGGCTCTGTTTTTAGGGAGTCAAGGTTGGGGCCTAGGGTTTCATGGGCTCACACTTCATTAGTGATTTTACAGCGGAAGAGTGGAAATGAAATATAGACTGTATTTAATGCAGAAAGAACCTCTTCCGTCCAATCAGTAACTAAAATAGCTGATCACCCAGTAGAAATTTGAGCAAAAGGCATGAAGGCAGTTTGCCAGAAAATGAGTTCTGAACCGGTAACAAATAAAACAGAGATCTTTGGACGTGATTCTTTTTGGTGAAAATGCAATATAAACGCGTGATACGATGACTGCAGAAGGAATGACTGACTATTCAAAGCCCAGCACGTGGCGAGACGCTGACCTGTGCGCGCTCCTTTGGAGCGTGAACAGGCACAAGCGGTCGGAAGGCTCATGAACAGCGTCCGCCCGTGAGCGCAGCAGAGGCCCAGCGTCGCCAGCCCTGACACACACTTCGTGAGACTCGCACGTCCCCCACCCCACCCCCAAGACAAGGACAAGAGTACTCGCTGCAGCACCCCCCTGGGCTCGATAAAACCCAGAAGCAGCCCCGTGTCCATCCGCAGTGAAGTGAGGTGTGTCCATCGGTGGAAAGTACGCAACCGCGAGAGGGAGCGCCGCGCGGCCTCGCCAGGGGCAGGGCCGGACCGCACAGAGCCCCGCAGAGAAGAGGCGGCAGACGCAAAAACGAGCAGCGCAGGTGGATTTCCTTTCCGTTGATTCAAAAGCAGGCCGAGTCACGTGGAGGCTCGGAAAGCCGGGCGCTTCCTCCTCGCCTCTGGCCGTGGCGCGTCTCGTGCCTGAGTCGAGGAACGGAGGGAGGAATGCGGGGCTTTCCACCCAGGCCTGCTTCTCGAGCAGGATGCTGCTCTGCGGTTACGTGCGCTTCGGGAGGGTCCGTGAAGCTGTCGCCCTGCGATTGTGCGCTTTTCTGTAGAATGTGGGTCTTTAGCAAGCTCTTTGGCACAAACGGAAAATCAAGGAAAGCAGGTGCCTGGGGCGCAGCCGTCAGCACTTTCTGAGGCAGGCGAGGCCGCGCGAGTGGGTAGGTGCCCCTGGTGAGCTCCGGGAGGAGGTGTCTGTGTGAGGCCAGGGGCACAGAACTGGTGAGTGAGGCCGCGGCAGCTTAACTCAGGGACTCTCGAGCCAGGCCTCAGGTGGAGCCTGAACAGGGCTTTGGCTGGTCGAGGTCACTGGCCAGTCCTCCAGCGAAGGCGCTCACAGGCGTCCCAGTGGGACTGTACTTGGGACGGGGCACCAGGGCTGCACTGGGGAGCAGGTGGATGTGATTGTGCGTCAGCCTCCGTGCTGGGCCGGGGGCGGGGAACGGCAGGCAGAGGGGTGCGGCGGGAGCCTGTTCTAGCAGGGTGAGGCCAGCTGCAGAAAGTCAGCTGGAGGCCAGATGGCAAGGGCCCTCTGCTTGGAGGGCCTGTGTGCCCTTGGGACATCAGCAAAACATGTTTCCTGGGCTCCGTTCTGCTTCCGGATCCCTAGAATTCTTAGAGCAAATGGTGAACAGGACGATGCGTTTGTACAGCTCCGTGACCAGGCACCAGGAAGCTTCATAGGGAGGCCAGATACAGAGATGAGGTGGCAGTGTAGCGAGACAACATCTCCAGGAGAAGGTGTCATGGAGTCACCGAACCCTTAGTGGACTTGGATTGTCTTCTCAATCAAGAATTTCAGGCAGTGTAACAACACGTGAGGGATGGAGCTAGTTAAGATAAACGTGCTTTGATATTTGCAAGCAGAAAACGAGAAATCAATGATTGTCATCTTTACTTTTTTAGGTTACGATGAACGTGAATTATTCGTTTACAAGAACTGCACAAACAACTGCACATTTGTGCACCCCTCTCAGCAGCCTCCTGAAGCCCCCAGGAGAAAATACTTTCGTTCTAACTCTTTCTATTTTGTTCATTGCTGTAATAGTATGACCTGCAACGAGGGGGGTATTAGTAATCTTGAGAGGGACATCCTCCCCGAAATGACAGTTGAGGAAGAATTGGAAGGAACTGTGCGATTAGGGCAGTCAACATTTTTCCTGAGCTTTGCCTCCATTGCGGTCAGCAATACACTGACATGAGAAGCTGCCTTTGGAGGGTCTTACCACCTCCCCATTCCCCAGAGCCAGTTGGCTGTCCTTTGCTCTTTTGTGAGCCAGAGACAGTGACCCACGGGGTCCCCAGTTGGCAAGTCACCCATTTAGGGCTTGTTTGGAGGGAGAAATAAAGAGCATGATGGTTTGGGTATTGTGTACTCGGATTTCTTTGTGGTGTTAGCTCTGATCCATTGTTTTCCTTGTTAGGCACCACTCACACACGGACAAAAGTATATTGCCACTTGAGGGAACAGAGATTGAGTATTTTAGTCAAAAACGAAACAGCCCCAGGGCATAGTCTACATGCCCGCGGGAAGACTGGTCCAGGACCACTTTTCTAGTTTCCTTGCGTTCCCTGTGAATTTTAGAATCAGCCTGGCACTTTCTACGAAGGAGTCCGCTGGAGTCTTCATAGGGGTTGCAGCGAGTCTGGAGACCTGTATGAGGAGTGTCGCCACGGGAGCAAGACAGCATCTTCTGATTCGTGGGTGCAGGATGCTTTCCAACTCTGTAGCTCTTCTTTAATTTCTTTCCACGGTGCTTTGTCATTTTCTGAGTATAAATTTAGAACATCTTTTAATTCCTAGGTGTTACACTCTTTTTCATGCTCTTGCAAATGGAATGGATTTCTTAATTTTCAGATTTGGCATTACAAATGAAGAGAAATACGACTGATTTTGGATCATGTACTTGTATCTTGAGATATTGCTGGACGACTCCATTAGACACAGTACTTATAAATCAGTATGAAGCAGTAGACCATCTTGATGTCCTCTTGCACCAGTGACTCCACCAGGAAGTTTTCCAGCACCTAGGACAGAGGCAGGGTTCTGTCCAGGGCCCTGGGGCTGGGCGTCCTAGGGGCAGAAGCCTGGGATCTGCAAGCGGGCTGCCCGCCAGGGCCCACCGAGGCCCACTCATGTGGTGCATCTCCACCTCTGCCAGGCGCCGCCCCAGGCACTGGCACACGCCAGAGCCAAAGGCCAGGTGCGGGAACCTGATGCCAGAGTCCTGGTGGTCCAGCCAGCGCTGGGGATGGTAGCGCTCGGGCCTGGCGAACACGGCGGCACTTAGACCCAGGGAGTAGAGTAGCACCTTCACCAAAGTCTGCAGTCAGGTGGGGAGGGGCTAGGGTCAGCCGTCCCTTGGGCCAAGGTCAAATGGGATGGGTATTTGAAAGTTATTAAGAGAGTGAGTCCTAAGAGTTCTCATTTCAAGAAAAGACAGTGTTTCTTTTTTTAAAAATCTGTATGAGACGATGGATGTTGACTAAACTTACGGTGGTGATCATGTCACTGTGTAAGTCAGGTCATGCGGTACATCTTAAACAAACATAGTGATGTATATCAAGTCTAGCTCAATAAAGCCAGAGGTGAGGAGACAAGAAAGCACTCAGAAAAAACGTTCTCAAAACAACACAACTGTGGAAATGCTGAGCGGTTTAGTAGCTGCAGGATTTGGTGATGGTGTGGCGGAGGAGAGTGCGGGTGCTGTTGAGGGGCAGCCTGAGGGAGGGAGACCTTCGTGGCGACAGACCGATCTGTGTGTTGACTAGGGTGCTGGTAACGGGAACCCCCGCGTGTGGTGCAGGACTACATAACGGCTCCTGCCAGTGCCCACATCCGGCTCTGACGCCGACTATAGTTGTGGGAGACGTAACCACTGGGGACAGGGTGGCGAGGGTGGCTGGGGCCTCTCCGCATTGTCTTTGCAACTTCCTGTGATTCTGTAATTACTCCAAAGTAAAACACTTTTTTTTTTAAAGTCAGAGTTATTTGTGTTTTTTTCTTCTAATAGTTTTTATTAGCTTTTGATGAGTAATTTATCTCATTCAGTTTTTCAGATTTTTTTGCATTAAAGTTGTTAGTAAAATCCTCTAAGTTTCAAACCTCTAGTGACACTGTCTCAGTTGGTTCAGGCTGCTGTGACAAAATGCCATAGACTCTTTTGTTAATCATGTCCCAACCCCCGCCGTCTGATTTTCCACCTGCTGGTTCTACTGATTATTCACAGGGAGAGGAGGCATGCTGTCCTTTTTAGTCTCGACCTCTGCTTTATTTATTGTCTGTTCATTTAACAGATTCATACAAATTTAGAATTTTAAGTCTTCCTACAACTAGTAATTATAATTTTATGACTTTGAAGTAAGGTTCTTCATTGCAATTAATGTTTTCTGCTTTGTACTCTTTTAAAAAACATCTTTATTGTGGTATGGTTCGTGTACAGTAAACTACACATATTTTAAATGTACAATTTGATGAATTTTGATAGACGTACACACCAATGAGACCACTACCACAATCAGGACAGCTGACATTTCCATCACTCCCTTAGAGGTGCAGTTTTTGAATTTCCAATTTATCCCTTCCCACACCCTTTACCCCCCATTAACTATAAGTTTGTTCTCTATGCCTGTGAGTCTGTTTCTGTTTTGTAGATAAGTTCATTTGTGTCCTTTTTTAGATTCCACATATAAGTGATATCATATGGTATTTTTCTTTCTCCTTCTGGCTTACTTCACTTAGAATGATGATCTCCAGGTCCACCCTTGTTGCTGCAAATGGCATTATTTTATTCTTTTTTATGGCTGAGTAGTATTCCATTGTATAAATATACCACATCTTCTTTATTCAGTCATCTGTTGATGGACATTTGGGTTGTTTCCATGTCTTGGCTATTGTAAATAATGCTGCTAAGAACATTGGGGTGCATGTATCTTTTTTAATTATATTTTTCTCTGGGTATATGCCCAGGAGTGGGATTGATGGATCATACAGTAAGTCTATTTTTAGTTTTTTAAGGAAACTTCATAGTGTCCTCCATAGTGGCTGCACCAGTTTACATTCCCACCAGCAGTATAGGAGGGTTCTGTCTTCTCCACACCCTCCCCAGCATTTATAGTTTGTAGACTTTTTAATGATGGCCTTTCTGACTGGTGTGAGGTGAGATCTCATTGTGGTTTTGATTTGCATTTCTCTTAACAATTATGGATGTTGAGCATCTTTTCAGGTGTTTGTTGGCCATCTGTCTGTCTTCTTTGGAGAGATGTCTGTTAGGTCTTTTGCCCATTTTTTTATTGGGTTTGTTTTTTTGACGTTAAGGTGTATGAGCTATTTGTATATTTTGGAAATTATTTGTAAGTGAATACGCTTGTAGCTGAATGTCAGGTATTGCAAGAGCTCTGAGGGGTTTGTGAGGATGCAGAAGGGGCATCTTTCCAGGCTCGTAGAGGAAGTGGCTTCAGCCGGAAAACAGTTGGGCACCCTGAGCCGATGCAGGAGGCTTAAAAGAAACTTACACAGGTCGCTGAAGCTCCAGCAGCCAACATGCACCGGAGCCCCAAGCACTAAGGGTCAAATACAGGGAGATCCCCAACCAGGTCGACCCATAACCTTCAGGAGGGGCACTGGCTCAGCAAAAGTGCAGCAGTAGGGTGGCAGTGAGAACCTCCCCGCTCCAACCTGCTGTCAGCTGTTTCCCTTGAGCTGAGCCCAGAGGGAGGCCAGAAGACAAGAATGCTTATCAAGGTGTCCAGATGCCAACTCCGGGGCTGGCAGCAGCATGGAGGGAGGAGATCGTGAGTCTGGAGCACCAGTAGGCACTGGGGACCCAGGTCTCATCATCTGCCACAGACATCCTGCCACGCTAGTGCTGCACACAAGATAGAAGGGAAAGAAGCAACGTGAACTTGGCGGGGGGGCTTCCCCAGCCCCCATCTCTGTAGCTGATCCAGGACATGGTTGATAACCAGAGTCCCTCTTCTCTTTCCATGTTCCCCTCACTGCCAGCCAGCACCTCAGCCTCATTCCTGCAGTTTCAGAGTCCTGAGTGGCCCTCTCATTATAGGGTTTCTCAATTTTCCATTGGCCTGGGCAGTCAGCCAGAGAGTGCTGGGAGGGAGGGACCCCAGTGACTCAGTCGTTCTTGCCTGGTTTGTGAAGCTGCGACTTTGAATCCCACAGTAATCAGGAAAATGACCCAGCTTGAACGGGGACCCGCTTCTCTGTCTTGAGGGGCCCCAAATTTGGGGGGCAAAGGATTGGTCTCAAGTCCCAGTTTCCTGGCACCATGACCAGGTTTCCTTGGCCTTCCTTTGTGCATTTTGAGCCTCAGTCTGGCCAAGGAGAGGGGAGGCTGGTGTGACAACTCAGCTTCTTTCCCCACATCACCTCACCTGTCTTTTCCCGAAGCAGTTCCTAAGCAAGAAACGAACTCCATTTTTAACCCTTGCTGTCAGAGTTCCTATGGGCATGATGGGGCAGGCTATGCCTGCCCTGCACCTGGCAGAACTGGGACTCACGGTGAGCGCAGCTGAGCTGCCCAGCGGCAGTGGCAGCCCACTCGCCCTGCACCCGCGACCCCCTGCCCGACGTGGAGCGCAGTGGACAGAGGGGCGGGCCCACGGACTGGAACGGCTGCCTGCAGGTTAGACCAGCACAAGGGCCAAACCTATTGTCCCTTCCAACGCTGGAAAACTTTGGATATAAATGGAGAAATAACAGCTGAGGGGAAAGGAATTAATGCAGTGAAGGAAATGCAGTGAGACACTCATGCCTGAGAGGGGTCTGCCCTGTAATGCCGTCTGTCAGCTCCAGGGGACCAGATGCCCGGGCAGTGCGGTGCGCCTTGCTCAGACCACCTGTGCCCTAGAAGCCTGGCCAGGTCGAGTGGGAGCCTGCGAACCCGGGCGACCGAGCCACGGGAGGCGTTTTCACACAGTATCGTGACGGGCTGGACTGACTGTTGGTCACTGAGCTGGACTCTGGTAATATGCCAGCTTCTTTCCGCATATTTTCAGGTTACACCTGAGAAAGGTGTCCCCTTCGACCAAACCCAAGCAGACTCCTCTGAGCTCCCTTCTCAGCTGGGCCTCCACGTCGGCCCCACTGCTGCCGTCAGCTTGCATCACCTCATTTTAGCAGAGGACCCTGGCACGGCAGTCTAGTGAGACTCTGCCCACCCTTGATACCTGATCAAGCTCCCCTCCCCCAACCCTCAATGTCCAAGCCTTTGGCCTGCCATCAGCAAGAACCCCCAGCCTTGATGTCTCTGCTCTGTAATCGTCCATCCACTAAGCCCTCGCTCTGCTTGTTGGATATAAATGTCCAGCTGTCTGCCCTGTGTCAGGAGCTGAGGTCGGTCTCTCCCCACACTGGCAGTCGTCTTGGTCCCTGTTGCCATAGTCTTGAATGAAGTCCTCCCTACCAGCGAAACAACTGTCAGATGCTGCTGTTTTACCGGTCTGGGGCCGTGACTCGAAAGGCTCTGACTCATCGTTGGAGCCTGACCCCCGCGTGCACCTCGCTCCTGGCGTGGCTGGCGGCGGCCCCAGCAGTGCGCCCACATGCGCGGACAGCCGGCCCCCCGACGGCGCTCTGCGGAAGCACGTGGGGACGCGTTCTGGGGCCTCCGCGTTTTCCCTCCAAGCGGGCTTAGAGCCCCAAGTTTTTTGGAAAGGTCCTCTATTAGTTTTCTAGAGCCACTGTGACAAAACACCACACGCAGGCTGAGTGGCTTAAATAACAAAAACTTATTTTTCCCACAGTCCTGGAGGCTGGAAGTCCAGGATCAAAGGGTTGGCAGGGGCATTTTCCCCTGAGGCTCCTTCTTGACTGGTCGACGCCACAGTCCTGTTACCCCTTCACACGGCCCTCCCTCTGGGCACAAGCAACCCAGAGTCTCTCTTTCAGTCCTAATTCCCTCTTCTTAGGAAAGCATCAGTCCCATTAGACTAGGACCCATCCATGTGGCCTCATTCACCTTAGTTACATCTTTAAATATCCTCTCTCCAAAAAGTCACTGTATGAGGTACTGAAGGTGAGAGTTTCAACATATGAATCAGGGACACAATTTAGTCCATAGCAGGCACCACGGGTCCAGAACGTGGGGAGCCCTCACCGGGTCTAACTGGGGCGGGATTCGGCTTTTTGCTGTTTAGGGCACACTTCCTCCGCAGACCCCCTGTCGGGTGCCCTCCTTCTTGCTGCTGTGACTTTCACACATCTCTTCTCATGGGAAATTCTCAGCTTCCTCTGAGGACTTCCACAGGCTGTGTGCTTAGCCACTGTGGTGCCAGTTCTGCCCACTTCCCTCCTGGTTGGGAAATCCTTCATTCGTAAAAATCCCTTTCTCTCACTCTCTCTTTCTTTTTCTTTCTTTCTTTCTTTCTTTCTTTCTTTCTTTCTTTCTTTCTTTCTTTCTTTCTTTCTTTCTTCCTTCCTTCCTTCCTTTCCTTCCTTCCTTCCTTCCTTCCTTCCTTCCTTTCTTCCTTCCTTCCTTCCTTCCTCCCTTCCTTCCTTCCTCCCTTCCTTCCTTCTTTCTCTTTTTTTTTAATGGAGGTACTGGGGATCAAACCCAGAACTTTGTGCTTGCTAATCATGCTCTACCATTGAGCTACACCCTTCCCCCCATTTTTCTTTTCTTTCTTTTTCTTTCTTTTTCTTTCTTTCTTTCTTTTTTTTTTTTTTTTTTTTTTTTTTTTTTTTTTTTTAATCTCTGATTTCACTAAGGATAGTTTGGAACTTCAATGGCTTCTTTGGGAAACTTGAGATCTCCCAAACTGGCTGATCTAAGCCTTTGCTCTGGCCATCACCTCCATTCCACCTTCCTTTTTACCACTTCCAATCTTCCCTCCAGGCTCCTTGACTCTTCAAGCCCCCAACTCCTCCATCTCTCTGGTCATCTGTTGGCTCCTTCCCTTCCCACTCTGGCCCTCAGCTCCCTATATTCACTCAGATTTTAGGCTGCCTGCCTCCACTGGGGGCTCTCCAGGGACCAGGGACCCTAAAAGCAGCCCCTTGAGGTTGAGGAGGCTAAATGGAAACAGACTGAGTGCTTTCTCCCTCAGATGCGCTTTGGGGACACACAGATGGCATCCCCTCAGCACCTCAATCAAAATTTAGTCCACAGTCCCCACAGGAACTGCACATCACAGCAAAAGGAAATTGTGAAAGTCCCTTCCCCGGCAATGGGGGGAAGCTCTAACCTTCACATGGAGCAGGTGGCCTCAAATTGCCTCACCCACCAGAAGCACAATTCAGATAAAAATAGAAAGTGGGGCAAAGTCAAGAACCAAGTCTTTTTATAAGCGAGTGCAGTCTGCATCACTGTTGATGCCTGACTCGCGGCTAAGTCTCCACTTGTGTCTTCCTGCACGCTTCTGTATGTGTATGTACTATGCGATCTACATTCGATATTTTCCCACCTCGAGGTGATATTATCAAACTAATTTATCAGTCCCATAAAGCTCATTCTATTCTAATGGACTTAGACATAAATAAGTACTTCCATAAATGAAATATTCCTAAATCTCTCACAAATACAGAAACTAACCCAAATACTGTTCAAGTTCATGTGATACGGGTAAATCTTTGGTAAATAACAACCAGTTTAATATTGTTGGTTTAATAAAAACAGCTCTGTCTTCTGAATTATCAGCATTAAGTATAACATGAGTATACATTTTTATTCTATTTGGATTTACTAGTGAAATAAGCTAATGTTATAGCTACTAGATGTTTAAGATTATAAAAATATAAATTTAGCCTAAGGACAAATGTACAGGTGACAATGCACTAAAATTGGACTGCATGAAAAACAAACAAAATATCCATGCATTTTACATTAAATTTTTTCTGCTTTTGTGATTTTTTGTACTTGCCTAACATGCTATAAAAACAGCTAACAGAAAGATAACTTGAGATGACAGCTAGCTTAGTTCAACATCTTATGAAATTTTCTTGACTAATCCAATCATATTTGTATTAAGTTGATGTAAATGAAATAAAAGTTTTATGAATGGACTTTTCAACAGTTATGTTTGATAGTATGTCTTTAAAAGTTTCCAAAATCGTTTTGGCACTTTGTAATTTAAGATTTATGCTAAATTAAGTGATAGATAATCATTAAATATCCAGATCATTTCTAGGTAAGAAACTACTCAAACATGAATGACTAAGCATAAGTTTACTTTCTATACTTTGGCTCCTTATTTTTAAATATTACAGGAGATCTAAATATATTTTATTCTGTTAATAAGCATTTTTTTGCTTCACTGAAAAATTGTGCTATGAGGAAGCATAGACTGATAAAAACTGTGAGATGGTATATCCATAAAACGTGTGAGCCTGCTACAGAATGGCGGTGAAGACAGACCACTCACAGCTGACTACTCCCTGGCTTTTTCTGTAAAATAAAAATTACCAGGTTAAAAATTATGATCAGTATATATAAATGAAATGACCAGAAACAATAAAGCTAAAGGAAACAATTCTGTGTACAACATGCACACAGCCAGCAGGATGCACTGTGCTAAGGAAAAGCACACAGGAAAGTGAGAGAAGGCAAATGACCCGTCCTGCAGCGAAACGCCTGGTGGCTGCAGACTGCGGAGGGAAGTGCGGGACAAAACCTGGGTGAGGGTCGGACACTGGAGGTCTGTAGGAAAGGAATCAGAAAGAGATTTAAGGTTTCTTTTAACTAGAAGTGAATTTGAACAGACTGTTACGAGACAATACTAGACAAAATTTTCGGTATAGAACAAAAGGGATCTTCTGCTACATGGTCAAAAGTAGCTAAGGCTGGATGAGTTTATTTATAACATCTTAAAAATGAACTTTAGTGGCAATAGTACACTAATGCCAAACTAGAGTTTAGTTTTCTCTCTGTTGAGAAAATTACTTTTTTGGACTATTGGTCTGCTCTTAATAATAAGTTGTAAAAGAACTTTCTTTACCTTGTGAATCTGTAGTCTGTAATACATACGGACGAGTGGATACTAATTATTTGAAAGTATCTTCTTTCAGTCTGTCTTTTCTTTTTGGCTGTCGCAGCATGGTATCAGGTAAATCTTTTTCACCGTTCATTTTCTTAAATACATTATTTAAAAACGTCTTCTGTTAACACATGAATAGACATTCTTCCATGTCTTCTTAAAACCTCTAAGTTTTCCATTCTCGGCCTGAGTTCTGACCCCCCTGAAATGTTCTCTCCGGGATGCCCCAGCCCCGTCCCGACAGCCTTCATCCTTCATCCTCCGACCAGCAGGCCTTGGCTCCCCCGCCGGGCCTCCAAGGAAAATCCCCAAGTCACACAGCTCCCGACAAGCCCACTCCCTGCTGCTCTCAAAACATTTTTAGCTTTTGATTTTTAAATCAGTTCACACTGACAAAGAAGTTTCAAAAATAATCCAGAGTTTTCTAGAGACCCGTCCTTCAGTTTCCCCAAGTGTTGACTTCTTACATAACCGTAGCCCTGCAGCCAAAACTAGGAGCCCAGACCCAGCGCCAGGCCCTCGGGGATCCACACATGGTCCTGTCTTGAGTCCAGAGCCCAGTTCAGCACCGGACGTCACTGCACCTCCGTCCTGTCCCCTTGTCTCCTCACCCTGGGACATCCCCCTCCAGAGGCCCTGGCTACTCATGACGTGCCTTCTAGGCTTTCACTCCACCTCCTTCTAAGACCCCAGTTCATCGTAACTAGCCCCGTTCTCAGCAGGTGCCACTCATTTGGCTTTGCCCCACCTGTCTGGGCACGTGTGCGTGTGCGCGCGCGCCTGATGCGATGTGTGTACGTGTCCTGTGGGCATGCGCTTGTGCGTATGTGGCCTGGTGGTGTGTGTGCACGTGCGTTCTGTTTGCTGTTGCTGTCACGTGCACAGTGCTGGTGGTGGCACGTGTGCGGCTGTGTGCTCAGGGGAGTTGCATGGTTGGGCATCCCTCCAGAGCACGGTTGGGGGGCCCTCCGGTTTCCCTCTCCCCAGAGTGCAGCCCCACCTTGGCCCTGGCCTAGCCAGGACAGCAGAGGAAAGGTGAGGACGCCAAGATGGTTGCTCCTTTGGCCCCAGTGAAGCAGGTCAGGGGGCCGGGGAACTGGTAGGGGAGGAGAACCCCCCGCCCACCCAGAACAAGAGGATCTGCGGCAGAGCCCTCCGACCTCCGCCGCCTCCCTGGCCACTGTTGCAGAGGGGCAGTTCGAATGAGGAGGAGACTTTCTCCTTTCCCAGGTGGGATGCTGAGGGGTGGCATTTCTGCATTTTCCAGTAGAAGTTTTACAATAAGCTGGCCTGCAAAAGGTCTCGGCATGGCAGCAAGAGACAAGAGAAGAGTCTCTGAATCCCGCTGCCCGTCCCTTTCGCTGGCTCAGTGTGGCAGCCGCAGAGGCTCATGTTTGGATCTCCCCTAAAGAGCCAGCTGGGACAGTGACAGGGCGCGGACAGGGGCTTGAGCAGGGCCACCTCAGCCCAAAGGGAGCCTCCTCTGATGAGCGACCCACTGGCCAGGTTGAGACTTTTGGGAACTGTGCTGATGTCTGGGTCTGGAGCCAGGCTGGTGAAGCAGTCGTCTGTGTGAGAAGCACGTCCAGCCTCCAGTGGCCACAGGTGGCTGACAGCTGCCTCTCGGGTGGCACAGGGCCAGGTCGGCTGCTCTATTGGAGGAGCTCAGAGCCCGGACCATGGTGCCCGCCAGCAGAGTTGCAGGGAAAGCCCCCAGGTCCTGGCGCCAGCCCCACCCTGGACATTCAGGGCCGCTCCTCAGCAGGACAGCAGTGCTTCCCCGTGGTGGTGGTGGTGGAGGGGGGGCTCTTCCCGCCGCCAGGGCCCCTCATGGAGCTTAAAGTAGATATGCTTGTGAGAGTGGAGCCGCAAGACTCAAGCTGGGGGGACCCACAGGGGGCCTGACCAGTGCGCAGGGCAGGGATGGCCTGGAGGCCTCTGAGATAAAAGCAGCGGCAGGGAAGGGATGAAGCCGGCCTGTCCCTGGGACCACGGAAGTGAATCCACCGAATGTCCAGGAGAAAAGAGAATGGAGTGCAGTTGGACTCACCGCGGCCTCGGAGCCAGCGCAGGATGCACTCCAGACTCCAGCCACGGGAGGGCGAGCGAGGAGGCGGAGGGGCGGGGACGGAAACTGAAGGAGCCGGACCCGGTGAAGGCGGCGGGGGCGGCGGGTGGCGCCCAGACCTGTGCGCTCGGCCGCGTGCCAGCCCGGCCCCAGCGAGCACCGGGGACAGGGACGCGTTCCGCCTCCAGAGGCGCCGCCGCGGGCCGGGCTGCAATCGCCGGCCGAGCCTGAGCACTGTGCACAGGCAGATAACGCTGACACCCGGCGCGGATGGATGCCCCTCCCTCGTAGGCTGAAACCAGGATGCCAGAGAGCGACAATGGCCCACCCCATCTGTACCCCCAGCCGCTATTTCCACTCGGCGCCATTCAGCCCCGACCCTCTGCAGATGAGAGGGCGGCGGCTCCAGCCTCCGAGCTCGAACAATGCTGCCTCGCCCGGGCGGGGCCACGCCGGCTCCTTGTCCAGACCTGGGACAGCAGCAGGGGCCAGCCAGCAGCCAACGTGAATGGCCAGAATTCAAAGTGCGCGTCACCCAAACCTCAGAAGTCTCTGCCAGGAGAAAGTTCCCCAGGAAGCATGAGTAGGGGTTCAGCTGGGATAGAGATTTACACACACCCTGGGGGAGGCGAGGGGACCTGCCACCCTCCACCTCTGCCCAGGGAGCTTCCCTCCCCCTACTCTCCCACCGGGCTTTCCCACTCCCATGGCACCTATGAAGATGGAAAGCTTCCTTCACCTGATGCCTGTACAGGTCTTCCATCATTCTGGGTCCAGAGAGGGGCTGCCAGAACAAACCCTTGAGGAGTAAGTATGTGACTGAGGGTGGGAGGGCTGGGTCACCAGCACAGACACCACTCGATCTCCATGCTGGAGGATCTGGGTCTCTGTCCTCTGTCCTCGGCCACCACTTCACTCCCTGGCTCACTAAGTCATCCTTGCAGGGTTGTGGGCACCAGCATCTGGCACCAGAGGGCGCTACAGGCCCAGTGGGTGCCTTGACCTCCTTCCGGGCAGCCAGGAGAGGGGAGGGGCAAGCAGGAGGGAGGCTCCTGACTTCTAAAGGGAGGATAGGGATTCAGGGGCCAGAGCGGGATCATTCCAGGGTTTCCTGGACCAGCCAGGATAGCGTGGGGACCCGGGAGCAAGCAGACCAGTGAGGGGCCACGCTGCACCCACCTCTACCCACTGGGCCATCCTCAGGACAGGGGCTGCCCAAGGCCAACTGGTGCTGAAAAGCAAAAAGCATTCTGTGCTGGGACAGGGTGGGGCAAGGGGAAAGCAGCAGCCCTGGAAATCAGTTAGTTTGCAAAGCCCCAAAAACTTGGGAAGCCTAGAGCTTTTCAAGCGGCTAATGAAGAGGGTGGAAGGCAACATGGGGGGGGTGGGGTGCACAGATGGACCCCGAAGACCAGGGAAATGCTGGGAGAGGCACCAGAACTTGGAGGGGCTCCCCATGAGCCCCCACGTGCCCCTGCCGCAGGGGCCTCACTCCAGCTGGGCCCTCTGACAGTGGGGATGGAGCCTGTGGCCTTCCCAACCTGCCCAGCCCCGCCAGGGGTGTGCTTGGGCAGGGGCCTGGTCAGTGCTGGTGTGACCACACCAGAAAGCCAGGTGCATGGATGCTAGCAGATTTATGTAAAATTCCTCCTGGTCAGAACCCTGAAATGTCAGAACCCAGAAGTCCAGACAGATCACCAGGGGCTGGCCGCCTTCTGGATGGCCTAGGGAGATGGCATTCTGCCTGGGAAAGATCATTCTTGGGGACAAGAAGTCCTTAGATGGCATTTGCTCAAGACAGGACCTGGCCCAGATGAGAAAAGACTAAAAGCACTGGACACTGAGGGGCCATGCCAAACCAAACCCAACCTCAAGGCAGGGAAGATCAGTAAAAGAGCAGGGAGCAGGGTGGTTGGCTGAGATGCCCATCTTGGTCAGAGCATCCAGTGGGTCCTCCCGTTCCCCCCTGGGATGAAGCCAGAGTACCTGTGCTCCAGGTCATTGCCTGCCCAGTCCCCTGAGATCCTGTGAGGTGGGCGGTTCTGTGCTCAGAGGAGATGGAAAGTTCCAGTTCTGAGCCAACTTCACCCAGAAACCCCTACCCACCTTCTGGTGTCTGAGATGCCTCAGAGAGAAGACAACTCACAGTGGCCACAGAACTCTGGGTGGTGACGACTGGCTCCTGCCCCAGGCACACTCTGAATGGCTACTGTCACCACATGGCATCCAGCCAGGGAGATCCAGGTAACCGGATTTCCCCTACTGGCGTTCCTACGTCATGTTTGCCCTGGAAGGATTGTGTGCAAGCCCCAGGTGGCCCGAGATGATACCTGGCGAGTTCAGATCTGCCTTTCCAGCTTAGGGAGGCTTAGTTACAGGAATCTCTTTCAACTGCCTGGAACAGAGGTATCCGCAGAATGACTAGGCCTGAGAGCAGGCAGACACACACCTAGCCATTCGAGTGGGCGTCCGGTGGATGAGAAGCCAGTTCCCAGAGCCCGCAGTTGAAGGAGGGAGTCTGAGTGGGCCTGCCACGGGTGGGTGGGCCTATTAGGGAAGCCCCCTGGCATCACTTTGGTCCCCAGGAACGCCTCTGGCTGGTAACCCCAGCTATGCCAAGCCCCTGGATAGGGCGCCTGGATATAGACCCTGACGTCACACCTCCCGGGACTGCCGTGGGTTCAAGGGTGCGGCCTTCTGAGTGCAGCAGGCTAACCTGGCCACAAGCCCCACCTCTCAGACAAGTTCAGCTGGACTGAACGTTGAGAGCAGGCTTCCAGCTCAAGGGAGCCAGCCAGCCTCCCAGCATGGTTTGCATATTATGTTTTAGGGGGAGGTGTGGAGGTGAGGCAGCCCTACCAGCCGCAGTCCCTGACCCCTAGAGGTGACACCCAGAAAGGCCACAGTCTATTGCATGTCCCTGGGGACAGTGGAGGGACAGCCATCACTCCAGAGCCATGAAACCAGAGGATGTCATCATACCTGAGCTGGGACATCTCATGACACAGAGCCCCACCTTCATCCTCCAAGGAAAAAGCCTGCGAAGCCTCCCCAAGTTGATCAATTCCTCTCTCCTGTCATCTAGATGTTAACAGAGGACCATACGAGAAGCTGACCCTGACCCTAGAGCTCTGAACCCACACACGCGCTCACCAGACAATCACACAATCACCCACACTCACAGGGTGCCTAGTGTACCCCTACCCTCTTATAGGGGTCCCTCTTCCCACCCTGCCATCCTGCCTCGGCCCCTCCCTGTCGCCGCCCCCCCCCCCCCGTGTATGGTTAAGAAACCACTTCAGGGGCCCTCCCCCACTGCCACCGCAAATGTCACCCAGAAAGTCTTCAAGAAAAGATCAGGTGCAACAAACAGTTCCAACAGGAAATGTGTCATGAAATATTTGTGAAAAAAAGTGTGACTCTCCAGAGAGCAATCAGGGGCCAAGAAGGCTCTGCAGGAAGAGGAGGTGACAGGGACAGGGAGAGCCCTCTGCCTGGCAGCCCGCGCCCACCCGCAGGCCTTAGCACCTCCAGCTCCCGCAGGCTGCGCGGGAGGGCTGAAGCAGAAGCAGGAGCAGGGCCTAGGGTGCTGCAGGCCACCCTGACCGGCTGGAGTCTGGCTCACAGCCGGGGTGGAGGATGCAGGACCAGGGCTGCACAGTGGGTGCTCTGTGAACACTGGTTGAAGGAAAGGCAACTAACGGGCACCTGGAGACGGAGCACAGGAAACTCACTGCCTAAGGATGGCCAGCTTCACTCCAACAGAAGCCTCTAGGTCCCGCACTGGAACGGTCAGGCCAGGCTGGTTTTGTGAGACCACCTCGCTGCCTGCAGACTGGGCTGGAGGGCCGGGGAGCACCCAGGAAGTTCTTGAGTCCTCCTGGGCAGAGGATCTTGGCCCAGGTCGGGGGAGCCACACTGAAGGCCTTCCTGCTCCCAGAGGAGGCAGGGTCCCGAGCCCGCCAAGGCCGCCGCTCCTGCGGCCCAGATCTGCTGCTGGACGGTACTGTGCTCCACCGCCCAGAAGCCCCCTCCTCCAACCTCCGGACACTCGACCCGTCACCACCCCTCCCCCACCCACGGGAAGGCTAGCAGCCCGACCCTAGGCGCGGCCGGGTCAGGGCACCTTCTCCGCCTCCTCGCTGCCCTACCGCACGCTGCTGACGGGGTTCCTGGTACTGCCCCCTCGGCCCCCACGGACGCATCCCCGCCCCTATGCTCTGCCCCTAACGTGTCTGGCCACCTGTGGGCCTCCGGGCCCCGAGGAGCGCTTCCCGCACCCCTGCTCAGCCTCGACGGGCTGTCCCGCGACGTCTGCGCCGCGGGGGACCGGACGGACCGGCTGCCGGGGCGGACCGCGGGCCAGCAGCTGTGGGCTCTGCGCGAGGATGCAGGGCCGGGGGGCGGGGCCTGGGCTTCAAGCCCCGCCCCCCGCGCGCCCCCCGCTCTCGCGCGCCGCCTCGCCGGCCTGGATGCGGGCTTCCGCGGGATCGGGCTCGGGCACAGGCTGAGCAGCGCGGCCAGGCCGGACACCTGCGTCCGCCGGCGGTGAGTTGGGGCGCGGGCCGGGCAGACGCGGACTCGGGGACGAGGCCCCAGGCAGGAGGGGGAGCGAGCAAGGGGGCGCCAGGGAGGCAGGAGAGGCCTGCGGGAGGCTGGGGGAGGGGTCAGAGTTGCGAGCAGGCCCGGCCCCAGGGCGCCTGGCCTCCACTCCCGGTCCCCTAGCCTCCCAGCCCTCCCCAGTATTTCCAAAGATCTGGGGCCGGAGCGGGCGGAGACTGCAGCCAGGCGCCTTCCCTGGCTGGGTAGCCCAGAGCTGCGCCGCTGCTGGGGGCCCATCGCCCAACTCTAGGTTTCCCGTGACCTCTCACGTGGGGACTGGGAAGGGGCAACCTTCCTGACTTGAGGAGGGGGCTGGGATCTTGATGGACCGGCAGGAAGGAAAGAATTAAGCGCCCTGGTGGATTACGATGGGGACAGGAGCCCGCCCGGGAACAGGTGAGAGCACCTTGTTTAGCATAGATTATGCAAGTTTGAGGTGCCTAGGAGCCCAGGCCCCGGTGCTGGGCCATCTGGTCCCTTGCCATCCCGGGGATCCAGGACAGGCTCCTTCCTCTCCTGCTGGCCCAGTCACTGAATGCCCGGCTTTCCCAGCAATCAGCCCTGTGAGCCTGGGGTGGAGTGCTCCGTTTGCATCCCAGATGGCCCTGCTGGCTCCCCCAGGGCTCCCTCTGCCTGACCCTGCTGATGTGGATCCACTGGGGCCAGTGTCTGGACTCAGCCCAGTGGGGCCCACTTGGTGGGGTACCTGGCAGCAGCCTGTGGGGATGCTGGCCGTGACCATGCCTGCACATTCCAGAGCTTCCTTCAGGACAGCTCAGAGCTCCTCCTACCCAAACCTCACTTTACGGAGGAGGAAACAGAGTTCCCTTCCTCCCTGAATCACTTGTTCCCGGGGAACAGGCCCAGCTTGGCACTGTTCTTGAACATCTTCAGCTCCTGCTCCCAACCCCAAGACATCAGCCCGGGCCCAGGGCTGGGCAGGAGACCAGGGGCCCATTCTCAGGACCTCCGCCAGCCCCTCGCAAAATCTGTCCTCTCCCTGGCTTCTCCTTCCAGACCAGCATCCCGGGGCCCTAAATGCCCTTCCCTCGCCCACGGCTATCCCCAGCAGAAAGCACCAGATGCTCCTCCCACACCATGCCTCCTGCAAAACAGAACCAGAACCTCAGCTGGTCACATTCAAAGTGCTTTCTCCACCCCCTGCCCAGGGCCTCTGCCCAAGGGAGGGTCCTGGTGTGCGGTAGCCCCCACGGACTCACACCCACCCAGCCCAGCATGTGCCTGTTGCCTCTGGTGTGATGGTAGCACACTGCTGGGTCTCCTGGAGCCTCCCCCCAGCCACACAGCGGGGGGACTAGCAGATACGAATGGAGTCATTGCCTTCAGTGCGAAATAACACTGAATGGGAGAACCCATCACCCCCACCCCCCAGCACAGAAGCTGCCCATGAGGGTGCTCAGCTAGACATGCCTCATGCCCCCAGCCCCGCTCGGTCGCCACGTCAGGCACAGAGCTGGCCCATGGAAAGTTCTGGATGCAGGTCAGCTACTGTCATTACTGGTTGCCATCCGCCTGTTACCAACCCAGGCCCTTGGACTCTTTAATCAGAGGCCAGACGAGACTTCCAGGCAAGGCTTCATGAGGGCTCGCGCTGCAGCACAAGGGAGCAAAAGCAAGAAATGGGTGCCCTTGCCCGCTCCCCAAGAGTAGCTGATTGGGGCTTAAATGGGGTGACCATGGGGATGGATCCGTGGGTCAGGCAGCTTAGCTCGTCTGTCCAGCCCCCTGCGCAGGAATCGTGCATGCATCAGCACCTGCTTTTGCTCCCAGTACCTCAAAAATATAGTTTGTGGCTTTTTGCACCCTATTGTCCCAACTACGCCTAGGCGCAGTTATTTTCAGTCACTTAAGACTTGTTTCCTTCTTCCTTGTTGCTCAAGGAGACATTTGTCCAGCTGCAAGCACCGCGGGAGAGAATCCCAGGTCCCAGCCGGTCTCATAACCCGCCCCCCCATCCCACCCCTGCCAGGACTGCTGGCAGGTGCCACTCCCTTGGCCTCCCTTCCTGTGTGATTCCGAGAACCTTAATGAGTGCCCCCATCTGGCCTCTAGTGTCCCCTCTGCCAACCACTTTTGCCACAAGCTTGGGGAAGGGTCTCAGCCAGAGGGAGTCTGCACTGAGCAAGGAGTAGGCTAGGAATGGAGAACGGAGCAGAAAGACCCTCTGTACTCTGGCCCCGCAGCTGCTGCCCCATCTACAAACGGAACGCCAAGGCCAGTGGCTCTGGCCCATTTGGAAGAGTGAGGCGCTGCCCCAGCCCCAGGGCTCAGCACAGGGAGGGTGGCAAGCCTCACCCACCAACCAACGGTCTTTTCAGAGCAGGGCTGACTTCTTTGGCTTCGTGAGGCCCCAGACGCCTGCCCGCACCAAAATGAAGGTCTTCCTGCCGGTGCTGCTGGCTGCCCTCCTGGGTGTGGAGCGAGGTGAGATGCCCTGGGGCCCCCGGCCTCTGGGCAGGCTGTGCCCTCCTCCTGGACTCCCTGTCCCTCTTCTCTCCCTTGCAGTGCCCAGGGGCCCTTCAGTTGGGTGCTTGTGTCACCTGCCCTGTGCCACCTAAAAGGCCCCTCTCCCCTAGAGCAGCGGTCATTCCACCCCACCCCTGCTCCCACTGGAGTCCCTCCGGGGGGCCAGGGTCTGGTGTCACTGTGCTTCCTGGTCCCCAGCCCGGGCCTGGCGTACCGCGGCTGCTCAGTGAACGCCTGCAAAGGCCGGGCGCCCACGAGCCTCTGGGCCAGGGCTGGGAGGGCTGCGGGAAGACTCCCCTGCGTGAGACGGGCGCCCTCCTCGCGCAGCCCGCTCCCTGGTGTGCTTCTCCTGCACGAATAAGAACAGCAACTGGTACTGCCTGAAGCCCACCGTCTGCTCCGACTCCGACAACTACTGCGTGACCATATCTGCATCCGCTGGCATCGGTGAGCACGGGCAGCCAGGCCCCCCGGCCCCGGCTCTGTCCCCTCTGCCCCTCCACTCACAACCTGGTCTTCTTGTGCAGGGAACGTGGTGGACTTTGGCTACACCCTGAACAAGGGCTGCTCCCCGATCTGTCCCGGCCCGAGCGTCAATCTTGGAGTGGCGTCCGTGGGCACCCACTGCTGCCAGAGCTTCCTGTGCAACATCAGTGCAGCCGACGGCGGGCTGCGGGCCAGCACCCACGTGCTGGGCCTCGGGCTCCTGCTCAGCCTGCTGTCCGCCCTGCTGCGGCTTGGCCCCTGATTGCCAGGACCCTGTGCCCAGCCCAGACCCCCGAAGCTCAGGAAGGAAGGAAAGCGCAGCCCTTCCTGGACCACTGGGGATCTTGAAGCCACCTCCTCTGACTTCTCACCCTGCCTGTCACCCCCTCCCCCTGGCTCTGGGTCCCCACAGGCAGGCCTGCCCCTGTACCTACACCTGCCAGCTGCCCACCCTTCCGGGTCAGCCTTCCTGGGGGAACCTGGGAACGGAGCCTGAGGGTTCCAGAGTCAGAACCAAGTCCTGGGGACACACTGGGAGGGGCACCTAAGCCCCAGGCCTGCCCTGTCCAGGCCCTGTTCCACCCCCAGGTACAGAAGATGTGCTGTGTGGATGGGTGTGTGGTCAGTGCACCCTGCCAGGCATGGCAGGGGGCGTGGGAGTAAGCATCAGGGTCCCCAAGCCCCTTTGCCCTGGCATCTGTACACCCCTTATTTCATCACTTCGAGGGCAGCCTTTTAGGGCACAGGGCTTCCACTGATCCCACGTCTAGGCTGCTGACCCAGGAATCTGCTCCTACCCCCAAATCCAGCTGCAGCTCCCACCCCACTGGAACCCCCTGCTGCTTTGGTGCCTCAAATAAACACAGATGTTCCCACCCCTTCTTGCTCTGGGTGTGACTGCCTGTGGCCCACCTGCCTGGGACTGCCCCTCCCAGCAGGATCCTAATGTAGGGAAGGCAGCAGCAGAGACCCAGAGCCTGGGGGGAGGGGGTCTGGGGTCCTTGTGATAGGGCCCCACATTGAGGCCCACTTGAAGGCAGTGGGGGAAAGTCCACAGCCAGCTGCCCTCGGCCGGGCGGGGTCACTGGGGAAGTTCATCCTCAGAACAGGACTGGACAGGGGAACCAGGAGAGAGGTCAGCCTGCTTCTGGGAGGAAGTCAGGACCCTACGGAGGGAGGGGTGAGGCTGAGCATCAGGCCCAGCCAACATCTTGCGGAAGGATCCAGAAGCACGCCAGAGCAGTCTGGTGGAGACTCCCGGGGTAGTGAAAGTGTCATGGTTCACTGAGTCAGACCAACATTAAAAACCCAAGCAAGAAAAAATTCAATGGGAGGGAGATCCGACTGGGCCTCAGGAATGCTGGTTCTCCATGGAGTTCTGAGTCCTGTAAAAGGAATGTTTCTCACAGTTCAGCTCCACAAGGATTAAGGTGCCGCCCACCTGCAGTGCACCCTGAAGGCAAGTCCAGAGCAGAGAGTTGGATGAAGCACTCTGTGTTGGATGTAGGCCTCTAGAAGTTTAAGAAGCACATCTAAGGAAAATTTCATTGACACTGCCCCATTCTTGCATCTTCCCATAAACTGGAAGCACTCAAATCATGAGATGTGGTTTTTGTGACTAGCAGTCATCTTTTACCAAGATACATGCTTGACTACCTGCATTTTCCAGCCAAAAACGTCATATATATCCTGGCTCCTCCGCTACCTCTTTGGAGCAGTTCTTCAGTGTTACGGAGAGGCTGTCTGCTAGGCTGTGGTCTCAGTAAGGTCCCCGGAAAAAGCAAACTCACCGTTCTCATTGTGCAATGTTTGTTTGTTGATTTGGTTTCATATTTGGCTTTTTATCGACAGTTCCCACATAGACTGCATTCACTGTGTTCACTCAAAATAAATCGAAGCGACTTTGCTAGAAGGACTGAGACCAGCCAGGCTGGGCAGAGCTGGAACCAGGTGTGCAGAGGAAGATGTAGCAGGAGACTTGGCCATCGTGGTCAGGAGTTAGCATCTGGCTCTGGGGACGCTGGGAGCCACAGGGCAGGAGGTGGTGGCGGGACGTCTGTGTGGGTGATCTCTTCTGCTGATCCCAACCTTGGAGTCCATCTCTGGGCACCTACTGCTTTCCAGGTGACATTAATCTGTTATTACTCTTCTGACAACTACACTGAGAGGGGGCGTGATTACCTCTAGTTTTGAGAAATGGAAACCAGAGCTTAGAGGGTTGAAGCCACTTGCCTACTGGGTCTGTGACCCTCGGGGCCCAGCGTTTCCTCTGCCCCGGGTAGGAGGGCAAAATCCCTGGAGGGCTGATTCCAAGGCAGCTAGACCTCCTGGGGGTGGCTGGTGGTCCTCTCAGTTCCTGTTGCCCCTCCCTGGGGTGGGAGGAGGCTGGGTTGGGCTGGGAGGGGGAGGGGTTGGAGGAGGAGCCCAGGGCTCTGAGTTTCCATTTCCTACCACAGGGAGGAGGGCAGGTAGGGAGGGAGGGGTCGAGAAAGAAGAGGAGGAAGGGGAGGAGGAGGGGAAAGGAAAGCATTTCTAGGGCCCTGCCCTAGGCTCTCCCTCCCCCTGGCATCTGGCCAGGCTGCAGTGGTGCTGTCCAGCCTGGGCACACTTAGGGCAGGAGACCAGACTCCCTGGTCTCAGTGCACAGGGACCCGACTGATGCCTGCCACTTCTCTGTAGCCAAATTCAGCTCTGTAGTGTCTGGCCCCAGCCCCCACGCCTGCCCCTCCCAGGCTGCTCCGGGAGGAAGAAGGTCTTGCCCAGTGTCTAGGCTCCATCTGTGGTGCCCACAGCCCAGCCCAGGGGGGGCTCTCCACCCCCTCCTCCCCAGTCCTTAGCATTTCCTGCATTGCCCTGCTCCTGCCAGTCCTGTGATTAGCAGGGCCCCAGCCTGCTGACCTCCGCCCCTCACTCAAAGGCTATCTATCCCATGACCATGGATGCCAGGTAGCCGTGGCCCGGCCTGGGTTTGTCCTGCCTCAGCTTGCAGAGTTCCTTTGCTTCCCCTGCCTGGCTCCCCTGGATTTGGGGGGGAGGGGGATGAGACCATTCCCAGAGCTGGTGGCTGAGCCACAGCCCAGCTGGACCTCCCCTCTCTGAGCCCCACCCAAGGATGCTTTCTGGGACTCCTTGGGCAGAGGGGTCATAACTTCAGAGGGTGCATTCTGGGAGGACAGCCTCCTGGAGAAATCTGAGTGACACAATGGAGTCCTGGGAGGGACTGCATTTAAGGTCTGGGTGAAGAGTAGGGGATAAGGGGTGCTCTAGGGGCAGGGCTGCTGGGACAGGACCTGGGGACTCTGAGTTAGCCGGCAAGGTGCTCTTGCCTGGGCGCCCACATGCGGCCCCAGGCTGATGGGAACCCTGAGGCTGCCCGCCGCCCGGTCTGCCCTCTTCCCTCTAATTTAACATCTGGGGACAGAGCAGGGCGGGGCTTTCTCTGATTTTCTTCCCTGTGCTTCCTTCTGTTCACTTTGTGTTTTTTCCTCCAGTTTCTTTGATTTAGGGGTTTGATTCAAGTATTTGAGACAGGAGGGAAGGGGGCAGGGCATGACCATTAAAAGAATGACACAGCAATTAGCACCAACATGGGGGAAGATTCAACTCCCAGGAGACCTTGAGCGTCAGTATACGCTCATTGAAATACAATGGCTGCTGAATGGCCCTCCCACGCGTGCCGAGGCAGTTTTAAGGCCGACCATAAAAGAGGGTGGGTGGTGGTCCAATTCCTGAGAATCCCTGTCCCTTCCCCAAAGTAGCTGGAATAACCCTCCTACTTATTAGCATATGAAGTTACCAGGCCCATAAAAGCTAGCAACACCGCGCTTCTTGGCCGCTCTGGCTTGAGTGAGAAGGGCCACACTCGGTCCACGTGCATGCTAGGCGTGCGCTCTGCCACTGAGCTATACCCTCCCCCCTCTGCTTTTGCTTTAAACTGAGCACCCAACCCCTACACCTCATGGCCTTTCTCTGCCCTTCTGAAACAGCCTGCACTCTGTCTGTGGAGTATGTGTCTCTCTAAATAAACCTACCTGTACTCAGCTGTGGCTCGCTCTTCAGTTCTTTCCTGCGTGAAGCCAGGGACCCACGCTTAGCGGGACACGTCCCAGGGGCTCAACCAAGACCTGGAATACGGCTGTCCCCTCGCCCCACATGGCCCATGTTTTTCCAGTATCATATTGTCACTTTTTTTTCCCTTTTTACTGAAACCAAAGGTTAGAGGTTTAAAATTGTTTTCTAAAGCATTGATGCTTGATTATAGTCTTGACTATACGGAACGTTATTTTCTTGAGTTTGTCTCTTTAAAGTCATTTCTGCTTCACTGTGTCTTGCTTAAAGGGCACTTTGAGAAGTCTGACATCAGTCTGCTGTTTTCCTAACATAGGTTTTGTGGATTGTAGGCAATAAGGGTGGTTTCTGTATCTTTCAGAATTTGTACAGGCGTAGTCTTAGAGGTCACCATTCTGGGTCATTTTCCCAGGAATGGGTGAGCCCTTTTAGTGCAGATTTGGGTCATTTTGTCCTCTTGCTTGCCTGCCTTCCCATCCCATGCTTCTGCCACAGTTTCCGACCTGCAATTTCACAGCCTGCTCCCTTGGAACTTTGTAAGTCAGTCTTTACTTCCAAGCGGGTCCTTAAGTTTTCCTCCATTTCCGTCCTCACTCTCATGAGGAAATTTCTCATTTCATGTCTTCACTTTGATCGCCTATTTGTTTTGAGGTTCTGAATTTCTGGAGCAAGGTGTTCATATTTTCAAATGTTTTAATTCGGGTATGACGGATTCTTCTGCTTCCTGGCTGGTTTTCCGGGACATTTGTCAGGAAAAAGGTTTTCCTCCCCTTTTACTTCTCCCGCGGTGTCTTCCCGCGGGTGGGCCCGCAGCGCCGCCTCCCGGACGCCGGGCCGCGGCCGCCCTCTTCCGGCTGCGCGGTGAAGGGCAGCTGCTCCTGGCGGCCGAGGTCCGCCGATGCCGCCGGCGGCGGCGGCGGCGGTGGGAAGGGTGGGTACCCTGCAACATTAGGAGGCTCCTTTGTTGCTACAGTACTTAGTTTCCCCCTTCTTCCTTCCTTCTTTCCATTTGTCACCAAGCCTCCTGGGGTGTCGGCCCTCCTCCTGGTTGGCCACCGGAGAAGGGAATCATCTCGGACTAACCCTGCGTCCCCACGTCCTCTCAGGTACGTCGCCGAGAGCCAGGCGGCTGATCAGCAGCTCCCAGTCTGGCCCCCAGCATCCCCGCACGGGGAGCCGAACCTTCTGTTTCTGAGGGTGGCTTTTGTCCGAGCCCTATCGCACTCAGGCCCTAAGTTCCTTTCTCCCATTTCCTCCCGTTTCCCTCCAGCGACACCAACTCTGCCCAGCAGGTGCCCTAGGTCCAAAGATACCTCTGCCAGAAGTTTGCATTCGTCTCTCTACATGAAGGTAAATGACACCTGTGGTCTCTCCATCTCTTGCGCATGCTGAGGGCATGGGGCAGGTGAGGTCCTGTTCCCTCTCTCTGTTGATCTGAATGCCTTTTCTTCTAGAAACAGTAAAGAGAGTTGGATACAGGAGCTGAAGTTATCCTAGGGCAGTCGAGAATTCAGTGGGTTTTTTAAACTTTAAGATTCTAAATTTATTATTGCTATTATATAGAAATCCAGTTGGTGTTTATGTATAGCTCTTATAGCCAGTGACCCTTCTAAACTCCTGTATTAATTCCAATATTTGCTCTGTACATTACATTCTAAATTCAAAATCATGCGATGTCCAAATGATGCAGTCGATTCCTCATCGTCAATGATAGTCCCCTTGTTGCTGCTGTTCCTGTTCCTTTTATCCAGGGCAGAGTGACGAGAGGTGGTGGTGACAGGAGGAAAGTGCTCAGTAGTTCACCACAAATACGATGAACGTGAGAGCTGGGTTGGTAGTGACCTTTATGAGGTCAGAAAGATACCTTCTATTCCTCGTTTGCTGAGTTATCATAAAGCGTGTTGAATTTATCAAATGATTTTCTGTACCTACTAGATTATACAGTATGTTTTCTTTTTTATAGGCCACTGATTATTTTCTGTATTACATTTAGGATATGTTTTCATCAATTTTCATGGGCTATTGCTCTGGCTTTTTTTTTTTTTTTTTTTTTGGTAAATCCTTATCCATTTTTATTTAAAAAAATCAAGATTATGCTAGCCTCTTAAAATTAACAAGGAAGTGTCACCCCTTTCTTTCCTCTAAAGGAGTTTCTGGAGGACTGATACTGTCTTTCTCCTGTGTGTTTGGAGGAGTTAAGCAGTGAGAGCATCTAAATCTGGAGTTTTCCTTTGTGGAAAGTTTCTTTAAAGTCAGCTGTTTGAGGTATGATTTGTAAAAATAAAATTTACCAATTTCTAAATATAGTTTCATGAGTTCTGACAAATACAGGCAGTCATGCACTTGTACCCACCACCACAATCAGCATATGGAACAGTTTGTCACCCCAGAGAAGTCCCTGGCACCCTCCTGCAGCCAGTTCCCGCCATCAGCCCAGCCCCGTGGGGCCAAGCACGTGTGCCTTTTTCTGTAGCCCTCCCAATTCAGCTGATGCCCCTGGGGCTCCCCCGTGCTGCCGCATGTGTGCCTGTGGCTAACCTCCACTCGGCCGAGGCACGAGCTCTCCGTGGGCACTCAGACTTGGAAACGAAGAGCTCTGAAAATGTGCGCACAGTCTGAACGTCCATCTTCATTTCTTTGGGAAAAAACCTAGGACTGGGCTTGCCCGGTCATGAGGTAAGAGTATGTTTAACTTAATTAGAAACCGCCAAACACTTTTGCCAAGTGGCTGCATCTGTGCCGGCGATGGGGGAGACTGCAGGGCCCCCCACCCTCGCTAGTACTGTCTGATTCCAGCCATTCTCCTCCGTGTGGCACGGTATCTCAGCAAGATTCTGATTTACATCTTCCTAAACATGCTGAACATCCTTCCATGTGCTCATTGCCGTGTGAATTTCTCTTTGGTGAAGAGTCTACTCAAACCTTTGGCCCATTTATTATGAGGTTGTTTGTTTTCTTTTTGTGAAAGTGTATGTACTATTTTAATATATGTAAATTTTTTCAACTCCTTTGGCACATATTTTGTCAAATTTATTTCTAAGTATGCCATGTTTTTGAAGATACTCTAAATGCCATTAAATTTTTTGTAACTTGATTTTAAAAAATTTTATTGAGATAATGGTGGTTTCACATGGAGCTTTAATAACAGATCTGTGTACACCTTACCCAGTATCTACTAATGGTAACATTTGCAAAACTATAGTATAACATCACAAAACTATAGTGTAATAGCAATATATTATACTGTTGATACAATTCAGCAGTCACACTCATTCTCCCGCTGCATACCCTTCTGAGAGTGTTCAGACCTACATGGTTTTATCAGCCGTGTGGGTTCCTGCATCCTCCAGGTGGTCCACGTGCTAAACCCCTCCGTCATCCCTAGGGTCCCTCCTGCTGACGTTTTATAACCTCCCTTCCTCTCACTCCACTCCATCCCGAACGTCTGGCAACCACTAATCTGCTCTCTATTTCTAAAATGTTGCCGTTTCAAAAATGTTATGAAAGTAGAATCATACAGTCTATTTCCTTTTGGTGGTTTCTTTTACTCAGCTCAGTCCCTACTGGACACCCATCCAGGTTGTGTGCATCAATAGTTTGGTCCTTTTGACACTGAGGAGTGTTCCGTGCCGTGGATGGGCTACTGTTTGCTTAACCATTCAGCTGTTGAAGGATGTCTGGGCTGTCCCAGTTCTTGGGTGGTACCAATAAAGCTGCTATAAGCATTCATGCACAGGTGTTGTACGAACATTATTAACTGCTCTGGGATAAACATCCAACAGTACAATGGCTGGATCAGGTGGCAGCTGCATGTTCAGTTTTACAAGAAAACTTCCAAATTATTTTCCAGGGTGGCTGTACCATTTTACGTCCCCTCAAGTGGCCCAGTGTCCCCGCGTCCTTACTGGCATTTGCTCTTCTCCTTAATTTTGATTTTAGCTGTTCTGACAGGTGTGTAGTGACAGTTCGTTGTGGTTTGGGTTCACATCCCCCTGGCAGCAGTGCTGAACGTGTCTCACATGTGTATTTGCCGTCGTGTATCGTCTCAGTAAAACACCCTTTTCCTGTTTTTTAATGAGATTGTTTGTACTGTCGCGTTTTGAGAGTTCCTTGCGTATTCTTGGTACTAAGCCCTTGTCAGGCATGTGTTTGGAACATTTTTTTTGCAACAAATGTTTGCAAACATTTCCTTCCAGTCTATACGTCATCTTTCATCCCCTTCATGTGGGTGTTCTCAGAGCAAAAGGGTTTCATTTTAATGAAGCCCGACTTGCTCACTTCCCCTTTAGTGGACCGCACTCTCAGTGGCAAGTCTCACTGAACTTCAGATTTCAATTCTGAATTATTTGCTTCTGGACCAGACATACAATCAGGTTTCTTGTATTAATCTTGTCTTCTGTGTGTCTTCGTCCCCTGTATGAATATTCCTTACAGTTTTCTACACAGACAATCATGCCTTTGCAAATACAGTTTTACTTCTTGCTTTCCAACCTGAACACCTTTGATCTCTTTTCTTGCCTATTTGCCTGGCCAAATCTCCCAGTAAAGGGAACAGAAACAATGAGAGCCGGTGGCCCTTCACCTTTAAATATGCTCTTAGCTGTGGGGTTTTCATGGCTTGCCTTTATCAGGGTGGGGGATTTCCTTTCTAATACTAATTTGCTAAGGGAGTTTTATCACCATTGAGTCAAATTTTTTCCAACAGCTCTTCTGTCTCTATTGAGATGAATACATCTTTTCCCCTTTTTTTGTCTTTGAATCTGGTGAGTTTCATTGACTGGTTTTCTAAAGTTAAATCAATTTTCCATTCTTTGGTTAAAACCAAATGGCTAACGATACTTCCTGGGCTTTGTCTTTGAGGGCCCATGCTAGTGTTCCACAAGCCACAGCTTCTGAACCATGTGGTACACAGTGGAAAGCCTGGGCCCCAACCATTCTTCTTGCACTGGGTGGAATTGCCCCCCCAAAAAGATATGCTCAAGTCCTAACCCCCAGAACCTGTGGATGGGACTTCTTGTGGAAATAGGGTCTTGTTGATTTAATCAAGTAATTATGAGGTCGTGCTGGATTCGGGTGAGCCCCATGCCCACCGTGACTGGTGTCGTTATAGGAAGAGGGGAACTGGGCCATACAGACACACACAGAGCAAAGAGGAAGGCAGGGACTGCAGTTACATGGCCACAAACCAAGGAAGGCCAAGGATTGCTGGCCACCACCTGGAGCTGGAAGAGACAAGCGAGGGTCTTCCCCTAAGCCCTCGGAGTGAGCACAGCTCTGCCAGCCTCCAGAACTGGGAGACCAGAAATTTCCTCCGTTTTAAATCATGTACATTTGGGAACTTCACTTCAGCAGCCTCGGAGCCGTAAACCTGTTGATGTAAAGCACCCTTCTGTCTGAGGGGATGTCCTACAAGGTCTCGGGGAGGAATCCGCTCTGTGGGTTCTCAGGTAGTGGTGCAGGTTGAGGCACTGGGGGCAAAAGCTTGAGCAAACTTGTGCCTCGGCTAGGTAACCATCCCAGCAGGAGGGACAGTTGCACCCTGCAGTGTGGAAATGGCACAAAATTATCAGCCTCACCAAGTAGCTGGCTGGCCTCAGAAGGGGTGGAGCCAGGCCGGTGGGTTGTTCAGCACCAGCAGTCGGCCTTGCAGGGGAGGCTATGCTCCCGGGCTAGCGCGGAGCCCCCAGCACCCCCCCCCCCCGTGACTGCTCCACTCAGAGCCCACTGTGCAGAACTGGCTCCCAGATGGCTTGGCTCCACAACCTGGGCTATTACATCGTAATTGTCACGTCCGCCTGCAGTACCAGGGAGCAAGTTCCAGGAGCCTGCAGAAGGGCTGTGGAGACCAGGTAGAGCCCCGTGTCCCTGAGGGCAAAACCAATGGGCAACAGCCAGAGACCCATCCAGTTTGCGTCAGGATGGAAAATGGGAGGCTGAGTGCCATCTCCCCAATAAAAAGTCACAATCCCTTGCCCAGTTTTGGGACCTCAGCCAGTTTTCAGACTGGAACCCTGGGCCCCAGGAGAAAGGACCTCGCTGTAACACAAGCTTACAGGTGGTGACCTCGCACTTCCTCGGAAGTGCCCACGGCTTTAACTCCGGACACTACACTGAGGCACAGGGATGCCAGGACATTTCAAAAGCTGTGGGATGCCGGATGGGAGCCGACCTTTGTGCGCAGAGGCGTGAAGCCGCATCCATCCGACCCCTACACCTGCGTTAGCGCTACGCTGAGCTGTGGGGTCCGAGGAGCAGATTAAAGCAAGAGCCACGTGGAGGCACCAGTGCCTTCGCTGACTACTCTGTGGCAGCAAAAGCGGGAGCCAAAGCCGGAGGAGACGCGACTGCCCCCACTCCCCTGTTGCATCTCCGTGGGTCCATGTGCCTGAGGGTCGTGGGGGTCTGCTCACTGATGAGGCTCCTCCTGCATTTTTCGGACCCAGGAGTCGTGTGTGGAAAAGTGCGAAGTCAGGGGAAGGGTCTTCCCACCTTCTACCCCCGCTCGGCTCAGTCGGCTCCACCACCCCCCAGTCGGCTCCTCCCCACCCCGCACCACCCTAGTCGGCCCTCCTACCCCCCCCATCCCCCCGCTGGATCCTCCCCCCCTCGGTCCGCTCGGCTCCACCCCACCCCCCCTCGCAACTCCCCACCTCGAGCTCTCTCCCCCCGCCGTTCCTCCCCCCGCTCTGCTCCTCTCCCCCTCCGTCGGCTCCTCCCCACCCCCCCTCCCTCCCCGCTCGGCTCCTCCCTCGCCGGCCCTCCCCCCCCTGCTCGGCTCCTCCCCACCCCCCGCTCGCTCCTCCCCCCCCCCCGCTCGGCTCCATCCCCCCGCTCGGCTCCTCCCTCCGCTCGGCTCTCCCCAACCCCCGCTCGGCTCCTCCCACCCCCTCCTCACCCACCCCCGCTCGGCTCCTCCACCTCCACCCCCCCCGCTCGGCTCCTCCCCCAGCTCCGCTCCGCCCTGCGCTCGGCTCCTCCTCCCGCTCGTCAGGAGGCAAGAGGGCGCCTGGGCCACGCCAGCAGGTGTGCTAAGAGCACAGAGGGTGTGAATCCTGGCGGCTGTGGGAAGCACTTCCTTTCCCCAGGAGGTCGGCGGAGAGCCTAGTCTCTAACCAGGAGCCCACAACTCAACTCCACCCCTTGATTTTTCAGAACCTGAGGGAGGGGGGAAGTTTGAGGGGACTCTGAGGTGCTGGGGCAGGAACCAGGTAAGGGATCTGAGGCAGCGGTGGGCCAAGGCCACCGTCAGCGTCACTCTCAGCACTGGAGGGTGGGTGTAGCAGGGATTTTCAGCTGTTTCCAAGCCGGGAAGAGAGGCCCCAGAGCACAGCGAGCTGCGAAGCTTCCTGCTCAGGTTCCGTCTGAGTTTTGACGTGGCGACTGGCAGCAACTCAGGTGCAGCACAGCTGGCCGGCATCTCGAAGCTGACCTGAAGCGCTCCAGGGCCGGAGCAGCGTCCGGGTCGGGGCACCCAGGTGCCGCTGGAAGCACAGGGTTTGTCAGAACTGCAAAACATCCACAAAACAGACAGCCAAGACAACAGGACTCCCAGCGCCGCCTTCCTACTCCCCAGCGCCTGGCCTGCCCACCCGGGGTCCTGTCCCATCCTTGGTAACAGAGGGACTTCCTGGGAGGCCCGCTGTAAACAGCTTTGTTGGGCACACCAGCCACCCTCCCCACTGGTGTGGACGACGTCCAAGGGGTCCTGGGAGGAACTTGCAGGACCTGGGGCCCCTCTGCCACTGGTGTGATCCTAAGCTCACTGTCCACTCACTGCCACTTGGCAGTATTGTCAGAAACTGGAGAGAAGGGGCAGACAGTCTGCTTTCCTTTCGGGTCTGCTGCATGGGGACCCCAGACCTTTCCGAGCTGTGGGGCGCAGCTGCGGGTGTTTGTTCCCTCGGGCTTCCCCTCCTCCTCCCCTCCTTCACCTCCCTCTTCTCCTGCCTCCCCATCCCTCTTCCGCTCCTTTCCCCCACTCCCCTTCTTTCTCCTATCCCTACTCCCTCCTCCCCTTCCTCCTTCTCCCCTCCCTCCCCTGTTTACCCCTTGACAATTTCCTGGGTTCCTGCTCTGTGCCTGGCTCCTGCCGCTTTCCCTCTGGACAGCTCTGCAGTGCATCGCTGATCGCTCAGCTGCCACTGTTCTTCAGCTCCAGTGATCCCTCCTCCCCCGGAAGCCCTCCTCTCTCCCCCTTCAACACCGCACCACTTCCCACCACGTCCACTGGAAGTCTCGGTCCTCCGTGAGCCTGTGAGGCCGGGACCCAGTGTGCTCCGAGGTCCCCAAGGTGTGAGCCAGGCCTTGTTCCGGGATTTGTCACAGGAAGAGAAGGAGGCATCAGAGCCAGTGCTGGGGCTGAAGCTGGCCCAGGGGGAAGAACCCACAGGGGAGACGCCCTCCCAACCTCCCCCCCTTCTGCTCCAGCGTGGAACCCAGGAGGCCCTCCCCAGAGCAGGAGCTGCTGAGCAGGGGCTGATAGGTGCCCACGTCTGGGCCCTCCCTTGGCTCCCTGCTGCACAGCCGTGGGAGGGAGGGTGCAGGAGGAGGGGTCGGGCTAGGAGGATAGGGTAGGGATGGGGGAGCTCAGGGTGCTCTGGGCAAAGCCTCCTCTGCTCCACCTCTCCCAACCCAGGCTGAGACGTCTAGCGTTATGGGGGCACTCGTTCTAGTCCTGTGGGCTCTGCTGATGTCTGCAGAGTGTGCTGGCAGCCCCACAGGGCCAGGTAAGGATGGCCGCTGGTCTCCGGGGCAGGGGCGTATTTCCCGCGGGGGCCCTTTGCGCGCAGCCGGCTCCAGCACGGCCTGGTGCTGCCCCATAGGTGAGAACCTGAGCTGCTACCAGTGCTTCAAAGTCCCCAGCCAGGCGTTTTGCACACCCACCGCATGTGCCTCCACGGACCGGGTCTGCGTCTCCAACGCGGTGATCTTCACCCTGAGTGAGTCCCTGGCGGCGCCAAATATGATACAGACAACAGACAGAGCGACACAAAAACAAGCAGCACAGCACAGGGAAGGTGGGCTCCCCCCAAGACCGCCCTTTCTCCTGCAGCGATGGTCCCTTCAGAGGTCCCCCGCACATCTCTACACAAATGGAGTCGGGGAGCCCAGGCCTGGTGCAGCGGGCCCCCTGTGCTCACCATCCGTGTCCTCTCTGCTCCGCTTCACCCCATCCCAGGCCCCTGGGCTGCCCAAGGGTTCAGGCCATGTGTGGCTTCAGGGAAGAGTCCCGACCTTGGTCACCCCATCTTAGCTGTGACATTGAAGGTGACCTTGAGCAGCTGTGCTCCCACTGCTGTGCAGGGCCTAGACTGGGAAGGATCAGGAGAAGGTATCTGGTAGACCTTCCAGGACCAGAAGTTCTCTGACTCAGGTTTGGTTCTGGCCTTCCCTGCCCATGTGGAGAGCACACCCCAGCCACCACCCCACCCCTACCCTGGACCCATGCCTCGTCCTCCTTCATGGACGCTTGTCTCCTCTTTTCTGCAGGATTAGGGGTGAAGATTTTGCTCAGCAAGCGCTGTGCTCCCAGGTGTCCCAACACCAACATGAAGTTTGAATGGCTGTCAGGCCCCGGGCTATTGGGCCAAATCATCAGGCAGTGCTGCTTGGGGTCCCTCTGCAACGGGGCACCCACCCCTCAGGAGAGTCCCTGGGCCCTTCCGAGGGGGCTTCTGCTCCAGATGGGCCTTGGCCTCCTCCGGGCCCTGCTGTGAGCCCTGGCTCCTCAGCCCTGCAGCCCCGCCTGTCCTCCCACCTCCAGCCTCTGTCCTGCCGCCATCCCTCTCAAGACCCTGGGTGGGACACTCCCCGCTCTGAGGTAGTCACAGGGGCTATCACCTCCCCCTGGACCTGGCCGCCTCTCCTGTCCCCAGGGCCCTTTGCTCACACAGCCTGGGAACGGAGCCCCACTCCAAGTGGGGAAGAATGGGTGTTTCCCAGTTTGGAGTAACAGCCACTGCCCTGAATGTTCTGTCCAGGGCCCCGTGAGGGGTAAAAAGAGCCCAGCCAGGATAGAGGAAGCTCAGCGCTGACTCTGGCTCGCCCAGTTCTGTGACCGTGGCCCCTCCAGCACCACCGTCCTGGCTACCTCTGTCCGTGCCCCAGGCAGAGTCTTGCGGTGGTACGGTGACCTTCACTCCTTCCGGAGACAATAAAGTCATTGTTTGACTGCACCCCCTCTTGCTTCTTCATCATCTCCACCTGCTGAGCCCAGACTACAGCCCCCCGGCCAGCTCTCAGCAGACTTGTACTGCCTTAACTCTTTAACTATGAAACGGATTTGGTGAGTTAACATTCATCAATTCTCTATCCGTTGGCCTCTGTTCTGGTCCTGTGTGCAGGGTTCCCCCTGTCCTCTTCCTGTCCTGTTTCCACTGATGGAGCCTGGGTGTCTGTGTCTCCCGAGAGGGCCCGCATGAGGACGGGGCTCTCAGGAGGCTTTGGAGAGCAGCCGGATGGCAGTGTGTGTGGGGACTGTGAGGGCCCGGGGGAGGCCGGCAGCTGGGGCGTCCCGATGCTGCGTCCGTTCCCCTCACCCTAAAAAGATACCCAAACACGCCACGTTCCAAGTTGGCCACGTCCATAGTAGAGTCGTGAGGCAGGTCACATGTTAACTTCACATGCAGCAAAGTCCCAACAACCTGTGTTTTCCCCCAGGTTCTGTTCCCCCAGCCTCTCCCACCTGCTGGGAGGACCCGCACCCCCAGCATTCTGCTCAGCCTTGAACGCAGCAATCCAGTATGCTCATTTTGTTCCAAATGTCCAGATTTTTATCATTTAACAAATAAATTACCCCACGGGCCATGTCCTCTGACCATACCCACTTAAATTACACATTTATAACAAAGAAGATAAACTTTTAAATCCCGAATATTTGGAAATTCGATTGTTATGCTTCGATTCGCTCATCTGTTGAAGAAGGAATTATAGTAGGGATTTTTTTTAATTCCTTGAACTGAACAGTGATAAAAATCAGGGCAAACTTTTGTTTAAAAAAAAAAGGCACCGTCAGGAAAATGGATGCATTACAACTTCACATTACCAAAGAAAAGGGGCTGAAGCCTCAATAAACCATGTGTTTAAATCTAGAACCTGGAGAAAGAACAACAAATTAAGCCAAAAGAAACCAAAAATAGACCAAAAGTGTGATTCAGTGAAACAGGAAACCAAAATAAAATAGACAAGATCCACAAAGCCAACGGACTAAATGTGACATTGGTGAGACTGAAAATCAGAATAAAGAGGAAATACGAATAAACCACCAGAGTGGGTGAAGGGGCCACGCGGTGCTTATCCTCCTTTCACACAAAATTCTAGCAAAATGGCATGTAAACAGCACAAGCAGAGTCCTGGGGGCCATGCAGGGCCGGAGCAGGCGGTCCGTGGGCCGAGGCAAGCTCTCTGCGTGCTGAGTGTCATGTGGTCCCGTAAGTGTAAACATTTCCGAACTCATCAAACTGTCCACTTACAAAGGGTGCTTTTTATTAAATGTGTAAGGCGTGCTTAAGAAGAGTTGCCTGAACTATCACAAGAGAGTCACTGCACACCTCTGTCGGGTGGGTTTGAAGCTTTAGGTGCAATGGAGTATTACTAGTGAGAACATAGTTTACCAAATTTGACCCAAGAAGCAAAATTTCCAAGTTCCTTTTACAAAGCAAGCATAACACTGGTAGCTAAACCTGACGATGATACTGAAAAGGAAATTTTAGCATTTGGGGGCATCAGTGCAACAATCCTAAATAAAATAAAATATTAACAAACCAAATTCAACAGCACATTATACAATAACATGATTGAGTGTGTGTGTCTGTGTCTGTGTGTGTGTGAGCCCTGAAGCCAGAAGCGCAGCTGTGTAAGGAGGTGCTGGGCGCAGTCCCGTGAAGGCCTGACCCCGTCACCGGTGCTTTCTGACTGCGTACTTGGGACACAGGGAAGTGAAAGCAAATGAGAGAAACCAAGCAGAGGCAGGAGAGCTGGGGGGATACAAGCTCTGTTTGCAGCTAACTTAATAGTGTGTTTCAAAAGCCCTAAAAGACCAGTGCTAAAACTAGCAAAATAATAGGAAGTATTCAATAAAGGAGCAGAATATGAATTAATGAAAATCAGTAGCCTTTCTATACACAAGAAATAGCCAACCAGGAGATATAATGGGAGAGTTTTTATTTACTAGTAGGGACTAGAGAGCTAATCCTTAAAAATAAATCTGGCCAAAAATATGCAAAGTCTACAGGAGGAAACTTCAGTGAACTCCTGATAGACACAGCAAGAGGCAACAGTTGCCTCGAGCAATTGTAAAGATGCTCCTTGTTCTTGGATATGATGACTCTAAATATCATTAAAATGTCAATTCTCTCTAGTTAATAAAAATTTTAATGTGAGTACCATAAAAATAATAGCAGGTTTTTTTTTCCTTGAACTGGACAAATTGAAAGACATGTAAACAAAAACACTCAACATCAGTTAGCAAAAAAATTAAGTTATGGGGGGATTAGTACTACCAGAGGTTAAAACACAACTAAAAAAAACCCCGAAATTTCAACAGCGCATTATCGTCGTGTCAAGAGATAATCCGGAGAAGTAGACTAGAAAGGCAGAAATACACCTGTGAATCAGGGAAATTTAGTGTATGGCAAAGGAGGAATCTCAAATCACTGGAGTGAAGATGGCCTTGAAAAGTAAGTGGTATGTGAACAAATGAATGTTTGGAAAGAGTCAAAATTGGATCTATACACACATGTCCTTATGTCATATATGAGAATAAACTGAATATTAAACAAGCAGAACTATACAAATACCCAAAGAAATGATACGTGAATATCTTTATAACCTGGGTGTGGAGAAAGCTTCCTATGTATAATTCAAAACCCAAACCCAAGAAAAGATGGACTAATTTGATCGTATACAAATATGAATATTTTCCATGACACATGTGTGCACAGGCACACACATCCTGGGGGCTGTAAATAACTCCTTAAAAGCTGAGGGTGGGGGAGAAGAGGCCTAAAACAAATACGAGCAAAATATGAAAAAAATAAACAAAAATGCTGTAAAATACCACTTAAGAAGAAAATGTGTTTGCCTTGACTTGTGAAAGAAATTCAGATTAAGCAGGGAAGATGGTGGGGGGAAGGTGCGGCCAAGTGGCGGGGCACGAGCTTGGCATGCACAGGGTGCTGGGTCCTCGGTACCTGCTCTAAAACTAAATAAATAAATGACCCTAATTACCCCCTCCCCCCACCAAAAAAAAAACCTTAGAAAAATAAGAAATTAAAAAAAAACAGGGAAGATGGTGCAGCAGCTGCCGCAGAGGGCGATGAGCAGGGAGTGGAGGGCGGGTCAGGGCCAGGGGTGGCTCAGGACGGCGGACACGGCCCCCGGCCCCGCCCTCTCCCCCACTGAGCGCAGCTGAAACTGGAAGGTAATACCTGCAAGAGTGCTGTCAGGACTCTGAGCAGAAAACAGCAGCAGAAAGCCTGAGGAGTACGATGAGAATTTGAAGAGCCGCAAATGGGTGGTAAGTCTCCCCCTTTCCATTTCCTCTTTATTCTCTGAGTTTGCCTCAAGACAGCCCAGAACCCGACGTGAATGCCAGAGCACGGAAGAGAGGTCAGAGGGCCCCTCCAGACCTCCCCTGCTGAGCGGGAGAGGCCGCAGCGACAGCAGCCCCGCCCGGAGCCTGCGGGGACCAGAGCTTCTGAGAGAAGGGAACTGGCGTCTCCAGTCAGAGGACTGTGATCCCAAGAGCGCGGGGTGAAGCCCACCGACCTTTTCCTCTCTACCTCTTCCCACCTCATGCCCCCAGATGTGGTTACAGGGCTGGGACATAAACAGAGCTGGGGAATGACTAGATGCCCGAAAGGAGGAACCCCAGGTAACTAGAAAGTGCCAGAGAGACTGCACGGAGTGAGGAGCCTGGGAAAGAAATCCCATAAAGGTGTTTATGAAAAGCCAGCTCACTCCTGAGCTGTGCAGACGTGGATCTGGCCCTAAACAACACAAACAGTGTAAACGGATCTATGGGGCTGACCTCCGCCAAGCTGTCGGACTGGCCACTGGCTGCCGGAACACTGCAACGGCTTTGAAAACTGGACTGACATTGGAGCACAACACAAGAACTAAGGGCCAACACTTTTTTTTTTTTAACATTTTTTTATTGAGTAAGAGTCATTTTACAATGTTGTGTCAAATTCCAGTGTAGAGCACAATTTTTCAGTTATACATGAACATATATATATTCATTGTCACTTTTTTTTTTCGCTGTGAGCTACCACAAGATCTTGTATATATTTCCCTGTGCTATACAGTATAATGTTATAATGTTGTTTATCTATTCTGCATTTTGAAATCCCAGTCTGTCCCTTCCCATCCCCCACCCCCTTGGCAACCACAAGTTTGTCTTCTATGTCTATGAGTCTGTTTCTGTTTTGTATTTATGTTTTTTTTCTTTTTTTTAGATTCCACATATGTGCGCTCTCACATGGTATTTTTCTTTCTCTTTCTGGCTTACTTCACATAGAATGACAATCTCAGGAACATCCATGTTGCTGCAATGGCGTTATGTTGTCGGTTTTTGTGGCTGAATAGTATTCCATTGTATAAATATACCACATCTTCTTTATCCAGTCATCTGTTGCTGGACATTTAGGCTGTTTCCATGTCTTGGCTATTGTAAATAGTGCTGCTATGAACATTGGGGTGCAGGTGTCTTTTTGAAGTAGGGTTTCTTCTGGATATATGCCCAGGAGCAGGATTCCTGGGTCATACAGTAAGTCTATTCCTAGTCTTTTGAGGAATCTCCATACTGTTTTCCACAGTGGCTGCACCAAACTGCATTCCCACCAGCAGTGTAGGAGGGTTCCCCTTCCTCCACAGCCTCTCCAGCATTTGTCATTTGTGGACTTTTGAATGATGGCCATTCTGACTGGTGTGAGGTGATACCTCATTGTAGTTTTGATTTCCATTTCTCTGATAATTAGTGATATTGAGCATTTTTTCATGTGCCTATTGATCATCTGTATTTCTTCCTTGGAGAATTGCTTGTTTAGGTTTTCTGCCCAATTTTGGATTGGGTTATTTGTTTTTTTTCTTATCAAGTCATATGAGCTGCTTATATATTCTGGAGATCAAGCCTTTGTTGGTTTCATTTGCAAAAACTTTCTCCCATTCTACAGGTTGTCATTTTGTTTTCCTTATGGTTTCCTTTGCTGTGCAGAAGCTTCTAAGTTTAATTAGGTCCCATTTGTTTATTCTTGCTTTTATTTCTATTGCTTGGGTAGACTGCCCTAGGAGAACATTTTTGAGATGTATGTGAGATAATGTTTTGCCTATATTTTCTTCTAGGAGGTTTATTGTATCTTGTCTTATGTTTAAGTCTTTGATCCACTTTGAGTTGATTTTTGTATATGGTGTAAGGGAGTGTTCTAGCTTCATTGATTAACATGCTGCTGTCCAGTTTTCCCAACACCATTTGCTGAAGAGACTGTCTTTTTTCCATTGTATATTCTTGCCTCCTTTGTCGAAGATTAGTTGACCAAAGGTTTGTGGGCTCATTTCTGGGCTCTCTGTTCTGTTCCATTGGTCCGTATGTCTGTTTTTGTACCAATACCATGCTGTCTTGATGACTGTAGCTCTGTAGTATTGTCTGAAGTCTGGGAGAGTTATTCCTCCAGCCTCTTTCTTTTTCTTCAGTAATGCTTTGGCAATTCTAGGTCTTTTGTGGTTCCATATAAATTTTATTATGATTTGTTCTAGTTCTGTGAAATATGCCCTGGGTAATTTGATAGGCATTGCATTAAAGCTGTAGATTGCCTTGGGCAGTGTGACCATTTTAACAATATTGATTCTTCCAACCCAGGAGCCATGGGCTATCTTTCCATTTTTTAGTCTTCTTTAATTTCCTTCATCAGTGGTTTATAGTTTCTATGTATAATTCTTTCACCTCCTTGGTTAGATTTATTCCTAGGTATTTTATTACTTTGGGTGCTATTTTAAAGGGGTTGTTTCTTTACTTTCTTTTTCTGTTGATTCATCATTAGTGTAAAGAAATGCAACTGATTTTTGAACGTTAATCTTGTAACCTGCTACCTTGCTGAATTCTTCGATCAGCTCTAGTAGTTTTTGTGTGGAAGGGCAAACACTCTTGACATAAATGGAAAGATAAGTCTCAGCAAGGAAATAAAACATATAAAGAATAACAAAACAGAAATCGTAGAACTGAAAAATGCAATAACCAAAATAAACTAGTCTCCTCTGGGCTCAATAGCAGAATGGGGATGAGAAAATAAAGACTCCGCTTGAGGATAGATCATAGAATCTGAACAACATAAATAAAGATTGTTTAAAGCAACAGAGCCTAGGTAAAATACCAAAAAATCCAGTATCTGTGTAATTCGTGTCCTAGAAGGAGAGAAGGAAGAGTGGAGTACAGGAAAAATACTTGAAGAAATAATGACTGCTAATTTTCTAATTCTGGAAAAAGACGTAAAACTATAGATTCAAGAAGCCCAGTGAATTCCAACTAGGAAAAATCCAAAGAAAAACATACTCGGACATACCATAATGAACTGCTTAAGACATTCACGTCACACAAGTCAGAGGTCTCACTGTGGGAGAAACGAGATGAAAATGTATGGAGGAGGAAGGAAATAGGAAATACGATGGTGGCTGGAGCGGTATTAGCACGAATACGCATCCTCTGAGTGCAACATCCCTGTAGGAGTAAGCATACCTTGGCCCAGATCTTGGGTTTTAAACACTGTCAGGTCACACTCGCTTCTCAGTGGAATCTGAACCTTCGTAGTAAACAGGCAGTCCCAGAGTGTGGAGAGGAGAAGGAACGTAAATTGCAGAACTCTGACTAATCAATGTGGAAAGGATGATGGAAATACACAATCACCATTCGGCAAAAATCCGCAGTCAGCGTTGTTTGTAGGGATCCTCAGCCTGGAACGGGGCGGGGGATGGGGGGAGCTGCCTGCGGGAGTCCGGCCAGGAGGCCTGGCCGGGGGTGGGGCTGCGGCTGCTGATGCCCTTCCTGAGCTCTGAGCGCTGAGCTCCTGCCGCAGGGGCGGGACTCCACGGGGCACGCGGCCCTGAGGTGGGGCCTGCTGGGGGTCCTCCCCTAAAGGCCTGGGCATGACTGTGGGGGTCCTGGGGGGGTGGGGCATCAGAGGGGGCTCTGTGTGTGTGTGAAAGAGAGTCATTGTGTGAGTGTGAGAAGAAGTCTGAGTGACTGTGCCAGTGCGAGTGCATGTAATTTACAAACACCTCACCGCTAACACCTCAGCCGAGGGACAAGAGCCGATGCTGCCAGGGAGTGAGCACCACGTCCCTCCTCATACGATGCACTGAGAAGAACACAACCATGCTTTTGTGATGTTTCTGTCAAAATGCTTCAGCTGAATTTAATCACAAATAAACAAGCCCCAGTGAACAGACTTTCTACGAAATAGGTGGTCATCACTCTTCAGAAGTGGTGAGGTCATGAAAGAAATCAAGAACTGAGTCCTGTTGCAGATCAGAGGGACTGAAGGAAGCAAGACGGGCAGGTGGGACGCGCGAGGTTCGGTCGGCCGCGGGGGGTGGGGGTGGGGGGGCGGCCACACCTGGCAGCGTCCAATAAGACCTGAAGGCCAGGCACACTGTGTGCCAGTCTCGCCTGTATCGTTTTATCCTTGTCATGTGGTGATGCACGATGTTAAAGTGTGGGAAATCTGTGGAAAGGGTTATATAGAAAAATTATGTATGTGTTTGCAACTTTTTTTATAAATCTGAAATTGTTTCCAAATGAAAACTTTAAGCTGTAAGCCTCTTAACAGAATATTAATTTTTATTCTCCTTTCATATAAGTACAGAAGGATATAAATGTTTCCCAAACTGCCACCCTTCACTACATCCCGAACGTTCTGGGGAGGGGTGTTCTCCTCGCTCACCCATTCTGGATATCTAAAAAAATAATCTAAGAGGTCTTCTTGAAAACAGTGCCCACTTGAAATGTGTATCTTTTCCATTTCTACATGTGAACTTTTTCACGTTTATCTTTTTGTTATTGCATCAGAGAACGTAGTCCTGAGACACAAGATGAAGATTTTTGATGAGTGATAAGATCTGTACACTTTGAACAAACCCAAAGCACTGGAAGGTCTTGTTCAATTTCAGTTCCAACACCTGAGTACCAGGGGCTGGATGTTTCATTGCTGCCACAGAGGGGGCGCCTGGGGGAGCCCCTGGGGCCATCTGCCTCATGGAACATGGACTTAATGCAATGAACTGTCCTCTCTCACCTCATCTCTTGGCCCTCTCCCTCTCATGCACTCAGGGGTTTCTGGGTCTCTCCCTCAGCCATCTGTGGACCCCCACAAATCTTCCCCCCAGATCCTCCCCAGTATGGAACTCAGTCCCTGCTCCATGAGGTCTGTTACACCAAAAAAAAGAACGCACCAGAGCTGATGGCTGAGTCTGAGGCTGGCCCAGGTGGGTGGACCCACAGAGGGGGAGAGCAGATTCCCTGCCCACTTCACCCCTACCCCCTGTGACTCAGCTCCCTCCTCCTCTCTGGGCCTGAGAGGCTGCTGACTTAGGAAGCCAAGAAGCCTTCCCAAGGACAGGGTCAACTCTGACTTCCATCAGGGCTGAACTCAGTTCTGAGGAAAGGTGTAGGAACAAGGGTCAGGTGAGGGTCAGGTGAGGGTCACTGGGACAAGGACCCACGTGGGGACAGAGGACCAGAGAAGCTAGGAAAACACATGCAAATGAGAATCGAGGGTGTGTCCAGGCTGTGGCACGCAGGGGGCAGAGGAGAGAAGGGATGGGGCGCCTAAGGCCAGGGTTCTGGGGGGCTCTGGATACAGCTCTTTCTCTGCCTGCCCCCTACTCAGGCCTGGCTGACCAGCCATGAGAGGGGTCTTCCTGGTCCCTTGGTCTGCCCTGGTGTGTGCAGACAGGGCTGAGACAAACAGTGGCTGAGGTGGAAGGGAAGGCCCAGTGGGTCTCTTCCTGGTGGAGTGAGGGCTGGGCGGGGCCTTGGGTGTTTGCTCACGTGTGTGCGGGCGCCCTTCCTTGAGCGCAGCCCGCGCCTGCTTGCTGCGTGCAATAGGCACCCCGCAGGAGGTGGGCGATCTGACATCCGCCTGCTGGGGCAAGCGTCAGACCCAGGTCCTCGGAAGCCCGTGAGCTCAGAGTCCGGGGTTGCTTGGGGCCTGGGAGCCCATGGCCGGCAAGGTCTTCCCCAGGAGGTGGCAGGGCGGCCCCTGGGTGTGCCCCGAGCCTGACTCTGCCCTGCCCCTGCTTGGCCCGCAGACCCCAGCCTGCATTGCCTCTACTTCTTGCGGGTCAACTCCACCTCCTTCTGCATACCAGCCGCCTGCACCCCTGTGGAGCACTTGTTCTGTTCCTCCTACAAGCTGGTCTTCCAAATCGGTGAGTCCACGGCCCGGGCTTGGCTGCCCGGCCCCCTGGACCCTGGGTGCTTTCCTCCCAGGGGCTGCGCACAGAGCGGGGCTGTGACCTCCCCTTCCATGGACCCCACGTTTGGTCTCTCTGCTCCCCTCCATGCAAAGCTCACAGGAACATGCCAGGATGGAGAGGGAGTGAAGTGCTGTGGAGGGGGCGTCAGGCCAGAAGGCCTTTGGAGCCCCACAGAGCCCTTTCCCTTCTTACCGGGCTTGGGGTGCCATCACTGCAGCCCCCCCCCCTCCTCCCAGCTTCTCCCTCCTCTCTACGGCTTCCCGCCCGGTTCTGGAGGAAGTGTCCCTGGGTACCACCTGCATTTGGCGAGGCTGGTCCTTGTTCCTGGTCCTCCCCTCATCTCCCTCCTGCCCCTCCATCTCAGCTCTCCCAGGGGGTAGGTTTAGGGGCGGCAAAGACCCCTGAGGGTGATCCCAGGCGGAATGGACAGGCAGTGGGGAGCTGCATGCCTTGGGGCTCTGACTTCCTGCCCCACTGTGCAGGAGTTCTAAGTTGTGCTCCATCAGGAGGACCTCCTTCTGAGGCTGGGCCCTTCCTGCCCCACCCAGGAGACCCTTTCTTAGGGGCTGTTTGGTGCTTTTCTTTCCCTTTGTGGCTTGTCTAAGGGGACCCCTGCAGACAGGCCCAGGCAGAGATGTGTCTACACTTCTCCGACTTGTATGAGTGAGGACTGGGCCCAGCCCGGGGCCAGACACCTGCAGAAGCTGGGAAATCCTCCATTCCCCTAAATTCCGCACAGGAACAGGAGCTGCAGGGGCTGCCTGGAAGGCGCACGCCGGGGGACCTGCAGCTCCAGAGGGCTGCCTGGCTGACAGCTGAACCCACGTGTGGTTAGGAATGCCCAGCGCCCAGAGGCTTGGCTGGGAGCACTTGCTGTCCTCCCTCCCAGGTTCAGAAAAAAGATGCTGATCAGCAAGGGCTGCACGTCTTCCTCCTTCACCAACAACCCCCCGACTTGAGCATGATCCCCGCGGAAAACATCAGTCACGCCAAGTTCCTGTGCTGCCCATCCGGCATGTGTAACCAAGAGGTCAAGGGTAGCTCCTCGGCCCCGCAAGTCAGGCTTCTGCTCAGCCTGGGGCTTGGCTTCCACCAGGCCCTGCTGCGAGGACCCTCCCTTCCTGCCCCCACCCCAACCCCTCCCTCTCTGTGGACTGGGTGACAGGGCCGACCCTCCAAGATGAGGGTCCCCTGGGTGGGAGAGGCAGACTCACTGCCTCTCTTGCCTGGCAAGTCTGAGCATGGTCCAGCCCCTCCGTCCTCCTAGTCCCAGTTTCGGGGGTGGCAGGTTCCTTCTGGTCCAGCTCACTCGTGCTGTCCACCTTAAGAGGGTCTTGCCCAACAAAGTGTCAACTCCATCCCTTCTATGCCAATGAGATGGGTGGTGACACTTGTCCCCCACATGGACCCTGAAGTTCACATCCCCTGGGGAAGCCTCCCAAGGGTGCCTGACAGGCAATGGGATCACAGATCAATAAAGCAAAAGCAAACAAGGCCGAGCGATGACTGGGTGTCAGGTAGAGATGGGCTCAGGTTGGATCGTAAGTTAACAAGGAGAGAGCCTTGGATGGCGAAGAAACAGGGAGTGAGTGACAAAGCTGTGGGACTGCCCCTTGGTGAGGATGTGACCACAGTAATGGGGGCGTCTCTCATTTAAGCTGGAGCCCTCTGTGTCCAGCCCCTCCCTCCCTCCCCACAGCCCCCAACCACTCCTCACTCCAGGTCTCCCTGACCTCAGAAGGACATTCAGGTCACTGTCCTGGCTGATCCCGGGAACTGGGTCCTCTCCCAACGAAGAGACTTGAGCCGATGTGGCCACTGCGAGGCACTGCTGGAAGCCAGGTCTCCAGCCACACGGCAGGAGGCAGGCACGCACGCGCCCACCCCCTCACAGGGGCCGAGTCCCATAGACAGCTGATCCAAGTGGACAAATACGGCCAGAAAATAATGCTTTGGTTCAGCTAACAAATGTAGCAGAATTGCTCCTCTTGGGTGACATGCTCCAGCTTTTCTTCTAGATCATGAAGGGGCCCCCACATTCACTGCTGTACCACCCTGGTGTAGAGTGACCGGCCAGATGTCCTGGTGCTGTCCCCCGTGGGCTGTCCCCACGGCCCACCAGGAGCCTGTGGGATAGGACCAGAGTTTGCAAGTGGCCCGTGGCAGGTCCTGGAGTCACCAGTTTTTTGTTCAGTCCAAGAGCAGGATAGGACAGGTCAGAGGACACCAGGCACCGGATGGGCAGTGCTGTGGTGTGAATGGCCCGTCAGCTCTGTGAGGAGGCTGTTCACTCGTGTATGTACATGTCAGCGTGTTGTGTAAGGTCCAGCGTTTCTGATTCTTGGTCAGGTCATAACCTTTCAGGCTGAAGACCGTGGAGCCACCCACCCCACTTCCTCCAGTCACTCTCAAGCTCACCTCTTGGGCCAGCAGAGGGTTCTGGGCACAGCGACAGCTCCTCACGCCACGGCTGCTCCCAGGCCCCTGGGGGCCCGGGTTGCCTCGCAGCAGGAGGCCCCGTCCCCCCGGCGCAGGGGCCCGGGGTCTACTGGGCGTGCTGGTGTCTGCCTGGACCCCAGGGCTGCCTCTGGTCCAAGTTGTCCTCCCTGGAGTCTCCTGGGTCCTATGTGAACTTTGGGTGCAGATCAGTGTGGAGGAAGGGGGCGGCCCCCCAATCCTAGCTCCCCAAAATGCCGAGGCCCTCCCTCCCCCACCCAGTTGCGACCAGACCTCCACCCCTCCCTCCCTCTTGGTCACAGAAGGCCCTGGGCACCTCCTGCTTCCTCACCCCCGTGACACGCTGAGAGAGCAAGTGGCTTAGATGCCAGTGTCCCCTCAGAGGGGACTGCGATAGGGATCAGGGGCTCCCCTGCGACTCCACACAGGGCAGGGCTCTTGACAGCGCACCGAGGCCAGCTCAGGGGAGCAGAGCCAATGGCTCTGTGCGTGGCTGCGCTGTGGGCCGGCACTTGGCAACAGCGGGTCGTGGCGGCATGTGTCCTCGGGGTCTGGGTCGGACCAGAGGTGACTCGGGAAACAGGCTGAGCTCAGCCCTTTAAGCCAGCGGCCTCTGAATTTTTCTGACCATAACCCATATCAGGAAACACAGCATGTGAGTGTACACATGCACACTCATACACACACACGATGTATTTACACACATACACATGTACACACACCCACACACACACACACGATGTATTTACACACATACACATGTACACACACCCACACACACACACACACACGATGTATTTACACACATACACACAGATACACACCCACACACATACACACGTATACACATACATACACACACATACAGACCGTACATATATACACATACACACACGTATACACACATACACACACAACCACACATATACACGCATATACACACTCACAGAAACACACATATATACACACTCACACATACAAGAAAAGGAAGGGTTAACAACTGGTAGCAAGCCTTCTTTCCTCCCCTGGGGACGACGTTGAGAAGGAAAAGAGTCAGAAGAAAGGAAAGGGGCACCACCGGGCAAATCCCACTGTGAACCTGCTGCTCAGCGCTCCCGGGGCGCTGGCTCGTGGACAAAGCGGCGTCCTGACTGCAGCTGGCCTGGGCTTGTAAGGAACCAGCCTGGCCCTGTGGGGCGCAGGGCCCAAGAAGGTCAGCGTCTCCCCTGTGATTACTGGAGTTTGAAGGGCGACGTTTGGGGAAACACCCATGTGGAAGTGGTCTCACGAGTGTGTTACCCTTCACAGACCATTTCCTCTGCCTGTTGCCGGCAAGGCTGCAGAAAGGGGGTCAGCGGGCATAAACCCGCCTCGGGCCCTCTCTGGTCGGAGTGGCCGTGTGCTGCCCCGTGGGTGCCGCACTGTTAACGCTCCTGCAGCCGCGGGGGTGGGTCCAACAGCTGCACCATCACCCCCCAAAACGGAGTCCGGGCCGCAGAGGGAGGCTAAGGGCAAAGTGCCCCATCCCCATGTAAACTCACCCCTTCGGGGCGACGCTCTGGACCGCAGCACCGTCTCCCCAGTCCTCACAGCTAGATCTGATTCCTCCAGAGTGGATTGGGGGGCATCTGAGGGGCCGCGGCTCCTGGGCTGCTAGCCTTAGCGCCTGTCCCCGTGGCGGCAGTCAGTGCCCTCATTCTTCATCCTGTTTCTTAACAGCCATCACCACTTTGACCCAGTTATTATTCCCACCAAAGAGTGGCCCTGAGAGTAAGGTTATGTCAGTTCCTGAGACTGAGAAACCCCCTTTACCACAGCACCTCTCTGTCCCATCAGTGGCATTACATAGCTTTCTCCCTGCTCATCAGAAAGCGGGTCTTCACGGGTGGGCGACGGGGTGAGGCATCTGATTCTCTCAGGGTCATCCCACCCCCACCCCCACCCCATCCCCACCCCTGCCCTTCACCCAGTGCAGCACCGTAGTTGTTAAACCACCTGGAAATGTTGCACAGAAAAGTTTGTAGCCCCGTGGGGACTGATTGTCAACCCAAATGATCACCTCCTGTCAGTGGTGTCTAGAATTAGCCACGTACCTGCCCCCTCCCATTGTTAGTTTAAGTGCCAAAAATGAGTCGTGCCAGTAGGAGCCGTCACACTTCTGCTATTACTTCTCCCGGAAGCGTCCTGCCAGTTCACGGAGTGCCTGTGGGGTGCCATGGTCACCTGGCACGGCCGTCAACCGCAGCATGGGTTTCCGAACAATCGGTGTTCTTAACCGAGTTACTTTTCACATGAGTGTGGCATCTGTTTAATTAGTCACAAGAGAAAAGACTTTTTGTTGATCGAAAACCGGTAAGACTTCTTTCTCATTATCCGAGCTCCTCTAAAGGTCTAGCTTTTATCTGCTAACAGCAGCCAGAGAACAGAAGTCTTCTAGACCAGAGCCGGGGTGCACACAGCACGACTCGGGGTGCAGCAGGCCACCCAGCGCGTCTGCCCGCAGAGGCTGGAGAAACCCGCTCCTCGCTAGTGGCAGAGATGCAGCCAGGCACCAGGTACATCCTGGCGGAAGGAAGTCCGTGCACAGTTATTGTTCTGCCACAAGTATGTTTGGATTTCCTGGCAAATTGTCATTGTTGGAGTTGAGGAGTTGAGGTGACATGTGGAGACTGGCGGACACAGCCCCCCCGAACGCACGTTCCTGGGAACTGCGTGAGTCGGAGCACCCATGGTTCCCAAGGAAACTGGAAGGCGGAGTCCCATCCTCAACCTGGGTGCCTACAGTCCATCCTGGTTCCTCCACCCAGGATCACAATGAGAATGACTTGCTGTCCCAAGCAGGGACACCAGAGGGAGGTCCCTTCCAGGAGACCGGCCTTGGCAGGAAGTGAGCTTGGAAGACCAACAAAGGGTAATGCACTAGTCAGGCGGTCACACCACCACCAGCCCTGGGGGAGCGCCGGCCGCCCCCCGCTTGGGAGGGCTCTGCACTTTCTCCTCACTGTGGCACTGGTGCCTTTAAAGGTCAGGGGCCAGGTGGTGTTGGGGGGCACTTGCTGGACATCACTGGTCAGTGTGGCCTCTCTCCTTGTTCTCTGATGACCTGAGAACTGCCGTGTAAAGGAAATTCAACTCTGCTGTCCTTGAACCAGCCGGGGTGAGCAGTTATACCCGCGGGAAGGCAGGTGTCAATGTCCAGCATTGCCTAGGACACCTGGAGCCTGAATCTGCAAATATCTATGCTACCACCTGGGAAATGGTTACGTCTACAAACCAGGCGGAGCACAGAACATGCTGAACAGCCTCCCACTGGCACCCAGCTACTAGGACCATGGGTATCATACGGGAAGGTCATTTCTGCTGCAGAGGAAGGAGACGAGGCTGTCGTTTTAAGTGTCCTGTAACAGATTTTTCAAAGGACTCTCCTGGGCTGCAGACAGTCGATTTTCATTATTCACAGAGGTTCTGTTCTATGAAGTCAGCAAGAACACAGAATTGAGGGGTTAGGAGTCACTGCTCCCAGGGAAACACAGGGCTAGGTTCCTGGGAACCTGTGGCCTCCTTTCCACCAGCCGATCAACACATAAATGTCGGCCAATCACACATCTGAGTAAGGGTTAATATCCAAAATGTGGAGAGAACGCATACAACTCAAAAACAAAAACCAAATAATCCAATTTAAAAATGGGCAGAGGACCTGAACAGATTTGTCTCCCAAGGAGACATGCAGATAGCTAGCAGGTACGCGAGGAGACGCTCGGCATCACTAGCCATCGGGGAAAGGCAAGTCAAAACCACACTGAGACATCGCTTCACACCTGTCAGACTGGCTGTTGTCAAAAAGACAGCAAATGACAAGTGTTGACGAGGCTGTGGAGGAAAGGGACCCCTCACACACTGTTGCTGGGAATGTAGACTGGTACAGCCACTGTGGAAAACAGTGTGGAGGTTCCTCAAGAATTTAAAAATAGAGCTGCCATACGATCCGACAATATGACTTCTGGGTGTTTATCCGAAGGAAACAAGACCACTATGTTGAAGAGACACCTGCACCCCGGTGTTCGTGGCAGCGTTATTTACAATACTCAAGACAAGGAAGCGCCGTAAGTATCTGAGGATGGATGAACAGATGAAGGTGTGAGACGCACACAGTTGAAAGTAACCCAGCCATGAGAAAGAAGGACGTCCTGACACTTGGGAAACATGGATGGGGCTTGATGGCTTCATGCAAAGTGAAGTAAGTTAGACAGAGAAAGACAAAGACTGCATGATCTCATTTACATGCGGAACAAAAAATAAACACTCATAGACACAGAGAACAGATTGGTGGCTGCCACAGGCAAGTGGTGGAGGGTGCAGGACACGGGTGAAGCTGATCAAAAGGTGCCAAGTTCCAGTTATCAGATAAACAAGTCCTGGGATGTAGCGCCCAGCGCAGCGACTGGAGTTAGCAACACTGTGCTGCATGCTTGAAAGTTGCCAGGAGAGTAGATCTCAAAATTCCTCATCCTTAGAAAAACACAACCTGTAACTGAGGTTATGGATGCTAAGCACACTCACTGAGGTGTACGTGTATCAGATCCCCACAATGTATACACACATCCAGTCACAATGCCACGCACCTTCAACGTAGTAACGCCGTATGTCAGTCGTAGCTCAGTTAAACTGGGAAAAACATAACTTTGTTTTGCGTGTTTATTTAACATATACCATTGATTCATTAACGATGAACTCACGACCAGCAGCCCTGGAACCCACATCTGAACGAAGCCCATCTGACACGCGAGTTTTCTAAGGCACAGCCCTGCTTCCTTCTGCTCAGGACACTAGACAGCACCTCAGCTCCACCGCCAGGGGCCATTTTAAACAGCATAATCACCAACAAAAAGCACAAAAATGCAAAATAAAATGACACGGCACCAAACAGACCAGGAAACAAGAAGATAAAAGTTTCCCCTGTTCAGCCTCAGCAGGGAACGCACGTTGATGGCTCTGACCTTTGCTGCTCGGGACACGTCCGTGAACAGCCGTGAACGTGCCACAGATGTTGGTTTGGGGTTACAAATAAATTTTAGAAAGTAGGCAAACTCACAAATATGGAATCTGAATAAGTGAGAATCGACTGTAAATAAATCTCAGTGGGCATAAACGGTGGTCCCTTGGGACCCAAAGTGCTCTCCAAGAAAACCAACCACCGTGCACCGAAGTAGCTAAGATAATTGATGTCTGGAATTATCAGCCAAATCCAGGAAAAGATTAGGAACAAGTACCAAGAATAAATCTTAATTTTTGCTCATTTAGCCTCTAATCCTTCCTTCTGGCCCAGTCAGAAGCACTCAGTCACACCAGCTGTCCCCAGCTGCGACTTCTGAATCTAGATGCCAACCCTTTATTTTCATGTCCAGCTCCAAAGCACTTCTCACGCCCTCCCACAGGTCGCCCCTGCCACCAGCCCCCAGTCAGCACCTGCTCTCACCTGGACACCTGCACTGGCTCCCAGGGGCTCCTTTCCACCATGCTTACCCCTCCACCGCACCCTCAGTGCCGGATCCTGAGTGGGGTGGTCCAGGAGGGAGGCCGTTGGATGGGGCTGGAGGTGGGGGTCAAAACCCCTACTGGGTGAGTGGGAAAGGGGACTGAAGTGGAGGAAAACAGGGGTCCAGGGAGGGAGAGGCAGGAGGGCTAGGTGCTTGTGCCCCCCACTCCATGAGAAGGATGGTGTTCTGACCCTGAGGCTGTCCCAGGTGCATGGAGCCAGGTGTGTCCACTGGGCAGGGTGGACAGGACACAGCCGGTCGAGGGCTGAGCCCCCAGGTGCTGCTGCCCACATGGGGATGTCGTATGTGGGGGGGGGGTGGCGTTTATCGCTCTTGCATCCAGGGCGTGGCGTGTCCCGCATGTGATGCAGGTGGTCAGAGACGAGCCCCCACTTCCTAGTGCACCTAGTGGCCCCCGACTCTCAAGATTGATCCTGGTTTGAATGGTAGGGGCCAGAGTACACTTTCCAGACAGACAAGGGGTAAGGCTGTGACCGGGGCTGGTTCAGAGAAGGTGGGAGGAGAAGCTGGTTCTAGAGCAGACGGATCCCAGCTGTGGACGCTCGGGCATAGGGTGCAGGGTGCACTGAGGCCACAGCAGCCCCGTCACCCACACCCACACCCACACCCACACCCACACACAGCACCTGGCGAGCTCAGAGGGGCTCCCCACACCCTCACTTTGGAGCCATGTCTGCTCCCTGCTTCATCAGCGCCTTGGGGCTCCTAATTTGGCCCCTCTTTTCCCATCCTTTTGATGTTCCAGCTCTCTCAAGTTGTTGCTTACGGGAACTGTCAGCAGATCAGAGGGGTCAACCAGCTTGTGAGGCAGCATTTTCTCAAGCCGATGGAAGGATTCTGGAATGGTGGGGGGCCAGCCGGTGAGGGGGTTTGGAGTCCGTCCAAGACACCCACCCACCTCATCCCCGCTAACAACAGCACACTGTTAGAAGGATGGTGCCCTGAGCCACAAGAAAGAGGAGGGACGTACTTGGAAAACTCCAGGGGAAGAAATGTGGTTCAAGGGCTTGAATCCAGCAACCTCGAAAAACAGGGAATTTTGTTTTCATGAGCCATTCCTGAGGAATCTCCCAGAGGAAGAGCTCCAGACAATCGGATGGAGCGCAGACACAGCGAGGTGAGGACTGGGTGGCTGCCTGAAGACAAAGCACAGGGAGACCCACAGCCACGTGAGCGTCAGGGGCAGCCGGCGCGGCAGGTGGTGACTACGCGCCTGCAGCAGGGCCGAAGAAGACGTGAAGGGGACGCAAAACTCGATTTCAAATGTTCTCAGCAAAGGTCGCTGGTGATGGTTTTAGTGCTGTTATTCTGAGACTACTGTGTGGGGGTAGGGGATAAAATGAATGAGTAATTACAAAATATACTAATTCTAAAAATTTCTAACAATTTTATTTTCCTCTGTGTTCCAGAATGCTCAGTGTGGAAGATGAAATACGAAAAAAAGAAAAGAAAAGAAAAGAAAACCCCAGGGTCCAGATCTGGGCTGGAGGAACCCGTATAAAAGCATGAGGTTTTACATCTCTAGAACTCAGACTGCGGTCCCGAAATGCCACTTCAAACTGAAAGAAGCCAGAGCTTTTCAGAGAAATGGCTGATTCTAGGTCTGGTGCAGAAAATGTAAAAAGGGGGACTGAAACAGCCTGAGAATCTGTGACAACGGAAGAGGTAAAACGAGTCAGAAATACCCGTGTGAGAGAGTTTCTGATGCTTCAGGTGCATAAAATCAGATCTTACTCAAGACCTTTGGCCTGTGACACCCAATCATCACTGGTCCCTCGATTCTTTCTTTCTTCTTAATAATATAACAACCCTCCACGAACTCACCAACCAACAGGAAGACTAGCATTGCTGATAACCTGCTGCTCCCTGCAGGACCCTTCTCAGGCCCCCGTGGCACGCTGCAAGCCATACCTCCCTGTCCTGGGGCAGCAGCTGCAGGTTCTGGACTCTCGAGTTGACTGTTCTTGCTTTCTCCAGATGCATGACTGATAGATGATGATGAAGATGAAGACGAAGATGAAGACGGACAGGCAGGCAGGCAGATGATGATGAGGATGGTAATGAGGATAGTTGACAGCTGACACAGTTTTATTGTCTATAAAGCGATTTTTTGTCACATTTACGTAAACGACAGTATAAAGTAATGCATGCATGAGTATCAGCTTTGTGTAACCTGCTGGGACTTAGCTCCTCAACTTCGCGTTGCCAACGTGCATCCAAGTTGATCTGCGATGCTCGTTCACTCCTTGCAGCTGTTGTATAAATACCCATCGTGGCCACATCGCGCCTCACCAACACGTCCTCCCGTTGGTGGGCATTCGGCCTGCTTCAGGACGTCTGCTCTTGTGAACAGTGTGACCGTACGCATTCTCCTGGTGGACACGCTGGAGACATGGCACTGGGTGAAATGCCAGGAGATCACTTGATCACGGGGAGCAGGACATCCAGCCCCAGAGCCCAGCCACGCTATTCTCCCAGGCGGCCATCCCCAAGCATCTCCAACCTGGGGTGCGCGTGGTCTTCCTCACACGGCTTGTCAGACCGCCGCCCGGGCGCCCAGGGGCCGCATCCCTGCGTCCGTGCCCGTGGTCGGCGCGTCCCCGCTGACCCGGACGCTGGGCCTTCGCCCCTGGGGCCTGTGCACGTCTGTGACCGTCACTGAGGACTTTCCTTGGCCTCATCAAACCTCCACAGGGTAGAAATGGAATGGCTGGCTTGAGCGGGAGGGCTCTGCCTGGAGACTCCGGGGATTTGGAAGCCCGGTAACCATGGTGATCACTGCAGTTAACACTGGGGGACGTTTACCAAAAAATTGCTTGATTGTTGATTAGCTAATCTTTAAGTCTTCCTCCCAGCTGTGCTCCCTCAGAGGGAGCAGCCCTCCCCTTCAAGGCCTCCCTGGATCAAGACCCCGGGTCACCACAGGAAGGCAAATGCCTGTCTTTCTGTCCATCTTGAAGTCTGTCCATCTCATTGCCTGGCTGGGGCCACCTGCTGCCCTGGGTCCCAAGTTAGAGGACAAGGGCCCCATGCTCTGCAGGGGTGGAGCCGGGAGCCCCAGGTTTCCCCCTCAGCCCAGGGAGACGGAAGAAGCGGGGGGAGGGGGGATGCTGACCCTGGGGCTGCAGCCCTCGGGCGGGGCTCACTCCACCACCCACAGCCACTCCCCAGCGCTTCCAGGAAGGCCTCTTCTCATCAATTCCTGAGTTATCCAACTGTCACTCTTCATCCCTCAATCACTCATTTTTTATTTTACTCATTCATTCATTCATTCAGCAAAATTACTGACTGCTGGTCCAGGCATTGGCCTGGGAGGCCTGAGTTCCAGAAGTCTCTGTCCAGGGAAGAGGCTGGGGTCCCTGGTCCCAGAGTGCAGCCCACCTGATCGGGGTGGAGGGCAGGGAGGTGGGGTGCCAGCCTGGCCTCCAGTGCACACAAGCCAGACCAAAAGGCTAAGTGCTTCCTGGAACGGGCAGTGTAGAGACTAAGCCCCAAGCCCGCTCCCGCTGCTCGGGCTCCAAACCCTCCTGCGCCATCGCCAAGGCCGCCTGGCTGGGTGCTCAAGGGAGGGTTCCCAAATCCCTCGCTCTCCCCACACGCAGTGCCCTCTGGCGGCTCCTGGTCAGCCCAACTGGCGCCAAGGGAAAGAGCTGCTGTGAAATCAGGGGGACTTGGGCACAGCTGGGGCAGGGGTGAGGAGGCTTGGCTTTATTCTAGGAATTCGGAACTTCGCCCAGGAGAGCCCCTGGCAGAGACTAAGAGCAAGTGACACGACGCCGCCCCCACTCACAGGCTCTCAGCCCCAACCTCTATCTCCCTCGAGCTTGCCACCAGTTCCACCTGCCCCTGCTCCTCCCGTGTCCCTCTCCTGTGTGACCCATCCCCCAGGCCAGGCCCAGGCATCCTGAGCACCTCCAGGCCTTCGGTCAGACCCCACTCCCTCCAACCCAGCTGCCCAGTGTCCCCTCCCGGTGTCTCTGCACCCCGCTGCCCTAGACGGTGCCACTATGCCTGATGCGCACCCCAGGTCCTGACCCTCCAGTCCACATGCCCCCCTCCACGTCACAACCAGCAGCCCTTCTAAGGACCTGAGACTTGGATACACGGTCACCTCTCCACTGCCCACAGGCTGGGGCTCAGAAATCCAGCCTCCTCGGGCTTGAACTTGGTCACTCATTGCCCATCCTGTCCCCTAGCAAGCCAGCAGGAAGGCCCACTCAACAAGCCCTCCCCAGTCCAGGGCGAGAGGCTTGTGGTCACCCTATAAGAGCCAGCGGGGAAGGGTGTGGCCCGCTCGGCCCAGCCCAGTCTGCGGGGGCTCTCAAAGGCGTCTTGGCCAGTGGTGGATTGAGGAAGATTCCTGTCCGGCTCTGCCAGGCACGGCCCCTCCCTCTCCTCACTCAGGTCACTTTATTGTAACTGTTCCTCTGTGCACGTCTCAGGGACACTTGCATAAACCACCAACAGGGAGGATGGATGAGTGAAGGCTCTCTGAAAGTATAAACACTGCCCTCGATTGCGGGGTCCAGCTGTTGGAGAGACCCTCTGGCGGCTGGCGCGTTGCTGGTGGGAGTGGGCCTGGCTCCACCCTCGGGCAGGTAAGACGGTGGCAGTGACAAAGGCCCAAGAAGGCCAGGTCCAGGGATTTGTTCCCCAGACGTGCTTGCTGGTGACACATCATAGCGCTGGGACAGGAGCACATGAGAGGCAGCCTCCATGTGTGCGTGAGCAGAGGCGGAGGACCAGAGCTGAGAGCTGGGTCCCTCCCGGGGGTCGTGGGGACACCTGCACAGCTCTTCAGGACCACGCATCAGAGGTGAACGTTGTGTGTGAAAACGAAGGGAGAACAAGACCCTGTATCTGCGTAAAAACACCTTGAAGGGACGCCCAGGAGGGCTGGGGGTGGGGGCGCACTTCTCCCCTGTTCCATTAGCTTTGAGGAAGCCCCAGGCCTCACTCTCAGGTGCCCCCTCGCCACCCCCTCCCCTTAGAAGAGGATTTGGTCCCCCCCAGCATCCTCCACGGGGACAGGACGGGTCACGTTACCTGTCCCGCCTCCTGCTCTATCCTCGCTACTCCCGGGGCCTAGAGCCTAGCCCTCGGCTCCCGAAAGGTAGTGCCATGAATAAGTAACACATAAAACCCTTAACTCCTCCTCCCTCCTCTGCTGACTGTGGGGTGTGGACAGAGCACATTCCTGGAGCAACACCAGGCACTTTGAATTGGGATTTCTGGGTACAGGGCCCAGACCTCTGCGTCGGAAACCTCACCTGAAGGAATTCTGCGGCGGTTTGAGAACCAGTGCCCTGAACGACGGCCGTGGGAGCTCACAGGGAGGAGGGTGGCTTCCTGCACACCACCTTGGGGTGGAGGTCTGGAGGGGTGGGAGAGAGATCCAGCCCGGATCAGACAGGGCAAAGGCGTCCTCCGGGGGCTGGGAGCACAGGCCAGGAGGGCCTTGCCTAAGAGCCCTGAAGTGCGAAAGGGGCTTGGGTGGAACAGGGGAGGGGTCAGGGAAGCCTCACACCCTGCGGAGGGAGCTGAGGGGCGTTCATCTTCTCAGACCCCCACACGTCCACCACGGTCATTCTGCCAGCCAAACAGAAGGGGTCAGAGGCCTGGATTCTAGCTCAGCCCTGTGAGCTGGGTGTGTCCCCACCTCACAGATACAGAAATCTGGCTCAGAGGGGAAACAGAACGTAGCCAAAATCACCCAGCAAGCAAGAGGCAGAAGAGACGCTTGAACGCGGGCATTTCCTGCAGGCCCAGTGGAGAGTCTGGTACGGCAGTGTCTCACCTCCAAGTCTGCTTCTTAGGTGTCGAGTGGGCGTAACAGGATGTAGAGTTGAGCTGCTCCCAGGTGCAAGCGGGGGCGAGACAGACAGACGCTCTGAGAAGGGCAGGCACAGCGCCCACCGGGCAGCGAGGGAGGGAGAGGGCGCAGAGCGCAGCCCCGCCCCGAGGGGGCACTGGAGAAGGTGACCTCCACGGACCCCGGGAGCAGACCGCTCCAGAGCGTGGGTGGTGGGAAATCGCCCACCTGTTCTGCGGAGCTGCCAAAATCCTGAGCTCTCCTCCAGCAAAGACACCCAAAAGCAAGCTAGAGACAAACCTCAATCAGGAATCTGATGCAACCGTCGCATGACATAAATGTCCTACCCAAATATTGGAGCCTTGAATCTGGCAGGGGTTTAAAAGTGTAGTCCCCCTGACCCACTGCAGTTGGGTTGTGTCCCAAACACCATCAGGACACGGAACAAGAGAACTCCCTGTATTAGCTAATTAAATGAGGGCCTTGTGGTTGTGTCAACAGACCGTGAAAGGGGATCTCCTTTAAGTTTATCAGCAATTCCTAATAAAAAAAATCTAATTGAAATATGAATAAATAAAGAAGCAAAGCTGAATAAAGACTGATTTCCAAATCCAAGAGCAAACATCAATTCAAGGTGCGACAGGAAAGACCTTCCATTAACACAGAGGCCCTGGATCGCTATCATCATTCAACGATGCTTTACAAGTCCTGGCTAACGCAACAGAAGCTGAAGTTAAATAAGCAATAGAAATGCTGGGAAAGCACAGTCAAAACCATCTTCATTCGTAGACCGCGGTACGCCCTGAACGTTGAAGAGCCTCTGCTAACGGGGGAACTAGGCAGACGCACAGAGGGAAGGAAGCGGCTTTCCCACAGTGTGCTTTGTGGCTGCTCCGAATCGCCCGGCACCCTGTACACATTGCTGATAGTCCCTGTGCTGTGAACCCCACTTTTCTAGGTCTCAGGAGCTACATTCTGCAGCTTCCCAGCCCCGAGGGTGTCGCCGCATGACCTCGGTTCTGCCAGGGAGATGCAGCGGGCAACACCCCAGAGAGGCTGGAGGGCCGAGGGCAGTGCCCAGCCCGCCAGCTCCGCCACCCGGAGTGGCTCCTCGCGCCCTCCCAGTGGAGTCCGTTCTGAGATGCTCTGCCAGCTCGGGCTCAGGGGTCAAGTGTGTGAGCACTGCCCCAACTTCAGGTCACCAGGGGGCATAACTAACCTTTCTTTGTCTCTTGAGACCCATTCTACTGGATGGTGGAAGCCTGATTGTCTTGGCCACGTCTTCTTTCACAGGGCTGCATCCAATCAGTAGCAGCGGGCACATTTCCTGCAATGCCCCTTTGGTCCTCAAGCACCCGCCAAGACACACTGGCTGCCCCCAGTCGCCCACACCTTGTCTGCAGGCGTTGCCCCCAGCCTGTGCCCAGCTGACAGGCCCGAGGCTGTCTGTGGCCCACCTGCCGCCACCCTTGTCCATCCCACTCTGAGGCCTCACCCCTCAGGAGTCTCTCTCTGGGACCCACACCACCCTCCACTCCTTCCAACCCCCTCCATCCAGGGGCACCTCTTGCTTACTTTCGGGAGGCCCCCCTCCCTCCCACTCTGTGTCTGGAAGTGTTCTGAGGATCTTCTCAGCAGGCGTGCCTTCTCTGTCTCTAAGTTTGTCTCAGATAGGCCCGTGGCACAGTGGGTTGAAGATTTTGGAAACAGATGTCAGCCATCAAAGGGCCCCTGTGGCTCCCTCAACCCCTTCCCTGATCACCCTGCTGAAATGGGAACCCATGGGGACAGGTACTTCTGGAAAGAATGTCATGAAGAAAATGAAAAACATCAGTTCGCCACACCACAAATGACCTGCTTAAAGGAAGTGGGGGGAAGGGAGATCCAATCCTACTTACGACACCACAAAACTGTAAATTACCTGGCAATAAATCTACCAAGGTGGATACAAGACCCGCACAAGGAAAACGATGAACTTGTGCAGAGGGACTAAACACACGGTGAGACACACTGCGTCTCTGGGCGGGAAGAAGCCCAACAGTGAAGCCATCTTCCTCTCCAACTTCATACCCAAGTGAGCAAAATTCCAGTCGAAACCCTGAAGACTGCTGTGTGGAACTGGACACATGGGTTCTAAAGTTTATCTGTAAGAACAAACTGTGAGAAGCCCCCAGAATCTTTTAAAATGAAGAGCCAGGCAGACACGTGCCTTACCAGTTGCTGTATCTGTCTGCTGGAATCAAGCAGCTTGGTGGGGCCCAAACAGAGGGGCTCCCAGTGGTGGCAGGCCCAAAGCGCACATGCGTGTGGGCACGCGCACGCGCACTCACACACACACACGTGAATTCATAGTTACCAAGTGGAGCTCAAGTCACTAGAGCAAGATGGCTTGTGTAACAAACGGCATTGAGAGACACTGCCCACGGGTGTGGAAGAAGTCTGCCTCCTGCCACGTCGTAAGGAAACCCCAGGCGGCTGGATGTCTGAATGCGTCAGGCAATCCGTGACAACGTTAGAAGAAAACACAGGGACTCTTCCTCAAGTAAGGGTAGAGGACATTCTCCTAAGACCTGAAACTCAGAAACCATAAAAGGACAATTAGATTTGACCACACAGAACTTGAGAACATGCGTAGGGACAGTAAAGACACCCAAAACAAAGATGCCGGGAAATATGTGCAAAACATACACCCTGGGAAAGACCGCGTCCTTAACACACAAAAGGGGCTTACGGATCATAGCAAAAGCAAATGCCACAGCGGAAGGATGGGCTAGGGGTAAGATCAGGCCATCAGAGAAGAAACAGAAGTGGCTGGGAAGCACATAGGAAGTTCAACCTCACCAATAACTTCTTAAGCGGCAATCAGAGTAAGATTCTACTCACCAGACTGGAAAAAGTCCTTAAAGCTGGACAAGACCCACAGCGGCTGACATGGAAGGACTGCAACTCGACCTTTTCTGAGGCACCTGATTCATTTTTAAGTAGATGTCCTCCCTGGCTCAGCTCCCCCATCTCAGAATCGACCCGACAGAAATAACTCCCCAATCCCATGAGGACATGAGGACCAGGACGGTCATGGCAGCGCTGCAGACGAAAACGCCTGAGTGGACCCCCGTGCCCACCGACAAGGGTGGCTGACTGAGCCCCAGCTCGTTGGTCCAGGGGGCACTCAGCAGACACTGAGCAAAAGGTCTGTCCAGACGTGCTGGCCTAGGAAGGCGCCCTTGCTGAACGGTTCAGTGAAGGAACCCGTGGCACCATGGCTTTCCAGTGCCACGCACGTGCCCAGGGGCCGAGCGCTTCACACAGAGGGCGGGCTTCGACCCTTCTGCCACAGCTCGCAAAGGTGAGGACTCCTCAGAGGGTTTTGGAGGTGGGGCACACACTCAGGTCCACAGCTGAGGTGTCGAGGCCGGGTTATCAGGGCCACGCTGCCCTCCCTGGAAGCCCCCGTCCACTGCTAGTCCTGTCTTTCTTAAATAGCTGGAAGAACTTCACTCCTTTTTACGTTTTAAGCACTTCCCTTAAATAATCAATTCAGCAAAGATGGACGTAAAGGTTGGTGTGAACCCCAAGCCTGTGGGGTGGCAGGTCCACGTCCTCCCAGCACCACCAGGGTTTCCAGTGCTCCACATCTCCCGTGGCTTCAGCTCCCAGCCTCCTCCGAATCCCCAGGTTCTCTCCAAGTCTCCCCTGAGCCAGCTGCCACCTTCTACGCCACCCGCCAGCACCACCCCCTCCCCACGCTCTCGAAAGCAGCAGACACATGCGATGGGTAGAGCGCTTTACTGAGGCTTGGGGGGGTACATCGCAGAGCAGCAGAGCAAACTTAAAACGCAGCAGGAGGTGCCCCTCTGACAGGTCCCTCAGCCGTTTCCACCAGCAGGAAATTGACACCAGTCTCCAGCAACCCCACTCTTCTCTCTGGTTCACTCACCCGGGACCCCCAGACCCCTCTCCATCCCTCACACAGAGAAGCCAGGGGACGGATGCCAAGGCCAGCTCATAGAGGAACTATCATTCTTTCCAAGGGGTCCAGGACCCAGGAGTGACCACAGGCCGGGCCAGCCACAGAGGAATGAAGAGGAAATGGCCAAGGGCCAGATCCTAGAGAAAGCCTGGAGTGATCACTGGGTATCACGTGGTCAGCCTGGGCCACAGGACAAGCCACCTGGCCAGATGGTGTGGAGTCTGGGCTGGACTCGGGGTACAGGGATGAACCGCAGACTCACTGCTGGAGCAGGAAGGGCCAGAGAAGCAACACCCTCAGGTTAACCTCCACTGGCCCTCCTCTGCTCCCTCCCACCATAAGTGCCCAGGCCATTTGTGCCATCCCACACAGGGGTGTAGGCTTCCTCAACCCTGGTCAGGGGACTGCCTTTGAGACCCTGCCCATGGCACCCAACTCAGGGCGGGGTGGGGGATGTCTGGTTCCCAGGCCGAGGGAGGGCACACGAGGTCTGCAGGTGAGCCAAAAGCGGCCCGGAGAGCTCTCAGGGGAGCTGACACCCAGGGGCGGAGAGACCTACACACGGGGCATGTTTTGTTCCCGAGTGTGCACACGCACAGGGGGCGTGGCCGTGCCTGCGCTGGGGCGCGCTGGTTCAGGAGCTGGTGTGACGTGGACGTGATAGTTTGTGCACACGGGAGCGCCTGTTGGCGTGAGCGTGTCGTGGGTGGGGAGCATGCCCTCTGCGGACATGGGTGTGAGTCTGCTCGTCCCATGTCCCTAACGTTTGCACACAGGGCTGCAAGGCCTCGCCCTCGGGCGCACCCTGTGATCCTGTTCACCTCAACTCCCACTGCCCCTCAGGCTGTTCCCAAACCTTACCAGGTGCATGTCCCCAGCAGCCCAGCGCACACACAGCCTGCAGAGTACCAGCGCCTGCCCGCCCTGCCACTTGTGCTTTCTCCGCCAGGAAGCCCCCCAGCACCCCCACCCAGGCTCAGACCCAGGTCTCTGGACTCAAAAGTGACTTTATTTCTCCATAGAGGAGGCCCTCACAGCCAGGATATCGGGCTGGGCCTGGCTCAGCCTGGCTGCACTCACAGACCTAGGGTCCCAGCACCCTGCCGTCACCCCCAGTCTCCTGCTGGACGCCTGATTACTGAAGATGTCCTGCTGGCTGAGATTTGGAGCTGTTGGAGAGACAAGGAAGTCACGTCTGGGGAAGGGCGAGGGCCACAGACTGTGGAGCAGAGCCAAGGCTGCCCCCCCTGCCAGCCAGGCCAGGCTGGGGAGGGGGCAGCCACAGGCTCGGGGGATGCGGACAAGCTCAGAAGCCCTGCGGGAGAGAGGGGACCTCAGGGCCCAGCCCAGAGGAGGGCGGGCCCCAGGCTGAGCAGGAGCCCCCCGGCCAGGGCCCAGGGGCTGCGCCCCGCCCGGGCCACACCGTTGCACAAATCCTTCTCACAGCAGTCCACGTCTACTTTCAAGATCCCAGAGTTAATGAAGCCCATCAGGTAGTCTGAGAAAAAGTGCCGCTTCACAAAGTCGCAGGACGAGGCACACATCTTGTTCACGGAATGATCCTTCCTGCCTGGGGAAGAGGGAGGGGAGCCTGGGACTAGAATCCCACCCAGACCTCTCTGCCTTGGGCCCAGGACCCAGCCTAGGGCCCTTCCAGGTCAGCTCAGGACCCCAAAACAACAGAACCCAGGCTTCAACCCACCCACACTGTCCCCAGCTACATGGAAAGGGCCACAGAGGTGCCAGAAAGGGACAGGCACCTGCTCGCTATCACACAACAGGGCAGCGTCCTGCCACAACCCATGCTCTTGCCTAAGGGCAGAGGGGCTCCAATGATACCGCCGACCCTTCCCACCCCAGCCTGGAGCCTGACTTACTGCTGCTGGGGTCTGTGATCCGGACACTGGCACACACCGTGTCCGACGGCTGGCACTGCTTCGGGGTGCAGTGGCTGGAGTTGGTGGTCAGTGTGCAGTCCTGGCACCACAGACCGTGAGCTGGGCAGGGCACAGGGAGGAGGATGAACTGGGGCCAGGCCAGTCAGCCCCCCGCAACCCCTTCACTTGCCTGCTGCAGGCAGTCCTAGGAGAAGCATGCAGCCCTAGGAGGCCGGGCACCCCTGACCGGGAGTGACCAGGCCGAACTGGCACCGGGAAGTTGTGGAGCAGGGCTGGGAGAACCCGTGAGCCTTGGGCACCTTAGGGCGAAGGTCCCACCACTGGGACTCTGGAGGCCCCTAGTCCCCTTCCCTGGCCCCACACACGTGCATAGTGTGTGAACACGTAGCCACACGTATCACACCTATAGTGCCCTAATATCAGTTGCACACACACACCCAGAATCCGATTGGCTCCAAGCTAGGAAGGACCCAACAGGTCCTGATGGGAGGCCAGGCGGTGCTGAGAAGAGATGAGCACAAGAACCCCCGCAACTAAGCCAGGGGCACCCGTGCAGGACGAGCTGCTGGACCAAGGCCCAGAGGAAAAGCGCCCAGTGCCCCCAGGAGCCAGGAGAGACCAGACTAGCTCTGGGGCAACACAAGCTGGCGCAAAGCCGGAGGGAAACGGGCTAGGGTCGCAGGGATGGGGTGTGCGTTTGATGGGCACCTTCCTCTAGGAGCAGGGTGGCCCCACACTCGGCTCTCTCCAGAGCAGACTCGAACGCACAGGATCTCAGGCGACCTGGCCTATCCCCGCGGTCCGCCCCCAGACTCACCGGGCGCAGAGCACAGCAGGATGGCCAGCAGCACCAGGCCAAGGCCCTTCATGGCTGCAGGCAACATGCTCCAGGCGGGCCTTGGGAATGCGCTGGGGCTGCGGGCGGGGGTCGTCTGGGGCGCAGGCCTGGCAAGGAGAAGCCTCGGTCAAGAGATCCAGCCCCTGCCAAGCTCGAAGGACCCTCCCCTTTTCTGGCATCCTAACGCAACCTCCTCCTTGGAATCCAAGGCCGGGGGTCGTCCCAAAGCTCCCAAAGCCCCGCCCCCAGCCCATCCCCCAGAGCGTCCACCATCACTGCATCCCCTCCAGGGAGAATAGGTCTGTCCTCTCCAGCAGGGTGACAGCCCGAAATGCCCCCACCGCACGCCCAGCACCTGTGGGGTGGGGTGGGGGGGTCGGGAAGCGCGTCTTCTCCTTGGGGAGCGGTAGGTGCGTCCGGAGAGCAAAAGGCAGCACAAGGTGCGAGTGGACGGTACCTGCCGGTGGGGGAGGGGCGCGTGCCACGTCCCCACCCCCCCCACCCCTGGGCCGGGGAGCCGGGAACCCCGCGCCAGGCCCCCTCCCCTCCCCTCCCCGCGCGCGCTACAGCGCTCACCGCGGATAGGGGCGTGGAGCGTGGGCCACGGGTCGGGGGGCGCACTCACATCCCTGGGGTGTCGGGACTCCGCGGCTCCGGGTGGCGCGGGCGGCTCGGGGAGCGATGCCCTTCGGTCTCCCTGCGGACCGGAACCCGGGCGCAGCCTCGTCTTTCGGGGAACGCAGCCGCAGACGCGGACCCCGCGCGAGGGGCGGGGCGGAGCCGGGGCGGGGGACGCGCGGGGGGCGGGGGCGGCGGGAGACGCGCGGGCGGGGGCGCCCGGGGCCTGGGGCCCGCGCCGGGTCACCGTCCCGGGCGGTCCTGCGCTCCCTTGCTAGCCGGCGTCCCGCTCGCCCGCGCGCGCCCGCCCTCTCGCGTTCCCGCTCCCTGGGCCGCTACCCCGTGCGCCTTCCCACCTCCACCTCTCCCTGCCCAGGCGTGGGCAGGATCCCTTCCCCCTCTGCTTGGCTGCGATCCCCTTGGAATTTCTCGGAAGAACGTTTACTGCGAAAGGAAGCGAAACGCACAAAGACGCAGAGAGGGAGGGAGTAACGCGCGGCGAATGCTAGCACAGATCCCTATTCACAGACTCGCAGCCCTTGGGCCCTCCGCTCTCCAACCCCACCCCGCTTCCACTCGAGGCCGGTCTCCATCCGAAAGCACGCAGAACCCCACCAGTAGCGCAACTCTACGGACTGCTGCCTCCAACCACACCCACACCCGAAGGCAAGTCCCAAATCCTGGTCTGGGCATTCAAGGCCCTCCGCCGCCTGCTCCGACCAGTTTCTCAGCTTTGTCCCTCACCTTCCAGCCCCATCAGGTGACTTCGACGTGCTGTGCCTTTGCACCTGCCATCCCCCTACCCCGTGCCTGGATCCATATCTGCTAGGCATGAGTAAGCGACAACCACCTTGTGAATGCTGGGGTCGTTCCTTCAGTCCTGCCTTCGTTTGTCCGTCGAATATTTATGGAGTACCCGCTATTGGCCTAGAGCTGCCCTGGACCATGGACAGCACAGTAAGAGGCTTTCTGCCCCTCTGAATCTTACTTTAGACAAATGAGTGTCGCTAATATGTCTTTTGAGACGTGCCAGTCGTAGCTAGTATTGATTGAGCACATGCTGTGTGTTCTAACTGTTCTAAACACTTGATACACATTATCTCATTACCTTCTCACAACAGTCCTACCAGCAGTTATCAGTCCCATCCTAACAAATGAGGGAAACAGCGCAGAGAGGCTGAGCTCCTTGCCCAAGGTCTCACAGCACCCAGATGGCACAGCCAGTATTGCAACTCTGGAGCCTGCACACCTCACCGTCCCACTGCTGCTTGGGAGGAGACAGAAAAGCAACCCCAGCTTGAGGACTAGGTTTCCCTTGGATTAGGTAGAATTCAAATACGAGTTCAAAGTCAAAAATTAGCAAACATCCAAAGGAAATATGGCTCTAAAGTAATGCAGCAGAAACAGTGATGAGTGACAGATTTAAATCCCCACAAACTTTCTCAATCAAAGGGGTGTAGAATATAAAGTTAATCCATTTTGTAGGTTTAAGATACAGTAACAAGCACTGTCAAGCCATAGGAACAAGGTACCATCAAACCCGACCACACCTCATGGGAACAATAGAGCCTCTCTAAGTGAGACCCTTCATTGAAATTAAAAGGTCAGCAGAGATCTTGAAAGAATCATGCTCAGTGAAAATAAAAGTAATTTTAAAACATTTATTGTGTGCTTTCATTTATATGAAGTGTGCAGAACAGAAAAATCTGAAAGACAGAAAGTAGATTATAGTGGTTGCCTGGGACTGGAAGAGGGAAGGAATGGGTAGTTTCTGCCAACAGTCAAGGTTTTCTTTCAGAGTGATGAAAATGTTCTTATAATAGTAACAATAGTGGCACAACTTTGTGAATAAACTAAAAATTACTGAATTGTACACTTTAAAAAGGTGACTTTTATAGTATATGAATTATATTTCAATAAAGCTTGTTTAAAAAAAAACTCAGCCAATGCATTAGGCAACAAATTAGACACCGCTGAAGAGGGGATTTGTGAATAGGAAGATAAATCTAAAGAAATTTTCAGGAATGTAGCACAAGGGATAAGGAGGTGGAAAGTAGTGAAGGGGTGTGAAGACACGTGAAAGACAGTGTGCCAAGAGTTACCATGAGTCTGGTTGAATTCCCAAAGGAAGAGAGTCAATATTTGAAGAGCAGATGCCTGAGAATATTCCAGAACTGTGAGAGATAAGTACTTACAGAGAGCACAGTATACATAGACTAAGGAGAATAATTAAAGAAAATGTACACCTAGGTACACCGTAGTGAAAGGCAAAAGACCCTTGCGTTGTTTAGGAGACAGCTCTGCTCATGACGAACTTTAGATCGTGTTCAGACACTGAGGCTGTGCAGGAAAGTTTCAAGCACAACCAGCAGAAGCAGTTCACAGGGGAAGCCCACCCCCAGCACAGGTGAAAGCGGAGAGGAGGTCTGTGCGCCTGGCGCACGGTGACCCAGGGGGGCTGGGAGAAGAGGGGGCAAATATCAGATCTTCTGTAACTTTGAAATCCTGTTACAGGTGGTGGACTGTGTCTTAAGCACTTTAGTATACTAGCTGGGAAGTCTTTGGACTGCAGGTAGCAAAGTGCCCATCGAGAAGGGTGGTGGTTAGTTCCATATGTCAACTTAGCTGGGCCATGGTGCCCAGATATTTAGTCAAATGTTATTCTGGATGTTTCTGTGAGGATGTGAGATGAATGATGAACTTTGAGTAAATCAGACTGCCCCCATGGTGTGGGTGGGCCTCATCCAATCAGTTGATGGTCGGAGCAGCACAAAAGCCTGACCTCCCCTGAGCAAGAGGGAATTGTGCCAGAAGACAGCCTTTGAACTTGAACTGAAACATCAGCTCTTCCTGGCTTTCCTACCTGCTGGCCCACCTGCAGATTTTGGGCTTGCCAGCCTCTGTAATCACATGAGCCAAGTCCTTAAAATAAGTGCCTCTCTCTATATCTGTTTCTATATCTATAAACACACACACAAAAGCACACACACACACACACACACACACACACATCCCATTGGTTCTACTTGTCTAGAAGATCCTGACTGACACAGGAGTGGCTTCCACCCCAGGCAAGTGTGCGCTAGCGGGGCTAAAAGCTCACCGAGGTCGAGGCTCTGGCCCCTTTCTGTTGATTCTCTTGGCCTACCCTTCATCATCAAAGGAAGATGAACAAAGGAAACAGAACTTGGGAATGGCTTTGAGGTCAGAGGTCAGCGATGGGGATGGAAAGACATCTCTGGCTTACAGTTCAGGAGATCCCTGTGGCTGCCGAATGGAGAATGGGCTGGAAGGTTCTAGAGGGGAACAGGGAGGCCCATGAGGAGGATGGTGACTCTTCTGGGGGTGGCAGTTGAAACAGAGGAGGTGGATGGGTCACAGACTTGGCACTGTCTGTCCGGAACTCCCGCCTCCCAGCCCTGGCTGGGGAGGCAGGCAGGTCTCAGCAGGACAGTAAGAGCAGCTCAAGCACATGCGGGCTCCGAGGAGGTCTGGGCGTGCCTGGTACAGAGAGCAGACGCCATCGCTGGGAAGAAAGTGCAGAGAGAGGCCCAGGACATGCAGGCCGTGGGGCCCAGCCTCGACAAGCGGACGCTAGGCCCTTCTTGCTAAGGTGCTGACCAGGTCCTGGCACAGCGGCTTGGCCATCCCCCAGCTGACGGGTACCCCCACGGCCCATCACTGCTGCCCAACTCCTTGAGTCGAGAGATGTCTGTCTGTCTGCCCTGCAGTCTGGCCAACAGGGCCCAATTCAGCTCGAGTCCCAGGAAGGGTACACACAGGGTCCCCCTTCCCTTCTCCAGTCCCACTGTACCCTCAGAGCCTCCCCCTTCCCCAGGCGGCTGCAGGCGCCTCCCCCTGACCTCGCCCATAGGATCCAACCAGGCCCCACGCCATCGAAGGCGCTGTCCTCTGCTTGCCCTGCGCGCTCATGCACGGGGCGCACACACCAGCCAGGCACGCACGCACTCACACTGCCGGGCATCTTCACCGCAGCGCTTGCGGGTACTTATACACGCTCACTGAGGACTCAGTCCCAGTAGCCCAGCCCATCGCTACAGCCTGAGTGCCGTTTGGGGCTCCCGTGGGGGTTCCTTGTCCCCAGGGCTGGCCTGGTCCAGGGCTTCTATTCTGCGAGGATGCAGACAGCCTGGGACCACACTCAGTGTGTGTGGCTTCAGGTACGCTGTGTGACCCCCAAGCCTCAGTTCCTTCGTCTGTAAAACGAGGGCACTGCTAGTAACCACAGAAAGCTAGTGAGGGTGACATGAGACCCACGAGGAGAGTGCTTCCCCAGTGCCAGGCAAGCGCCAGCAGTCACCCCTCCAGTGGGTAGCAGTCAGCCACCGGCCCCGTGCCAGGTGCAGCTGGCACCAGTGACAGCGTGGGGAGAGCTGGGTCCCAGCCCAGCAGAGCTCACATTGCAGCGAGGGGCTGGACAAATTGATAGGGGGCTGCAGTATGGGATGAGCGGCAAAGAGAGAATCCAGTGGGGCGTGGACAAGGCCTCCCTGAAGGAGCCACTGAGCCTGGAGGAGGAAGGCCAGCCAGCTCCAAGTCCCTGAGATAAGAGAGAGCAGGAGTGTTGGGGGGAGGAACCGCGTGAAATAGGAGGAGGGGGCAAGGGGAGGAGGGTGCTGGGGATGGCTCAGGCCATGACTCCAAAAAGGGTTGGATTTTATCCTAAAAGCTAAGGGGCCGGGCAAAAGCTTGAGCCGGGCAGTGTCTGGATCCAGCCGTCCTTGTCAGAACTGACACAAGCGTTTCAGATTTCACACCATGGCCTTTCCTTGGGGTGGGGAGGCAGAGTAGGTATTCCTGGGTGCCCTGCTACAGGACAGCCTCTACCCTTTTGGTTGGCTGGATTCTAGTTCCCTGCCCAGGCATGGGGTGACGGTGGGGTGGCACTCAGTGGGGGGGTCCCTGCTGACCAGCGCCAACCCACTCCTGGGACATGAATCTCTACCAAATTTCTGATTGGAGACCTAGAAGGTTCCCATCAGGCCCAGGGCCAGGTAGCCAGGCCCCAACATCTAGGACTGGAGGTGTGGGGGGCAGGCTCTTGGAGCCCCCGAGAGGCCACTGCTATTCTGTCCTGGTGCGTCCCCCTCCCCTTGGGCATGGCTGGACTTACTGACTCACTTCTAGTGAAGACAGTGGGGCACAGGTGACAGGATGTCACCTCTGGGATTAGCTTACAAAGACTATGGCTTCTGATGTGGGCTCTGTCTCCCGCTGTGTTTGCTCATCCTGGCAGAGGCCAACTGCCATATTGAGAGGCAGCCAGGTGGAGAGGGACCAAGGCTCGCCAACCGCCATGTAAGGGAGCTTGGAAGTGGGACCCCCCTCCAACACAGCTGAGCCCTCAGATGAGATCACAGCCCCAGCCAACAGCTTAACAGCAGCCTCATGAGAGAATGTGAACCCCACCCAGGCCCCAGTACCTGGGTTCTAACTCCATGAACACTTTCGGAGCGTAAACAGTGTTGTTTTAGGCCCTTCTGTTTGGTGGTAATTTGTTACGCAACAAAAGCTAGTACAGGTGAGTAGGGCCTGGACTGGGTGTGACAGGGGCAGATGTTAGGTGTCCAGTCATGCCCAGGAGCCTGGAGCAGCCTCTAGGGGTGCAGCTCTGGGCCTGCTCCTCAGAGAGCAAAGACCCTGCTCTCCCCGTGCTGGGCTTGGTTGCCAGGGAGACAGAGATTCCTAACCCGGTTTCCAAGCTACTCTGCCTTCTTCCCAACGCACATGGGATGGTGTCACCCTATCAGGATTTTTTGCAAACAAGAGTAACAATCAGTCATGATTAGCAGAAGAAAGGGCAGAATGTGTCCATGTTGGCCCTAGTCCTTTCAGTCTGGAAGGCCCCTACATGGAGCTGGTGACAGCTGGCCTTGACCTCCCTCCTCCCAGCCTGACCTGGCCCAGAGGCCCAGATGCTGGTGAGGGCCTGGGGATCTCACCCTGCCCAGAGACACTCTAACAAGTACCCACAGCCTGGGTGACCTCATGGCCGTGGCCCAAGTTCAATGCTCTACTCAGGGTCAGGATGATTGGTGACCAACTGCCCCCACAGCAGAGCCAGCTCCCAGGTGGTCAGAACCAGGGACAGCGTCAGAGGCCACGGCTCTTCGGCCACTGGCTGCCGCTACATCTGGAGTCTCAAAGCCCACAGAAGCAGAGGACTGGCCCCTGGTCAGGCCCTGGCCAGAGAGGGGCGAGGTGGGGTCCTGCCTGAGCTGTGCTGCAGAGCTCCCTGTCTTGTATTTGGGGCCGACACCATCAGAATCCCTCCAAGCCATCGAGACTGTGGGGAACACAGACTCCAGGCCCTTGAGCCCGACGACACCGGATCTAGAATGTGAAACGTTCCACAGGGAACTGACCTGCTTTCTTCAAAGGCCAATGTTGTGATGCAAAACAAAACCCAGGAAATGGTCTTATGTAAAGAGGGACTTTAAGAAAACCTAAGATACACACAACCAAACACAGATGCCCTTGTTAGGATCAGGCTTCTGTCAAACTAGACAGACACTTCCACAGCAGGGAAATACAAACACAGACAGGGCTTTGGACGATAGTAAGGGGTTATTTGACATTTTGGTGGGTGTGGGGAGACACTGTGATGATGTAAGAAGACATTCTCTTTAAGAGACTTGTGCTGTGGTGATACAGGTGAACTGAAGGTTGGGGCTTGCTTTAAATATGCCATCAAGAAAGGACAGGACGGACGGAGTCAGAACAGCAAAGCCCTTGTGGTTGTGCTACAGGAGAGTAGGTTCTTGTTGCAGAAAGAATTCAGAGACGAAACCTGGAGGTCAGGAAAGCGAAACGAGGATTTATTTTTAGGTGAAGGTACACGCTCACAAGGTGAGCGGGCAGACTCAGGTGCACAGCTGCGCTGAGCTTCTTTGGCGAGCTGGTTATATGTGGTGTGAAAATGAATGGGCACAATATTCACTGGGGAGGGAGGGGTTTGGGGTCGTATTCCCGGATTTTCATCCCAGCTCCGCCTTCCTGAGGGGAGGAGGGATTTTGTCCTTATTTAGTCTGGATCGGAAGTGTCAGGTGTCGGTGCATGATGGGTACTTCTTACCTGCAAGGCTAATTTTACTGTAATGAGGGCACAATGAGCAAAAGTTTACATTCAGATGAGGGCGTGGAAGGTTACATTTGGACATGGGACATTCCTGCTTTTTCCCACCTTTCTTTGTCTGCCTCTGGGACACTTGTCACCCCAAAATGTGTGGTTTCTTATCAGTCCAGAGGTGCCTGCTCTCCTCTGTCTTCTCACGGAGCACCGTTGTTCACAAGATGTGCGGTTTCCTGCCTTTTGGCCCAGGCCCTCTTTCTCTGCTCAGATCTAGCTACCTGCCTGCTCTGACAGTTGTACAAGCTGGGTGATGGAGTTGGGGTTCCCCTGACACTCAGTATTCTGACATCCAATCCCAGCATGTAGGGGTTCCCTCCACCACCAAGCAGCCCCCACACGCCAGCTGGGGGTCTTACAAATCAACTCCGCTCTAATACCACCTAGCTGGGGGTAACAGCAGCTCCCACAGGTTAAGGCCTCTGGCCCACAAGATTGCCCCCACTTCAGACGCCAATTTTAAGTTCAATTTTAAGTTAGGTCACCAGTCCCAAACGAAGGAGCTTCTGTCCCTGTGGAGCTTGGGGTGCAGCACAGCTGCACATGGAAGCACCCTGGCTCACCAGCCCACAGGGTCCCCACACCTCTTCCTCTTGGGGGTCTATGGAGGCTTCATTACAGAGACATGATTGATTAAAATCATTGGCCATTGACGACTGATTCAACCTCCAGCCCCGCTCCCCTCCCGGGAGGTCCTTGCGTGGGGCTGTAAGTTCCAACCCTCTAATCCTGTGGTTGGTTCTCCTGACAACCAGCCCCATCCGTGGTGGTGACCCCGGTGACCTAGGGGCTTTCCAAAGTGAACTCATCAACACAAAAAAGACACCTTTAAGACCCTTCACTTAAGACATTTCAAGAGTTACAAGAGCTCTGTGCCAGGACCAGGGACGACCAAATATATGTTTCCCGTTGTCAGTCACAGCCTCACAGTCCTCTACTGCTGTGGACATTCAGACATTTTCATAACAAGATTTTTACATTTTCCCTCCTGTGCAGGTGGCGAGGGGCTGGACCCTGTCCCCACCCAGCTCAGTGACTGCATGAAAATGGTAAAGAAAATTCCCCACATTTCTGCTGCTAGTTGGATTTACCTTCTTTTAAGCTGGCCCAGATCTCAGAGTCCCAGACACCAGGACAGGAACGCTGGGCCCCGTCGCAGGAGGGCACGGGGGTCTGGGGACAGAATGACCTGGGCTCCAGCCCCAACTCCGCTGCAGTGCAGGTTCGCTTTGCTTGTATGTCTTCGCATTTTCAGAAGGCTTCTTTTTTTCTTATCACATAACTGGTCATTTTTTTTGTCGTTGGTGTAACACAGTGTTTTATTGTGCTGTCTTGACTGGGTTTTGAGGTCAGAATGTCTGAAGACATCTGGCTGGGGTGGGGGTGGGCACACATCCACTCCACCCTGAGGGCTGGGCCCCGGAGAAATTGGTGTCTGCTCACCCTCAGCCCCAGGCAGCCCCGAGAGCGCCGCCCACAGCTGGCAGGCGGGAAAGCTCAGACCAGAAAGTTAAGGGAGCGGCCCTGGCAAACGGCGGGGGCGGGGGGGGGGGGGTGCTTGCATCCCTGCCTCCAGGTCCCAGGCCAGCCTCCTGCCCCTGCCCCGACCTCCCCATGGCCTCCCGGAAGGGGCTTCTCAGCACCCACCCTCCACAGTCTGGGCCCACAGAGGAGGAAGAGGTAACCCCAGGGAGAGGGCTGGAGGACAGCCCAGTCCTCACACACGGTCTCCGGGCAGGAGACCAGTGGCCAGAAAAGGGAGGCTCCCAGCAGCTCCCCAGGTGGCCCCCATGCAGCCCTGGACAGCCGGCGCCGGCTGCTCCGAGATCAGAGAGCAGACTCAAGGGAAGGAGAGGGTGTGAGATGGTTGTGGGGGGACGTGCTCTTCTAGGAGGTAACACCTGTGCAGGTGGGACGGCCTCGTGGCCATTGGCAGGAACAGCATTCTAGGCCAAGGGAACAGAGAGGACGAGGCCCTGAGGCAAGAGGGTGGGCAGCAGGCACACTGCTGGCTGAGGCAGGAGACCTAGTAGAAGGACCATGACTGTTTTTCTTTGAAATACTCTTAACGATGCTCTGGAATGTCAGTGAGGCTGTCTCACAGTTGAAGGTCCCTGGTCAGTGGTCTGCAGCTGGAGGGTCCTTGAGGCCAAACTCCTGTAGCTGTGTGGCCTGGGCCCAGGTCTGTGGGGTCAAGACACAGGGCAGGGGGCTGGCCGGCTACACTGCAAGGCTGAGGCACCGAGGCCAGGGCAAAGCCACACAGGTGGACAGGACGCCCAAGGCTGACCACAATGACTTCCCCTTCCCCCGGCCCCTGGAGTCAGGGAGGGAAATGGCCATCCCTGGCCCAATGCCTGGCCTGGGGAGCAGTGTGAGGCCCATTGTTTGAGGTTGGAGCTGGGGGGCCCAGGGCCTCCGGGACGCCCCAGCAATGCCCTTTGTCCCACTTCCCGCAGATCCAGAGGCTGGGCAGGGACCCAGGCAAGGGGACGCCACAGCCCCGGCAGGATGAAGGAGCTGGCAGCTGTCCTGCTCGCCCTGCTGTTGTGCGGACTGCAAGGTACTTGGGGCGAGGGGGGCCTGCAACAAGGGAGACCGCAGAGTCCAGGCCCATGGGACCCACAGGGACACCCAGCCTGGGGGCAAGACATGACTTGGGAGGGAAGGAGGAAGTGTGGCTAGAGGCCAAGGCCAGGGGGAGGTTGATGGGGCTCTTCTGGGCTCCCACAGGTCGCCAGGCCTCCCATGCTGGCCCCAGCCAGGCCCTGGGGGGACACGGGCTCCCTTCCCCACCCAGCCCTCAGCTTGGCCTCTCCCAGCCTCAGTTTCCTCTTCTGTAAAATGGACAGGCCAACCTGAGGGTTTATGGGGAGGGTGGGGGGCTACTGTAAAGCTGGTACCAGTAAAGCCACGGGTAAGGAAGCAAAGCCAGGGCTCTGAAACCCTGGCCGCGACCTCACCAGCTTGGGAGGTGGCCGGGTGGGAGAAGACAGAGGGACCAGGAAGTGGGGGCAGGATGGATCAAGGGGTGGGGGCGCGGCCTTGGGCCGCAAGCACATGTCCTCTGTGCCGGGTAGTAGAGGTTTACAGGCGTCCCTGCGCAACCAGGGAGAGGGCGCATGCAGGAAGACAAGGATGACGACGGGGACTTTGGGACGGCAGGCTACGACGAGGAGGATGAGGAGGAAGAGGAGGAAGAGGAGGCCATCATGATTACAGGCAGCAGGGGCAGAGGTATGTGTCCCCTACCTGGACCCTAGGGCGAGGGCACTGTCTCTCCAGGGTCCATGGGGCTGACAGTGAGGAACTGGCAGGCAAAGGCTTCCAGCTGTGAGCTTGTCTTCCCTCAGGGCTGGGGGAGGAGGGAGGATGGGACTTGACATTCAGAACACCCTCACCTCTCACTTGACCATGACCCTCAACCGCCATCCAGAGTAGGGAGCCTGCAGAAGGAACCACTGCTGGGAGGGGCAATGATGTCTGGGTAGAGCAGTTGAATAGGAGTTCACCAAGCAGACAGGGCATAGCAGCCCCAGGATGGAGAGACCAGCGAATCAAAGGCCCTGTGTTGGAGCCCAGTTCAGAAAGACATAAGCACCCTGGCACCGGTGGGGCAGGGAGCAGGGAAGGAAAGGGGCCAGTCCTGAGGCAGGGGGCACAGGGAGGCTCCAGCAGGGCAGGGTTTGGGGGCATCAACTGAGAATGAGTGCAGTGGACAGGAATTGGGAGGAGACCTTGGAGGCGAAGAGGTTTGGAGGCGAGAAGCGTGGTGAGGTGGGGGCTCTGGGGGCTGGGCCCCTTCCCGGAGCCTGAGCCGCCTGGCCTCCCAGTGCTGCTGCAGTGCTACACCTGCCAGTCCCTGCACAGGAATGAGAGCTGCGAGCAGATGCAGGACTGCATCCCCTACCAGACCTGCAAAACCATCATCTACCGCTGGAACACCGGTGAGCCGGCCACCCTGGGGCAGCCGCGCGGAAGGAGCCCGTCACCCACACCGGCGGGGAGGGGCCTCATCCCTGCCCCATGCCGTCCAGTGTAATGCCCTTTCTCCACCACCCCCTCCCACCCAGAGTCGGATCCTCAGACCACCTACTCGGGGTGGTGTGCAGACACATGTCAACCCATCACCAAGATGGTGGTTGGAACCCTGACGACCATAACCTGCTGCCAGTCCAGGTTGTGCAACGTACCACCCTGGCAGGGCCCCCCGGGTACCTGGGCAGGCAGCTCCCAGAGTAGCCCCAAAACTGTGGCCACCACCTTCCTGCTCAGCCTCCTTGCTGGCTTTCTGGCAACAGGGTTCTGAGTGGGTGGTCCCATCTCCACCCCTAGCCAGGCTTGTACCCTGGCTGGCCAGCACCCTGCCTGGTGTTGTCCCCTCCTGCCCCTCTCCCCACCCCAGCTTTGGAGAATAAACTTGGAGTGTCTGAAATGAGCTGGTTCCTCCCAGCCACGACTGTCTTTCCTCAGTGCCCTCTTCTGGCCTCCTTGGCCCTCTCTCCATGCCTATGAGTGGCGGTATGGCCAGCATGTGGGCCTGAGGTCCGGGCTTCAGCCGCTCTTAGGGTGGGTCCACACAGCCCACCCCCACCCCGCCCCATAGACAAAACACTCCCCATGTGCCAGGGGGATCCTGCCCCAAATCGCTCCCCAGCTTCCCGCCAAGACACCTCCATCTATGTGACAGGCATCTGGGGAGGCGGCTTTGGGAGGGAGGCTCCCACCCCAGGAGGCTGTGGGGGGCTGGGGGCGGAGTTAAAAGGGGGCAGCTGGAAGAGGCGAAAAGAGCAGGAGGCAGAGGGTTGGCTGCAATGGGACTTTGCAGCCAGACTCTCAGCCCGATAGGTGTGTGTGGGGCGTGGGGGTAAAGGGACGGTGGAGGGGGCAGCCAGACCACCCATATCAGGGAGGGGTGAAGTGGCCTCTGGGTTCCTGAGAAGAGGAACGGGCTAGTGGGAGGGGGCTGGATAGGAGAACCTCAGCTTCCCCAGTGTCTGCTCTGGCTGGGCTGCTGGACACTTGGCTTCTTGACTGGGGCCAGGAGAGAGCCCTGGGATGGGAGGAAGGAGGCCTGGGCCCAGGCCTCAGTTTCCCCATCAGGGTAGTATGGAACAAGGCTTAGAGGACCCCTGATCCTCACCAACTCAACATCCCCCATATTGGGAAGCCCAGAGCCCTGTGCTGCTTATCAAGTATCCCAGCAGGCAGAGCAGTCTCCCTCTCTGCATTCTCCCCTTTCCTTACTAATGAAAACCTCAAGGCCCAGTTTCGGGGGGCGAGGGTGGAGCAGATCCCCTAGATGGAGGTGGTGTAGCTTTCTCTTCCCCTTCTTCCTTTCTGTGGCTGGAATAATGGCTGAAGCTCAGCAGCCACCTTGCACCATGAGGCAGCATCCTGAGAATGGCAGGGCAGCATGGAGGAAGGTGCTTGGATCACAGATGACTGGGAACCATCATCCCAGCCCTGCACTGCTTAGTTCAGGACCCGTTTCCCTGGGAGGGAAATAAACTGCCATGTTGAAAATAGTTATTTTGGGCTTCTCTGTCTCTTGGATTTTCACACACTTTCAAGCATGTACATGTATTCACACGTGCTCCCTACTCCTGCACACGCTCATGGACACACGCGCTTGCAGACACAGTCCCTGCTAAAGCACGGCAGGTAAGAGCACAGCTCTGGGGTCACACTGCTTGGGTTCAGATGTTAGGCCCACACCCTCCAGCTCCACGCCCCAGGGGAGCCCCTTCCTCCCCAGCGGAGTTTCCTCGCGTGCTAAGAGGGAGAGTAGGAGACCCCTCCCCATGGGGCTGCCGTAAGAACGGACTGACATGTGGCTTAGCGGGCCGCTTGTCGCCCTCGCCTGGCGGAGAGTAAGCGCTCAGCCGCGTGAGCTACTGCTGTCGACGCGACGCTGACGGCCCAGCCCCTGCGCACAGCGGGCTCGTGTGCTTTCATGGGAGATGCCCCATCCGAGTCCCTTACTGGCTCGAGCCTCCTTAACCACACCCACCTGCCGCAGAAACGCTGGGCACTGTCACCTGCATTCACAGAATTCTTCCTTCAACCCCCGCCTTAAACGCCCCTGAAGGTCTGAGTGCACAGACCCCCTCCATGCATCTGGAGCTGACTTCTTTCACGACCTTGGCAGCAGGTGGGAGCCGGGATGTAGGCTCAGTCTGAAGCCACTGGCTACAGGGTCTGCCCTGGCCTCGGGCTCCTGCTTGGGCGACAGCTTCTTCTCTGGGGTCCTGTGTGCAGCTGGGCCCCGATTCCCACCCCGGGGAAGAGAAAGCACAGACCTGACTCCCCGCTGGGGCTTCCACCTGCCCTTGCCCGAGGGCACAGGAGGCAGGTGGCCCCACGTGTGCGCCGGCAGGTCCAGCTGTGGGTGGGGACCTGATGTGGGCAGAGAAGCCAGCCTGCTGGGCGCCCCAGCCCCAAACACTGCCCCTTCCCCCATCCAGCAAGGTCACTGTCCTGACACCGGCCGTCCACCTGAGCGAGGCAACCCTTCTGCTCAAGGTTAGGTAGCCGTGGTGGCAGGCCCAGGACCCAGCCCCAGGGCCTCCTGCCAACAGCAGCCGTCTTCCCAAGGAGGCTGCAGGCCAGACAGGCAGCAGTGCCACGGCACCTGAGCCAGAGGTTGGGAGCGGCTGGATGGCAGCCATGGGCCAGCTGGATCTCCAAGCCGAGTCCAGTCTGAGGAGCCAGTGGCCAGTCACAGCCTGGGTCTTCTCGCAGAGCCCAACGCACGAGGCCCGTCCAGAAAGGAGCAGCCAGGGGCCTCGGGAGGCTGTGTGGTCAGGCCCCTCCTTCCCTCCCAGCCCGGCAGGGCCCCCATGTCTACCCAGGAGGCTGGCGGGGACACAGCCATCCGGGTCCCTGCGTCCGTTCCCTCGACTGCAGTGGCCAACAACCACAAACTTAGTGGCTTCAGACCATACCTGTGGATCGTCCGGCAGTCCTGGAGGGCAGGAGGCACCACCAGCTGCGCTCCTTTCAGAGTGTCAATTTTATGCGACAGCTGGACTGGGCTAAGGGCTGCCCACGGAGCTTGCAAAACCTTATTTCTGGTACGTCTGTAACAGTGTTCCCAGAAAAGCTTGACATTTGAATTGATGGCCTGAGAGAGGAAATCACCACCCCAACGTGGGTGGGCACCACCATGGCCCAGGCAAGAGAAAGGCAGGAAGGGCAAATTTATTCTCTCTTCTATTTTTTTAAATTTTTTTCATTGTTTTTTTGTTTTGTATACTTTGGTGTGGGAGTGGTAATTAGGTTTGTTTATTCATTTATTTATTTTGATAAAATTAAAAGATACTGAGGACTGAACCCAGGACCTCGTGGATGCTAAGCGCGCGCTCTACCACTGAGCTATACCCGCCGCTGTCCCATTCCTCTCTCTTCCTGAGCTGGGTCGTCCTTCCTCTCCTGGCTCCTGGGCCTCTGAACTCAGAGGGAATCACACCCCTGGCCTTCCTGTTCTCCAGCTCACAGAGAGCAGACTGGGGGGCTTCTCGGCCTCCGTGACATGTGAACCTGCAGTCGGTCTCCTGCTCCATGTGTATCTCCGTGTGACCTTTTGCTCCTGTCTGCCGCCCTGGTACAGAAGCTCCGGGAGAGAATGTTTCCTTGTCTTTCCAGCTTCTGGAAGCAGGCTGCATTCCTGGCTCATGGCCCCCTCCTCCTTCGTCAAAGCGCATCTCTCCAACCTGTGATTTCCTCATCACTGTCTGTCTCAAATCTCCCTCCACCTGCTCCTATGAGGACCCTTGTGGTGACAATGGTCCCACCAGAGAATCAAGAGCGGTCTCCATCTCAAGAGCCGAGCTTCATCACATCTGCCGAGTCCCTTCTGCCATGTGAGGTCGTACATTCCAAGGTTCCGGCGATGAGGACCTGGATATTTGGGGGACCATCATTGAACTGAGCATATCCTCCAACATCAGACCCCACCAGACACCTGTGTGCTGGGCTTGGACCCAGTCCTGCGGCCCAGCAGGAGGGGTATTCCTAGACACTGGGGCCACAGCCTGGAAGTCAGGCATGGTCGTTGGCTGCTGCTTGGTTCCTAGCCACGCTCCCACCATCCAGACAAGATTCTGACGCCAGGTCCTTCCCTGGTTACTAGATTCAGACTCCTGGAGATTTGGGATTTTCAATATTGAATATATGATCAGCCAGTGAAGGAAGGAGAGAAAGACAGACCATCTATGGTGGCCAGCCTCCCCCATGCTGCTGCTGTGGGCATGGCCGGCCTGTGTCCAGGACTCTCCGGTGACCCTCAGCCTGAGGCCACCGAGCTGCCTGGGCCATGAACATTCTCGAGGGAGGCACGCACACACACAGCCCTTTCCTCTGCCTGGTCTCGTCTGCTGACCACTGCTGTCACGGAGCCAACTGTGGTACCTGACCCCAACTCGTGGGACAAATTCTAAGCCCACTTCCCTCCCCCTGAGCTCTGAGCAGCTGAGGACACAGGCACAGAGACTCGTGGGATCCGACATCCCCACAGACAAGAAAAGTAAGGGTGTGGAGCCCAGGCCAGGGCAGGGACACAGTGAGGGAGGTGGAGGAGAACAGACTCTCCCCAGGGCCACCAGGTGCATCATCACTCCCCTCCTGGGGACCAGCGGCGGCAAAAGTCAGCCAGCACTCACCCTCGGAGGGCTGCCTTGGAAACGGGCGTCTGGGGAACCGGGCTTCTCCCTAGCGGGCTCTTACCCACTGGACTTACTGTGCCCTCTGTGCACCACCAGGAGGGGCAGATCAGAAACCCGCCCTCCTGGAGCCCGCATCCCTGCCTCTGTTCCTCGTCATCTCTTCTCCAGAAAGCTCTGAGATGGGCTGCAGGCCACAACACACCGCACCGCACCCTGGCAGAGTCTCGCTCCCTCCCAGCCGGCATCCCAGCAGCTCCCAGGAAGCCGTGGGCCCCCGCCCCCACAGAACCTCAGGCTCTCTCACTCCGACATTCAAGCCAGGGGCTCAGAAGCCTGTTGGAAAGCACCCACTGCCTCGTGCCCCTCCTCAAACCTTGCTTCTCCGAAGTATCCACCCTCAGGGCCTTGATCAGTCTCTGCCTGGGGACCACTAAAATCCGCATTCCTCCCCCAAAAGGCCCTGATGTCCGCTGGTGCCCAACTCCATCCAGCTGAGAAGTGCCCAAGCCCCACAGCCTGCGGGGTTAAACGACAGGAATGCAGCTTCTCCCAGTCCAGAGGCCGGAAGTCCGAGCCCCATGTGGGGGCAGGGCTGGTTGCTCCTGAGGCCTCTCTCCTGGGTGAGCGGACAGCCATCTCCTCCCCATGTCCTCAGGTGGTCGTCCCTCAGTGTGTGTCTGTGTCCTCATCTCCTCCTTGTATAAGGGCACAAATCAGACTGATTGGGGCCACCCTAACGTCCCTTAATCACCTCTTTAAAGACCCCACCTCCAAACATGGTCCCCTTCTGAGCTCCTGTGGTTAGGACTTCAGCCTACGAATCTGGGGGACACGATTCAGCCATCACGATGGGCTGAGACAGGGCTTGCTCTGTGGGGCACAGAGGTGGGCAGCAGCCCTGAACTGAGTGTAAAGGAGGTATTTGCCAGGATTCAGGAGGAGGGGCAGGGGCCTGGCGGAGAGGGCCTGGCCCTGGGGGGCTTTGCAGGCAGAAGTGGGAGGGCTGGAGCACGTGGAGCTCACCAGCGCCGGGCCCTGCCTGTGGCCCTCATGAGCACCTGCTCCTGCTGGCCTCCTCAAAACTCTGCCCACCTGTTTGACAGGGTGCCTGTGTCCCCCCCAAGTTCTGTGGCAGCAGCTGCCAAGCTCAGAGCACCAGATCCTGCATGCAGACCTTCCTGTAAGCGGAGACAGACCTCTGCCCACCTGAGATGGCCCCCACCCCTCCCGGCTGTCCCTGCCCCACAGAGGGCATGGTTTCTGTGGTGACTTGGCTTAAGCTCACCTCCCACCAGTGAGATTGTACTGCCACTGCATCAGGTCCCACGTACACCCCCACTGAGAGTCCCCGCCCCCAACACGGAGGTCTGCGGCAGCCCCTCACCCCAACACTCCCCGCTCGTCCCTGCCCCAGCCCTGCGCGCGGCCTTCACCTCGGGGACGCTGTGGCATTCGTGAGTGACGGAGCCTGGCCCAACTTTCCATCATCAAAGTAGTGAATGTGCCATCCTCCGCAGGAGTCTGGAGATGGGCTTCAGATCGGCACAGCACTTGTGAGAGGTGCCTGCCCCTCAGAGGGCACTCCTCGAGGGTCTGATGCTGGAAACTGCTGGAGCCTGGTGGCCCGCGGTCAGCACTCTGCCCTGCGGCTCCAATGCTGTTGAGGCCCCTGGACCTTCCAGTATGACGTGGGGACCCAGAGACTAGAAAGGGACCTGAAAAATCACCCGGGCTGAGATGCCCAGTAGGCCTCCAGTTTGAAGTGGCCCCCTCCTGGCTGAGGGATCTGGGGAAGCCCTTAGCCTCTCTGTGTTCCATTCTCTCTCCCAGGAAACTGGAGAAACAGAGAGCCCATCTCCTAGGAGCCTGCAGAGGCTGGCTGGGTGCTGGGTGCTGGGTGCCAGTCACTGGTGCTCTGCCGATGCTGAGAGCGATGGTTCTTGTTCTGACCCCTGGAGCTGTCCCGGGGGGGTGTCCCTGGGCCCCTGCACTTGGTCTTTGGAGGCAGGCCTCTGTCTCTCTTCCCAGCACTGGTGGCCCCACATGCCCTGCTCCCTTCAATGTCCCTCTGCCCCCTCCCCCACCACCAGCCCCAGTGGGAAGGGGACAAACCAGCCCATTGGGTTGAGGGACCCTGTCCCCGGCTGCCACATCAACCCCACCAGGAAACCACCCCCCGGGGCTACCTCAGGCCCTGTGTCCCCACCCAGCCCTGGCACTGGCAGTAAACTCAGGGAGAATGCTGTGTCCCCTTCTCTCCTGGGCCCCCACGGCCTGCTGGCTGGGTGAGGGGCTGTGGGGGTCCCACTTCAGCCCATGAACCCCCCTGATCACCTCCCCACCCCAGGCTCCATTCGTCAGTGTTTCCCTGGGACTTCCTTTCTCCCAACGCAGGAAGCAGATGGCCCTGGTCCCATTTCCTGTCCTTGTTCTCGGCTACAAAGACTGGGTGAGGATGAGGAAGTGATCCCCAAAGCAGGACATTCCTGAGGACAGAGATTCCCAGAAAGGCCGAGTGGCACCCTTCAGTGGCCACCGGGATTTGCAGAAGCCAGTGAATGTGGGGACAGGTCAGTGAGCGAGGCCACCAATTCCTCAGCACCCAGTCTGACCAGGAATGCTTCGGAAGGGAGGCTATGTCACTGGAAGACCTCAGGCCTGAACACATCAAGGGCTCCCACCTGAGAGCGGGTGAAAGGGTGGAGGCCGCTCAGGGACACAGAAAGGCGTTTCAGTGTCAAGGATGCTCACCCGAGCAAAGCTCCCTTCACCCATGGGACCAGGGTAGCTGTCGGCTCCCGGCCTTAGAGCATTGGTGGGCAGGGGCTATGACTGGTGCCCCTTACTCAACCTCATAATCCTCCCAGAAAGAAACTGGGTACTGGGTACTGGGTAGAGGTGTGAGCGCGCGGGACAGCCCAGGTGAGGCTGCGTCCTGGAGAAAAGCTGTCCCATGAAGCTCCAACCTCAGAACAATTCTCCAGCAAGAACCACTGCATTTCAATGCAGTGGCTACAGGAAATGAAGCTCCAGGCTGGGTGTTACCCTCCAGCCACAAGGAAAAAGAAGCCACACAGGCAGAACACAGCCTCAGCCCCAGTTGGACCTGAAGGACCACAGCAATGTCGGCTGCAGTGCGGCTTCCCTCACCCACCCTGCCCGGCTCAGGGGACGCCTAAAGATTTCTCTCCTAGTAAATCTGCAAGCGGATGAACACGGGAAAGGCTATGCAATTGGAGAACGAGTGTACTTACACCCACCTCTCGTCATCAGTTGTAAGCCTGAGGGGCAACATTCGTTTTTCTAAGTAAATTTGTGTGACACACAATCGAGGAACGTGCCCACAGGGCAGGAATCAGTGATTCTTGAAAGAATGACTAAACTGCTGTCCCGACTCCTGTGTGCCTCCTCTTGTGTGCGTAGTCCTGCACCCGCTCTCAAGAACAGTGGTTCCGGACCCCGGCCACCTGTGAGAATCATCTAGGAGAGCTTTTAAAAAATACCAATAATGGGTGCCAGGCTCCCTGCCTCCACCATCAAATCAGCACTCCTGGGAGGGGTCCCAGTGGCACTTTCTTTAAGCTCTTAGGTGTTCCAAAAGAACAGCCCGGGCTGACTATCACTGGTCCGAGGGGATCTTGCCTTCAGGGGCTGCTCAAATCTGACTGACGGTCAGAATCACTGGACTATGAGGGGTTCCAACCCCATGGCATTCTGTTTCACCAGCTCTTGGACAGCACCGGACAAAACAGGGCTCTTCTGTTTAAGAATTCTGAGATGGGGGAGGGTGTTGCTAAAGTGGTAGAGCACGTGCTTAGCATACACAAGGTCCTGGGTTCAATTCCCAGTACCTCCTCTTGAGGTGGGAAGCCCCATAAAAAGACCGGCAGGACCCCCAGGCAGGGCCACTACTCTCCTGCCAGCACCATCCAGTTCCCTGGCCCAGAGGCTTTATCTCACTTTTTGCCTCTGAAACTGCTTACTTCTAGGAAAGTGGAACTTACCCCTAAAATTCTATTGAGTTCACTCCTGATTGGTCCATTTCCCTAACTTCTGATTGGTCCATTTGTAGTACTTTATTTGCATGAAGCTCACTCTTAATTGGTTATTTCTCTCCCACCTGATTGGTCCATTTCTACAAAGCTTGTTCCTAGTTAGTCAACTTTTGTTATATTTTATTTGCATATGATGTTGCAAAGTATAAACTGGCAGCCTTTAAAAGCCTGTGTAAACCTATAGATGGGGTCCAGAGATTGGAGTGTTAACTCCTCTGGACCCGCTGGCATCATACGCCTGAGTTCTCCAACTCTCCGAGTGCTGCTTGGTCTCCCGCCTGGATCCAGGTTGATGTCACAACTGAGCTGTAACACTGAGCTGTAATACATTTTTCTGCAACACTCTGAAAATAAATAAACAAGTAGACCTAATACTTCTCCCCTCAAAAAAATTTAAAAATTAAATTAAATTTAAAAAAAGAATTCTGAGATGATTCTGAAGAGCAGGTTTGGGAACAAATGACACAGAGGGATGGAATTAAGTAAGGAAACAGCAGTCCTGCCAAGCGAGGGTGAAACAGACCAGCGTCCATCAGCACCTGCGTTGCCCCGCAACCGCTGGCGCTTCCCACGGGGTCTCCCTGGGTCTCATGGAGAGACCCTGAGGTCGAGCTCCTCTCCCCAGTGTATAGGTGAAAAAAACTGAGACTGTGAGGGTGCAGGTGCTCATCCCTGACACGAGCCGTGGGTGTGAAGTTGGCATCCAGACCCAGCTCAGCCCTCCCACAGCCTGAGATGATCCGCCTGGTGGAGCTCCAGCATAAGACAGGCAGAAAACAGCCACTCTCGGGGCCCCACAATCTCATGGGGTCCAATCCCTGGAATGAATCAGATCACATACTTGTGAGAGAGAGAGAGAGAGAGAGAGAGAGAGAGAGAGAGTGTGTGTGTGTGTGTGTGTGTACATGTGTAGGACATGGGGGCCTGAAGCCCAGGCTGTGCAGATGCACACTCCTTGCTAGGGTCTCATGGAAGGGGAAGAGGCCGAAGAGGGAGGCCCGCAAGCCCCTAGAAGGTGGAGGTAGGAGGACCTCTTCAGCTGGTAGACGGAGTTCTCTCGCCCACCATCCATGGGACCAACTCCTCCCAAATCCCCCCTTTCTCCTATGAAAGCAATTCCTCTTCCTTCTTTTCTGGGTTTACCCATGGCCCACCATAGTTTGCATTTCCTGAATTGCAAGTCATCTGGCTATTCCTGAATAAACTCGCTTTTGCTGGTAAAATACCTGACTATTATTATATTATTGAAGTTGACAGTAGCAGCAAAGAGGGAGCAGAGCTGAGTTTGGTCTAGACTATATTGAGATCGAGGTCCCTGAAGCTTGTGCGAGGGTGAAGTCCAGGAGACAGCGGGACACCAAGGGCTGGAATCTGCGATATGTGGGGGAAGGCAATATCCAGGCGGTATCACGGCCCCCGGAGTGGGTAAGATAACCATCCATATGCTCATTCATCACACAGCACATGATGAGGGTGCACCACATGCCAGGCAACTGGAAGGACACATCAGTGAACAGAAAAAGTGAGGTCACGTGCCCCCAAAGACTTGATCCTCTGGCGTGGGAGGGGAAGATAAACATAAAAAACAGTTAGTTAATTACATAGTATGATAGAAAGTGGAAATTGCTATGAAAAATGGTAGGGAAGGATGGGGGCTGGGGGGGTGGAGACGAGGCAGAATGCTGTGGTGTTATCCCCAATAGCACAGGCAGCACCCACGAGCTCCTATCAAAATGCGGCAGAGGTGCCAGGAGGTCGCTCTCATTGTTCGGTTACATAAAACTCCATCTGAGCAGCCTGGGGAGAAAGGCTCTCTGCCAGCCCTGAAGGAGCAAGCAGCCTGCTGCGAACTGCCCATGGAGAGGGCCATGTGGCAGGGAATGGTGGGCGGTTCCCTAAGTTAACACCTAAGGTCAGGCTGCCAACAGCACAGAAGAAATCTCACAGCCACCAGGAAACGAATCCTGCCAACAACCACGTAAGTGTGGAAGCAGTTTCGCCCCCAACTGAGAACAAGGACCTGCCGACAACATGACTGCAGCCTTGCTGGACTGAACAGAGGTCCAGCCAAGCGTCTCCTAGATTTCTGTCCCGCAAGAACCGTGATATAACAAATAGCTGTTGTTTTAAGCTGCTGTTTGCGGTAACCAGGAGACTAACACACACAGGGCGGTCAGCTGTCGGGCGGGGGGCCCACTAGGGGGTGAGCTCTCCGCAGGCAGGAGGTGGGCTTGCGCCAAGCAGACAGCTGCAGACAGGTATCCCAGGCAGAGGGAGCGGCAAGACAGCGCCTGCTGTTTCCAAAGAAGTCAAACAGGTGGCTGGAGGGAAGGGCATGAGTGAGGGAGGGGTCCGGAGGGAGTTAGTGGGCCTCGGATGAGCGGCGGGGGCGCGTGGGCGAGAGGCCATGTGGGACCTGAGCTGAGTGGGAGGAGATGGCTGGGGGGCGGAGTCCGCGGCGCAACGCCGAGCCTGGGCCCTCGCCTCCTAGAGCGGCACCGGAAAGGGCGGGCCTGGGGGCGGGCTCTCCCTGCGGGCACCGGAAGCCGGCGAGAAGAGGGAAAACCAGCTGAGGGGCGGAGCGGGGGTGGGGGCGCCTCGCCTCCTAGAGCGGCACCGGAAAGGGCGGGCCCGAGGGCGGGCCCGGGGGCGGGCTCTTCGGCGGGCGCGTACTCCCGGCTTCTTCACTGGGCAGTGCCGGGAGGGTCAGCTCTGTAAGGAGGAGGTGCGGAGGGGCCCAGCGAGGGGGCGTCCTTTCCAGCCCGGAGACCCTGCCCTCCAGGCAGGGACTGACTGGGTCCCTCTGGGGTCTCGTGGGGCCCCTGCCCAGGACAGCGGGCTCGGCTCCCGGGCGCCGCGGGGAGGAGGGCGAGGCGTGCGAGGACAGTTCTGTGCGGATCGAGGTGAAGGAGTCCCCGGGCCCTGCACGCGCGGCTGGCGAGGCTCTGTCGTTGGCGGGCGCTCTCAGGGCCCCTCTCTCGGCTTCGACACCACTGCGGGGACGCTGGCAGGCCCGGCGCCCGCAGTCCGCTTGGGTGCGTGTTTGCCCTCGGATCTCAAACCTATTAGTAATCCAGTCTCTCCCTGAGACCCAGGCTTCTGAGGGAAACAGATTTCCAGGGAGTCCTGCTGCCGGTGGGTACCCATGGCTTCATGTTACAGGAGGCCTGGCCCAGAGAGTGGCTACTGAAGCCACACAGCAGGTGCCAACACCCCGGCCTTTGGGCCAGGGCCCCGTCTGGAAAGGCGGGTTGAGTTTCTGTGTGGCTGTAGCAGTCACCAGGTCTACAGGCCTGAGTAAGGAAAGGCCCAAGACTATGACCTGCGGTCTACTCCGTTTTTAATAATTATTTTATTCCTTGGTGTGCATGGGACTTAGAGAAGTGAGAATGTCTAATCTCTGCCATTAAGCACCTCCCAGCTTGAGTTGGGCAGACAAGACGATTATATGGAATGTTGCCTGAGCACCAGCACGTGCAGGCTTCAGCCCAGTAACTAGGGATTCAAGGATGAAAAAGGCATGATCCTTGCCCTGAAGAACCCTCACCTCGTTGGGAGACTGCCACATCAGTGACAAGCCACACATAGAGTGACCGGAGACCTGGTAGGGGGAACAGTGCTTGGAGCACAGCCGGCAGGTGTCCACCTCAGTGGATTCAAGAACCACTCCCCTCCATCAAGTGGGTCAGCACAGAGCCAAGATGAGTACATCTCCCCTGGGGAGCCACAGGCTAGAGGGTTGATGACACTTTTTCCTTTTGGTTCTTGGTTTACTACTAAAACTAGACCCCAGCTCAAACTCCAGCCTGGCTGAGACTCTGATCCTCTGCCCTTGTTCTTCCTATGAGAGTGGCCACCTTATTTCTGCATGCTTCCCTCGGCCCCTATGGCCTTCCATCATCCTCAGTTCTGGCTCCCACCTGATGGTGAGAGCAGCCTCCTCCCAGAAGCTACCTCCAGTAGAGCCTTCAGAGAGTGATGCTGGCCTGAATCCAAATTGGGTGCATCTGAACACTTTCATTTAGAAGAAACCAGACTCTCAAACTCTTGTCAAGATGGGAAACCAGAACAGTCATTTTTTGTGTTGCCTCTCTGCATGGGAGAATGGACAAAAAGTACCCCCTTTGACCTAAAGAGAACTGGAAGGATTTAGACCTCAAAACACATGTCATTTGGAACATTATGGTGTAGAGCACCACATTTGGGGGTGAGACAGCCTGTCAGGATATGGACATCCTGGTGGACTCGGTAACCAACACAGGCCATGAGAAGTCTTCTCAAGGATAATTTGAGGACTCAGAACACAGTCTGAGAGGAAAGTGCTCTTTCTTCATCTGATGGAGCTTTCTTTTGCGAGCAATTAAAAAGCCTGAAGTTTGTCAAAGCTTCATCCTGGAATTCCACTAGTTAGCACTGACAGAAGAGGCAGATCAAGGAAGCTAAGAAGTAATTTTAAAAAAGAAGCAGATGAGGGTTCTTAATAGATGAGACATGAGCCATGCTGGCGATGCTCCTGCAAGCACAGCTGATGCCTGTTCGGGTTGGTGGTGACACTGGAATACATTTATGACCGGGATGTTGCACTGTGCACCAGAAACTGACACATTGTAGCTAATTCAATTAAGGAAAAAAAGTAACCAAAAAAAACTGGAATGCTTTCTCTGGGATTAGGGACAGAGAATATCACACTTTTTAGACAGTTGAGGCAAGATCCCAGTTGATGGTTACCTGGGGCTTTGGCCTTCAGTGGATGAATCAGCTTCAGTTAACTGCCACGCGGAAGACTAGAGCTGGGTAAGGGAACAGGGACTGGGGTCAGGGAGGCCTCTCGGAGAAGAACCCTGGGAGCAGAGTTCTGGATGTGTGGGGAGCCAGCACCAGGGACACCTGCTCCAGGGGCCTGTTTCTGGGAGCAGCCAGATGCTGAGACAGGAAGACTGGAAATGGGTGGTGAACCTGAAGATGGCTAGATTGGGGAGGAGGGTGCTGAGTGATGGGCCAGGGCCAGGAGGTGCAGGGGCAGCAGCGTGTGGGGCTTCTAAGTGTGGAAGAGCCACTGGGGACTTGGGCAGGGACATGGTAGGGCTGCTGCATGGAGGATGGCAGCGAAGGTGGGATAGTGGGTGCCCCGAGTTCCTCCAGCTCAGAGTCTGGGCTCCGGGTGATGGACGGTACCTTCCATGAGGGCCTGTAGCCTCAAAAGCCCATTGTCTGGTCCCAAATACAGGAAGTGGAGAACGAGCGAGTAAAGAACACGGAAAACTCCAGCTTAGGGATCACACAGCAGGCGCTGGTCCATGGAACGCGCCAGAGCCTACTGGACACAGGTGCGAAGACACTGCCCCCTGTCAGAGGAAGAAGAATTCTTTGGTTAACAGCAGAGTAAACGATGATGCCATTTCCTGAGACAAGGAAACCTGGGAAGAGTGGTGCAGCGGGGGTTCAGGGAAATCCAGTGCTCGAGTCCACTCTGAGGTTCATTCGATGTCCAGGTGGGGTACACGAGCAGGGAAGGGAAGGGGCGAGTTCCCGCACCTCCTTTCCCCTTCCTCTGCCCATCCATCCATCCGTCTTTCCCTCTGGCTCAGTGCTTAGAGAGCTCATGGCTGTGTTCTGCACGGACATTCTTTTTTTTTTTTCTTTCCTGAACACTTGTTTAATCTAACATTCATAGTCTTGTTCCTCTCCAGCCTCAGTATTGGTTACATTCTTCTGTCTGGTGCAGATTTTCTGTTTCAGGGCTGCAGTTGCAAGGTCGGAAAAATGAAGAGTTGTGTCTAAGGCAAGACCTTTCTGAAGAAGCAGAGTTACAAAGAAGTTCATAAGGCTGGAGCATTTTGCTGCCGGCCATCCTCCTTGGCCCTGGCTGCCTTCTAGTTGTCCTTCCTCTCTCCTGGGAACAAGAAGGATGGAAAGGCCCACAGGCAAAAAAGAGAAGACACAGACCCCACAGGAAGAAGCAGGCGTGCAGAAGGGCACTCCCAAAGAAGGGAGAATGTCTGGGAAAAAAAGGCCAAACCAGAGATCCACTTTGGCTAAAAAGCAAAGTAAAGAGCCCAGCCTGAGTCCTGATGATGAGGAACACGTTTGAGGCCTTCGATGCTTCGTTTAAAGATGACTTGGAGGGGGTTCCCCTGTCCCTCCCTTCCAGAGGAAGAAGCCCCACGAATGCAGCGAGTGTGGGCGCATCTTTAAGCACAAGACCGACCACATTCGCCACCAGAGAGTCCACACCGGAGAGAAGCCCTTCCAGTGCACTCAGTGTGGGAAGACGTTCAGACACAGCTCCGACGTGACCAAACACCAGAGAATTCACACAGGAGAAAAGCCCTTCAAGTTCGGTGAATGCGGCAAAGCCTTTAACTGCCGTTCAAATCTCCTAAAACATCAGAAGACCCACACTGGCGAGAAACCATACGAGTGTAAGGAGTGTGGGAAGACCTTTGCCTACAGCTCATGTCTCATTCGCCACCGGAAACGCCGTCCTTGGAGGAAGCACTGAGCATGGGGAAGCTGTCAGCCAGGCTGGAGGTCTGTGCCCGCGAGAACCTCCCTGGCTGGCCTGCCTGGGGTCCTCCCCCTTCCGGCGAGGGGGTCCCACTTTCTCCAGGAAAAGCCCTCAGCTAGGCAAGCGAGCTCCCAAGTGTGGCCAGAGACCCCTCTGCTCCAGAGAATCTCTGGGTCGAGACGCCACGATAACCAGGAAGCTCCTTGCAGCGGTGGGACCAGGGAGGCAAGCATGCAGACTGCTGCCAGAGGGCAGCTGCGTTCCTGAGTGCAGCCTGGCAGGGGAGGCCCGGACACCTGCGGCCGCCCAGCACCTCCAGCTGTGCCTCTGCCTGCAGTGTCCACTCTGGCTTCAGCTCTCCCACCTGCTCCTTTGAAGACTTTGGTCTGCAGACTTTGGCCCCCTGGGTCCTGAGTCCAACCCCACGCAGCCTGGCAGAAGGCCTGTGGCCCTGGGCCGGGGGGCAGTGCTTCCACGTGAGCACCAGGGCCCCGCTGTCCCCACCGGCCAGCTGTGGTGATGGTGCTGCCATTTGTCCTCTGGATTCTCTCCCCGGCTGGAACACCATTCCTTGAACTCAGCCCCCAACCCGGAACTGAACCCCCTTTGTGTCCTCCCAACCCCTGTCCAGATGAGCAGCCCCTCAGGACACTGAATGCTGTCACCACAGGAGAGTCCTGCCCTGGCCATGTGGGGGCCCACGGGACACTGACAGCGGCTTCCATCTGGCCTTCACCTGCCACACAGCCCTGCAGACACGAGACAGTGGCCCGTCTGTGGGGCCAGCTCTCCGTCTGGCTTAGTTCCGTGTCCCTACGCCTGGCCCCAGGTCTGCCCTGCCCACCCTCATGTCCACGTCTGGACGGGCCTCCTCACTCTCCTGGGCGCTGGTGCGGTTTGTCCTGGAACTTGAACACCATACAAGAGGGGTGAGGTGCCTGCCACCCAGGAGGTAACGTGGCTTTTTATTAGGAAGACGTTGATGCCTATGTTTTCTGCTGTTTGGACCCAGAGAACTGATAACGGCCCCAGTCTTTGGGGCTCCCGCCCCCCTCGAGTTAGGGTGGAGACAGACCCCCATCAGGCACTCACTCACCACGGGGGAGAGGGCTCCCGGGGGAGCGTTGCTCCAGGTTAACAGAGTGTTACCCTGGTTCTTTCTGAGAGCTGTTCCGTCACAGCAGCTACACCTGAGCCCACACCCCTGCTCCACGCTCAGCAGGCCCTCCTCCCACAGCAGCTCAGCCCAGCCCCACGTGTGGCGGGCGCAGCCTGCCACCTGCTTACACGGTCCCGGAAGTGGAGACGTGGTGAGGCAGAAGTGTTCAAAACCAGGCGCCAGGGGCTGGCTTGGGGGGAAGCCATGTGATCCTGGCTGGGAGAGGCTGTGGTGAAGGATGCTACCGGGACATTGGCAGACCTTGCATCTAGACTGTCCCGGGTTGGGGGTTGGCACATCAGTGTCAGCTCTGGGTCTAAGGACCTGCGGCCACCCCAGACAGTGTCCTTGTCACAGAAGATGCTTGCTAAGGAAGGTCTTCAGGGCCACAGGGTCGTGATGTCTGCAGTTTACTCTCAGATATTGAGCAAAGAAGCAATGTTGGCAGTACACATCCGGACACTGAGAGGGACAGTGCCAAGTGGCTAATTGTCCGTCATTCCTGAGTCCAGAACGAGACTTGGCAGACTTTCTGTAAAGGGCCAGATAGTAATTGTCCTTGGCTCTGCAGCCGTAAGGTCTGTGTCACGGCTCGGCTCCGCTGTGACTGGCAGCAGCTGTTGCAGTACGGACACAGACAAGCGCGGCTCTGTGCCAGTAAAGCTTTATCTCCAGAAGCAAGCGGGGGCCGGACTTGGCCTGCCCTAGATGAAGGGTTTGTGAGAGTGCCCCAGTCGTGTGAGTCTTAAAGTCCTTCAGAACTAGTGTTGGCAGGGGTAAGGTGGTACAGAAGCTGAAAGAAACCCTGGGGAGGGGTCGGGAGATGCTCCGAGCAGGGCGCACTGCTGTTTGTCTGGATGTGCTGGGGCAGAGGGGTGTGGACACATGGACGTCGGCCGTGGCACTCCCATGTCCTGGGGGTGTCTGTGTCTCCTCTGTTTGGTTTGGTTTTGATTTATTACGTTGTAATATACCACAATGTATATATTGTTATATATGAAATATTGCTGTACAATGTGTATCATAGATTACAGGGCATCACATGCACCACAGAAGAGCTGCCACTTTCTGTGTTGTTTTATTCCCTTTTTATCACTGATGGGAAGCATTATTTTTGCGGCTGCATAATGATCCACTGAATTATTATATTGTTATTGTAAATAACGTAGTAAATATCTCTTCCACTTTTAGGATGGGTCCCCAGAAGCGGAGTGACAGGCGGCAGTCATTCTGGCAAACACCTCCGTCCAGGCTATGCCACGTGAGGGCCCCAGCAGCGCGCAGACAGCAGGTGGGTTTCAGCCCTTGCCAGTTGTGAGAAGAAAAGACATTCTAGTCCGGTATCTTCGATTTCTAGAGAGGAAGCAGGTGGCAGAGAGCACAGTCTCGGAGCAGGGGTTACCAACTTGATCCCCGTGCCTTGGACGTGTGGGACCTCGGGCCTGTCCCTCACCTCCTTGTGCCGTGGTTTCCCCGGATGTGAAATGGGGGCACTGGCGGTGCTTAACCTGATGCGTGACTTGTGTGTGACGTCCTCAGTGCTGTGCTGGCCCCTGACTGTTCCGCCAGTGTCGGCTCTGGTCATGTGTTAGTGTCCTTACTGAGGGGACATTTGCCCACAGGCACGAGAGCTGGCCGTGCAGGCTGATAGTCCTCAGTGCCTGTCTGAGGAGAATTAAACCAACCTGGAAAACACTAACAGAAAAATACTTCCTTAGAAAAAGAGAGACATGAGAAAAATCACACAAACTAAAATCAGTTCACGGCCTTTTTTGCCTCCCTCCGTTTTGGTGCCGACAGAAGGGCTCATTTCCCATTTCTCCTGACTTAACCATAGTGACACCACGCCACCACCAAGTACCTGGAAGCCACATCTTTCCGATTAATCTATTTTGATGAGGGGGTTTTTTTGGTTATTGTTATGCAAATTAAACTCAAGTTCCAGGAAAGAGAAAACATAAGTAACCTGAGGCAAAGGGAAAAAAACATAGTGAAAGTTATAAAATACTTAAACCTCAATGATAGTGAAAATACATCCTGCAAGAACCTCCGGGCGCAGCTAGAGCCAAATGGAAACTTGTAGCCGTATGTGCTCGCCTTCTGATCAGCAGAGATGGGAATCAGCGAGCTAAGCATCCAGCTTTAAAAGTTAAAATAGACCAACAGGATGAATTTGAAGTAGAAGGGAGGAAATAAATTACAGAAATTAATACGACGAATGGGAATGGATACCGCTGAGAGAATTTAAAAAGTAAAGGTTGGTTCTTTGCCAGGACCGTGAACACTGACCTTCCTGACCTTCCGTGCATCCAGGACTAGAGAAGGAGCACAGCTGCTGCGGACTGAGCGGGGCAGGCAGGTACACCGGAGACAAACACCAGCCAACAGAGGTGAGCGCTCAGATGATGTGGGTTCTCGCGAGAAAGATGAGTTACTGAAGCTGCCTCGAGAATCCTCTAACCATCAGACAGCATCCGTGGTTCGCAGCCTTCCCAGGAGACTCAGAGACAGAAAAGAGGAAACACTGCCCACCTTGTTTTACGAGGCCAGTGCAGTGTGACGTCAAAACAACAGCTCAGGGAGGTGGGGGATGTCGCTCAGTGGTAGAGCACATGCTTGGCGTGCACAGGGTCCTGGGTTCCCAGTACCCAGTACCTCCTCTAAAAATAAATAAATAAACCTAATTACCTCCCTCCTAAAAAAATAAAATAATTTTTTTTAATTTAAAAGCAAAATAACAGCTTAGTGTCACATGCTCGTAGGGGCGGAAGTTCTAAACAAAATACTGGCAACCAAATCCAGAGACAGTTAGAAGATGGCAGAGCATGACAGACAAGGTTTATCCCAGGAAGGCACGTTCAGCTCCAGATGGATGTGATTCCTAACAGTGACACATCTGTGGAGGAGGAGGTGCCATGTTACCATCTCAGCAGCTGCAAAGAAGTATGCTAAAATTCACCATCCACTCATGATTCACACCTCTTGATAAATAAGGAACATAATAGAATTTGTAAGCGTGATACAGAATATCTACCAAAACCTATAGCAAATTATACTTTAAAGTTGAATGGTAAACAGCATTCCCTGTGGAAACAAGAGCAGCGCTGGAGTGTCCCCCATCGCTGGTTCTGCTCAGTGCTGGGAGTCTGGCCAGTGCAGTGACACGAGGAATAAAACACACAAGTAGGATCAGAATGGAAACCTTCATCGTCACCATTAGCAGAGGACACTGTTGTCTGTGTAGAAATCTGAAAATAATCACAAACTATTGACATTATGAAATTACTTAGCAAAGTTGTTATGTAGATCAACATACAGAAGTCACCGAGGTGTGTATCCAGAAGAATTGAAAGCCAGGACTCAAACAGATGCCTTTACAGGAATGTTCCCAGCAGCATAATTCTCAGTAGCCATTGGTGGAGATGGCTGAAGCGACCATCCACAGACGAACAGATAAACTGTGGCACCTCCACACAGTGAAATACTGTGCGGCCACAAAAAGAACTGAGTCCCAACACGCTGCAGCACGGATGAGCCTTGGAAACATGATACTTAGTGAAAGAAGCCAGACACAGAGGTCAGACACTATGAGTCCACCTGGACGAGGTTCCTAGAGCAGGCCCATGCATCGCAGGGCCTAGCAGTTACCTGGGTGGCAGAGGGCGGGTGGCAGAGAGGGCGTTGGCGCGTTGATGGGAATGGAGCGGCTGTTAGGGTGAAGGGTTTTGGGTGTAGGTGGTGGTGATGGAAACAGCATGTAAACATGTAATGCCACTGAATGACTCACCTACAGACAGTTAAAACAAATACTATGTATGTTTCACCACAAGGAAAAAAGTCAATTGAATTTAATAAACCATTAACAAATGCAGCCTTTAAAAGCTAGCATCTATTTTAGCAACAGAAACGGCCTTTTCCGGCAAGTTGAAGATGCGCTTACCCTATTAACCCAGAAACGTCACTTATGAATACACCTTAGGGGATCTTTGTACATGTGCCTGAAGAGATGCGGACAGTGATCGTCACAGCCCATGTGCACAGAGGCGACGCGGGGAAACACACAGGGACATCTGCGGGCCTTGGACGCAGCCCTGAGCAGAGACGGGGAGACACGCAGTATGATTTAATCACCGTCACGTGCGAGCCAAGCAAGTGGAACAGCGTGTATCCTTTGGGGGTGCGTTTGTCGTGCAGCCAGGGAGAGAAGACTAGTCCCCCACCCGGCCAGGCGTAGCGTCTGGTGGCCTCTGGGTGCTGAGCTGGGTGGAGGGTGGGCGGGGTTGGATGCACTACTGTTAATGTCATCACATCGCAGACACCCCGGGTTTACGTGGGCTTGATGTGTCTGCCAACTTTCTTAAGTATTTTTAAAAAGAAAAGCACTTTCCCCGCAGTCCTGTTGCCACTCAGGCCTGGGGTCCCCAGGCGGAGCCACACCCCCTCGCTGTCCCGGAGACCCCAGTGGCCATTCCCTCAGCAAGGACAGTGTCCACATATCCCCAAGCTCAGAGCACTTCCTTACTCACATGGTTGGCTTTTCCCAAGAAAGGAACCAGGTAACGATTGCACGTCTTTATTTATTCGAAAGGTGTTTCCCACCCTTTTCAGGCTGTGAGGGCAGATCAGCCCTAAAGCAGGGAGTTCCTGATGGCTACGCGTGGAGGGGAACCGCAGAACTGCCAGAGCGCCCACGTTCCTGAGCCCCAGGGAGGCACGGACCCAGGAGGAAGGAACGGGAAAGGCCATGGTGAGAAGGAAGGACACCTGGCAGTCCACGGCCTGGGCTGCAGGAACGGCGTGCGCGGTGCAGGGTGGGCTGAGGTGGAGGGAAGTGTTCGACCTGAGAGGCCCCAGGAAGCCTGAGATGAAAATGGGCAGGACCTGCAGGGAGCCTTCGGAGGGTTGCAGACCTTTTCAAAGGTTTAGAAGTTCACAGTGCAGACTTCTAGGAATGTCCTTCGTCCCACCTGACCCCGCCGGGCTGTCCTGACAGGGCAGCACTCAGCTCCTCTCCCTCAGCCCGGAGGGGGAGAGCGGGCTCCAGGCAGACTCCTGCCAGCAAAGTCAGACCCTTCTCCACGGGAGGCCGCCCGGGAGATGCCCTTCAGAACCGCCGCCCCTCAGGATGTCCCCTCCCTGCTGAGCATGGGTTCTTGTTGCAGGAAAACTGTTACAGCAGCGACCACAGAAATACCTCAGGGCACCTCATGTCCACATGTCAGGGCGAAGGCCACAGAGGACCATGGGTGGACTCAGGGATGCCTGTGGATGTCCAGGGGACATGACGTCTGTGGTCCTTCATGCTGGCTTCCTGTGAGCCGTGCCAGGCCCGTCCTGGGTGCCCGGAGGGAAGGTGGGAGCTGGGAGAGCCAGCAGTGTGGCTGGGGGCAGACGGGTCTGGCCAGCTTCAGCCTGGGTCACCCTCGCCGGGCCCACTGCATTCCTGAGGAGACTCTGGGCACCAGGGTGTCACCTGGGCTTTATTTCTAGTGGCCTTTCATGTCTGTCCCCAATTTGGGCACCAAGATGTGATTGTTCCTCCCCTCCGCAAGTGAGCTAGAGGCCAAAGTACACTACAGAGCAAGGCCGGGGTGGGCCAGGGAGGAAGGCCAGGGCTCCGGGTCACGGGGTTCACAGAGGTGCTGGTGGCGGGGCACTTGGACAGTTGCTCTGGAGCAGCACAGGGAGGTCACAGAGAGGTCGGGGTTCTCAGTGAGCCAGGATGGAGGGGTGAAGGGGTGTCTCTGAGGCCCAAGGAAGCAGTGTTGGGACCAGAGCAGGGTCAGGCTGGGGATCAGGTTGGGAGCAGTGCAGAGGTTGGGGCTGTGGCTCTGAGCAGCAGCCTATGCCTTGAAGGGCCACTGCGCCCAGCTCCGGAGTTCACCATTTGCTGGTTCTTCCCTCACCAACTCCAGCCACCTGTTCAGCAAACCACGGAGCCAGGGCCCCTCCCTTTGACCGGAGTCCCGGCGGGGTGCAGGCATGGCCACGGGCCCGGGCTGCTGCTGCCCACAGTTGCCTGCAAGCTCCACAGATGGGGAGGTTTCCAGACCCTGAGGACGGTGCACAGCTCGATCCGAAACTGGGCGGCCCCAGCGTCGGCACGCGCAGCACAGCCCACGAGCTCCCTGTGGCCCCAGGCGTGACCTGTGTCACTGCAGCCTTGCCCACTTGGCACCCTGGGCTTGTGTGCTTTTAGTGTCCCCGCTTCCTGGTGTTGCTACGCGCTTGTTTCCTGCAGAACTTGTGCACTCAGGATACCAGTCTCCTCTTCATGGTCCCCTGGCAACGCGAGGGGGCCGTGGGCTGTAGACACCCGCGTGCAGCTGGTGGTCTTGGGCCTGTGCTAGGGCAGACACTTTACGCAGTTTAGTGTTTCCTGCTGTTATTTTTATTGTCTGGAAACAACTTTCCAATGAGTCAGATTTGTTCAACTACTTTCTTATATCTTCATTTCCTGCAGTCCCTAGTAAGTGTGCTCTGCATTTGGGCCAGATGTCCTCAGCTGCTCTCTCCTAGCTTTCCCGGGCTCACGCGTAACGTGGCGTTCCCCCAGCCCAGGTGGGCTGCACTGGCCCCCATGTCTCCCCCCAGCCCCCCGGCACCTGTCAGCGTGCCCTTGTCCTGCTGCTGGCTGGCAATCTTGTTTTCTCCCACAATAAACATCTGTTCTGACCTGTTCACCACTCAGTTGCTCTCCCTGCAGTCAAGATTCCCCGGGAAGGCGCCACTGCCTCCCAGGGAGAGACCATTGGTGCCGTCTCCCGGCCCAGGGTCTGGCCCCAGTACTGCAGAGCCAGAGGCCCAACCGGTCACTGCCTCTGGATGTGTCCCTTGGGGGCCGCCTCCTATTAACCAAATGTGTAAGAGACCAACACACAAGTCAGAAAAGGAATTTGCTAACTCAGGGTGGGCATGAGCCCTTGCACAAAGTACCGTGTCCCTCCACAGATGCCACCTTTCTGACCCTGAAGACAGGATCCCCTGCCTCCAAAGCAGAGTAGGAGTGATGCCTGCAAAAGCAGAAATGGCACAAGGTGAAGGGGCAGTTACCTTGGGACACACCTTGCTCACAGAGGGTCACCGCGCTGGGGGCTCCGTGCTGAGTGCAGTTCTGGGAAGGAGCCTGGCGGGGGCTCTCGCTGCCTCTGTAACAGCTGCTGCAGAATGAACGCTGAGCCCTGTTTCCACTTTTCACCTGTGTTCACAAAGCTAAAATCCTCTTTAGATTTGTCGGAAAATGGGTACTAACATAGGTTGTTTGTAAACACAAAATGGCGTAAACTCTCCAAAAGCCGGGGACACCTGTCCCTGGGAGACTAGGTTAGGCGTGCGGGCTGCTTGGTGCCTGCAGCACACCGTGACCCTGCCCACTTCCTGAGCCCCTGGGGTCACCGCCCTCAGGTCCTGAGTCCTGATGGGCTCCCATCTGTCCCCCTCTCTGCGCACCTGCTCACGTGGCCTTCGTTCGAGCAGCTGTTCTCACAAGGGGGGATTCTGCCCTCAGAAGGGACGCTGGCATACCTGGGAACATTTTTGGTTGTCAGCTGAGGGCAGGTGCTACTGGCATCTGGTGGGTGGGGGCAGGGAAGTTGCTCAGCTTCCTATAAAGTGAGGGTGGGGACCCGCTAGACCGTGATGATAGGTAAAGGCTAAAGCGATTCAAGGGCAAGAGAGGGTACAAGCTGTTGGCAAGGTTTTAGAAGCTGGAAAACGAGAGGCAGCTTTCAGCAGAAGCCTGAGCACTTGGCAAGGTGCCCATTCGTTCTGAAGCCTGGCAGGGCCTGGGGACAGCGTCTAGGTCCCCCCAAAGGTGGGGCAGAGGCAGGCGGACAAGTGGTGATTGGCTAGAAGATTCCATAGGAGTGATTAGAACCCCTCAGGTCTCCCCACCTCATGGGAAACAGAAGGTGCCCCCAGCCCTCTGAAACTGAAGCAGCCGGACAGACTGAAGAGAACAGGTGAAGGTCCAGGCCACAGCTACCTGTCTCCTCCATGGGGAGGACATGGCCTCCATCCCAAGCCCCCTCCTCTACCCTGCCGTCTCCCCATCTCCAAAAGCAGCCATCAGCCACACTCCAGCCTAAATACTGAGTCCTCATGCCCCATGTCCCAGCCAGCAGCCAGTCCTGTCAGTTCTGTCCCCATATGGGGCCCTACTGAGCCTCCTCCATTCAGCCCATCTCTCCTGCCACCTCAAATTGACCTTAACTGCAAATTGAACTTAATGGATCCTAACTCCCCTGCTCAGGACCTTCAGTGGCTCCTGGTGCAAGCAGAGTGAAACCCAGGTTCTGAATTGGCTTCAAGCCACGGTCCAGCTCGTTTCACCCTCCCCTTGTCACCACGCACCAGCTTGCCTGGTCTTCCACATCAGAGATGACAGTCCATGATGCCTTGGGACCTTTGCACACACTCTTTCTGACTTGAATACTCTCACCTCCAGCCTTTGTGTGACTAGCCTGCCCTCCTCCCTCCCCTTCCTCCTGGATGTCACCTCCTTAGAGAGCCCTTTGAGGCAGGGGCCTGTCCTATTCCACACTGTCCCCCAGATCGTGGCCCAGAGCCTGGCCCGAGGTCAGGCAGAGGGGAGCAGGGGTGACTATAGAACCAGCGGGGCTGGTGGAGCAGGCGGTTCCACTACCACTGCAGCCTCTAGCCATTGGCGGGAATCTGCTGCCCCAGGTGCAGGCTCTTTTTCTCCAGCTCTCAGCGTGCTTCAGCCTCTTCCCCAGCTCTCTCCCTGGTCTCACCCCCACCAAGGACAGCGCCTTCCCACACCCTTGGTCCTTCACATGTCCTTGATCCTCCAGTTTCTCTGCTGCCTAGGACCCACCTTGGGGCCAGAGGTCGCTCGCTCCCTGATGAGATCCTCGGGAGTGGGGCCGCTGGCGGTGGTTCCTCCCTTGCTGTCTCCTTGCTGTCTGCCTGCCCGGGCTCAGGGGTAGCGCCTGTGGCCGTTTTTCCCTGCTGGATCGCCTCATGGAATCCTTCTCCAGCTGTTTGCTCTTCCCCACAAGAGGGGGTGACGCTTAAACCCTCCTTCCGGTTGTAAGAAGTGGGCTGAGAAAGAGGCTTTGGATGAAAATCAGGAAATTCAGGAAGAATTCCACAAAAAGATTTTGGCAAAATCTGTAACACACTCCTAAGCCCCTAGATTTTGGAACACATTTCAATGACAGGGCTGTTTAGGAGGCATTCGAGACACCCTCAAAAAAGGCAGAAAGAATCTGCTTTCAGCAAGTTCCCCAGCAAATGATGGCCCTTCGTAGAAACACTCCGAAAAAAGCAAGAGCCCTCCGAGGATGATTCGGGCGGAACTTTTAATATTACCGACGGGAGAATTCCAGGGGGTAGAAGACCTTTGCTGTGGTATACAATCCAGCCCTCGCTGCGCAAGGAGGGATCCTGCCACACGAGCGCTGCCCTGAAACCGCGTGGACAGGGGACCGCGAGCCCAGGGGACGAACCAGGGGTGGCCGGCCTCCACAGGCCCCGCCCGCCTCCCGGGGAGCCCCGCCTCGCGCGGCCACCGAGGCGGCAGTCCTCCGGGCGCCCAGAGCGTCCAGGAAGTGCGCGGGGCGGGGCGCGGGTGCATTTCCGGCCGGCGCGCGGGCGGCCACCTCCCGCTCGGAAGGTGAGTGGGATCCGGGCGGGGGCGCTGGCTACTGCCGGGGCGCCCGGCTCAGCACGCGCTCGCGTATCGCCCCGGCGGGCCGGGCCCCGCCCCCGCTGCGCCATCCCCGCAGCCGCCGCGACCCTGGCCCTCGCCGGGCCGAGGGGGCGCGGGCGGCGGGCCGCAGCGGGTGCCCTGGCCCCTGACGGTCGCGGGTGTCCGTTTGCGGGGCGCCTCCCCACGCGCCCGGAACCCCGGGACGCGAGCTGTCGTGATGCCCACTTTGCAGTTGGGAAGCTGAGGCCCAAGAGCTGCCCCTGGCCCGAGGGCCGCTGCTGGACTCAGCCGGGCAGCCTGCTCTCTGCTGCCAAGCGCCCCGAGATTGGGCCCTCTCCCACGGGGTGCAGGCTTCAAGCTGGGAAAGAGGGGGTGAGGAAGGTTTGCTCTTGGGCCCGTGGCGTTTGTGTCCCCTCTGCCTTCAACCTGTTGCAGCGGCGTGAGCATGGAGCCTGCACTCAAGAGTTTGCCCTGGCGTCCCTGTGTGACCGCCACCTCCCCTCAGACAGCCAGGGTAGGGGTGAACCTGCCCTTTCACAGATAAGTCTCCCGGAAACTAACCGAGTAACAAGTTCTGACATGGTGGGGGCGGTAAGGATCTGCACCTGGATGTCATGACTGCAGCCCCACCCCGTGTCCACCTACCTGGCTGCCAGTGACCCTTCCCGTCACTAGGAGGTGAGGTCGGACGAGGGCTGACCCCAGAGGCCTCAGCACTGTTGAGGAGCCCTGTTGGGGCTGCTTGCCTGCTTCAAGGAAGCAGGGACTGTCTGTGCTGTTGCTGGATGCACTTTACATTTTCCTTCCCCTGCCCCTTTTTTGCCCCAGATAAGGAATCCTACTTCATCACAGCGTGAAAGACAAATCCTTCTCACTTTGGACCCAGCTGTCTTGGCAAACCTGAGTAAAGAAAAGTGTCTTTGACCCCAAAAGAGGCTGAGGGCGCCGTGGGCGGGGCGGGCGTGTGGTGTGTCATGGCCGCAGCCTCTGAGGGCTCTGAGGAGGGTTTTCCTACCTGGAAATGTCCCATTAAGATTTATCCTAGAACGGTCACGCTCCAGCAGGCAGGGTTCAATGTTTTTGCCCTCCTCAGGGCCAGCGGCCCCCAGCTATGATATGGGGGGTTTTTCTGGAAGAACCAGCTTGCTTCTGTCTGTGGACAAGGCCGTGGGTTGGGAGGACACTCCAGACCTCTGCTGGGACGAGAGCTTCCATTCAGTTCCTGCAGGTGTGCTGGTGCTGTCCACGTGGTTATTAACATGCCAGGGATCCCAGTCACCTTTGAGCACTTTGTTCCTCTCACCCAGTGAAGGAGCCTCCAGCTCACCTGTGGCTGATTGACAGCTGACGTTGCCACGCTCATCCCCACCCCGCACATCCCTCTGACCCCCTCATCCTGCCATGGTTTTCATTTCCCCAGGTGTGCATATCTTCAGCAGGCCTTGGGGGAAGATGGCGGCCCTGGGGGACAGTCAGAAGCCCCTTCATGTCCTGTCCCCCATCGGTCTCGAGTCACCGGGGACACCTGGAGCCCACCACCACCACGAGGCCCAGCTTCACCTCCACAGTCATCAACATGGTACTTGTCCTGCCACCACGCTCCCTCTGTGTCACTGCACTGTCACCGTGGGCAGGAACTGAGGCAGCTCACTGGGTGCTAGGGCTCCTGCACCCCAGCGCTCAGCTCGGGACTCGGGCAGTGGTGGTTGAGGCTAGGGGTCAAGCAGTGTGAGCAGTGGCTCCCTGGGGAACAGTCCCCTAGATTGTGGTTCTTTGAGGGAATCAGAAAACAGCAGCCTCAGTGGCCAGGTCCTGTGTGACGGGAGCAAGTTATCTCAGTCTCCTCTCTGAGCTCTGCTCCCACACCAGGAAAAGAGTGTCCAGAGTTCTGGGCAAGCTGGTCTGGGTGGGGACCCCCAGGGACCTGCAGGGATGGAGCTGCCAGCCTTGCTCCCCCCCACCCCAACCCTGGCAGGATCTGGGGGTGTCGAAGTGGAAGTAGCCGACAGCTGGTTGGGGGATGACATCCAAGCTCTGTGGTGCATGGTGCCCCTCAACCCTGCTGGCACTCAGATGTCAGGGAGTCCCCAGGCTTCCTGCCATGGCCCACGTTCCACAAGAGGCCTGGCCTCACCCCTCTCACAGTCACTCTAGTCTCACACCACAGTAAGCTGGTGATAGCTAGGGTGAGGGCCCAGATGTGTCCCAGCCCTTCAGGGCAGGTCCCCACAGCCTGCACCACTGCCCTGAAGAGCCGGCACTGGGCCAGGAGCAGGGCCCACTCTGCCCAGTGTTCTCGCTCTTGGTTTGCCGTGGCTTTGCAGTGAGTGATGTGATGGCATCTGAGATCTGTTGAACAGCAGCTCTTCTGGGTGCCAGCTCTGTGCCACGGGCTCTGTGTGGATGGTCTTGAAACCCAGGGACAGTCCTCCCAGGTGGGCAAGGACAGATGAGGACAGTGAGGCCCAAAGAGGTCAAGGGGGTGGCGCAAGGTCACACACACCTGGATATACTGGGTCAGCCTGGGACTGGGCTGGGATTTCCTAGCGTGCCCTGTGCTGCGCCTGACTCCAGGAACCCTCCCACCCCCCTGCGTGGCCTTGTGGGCCGGCTGCGGCGTGTGGGTGGGCGTGGGTGGGGTGGAGCTGGGTGCCACTGCGAGGAGCCCCGACACCCTCCCCATGTACAATGTGTGGGCCTATGCTGAGTCAGCTGCTTCTCTCTCCACGGTAGTGTCAGGACTGACCCAAGGCTCCCAGCACCATGCCCTTCTGGGCCCTGCTGCCCGCCCCTTAAGCAGTCAGAGTTTGGGGGCCTACACTTTGCCTCCAGTTTCTCAAGTCACCGTCACACCAGCCTGGAAGTAGGAACTCCTGTCTCCATGTTTCCGATGGGGCCCAGGAAGCCCAGATATGAGCCAGTGGAGACTAGCAGGATTCAGACCACGTCAGTCTGACTCAGGCCCACACTGGGCCCAGCAAGCTGTGGCTCCTTCTCTTGGGGAGGCGAACCAGTAGGACGGAGGACTAGGGAGGGGCTGTTCTGCAGGATAAGAAGGCTGGTCCCCGGCATGCAAGCCCCCAACCCATGCAGAGGCTGCTGCCCCTGACCCGGTCTCCACTGACCACAGGCAGCAGGGGCCCAGAAGGCTGGTCTTTGGTCCTCTGAACCATATGTCCAGTTACCTGGGGGTTGCCCAGTGGGAGGGAATGTTGGCTATGGCCAGCAGCTTCAGCCCTCCCTGTGCTGTGCCAGAAACGAGAGGGCCCTGCTGGGAAGGGAAGCAGCCAGGGCTGACCCTAAGAGTGACATGGGGCCACTGGGCAGGCTTTGGAGAGGGCACCAGTGTAGAGGAGGAGGAGGGATGGAGTCAGGCAGGCCAGAGTGGGAGTCGGGGCTTCACGCCTCCCCATGAACACAGGCCTGGCCAACGTCTGTCCAAGCTGTTATCCAGGGCAGAGACCACCCCTCTCTTCCTCTGCTGCTGGTTTCTGCATTGTACTGGGGTCCACAGAGGCCTTTGCAGAAAAGACCCCAGGTTTCAAGTACCTGCCCAGGGCCCTCCAGCCAGGCAGGCCAGGATTTCTGGAACCCCAACCTCTCGACTTCCACCCCAGAGTCAGTGAGATGGGCCAGAAAGAGAGTTCGGGGACATTTACCCCAAGAAGCCCGGGGTCCCTCAGGCCTATCCGAGATCTGGATCCCAGTGATCTCCCACATCCACCCCACACACGTGGTCATTTCGAGAACCAGTTTCTAAACCCCTGTGGCTAAGCACAGTGCTGGATGCCAGGACTAGAAGGGTGTTGGGGAGCAGAGGGAATCCTTAGAAGGGGAGCCCTTTGTTGGCTGGAGGGGTGGAGGGAACAGCATGGGCAGAGGGGACTTGGCCTCGGCCCTGGGGTCGGGGCGGCACTGGGCATGAAGCTGGGGTTGTGCAGCGAAGAGCTGGAGGCCACCCCCTCCCTCAGCCTCCGGAGCAGGGAGGTCAGGCAGGTGGGGGTATGTGGAGGGCGCAGCCCCTCTTCTGGCACCTTTCAGAGATGCAGATGAGTGGAGTAGCCTGGCACAACTCCTTAGGGCCTGGTACCCAGCACTGCACCCACCAGAGCCAATGCTTCCAGAGTGCTGGAAAGTTTGGTCTGGAGTCCTGCAGCAGAAGGGGCAGTCTGTGGGCAAGAGCAAACGATGGAGGAGGGCTGGACCCTGGGGGCACACAGCCTGGAGGTGGGGAGGAGCCGCTGGCTGGGGGGCAGCCTTTCCAGGTGGATGCCTGCCCTGAGACCTGAACGCTACCTGTCCCCTGGCCGTCCCCTACCCCGGCTTGCCCCGGCTTACTCCTCCCCATGGCCAGGCCCAGCGACGCACTTTCTGTGCCCTTTTACAAACAAGGCAAACCGCTTCCAGCCAATACAGTGCCCACTGCCCACCCTGGAATGCCAGCCTCGGCAGCATGGCATCCACTTGAGCCCTGGGCCTGGGGACCTTGGCCACGGTGGAGCAAGCCTGTCACTGTAGCTAGTGAGGGCGGCCTTCCGAGTCCAGGCCAAGCTGCCCCTCCTCGTAGCCGCCCTGGAGGCGCCCAGCATCTGGAGGCGCAGCGCTGCGCTCTGTGAGAGGGCGTTTCAGGGCGGGGCCGCACAGGCAGGCAGAGTCACGGCCTCGGGCCGCCGGTGGCTGAGTGAGGGGGTGAGGGCCGCAGGCCAGAGAGGCCGGTTCTTCCAGGCCTGCCCACACTGAGGGGCTGGGAGGGCACTTGAACAGCCCACAGGTGGCTATTCTAGGACACACCCCCCCTCCGCTGCAGTGCAGCCAGGCAGTGTTTCAGGGGTCCTCACACTCAGGGAGACAGTGTCATGGTTCCCCATCTGCGGAACGCTGCACCCCTTCCTGGCTCTCTGCCTCCAAAAGGCAAGGAAGTGTGTTGTGTGTTGGGGGTACAACTGATTCTAGAGGAGGGGGAGATGAGCCCAGCCGCCCTGTGCCTCCAGGCTTCCCCAGCTGCAGCCTTGAGGTGCTTTCCCAGCCACCCCAGGAGGAGGAGCTGTCGGTCCTGGATCTCCAGAACGTGGAGGAGGTCCAGACTGGCAGAGACACCTGCTGGCCGGGTGAGTGGACAGAACCTGCCCTGCGGCCCTGCCCAGGAAGGCATGCATCCGTGGCTACCGCCCACCAGGCTCTGCACAGTGCCCTCCACTTTGGGCACCACCGCCGCCGGGCCCCAAGGCCCTACTTGTGCTTGACCCAGAGTTCACTTCTCTGCCCCACAGCCCTCCCCCTATTCAGCCCCAGTCTCATTGCTGACACACTCCGAGGCTGTGAATGCAGTCCAGGCCCCCACAGCTGCCTGCCTGTCTGGAGTGTCCAACTTGGCACCATTGCGACCCCAGGCTAGCAGCTGGGGAGTCATCTTGGCCCCGCTGTGTGGTGCCCTTAGCGTCCACTTGTCCTCTAAATCAAACTGTGGTCCCCTTCTCACTGAGGCCCGGCTGGGGCTTCACTAATCCAGGCCCACTCATTGTGTCCCTCCCCACCCACCCCTGCCTCTCTCCCCCAGAGAGGCCCTTGGGATCTCCCCTCAGGGTCTCCACCCACCTGGGAGATCCTGGAGGTGTCTGCAGTCCAGTCCCTGGGAAGTAGACACTCCCAGGTGGGCAGGGAAGGTGGGCTGGTCCCTGGAGGAGTCTACAGTGGCATGGGCCAGCAGAGCTGCAGGAGAGGCGTCTCCTTGGCTTTGAGGGGCGAATGGAGTGGGAGCACCCTGGGAACTGGAGCCTCCCTCCCGTGGGGTTCTGGACAGCATCCTTGGGAACAGGGGGCCTCGCTGCTCGGCTCTGAGTCTGAATCTCCTTCAGGCCTCCCCCCACTCTGGTCCCCGGCACAGTGGTGCTCCCTGCTGGTCACCTAGAATGGGACAGCGGGGTCCCTGTGGAGGGACGGTCTGGTGGGTGGCCAGGTGCTATCTGCCTCTTCCGTTTCCCATTTCAGATTCCGAGTCAGAGCCCGCGCAGGCTCTGTCGTCCCCCCACCCACACGGTCCTGAAGACAAGGTGGACCAGGACGGGGGGGTGCTGAGGACCCTTCTGCAGAGCCTTCCCCATAGACCCAAGTGTGGGGACAGCTTTGGGCCAGAGTCCAGCTTGGAGCAGCCAACAGGCCAGCCGCCTGGGGCCGGGCCCTGCACCCAGAAGAGAGGCACCTGGCGCCGGCCGCAGGGAGCCTCCGGGACGGATGGCGTCCTAGACCGGGCTGCTGAGCTGAGGGACAGCTTCGGTCTGGGTGTGGGCCCCGGGGCCCGGCCGGCCGGCCCACAGGGCGGGAAGCCGCACAGGTGTGAGGCCTGCGGCAAGAGCTTCAAGTACAACTCGCTGCTGCTGAAGCACCAGCGCATCCACACCGGTGAGAAGCCCTATGCCTGCCACGAGTGCGGCAAGCGCTTCCGTGGCTGGTCGGGCTTCATCCAGCACCACCGCATCCACACAGGCGAGAAGCCCTATGAGTGCGGCCAGTGCGGCCGCGCCTTCAGCCACAGCTCACACTTCACGCAGCACCTGCGCATCCACAACGGTGAGAAGCCGTACGAGTGCGGCGAGTGCGGCCAGGCCTTCAGCCAGAGCTCCAACCTGGTGCGGCACCAGCGGCTGCACACGGGCGAGAAGCCGTACGCCTGCAGCCAGTGCGGCAAGGCCTTCATCTGGAGCTCCGTGCTCATCGAGCACCAGCGCATCCACACGGGCGAGAAGCCCTACGAGTGCCCCGACTGCGGCAAGGCCTTCCGCGGCCGCTCCCACTTCTTCCGGCACCTGCGGACCCACACGGGCGAAAAGCCCTTTGCCTGTGGCGCCTGCGGCAAGGCCTTCAGCCAGAGTTCCCAGCTCATCCAGCACCAGAGGGTCCACTACCGGGAGTAGCGGGCGCAGGGGCCGTGGCTGGGCCACAGAGGGACGTGGGGCAGCGGCCTTGGATGGCGGGGAGGGCTCCTGCCTTCTCATCCTTACTGGCTGGCACAACCAGCACCACGTGCCATGTCCCGAATAAATTCTTTTTACTCGATGGAAACAGGTGGAAGGCCACAGGGTCGCTTCTCATCCCTGAGGGCTTGTCTCAGTAGAGGAGTGACAGGCCTAAGGGAGAGCCCACCGAGCTCACTGGGGACCGAGGCTTGGAGGCGTCAGGACTTACCCGGAGCCTAGCCAGGGATGGTCGGGCACCCCAAGATGGGTGTTTCCAGATGCAGAGACCCAGAGCGGGTCAGGCAAAGACAGGGCTGGCCCAGACCACCGGCTCTCACCTTGGGCTGCGATCTCTGATAATTCCGTTCCCTCCCATGTCTGGGAAGATGCGTGTAGTGTGTTCTCCGTGCAGCAAGCCCTCAAACCTGCTCTGTGCCTTCTCGCCCTGCCTCTTCACTTACTGTGGCTGCCTGAGGCCCACGAGCTTCAGGGGAGGGCGCCCCTGCCCAGCCTTAACAGCTGCCTGGGGAAGCTGGAGGCCCAGGAGGTTCCCCTCTTGACAGGTGTAGGCAGCTGCAGCTGGGTGGGGCTTTGGCCGTCTTCAGATCTGCCCTGACTGCCCTGTAGCTCTCAGACCTCCAGCCCCTGTGGTAAAGGGAAGAGCTCAGCAGGGTGAGGTGCCTTCTCCCTGCCCCCCTGCTCCCCCCTGGACAGTTTTGAGACTCCCCCGGCTGAGGAGTTACTGGCACCTCGGGAGGCTGCAACTCTGAGTCCCGCATCCCCATTCTTCCTGTCCCCGTGATTCCGACCAGCGGGCCCTGCGGTTGGGCTGCTCGCCTCCCCGGGCTACACTCCCACGGCCCTGAGGCCACCGAGTGCTTTGGACTTCCCCACCAGGGTCAAGGCACCTTAAATTTTTGCTGGTGCACTATGACGCCCTAGAAGACGAGGGAAGCCCGCCTTCTCCCGACTCCCCTCTGTCCCTAATACTGCACGGGTAAAGTGAGGCTTCGGCCTTGGGGCAGCCAGGCCCCAAGCGGAGCGGGCAGGGAGCGGCAGGGGCAGCCTGTGCTCCAGAAAGGTCGTCCCGCAGCCTCAGCGCCGAGGCTGGACTCGGATGCCTGCACCACGGCACCAAGAGCAGAGCCCGGCAGTCCTCCACGCCATCTTGGGCCATCCAGAAGGTGGCGCACCTGAGCCAGAGCGCGGCGGCCGGGCTGGACCAAGCTGGAGGTGGGGCGGGAGCTCCCGGCGCGTAGAGCTGGCCGCCCCAAGCCTCAACGCCTAGGCGCCGGGCTGTCCTCCCTTTGCAGGCAATGCCGCGGACATGGCCTGGACGGCATGTGTGTTTGCGGGCTTGGGACGGATTCTTGGATTCTCGGATTCTCGAGCGTTGCGTCTGATCCACTTAGCACTTCCCGAGAACCCCTAGCGACTGGCAGGACCCAGACGAGGACTCCTCAGGGCACCCTCTCTACCTGTTGTGCCCGCCCGGGTTTGTCAGCATGTGGCTGAACAAGACATTATCTTTCTCGTCCCCTGACCGCTTCTGGGTCCGTAGGTACAGCCGGGAGTCTGTGCGCTGTCCCGCTACCTCGTGACTCGGGCACAGGGGTCACGCCCCACCTCCCACCCACCCTCCGGGCCGTTGTCACCCTCCTGTTCCTCCTCTGCGCTCTAGGCCTGCTCCTGAGCCTCTGTCCAGCCTTAGGCGAGAGTGTGTCTAGCTCAACCGCCACTCTCCTGCACCTCCCGCTGACCCTATTATCACCCGGGGCTGCTGCTCTCCCTCCTCCCACCCAGGCCTGGATCCTTGGCTCCAGCCTCGTGCTCTTCCCTGAAGTGACCCAGTGGTCTCTGGGAGACCAGGTTCAGGGTCCGCTGGATCTGATGCCAGCCCAGGCACTTACTGGCCGTCATGGTGCCTGTTTGCTCCTCTGGGAACAGGGACAGCAGTCTGTTGGCACTGCATAGGATAGTTGGCAGGACGGCTATAGAATCCTTTGCATGCCACCAAGAACACAGCAAATCTCCATAAGAGGAGCTCCTGGGAAGGCTCTGTCAACAACCAAGGACAGGCCAGGGACACTGGTAGTGGACAGTCTCAGCAGAAAGCCACCTGGGGCCAGGGCTGGCCACAGAGTGGGGGGGGGGCACTGAGTGAGAAGTAGCAAGGCACCAGGGAAGCGGTCCCTGTGAATGTCAGAGTCCAGGAAGTAACCACTTGTGTAGGAGAAGTATCTGCTTCAGGTCCCAGAAATAAAGGCCCTAAAGAAAGGTGGTCCTCTGAGGAGCTTCTAGACCCCACACAAGGGCCCAGGAGCTGACTTAATCACCATCTTGGACTCTGAATACAAAGTATGGAGCAGGCTGCACGTGCCCGTGGGTCAGTAAATGATGGACAAAAATGAACCTTGATGTGGAGACTTTTCAGTTGGATAGAAGGGTTTTTATTTTTATATGAATATAAACAGTGTGGCATAGTGGTTAAGAAAATCTTCTTTGGAACTTAAAGCCCAACTCTACACTTAACCGTAAGGTTGAACAAGTTATTAGTCTCTCCAAATCTGTTTCCTAATTAGAAAAAAGATACATTGGTCAGGCTCTCCAGAGAAACAGAAGCAGTTGGAGAGGGAGGGAGGTAGATGCACAAGTCTTACTAGGAATTGACTCAGGAGACGCAGGATGTTGGAGTGGGCAGACAGAACCATAGGGTCCTCTACACACGTTTTCAATACCAGTGTTGTCCATGTGCTTGTCTTTTTCAGTTGCTATGCAACATTCCATGTGGGGCTCCCTCCATATCCCCAGGGTTTCAGTCTTTGAGAGACCCTAGATTAGTGATGGCCCAGAGTGGAGAGCCAACACATGGTCTATGGGCTCATCTGCTGTGTGCCATGTGCCCCTAAGCAAGCAGGCATGTGGGCAGGCAGGAAGGCTCTCCCAGCATCCTGGGACATTCACTCTACTTTGTAGCCCAGTTCTGCCACTCATTTCTCTGTCATCTTGGACAAGATACATATCCTCTCTGAGCCACATCGGTAAGTTGGCAACAATAATTCTATATCACAAGGTTTCTGTGAGCACCAAATTAGATCATTATGTGGAGAACCAGCAGAGCACAGGCCAGAATCAGAAGTTCACAGGTAGGAGTTTCTAACCCCCACCTTCCAACTGGAAAATAATACATCCTCCCTCATGATAATGTACTACATTTATTTATTTCCATATCATTCAGTCGATAAACCTTTCTTGAGCACCCACTCTGGGCTGAGCATGTGCCCACCTAGGCAGCTGCTTTCCACACAGCACAACTCACCCAACTCTGTTCCCGGCATGCAGCGTGGTGGTGGCCTGTGCACTGTTTTAGGATTAAACAGTCACTGGGGTCACTCAGTGTATCAGTGGTCAGATCCCCTGAGTTTATCTTTTACACCCAAGGCTCCAGACTAAACCAGATCTGGCAGGATTTTTCCAACTCCACTAGGGAAAGCTACACAAACTGTTCTTCCCAGATCCCCTCAGAAGGTGTCTCTGACTGGCTTTCTGAGCTAGAGGGGCCCAGGCTATATCTAGACCTCAGGAATGGGGTCTCTGTGTTGGAGGAGGGGCTGGGCTGGACCCAGACTGCTGAGGAAGGAGGATCTCCCAGGCTGGTGTCAGGGCTTGCTGAAAAACATAAATTCCCACACCAGGGCAGACAGATTCAGTAGGCCTGGGGTGCAGCCAGGGAATCACCCCCAGTGATGCTGACAGTGTGCCAGGGTTGGGAACTTCTCTGGTCTCATCTGGCCCCTCGAAGCAGGTGCACTTGCATAGGCAGTTGTCCAAGCCCTACTCAGACACCACCTGGACAGTCAACTGGAACCGCTGGACAACTCTGAATCTGTCCTTTAACCCCTAGCTGCTCCCAGCTCTGCCCTCCCGGCCTGTCATAGCCTGGCTGCACTCACTGGTAGGAAGAGCCCCCAGGATTTGAAGGTAGTGGTCACGCCAGTGTCCATCTCCTCCCCCTTGCGGTTCTTTTCTAAGCACTCAGTTCTTTCAGCTGGCCGCAGAGTTCATAGACTTCCCTTAGCAGTGGACGGTAATGTTCTCACCCCGGTCCAAACCAGCATGCACTATTCCTCCCCTAGACCCCTCCAACAAACCAGAACTCCCCTCCCCGCCCCCACCCCCATCGACTAGAGAGTCTTCTAGAGCCGTAAGTTGAAATAGTGTCCCTCGCTTGCTTTCCAAAGCCCTTCCTACGACATTCAGGCCCCACACGCCTGGTCCCCTTGCTCGTTCCCTTCCAAAGTCTCTGTCTCACCGACACCTCCGAGGCCCCATCGCCAGTCCAACCCAGCACCTCGGACAGCTCCAGGGACAGCCCGCCCCGCCCGGCGCGCAGGGCCACAGCTCGGAGGCACTCCGGGTCCCTGAGCCACTCCCCCGAGCCGGTTCCCTGGGCCGCTCCCTCGAGCCCCTCCCCTGAACCCGTCCCCCGGGCCAGTCCCCCGCCCGGTCCCGGGAGCGGGTCCTTCGAGCATCCTAGGGCTCCCGGAAGTGCCAGCGGCGCGGGGCGGGGCTTACTGTGGGCCCGGCACGCGCTGCCGGCTCCGGCTCCGGCTCCGGCTCCGGCTCTGGCTCCGGTTCCCGCGGGGTCTCAGTGGCCGGCGGGTGGGTGGTCCCGCGGTGCCGGTCGCTGGACCCTGCAGCCGGGCCGCCTGTGGACGCGGCGTCGTGCCCGGCCCTCGGGCCTTCTCTTCCGCCGCCTGCTCGCCACCTGGCAGCGCCCTCCGCACGACCAGCCAGCCGCGACCCCCGCCGCTCTCAGACCGCTCGGCCCCGGAGCTGTGTCCGCTGGGGAGGAGGGCGCCCCCCGCTCGCTGGGCACAGTGACCAGTTGGCCGTAGGCCAGGTTCCCGAAGCATGCTTTTCCCACCTCCTATTTTAAGGGGGTCCACCTGAAGATTTGAAAATCTCGAGAAAGGCCGAATTTCCCTTTGGAAGACTCTGAGCCTGGAGTGTAGGAACAGACCTGGCTAAGGCCAGGCCATGAGCCCCTGGGGAGAGTATCTGGCTCTGGGCCCGGCCCCACCTGCACAACTGAACCTCTCCAGGGATCGGCACGAAGTCTCGTCTCGCTGATGGCAGCGCTGTCATCCGCTGTGACCTCACCTCCCACTCTGCCCTCCAAGGGGACACAGCCAGGCTCTCCTCTTCCGGAGGCGGGGATCCAGGGACACGGTACTCCCTTCTCGAGCCCCAATCTTTGTCCCTTGGGCCACGGGCTCTGATTTTGACATCTCCTATCACTTGGTGTGCAGCCTCCTCTGGCTCTGCCCAGACCCCTACCCTCTGCCCGGCTGCCTCGCCCAGGAATCAGCCAGGCCCCAGATCTCAAGCGAAACTGAAGGGATATTGAATTCAAGGAGCACAGAATTCAACAGAATTATTTCTGTTGTTGTTGCTTATTTTAACTTTAAGAGTTCGTTTGAGCAAAACTCATTTGGAATCAGGCAGCAGCGAACCGGAAGTGGTTAGGAGCGCCCCCAGATTTCTTTTCCTTAAACAGCGTTTGGGGAGTTCGTGCACCTGACCTTGATGTCTGTGTAACCCCATCACAGACAGAGGGCCTGCTTTCCTTTATCCCTTGCCACTGATTTAAATGAGATGATGTTGCCTTCCCCAAAGTCTCTCCGTGCTCTGGCTGAGCCTGGTGTCTTTTGCTGCCTCCCTTTCTGGTATCAGACCATGAGGACGGAGTTCAGAGTGAGGAGCATATTCCCAGGCAGGAAACCCTGGAGGAGGCAGAACCCCAGGGTGTCTGGCGGACAAAGCTCCAAAGGCCCCGGCCACAAGGTCAGGGACGTGCTGGTCCCTGCAGAAGCCATCGGGGCTCACAGGGACCGGCAGGGCTGCCACACAAGACCAGCACGCACCAGGCGATTCCAGAGGAGGAGAGGAACCGCGAACACGAGCCCAGAAGCAGAACCAGCCTCACCGCCAGTCTGGTGACCTGTCAGGAAGACTGTGCAGGAGGGAGCCCAGGTAGCAGTGACTCCAGCTGGCAGAGGCACTCAGCATCCAGCAGGTGTGGGAGACCCAGCTGGGAGAACAAGCAGTTCAGCCAGCTGTGCGCCACCAGGCCTCCCCACGCGGGGCCCACGTCCTGGAGCAGCGAAAGCCTCCTAGCGGAGAGAAGCCTCAGGAGTGCAGCGAGTGCGGGAGGGCTTTGGGGCGGAAATCCGACGTGGTGAAGCACCAGAGAATCCACACCGGCGGGAAGCCTTACGCGTGCGGGGAGTGTGGGAGGGCCTTCGTGCGCAGCTCATACTTTGCGCAGCACCTGCGCTTCCACAACGGTGAGAAGCCCTTTGTGTGTCCGGAGTGTGGCCAGGCCTTCAGCCACAGCTCCAACCTCATCCAGCACCAGCAGGTCCACACTGGCGAGAAGACTTTCCGCTGCCCCGAGTGCTGCAGGGCCTTCCGCCTGAGCTGGCACCTGATCCAGCACCAGTGGGTTCACAGCACCAAGTGAATTGAGGTGGCGGGAGGAGGGGGAGGTCCCCAGGGGTGCACTGAGCGCCTCTGCTGCACCGAGTGGACCAAGCGCTAGAGGGCGCTGTGGACGCCTTCTGCCCCCTGCTGGGGCTTGGGGGGAGCATCTGAAACTGGCCGGCACACCGTCTCCACCACCCCACCCCGGTCATCATGCCTGCGCCTGTCCCCTCGCCCCCACCCTCAGTGCGGCCTGTGCTGCCCTCTGGGCTTCCACGCGGAACAAGTGCGAGCAGAGTCCTGATCGGGGGCGGGACTGAAGATCGAGGCGGGAGAGCTGTGCCCTCTCTCTCTCTGGGAGACCTTGCTGTTGACAGGACATGCAGGGGAATGTAGGGCCTGAGGGTGCCGTGGTCCCTTGATGTGAGCCCTGGCCGAGGCCTAGACCAGGGCTGAGACATCAGGGACCAGCGCCTGTGGCCTGATTGTGAACAACTATCAGGCAGTCGATGGTATTTGCATTTTGAGGATTATTTTTAAAATAGGGCTACTGCGGGCAAAACACATGTACTGTCCAGCCCTTTGCAAAAAAGTCGGCTTGTGCTCAGGTTACTTATTCCCCAAGACAGTCACCTCCCTTTTATAGCCATTGCCCAGCCACTTGGCGCGCACTTAGCTATCTGGAGGTGGGGCGCGGAGCGCCGTGAGGGGCGGGGCGGGGCGCCGTGAGGGGCGGGGCGGGGCGCCGTGAGGGGCGGGCGGGCGCCGTGAGGGGCGGAGCGCCGTGAGGGGCCGTGAGGGGCGGAGCGCCGTGAGGGGCGGAGCGCCGTGAGGGGCGGAGCGCCGTGAGGGGCGGAGCGCCGTGAGGGGCGGAGCGCCGTGAGGGGCGGAGCGCCGTGAGGGGCGGAGCGCCGTGAGGGGCGGAGCGCCGTGAGGGGCGGAGCGCCGTGAGGGGCGGAGCGCCGTGAGGGGCGGAGCGCCGTGAGGGGCGGAGCGCCGTGAGGGGCGGAGCGCCGTGAGGGGCGGAGCGCCGTGAGGGGCGGAGCGCCGTGAGGGGCGGAGCGCCGTGAGGGGCGGAGCGCCGTGAGGGGCGGAGCGCCGTGAGGGGCGGAGCGCCGTGAGGGGCGGAGCGCCGTGAGGGGCGGAGCGCCGTGAGGGGCGGAGCGCCGTGAGGGGCGGAGCTGGAGCTTGTTAACTTGTGCTGGGCAGGACCGCAGCCCACCCAGAACTTCGGACCCGTGACTCGGAATTGAAGGTATTCCGGAAGTGGCCGCGGGGTGGAGCTAGTGCGGCTGAGCCCAGGTGAAGCACCTGGACTGCCAAGCGGCTGGCAGGAGCTAAGTCTCTGGAGGGCGAGGTTTAGTTTGAATGTTTGGAGTGTCGCTCGTGGGAATTGCAACCGTCCCAAACACCCAAGGTATTCCTCTTGGATGGTAAGGAAAGCAGTGATAAAGCCTCAAGACACAGGATGCCGACGGTGGGCTGGCGGGAGACCCGTGCTGGGAACCAGTCAGGGCTGCAGGAGAGTCTCCGGAGGGCGACCTGGGCCCCGGGGATGGCGGGGAGTGCAGAGGTGGGAAGATCGTCCGCTGCAGGCACTGAGGCTTCGGGGCTGCTCCAGCTTATGCCCTTCTGTGGCATGCGCCCTGTGTCTGCACTCTGCCCTCTGCTCTTGCGTTCTGAAGCTATTTCTGGGCCCAAAGAGGTAACTGTTTGGCAGTGAGTGGGATTCAGACTACCTGTGTTCCTTCCCTCCTGGCCCTGCTGGTGACCAGAAGCCGCCAAAAGTCCTGTCTACTGAGTGCTGCGCTCGCCTCCCTTCTCCCAGGGGTGGCAGAGCTGCATGCCCCAGGGCTCTTAAACCTGGCTTTGTCAATAAAAGGGAAACGTGAAGAGCCAGCAGGCCTCGCCATCTCTGTCCTCCACCCACAGCAGCATTCTAGCGGTGCCTGTTCTGCCGGCCTGGCCTTGGAACAAGGGAAACCAACAGAGCGGAGCCCACTGAGCAGCAGTGAACATGGACCTCTGTGGTCTTCAGCCACGGAGATCTGCTGGCTTGTCTGTTAACATCGCGTAGCCCTGCCTGGCACCACTGAGGCCTCTCAGCTCCTCTGGGCCTTGCCAGCGCTCTGAGGTCGAGGCCTGCACCCTTGAAGTTGAGCAGAGCACTATCCAAACGAGAGGAGCTCCTCTGCACTGTCTCAGGCAGCACACGGGATCGGGGGGCTGCTTCGGGAACCCGAGGAATCCAGGTTTTCTGGCCTGGATGAGCCTTGATGTCACCAGGTCCCCCGTCACCTCTCCGCCTCTCCTCTCTACAGCCCCCATGTGGCCTCAGGCTCCAACCGCTGACTGTCCTCCCCTAGGTCTGACACCATCTCAGCCCGGTGCTGCAGAGGCGAGAGACCTCTCCCCCACCAGCTTCGGTGAATACCCCTAAAGAGACTGGTCATAGGCCCCTCCTGGGGAGGCAGGGGAGGGGAGGGTTACAGAATGATCTAGGGGAACAGGAGAGGAGCACTCCCCAGAAGGAAGGGGCCCACAGGCCCCCCCAAGTGCACCCCAAACCTGCGAGAAAAGAAGGGCCAGTTCATATCCCGCAGGGGAGTCTCGCGGCAGTTACCTGAGAACCAGCGGTACAGTGTGTTCTTTGCTTTGGAGCTTGAGCGTGTTTGACTTTCTCCACTTATTTTTTTTTTAATCTGTTCTCTTTTTTTTTTTTAATTCTTTTTTTAATCGTTTCTTTTTTTGGTGATGGGGCAGTAATTAGGTTTATTTATTTATTTTTTTAATGGAGGGGCTTCATGCATGCTAGGCAGGCGCTCTACCACTGAGCCATGCCCTCCTCCCTAGCATTCTCCACTTTTCACAAGCTCATCAATGACTTCTTTTACTTCTGTTTGTCACAATTTCACTTTTTTTGCCAGAATTTTTGACAAAACCCATTTTTCCCCATTGTGTAAACAGAATGCACTGCAGAAAGATTGGGAAATGGAGAAAGGTAGAAAGAAATCACTAGTCCACACCACATGGCAGAAATGTGCCTTTTAATTTTTTGTATCTATACAAATTATTCCCCCCAAATCTTAGGAATGGCCCACGTATGTTACATTCCTTGGCCCCATGACACTTCGGTGTGTATTTCCTAGACTCAAGGATATTCTCTTTCGAAACCACAGCGCAGCTGCCCAACCGGGGGAAGCTGATGTCGACACAGCGCTCAGCAAAGTGAGGCTTCTGATCCTGCTCATGGCGTTTTCCCTGTGACCCAGGATCCCACCAGTGATCATATCTTGCCTTTGGTTGCCACATCTCCTTAGGAATCCATAGTGTGGCTCAACTCCTCAGCTATTCTTTTCTCCCCACAGATGGTTTCTTCATTGCAAGGGGGAGAATGGTAACCCCACAGGTGAGACACCAGACAACACCAACTGTGTAATCAGAATGATCACTGGTCAGTGAGGAGCTGACGGACACCATGTCCCTCCATGTGACACCCAGAGGACACAGCGTTGCAGGATTCCAGCTGGAGATGCACAACCTGGACGCCTCCAGGACAGGACGGGGACAGAATGGGCGAAGGCTCAGAGTGAGGCAGGAGCGGACCTGGCGTGTTCTGGGCCTGGTGGCTGGTTTCACAGTTGGGGGAGTGGGAGGAAGAGGTGAGACTAGAGAGGCGGGTGGAGGCGAGGGGCCAGCGTCAGGCTGATCGAGGTAAGGCCAGCGGCCATCCATGCACTGGGCACTGCCGATGATGTGGAGCTCCAGGTTTCTAGAGAGCTGGCATCCTATGTGGCCAACAGCGAGGCCCAGCCCCGCTGCGAGGATGCCACACTCCCGCCCAGCATCTGTGCTTCTGTGTGGTGAGCGGGGTGGAAGCCAGAGTCCCAGATCTCCCTAGAGGGAGAATCTAGTAGAGGGACGTTGTCAAGGAGCAGGGGGCCGTGTCAAGGGGCTCTCTGGGCTGTGGGGTTTCCAGAAGCAGGTTAGAATGCGGAGGGACCACAGGAGTGAGTCATCCACAGGAAAGTGCCGGGAACACAGACCACTCGAGGGCCCTCTGGAGACGTGCCACTCATAGCCCAGGCCCCAGGACACGTATCTATGCTGTAAAGGTTTCTCAGCCGGGATTCAGCCAACACACGAGAGCATCCACTCTGCAGCAGACTTCAAGGCCGCATCCCCACCTCACCTGTGGGCAACAGAGAGCTCCCGGAAACACGTGAGCCTGGGAGCAGATGCTTCCCCGTGGAGCCCGCAGGGGAGACCCCAGTCCTGGCCAACACCTCAGCTGCGGCCTAGGAGCGACCCAGCACAGGACCCGGCTGTGCTGTGCTGGAAAGAAACTGAGATCATAAACGCGTGCTGTCTCAAGCCCTTAAGTGTGTGGTCATTGAAAACCGGCGTGAGGGAAACCAGGAGAAAGTGGCATCCCCGCAGCCGAGGGGAGAAACTGTGTGGCCGGAAGAGCCGCGGTGTCGGCCCCGCCGCGGCCGGAGCCCACCAGGAGCGCTGGGATTTCTGCGCGGCCTGTGGCTCATCCGGGGGATCTGCCTGCGGTTGCGAGGCTCTGGCTCGCGGGCCGGGGGTCCGTGGCTCCCTCCCCTCGGCGGCCTTTTTCCCGGGGAGGGGTCTCCACGGTCCCTTCGGTCCTGCCCGCCTCTTGCCCCGGGCGCTGCCCCTTCCTCTATCCATCCGCTCACTGCGCTGTCAGCTTGGTCACCACACCCCGGGTTACTTCCCGGACCTCAGGCCTGGAGCTGGCTGGGGAGCCGGGTGGCAGGGGAGGGCCGGGGGTGGTGGTCCCAGAGGCTTGGGGAGTGAGGACTTGCAGGGGGCGGGCGCAGGAAGGCGGCGGAACCGCCGCCCAGGGTCTCGCTCGCACAGTCAGGAAATCCGCCCCGAGACCGAGGCACGCCCCCTGCGGCCTCCAGGGCAGCTGAGTGCGAGGCCCTTCGGCGCCCTAGAGCGTCACCGGAAGCGCGAGGGGGAGGGGGAGCGGCGCTTCCTGGGGGCGGCGGAGCTGCAGGCGAATGGCGGCGGGCTCGGGGCCGGCAATTGAGCGACGGGAGAGGCGGGGAGTAAGGTCGTCTCCGGGCGGGACTCTGCAGCCGTTGTCTGTTCTGGGCTCTCCCCGCGGAAGGGCGAGCGTCCGGGAGGAGAGCGGAGGCGGGGCGCCGGCACTGCCCCCGGCCTTGGGGCGGCCTCGCGCGGTTAGTTCCTGAGGTGAAGTCGGTGTGACTTGAAGGCCTTTGTGAGCCGTCGAATTACCCGACAGCCCGGGCGGTTTCCCTCCTTCCGGCGGGGTGTGACGGGGCCTGTTTCCCCTAATCTTGCGCACAAGGTGCCGCTGGGGAGGGGGCACCGCGCGCAGGCGCTCCTGCCGCTGAGCTCTAACCCCCCGCCGCTGGTTTTAGGTCTTCGCTGCTTTCAGCGTGAAACCCATTTTAAATTACTTTTTAAATTGCAAATGAAGTAGGACAAGGTGGAGCATGTTTGGGGGGGATTTTTTGGTTTCTTTTTTCATTTGGGGGAGGGGAGACAATTATGTTTTTATTTTTTAACGGAAGTACGGAGGATTGAACCCAGGACCCCGTGCATGCTGAGCACGCACTTTACCACTGAGCTCTACCCTCCCCCCTGGAACTTATGTTAAAAGAATATATTGACTGCTTGTTTTTTTCTGTGAGTTACGTGTCTTTTACAATTTTTCATGGTCTCATGACTATATAGTGGTTTTATGTAGTTTATGTTTTATGAATCTTTATGTTGCATATCTGCCTCCCGTTTTGTTTTGTTCCTTTAAATCTGTTTTTTTTTTACACTGAATACACCTGTGTCGTTGAATCTGTCAGACTTTGCCTCAGGTGTCAAGCTTGGCAGAAGCATTCCTCAGTCCACAATTGGGTCATTCAGTGAATCTTTTTTTTAGTTTTATATTTTTATACTCAAATCTTTAAAATTATCAGATTTTTAAATACATAAAACTTTCTCCAGACATTTGAGGACTGATTGAAGGTGCCGATTGGTTCCCGGTGGAGCTGAGGCCACAGCAGGCGCTGCCACACTTGTCTTTGCTGGGAGTCTGTTGAGGGCAGGATCGGGGGAGTCCTCATGGCCGAGACAGAGTTCCCGGAGGATGTCCCATGGAACGCTAGTTTCTGGGGTGTCTGTTTATTCAGGACCTTGATTTCTAGTGAGGTGGCTCCTTCAGGCCCCCTTCTCTGAGGGTACTCTGACCTCACCCCACTCTCTGTGACATTTTCTCCCCTTTCCATCTCTTTCACCCAGGCAGGTGTCCCCATGCTGGTGTTTCTACAGGAAGCAGCAAGCGGAGCCCCGACCTGGGTCTCCAGAACGCCACGGAGGGTGCTACCCTGATGGACACATGCACAGGTGAGGGGGACAGCCAGACCAGAGGACCGTCCTGGGGTCAGGGACTTGGGGACAGCTTAGGAATTGGGGCTCCCAAGTCTGGCTGCCACAGGGGTGTCATCGGGCTCGGGCAGCTTCCTACACTTCACAGCCCCGCCTCCGCTCTCCTGGCCACACTCCACTTCCCACTTTCTCTGGTCCCCCTGCCTGGAGACCTCTGAGAACGAGAATATATATATATGTATTTTTTATTGAAGAAAAGTTGAATTACAGAGCTGTGTTAGTTTCAGGTGTGCAGCAAAGTGATTCAGTTACACATATATATTATTTTTCAGATTCTTTTCCATTATAGGTTATTAGAAAATACTGAATATAATTCCATGTGCTATACAGTGGGACTTTGTTGTGTATCTATTTTTACACATAGTAGTTAGCATCTGCAACTCCCAAGTTCCTAATTTATCCCTTCCCCTTCCTTTCCCCCTTGGTAACAAGTTTTCTATAAGTCTGTTTCTGTTTTATAAATAAGTTCATTTGTGTCATACTTAGATTCCACATATATGTGATATCATATGATATTTGTCCTTCTCTGTCTGATTTATTTCACTTAGGATGATCCTGTCTGGGTCCATCCATGTTGCTGCAAATGGCATTATTTTATTCCTTTTTATGGCTGAGTAGTTTTCCATTGTGTAAATACACCACAACTTCTTTATCCAGTCATCTGTTGATGGACATTTAGGTGTTTCCATGTCTTGGCTATTGTAAATAGTGCTGCTATGAACATGGGGGTGCATGTAGCTTTTCGAGTTAGAGTTTCCTTCAGATATATACCCAGGAGTAGGATTGCTAGAAAATAGAATAAGTCTGTTTTTAGTTTTTTAAAGAACCTCCGTACTGTTCTCCATAGTGGCTTCACCAATTTACATTCCCACCAACAGTGTAGGAAGGTTCCCTTTTCTCCACATCCTCTAGCAGCTATCGCGTGTAGACTTTTTGATGATGGCCATTCTGACAGGTGTGAGGTGATACCTTATTGTAGTTTTGATTTGTGTTTGTCTAATAGTTAGTGATATTGAGCATCTTTGCATGTGCCTTTTGGCCATGGGAACGTCTTGGGGAAAGTCTCTGTTTAGATCTTTTGCCCTTTTTTTTTTTTTGTGCTGTGCACCAGAAATTAACACAACAGCTTTTGCCCATTTTTTTTAATGGGTTGTTCATTTTTTTGTTATCAAGTTGTATGAGCTGTTTGTATATTTTGGAAATTAAGCTCTTGTCGGTCACATTGTTTGCATATATTTTCTCCTGTTCCATAGGTTGTCTTTTCGTCTTGTTTATGTTTCCTTTGCTGTGCAAAAGCTTATAAGTTTCATTAGGCCCCATTTGTTTATTTTTGCTTTTATTTCTTTGGCCTTGGGAGACTGATCTAAGAAGATACTATGATTTATGTGAGAGAATGTTTTGCCTGTGTTCTCTCCTAGGAGATTTATGGTGTCTTGTTTTATATTTAAGTCTGTAAGCCATTTTGAGTTTATTTTTGTGGGTGGTGTGAGGGAATGTTCTAACTTCATTGATTTGCATGCGGCTGTGCATGCAAATCAATGAAGAGACTGTTTCTTCTCTGTTGTATATTCTTGCCTCCATTGTTGAAGATTAATTGATGGCAGGTGTGTGGGTTTATTTCTGGGCTCTCTATTCTGTCCCAATGATCCATGTGTCTGTTTTTATGCCAGTACCACACTGTTTTGATTACTGTAGCTCTGTAGTATTGTCTGAAGTCTGGGAGGGTTATGTCTCCAGCTTTGTAGAATGAGAATTAATTCTTGGTGTTGTTTCACCAGTGACCACCAGTGTCATCTGGCCTGGGCTCAGCGTCGGTGACCAGGAAGAGTGGTGGGTGAGAATCCGGCAGGCCTCCCACCCACTAGCTATCTCCCTCGCAGGCTTCAGGCCCCTCTGTTCTGAGTATTTCAGGCCACATTTGGGGGCTGTCAGAGCTGAGGGTTTGTATTCAGTTTCCTGTTGCTAAATCATCACACGACCAGTGCTAGCCACCACTTCCCTCAGCAAAGACACGAACTCTGCCTGAGGTTCTGGTTCAGCAGCAGGAGCCTGGGGAGACTGACCATGGCTGCAGAGCACACCTGCCCTTTCCCCCCTTAAGGTCACAGAGCCCCGCGCCAGGTGACTCTGCCAGCTGTGTCCTTGCGTGTCATCCCTCAGGGTGTGAGTGGGGGCTGTAGTCTCCCTCCCTCATCTGGGCCCAGCCCTGACCAGACCGGCTCTTCAGTCTCTCAGTTTTGGACTAAATAATTTTAGCAAATGCCACCATACACAGAGTGTACGGAAAACAGGTTACTCGTGATAAAACCACCCACTTTGAAAGGGAATAAGGAGAAAGCGTCGTCTGGGCTGCTGGCCAAGCACACATCCCGAGACGTATGGCCCGCGGGGCAGGGAGTCTGAAGGCTGGAACTGTGCCAGGGATGGGCTGCTTGGTTAGGACGTCAGGCAGCCCAGGTCAGCCCTCTGGGACAACTTCTGTCAGGGCCTCTCACACGGGCACTGTGGAGTGGTGGCTTCTCTGTTGAGGGGCTCCTGTGCCTTCCGGGGTGCTGAGCCGCATCCCTGGCTTCTCCCCACTAGGTGCCAGGAGCACCCCTCCTGGTTGTGACACCTAGTGTTTCCAGGCCACACGTAGCTGGGGCAGACTTGTCCCTGCTGAGAACAGTGCCCTTCAGGCCCCCGAGGGCTGTCACCGGCAGGATTCCGAAGCACAGGGCTGCCTGCTGGTGCTGGTGATTGTCTTGGGAGAGAAGCAGCTCCTAGGACCTGAAGCCTGGCCTGGTGAAGTAAAGTGTGTGTGGCTTCATTTTAATTTTGAATAACTTTTTCATAACCAATGCCTGTGAGATAGTTTCTTGAACTTCCAAACCCCAAGGCCAGGGCTGGGCCTGCCCAGAAGACTCCTGTTCTTTAGCCCCATCTCAGGGGCCTCTCCCCATTGCCTGTTGCTCAGCTTAACACCGTGCTTGCTGGGGAGTCGATGGAAACGCCTGTGGGCGCCTGTCTGCTCCCGTCTGCCTGGGAATGGCATCCTTGTCTCCAGGCCCGCTCCGCAGGTGTCCTGAGCCTGGCCACTGCAGGCTTCTGAGCGTTTGGCTGCTCTGGTTCAGCTGTCTGGGCTCCTGCCCGTAGACGGAGGGGTTTTTTCTTAGCCTGGTTGGTGCGCTCGCCTTGGTGGCCTTGTACTGAGCCACCTCGTGAGTGTCCCTGGCTCACCGCCCAGGTGGGTAGCACCTGTGATAGGAGAGCCCTGTGGAGGTGGCAGTAAGCACCCCGCATTTGAGCGCGGTTTCGCTACCACGTCCCTGAAGCTTTTGTCTAAATGGGCATGTGCCCAGGGGCCAGCGGGGCCTTGTTTAACCAGCTGCTCTGCTCAGCAGTCAGGACCGAGGGCCCCGCCTCAGCCCGCGGCTCCGTCGTCCCTCGACGGCTGTTGCTGGCGCTTCTACTACTCTGAGGAAGGGTCTCTGCCCTTGGAGGTTAGGGTGTCCAGGGAGTCTGGGCCACAGTGTCATCTCGGGGAGCCCGGGCCTGCGCCTCCCATACCTATGCTTCGATTTCATCCTGCTCTGCCGCCAACCAGCTTTCTCTGTGTTCCAGGCGATAAAGCTGAGCCGGGGAGTCCCCAGGGCCTGGGGGTCGGTCTCCCCTACTCCCGTGGTCAGGCAGCTGAGATGGAGGCTTGGGCCTTTTCTGGAGTCACAGGGCAGGACCCTGACCAGCTTTCCTCCAGTCCTCGTCCACTCCTGGGCCCCTGGGTGTGAGGAGTGGGAGACAGGGCGGCAGGCATCTGCTGCACGTGGACTCTGTTCCCCCGTCGTCACCGCCGCTCTCCAGTGGCGCCTCGTGTCGCTGACGGTGCTGTGCTCTCTGAGTCATGCGTCTCTGCCATCTCTTCCAGCGTTCCTGGCACGGGCACTGGCGGGTGGCCAGGCCCCCAGCTGTGCTGCAACAGCTGCTGAGCAAGGTGCTCAGAGCACGGGGCTGATCCCAAGGCGGGCGGCTCTGGAGGAAGGTGGAAGCCGTGGAGAGGCTGGGCTGGGACTGCCACAGCGGCCTCCCCTGGCACTGGGGGTTCCGGACCCTCGTGGGAATGAGGATGCTGGAGAGGGGCCCAGGGGCTCCCCTTGGGGACAAGCTGTTTACGAGGAAACTGGAGGGCAGAAGGGCCACAAGACCAGCACATCCAGGTCAGAGGTCACCCTGGACACACGCTCTGCGGCCTGTGGGAGAGGCCCCTGGAAAAGACGGCCTTATCAATGTGGTTCCTGTGACAGGAGCTTCCAGTGCTACTCGGACGTGGTGAAGCACCGGAGCATTCACTCCGGGGAGAAGCCCTATGAGTGCGGCGAGTGCGGGAAGGCCTTCATCCACAGCTCGCACGTACTCCGGCACCAGCGCACCCACAGCGGGGAGAAGCCTTACGTTTGTCCGGAGTGTGGGAAGGCCTTCAGCCAGAGCTTCAACCTCATCAGACACCAGAGAACTCACACCGGAGAGAGGCCGTACAAGTGCGCCGAGTGTGGCCGGTCCTTCAGCCAGAGGTCGGACGCGGCGAAGCACCGGAGGATCCACACTGGGGAGAGGCTGTATGCGTGCAGCGAGTGCGGGAAGGCCTTCATCCACAGCTCAAACGTGGTCCGGCACCAGCGGACTCACCACGGGGAGAACCCCTACGCGTGTCCAGAGTGTGGGAAGGCCTTCAGCCAGAGCTCCAACCTCATCCAGCACCAGCGGGTCCACACTGGCGAGAAGCCCTACTCCTGCCAGGAGTGCGGGCGCGCCTTCAGCCGCAGCTCCTTCCTCAGTGAGCACCGGCGCATCCACACCGGGGAGAAGCCCTACAAGTGCGGGGAGTGTGGCCGCGCCTTCAGGGCCCTGTCAGGCTTCTTCCGGCACCAGAGGATCCACACCGGGGAGAAGCCTTTCCACTGTGCCAAGTGCGGCAGGGCCTTCCGCCTGAGCTTCCACCTCATCCAGCACCAGCGGGTCCACGGCCCAGAGTGAGCCTGGGCGGTCTAGCGGGACAGAAGATTCCAACAGCAAGATGGGTGGGGAGGCGTTGGTGAGGCCCCTCGTTTTTTGGCCACAGCCCTGGGCCTGTGTGCTTGCTGCTGCAAGAAGATAGACAGTAAAGCCATCCCGTGGTCAACACCACAGCCCATGTTGGGGGCACTCCTGCCTTCATCCCCTACCACCTGGCCAGGAGCACCAGGAGAGAAACAGGAGCCTGGGGGAAGGCAGCGCCATAGAGGGGACCCAGGTGTTCCCAAGGGAGAGACGTGACGGTGCCAGGTGCCACTGCAGTTCATTCATTTCACTTCCATAGCAGTGGCTTTTCTCCTGAAATACAATTTACACACGGTGAAATGCAGCTCTTAAGTGTTGGCTTTGAGTTCTGACAACTATAACGTGCTTTGACCCTGATGAGCACCACGCTGTCAGGACGCAGCCAGCGTCCAGCACTCCGGGAAGCTTCCCTCCGCCCCTTCGGGTCAGCCCCTCACCCTCGGAGGCAGCCAGTGCTCCCATTTGTTTCTATAGCTTTGCTTTTTCTAGGACTTTATATAAGTGGAGCAACATAACATACTCCTCTTTGTCTTTTTCCTTTAATGTTTTTGAAGTTTATCCATTATTAGTTTTGGGTTTTTTGTTTTGTTTTTAGCTTCATAGCACTTTTGAAAAGGCAAGAGTCACTTTCTGCCTTGTATCAAAGTTGTATGTTTATGTCTGTGTCGTCCTACCAAAGCGCATGCTCCTGCAGTGAGAATTCCTTAGCCCAGCCCGGATGCTCCTCTGTGGCGGGCACACCTGTAAGTCCGTGAGACGCGCAGGGCCTGGCCAGAGAAGAGGTCCTCGGTCACTGGTTTTCACCCCGCTCTGGAGGATGCAGAACTCTGCTCGGCCTCAGGGAAGCAGGACGAGACAGCAAGTCTGAGACGTTCGTACTCTGAACAGATGTCCCTGAGCCATGCAGGCTCTATGGCCCTGCAGCAGGGGAGGCCGCACCAGTCAGAGGGCAGGACGGACAAGCGGAGCAGCCAGCAGAAGCACACACGGGGACCAGCAGCACAGGAAAGCAGTGGGCAAGACAGGGCAGGAGGCAGACTGGAAGGAGCGCCTGCAGAGGGCGTTCCTGAGCTGCTCTCAGCAGGTGGACGACACATGCAGAGCAAAGGCCAGGGCACGCTTGGGGGTGTGATGAGGGTAAGAAAAGAGCTTGCTAACAGGACTGTGCACCTGGCCACGAGCCCCGGGGTCCAGCCCAGGACCCAAATCTGTCTTGGGCCAGCTGTGGTCTGCTGTGGTCATGAGACGTGTCTGCTCCAGCTTCACTCCTGACTGAACTGTCTGGGTCTGCTAGGCAGCTGGGACTTCCAAAAGAGTAGCTCAGTTCTAGGGCTCGTTTCAAGATGTGAGGTCAGGCCACAGGGTTGTGCAGCCTGTAGGGGCAGAGCTGCCCTCTGAGTGGATTTAGTGGCACCACAGCTGTTGGGCTGCTGGCCAAGGTGAGGTGGAGGGCAGAGCCTGGGACCCCCATGCTGAGCCAGGATCCTCGGGGGCTAAAGGGCCCCAGATTTGTGGTGCCTCCCAGGTAGCTCTTCGGAGCAAAGATCCCCCTTAGACCCTGCAGTGTCCCTCTCGTGAGGTGAAGCAGTGAGTGTGCAGAGATCACCAGGTACACAGGACGATAAGGCTCACTGCATGAGAGTCAGCAAAGGAGGATGTAAACCACAAGAAACTGCAGGCAAGGGGCCAGATGTATGTGAAGTGTTTGAAGAAGACAGACAGACATGGGGACAAGAAAGCAGTGAGAGGCTATCAGGCACGAAAGGCACAGCTTTTGAAGAACTTTCAGAACTGAAAAATAAAACCATTGAGTTAGAACTCACCGGGCAGTTTCAGTAGCAGGGGTGATGGCTGAAGAAAGCGTCAGTGTGGTAGGAGAAAGATCCAAAGCCCAGGATCCCTCGGGAACAATGAGAGGGGAAACGTGAAGGGAACTTTCAGAGATGTGTGGGTGTGACAGGAGTCCCCGGAGGAGGAGGGGAGACATAGCAAAGCCCTACATGGACCCCCGTGATGACGCAGGTCGGCTCCCACAGGCCAAGGCTGGTTTCCTGCAGGGTTGAGGGTGGGGGTGGAGGTAGGTCAGGCAGGGGGACAGCAGCAAGCCCATCTGGGGAAGCTGAGTGTCTGCATCCACAGTTCAAACCTCGCTCAGTCTCCCCGTACGCAGGCCAGTGAAACAAGGAGAGAAGGTCGAAATTGTTACCATGCCCTGGAAGTTCCAGCCATTCTCGAGACCCAGAATCATTGCCTTCAGTGTCTAAGCCAGAGTAGACCACTGCCAACAAGCAGTGCCCGCCTACAGCTGACGCCCAGCCTGGATCAACTCCCATGGCTTCCGGTGGCATCGGCACCTCAACCACAGCGACGCGACTGCACTTTACCCCCTTCCAGTGCTCCAGCAAGCCTTCTCTTCAGTGAAAAGCAAACTCGCGGATCCAAGAAGTACAATGTATATGAAGCAGCATAAATTAAGAGAAATCCACACTTGAGACGCAACAGGGTGAGAGCACCAACCATGAAGACCTTGAGAAGCCAGAGAAAGGCCCCGTCAGTCACGCTGTAAGCCCCCTGCTCAAAGCCATCATCAGACGGGACAGCAGTCATGCCTTTGGCATGCTGAGAAAATACCTGTCCCACCAAGAACTGGAGGCCCAGCAAAATTATACTCTATAGATAAGGTAAAAAACACATTTATAAATAAGTCAAATCTGAGATAGTTTATCCTTAAGCAACTTTCACTGAAAAGACTTCTTAAGTCTGTGATACAGAAGGAAAGTGTCTGCAGGATGGCCTTCGACACAAGACAGAGGATCAGTGAGCGTGGCCTGAATGCAGCATGAGAGCACATGGCTAGAAGACTTTCAGGGTGTCAGAGCCTCCTGTGCTGGGAAGACGCTTTAATTCTAGTCTTTAAATATGCACAGTATAGTTTAACCTTAATTACTAAACGGTGTGTACTTTTCCAACCCAATAGAAAAAAATATATATATAGTAGTTTTAAATGAACAAAAACATACCAATTTTAAAAGTAAGAAAAGAGAAAAATCCAGGAAAAAATTGGGCAAATAATCAGAGTAAGATGGCAGAAACCACCCAAACAGGTCCGTAATCACAGTCAACTAGATGAAATTTCCAGTTAAGACAGTAAGGTGGCAGGAGGAGCCTGTGACTCAGAAGCACAGTGTGTGTGAAGATGAAGTAGGCAGAGGCCTGAGTCCACGGGGACCCAGGCGCCTCGGGAGATGGACAGGGAATTTGTCTGTTAGAAGATAAAACATGTTTCCACAGGAGCAATTCAAAAGTAAGCATCTCAGATACTAAACGTGATCACCAGAGTTAAAACAAGTTAATAAGAGTGCTGAGAAAATCTTTTTAAATAACCAGCAACATAAGGAGGTAGACGGTAAGGCAGACTAAGACTACCAGGGGTTCTTGGGGAAACAGAAAGCAGAGAATGGTGGGGTGGAAAGTACTGGAGAATAGTTTTTCCACAGAACTGAGATGTGAGTCACCAGGGCAGCAGCACCTGCCAGAGTCCTCCAGAGATCAGGGAGGAAGATGGGCTGGGGCAGAGGCGGAGACCTTAGTCGGAGGGAGGGAGAGGGCGGCCGCGGAGGACCAGGGGTCGGACCCCGGGGAGCTGATCAGCTGCACCCCAAGCTGGAAGACGAGGGACAGCACTCTGAAAGCGATGTCACCTCAAAGTTTACACGTGTTGAAGGCAGCAGTCCCATGTGGCGGGGGTAACGCTTTCAGACGTGCGGACTCACTAAGCGTTCCCCGCTGCTGTTTGTGAAACTTCCAGAGGCTGCAAGAAGAGGGGCCAGGGAGCCCCAGGGACGGACAAGATGCAGAACCTGGTGGAGGCACTGTGGTGACTGCCCGCTTTCCTTCTCCCTCCTCCACCCACAGCCGCAGCCACTCACTCTCCTTCATCACGCAAAACATGCTCCCTGAAGGCGCCCCAAGTCCTGTGCAATTGCTGTAGCCCCTCAAAGGTGGTTCTCCCATGTTCTACCTGGTCTTTGTGGACAGGTGCCTCTTGAGCCAGAAACCTGTGCTATAAAGAGAAATGACCTGCCCCCAACCTAGAATGTTTATACCTTTCCCAGCCCCTGCCCTCCTCCAGCTCCAGGAACCCTCGGGCAGGCAGGGGGCCAGCTGCGACAGGGACATCCCTCCAACCCATGTTTGTGATGGTCCCAGTGTGTCCTCAGCCAGGCCCGCATGTCCTCAGCCACTGGGCAGTGCACACCCACCTGACCTTTCCCAGTGGCTCTGCCAAGACCGGCCTGTGTGCAGTACTGAGGTGGCCTGCCACCACAGCTACCACAGCTCCTGCCTGCCAGGAACTCAGGATGGCCCCACATGCTGCCACTGCTCACTCGGGGACACATGGACTCTGCCTACCCCAGTGGGCCACCGCCTCCCCACTGGGAGGTCAGAGCCTGGAGGGAGAGCCCGGCTGTGGGCATTCAGGCGGCCCGTCCCCAGGGACAGGCTCAGATGGTCATTGGGGCCCTGCTGTCCCATGTGTTCAGAGAAAGAGGTTCAGCATGTCTGAGGGGTCCCTGCCCAGTGCTGGGACAGAGTGGGAGTGAGGGACAGTGCGACCCTTCCCCATGTCAGGGCCTGGGATCTGGGATCCCACCCGCTGGCCCTGCAGCCCAATGCACAGTGAGCCAGGCTCTATGGACAGGCACAGGCAGGCACACAGCCACACCAGCTCCCAGCCAGGCCGAGTGGGCACAGCCTCCAGCCCGTCCCTCTGCAGAAACCCTGAAAAAGGGCACCAGCTGGGGGAGGGGACACATTTCAAAGCACAGGGCATGGGCATCAGCCACCTCCTGTGTGATGACACAGAACACACTCGCAGTGAAATTTTCTTAAACAAAATTCCCCAATCTGCTTTAATAGTGAAAAAAAAAAAAGTTCCAACGAGGCAGAGGGATGCTCGTTAGAATTCAAAGTCTTCATCTGCCATGTCTAGAGCCCAGGCGAACTTCTCCCTCTGCGTCTTGTTGTAAATTTCCACGGGCACCCCGAACCTCTTACACCTGCCAGGAGGGGCAGGGAGGCGGCCAGGACGTGGCCAAAAGCCCAGGGGCATCAGGGAGGGGGCAGCTTCCCCCAGCGCAGCCCTGTGTCCTCCCAGTGGGGCTCGCAGGGAACACTGACTGGGCACACAGGCAGCCCAGCTACCCCACCCCCAGAGGGTGGGCAGCTCGGGAACAGCTCTGGGTCACCACACCGCACTGGGCTCTGGTCCCCGCCCCACCCCAGCCCTCCTCTAACCCCAGGCTCTCAGGAAGAGAGGACTGACGACACAGGGCTTGGCCTCAGACGTGCCAGCCAGTTGTGTTCCTGTCACAGGGGAACCTGCACTGGGCACAGGGGACTGGACTGGGGCCACCTGGGGAGTCCAGACCCCTCCTCGAGGCTGCGAGCAGGCAGGGTGACCTGGGTCCATGCACCAGGCGATGCTGATCTGAGGGTCTAGGCAGTTGAGCTTGGACGTGCCCAGGGCCACCTGCTGCTCTCCTTGTCCGTGGCCTGTGTGCTCAGCCTCAGGAGCCGTTCCTCCAGTCTCTCCAGCAGCTGTCCCCTCTTCTCCAGGAAGCTAGGGAAGGAGAGGCGCTGGCACCACAGCTCTCCCTCATCCCCTAGGCAAGTTCCAGGAGGTCAGGACACAGGGAAGGCTGCCCTCAGCATGAAGGGACCGTCCGGCCTTGACGTCACAGGAAATCACGTATGAAGCACGCACAGGCCACAACCAAAGAGAGCAGAGCACAGAACCAAGCAGAAGAGCTGCCTTGTGTCAGAAAGATGCTCAGCCCTCATTCCTGATGTTTCACAGAAAAGCCGGTTTATTAAAGCCAGACCCTCCCTCCACCCTCCACGCTGGATACAGTGCCCCAGGGAGGGTGCAGGGCCGGCCCCTGCCCAAAGACCCCAAGCCCACATGCACATGAGCTTCAACCTTGGTCCTTCTCCCAGGAACTCGGGCTCCAAATCCACCTGGACACAGGTAGGCGGCCTGGAGCAGCCCCAGCGGACGTGCAGCAGAGCGCAGGGGACTCACGCGTCCCGACTTCAGCTTGGCGGAATCGAGACCAGCGTGAGGACGGAGAGACGAACAGAACAGAGCCCGGGAATAAACCAAAACATCTATCATCAGCTCAGCTTTCACGGGGCCAGGACCATTCGATGCCCAAAGGATGGTCCTTTCAGCAAATGATGCTGGGAACACTGGCTGGCCACACACAAACGGAATGCATTCAGGCCCTTACCTTACACCATGTACAAAAACTGGCTCAAAAGGAATCAGCTTCCTAAATGCAAAAGTTGAAATGATAAAACTCTTACGAGAAGACCTAAGAATGTATCTTTACAATGTTGGGTCAGACAAGGCAGCAACAACAAAAACTAGACTCATCAGGAGTTTTACATTTTGCGCTTCGAGGGATACCACCAAGGAAGTAAAACGACAACACAGGATGGGAAAAAGCATCTTCAGATCATGCATCTGAAAAGGTATTTGCATCTGGGATGAATAATGGGCTCTTACAACTCAGCAGTAAAAAGACAGGGACACAAGTGAAAAACAGACAAGGGGCTGAACAGACATTTCTCCAGAGAAGACCCACAAGTGGCCAGCGAGCACAGGTCACCAGCCATCGGGGAAGCGCAGACTCCGCCCGCACTGAGACGCCGCCTCACACAGCGGGGCTGTAGCCAGAGGGAAAGGGGAAGGGAGACACGGGAACCTCTGTGCACGGCCGGCGAGACGAGCGCTGGTACACCCACCGCGGAGAACAGCCTGGCGCTACCAAGTGACCCAACAATTCCACTCCTTGAAAACCACAAAAATCACCGAAGCCACAAAAGTCATGCACAAAGAAAGTCACCAAAAAAACCCCAAAACCCCACAAAAGTCACAAAGGGGAAACACCCAAATGTCCAGATACAGGGACAGTAAAAGGTGGTCTAGCCACACGACAGGATAGCTGACAGTCAAAAGGAGTGACGTCTGGACAGGCTGCATTAAGGGGACCTTGGTGGCATCATGCTAACAAAAGCCGAAGTCCACAGACGGTGGGTCCCATCTGGGTCAGGCACTGCAGGTGTTCAGGGCTGAGGGCACGGGAGGTCTGAGAGTCAGGACGCAGGGTTTGTCGCAGGTGATGGAGAGGCTCTAAAATTGGGAGCGGCCATGGCCGCCCAGCCACTCGCCCGCAGGCTGTAAACAGTGTCCACCAGCCCTGGAGCTTGGCCACCAGGCACAGGCTGACCACCCGGTAAGGCCCACATTTGTCTCATGCACTTCACAGTGCTCTGCTCTTTGACTCAAATGAGGCAGTCTGTATTTTTTCAATCACAAAATATGACTGAGAAGAAAACCAGAGAACTGGTGAAGGAAAAGCAGGTTCACAGCCACCCCAACTTGGACGGGCTGGGCTCTCCAACACTTGCCTCTTGGATCTGCTGTCCCCGCTGGCTCTGTGGTCGGCCCTTGCCTTCTCCAGCTCTGCCTTGGCCTCCACCACCTGCTACTTCTTCGCCTCTATCTGCAGAGGGGGCCCAGCCAGGGCTGCTCCTGCCCCACCCAGTCAGGGTACTGAGTGCTAGCCCTGACCGGTCACTCCTTGGCCAGGGGACAGGGTGAGGCCAAGAGGTCCCAGACATACCCCCTGCTCCACTGACCTCCTTCCTGGACTAGAGGCCTTTGCTCACCAGAAAGCCACATCCTTACCCACTCCCTCCCCTCAGGGAAACCGCCTCCCAGCCAGCACCTGGCCTGGGCAGCCCTGATTGCTCAAGCACCTCTGAGGGCCATGTAGCCCCAGCAAGGGCAGAAGAGGGGAGCCGTGGCGCCTGGCACCCAGAGGCCCTCCCACTGTGAGCAGCTGGCCAGGCCCACTGTGCACCTTCGACCGGAGAGTCTGCACTGACTTCTCAAAGGTCTTGGGAGTTGCCCGCTGATGGTTGCAGAGAACAGCAATGGCCCGGTTCGCACGGTTATAAGACAGGATCTTAGCGGCTACGCTGTCTTCAGCTGAGAAGCAAGGGTGTGTTGGGAGCAGCAGGCACTGGGCGAGTCACTGCGGGAGCCCCACCCCGTGTCAGGAGGGGCCTCGGTCAGTACCTGGTCCAAGGAGTCCACACAGGGCGGAGCTGGGGCCTCCCCAGAACCCCCCCACCCTGGCACGAGCTCAGTGGGACGGCATCAAGGAGCCCCCACCAAGGGGCCCAGAGGTCGGGTAAGCTTGGGCAGCTGGGCAATGGTGAGGAGGGTCCCACGCATGAGGAGGGACACGCAGAGCTGGGTTGGTGCTTCACAGGTGACTGCGGAGGAGAAGACAGAGCCTGGGCAGGGGCCTGACTGACTGCGGGGCTGACACGTGGAGAAGGGGGTGCTCAGCAGGGGTGGCCCAGCCAGGAGCAGCAAGCCCTGGGGGAAGGCTCAGCCTCGGGTCCTGAGGGCCCCTCACCCTTCCTGCTGGGCTCAAACCTGGACCGTCCCCTTTGGGCCAGGCAAGCCCCACTCTGCCCCTAGACACTGGCCATGATACATCCTCCGACCAACCAAGCAGCCAGGCACCAGCCCCAGGCTGGGGACCTGCTCACCTCTGGTCAGTGCCCGCAGCTGCCCCTGCAAGGTGACGCTGGCATTGTAGGTCCAGAACACCTTGGCCGTCAGGCCATCCATCGGGTCCTGCAGGTGCTTGTTCAGGCTGGCAGTACGCACATGCCGGGAAGATGGGTCTCAAAACGTGTTCCTTTAGGGCAGCTCCACAACATTTCCCAGCACCCTGACCACGCCACCAGAGGGGCTTCAGCTGGTGGTTAGACAGATGGCCCTCAGCCTTCCTATTGCAGACTCAATGCTCACACTCGCCCCATCTCATCTGACTGGCCATTCTGGACACAAATGGGCTGAGCTGCGCTGGCAGTCCCTGGGTTACCCCATCAGCACTGCCCTGAGGCCCCGGGGCTTACAGTCAGTCTGTCAAAGAGCTCGTCCCCAGGCTCCTTGTTCTCCACGAACAGCTGCAGATTCTTGTACACCTGTGGCAGGAAGAGGAACCCCTTAGAAAGACACGATTGGCCCACAGACAGAAGCAGCCTCTCCTGGGAGCCCAAGGGGCATCTGCATTCGGAGGCCAGGGGTCAGGCTCCTCCCAGGGAGGTGGTCTGCGCACCTCAGTGTGTCCAGGCTGTGGAGAAGAGGCTGCACCCTCTCCCCCTGCACACCTGCCCCTTCCTCCAGGTGACCCCAAGTCTGCAGTCAGACCTGCTTGACACCGCAGGGCCTCAGAGGACCCTCCCCTGATCTGCACAGGCCAGTCCTACTGCGAGAAGGCTCTCGGTGGCCATGCTGCACACCCACTTTCAAGTCAGTCCTTTGAGGGGAGCACAAACATCCTCCCGGCTCCCCTCTGCCTGGGCCCCTCTTGGCAGCCAGCTCCGCATGTGCCCCACCAGGCTGGACACCAAGTGCCCAGCTACAGAGTGACCAGCACAGCCCCCTCAGCACCATGTCCCCTAACTTTCCTGAACCGAGTGGCTTAGTGCCTTAGGAAAGTGCCCCACCATCCTCTGCCCAGTGAGGACAGCGAGGAGGCCCAGCCACCCCAGGGAGGGGCCTCACCTGCTCACAGCCCTGTGGTTCCCTGACCCCAGACTCCAGCCTCCAGCCTGAGACATAAGTGCCCATTTATGAGGCTCCCAGTCTGAGCAGCCAAAACTCAGACACCTGACAAGGCTCCTCTGCTACTCAACTCCTCCCGCCCCGCGGCAGGCCCAGCAGCTCCCTACTCATCCACACCCTTGATCAGATTTCAGAGGCCCAGGCACGCTGGGCACTCTGGGGCGCAGGGTGCTCCCTCCTGAGTGGACGTTTCTGTCACCTTCGACAGTCTCCCTAAATTTCCCGCTCTGTGTTCCGGAGACCATGTCTGCCTATGAGGTGCATGTAAGTTGCCAGCAGTCAATACTGGGCCTACCCTCACTGCTGTGACATGGTGCCCACCCAGACTGGGGCTGGGAGACTGTCATTCTGGGGCTCACCACTCCAGAAGGAGGGTATTCCCCAAATTCTGATTTCCCTTCAGACCCCTCTGCAAACCAGAAGCTTACCCCAACCCAGTGGGGGCCAGGCAGGTGTCGGCACAGCAGCCAGCCAGCAGGCTTGACCCCGAACCTCACCATTCAGAGACCCGGGACACCACCAGTTACCACTGCGAGCCGCATATCCAGTGGGCCAGAAGACCCTTTCCAGGTGTGCTGGGGTGAAGAGTGTCCCCCTAAATTCACATCTTTCCCAGAACCTCAGAAGGTGACTTTTGGAAATAGTCTTTGCAGATGCCATTAACTAAGATGAGGTCGCCGTTGGGTAGGGTGGGACCTAATCCAACAAAACTGACTCCTCGTGAGAGACAGACACACGGGGGAAGATGGCCAGTGGGGAGCAGACACCGCGGTGATGCAGCCTCAAGCCCAGAGACTGAGGGTCACCACCACCTCCAGATGCCGGGGAGCCTGGAAGGGTTCTCCCCAGAACTGCAGAGGGCGCACGGCCCTGTCACCTCCCACTCTCAGAATCCAGGCCTCCAGAAGGACATGTTGTGGCCCAATTACAGCGGCCACCCTAACCCACAAGGAGAGCAATGACCACGCTGGTGCCTAGGAAGGCGGGTTCGGTCCAGCCAAGGGGCGTGACTCCCCATGCACACTGACTCACCCCAGCAAGGCCTCCCTCCCTGCCACACAGGATGGGACAGACAGTGAGCTAGGACAGACAGGCTACAAGTCTCTGCCCACAGCTACCACGGGAAGACTACAGAAACCACTACCACCTTCACCACCCACACCAGCACTGACAGGCTTCCCCACTGGCACTCAGTTGTAGTAGTGGATCGAGTCCTTCCCCAGGAAGTCGAACTTCACGACGTATGGGCAGCTGTCAGCCTCCAGGTGCAGCTGGACGTGCTCCACGCAGAGGGAGCAGCAGCCCACCGCGTCCGCTGTCTCGCCCTCCTCCTCCTCGTGCCCGGCTCGCAGCACCAGCCGGGGGGCAGGGCCGGGCACACACGGCAGGTGCACAGGCAGGCAAGTACCACACACACACATGCACATTGACACACATACACACATGTAACTGGCGTGCACACACACGCCCTTCCACCTGCCCAAGGCTCTGGCTGGGGACACAGAAGCCCCGCCATGCCCTCTGCTGCCCTGCCTGCCCAACCAGGTCTGTGCAACCGGCAGAGCCTCTGGGACCCCACACCTTGTCGATGAAATAAAGGGCCACGGCACGTCTCGCTTTCATCTCGTGAGACTTCCAGTCGGCCCGGTACTGAGAACGGATCGTGCCCACCGCCCCTTTCAGGCGCCAAGCCACTTCGTACTTTTCCCAGTCTCTCTCCCCCTAAGTGAAGAGAACAAGTAGCAAAGAAATGCACGGCACTCCTGCCGACCCTCGGCCCAGCCCGCTCTCACCTTCGCGGCCCAGGGCCGGGAGCAGACGCCAAACTCAGTGAGGCTTACGGTGGATGTAAATGTAATTCCTTGCTTTTAAAGACAAATGGCCACTGGACACAATATGATTTCAAAATTGGCTTGTTCACGCCTACAGTCTGAGAGAACCCCTGCCAAAGCGCCCGGCCCGAGCTGAGGGAGGGGCTCCCGGGGGCAGCACAGGCCGAGCCGGGCTCACCTTCAGCTTGGAGCTGGGTTTCAGCATGATGTACTTGATGGGAGTTCTGGACGTTCTCCGTCCACACCGCCAGCCACGTGACCGTGCGGTTGGAGCGCACCGCCCCCCATTGGTGACCTGCCGGGGGCTTGGGTATTCTTGAGTCCCTGCAGCAGGAAAGTGACCCAAACCCAGCAGTTCAACACCCTGCTCCCTGAAACATGAGCCAGGCGCCCCCACCTCCCATGCTGTGCTGGCGTAGGCACAGGGGCCCAGCGTTGGCCAGGGTCAGCCCGAGTCTGTTCGGGCACTGCCTCCTCGCCTCTTAGCTCCTGCTTCGCAGGCATGACAGGCCTGTTCAGGGCGGCCCCCATGTGTGGAGGCCAGGGTGGCCATCCCCAGGGCCACATGCATCTCAGGAGTCTCAGCAGCTCCTGGGACACCTCCGCTGACCCTGCCAGGCAGCGTCCACGCAGCGGAGGGACAGAAGCTCCTGCTGGAGCACAGCCCGCCAGCACTCACGGGAACTCTCTTCCCACACGTTCCAGACACTCGCGTGTTACTAGATTATCCCAGGAACTTGAAATGCAGAAAACTGTTGAGAACATGCAGACACTCTCCTGCTGGGGTAAAACTCCAGCCGGGGGCAGAGTGGTGAGGGCTGGTTCAGCTAACAGCACACAGGCTGCAGCAGACGCGGCCACCCGGGGGAGAGGCGCCCTCCCGCCCAGCCCTCAGAGCCCTGCGTAACAGCAACACACTCGGCAACAGGCCCCCCGCCCCCGGTGAGGAGCAGGGTCGCACGCGAGTGGCCTGCACACACCCACTGCAGTTGATGGTCACGCCCTCCAGCATGACCTTCCTCTTCAGCATCCCCATCTCAGGGTGGTTGCCACGGCCCCGGAACAGCCCTGGGGGCTCAGTCTTAAAATTGCCTATCTTCTCTCGGTGCCCATCTAAAATACAGTAGCCAAATTCTTGCTGAAGCTTCTCAGCCTCTTCTTTGAGCCTCTGCGTAATAAAATAGTACACAGACGTTAGTGGTAGGGGGACAGGGTGGGCCTGATGCCCCAGTGTGCTGGGTTAGCCGGGCTCGGGAGCCCCGTGAGGACCGGCAGGCCAAGGGCTGGGCAGGGGCCCAGTCCCTGTGGTCTGGGCACTTACACCATGGAGAGTGGACTGATCCTCCCACTGTATCACACGGCGGGTTCCCTTCCCACGTGCCCTGGGTAGACCCAGCATTTTTAAATACATTGAGACGCACGTAACTCGGAAGTGTCCGAGACCATGACGGGGCCAGATCAGAGGCCCCTCCTCCACATCTCCGCAGGCTCAACCAGAAGAATCCCACAGGGATGGCGATCCTGACAGGATGGGGTCTTCGACTCCGGCCCCACGCACACCAGCAGCCTCCCACTGCGGCCCAGGAGCCCAGGCCAGACTGGGCCCTGCACAGCCTGACCTGCTTCTCCTCCCTGGACAGGCCTTTCCGGGCGGCGGTCCTGTCCGCAAAGTACCTGTGCATCTCGGTGAAGTCACAGTTGTCCAGGCGCTGGATTACTTTCCTCTCTTCTGCTGTCATCTCCTGCACCAGAGCCAGACATGCCTCTCAGCATCTATTGTGGGCAGTGGGGACCTCCCCACCACAGCCGGGCCCTCCACAGGACACGGTGACATCGCAGAAGCCAGAGGAACAGAACTGAGTGCACCAAGTCCGTCCGGTCCAGCAGCCTTTGTAGTTGTCTCCCAGAGGATGGCCTTTCCAGCAGGTGGCCAGGTCCCAGTGGCCTTCTGAGTTGGGCCACACAGCCGCATCTGAAGACCAGCCCCACTTGCTGCCGTAGGGCCTGCAGACCATGCCCAGCACCGAGGGGTCCTCAGTCACTCTTCAGGAAGACGACCTGCCACTCCCCACACGGTAGGAGTGCACATGACAGCCACACTGCAGAACTGCTGGGTGGTCCCCAGCCCAGCCATACGTGTAGCCCATGACCCCACCATCCTGCCCTCAGTCCCTGCAGAGGGGTGGGCACGCAGCCACATGATCCCTTGTCAGAACCCTAGTGCCCGTCAGCTGAGAAGTGGACACGTGCTGTGCTGGCGTCCTGCTGAGAGCAGCCCTGAAGGGGCCTGGGGCGTGCCTTCTCCAGCCAAGTCCACAGGTATACACGAGGTGGGTGCAGACACGCACATAACCCAGTTTTTTTAAATGAGAAAAACTACTTAACTAGCACCTTATCTTCAGAGAGCTTCCCAACAAATGTTTCTGTTTCCTGGGAGCCTAAAATTACCCCTCCCGGCCCCCTATGGCAGGCAGGGAACTGCCAGCCCCAGGCCAAGCTGTGAAACGGGGCCACTGAGAAACTGAGACCACGTAGCACCCACCTTCCGCCAGTCACTGAAGAAGTTGTTCTGGAAAACTCCCTTTGCTGTGCACATGTGATCCAACATCCTCCCATAAAACGTGGTGACCTCCTCTGCTGCTAAACTCAACTCGACAGGCTTTCCTGGAGGCATCGGGAGACACGTGGTTCAGTGAGCTGGCACGGTTCGCCCTCCAGCCCACAGAACTCTGCTCTTTAAATCAGTTACACATGCTGCCAAGAGCAAGGAATTCTGGCTTTAATCAAGAAGCACGTTCTCAATTTAAGAAAACGACTACACTTGCGAACACTCGCTACACAGGCGTCCACCCCGGATTACGGGCTGGGCCCCGTGGAAGGTGCCAGCGGCCACAACTGCTCACACGTGTCCTGCTTTAACACTGTTTTGTTACCGTGCTCACGTGGAAGCTTACAGCTCAACAACACGTGCAGTTTTAGAACACGCGTCACCACATAATTATAGAAGCAGAACAACAGTTAAGGTTTTAAAGCAAAAACGTGTGAACTGTAAGAGGTGCGCCTCCCATTTGCCCAGCTTCTTTCAACATTTCATTCCAAGGATCGGCGTGTATTAGAGGCGGCTCAACGGAGAGCAGGTCGTCCATCAAAGCAGGGTGAAAGCCGACGTGGGTGAGGGGGGTTCACCATGGAGTGCTCTCAACTGCTGTGTTTGAAAATATTCGTAACAAAATGTTGGAAACATAACTATGCAGTCGTTTGGTAACAAGGAAAAGGGCATTCGTGATAAGACAGCAGTTCTTCCCAAAACTAGCTTCTCGGAAGAACAGAGAACTGGGGCAGCAGCCAAGGCCCGAGGGTCAGCTCCTGCCCTGTGAGCCCCTCCCCACGCCGGGGCACCCGGGCCGCCCACTCCCCACTCCTGTCCCAGGCAGCGAGCTGCTCTCTGGAGCGGCAGAGGCAGTGGGGCCTGTGCCTACCAGGCACCCATGCAGCGCAGGGCACCTTCAGAAGCCTTGCTCAAGCACGGATGCAGCAAGTGGGGGGAAACGGGCCAAACTAGCAGCACAAAACCAAGCAGAAGCTCCTGCCCAAGGGGTGGAGAGGATGAGGGCCGAGGCAGGGCAGTGAGGGCAGGTGATTTGGCACCCACAGGCCCGCAGTAACCCGCTCAGTTGCTTGTTAGGAAGTGAATGTGGGAGCCCACAGGCAACGTGCTCCAACACCCAGGGGCCCAGAGACTCAGGCCCTCTCCCAGAGGGCCAGTCCCCAAGGCAGGGCCACGCGGGCACAGCAGGAAGGCAAGGGTGGCAGAACCCAGCTGGGTAAGTTGGAACACACCACCTGGTCCGTCGCGCGCTGCATGCATCCCCGCCCCCAGCAGCCCTTGGAAACTCCGCACGCCCAGGGTTCTGGGGGGCGCCAGGCTGCAGCTGCTGGAGCACAGAGGCCCCGTGATCTCTCCAGGAACCTCGGGACTGCAGACTTGGAGGCTGCCTAGCCTGGATCCTGAGCAAAGGTCAACTGTCCCCCAGGTGCACAGGCCTCCCAGACTTCCGTGGGCCAGCTCCCCCAGGGCGCCGAGGTGGGAGAGCCTCCGAGGGAGCAGGAGGCCCAGGGGACCACCAGTCACGGGGTGCGGAGGCGGCTCCTTGGCCCCTGGTCCCTCGGGCCTCGGGGGGCTGTTCTCACCGCTGTAATAGAAGCGAACTCCGGCGGGAAGGGGCTCGGACGGGGGCGCAAAGCACGGTCCTCTGTGCTCCAACTGCGTCCACTTCACGCCACCTGGTCTATTCTCTTCCCACCTGGAGGACCCACAAGGTTTCCTCTCTCACTCCGCACCTGCGCACCGCAGGCCTTTGGGCGCGAGTCCCTAGTGGAGGCCTGTGACTCCACCTCCTAGCTAAGCCAGTGAGGAGCAGGCGGGGTCGTCCACGAGGGGCGGGGCGCCAGGACTAACCTGCCCGAGCTCAGACCACACCCCTGTCCAACAACCACACCTCCTGGGCAGGGAGTCTCCCCAACCTGGGTGCCTTCAGGGCTGCTCCAGAGCCCCCGCCTGTCTCTAGAGGACACCCCCTACCCAGCCCTTCCAGGAGCCACAGACGTGTGCCCTGTGACCATTTTTTTTCCTAAACAAAGGCCTAGCTGCGGCCCTGCCTCCCAGGAGCCAGGCTGAATGGGAGGTGGGCAGAGCTGCCTATGAGGAGAGGGGTGGCCAGGACCACAGGGGCCCGGGTCAGCCCACAGAGGACAGGGACGGAGCAGACATAGCAGCAGAGAAGAGACCCAGGGGTGCGAGTCTTGGGGACCCTAGGAAGGGATTTGCTGTTGGCTGTAGGTCTTGTGTGGCCCCACATCCCCATGAGCCTGGCCAAGATCCCTGCCCCTACCTGTCCCCAGAGCTTCCTGAGGCAGCACAGGAGGGCCTGACTCCCTCTGACCCTGTCACCTACCCCCTGGCCCCAGAGCTCTTCCAAGGGGCTGCCCTGGGCCAGTGCTTGCTGGGTCCTGGGACACAGATGACCAACAAGCCCCTTCCCAAGGAACTGAGGCGAGGGAGGAGGTGAGTTCAGACAGACGCTTGTCTTAGCAAAGATGGAAGGGTAGAGGGGTGGCTGGCAGTGGGGCGGGCAGGGTTTCTGCCAGTTAAGTTCTACTGGTAGAGCCAGGAGAAAAGCAACTCCCAGCAGAAGGAAAAGCAGGTGCAGAGGCCCTGGGACGGCAAAGGCCTCGGCCTGGCAGAGCTGCCAGCACGGGGAGCCTTCTGGGCCTTCCCCAACCGCCAGGCACTGCTCTCGGCATCGGCACCATGAGGCAGGAGACCTGTCAGGCTCAGGCTGCCTGGGCGAGGTGGGCCCAGGAGACTCACACTTCAGCCTGTGCTACTCAGATGAGTACCCTAGAGCTACAGGAAGCCCCCCAGGGCTTGAGGAAGGAAGGGACAAGCGAGACAGACGTCTATGAGAAGACCCTGCCAGCTGTTTCTGCAAGGAGGGTTGGGGCCACACAGGAACAGGAGCAGAGGGGCTGCATTTAGGTGGAGCCCGTGACTTGGGGGAAGTCAAGTAGTTTAAGAATGTTCTGGGGTGGAATCAAGGGGCTCTGGTGATAAGGCGGGAGCACCCCGCAGCAGAGGCAGAGGGGGTGGGAGGGCCTGTGCCCAACGTGGAGCAGGCACCATGCATCTCACTGGTTTTATGACGTCATCCTGCTGAACTGTTCCAGCAGACCTAGGGTAGTGCTAATGGTAGGTGAGTGATTAATAACAAGAACGTAAACTACAACAGTACTTTCTTTCTGAATCAAGGGAAGACACATCCTGTTTTAGATGTCAGAAATGTGACAAAACACAGGTCTCAGGTCTGACTGGCAATCAATAGGTGCTGGGCAGCGGGCTGAGCTTCTCACCAAAACCTCTGGCAGATGCTACCATCATCCCTACTACAGACAAGGAGCTGAGGTCTAGCAACTCACTGGCCACTAGCCGACCTGGGCCTGCCCTGTCGCTCAGCAGAGCCCTGCATGTTGCAGGGAGCCCCACCCCTCAGCATCAGCCCCGCCCCTTCATGATCCGCCCCCAGCCCTCACCGCAGGGCCAGGGGGGCCCAGAAGGCCCCAACCCTGCGCACTTGGCCCTTTGTCCCTCCACAGATAGCGATACCAAGCACTGCCGTCAGAGGCAAGCTGGCTTTCTAAGGGAGACCTTGCTCCAAACTACTTGCCCAACCTTGTGCAACTGCAGCTCACAGCTCTTTTTGGATCGTGTCTACCAAGGGTGCCCCAGCTCTATGTGTGGGTCCGACTCCCGTTCCCAGAACGCCATCCTACCCACCCTGCTGGGGCTGTCTCTCCTCACCTCAAGCAGGGCCAGAGCCCCCGGAGGCAGACAAGACCTTTCCGCTGTGTGACCATGCCCAGTTTCTGGCTCCTGGCTGTAAAGTGGATGTACTGACAGCACTTGGGTCACAGGATGGTGGCCCTTCAGGCCACAGTGACACCATCCTGTAGGCACTAAGTTAATGACATTAGAGCTCCAACAGGAGCTCCTGAGCACAGCCCTGTGGGGGTGGGGGGTGTGAGCCCACCCAGGTCTTTGGAAATGTTAACAACTCACGCGCAGGAGAACCCTACCTCCCTCCAGCTATCCCACACCCCCTCACAACTCACCCCCGACATGACCACATCCCCCACGAAAGAGCTTGGAGCACTGTGGGCAGAAGCCAGCCTCAGCTCAGAGCACAATGGCCACTAAGGGGCGACTGGACACGTGGTACGTGCCCACGATGAGAATGAGCTGCAACTCCTGGAAAGGAGTAACTGAGAATCCCGCACAGATGAAACAGCCAGCGTCAGACCACAGACATACCAAGTTCAAACCAAACACTACAGGACTCACGCTAGGCACAGCTCCCTAAGCAACAAAGGGAAAAACCGCGGGGAAGAAACCCCCACGTGGGGGCCCCGGGGGGCAGGGGTGAGACGGGGCGGGGCTCGCACGCCCTGGGTCAGGAAGCAGCAAGTGCTGCATCTGCGGTCTCAGGTCACACCCAGGGAAACCTGAGCAAGGCCAGCCCTCCCGGTGCGCTCCCACCCGGCCCGGCGCCCTCGGCCACCTTACCCAGCTGGGCTGACGACCCTCCCCCGGGGCTGGGGGAATTTGGGGGCGTCGGCGCTCATCCGCTCTCCCGCCTCAGGAGCCCGGGGAGCCAGAACCTGCCCCCCACGTGCAAAGCACCCCGCCCCGCCCCTCATCATCAGCCCCGCCCCTTCACGGCCCGCCCCCAGCCCTCACCGCAGGGCCAGCCCCGCCCCGAAGGCCCCACGTGGATGCGGACGCGGCTGGCCTCGAGGAGAGCCGGGCAGGGGTTCCTCGGTGGGGGCGTCTTCCAGGCGGCACACGGAGGCACAAGGCAGGGCCAGGGAGGCTCTTGGCGCTGTCCCTTGTCCCCGCCTGGCTCCTCCGCCCACTTCCCTGTGCTCTTGGTCCAGCCTCCTGACGCTGTGGACGGACAAGCCCAGGAGCCAGTCCAGTCCAGCCGGCCCCTCGTCATCAGGCCCTGGCCCAGAGCAGCGGGATGCTCACGGCCGGTATGAGGCTCCTCCCGGAAGGCAGCCTGGGAACAGCGCGGGCCTCACTCGGTAGGCGCTGCCGGAACACCCAGGAGCACATCTTCGGTGCTGCCCACCTCCCTACTCCCCCACCTCCCGCCCCAGCTCCGGAAGGCAGCTGGTAGGCCCTCTGTCATCTCACGCTCCCAGGCCAGACATGGGAGACAGGCACCTCCAGGCTGTCAGGGGCCCTACAGCGCCACAGGCAGGTGAGGCTGTGTAAGGGCACCGCGTGTGAATGCCAGCGGGGCCTTCCTTTCAGCCCCCATGCAGCCTCTCGGAAGAGGCGCCTTTTGGTAACTGTCCCTACAAGTGCTGCAACACGATCACTGAGGACCAGCCCTTCACCTCTCACCTCTGTGCAGCTGAGCCTCCCTCCACACTCACTGTCCCGGGGCCCGACACCTCCTTCTGCCCTGGGCAGCCTGGCCCAGCTGCAAGCCCTCTAGGGCTGGTCCTGGTGGGCAGAGGGACACAGGGTGCTCATCTGTGGGCCCTGAGCCAGCAGCGGGTCACACTGCTCCACCACCTGTCAACCTTGGGCAGGTGCTCAACTTCCCTGCATCTGCAAAATGGGCCTAGGGACTGGGGGAAGTGTCCACCCGCAGAGCACACAGCAGGCCCAGGCTCACTTGCTGTGATCACCCAGGGGGAGTTCAGCAGAGACAAGGCCACGCCCACACCCTCACTAACCCCCACTACTGCCACCAATTCCTCAGTCCCCACTGACATCTAGCGGCTGAAGCACTGGCCCACAGCTACGCACCCAGGCCGGCCACAGTGGTCACCACCATTTTGGAAAGAGCCACGCAGCTGCTGGCTGGACACACACCAGGACGGCAGCAGTGGACGCTCCATAAGGCCCGCTCCATGCCAGGCAGGCTTAGAGCCCTCACATGTGATCTCGTAACCTTCTAAGATCAGGCAGTACAGCCCAGCACAGGCTCACCATGCCTTCAACACAATCCTGAGGCCACGGTGCTTTCAAATTCAAACAAACAGGGACATGGCAGGACAGAAACCATAAGATCTCTAAACAGATGCAGAAAAGGCACCTGAAAAAAATCCAACACCTTTTCATGATAAAAACAAACAACCCACACTCAACAAAGTAGGAGGAGGAACCCCTTGAACCTGAGACAGAGCAGCTGAAGCCCCACAGTGACGTCACACTCAGAGGTGGGAGGACGCCACGTCCCCTGAGAGCAGGATCGGCACTGCTGTCCACCATGGTCCGGGAGGCTCTACGCAGAGCCCACGGGCAAGAAAACAGCATAAAAGGCATCCAGGTTTGACAGGAAGAAGTCAGCTGTCTTTACCTGCAGATGGTATGATCTTGTGTATAGAAAACCCAGGAAGATTCCACAAAGAAAAATTATTAGAGCTAATAAATTAATTCAACAAAGTTGCAGAGCACAACATCAATACACAAAAACCAGTTTTCTTCGTACCTGCAATGAATAACCCAAGAATGAAATTAAGAAAGGGGTCCATTCACAGTAGCACCAGAAAAAAAAATACATAGGAATAAATTTATCTAAGTAAGTAAAATACTTGCACACTTTAAAGTACAAAACATGCTGAAAGAAATTAAAGAAGATCTAAATAAATGGAAAGTCAGCCCATGTTCACAGATGAGAAGACTTCACTTTGCTGAGATGGCAATATTCCCTAAAGTGATCTACAGACGAAACCCAATCCCCACCAAAAGGATGGCTTCTTTGCAGAAACTGACAACCAATTCAATCCTAATTCACATGGAAATATGAGACATCCTGAATAGTCAAAACAATCTTGAAAGAGAATAACAAAGTTAGAGGACTCACATTCTGATTTAAAAGCTCACAGTAAAGCATCAGTAATTAAGACAGCGTGGTATTGGCATAAAGATAAACATATAGGTCAATGGAGTAGAACTGAGAGTACAGAAATAAACCCATATTTCTATGGCCACCTGACCTTCCACAGGGGTACCAAGACCATTCAATAGGGAAAGAATAGTCTTTTCAACAAATGGTGCTGGACGTTCCACATGCAAAAAATAAAATTAGACACCATTCTCAAAAGTTAACTTAAAACTGATCAAAGACCTAAAACTAAAGCTGAAAAACTCTAAGAGAAAAAAAAAAGTGAATCTTCATGATTCTGGATTAGATACTAGTTTTAAAATATGATTCCAAAAGTATAAGCAAAAACAAAACAGCCAAAGTGGACTCATCAAAATCAAACTCTGCTGCTTCAAAGGACACCATCAAGAACGTGAGAAGACAACCCAGAGAAAATGTTTGCAAGTCATGTATCTGAGAATAGCCTAGTCATCTCAACATATAAAGAACTCTTACATCTCAAGAATAAAAAGACAAATGAAAAAAAAAAAAAAAACAGGCAAAGGAACTGAACAGATATTTCTCAAAAGAAGAGACGCAAATGGCCAGTAAGCACAGAAGACGCTCAATATCAGCCATAAAGGAGATGCTGATCAAGCCCACAGTGAGCGACTTCGCACCCACCCACTTAGCAGGCCTTTCCGTGTCTCCTCATACTCAGCAATTCCACACAGCAGGTAAGAGAAACCCCGTTTTACATACAAGAGAAACAAGGCTCAGGAAACTTAACTCCCCCAGAATCACACCATTGCTGAATGCAGGAGCTGATGATACCAGTAAAGACTATTCTGACCCCGAAGCTGGCAACACGATTTGCAGTCACCCCTTCACGAGGTATGAAGCAGCAATGCCCAGCAGAAACGCGACTCTAGCCACATGTGGATTTTAAGTCGTCTAAAAACCAGAAGAAACAGGTAAATCTGAGTTTTGATTTTTAACATATACTTAATCTCAACGAATACATCTAAAATATTGCCATTACAACGTGATCAATATAAAAAGTTGGTGAGTTAGTGCACATTCTTTTTTCCTACTATTTGAAATCATCATACATTTTATACCCACAACATGTCACCACTGGGACCAGCCACATCTCAGGCACTCAAAGCCACATGTGGCTGGTGGCTGGTGGCTGCAAATGGGACAGCCCAGGGGTAATGGTTAAGATAACAGTGTCCAATGTCTGCTCCTCTGCTTAGTGGCTGTGTGACCATGGGCAAGTTACTTAACTTCTCTGTGCCTTGGTTTCTCATCTGGAAAGTTTAGATAACAGCACCTGCCTCATCAGTGGCTGGCTAAAATGATGCAGACCAGAGCAAGAGCTTCATCATCTCAGGGGTGCTAGTGAATACTGGTTCTCGACAGCACCTGGTGAAACCTACATTTCAGAGCTGCTCCTGCACTGCAGCGTTCAGGAGTTCCCCACCAGGCCTCCCCAACAGGCCCACAGCCAGCATCCCAGGCCTGAAAGAGGCCAGAGACCCCTGCAGGCAGAGATGCACACGGGGCAGGGGCGGGGCCAAGGCTGCAGGGTGGTGCCGGTTGTGGGCGGGGCCGCAACGGACATACCATCTCCACCTGCCTTCTCCCGTGTCCGGCCCTTTGGTGGCCTCGCGGTCCCTTTTCCTGTCTCTCTCCGGATGCTGCAACAGCCGGCTCCTCCTCCTCTCAGCCCCCGCCCTGCTCCGGCCCACACCGGCTCCTCTCCTCTTTCCGTGGCTTCTCCGGCTGCACGTCCTTTCCGGGAGGGCCGTGTCCACATCGCGGGCGTCCACACCGCACTGCCCTCTCTGCCTGCGCATCTGTCCCCGGCTCTCCATCCGGCTCTCCATCCCCTTGTCTCCGTTCCTCTGCTTCTGGAGCTCCTGCCCCGCCCGCGTTGTCCCTCTTCCTTCTTTTGTCTTTTCTGGAAACCGCAGTCTCTGCTGCGGACTCGTTACCTGCTCCGAATTTTTCATTTTCTTCTTTCTTAGTTTCTTCAGCCCACATGTCTTCCCCCTCCTCATCCTCACCCTGTGACTGCCTCCTCACCACCGAGCCTCCCACCCCTCCAGTGTGGCCAGCTTCCCTGTCAGGGGCGCTTCTCTGGCCACGGGCTGCGCGCCCCCCCTGCTGGCTCCCGGCCCGCAGCCCCTCTGTGCAGCCGCCCTCCTGCCGCGGCCGTGCGGCCCCCTCCGGTCCCCGCCACCCTTCTGCAGCATCCATGTCCTGGTCTGTCTCCCAGTGCCTTTCTTCTCAAGCCCTTCCCGCCTTTTCTCTTCCAATTTTCTTTCTTTATTTTTCTTCCATCTGCCTCTCACTTTCACCCCGTCCTTTCCCTGGCTTGCATCCACGTGCTCCTCCTCTCCCGCTCCTGGGGTGCTGGCCCGCAGGGCCCTGTCCCCAGAGGACACCTGGAGAACACCAAGCGCCATCTTCCTCTGGTCTCCAGGGCCTCTCCAGGGCCTCAGAACCGTGCACAGGAGAGAGAGCACCATGAGTGGGCCACACGCCACAGGCAGTGCCCACAGGGTCACACACCCGCAGTGACCACTTCACTCGCTACATCCTGCTCTGCCCTCCCCTGCAGGGGCTGCCATCAGAGGATCACCCACACCCAGACCCTGCATTTCTACTGCCTCTGATGGAGCTTTGGAAAACGGCTTGTGTCTCAGCCCTCGTGGCCATGGCAGGAGGGGAACCCAGGACAGTGCACCCGCCTCAGGGCACAAATACCTCTGGGGAAGGGCATGCGAGGAGAAGCTATTCCGATGCCATCCCCCCCACCCCTGCTAGGCTCCTCAGACTCGTTTCACAATAAATTCCTATCAGACCATTAAGACATAAGGCCATTCGTTGTCTTCTCGTATTTGCAAGAACAAACATCACGCAAGCAAGAATGCTTACAGTCGGTCATGAACATCGCACCTGAGGATGTTTACCTGGCCTTTTTTCTTGGATGGCTTTTCGTGGTTTTTTGTCTTCACTGGCTTGGTGGTCTGTGCAGATCTAGAATACAAAGTCATAAATATTTACGTCTCCCGTCACTTAGAAAGACTACCATTTTGAAATCAGAAGGAAAGATTCAAAATAGCCGACACTGGAGACTATGAAGTCTCCCATCTTTTTAAGGGGCTTTTTCCTATTCTTCATAATATGCTTGGTAAACATAAGCATATTCACAGGACAGCCGTGGGCAGGCGGTTAATGAGCACAGCTCCAGTCTGGCACTACTGAGCTGCTGGAGTTATGAAAGCTGGCCCGTCTCCTGCCAGTGGGAGACCTCCTGAGGCTGTGGAAAGAGTGGCCGGTGGAGCCAGCCCTGTCACCCATCAGGCCTGCCCCATCAATACTATGACTGCCTAGGAATCATGAATTTAGAAAAACAGTCCTTCTGGAGGGAGGGTACAGCTCAGTGGCAGAGCGTATGCTTAACATGCATGAGGTCCTGGGTTCAATCCCCCATACCTGTGTTTAAACAATAAATAAAAATGAGTAAATAAATAAACTTAATTACCCTCCCCACAAAAAAGAAAAAGATTGGAAAAACAAAAAGGAAAAAAGAGTCCTTCAGAAGTAACCTTTAAGAAGTAGTAAGTGTGAGAAAACACATTCAGAAACAAAACCCAAGCTAAACCGAGAGAAGACCAGACATAAGGCCTAGGCAGGAATGGGGCACAATCTCCGCTGCCCCCACAAACAGTCGCATGGAAAGGGCCCGGGGTGGGGCAGGCACTAGGTTCTGAGGGCAAGGCCAGCTGACTGACCACCCAAAACCAGCCTACTTCACAGCCACTAGGATGGCTACAGCAACAAAGATGGAAAACCACAAGTGTGGGCACAGGGGCGGGGGGGGGGAATCCAGTTCCTCACACGCTGCTGGTGGGACCGTACAGTGGAGGAGACATCCCGGAAACCAGCGTCTCAGCTCCTGAACAAGGCAACGGAGAATCACCACGAGACCCAGCAACTCCATGCCTAGGCGTTCACACGCGTACCACGCATGACTGCTCACAGCAGCAATATTTACAAGCGCCCAAAGGTGGAAACTACCCAAGATGTCCATCAAAAGAAGAATGGACAAGCAAAAGGTACTATATCCAAACAGTAAAATACCTTCAGCCTTAAAAATGAATGAAGTACTGACATGCACTACAATGTGGATGCATCTCAAAAACATGTTAAATGAAAGAAGCCAGACACAAAAGGACAAATTCTGTATGAGCCACTTACACGAAATATCCAGCAAAGGCAAATCCATAGAAACAAAAAGCTGATTAGTGGTTGTCAGGGGCCAGGGGGAAGAGGAAAACAGGGGCTTTCCCTTTGGGGTGATGAAAAATTCTGGACTTAGACAGTGGTGATGGTCACACAGGACTGTGAATATACTTAATGCCACTGAACTGAACACTCTGAAATGGCTAAAACAATGAATTTTACATCACATGATTGTTATCACAATAAAAACAAACATGAAAGGAAGGTCTCCCCAAATCTCTGACATTTCCCACAAGGGAAAGGCGAGAGCTGGAACAGAGCAGGAGGCGCAGCAGCAATCCTGCCTCCATCCATGGCTCGGGCGCCGCGGCAGGGCCCCGCGCCGCTCCTGGGCCACATGTTTCTGTCTTTTCTGGCCAAGCAGTTTTGTCAGATTTCAGCAACGCTGGACACTTGAGACATTTCACCGTAACAGTCCCAATTTCGGCTGCACGTGGGCCTGCGGACCCATGCGCCCACACAGCAGTGCGCCCACGGCTCACGACAGGGCACGTGGGAGGTAGGAGCAAGGGGAAGTCAGGAGAGGGAGCTGCCCATCTCCCCTGAGAGCAAATTACAGGGAACTAACAAACTCCGAGAAAACATCCAGTTAGACTACTTCTGTTCTCCAAGGCCAAGTGATTCACCCCAAACTGGAAATACTACTTCGAGCAACACCGCTCGAACTAACTGTAGAGCTCAGACCCCACTCCCCACCAACTGGCGCACAAGGCCTGCCAGGCAGCCGTGCAGTTTCCAGCACTGAAGTTCCCCAAAGCAAAACCTACCGTGGTTTTTTCCATCAGGTTTTTCCTTTGTTCCACTGGACAAAGGGAGCTACTGACGCTATCACCTGACACAATAACGTGGTAGAAACCAGACAGGGGAGGTAAAGGGAGGTCAGCGACAACTGTACACCTAATGCCTTTTAAAATGTTTTTGGTTCTAGTCTTTGGACAAGATGTGGTTACACTGATTGTTACCTAGTTTACGATTACTTCTGATTTTTATTAAAAAGAAAAAGGAGGCAGCTAAGGCAGGGGCCGGTCCTCAGGACGTCAGCCTTCTTCCTCTGCTCTCACAGAACATGCAAGAGATTGATTTCTGCGGTAGGCAGCAGCTCACGTGACCAACTGCTCTATGGTTCTACTGGATTCTTAACTCTGAGTGAAAGCAAAGACTGGTTAAAAACAGGGAGTGCAGGTTCCAATTCTACTACCCAGGCTGGACTCTGGACAAAAGGTGGTGTCACTGCCGCTCCTGCAGCCTCATCCTCACTATCTCCACCTCACCTCCTGCACGGAGAAGGGACACAAAATGAACCTTACCTGGTATCTTTTGAAACAGAGAATGTACGTTCTTCTTTCAGGCACAGCTACAAGTCACAAGAACACAGAGTTCACTTACTCAGGAACGTCTCTGTGTGGCAAGAAATGGTTAGAACTTCTGTTAAGACACTAAGTAGACCACCACCAATGTGTCCTGCACATGACACCTGGGGAGAACATGACCTGTAGGAAGTGAGCAGGTCAGGTCCAGGCCTCCATGACACCCCCAGCCAGTGGCTGCCCATTCCTCAGAACTCAGCAAAAGGGTGGCGGCAGCCGAGTCAAAGGATTCCAATTAGTGCCTCACCAAACCCACCCCTCCTCAAACTGACTCTGAGCCCAGGCACAGCACAGGAAGCAGCACACCTTCCGAAACTGGGGGGAAAAATGTACTTTACGTGAACAGAAAATGTATATTTTTAAAACTATCAGAATGACATGGAAACTAAAAAAGGCTTATGGGCAAAAAAAAAAAAAGAAAGCTGTAACACACTGAAGACTGTAAGTTTAAAAACGGAACGTTAACAGTAAATAAAAGGATCAAACCTGGTCTTTCCCACATCTTCCCTGATTCTTTTGGTTTGGCTCCTTCACTTTCTGTTTCTTTGGATTTTCCAGCTTCAGCTGGTCAGTATTCCCCCTCTTCCTTTAGTGAAAGAAATATTTTTTATTGAAATATAGCAATATTGTAATGTGATTACCAAGGGCGGAAATGCAAAGCCAACACAGATATGGGGTCTCTGACTTGAAGAAACACACACTGCACAGAAAAGTGACAGGACTGCTGGCCCCTCTCCTCTCCAGCCCAACACCAGGCTCCTTGTTCCACTCCACCTGGCTCGTGTCCCTGTGCACATGCTACCCCTAGCGCATCTTCCACTAGTGCAGGGATGGGATCAGTTAGACCAGGCTGTTTCAAGATCTAGACCAGCTCATTAATACAAATCACAATTCGCCCAGCAAAGGTCACTTCTTCCCAAAAGTATTCAGTTACCTTGTGAGGGCAACCTTATCCTTTACCAAGAACGCCTTCGAATCGGACACTTGACCGTCTCCCATCGCCTCTTCTTTATCTGTAGTTGTCTGTCTCCAACTGTAAGAAAGCACAGAGAGCTCAGATGCATCCCAGAGGACCTCGGACAAGTAGCAGTTCATTCCTAAAGGAGGTGAGCCTAGGCCCGTACGGCAGGGACAGTCTATGGCCCATCACGCCTGTGGCTGGTGGTCCTACCGGCAAAGCCTACATCTAAAACACAGCAACAGCTAATTCACATCAACCCACCACCAAGAAAGGAGTAAAGGCACACTGTTCACGAGGTCTCTGTTGAACAGGTGCTAGTCATTCTTGACATTACTACAGAATTACTCTCTCCAGGAACAGTTTAAAGGTATTTTTTTATACATCATCTTTATATATATTGGAGGGGGAGGTAATTAAATTTATTCATTTTGATGGAGGTAATAGGGATTGAACCCAGGACCTCATGCATGCTAAGTGCGCTCTCTACCACTGAGATATAACATCATCTTTATATTTTTAAATATTACAATTAAGTATCTTGAATGTAGGCATAAACTCCACTAAAAATAACCTGTTTGCCAATTCTAGCTGAGTACTTACGGCTTTAGATACATCAGATCAAAAGGAAAACAAACAAAAAAGCTGTAAACTCGCAGTGTTACAAGAGGAAGGCAGATGGAGCTCAGGAAAGGGGGCAGTGCCCCCACGACGAGGACGACCCAGGCCCTGGGGTAGGCCGGTGCGAGAGATTCGGGTTCCAGGGCGGCGCCCCGACCGAGCCCGGGGACAGAGGGGTTTGCGCGTGTGAGCGCGGGTCCAGGCCCTTTTCCGAGGCGGCCAGCCAGGCCAGCGCCGGAGCAGGGGGCCCCGCGGGCCACTCGGAGTCGAGCAGAGAAGGGGGTTTCGGGGCAACGTCCAGCTCCGGACACCGCCGCGGCGCCCTCAGGCCGCCGCACCTGCTCTTCGAGGCCCCAGGCCGCCCCTGCCCGCCCGCACGTGCCGCGCCAGGCCGCCACCACGGGGGCCGCCGGGAAGGCGGGGTCGCGCATGCGCGGGCGCGGCCAGCTAGGTCAGGGGAAGGGACACCCTGAACCAGGCGGGGAGGCAGAGCTGGGCCCTCGCGGAGTGGTGAGGGTGGGTAGGGGGCGCCCAGGGCCAGGACACCCCCCTAGAGGGTCCCTCTCCGGGTCTGCGAAGCTTGGCTTCGTGGGCTCCCGCGGGCCGAGGCAGACCTCACTGGGCTGGGGTGCTCCCCAGACCCAGGCGTGGAGGTGCTCTGGGCGGCTTTGAACGCTGAATAGTAAAGTGTGAGAAACGCTCCCGTAGCAATCTGCTCAGCGTGGGCTGATCCGGGTTCCACGGGCCAGCTGGCGAGCGCCCACTCGGGACGTTGGGTATGCGAGTGATTTCATTAAGCTGCGCCCTAGGCCGTAGGCTGGGGGTGCGAGGCAAGCAAGGCATGTTCTTCGGTGTCGAGAAGGCGGGGAGCATCCTTAACACACAGGGGCTGTGCTAGAAGCACGTTGGGGTCTGGGGAGGCGGTCGCAGGAGGTGACACTCAAGCTGAGTCTGGAAAGTTGAGTAGATGTTGGCCAGGATGGCCTGGTAGAGTGGACCCCAGACAGTTGTGTGGACGGAGGCACAGCACAGCGTGTGTGCAAGCTCTGAGGTTGGGTTCCCTCAGAAGAAGACCCTTGGTGAAATACTTTATTTGGGCAGGGGGCCCAGGAAGCACAGGTAGGGGACTAGGGAAGGGAAAGAGGCCAATCCCAGGTGTGCTGAAGAGTAGGTTTGTGCTGTGGGCCCCCACGTGGGGCCTCTGGGAGAACACAACACACCTCCAGAGTGAGTTAGCTCCAGGCTCCTCCTGTGTGTCATTGCCTGGGGCTGCTTTGCGCCATCAGCTCCGAGGCACTTACAGCAAGCCCTGGGCACAGGCCAGCACAGCTGGGCACTGAGAGGAGCCCGCAGGGAGGAGGAGTGGAGTGCATGGAAACAGCCAGAGTCCAGGAGATGTGAGCTGGGTGCTGAGAGCATTGGCCAAAGTGTGTGGGCTGGTGTTGGGGAAGGGCCTGGCGGGGTGTGGATGGTTCAGGCTCTGGGGGGGCACTGTCAGGTTAGGAATGATGACAACCTGCTTCCATTGCTTTTCAGGCGATGAATGGGCAGGACAGGAGGGCCTGCAGAAAGCTCAACGCCTGGTCCGGTAGGAGATGGACGGAGTGAGGATGGTCATCTGAGGATGGTGGGAAAGAGAGGTGTTCAGGATGGCACCCAGGTTCCAGTTCACATGGCTGGGTGGGTGGGGCTGTCCTCTACCCCTAAAACCCACCACAAGGAAAACTGCCTAAAAACACCTTTGCTGAAAATAGAGGAGGCTATTACAAACATGCTCCCTTATTTTACAATTTGGTTGTTGTTTTACAGGTTCTGGTGCCTTTGTCTTAGGTTCTTAAAGATGCCATTTTTCCTGCCTTCTTAACAAATGGACGTTAGGTAAATAGCTGTTTTCCAGCTTTGGTGAATAATGGCCAGACGGAAGCCTTCTGTTGTGCCGACGGCCTCACACTGCCAGCCGACAGTGTGTGCCACAGAAGCTTTGCATAAAGATGGCATCTAATCTACAATTGTGCCTGGATTTGCTAGAGCCCCATGGAGGCTGAACTCATTTTATTCAGAACGCCACAGGAACGATAACCAAAAAAGGATACCATGAAGGCAACATCTATCATACGCTTCTTAAAAAACCCCATTGTCAGCATCAGTGACAATGGCATTACCGCTCAGTCACTGAGATTAAAAATTAGTCATACGTGGAAAATAGAAACAGGTTTTCAGGGAGAGGGAAGCTTTGGCTCCACTGAATTACGCCCCCCTTTTTTTTTTCGCTTGGTTAATAAATGATGCATATTTTCTGATGATACATACTTTCAAGGGTAGCTGTGTCTACGTGGTCCCGGGTTTGGGGTGAGAGCCTTGTCAGTTGACTGGCTGGGCACATGTGGAAAATATTTTATAAATTATATCCAAAACCGTCTGACAATGAAGTACTCAGTTGTGACATCAGTTACCTCCATCTAGAATCTGAATCTTTCTGGATTAGGTCACAGAAGAAAAAGAGTCCTTGGAATTAAGGGTTTTTTCCTTCCCAGGATCCCAGGCTATCAGTGAGGCATGGTCATTTTCCAGAGCATCACTCAGCTGGCTGTCCGTGCCCTCTCACCAGCTCAAACCTTGGTGAAACCCTGCTCCATGCCTTCTGAGCAGCCACATGCCAGCTGGGGCCCTGCACCACCAGGAAGGCCCGCTCCCTGTCCTGAGCCATCCTCCTCCCCTCCTGTGACCTCCAGCACCCCTCCTTGGCCCACTCCCAGCGGGGCCCCTGCTTCCTGTGTAGGAACAGCCCATAGGGAGCATCTGCATCCTCCCAACCCCACGCGTGCCCTGCCTGTGGCCCCCACCCCTCTGCCCTCTCCTGTTCCTGTGGTTGGACTGTTCGTCCCTCTGTCAAAGGCCAGCCAGCCCCTCGGCCCTCCCCTGACCCCACAGCCAGGTGTCACGCCAGTTCTGTGCTCTCCCCCACCCTGGGCAGAACTCCCAGACACGTGTCCACTTCCTCTCCTCTGGCTCACTTTTGAGCCTCATCAAAGCAGCCCCTTGTCCCCATGTCCCACTGAGACTCCTTGCTCCCGGCAAGGTCTCCAGCAACCTCCACCACATTCCCTGGCTTCATTCTGCTGACCGCCAGCAGCATGAGGTGATGTCTTAGTCACTCACTCCCCGTGGACCCAATCCCTCCCCAGGTTCCCGGGCAGCACCTGGCCCAACCCTGCTGCCCCAGTGGCTCCCTGTCTTCCTGACCATGACGCGCTGCCCAGCCCTCTGTGACTTCCAGCTCACGTGGCTCTGTTGCAGCCTGCTCCCCGCCTGGCCTCCGCCCCTCCAGAGTCCAAGGATCTGATGCAGAGTATTGTAGGGGGGCCCCAGTGGGGAAGAAAATGCTGGTGCTTTGGCTGTCTGCCCGAGATCAGACCAGTAAATGCCAACTACTGACACCAGTGCTCTGGGCAGCCCAGGGCGTCCTCACCTCATGCTGTTCTAGGATGAAACTAGTTCCCCAAAGTGGCCAGAGAAAGGCCCGTGGAGCCAGGCCACTCTGCCAAATTTACAAGGACAGTAATCTCCCCCGCTTTTCTTGGCCCTCGTCCCTGAAAAGTGCCATTTTCCCAGAAGCCACCTTCCTTGCTTGGAGCGAGACCTCTCCCTCCCTCCCCACATGTGCACTCAGCACCTTTGTGTCCAGGAGGGACGAGAGTGCGGACCTGGCCTGGGAAGGTCCGGAGTGTGGTGGTTGTTCAGGGCCCACAGAGCCCCTCCTGCCAGGGCCCTGGGCTGGGCACCCTGAAGAAGACAGCTCTTGGGAGCTCCCTCTGCCCCCAAGTGGCTTTTTTGAGGTGCCCTCTGCAAGCCGATGGTCTCAATGGCTCTTTTCTTTCCCCCCAAATGACTCTCAACTTGCCTTCAAATAAGAATAAATATGCGTGTCTGCTCCCTGGGCTTTGACAGCCCTGAGCTGGCCCCAGGACGAGGGTGGGATTGATGGTCCTGTCTCACCGGGAAGCCAGGTGCATCTTTTACTAAAGGTGGTTTCCAAATGATGAATGGGTTTCTCAGAAACACAAAACTGTTGATCGTATTTACAAACAATTCCTTTTTCACGTCCTGTCCTCTGGCCTCCTCGTTCCCCAGTGACGCCCCATGGCTGATGCACTGCTGGCTGTTAGCACCATTGATTAAGGCTTCCTGTGGTTCCGAGGTGCCTGGGACTCCATTTGTCACAGACAAGTGGCTCACACACAGCAGTATATCATGTTCCCTTCCGGCTTTACAATTATTTATTCTTCAATTTATGTTGCGTGCCCTCTAAGTACAGGCACATCCCCAAACTCCAAAATCCCAGCCTGCCACAAAGGTCAGCAAACACAGGAGTGAGGGAATTCTGTGCCAGTCCCGTGTTCCAGCACCTGACCCCTCTGCCCCTCATTCTGAAAAAATGTGAAGGTAAATAAACAGTGTCAGCGCTGTCCCTAATTGACACTCAGGACCAGAGAGAAAGTCGACAGAAGTGCCACCACTTTTCACCAAGTCACCAAGCAGTTAGCCCTGAACCAAAAGACCCAAAACCCAAATTCTCCTGCACCTCCTGAGAAGGAGGCAGCATCAAAGTGGCCCAAACCCGGCCAGCAGGGGGGTCTTCCAGGACCAGCTGCTTTGTCCACGTCTCTGTCCAGACCGCCGCCTTCTGATTGCATTTGCGGCTCACCCGTGGCATTCCTCGCCATCAGTCCCTACAGGAGACCAGCTGGTATGCACTGCTGTGGGTCACTACATCCTGCCGATGTTTTTGGGATGCCCTGACATTAAAAGGCATTTAACCTCCCCAGCTTCTGCCCTACACAGCCCCCACGTGGTTCCGACACGCTTTGGTTATTTACCAAGGTTTCCACCTTTTGGGGCTGACTTGCCGTCCTTCCCTGGAATAAGGATGGAGGCAGGGCAAGTGGACAGGACCCCACCAACAACGGGGTCTGCCACTTAGGTGTGTGGGTGAAATCCATGCAGTGTTTTCAGCCCTCTCTTCATGAAACGTGGCGTCTCACCTGATCAGCTGCTGGTGTCCCTCCCCTTCACCAGCGTCTGTCCTTCGCAGATGAGAGGACTTGCTGCGTGACTGTTAGAGTCTGGTGCCCCTTTCAGCAGTTTATTCTACAGTTATTGGTCTAATCTGGTTTTCCTCTCTTTCCAGGGTCAACTTTGATCATTTACGTTTTGGTCCAAGATCATGGTTTTCCCTGGCTCTTCCAGTTTACTGTCATGATGTTCCCTCACAGTTTGTCTTGGTTATTGCTCTGTTTTCCTTTCTTAATGTGGTGTGTTTGTGTTTTCGCTCTGAGGCAGCCGCTACTCGTGGGGATCCAAAGCCCTTCTGGTTCTCCTGAGAGACAGAACCCCAGTTAGTTTGGAACAGCACATGCCAGCAAGGACAGTACATTCCTGGCCTCCCCTGCAGCCATGTGTGGCTGTGTGACAAAGTTCTGGGGGACTCTGGGGGACATCTTGCTTTCCTCCTGATGCTTCTTCCTCCCTGGAACCCAGACATGAGCCCAGAGGCAGAGTAACCTCGTCTCCACTGAAGGTGCACAGCAGACACCCCTGTGGCCGTACCCATGCCACCACCGCCCACTTCTGAATGGTGACCTGGGGAAATGCTAAGTATCTCACTCCCGTGCTAGGCCACCACATCCCAGTCCCCTGCAGTCAGAGGTGGATCCTACATGATACAATCTTTTTTTCTCGAATGGACCCTCTCAGGAATTCATCAACTTTTTTTTCCCTTAAATACTCGGGTTTTTTTTTTTTTCTCTATGTGACTGATGTCAGCTTTTAATCTTCAGTTATTTCCTCCTACTACTTTTTTTTAATTTGGTTGATTTACTTTATATATATACGCATTATATATGTATAGTAATCAACTCCCCTAAGTTTACAGACTTTCCTTTGGTTTATTCCGTACACTTTATATAATGTTATTTACTTTTTAGGTAATGTGCAGTTTGTGTTCTTTCCTTTAATTCATACCTTATTTAGAAATATCTCTTTATTTCCAATGGTTACGGTCTATTTTGGATGTTTTTCGTTGTCAAATTCTAGACCTCCACACTTCAAAAGACAAGCTTTGGGATTCTCTTGTTACAGAAGATGTGGAGTTTCACCAACCTTAGCTCTACAGTACCCACTTAGCCAGACAGGAGCCTCCCCCAGGGCCCCTCTGCCCTCCCCAGAGGCAACTTCTTGTAACTCTGAGCTGCTGATTTGGCACTGAATTCCAAAATTCCAAACCACATGCTTCTGCATCTGGAATTCTGCTTTCTAATTTAGGCCTTATCTGTTGACTTAGCCTCAGGAGAAGGAAGCTTCACCTTTCCCCACCTAACAGAAACACGTTGCTTTGTCCTGGGGTATGAGTGGGAGCATCTTCTAGGATTACTTTCAATTTTCCCTGGAGCTAAGAATAATTTTATTTTGTTGTTATTGTTGCCGATGGCCAGGGTGAGCCAAGGAGCTTAGTTTACAGGGTTTAGCTCTGGGGAAGGGCAGCATCAGGCGGGCATGTTGGGGGAGAGGAGCCCAGGGTTCTGCACCAAGGCAGAGGGTGAGGGTGGACAAGGCTGGATCTTTACAGGAACTTGATAAAGATTAGCTGTGGTTACTGCTTATGCTCTGGTGTTGCTGCCCCTACAAACGGTGTTCTTAGGTGAGGTGAGCCCCACGTGAAGTTTGAGTGCGGTCCGTAGTCACCATACCTAGAGAAGTAATGAAAGGGAGCAGGCTGCGGAGAGTCCAATTCTGGAAGCAGGCCGGTTCCGCAGGCTGGCTGCTCCTGGATGCAAGTCGGTTCTGGAAGTAGGCTGTGAGAGGAAGATGGTTCTGGAAGCAGGTTGTGGAGGCGAGTTCTAGAGGAGGGTTCTTGGGGGGTGGATTTTGTAAGCGTTCTGGAGGAAGGTTCTGGGAAGTGGGCTCCACAGGTGGGTTCTGGAGGAAGGTTCTGGCGGCGTGACAATGGACTGCCGACCACCACACCGCTCTGAGGCCAGGCCGGAGCCCGGGTCCCCACCCAGAGAGAGGAAAACGGACCTCAAGCGCTGCACGGGCGCTCGCTCTAGCAAAACCGTTAAGCCCATCGCGAACGTTTTCGGACTCGTCCCGCAGAGGCCCAGCCGCCAGGGAGGATGAAACCCGCGCTGCCCTGGGCCCGGCGCTACGCCTTGTTTTTCACTTTTCGGCCGGCCGGCGGTTACCAGGGGCGACCACATTTCCCCCCCGGGACTCCGCGGGCACGGCGGGCGGGGCCTGTCTACGGAGCCACCTCCCCCACGCTCTGGTTGGTCGAGGCTGCTGTCCGTCGGAGCCGCCGCCGCCGCCGATTGGGCAGCGGAAAGTTTCTCACGTTCGGTCCCCAGCACCCCGCCCCTCCCCTCCGGCCCGCTGGGTTGCCGCCGCCGGGAGAGGGCGGTGCGGGATCCTGCGCGTCGGGAGAGCCTGCGCTGGCGTCGGCTTCCAGGCGGGTGTAGCCCGGGCAGGAGGCAGGAATGGTTCCCGAGGAGAAGCCGGATGGTCCGGGCACCGGCGAGGAGAGCGCCCGGCTGCAGGCGGCCGGCAGCATCCGCAAGGTGGGCGCCCCCGGGGGCTGGGGGCACCGGGAGAAGGGCTCGCTCTTGTCGCCATCTGCCGCAGGCGCGCACGAGGCTGCGGAGCCGGTGTTGGCTTCTCCCGTCCAAGCGCGCCGCTAGACTCGGGCGGATCCCTGCATCTTACCCCTAGAGGCAAACTGGAATTCCCTCTGGGGAAACTGAGCCGGGCTGCCTGTCTGGACTGAGCTCCTTTCTCTCCCCTGGGGGACCCATCCTGTACCGACCAGGAATGGGTGGGAGCGCAAATCCGGCGCGTGGTTTTCTCCGACGCTCTGAGACCCCTTTCTCTGGCAGGTGATCGGCTCTGGTCAGTGACAATTCGTGGCCCTCGTGTTTGTTCCTGGCCCCCGACATTCCTCCTTTCCTAGCTTTTCCTTCTCTCTTCCAGGCCTCAGGTTTGCACTGGGCACCCAGCTCTGTATTTCATGAAACTTTTAGCAACGGGTGGCTGAAACCTACTGGGTACAGGACATGGCTGGAGGACTTCCCAGCTGGACAGTTTTGTCTATCCTCACTTCCCTGCACCTCTGCCTCCTTCTGAAGTCCCTGGCCCTGTGCAGTGCGGAATGTGGATCATTTCCAGGAGCACTGGGGAAGCTGGGAGTGAGGGAGGTGGGGACCTCAGGAGGAGGTGTCCGGACCTCGGAAGGAGGGGGCACTCAGGCTACTCCACTCTGCAGCCCAGAGCCCAGTTGTCCCCTGGGAATCACCACGAGGCTGCCCCAGTGTTTTCAGTCCTGTGCCACCAAGCAGAGGTGGCACCCGCACCCACAAGGTTGTGGAACCGGCACTGCTGACTGACTTGCTGTTTGTTCCAAGACCTGTGCTGGCATAGTGGTCACCACACTTTGCCAGTTTGGGCCGCCATCCGTGCCATTTCCTCCTGGGTTTCTTGAGGGGACCCGCTAGACCCTTGCCCGTCAGGGATGCAGCAGTGAGGGTGCTTGGGTGTCACTTCTCTGTTCTCCATCAAGGTGGGGGTTGTGGCACATGTGGGCAGATCCCTTTACCACCCAGCACTGCAAACTGGGCTGCAGTCGCACCTCCCTCCCAGGGCCTAGGTCCTACAGCCAGCTGGCCTCCTGGAGGGAGCCTGAGGGTTGCGAGGCCATGAGGGGTGCTGGCTGCAGAGCTCAGAGTGGATCCTGGCTCAGAAGCTGCCATCTCCCACCTCCAACACATCTCTCTAGGAGCACTTGACTTTGGAGACCAAATGAACTGTGTTGATGAGGACAGCCCTGCTGAGCTGGCTGCCCCTGCCCAGGCAGACAGTCATGCTGCCCACCCAGAACCCTTAGAACCTGCTTCTCTGCAGTGGAACCATTGGAGGGAGAAGGATGTAGCTTCAGCTGTGGCCTTCCCTCCCTTCCCTCCCAGGATTCTCAGGCCTCCCGGAGGGAAGACAGCCTATGTCCTCTGCTCCTTCCCTCCTGCGCAGAGCGGGTGTGGGAGGCACCATGGAGAAGAGGCGCAAGGCAGTGGGAATACAGACACTCAATCAGCAGGGCAGGGAGAGGAGGGCCATGTGTTGTCTTGTTCCCTCCTGGTGCTTCCCCAACACCAGCACCCCGTCCCATCTGCAGAGGAGGGCCCACCCAGGGCCCCACAGTGGGACGTCCTCCAAGTTGACTGCTCCTTCTCTCATTGCTCAGTGGGAACAAGTCCCCTCTCCCTAGTTACCTCAGGACCACTCGGAAGCCTTCTGTCCTTCAAGTCCCAGAAGAATGCCTCCTCCTACAGGAAGTCCTCCCTAACTGACCTCTCCTGAGAATGTTGGAGTCTGGAGGAGATGCTGGGCTGTAATCCAAGGTGGCCACATGCCTTGTGTGTGCGAGGGTGTGAGGCCTTCTTCTGGGTGCCCCCTGTGCAAGGCTGGGACAAGCTAGAGCCCCCAGAGGGTCTGAAACTGCTCTATGTGTTGGTGGGGGGCACACTTCCTCAGGTATGTGGAAGACAGTGGACATTGCAGGGAGGCTGATGTCAGGCCTGCATGAATAAAACCTTTGCCTGTCCATGTCATCAAGGCATGGTTCTGGGAGGCACTGTGTCCTCATCCCTGCTCTGGTCAGGGGCTGGGTGACCACAAGAGAACGTTGCCCAGGAAAGTGCATTCTGAGAAGCCCTTCTCAACTCTTGGGCTGGTGACTGACCCAAATGGGAGGTGTCTGAATGGCCAGCCATGCCAGGTGGTGGCCACAGCTGCATCAGTCCTACGGGGGCCGTGAAAGCCCCTCCCCTCAGTGGAGGAAGCCTCTCATCACCTCCCCCGCCCCCCACCCCACCCTACCCCCGTGGCCAGAGTCCTCAGGTTGTTGTTGCTGCTTCAAGCTGCCTCACAGCTCCCTGCCTGGGGCTCCAAGACGTGGGCAGGATGGTCCCCATGCAGTGCAAAACCCTCACTGAGGTGGGTGGGGCCGACAGGAGGGCCATTGGGAGGCCTGGCCTCCTGCCCATGAGCCGAGCAACCCTGGGCCTGAGGTTTGGGTACTTGTGGCAAGTAAGCAGCCGGCTGGGACAGAGCACGGCCAGGCTCAATGTGGCCCAGAGGAGCCCCAGCACCCTGCAGGCAGACCCTTCTCCTTGAGGGCCCGGGCAGGAGCTGGGCTAGGGCACCCCCTACACCTAAATGCATGCAGGCCAAGTAATTGTGTGGGCGGATGGGTCTTGGGGTTACAGAAGGAATTCACAAGGGCAGGAGGACATGTGGTGAGTGATTGGCCATCTCCCGCCAGGGGCTGGGGGGTAGGTTCCGGGCTGGACTGCTGAGACCCAGAGTCCCAGCTTCTTCCCGGGACCCTGTCCCAGCCACGCCTCCACCCACCACGGCCTTCCGGGACTGGCCTTGTGACCTGTGGCCTCTCTGCAGAGCTGCGACCTCCTGGCAGATTCGCAGGACAGCCACCTGCAGAGCCGCAGGACCCGGATCCACCAGCAGATCAACAAGGAGCTGAGGATGCGGACTGGCGCCGAGAACCTGTACAGGTGAGTGCTGGGCACGTGGGGCACCTGCTGCCATCCCTGACCCTTGACTCTTAGGAGAGTGGTGCCGTGTTCCCAGAGGCCCCTGCGAACCAGGCCCCTGGGTGATGGGGGCAGGGCAGTGACCCAGGTGGGTGCCTGCTCTTGTGTCCACATGTGAGTCCATGACTGTGGCCTCCAGTTGGGCTCCCAGGAGGCAGGGCTGCACCTCCCACCAGGGTCTAGGGTGGCCGTGCTGCTCAGCTGAGATCCTCACAGATAACCCAGGCCCCACCTTGGTGGCCCTCACTGGCAGGGGTCAGCTCAGGGCCAGCTGAGTTCCATGCTGGGCTGGAGCCGGGCTGGAGGGGTGTCCACACCGGTGTGCAGTGTGGGAGCCTCTGATATGCTCATGGTGACCAGCAAGGGTACTTTCTAGGCTGAGCTGTGGAAGGTTACAGGCATCCTGAAGTTGAGGACCTGGGAAATGGTCCTCCAGACGTGGAGGCAGCTCCACCTTAGAGCACATGAGCAGCGTGTGTGCTCTCACCTCCACACTCACCTATTCTATGGGTGATGGCCCGAGGCCCAGCCTGCTCCAGCCCCAGTCGGTGAGAACAGAGCCAGCTCCAGGACAAGGCTCTGCTGGGCCCAACAGGCCCCTCTTTCCCTTAGCAGCCCTGCCTTCCTGGAGGCCGCCGGCCCCTCTGGCAGGCACAGAGAGGGTCTGATCCCCACGCCTCCAAGGAAGTGGGCTTCCAGTCGCTGTGGAGAGCAGGAGTGGGCTGTGTCCTGGGGGAGTGAGAGGTGGTGGAGGGCATTTATGTCCTGGAAGTCCTAGGTCTGAGGAGATGCACCTGGGCCAGAGTCACAGCTTACACGTGAGGACAGGAATCTGCATGAACTACGGGGGGACACAGGGAAGGGGAATTCATCTGGTGGGTCCTGGACCCTGCTGCTGTGCCCCACCCCAGGGGTGTGGGGTTGCAGTGAAGCCCAGGGGCCTGTGGTCCCCCAGCAGGGCTAGGGCTTCACTGCAGCCTGGCCTCCCCCAGAGCCACCAGCAATGCACAGGTCAGGGAGACGGTGGCCCTGGAGCTGAGCTACGTCAACTCCAGCCTGCAGCTGCTAAAGGAGGAGCTGGAGGGACTGGATGGCAGCATGGATGCTGACCAACCCGAGAGGTGTGTGTCCATGTGTGCGTGTGCATGTGTGGGAGGACGCGACCCAGGACAGAGCATGGTGGGGGCCCCTGTGTGCAAGGATGCCAGCCGGGCAGCACCTGTGGGATGTGATGTGTGTGGGTGTGCGAGCACACGTATCAGAATCAGAGGAGAGGAGTGTCACACCTAGCAGGAGCAGTAGCGGGTGCACTCCTTGGCCACTGGGGACGGCAGAGTCCATCCAGCCCAAGTCCGGACTCGACGCTTCTTGTTCTAGTGAAGGCGTCACCGTCCCCATGATCCCCCTGGGGCTGAAGGAGACCAAGCAGCTGGACTGGGCCACACCCCTGAAGGTGAGTGCTGGCCTGTGAGCCCCCCGGGGTCGGGGGCATCTTAGAGGCTTCCTGGTCCAGGCGTCTCACCGAGTGGACGAAGACTCTGAGGCCCAGAGGGAAGAAGGGTCTGACCTGGAGCCGCCTGGCCTCCCCAGGCTGGAGGGGATTTTGATGGGGTGGACTTGGCAGAGGAGCACGCCCTAGAAGCCCCAAGATGGCTATAGGGTCCCCTGACTCTTGCTCTGAGGGTCCCGCTGGCTGGGGGCTGCCCCCTCCAGTCAGAACCTGTGCTGAGAAAACCCACGGGTTCCTGGGGTCCCTGTGGGGTCTCACAAGCCAGGCTGCCCCGAGCAGCTTGCCGCTGCCTGCCAGGTCGGGTGGAAAGGTGCTTTGACTCTTGGCCTCAGTGTCCCTTCCTGTGGAGTGGCAGACAGCACTTGTTCGTGGGGATTATTAAGGGAATTTGGGTAGAAACGTTACCAAGCTTCTGGGCCCCACATCTGTGGTGCTGGCGGGGCCCGCGTCAGGGCGCGCGCCGGCCCTTCTCCAGGGGCCCTGCGCCTGCCTTTGCTGTGGGTCTTCACTGCTGCTGGGCTGGGAGGTCCCAGGGAAGCCCAGTGCCTGTCCCCCCCGAACCAGGAGCTGATCTCGGGGCACTTCGGAGAGGATGGGACTTCCTACGAGGCTGAAATCAGGGAGCTGGAGGAGCTGCGGCAGGTGAGTGGGCTCCTCCCAGTCTGAGAGGCCGAGGCGCAGTCAGGGACTAAGCAAGGGAGCTGGGTGTTGACGTTCACGCTGCAGCAGTCCCCGCCTGGGGCAGCAGGGAGCCCGGCGCCCCCAGGGCTCTGTGTATGCTGGGGAGTTCCGTCCTCACGGGACGCTGCTGGCCCTTTGGGAGTGGCTGCTCCCTGCCTGTCCCCTCCCCAGGGATCCTGCCTGGGCCTTGCGCCCAGTGCCGACCTTCCCCTGGGCCCTACAGTGTCCTGGAGTGGCATGTGTGGTCACAGCAGCCCTGGGGAGGGCAGGTGTGACCCTGTTGACCCCTAGACCCCGGAGTTCTCCCAGGGGGGCTCCAGGGTGGTGTGCCTGCCGTGGGTGGGTTGGGGTGGTGGGACCCAGCGACTCCTGCCCAGCAGGCCGTGCGGACCCCCAGCCGGAGCGAGGCAGGCCTGGAGCTGCTCATGGCCTACTACAACCAGCTCTGCTTCCTGGAGGCGCGCTTCGTCACCCCTGCCAGGAGCCTGGGGCTGCTTTTCCACTGGTAGGGCGGGAGTGGCCAGGTGCCCTGGGGCCACCTCGGAGACTCCTAGCTTCTTGCTGTCAGAACTCTGCCCAACCCCACCCCACCCCACAGGTATGACTCGCTGACGGGTGTTCCAGCCCAGCAGCAGGCCCTGGCCTTCGAGAAGGGCAGCGTGCTCTTCAACATCGGCGCTCTCCACACCCAGCTTGGGGCTCGCCAGGACCGCTCCTGCCCCAGGGGCACCAGCCGTGCTGTCAAGGCCTTTCAGAGGGCCGCTGGTGAGGCTGCCCGGACCCCAGCCCCGTGGCTGTGCCAGCACACTCCTTGCTTCTAGGCCCGTGCAGCAGGGGCCCTTCTCTGTGGTCAGAGCTGAGGGGATGAGCAGGACGGCCCGCCACCCTCGGAGCTCAGCACGCACAGGCCCTCTCTGAGGCGTGCAGAGGGTGCTCCCCGACCATGTGTGGGGGGCACAGGTGGGGGCACCCTGCTGCACCACTGTCAGCTCCCCTCCCCCTCCGCAGGGGCCTTCGGCCTCCTGAGGGAGAACTTCTCCCACGCGCCCAGCCCCGACATGAGCCCCACTTCGCTCTCCATGCTGGAGCAGCTCATGACTGCCCAGGCCCAGGAGTGTGTCTTCGAGGGCCTCTCCTTGCAGGCCCCCACGGACCCCTATGACTGCCTGGCCCAGCTGCACCTGGCCCAGGAAGCCGCCCAGGTGAGCACGGGAGCCCCTGTCCCTGGGAGACAGGCCAAGCTGCTGTGGCTCAGCAGGCAGCAGGGCCTGGGTGGGGGGTGCCAGCTGGAGCTGAGCGGGCAGAGCTGAGGTCTGGGCAAGGAGGGGCAGAGTGCTGTGGCCACGTCTCCTTCTGTTGACTCCCAAAGCCAGCTGTTGTCCTGTGCCTTGTGGGGTTGATCAGGACCCCAGGGTCCTGGGTCCCTGCTTCTGCGGCAATACCAATCAAAGCAGTAGCTGGGGGCCTCAACCCTAGAGCTCAGCTGAGCGTGAGGCGGGGCGGCTGGGGCTTTGGTGGGGGTGGGTGGAGGCCCCAGGGTGAGGAGAGGCTGGGGCCAAGGCTGCTGGGCTGGTCCCGGTGTCCCGCAAGAGGCCCCATGTCCCGCCATGTGCACCAGCAGGTGGCGGCCGAGTACCGGCTGGTGCACCAGACCATGGCCCAGCCGCCCGTCCAAGACTACGTGCCCTTCCCCTGGACCACCCTGGTGCACGTGAAGGCTGAGTACTTCCGCGCCCTGGCGCACTACCACGCAGCCCTGGCCCTGTGTGACGGCCCCTGTGAGTGCCGCGCCCACCTGCCCCTGTGCCGGATGGGCCCGGCCAGTGGCTCATGGCTCTCTCTGACCCCTAGTGGTAGCCGAGGCGGAGCTCCCAGCCGTTGAGCAGGTCTTTCTCGGGCTCTCAGCCTCCTCAGCACCCAGGGGCCCGGCGCTGCCCCAGGAGCGGGAGGAGAGCAGGAAGCTGGGTGAGGCGCCAGGAGGAGGGTCCTGGGGCCCCTGCAGGGGTGGGAGGTGAGTGACCCACCCCACCCTGTCATTCGCAGTCCTGGTGTCCCAGCACTGGTGGGCGATGCCCAGAGCAGGGGCCCGAGCATTGTGGGCAGCGAGCGTTACAGGCAGGTGGGGGCACACGTGAGAGGCAGCTGTTCCCACTGGAAGCCCCCACCTGCTCTCCTCTCGCTGCATCTAGGGGCGGGGGGAGCCAGGGCCCCACACAGCGTGTGACAGCTTGGTCCCCTGCAGGCAAGGCCCACCTGAAGCGGGCCATCCTGGGTCAGGAGGAGGCACTGCGGCTGCATGCTGTGTGCCGGGCCCTGCGCAGGGTGGACCTGCTGCAGGCCGTGCTGGCCCAGGCGCTGCGGCGCTCACTGGCCAAGTACTCGGAGCTCGACCTCGAGGATGACTTTTTCGAGACCACTGAGGCCCCTGACATCCAGCGTGAGCAGCCAGGCCCCTAGGGGTGGGTGTGTCCTGGCCGGAGGGCCGACTGTGGGTGGAGGCCCAACTGTGGGTGGAGGCCCCTGCCATCAGCTCCCAGGAGCTGCGGGCCCTGGAAGGAGGAGCAGGCCGCCTGGGGGAAGCCCAGGCCAACAGTAGGCTCGCTCCCCGGTCCCTCCATGCCGCCCCATCCCTGCACCTGTTTCCTGTCCCATGGGAAGCTGCCACCTGGGAGACAGACACCACAGGCCAGATGTCCAGGGGGAGCTGAGGGCCCAGGAACCACATGGGGCTCCTCCTGGTAGTGAGGGGGCAGTTGGGCCAAAGAGGTCTGCAGAGGGTCCGGTGTGCTCAGCCTGCACCTTGAGTCACCCACTGTGCTCTGGCCAAGCTGCATCCAGCTGCGTCCCAGAATTCTGGGGCATGAGCCTTGGGCTGAGCCCTGCCCTCCCTTCACCTTCACCCTTCCAGCTAAGACACATCAGAGGCCGAAGGCCAGGGCACCCAGCTTCTCTCGGGTGAAGGTGGCTGACATCTTCCACCGGCTGGTGAGCACCCCTCCCAGGCCACCCCCACCTCTCTCCGTGTTTTCAGCAGGCCCACGACGGGTGGCCACGCCCCGGCCCTCTGCAGACCCCACTGGTTTCTGTCCCAGGGTGTACACTGGGGTGAGGGTGCTATGGGCCAGGGCTCCGCCAGATGCTGCAGCCCAGCCAAGCCTCTGACCTCTGACCCTCCCAGGGGCCCCTGTCCGTGTTCTCAGCCAAGAACCGCTGGCGGCTGGTGGGGCCCATCCACGTGGCCCGCGGAGAAGGGGGCTTTGGCTTCACGTTGCGGGGAGACTCGCCCGTCCTCATTGCTGCGGTCGTGCCGGGGGGCCAGGCTGAGGTAAGGGCCCCCTGACCGGGGCCGAATGCATGAAGGGGACGGTGGGTCTGCAGCTGGGGTGGAGGGGTGCCCGCAAGACCCCCAACTGACCTGTCTCCCTGCAGGCCGCCGGCCTGAAGGAGGGGGACTACATCGTGTCTGTGAATGGGCAGCCGTGCCGGTGGTGGAAGCACGCGGAGGTGGTGGCCCAGCTGAAGGGCATGGGTGATGAGGGCGTTAGCCTGCAGGTGGTGACACTGCTGCCCAGTGTGGAGCCGCCCGGCCTGGTGAGCCCCAGGGCCCTGGGAGGGGGTACCCACCTCCTGTCCCACCCCGGCCCTGGGCCTTCTGCCGGGCCCGAACATCCCCAGGTGCTAATAGGGCCTTGGGATGGCCTTCCAGGCAAGCAGCCACCTGTGCCACAGCCTCCACCAGGCGGCAATTCCTGCCCTCGATGAGGCCCCTGCCCACCCCACAGTGGCCTCCCCACTCCCAGAGGCCCCAGGCAGACGCTGCTGCAGGAGCTCTGACCCCTGGCTTTCACCCACCCCAGCATGGCAAACCCACTGGGGGCCCTGCTGCATGGCCGCCTTCACAGGAACCCCCAGAATCCCCCGTATACCAACCACCTCATCCCCTCATGCTCGCCAGGCCGGCCCCAAGTAGGTCAGGCCAGGGGTGCTGACTGGTGCCTGTTTCCATTCCAAACACAGGGGGCCCGCCGGCCAGGCCTAGGGGCGCTTCTCAGGAGCCAGAAGGAGTGTGGCCGGGAGACACCGGGGCCTGCCCGAGCCAGCCCCAGGCCCCTCCTTGGCTGGAGCTGCAAGGCCAAGAGGGGCAAGACTGGAAGGAGGCTGTCCCCAGCCCCACAGCCCTGAGCTGCTCGCTGCTCTCGCCCTCTGGGTTGCTCAGGGTGATGGTGAGGGGCTGGCTCCCCGCACACCTGGGCACAGGCTTCAGCTGGCTGGGAATGAGGACCCCACTCATGCCTTCCCCACTCTAGAGAACCTTCAAGCCGGTTGGCTGCACCCCGCCCAGTGCCCAGAGCTGCCCATTAAAGACAGTGTCGGATGAGCTGTGGGAGCCCAGTGCTGGCGGCCAGGCACTGCACTTGCATGCGGCAAGTGTCACAGTCGCTCTGGACCCTCAGTCCCAGGTGCCAGAGGCTGCCTCTGGGCTCCCCTGTCCTCATGCATCCCCAGTGCCCACTCGAGGAGGGCAGCTTCCCAGGTAGGGGTGTCCAGCCACTCCCCTTAGGCCCTGAGGGAACCGTCCCCGGAGAGCCGGGTGGGCTGGCGATGTGCTGGCAGCAGGCCCCTGCAGCCCAGGTGCCCACTCCCCTGTGCTGGGCTCCCATCCCCGTGCCCTCCAGCATGTCCCTGTCCACACCCGCCCTCAGGGCTAGGTCAACCCCAAGCCAAGCTTCTGCCTGTCCCGTAGTGAGCCTTGCTGGGCACCCCTCCCACCAGCCCACCCAGCTCCCTACACACTGGAGAAGGCTCAGCTCCCTTTCTGCCCGGCCCCTGCCTCCACACAGCAGCCTGGGGTGCCCACAGCACCACCAAGGCCAGCCGCTGTGACACCCTTTACTGTCCCTCTGTGCACAGAACGGGGACCCCTTCCTGCTTCTGTACTTCCAGTCACTTCATTCTCACAGGCCCCTCCCTTTCTGCAACCAGGGCAGATCCCAGATCCAAACCTGCAGTGGAGTCATTGTCCCTGCTGCCTGCCCCATCCCGACTTCCCACCCTGCCAAGCTCGGCCCCCACCTCACCCTGTCTCCATCCCTGTCTCCCCCAGGCCCCGCCCCACCCATCCTCGCCCTGCAGTGGGGCTGGGGCACCCAAGGCCACTGCTCCAGCCCACAGGCAGGTATCTGTGGAGCCGTCTTATCCCCCTGCGCCGGGTGCCTCCAACGTGCTCTGGCCCCTTCGGACCCCATCCCTGCCGCTGTGGCACCAAACTGGGCTCCTTGGACCGTGAGCCCTCAGTGTCCCCAAGCCGCACCTCCTGGAGACAGCCCCTTAGGTGCCACGGAGGGGACACTGTCCTGGTCCCGCGGAGATATGGCTCAGGACTTGGCCTCAGAGGGAGGAGTGAGAGGTGGGAGGGGTGCTGCCCGCGGCCCTAGGCAGGTTGGGGTGGGGGGGTCCTCGTGGCCACCAGGGGGCAGCCGCTGCCTGCTCAAGCGGCCGCAGGAGGGGCGGGGTCTTTGGGCAGCAGCAGGTTTTGTGAAGGGCAGGCCACGGTACCCAGGAGAGCAAGGAAGACCTCTGTAGGCCAAGCCCCACCCCCTCTCTCCAGGTGCCGTCCCTGACCCTCCGTGGGGTCCCCAGGCAAGAGCAGTCCTGGGAGCCCAGCCCCTGTGACCTACTGCCTGCGTCCTGACTTCAGCGCTCCTGGGGAGGGGGGACCTGTGGGGGTGCTAATGGGGGCTGCTGAGAGAGAGCAGCCTCCCAAATGGAAGGGCAGGGCTCCCCCACCTGCCTGCGCCTGGGGACAGGGCATCCAGGTGTGTCCTTCCCAGACCCACCTGCTCCGAGAATGCCCCTCTCAGCAGAACCAGCCAAGGTCACCTCAGCACTTATTAATTTGATTAATAAAACTGTGTGTCAAGGAAGCCATTACCCACTAATCGGGGACGACAGGGCTGGCAGGTCCTGTCCAAGATCCAGCAAGTCCCCCACGTCCTGCGGCCAGCCTGGCCCTGAGGGGGATCAGGAGCTGCCACCTGCTTCTTGCTGCAGGCAGGGAGGGCCCCTTCCCAAAGACCACACCCTCCCCACTCAGGCCCTGCCAGGGCTCTCCCAGCCCCTACACAGACAAGTGGCCTCTTTCCTGTCCCTCAGGCAAGCCAGGGTCTTTACTCCTCAGGGATGGGCTGGGCTGTGCATCCAGGGGAGCCCCAGCTCTCCAGGAAGCAATGAACCCCTTTTCCAGAGGGGAAGGAAGTGCTGACTGAGGGCCATAGACCAAACAGCACCCCTCAGGGCCCGTGGGAGTCTCTGCCTGCATACTTCCTGCCACTTGAGGCACCTGTCTGCTGTCCCTGGGCCCTAAGAGAGGAATGCCACCCTGTGTCCACCCACATCTCGGCACACGGGGACGGACTGGCCTGTCCAGTTTTCCTGGCATCTCCCTAGTTCCCCGAGACTTCCCATCTGCCTGCCCGCACCAGCGCTCCAGTCTCACTCTGCCTTCTGCCTTCCTCTGCCTTCCTTAGACTTAGCCACCTCTCATGTCTCGGCTTTAGACCCCCACTTTCTGGCTTAGCCACGTCACCATTGTCGCTGTGTCACAGATGGGCCATGGGTCACGGACAGGGATCACGCCAGCTCATCCAGAAACTCCATGAATACCTGGGGAGATGCGAGTGTCCCACTTGTGTGTCACCTGGGGCAGGCCCAGGAGCTGCCGAGACAGCCCAGGACACTGCCCAATGCGGGGAGGACCCATGGATGACGTGGGAGAGTGCGGGGCTGAGCACGTTGTGCTGACTGGTACCCAGGGACAGCACACAGGGAGGGCACGTGCACGCGGCCATGTGCCACTGCCCCCAACACCCCTCCCCACCCCTCAGCCCCATGCAGGGGCATCTCATTTTCCAGAGTGGTCCTCCCTGGGCGGGGAGGTTGGGGTGAGTGCGCGCTGTGATCCTTTTTGCTTTGCCAACAGAAAACTGCCGAGAGGGGAAAAGGCAAACTCCATTTCGCTTGGGTCAGCAGTGAGGCCGGTGCAGATTAATGTGAGGAGAGGAGCAGGCGGAAGGCGGTGGGGCCAGGGAGGGGGTGGGGCTCAGTGATCACAGGGGAGGGCCAGGCGGAGGGCAGGTGCTAGGGCCACAGGCTGGGGATGACCCTGGGCTCCCAACGCACCCCACCCTGACCCTCACTGGCCTGGCCCAGGCCCCTCCATCTCAGCCTCCATCTACCTCCGATCCCCCAAGTGGCAGAGTGGCCCAGGAACCTCTGAAACAGGGCCTGGATTAATGCCACACCGCAGCTGGAACCCCACTAGTGGTGTCCGCCTGGTGCTCCCCAACCTCCACCCCACCGGACACTGGCCTCTGGGCTGAGCCCACAGGAGGCAGCGCTCAGGGGCCCAGGGCCAGTCTGAGAGGCGGTAAGAGGCACCAACGCCATGCGGCCATCTGGGGGCCAGCCAGGGTGGTCCTAGGGCCCTGAGGATCCAGGGTGTTGGGGGGCAGTAAGTGGGCGGAGCAGCAGTTCCAACCCCGAGTTCCTGGTGGGGCCGAGTTCCCAGGGCCCTGCCCAGGAGATTGGGGTAGGGGTCTGTCAGCCCTTGTGGAGGCCAGGACGTAGGGGACAGCCCAGGGAGCCCAAGGCACACGCAGCTGCCACAGCAGAGCCACCTCTCGGTGGGTGCTCCTGGAACCCGTCGGCTGAATCCCGGCCAGCACATCTGCCTGGCCCGTCTCCTGGGGCGGAGGGTCCCTTGGCTCACAGCCCTGGAGGGACAAGGAGGAGTGGAGAGGCGGCGACTGCCCTGAGTTCTCAGGGGCAGAGCGCACCCAGCGCTCAGCTCGCGCGCTGGGGAAGGCCCTGTGCTTCTGACCGGATGCCTCGCTCCCTCCTGACTGTGGGGCACCGGCCCCAGTCCTGCCCCTCCTGAAGCGGCTCCCCAACCCCCACCAGCGGTGCCAGTGCCTGCTGAGCTGTGGCCCTCTCTGTCCTCCCCCTCCTCCCCTCCCTCTCTCCCCTCCTCCCCACCCTTTCTGCCCTCCCCTTCCCCCTCCCGGGAATCCCCTCCCACAGGGCCTGCAGTCTCTCAGTGGTGGAGGGCCTCGGGGCGGTAGGTGTGGAGTGGAGGCGGGGTGTGCGGGCTCTCGGGGCGGGGAAGGGCGGGGGAGGGCGGGGCAGAACTGTTCAGCTGAAGCCTGAGGCTCCACTTGGGAGGCCTGGGGACATGGAGGGCGCCCCCTCCCAGACTGCAAAGAAGGCAGCTGGGTTTAAGTTTTTCTATCTGTGAGCTCAGAGCCCTCAGAGGGACGGTACTGTCTGGGAGTCCCGCACTCCTCCTGGAGGGGATGCGCCCACGGTGACTCCCTCCTCTCGGAGCGTTGACCACTGACTCGGCCGGGGTTGGGGGTCAACCCAGACATCAGGTGCTCACGCTCACACTCACGCTCACTGTCACACCCTCCCAGGCCTCGCAGACCCGAGTCCGCCATGCTGCACCGGCACACATGCAGGAGGAAGCACGGCCCGGAGGGCAGAGTCAGCCCCGGAAAGGCAGGAAGGACCCTCCTCACTTCCTGTATCCCCTCCCAGGCTCCTGAGAGGGGCCTCTGTCCACCTGCTGCCTTTCCCTTCCCCTTCCCTCCCCTCCCCCACCCCGCAAGACTCACCTTTGCTGCCCTCACCTGCTCCACCTGTCCCAACCCTCCATCAATGTTAAGACCAGTAACAGCTCCAGACAGTGGCCACGGCCAGTCAACAGCCCCTCCACACCCCCATCCCCACAGCCATCAGCACCATCACCTCCACCACTGTCACCAACGTCCACGTCAGCATTTCCCCACCCTGCATCCCCATCACCCCTGTGGCCAACATCCACAGCAGTGTCACCACTAACTTGGTCTTAATCCCCTCAGCCACCACAACACACCAGCTTTATAAGCCCCTGGCCAGCCTCCCCTTCACCATCGTCCCTTCTGGACAGATCACCTCCGGTTGGGGCCAGTCCGTGTTGGGGTGATGGTGACAGGGGCCAGAATCAGCCAGGGATCGGCTCCGGAGAGCCCCAGAACCCAGCTTGACTGGCATCACTGAGCTGCACTCTGGGCACTAAGAGGTCAAGGCAGCCCCCAGCCCCGGGGGACTGACCGACTGGGGGACCAGGGCAGGCGTCTTGGGGCAGTGGCAGGAGCAAGCACAGGGAGCTCTGGGAGCCCAAGGGGCCTTCACTGCCCCGCATTTCAGATTGGGCTCAGCAGGAGTAGGGGTGAGGAGAGTCTAAAGGGGCAAAGAGGCAGGACGGAGCCAGGCGGGGACAGGGTGCCTGGGGCGGTGGGGGACTCCTTCCATGAGCTTTTTCATGAGCTGGGCCCCTGCCTGTGGGGGGCATAGCTGCAGAGCTGCACCCCACTCCCAGAGACGCCCTGGCAGCCTGGACGCTGAGGTCCAGGGTTCACAGTCCCAGAAGCAGAGCTCTGAGGACACCGTGGAGGTGCCTGGGCCGGGTGTGGTGGGACTGTGGTTCCGAGAGGAGGAGCAGGTTAGCGTGGGCCAGCTCAGGCTGGACTCACTGGGCCTGGGCTGCCAGTGGGCACGAGGGCGTGTCCGGGGAGCCGGGTGTGGTCTAGAGCTGGAGGGAGAGGGATGTTGGAGGGACCTGCAGGGCCACCTGCAGTCCTGGGAGAGGGTGGTCAGGCTGGAAGGGTCCGGGGGAGGGCTGAGACGAGAATCTCGAGGGGGAGTGGCGGGGAGGTCAGAGGGGAGCAGGGGCACAGCTGCTGAGGGGAGAGGACGCGGCCAGAGCCCTCCTTGCCCCCAGGCCAGCCAGGCCAGCCCTGCTGAGGGCGGGTGGCTGGAGCTACAGGCCGCGGGGGACGCTGAGGTCTCTCTGGAGGGTGGAGGGGGCGGAGTCTGGGAGGGGTGGGGCCCTGCCGATCAGACAGCCCAGACCAGGCTGGGGGCGGGCCCTCCTGGGGTGGAGGGGGCCCTGAGCTGGTGGGAGGAGGGCGGACTAGAGGCCTGGGCAAGTCCCACCTGGGGTCAGCCCCTCTGGGGTCAGAGGGCTCACCTTGCCTTGACCAGGAGGAAGGCCGCAGTAGGCCACCCCTTCTGGGAGTCAGGGCTCGCTGCCTCAGTCTCCCTCATCCCCCACACACTCTGTCCCAGGCGTGGGCTATGCTCTCTTCTCAGCCGCCTGTGACCTACGGGGGTCCTACCGGCAGAGGTCCACCCTGGAAGAGGGCCCATGCATAATGCTGTATTTACCTGGGGATGATTGGCAGGGGCCCCCCAGGCTCCACACTCCCCTCCCCCTCAGCCCCTGGATGGGCAAGCCAGACATGCATTAAGACAAGAGTGACTTATCGAGCTGTCAGGGGGAGCGTTTTAAGACAGAATTATAGGGGAGAGGAAAAAGATTTTTACCAAATTAATGAAAAATCAATCTGGCCTCAAAAATCCATTAGCTTTCATAATGTGCTGGTTACGGGCCGAGCCGCACAATCCAATAGCGGCTGTTAAATACTGCAGCCCCCCCATTCATTACCCCACGGTGCTTACTTCTGAGAATGACACCTGCCACCCCAACTCCCGGCCCCAGGTCCAGCCTTGGCTGGTCCAGGCCTCCTACCCCAGAGCCCCTCTGAGGCCCCAGCCCTGGACCACTGTCTGGCTGAGTGGGCCACTGGCTGCCCCAGCACAGACCCAGAGGGCCCCAAAGACTGAGTGAGGTAGCAGTACGGTGAGGGGGGAGTAGACAGGGTGAGGGATGCTGACAGGGGGCGTTCTGGTGATGGAGGTGTCCATGGAACTGGCCGCACGGGCAGAAGGCTGGCAGTGGTGGCTGAGGCAGCCAACCACTGGTCATGTGGCCATGAAGATCAGTGTTGCTGGCTGTGGAGACAGGCTGGTGCTAGGGTGAGGGGTCAGGGGGCCAGTCGCTGTGGGGACTGTGCAGAGCTGCTGATGGTGGAGGGTGCCGGGCCCTGGGGGAGCGGGCAGCTCTCTCCTGGGAGCTTGCTCCTACAGAAGTGCGCAACGTGCCTGTCCCTCCCCTCCCCACCAACTGGGCGGGTGGCTGAGCCACAGGAGCCCTGAGGGTGTCCGGGCTGGAGGCCCTCTGCCCGCTTCCCTCACACACAGCTGCGTGTGTGGGGGGGGCAGGAGGCTGGGAAGCTGTCACTCTGTGGAGGCCACAGGAGGCAGGGGCTGGGGACAGCAAGAGGGTTCTGGGTGACCCTAGACACAGACGCTGCCAAGGCGACTCCTTCCCTACTAAGAGGAGGAGGCCAGGCCCAAGAGCAGGCAGTCTGAGGTCCTCCGTGCCCAGCATGGGGTCTGCACCTGGCCACGAGGCTGAATTGATTGATTTTCCATTAAACTGGCAAATCTCGGTCTTTTTCTCCCCTCCCTCCTGGAGCCCCTCCTTAAAGCTCCACTGCTCTGACATCTGCATTCATCAGCAGCCCCTTTCCCACTGACCCCTCTTGGGAGCTGTGGCCAACACCCTTCCTGTCACCTTGCCCCTCACCTCCCTGAGGGGGCACCCTCCAGCCTGGCCTCAGACAGGCAGGATCCCAGGGAAAGCCCAGGGCCCAGAGGCAGCCCCCTCACCTGGGTCCCTCTCTTCGGGGCCCCAGCCAGCCCGCTCCAGTGATGGCCCCTGGCCCATCTGCCCTGCGCCCCTGCCCTTCCCCGGCCTGTCCTCTTACGCCCCCACCCCACCCAGACTGCGTTTTACAGCCTCTCCTGGCCCTGTGACTCTGAGCTGCCGAGCTGCACCCTCCCAAGTCCTCTCGGGTCTCTGCTCCCCGCATTTGTTCATTCATTCGCGCGTCTCCCGAGTGTGTCCTGGAGTCCTGCCCTGACAGTGCGCGCTGCCCGGCCAGGGCTCAGTCCTGGTCCCTGCTCCCAAGAAGTGGGTGGGTTGCCAGAGGACAGACAGGCAAGAGGAGGGCCCCAATGGGGTGGGGGGTGCAGGTGGCCCCAGGTTGGGAAGAGACAGAGTGCGTGCCCAGCCAAGGGCTGCACTTGGAGCAGGTGTGGTGCTGACCTGAGCATTGGGCCCAAGGCTGTGGGTAGTGGACGGAGCTGGGGCCTGGTTCTGGGGCAGGGCAGAGCCGAGGGTGCTGGGGCAGCTAGAGGAGCCCCACAGGCCCTGCACACCCTCCTCATCCACCCCTGGGGCTGCTGCAGGAGACTGCCTACAAGGAGCCCTGGTGCCCAGAGGGGCGCACACTTGGGGTCCTCCTACCTGCATAGCCATGGGGATCCACAGCCCAAGGGGTGACTGGCCCCAGGCCATGAGCATGTGGGACATTGGGCAGCATCAGCTCCCCAGCCCTGCTGTGCCTTGGCCAGTGGGCTCTGGGACATGGCTCCACTGCCTGCCAACCCCTCACCCGGCCCTGCTGGAGCCAGATAGTCACGGCTGTGGTGAGATGTGGTCTCGTGGATCAAATCCCAATTCATTAGCGGTGCAGGCTTGGGTGGGAGGGCGGGTGTGGGCGAGGGGCCGAGGCCCTGCCTGTGGTTTTCCGGGTGGCCTGGCTGCCTGGCTCCAGAGGCTCCCTGACCCCACCAAGAGAACCTGCTTCCAATAATCAATCCAGGGACGGCACGTGCCAGTCATGAATCACTCAGACCGCAGAGTGTGGCCCAAGGTGACTTGAGCCTGGTCCTATGGCTTAGGGGTGCCCAGGGCCAGTGGGGGCCCAGGTCCCAGCCCAGCCCTTTCTCTGACCTGGTGCCTCTGTTGCTTCCACTTTGTCTCTGGGCCTCTTCTCGGGGTCTTTGCTCCCTGCTCCTCCCCTTCCTGGCCTGTCTCTCAGGTGCTGCCTCTTGTACTGATTCTCAAGAGCCTCTCCTCCCAGAAACACCATCTCGTGGGTGAATATGCACCTGTTTCTTCTAAGCGTCGGCACTCCTCGCACCAGGAAGGGTCTGCAGTGCCTAGGACCAGCCAGTGCAGGAGGGAACCAGGCCATCCAGGTCAGCAGGCCCCTTGCAACAGGCTGGCAGTATGCCCACTAAGATTCAGAGGTCACAGCCGAGTTCCCACTTTGCCTGGGGAGAGGGTCCCCCTGACCTGCAGGATAGTGCACCAGATGTGTCCTGATCCCGTCAGGGCCCAGGATGTCCTGCTGCTGCCAGAGGAACTCCAGCTCCCACTGCAGGCTGGGCCTCTGCTCTGCCCAGTGGCACTGCCAGGCAGCATCAGGGATGCCCCGGCCCTCAGGGCGGACCAAGCAGAACATTGTCAGCAGGAGTCAGGGGGCGTGGTCCACCTCCATGTGCAAACCCTGACCACGCTGCACAGGCAGCCCCCACCTCCCCCAGGGCCCGGTGAGACCAGCATCCACCTGATCAATGGCCAGGGACATTCCCACATCCTGAACTGGGACAGATCTGCTGACCCAGGCCGGCCTGCCCCATCCTGTCCTGTCAATAGCAGATCATCCATGATGTGCTGCCTTCCGCCCCCCAGGGAGCCTCAGTAGGACAGTGGCCGGGCCCTGCAGCCACCCTGGGGTGTGGCCCTGGGAGCGAGGTGGGCAGGTGGGTAGTCAGCTGGAGGCTCCTGGGCCTCTCCACCCCTCCTGTCTCCCTGGTGGCCTCCAAGGCCTGGCAGGATGGCCCTCAAAGCTGCCTGGGGGCCTCCACCGGGCCTCTCTCCCAGGACTCCTGCAGGGCTCTGAGGCACTGCCCGTCGGGTGGAAGGGCCTGGTAAGACCTTAGAATCCCACCAGGGCACTGGGAGGAATCCCTGGGCCTGACTACTCTCAGTTCGGAGGACTTTCTAAGAGGCAAAGCTGTCCTAGATAGTGGGGGGCCATGGAGGGGTGAGCTCCTCATCACAGCGCTATCAAGGAAGAGGCCAAGTGTCCCTGACAGCAGGCAGCCAGGCCCCTGTCTGGTCAGAGGATCTGCCACCCACTGTCCCCAAGAAAAGGGGCCTGTGCTTCCCAAGCAACACGCGCACCATGTCCTGTGCTTCCCTGAGCAGCCCTGGCCACGCAGGCGGGGCTTCCTGCCTAGAGAACAGGGGCGCCAAGAAGAGACTGGCCAGCATGGGGGTAAGCCTGGCCCACAAGGAGTGGGGGCCAGAGAGGTGCAGGCCATGGCCGGTGGGGCAGTTGGCCAGGGTAACCACCACCCCTGCCCCCACCTGTGGCCCCCACACCGTGGCTTCTTACAGGCACTGGTTCCTGTTCACCAGGCCCCTGCCTTCTCCCTGGCTCCTGACTCCCCAGGGAACATCCCAGGCCCTTCCCTGGAGTCTGGGGGAGGACAGTCCAGTGCAGAAGCCCCATTTTAGCCCCAAGGCCTGAGCATGGCCAGCCTCCACGTTCTGCCCGCTCACAGTCCCCACATCCCCACAGCAGAGGTGTGCAGAGAGTGCGCGGGAGCGGGGACCCCGCTGCCCCTGTTTGCAGTGTCTGGGTCTGTGTATTTCACAGTGTGTGTGATCTGTTGCTCAGTCACACAGGTAAACACGTGATAAATAAACTCACAAGTAAACACTCCTGGGCCTGGTTTACTGAGCCCCCTGGACAGCCTGGGGCTTCATTCATGGAGGGGCCTGGCCCCCAGCCATCCACTCAGCAAGCACCTCAACCCAATGGGTGGGGCCAGGAGGCAGACGGGGGACTTCTGGGGGCTCAGTGCTCAGGCATCTGGATGGAATCACAAAAGGGAGGTATATTTCTGCTTGGCAAGGGGCACTACAAAGGATTTTGAGGAGTGAATAGGAGTTCTCTAGGCTGACTAAAGAGTCTCGAAACAGCCTGGTATTGGGAGGGCAGAGGGAGTGAGGCAGTCAGGAGGGCCAGTTCAGGGGCCCCAGAGGAGGGCTTAGAGGGTCGGAGATGCAGTCAGAAGGTTGCTTGGCCACCATGGGGATTGTGGGTTGAACGGGTAGTTGGGAGGTGTCCTGGGACCCTGTCACAGCCTCTCAGGCTGGTAGGGCTGGGCTTGAGCTTCCACTTTAGTGCCCAGAGAAGTTCAGAGACCTGTCCGGTGTCACACAGCATTTGGGCAGAGTTGGTGGACGCAGACACTCACCTCTGGGCCTGCTCAGAGCAGTTTGTTGGGGTTTGAAGGGAACCCCCAAGGGCAAGCCCAGCCTCCACCACCACATCCCCTGCCAGGGGTGACCCCTCACTATGTGCACAGTGCGGGTGGGAGGAGGCTGGTGGGCTCTGTGCTCTCTGCCCTTGAAGGAGGCTGAGTGGGGGCAGACTTCACTTGGGGACTAGGATTTACCTGTTCTTGGAACTGGTGTTTATGAATATTCCTAAAGAGGAAAATCAATCAATTATCCGAAACCGTGGCCATTTTTCTAACTGGGAGAACAAGCAGTTTTATACACCTCGGAAGAGACACAGGGGTGGATCGATGGCCGAGCGGGCGGCCCTCTAAATCCTCCCTGGGCTGGCAGCCACCCGACTGACCGGCTTCCTCGGGCAGACTTCCATCTCCCCGCCAGGCACCTCCGTGCCTCTGGCACTGCCAGGTCAGCAGCGCCACCGCCGACTCATTGGCCCAGGAGCTGTGACCCCTCAGGGTGGCCGGCCTGGGACAGAATGCTCCTTTTGGTCAGTCTCAAATGCTCCTGCCAAGGTCCCCTCCCCAGGCCTGAGGACCCCCCACCTACCCTGTAGACCCAGCTTGTGGGCGACGCGGGGATCCCGTGAGGAGCGCCCTGTGGGGTCGGGGCCTGCCCTGTCCTGACCCAGCAGGATGCCAGGCTGTCTCAGAATGGGGGTAGGTTAACAGCAGAGTTGAAAAAGTTCAATACATCAGCTAAAAACTGATGTGCTTTATATCATCTATGACACACTAAGCACTGTCAATAAGAAAACACCCCGCCCCCCGCGGACCCTCCCCTCCGCCCCCAGCCCTGAGCCTGGGCCTGGCGAAGGCCTGCCCTTGGGGAGCCCCAGCCCCAACCTGGCCTGGAACCCAGCCATGCAACCCCCAGAGTCCCCTTGGCCACTGCCACCCCACCCAGGACAGCCCTCAGAGGAGGGCCTGGCCAGCATGGGAACAGAGTCCGTGAGACACAGTCACCCCCCCCCCGCCTCAGTCCGGTCTCCTGGGAGCCGGTGGTGAGGGCACAGAAACGGGACAGTTTGATTTTTTAAAAATTTCTATTGTGTTAAAATATAGTTAACATAAACTTCACCATCTTAGTCATTCTTACGTGCACAGTTCAGTGGCACACATTTACATTGCTGCGCAGCCTTCACCATCAGTTCTAGAACTTTTTCATCTTCCCAAACTGAGACTGCTTCCTTAAGCCCCAATCCCCTCCCCCAGCGCCCGGCCCCATTCCTCCCTCCTGTCTCTCTGGGCTTGGCTGCTCCAGGGATGCCCGGTGGGCTGAGCCCTGGGGAGCCCGGGTGGGACTGGTCCCTCTGTGCCTGTGTCTTCCACTTAGCGACACGGCCTCCAGGCTCAGCCTGGTCATGGCGTGTCCGGCGGTTTTGAAGGAGAGTGGGTACTCTGCCCAGGCCAGCCAGGGAAGGGTGGGAAAGCAGAAGGACACCACCATCCCCTCCCTGAGTGGAGGGTTGGATGGAGGAGGCACGGGGGAAGGGAAGGCGGCAGCCGTAACTACAGTCCAGCAGCAAATTGATGTCTCCAGGCGGCCGGCAGCCGAGAGGATTTTTAATGGTCCCTAAAGCCTTCGGTCAGCCGGCAGCGCTGAGCTCAGCATGCCCCTGTGAGGCTGGGAGGGGCCCACCTCAGCACTCATCCCCCACCCCACTCCTCCTCCCCCAGGGCCACCGGAACCAGCTGCCCAAGAACTCAAGGAGAGGCTAGTAGAGCCCTGTCCTGTGGGCCTTCAGACCCCAGTGCTGACACCTGCCTGCCAGGCCAGAACTGCCCTGCTGGGGGGCAGGGACAGATCGGAAGCTCCCCTCATCCTATTTGTCAAGGGGCCCATTAGGTCCTGACAGCTGCTTCCCCATCTGCCCAGCGCAGGGTGGGCTGCGGCTCCCGAGCCCCCATCAGTCACGGATCCTGGGGTCTGCAGCCCCCTCCTCCTCGATCTGGGCTGGGGGACCCCAAGCGGACTGCTCATCCAGGAAGGACATCATGGAGGACTTGGGAGCATGTGGAGAGGAGGCAGCCCCCTCAGGCCAGGAGGCCCAGCAGCACGACCCCCAGCACCACAGCCCAGCCCCGGCTGGCGGCCAGAGCCCACACCTGGGCCTTGAGGAGTCAGGGGCAGGCTGGCCGTTAACAGCCCTCTCACGGCCACCACAGGGGCCCTGAGGCTGACCCGCCTGGGCTACAGGGTGCGTGGGAGGCCAGCCAGACCTCAGGAGGCCTGGGTGCGGGTGGTGGCCTGGCCGGGCCCAGCAGCTGCCCCTGGGTCAGGATTGCCTGGCAAGCTGGAGTTTATTTATATGATGAGGTTTATTTATTTATAGGACTCCCACTGGGCGGTGCCCAGCATGGACTGGGGACTCATGGCTGCTGGAGGAGCCTGAGCCCCCCAGGTACTCAAGGCCCCACTGCGGAGGAACCCACTGCAAAGGTGGCCGATGTCCAGCACCTGCGCCCCCACAGGAAGCAGTCCCCAAGAACCCTCCCTGCTCCCTTTGTGTGGGGAAGCGGGGGCCACACTGCTGAGGGTCACCTAGGGGTGTCAGGTCACAGCTGGGCTGGACCATGATTACAGCAGTCCTCCAGGACCGAGTTCCTGCAGTGCTCATGCCCGGGGCCGGCTCCCAGACCCTGGGTGCCTGGCTGCTCATCGCCTTGGAGGCTGGTGGGGACGACTGGGCCCTGGGGCTGGGGGTGGCATGGGCCCTGCCAGGCTCAGCAGGCACAGAGCTTCCCTCCTGCTTCTCCTGTCCTCCCCTTCTCGCCAGGGTCTTCTGCTAAAGCACAGGGACAAGCACATTCTCCGTAGGTGATGAATACGTTTTAGTGTAAGTAGTCCCCAGGTCAAGCGTGGGCACACTTCATCTCAGATTAAGCTGTTGACCTGAAATCTGAATGTGACTGGGCCTCTTGGGTTTTTATGTGCTAAATCTGGCTGCCCTCCAAACACCAGACAAGCAGCTGCTTGGGACCCCACTGAGGACAGAAGGAGACCCCACACCCTCCCTGCAGAGATGCCCCGACTCCCCTCCCACAGGCCAGCCTGGTCAGACCTGTCCCTGTCCTGCCTTCTCCCCATATTTCAACCTCCAGCTTGCCCTGTGCCCTAACCCCTGCACCCGGATTAATTTGGGAAGGACAGTGTTTATATTAACCGTTCATTTATCGACGTCTGCCTGCTGGATCAACGGCCAAATTTATTGTCTCACAAGATGGGCCTTATTGAGCGGCGTATGCCCATCCCCCACCCTCACCCTCCAGCCCTGGGTGGACAGACGCTGTCAATACACAGACGGCTGACCTTGGGCCTGCTAGTCTCTGCTGGAGGTTGGGGTCTCCCGGGAGAGGCTGTGGGAACTGGGAGGACAGTGGGCAGTGGGGTTCACCCCCGCACCCCACCATCACCGCGGTCGCCTAAGCGGCCGCACCCTCCCTCACGGATTGAGGAGGCACTGCCCACAGGCCAGGGATTGGATTCAGGCAGGTAGGACCTGGAGGACATCAGCCAATAAGCCCACTAGGCACCTGCGCAGTGACGGGAGGCACGCAGCAGGCAGCCCCAGGCACTAATGCAGAACAACATGTGGCAGTTGTGGGGGGAGCTTGTGGGGAGAGCCCCACCCCACATCACCTGGAGCAGAGACGGGGCAGAGGAGCCAGGGGGCACAGAAGCCCTGAGAACTGGCTGCCCATCTTGGTGCCTGGCTGTATAGTCGGCCAGTGTAGACGCCTGTGTCAGCACTGAGGCCCTGTGTTGTGCAGAGAGACTAGGGTGTGTGCGGGCCTTAGGGACATCTGCACCTCCAGGCTGGGCCCATAGTCGCCTGAAGGGGAGGACCAGGCCCCCTGGGGCCCTGAGGGCCGAGCTTTCCCGCAGCCCAGGTCCCAGAGGTCAAGTGGGCTCCTGTCCTTCCTCCCAAGGGGCTCAGACAGGAGTGTTCTGGGCCAAGGGCCTGCCTGCGTCAGGGTCCTGAAGCAGGAGAGGGCAGCAAGCTGGGGGCCAGGCGCAGGCAGGTCCTGAAGAGGCAGCGACAAGCTGAATCTGGAGGGAGGGGCGGAAAGGCAAACTCCGGTGTCTTATGGAGGAAGGTCACGGGGTGTGAGGGGTCTGGCAGTTGGGGGTGGCATCCACGTGCTTCCAGGGCAGGGAGCTGGCCCGAGATGGGGCAGGGGTTTGGATGGGGAGCTGGCTCTGCTGGGGGCGCCATCCTGAGCGGTGCCTTGGGGCCCTCCCCTCACTGAGCCCCTCCCAGGTCCTCCCCTGGGCTTCCCCGTCAGTGCTGCCCCCATAGAGGTAAGCTGTGGACCTGGGGAGCCAAGGGGGCTGGTCAGTAGGCTCCGTTGTGGGCAGTAGGCGGTCCATGGGCCTGGGACAGTGTGGCAGTGGTTAAGATGCCACCCTTGAGTTAGAGCCTCCTGGGAACAGTGGTGAAGGAATGTCAGCTTGTCAGGGGAGCAGGGCCCAGAGGTAGGGAGAGACGGGGGAGGGGTGCATCCTGCCTTCCCCTCCCTCATAAGGTCTTACCTGCCGCCAGCTTCCCCACCTGTGTCTTGGGGGCTGGGAGGATGGGTGGGTCCCCTGGGGGTAGGTGGATCCCTCAGGCCCTCCATCTCTTCCAACGGGTCTCGCCATCCCAGATCCCCCATCTTTTTCCTGTTTCCTTTGACAGATAAATAGATAGACATAGATATAGATATAAAATTAATAGATCTTTTTTGAGCATTTTTCTGTTTACAGAGAAATGAGCAGAAAGTACAGGTCCCATGTACCCACTCAAATCCTTCCCAACATATTGCATTCATGTGATACCTTTGCGGTAACTGATGAGTCAATACTGATACATTATTATTAGTAGTATTAGTCTATAGTTGACCTTAGGTTTCTGATGTTGAACATTCTAGGAGTTTGACGAATGTATAATGACACGTATCCACAATCACAGGGTCACACAGGAGTTTCACTGCCCAAAAAATCTCCTGCATCCACTTTATTCATCCCTGCCCACCACACACACCCCCGGCGACCACAGAGCCTTTTACTGTCTCCACAGTTTCCCCTTTTCCAAAACAGAGTCATACAGTCGGAACCATACAGTAGGCAATCTTTTCAGATTGGTTGCTTTCACTTCAAGATGTGCATTTAAGGTTCTTCCACGTCTTCTCATGCCTGAGAGCCCCCTTGTTCTTAGCACGAGTTTCCATTGTCTGGATGAACCACAGCTTATCCACTGCCGGCTTAAGGGCATCGTGGTTACTTCCAAGTGTTGGCAGTTATGAATAAAGCTGCTGTAAACATGCATGTGCAGGCTGTGTGGGGATATACGTTTTCAGCTGCTTTGGGTAACAACAAGAAGCATGATTGCTGGCTCCTATGGTAAGAGTACGTTAATTTTTTAAGAAACCACCAAACTGCCTTCCAAACCATCGGCTGTACCGTTTTGCATTCCCTCAGCAGTGAATGGGTGCCCCTGTTGCTCCACCTCCTCGCCATCCCTCCCAGTTGTCAGCTTCTCCATCCTTCCAAATAATCTGTGCCCGTGGCTGTTTCTGGATTTTTTCAGCTTTTGCCATCCTCGACTGCCTTCTTCCTCGGGATGGGGGGTCTCCGGCCCTGCACCTTGACTTGCTCTAGTCCCCATTAAGGCCAGCTATGGTCGGAGCCGTCTCTGGACAGTCATTCCTGTGGTCGTGTAGATCTGTCCATGGCTGACACTCCGTGCCCTACAGCCTACAGATTCCTGGAGCCAGTCCCCCTGCCACCTGAGGCTCAGGACTCTCCTGCATCCTTGCCCTGCGTGGCTCTCTGCACACTGGGTGTCAGCAGCCTGCAGCCCCCGCGGTCTTTCCCAGGTCGTCCCCCTGGACCTTCTGTCCGTCCGGGGATGACTCTGACGCTGCGGCTTCCCTGCGCCTCTCTCCGGTGCCAGGCTCCCTCCTCCTGGGACCACGTCCTCCTCCTCCCTGGTTTTCCCTCACAGCTCACTTCCCCAGAAAGGACACTGGAAGGCAAACCTTTGGGGACTTTGCAGACCTTAAAATGCCCTGATTCTGCAACGCACCCCGAGGGGCAACCAGCCCAGAATTCTGGTTGGAAGTTGGCTGTGAGGGGCGCTCCGCTGTCTTCTGGCACCTCCCCTATCAGAATCCTCCTTTGTATGTGACCTGGGCCACCCCTCCCCCAAAACTTTCAGGATGTTCTCTTTGTCCTCAGGTTGGGAAGTTTCACACTGATGTTCAGACTCTTTCTACCAGGTGTCAGAGGAAGAGCTCGTGGTCCAGAAGTGGGACATCTCTCACCATCCGCAGGCCCTGACAGGTCGTCTCCCTCCTCTGTGTCTGGGAGACAAGCATCAGGCCCTGTGGGACCCACTGGGGAAGCTCCACTTCTCCCCACAGAAGACGGAGGCCTCCATCCCCAATCTGCCACACCCTATGCCTGCCCCTGGCAGCCTCAGCTGCACTGCTGCTCCCCCACTCACAGCCTAGGGGGCACCAGCTTAGTGGCCAAAGAAGGCCAGGGTACAGGTGGGCAGCCAGCTGGATGCCCAGGCAGGCTTGGTGTCCTGGTCGGCAGGGGAAAGGCTAGAACTGGCAGGAGGCTCTGGGGGTGCCCCCAACCCTGGGGCTGAGGTCACCTTCCAATCTCAGCCAACTGCATTATTCATATCGTGGTGGAGTGGCCTGAAACCCAACCCCACAGCTCCAGTTCCCTCTGCAGAGCCCAAGGCCTGGCAGGAGGGCCAGGAAGACTGGCCCACTGGGGATGCCTTCCAAAAGCCCAGGGGGCCAGGGTGCCATCACAGGCCAGGGCAGGGGAGGCTGGCAAGGGTGAGGTCAGAGACCGTGGAGGGCAGGGGCACTACTCAGCCCCCCGGCCACGGCCCCGCCCTCTCCATCCCCTGGCTGGCCTCTGGCTTCTTCTCTACCCTGGTTGTGGGACACCTATGAGGTCATTTCAGATGCCACCCCCCCAGGAAGCCATCCCTCTCGGACGGACACTGTCCCTCCACCTTCTGAGGCCCTTGTGATCCAGCCACGTGATCAGTCTAGCCCCAGTGTAGCCCTCCCCAAATCCCTGAAGGAAGACTCTGGGCAGGTCCTTGGCCCCTGGGCTGTTCCACCACCTGGGCCTGGCCCCTGCTTGGGGGTCCCTCTCATCCATGGATGCCCTCCCCCAGTGAGGTAGCCACTCCTTTCTGGCCCAGCCTGCCCCTCACACCCCCTGTCCAGGGTCCTGCCTCCTGCATGCCTGGCCTGATGCCAGGTGTCCCCTGCAGGATATCTGGGGTATTTGTAAAAATGCAGATTCTCAGGCCTGCCCCTGGGCCTTGGGATCCCTGAGGCGGGGCCAGGAGTATGTACCTTGGTACGGTTGGGGCACTGTGGCAGGTCCTCCAGGGGAGACTGTCACAGGGCCCCCATTAACCACGCGAGGTCCAGGACCCCTATAGAACCAGAAGCTCCAGAGGACGGAACCTGGGTCCCTTCTCAGCCTTTGAGTCCCCCATCCCCACCAAAATGTGTTATTTGTGATAAATATACTTCACTTTGGTCAAATAGATTTGATTAGGAAAACACTGAGCTGAATTTCATTGCTTTGAGATAACAGTAAATGCAGGTTGGAATGAAATTCTATTAGTTTCAATACGAGTGTACTGGTTCTAGCGAGTTGTAAAGGCCACACCCCAGAGCCCAGCCCAGGTCCTCACACCAGCGTGGATACCACCCGCCCCACACACTCACTCGGACAGTCAGACAATTCCTGGCTGGGCTCTTCTTCCAGAAGCCTTGTCTGAGGTGTCCCCATTGTGGTCATGGGCCACAGGATACTCTGCTCAGGAGCAGACACAGGATGAGGTCCTAAGACCCTCTAGACTCTTCTGCAGCCTAACCCAATGACCTCACCCCACTGCCCACAGTGGCCCCCTGGCTGCAGCACTCCCAGTGCCTGCTGCCCTGAGCCCCTGCCCTGCCCTGATAGTTCTCCCTCCATGATGGCTGAATAGCCTTCTGGGTCTGTTCCCCTGGGGATCCCCCAAGCCCGAGTCCCAGGCCCCGCCCCCAGGAGTCGCATCCAGCCCTCTCCCACTTCTTTGCCCTGTCCACAGTGTAGGGCACAGGGCCCACCACTGCAGCCAGGAGGGCAGGGGGCATCTCCTTCAGCTGTCCTGGCCTCACCGCAGGACTGGGCAGGGAGAGCGCCCCTCACACTCTGGCCTCCACGCCAGGGTGGCCTCCATTGTTGACAAGAGAGACAGTTCCTGTGACCTCCACCTCCTTCTTGGAAGCCTCCTCAGCCCACCGCCCCACCCACCTAGGGGGAGGAAGTGGGCCCTGGGCTCCCAAAACCCTAGCCCCAGGCTCTGCCCTGGCTGCTGCCCGCCTGGCCAGTGACCTCCTCCAGTGTCCCACCCCCCACCAAACTGGGGGCCTCACAGGTGCTCACAGACAAGTGCTCATCTGGCTGCAAGAGTCGGGAGACCTGCCTCCCTTGGACCCCTAGAGCCACCACATAGGGGCAAGGCCACTGTCCTGGGACTCCCACCATGTCCCACTGGGGCCCACCAGCCATGCCTGGAGTTGGAGGCAGCTCCAGCCTCCACCCCACTAGGGCGAGTCTGGGTGCTAGGCCCTCTCACTGAGAGAGCAGCTCTCCCCACAGGGCCACCTGGCTGGGGATGGGTTTCCTCAGAGCTGGTGGGCCGGGCTACCAGGCAGCCCTGCCCAGAGTATGGCCCCTGAGCAGCCTGGGTGTTCCCTCCCCAGGAGCCCCTCCTTGCAGCAACTTCCCCTCTGGAAGCTTCCATGGGACCTGGACCTGTGTGGAGCCCAGCCCACCCACCCTGTGTGCCCTGAGCTATGCCCTTGGCTGCGACCAGGCAGCTCGCTGGCTTCCAGCTTTCCTTAGGGGTGCCCTTTTAGCTCCGGTCCTTGGCGTAGGGGTCTCCGTGGGGACAAGCCCCCAGGAGAACAGGTGTGTTTTCCACTTTCTGACAGGGTAACAAGGGCGACTGGGATGACAGCTCAGTTAGGCCACGGGAAGCTCCTTTTTGTTGCTGCGTCTCTTTTGCTTTTGTCTTTAAGAACGTCTATTTTCTACCTTACCCTTTGCACTTCCCGTCCATTACCTCAAATCCTTATACCACCCTACGTCCACCTTGCCCCGGGCCTGCGTGGGGAGTGACCAGCTTACCCGGGCGGCGGGAGCAGCCCCGGGCAGGCGCCGTGGCACAAAGGCAGCGAGAGCCGGCGGGGGGTACGCGAGGGGCAGTGAGGGGCGTTGGAGGGGTCCTCGGCGCCGGTGCCCCGGCCGCGCGCCCCGCCCCGGGAGCCCTGGCCGCGCAGGCGCACCGGCGGCCCGGCCCTCTGCCGCGCAGCTGCCAGGAGACAGCTGAGCCCGCCCGCGCGTTCCCACCTCGCCCCTCCCGCGCGCGTCGGGACAGCCCGGGGCACCGGCGGTGGCAGCTCGGCGCGTCACCTCCCCTGCCACCCGCGCGGCGCGGCGGGCACGCGGCCCCTCCAGATGCGCAGAGCCCAGGGCCCCAGCAGGCTTCCTCCGCGGCGGCGGGGGTCGGCCCGGGGCGGCGCCATCTGACGCCCCCTCCACCTAGTCGCCCCACTCCGCCCGCCGCCATCTGTCGGCCGTGGAGCCGCGCCAGGCCACGGGCCGGGGCCCGGAGAGCGCCTCAGCCCCTCCCCACGTCCACAGCAGGAATGCTGAGTCCCGCCCGTCCCGGGTGACGCCCCTGGGCCGGGGCAAAGCAGGGGAGGGCGGGTGCCCGACCTCCACGTGGGGCCAAAAGGAGGGCCACTAGGACCTTCCTTCGCGGGAGTCTGGGCTCTGGGGCCTCCACAGGGTCGCGCACGGCCTGCCCCGCCCCTACGACGTTTGGACTGGCCCCGTGCGCGCTGCCCTGCGCGCTGCCCGGCTCAGGGTCTCCTGCCCGGCTCAGGGTCTCCGTGCGCCTCCACCGGGCTCCTTGGGTTGGAACCTGAGTACCCTTCACCTCTGGTTTGCAACCCCAGCCTCTGGAGCCCTTTCACTGCCCCACATCACGCAGAGCAGCAAAGAGCCTGGAGGAGACTTTCATCTCACACGTTCACTCTACATGGCCCCCACTTAGGGCCGAAGGCAGGGGTCCCCATAACCCCCTCGCCATCCCTCCTCTCTCCTCCGAATGGAATCAGGCTGATCAGCAAAGAACCGCAAGGGGTGGGACACACACCCCTGGAGGAAGGCCTCCCATCAGCTGAGGAAACTGAGGCTTCCAAGGGCTGTGGCCATCCTATCCTGCCCATTGGCTCCTTCAGGGAGAGGAGGGATGTGGTCCTCCTGCCTTGGGGGGAAGGGGCCTGGCTGCATAGAGCACAGGCATTGTGGGCTGGACAAGGATGTAGGAGGTCTCTCGGAGGGACCCCAACCCCCTGCACCCCACCCCCACCCCAGCTCCCCACACACCCGCAGCCTTTCCTGTCCCATTTTTCATCAGCCTTCCTGCACGATGCCACCCCTCTACTCACCGCATGAGCCTACGGGGAAGGGGCCACTCAGAAGAGATGGGCTTCAAATGTATGGGGGACTGGCCACAGTCATCTGCCTGTCAGGCCGCTGTGTCCAGGTCCCCTGTGGGGCTGTGGCTGCTTGGGGTGAGGGAGGGAGAGCCAGAGTCCAGGGGAGCCCAGGTGGTCACAGATGGGCCAGGACGCTGGAGGGGGCAAGGGCCCTGCCACGAGGCGTGGGCACACTGCCCTCTCAGTCAGGATCCACGGTGAGGGCAAGCGGCTGGAGGCTCCAGGACACATCTTCCCCGGGAAGGCTGTCTCCAGAGGGAGTGGGCTCTCTGTCACTGGAAAAGCTCAAGTCTTTTGGGCAGGGGTGCTGAGGGGAGGTGAGGGCCCAGGGACCCATTTGTCTGAGCAGTCAGAGAGGGACAAGAGAGGCTGCAGGGTCAGGGCCAAGAGATGCAGGGAGCAGAGCCATAAAGACAGGGTCCCTGGGACCAGGGCTGTGTTGAGGGTGGGGGCCTCAGAGTGGGGGCCAGGCTGGGGAACTCGGGCTGGGAGGAGCGCCCACTGCCAAGGTTACCCGTCACCCTCCTCCAGTCTCAATCAAGCTGCTAATTAGCATCCTGACCACTCAATTAATTAGGCTGTGCGTGCTTAATTATGACAGAGTGCTCAGTGGGGGTGGGGCAGCGCCATCAGTCCACACCCCCAGTTCCCCCAGGAACCGAGGTTTATTGACCAGAAAAGACATATGAGGAGACCCCGGCCATGGGGAGCAGGGTGGTGGGGGAGTGAGTGGAGGGTCCAGGAGGCAGGCAGTAGCCCCTCAGTCTGTGTGTGTGTGTGTGTGTGTGTGTGTGTGTGTGTGTGTGTGTGTTGGGTGGGAGGGTTACTCCCACATCCTTAGCCTGGTTCCCGCCCAGGTACCTGGGAGTGAGTTCTCCCCATTCCACACCTCTGGCCTCTGAGTTTCTACCCTTACCTGCCTTGCCTGAAGACTGCATTTACCTGAAGTTATCCCAGGCAGGGTGGGTACATGGCCTGGAGGCCCCTGAGTGGAGGCCACACCCCTGCCCAGCCCTCTTCTCTTAGGGCCTGGAGCAGGTGAGTGCCCCTGGCCAGCCAGCAGGGACAGTGGGAGTCCCTGCACACCCCCTGAGCTGTCTGGCCATGCCATTCAACTCATTAAATGTTCTACCTGACTGCCAACCATAGTGACCAGGCCCGAGGCCCTCCCAGCCCCAGAGACACCTCCTTGTTTACTGTTCTGTGGGCAAAACTAGTCAAACTGGCATTTAATTTTTCGCAGAAATTCAAGAGGGTGTGTCTTATCTCTCAACTAGATGGTCACGAGTCCAGCAAGGCCCTGCGTCCACAGTAGGCGCTGATGGTGAATTATGCAGTGGTGGTAACGGGGGTGGCTGTGGGGGTAGGGGTGATGGTGGGGTGACAATGACAATCGTAGGGGTGATGGTGAGGTGAGGGACCCTGTCTTGAGATGTTCCTCACCGGCTTGGGTGGCACATCCTGAACACAGCCTGGCGGGTCTGAAGGAGGGGGCCCTTGTCTAGTAAGGCAGTGCAGGGTGTGCATCCCAGGGGCCTGGGAGGATGTTTGCTGGGGGCTTCAGGTTCTCAACAGAGACTCGGCGGTCTCTGGGATTCCTGTTCTCCTGAGATCTGGACCTGACTTCACCACCTACAGGGGGAAACTCAGGGTGGACCTCTGCCTGACCACTGACCTCTACCGAGGATGGTGTGTCCCAGGCACACAGTAGGGCCACACTGTTGAGGACCTCAGTGCCTTCTGTCCAGCTGGGCCTCGTAGGTGACGGGGACCTGAAGGGACAAGCATGGAATAAAGAAGAGAGACTGGCAATGCTGGGCGGGGTGGGGAGAGGCAGGAGCCCTGGCAGGAGCCCAGGGCCTCTGAGGCGCTCCTGAGGGGCTGGCAGAAGCTCCCTAATGGGGGAGGCTGGGCGGAGTCTCCAGGTGTCTGCCAGGCACAACCCTGCAGTGACTGAGGCTCCCCTACTGTGCCTATGCCCCCTCTGCAGCCAGAGTGGGGCTAGGAAGTCTTGCTGGGGGAGGGGCTCACATCCCAGAAGAGACAGGGGCCCACCAGGGATGTCTATGAAGCCAGGAGGCCCCTACAACAAGGCCCTTTGGGGAATCAAGGAGGCCAAGCCAGACCCAGATGGGAGCCTGGAGCACCCCGGGGAGGAAGAGACAGGGTGCCCTGTCCTGAGGTGTGTAGCCCCACCCTGGCTCTAACAGGGGTGCCCTGGACCCCTACCTGGCCCTGGGAGGGAGGCCTGGTGCTCCTCAGACAGGGAAGCCAAGGAGAATCCTGCACCAGGTGGTGGCGGGCTGGGGGGCAGGTCCCAGGCAGAGGGCAGAGCTGCCTGGGCTGAGAGGGCCAAAGGCCGCGTACACCCTCCACGTCGCCACCCCCTCGGCCGTGGTGGGCGCTGGGAGTCAGATACAATTACTCACTCAGTGCATCATAATTACCGCAAATAGCCCATTAAAGAGAAATTATCATCAATATGATATTAGCGGACAGCGGGGGAAATGAAGACAGGAAAGTGCTTATTCTCCCATTGTCGCCTTAGTGCGGACGAGAGGTGGGGAGGTAGTGACACCCCCCTTCACTGACCCGGTCCCCTCCCCGCTGCACGCAGCCATGAGGGAGCCTGCAGGCCCATGGGCCCTCTTGGCAGCTACCATCCCTGCCCCAGCCTCCCCCTCCCAAACCCCGTTCCAGCCCAGGCCGCCCTCCCACCGCCACCCAGTGGATAAGGCCCTGGACAAGGAGGGGTTCTGAGCTCTGCCCATCCAGGCTCAGCGGAACCCTGTGCTTCCTGAGCTCTTGGGTGTCATGGTGCTGATGGGATGTCTCCAAGCACCCACAAAAGTGCCTGAGGGGCTGCTCTTAGGGGACACCCAGACTAGCCTGCTTCGGCTCTCCTGGTGGGATGGAGGGATGGGCTCTGGTCACCAGAGGGGTGGAGGCTCTGGGGCCAAATTCATGACACCCCTGGGGTACACTGTGTCACCCCAACCACAGATGAGACTGAAGCTAGAACAGGGCCCAGCTCTCACCCCAGGCAGCCTGGGGGAAGGCACGTGGTCAACAAGGGTGGCCTCACCCTGGGACAGCACCCCCAGAACCCAGAGGGCTGGCAGGTCAGGGGACCGATTAGCCACTTGCCCGCATGTGGAAGAAGAAGGTAAGGGTCCCGCCCAGGCCTGCCAGGGCTGTAGCCCCCACCCAACCGGTTCTACCCCTAAGCTGACCGGTCAGAATTCCCACGCTCCCTCTGAGAAAACTGGGGACTCCGGCTCCTCTGAACTACAGGGCGGGGAGGGGGGGGAGGAAGAAATCACCAGTCTCACACTGGCCTGGCCAGTCTGCTCCCTGCACCTGGCAGTGGCCGCTGGCTCCGTCCCTGCATCTCTCCCTACAGCAGCAGGGCGCCTGCGTTGTTCCCACGCCCACCAGACTTACTTCTGTGACTCTCGGTCCATGCCCTCTCAGCCCTCCCTGCCATCATGCCCCAGCCCCTCCCCTGCAGCCATGAGGGCCCCATGCCCCCTCAGGCCAGGCCCTGCACCCCTGCACCTGGCCCCCGCTGCTGCCCCTGTCTGGGGGGGGGGCTCTTCCCCGCCCCCGGCCCTGCCCCAGTTTGTCTCTCGGTGCTTGCCTCGCTCTCGCTCTCGGACTCACTCTGTCATTTGCTTGTTTAACTTGCTGACCTGCTCCCTTCTCAGTAAGCAGAGCTCCAGAGCCGCCCTGCGCCGGCTCCCTGCTGCGCACACCTGCCCACCCTGTAGTAACAGGTCCCAGCGCTGTGACTCCACGTGACCCACGAGAGTGTCCTGCAGCGACTCAGCCAGAGCGTCTCACACACCGAGAAACACACCTGGAAGTGCCACCTCTTGACACCCTCTGCCACTCACACCTGCAGAGGCACGTCCCCCACCCCGGGCAGGCGTAGCTCCCACCCTCAGCCGCAGCGCTGCAGGAAAGCCTCGGGCCAGCGATGGGAGCAGGTCAGAGGCTCCCCAACCCACCATCCACCAGTCCCTCTCTGGCCACGCCCGATCCCTTCCAAGCCCCAAACCACAGGGTCCCCTGAGGATAGGGAGGTTTCAGCTGTGCTGTGGCAGGCGTGGGGGTGGGGTCTCCTCTGCTCCCTGCAGGAAGGTGGGAGTTAGCCAGAAGGCCACAGGGCGACAGTCAGATCCTCAGGAATTGGGGCCGAGGGCCCTGGGGAGCCATGGGTGGCTCCTGCCTAGAGAGAGCAGCCCTCGGCTGAAAAGGAGAGACCAGGAGCATTAGGGAGAAGCTGGGGTCAGGGCTCGGGCGGGCCTAGCTGGGTCAGTTGTGTTTAAAACCCCTTCTGTCTCAGACGAGTAGTGGGTTGTGCCTCCGTAAGTCATCAACTAATCGCTGGGGCACCGGTGCCCCACAGAGAGCTTCAGGGATCGCCGAGGGAACCCTGCCCCTCCCCCACCTGGGTCTGATGCTGCAGGAGAAGGGACAGCGGGACCCAGTTACCAGAGGAACCTGGGATTGCGTCGGCGCTGGCCTCTGAATTCCGGCTGGGCCCCAATGAGTGATCTCGAGGAAAGTCCTTGGCTTGTTCCTGCCCAGCATCTCATCTGTGACATGGGCCTTTGCCATCCCAGGACCATTCCCAGGAGGCTATCAGGTCATACAGACCTGGAGTCTGGCACATGCTGGACACTCGATTGTGTCATTCCTGGGCCCCTCTCTGAGGGACAGGGTGCGAGGGAGGGCAGTCAGGGGAGAGTCCATGGCAGGGAAGGGGAGGCCAGTCTCCTGGGGGCTGGGACCAGGCCGAACACATGCAGGTGTTGGAGGTGCAGGGGAGGTGGGGGACGCCACAAGGCAAGAGGCCAAGGCCCCTGTGGGGACAGGGATGGGAGCAGGAGGGGGATGGGAGATGAATGGCAGAGGCAAGTACCTGTCTGGGCAGGGCAGGCAGCGACAAGTGATGGGGAACTATTTCCCTCCAGGCTGGTATGGCTGATCCCAGCGGGCCTCAGGACACCTGGCTGGGTTGTCAGCCAGCAAAGGCACCAGAGTCAGGGCAGCCAGCCTGGAGGAGGTGGCAAGGCTCAGGGTAGTGGCAAGGCTAAGATGGACAGGAGCCAGGCTGCTGCTGTGGGCAGCTAGTGTGCCCCCTTCCCCTCCTCTATTGCCTGTCAACACTAGGTTGGGTTGCGGGGCTAGGGGGTCCCACACCCTCAGCCTGCTTCTTTCGGCGCCACCTGCTGCTTCTTGGGGGCATCTCCCTGCCAGGTGGCCAGGCTGACAACCTCCCCCCAAATCTGCCTCTTCCTGTCACCGGCCCCCTCCCCCAAAAGAAAACCTTCTGATCTCTACCCCCTGCCACATGGCTTCAAATCTGAGCGCCCTTGAAATGCTGAGGTTCAAGGAATCTGCATTTTAGCAGGATTCTAGCTCGGCATCCTGAGAAGAGCCCCCCAGCCCATCCTTCTCCCCAGGCAAGGGTGCCAGGTCAGGGAGCTTGGAAGCAGAAGGAGGGGGTGGGGGAGAGGAGGAGGTGAGCTCCCCCAGGGGAGAGGGGCAAGTGGGGCTGGGAGCTCAGCTGCACTTGGACGCCCCTTCCCCGCGCTGTCCAGGCTCCATCCGCCCTTCCGCGCCCCCCTCCTCCACCCTCGCCGCCCGCAGCCTTCTTTCCTCCGGGGCCACGGGCTAATCGGCTGTGACAGCCCAAGCCCTCAGCAGCTGAGCGGTGTCACTGCGAATTAGGCAGGCGCTGAGCCCGCCAACAGCAAATTACTCATCACTGCTGCGCTGGTGCGGTGGCGGGAGAGGCAGGAGTGTGAGCCTCGTGAACAGGCAAGTGGGCACGTGGGCTGAGAGCTCGGTGCCAGCGAGGGGGTAGTGGGCGTGTGGGTGCCTGAGGCTCCCCTGCCTCCCCACGGCCCATCCCTCCACTCCCATCACTGCAGCCCCCTCCCCTCCATCCTACCAACTATCGCCCTTCCTGCCCTACCCAGACCTGGGCCCCGCCCCCCCCCCCCAGCTTTTCTCCCTCACCTCCGGCCCCGGCCAACCTTCTCTAACCCGTCCCCTCCCCGCTGATCAACTCTCCTTTTACCAAAACTTCTCCCAAAGTGACCTCAGCTCACTGTCCCACTTCCTGGGCCCCAGCAGTACCCTACGGGGTCACCAGGAGCAAATCCGGGACTGGCCTTTCCCCCTCCTCCCCTCTGCACTTGCCTAATTTAGGCCCTGGCTCCCCAGCCCTCCCTGGCTGGTCCCCAGTAAAGTATCCTCCTGGCCCTGGGGCGCAAGCTGGCGCCCTCTCCCGGGGGGAGCTGTGGCTTGAAGCACCCTAAGTGTCCCTAGGGGACGCCATCCCGCTGTGCCACACGATGTGGGTCCAGTCTGGGCTTGGCTCAGCCCGCTCTGGCCCAGCCCACCCTGGCCCAATGTTGCTCCTCCCTGCTGCCTGCGCTCCCACCTTCCCATCCCCCTCTCAGAGCCCCTCCCTGAGGCCCCGCTGCCCCACCCACAAAAAGCTCCTCCCCCTCCCTGGCCCCCAACCTGCCTCCACCCCCCAACTCTGCCCTGCTTCCTCCCCTCCCTAGGTCCCTCCACCGGGAAAGTTCTTCCCCAGGTCTCACCTGCCCCAGGCACCAGCGCCAGGATTCTGTGGGCTCCCTCCCTCGCTCCTCAGCGGCCACACCACAGGCCTCACCGTGGGAGCTGGGGCTGCAGAGCTGTCTCCCACCAGAATGGGAACCCCAGCAGTGCGTGGCCTGTCCTGTTCCAGGTTCCATCCTCACCTCCTGAAATAGACCTGGCACACAGTAGGTGCTTCATCAACAGTTTGAGTGAATGAATGGGTCCCCGTCCCCGGAGAAAAGGGGTCTGATTTTCCTCGGACCTCGGTGTCCCTGTAGGGGCCAGGTTGGGCTGGACTGGTATCTGGGAGAGCAGGGGCAAGACCAAATTCCCCACACCCCAGCAGGGCCTCCCTGGCCCTTGGTCGGACTCCACGGCCTCAGGGACTGCTGACCATGCAGCTGGGCCCAGGGAGGTGACAGGGCTGGTCCTTCGGTCAGAGCAGCAGGCAGGGCTGGGAGCTGGGCAGGGGGACAGCTTTGGACCCCAGCAGGACTGGTGGCCCTTGCCTGTCCCCCACTTGTCCCTCAAGTGCTGGAGACAACCTAGCTTGTCACCTCCATGGCGGGCTCAAACCAGCCACTCATCTGCTTCCCAGAGCCACTGGAGGTGAGGAGACCCAGGCCTACTAGGGTCTGGGTGAAGGCCATTATCTTCCCAACGCCCGCCCTGTTCCAAGTCCCTAAGCCCTGGGCCAGAGAGTTGCAGGGCCACGGCCAGGGGATGGCTTTACCCTTCCTTGGGCCCCTGGTAGGTAGGTCACGCAGCCCTGGCTCCACCCATTCCCCACAGGCGGGTCTGCAGGGTGGGGGACACTTCACAGCTCCCTACACCCTTCGAGGCTGGACCTAGTATCTGCTGAACAAGTGAGTTGTGGACCTGGAGCCCCAAGTCCAGTGCAATTGGTGATGGTCTCCACTGGGGCAGGGCTGGGCAGGGTAGGGTGAGACTGAGGAGGCCTCCATCCAGTGCTGGAGGGCATCTGGGCCCTCACTGGTGGCATGGAGGACCTGGGCTGGCCAGAGAAGGAGGGCAAAGGGGTACGTGGGGCAGCCCCAGGGTTCCGGAGTCTTGGGTCGGGCAGAACTGAGCAGACAGTCCCTGAGGGTGACAGCCCCCTGGGATGGCCAGTGTCAGAGCTCACGAGGCCACAGGGCCAGGATGTGGGATGAAGGGACTGGGACAGACAACACCCACGTGGTCCCTGTGCGTGTGCAGGTCCCACGAGTGCTGTCACAGGTGCCTGGGTCTGTGTGCTCCTGTGCATGTGCATATGGGGGTCTGTGCATTTGCACTTGTCTCAGCCCACACACGTGGCCGTGTCTACTTGCATGTGTGCATCTGTGTGTGCACCCATCCTGGGGAGGGGGAGGCCAGGGAAGAGGACACCTTGGCCTTGGCTGGCCCCACCCCCCAGCAGCTATAAATAGGAGGCCAGGGAGGGGCCGGCAACAGCCGCTGCCTGGCTGCTGAGGGCAGGGCTGGTGCTGGTGTGGAAATGGAGAGGGGCAGGGGGGTGCCAACTGCAAACAGAAGTGGGATGTCCCCAATATGGAGCAGCCCTGGGGCTCCCCTAGGGCCAGCAGCTGGGAAAAGGGGCCAGGGCCTGGCTTGGTCCCCTCAGATCCCGGCTCAGAGATTTTCCTGGAGCCCTTATAACCAGTGGGAGATCGAGGGGAGCAGCTGGGCTGTGTGTGCATGCGTTTAGGATGTAGGGACCCTTGCAGATCTGGAAGCTGAGGCCCAGCTGGGCACTCTGTGTGGGGTAGGGGCCTGAAATAATGCCGCCCCTAGGGGCCCTGGCAAGCCTTGTTCACGGGGAGCAGGGCCAGGATGGTGTGGGGGCGCTAGGGCCTCAGCTCAGTCAGCCTCCCTGGGTAGAAGCTGGGGCAGCTGGTGCAGGGGTGGCCCTGGCCAGAGAGTCTGGGGCTTCCAGCCGGCAGGCACTGAGCACAGCTGTGTAGGTCCAGCGCAGAGGGAAAGGGACTGTGTCCTGCCGCTGCCAAGGCTGGGCAGCCAAGCAGGGGAGTGTGTGGCGTGGACTGAGTGTATGTGTAGGGGTTACATGTGCAGGTCTGTGTATGTCGAGTGTGTGTGAAATGAGTGTGCACGTGTCTAGCGTGTGTGTGCCACCCTGTCCTCCCCAGGTCCATGGGCCACAGGTCCAGGCACACAGGCTCCAGGCTTCTCCCTCAGGTCTGGGAAGAGACAGCTGCCTGGAGGGTCATTCCCGGGCCCCCCTGGGAACACATGCTGCCCTCAAGGCTGCCCCAGATTTGCTCTAATGTCCCAGACCAACAGACCAACACCTAGCACCAACCACTACCCCCCTCTCCCCATCCTCCGGGCACTCAGCCTTCCAAGGAACTTGCCTCCTGAATGGGTCTGTCTCCCCTGGAGCTCCGGGCCAGGGCTGTCATTTCGGTCCCTGCTGTGGTCACAGAGTTGGGACTCAGACTGAAAGAAGTAACAAAGGAATGAACGGTTGAATCCCCTAGAGGTGGTGGTGGGGGTAGCAGGCCAGGGTGGTTGGGGTCCCCAAGGCCACAAGGTATAGATTCTGTCCACATGATGGTTCTGGGGAGCCTCCTCCGGGAGGTCACTTTGGCCCCCTGAACATCCAGGCAGGCACATTAGCTCCGGGACCCGGGTGCTGGGTGGAGGCCCGTCCTGCAGCGTGGACACTGCGTCTGGCACCCCTACCCCAGATCCAGGCCCCTGGCTGCCTGACAGCTCCCTCTCAGACCAGTCTGGGTGGCTCCACGGATCTTGGTGCTGCCACAGCCCCCACACACCTACAGAGACAAGAGTCATGTCGCACTCACACTGGCGGATGCAGACAGACATACCTGAGCGCCGGCTGTCACACTCTTGAGGTCCCCCAGCTCTCCTGGCCCCAAGGCCCAGTGAGGTGGAGGTCAAGGCCTCCAGTTCTCACACAGTCCCTCCCACACCTGGGCCCCTGCCCGGCCCCGGCCCGGGGCTGAGCGGGGCTGGCGGGAGGCAGCACCTCTGGGGCCTCCTCTGCTCTCCCGGCCCTTTCGCTTTCCATAGATTGGCTGCTTTCCTGTGGGAGTTCATGGATTCCCCCAAATGTTTTTCGGAAATCTGTCCCTAAACACAAAAATGAGCCATCTTCCTGCCTCCCCCAATAAGTTCCACATCCTCCATGTTCATTCCTCTTCTCCATTTGATCCTAGATGGAAAACTGGAGGAAAGAAGGAAGGGGTGGGGGAGGAAGGAGGGAAAGAGAAGGAGGGAGGGAGGGAAAGAGAAGGAGGGAGGGAGGAAAAAGCAAGAGAAAATAGAAGAGGAAAATGAAACCAAACCCAGCACTCAGCCCCGGGCTCAGGCCCGCCCTGCAGAGAAACCCAACCGCTGCAGAGTGTGGCCGTGGCCCCTCTTCCCGAACTCCTCGTGGGCCCCAGGCCCCCTGCTGGGTACTGGGCTCTGGGAGGCCTGGGGTGCCGGAGGGAAGGGGTGAGCGCAGCTCCCTCCCCCAGGAGAGCACCAGGCTGCCCACCCGGGCTGGTTTCTCTGCCAGGAGGGAGGCTCCCTGATGGCTCCTCACGGCAGTGGAAGCCAAGGTGCCCTCATCAAAACCAGCCAGTGGACTGGCCCTCACCTGTGTCCAGGCCCCTCCTTGGCAGCAGTCTGGGCCAGGACAACGATCCTCCTCCCATCTGAGCCTCGGGACCCTGTCCTGAGGTCGGCTGGCCTGGTTCCCCCTCGCGCTGCAGCCTCCCGTACTGGTCCCTTGAACTCCTCCCCGACCTCCACACTTCCCCTTCTTTCTACACCAGCATCTTTGCCCTCAGAGACGGCAGCTCGCTCCCCTCCTGGGGGCTGGAGAGCTCAGCCCCTGGATTTAGGGACTTTGGACAAACCCCTCAGAAATCCAACCTTCCAGTTCTAAATTTTACCCGAAGGCAATTGGGGAGGGGGCAGCACTCGCCTTTTCTCTGTTTCTCAGATGGAGACAATAAGAAACTCTGGCGACATCCTCTCGGGAACTGCAGCTGTCCCAGCCCTGAGGAGGAGACCTGGCGTCCCCAGGCTGAGAAGTAGCGCAGCCCTCCCTGCGGAGAAGAGCCAGGGAGCCCTGGCCAGGTGGGCGGCAAGTTCAGCTCCAAACGTGAGGACCACAGACCTTCACCCGACTCTGTCCTGTTTTGAAGGGAGATAAATCAAGTATCCTACAATGGCCTCAGCCCCCTTAGGGTGAAATTTCCAGAGGTGCTGCCCTCCCCGGTTCCCCCAGAGTCCAGGCCTTGGACCTTCAGGTGGGAGGCCAGACTGCAGGCTCGGAAGAGCTGGGGACAGCGCTTGCCACCAGGATGCAGTGGTGCTGGGCGTGGGGTCACCACCAAGGCTGGCTTCGTGTACTGGGCCGCTGTCCTGCCTTAATGGGGTCCCCAGGTCCACCCTGTGCATCCCTCCTCCCTGAGGGGCAGCCCGGGGCCAGCAGGGCAGATGCCTCTGGGTCGGGCCCTGACGGCAGGCTTTTTTACAACTCTGGTCAGTCTCTCCCAGTCGGTCAGCCCAGGCGGGTCACCCGAGCTAGCAGGGCCCAGTTTAGGGACCTCCTTTTCCTTCTACTCAGGAAGAAGTAAGCAAAAATGAAAGCCAAAGAAAAACCAGCCAGGCTCCAGTGACTTTTGGATTTAAACAGATTTATTTTTTGTGTTTTTTTTCTTTCCTCAGTTTCGTAGCAAATGAAAAAGGAATCCAACAAAACCCAACAACGCAACAAAACTTCCCGCAAGCTGGCGAGTCTCCTGCGCTCAGCAGGAGCGGCTGTAGTCCGGGACCGGGACCTGCAGGGGCTGGAGCACCAGCCTCCCCACACTCTCTCCCGCCTAGTCCAAAATTCGATCAGGCTTTAAAAAAACGAATCCACAAACAAAACGAAACATATTTTAAACTAAAATAAAAACACTTTCTCCACCCGCCCCCATGCCAGGAGATTCAAGCGAAAACCTCCTCTTTAAAAAATTTTTATTTTCCGCTAGAAATACTGTGCATTACTATTTTTTCCCTTTTCACTTCTCTTGAGGGTTAAAATAAGATATATTTTCCCAGGAGTCATAAATACGATCTGGTGCATAGAGAAATAGCAGCACGGAGTCCGGGCCAGCCCCCGCCCCCGTCGAGTACAGTAGGGCAGCAGGACTGAACACAGCATAGATAATACTCCTCGGCTTCAATCTCTATGGGACGCCGGCGGCAGGGTTGGGGGCAGGCGGGCAGGCGGGCAAGCAGGGGCCGGGCCCCTTCAAGCGAGCAACACATGCTGGGACACGCGGACAGCCGAGGGCGACCCCGGCTCGGAAGGAGGCAACTTCCTCCGGGGTTTTCTTATATAATCACCGAGCAAAATAAATATAAATACTTCGAAAACAACACCGCTTTGGAAAGGAGGAGTAGAAAAGGGCAGGGTAGGGAGGCCGAAAGAGAAAAAGCAGGAGCGCGGGGCGGCAGAGGCTGCCGGGGAGGGACGGCGGCGGCGCCCTCGGCAGGGCCGAGGTCAGGGGCAAAACCGCGCTCTGCGTATGTACAAGCGGACGCCACGAAGGACTTCGATCTGGCGCAACTTTGCTGGGAATCGCCGCGTTCCGCGCAGAGGAGTTGTGGCAGCGTCAGGACCGCGACCCGGAAAGGTGCGCGGGCCGGGAGCGAGGAGGACGCGCCGCGGGAACGGGCCTCCAGTCGGCGCCTGCAGACGTTGCAGCAGGGCGCGCGGGGCCTGCCCGGCGGGAGGCGGAGGTGTTAACGCGGAGGCCCGCGCGCGCTGGCAGCGGCTCGGCCGGGAGTTGCGTCCTCGTCCTGGGCCGCAGAGTCCGAGCCGAGGCCCCGGGCGGCCTGAGCAAGTCCGTTCCCGCCGGCGGCGCGGGCTCGGGGTCCGGCGCTCACAGGAAGAAGTCGGGCGCGCCCTTAGCCCCGCCGGGGCCGGCCTGCGGCGGCGAGGACTCCCGCGGGAAGCCGGCCCCGCCCGCGCCCCCGGGGCCACCCCGGCCAGCCAGCTTCTCGTATTTCTCCTTGTACAGGTCCCGCTCCTTGGCCAGGCGCCCCACCTCCAGCTTCAGCTGCTCCACCTGGCTCTGGAGCTGGCACTTCTCGCTCTCCAGAATGTGCCGCTGCTGCACCCGCTTGAAGCGGCACGACTGCGCGTAGCCGCGGTTCTTGAGCGTGCGCCGCTTCTGCTTCAGTCGGATGACCTCCTCCTTACTGAAGCCGCGGAGCTGCCGGTTCAGCTCGCGCACCGACATGGACACCAGCTGGTCGTCGGAGAAGCGCTCCTCCAGGCGCACGTGGTGGCTCGCGCTGCCGCTGCCGTGGTGGCCCACGCCGGCGTGGTGGCTCGCGCCGGCGTGGTGGTGGTGGTGGTGATGGTGAGCAGAGTGGTGGTGGTGGGTGGCGTGGTGCGTGCCGTGGTGGTGGCCGGCGCCCATGTCGTCCGCGCCGCCGCCGCCCGCGAAGCCCTGGCCCCGGAAGGCCTCGTAGGCCGCAGCGGCCACTGAGTGGTGCGCGACGTGGTGCCCCGCGTGGTGGCCGCTGCCGATGAGCGCCTCCACCGCGTCCTCGGGAGTCAGGTTGAGAGCCTCTGGGTTTAGGTGGTGTTGGTAGCCGCTCATCCAGTACAGATCCTCCAGCGCCGGCTTTCCCGAGGCGCCCCCGACGGCGCCAGGGCCCCCGCTCCCCGGCCCCGGGGCTGCCCCGGCCTGCGCCGCGCCGCTGCCGCCCCCTGCGCCGCCGCCGCCGCCGGTGCCTGGGCTGGGCGCGCAGAAGCTGGGCGAAGAGGGCACAGAGGAGCAGGGCGTGCTGAGTGGCGTCGAGGACAGCGAGCCGGGCGGCAGGCGGTGGCAGAAGCGTTCGGCCTCGGGCGGCTCCTTCTTCACCTCGAACTTCATCAGGTCGAAGTCGTTGACGTACTCGATGGCCAGAGGGCTGCTGGGCAGCTCGGCGCCCATCGCCAGCTCCGAGGCCATCGCCCGGAGGACCCCGCCGCCGCGCCCGGCTGCGCCCCTACGGGAGGCGGCGGGGGGGGGGGAGCCGCAGGCCTCTCCCCCCCCTTTGCTCTCCACGGGCGGCGGGTCCCGGCCGGGTCAGCCGCAGGGAGCGCGGACTCCGGACAGAGGCGCGCGGGGAAAAGTTTCACGCAGCCAACTCAGGGGCGACCGCTAGGGACGCCGCCGTTTAGGCCTCTTGTGCAGCCCCTAGTAGCTCCCTGGAGGGCGCAGGCCAGCCGTGCTCCCCCGTCCCCGCGCCGGTGGCCAAGCGGGTGGCCGGGCGGGTGGCGGTGAGGCAGGCCACCGCCTCGGGCTCCGCAGGTTCCCCACACTCCACCCGCTCACCGCCAGCCCCGCCTCCACCGCCGAACGCCGCGCCGCACGCTCCCCTTTATAGCACCGGGCGCCTGGGTCCGCCTTTCTGGGAGGGGCGCTCGTCCATGGGCCAATCGAAGCCCCAGACCCGTCGCTCTCATTTGCCTATCCCTATGGCAACCCGGAACCCAGCTGTCAATCTCCTGCGGGGAACAGCTGTGGGAAGGGGTGGTGACCCGCCGCCCACGAGAGGAGGGGACAGGGCCCTCTGGTGGCCGCCTCAGGGGTCTGCACAGGCAGAGGGCTGGGGTGCACGAGAGGCGCGCGGGGGCGCGGGGCCTGGCCTGCGGACTCCGAGGGCTCGCATCCGCGACGGGGCGGCCACAGAATCTTGGGGAGCAGGGGGCGCACCTCGGTGCCTCTGTCACCCGCCACCTAGCTGGTCCGTGACCCCGCAGCCCTTTTCCAGGTTTTTTTCTGCCAGCCGGCCGGGAGGCCGCGTCGGGCTCCGCTAGCTTGGTGGCGCCGGGACATTCCGGCCTCCCAATTCGGATGACACTGCGCGGCCCGGCTGGGCGCTGCGCGGGAGCGCCGGTTATTTTTAGCTCCGCGGTTCAGGCGGGTTCAGGAATTCAGTCAACAAAGTTGCTGGCACCTCCGTGGGGCGGGATCCACCGCGGGACGCCCGGCTCAGAGGGTGTGTAGCGCGCAGGTGGGGAGGGAGTCGTGCGCGGGCCAGTGAAGACGGCGTGCTGGGGACCCTAGGATGGGGGCGGGAGCCGGGGCGGGTGAGGCCGGACACTTAGGGGGTCGGAGGGACCCCGGGATGGGAGGGACCTGGGGGCTGGCTCTGGCCAGAGGGCTGCCAGGCCAGACACCAGGTTAGGAATCCTGGCTCCAGCTGCCCACCTGCCCAGGTCGGGCCTAGTGGTGCCATACTGGCTGGGAGCAGGAATAAGAGGGACGGAGGTGGGAAACCTCCAGAGCCAGAAAACCTGACAGCTGGGCTGACTGTGAAGGTGCACCCAGAGTCCAGGGCTTGGTCACCAGGTAAAGAACTGGAGCAGTGGGTGCACCCGGAGCAGGGGAGCCTCCCTGCCTCTGCCCACCAGGATCTACTGAGATGGGAGAGGCAGGACCCAGAGAGCCCCTCCCACCCCTGTTCTCTACACTGTTATATGACTTTTATAGTTTAAAACTTCAATCTTACACACAATCTTCTATGCATAGAAGGAAAGGTCTGGAGGGTGTGGGCAGGAAGGCACCAGGGGTGGCCTGGACACGTGCTGGGGACACTATCTACCGGGGCTTTTACTGTGTTCCTGGCACGAATGTCTGCTATTTTCTAATAAGAAAAGTGTCATACTGTGGGGAGTGAAACTTCACTTCCTAAGATGTCATGTGGGTGGCCAGGCCGCAGTGTGCATGGTGGGCAACCCTGCCCCTTCCTCCTTGCCCTCACGTCCCTCTGGGTGGGCTGTGCTGTGACGCAGGGCCATGCAGAGAAGGACCACCCCACAGGGATGGCCCAGCAAGTGGCAGAACCGAGGCCCCAGGCTGGGTGCTTGGGCTCCCAGATGAATGAGTTGCCAGATGCATTGCCAGGTTTGGGGCTTCCGTTAAAGCACCTTGTGTTCAGAGGGAGGCCACGGCTCAGAGAGCTGATGCCACATGGCGAGCTGGTGGTATTGTCTGCCTGTCTGAGGGGGAAAAGCTTGCACGGGGCTCCTGTGCCTAGCCACCTGACTCTGCCCCTCACACTGTGGCTCCAACCAGGCCCCTGGACCAGGCAGGGGTTCAGTCCCAAGTTCAGAAGGATGCAGGGTGGAGCCAGGCTTGTGCAGACAGGAGCCCTCCTCACAGCTCCAGGCCTCAGGCCGAGGGGCACCATTCCGCAGTCATGCCCGGGCTCTGTTGGACCCCCAGTCCCTCCTGCTCACCTCATCTTGTCCTGAGAGGTGCAGTAAGGAGGCTGAGGCCAGGGCAGCCCTCCTCAAGACCCATGCTCAGCCACATCAAGTAGGGGACAGCTCCCCTCACACCCAGCCCTCAAATGTGATGCTCAAGGATGCTGGGCCCCGGCCTGGCCAGGCTGGCCGCGCCTCCACTGACTCACATAGGTTCCCTCCTTCCCTCACTGGGGGAGAGGAACAGCCAGTGTGCGGTCTGCTGCACGTGGGGACCAGAGACCGCATCCACACTAGGGGGAGGCATAGGGCCTCTGGGGCAACCTGGGAAGGCGGCACTGCCTGGAGCAGAGCAGGGCACCCTGTCCCTGACTGGCGTAGGCACTGGGCAAGCTCCCCTGGCCCTGGACGGGGAGTCGGGGAAGGACTGGCTTCCCAGAAGTTCTCTGGGCTAGTGTGCCTGCCCTCAGCTCTTGGCCACCCCCAAGCTTTGGGGGCAGTTGCCCCAGGGCCCTCCTACGCTCTTGCCAGCGGCTGTTTGCTCCCTGGTTCCCTGGCTCCCCCTGGTCTCAGCTGAGCCTTCTCTCACAGCCAGGTGGGTGGGAGACGGGAGAGCAGCCGACTGCCCCCGCACACACGCAGGCTTCGGAGTGCTTGCCCACCCGTCCAGCCAGCGGCCTGCAGAGGGGGCGAGGTAGGCTCTCCCTGCCAGGGGAAGGTGCTGCCCCTTCCTGGCTCCGGTGGTGGTCTCTAGGCTTGCTCCTTTGTCTTCGTTAACTCCTGTTTGCCACTTGCTGGCCTGGGGCAGGGGATACACAGGGAGGCACTGACAGCCGGGTCTGGGAGCAGAGGCCGGGGGGGTGACCAGGGCCCCCTCCTGTCTGCCAGGAATGGCTGGTCGGAGAGCCACAGATACAGCATCAGATGTGCTGTGTCTCCTGGCCACGGCAGCCACCAGGGTAAGGTCTTCCTCTCAGCTCCCCTGACGGTGGAGGCTGGGAGGGGAACAAGCCAATTCTCCGCGGCCCCAGAAAGGATCATTTTTCTCCCACCTAGCACCACCATGCCCTCCTATCACAACACATCAGTGACTAAACCCATGGAATTCCACAGGGACTCATTGAACCCCTGGGGCTCATTGTTAAATGCACAACACATGTCTTTACTGAGCACCTTCTGTGCACCAGGCTGCCTGCCCGGGGTACCTTCCACCACCTCCACCAGGGAGGCTGCCGAGGCTTGATGGTGAGATGCAGCCATCACTGGGGTCCATGGCTTCCGTGCCGGCCAGGTCGTCCTGGGAGCAGCCGGAGGCTCTCCCTGACCCGACAGCTGGGGGGACTTGAAGGCTCGAGTAACTGGACAGCTGGTGGGGAGGGGTCAGGGGCTCAGGACAGCTGCACTGAGGTAGGGCACCCACTGCCTGGTCCCCATGGCCACCTCTGGTCTGTTCTGCACAAAAACCAGTGCAGGGTCGGGGTGGGACCCCTGACTCCTCCCCACATCAGGCCAGGCCCCCTCCACCTTTCACCTCCTCACGTGCTGTGGTGACCCCCTCCCCATGAGAGTGGACAGGACCCCTCCAGGGGCTTCCTCACCAGCCTGGACACATGGGGGCAGTCAGGTTGGGGGAGCCAGGGTGACCTCCAGCCTCCAGCTGGCAAGGACCTCGGGGCCTTACTCCTCAGGCTCAAAAGAAGCGGTCTCAACAACCTGAGGGAGCTGGGGGGCTTCCTTCCCCAGAGGAACCTCCAGAGGGGACCCCTCCTCACCATGCAGCTCCTGAGCCGAGGCGTGTGGTGACCTGGCCAGCCAGCCTCATGGACGTCACAGTGTGAAGCCACAAGACATCTCGTCCTCGACAGCAGGCTGGGGTCAGAGCCCAGCTGAAGACCTCTCCTCAGCCTCTCCCCCTCTCGCCAGGGATTTCTTCCTGGGCTCAGGGAGCACTAGGCTGGTGTCCTCCCACCTCGGGGCTCATCTGGAGCGAGAGCTGCCTGGCACCATCCTGGTGGGGCACACTCCCAGCCGGGGTGGGCGGTGGCTCCCTGGGGAAGGGCTCTGGCTGCAGGAAGCTCCTGCCTTCCTGCCACCACACTGCCGGCTCCTCCAGCTCCCTTCCTGCTGCCTGCCCAGCGGCACCCCCTCCCCAGTCAGCACCTGTTTCAGACCCCACCCCAAAGTCACCTTTGTGCCACTCCCGCAGGCCCCTTGGCCTCTCCAGTGCACACCCACCCCGCCTACTGTTCCTACCTCGCCTCTCAACCCTCAGATAGTGGACCAGGCTCTAAGCTCCCCCCAAACGAAGCTCGCCTCCAGCCCACGCCACCTGCTGGTCACATGACTTTGGGTCTCGGGGGGGGGGTCCCCGCTTCCCTGCCTTGCCTCTGCCACCTGCAGGCGGGCGTGTCACCGTCACTGCACCCGGCCCGCCACCCTCACAGGAGGCTCCCTGTCCGTGGGGCCATCGTCTGAGAAGCTGTACGACCTGTTGTCCTAGGGCAAAGGGCAGTCCACAGAGGGCACAGGCCTGGAGAGGGGATCCTTCCTGGGCTCTTGGCAAAGGCAAGGAAGAGGCTCCAGGGTCTGCCTGGGTTGGTACGGGCAGTAGAGGGGGGACCAACCCACACCCTCATCCCCAGGGTTCTTGGTTGGCCTGCCCTGTAGCCTGAGGAGCCCAGGGTGACCACTGGCACACTGCCCCTCCTGCCCGGGGGCAAGGGCTCTGACCAGGCCAAGCCTGAGGCTGAAAGGGTCCCCTAATAGGTCACAGAGAGTGGTGAGGGCTCCCGGGGCCGGGGTCCAGGAGAACAGGGCAGCCACTAGCAGGGCATCTCCTGCTTCTAGGAGTGCCCTGCCTGTCTTGAGCCGTCCACGCTGGCCCACAGCTGTCAGACCGGCCGCTTCCAGGCAGTGGGCTGCACCGTGGGGCAGTGGGGCCCGGGTACAGGTGGCAGGGCCTGTGGCTGTGAGCAAGTGGGCGGCCAGGGGAGAGAGGCAGAGCAGCCGGGAAGGGAAGACTCGGGGGAGCGGTGGCGGTCCCGGGCGGGCGGGGGAGTGGTCCAGCTGCCCATCGGTCTTTTGGGAGCCCACCCCCAAGGAACACACCTACTCGCCTTGGATCTGGCTGGTGCCCACCTTGCAGCCAGGGGTGCAAGCGTGTGCCCCTCCTTTATTGCAGAAGGAAGCGCAAGGGGAGGGTCTGAGCTGGTCATGGTTCAGGTCAGGCTGGACCAACAACTGTCTCCCTCTGCCTCTCCTGCCTGTCCAGGCAGAGGAGTGAATTTACTCCCTGCCCCTCCCATTGTCACAGGGTCCCCTGTGTGTGGGAGCTCCCCGCAGGCGTCAGGAGGGAGCTCAGGGGAGGAGGCAGGAGGCCGAGGTTGCCCCTGGTCATGTCGCACACTAGTTCCTGCCGCACCCGCGCCTGTCTGGAGAAGGAGCCGAGCAGCTCGCTCAGCCCTGGCTCCAAGGCTCCTCTGTCAGTGCTTAGCCCAGGCTAAGCCAACCCATGTGGCTCCTCCAAGGGCCTGGTCTGAGGCCACCACAGAGACCCGAGGGGTGGCTAGGTGAGGACACATGGCTCTGCAAACCTCTGCCCGACGTGTGCCCGGCCAGAGCAGCTGCGGGGCCAGGCCGGGGGAGCGAGCTGGCCCACCGTGGGGTCCATTCGGCTCACTGACTGGGTGGGGCTTGCTCTCTGCCCCATGACCCAGCATCCCGCTGAGATGGCACAGGGCAGGCCCGGGACAGGGCGCAGCACCTGCATCGGCACTCGAGGCAACGGGTCCCCTGCTCCCGGACCGAGTGTCGCCGTCACACAACGACATCAGGCAGCGCTTGCCGCCACCCAGCTTGGTTCTCGTCACCTCTGGGGCTGCCACAGGGACATGCCATTGCACGGACAGGGACTGGGGGCAGGACCCCCAGATCCTCACCTCGGCCTCATGGGGCGGGGGCGGGGGCGGGGGCAGGGCCGAGGGACCTCCCCAACGCCCTTCGGCCAGGGCTGGTCAGTGCTGCCCTCTCACCCAGGCCCAGGAGGAGCAGGTGGAGGACAAGTGGTGGTGCAGCCGGCTCCACTCCAGGCCAAGGGGTGGGGCTGCAGGCCACGTGGTGTGGGTGGTGATGCAGCGACACTGGTGACACGGAGATGGAGGCACACGGCAGCGGTCCAAGAACGGGAGGCTGTGGGCACGTGCTCACCAGCTGGAGTGCAGCTCACTTCTCTGGGATGAGGGATGAATACTCTGAATGGCCTTGACCTTGGCCTCCCAGGATCTGTTAGACCAGACCCTGTCCCAGGCCCCCGGGACCAGAGACACTTCCAACGTGGGGCGAGCTGCCTCCTCTTTGCCCTGTCCCTACCTTGGCCCAGCTGTTCTCCTGAGACACCTGGAGGAGGAGCTCTGGAGAGGAACTCAGCTTGGGGGACCCTGGCCCCCGACCGTCACATCCAACATGTGCCCAGGGCCCCCTCCTAGGCCTCTCCCAACCGCAAATCACATTGGCCTGGCCATGGAGAGGCTGCCCCCACCTGCGGAGCCATCCAGGAGGCAAGACAGCACCAACATTCCGGCCCAGAGGCAGCGAAGGGGATGTGCTTTCTCCCTGCCTGGCTCTGTCTGGGTCCGTGGCTAAGCGGGCAGGTGAGAGGATGCGCAGGGGCCATGGCAGGGGTGCCCCCTGGACGGGTGGACGGCCCCTCACCTGCCTCTCAGTCTCAGGCATCCAGGTCTGCGGGGCGGCACCTCTAGGAGAGGCTCTGGGGCATGAGCAGTGTGCACCCACCCGAGCTGATGCCCCACGGGGCTGCACGGTGGCGTGGCGGCAGTCAGGACAGCCGAGTAGACACAGGACAGAACCTTTATTGCTGAACACAAAACGCCCGCCAGGGAGGCCTGCCCGGCGCGCTTCCCCGGGCAGGCATCCTAGGGGAGGACTAGGGGCACATCGCATGGAGGGGACAGGGCTGGGGGTGAGCCCTGCTGGGTGCCCCTTCGGGCAAGGCTGAGGAACCGGGGTGGGAGGTTGGTGGGGCCCAGCCCGAGGGAGGTGAGACCTGGGTACTGGTCACGCAGAGCTGAGAGCCAGGTGGGCAGAGCGATGGCCCTGCAGCCCCAGGGGGGTGCTCAGTGGCCGGCGGCCCCTCCTCTGGGGCCGTGGCGGGCAGAGCCTCCTTCCTCTCCAGGGCCGAGGGGCCGAGGTAGGCATGGGCCGGCCCCCTGGGCCCTCAAAGACGGGGTTTGATGTGCAGAGATTTCCCTGTTCCGAGAGGGGCAAAGGTCAGAGCTAGGATTCCCAGCCAGGAGGAGGACCCCCATGGGCCCAGGCCCACCAAGCACGGGCCGCCAGAAATGGGGAGCGAGGCTTCGGGTACACGTCGTCCTCTAGTCCAGCGCCCACTGCCCACCCGGGGGGCCAGTGTCCAGCAGGGCGCAGGCCTGGCCTGCGGGGCTGAGAGGGCAAGGCGGGGGAGCCGCGGACAGCAGGTGGGTCATGAGAGCGCAGCAGTCTGCGGGCTGGGCTACAAATACGGGTGCAGACGGTCTGCAAGCAGACACAGCCCAGACTCACACCTGGATGAGCCTGAGGCTCCCAGATGGAGCCTTCGACGTGGAAAGCCAGGGTGTATGGGAGCAGTTGCTGGGTGGTGAGGGAGGGACCGAGGCCCCCCTGTGTACAGTGACAGGCTTGGGGGCAGGAGGAGGAGAGGCAGTGGGCCGGGCTCCTGCCCTGTGCACCCTCTACTCACTGGGCACCAAAGCCTCTCCCCTCCAACCACCTCATAGGCCAGCAAACCAGCTGACCACAGAAGCCTCCGTGTGGCTGCCCTTAGGCACAGCACTGTCCGTGTGTCCCCTGCAAGCCCGCCTCTCCTCCTGGGACCCCACTTCAGGGCTGAGGACCCCAGCCACCTGCTTGGCCAAGTCAGAGTGCAGATGTCAGGCCCAGGCAGCTAGGGGCCCAGGCCCGCAGGCTCCACCGAGGGCCTCAGCCGCTACTGGGTGGTGGCAGGGGCGGGTCCAGCCTGGCTTCCTGCCCTGATGTGGTCTCAGGCCTCCCTCTGGCTCCCAGGAAGTGGGCAAGGCCTCAGCAGGGAAGGAAGGCTTGAGGCGGTGGCCCTTGACCACCCCGCCGGCTTCCCCCGATAATGGCGCGGGTGGCAGGGTTCCTGATAATTACTTTAAAAAAAAAAATAAGGTGGCTTCCACAGGCTGTCTGCCCCGTGCCCCATCCCCTTAGTGTCCTCCCTGGTGGAGCGAGCTGGGGAGCTGGTGTTGGCCTGGCCAGGCAGGTGAGCAGAGGGCCTGCTGTGGGCTCTGCAAGCAGGAGGTGTGGGCCCCAGCCCAGCTGAGGCAGGCCTGTAAGCATGCTCAGCAGAGCTGCGAGAGAGGCTCAGCCAGCATCTTCCATTAATGTTACGACCGTGAAATATGACAATAAAATGATAGCCGTATGGTCGCAAATTTGCAGCCCGCCGAGCTGCGTAGGGTTTATCGTCACTCAAACGCGCGGAGAGCTGTAAAATGTTTACAGAAAGGGCCGTTTGCAGCCATAAAATCCTCTTTTCTCTCCTAAACAAGGCTGAGTGGAGCCATTTACCAAGCCCCAAATACTCATCAGGGGAGAGGGAGCATCTGTTCTCCCCAGGAGCGCGCGCTGATCTTCCAGAACAAATTAACAGAAATGGGTGCTTTCTAATTAAATCAGGCCTCGACTGGGGTGGCCTGTGCGGGCAGCACTGCTGTGCTCGCACCTCGGCTGGCCCTGCTCCTGTGGGCCAGCAGGTGTGCCCCTCAGCCAGGGACCTGGCACTCCATGCCCAGCCCACATGGGCTCTCTGGCACCTTCCCGGCCCGCCTAGAGATTCTGACCCCATGGGTCTGTGGTGGGCCCTGCAGGAGTGCCGGGCTGGCTTCCAGAGGCTGGGCTGCCTACCTGAGTCCTTGGTGGGGGGGCTCCTGGGGGTCCGGGCCCTGGGCTGACCTCCTGGGCTGGGCGAAGACTGCAGGGAGATGAAGGAAGGCAGCTTGGAGAGGCTGCTGGAGCCCGTCCCTGCCGAGGCAGCCTCCTCCTGCAGAGACAGCTCCTCCTGGTCCAAGGACAGGGAGGGGGAGTGGGAGGCAGGAGGGGGGGAGGAAGGGGAGGGGGAGGACGGAGAGGAGGAGGAGGATGGGGAGGAGATGGAAGAGGGGGGGGCTGAAGCTGCAGCTAAAACCCGTGGGGAGGGAGGGGGGGAGGCCGGGCCAGCAGCCACGGCGGTAGGGGAGCTCGTTGTCTGTCTGCTGGGTCGCTGGGCAGCCGAGGACTTCCTGTGGGAAGGAAGGGGAGCAGAGGTGTGAGGGTGAGCGGCTGTGTGCAGGGCAGGGGTCTGGAGGGTGCTGGTTGACCACCTGTGCCCCGCCTGTCTCAGCAGCGAGGCTCCTAACCCTCCCTGCCCCTTCGGTCCCAGCAGCCAGCAGGCCTCCCCGAGCAGGTTCAAGGCGGCCCTCAGGCCCCAAGGACAGGCTGATGATGTCATGGGGCATCCAGCCCGAGGCAGCTCCATGTTGTCCCTGTTCTCACCTTCCGGAGGCTTCCCAGTCCAGGGCAGGTGAGTGCAACGGGGCCAAGCCATGAGCATCGCCCCAATCCTCCCCTCCCCCGGGGAGTGGGAGTGGGCAGCCGAGAAGCCCCGCCTTCCTCCACAGGCTGGTCTGGGCCAGGACGCCCTCAGCTCTGTCCTGCCTGGGGACCGGGGGCGGGAAACCTCTACGGCTCACTCGCTCAACTTGGAGGTTTCTTTTTGGGTTTGAAGCCCAGAGCTGGGCAGGGCCTGGGGGCTCCCCAGAGAGGATCCCAATTGTGCCCCAGAGCAGGAGGGCCCTTTTCCTGACCGCCCCAAGGGTTTACGCATGCAGCACCCACTGTCCCCGTCACCTGGGCCCGTGGCTGGTGGAAGTCCTGCTCCTGGGGGGCGCACTGCTGGGTTCCGGGGCTGGGGGTGCGGCTGTCCGCCGGCCGAGGTGCTTCTGGTTACGGTGGAGTAGCTGGCACTGGGCGCCCCGCGGGCAGACACCCCGCCGGGAGAAGTCGGGGCACAGCAGCGTGTGCTTCTTCTTGCACTGAGGGAGGAGGAGCGCAGCTGGGTGGGCCAGTGAAGGCCGGAGAGCTTCCTGTTGGATGACTAAGGCCCCCAGCCCAGAGTGGCCCCCAGCCCACACTACCCTATCTGTAAGATGTCCCCTGAGCAATCTGAGGGTTGAGTGGGGACCCTTGCATGCTCACAGACCCTGTGGGCTGGCTTGGGGTTTCTCAGGGCACTAACTCCTCCTGACCGCAGCCCACCCATACTGGCAGAAGTCGGGGGTGGTGGCCACTAGTCCTGGGGACTCACTGGGTGGGGTTCAGGCTTCAAGCCTGGGGGTGCAGCAGGTCGGCTGAGGCCACGCAGTGTGGAGGGAAGGCCGGCCACACACCCGATCCATCACACCTGTCACTGTGGCTAATTATACCCGTGGGGGGGCGTGCCATCGGGCAGGTGCTCGGGGCAACATAGCCTCAGCTCTGCCTGCCAGGCCTGCAGGGAACCACAAAGCCTCTGCCCAAGGCCTGTCCTTCTTCAGCTCTCCTGCCCCAGGATGGGAGCTGCAGAGACCAATGCTGCAGCCCTGCTGTGTGCCCACTTCCATCTGGCCCTTCTAGGGGAGGGTGTCTGGGGTGAAGCAAGATTGGGCACCCCAACTGCCCCTGGTGTTGGACACAAAGTGCTGGAGAGACAGACTGGATGAGAACCGCCACAGGCAGAGTCCCTGCCAACCCCCCAGAGCTGAGTGTAAAACCAGCCCTGGTGCCCAAGCAGCCCTGGATGCCCAGGGGCACAACCACTGGAAACACGTGGCCCGGCCTTTAGACCGCTTCCTCCTGGGCCTCATAACCTGCCACCCCGGACATCTGTCCTCAGAGTCTTGGATCTCGGCCCTGTGCCCAGCACCCAGGACGAAGCGCCTGGCTGAGGACCCCACGGAGCGGGCGCCCGTCCCAGAGCAGGGTCTGGGCGCTGGCCGCATTCTTGTCCTGGCCCCTGCTGCTGCCAAGGGATTAGAAGCCCCTCACGCTGGTGCCTGGAGGCAGGTGGCAGGCTCTGAACACCCCTGAGACCCCTGCCAGCTCGTCCCTGTGCTTGGCAGACCCAGCCCTGCCCCTCAGCAGAAGACAGGCTCAGGCTAACGCCTGCTTGCTCCTCCTCCCCTCCCTCCCCTCCTTCACTGACATAAAAACTGAGTGATTATTTCTATAAGCGTAAAAGAATCTGAATCAGTAGTTAAACAGTAAGGGAAACTCTGGCACGGATTCCTGAGGGGGTCTCATTCCAGCCCCATGTGAACTGGCCCAGAGACCAGGAGGATAGAGGAAACTCCTCAACACTGTTTACTGGACCAGAACAACCGTAAGCCCAAACCTGACCGGGACTAGATGAGAAAGGAACATTTAGGCTGATTTCACTTAGGAACAATGACTCCAAAGTTCCACACAAATTATAAGTAAACTGCATTTTGCAATGTGTAAAAACACTGATATGTGGAGACCAATTTAAGTTTATGTCAGGAGTGCAAGGTTAGTTTAACGTCAGAAAATCAGTGAACAAACACATGCACATTAGCAGACGAAAAGAGAGGCACCTTGATGGATAGGAAAGCGTGTTCAATGAAAATTCAGCCACAATTTACAGTTCAGCAGATTAGTGACAGAGAGGAACTTCCTTGGCTTAATACAGAGGTTCTTCGAAGAACCTTCCAGAAAGCATCACCCGCCACGGGCGTGGCTGGAAGCCCACTGTCACCTCTCGTCAACTTCGCATGGACCACAGGGAGGGCAGGAGCAGGAAAAAAAGGCAATGCATTTAGACTCAAAGGAAGAAAAACAGTTGTTTTCTGCAAAAGATACGACTGTTTATGTAGAAGAACCCAAGAGAATCTGTGGATAAATTATTATAATTATTAACAGAGTTTAACAAGGTTGCTGGAAACAAAATCAATTATTAAAAATTGTATGTCCGTATCCCAATGAACAGTGAGAAAATAAAATTTAAAAATATGTTATTTGTAATAACAATAAAACTGACAGGAAAAAATTCTAAGAGATAAATAAGAATTTTATTCGACGACATCGAAGGAGAGGCCTGTGTAACGGGAGGCGGACGCCTTGCTCACGGGCAGGAAGACGCACTGGAGACAGGTACCAGTTCTTGCCAAACAGAGGCCCAGATTCAGGCCAATCCCCATCAAAATTCCAACTTTTAAAAAACTTACTATGAATTGAAAATATATTTCTGGAAGAATTAAGGGCAAGAAGAGCTAAAACAGCCATGAGGAAGAACAAGCTGAAGGAATTTGCTTTATTATTGTGAAAGACTGAGCAGCTCAAACCTGCGAGAGAGCCTGGCACCGGCTCCGGCCAGTCAGCAGTGAGGAGGGCAGAGCCCAGAGACAGCCACCCCGAGGAACCTGCTCCCAGGGGGCCAGCTGCGGGCACAGGCCCGTCGGGCAGCCTCCGTGCTCGGGCAAAACGGCATCGCCTCCCGCTGGGCTGAGAGGTGGCCACAGGGCTTGGGGCTGCGGCAGCACCACTCGCGGGAGGCGAGGGTCCTTGCTCGAGACCCGAGATGTGCGAGCTCTGGAGAGAGCAAACAATGTTACTTCCATTACAATTAAGAGCTTCTGATGAAAAAGAATATGAAAACGAATGTATGTCTGCATATGCATGACTGGGACATTGTGCTGGACCCCAGAAATTGGCACATAGTAACTGACTGTACTGCAATTAAAAAAAAAATTTAAAAAAAAAGAGGGTCAGTTCTTCAAAATGCATCACAGAAAACTGAAAAAAACCACAAACTGAAATATGATACTTGCCACTAATACAACTGACAAATGATTAATATCCATAATATTTTACGTTGATGTATTTTAATGTTCATATTTATATTTTATAAGTTTCCCACAAGTTATTAAGAGAAAGCTGACCCAGTGGGAAAACGTCCCCACACTCCCTTAAAAAGAAACAAACTCCAGGTGGTTTTCAGCAGAGAAGGCACCAGGGGTTTAAACACTGGGGAAGATGTTTGGTCTCATTTAAATCAGAGGAAGGCAAATTAAAAAATTCAGAAAGGTAACTTAATTCTCAAAGTGGTCAGAAAGAAAAAAAGAGGCTGAGAGTCACGAGGGCTGGCAGAGAAGCGGGTCCACGACTAGTAACGGGCACCGGCCGCCCAGGAGTCGCGTGTTTCCTGCCACAGCAACTGCCACACACTCTGTGCCTGTGGCCCCCACCACAGGCTCAAAGCCCTGGTCTCCTCGGGGGACAGCCGAGCCTGTGGCACAGACTGTTCCCCAGATATCGGCCTGTCCCCCGTGAAGCCCATGCCACAGGGACCAACTGAACCACACACTGTGGCTCTGGGGGCCCTTCTGTCCAGGGCCTCCCCCGCTGGCTGTCTGCTCCAAGCCAGCTGCTCACCGTGCAGAGCTGGCCTGGGGGTGCGGGCCTTCCCACCCTACCTGGGTCCCGCCAGCTCATCCCCACCCTCAGCCTCCCACACGGTGGCCTCCCTCACCAGTCTTCCCTCCTGGAGGCAGGTCCTCCCTCTGCTGCCAGCAGCACCTCCACTGGTGGCCCTCAACGTCCCCAGTCCCCTGTGACTCACCAGCTTCCCTCCCACCCTCCAAAACCAAAGCTGCCCCTTCTCCACCTTGGAGGTGCCCCTTCCTGCCCATCTCCGCCCACCCGCTGTCCCTCTGCGCGCCTCTCGAACGCATCTGCCGCGGTCAGTGTCCATGGGGCCTAGGGCAAGGCCTGCCTCATTCACTTTGTCATTCCCTCCAAAACTGGTACCCAAATGCAGTGTGGTATCTTAGAACAGAAAACAGAAATCAGTAGAAAACTGGGTAAAATCCAAATACAGCCTCAAGCTAAGTTGGTAGTAATGTATCAGTGCTAATTTTTTAGTTTTGACAGACAGCTGGTATGGTCACATCAGACGTTAGCAGTGGAGGAGCCTGGGTGCAGAGGGTATGGGGACTCTGCTCCATCAGCAACTTTTCAGTAAATCTACGGTTATCACGAAGATGCTTATCACACAATAAATGATGAGCACTTGGTGCTGGGCCCCACGCAGAGAACAAGCCCAGAGGAGGCGGCGGGGCAGGTGGCGGGGCACCAGGGCCCCGCTGAGTCAAGGTGCTGGCTGGACTCCTCCCGAGTGCATCGGAGGTCACTGGAAGGCCAGGGCCCAGCAACCACCGGAGCTGATCCCAAGGGTGGGCTCTGTTGTCTGAAAAGGACACTTAGATGGGCAAGCATCGGGCGAGACAGCTCGGGAAAAGGCAAGAAAATGCCAACTAAATACAGATGGAGAAGGTTAAAAGCTTGAGAGGCAACAGAGAGTGTTACACACACCTGCACACCAATACAGTGAAAACCTAGATACAGTAGATCAGTTTCTGGGGAAAGTAAGCCAAAATTGGCATGAAAAGAAACAGAAGGAACTTCCACTTCCTGTAAGATGAAGTAAGTAGACACATTTGTCCCCCATCCCTCTGTGAAGCACAACTAAACCCTGATAACATTAGACGGCTCTGAAAGGCGGAGAGAAGGCAGGCCACCAGGGACCTGGGGACCCAAGGAGGGAGACGGCCCTGGGTCCTAGGACTTGCTCCTGCCTTGTCATCCTGACCTGGAGCTGAAGCAGCTGGCAGCTTGGAAGTGCCAACTCAGGTGCAAAAGCTGAGTGCGGAGCCCTGACCCCTGGCGCCCCTCTCCATCCTGCTTGGGTGGTACCAGAGGATGCCCCAGGGAGCAGGAACGCGGGACCCTTCCTCGACCGACCCGGGAGGCTCCAGTGGAGGCTGAGTGGGAAGTAAGTACTGCCCCCCCCCAGGACTAACAGGGAGGCCCCTCAGGTGTCCCTGGAGGCTGAGTGGGGAACCGGGGTTTCTAGCTCCACTTGGCAGTGACACGGCAGCACCTCCACTGCCCCGTCCACCTGCCACAGGTGTCTCAGAGAAAACCAGCTGAGGCAGAAAGCTTATACGAGATTCAGGATCTCATAGCAGCCAGAATGTCCAGGTTTCACCAGGAAATGACTCATGGTACCAAGAGCAAGGAAGACCTCAAACTAAGTGTCAGCTAGCACCAGGCGGCAGAGGCACCAGCCACCTCTGACAAGGGCTTTCAACAGGCACTTCCAAACACGCTTGAAACAACGAAAGCACAGGAAGTCTCAACAAAGAAAAAGAAGATTTAAGGTAGAATCAAATGGAACTTTTAGAACTGAAAGACATAATAAAAAATAAACTGGGATAAAAAAAAAAAAGCCCCTGGCCACAGGCTCAAAGCAGCAGAGAACACCGAGGGGAGTCAGAGCTGCAGACAGAGTGATGGACATCACCCAACCTGAGCGAGAGAGGACAGGCTCGAAGAGGAGCAGAGCCTCAAGGGCCAGCGGGGACACGGCCAAGGACCCACCTCTCACACAAGGAGGACTGTGGAAGGAGAGGATGTGTTCAGAGAAATGATGGCTGAAAATGTCCCAAACGTGGCAAAAAAACATAAACCTAGAGATTCAAGAGGGTCAGCAAACCCCAAACAGGAAGAACCAAAGGAATTCACCAAAAAATACATCACTGTCAGACCTATGAAAGCTAAAGACAAGGAAGCAGCCCTTGAATCAGCCAGAGAAGTGACGCTTTACCTGCAGGGGACAAACGTCGAATGACACGACAGAGGCCAGAGGGAGCGGTGTTGCATCTTTCAAGTGCTGAGAGGAAAGAGCTACCGACCCAGAACCCTCTATTCAGCAAAAGCCTCCTTTGGGAAAGAAGGGAAATCAAGGCGTTCTCAGATGAAGGGGACCTCGGAGCATGCTGCCAGCCGGCCCGCTAACAGTGGCCAAAGGAAGTTCTCTAAACAGAAAGGAAACCACCAAGAGAAACCTGGAGCGACAGCAAGGAAAGACACGGTGAACACACTCGGCTTCCCTGAGTGTCCCCCGCTGTGCCTGACGGCTGAGGCACAGCTCGCACAGCGTGCGCATGAGGCTCAGTCCGCAGGGGCAACGTCCCTGGCAGTTTCCACTTGGGGGAGGGGGTGAGGTTTTCCCTGAGCTGGGAAAACCACAACACCAGTAGGCTTCGACAAGTAACAGACACACAGTGCAATGCCTAGCGCACCCCCCCCAAAACTACATAAAGATATACACTCAAAAACACTATATACAACAGCCAAAACATGGAAACAACCTGAGAGTCCATCCACAGATGACTGCACATAGAAGCTGTGGTATATTGATACGACGGAATACTACTCAGTCATAAAAAAAAGAATGAAATAATGTCATTTGCAGCAACATGGATGGACCTGGAGATCGTCATTCTAAGTGAAGTAAGCCAGAAGGAGAAAGAAAAACACCATATAAGGGGAGAGTGTACGGACTCAGTGGTAGAGCACGTGCTTAGCATGCACAAGGTCATGTGTTCAATCCCCAGTGCCTCCACTAAAAAAAAAATTACATAAATAAAGCTACTTACCTCTTCCCTCAACAAACAAACAAACAAACAAACAGAACACCATATGGTATCACTTATATCTGGAATCTTGAAAAAAACATAAGTGAACTTATTTATAAACAGAAACAGACTCACAGACACAGAGAACAATCTTACGGTTACGGGGTGGGGGAGGAAGCGGGTGCAAAGGAGTTCAAGATTTGCTGATACTGGAAATCATAAGCAGAACGAAATGACAACATATGGAATGAGAGAAAATATTTGCAAAAGATGAGAATGACAAGGGCTTGATTTCCAGGATATATAAACAGTTCATAAGACTTAGTAAGAAACAAACAACCCATTCCAAAAATGGGCAGAAGACCTAAACAAGCAATTCTCTAATGAAGACATATGAACGGCCAATAGGCACATGAAAAAATGCTCAATACTGTTAATTATCAGAGAAATGCAAATCAAAACTACAATGAGGTATCACCTCACACTAGTCAGAATGGCCATCATTCAAAAGCCCAGAAGTGATAAATGCTGGGGAGGCTGTGGAGAAAAGGGAACCCTCCTACACTGCTGGTGGGAATGCAGTTTAGTGCAGCCATTATGGAAAACAGTGGGGAATTCCTCAAAAGACTAGAAATAGACTTACCATATGACCCAGCAATCCCACTCCTGGGCATCTATCCAGAGAGAATCTTTAATTCAAAAAGACACCTGCACCCAAATGTTCAAAGTAGCACTATTTACTAAGACATGGAAACAACCTAAACGTCCACTGACAGATGACTGGATAAAGAAGTTGTGGTGTATTTATACAATGGAATACTACACAGCCACAAAAATGATAATGCCATTTGCAGCAACATGGATGGCCCTGGAGAATGTCATTCTAAGTGAAGTAAGCCATAAAGAGAAAGAAAAATACCATATGAGATCGCTCATATGTGGAATCTAAAAAAAAGACAAATGAACTTATATAAAACAGGAACAGATTCACAGTCATAGAAAATGAACTTATGGTTACCCAGGGGGCAGGGGGTGGGAAGGGATAAATTGGGAGTTTAAGATTTGCAGATACTGATAGTTACATATAAAATAGATAAACAAGTTTATACTGTATAGCACAGGGAACTATATTCGATATCTTGCAGTAGGTTATGGTGAAAAAGAATATGAAAATGAATATATGTATATTCACGTATGACTGAAACATGATGCCGTACACCAGAAATTGATACAACATTGTGAGCTGATTATACTTCAATTAAAAAAAAAGATTCGCAGATACTAATACATATAAAATAAACAAGTTTCTTCTGTATAGCACAATATCTCCATATCTTGTAGTAACTCTAACGAAAAAGAATATGAAAAGGAATATATGTATGTGTTTGTATGACTGAAACATTATGCAGTACACCAGAAACTGACACAACATTGTAAACCGACTCTACTTCAATTAAAAAAAAAAGTACAATGGGATTTAAAAAAAAAAATAGATAAACCAACATAAAATTCTAAGAAATGTTCAAGTAACCCGTAGGAAGGCAGGAAAAAGAAACGGAAAGAACAGAAGACAAAAATCAAATTGCAGACTTAAGCCCTAACATAGCAATAATTACATGAACTGTAAATGACCTAACTACACCAACTGAATGACAGAGATTGGCAGAGTAAATTTAAAAACATGACCCCACTATCTGTTGTCTACAAGAAAGTCACTTCAAATATGATGCTATAGGTAAGTGAAAAGTAAAAGGATGGAAAAAGATATATCACGCAAACATTGATCAAAAGAAAGCAGAAGTGGCTCCATTAATACCAGATAAAGAAGACTCAGAGTAAAGATTATCAGAGACAGAGAGGGACATTTTATACTGATAAAAAGGACCAATTCAACAAAAAGACACAGCAACCCTAAATTGACATGCACCAAATAAAAGAGCTGTAAAATAAGTGAAGTGAAAACTGGGATATGTAAGGAGAAAAAGACAAACCCACAATTACAGCTGGGGACTCCAACGTCCCTCTCTCAAATACTGACTGAACAGACAGAAAATCAGCAAGGATACAGAAGAACTAAGAAATGCCTTTAACCAGCAAAATCTAATTGACATTTATGAAACACTCCATCCAACAAAAGGGGAACACACATTCAAGTGCCCATGGAACATATACAAGATAGACTGTACCCTGGGCCATAAAACATACCTCAAGAATTTTAAAAGAGGTAACACCATACAGAGTGTATTCTTTACCATGGTGTACTCAAACTAGAAGTTAATGACAGGAAGATAACAGGAAAATCTCCAAGCACTCAGAAACTCAACAACACACTTCCAAAGAATCTGTGGGTCAAAAAGGAAGTCTCGAGGGGGGAAAAAGGAACTGAATGAAAATATAACATCTCAAAATTTGTAGGACCCAGATAACTAAATTCATAGAGAACAAATCTTTAAGTCAATAATCTAAGCTCCCACCTAAAGAACATAGGGGAAAAAAAGATCAAAAAACCCCCAAAGCAACAGAAAGAAACAATAATGGTAAGAGTAGAGATCAATAAAATTGAAAAGAAAAAAACAGTAAGAGAAAAATCAATGAAACCAAGAGCTGGCTCTTTGAAAAGATCAGCAATACTGACAAATCTCTAGCGAAACAAAGAAAAAAGAAAAGTCACATATTTCCAATGTCAGGAATGAAACAGGATCACTGCAGACATCAGAAAGATAATTAAGAAATACTTCAAACAATTCTACACATGTACATTTAACAACTTAGATGAAATGAACCAATTCCTAGAAATACACTACCTACCAAAACTGACTTAAGAAGAAACAAAAAATCTGACCAGACGTATATATAGTTGACCCTTGAACAGTACAGGTTTGAACTGTTTGAGTTCATGTATATATGGATTTTTTTCAACAGATACAAACCACAGCACTACACGACCCATGGTTGGTTGAATCTGTGGATGCAGAGCTACGTATATGGAGGACTGACTGTAAAGTTATTTGCAGATTTTTGATGGGGGTGGGTTGGGGTATTGGTGCTCCTAACCCCTGTGTTGTTCAGGGTCAACCGTTCAGTAGAGAGACCGCATCAGTAATCAAAAGACCTCCCAACAAAGAAAAGTCCAAGACCAAATGGCGTCAACTGCTGAGTTCTACTAAACATGTGAAGAAGAATTAACACTTATTCTCAATTCTTCCAGAAAACTGAAGAGGAGGGAACAGTTCCTAACTCACAATAGTCAAAACTATCTAAGAGGCTAGGCTTATCTTGATTCTAAAACCAGACAAAGATACTACAAGAACAGGAAATTACAGATCAATATTACTTATGAACTTAGATATAAAAATCCTCAACAAAATACTAGAAAACTGAATTCACCAGCATATTAGAAGGATTATACATCATGACCCAGTGGGATTTATTCTCAGAATGCAAGGATGGTTCAACACCCCCAAAATCAATCAACATAATCGTGATTCAATGGGATCAATATGTTTGATTGACCAGTTTAACAGAATGAAGGTAAGAAAACCCACATGATCATCTCAATTGATGCAAAAAAGACAGGGCAAAATTCAACACCTTTTCATAACAAAAACACCAAACAAACAAGGACTAGAAGGGCCTCCACATAAAGGCTGCGCACGGCAAGCCCTCAGCTGGTGTCATCCTCAGCAGTGAGACTGGCAGCTTTTCTCTAAGATGAGGAACAAGACAAGGATATCCCATTTACCACTTTTTTTCAACATAGTACTAGAAGTTCCAGCCAGAGCAATTAGGCAAAAAAAGGAAAGAAGGGAGGGAGGGAGAGAGAAAGGACTAAAAAGCATCCAAATCAAAAAGGGAGAAAATTTTCTCTGTTGGCAGATAACATGCTCTTATATGTAGAAAACTAAAGGATCCACAAGAAAACTGCTAAGAGCTAATAAATAAATTCAGCAAAAATTTTAGGATACAAAAGGAACACACAAAAATCAACTGTATTGCTATACATTTGTAACGAATAACCTAAAAAGGAAATTAAAAACAATCCCATTTACAATAACATCAAAAAGTATGAAGTGCTCGGGAATAAATTTAAGCAATTAGGCAAAAGACTTGTACACAGAAAACCACAAAATATTGCCGAAAGAAATTACTGAAGGTCTAAACAAATACAAACACATCACAGATTCATGGACTGGAGACTTAATATCGTTAACACGACAATACTACACAAAGTGATCCAGAGTCAGTGCAATCCCCGTTAAAATTCCAAAGGCCTTAAAAACAACAACAAACAAAACAGAAATAGAAAAACCCACCCAAAAGTTTGTATGGACTCTCAAGGAACCCTGAATAGCCAAAATAATCTTGGAAAAGAAGAACAAAGTTAGAAGGATTCAGATTTTTTGTTTCAAACTTATTACAAAGCTACAGTAATCAAAACACTGGCGTAAGGACAGACACAGACCAACGTAACAGAACGGAGAACCAAGAAGGAGACCACACGTGTGTGGTCAACAGATTCTCAACAGTGGTGCCTAGAGCAGTCCATGGGGAGAAGACAGTCTTTTCAACAAACGGTGCCGGGAAGAGTGGACATCCATCTGCAAAAAAATGAAGTTGGGCCCTTATCTGACACTATATGCAAAAAATTAACTCAGAATGGACCAAAGACCTAGACCATAAAACTCTTATAAGGAAACACAAGGGAAAAGTTCATGACATTGGATTTGACAAAGTATCTTGGATAGGACACAAAAACACCAGGAGGTAATAGGAGAAATAAATAAATTGAACTTAAACAAAATGAAAAAATTTGTGCATCAAAGGACACTATCAGAGTGAAACGACAACCCACAGAGTGGGAGAGAAATGTGCAAATCACATCTCCAATAAGGGGTTAATATCCAGAATATATAAAAAAACTCCTGTCACTCAACAACAAAAACCCCCCAAACAACCCAATTCACAAATGGGCAAAAGACTTGAATGGACATTTCTCCAAAGAAGATATGCCAGTGAGCAACAGGCACATGGACGTGCGCTCAACATCACTCACTTTAAGGAAATGCAACCTGAGATCACAACGAGATGCCACCCACTAGGCTGGTTATTTAAAAAAAAGAAAAGAACGATGGATGAGAATGCGGAGAGAACGGAACCCTCTTGCCCTGCTGGCAGGAACGTAAACGGTACAGTCATTACGGAGCGCAGTGTGGCAGCTCCTCAGAGAACTAAACACAGAATTATCATCCAGTCCAGCAATTCCACTCCCAGGTACCCTCTGCGCAAAGGAGGGCAGAGCAGGACTTGGACAGACACTCGTGTGTCGGTGTCGGTTCGCAGCAGCGTGAGTCACGGTATCCAGGAGGCACCACCGAGTGTCCATTTCCAGGCAAGGAGATGGACAGGGCGTGGGACGTCACTCAGCTGCAAAAGGAATGAACTGTCGCGCTGCAGTGTGTGGACCTTGTGAATGTGATGCTGAGGGAAAGCAGCCAGACGTGAAAGGACAACCACTGTACGACCCACTTATGTTACATCTCTTGAACAGGCAAGCTCACTGAGACAAACGTAGATGAGGGCTTGCCAGGAGCTGGAGACAGCAGGGACAGAGTCACTGCTGGCTGCTTAGAGACTGTGCCTGGGGTGACGGTTTCAGCGCTGGAAGCAGACAGGGGTGGTCGTCGTACAATGCTGTGAATGTGATTAATGCCACTGAACTGTACACCCGAAAACGACAAATTATACGTTGTGTTCATTTTACCGCAAGTAAAAATGTAACACACCAAACCCCACTGTGCCATGTACTTAAATGGGTGGCTTACGTGGAATGTGAATTCTATCTCAACAAAGCTGCGAAGAAATGGGTAAAGGCTTGGCCAACAAGCACACAGGGGCTGGATGTCACCAGAAATACAAGAAATGCAAACCCACACCATGGTGAGAGGTCACTTCTCATCCACCAGCAGGGCTGAAGCCGCACAGAGCCCCGCACACCACACACGTGCGCAGCGGGCTCACCCCAAGAGCCCTGACTGGGAACACCCAGATGACCGTCCACTGACCAGCAGGGAGCAGGAGTGGTCTCTGCACACAACAGAGAGGCCTGCGGTCCTGCTCGCCGCCACAGTACGACGACCCTCAGACCACGCTCACAAGGGAAGCCAGGTGCCAGCGTCTGCTCACTGCAGGCCTCTCATGTGTGAAATGCCCAGAGAAGAGGCTTACAGAGATCGAGGCAGATTTGTGCGCTCTGGCCGGGGGCCTGCCTATAGAAGTCTTGGGAGGTGCTTTGGAGTGATGGAAATTCCTAAAACTGGGTTGTGGTGATGACTGCACAGCTTTGTAAACTGACTAAAACCCACTGATGGGAATGCCTGCGAGGATGGGCTGGACGACACGCAAACTGCGCCTCGGTAAAGCTGGCTGTTACAATTTCAATGGCAGCACAAGTCGGAGAGGAGAGGATGGGGGCTCTGTGTGCAGCTTCGGGGAAAATACCCACTAAACAGAGAACCTTGGTGAGGCCGTCCGTCCCAGCAGACGACGAGGCGGCCACGCAGCCTCCCCACAGCCCAGGCCGCTCGCGGCTGCGGCTCCTGCGCTGACCCCTGGTCCTCCCGGTCTTCCTGTGCAGCGAGTGCTGCCATTATCCCAGTTTTACATAACGGGACACCACGGCCCCCAGAGGGCGAAGTGACCTGTGCGGGGCCACGGCTCCAAGTGGCAGAGATGGGGCTGGCCTAGGGTCCGAGCCCCGACCCAGAGACGCGTCTCCAGGACCCCTTGCCATGCTCATAAAGCCATGCTGGCGCAGATGGAGGCAGGTTGCTGTGGCCTCGGGTGGGCACAGATCCTGGAGCAAGACCCACAGGAGAAAAATGGCAGGACTCTGCCCCCCAAAATAGAAAGTATTTAGCCCAAGGAAGGCTGCACCTCAGGCCAGTTAACAGGCGGTGACGGGGAGATGCTGTCTGGATCCCAGAGAGTGATGTCCAGATGAAAAAGAGCTTCCACAGGGGAGAGAGCAGGGGGTGTGTGTGGCCGGGGGGCAGGGACCCGGGCACCTCAGCTCACCGCTGGAGCCCCCTGAAGGCCGGGCACTGACAGAGGAGGAGAGGTAAGGACGTCGGCGGTGGAGAGTTTGTGACGGAGGCAGGGACACAGACAGGGCTGGGGCTCGGCTGAGGGCTGGGGGGTGTCAGCACAGAGGTGGCTGTGGATTAAACCACACACGTGCACTCAGACAGCTCCCAGCTCTGTGCCAGGAGAGGGGCTGGAAATGTGACGCCCCAGCTGCAGTGAGCTGGGAGCACCCAGACCAAAAGTTTTAAATCCGAGGGAGGGGAGAGGAGCCTGGGTGCCTAGAGGAGTGGTGGTCCAGGGCTGGAGTGGGCACGGGCCCCTGCACCCTGCGGGCCAGACCACGTGAGCGTGAAACCCAACAGTGACAGTAAGGGACTAGAGCCACTGGGAGGAGTGGGATGCAGGAGGAGTCACGGACACAAACACATAGTGGGGAAGATGGGAAGACCACACCCAGGGCAGGGTGGGGAGTGGGTGGCAGGCAGGAGACAGCTGTGCTCCAACACGAGCGCTGAGAGCCTGGTTTTCCGGAGCCTCAGAGTGGCTCCCACAACACAAGCGTTAATTAGGAGCCAAACCCAGCACCTCGGCTGACTCGACAGCAATTGATCAAGGACCCCACCCCCAGCGCCAGGAATGAGCATCAAAGGGACGGGACAGGCGGAGGATGCACTGTGGCTGTGACACTGTGACACCAGGACTGCGGGCCACCCGAGGCGATGGCCATCCCGCGGGAGCATGGCCATGGTCCCCGAGGGCCCCAAGGAGATGGCAGAGGCCGACCTCTGAGCCCTGGCCAGGGGCAGCGCGCAGCCCTGAACAGGGGAAGGGGCAGAGGTTTCCTCTCAGCCTGAATTCTTCACAAGAAAAGGGCCCATGCCTCTTTAACAAGCCGTCGCTTTATGAAGCAAGGTTAACAATTCCACGTGATTCAGTGGAATATTATAAACTCTCTGGGGCCCATCTGAGGACTTCCACTCCAGGCGCGAGGTGACGACTCAGCGCTTTCCACATTATTTAGAGAATAAAGTTAACCCTTGCCGGCCCGGCCACCGTGCTCCTCGCCGGATCGCCTGCTCAGCACTTTCCCGGCTGTAATCACAGGCCGCCACCCGGCACGCGGCAGCCACACAGCGCCCACCCGCCGAAAGGACGCAGTAAGCACTTCCACTAATAGAAGCAGAACTTGAATATCGCTTTGATGTTTTCATTTAAACGGGACTCTTTTACAGTAATCACCCACAGCCTCTGTAGGGGTCCTGTCCCCTCACCCCACGACCTGGGCTGGGCTGGTGTGGCCTGCTGGGCTCCACACTCTGGGCAGGGCCTCCCAGGAGTGACCTCTGCCCGAGCCTGGCCTGGGCTGAGCCTCACGGCAGCAGGGAGAGAGCGGCTGTGATTCTACAGTGACCCCCAGCATGGGCCCGGGGTCCTCACCTCCACTGAGCTCCCTGGCAGCCCTGCCCTGGTCTCCAAGCCAGCCTGCGGGCCCACGAGGCAGGGCGCCACTTACAGCGTGTGGGGACCATGCTGCATGCCTCCTTTTGAGGCACGGGGTACTGAGAAGGCCTCTCCAGGGGCCCCCAGCCCAGGGCCACGCTGCCCTCGCAGCCTCCCACCAGCCCCGCAGACCTGAAGGACAGCAGTGACACAGAGGGACGCCTGGTGCTCAGCTGCTGGGGGTTTCCCACAAGGGCAGCCCGCACGTGGGGCTGACAGGTGGCCAGAGGTGGCAAAGCAGAGTCACCCATGACCCAGGCTGGGTGTCATTCACAAACCAGCTCCCTCAGCCCCCCCACCTCGGGGGCACACCAGCTCCGGTGGGGGAGGCCGGGGGCTGCCTGCCACCTGCCTACGCGCCTCACCTTGGCACCCAGCGGGCAGTAGCCTTTGAGGAAGTCAGTGCAGACCTCTGCCTTGCGGGACACGTAGACGTGGCTGTAGGGACAGCTGCTGTTGCTGCAGACCCCCTTCAGGAAGTAGGAGCACACAGGCATCTGCAGAGCAGGGAGGACAGTGAGGGCCGGCCACACCCCCGACCCCTCCACTGCCCCACTCCACGGGGAGGGGCACCAGGACTCCAGGGGCCCACTGCCGGGCGGCAGCCACCAGAGATTGTGGCTGGAGACCCTCACCCTGGCCCCGCCCCAGGGGAGAAATAAACAGTGCTGGCAAGAGGCGCTGCCCACCCCGAAGTCAGATCCTCAGCTTCCCCAAGAAGGCACGGTCGCCAGAGAGCACGTCTACCCTTGCCCGGTCTAGACGAGCGCACTGAGGCGGGGCTGTGCGCAGGCCCAGGCCTGCTGTCACCCGAGCCCATCATCTGCCCTAGGCCTGCCCAGTTTCCAGGCCGCGGGGCTGTGGGGGATGGGCCGGGAGGAGGCTGCTGTCTAGAAGAACAGGGGCTGGGGGAGGAGGGAGGCAGAGCGTGGGAGCTCTAGGTGGGCTGACAGCCTACAGGGCCTGAACTCCAGATTTTCCAGCTGGCTGACGCGTGGGTGCCTGGCAGCGTCTACGAGCTGGGGGTCTGTGAGCTGGGGCCTGACTCGGCCTGGGGAAGCCTGGGCAGCAGACTGGCTCCCCTGCGCTGGCCCACTGGCAGGTGGGCCCAAGGGAGACCTGGTGGGGGCACATCGGGTGGCCAGCCCGGGCAGGGCTGTGTGGCCCCAGCCATTCTTGGCCTCCAGGCTGGCAGTGGGAGAGAGGCAGCCCACCTTCTCCCCACTGGGCGGAACTGAGACCTGAGGGTCAGCAGGCCAGCAGGAGGGGTCTCTGATCTGCCCACCCTGTCCTTTGAAGCTGCGACTCTTCCAGGCGACTGCTCTGTTGGGGCCCTCGGGGTGAGCCCTGCCCCTCCTGCAGGCCAGCTTCTTGGGCTGTCTGGTCCCACCTCAGGGGATGGAACCTTGCCTCAACCTTACACAGCTGTCACTCTGTGGGTCTCAGCCCTTCCACAGGCCAACACCTCTCCCGGGCCTCCTCCCTCTGCTGTCAGGCCTGCTCCTATGGCAGCTCCTTGGTCCCCACTGCTGGTCCCCACCGCACCCCACTGGGCTCTTGCCTGCCCGCAGGGGATGCACAGGGACTTCAAAGAGCCACTTTTCTGGGGGGAGGGGGAACATAACTGAGGCTGAGGAGGGAAGGAGGGAGAAAGCAGAGAAACAAAGGGTGATTTAGCGAAGAGAGTTTATTTTTAATTGTCTTTTAACTGCAGCGCAGAGGGGAGCGGCCGGCCTGGGGCTGGCGGTGCCGAGGCTGCAGACAATTCCCTTAATGTGCGCTTTGATACAGGGCCCAAATTAGCGCTAATAAAAAGGGATAATAAAGCCACCTCTTGCACCAAGCGGAACTCCTCGCTGTCAGTGCGGTTATCAAGAGGAAACTGCGTTCGCATTTCAATTAACCTTGTTTGCACCCAGCACGTCCACACAAATAACAATAACATTAATTCAGGGCGCTGGTGCGGGGCGTCCACATTAGACAGCTCAGAACACGCACCGGCTTTGGAGCTGGGAGCTAATGAACCTGAAACGCAACGTGAATTTCCAAATTGCTCACAACAGAGTTCCGAAGCTCTGTTAGGGAGAAAGATGATGATTCTCCCCGAGCCCCTCCCGGGGAAAAGCAGTAGCCGCAGCAGCGGCAGCAGCCCTTTCGGAGCCCGCCTCCCCTGCCCGCCGCAGACCCCGCTCCAGGCCAGTGGGCTCCCCACCAGCGCTGACCCCGACCTCAGGGCTCCCTGCAGGCTGGCGCTCTGGCCCCGGCACGGCGGGGCCCTGGACAGGAGGCCCCAGCTGTGTGCCTCCCTCTCCTCCACCTCCCAGGGAACGGACCTCGTACAGCCGCCCCTCGCCAAACGCGGGGCTGGACAGGGGTGAGGCCGGGGCCGCCAGGGCACACCTGTGGGGCCACTGCCCCTGGGTACATGACAGGGATGGAGGTGGTGACCCCGGGTGGTATAGGGACAGCCTCCAGGTAGGGGCAGCCTCCAGCCGGGGTCAGAGGCGGCCAAGGCTGGACCTGCGTGGGGATGATGGGGCACCGCCTTCAGGTCACCCTCCCGACTCCTCACACAGACACAGGGAGGGGAAAACTTTGGGCCCAGCCAGCAGGGAGGCCAGGAGCGGCCAGGAACTCACCTTCTCCTTGGAGACATGGTGGGAGAAGGGGCAGGTCCCGTCTGTCTTCTTGCACGTGCCTCGGACAAACCTGCGCCAAGGGGAGGGTCTGAGAGAGTGGGGATGCCTGGGGAGACCCAAGACCTACGCCAGCGCCGCCCCCAAAGGCCCAGGCAGGGGCGGGGGGCACCTGGTGCACACGGCCACCTTCTCGGGGTCGTGGATATAGGGGCAGCGCTCGCCGCGGTTGCACCTGCCGAAGCGGTTGTAGTACATGCAGTACTCCTTCCTCTTCCGCCTCTTCTGCCGCGCCTGCCGCACAATGGCCAGGCTGCGCTGGACGGCCCGGCTGGGGATGGGGCAGAGGTTCATGAGCCCCAGGGAGGAAGGCGAGGATGGGGAGGGCCCCCCCAATCCAACCCTGAGGAACGTACCTGGCCAGGGAGCGGCTGCAGCTGCTGGCAGGGTCCAGCCGGCCTGTGGGAAGAAGGCCGGTCACGCCAGGCCTCCCACCCCGGCTCTGTCCTCTCCCTGCCCTCCCGCGTGGCACCGGCCCCCTCGGGATCCCCACCCTCAGCTCAGGCACTGCTGCCCCCTCCAGGAAACAGCTCACCCTCCTAGGCCCTGCCAGGCCCCTCTGGGGATGCAGTGCTGGAGGACAGAAAGCTGCGGGGCCACCCTCCACCCCGTGCTGGTGGGAGGCCAAGGCGAGATGGCAGACATGGGCACGGGGACAAGGAGCAGGGACCAGGTCTGGTGGCACAGCTCCCCAGGGCCACACTGGTTTTGCCTCAAGGCAGGTGGTCCCAGAACAGTGGGTGGTGGGGCCTCCCTCTGGCTGGAGCAGAACCCAGGGACACGTGGGCCTGAGCGGGGTCTGGGAATGCCACCTGGCTTTGCAGTAGCTAAGAATGGCTTATTCAAAGGGTTGTAAAATAAAAAGAAAAAAGAAGTATATGGTTGTAAATCCTGAAATCCTGACTCCCAGGCCCTAGAGAGCTGTGTGCCAACCGCGGCCTGCACAGGCCCCGACGAGCACGTGTGGCCCCAAGCCCCGGCAGGTGCCCGGTCCTCACGATGCCAGAGGCACCTTGTGAGACGCTCCTCAGAGGCCCACATGCGTGGACCAGACAAGGCCTCTCTGAGGCCACTGCTGCAGCCCGAAGGGGAGCTGTTCAGGAAGTGGTCCAGGGTGACCGAGAGGGAGCAGGTGACTGCCCAGCCAGGGCAGCTGGGGCCCGGGGCTGGAGCCGCGGGCCAGGCGGGGCACTGTCGTGTGCAGTGGGAGTCGGCCCTGCAGAGGGGTGTCCAGATTGACACACGGCCCCGCCTGCCTTTTAGATGCCAGGCTCCTCCCTAGGACCAGGGTGGGTGGGGCAGGCAAGAGCCGGCTCAGAATAGCCACAGAGGCTCCTCAGTGCCTCAGACACACATGTGACCCTTCCCAGACCAGATCCGATTCCCACAGGCAGCTGCTGAAAGGAATCTGGTGGCTGGGGCACAAGTGACATCACCCAGAAATTCCAGGGACCTACGGCCATGATAAAGCGTCCCAAGTTTAAAAAGGGACGTCCCCAAGCTGCCTGGCTCTGAGCCGCTCCCATTGGAGCCACATGGGAAGCCTGGACAGGCAGCCCTCCTGCCACCTGCAAGCCCCTCCCTGGCTGTCCCTGTGCCCGCTCATCTTGGGCCCATCCCGAGCCCAACACCCAGTCACACAAATGTCCCGACACTTTACTCGGCCCGTCCACACCCAAACCCTTTTGTGCCTCAGGGGCTGGGCCGTTGGACACCCTTCTCCACCTCCCACCCTCTGCTAAGCCCTGACCACCCCTGGATGCTCTCTGCGCCCTTCCCAGGCCAGCCCTCAAGGCCCTGCTGGAGGTGCCCCTCCAGCCAGGGTCTGCCCTTTTCTGAGCCTCAGTCTCCTCAAGTTAAGAAAAGGTGGCTCCAGGGCCTGTGCAGTGAGACCCCCAACAGGAGGGACGTGTCCTGCACGGCGGCCTAGGCCCAGGTGGCTGAGATCTGAGTGGGGCTGGTATGGTGTGTGAACAGGGGAGGGGGACATGGCGACACAGAGGGGAGAGGGGGGTCTCAAGGTGTGAGGGGCCGGTGGGAAGTGGTCTCAGGAAGAATCCAGGACATACTTAAGTCTGGTTTCTAGGCTGGGGACACCCATCCTGGGGGTGGCTGGCAGTGGTGGCCAGACCAGATGGCACGTGGTGTCCCTGCACCTGCCAGCCTGAGGGTGACAGAGAGCAGTCTGACAGCTGCCAGTCAGCGTGGCTCCCCGGGCTGTCACCCAGGCTGCCGTGATGTTGCGGTGCCACCTGCTCCCGCCAGGGACCGCTGTCATCACGTGTCTGCCTGTCAGACCAGCCCCGAGGCCTGGCCTCTGGGGGGGAGGGCAGGTTTATTCCCCTTTGCACTTTTGCTCTTATAAAAATACCAGTGTGGGGCTTGTAGTGGGAATTTTTACAAGAACAGGAGACACCTTTTCAAATGCTTTGCGGTGTTGCGGTGTTAAAAAATGCACATAAAGTAGCTGGCTTGAAAGGAGGCCGTGGAGGCTTTGAGAGGTGCTAAAAAGTTTAGCTGAAAACGGGGCCTCAGAGCCTTCTGGAGCTGCACTTCCCAGGGATCTTCCTGGAATACACACAGCCAGCTAGGCAGCCCCCTAGAACACCCACCCGGCCCAGGCGGTGGCTGCTCCTTGAGAGTCGGGGGCTCCTGTAGCCCCCACCTCTCAAGGTGGCCTGGCATATGCACCCTTGGGAAGAAGACTGAAACTGGGTGCTTCCTGGGACAGAGGGAGTCCCAGGAAGAGGTGTCTAGAAGGGAGGGAGGCAGGCCCCAGAAGGACTGCTAGGGCCCTCTCTCACGTGCAGCTCTGTGAGACCGAATGCACAGAACCTAGGGAGGGGTCGCAGGTCACTGATCACAGGTCACAGATGAGGTACAGAGCTCCACTACCTACCTGCCCAGGGGTGCTCACTGGCAGGTCAATAGCAGGGAGGCTGCCCACCACAGCCTAGTCTGCATCAGTCTGGGACCTGGGGCTCAGAACAAGCCCAGGGGCCAGCCTGGCAGCCCAGGCTGAGGGAGGCGGCCCTGGCAGGTGGACTCAGGGCCCTTGTTCTCGGGGTCGAGATACATGCCAGACCCGTAGAGCAGCCATCCGAGCCTGTGCTGGGTATCCCCAGGTCCCAGGCCAAAGCACGTGGGGAGGAGTCCCAGGCTGCACAGGCAGGCCTTAGACCCGGGAGAAGTGCCTAGCCCTGGGTTCCAGGGGGCTGAGGTCGGCCTGCAGGAAGGCCCTGCCCCTGGGGCTGGGGGGCCAGGAGATGGGCAGGGACAAGGCTCTGCCCCTCTCTTCCCCACAAAGCCTGGGACGGCTTGAGGGCCCAGCTAGGGGCTGATGCTGCCTCAGAGCATTGGCTGCCCAGCCTAGTTGGGCAGCCAGGAGGAGGGGAGGTGGAGCCCCTGCCCCCTCCCAAGGAGGGCTGCACTTTCTTGCTGAAGTCAAAGTTCTGTTGACACCAGAGAAGAAAATTTATTTCTTTAATTATTATTCATCTAAGTGGGCTGCTGGTCAGCAGGCATTCCCACAGCCGGGAGCAATCCACCTTCCTTGCAGACATTCGGCCACCCGCACTGGGGCCCAGGCAGCTGGTGCTGTGTTGGCCCTGCCTCGTGCCCCCAAGACCAGCTGCCCTGTGGGGTGTGCTCCAGACCCCACCTCCCTGCCCCCACACCGAGGTGGGAAGGCTGAGCCCCAGGGCTGCCTCTCAGCAGCCAGCAGGCTGGTCAGATGGGTGGCCTGCAGGGGCAGGTCAGCAGGGAGGAGGCCTCCTGGGATCCCACCTGCCCTGTCCCCGGAGGCCTCTGTCCTCATCTGATTGCCCAGAAACCGGGGGCCTGGGGGAATAGGGGTGGGAAGGCCCAGACGCCACCCCTGCAGCGCTCCTCTAAGCAGAGGCGGGGTTCTGCGGAGCTCAGCCCTGGGAGGGGAACGAGATCAGCATGGTGTCCTCCCCAGTGAGAGCGACAGCTCCCTCACCGCTGGCTGCCAGCGCAGGTGGGGGTGCCGCGCTGGGGAGAAAGGAGGCGCCCCACAGCCCCTGATGCGGGCCCCTCCGCTCAGACTCAGTGCCCAGGCGGCTCTAACAAGGGGCCACTCAGTGTCTGTGAGGAGGCTGAGTCCAAACCTGCTTCTGCCCCTCAGCCTCTCCTGCCACGTGGATGTGAGGGGCCCAGGTGGTAGGTGTAGCCCCACTCACAGGCCCACCAGCCCGTCTGGGGTCGGGCTCACGTGCAGCAAGACCCCTGCGAGGGCCATGACAGCTCCAAACCACAGCCTGTCTGTCTAGCGTCTGGGGACCACAGCAGGGAGTGGAGCCCGGGTCCTGCCTGCCAGCTCAGAAGGGGGCACGATGAGTGGGGACGATGCATAGGACAATGACAGTGGGTGCTGGGTGTGCCCTTTGCCAAGGAGCACCCCCCCCCACCACCGCAGCTGGCTGGAGGGTAGCTGTGGCCAGAGGGTAGGACCCACAGAGAGGCTTGGTCACTTGGGACCAACCAGGAGGTCACTCTGCAGAGTGGCTGCTGCCAGCCTCTTGTGGACTCAACCAGATGGGGTCCCCGGTGCCCATGGCTCTGTCCACCCCACACAGCAGCTTGGCCAGGGCAGCTCTGTGAGGGACCTGGTTCAGGGGGAGCAGCAGGCTGGAAGGGGCTCTGCTTCGTCCAGGAAGAGGCAATGGACAGAGGAGGGGTGTGAGATCATGTGGGGCCCCAGAAACCATGAGTGCTGAGGCTAGAGGCCCACCGGGAGCAGAGGGAGGGCTGTCCTCTGATGTACGGTGCTAGCCCCTTGGGGCTGAGTCCCACCAAGGCTCCTGAGGAAGCCTGGCCCATGCCCTACACCTGCTCCTCTACCAGGCAAGCTCACGAGGCCAAGGCAGAGCGCTCTGAGAGGCCACGAGGCCCATCACCGCAAGGAAGAGGTGGGAAGCAGGCACGTGGGAAGCAGGCACCTGGGGGCGGAGCAGAGCCTGTCCTGGGGGGCCTGGTGCATCTGGTGCACCAGGCCCAGAAGAGGGCAGCGGGGTACGCGGGCCCACAGAGGCCCTGGGAGAACAGTGCAGGGCTTCCGGAAGGGGCATTCTGGCTGCCTCCCTGCAGAGCTGGCCCTGTGCCCACCTCCCCTCTCCTGCCCTGTGGCGGTGGGGTGGGGGCTGAGGGCAGCTGGGCCCATGCAATCCCCACACTCACTACCTGCAACCTCACCTTTTTTTCTTAAAAGAAATGGGAGTAAAAAATGGATTGAAACCAAAATATTTTTCTAGTTAATGTGTACAATAAGCGAATCCAAAGCATTTCCTTCTCCTCCGCCTGCCTCCCCAGGCCCAGAGGTGCGTGTGGCAGTGGCGGCGCCTCCAGACACAGCCGGGAGGCATTGCCAATGCGATCAGGCGCTGTGGCCGCAGGTGTTTGCTTGCCCAGGCCGTGTTCACTGTACCTGGCTCATCTCCTTTGTCCAGGAGCAAAACATGGAAAATCAGAGGCGGCTCAGCCAACCGAGAGGCATGCGCCCGGCTGTCCCTGGGGGGCTTCCCCATGGTGGCTGCAGCCAGCCTTGTTAGGGGCAACTCCTGAGGCCCAGGGAAGCCCTCACTCGGATCGGCTCCCAGAGAGCACCAGGTCCGCAGCCTTGGACGGCAGCAAGCGCGGAGCAATTGCGCACCACACAGCCCTCACCCAGGAGCCTCACCTGTGCGCAGGAGGGGCCTGCTGCCCCCGTCGCCGCTGGGCCGGCCGCAGGTCTTGGAGAGTTTGTTGGCCGACACCTTGTAGAGGACCCCTCCGATGCAGCGGTAGCCTTTGCTCCGCCACCGAGGAGAGCCAGTCTGGGCTTTTCCGCCCACTGCAGCCGGACGCAGACGGTTCAGCACCAAGGACCTGCAGACAGGGACGTGCTCATCAGCCCAGCCCCAGGGCCTCTGTCCCCTGACCCCACTGTCACAGGAGGTGGCACCCTCAACCCCACCAGCTAGGCTGGGACCGTGTGAGCCCCTGAAAGGCCCCAGACAGGGGACAAGGTGCCTCCCCCCAACAGGCACACCCCTGGGACATGACCGCCGGGCCCTGGCCTCCTGATGGGGGGCTTTGAGAGAGCTCTGCTGTGAGGGGAAAGGCCCAGCACCCATGCTGAGGCGGCCTCGAGGGTCCGTGCCGAGGCCAGCAGCCACTACCACTGCCCAGGGGCGTCTCTTCCCGGATGCTGCCCCAACTCACGCCACCCTGGCTTTGGGACCACGGCGCTGTGGAGCCAGCAAACTCCACTGCCCACCCTGCCCCACCCCTCCTTCCCCTGCACGCAGAGCCCAGGAAGGGGATGGGAACCTTACGGACCCCCACCCAGGCAAGCTGTCTGGGGAAAAAGACTGGAGTTGCCTCAAGGGCCAAGGCTGCAGAGACCCGGGCTGCCTGTGGGGGTTACCTGAGCAGATGCCCAGGCCAGAAGTGCAGACCTGGGGCCAGCCACACGGCCCTGACAGCCACCTGCTGACTCCTTCCCTCCTCGTTCTTCTCCCTCCTGGCCCTGGGCCCCATCCTGCCAGACGCACACATCCCCCCAGGAAACCCAAGAGCAGAGTGGATTGTGAGAAGGCACCAGTACCTCCCTCAGACAGACATCCCCCCACAGACACCACGGCTGCGGTGGGCAGCGGTCCCAGGACCCCTGGCTCAGGCCTCACGGACTGTGGGCCTGCAGATGCCCTGGCCAACTTGCTCCCCCAGCTGCCACGAGGGGTCAGGGCCTTCCTGCTGCCTGGGACCTTAGGACTCCGGAAGGATATGGCCTCAGCCCTCAGGGTGCATTTCAGCAGTAACATGTTTACGCAAATTGAGCTTAATTCCGAATCAGCTCAACTCTGCTCACACCGCTATCACCACTGAGTGTACATTCAGGCCCCACTGGCAAATCTGGGCAAACGAGCACCTGCTATCTCCATGAGCATCATCTCTGCCTGAAGGTGGCCCAAGCAGTGGGAGGGGCAGGGTGTGAAGACAGCGGCCCTTGGGCAGGCAGTGCCACCAGGGGCCGCTCAGGGCCCAGTAGAGGAGCCGGCTGAAGTCAGGGCCCGTCTGGGCGCACACACAGCCCCCTCCCTCCTGGGTCCTCCAGTATGCTCCCCCTGAGGCCCCCATGCCTTGCAGTCCCTTCCCCTGGGAGCTTATGGACCCCAACTCCACCTGGCTGCACAGGGCCAGGGAGGGGGACCCCAGACTGGGTCCGATGAGTCCAGGCAGGACAGGGCAGGCCTCGGGGTACCCTGGCGCACAGGCTGGCCCAGGCAGCTGGCAGCCGCCGCCAAGGCCCACCACTCAGCCCAGCAGCCCCTCTAGGCTTCCGTCTCTCCACCTGCAAGGTGAGGGGTAGTTCTCACCAGCTCACAGCCTCCAAGGAGCAACTGTGCGAGTGTGCCGGGCACTGGGGACCTGAAGCTACAGCGTCAGGCAGGAAGAGCCGAGGCGGCCGCCTGAAAGCACTTGACCCACTTTCCCTTAATTAAAACATGTTCACAAACACCAATCTTGGAGGGAACAACTCCCACCAAGGGTCCTCAGCGGCCCGACCCATGCTGGCCATGCCAGACAGGCTCCGGCTGCCCCCATACAAGGAACGTCTAGGCAGGAGGGCCAGGTGGGGTGGGCATCCTCTGGGGGAGGCAGCCAGACCCCCGGGGCTCTCGTCAGTCCTTGGGGCCCCACCCTGGCGTCAGGGTGTCCAGGGCACTCTGTCCCCTGGGCTCACACCAAGGCCGGGTGGGGTCTCCTCCCCACACTGCAGAACCTTGTCAGCCTTGGGGACTCTGGACCCTCTGCAGGAGCTGTGGCTACTGTCTGAAAGGCACAGCTTGCCCTGAGTCCTGATCCCCACAGTTGAGAGCTGAGCCCAGGCCAGTGGTCACCACAGCTCGCTCGGCCCAAGGCTGACAGGCCCCTGACAGCCTCAGCCCCGTGCTGCTCAGAGCCTTCAGTGGTCTCCCCACCCCCGAGGCAGCTGTCCTCTCATAAGCCAGCCTGGGCTGAGGCACTGTTAGGGGGCCAGTGGCAAGCCCACCTGGGCACCCAGGGTCAACTCACAGCACCGGCTTCTTGCTGAGCTCGGTGCTCATTGCAGAGTGGCCACTCGGGGCAGCTCCCATACTTCCCAGCAGGTTTGGCATCCAGACAATGGGACACACTGGGTGGGAAAAAGGACCCTCTCAGCTGCCTCTTCTTGTGCAGGGGCCTCCCCTCCTTTTCCTGGGCCACCATTCCTACCCACCCTTCCCTCCTCCCACGGCGCTGGCTACTAGGAAATATGAGAGACGGGCGGCAGGACGCCCTTGAGAAGGTGGGAAGGAGGAAGCGGGGCCCTGGATGCCCCAGAGCCCAGCCTCTCAAGGGCTGAGAAAGCCCTGGGCCTGTGGGCATGTGCTCCTGGCTGAAGCCGGACTGGGACAGCCCCCTCCCTCCCTGCAGAGGTGGCCCAGTGTGGGAGGGCCCAACGGGGTAGAGGCTGGCAGGGCTTCAGGTCCAAAGGAACTGGAAGCTTCAGGGCAGAGGGTGTTCTGGTCCCACAGCTCTGCGCACAGAGGAGCCTCAGTCTGGGGCTGCCACCTCCCACCCAAGAGAAGTGGCCTCATTAATCGCTGTCTTCCGCAACTTGCTCTCACGGCTAAAATTACATCCCAGGCGACACTTCTTTCTTGAGACATTGTTGATTATTCTCATGGTTAACTGGGACCAACCAATCCATCTCCTTTCCCACCCAAAAATCCCTGCCCCTGGGCCCTGATGGCAATTACAGGGCGGCCAAGGCCCCTGGGAGGAGTGGAGGTGCAGCAGGCCTCCTGCTCTGAAGCCCTGGCTCGTGCTCACAGTCTGCACACACCTGTGCCCCAGGGCCCCATGTGCCCTGGGCCCACAGCCTCCAGGGGCACACCCAGGAGCCCGGGAGCCGGCTGGGAGAAGCTGCATTCCCAGACGGTGTCCTGGGACTGCCTGGGAGGGGGTGGTGAATGCACCCAAAGAATTTGGGGAGGGCTGGCCAGGTAGGAATGTCCTTGTCGCCCATGGAAAACAGGCCCAGCCTGCAGGCCTGCAGAGCTGCCTCTGCCTTTCCCTCACCAGCGTGTCCGGCTGACTCTGGACCTGTGGCTGGGTGAGTGCCGGGCAGGCGAGGTCTGGAATGGGGGGCTGGGGGGCAGCCGTCCCAAACGCCTTGTAGCTTTTCACTACCGTGGGTGTCACAGCACTCCAGTAAATTGTTACCCTAATGGAGAGGACAGCCTTTGGAAACGAACTGTATTGAAAATAGGGGGTAAAATTAATGAGATAATAGTAGGGCCAAGGACCCGGAGAATGCTCCTGCCCTCGCGGCAAGGGCCTGTAATTCCTTTTCTACAACAGGAGCCTCAGATCTAAAGGCTTCTCCCATCCGTCCGGCAGGCCCACGCCGCCAGGAAATTTCATTAACGCTGGAAAATAGGAAAGGTATTAAGCGTGGATAATGAAGGCCAGGGAGGGAACCGTGCCTTAAGATAGTCCTCTTTCTCGCCTTTGTAATGGGAGGCATGAACTTTCCCTTCAAATCCATTTCTAATCCATTTGAAATACTACAGCAAATTATCTTTCCTTCAGCCCGAAAGCGGCTGGCCAATTTACTCCGAATAGAAGTGACAATGCCCCAGGATTTATCACCATAACCTTGACTACATGGGGTGAGGGCTGGGCCTCCCCTCGCCCCCCGCGGGGGCACGAAGGATGGGTGGGGGGAGATAACGTTTTAAATGAAAAGCAGTGGTAATGGGGAGAAAGACACACACACCACAAAGTAGGTTTAAAAAGAAAAGCAGTCCACGTGTCCGCTGCCTGGGGAGCAGCTGGAGAGCTCCAGGCCTGAGGCCGTGCAGGCTGACCGAGGGGCTCTGCTCTCTGAGGCCCCTCTCACCTGCTGTGCCCGGCAAGTGAGTGGGAAGTGCCAGGGCAAACGGACCCAAGAGGGGGTTGTCAGGGTCTGGGCGGGACAGGATGAGTGTGATGAGTCCTCCACCCGCCTGCAGGGGGCGCCACTGGCAGCGGCCAAGAGTACCAGTCTGCCAGGGCTCTCCCAGCCCCCAGGGATTCTGAAGGCTGGCCCTGGACACCAAGGATCCTGTCCAAGCAGGTCCGTGGAGCCCCCAACACTGTGTGGAGGGCGCTTCTGCCGTGGGTCTGCTTCTCAGGCCGTACAGCCGAGATAGGCCCACCCAGGGCATCCTCGGCTGCGCAGCCTGGCAGCCTGGCAGCCTGGGGCATGAGCACGCATGCACGGAGGGGACAGGCAGACGGGCTCCTGAACATGTGTGAGCACACACCTCACCTGCCCATGACCTTCCGAGGGCCAGCTGCCCACCCACCCCACAGTGAGTGCTGTGGACCAGTGGGCCGCCTCCTCTGTACCCCAAGACCCTGGGCGGAGGACAGGCAGGCTGCCTGGCCACATCGTGTGAAGGCCCACAGGGTGGCCCACTCCTGATCACAGGCAGAATCAGGTGAAGGTGGGCAAGGGGCAGGGAGCCAGCCAGGCCCTAGAGGCCCTGGGGGCAGCCCCAGTCTCCCAGATGCCCTGCAAGTCCCACACTGGAGCTGTGCCCAGGTGCCCAGGCCTCCTCGCCAGGTCCAATGGCCTCAAACTCATGCCGCCAGCACAGCCCCGACTCATCCTTGGGCCGCCGGGAGGGTCTGCAGGACCACACTGGGGCAGCGGGGACCCCAGCCCCCTCCAGCTTAGTCCATCCTCAGGTCTCCCAAGGCCTCCCAGCACCGAGTCCCACAGCAGCCAGCGCAGGGCACAACGACCCAGAGAGGGCGGGACAGGTCCCCCTGGGGACAGGGCCAGGCCCAAGGGCTGCACAAAGGCTGGGCACAGAGGCCCCCACACCTGGACAGGAAGTTGCTGGTGGAGCTGATGGCTCCTTCCCACAGTAAGGCCTCTTTGACACAGAGGCATTTTGCTGGCACGTTCTTCCCAGTCCCCTCGGAGAGGGGAGGTCCGGCAGGGCTCCCTAGGCTCATGGGGAGAGCCCCCTGGGCATCCCCCTGGTCTCCTCCCCTCCTCCGCATGCCCTGCTCCCTTCCTGGGGGCCCTCACCTCTCCAGTGATGGCAGGCCCAGACCTCAGTCACCGAGGAACCTGCCTCACTGAGCCACTTGCCCTCTCACCCTAGACACATGCTGGGGTCCTGGCCTCATTCACAACTTCCTGGTGGGTTCCCTGCACCCACCCTGTCCCATCAGCTGGTTTGAAAACTACATGTTTGAGTAAGTTCCCTCTGCTCCACCTAACCTAACACCCTGCAGGGGCTCCCCATTGTTCAACTGATGCCCGCCTCTCAGGAGACCCTCCGGCCCTCCTGGCCACTGCCCCCACACCCTTCTTCCAGCTCAGACCGAGCTCAGACATCAGGTCTGGTCCGCGGGAAGCCCTCCTGACCTCCGACAGCTAGCAGACACAGGCCCCGGGCCCTGGCAAAGTGCAGCGTCACACCTGGGAGCGAGCACCCTGGGGCGGGGCGGGGCCGGGCCAGTGAGTGTGACTCCACTGACCTGTGCTGGGTCATGCACACCAGGAGGGAGGCTGGGGGGCCGCCTGGTTCCATGCACTGTGATCCGCGGAGGGGTCAGGTAAGAGGCAGAGAGGAGGCTGCAGTGGGAGGGAGACGGGGCCACAGCGGGCCGGAGAACAAAGAGGGGGACCCACAGGCACCTACACGAGGAAAAGCCCTCGGGCACAGTGGGAGGACTGAGGCTGGGGAGGCTGGGTGGGCAGAGGCAGGAAGACTCAGGACTGTGGGCAGTGGGCTGCAGCCAGGCTCCCGGGATGGAATGTGACCTGTGGCCACAACCCGTGGGGCAGGGTCCATGCGTGGCTGGGGACCCAGCTGCTCACCGGGCCAGCCACCCAGGCCGGTGGTGACCGTGCAGGAGGCGGGCAGGCTGGCTGGGGAGCAGAGAAAACAACCGGGGAAGCATTTTTCAGGAAATGGAGCGCGGTTCCACGAAGCTCTGAGGCGAGCAGGGAGTGCACCGTCAGCAGAAGGGGGCCCGGGGGAGGCGGCTGTGCACAGCGAATCCCAAGTAGGTCAGGCTCAGCCGCCACTGTGACGGCTGCAAACTGCTTAAGTGGGCTTTCCACGGAAACGCTGACGGGCGCCACCTCAGCTCGGCCGGCTGGCAGCGACAGCACTGCGCCTGCCCACGAGCCTGGCCGGGGAAGCGGCTCCGGGCCCAGAGCGGTGCCCAGCTCCCGCATCAGACACCAGGCAGCCAAGGCCGCACTGGGCGGTCTGTGGTGCAGGCGCTGACAGAACATTCTGGGTCCTCGGGAGTGGGAGAGAGACCCTTGGGTGAGGGGCCCATGCAGGGCCAGCTGGGTGGGAGGGCGGAGGTCGCCGGAGCAGAAGCCAGGGGCCCAGTGGACAGAGCGGGCCTTGTGATGACCGTGGCCACCTGACCTCCTCCTGCCAGACAATTCATTCCTCCTGAACGTGGTCCCCTGCCTGTTCCAGGCCCCTGGCTCCCCGAGAATCGGGCCGCGGCATCTGCCCTGCAGCCAGCTCCCCTGCAGCAGCCTCACTCCTGGCGCCCGCCTGCCTGCCAACCTCTGGCCACCTTGGGGCAGGCCCGAGTCGCTTTCCAGGCCACACCTTCCAGGAGAGGATGGGGGACCACGGGCCTGGGTAGGAGCCTGAGGGCCTGAGGGCCCTGGTGGGGTTGCAGCAGGGACAGGATGACCCTGGAGCGGGACTGGCCGGCCAAGGGCAGAGGCTGGGCACTCTGGAGCTGGAGGGGCGGGGTGGAGGTGGGGATGCTGGCCGGGGGCTGGCTCCCATGGCGCCCCCAACCAGCAGGTCACCTGAAGGCGTCATCACTGAAGGCTCTGCTCCTTCCCAAAGGCCCCTGCCCATCTCTCTCCCATAATGAGTGGAAATGATTCGGGGCCCAGGCAGCTGGCATCTGGTGGGTGACACTCACCGTGCTGCTCCCAATACCAGCACTGTGACTGCAGGACCAGGGGCTGGGACTGTTTTATGTGCTCACATCTATTCAATTGGTATTTCGATCAATGGATGCATTACAAGCGTTTCCTTTAAGAGCCTAATAAACAACAAGATGGAAAGTAAAACTCTCCATAAAATGACACTTTTAAAAACCCATCTCAGCTGAAGCTATCGGTGTTTCGTATGTTAGCTGCAGACAGCAGGTATTGTCGGGCTTTAACGGCCCCACTGCAGAATGCGGAGTTCAGCTCGTTGTACAAAGGGGCCGGGGCCCAGAACCTGGCAGCCATGTGGCTGGGCAGCCAGGGCAGGGCCTCGATCCTCTGTGCCCAAGTGTCACCCCCCAGGCTGGGTTGTGAGCCCAGGATCCCCCTGGCCCCTGACAGCAGGTGAGGGCAGGGCCGGCCCTTCCTCTGCTCCCTCAGCCCCATCCCCCCTCTCTCTCTCTTGCCCACCAACACCCACCCACCCCAGCTCACTGAGCACGTCAAGTCCAGCCGGCTCATCCTGGGCCTCTCCCCCAGGGCTGCAGCTGGCAGGGGCTCCATACCAGCCATAAGCAGAGGAGTAGGGGACTCAGGCAGCAGAACCCCTGCCCAGAGTTCTCTAGGAAGACCTCAGGAAGTCAAGGGGGCAAAAGGACCTAGATCCTGCCTCAGACCACCTGCCTCACTGGTTCCCAGGTTGACAGCCTCTGAGGGAGCCATGTGCCATCGCCTGGCTCACCCTGCCCCCCTCGCAGCCCAAGGACGCCCACAGGGTACTGACCCTGACACCTGAACCTGAAGCCTCCCCCCCGCCACGTCCCCTCTCCATGTCCCACCCCTAACCGAGACCCCCGGCTCTGTCCCCTGAGCCCCGAGGGCACTGCCTCAGCTCCCTCCCAGAAGCTGGGCCAGCCCATCAGCCCCTGCTGCACACCATCCTCCCAGCAACCCCTACTCTGTGCCCTCTCTCCAGGTGACTCTGGTGTCTGTGGCCCTGACCCTCATCACCAGGGATGCGGGGACCAGCCCAGAGAGCGCCCAGCTAGCTGACGCCGGCTGCCCTCCACCTGGCAGGCCGGGGTCTCACTGAGGCCCCGCTCAGAAGCCTGGCGGCCTGGCCTCTGGCAGCAGATGGCCTGCGCTCCTCCGCAAGGCCTCGCCTTGTGACCGGTGACCCGCCTCAGAGCTCCCGCCCTTGCGCTGCGCTCTCCAACCTGCAGCCCCCTTCTCGGGATGCTGCTCGTCTAGCCCCCGGCCGCCTGCTGCTCTGCCCACATGTGTATGTGGCCCGGGCATGGCCAGGCTGAGATGCTGAAGCGTGCGACAAAGTGGGACACTTCAAGACCCCAAAATGCCACAAGCTCTGGTCCTTAGGGGCCCGCATGTCACTACCTCCTAAAGAGACTGAGGAAGAGAGGAGCTGGGGGGGCAGGTGCCCCTCCCACACAGACTTGGGGAGATGGCTCCTCTTCCTCCTAGAATCACACTGAATCCCACCAGCTCCCCAGAAGCGGGGTGGTGGTCCCGCAGACGGCGGGATCCCCGCCAACTCCAGAGAAAGGCCCACGAGCTCAACAGCAAAAGCTCCCGGGAGTCAGTGGGCGAGGGGCAGCTAAGTGCACCGTGACCCACCGACATCACAGCTTTCGGAGACACCAGCAAGACCGGCTGGGGCCACCGAGAGAAGCGAACAGACGTAAAACAGACAGCTGCTGTGACCAGCGGCAGGCGAGAGCCCTAGGATGCGGCTCCTGCAGCACTGAGAGCGGGAGGGTCTTGTGCAGCAGGCAGAGGGAGAAGGTTACGTGTAGCTGGGCTGGTGTGGGGCTGCTGGTTGGGGACGGCTGAGAAACTGAGCCAGTGTCTCTGCAGTTAGTCTGGAGGAACAAACACTGAAGGCAACGACGCCAGACCCACAGGTCAGGTGAAGACTGCCTCCATCTAAGCACTTCGGGGGCAGAGGGCTCGTCTCTGGGAGAGGGGCAAAGGGACCTAGACCCCACCTCAGACCACAAGTCAAAGTTAACTTATGAGGGGGTCGTAGGCGTAAATGTGATCGCTAAAATGGTCAAGCCTCCAGAAGAAAATATGACCTTGGGGTAGGAAACTCTTTCTTAAATAAGACAAAGAGCACTACTCATAAAAGAAAACGACAAATTAGACATCCTGAAAAAGCAAGCCCCACACTGTGAGAAGGTACCTGGCAGAAGAACACATTCATAATATACAAAGAACACTGGCAAGTCAATAAAAAGACAAACTAATACAAAAGTGGATGAAAGACTCCAGGGGTGCTTCATGAAGGAGACAGTAGTCTATTTGTTTGTTGGTTTGTTTGTGTGTTTTCTGGGCAGCGAGAGGTAATTAGGTTTTTATTCATTTATTTTTAGTGTAAGTACTGGGTATTGAGCCCCCGTACTGTGGCTCGAGTGCAGACCAGGACAGCTGTGGGGACCGGCCTTTCTCCCTGCAGCTCAGCACCCATCCCCTGGCTGAGCTCTGCAGAGATAGGGCTCCCAGCAGGACTGACAGCAGCAGAGACCAGGAACAACTCAGATGCCCAATGAGAGCAGAATGAGCACAGGGGGCACACCCTTCCAGGAGCACTTATCAGCAAGGAGAGAAGAGGAGCTTCCACCACACACAGCACCGGCTCAGGCGGCCGGCCGTAAAGCGCCACAGATGGGCAGCCTGACTTTCTCCCAGTTCCGGAGGCTGCAAGTTCAAGACCAAGGTGCCCGCAGGGCGGGCTCCTGGCGAGGCCCCTTTTGCTGGCCTCCTGCTGAGTGTTTACAGGGCCCTTCCCCCATGCGTCTGCAGGGCAAGCCCTGGTGCCTCATCCTCTTCTTGTGAGGACACCAAGACCCACCCCAATGACCTTATTTAACCTTGATCACCTCTGCAAAGACCCAAATACAGCCACACTGGGGTTCATGGCAGCAGCCCATGAAACTGTTCAGACGATTCAGCCCACAGCAAACGGTGAGCAAAAGAAGTCAGACACCAAAGAGCACCTACTGTACAAACCCGCTTACATAAAGTTCAAAAGTTTTGAGACAGAGCTAGTCTAGAATGACAAAGGCCAGAGGAGTGGAATCTGTGGGGTGGGCGGGGTGCAACGGGAGCAGCACACAGAGGCCTCAAGGGGCAGGGATGGGCATACCCTGACCTCTGCGGCAGGCACGCAAGCTAACCCACAGAACCGACCACTGAAAATGCAAACATGCCACGGACGATTTCAAAGGGAAATCCAAGAGGAAGGTCTGTGCAGAGGCCAAATTCAGAAACAAAACTTGTATATGATAAAGGTGACATTTTTAAATATTGGGGAAAAGTCTGAATGTCTAATAAATGGTCCTGAGACAACCAGGTAAGCATTAAACAAAATTAAATTTGACCTTTAATCTTGCACCATGTTCCCAAATAAATTCCAGGTAGACTGCAGTTTTAAATGTAAAACTTGAAAAGACAGCACTAGAAAAAAATATAATTGAACTCATGTAATCTTGGGATGAGGAAGGCTGTTCTAAGCAAATCAATATACCACGTCTTAAAAGACTGACAGATTTAAATACACAGGAAAGTAAAAAGCCCTGTTAAAAAATCCTTATGAACAAAATGAAAGGCAAAATTGAAATTGAGAAAAAAATGTATAGTTTGCCAAAAGGGTGCCACCCTCAATAATTAGAGAGTCTTGCAAACCTGTGAGAAACAGGCCAGAAGCAAACGAACAGTAAACATAAAAACGGTTGAACTTGACAAATCAGACAGCTTTCTCCCCTAGTAAGATGTCAGGAGCTTTCTGGCAGTGGCAGCTAACACTGGGAAGGACACGGGAAGACGGAAACCAGCGCGCAGGAGGTGCTCTCCCTAAAGCCGGGAACCAGGCCGTCCTGTCCTGGATCGACCGACTTCAGCAGCCTGCAGGTCAGGGTGTGCCTCCACAACCCACAGGCGAGTGTCACCTGCTCCCCTCCAGAAAGCTTCGCGCTGCAGACACCACAGGGCGGGGCCGTCTGCAGGGGTGGGGAGAGGAGGTGGCGGCAGTGTCAGCGGACCTGGTCTCACAGCGGGGACCTCGCCAGCACTTGCAGGGACCCGCTGAGCAGAAGTCCAGTGGAAAGCGCTCACCCAGCGCCCGGCCCAAGTAGGCGCTAGGGGTAGTGTGGGGGAGCCCCCGAGGGCAGAGGGGTGCAGCCAACCCCAGCGCGCCTGCATGCAAACCCCGCCCCGGCACGGCCACCTGGGCCGCTACGGCAGGTGGGCAGGGCGGGGCTTGGCGCGTCTCTCCGCTCGGCCCCGCCCTCCCCCCCCAAGGAGCCCCTGCGCCAAGGGAACAGAGCCCAGGCGGTAATTTATGCTCCCCCGCCTATGCTTTATGGCTTTCTTAATTCGGCTCCTGCTACTATTAATGTAGTTAATGCTGAGATTATATCTATTTTCTGGCGTCAGGCAGTGATTTATTCAAGCCATTTTTCCGGTGGAGGCTCCCACGCTGTTAAATCAAGCGCCTTGCCAATTAAGTGCTGACTTGGGAAGTGGACGCAATCTTAACAGACATCTAACCGCAAATTAAACCGGGGCTCCTGACTCTGGGGAGTGGGCGGGGCAGCCAAGGAAACCTTGCTGACTTCGAGGAAAGTCAAGAAAATAAACCGGCTGCACACCCGCCTGCTGCTTGTGCTTGCTGCTCTGGCTCTGGGAGACGGGAGTGCAGGCCCAGAGCCAGGCACAGTGAGAGCTGGGGTCAGGGTCCCACCAGGCGTGGTGCCCGCCCTGCGAGCAGGAGCGGCTGGGGAAGGGCAGCAGTCACTGGCCCGTCCCCCACACAGAAGTCTCTGCAGCCACAGCCCCTCCCACCTGGAGCAGACATCTCAAAGCAAACAAACACCCCATGATTCCTGAGCTGTCCCGCAGCTTGCACACGACGAGACCCTCTGACAGCCTTAGAAGGAGGTGCCAGGTGGGAGAAGATGTGATATAGATAGCCTCCCAGCAGTGGGTGGTCTGCATTCTGGCTCAGAAATCCTGATGCTGGTCGGAGCCTTGAGTGGTGGGGGGGTGGGGGGACATGCCTCCTCTGAGGGCCCAGCACCTCCTTGGAGCTCCTGAGCCCTTAGGGAGCCTCCTGCTCAGAGAACCTGAGGGTGACATGGGGCAAGGCAGATGCCACAGGGTGGGGCCTTGGGAAGAGGCAGTGACTAAGGCGGCCTGAGGCCCACCAGGGCCTGAGCAAGCACTTGCTTGTGGGAGACCTTTGGACATGGTCCTCTGTGCTGTGAGTCCCTGGGCCCCACAGCCAACACAGGGGGCCCGTCTTCCTGCGCTACCCAGACCCCTAGAACAACGCCTCCCCGCACCCATCTCCAGAGGCCCTGGTCCAGCCCTGAGAAAGGAATCATTTTTTGGGGTAAGATCAGGCTGGAGGGTTGATATATGCAAAGAGTCAAATATGATATTGATTATTTGAACAATGCTTTACTACCACCTCTAAAACCAGGATAAAAGTGGCATTTAAAACGGTGTTTGACTGTGTAAGGCACCCAAGAACCGCTGGGTGACAAGGACATTTTATTTCTTCCTGTCAGGGGCAGTATTTTCAGCTTCCCCTGCGCCTCATTCACAGGGACACCTGGGGCACCAACCCAGACACACGAGGGCCCACAGTGCAAGGTGTGGTCAGGGTCTGGGCATCGCCAAGGGTGACCTCCCACAGGGCTCCACAGGGAGGGTGCTCACAGGCCCTTCCCAGCTGCCTTCAGAGCGAAGCTTCCATCCAGCAGACAGAAGGGATGCTGCTCTCTGGGTTTATCCTGAAACACCCAACCTGGCCTGTCTGACTCTTCCTTACGAGCCGCTGTGCTGTCACCAAGCACATGGGGAGGCCACACTGCGGCCTGTGGTTGTGGCAGTGGCAGCGTCGCATGGGGCCCTGCGGATGCTGTCCAGTCAGGGTTTGCCCATAGGGAGCCAGGCCTGCGAGAAGCACACGGCGGTTTGAAGGCCTTGGCCACCCCAGCCAGCTCCAGAAGAGCAGAGAAGTCACCTGTGTGTCTCACGATCAAGACACAGTCACCACGCAGGCAAGACAGGCCCGGCCAGGTGAAGGATGCAGCAGGGATGAAGGGTGGCCTGGGAGAGCGCTGACCCGTGGGGCTGGCGCAGTAGGGCGGAGGCAGGAGATTCAGAACAGGAGCAGCACAGGGCCCGAGGCGGCCGGCACTCCAGGCCCAGAGCCCAGCACCCTGCCTGCCCCTCCTCCCTCCTCACCGGGAAGCCCAAGGCTCCGAGAGCAGCTCCCCACACCAAGGGGAAGAGGGCCAGGTGGTGGAGCAGGACAGAAGGAGGGACGTCTGTGGAGAAAGGGGGAGAAAAACACAGGTGTGGAGGCAGCAACAGAAAAGCGGGGAGAGACTGAAGAAAGAGGGCCAAGGGCTGGAGGGCCCGAACCCTGCACAGACGTGAGAGACCAGCAGGCCTGGGGGCTGGCCGGACCAGGGAGACAGTCCTGGCAGGGACCTGTGACAGGGCCCAGGGCAGGAGGGCAGAGCACACTGGCCTTCTCAGGGGGCTGCTGTGCCCCACCACCCCAACCTTGGCCCTAGCCCTGCCCAGCAGCTCCCACCTGCCCACGTGGCCCTCAGGGACACAGACACCAGGGCCACACCAGGGCCAGAGAGCTCTGGGCCAGCTCCCTGTGGGCAGCTCACTGCCTGTATGATGGCAGGTCCTGGCCTGAGGTGGAGCAAATGGGGGGCCCTGGTATCTGCTACTTCTTCCCTCTGCTCCCACACCATCCACAGATGGAACCCGGGTGCCACCTCTCATGTGTTCTCACCACAAACACTCCAACTACAATACCTGTGACCCCAGACCCTGCACCAGCAGTCCCCATGGCCAGGGAAGAGTGATGGCACAGATACCATGTTAGGAGATGACAGTCACAGGGGCTGTGTGACCACTGAGGTTGGGCCGAGGCTGGGCCAACAGGGAGGTGGCATGTTAGCCCACCTGACCCCGCCCACCACAGGCACCTAAGCACCCCCATGTCAATGCCCCCAGTGCCAGTGACCCCTCCCCCCCCAGGGACAGCGCACAGAGGGCGAAGGAAGAGGCAGCTAGAAGGATGGCTCAGGTTCGCCCTTGCCTGGGAGCACAGGGGTCTTGAGGCACTGGAGCTGCGCACGGCCTCCCCTCAGGGCTCCAGATCCTTAGTTCTGATCTCTGCAGAGGTGTCACAGGGGCCATCCTGGAGCTGCCCACACAGGTGGGGACGGGGATGAAGGAACGAGCAGAACCTGGACCTGGAGGGACTGGCTGGCCTGGAGCTCAGCTCCTGAGGTCCTGAGGCCAGAGGGGTCCTGGGGAGCTAACTTGCCACCCCACGCCGGGATGGGAGTGTCTGACAATGAGCACAGAGGAGGAGGAGGAAGCAGCGGGGTCACCTCGCTGGGACACCAGCTGGACCCTGGCGCCCAGGGCACTCCTCCTCAGGGTCCCAGGCCCAGCGCTGCCAGCAAGGGGCTGGGCTCCAACATCGCCAAGAGAGGCCCCTCTGGACCAGGCTCCGGAGGGAGAGTGGGTGTCCCTCAGCATCCCAGTCCCGAGAGCGACGGGACGGCTGTGCCTTGGCGGGCTGGTCTCCTCCCCCACCTCCCCAAAACCGCCAAGGGCACGAGGGGTGAAGGCAGTGAGGGGTCAAGGCCCCACACCCCCACCCGAGCCCCAGGCCCTGCCCACGCCCCATGGAGGAGCGCGGGCGGGCATTCAGGCCTGGGGGCTGCCGACAGCTGAAAGGCCTGCTAGACTCAGAGAAATACATAAATAACCCGGCGCGCTCTGAACCGACCCCCAGATTAAGAGCAGCACTCTTGCTGTCAGGCCCCACCAGCAGCCCCTGTGCGCCTCCCGTGCAGAAACGCACCTCAGCTCATCCGTTAGGATGATGCAGGCAGAGGGGCCAACAGCCGCGCTCCTTCCTTAACGAGCAGCCGAAAGATCGGTAAGCATAATTTCAGAGCCAGCGATATTTTATATAATCGCCGAGTGGTTCAAATTGAAAACCCCCAACTGAATCAATATTTACTGCATTGAAACGAAATGAATAGTAATAAGTCACTAAGCTCTCTGTCCTGTTTCATAAAATAAAAAATTATAAAAATGAGCACAGGCGCAGGGAGGCCATCACATTACCTTTTACAGCACTTGGGGAGCCACAGCCGCCTGCTCTCATAAAGCAAAGCCCTAAAACACCTGCCGGAGGAGGCCTGCTCCAGCACCACGCAGGGAAGTGGACGGGGTCAAAGGTGGGAGGGGAGAGGGTGGGGCACCCTGCGGGCCCTCCCTGACCCCTGCAGACACCCACCAAGTCCTCCCAGAAGAAGGCCCAGAGGAGGCCCCGCCCTCATCTCTCCAAAGCCCCAGCACTAAGAGTGCTGGGCACACACTCCCTGCCACCCTCAGGCCAAGCCTCTTGCTCTGATTTGTTTCCCTGTTTCTTCACATTCCACCCTGGTGGGTGTTCTGGGCCACTCGCTGACTGCTCTCGGGGCCTGGGCTGGTGAGGGGCGTATGTGAGAGGGTGGAGGGCAGGGTTCAGCAGAGAGCAGAGCCGGGTGAAACCCCCAGAGGGAGCTGTCCCTGGCCTCACGCTCTGGAAGGGGGGCGGACACAAGCCCCCCAGAGGGCCCACCACCAGACTCCTCCTCCCGGGCAGGAAACAGAGCCCCCACTCAAGCTGAGGTCAGCTTGGCCAGGGAAGGGGAGGGCAGAGGGCCTTAAACAAGCAAACAGCCCGGCGGCTAAAAAACAGGAAAGAAACCAGCAATTAAAAACGGGCAAAGGATGCGAGCAGCTCTGACACCATGAATGGCCTTAAATAACCCTATGAATAAGCGTTCAACATCACTGGTAATCAGGGAAATGTGTTTAAACCACAGTGAGACGCCAGCATACCTTGGGAATGTGAAAACCAAAAACCAAATGCTGCAACAGGAACAGGAGGGGGCACTGCCCCGAGGAAAGGGCTCAGCAGTTTCACACATGGTCAGATGCGCCTCTTCCCGGGTCCCCATGGCCCACTCCTAGGAAAGTTCCCACAAGGAACAGCAAATGGGCCGACACAGAGCCGTGTGTGAGCAGCCAGCAGCCTCACCCACCACCACCCAGATGTCCGTTGGGAGGAGAAGCAACCGTCAGATGGATGCTGGGGTCGCGACTTGGCTGGCGCACGACGGTGCTGAGGGTGCCGGAGATGGAGGTGCCAAGGGTGTACCTGGCATCCGCGACGTTCTGGAACCAGCCAAACAAACCACAGTGACAGTAGTGAGAAGAAGGTTCCTGGCAGATGAGGTACTGATGGGTGTGACTGAGAGGACGTGCAGGTGGCGGGACGACCCCCCCCCCCCACAACCCCGGCGATGACAGCAGGGCTTTTACACAGAGGTCTGCACTGGTCCAAATTCAGACAACTGTACGCTTAGATTCGTGCATCTCACTGGATATACGTTCTACCTGCAAAAACAACTGTTAGCAAATGCTGAGCTCTAGTGACTGGCTGTGCTGAGAAAAGAGGGGCCAGGCGTCTCTCCGACGGAAAGGCAGTCCAGAGAGGTCGTGTGGCCACGGAACCGGCAGCATCAGTATGAACCCGAGGTCTTAATCCAGAGAGAGCTGTGCACACAGCTGCACGGACTCTGAGCTGGGAAGGCCTGGGAGAAGGACGCACACCCCTGCCTGACCTTCCCCTCCACACGGTCCCCTCACCCTGCAGCTCTGTCCACAAGACAGTTGGCTGTGGGGGCCATGGGGGACAGAGAGCCAAGTCCCAGGAGAGCTTGCAGCTCCTGCTGTGCAGGTGAGCAAGGCTCAGGATGATGATGCCACGTGCAGAGGAAGCAGGGCCAGCACAGGGGCCTCCACAGGCCAGGGCTGTTGCCACTGGAGGGTCAAAATGAACCATAATGATATCAGACTGCAACCTAGCAAACAGAACAAGAACTCGGAGTCCACATCATTACAAACAAACAAATGTACAAGGCAACGGGGGATCCGGACAGCGGCTCCTCACAAGACAGCAACCAACAAGTACGGACACAGTGAGGGGCTGGAGTCACTGAGGGTCTAGAAGCACCGGGTGACGTCCAACAAGAAAGGATGCCATTGCGGGCTCCACGCACCTCCCCACCAGCACCCAGAGGGACCCACACCACAGAGAAGCCTGCTACATCAGCCAGGTCCCCCAGGCTGCACCGAGGGCCGCCCAGCACCTCCGCTGCGCGAATCTGAGGCTCCTGACACACGAGGAGGCCTCTGCTGCTGGTGTCAGGCCGTGGAAGGCAGCCCCGGACTCAATGGGGCTGAAGAGGCAGGACCCCCGCAGCCAGCTCTGCCTCCAGGCCACGCCCGTGCAGCAGGGACCACACCACGGTGCCTGGTCAAGGGCACCGAGTCTCCGACTTCCTCACCAACGGCGGTCTGTGAGCAGAGGGGCGAGGTACAAACCACGGTGAGTTCAGCTGAAGGATACCTGGCGGTTCCCTCTACTAATGCTGCAATTTTCCTCTAAGTACAAATGCAGATCAAAATAGTTACCCCAAAAATTAAATGTTAAAAAACTGATTACAAGAGGGAACAGGAGTGAGCCCAGGAGCCCATGGCCACCGCCCCCGGCTCCTCCTGGCCCGGGGGCCCTGACTCCACGCACCCCTCCCCCAAGACAGCCCACTCACTGTTTGGGCAGCTTCTCCAGGGGCAGAGGAATGATCACAGCAACAGGGTGCTGCCCCCCATCCACCGTGCTGACATAAAGTGGGGAGCGCTGCCTGGGGTCCACTCAGGCCACAAGCCACGGAGCAGCCCAGCTGTGACCATCTGCAGGGCTGGGCAGAGAGAGAGGCGGTGCTGGGATCAGCAGGCCCCTGGGCAGCCAGGCGGCCCTGGAGAGGGAGCTGGGTCAGGGTCACTCTCTACTTGCTTGGCACTGCCCAGGCCTGGTCTAGTTATCCTAGACTCGCCCCTGAAGCCTCAGGTCTGGTGGAGCCTCTGCACTTAAACGTGCTTTGCCCCCTGCCCGGGCCTTCTCACAGTCTCTCCTGTGCTGTGTGCATCATTTCCTCTGTAGGAGTGACCCCCTCTGCCTGGCTACCTCCTACTTACTGCAGCCAGGCCTGGGTGAGCCTGCCTCCCAGGCCTGCTGGACCCCTGGCACACTGGCCCAGGGACAGTCTGTCCCTTGCTGGGCCTCAGCTTCCAGGCAGGCAGGGGCCCAACACAGGGCAGGCCATCCGCAGACACTTGCAGGGTGAGTAGACAAGTGAAAGGGCAGGAGAGGACTGGCTCCTCTTCCACAGGCCCAGGGGCAGCGAGGAGTCACTACAGCCAGCCGCCTGGGGACCCTGGGCCTGCTCTGCTCAGCCTGCAACACCTATGAACCAAGGAAAGGACACACTCAGGTCCTGCCCAGTTAAGAGCCACAACCCAAAGACCTCCAGGCTCTAACCTAGGTCGAAGACCTGTCTCCCAGAGGACAGCCCCATCAGGCAGCGAGGAGGCACGGCAGACCCCACAGAACGGGCGGGGGGCTTCCTCTCCGGGCCCACTCTTGGCTCCTGGAGGAAGTGCCCCCTTCCTCAGGGCAGCCCCCACAGCCTGCTGGAGACAGAGCAGGCTGGGCCTGAACCAGGCATCCCAGACTCACAGCCCGGCCGGCACCCAGGTGAAAGCAGGGGACGTTCTCCTCCCTTGAAACGGACACTTCCCTTTGTAACAGAACCAGCTCAGAACTCTGCTGCCCACTCGCCTCCATGCCTCAGCCCCTTGACAGGCAGCCTGAGCAGTGCTGGCCTGGCCCCTCCTCAGCTGCTGGTGCAGGCTGCTCACAGACAGGGCCATCGTGGGGCGGGCAGAGGCACGGGGTGGACGGAGCCAGTAGCAGTGAGCGGCGTGTGCCCGGGGCTGCACACAGCAGTCCCAGCCTGGGGAGCATGGGCTGCTGCCCCCACCCTGACCACCCACGCCTCCGCCGGTCCAGCAGGCCCAGGTCCCACCATCAGCGCTGGCCTCCAGGTGAGCTCTGCAGCCATTCTGGGCTCCTTCCCAGGCCCACAGGAAAGGCCCTCCCAAGGCAGCCCACACTCACCTCGCAGGCCTCACCCCCGGAGAAGCCTTCCCAGCACCCCACTGTCCGCTTGCTTCCTGACCACCTCTGGCTGGGAGGTGAGCACTGTGGGCGGAGCACCGCCCAGCACGACATCTGCACCCAGGAATTCACAGGGGGAGCCCTGTCAACCAGCACCCGGCACAGGTGCTGGCCTGGGCTGAGCTGGGAGGAGTCTGCCGTGCCAGGCCCGGGCCCTCACCAGAGACAGCAGGGCCTGGAGTGTGGCCACGGCGGAAGGGACGTGGAAGGGAGCACTGCTTCACAGAAGGGTTCACCCCGTGCTCCTCTAACTGCCACACCCTTTGGGGCAGGGCAGGAGGCTGTGGGGACCCCACAGGGCAGGCCTGGGGACGAGCAGGACACCCCCTACTCTGGACTGAAGGCTGTGTCCCCCCAAACTCCTGTGGTGAAGCCCTGGCCCCAGTGTGGTGGTGCTTGGACTTGGGCCTTTGGGAGGCAACGTGGGTGAGGTGAGATCGTCGGGGCAGGGCCCCAAGATGGGCTTAGTGGCCCTGCAAGGCCCCAGAGCCTTCCACTCTCCCTCCCGCCTGAGAGGACACCGCGAGCCCCAGGAGGGAGCAGGCCCTGCCAGCACCCTGACCTCAGACTCCCAGCCTGCAGACCGTGAGAAACGAACGTCTGCTGTCCAAGCCCAACACTCCAGAAACTGGAGGGAGAAGCCGTCTGCTCACCAGGAAGCCGCAGGGGCGAGGGGAGCGTGTGGAACCATGGCCACCAGCAGGGATGCCCAGCCTCGTGCTGAATTCCTCCTTAATAATCAGTCGTCACTTTGGAGAAGCATCTCAGAGCCTTCAAAATCGCAGCCCATACCTCGTCAAACCACCCAGAGATTACTCAAGATTCATTGCACAGACGCAAAAATAAAATAAAACAGGGAGCCCGGCAAGCGCAGCCCTGGTGACGGCACCATCTATAGTCGGGACAGGGCAGCTTCCAGACTCATCTGCTTAAGCACGGCGGCTTCTGTTCACTCCGCACTTCCACGTCAAATGAATTTGGAAAGAGAAAAAAAGTGACAGGCAGTTTAGGGACATAAGTCACATTTCAGCTTCAGCTCAGATTAATGAACTTGCTGGAAACCGGCGAGGGCACAGGCAAGTCCACAGATCTCAGAACAAAAACATTAAATGCTCGCTCAGCATGAGCCTCAGCCCTGGGATGTGCTGCGTGGGGCCCTCTGATGCCTCCAGGACCTGGGCCTACACCACAGACCCCAAGCCCCGGGGCTGGTTCTGGGCAGCAGTGGTGTGAAGTCCTCGAGCCCCGGACCCAGTCCCACCAGGGCCATCAGCCACTGCCCCCACACAGGCGAGCGTCCTTTCTAGGAGGGGCCCCACCCCGTCCCTTGCATCCCCCCTGCTCCAGCCCCAACACGCTCCGCTGGCCAGGGCAGCAGCCACCTCATCCAGCCGTGGCTCTTGACAGGACATCAGACACGTCCCCAAAGACCCTGGCGGACAGTGCCCACGGGGCCTAGGAGCTGTGGCCCAGCGCTTTCCCACCTTCTGTCTGTCCCAACGTGGACGAGTGCAGACCATCCGAAAGAACTGGATGGGCTCGTGTCCTGTCGACTCTCCTCTCGGGTATTTCTGGAGTCAGGGCCTCACCACAGAAGCCCCAGAACCTCCTCTACCTCCAGACAGACAGAGCTGGTGGCAGGAAGGGGACGCCCAGGACTCCTGCTGTGAATACAGGCCCCCATGTGGCCCCTTGGCTTCCCACTCACTGCGCAAAACCAAAAAAGGGGCTGAGAGTAGGTTTCTGTCTAAATCAGGAGAGAGGGCAAAGCCACCTCGTGAGGCAGATGTGCACCCTGGTCCCCAGGACAGTGCTGACAGTGGTCTCGGGCCAAAGTGCTGCATGTGGGCTTCCAGAGGGGAACAGGGACCCCACAACTCTATTCCCCTGCCCAGACACCAGGACCCGGGCCTGCGGGCGCCCACCTCCCAGCTCCCGCAGAGCAGGCAGCAGGCAGAGGAGCTCAGCTGCTCCCCCGCCCTGGGCTGGCGGGGCAGGTGAGCAGCAGCCAGGCCTCTCTTGGTGTGGGACTGAGTGTGGCAACCCGCTCCCCCTACACTTTGAGGGGCATGTCGTTCCTTGGCACAGGCAGGGAGGGACTTGGCAAGGCCACAACCATCAGGTGCGGGTCTACACTGAGCCCAGGCTCCAACTCAGCCCCTGCCCACCCAGGGTCACACAGTGTGTGCCGCCCACTGGGGCTCCCTGGGCTCCTCCCAGATGGCAGCCCCCAACGTACAGTCTCCTCTCTGCAGTGACTCACGGTGAGTATCTGTAGCGGGGTGGGGTGGTCCAGGGCCACCCCACACCAACACTGGCACTGTCGGCTGCTGGGCCACCTGCCCCACCTCCCACCTGTGTCCACTAGCCCCCGACTCCGCCCACAGATTCCCAGGACTGCCGAGACCTGCCGGTCGGCCCCTCCACAAGCATCCTCTCTCGAAGCATACAGGTTGGGAGGCCCAGAAAGAGCCCTCAGTCTCCAGGCTCAGATCTGCCACCTTGTCTCCTTGCTGTGCAGCCCTGAGCCCACAATGGCCATGTCCAGCCACCAGCCCAACCCGTCCTCCTGCCAGGGAGAACTGAGAAGACGGCAGCTGCGCAGGACAGAGGTCAAGGCCTAGGTCAAAGCCAGCTGACCCTAGAACCTCCCTGAGGCCTGCCCACCACACACACGCAGCCCCAGCGCTGACGGAGTTGACGGAGGCGGGTGGACAGGTATCAGACTGGCTGCAGGCCTGGGAGACAGGCCCCTTCCACTGCCTCAACAAGCCGAGCCCAGAGTGCCCAGTCGACAGTGGGCCAGGCAGCTGGCGGGTGGCCACTCTGCTGAGGAGGCAGCCTCGCCAGGATACAGGCAACCTGGGGCAAAGGAAGCCCAGTCCACTGGCAGCCACACTTCCCAGGGCCTCCTGGCCACTCAGCCACCCACTCTGCAGACCATGCCCAGGGGCCAGGCCACCCAGGATCCAGGGCTCTGCTCAGGCAATGGGTCAGAGCAGCTACGGTGAGGCAGACAGGGCGGAGGGAGGCCCCACTGAGCACGGCCCCCATGCTCATCCCTAGTTAACGTGGGGCCATCCTGGGGTGGGCTTGGCCACATCTCCACACACAGGGAGGGCGCTGGGGCCTGGAGCAGCTGGGAATCTGCCTCAGAGCCCCCAGCCACCAAGCGTGAGCCAGGACTTTGGAGCCTGAGCTGTCTGGCGTCCAGCATGGCCCGTGGGGGCTGCAAAGAGCCATCGAGGGCTGCACCCTCCCTGCTCCTGCCCCCCATGCCTGTAGTCATGCCCTCCCTGCCAGGCCGTCACCGTCGCTGGGGTGAGCAGCTTGAGACATGCAATGGCCATGCTAGGCTGGCAGCTGGGCCAGGCCTGTCCACTCCCAGCGTAGACACACCACCAGGCCGGGTCTCTCCCAATGGCCCCCACGCCGTCCGCCTGCCCCTCATCTCCAGAACTGATGCAAAGGCACACTCTGCCCTGCCACTGACCGGGCTGTTTGCCGCCTGACAGACTTGACACTCCAGCTGAAAGCGCGAGGCGATGGCTGCCTCAGAGGGGCACCCAGCCACCTCCCTCCTCAGGAACCCTTGCCCCACTGGGCCCGGCACACTTAGCACTGGCCCAGATGGACCGAAACCTGGGGCTTCCTTGGCTCTCAGAGGCCAAGAGGGAGAGACCAGCTGGTGACCCCTCAACAAAAGTCACCCCCTGCCCCTGATTCGAGCCCCCTGGGAGAGGCGGGGCCTGGCCAGGCTGCCAACGTGGGGCTGAAATGCCGACTGCAGGAGGGGAGGCAGGAGCAAGAATCAATAAATCTGAACCTCATTCACGATGATCTGGGGCTCTTATTAAGTAAATTAATTTAAGTTAATTTAGCTCGATCATGACTCCCGATCACAGTGATTTAGTGAGGGGGAAATTGCATTAGGAAAGGCCATGCTCACCAGATAGGAGAACGGAAGAAAATTAGACCCACTTAGCGCTGTGAATTAATATGGAAATAGCAGGTGTAAATTTAACCTTATCGAGAGAGTGAAAATTATCTTCATAAATTTGTAGAAATAGCCCCCAAGATGCTTATAAATCTATTTAAAACAAAAATATTACAAAAAGTGCAGTAAAATTAATTTAAAATATACTTCCAGCTATTGCCTCCAGAAAAGTCGGCAGCAGGGCCTGGTGGGAAGGGAGGAGGGCAATGGGCACGTCTGACCACCTGGGCAGGCTGACCTCCGGGCACACCTATGGGGGTCAGAGGGTGGTGGGGCCCGTGGGGGGCTGGCAGGACAGCCCTCTGCCCTGTGGTCCAGCCCCTCAGGGCACAAGGACCCCCTACTCCACAGCCTTTGGCCCGAGGCCATGTGCCCTGGAGCGCCCACTGCACCCAAACGAAAGCCCGCACTGGCCAAGCCGCTCACACACTGCTCCCCAAGCATGGCCAGAGGGCATAGGGAGCTGTCTGCCACTCCCCGATCCCCACCCACCAAGCCTGTCACCCCTGCCCCTGCCTCACGGAAGGAAGGGGCCACATCCCAACTTCTGCAGCCTTCCTGCTCCTGGGCTCAGAGTACCCGGAAAAGAAGGTGGGCTGTCCACACTGCATGTGCCCTCAGCCAGAAGCAGCCTGGAGCGAAGCCATGGCACCCAGGGTGTAGGCCAGACCCTTGTGTGGGCAGGTGGAGGGCTGCGGCCTCCCCTCCTACCCTTGTGATCAACATGGACAGTGAGATGGTCCCGCAGAAGAGGCTGCTCAGGGCCCAGCCTCTCTCACCAGGAGCTTCTTCCTGAGGGATGCCAGGCGTGGTGTGGCCTGGGCGGCGGCTACTCCCAGACCATGCCCAGCCAGGTAGCGGCCTGCAGACGGACGACAGGGCAGGCAGTGTGTGGTACACGCAGGCCAGCCACACGTCTGCAGGACTGCTGGACGGGAAAAGCAGCCTGTCCCCCAGCCGACAGACTGCAGACGAGGCACTCCTGGTGGGGAGCTCCGTCCCTGAGGCCCTCAGGCTCCCCTATGCTCTGGAGCCCACCAGCCCGGCCTCCTACCTGGACAGGGAGAGGCGCCGTGCCCGCCAGGAGGGTGGGGTCGGGGGGCCAGGGGCAGTGCTGAGAGATGACACTGGGTTCTTCTTGACGATGCGATAGCGGGTCTTGATCACTTTGCTGGTGGGAGGGGGCCGCAGGCCGTGCAGGCTGGAGGCTGCAGGGAAACCCAGACACAGTGGTCAGCAAAGGTTGGTGGGGACTCCCATCATCTCTTGATCCAACCCCCCCTCCCCGTGCCCTCGCCCATTCCCGAAGAGCTGGGTGGCCAGGCCCTGGGGATGCTGAGAGGTGCCGGCGGGGAAGCAGGGGAGCAGAAGCAGTGCTTCTGGAGGGGACGGGGGTTGACTACGGCAGCATCGCAGGCCAGTCCCCTCCATGACCAGCACCAGTGCCACCAATGGGCGGCGAAGAGGGGCCTGCCAGTGGCTCCCGGAGGCTGGGGGCGTGACACGCTCACCGTCCCCTCTGGCACCCCCGCCACGTGCCCACACAGACTTATGTACTTAATCATCTCCGTTTTCACAACATTTTGCTGAGTGATACACACCACGGCTTCCCTTCTTGCTGAACGTTTCATGCAATGAACAGGGATCTGTTTTGCCCGAGTTCCCTTCCACTTGATAGCCAGCAATTTCTCCATAGCTTCGAGGAACACATCTAATTGCCTGACTTTCATAATATACAGCTCTAACTGCCCAGATAATTAAAGCTAACGCAGCGCAAGAATACAGGCACCACTGCGGCCTCTCCTGACTGACCCAGAGGCCCTGCCCCTCCAGCCAGGCTGCCTGGACCCAGGCTCCCAAAGGCGCCTCCTTGTGGCCCCCTCCAACCTGCCTGCACAGAGCCCAGAGCTCTGCTTGGAAGGGAGGTCACTGGTATAGTAAGTGGCTCCTTGGGGTTCCCACCCACCTAGATGCCCGCAGGCAGGCAGCACAGACAGGGTGGGGAGGGTGTTAGAGTTAGACAAGGGGGCATGTCTGCCAGGCAAGGTGGCCAGGAAAACACACAAGTGGTCTCACCACCTGACCTTCGGCACAGGACGGGCCTACATATGACCCCTGGGCAAGAACTGGTCACCCTCAGCTGAGGCTGCCTGGAGTCTGGGATGGCCCAGGAGAGGGAGCAGGGCAGGGGCACAGTAATGCCAGGCCCACAGGCCCCTCACGCCCAGCTGCTCAGTGCCAGCCTTGGCTGTGGTCAGCCACCCACCTCTCCATCGGCACAAAACACTGCTCCATGACTCTGCTCCCCTGAGCCCCAAGGATGAGTCCTCCCAGAATCTGCAAACCCTACAAAGACCAGTTACTGCTCCATGAACCGCGCCAGATCATCTTCCAGAGCCTTAAACACAACACACCACCAGCCCTAGCCGGGCCCTGCCCCAGGCAGCAATCAGTACCTTGGCCCAGATGCCTCCTGCGGCCTCTCCAGGCTCTCCCAGCCTGCAGGAGCCCCCTGTGCCCTCGGCCACCCACACGGGAAGACCAGGACATAGCACAGGCTCAGAGCCCTCCAACTAGAGGAGGAGGATCTGTAGGCTCCGTCACCCAGCTGGGGTCAGGGTGGACGTGCAATGCTGGCAGCAGGGGACACCTCTGCTCCCGGGACTGAAGGCAGGGACCCACCAGCTGCCCAGGAAGAGGGGACACGGATGTCCAGGCAGTGCCAGGCCAGCACAGCCCAGCAACAGCACAAGTCTCCCTCCACTATCTCTGCCTCTCTGTCTCTCTCCCCATCCCTTCAAGGGCAGCAGCTCGGGGGAGTCGGGGAGAAGGAGGGAAGCTCAGTGAAAGCACAGGGTACCACCTGGGATGCGATCTTGCTGAGTGACCAAAGTCAGCGAAGCTCTAGCCCTGGCTGTACCACACATTTGGGATGTAGGGGAGGGCCCAGCATACAGGGGGCGTCAATAAATAAATGTTTGTTGAATTGAATTTTCAAGGTCTTACAAGCAAGGAGAGACCAATGAAAATCAATAACATCTTGTTCAAACTAAGAGCTCAGGAACACGAGAACACCTCTAAGCTACTGCCAAGCCCCACGCTGACCTCACGGCCTCCAGACCCACCCCAGGCTCCCTCTCCCACGGCCTCTGCACCTGGACAGCCCACTTGCCTGTCCCCTCCACCCGGGTCACCATCCACAGCCCCGTTCCAACCTCCCTTGGCCACTACCATCTGCCAGTCCGGGCTGTGACATGCACCCTAGCCCCCACAACCCTGCTCTGCAGCTCGGGGGCATAGCTAGGCAGAGGCCCCTCCCCACAAACCTGGCTGCGTTCATCCCCAGCACCGGGAACCCCCGGCCTGGCCAGCTTTGCTCCGCCATCACCCAGACACACAATATCACCTTCCCCCATCCACCCCCACCCCTGTTCTGCCAGATGTCACCTCCTCCAGGAAGTCCCCAGCCCCCAATGCCCAAGGGACTGGACTCTGCATTCTGGAAAGTTCCTCCTAGCACACAGCGCCTCTGGGCCTGGCCCTCATTCCTGCCTGTTGACGGGCATCAGTATCTATAACAAATTCCTTTGCAGTGCAGGCCCACTGTGAAGTCAACTTCATTAACTCACTACATTTTACTTATTAGAGCCCAGTTACCACTGCATTTCTAAGAAAATGCAGAGTAATAAAGCAGACTCCTCCCTAAAGGCTGACTGTTACTTCCCAGACATCACCACCTGCTAGACCCAGGCCCCGTGGTCCTGAGAGGTAGAGGGGAGGGCATACTAGCCCATGGCCCGGCCCCACAGTGGGGCCGTTTCCCAGATGGGCAACTAAGACACAGGTGGTGGCAGCACTAGTGACAACAGGCCCTGGAGAGAACTGGCCAGGGTGCCCGTGCCGAGGGCACAGAGAGCTCAGCAGGGCGGGCGGAGGGGCAGGATTGCCCCTGACAGGCTGGGGGAGTGAAGGCTCCTAAGACCACTCATGGCACACAGGGACCAGAAAGTTGGGGTGGAAGCCCCTCCCACAGCCCTGACTCCAGTGCGAAGGCAGAGCGGCAGGCGTGGGCTGACTGAGAGGCCCTGCCGCCTGGCATCCTTGAGTGCGCGGGCGCCCAGGCCTCACCCGGCCCCGTGGTGCCGGAGTGCTGCCCCAGCGCGGCCCCGCCAAGCAGCCCTCTCTCCCTGTCCTCCTGGCTGGCTGAGGGCTTGTGTAGATAATCATGTTATTTAAATAGGAAGTTGGTTTAATTCCCTTCATTACAGACTCCCAGGGCTGTAATTTTTTTCTCTGCGTGATGTATTCCCCATGGCACATTTCACTCAAATCAAACCCTTCGCGCCTTTATTGCCAGCGACGGCCAGGCACCGCGTTATCAGGCCCACACACACAGCCCTTTCCACCCCACCGTGCAGAGGTCACTTCTAATGACTAATCGATCTCATTAGCTTCCCTAATTAAAAACTTTACTACCGCAGTAGAAGACAAACTACACAAAAACTGCTGGCATCATATTTGAATGGGATATGAGCCCATCCATCAGCGGGGCCCTCGCTCCTGCCCGGCGTGGGGCCTGGGGCGGCCTGCCTCTCCACTTCCCAGGCTGACTCGCGGGGTGGGGGGCGCTTTCCCGGGGCCCAGCACGGGTGCACCATGCACAGACACCCTCTCCGAGAGGCAGGCCACCAGGCCCAGGGCAGCAGGCGGCGGAGCCTGGCTGGTGTGGCTCCTACTCCAGCTCACACCACCTCCGGCTGCAGAGGCAGGGGAGTGCCAGCTCTCTCAGGCCAGGCCATGCAGCAAGAAGCGCAGGGCTCCGCCCAACCATCGTTGGGCACTGTCTGCAGCGAACGCTCCCTCCGGCTGACCCCAGCCCCCCAGAAGAGCCACCACAGATGGCAGAGCTCATCAGGTGGAGGTCATGGCTCTCACTCTATTTTACTGCAGAGTGGGAGTTGAGAGAGAGTTCAGATTTTTATGGAACTTCAAAAGGAGATAACTAGGAAGAAATCGAGCTGATGATTTCACAACTGCTTAACGAGTGAAAAGAAGATAACCAGGACTCTAAGCCTGAGGCCGCCACCAGGAGAGGGGAGGCTGCGGCACAAGTTCCAAGGGCCCGGGCAGTGAACAGCCAACAGGGCTGTCTGGCTGCCCTCCTGGCTCCTGGCATCCACAGAAACAGGATGGGCTCCATCAGGAGGGGTGGGGAGGGGGCCATGAAGTGGACCTTGCCCTACCACCAAGGAGCAGGGACCAGAAGATCCGCCACCCTGGATTTGGCCTGGCTGTGCTCCAGGCCCCACGGCTTCTCGTCCACCAGCCTCCGGGCCTCGCCCAGCAGCAGGCCACAGGCAGGGCATCGGGGCCTCCAGAAATGGGCAGACCAAGCGCCAGACAGCAAAGCTGCCCACAGCTGGGCTTCCACCCCGTCCAGGGGCCCCTCCCCCAGCATCTGAGGGCCAGTGGGCTACGAGACGGCTGGGGCACTGCTGGGAAGGCATAGCTCGAGAGCACAGCCACTCTCAGACCTTCCCAGCTGGAGGGCGGGACAGCTGAGCAGAGGCCAGTGACCAGTGCCTGAGCACAGAACTCGCCAGAATCAGCCACACAAGGTGCCTGGGCCGGGCAGAGCCTGTGGACAGAGAATCCTGACTGCCTGTGGGGCACCCTAGAAACCAAGCCCCGTTCTTCAAGGAGGGGTGGGTACCAGACCAGATCCCCAGGCCCACGGGCGAGGGGCGTGGGCAGGGGCAGCACGGGCCACTGCGGCGTGGCGGGGGCAGGAACCAGGCTGGCAGGGCTGCGGGGCAGAGGGCCCTGTGCCAGCCCAGGCTTTCCTGGGCCCAATTCCATGTGATTTGACTTCCCCCAAGTGTCGCCGAGTCTGCTTTTCATCAACGGCTGCCTCGACACTCTGTCAGTGCCTCTGACTTCACTGGTAAAAGCTGCTCAGCCTTTTCAGAAGCCACACTGATTTCTGCTCTCTGGCCCTCAAGCCACCCTCTTGTCCTGGAATCCAGGTCTGTCAGCCATCAGTGCCCCACCTCCTGCCACTGTGCCTGCCTCCCTCAGGCCCCCCATGGCCGCCACGCCAGGTGGGCACAGCACACGGGGACCTCCACTTGACCTGGGCCTATGGGCACCGCCAACTAAAGCAACTTTGACACGTTTGAACTTGCTCTTCTGGTTTCTATGGTCGAAAGACCACAGTTTCCGAGGGTGTCCCCATCAAGGCCTCTTGCTAGGGCACCCACCTTGACTGCCCCCCGGCTCCCACGAAAGCAGGCCTCTCAGACTAACTGCCTGGTCAGAGCTGGGATCAGATGCAAGGTGCTCAGTGGTGCAGGGGGTGTGTGCCACAGCCCGGATCCACGAGAAGCACCTCCAGCTGGCCTTTGTGGGGCCCAGGCAGAGGGGACAGCATGGCCACAGGCCTGGAAATAGCAAGGAGCTGGTGGTGCCCTACCTTCTCCTGGCAGGAGTGGGGAGGTGGAATGGGGGGCTGCTGGGGGCCGGTATGGAGTTGGGGTTCCCCTCTGTGCTGCCTCGAGGCTGGTGGAAGGCTCACAACTTGCTCCCAGACTCTGCACCACCACAGGAACAGGGACGGGGGGTTCTGGACAGCAGGCAGGAAATGAGAAGCCCAGAGCCTGAATGGGGAAGGGTCCCCAGAGAGCCAGCAGGAGAGGCTGAGCCCAGACAGGCTCCAGGTACCCAGCTCAGGATGCGTCACAGGCCCTTCCAGGGCCTCGCCTTCCCACCCGCACACCAGTAAAGCCAGGCCCACAGTGGGCAGGAGCAGGCGAGGTGCAGGTTAGCCCAGAAGGCCCCCAGCCCCGTTGGCAGCAGCAGGTGGGCCTCACACAGGACAGGAGGCCGCATGCAGGAGCCAGACACGCAGGGCCCAGCAGAGCGGGGGTCAGGCAGCCCCTCTGCAACAGTGGCCAAGCCGCCTTCTTGGAAAACCAGCCACAGAACAGGAGGCACATGCTTCTGAGATCACCCAGCAGCACTGACAGCCCTGTTGCACGTCGGAGCCACGTGCAGCCTGGGGCTGGCGGGACGGCAGTGCCCACTGCTGGAGCTGCAGCAAAAGCCACGTCAGCGGGACGCTGTCTCCTGATGAGGGTGGCGCAAGCAGAGCTCCTGGGGAGGGGGGGTCGTCGAGACCACAGCTGGCCTCTCTGGACACCGCCCATCCACCAGGACATTTCTGAGGGCCAGCCCCATCTGAGCGGTCACCTCGGTGACACTCACAGTCCTGGGGACAGTAAAGCCATGACTGCACTGAGGGGTGAAAAGTGCCCTGGGGCTCTGAGCAGGGGAGAGCAAACCCCAGGGGACACCACGAGTGGCTTCAAGGGGGCACGCCACTTGGCAGGGAGCAGCCAGGAGGAAGCCGAGGGAAGTGCGGGCTCTGAGGCACGGGTGCTGCAGATAGGGGTCCCCAGGAGGCCTCCTCAGGCCTGTTTCTCCTGTCTCTGCAGCAGCTGCCAAGGGAGAGCTGGCCTGGAGTCTGCAGCCTGCCCAGCACACTCCCCGCTGACCCCCAGGGCCCTGCCCCGACGGTAGCTGGGCCCGCCCTGCCGAGACATGTGCACACAGACACAGGTATGTGCACACACCAGCACAGGTGTGCACGTGCACACACACCCAATGTGGCCAGCCCCTCACCACGTGACCACAGGTCCTTCAGTTCTGCGCTGAGCCAGGCTGGACAAGTCTAGATGCAGGGCTGCAAACTCCAGAAGCTGCCTGACCCTGGGGCGCTGGGAAATCAGCAGCCAGAATGGGCTCCAGCCCGGGAACCTGAGGGGAAGGCACCCACGACCCAGTGTCCACTGACACTGGTGAGGTAGGGGCTATAGGCTACCCCACCTGCCTCCCTTGGCTCAGGGTAGGCAGTAAAGACTTGGAAAAGGGCCCTGGGCAGACGGTTGCTTAACCCCAGGAAGCCCACCAGGCTCTCCCCACAGACCAGGGAGCTCAACCTGACCCCCGAGCAGTGTGTCGAGGGCACAGGCAGGCCCGGCAGGCATGGGCCCACTCAGCCAGGGACACACTGGCTGGAGCCAGAGTTGGTGTGGATGCCCTCAGGGCAGGCTGGGCTCCAGGCAGGAGAGGAAGGAGCCTGCACTCAGCTGAAAGTCCCTCGGGATTCTGGCCTCTTTGGCCCCCTGGGCAGCCAACTTTCTGGAAGAAACAGGTGCTCAGCCCATGCCCACCACACGGCGCTCAGCCTGGCCTCACCTGCCCTGGGTCTGTGGCCAGTTCTTCAGCAAGATGATTGCTAACGAGGCCTCACGGTGGTGGACGGGGGAAGGTAGTCCCCACACTGGCCCCATGCCGGCCCCCACCTTCTCACCGAAGGGCTGGGGCAGGGGTCAATGCTGGGCAGAGTTCTGGACCCGGCTAGGCCGTTAGCAGAGCACCAGCTTCCAGTCTGTCACCTCTTCCTAGTGGCCTGAGCCTCTCCCAACTACCAGGATTTCCCTTTTCTGAACGGCCTTAGAATCTGCATCTTCTCTCCTCAGAGTGGTGATGCCAGCTCCACGGTGGACAATGCTGGCCTGGTGTCCAGCCTGCTACTTTCTGGGTCTTGATATTTAAAAGCAGCACACAGGCAGGCTCAGTTTCTCTCTCCAGTCTGATAACCTCCATTTAATTAAAGCACGTAGTTCACGGACATTTACTCCAGCAAGTGGGGTGTCTGGTCCACATCCACGTCTCACGTGTGGAGTGCTCTCAAGTGCTACCAGGTGGTGCCGGGTCTCCCAGAGGGACCAGTCCCACTGCCTGAGTACCAGCCAGGTTCCCCCAACCCCAGGCCGCAGACCCTTCTCCAGTGAGGCCAGAAGCAGGGCGGCTTCCTTACCTGCCCTTCTAGTCAGCACCTTGACCTCCTCCACAACACATCTGCCGAGGCCTGTCCACGGCCGGGCTCAGCCACAGTACCTGCAGCCATACGTTGCCTGTTCCCGAGGGGGGAGGCCCACACCATCCCGCAGACACACACCCCTTGCGCAGACTCTGAGGAGCTCAGGGAACCTCCCTGGCCTCTCCTGCCCTAGACTTCACAGCTCAGCAAACACCCCTGGGCTCCCCGGGGAGACGTGAGGGTCAGGCCGGGGCCGTCCGGCTGCTGCTCCTCTTTCACAGATGTGAAGAAGAGTGGCTGCCACCCTCCCACCACTGCCTCTGGGCCCTCGTCCCTGCCTTCAGCCGCCAGCGGGGCGCCCTCACTGGGGAGGAGCTGCGGGAACGAGCACTGATGAGCATCACTTCCGTGGCAGGCCAGACGCCAAAGCCTGCAGGTGGCCCGCGGCCAAGAGGTGCGGCAAGATGGGCTGCTGGGATCCCCCGCCTCTAAGGGAAAGGGAGCAGCAGAAGCAGGTGCTGAGAGAGGCTGGGCCCTCACCCTGCCCAGACCTCCAGGCCCCTCTGCTGTTTAGGGGGAGGGCCCGGGAGGGTTGCTCTGGTCACCTTGGGTCACACTTCACCATCAGGAGAAGCAGGGAGCTTCTGTCCTCTCGTCCCCTCCACACAGAACCCACAATGGCTGCCGCACAGCAGACGGGAAGACTGAGGCCCAGAGAAGGAAAGTGACTGCCCCTGGTGCCCAGCAGGATGGAGCCCAGGTTGGGCCAGAGTGGGTGCTGGGCCAAGGGGCCTTTGCCCAGGGGTCTCTCAGGAAGGATGGAAAAGGGGCTCAACTCTCACCAACACCAGCCTGGAAGACAGGGGCACACGCCACTCCACCCCACAAAGACGCTGGAAACGTACCTGCCAGCTGCCCTGCACCAGACCCACCCCGCGCCTGCAGGCCTCTAATTAGCACTCTCACACAGGGGCACTGGTCACCTGGTGCCAGCCCTGGGCCCACTGCATTCAGTGCCCCGGCACCCGCCCCATGAAAGGTTCAAGTGCCCGCAGGCGCGGGGATGGCAGCCCAGGCAGGAAGCGCGCTCACCCGGCCCTGCGCTCGCCCTGCGGGAGCTGCCAGAAACTGCGCTCTAACAAGCTTCAGACGTGGATGACTGGGATCGCAAAGTATGAATTTTTATGAGTCTAATAAATCACTCCACTTTTCCTGTGTCTGATGGCTCCCAGCACTTCAGACACTGGAAAAGCCCTGCTGCCATCAGATAGCCGGCCCTCATCTCTGGAGGCGGCCACGGCAGCGGTGACGGGACAGCCAGAGGCCCCTCCCAGGCACCCAGAACACCCCAGCTCTGCACCCTGTGGCCACTGGAGGCCAGCACACCCATGGGCCCCTCAGGAATGGCTCGGGCAGCTTGGTCTCCCCTCCACTCACCAGCCAGACTGTGGAAAGGCCCCACCAGCATCCCTCAGACACATGGCCACAGGGGCATGCCTATGTGTTCCTGGCCAGGATCTGCAGGGGCCAGCACTGCGGAAGGATGAGTGGACACGTGCACCCGTGCGCATACACACGCACATGCACACACATACACAGCATGCACACCTTTGTAACAGAACCGGGGTCCAGGGGTGGGGGGAAGACCCCAGGCCCTAGGGGGGTATCTGATGGGCATCACAGCCCAGGCCAATCCACGGGCCCTGCACGGGCCACTCAGCACCTCCTTGGGAGGACAGGCAAGAGGGAGTGGTCTGCCTGGCCCAGGGCCTCACGCCCACAACAGGAAGACAGGACGGGCACCGGTGGGGGCTTCCAGTAGCACTGTCATCTGGACCCGGGGACCAGCCTCTGACAAACATTTACTGACCACCCAGTCACCGTGGCAGCCTGTGGCAGCCCAACAGGGCCATACGTCACCAAGCCGCTGTCGGTACTGCCACAAGAAGAGCGTGGGCAGCTGGGTGATGACAAACAGTTGCTGTCAGCTGCCTGTCCCCCTGGCCGTGTTCTCTGTTGTCTCACACTACCTGGTGTTTGATGACAACACTGTCAGCCCAAGACGCACGCGGCGCCAGGGCTGTCAGGCCCTATTAGAGGAAAGATTGAGACCCTACTCTCCTCAAACTCACTCAAGCAACACAAGCCGCTAGTTCCTGTAATTACTGCGTGCGAGCCATCGATCGCACGCCGACGCTGACCCGTCTGCACGAAACGGGAGTAGTCTGCTCCCTGACAGGCGCTGTACGTTATGAGGGGTGGGCCTTCCCTCCCCTTTCACCCATCGCTCTAAAGAATGGAAGAGGGGAAAGTGCACACCTCCCAGCCCCACCCGCAGGCCCTGGGCCAGGGAGCCCCAGCGCACCTCGGTGGTTGGAAGGCGCACCCCAGAAGGCCAACGGGCTAGCACATGTGCAGTGAGGGGGATCCCGGTAGGGGGCAAACAGGCTGAGCAGAGCCCACACGTGTAAGAGGCAGCCACACCCCCAGCCACGCACTCCCAAGTGAAGGCAGGGAAGACAGCACAGGCAGACAGCTCGCCCTCTCAGGACACCCCAGAGACAGGACCAGGCCCAGTACATGCTGATGAGCAATGTCCTCCTGACACAGGCTTGTCCAGGGCAAAGCTGGTGCTCACCCCTCCCCCAGCAAACCAGGTATCCTCTGCCGGCCTGGGCCATGCCCTGTCGGCACCCAACCCGCAAGGAGCTAGGACTCCAGCAGGTACAAGGGGTGCCTGTGTCCAGGACAGCACGCGAGGTGTCCACGGATGTACTGATGCACGCACCCCGGGACCCAGCAGGTGAAGGGATGCACACATGTGTGCGGGGTAGGGCCGGTGCCTGTTAGAGACAGGATGCTGCCAAGTGGCAGGTCCCAAGGCTCGGACCCAGCCTCCCAGAAATGGAGGGCTTACAGCTGGGGGGCTAACCCTGGTCCCCTCCTCCCCTCGGCCCTGGGTCATGGGGCAGGACTGGGCCTTCCTATTCTTGGAGCCCAGCCCTGACCTCAGTGACCCTTGGGGCCCCTTAGTTCTTCGGCAGCTGACTGGCCACTCCTGTCCTCACACGGCCCTCTGATCGGGACTCCCGGCCCTTGCTGGACCCTCGCCGGCAGCTCGCGGTGCTGGACTATCAGTCATCTGCAGCCCGACACCAAGCCAGGCCTGCTGTCTCACTGCCTCTTCTGCTATTGCAGTCTGAGGTCTACTTATCACTCACACAAGGTCAAGTGAACACGGACATGAGAAAGCTTAGAAAGAGAACAGTGAAAATGCAGTGTTTAAAAGTGACTACAAACCACGGGAGAGGCCAGAGAGGGAGTGGACCTCCATGCTCAACAAAAGCCACCCCGGAGGCCAGTGGGCTGAGGAAAGGACGCCTGAGCGGCACCCACACCCGTATGCCCCTTGCACAGAGTTCGCTCAGTCGTTCAACAGACATTCAGTGAGCCCACTGTGTGCTGGGGAAGCGGCAGGGAGCACAGCAAGACCCCCACCCCTGCTCAGGTCAGGCGAGCCCCCTCCGCTCCTCCTGGGAAGGGTGGGTCCCTCGCGGCACACAAGAAGAGGCAGCGGCAGCACCTGCTCTATCGGCTCAGAAGGCTGACAGGGTCCTCACCAGCACCTGGGCTGGGCAGGGCCTTCCCACCCAGGGTTCCGGGGCTCTCAGGGGCAGCACCACAGGAAGCACCTCAGCTCATCTCGAGATGATCCCATTCCCTGCCGGGTTCCCAGGGGCTCAGCCTCAGTGCTGCCTGCCCACGGGGGCCCTGAACTCTCTGTGGTCCAAGTGGGACCAAGCACAGAGGTGGGCGTTGCCTGCCGGGACCCCCGTCCAGGTAAACGTGGAGCCAGCCACAGTGCCCCTCTGCAGGTGCATGCTCAGCCCAGCCCCCACCTGCCAGGGGACAGGAAGTGAAGCTGGCCCAGCAGGAGAGGCAGGCCAAGACCTCACGCAAGGTCTCCATACCTACACTGCGGCTGGGGCTGACGTGCCAGGGTGCAGTGGCTGGAGGCCTCTGCCTGGGGGGATCAGGTGCCAGCCAACACCCAGCCCCGCGCTGGGTCTGCTGCTGTGTGGTCTCTGCCCTCATGGGACGGCGGCCCTCCGTCATCACTATGCCCCTTCATTCGGGGGTCTGGCCCAGACACGCCAGGAGGGCAGAGGAGGTGGCCTGGAAGGGGTATTCACCCCCGACCAGGCTGAAACTCCAGAAGCCAGGGCCCTGGGGAGAAACGAGGGCTCCCAAGTCCAACAGGGAGAGACGAGGGGCCACAGCTATGCTCCCCCGGCAGTGCCAGGGCCCCCATGCGAGCCACACCAGTGCAGGGAGGGGACAAAACCTAGTCTGTGAAGTGAAGGCCCACTCGACCCACCTTGGCAGCTCCTTCTAGGGGCTTTGGGTGGGTGGGAAAGTGCTGGAAAGAGCCCACCAGTCCCAGATGGTCAGACACCCCATGTTCCAAGCTATGAGAGACAGAAAAGGTCCCTGGACACAGGCCTGACGACCACTGCTACTAAAGGGCGTTGGGCAGAGCCCCCTCAATGGGAGCTGACAGTGATGCTAACTGGTGCCACAGGACAGGCACTGGTGAGCCTGCCTCCACCCTGCTGACCCCCAAGAACCCCCACCCTCTCCCCCAGGGCGGGAGCACACAGAGGGGAGACTTTCCCAACAGACACAGCAGCCCCCCCACCCCAGGGTGGGCAGTCCAGCCCACAGGGGCCCTAGGAACCATAGCTCCCTCCCGCCCCACTTCACAGGGGCGGAGTCTGGCCAGCTTCCACAGGGGCTGGGTGGCTGCCCCACGGCCTACGGTCCCAGCTTCACTATGTGGCCCAAAGCTGGCAGTCCCCGCGAGGGCAGTGCGTCCTGCTCACCACACCTGGCCTCCCTCGGGACACCTGCACTGCTTTCTCGGAGTCAGGCCAGAGGTGGACGCTTTCAAGAGAGCCTGGGAATAACCCCTCTATAAAAGGCAGCGGCCACGAAGGGAAAACCACCAGTCTCTCCCGGCCACTCACCAGCTCCTCTCTGGGGCTCCTCTGGCCTTTCTGGTGGCTGGGAGCGGGTAGGGCTGCAGCACAGGGGCAGCGAGCAGCCGTGGGGGGGCCCCTGGTGCTGGGCGTGCCCCAGCCTCACTCACCCTGGAGCCCGCTTGGACAGACAGTCCCGCCAAGGCAGCAGGAGGGCAGCGCGAGGGCCACGTTTCAGGGAACGTCCCAGGTCACATTACAGCTTCAAGTGTACCTGACAACTGCCCAGCAGAGCGGAGGCAGCGAGGGGGCAGCACAGACTGGCCAGCCAGGGAGGGAGCGAGGGCCTCCCCCACCCTCAGCTCAGGGGCGACTACAGGGAGGAGCTGGGGCACCACAGGCCTTGCCTAGAGCTGCATGGGCACCATCACATTCAAGGATGGGCCTGTCCCCTCTCCTCCGTGTCCTCCAGCCCTGGCACAGGACACAGCCACAGAGCCAGCAGCAGTGTCAGCCTCAGTGACCCATCCCAAGCACAGAGCCAGCAAAGAGGCCCTCCTGGGGCCACACTGGCGAGGACCAGCGGCTGTCCTGGGGACCCCGAGAAAGGGGCTCAATGCAGCCCACCTGCTAGTGGGAGAGAGGGCTCCTCCTACAGACAAGGGCCCACCTCCTCCAGCTCGTGCTGCCCTCTGACTTCTGCAGCCACCTGGCCCAGCCCAGCCCTCGCGCCCACTGTACTTGCCTGTCTCCTGGGGTACCAGGGCCACAGAGGTGCAGGCAGAAGGCACACAAGAACGGACCACAGTCCTGCAAGTCTAGGTGCTACAGGGTGCGGGCCTGGCGGGGGAGAAGTATGTCCTCCCGCTGGCTGTACACCCTGCTCAGAGGCGACCCTGGACCAGGCCTCTGCTCCCCAGGGCTGGGCAGGGCAGGCACTGCAGGAGGCACCTGGGGCATGGCTGGTTGGGAGAACAGAATTCAGGTGCACACGGTCACCCCAGGATCTCCCACATCTGCCTGCTGGGCCCAGCGCTCTGGCAGGCAGAGCCATCAGCGCACCCTGCTGCCCACCCCGCATGCCTCCCCAGCCCACGGCGATCCGGGGCCAGGCAGCTGCCCTACTGCGCCCCGGTGCACGGAGTAGGGAGCAAGCCGATCTGGAGGCACCCCGGAAGCAAGCCACCTCTCACTCTCCGAGGCGCCTCACGCCTCTCCCAGCGCCCGTCCAGAAGGTAGTTCATGCCCCGCAGGGACTCCCGCAGCTGCAGACACATGCTGCTCTACAGGATGACCTGCTGCGTCCTGGGGACCACCTGCTTGCTCAGGGGGCCATGTGCTGCCAGCCACTGTGCCTGTGCCCGTCCCAAAGCCACCTCCACACGCTAGGCTCAGGACAGTGGCCACTGTCACAGCCCGCACCGCTGTGTGTTCTCCGCAGACTGCCGCCTCCACCGCGGACCCAGAGCCAGAGCTGCGCACACCCACCACTTAATCGCTAGGCCGCTGATGCGGAAAGGGCAATTAGGAGAAAAGCTGCCAGAAGCTACGCAGGGTGCGTAGCTTGAAACACGCCATGAGAAGGAAACACAATGGCTCCAGAATTAATTTAGAAAGCGCAGGCCCCGCGGAATGACAACAAAGGAGCTGGCACGTGCTGGGGGATGGGACCGGGACGGGGCCCAGCCCAGAGGGTGCCCCTAGACCTGCCTGGATGTGCGGCTCTCCCTCCCGGGCACAGCCAGCCGGGGGACAGGGCCGGCCATTCCAGGCTGCCGCACAGAGGGCACTAGGCAGCCCCAAGGCTGTCAGGAGGCTCCCCATCCACAGACGGGCAGGAGAGGGAGAGGGGCAGCACATCCTTTAGGTGGCCACCACACCCAAAACTGACAAGATGGGAGGGAGTGAGTGTGCCAGGGACAAGGCCCCTGCAGACACCCCAAAGCATCCCAGCTCCCTCAGTGCAGACCAGAACAGGCCCCAGAGCAGGTGGCCAACATGAAGCAGGCCCAAGTCTGCTCCCCCAGCACAGCTGTAGCAGGTGGGGACAGGCCACCAGGCATAGGCAGTCAGCAGCCTGTGCCCGGCCTGGAGAGAACACTAGCCCCAAACCCATGGGCGGGGGCTGGGCGGGGATGCCAGCCCAGCCTGGTATCTGCCTGGAGAAGGCTCAGTCTCAGGGGAAGAAGAGCCACTTTCCAGGCACATAAGAGGAAACAAGAAGGCAGGAAGGCCCCACAGACACCTGAGCCTTTCCAGGGTCACAGGATCTGCCCAGATGCTCCAACAGCTGAAGGGGTGCAATCCTTCTGCAGAAGGCCACGTGGCCCACCCTTTCCGGGACAGCTGAGCCCAAAGCTCTAGTGTCCCTCCATCGGCAGAGCAATCAGCGGGGGCCCCAGCAGGATGGGAAGCAGATGGTCTCAGCTCAGACCCCAGGGGAGGCCCATCCTCGGTGCCTGTCTTGAGTGGGCTCCATCCGGGCCAACACGCTCTCATGAAGACATGGGATGGGGGGGGGGCAACCAAGGGGACACAGCACTGGAGGCTCCAAGCAAGTGCACCATTGCCCACTGCCCACCTGCCGGCTGGCTCTAGGGCAGCAAGCCCTTCCTGTCTTCGTGTCCCGGAAGCCCATGACACTTCCTGTCACCCCACAAGGGGACAGGGGACCTCATGTGCACAGAGCTGGGGGCTGGTGTCACCAGGTCCTGCTCTTTGCCCAGTGCCAGGATCAACAGCCCACACAAACCAGCAGAGCTCCCCCTGCCAAGGTGGTCCTGCCCTCAAGGGCCAAGAGGAGCATGCCCTGAGGCAGTCAGCCCCACACGAGGTCCGCGCTAAACCAGAGACACTTTGCCGCTCCCTCAGCACCCCGTGCACCAGGCCCACTGCCTACGGCCAACGTGAAAGTCCGAGGCTCTCCCTGGGGCCCCCAAGGGCCCTGCCAGCACAAACACTGCCACCTCAGCTGTCCCTCACCTCCACTTAGCAACTCCGCCCCAGGCAGGGTGCACCCTGGGCCCCACCTGGCCTCCACCACCAAGGCCATCCCCCAGGCTCGGCATCCTGATGCAGCATGGCTGCCAGAGTCCTCTCCAGGCCTGGAGCAGGGGCAGGGAGAAGCCTGCAGGAACAAGGCCACCATCCACAGGCCCACAGGCTGTCCTGTTGACATTATACCCAGAGACCTCTCAGAGGCCATGGGTCAGTGAGCCCCTCCTTTCCCCAATGCACAGGTCACTGGGGATCGCAAGGAGCCACCCTTCCTTCCCAACCAATCACACAGGGGGCGGGGGGGGGGGAAGTGGGCCTCTATGCAGGGCTGGGTGGAGGGGGCTCCCACTGCCCCTCAATCACCCTCCCGCACAGACCTGCTCTGCTGGCCTAGGGAGCATCTTGGGCAACGCTGTCAAAGGACAGCCAGGGTCAGCAGCCCTCCTGGTGTTCCGTCAGCCCACCTAGAACCACCCCGGCAGAGCCCCTCCCTGGGCAAGACACAGCCCCCAGGGACCTGCCTGGGCCTTCTCACTCCCCTACACTGCCCTGACTCTGCAGGTCTGTCTCCCCAGGGACTGCGTACCCTGTCTGGGGGAAGGTGACATCATCCAGCCACAAGTTATCTCCCGAATTCCATACACAACTTCTGCCACACGATACAAAATAACCAGACACACAAGCAAATCACACTTAACCCAAAACTAAGAAGGGAAAAACCAGGCAATGGGATGAACAGTGACCCAGATAACTGAGCGGTCAGACAGGGACTTCAAAAATGATTATGCGTTCAAGAACTCAAAGACAAGACTGCAGATATCGGCAGAGACCCAGTAACCATTTTAAAGGACAAATAATGAAAATCTCAGAACTTAAAATAACTAAAACTAAGACCTCAATGGATGGATTTAACAACAGATTATACAAAGCTGAACAGACAGTAAGTAATCTTGAGAACAGGTAGGAAGAAACTGTCCAGATTTAAGCCTGGAGAGAAAAGTCACAGAAGACACAGGAAAGAGCACAGAAAACATGTAAGATACGGTGAAAAGGTTCGGTGCAGACGCAGCAGAGATCGCAGGAGGAGAGGTGGGGATGGAGCAGAGGCCATGCTTGAAGACAGAATGGCTGAGAATTTTCCAAATTTGATGAAAACTGATAAGCCACAAATTCATAGAGTATGGCAAACTGCAGGCAGGGTAAGTAAAGCCTGCAGGAAGCGCCCAGAGCACAACTGCTGAAAACCAGGGACAGACAAAGCCCCACCGCAGACGGGGGCGGGAAGGGGGGGGCCCAGTTACTGGCTGCCACGGGACAGTCTCTCCCCAGCGGTTCCCAACTAAAACACTCTCCAGAGAGCGACAACAGAGACGTCTCAGGGAAACATCTATGGAAAGCAATGGTCCCCAGCACCCCTGTGACACAAAGGAAACATGAAGAAATGTTCCCAAATGCAGGAGAGGAAGGGACGGAGAGGGGTGGTGCAGTAAACACATGGGTGAGTCCACTGCACACAGTGCTTGCAAGGTCTAGGACACACGGAGAGTTAACACCACAACAGTTCCCGTGCTCGTGTCGAGGGAAGAGAGGAGAGTGGGGCCTGGGGACTCCGAGCTCCTCCCACTGTCAGCGGAGGGTCAGACGATCATTACTAAGTCCAGAAACAGTGAGTCCAGGATGCACACTACCACCTCTGTGGAGACCACTGAGGAGAGGAATAAAAAAATGCATTATAAGCTAACTGAGAAAATAGAATAAAAATACACCCAAAACAAGAAAAACAAAAAAAAGAAGAGAAAAAAGCGGAACGGGTGGAACAAAGAGAAAGCACACAGCAGTATGCATATTTAAACCCAAGTACATCAATAACTGCACCACATGTGAATAGGCAAAATCTCTTAGACAGACGACCGCACGCCACTTTTAACTCTGGGGTTGAACCACCTTCAATTCTCAAGGTGTACTGACTTTTGCTTTACTAATAAAATCCTTTGCTTATTAAAAAAAAAAAACGAAAGAAAGACAATCTCAAACTGTACTTAAGAACCAACTACTTGCTGGATACAAAAAAAAATCCCCAAAAACCACAGCTGTACTACAGGAAGGCCGACAGTACACGCGTTCCCAGGCGCCACGTAACATTTGCATGGCGTGTGAGCGCACATGTGCACACGCACATTCTGCAACACTCCCAGTGTAGCTGTACTCGTGTCAGAGAAAGAGGACTTCAAGGCAAGAAGTGTTACTGGAGATAAAAAAGGACATTTCATAACAGTAAAAGATTCAATCCACCAGAGAGATATAACAACTCTAAACGGTTTGCACTCAGTTAAGCGACCTCAAAATATTTAATGCAAGAGCGACAACTGGAGAAATGAACACATTCACTGGCACAGAGGAAGATTCTGCACTGCCTCCCCGTGACTGTGGGGAAAACAGACTCCCTCCCGGCCCATCAAATCAGTGCACATACAGAAGGTGTCAACAACACAATTAATACCATTTTCCTCACAGAGCCCCACACTCACCAACCAGCATCATTCTTTCCAAGTGGACATGAGAGCTTTACCGAAACTGACCCTAAGCTGGGCCTTAAAACAAGTCTGGGCAGACTTCAAAGGACTGAAATCACACAGATGGCACTGCAATCCCCAGGGCATTGGAAATGAAGCACCCCTTTCTGAATAACCCTCGATCAAAGAAAAACTTGAAATGAAAATTAGAAAAACTTCGGAGAAAAACATAAACAATTAACTTGCAGAAGACAGCTAAAGCTATGTTCAGGTAGGAATTTATAACCTTTTACCTGCATGTTTTAAAAAATAGGAAAGCCTGAAGGCCAACGGTCCAGCCACCTGGTCCTGTGTGCTCGGTCTGATCTCAGGCCCACTGGCCCGCACAGGTAGCTCTGACCCTGAAGAGCAGCCCCCGCCCCGGCCTCCGCTCCCAGGCTGCCTGTGCCCCTCGTCACCCTTTGGGGCACTGACTCAGGACCCAGACTCGAGCGTGCACACACCAGCCAGCCCCGTGTCCAGGGCAGCAGGAAGGCAATGTGGCCCTGTAATGCCTCCACCTGCTGCCCTGCCCTCACAAGCCGAGTGGACAACCGTGTGCGGGCAGCAGCCTGAGCCAGATGCAGACGACAGACCCCCACCACACCTGGCACTTTCTTCCTTTAAATTGCAGGGAGTAGGGAGAGCTGGTCTAAACAGAGCTCCCCGGGGAAACATGATTCTGTAGTTCCTTTTGGAGATGCCACCTCTGGGCCCAAGGCCTGCTGCCCACCTCGGGGCCCCAGGCTCCACGCAAACAGAGGAACAAAGGAGAGCCACTCTGGCCCAAACCACTGGCTCTTGGTCTTGGAGGGAGGGTCCATTGCATCCTTGCTGGCTCTGGCACAGGCCCAGGCTGAGGTGAGCAGGGACAGGGGTCCCCGTGACAGTCCCTGGGGAGTGACGGTGTCTCACCTGCTCCTCCCACAGGGCCGGGCACCAAAGATGCAGCCTCAGAGCAGTCCCTGAAAGGACCCTCGGGTGGCAGAGCCGACAGGAGGGGACAGGCCACAGGACGGCCCTCCTCTCCCATCTTAGCTACTGCTCCTCCCCAGAGGCCTGGACCAGAAGGTCCACCCTGGGGACACCCCTGCCATGGCCTGCCTGGTCTTCCTTCTCTGCCCAGCTGTCCCAGCGGGAAGGAGATCCACCCAGGGTGGTCAGGCCGACACAGGTCCTGCCTCCCAGGCAGCTCCCAGCGCCATCCCCAGGACTCATGTCCCTGAGTGATGGCCTGGCTGCCCTGGCTGGGGCATGTTCCCAGGGTGTTTCAAAGTCAGGGCAGAGGGCTGTCATCAGCCTGTCCTGAAGAGGAGGAAAGGGAGGCTGAGAGGCCAACACCCTGCTGAGGCCACAGTCACTCAGCACAGTTCAAGGCTGCCTACCAGCTGGGCACCTCCCTGCAGCTGGCACCGGGTCTCCGTGCCCGGCCCGCTTAGCTCCTGGACAACCGGCTGGGGTTCTGTCACTCAGGACACAGACACAGCAGCCAGCCTGGCCATCAGTCTGCACCAGATTCTCACTGAGGGACGGGGCAGACTCCTGGACGGGCAGTGCTGGCCTCCGCGCCCCTTCCCGGGCCCGCCTCCTCAACCATCTGGATGTCCTTGGTCACAGCAGCCCCTGCGCCAGCCATCCCTGCCTGGGAACGCCAGGCTCCCTCCCACCCCTTCCCCACTTCAGAGGTGATGCCCAGCATCTGCACACAGCCTAGTGGGTGGACACCCCCGGAGATGTGGCTCTGAAGGCCACACAAGGGTGCACAGGCCCACAGCCAGGTGCAGACCGCTGCCCACAGTGGGGGAGGCCCGAGCCTCCCCAGCCTCACTTACCACCTACAGGAAGCAGTCACCTCAAGCTCAGAGCCCGGAACAAATTTAAGTTGTGTCCTTCCCCTCCTTCCCCAGGATCAGGCATGGATCAGAGCTCACCGGGCACCTCCTCTGCAACAACGCAGGGCACAACAGAGACCAGGAGGACAGAGATGACAGGAGGCGGTGGGGATGCAGCGCACGAAGTCCTGCCTCACAGCCAGACTGGTGAGGCCAAAGGGGCTGGGGTCTCAAAACAGCCCCCGGGGCTGGAGAGGCTGCAGGTCAGATGCTCCACTCCTTCATGCCACTCAGACCAGCCCAAGGTGCCCCCAACCTAGGGATCCAGGCCTGCGAAAAGGGTGCTCCACACCGTGAGAACGTCACCTCTCCTTCCAGGCCAGGAGTCGGCGGGTAGGCCGGGGAAGGACGCAGTAGCCCCCCTCCCCAACCCGAGGCTCTGAGCCAGCTGTGCCTGACGGGCACACGCACTCCCACGCCGCCCTTGTGGAATAATTAATTGGCAAGGCCACGACAGACGTAAAACTGGATGCCTCTGACACGCCAAATAATCCATGCCAGGCTCGAGCCAGCTGCGGCTGCCTCTCATAGGGCCGACGGCAGCCTTTCTATTTCCCCTTAGGAAGCACGGGTCCAGACTGAACCGCTCTCACGTCCTTCACCGCATCCAGCCAGCATGCCACGGTGGGAAACTCCAGCAGCGAGAAGAGCAGCGGGGACAAGAGGCGCCACCCAGGCTAGCACCCGGTAAGCCCACCCTAAGCGCCTGCCTGCCCACCCCCTCAACCCACATAGCCATGCCCAGGAGGTGACCCTTGACCCCCACCCAGACGTGGAAACAGAACACGGCAATGCCAGCACCAGCCTGGAGGCTCAGAGCAGGGCCCCCAGCACTTCAGGGAGCCCCAGACTGGAGCACTGGGCAGGGTGGGGACACCACGGAGCCACTCAGCCCTGGTCTTGCGTCCTCCCTTCCCTACCACAGGAAGCCTGCCTCCTTCCTCCCACCCGCTCTCTTCAGGGTCCCGACTCCTGACCAACCCAAAATGCCTCAGTGGGCCTAGTGATGAGTATGGAGGTCCAGGGCAAGTCTTTGCTCTGCTCCCTCTGACCCCTGCCTGATCTTCCCGCAGGCCTGAGGCCACCCAGCACCATGCAGTGGGTTCTGGGCTGCAGTGTGACTGCGGGCCCCTGCCCACTGGTTCCCCGGGTCAGAGGAGAGGCGGGGCCTGTGGGAGGGGGGCGGGGCTGCAGGACTCCAGAGGAGGGGACGTGAGGACGGCTCTGCAGTCTCCCGTGGCTCCCGAGAGGTTGCTGTAGCAGAGCTGGGCCCAGGCACCGCACCACCCTGGAGGTGCGTTCCCGACTCCTCAAGCAGGCGCCTGCTCAAGGGCCGCCCCACCAGTGCCCCTGACAGACTAAGCATGACTGACAGGCTTCAGGGCCCAGGCAGCTGAGGGCCTGCTCTGACTCCACAGGAGCAGGAGGGCGCCCCAGGGACATGGTGACCACCCCAAGGGGGGCCCTTCAAGCCCAAATGACCGAGCAGTGGGGGGAGGCAGCCCAGGATGTCCCCTTACAGTCAGCCCACAAATGGGCCACCCAGGGACCCACACCCCAGTGAGCACTGTGTGCCTGAGGAATCCCCAAACCCTACAGGTCCCTGCTCTGGGGCTGAGGGAGGGGATGACAGCCCCCCAGGGGGCTTGGTGAGGAGCCTGGGTACTGGGGACAGACACTCGCACTCAGGCTGGGATGGCCCCAGCACCGGGTGACCCCAGCCAGAGGATCTCCTCACTGGCCACCACGGCCAGGTGTCAGAGACTGGGGGCTACACAGTGAAGACTGGGTAAGGCCCAGACAAGGGCCCAAGTCACACCTGCCTTTCCTGCTAGTGACCAACGGCGAGTGAACGCCCCACTGTGCATCCATAAACAGGTGACAGCAGTTCCTCCGGATGGTGTGGCTGGCGTGGCCCCAAGCCTGGCAAGCTCTCAGACAGGGGCAGGCAGCCGTATGAGGCCCAGCTCAGGAGAAAGCCCTCAGATCTGCCCCTGAGCACCTGAGAGCCCAGCCCTTCTGGTCAGCCCCAGCCCTGCCCACAAAGCCCCGGGCCGCCCTCCATGCTGGCAGCCTGTCTGCGAGGTCTGGGGCTCTAGACAGGCAGAGGAGGGAGAGGTGGGGGGGCTACTGCCTCACGCTCACTGCCCTGGGCAGACGAGGCAAGGGGACCCTCCCATCCCAGCAACTTCCAGAGGTGAGAACACCCTCACCCACCCCCCCCGTGGCTCTTCCTTGGCACAGGCCAGCAAACATTCACAAGTGGCTGGAAGGAGCCATGTGACCTGTTGCCACCATGAAGTTTCCTAGCCTGGGGCCCTGTGGGTCGTGTGGACCGGGCAACAACCTCTCCACCCACAGGGAGCCGAGCTCAGCGGCGCACATCGGGTCTGCCACCCAAGGGCAGGGCAGCCTGAGTCATGGTGCTGGGCCCAGCATGGCCAGGGCAGAGGAGCCACGGAGCCAGCCCTGAAGCCACAGTCCTGCCCTGGAGAGAGAGCTGGCGCAGACTGTGACAACTCCACAATTCAGTGGATGGCAAACCGGAAACCATTTCTGAGGTCTGAGAAAGGTTCTCTCCTTTGCTGCCTTCTCTGGGGTCCAGTCCAGCCAAGGAGTGGTCCCCTGCCCATCCCTTCTCAGGTGTCACCTCTCCATCCCCAGCTGCCTACAGACCCACCCTAGGATGAAAAGGAGGACAGAAAGACCTGTGATGGCAGAGGGAGAGGCCCTGCGGCCCCCCCCAGGGACACCCGCCCTGCCCCCCTCAGCCGAAGCCTGACTCTAGGCCCAGGGAACTAGGCGGGAGGGTCAGAGGGCTGGGCCAGAGAATGAAGGCGAGGGTAGAGGCAGGGGAGGGAAAGCAAGAGGAGGAGTCGGGCTGGAACCTCCACAGCGCTCAGTCCCCAAGGCACCAGCGGCCGCGCAGGTTTGAGCTCAAGCAAAGCGAGTGTGTGTTGCGCCAAGTAAACTGTGTGCCTGCGGGCTCGCCGTTCCCTGACCGCTGCCTCCTGCTTCTGCGCTCTCAAATGAAACTGCTGATAATATGCGCCAAAATAAAAAATGAGCGCACCTGGTCCCAAGAAAATTGATTCTCCCTTTTCCTGAACCGGCGATTGCCAGGTTTTATATACTCTGTTCCTGGTGATCATTAGTAATTCAATTTTCTTTTTATTAGCCCCCTTATCTGCTGAGCAATATAGTGGCAGAGCTGACCTCTTTTGCACGGGTAAATGTTTAAAATCTTTTCCCTGATTAATTTTGCCAGTTAAGAAAAAGAGGAGAAATGGCCCGGCTCTAAGCCATCACAATGAATAAAGCTTAATGTTGATTGTGATGGAATTTCTAACACCAGGGAAATTGATTGAACGCAGCAATTACACTGCAATGGTAACTCAAGGGAGATGGGCTCGCTTCCCCTGGCCGTAGCCTTTTGGTTATTTAAAACAATCCAATTTGCAAGGATAATTATGTATTAGTGTTTTATCTGCCACTTGAAATGAACAGGGGAGTTTCGATACTGGCCCAGCATTAGCAGGTTATTGCTGCAAATTACTTGATATCTGCTTTCTTTCACATAAAGAGGAAATTAGGCAATCAATTACCAGAAAAAGGTGGATGAGGGATAAGAGGGGCAAGCGCGCCCTCTGCTGGCCACTGAGAAGCACAGCGGGGCTGAAGGGGGAAGCCCATCTCTCCCCACCCGTCCCTCTCATCTCCATCCCCAGAAGTTCAGGAGCCCACAGGGGTCAAGTCTGACCTTGCTCAAAGAGGAGGGGCACCTGGCACTAAGAGTTTGGGTGAGGAAACAGGATGAGAGGCCTCAAGGCAACTCAGTGAGGAGGCCACCCAAGCTCCCTGCCCCCATTCCCAGGGAGGCCCTAGCTTGGGTCTGCACTTTCCAGGAGGCAGGAGAGCACGACCTTGGGCGATGTGGACAGACAGACCAACAAGCACACAGAGCTGCTCGAGCCCACTGAGGGAGGGCAGGAAGGCCTCACTCCCTTACCCCAAGACCTACAACACTGAATAACCCTTCCCATCCTCTGGTCCCACCTGCCCTCTGGCCTTGGCCCCTCCCACCCTCCGGGATGCCGGCCACACGGGACCCCTCTGCCCCTGGAAAAGGCAGTGCTCAGCCCACCCATGCCCCTGCCTGCGCAGATGTGCCTGCTCGCTCCTCTCCTCACACAGGTCTCAGTTAAGATGTCCCTCCTCGGAGAAGCCCCCAACTGCCTGGCTAGAGCTGACCACTTCCCAGCAGCACCCCTACGATACTGCCACCCGCTTCCTCTTCCTCAGAGCGCTTCTGCCTCCAGAAAGCGACTTTCCCACCTTTTAAAGCACCTGCATTTGCGTCCACTGCCCACGGTGCCCCGGGAGCCAGCACACTGCCTGCACACAGAGGTGCACCACACACTGTCCTTGGCTAGGTGGGGGGAGGGGAGGGGATGGACGGAGGCCGGATGGGTGGGCTTAAGAACAGGCAGGTGGAGGGTGGGGATGGATGGAGGATGGAAGGTGCGTGAGGGGAGGATAAATGGGTGGGTGGAAGCTTTCTCCAAGCCTTTCCCCCGCAGGGCTTCTGTGCGTCGTTATCCGTGGCCATCACGTTGAACTGTAACTACGAGCTTACTCATCTGCCTCCCAGTGCAGAGAAATGTGAAGGCAGGGACTGTGTCAGCCCCCTCGGTGGACTCTGCAGCCCCTACCCGACACCCCACATCCCACGGTGCCCACAGAGCAGCGCACCTGCCCTGTCAGTAGTGGCGGCCTCCACCATCCCCAGCCTACACCCTACTCTGCTCCAGGCCTGAAAAAGGACCAGGCGGTTCACAAGCCAGCGGGGCCTGAGGAAGTGCCCCCTTCCTCCACCTGGCCTGCTCAGCACACCCACAGGCCCAGTGTATGGTCCCGGCCAGCCCCTCAGCCCTCTATCCATCCACCTGGCAACCGGGGGATTGTCCTAGAATGCACCCAGCCCACAAGCCCAGGACGCTGCCCCTACGGCCCCCACCCAGCTCTCCAGCTCCCCTGGGGTCCCTCCGCCAGCAGTTCCTGCAGCAAAGCTGCTGCCAGGATGTTCCTGTGCCCAAGGCAGCCCTCACACCCCTACCCCCAGTCGCACCAGAGGAAGATTCTGCCCTGCCTCCCAGTGACTGTGGACCGCAATCAGGACCACCCTCCAGCCCCATGGGAAAGTCTGGCTCTGCCTGGAGACTTTCTGGTGTCACCCGCCTCCCACCCCATCTGGAGAGGGCTCCTCGAGCCAGCCCTCAGCCCGTGAGACAGAACGACCTCCTCTACCCCATGCTGCTCCTTCCTTGGGGGCGTCCGCCGCACGGGACGGCAACAGTCTGTCTCAGGCTGTCGAGCCCCAGACCAGGCTCCGTGGGGGCAGAAGCTGCACAGGCCCAGGAGGGACACAGTCGAGGCCAGCTCCGCTAAGCTGCGAGAGCAGCTCACACGTGGCAAGAGGTCAAGGTGTGCCTACCTGGGTCACCCCACAAACCCCTCAGTGCCCATCCCTGCCTCAGGACACAGCACCCTGGGAGGCAGGAAGGGAGAAAAGAGGGCCCAGCCCTGTCTGCTACAACCCTGCCACACTCAACACCTGACCAGCAGGTGCTCCGCAAACACATGCTTCCAGGCCCAGCATGGAGGCCTGATGCCTGGCAGACGCCGACCAGCACTCGAGGAACTCCGCCCCCCAGAGAGCACTGGGGCCAGGAAGGGCCCGAGGAGGAGGGACAGGGCCTTAGGGCCTCCCCAGCACGCTGCCCTGACTGGGATACTCCTCCCACGAGCCACCTTTTACCACACCCCGGTCGTCTTGCTGAAATACCGCCTCCACGAGGCGCCCTGCCTGGCTACCCCCACTCCCTTCACCCCAACACACCCTCCTCACGGCCAGCCACTCTAAATGTCTGTTTTTCACTGACCAGCTGGAATGCCAGCCACAGGAGTTCAGGAGGGGACCCCAACCCCCTGCCCCGGGCCTCCTGGACCCCCAGCACCCGGACAGGATGTGAAGAGGCCTATGGCCTCTTCCACCTCCCACAGCCGGCCCTGAGCACCGCCACTGCCTGCACGCTGCCAGCCCCATGTGGCACCTCATCTGTGGGGACAGATCTCCATCTGCAGCTTCTCTGCACATCCATCCTCTGGCGGCTGAGACAACATTGTGATGGAGAGGATCTGAACAGGGGCTCTGAGTCCCCGCAGAGACCCAATGTCCATAGACACCATCTTCTGGCCTCTCTCCCAGATGCCTCAAGAGGCCACCTGAACCCTCCACCTGTCCCCAACCTCCCTGGGGGCTCAGCCACTGCCACCAGTCTCTCAAAGCAAGGGGCCTCCTCAACCCATCCAATCCATTCAATCAAGGCAGCCTGGCTATAGGTCGGTCACCTTCAACCTCTTCACTCCCAGTCAGTCCTGCAGCTAAGGCCCAACCACTGATCCAGGCACCTTGCTGGCCACCAGGGACCGCCAGCCAGGCTCCCTGTGCTCTGTCACCTGGGATGAAATCTACACCTGCCATGACACACGGGCCAAAGGAGGGCAGGTGGCAGCCGGTGCCCTCTGGCCTCACTTCCTCATGTCTCCCCTGTGCCCTGATCAGCCCTCTGCCTGGGACCACCCTCTCATGGCTCCCCGCATAGATGCTCAGCTCTGCCCAGGCACCCGGTCATCCAGAAGCCTTGAAAGCCTCCTGGCTGGGCCAAGGACAGCGCCTTCAGCTGGGCTCTCAGAGCCTGCTCAGCCCCAAACCCCGATCACCTCGAGATCCACACGTGGCCACCTGGGAGTCATGGCCACTCATTCCCCCACTGCTCAAAGGGGCCACGCCAGGGTCAGGTGTGCCTGCAGGAATCCTGGCTCTCCTTCAGGGCACTGCCATCACCTCACGGTGGGGAGCCACCCTTGTTGGGTGCCATGCCCACAATGCTCCCCACCTCTCTCCTGGACACCAACCACTCAAAAAGAGGGCAAAGCCCACCCCTCCCAGGCCAGCTCAGGCTTCCCCAGGAAGAGGCAGGAACCAACAGGGAGGGGACGGTTGACCCGCAGCCCAGGTGGCACCAGTCACGCCCCTCCCCGTCCAGGTCTCACCCACTTCCCAGGGACAGGACACGGAGGGATGTGCTGAAAAGGCCTCCAGGAGCCTGCCTGGAGCATCTTCCCCAGTCAGAGTGCAGGGCACAGCACCCCACCCCAACCCCTGCCCAGCCCGGCCCTTCCTGCCCTCCACTGCCCCCAGGCTGAGCACTCCGAGAGGAGGGCAGGGCCAGCGCAGACCCTCTCGGGCAACTCCCCAGATCCCCTCCTCCCAGTGGTCGTACCTTCCTTGGCGGCGGGGAGCTGGGTCCGGCTGGGAGGCAGGCCGCACAGCCGGTGCCTGGTGACCTGCATCAGGCCCTTGTTGGGTGTCTTCTTCAGAATGGGGCTGCTCTTCCCCCGGAGGGCCTGCCTCCGCCGCAGGCTGAACTGACTCTTGGCCGCTGCAGCAGGTGGGGGGCTGCTCTTCTTGTCCCCAGAAAGGCTGCAGAAACACAGGGCAGGCAGCTCTCAGCAGGCTCCCCCAGCGGGTGGCTCCCCACACCCAACCTTAACCACCCAGGTCCCAGAGCCACAGAATCAGCCCCAAGAGGCAGCCAAGCCCCTCACCTCCCACCCCGCCATTCCCCTGCTGCCCCCAGGTTCCAGCCCTGCCCACTTGGCTTTCCCACCCACTCAGCCTCAGCAGCTGTAGGACAGCTGCTCCCTCCCACCCCACCTCAGCACCAGTGAGCACAGGGCAGCAGCCCATGACCCCACTCGACATGTCCACAGCCATCTCCTCCACCTCCCCAAGCCACATGAGCACCAACCCAAGTAGACCTGGAGGAGGAGCAAAGGAGGCAGGCACCATCCGAGGTGGAGCTGCCCCCAGCCGCCCCAGCCCTCTCTGGAGGAGGGGCTCCCTCTCATGGCTCCCCTTCCACCCTCGCTGAAACAGACCACTGGCCAGAAAAAGCAAACAGCCCGAGTAATCCAAGCCAGCACCTGTCTGGGAGGCAGGGCCCAAGATCAAGGCCAGACAGCAGGAAGGACCCTGGAGTGGGACTCGCTGGGAGGATGGCGAGTGTCACCATGTCTGAAGGCACAGGCAGGCCCTCTGACCCTGCCATTAGCAGCAACCTCAATTGAGTCCCTGACCCCAGACTGAGCACCAGGCCGTGACTCCATCTTCCAGCCTCCTCAAGATCCGAGAGTGCGGAGGGTGGGAAAGGCGACAGGCATTCAGTGAGGCAATGACTCACCCTGTCCCCTGGCTGCCAAGGGGCAGCCTTCCTCCCTAGAGGAAAGATGACTCCTGCAGGTGCACTGCAGCCGGGTCTGTTTGCCGAGCTCCTGGCCCGAGCACAAAGCAGTCCGTCCACAGCCCCCAGGGTCCCAGGAAGGAAGCCGGCCCGGCAGCCTCTAGTCTCTCACCAACAGGACAAATAGTAGGCTTGCTGGCACCACCTCCACCTGTTCCCGCCTGGCTGGGGGCCCCAGGCAAGCAGCCCCTAGCCATGCTGAGCCCCCCTCACTCAGCTGTAAGGAACAGCAGGAACCCTGGCCTCGTCCCTACCAGATATGTTAACACCACACCATGGGCCCCATAAGGGCGATGCTTCCTTCCTACCCCTCACCTCTGCAGGTGGGCCCTCCCAGCTCCCACCTGCTCTACATATCAAGCAGGGAGCCTGCCTGGCCAGCACGCTCCCCACCCTGCCTGCTCAGACAAGACCAGGGGTGGTGGCAGGGACACATACCCAGCACCCCCCCGCCTCCTGATGATCTTGGTGCGGCTCTTCACTTTGTATGCCGAGAGCGGGGTCTCACTGAAGACAGGCTTCAAGCTGCTGTGTCCGACTGCTAGTCGGTCCCCCGGCGGGGACCTAGACGGGACTGGGGAGAGCTGGAAGGCATGGTCCTTGCTGCCAGCCTCTGACTGCCAATGGAAGGATGACGACGAGGAGGCCGAGGGGCTGGAGGCCTTCCACTTGTACTTGCTGGGCGCTGCCCCAGGCATGGAGGACACAGCCGACCTCCTGGGCTTGGCATCTAGGTCGGCACTGAGCTGCGGCTTCTCCACCCGCTCTGCTGCGGCAAAGGGAGCCTGGCACACATTCTCTGCCGCTGGTCTTGGACTGAGGGCCCTCCGAGGGGCCCGGGGACTCTTCGCCGAGGCAGCCACCCACTTGTAGTTGTTTTTCCGGAACTTGTTGGTTCGACAGGACACGAGCAGCGAGGGTTCCCGGGTCTGTCTGGGTCCAGTAGCTGGTCTCGCTGGGCCTGTCACCAAGCCAGAGGCAGTTGACTGATCTGAGCAGCCAGCATTTGCTCTCCCATCCCCAAGGAGCTGTGTGACAGAGCTGGCCACAGAGTGGGAGCCCACCTTCCGGCCCAGGGCCAAGCAGCCCCGCTGGGGCAGGCTGGAGGGCAGGCAGCAGGCCTTGACCGCAATCGCGCTCTCGCTGACCGTCCGCCGGGGCTCCGAGGGGCTGTCGCTTAAACTGCTCATAGACTTCACCACCCGGGGCTTGCCAGGCTCCTTCTGGCATACCAGAAGGGGGTCCTCGGCACTGCAGCTCCCTTTGGCTCTGCTTGGCCTAGAGAGCTGCCGCTGCCCACCAGGGGGCTCACCCTCACCTCCCTGAGGTCTGTGTTCATGTCCATCCACGACGCCCCTCAAGACCCCCGCAGCGCTGGCTGAACCCGGCTCTGATGGTGGTTCTATCTTGATGACCATGTTCTGATCTGGACTGAGCTGGACCTGCCTCTCCAAGACATACTGCTGGGGTTCGGAACCCTGGCTGCCCCCAGCCCTAAGGGATGGCTGTGCAGCACAGTCGCCAGGTGGGTCCGAGGATGCCAGGGGCCGATTCACCAGGGAGTATTTCTTGCGCCACGTAGGCCCATGGTTCAGGGAGAAACCCCTCTGGTTCGGGCGAGGGTAGCGGGCACTAAAGGCCCTGCTGCTGTTGTAAGTGGGTGGCTGCCACTGGGGAGCGGTGGAGGTGCCTGGGGCAGAGGCACTGCCATGGAGGTTTTTGTAGTCGTCAATCAGACCTGAGAAGACAGGAATACAGGCTTAGTTAACCAGAGAGTGAGTAAAACCAGCAAGAATCCCCAGGAGGGGCATCCGCTGACAAGACACCCTGCAGACCCCACTGGACCCTGCCAGGTTCCAGTGCAGGAGGAGCAGCCCCAGGGCCTAAGAACCACTGACAGTTCAGCCCAAACTCTCACGGCCAATCTTTCCCATGAGGCTTTTCCTGTCGGTTCTACTTCAGTCCTATTTCTGCCTGCTTGTCCTTAAAATGCACATCTGCAGCACAGTATTTCCTATTTGCTGGGAATACAACACTGGGTCCACAACACTCTGAGGGGACATATCACTCAATATGAAGAGACAAGCAAGGCCCCATGCTGCAATGCCTTGACAAGAAGGGGTCCAGGCGGTCATGGAGGCCCTCTGGCTTGCCCATGGACAGAAAGGGGGCAGGACTGCACCTTAATGACCTCCCTGCCTGACACACAGAATGGTGACTGTAAGATAACTGATGCCTCTGGGCACTCCCCACTTGACAAGAATGTCACAGCACCCTCCCCTAAGGAGAGGAGAGGCCTGGCCAGCTGGAGCCCCAGCACAGTGGACCACCATGGGGCCTTTCCAAGGAAGCCCCTGGACAGCTGTCCTGGTGCAGGTGGGGCACAGGCCTCGGCTGGAACAATCGGAGCTGTTACAACTCAGCCAACAAACTAGTAGCCAACCCCCAAGTTATAACATTCCCCAACCACAGGTCCCGCCCCCAGGCCCAAAGAGAGCCATATCCAGACCTGGTGACACATTAGGGCAGGTATGATGGAGATCCAGGAAGCGGAAGGAAGGCGGGTTCAGCCCTCCTGGACACCCCATACACACTTTCCAAGTCCTTAAGTCTCTTTGTGGAAATAACTAAAAGTGGATTTTTTTTTTAAGTATAGAAAGCCAACTTGGGTCAAAAAATTGCAAAGTTTGGAAACTGACGCCTGGGGAATCTGGGCCCAGAACATGAAGGAGAGTGTGGCTGTACGGAGAGAAGAGCGTCAAAACGGGGTGTCCAGGGAAGAAATACACACGCCTGCCCCCGAGTGCGCCATGCCCGGCAGCGCCAGGGACCAGCCCTCCGCGCCACGGTCAGGCGCCGGGAGACACGAAAGGGGCGCAGAGGACCTGCTCGCCGGTGGGCGGGGGGGGGGGGGGCGGGGAACCGCCTCCCGCCAGTTACTAAGCGACCGCTCCGCGGCCACCTGCCGCAGCGTGGGAAACGCCCGTACCTTCCGCGGGACGAAACCGAGCGACGGCTCTCCCCGGCCGGTCCGAAAGACCCTCCGGGTTTCCTAGCCCCAGCCGGACCCCACCTTATCTCCCTACCCGACCCGACCTAGCCGCCGAGACCGCAGGTGGAGAGCAAACCCCTCGGGGAGGTGGACGGGGGCCGGCTGTGAGGTGAAGGGAAAGAAGGGGACGTGCGACCCGAGCCCGGCCCGACCCACCCTGCAGGAGGCGGATCTGCCGCCGTAATTGCTCCTTTTCCTCCATCTCTGGAGTCCGCGACGCCCGGCCAGGCCCCCGCGACGTCATCGCCGAGCGACCGTTTCCCCGCGGGCGGGGCGGAGCGCGGGAGGTGCCGAGACTGCGCACTGAGGCGAGGCCCGGGCGACTGCCCGGCTGCAGGGGATGATGGGGGAGGGATGGAAGTTGCGCCGTCTCCCTGGCAAGGGCCGGGGAGGCGGGGCCACGCACGCGCAGAGCGAAGGTCGGGGGTATGATCACTGCAGAGCGCCCGCAGGGTGCATCTCCGCCCCTGCGGAGGGGACGTTGCGTCTAGTGGTTCCCGCCCTGGAGACCTGGGCTCGCCTTTCCGCCACGGGCTCTCGTTCCTTGCGGAACTGGGCGGGGGACCGAGCCCCAGACTCCACCGGCGCCGCAGCTCCGTTCCTTCTGCGTAGTGTTAAGTTCTGGGGGCTCCGCGAGGGCGGCCTGGTGGCACGAGGGCCCCAGGGGCTCTGTTGCAGTTGCGCGGGCCAGGACAGGAGAGGAGACGTCCCAGACCGAGGAGGCCCTGCAGAGACTTGTTAAACCTCTGAAAACGTGAGATGTTTTGGTTTATCCGTGGAAACAGGCACAAAAACAGGTGTGTAAACCCCTGTACACTGCTGAGGGGTGTAAAATTGTATGGCCGCTGTGGGGAACAGTCTGGTGGCTCCTCAGAAGTTTAAAGTAGAATTACGGTTTGACCCAGCAACTCCACTTCCAGGCATATTTCCTGAAGAAGTGAGAAAGTGACTCAAACATACTTGTACGTCAGTTTTGGATGAAGCGTTATTCGCGATAGCCAAAAGGTGGAAATAGCCCAAGTGCCCATGAGGATGAGTGGATAAACAGTCTATATCCGTACAATGGAACAGGATTTAGCCTTGAAAAGAATGTAGTACTGACCCATGCTACAGCGTGGATGACCCTCAAAAACATTACGCTAAGTGAGATGAACCAATCACAAAAGGACAAATATGGTAAGCTTCCACTTACATGAAATGTCTAAAATAGGCAAATATATACAGAGAGACAGTAGATTAGAGGTTACCAAGGGCTGATGGAAGGAAAAATGGGGAATTAATGCTTAATGGGGACAGTTTCTGTTTGAGGAAAAAGTTTTCTAAATAAACAGTGGTGATAGTTGCACAACACTGTGAATGTACTTAATGCCATTGAGTTGGACTCTTAAAAATGCTTATATGACAACTTATATGTTGTATATTTTTACCCAATAAAAAAATGGACAGAATGTGTCTGCCACAGACCTGAACAACAGGAAATGTTAAGAGGAATTCTTCAGGGTGAAAGGAAAGGGTACAATACGGAAACACCTACTTGAAGAAAGAGAACAGGAAATGGGAAATACGTTAGTAATTAAAAGAAATCTCACTTCTTATTTTCTCTAAAAGACAAATAGTTACAGCAAAAATAATAAAAACATACTGTAGGTTTATAGCATATGCCAGCAATGAGGCAAAGGGTCACGTGCACTGTGTCTCCTGCAGGTGAAGATGCAGCCACAGGCAGCCTCCCAGATCAGCACCTGAACCTGCCCTAGGGGTTAGTGTTACTCCACTTCACATACATCAGGAGGCACCCTGGGGCTTCTTCCACAGCGGTGGCACCAGGCTGGGAAGACCAGTCAATAGAATGGCCCCCTGCACTCAGGCTGTGAGACCTAGTGAGCCATGGGCCCGGCCCTAACACCTGAACACTGTGTAAGATCCTTGCGCCTTGGAAGACTTGGCACATCTCTGAGGGCGGGGTCGGGGAGTTCTCAGAGAATGAGTGAAATGGCATTTTCCCACTAGGGGTCTTGGAAAGCACTTCTTTGGGCTTGTCTTGCTTCTCCTGAGAATCCTGCAACCATCCCTTTATGAATGAGTCAGGGTTGGCCTGCTGGAAGATGGACAGCATGTGCTCAGTTAATACCACTGACCCTCTTGACAGTCAGCCATCTGCCAAACACATGAGGCCACACACGCGCAGAGTGAAGGTCAGGGGGTACGATCACTGCAGAGCGAAGGTCGGGGGGTATGATCACTACAGCTAGTCACAAAGTCAGTGAACCCAGGTGATAGCACGTGGAGCAGAGATGAGCCTAAGTGTTATAATTTAAAGAAACTCACAGAATTATGAGCAAACCAGTGGATGTTGTTTCTGCCACTAAGTTTTGGGGTGATTTCTTAGAACAGCACATGGGTGTAGCACTGAACCTGTTGGCTTTGGTGCTCTACAAGCTCTCTGCTCCTGGACTGCAGTCCTGGGGTGGCGGACGGGAGACAAGGTTTGTGGATTCGTCTCCTGGAGCTGTGAAACTAAATGGCATGTAAGTGCTGCCACGGGTAAGCCACTAAAACTGATCTTGACAGTTACACTTAAAACTCTTTGACACCCATCAAGCTGGCAACGATTAAAACAGTCTGCTTTCACAGTGTTGGGGGCGGAGACTCACTTCACTACTCACTTTTTGAATGTTGGCATAGCCTTCCTGAAGGGCGATTTGCAATATGTGCCAAGACCCTGAATACCTTTTGAGGAAATGCACTTTTTGGGATTCCCCCAAAGGAAATAATGAATCACATGCAAGGCCTTACGAACGGAAATACCAGGTTCTGAGTTCTTGCATACACGGGACAAAAATATTGAGTATGCTTTTAGCCCATACAGCATGCCAGGCCCCGCTCTGGTGTTAACACACATTCGTGCAGTGACTCTTGACAACAACCCTCTCAGGTGTCATTTCTGTCCTAGGGATGAGGAGACCAACACAGAGCAGGTCAGTCTCACATCCCCAGTCTGGCAGCATAGCCACGCCCTCCCCAGTCTCCTTGGCAACCTGGGCCAACTACTTCCTGGTCGTCCCTCCTCGAGGGCTCCCTTCTTGCTCCCTGCAGTCTGCCCCTCTGCCAGGCTTCTCTCTTCCCCGAGGGGCTCCCCAGGCGCAGGTCTGGGGCCACAGAAAGGACTTCCGTTTGCACATGCAGCACACAGTTGCTGAGGATCAGACATCCCCGTTATTGGAAGGCCGTTTTCAAGGGCCTTTCCCTCTCTTCCCTGCCAGGGCCGTTTTCTCCACTCCCCCTCACCCCCCTTTGCTCACCCCGCTTCTCCCACACCAGCTCTTTTGCTCTTTTTCTCTACACTACCCCAAGCAGCCTTCTTCCTGAGGACGCACCCCTCAGAGGAAAGGGCCCCTAGGACTTACACGCACTCAGCACTCATCAGCGCAGCTGGGCATTCACTCCCAGCCGAGTGGTGCTCTGACACACAGGGTGCTCCGGGGCGCCGCCTGCAGGGGCTTCTGGGTGGCAGGGCGGGCAGGGCAAGGGCAGAATGCAGGCAGGATGGGGGAGGTGGTGCAGGGTGTGGCATCCTGGGCACCGACTTCCCGGCATCCTGGGAGCCGCCTCCTCCCGCAAACTGTTACTGGAGCGGGGCACAGGGTGGAGCCAGTCCTGGCTGCACCATCCCCATCGCAGATCCAGCCAAGCCCGCGTGATCCCGGGCCCTGCATGCCCCTGTGTCCTGATGGTCTGGGGCTGGGTGGGGAACATGGGGCCCTCTTATGGAGCATAGGTGGGTTCCTCTGATGACTTCCCTTCACCACGGTCTCATGTGGTCCTGGTCTCTGCTGTCCCCTCCCTGGCTCCCAGCTACCTCCCTCCTCCCTCCTTTCCCTAAGTTCGTTCTCGTATCTCCTCTAAGGCGTCCCAGTGCTCCTTGCACCCGCCGCACTCTCCTGGTTATCCCCAGGATCTTAATGACCTGCTCCTCCCAGGGCAAAGGCTGGCAGGCCACTGCCCAGTTCCCAGCGGTGCCTGGCCGGGTGCCAGCCCCTCACTGGGTGGGTGGAGGCACCCCATTGCAGGGAGCTTCCTCTTCCTTAGAGCTCTCGAGGGCACTTGACTCCTTCCCGCACACAGCCAGAAGCCCCCTCCCAGGCCCCCATCCCTGGTCACAGCTCTCCATCAGGGGCATGGTGTCCTCCCTGGCTCTGGACACCTGGGGCCTGCCCAAACCTTGCCCAGGGAGGCCTCGGCCACCTCCCTATAACAGAGTGGCTGTGAGGAAGATACCACCAGACGCTCTGGCCCTCAAGATGGCCTGGCTCTCCCCAAGCCTGTGAATGGTGGTTGGGAGGGATGGGGTGCAGGGTCAGCCCCTCCCACCTTCCTTCTGCCTTTTCTCCCCAGCGAGCGCACTGCCTGCTTTCTCAGGCTGACCTCTGTCCTCAGTGGAGAGTCAAGAGCCCAGTGACACCCCCGCTCACCCAGCCCGGTCCCTCTCGTTTTAGTTATTGCCAAAGAACTGAAAGTGTAAACCGGGAACTGCAGCAGCAATGCCCTCTCCAGGCCTCACTCAGCCTGAGTGGGCACAGTGTCCCATGCCATCCCTGGTTGTCATGGCCACTGCAACCACCACACTGCCCCTCCCGTGGACGTGGTCGGCACCGGCCTGGCACCTCTGCGTCGGGCCCAGTCCCCCAGGGCTGCTGCGCCGCCTCCTCCATCCGTACACTCACGTGGCAGCCAAGGCCTTTTAGAAAAATAAGCCAGGGCTGGTCACACCCCTGCTGGAAGCCCACAGCAGGTTCATCCCACACCGAAGAGGCTGCTACCTCCTGACCTTGGCCTGGAACCTGCCCGACCAGAGAGGTGGCAGTAAGGGCCCCAGGAGCAGAGAGGCTGCACAGCCTTCCAGAAGCTTGGCTGGGCCGGAGAAGGGAGAGCCTTCCAGCATCAAGGACGTGGGCCCAGCATAGGCCACACGGCACCCCCTGCACTCACCTGAAAGCACGTAGCCACACACGCGTGCACATGGCAACGCAGACACACACACACTCAGCCTTGGTCTCCTGGCCCTCCTGCTGCCGCCAGCAGGACACCCTGCTCACATAAGCATGTGGGCCCAGGGCCTGGGTGGGAGCTGGGAGCCCCACACCGAGTTGGGTGAGGGCCCCGTGTCCCAGACCCTCAGCAAGCAGAGCTCACAGGTCTGTGCTCCAGCCTCCTGGAGCAGAGAGAAAAGGCCTCCAAGACCCCAGGCAGGCACTGGAGCAACCCTGCCCACACCCCCACCCCCCACCATGGATGGTGCCTGCCTGTGTCTGCCAAGCACACAACCAGTTCCATGCTTCCACTTTTCACGGAATGATTCCTTCCTGTTTGAATCTGCATTTCCACTTATTTGCAGCTGCAACATTCCAGAACACACCCCACAGGAAATCATCTTCCCTGCACTGGCATCAGGGCCGCTGCCCTACCTGGCGAGGCCTTGTCTGGTTCGCCAGAGCCCTTGTTTGGAAGAGCACGTGGCACCGGGCGCTGTTACACACTCACCGCACAAGGCAGTGCGTGTGGCAGAGCCTGCAGGATGAGCTCCCTGGTGTGGCTCCTGTCTCATGGGGCCCAGAGACAGGATGTGGCAGTGGAGCAGCGGGGAAGAAGGGGCGTGGGCTCCTGGCTGCCTTGCACTGGACGTGACCGGCCCGCGGCCCAGGACAGTAAGGGCACTGAGCCCCTGAGACGGGCCTGGACGTTGTTACTTGGCCCCAGGGTTTCAAGATAACAGGTTTATTGAGTTATAATTCCCATCCCCAGTAGTTCACCCATTAAAAGTGTAAAACTCTGCGGGTTTTAGCATGTTCAGAGTTGTGCAACCATTGCCACAATCCATTTTAGAACATTTCCATCACCCTGAAGGAGACCGCGTCATGCCCTGTTCCCCTTCCCCTGGCCCCTGGTAACTACTAATCTGTTTTCAGTTCCTGTGCTTTGCCTGTTCTGAACATTCCACGTACGTGACTCCTGTAAGATCTTCTGTGCCTGGCTTCTCTCACGTAGCAGTGTTCCGAGGTTCGTCTCCACTGTACCGTGTTTCAGGACTTCCTTCCTTCCGTGGCTGAGCGCCACCCCACCGGGAGCGTTCCGGTGGAGGAGTCCACCACGTCTCGCTGACTCGTGCTTCTGTGTGCAGGTGGGTGCTGCAGTGCTTCCACACTTTGGCTCCTAAGAACGTTGTGTGAACGTTCACGTGCAGGTTTTCACGTGAATGTGTGTTTTGCTTTCCCTCGGGTACACCTCTGGCAGTGGGATGGATGGGACCTAAAGTAATTCTCTGTTTAACTTTTTGAGGAACTGCTGGACTGTTTTCCAGGGCAGCTGCACCATTTTACATCCCCCAGCAGTGTCTGAGGGCTCCGATTTCTCCACATCTTCCCCGACCCTTGCTACCTCTCTTTTACATTACAGTTACCCTGTTGGGCATGACAGGCATCTCATTGTGGTCTGATCTGCATGTCCCTGACAGCTAAGGATGTGAGCATCTTTTTGTGTGCTCGCTGGCCATTTGTACATTTTCTTTGGAGAAATGTGTATTCAGACCCTTGCTGTGGCCCAGACTTTTAGGAGAGAAAGATGGGAAACATTCCAAGCCATTGGAGGCAGTGTTAGGTGGGGCGCGAGCCCGCCTTCCCCTCTCCCGCCAACGCGGGGGCGGCACGAAGGGGCGTTTCCCGGAACGTCGTCGCTGCACCAGGCTGCTTTCACTCTTGAGTCTGGTAATCTCCAGGCCGTGAGCTTGCTGTGCAGGCGGCTCCAGGGCAGAGCCGTCAGGACACCGGCTTCAGCGCTGTGGGAGTGGAGCCTGGGCGCAACAGTCAGGGTGAGCTGCCCCCGCGCCCTACCTACACTTGCACTCCGCTGCCAGGCCGGCTGGGCTCCGCTAGCGCTGGGTGGGGGAGGCCTGCCCTTCTGGGAGGTGACCTGGTCCCGGCACCCGCCCAGGGTTTCCTCAAGCCCCCAAGGACTCCTATAATCCCAAACTGGCTTGGGGAAGTAGGCCTCTGGAAAGGGGGACTCCCTCCCCAGCCTGGCTGGTTTAGGCTTTACTCCAGGTAGGCCCCTCAGGTGCCCCTTGGCCCATTCAGATTTCAGACCAGCACCGAGGCTCAGAGGCTTCATAAGGGCTGACTGCTGTGCCTGGAACCCAGATCTGTCTTGGGTCAGGCCCACCTTGGCCTCAGACTCCTGTGGACTCAGCTTTAGACCAGGGGATTGCGGAGCTCAGGGCACAGAGGAAGCCATAGAGGACACGCCTAGGAGCTGAGGACACCATGGCTGGGCGTTGCTGGGGCCCCTGTGCCGAATGCCCAAGAACTGGTGGCTTCTCCTTCTTCCCAGACCTCTGAGCACCTCAGCCAGAGAGACAGCTGCTGCAGGCTCCCGCCTCGCCTTGCCGTTCCTCTAGGGCTGCTTTCCACGAGCAGCCCTAGGCCTTGTTGAGGTGACACAGTGATGGAGGCTTCAGTGGGTGGCCGAGGGTGGCCCCACCCCACCCCCACCCTCAGAGTTCCAGGATTTTCTTGGGCTTCGTGTGGGCACTCTGGTCACAGAATAGGTGGTATGCATGGCCTGAGCCCCACTGAGGGCTGTGAATGACGTCCCAGCTTGGAGGTGCTCATGGCCCCTCGGACAGGTGGACCAGTGGGTGACAGGGTCCACGCTGTTTCTTTCTGTGTTGGGTAGTAGCCAGGGGCAAGAGCTTTCTGCCAGTCAGAGCCTTACCACGCAGAATCGCCTTGGAGGGAGAGAGTTCCCCATCTCTGGAGACATCCAAGTACCTGCTTCCCCCCTTCCAGCCCTGTGTGTGCGAGGCCTGACTCACCTGCCCGCCTCAGGAGCATGGCATCCGCCTTTGAGAGGGTGGTCAAGAGCGTGGTCCAGGAGCTGGACCACAGTCAGGAGCTAACCCCAGTGAACAGCCTGTGGAGCTCCGCCGGCTTTCAGCCCTACTGCCTTTTGGGCAGGAGGCCCTCGAGTTCATGGTTCTGGAGACCGCGCTACAAATGTGTCAGCTTGTCCCTCAGGGACATCCTGGAGCCTGATGCCCCGGAGCCAGGTACCCACCTAGCACTGAGTCAGAGCCAAAGGTGGGAGGGGCGTGGGTGGGCCGGCTGCCACCTGCTCCGGGCCTCTGGGCGCTCTGCTTTCAGAGGGCAGGCCCTTTCCAAAGGTCCCTTGGCCCAGGCAGGACAGGCAGCAGCTGGATGGGGCCTCAGCTCTGGTCTCGCTCTAGCTGTGGAGCAGGACGGCCCCTTCCACTTCCACGAGACTATGGACGGGCAGCTGAAGGGCAGTGTGAAGCTAGCGGTCCCAGGACAGGGGAAGATCTCAGGCAAGGCCGCGGGGTCCAGCAGCTCCAGTGCCTCAGTGAATGTGTGCATGCTGCGAGTGGCCCCCAGCACCTGGGAAGCCATGCGCCGAGAGAGGTGAGCCCTGAGCAGCCTCTGCGTCATGACCTTGGGACATCAGAAGTCACAGGGTGTCTGTGCCAGGCTGAGGTCAGCACAATTTGAAGGAAGTCCCAGAGGCAGGAACATGCTGGGACCAGGCGGAGAAGGAAGCACAGAGGTCAAGGGGGCCTCCGTCCTGTGGGCCAGGGGGGCCAGGCAGGGCCCGGGGGGTCTAGGGTTAGACAGGGTCCTGCTGCAGGGAAGCTGGGCTGCTGGGATGGGACAGACACAAGGATGCTGGTGAGGAGGACCATTATCTCAGAGTGGAGACGTGAAATTTGGATCCGGGGGGCGGAAGCGAGAGAGCAGCCAGTGGGCAGCCAGCAAAGGCGTGGGAGCCTCCAGGGGGCCTGCAGGCATCCGCCCATCCCTGTTGGACCTTGTCCCTTCTTCCTGCACCCCTACCCACCCACGAACACTGTCAGGAGGACTGAGGGAAGAATGATGGGTGTCCCATGCCTAGGCAGACATGTCACCCGCTCCACAGGCACAAAGGCTGAGGTCTGGGGAGGGAGCCGGTCCGGTGGCAGGGGCAGGAGGGCAGGCTGCCCCACTGTGAGCTCCCCACTGGCTCGCTCACCATAGGCGCCTGCGGAAGCCCGAGCACAAAATCCTGCAGCAGCTGCGGCACCGTGGGGATGACGTGTTCGTGGTGACCGAGGTGCTGCAGATGCAGAAGGAGGTGGAGATCACCCAGACCCACAAGCAGGAGGGCTCGGGCCAGTTTGCACTGCCTGGAGCCATCTGTTTGCAGGTGGGTGGCCTGGGCCCTGCAGTGGGCGTGTGTCAGGGAGAAGGGCAGTGTCCCCGGGTGGACAGGCATGTCGCTGCCACCAGCATCCCATCACCCCACAACCCAGAGCCCAGTTCTGAGCCGGTATCCATCCCTCAGGGCAAGGGCCAGGGCCACATGAGCCGGAAGAAGACGGTCACCATCCCCTCGGGCACCATCCTTGCGTTCCGGGTGGCCCAGCTAATTATTGACCCTGACTGGGGTGAGCTGGGAGCAGGGTGACTTCTGGGGCCCAGACTCCATGGCAGAGGGCAAGGAGGCCTGGAGGAGCCACCCATCAGCTGGGGTTGCTGCAGGCACCTGGTTGCACAGCTTCACGGGTTGGGGTGGCCAAGGGTCCCTTGCTCCGGCATGTGGAGGGTGGGGCACAGTGGGGGAACTGCGTGGCTCCATCAAACTGCCTCCCTCGTCTCTGCTCCTGCCTGGCTGCCAGACATCCTCCTCTTCCCGAACAAGAAGCAGAGGACCTTCAGCGGGCCACTGCAGGCAGGTGAGGCCCATGGACCTGGGCAGTGGGGTGAGGCATTCTCCTGCCCAGCACAGCGCAGACACCCACCCCCCACACACGGGCACAGGCGATGGGCTGAACAGCCTGCATCAGCCTCCTCCCGCGGCCCTGGGCGGCCAGTGTTGGGTGGCGGCGACAAGCTGTGAGGGCCCCAGGGAGGTGACCAGTTCTGCCTCACCCAGGCCGCACGGGTCCAGGCAGCCAGCCAGAGCCGTCCCTCCGCATCTCCGACCAACGCAAGTTCCTGTCAGGTCAGTACCTTCTTGACCACCTCTGGGGCCCCTGGTGGGCTCCCCTTCTGCCCCTTGGGGTCTGCCCTTCCTGACCAGGGCTCCCCAGGGCCATGTGGGCACCTGGGTGATGGCAGCCCTGTCCCCACAGACGGGCTCATGGAGGACCAGTTGGAGACCACTGAGGACTTCCAGGGCCTGCAGTTGGAGGTGGGGGTCTGGGCCGCAGGTCTGGAGGGCTTGTCCGAGGAGCCATGTGGGCAGCTGCTGGGGGGCCTGGGGCAGGTGCTGCAGGATGAGCACGCCCTGGAAGCCCTGGAGGAGCTGGTGAGCGGGCTGCGTGGGGCGGGCGGGCTGGGTGGGGCGGGTGCCTGTGCCCTTCAGGCCCGCTTAGCGGCCCCGCCTGTGTCCCCAGCTGGAGCGGGGCCTCTGCGGCGGGCAGGTGGAGCCTCAGGACGGTCCAGTGGGCGCCATCCTCGAGTGCCTGGTGCTCCCCTCCAGACAGCTGGAAGAGGAACTTGCCGGCCCCGTCTCCTACCTGCTGGGAGCTCTGGCTGGTGAGAAGCCCCGGGGTGGGCCGGCGGGCAGGGGTATGGGCTTATCCAGCCGGGACTCCCAGACCCGCCTCTTACCCAAGGTCTCTCCCCAGTGCTGAGTGAAACCCAGCATGTGCTTCTGGCTGAGGTGCTGGAGATGGGGGCCCTGTCTGAGGTGTTCAGGCTGGTGAGAGGGCCTGGGTTGAAGGGAAGGGCTGGGCTAGATGCCTGGAGCCCCCACTTACCACCTCCTATCCTGTCCTGCCAGGTGCGGAGCCTTTTGGAGCAGAGTTCCCCGTGGCAGGAGCGCAGGGCTGTGTCCCTGCCACCCGAGCTCCTGGGGAGCAGCTGGGGCGCAGAGGCACCCTCCTGGGTCCTGCTAGAGGAGTGCGGCCTAGCGCCACAGGCAGGCGACCCCCAGGTGTGCTGGGAGCCGGAAGCCCGATGCTGCACATCTGCACTGTACGCCTGCCTCGCCCTGCTGTCGAAGCTGAGCCCGCCCTGCTAGCTGGCCTGCCAGTCTGCCCGCTCGTGGGGACAGCTGTCCTGGCAGGACAGGTCTCCTGCCCACCCAGCAGCCAGGAGCCCAACGCAGCCATGTGGGTAGCTCACCACAAGGCCTGGGAGTTGGGGAAAGTAAATAAATGTGTTGAACAAAGGAAAGATGGCTCACTGAGCTTTTGAAGGGCCCTATATCTGGGGTAGGGGGCAGGGGTGGGGACTGTGCCCCTACGGCATAGGGAGGAACGTGGGGGTCCAAAGCAGGCATCTCTCCCAGTGGGCTCACTCCTGCTGCATCATGGCGCCCAGGGGAACCATCCCTGTGCTGGGACCGGGCCACCATCAGGTGACCAGCCACGGGGCCAGGCTCCTGGCCCCTCCCCGCAGGCCAGCCTGTGAAAGAAGTGGAGCAAGTCAACCCCCAGGATGGGTCTCTCGGCTTCAAGGAACTTGAGAGCTGATGGAGGCAGGGGCTGCAAAGGGGATGAGAACCCGTGGGCTGACAAGAGATGGACCTGCACTCTTGGGGCTGCATGGAGGCCCTGGGGAAGTGACCTGAACCAGAGAAACTGGCCTTTGGGGTGTGTTTCATCCAAATCCATTAACTCAGAGGTAAGAGTCTCTGGAGAAGAGGCCTCCTGGTCCCCGAGCTGCAGTCCTTGCAGGGCTTGGCCTCAGTGGGAATCCAGGACTGCAGCCTCCTGTGGGTCACAGCCTGTGGTCCAGGACTGGCTAAAGAGAGGGGGTGATCGCTTCGGCTGTGGCTGGGAAGTTAACCCCCGAGAAAACTCTGGGTCAAGGCCAACAGTGAAATTAACAAACAGAAGCATGCACCCCAAACATCCCGGATCTAGGTACAGAAACCCCCTGGAAACCGACCCCTCCCACGGTGAAGGGAGACGCTGGATGCCTCTCAGGCCTTCTTGTGTTCACCAGGGCCATGCTGCTCCCTGGGGAACCTTGTTAGGGGAACTTGAAAGGCAAAAGCAAGGTGGACAGGACTGGAACGGCTTAGGTTCTGGGAAGCACTACGTAAGCAGGAGCGGGAAAGCCGCTTCTTGGCCCTGAGACTCTACCCTCAAGGCCAGGCAGTGACTTAAGTCCTGGGCCCTGCCAGGCCCCCTTTGGAGAGTCTGACCGTCAGCACTCAGGTTCTAGGACCACCAGTGCCCTGAGGTCTCCAGTGGCGTAGCTCACCTGAGAATATCTGAGCATCAAGATCCAGGCAGGAGGGCATCATGCGGAAAAGAGTGCACCCCGATCCTAGTGCTCCCAGTCCTGGCCCCGTGTGGGGAGATGGGCTCTTAGCAGGCAGATCCGAGGGACCTGGGCAGCCTGGACATTCACAGACCAGAAGTACTCACCTGGGAACAGGGCTATGGCATCGCTGCTCCACCTGGACTCCAGCCGGCAAATCCCCAGGAAGGGTGGCACTCCTAGGACAAAGCAACAGGCTTTACAGGGAACCTCACACACGGCAGGCGCGGAGTCTGGCAGGGCTTCCCGCTACTGGGCGAGCGGCATAGCAAGGCAGGTGGACACATGACCACATGCAGGCAGATGCATCGTTCAGGAGACAGCCTGTACTCCAAACGGCCTGCTACAGGGTGGAGGTGGCGTGAGAAGAGGTAGGGCGCTGTCTGCCCAGACCTCCGTCTGAGCTGGGCTCTCCGTCCAGGTGAGCATCACTGTGGGGTTTGCCACCAGCCTGCCCCGCCATGCTGTGGTCGGACAAGTGTGTGCTTGGTGGGAGAAGCAGGCATCAAATGCCCACCCAGGGTCCTGCTGAGCCCAGCCCCGGGCCCAGACCAAGTCAGGCGGCTGTGAGGATGCTGCTCACAGACCTGCCTGCAGTGATGGGAGCTGAGGAGGGGATCCAGCCCTGCCAGGGGCCCACAGGCCTGGGAGCTGGTGCCTCCCTGATGAGTGACTGGCTTGAGAAACCCCGAGGACACGCCCACCTGTGGGGCAGGCTGGCGTTCTTGAAGTCCTTAACCCCCACTCCTGGATGCTCCATGTGCCTACATTCCTTCATAAAAAGATAAAGAGCATTTTTTTCCCTGACGTGTGTGCGCCCTGGCCAAACTAACCGCCCCTAGAAACCGCTAGTCTCACAGTACCTGCGCGGGCCAGCCCTGGTGCTAGAATGGGCTCTCCATAGACTGGAGGGAGCCGGGCAGGGCGGGCGTGGTGCCGGCTGAGGTGGGGTGGGCGCAGGAGGCCTCACTGCACACCCTGCCCTTACCAGAGTCATAAACCCCGTGACTTAGAACAGCCCCCGCCGAGCCTCACTAGTCGCCAGTCGGTGCCTGTGCCCCAGCTGCGCAAGCAGCACCCCCTTGTGCGCACAACCCTGTCCCTGACGTAAGCCCCCACACGTCTACGCCGGGGCATGCGAGCTCCGATCGCTGTCCACATGGCCCGCTGTCGCCCAGCTGTTGTGCCCATTTCCACTTCTTCCTTGTCTCTCAAACTCTTCTTTGTCTTTGGTAAATTCTCTTACCACCCGCGACACCAGCTTGCCGTGTCCCCGAACACCACCACCCTCCCTTCCCCCTCCCCCTCTCCTTCCCTCAGGGGTCTGCTGGCCTCCTGGCCTCTCCAGCATGACCCCAATATATTTCCTGTAGTTCAGTCCAGCTCTGGCAGCTGCTCTGGAGGATCTGGACTGATACAGCAAACCGTACCTCTGGCTTCACACAGACAAGTGCCTTTGGCCTAAGCCTCCCCAGCCTGGGGATGCCCAGCCAACGAAGAGACCCCAGACCCCTCTGCTGAGCTCTGACCCCGCTGGCTCCACACACTGGACCACAGAGTAACCTCTCGTCTCAGGGTGAAGCTGCCTGACTTCTGCGCCCACCCCCGGGCTGCCCCCTGCTCCTGGCCACATAATGCCTTGTCTGTCACCTTGGCCGCAGCCCGGTCCTGGACCAGGCCCAGCACACCAGCACCACAGCCTCGGCCCAGAACCAGGCCACAGACAGATGCTGAGCCTTCTGACCCGTGCGTTTATTTTAAACTCTCTCCATGGGGATGGACAGAGCCCCAGCCTCCAAGAGGCTGTGTGAGTCGAGGCCTCCTTCTCTGAGGAAGCAGCTCTGGGGGGCCCTGGGAGGGCAGGAGGACACCTCAAGGTGGATACTCCCGGTGGAGGAAGCCACTTGGCAGGGCCTGGAGGGGCCTAGTCACAGCTTCAGACACTCCTAGAGGGGCCTCTTCCCCGAACGTCCAGTCCTGCCTTTCTCATTCAACCCTGAGCCAGGCGCTGGGGCACCGAGGCGAGGGCTCAGCCCGGTGGGCTGTGGATGCGGCTGCCTCACACCTGGACCTGCAGGCATCATCTCGGGCCTGTGCTGTCCAGTGGGGAGGTCAGGGGACATGATCCGGAGAAGGTCCAGGGGGCGGTCTGACACCATGGTGGGCGGGTGGAGTGGGACCAGGCTGTGGGGCAGCAGGTGTGGACAGACCAAAGCTTCTTGAGCAGCGAGGATGTGGCCAGGAGCCTGAGAACCTCAGGCCAGGGCATGGCCAGCAGGGAGTGGAGCATACGATGGAGGGTGCTGGGCTGCTGTGGTGGCCAGGAGGGCCCGACAGGTAGAGGCCCCGGAGGAGGGCTGTGCCCGCTTCACACTGTCCCCCACCAGAGTCTGGCTTGGGAGGCCAGGTGCCATGGGCAGGGCACACTCCAAGGGGCTTGGAGAGCCATATGCCTGAGGGGGACAGGCGGACCCAGGTGTGTAAGAAGTGAGAGGCTGAGAGTGAATTGGTGCTCGGGCAGAAGGCACATGGGCTCCCTCCAGGCCCCATGGCTGTCACGGTGGGGCACTCCTGGAGAGGGCTCTTTGTGTGCAGCAGGCCTCGGGCAGCTCCAAAGGCAGGTATCGGTGTCCAGCACCAAGCCCGGGTGCCCCTCAAGGGAGACCTCTTCCGCAGAACTGGCCCTGCCCAGACTGGCCACAGAGTGGTGGGGCGCCCCACTCAGACCCCTGACTCCCACCTGGAGGGCAGGCAGGTCAGACTCAGCCTGGTCCTGAGCAGTCCCAGTGGCCAGCCAGGCTCCAGTGCTGGAATGGGCTGTCTTCGTAGACTGGTGGGAGCCGGGCAGGGTGGGCGTGGTGCTGGCCAAGGTGGGGTAGGCGCAGGAGGCCAAGGAGGCGCCAGCAGTGGGGACAGTGCTGTGTTCGGGCCAGTAGTGCCACCTGCTGGCAGGACACTTGTGCTGCTGCCACCACAGAGGGCTCAGGGTCACTCTGCAGCTGCCCCAAGTCTGCGGGGACAGGGAGGTTCATGTGGCAGGGAGGGCTCTCAGGACAGCTGCAGGTCCCCAGCCGTCCACCTGTCCTTTCCCATCCACTCCACTCTAGTACCCATCACCTCTCTGGGACCCCACTCCCTGGTGAGTCGGGTCCTTACCCTGGAACAGGGAGTCCAGTAGGTCCTGGTTGACGCAGCTGAGGCTCGAGTGATGGACCAAGAAGCCTGGACCAAAGCAAACCCCTGAGTGCTGGCCCCACGCCCACAGCAGGGAGGGGCTGGCCCAGCTCCCAGAGCCTTGGGTGCAAAGGACAGTGTGACCAGGGCTGCCTCACCTATGAGCACGGCAGCTGCCCGGCGCAGGCGGTCCTGTGGGCTCCGCAGGTAGCCCTGGGTCTGGCTCAGGAAGCCGGGCACGTGGCTTGGGTACCACTGAACCTGGGGACAGAAGGGGTCGTGGCAGGATGAGAGGGCCAGTTCTGCATAGAAAGGCGGCTGCAAAGTGAGTTAAGGGGCCAAGGCCCCCTAGGGACCCCCTGGGTGCCACCATCTTGGCCAGAAGGGTGGGGAGACTCAGTTTCGGGAGAGTGGCCCTGGCGTGTACTGGGCCAAGTAGGCAGCTGACCACACCCCGTCACTGTCACTGTCCTCCCCTTACTGACCAGGCGCTGGCAGATCTGGCTTAGGGCCCCAGGGCTGTTGTAGTGGGCCACAGTGACCATCTCCTCCAGCAGGCCCCAGCGCAGGGCCTGGTCACAGCAGGCCAGGGTCCACTCTGAGCTCTGGAACAGGGGAAGGGAGCAAGATTAGACGTTCTGAAAGCGGCAGGAGGCAGCCAGGGGTGGGTGGACAGGATGCGGAGTAGAGGAGCCCAGAGCAGGGGCCCCAGAAAGACCAGGGACCTTGACACGGGCACCTGTGCTCCATGGGGAAGTCCCTGACCCGAAGTCTTTGGAGAGGCAGCTGTGGCGGGGCTGGGTGGGGGTTCTAGTGGGGACAGCAGTGGGGCAGTCTTGGCAGGCTGAGCTGACCTCAGCAGTGTCCCGGCTGGGATCATGCAGGCGCAACAGCAGCGGCACGAGACTCTGCAGCACCAGCTTGCGCAGGGGGCCTCGGGGCCCCACCCACAGCCTGCCCCGGGCCCTCCGCACCAGCGTCCCGAGGAGCCCGACCGCAGAGGCGCGGACTGAGTCCCGGGCCTGCAGGGGAGGGTGCAGTCGGTGTGGGGCAAGCAAGGAGAGGGTATAGGAGGGCTGCTGTCTGGGGGTGCGGTCTGGGAGCCAGGACGGGGGCCAATGCGGGAGCCAGGGGTGGGATGGGGATCCTGGGGCAAGAGGCGGGGGACAGCGGGGGACGGGGCTGGAGGGCGGGGCGGGGCTCACGTCATCCAGAAGCGGTGGGAGACGTGGCCCCAGCTCTGCGCTCAGGAGGCGCACTGGCGCCTGCGGCCGCAGCAGAACCCTCCGCAGCACCCCCAGCGCAGCGCCCACGAGCCGTGTGTCACCCTCGCCCAGGGTGACCAGGAGCGCGGGCAGCAGTGTGCTCATGTGACGCACCTGCGGAGACAAGGACTCGTGGTCGGCCCCTCACAGCCCCCACCCCCCTCACCCAGTCCTGCCCCTCACCTTCCGGCGGTTCAGCGCCAGGTGGCCAAGGCCCAGCAGGCCCAGCCAGCGCACGGTGGGCTCGGGGTCGCCCTGCCAGGTGCAGAGCCGCTTCAGGATGACCTCCTCCCGCAGGAGCCGGGCGGTGGGCTGGCTCTGTAGCAGCTGGGCGGAGCACACAGGGTCAGCGCGCTGGCGATGCCGGTCAGGCCGGGCTGCACAGGGGATGAGTCCCCAGTCACACCAACCACCCCTCTTGGGGGCAAGCTCACCCCAGTGAAGAAGGCCATAGCTGTGAGGCGCTGGGCATCGTCCGTGCTGTGCAGCCGGGGCAGCAGGTCTGCGAACAGGCCTCGCAGGTGGTGGTCGGCATGGGCCACCATGGCACTGTGATTGGGCAGAAATGGGAGCTCTCCCTCCACTTCTGGCCTCACCCCTCCCAAAGCCTCTACCCGGCCACCTCCTGCCCTTGCCTCTTCTCCCACACTCATGCCCCGCACCTGGCCAGCAGCAGTACACCCTCCAGGTGCGTATGGGCTCCCACCAGTCTTCTCCAGCCACCAGCCTGCTCCATGCACGTGACCACCATGCGGCTGCCGTCACCAGTGAGCAGGGCCTTCAAGGCCTCCACGGTGCAGCTGGAGGTGGGGGCAGCAGACAAGTGAGCAGTGAGGGCCAGGAGGGCACTGGCCCAGCCCTCGCCTCCCCCGGTGCACACCCTCACCTGGCGTGGCTGTGTGGTGGCCCTTGGTAGGATGGGGCCCAGACCTTGGGAGTGTCAGGGGAGCACGTGCCCCGGGCCATCTCATGTAGCTGTGTGACCAGAACAAGGAGGAGGTGCGGGTAGAAGCCCCGTGTGGCCCCCACGCAGCCAGACACGGCCAGCATCTCCCGAAGGGCGCGAGTGGCCTGCAGAACAAGCAGCCCACTCTGGCTCAGGCATTGCAAAACAGACTAGGACAAGGCTTCAACGCTTGAGGGATGTTATGGGTGGGCATGGCCCAGCTGAGAGCCTGCTGCCCTCACCCCTCTCGGGTCAACTCTCCTGTCCCCCTGGGCCAAAGCCAGGGAGAATCCCCGGCAATGCTGGCTGGAGCCACCTACCGCCAGAGCCTCCGGCTGGGGTCCGGCCGTGCCCTTGAGCGCCCAGAGCAGCTGCACCAGCACCTGCCCATTCACCCGCTGGTTCCGGCTCAGGCTGCGCCACAGCTCGGCCGCCGCCCTGGGGGCACGGGGCATGTGAGACGGGGCCTGGTGGGATGTGGGAAGTCCCCAGGTCAGGGCCACTAGGACTCCAGCAGGAGGAGGGGCAGGCAAACCGCCCCCAACCAATCCCAGAGAAACAAAATGAATGGCATCCATGCAGACCACAATACAGCCAGGTCCGCGGGATTGGCCGCCTGGCAGGGACCACTCAGAACCCTGTTGGGCCAGCAACAATGAAACAAACCTGGTATTAGGAACAATCACCATAGAGAATAAAACCAAAGATAACTTCTCCTGGGGCAGATTAGCCAAAGAGCCAGGGGTGCTGGGGTGTAGAAACCACCTGGCTTGCTCACTTGGCCTTGGAGCGCCCTCCCCAGGCTGGGCTCCAAGAGAGACCTGGAGAGAGAAGGCAGGCCCCAGGCCAGGAGCCCAGCTCTGAGGACCCAAGGTGGGAGGTGAGAGGCAGGATTGGAAGGGACGGAATTAGAAGGCTCTGCCCGCGCCACCACCTGACCCACCCTGGGCCAGACTCTGCCACCAAGCCGGAAAGGGGAAGGAAGCTGCATGGGGGCAGCGGGGAAGTGGTGCGTTGGGGCAGGGCAGGTTACCCGTCCGGGCGCAGAGAGCATGGCAGCAGTGCACACACCACGTCCCGAGGATGCTCCAGGGCAAGTGCGCTCAGCACCCGCAGGACTACCCGCCGGCGCATCCCCTCTGCCAGGCTGGGCACCTGTGCCAGCAGCCCACGCACCAGACCACGAACCTGGCGAGGAGGGGTGAACGGCAGCAGTCAGGCCTTCTGACCCCTGTCTATTACCCTCTGAATCCCCCCCAAGCAGGTGTGACCCGAAGGGGGCTGCTTGCTCCAACCCCCAAACTTGGAGGCCAACGGGCAGGAGACTCTGGGGCAGGGACGGGATGGGGGCTAACCTGGTCCTCCAACTGCTCCCCCTGGGCCTCCAGGACTGAGGACAGAGTGAGGGCTGTTGCCTGGGTCCCCGCAAAACCAGCATCTTCCAGGCAGGCAGCTGCGTACAACGCCAGGTCTTCAAGGGCCCCATCCTCCCAGGAACTCTGGGGAGTCTGGGGTTGGGGGTGAGGGGGTGTATGAAGACCCCTTGCCTCTCCCACTCTCTTCCTCCCCACCCCTCCCCGCTCTAAACAAAGCCTCTGTGCCTTTCTGTTGTTCTGTTTGTTCCACTGTTCCCTCCACTTTATCTCCCCTGACCCCCAGGCATCCTCCTGCTCACCTGATGGGGTATCGCTGGGGCTGGCTCCTGGGCTGGGGGCCGGGAAAAGGGCTCACTGCCAGCTGTGGGGCTGGCTGCTGCCCTCTGGGGCTCCACTTCAGATTCAAGCTCAGATTCAGGTTGAGGGCTTGTGGAAGGGGGTCCCGGGGGCTGCCCCTGCCTGGCCCGGATCCCTTCGGCCAGAGCTGTCAAGGTTAGAGCCCCCACAGGGGCCCCCCGGGGCCGGCCCCACATGCCCCCAGCCATGGCTGCCACACACGCTGAGCCTCTCAGCCAGGCCCAGCCTGTAGCACCTGCCACCAGTCCTCCCAGGAAGTCATGCCCAGGCCTGACCTAGAAGCATGTCCCAGGCAGGCGGGACCAAGAACAGGCGTGGTGGCGCGTGCGTGCGTGCGTGTGTGTGTGTATGCATGGGGGTGGGGGTTGGGGAGCCACACAGAGGTGTCCCCAGGAGTGGTGCCTGCTGGGGGCTTATGAAAGGCCCTCCTGCCTGGGCTGCTGGAGGTGAGTGGCCAGCATCTGGGGTGAGAAGACTGAGCGCCTGGGGTCTGACTCTGCCCCCAGGCCCTGGGGAAGAGGGAAGGTCCCTGGGAGACAGTGGGTCTGCAAGGGGAGAGAAGGGTCCTTGTCCGTGATCTCTGCCTCCTCTAGGCAGACCTTGGGGAAGGTGTGGACAGCCCTGAAGAGACCCTGGCAGGGTCCAGAACGCTGGGCCTAGCCCTGAGCTGAGGCTTCACCTGATTCAGCCCAGGCTGGGCCTGGGCTGTCCCCTCTGCATTCCGACCCAGCCATTCTGGGAATGGGGGTAATTCAGAGAGCTGCCCACACCTCTGAGCTTGGGGCAGCCCTGGGGTGGAGCCAGAGGCAAGAGGAGCTGCCCTGTCTGTGCCTTCAGGTGTCCTTGCAGGTGACCGCCATCGCTGGAGGGGGGAGGTGCTCTGGGTCCCGGCACCAAGGAAGTGCAGAGCTGAGAAGTGGTGACCCGTGGGTACCTGGGGCCAGTGTATGTTCTGTTGTGTGTCTGTGTGTTTGTATCTTCCTCCAACCACCTGTCCCCCAGGGATGGCCTGACTGGGCCTCTGCCCTAAATTCCCACCATCACTGTCACCCAGCAACTCAGGGGCACTGCCCAGCCTGGGCAGGGGAGCCAGAAGAGCTGGTCTGGCCAAATACCTCGGCAGGCGGCGGTGCTGTGGGAAGCGCCCTGGAGTCAGCACCTCCACACCCACACCTGCTTCAAGGCCTGGACAGGCCAGGCCCGGGCCCCGCCCTCGCGTCCGCAGAGCCCTAGACCGCTCTCTTGAGTGGCCCCTCTGGAGACCTGACTAGCCTGCCTGCACAGAGCTGAGCAGCTCTCTGTCCCCTCAACTTCTTCACTGGCTCTAGCGCAGGCCCGGACCCGCTCCTCTCCCTTCCGAGGAGCCGGGTCCCCAAGGCCCAGGCTGGTCGGCATCATGACAGGATGCCAAGGCCAGGAGGGAGCCAGATGGGTGGGGCGCAGGGCCACGGGGGTCCCCAGTGGCAGGGTCCTGCAGGGCTGGCAGCAGCAGTGGCAGGTGACACCAGGCTGCTCTCTGGCTTGGGAAGCTCAAGGTGCCCCACAGAGCCTGCCTGAGGACAGTGCCTTTGGCAGCGCATGGTCACAGGAATGCTGGAGCTCCTGTATCTGGCACTCTAGCCCCACCCCGAGGTGCCCCTTCTCGAGCCTCCAGCAGGGAGAGGCCTTCCATGGTAACACCCCCAGCTCCCAGCTGGGCACCAGAGGCCTCCCTTCCCCACAGCCCTGCCCTTTCCCAGCTCCCCAGGCCTCAGACACTCCCTGCCCTTAGCCTACCTCCTCACCACCCTCAGGCCTCGGCACAGGGCCGCCTCCCTGCCCGGGCCAGGCGGGATCTCCCCTGGAAGCACGAGCCCTCACGCTGATCCCTGACTCCAGCCCACCCCGGGAGGCCCTGGGGGTCCAGTGAGTGGCAGGCTGGGTGAAGACACGACACATGACAAGTTGTGGGGGACAGTGAAGGACTCGTGTTAATTTCAGGCAGCTCCCACCATTGGACTCTCACGGGGACTGCTGGCACTCAGTTTGTCCACCAGGGCCTGTAGCTTCTCAGACAGTGCGACCTGCAGGGTGGAGAGGAGGGGACAGTGGGTGGCTGTCGGGGCAGAGAGCACACAGGTCAGGTTGACGATGTGGGCCCGACACCCACCTGGTACAGCTCAGGCTGCTCCAGCCGCCTGTGTGCGGGGCTCAGACGGCTTAGGGACAGCTGAGCGAAGGCTCTGGATTCAGCCAGAGATGGGAGGGGCTCACACAGCTGGGGGGAAGAGGGAAGGAAGGGGCTGGCTCTAGGTCAGGTGTCAGGGCTTGATTTGGGTTGAAGGTGCAGCCTAGCGGGGTGGGTAGGGGCGGTCACCTGTCCCTGCTGGACCCAGAGTCGCAGAAGTGGCTCCACATGGGCCGGCCTCACGGTACAGGACTCCTGGGCCCCTCGAGGCCAGACTCGCAGCTCCTGGCCAGCCTGGGGAGGTGGCTCCTCTGCCAACTGCAGCACATCCATCAGCAGAGACCCTGTGTGTGTGTGTGTGTGTGTGTGTGCGTGTCAGGGGTGCCAAGAATAACGTGGGGGGCCAGGGGCCTTGAGCCGAACTGCAGAGGGTCAGCAGGGCAAGCCTCACCGTTGGAGCCCAGGAGCCGGAAGGCAGCCTTGCTCCCAGGCAATGTCTGCTTCTCTGGGTCCTCAGTCAGCTTCATTCGTGGCTGGCCTCCCACGGACACCAGCTGCAGAGACAGGGTGTCAGCAGAGTTGGACCCTTCCCCTCGGGCCCATGACCCAGCCCAGCCCGCCCCCACAGGGCCCCTGCCCCGTCTCCACCTTGTAGACACAGCCCAGGGAAGGCTGACGAGGGCAGGTGACCACGCTCGTGCCGATGCCGATGCCGTTCACCTCGCTGCCCTGGAGGAGGGGACAGGAGGCGGCCCTGGGCTCGTCCAGCACCCGCAGGCCTGGGGCCCCCGGCCGCCCTCTGGCCTGCCCCTGCCCCACTCACCTTCTGGGCCAGCCGGGCCAGCTCCTCCTCGTCAATGCTGTTGCTGACGGTGATAGGGACCGACTCTAGCCAGGGCACCCGGAACCTGTGTGGGCAGCCCCTCCGCTGCTCCCGATGCGCTGGTCCCCTCCCACCCGTCATGCCATCTCCCCACCCCCTGATAATCTGCCTTCAGCCATGCTGGCTCTGGCCTTTTTGCCTGCAGGCCCCTGAGTGAGCCCACCCCAGCCTCCTCGCCAGGGCCGTGACTTCTCTACTGAGGTAGCGACCACACCAGAGAGCCTCACCGTGGGAGGGGTGAAGATTGGGAAGGTCCCTCCTTCCCCTCCTCTGTCCCATCCCAATATTCCAGCCCCAGAGGGGGTCTCAGCAGGCAAAGTGCCCCGGGGACTCACTGGGCCGCCACCGTTCGGAAGACTCCGCGGATTTCCTGGGCTTGCTGAAGCAGGTCGCCGCTGTCCAGCCTCACGCCCACTGCCTGGTAGCCCAGCCCCTCCAGAGCCAGGGCTACAGCCAGGAAGTTAGGAAGGCCGCTCCTGCAGGCAGGGCAAGGCGGTCGGGGGCCTGAAGGTGCTCGGCTGAGCCCGCTCCGGGGATACCTGGGCCTCACCTCCGCACACTGTAGGTGTCCAGCAGGCCCTGGAAGGCCCGGGGAAAGGCCAGGGCATAGGCCACAAAGGCTGCCCGCTCCCCCCGGTGTGGCTCCTGCACTCCCAGCCCCAGGTGGGCACACACACGCTCCAGCCATGTCTCCACACTGGCAGCCAGGTCCACGGTGGGGCCCTGACCAGCAGCAGGAGCCAACATCTGGGGAGAGGAACTAGTGAAGGATGGAGGATCCAGAGCACAGGGTGGGGTCTGGTTTGTCCCTGGTAAAGGGTCTGAGCCACCTGCCTGCCAGCTTCCCAGCGCAGCACCAAGACTACCTGCCAGGGTGGCTGAGGTGGGCCAGGCATGGCACCTACCTGAGTGCAGAGCAGGAACTGGCCCCTCCCTCCCCTTGGGCAGCGGCTGGCTTTGGGGTCTGCCCTCTGGACTGCAGTGGGGCAGACAGGGGTACTGACCGGGTCAGGGGGCACCTCGGTACCCAAAAAGGACGTGACGAAGGAGTGTGCCAGGGTTCCGGCCACAGGCACGCCCCGAAGCTGTCCCGCAAGCACATTGCTGCTGCCATCAAAGCCTGGACCAGGGCATCAGGCAAGGTTGAGGGACTTCAGGTACTGAAGTGAGGGGGATCTCAGGGCTGGCCTCCTTTCCCAAACCTTGCCTCCCTCTCCTGGCCCTCACCGCCCAGGTAGCTGTAGGTGGAGGCCGTAAGACCCCCATCCGGTCCCTGAGCTCGCCGAAGCCCCATTTCCAGCAGCCGCTTCTCCGGCCCTGCGATCAGGCGAAGCCGCGCTGCGTTCGTGGCAATGAGGCTGTTGGAGCAACAGGGCAAGGGCCCTGCGTGAGGGCCAGGAAGCCAACCAGAGCCGTCCTCTCCTGGGACCCTGCACGGTGGGAGCCGAAGGTCCCTCTCCAGGACCCAGGCCTGGGCTCCACCATCCAACCCAGGGGCCACGCCCCACCGGGCGGGGCCCGGAAGGCCGTGCTCCTTCCTCAGAGCCCAGCCTTCGGGTCTTGGGCAGGAGCCCCGGTCCTGCCCCAGGCCCCACCTGGCACCCCAGGCCCCACCTGGCATAGCTGACCAGGCAGAGGAGCGGCGTTTCCAGCAGCTGCACCACCAGGAGTGGCCCCGACACTTGCAGCAGCGGCACCTGCGGGGCAGGCTGTCAGCTCGGCACCCCGGGCCCACTCAGCCCCACCCCGGCGTCCGGCTCACCCTGCACTCACACCGGGGAAGGCGAGGGAGCCCTCGGGCAGGGCCCGCACTGTCACCCCGGAGCAGTCGAGGGCACGAAGGTGCTCAAAGAACGCCGGGTCTGTGTCTGGGGGCAGCACCGAGGCCAGGAACTGCACATCTAGGGGCGGCAGAGGTGGTGGTGGGCGGGGCGAGGGGGCCGGGTAGGAGGGGCTCCCGGGCCCTGGGGGGATACCTGCGTCCCGGAGGCGGAAGGTGCGCAGGAAACGCACGCAGTCGCGCAGCCCAGCGGCCAGGGCGAAGGCTCCACCGAACGGGCAGCGACGGAAGAAGAGCTCGAATTCGGCCTGGTCCTGCGCCCGGCCCGCGCGCCAGTAGCCCAGCGCCATGGTGGCCTGGTAGAGGTCGGTGAGCAGCGGCCGGGCCGCCGCGCGCCCCTCTGCGTCCTGCTCTGCCGCCATTACCCCCGCACTCCGGACTCTCGCCGCCCCGCCCGTCCACCCCGTGACGCCGCGCTCCCCAAAGCCCGCCCAGCCAGCGGGACGCACCAGGAGGCTGGGACACCAGGGAGAGACCGCCTTTCCTGGCAACCGGCATGGGCGGGGCGGGCCGCTGGCCTCCAGACACGCCCAGGGGCCCCAGCAGCTGGACCTGGCTGGGGCTGGGGGCATATGCTCTCGCTGGTCACCCCTGCTCCCCTTGGCCCCTTGCCGCGTGGCCTGTCCCGATCCCCGCGAAGCTGGCAGCTCCATGCAGTGGGCTCCGCGAGGGTGGAAGAGGGCAGCCGGAACTCCACGTCCAGCTGGACTTTACCCGCACCCGCCCAGGGGCCGCCCCGGCCTGGGGAGGGCAGCGCACAGCCAGCACCGCACCAGGCAAGGCCCTTACCACACTGCTCGGGAAGGAGTGTGGTGCCAACAAAGGGCGAGGGGGCCATTTGTCCACCCCAGCTGGCAGCAAAGGCTTTCAGCTTCTGCACTGTAAGCCCCACAGAAATCCCGAGGGGGGCCCTGGAGGACAGCACAGAAGTAACCACAACCCACACTTTCTCCCAGCACCAGAAACGGCTGCCTCAACGGCCACGTGGGCCAACAGTCCAGGGGAGAAACCACTAGTGACTCAAGTGTTGTGCAAACCTGGGGCTCGGGAGTGCAGGTGGACAGGGACAGGCAGGACAGTGGGCACCAGCGCACAGGGCAGTTTGTCATGGGATCCATCTAGGGCCCTGGTCTCTAGTGCGGGGGGCAGGGGGAGGCGCGACCACAGATGCAGGCAGCACACTGGAAGGTGGGCGGGGCAGGGCGGTGAGCACCCCAAAAGGACTGAAGGGAGAGGGGCAGGGCTGGGCAGCAGGGGCCTCGGGGCTGAGAAAAGCCCAGCCTTCTTTCTAGAGATGGTGGGATGTCTGGCAGTGGTTCACACAGTTCAAACTTGATGGGGCACCTGGCTATAGTCACAACAGCAGGGCCAGGTCAGCCGCTGGGACCTCTCCCCTGGACAGTTCCAGGCTGGCACTTCTGCACTTGTGGTGACAGCTCGGCAGAGAAGAGGAGGTGGTGGACAGGGATGCCTCCTACAGTGAGGGAGCCAATATGTGCTCGTTTCTGGTTTCAACAGCTTGACCTGGACGTGGTGCTCGCGACGGAGGCGTGAGCAAGAGGGGAGGGGGCAGACAGGAGGGGCAGCAAGGGGTGGGGTCCCACAGCCACGGGAGGGCTGTGGAGAGGCCAAGACAGCGGTGGAGGCTGGTGGCCACTGGTGCAGGAGCAGGACAGACAGGGGGCCCAGGCGACACTAATGAGGCCTGGGGCCTGGCAGAGAGCCGCTCACTGAACGTGCCCACCGTGGGGCCCAGGCCAGGACAGGAGGCAGAGAGCTGGAATCTGTCTTTATTGGCTGCAAGACTTCACACACACAGGCCCAGTGCCAGGCTCAGACCTTGTTGAAAGCAGCAACGTCGACGCTCTGCACCTGTGGAGAGGGAGGCTCGTGTTCACGAAGGCCCACGTGCTCCTGCCACATGCCTGGCCTGGCCGGAGGTTCACTTGGGGACCCCACCGTGTGTGCCTGCCCACTCACGTGCTCCTGGAACTTGGTGATCTCCTCTTCCAGCAGGTCTGTCCCCACCTTGTCGTCCTCCACCACACACTGGATCTGTAGCTTGTGGATGCCGTAGCCCACCGGCACCAGCTTGGAGCCCCCCCACGTCAGCCCGTCCATCTGGATGGAGCGCACACAGGCCTCCAACTGGGCCATGTCTGTCTCGTCATCCCACTGGGGAGAGAGGTGGGGGACTGGGGTCAGAGCACAGTCTGAGTTTACACCTGCCCGGCCCCGCCCTGACCTCTCCAGGACCCCAGGGCACAGGGTGGGGAGGGTCAGAGGTGAGCCACTCACAGGCTTGACATCCAGGAGGATGGAGGACTTGGCCACCAGGGCAGGCTTTTTGGTCCTTCTTCTCAGCGTACTGCCGCAGCCTCTCCTCCCGCAGCCGGGCCGCCTCCCTGTCCTCCTCCTCGTCGCTGCCAAACAGGTCGATGTCATCATCCTCGTCATCCTCCGTGGCAGTGGCCACCTTCCTGGCAGGGGGCTCCACTTGGCGCATGGGAGACACGTGCTGCCATAGGGGACAGGAGGCTGAGGCCCACGCAGCCAGGGACCCAACTACACACCCTGCCCGGCAGGGTGAGGGCACCAGGGCCCGTGTATGTGAGGGCCTCCTGCTCCTCAGTGCCAGGCATGCGGTCCCTGGGTGTGGGGAGGGCACTCACCTGCGTCTGTGGGGCCGTGGCTCGGTGGGCTGGCGAGCTCTTCTCCAGTGCGCTCAGCCGGGCCTCCAGCTTTGAGACAGCCTGCTGCAGATCCTGCACCACTGTGGGAGCAAAGTGGGTGCTGGTCAGAAGGCAGGGGCAGGGTGGGGTCCCCCACCCATCAGGCCCAGGGCCTCACCCCCTCGCAGGCTCTGGTTCTCCACTTCCAGGCTGGCAATCCGGACGACCAGCTCACTGTGGTCTCCACTGGGCCCACTGGTGGCCCCAGGCCCCGAGCTCTGCAAGGCAGCAGGAGAGGGTGGGCTCAACACCTCAGCCATTCAGAAGCAGAGCCCCAAGTTGGGTGAGAAGTTCGTCAGCCCCACGGGGTCCACCTGCCCCAGGCAAGTGGGGAGGAAGCCCTGCACGTGTGAGACCAGGGACACCCTTGGCTGAGCAGACAGCACAGGACAGGAAGCAGGAGGCCCAGGGCAGCCCCAGAACAGAGGCAGTGCGGAACTGAGCCACAGCTGCCGTCGCCCGGCGGGGTAGAGGGAAGCAAAGGACTTAAAGCCCTTGGGTCAGCCTGGCCCAGAGCCTCATGAGGACTGGGCAGCACAGCCTTGAGCTGGAAACAGGAGGGGATGGCAGTTGAGGGGCCCACTGGGAGCAGGAGGAAGGAGCATGCCAGAGCAGGGGGCAGCCACCTTGCAGCAGCCAGCGCCACACCCTGCCTCCCTCAAAAGCTCCGAGTGACCAGGGACCCTGGCCTGGCCACCAGCCTCCTCTGGTTCCTCCCTGACTGGGAGCCCTGTCATCTGACCCAACAGCGGGGCCCAGGGAGCTCACCCCCCAGGTGTCATGGCTCAAATTACCCCCTGGGGCCTACAAGCAGGCCACTCAGCACCACCACACTGCAGTGGAACGGCTCCAACGACAAAGCATGGTCACTGGGCCCTTTCCCATGGCCACTGCCCTTCTCCAGTGTCCAACGACAGTGAAGACCTTGAGCCTGGGGCCCGCCCACCCACCAGGCAGCCACAGAGCAAGCCATGTGGCCTCCTCCTCTGATCTGCACACCCCCAGGCCACTGCCAACAGAGGACACACTGACAGCACCTGGCTCCCTGCCCACGGACCTGGGGCGGTACTAGGCCGACACTGTCTCCTGTGACCCACCAGCTCCTACTGCATCGAAATCTCGTGAGAGCTGGCCAAGTGGCGCCGTGCTGCTGGGGAAGCAGTGCTGACCAGGCCCTAGGACCGGGGTGGGCTCTGCTCACTCCATTCCCCTCCTTTTAGATCAACCTACATGTCCATCCCCAACTTGTCCCCATAACCTCCTACTCTGGTTAGCAAATGCCAACAGCATCCACCTGCCAGTTGACCGCCCTCGCCACTGCCACAGAGCACCCAGCCTCTCCAGCCTGCTTCCCACAGCACTCAGCTCCCAATACCACTCCCACCAAAACCCTCCAGCAGCCCCACCGCACAGGGATGAAATCCAGAACCACCTGTTCCCTGCAAGGCCCTGACCACCCTTCCTGCTCCACCAGCCTGCACGCTCCGGCCCGGACCCCTCTCAGCAGGCTCACCTGCCAAGCAAATGCACCAGGGTCTGGCGGCAGGCTGGAGCCTGCTGCCCGGCATGTCGGCCCAGCCCCGGGGACCTCCCAACACAGCCCTGGTGACAGCACTGAGTGGGAACCGACGGTTGAGGATGCAGGCTCCGGGCAAGGCCCCACCTGCTGCAAGGCCAAGAGGAAGTGGCGGGGCAGAGACCGGACTGGGGGCCACTGGGTCACCACTGCCCAGCCCACAAGCCCGTAGTCACTGCATGGCTTCTGTGCCTGAGGGCCACCCTGCCCACTGCTACTCGGGGCAGAAAGTCTGGCAGCTCAGTGAGGCGGGCCCAGGCCACCCGGTCCAGTCGCAGACCATGATACAATAGGCAGCCACCTGGCAGCCTCAAGGGCAGACCCACACTAAGGTTTTGAATCCAGGACCCTCCACTCCTGCCTCTAGCCCTGTGCCTGTCACCTCGCAGTTTGTGGGAACCTCCGGAGACGGCAGGTGCTGAGCCCCACCCCACCCAAGTCCAAGCACGGGGCTGGGCCGCAGCATCCCTCCTGGGTTCCTTGGCAGCTGAATGATGCTCCCCTGAAGTTCACGTGGGGGCCCCACCACTAGGGCCTCAGAGTGGGGGCTTACTCGGAAACAGTAATTAATCATGAGGAGTCGTTAAGTGGTCCTAATCCCGTAACTGGTGTCGTCATAAGAAAAAATGTGGACACAGATGTGACAGAGACACAGGAGGAAAACAGCCTTCTACACGCCAAGGAGAGAGGCCTTGGAAGGCACCAACCCCCGCACACCTTCATCTCGGAAGCTGACCCTCCACATCACGAGAAGGTAAGTGTCTGTTCCTCCTGCCACCTGGTCCGCGGGGCTTCACACAGCAGCCCAAGCAGACCTGCCCCCAGGCCCAAGCAAGCACCCACGTGCTTCCCCCAAAGACCAAGACCCTGCCACTGACCCCAGTGGCCAAGGCCCCAAGGCCCGGTGGGGGAAGAGGTCCGCAGCCCAGGAAGCTCCAGGGCCACAGCCCCCAGAGTTGCTGAGCCCCCAGCACTGGCCTCCTGGGCACAGGAGCCTGACGCACCTGGCCTGAGTGCAAAGACCTTGTGCCACCTCGATCCCACGTCTGCCTGGCCTGAACTGTGTTGAGCAAAGCAGAGGGTGGCGGGTGGGACTTGGGGCTGCTGGATGGAAGACAAGGCAGGAGCCAAGCACAGAGCACGGTCTGCTGGGCACCACTTCCTGGGGACACTCACCCAGGTCTGCCCAACCTACAGCCAGGACCTCCTGAACCAGCTGTGGCCAGCAGAAGGTTCTAAAACCTGGCCCCATACCAATCCCCGAACCCTGTAAAAAGGTGACCTCGTGGCAAAAGGGACTTTGCAGATGTGATGAAGCTGAGGCTCTGGGCGTAGGGAGATCACCCGGTGTCCACCGGGGAGGCCAGGGTCATCACAAAGGTCCACATAAGAGCCAGAAATGTGGCAGAAACTGACGTCAGAAGCCACGGGCCAAGGAACGGGGGCAACTCTCTGAACCATGGCATGTGCCACCCTCTCCTGCGTTCCTGAGCCGGGAGAGCAAGCCCAAAGCAAGAGGTCTCCGGGTCTGTGCCTTGGGGTGCACCCTGCAGGATGAGGGGGCCCACACTGGCCCCACAGGAGTGGCCAAGGCAAGGTGGGGCATCCCAGGTGACCGCCAGCCAGCTCAGCAAGGACACAAGAGGAAGAACATCTTCTCTGGCGGTGTGGGAACACAGCCCTGCACACCCTACGCTAACTGCTCCAAGAGGCCAAAGTAGTCAGCAGCGCGGGGGAGGAGCAGGGGCGCGGGGAGGGGGGGCGGCGGCCTGCGGTACGCACCCCAGCGAGGGACTTCTGGATGTTTTCTCTGGCTCTCGCGATGTCACGGAGGATCACACTGGCGCCGTTCTCCTGCAGACAGTGCAGAAAAACACCAGTCTCTCTTTTTCTTTTTTAAATTTAAAAAAAACTCAAAAAAAACCCAGACTCATGTGAGGAGAGCAGGGAACTGCTGCACAGGATGCGCTCAAGGGGCCAGAGGACAGACGAGAACAGAGTCCTGGGCCGCAAAGACGGGGCCCGCGGCGCGGGCTCTGCAGGCCCGGCCGGGCCGGGTCCCGTGGGCCCCTGGGAGCGCCCTGCGCAGAGATGAGGGCAGCTCCAGCTCCCCGGGAACCAGCCAGACCGCCCTCCTCCGGCCCGCCAGCAGCGGCTGCGCAGAGTCCCTACCTGGCGTGAGGAGCCGGCCACGGGCCCGTTCATCTGCTCGTAGAACCTCCTTTCTGCATCGTCGTACTTGAACTTGTCGAACCAGATCTTCTCGTGCACAAGGAAGTTTGTGGCCATTTTCCTGTCAGGAAGGGGAGGAGAGACTAAGACAGCCTGGCTGGGAGAGGGTGCTTCCTCGCAGGCCCCAGGGCGGGCCTGCACGAGCGCCCTTTCCGACAGCCCAGACCTCAAGGGTGCCAGGCAGGCTGTCCCATCCTTGGGTGACAAGGGCTCCAGGCCCCGAGCAGAGCACCAGCGGTTCCTGGCACAGACCACAGTGAGCCCATAAGCCCCTACCCCTGCCCCCCACCTTGGACTTCCTTCCGTTCTAAGGCCCATGGTCCCCGGGCCTATCCCCAAGGCCAGCAGCTCTCAAAGTACAGCCATGAACCTCCAGGGGTTCCCAAGATCCTCCCTTTTCCAATCACACATTTGTTCAAGGCTGAATTTGTCGATCAGACAACGTACACCAGCAGACTGAATGCACAAGCAGGTGCAGGGATCCAGCTGCCTTCTATTAAGCCAGACACAAGAAATTTGCAAAAATGTAAAACAAGGCCACCCTATTTCCTAGATCTTTTTGTTACAAGGAAACTATTTCTGCAGAAATATGTTAACAAATAACGACCTTATTATTTTCCAACAAATAACCTCCTGTGTTTTATCACCAACATGGTAGAAATCCATGGTAGAAAGCTCTGGCATCCTGAGACCAGCAAGTCTGAGAATGGCTGGCGAACTCTGGCCTGAGAGGCGGGCGCAGCCACCATCTGTTTTGGCAAACTGGAGCACTGGCACGTCGCAGCAAGACAGGGGAGCTGCCCCAGACCCAAGCACAGGGTCCATCCTCTTCTCCCTCTGGCCCTTCACGACAACCCTGATGCCACAGGACTGTCCTGTCCCTCACTGAGTGTGACAGAAAAGGACCCAATCCCACCAGCTCTCTGTGCCGAGGACCCCAGGCCATCACCGGACCTCGCCAAGTGCCCCTTGGTGACAAGAGCTCCCCTCTGTGCCCCGCCCCCATGAGGCGCCACCATGAATCCAGCTTTAGTTCCATGATCTGCCCCCATACTCCCAACAGGGAACACCCCCAACCCCCCATGTCCTGGCCCCTCACACCAGGGCCCAGATCCTCTCAAACCAGCTCCCCACTGAGGAGCAAAGGGGCTTTTGCTGGGAGTCACGCCCAGGGAGGCCTAACTCCCTGCTGACCCCGCCTGCACCACAGGCTCTCTCCCCACTGCTGCGCCTCCAATCCAGTCCTCTCCCCTGAGCCCAGCTGGCTAAGGGGCCCCTTCCACAGCCAGACACTGGCCTTGCCCACCCCTCCCCTCTCCTCCAAGACCCCTGAGTACACAGGCTGAAGGCCAGTTGGCCTCGTCAGTGGGTGTCCTCCAGACTCAGGCCACTGGCATGTGCTGGTGCACCCGAGATGCCCACCTCCCCTCAGAGGTGGTTACAGGGTAGACAGAATTCCCAGGCAGGCCCAGTGAGGCTCGGGCCAGGCTTCATTGCTCCCTCTGCCAGGCCTATAGTTGCCAGGCCAAAAGGGAAACCCTGCCCAGGACAAACTCAGCCCTTCCCTCCACCAACTCGGTGGGGGTGACCAGAACTCAGTGACCCCCAAGGGTGATCCTGGAGACCGCAATGCCCCAGGAGGAGAGAGCCACCCCTGCCCAACCCGCTCCAGCATCCAACTCAGTGGGGTCCAGGAATCAGGAAGAGGCCCGCCGGGGTGGAGGTAGGAAGGGGACCATGCTGGCCTCAGCCCAGAAGCCTAGGCATCCACCCAACATGTTTCTCCTACTTGGATCTCAGGCTGGACACGGAAGGGCCAGACCAGGCGCTGGGTTGGCGGGCCAGGGATGCGGCTTCGAGGCGCCAGGCCGTGCGCAGGGCCTCAGCAGCATGGTGGCGGCACTCAGCGCTGTCGTAGGTGGGCTTGCTGAGCCAGGGGGCCTCGGCATCCTTGTGCAGGAAGTACCAGTAGGGCAGGGCTGGAGGGGGCCTCCCCGTTGGCCCGTCGCTGCTCCAGCCGCTTGCCTCCCACTGCGCTGCGGCCCCGCCGGTCTTTGCGGCCCCGCCTGGCGCCCTCAGCCTGGCCGGCCCGCTCCCGCAGGCGCACCTTCCCAGGAGGGTGGCCGTCAAACATGGCCTCGTAGAAGCCCCTCTCGGCTGCGTCGTACCGCGGCTTCTCGAGCCACACCCCCTGCACGAGCGCCTGCAGGCTGCCCAGTGGGGGCTGGTTGTTGGCCGGAGGGCTGGGCTGGCGGATGAGGTGCAGGTCCGGGGCGGCTGCCTGCTGGCCTGTGTCGGGAGCTGCCTGCTGGCCGCCCCCCTCTACAGCCAGCAGCAATGCCTGAGACCATTCCACGAACGCCCGCTCTGCCTGGTCAAAGGAAGACTTGTTGACCCAGATGCCCCAGGTCACGTGGTGGCAGGCAACCTGGCTTCCATGGGTGCAGGGACCCCAGGGGGCCTGGGCAGCCACGTCTGCCAGCCTCTGGTGGTAGGAACTCTCTGCCTGGTCAAAAAGTGGCTTGTCCAGCCAGACGTGGTCGGCTGAGAGGCCCACGAGGGCCAGGTCCGCCTGGCTGAGCCAGCCCTTCGGGGAGCGCTTCCTCTTCTTCTGCAGGGGCTTCTTCCCGTTGGGGCTCTTCCCGCGGTCGCTCCTGCTGCCGTCGGGGGCGTCTGCCTCCTCCACATCCTCCCCGCCTGGCCCGTTCACAGCCGGGGCTGCGGCCAGGAGCTGCTGGGCGGTGGCGGGGGCGGTGGCTCGCACAGCCTCGTGCTCGTGGAAGGGCCCCTCGGCTTCCTCATACTTCTGCTTGTCCTCCCAGACGGTCTCCAGGGCACAGGAGGCCTTCCCGCTCCTCATCTTCACGCAGCGTTAAAAAGCAAGCAGGAGAAGGCAGTTGCAACACCGCGAGCCGTCTGCAGACGGCGCCCCCACCCCCCTGCTCAGCCTGACTGGCGGGGCTGCGGGGGACGCCCGCTGCGGAGGTGCCTGGGGGTTCTGTGAGGCAACAGGCAAAGACCCGGAGTGGAGTGCACAGGCAACCCCGTGAAGCGACTGACACACACGTACACATGCGTGTGCTGTGTGTGCCGTGTGTGCATGCATCCTCCCAACTGCAAAGCTTGTCTTTTCTGATCCAACGGGCAGGGCACCCAGGCTCTCCAGAGGGGTCTGGGGAACACTTCCCAAACATCTTTGGCTACAGAAGCCTTTCCTATGAACCTCCAAGGAGGGCAGCCAGATAAAATACAGGACGCACTCACTTGATTCTCACATCAATGGCAAATGACTTTTAGAATGAATATGTCCCGTGAGACATCTGAGACTCTTATACTGAAACGTTATTCGCTGTTCATCTGAAATTTTAACTGGACGTCCTGTGTTTTTGCTAAGTCTGGCCACCTCCCAGAGGCACTGGGGTTTCTGTTTTATAGACATGCACTTGGTGGTCTTGGAAGATGGCCCCTCACGGTGCCCGGGCCTGAGTCCCCCACACCCGCATGGCCACCCCGCCATCCTGAGCAGGGCATATCCCGAGAGGAGCTGTGAGGGTCTGAGACGAGGGGCAACCTCCCAGTGGGCAGCTGGGAGCAGAGGGTGTAGTGCCCAACCCCACAAGGTCACATCAGGAGAGACACCAGGAAGTGACCATCTCAAAGGAGAGGAGCTCAGGCAGGGAGTGAGGACCAGTTTCCCTGGTCAGTGGCAGCTGCTCCCCGATCAGGAGGCAATCAGCTCACATGTGTGGGTGCACCCGAACTAAAAGGGGCCACGTGGGAACCTCCAAGTACTGTCCTCGGATGCAGGGACCCTCCTCTCATCAGCACTTCTGGTGTAAGGGCTCTGTCACTGGGACAGTGGGAGAAGGGAGTGGGGCTTTGCACCCCACCCGCTACTGGGGCGGGTGGGCAAGCCTCAGCTTAGAGGGACCTGTGTCATCCGCTGCCCCAGAGGCCCTGACTCTGCCTCACGCTACCTTCACCCCAGATGGCAAACTCTTCCCACCACTCAGTCCAGGGTCTACGCCCCCTTCCTAACACCCCCTAACAAAACGAAAACCCAGTTCCTATTACTCTGTGGGACATGGGGGCTAAGTCCCACCCCTGCCCTGGACTTCAGGGAGATCCCCCCTCGTGCTCTGAAGGGGCACGCTGGGGGGCCCTCTAACAGCACATGCCGCAGGCCTCTTATGGCAGGGACTGAGGCCCCAGGCTCAGAGAAGTCCCTCCTGAGGGAGAGGCCCTGCTCCAGTGTGGGCCCGCGGGCTTGAGCCTTCCTCCTTAGGCTGGAGGCAGCACTTACCAAGGCCAGGCTGACGGCAGAGGCAGTGGTGGGAGGTGGTAAGTGTGCCCAGGAGGGGGGGCATTGTGACATCACCCACTGCCCTCTGACAGCAAGCTCCTGGCTGACCCCTCACCAGGGCAGGTCTGGGCTGGTCCAGTCCCTTCAGCCCTGCCCACCAGGCTGAGCCCCCAGCGCCAGAGTCCCACATAAATCTACTGACTTAAACATTGTCCTTGCTCCTGACATCAGACTAGGCTCTGCTCAGAGCTGAGGCCGCAGCTCAAGATGCCCGTGAGCCAGGGACAGGGTCTGGGACCGGGGGCTGGCAAGGCTGCAGCTCCAAGCCATGCCTACAGACGGTGCTCAGGGGATGCCCACCCAACTCACAGGCAGGAACTGGCTCAGCCCAGGAAAGCCGAGCCCACACCGACAGGATCGGACTCTGCTCCAGACAAGGAAACTGAGGCCTGCAGCCTGGCCCCACAGGTATGTGAGGACGGCGGGCAGGTTGAGGGCCAGTCTGGGGGTCTCTGGGCTCAGGTGAAGGGAACACAGCGGGCTACTTACTTTCACTTTGATCTCCTAGGACAGCATGAAGAGAAAGCAGCAAGGTTAGAGGCAGTCAGACAGGGCGGCCTGAGCAGGCTGGAGGGCCTTTTCAGACGCTGCTCGGTGAGGTAGCGTGGAGGCGAGGGTGATGGAGAAGACACAGGGCGAGACCCACCACCAAAATCCCAGGAGGTGGCTGGGTCCACTGCTCAGGGCAGCACTGCTCCATCCTCATGTGAAATGGGCAGATCCTGGGGGGCACCATCTGAGTGCCCCTCCCACCGCTCCCCACCAAGCTGAGCCAACGTGGGAGAGGGGAGCCAGCACTAGGCGTCCCCACTGTCCACCTGGAGCCGTGGCTGTGGAGGGGATCCCCCTCTCTGCACAGCCACTGGGTCCAGACCGCTGGACCAGGCCCAAGATGACCTTGTTGAAGGTCTCAGCAGCCACCAAGCCCCAGTGCCTTCTCCTTCAGCAGGGCCACTGCTGGGGCAGGGTGAGAGGCTAGGTGGGCAGGGTGCCACTGTCCCCGCAGGCTCCCACCAAAGCACTCTCAGGGACACAATGCCTTCCTGGTGTGCACAAAAGGACAGGTGGGGAGACACTAGGTGCCCCACCCGAATCCGTAGGAGGCAGCAGCCCAGGAGCTGGGGGAACCACACACATCAGCAGCGGATCTGTCCCGCTCTGTCCCAGGGGCCCCCAGCTGCCCAGTGACTAGAGACCTGAGGATCTGTCCCTCCTCCCATAGGAGCCCTGCCACCCATGCCCCTGCCCTCCCGTCTACCCCACACTGCAGCCAGCGCTGGAGCGCCTGCATCAGCCACCACTGGACAGGGATATACAACGTGCCCTGCGGGAGCAGGGTGAACACAGGACATCAGCAGGTGGAAGTGCACAGGAGGTCATGGTAGGCTCCTTGCAGACACCCACCGCTGGGGCTTCTCAGGTGATGAGGTTCCCAGGGGGAGGATGTGGCCAAGCACTGGGTGAAGGAGGGCTCTCCAGACACCACAGGAGAGCATCACCTGAAGGCTAGCCACACACAGTGGAGTGCCTCCTGGCGTGAAGCCAAGAGCACCCAGAAAGACTCCACGGGTGGGGGGATAGGCAGCTCTCAGAGTCCCCTGCCTTGCTGCTGGGTCTCCCAGGACAGGTGACACAGCCCCCTAGCATCAGATGCAAAAGCCCACCTCCACTCCCTGTCCCTGAGTGCCTCCAGGTTCCATGAGACCCATCTCTTCCTGGAGAAAAGCAAGTCTGAGTTTGAACACTTCCTCTCGAGGACAGACACCTCAGCCTAGAGCCCTAAAGTCAGGATGCCGTGTGCCTACAGGACAGCGGGCCCTGCTCTGCTGCACTTCCCCCAGCCAGAACAGAGCGGAGCCCCGGGAAGAGAGCTCCCAGACGCCAGGCAACTAGCCTCAGGGGTCCCTCCCACTCACCGGCCCGCCGCTAAGGCCCAACCCCTGGTCCATAAGGTGCATTAAGACCGTTCCCACGAGAGGGGGCAGTGAGGTGGTGGGAGGCCCTGGAGGCACTGCACCCGACCTGGCCACGAGGACCTGTGGTGGAAGCAGCGATGCAGCAGTTCCTCTGCAACCCTCCCAGCTCAGCACCCAGTGCAGAAAGCACCCACGGCTGTGCCAAGACAGACACGTTCTCCAAAGCCTGTGCTGGGACTCAGGGCCCTTCTTGGCCTCTGTCCTGGAAGGGCAGTTCTTGCAGTGCCAAGACAGGGAACCTAGCAGCAGCCCCCACCCTGGATACTCCTGGCTGGAAAGTCTTGAAGTAAAGCGAGGACACAGACTGGCAGAGCCACACCAAGGTGCCAGGGAGCCCAGAGGCCCCAGGAGGCTGGGTGAATGAGGAAGGTTTCTGGGAGGGGTGGGGGTTGTCCCCTCCCCTGGCTCTGCCTTCTGCACCTTCCCATTTCCCAAACACTGCCCCAGGTATCCCCGTGCTCACATCATCTCATCTCAGTCGCACACAAAGAAGGACTCCCGCATCATCCACCCAGGGAATCAAAGCTCTCTCCACCTTCCACAGGAAGTGAGAATGGGTGTGAACTGCAGGCAGACAGGGGTGGGGTCCCCCCCCCCCCGCTGTTGCGGTCTAGACCACTGCTGCACAATAGAGCTTCCCCACGGGCGGTGTCCGGGAGGGCAGTGGTGGGCACTGGCCATGTTTCAGGCGATGAGAACAGTGACACAGTGGGGCTACTGTGTGGGAGTGATGCCCTCTGCTTTTCCTTAGGCGGTAATGCCATGCCCCAAATTCCTAGTCAGATGCTTTCCTACCTCTGACTCCTGGACAGTCCAGCACCACCCAGAAATGCCAACCTGCCCTGCTGTCTGTGCTGCAGTGCCATGGCCTTCAGTTCTATTTGTCTCAGTTGGTGCTGCCCTGGTCTATCTACCCTGACTGCCAGGCACCTCTACGCCCTTCCCTGTGGGCAACTCCAACACTGCACCTGCTTTGTTAACCATCCTGTGTACACCTGATTTCTCATGTATGCCTCCAAGCCTCACAGCTGGGAAACAGGAGTTCGGGAAACCGTAGCTCCAGGTGAGGTGAGGACCTGGCAATCTGTGTCTCACTGGTGCCTGTACTTCATGCCAATGTCACACTGCTGTCCACTTTGAATTTACACATGTAATCTTAAAACATCAGCACAGGGCCAGGGCTCAGACCAGCATTTCTTGCTTGCCCCCTAAAAAGCTGACACCAGAGCACAATACGTTGGAGATATTCACAACGTGATCTTTTTTAAAACACCACCTTCAAGAAACCTCCACTCACAAACACTGATCAAGCACGTCTGCCCACCTTTGCTGAACCCTGCAGCCTCACCCAGCTCCCCAGCAGTGGAGCCAAGGAGGCTGGTCCTGCACCAGCCTCCTCCAGAGGGCAGTCACCCCACTGACCACGAGAAGACACCACTCTGCCCAGGCTCCCATGAGGCCCAGGGCTGACTGCCCTGCAGAGATGGCAGAGCACCTGCTCCTTGCAGTTTGTGTGCCAGGCACTCTGCAAGGAGCTTTTTCAGGGAACAGCTGCCAACAGAGCTGGGCACAAGGGGCTCAGGAACAACTGAGTCACATCTGAACCAGCCCACTTACCGGCTGATGGCGCCCAGAGGAGGTCGGGCTGTCAGGGCCGCTTCTGAGGTAACACCAGGCATCCTTCCCTGACCCAGACCAGGCCTACTCCCTAGCGGGTTACCTGCCAGGGTCAATGTAAGAGGTGCTCCCGCAACAGGCAGGGACCACCCCAAATTTAGCCATACAAATAACTCTCTTGCTCTAGGGTAGCCCTTGATTCTGCAAACCCTGCGGTGCTGCCTCCATCGAGTCCCCACCCCTGCCACCCCCTTGGCTTTCCCTTCTTCGTTCCATTTAAAGAGCCCGTTTTCCAGGAAGGCGACACTCTCCCCTTCAGACACTGGCTTGACACCGCTTCCTGCCCGGACCACCTTATCCAAGTCAAGGCCTTCGGTCACTCTCAGAGAACGCTGTGTGTTTCTTTCTAGTCACTCAGCAATCACGTCCTTATTTCCTGCATTCACGAGCTGTCAAGGTTTCCCGAAGGTTGGGCCCGCGCCTGTCCTCCGAGGCCCAGAGCCGGCGTGCAGGAGGTGCTCAGTAAACGCGGACAAAGGAAGCGCTACAGGCCCGGGCCACAGCTAAACAGGCGTTCCTGTCATCCACCGAGGCGCCGGCCAGCGCGGCCGGCGCAGTGTCACCGCCGCCTTCCCGCCGGGGCCGCCTCAGGGGTCCAGCCAACACGTGGCCCGCGGGCCCCGCCCCTCTGCGCTCCCCGCCGGCGCTGCACTCGGCCCGGCGCCCCGGAGTCGAGGACGGAATCGCCGGCGCAGTGCGGACCGCCCCTTCCCCGGGCCCTGGGGCCTGGCGGCGAGAGCCGCGGTACTCACTCGCCAGCCAAGGACGCGGCGAGCAGAGATGAGGGTTCGGCGGCGCCGGACGGCAGAGGAAAGGGAGGGCCGGCCGCGCCGCGCACGGGAAATGAAGCGGCGGGGTCTACCACGCGCCGGGCCGCGGGGGAGGCGGCTCGCGCGCACGCTCCGCCTCGCCGCCGGAGCCCTCCGCGCAACGCTCCCCACGGGTGTGATGACAGAAGCCAAAGCGGGGCCACCAAGGGGCCCACTCTTTCCCAGAGGAGCGGGAGCAAGCGGCCGGGCACGGCGCCGCACCTGCTCGCCCCCCTCCGCCGCGGCTCCAGTGGCCTCGTCGGGCCGGGGCGGGGCCGACCGGCCGGCACTTGTCGGGTGACGCGCGGCGCGGGGCGGGGCCAGGAGGGGCCAGCGCGCCTGCGCGCGCCGAGCGGGCGAGACAAAGGGGAGGGCCCGGCCGACCCCGCCCCCGGTGCCCCGCCCCGTGCGGCCGGCCGGGCGGGCGTATGGCCCCTGATCCGGTACCCCCGTCGCTGCCGCCGCCGCCATGTACCCCGCGTGTCCCCCGGCCGGCCCGGCCCCGCGTCGCGGCCGCCGGCCCCCGCCCGGTCGCCCCGCGCAGCCGCTGCGACCCCCCACGCCTGCCCCGGTCTCCGCTGCGCGGCCCCTGCCCCCTGCACCCGGGCCGCGGCCCCGCGTGGCGGTGAAGATGGCCTTCCGCAAGGCCTACTCCATCAAGGACAAGCTGCAGGCCATCGAGCGCGTCAAGGGCGGCGAGCGGCAGGCCAGCGTGTGCCGCGACTTCGGCGTGCCGGGCGGCACTCTGCGCGGCTGGCTCAAGGACGAGCCCAAGCTGCGCTGGTTCCTGGAGCAGCTGGGCGGCGAGGTGGGCACGCAGCGCAAGAAGATGCGGCTGGCCAACGAGGAGGAGATCGACCGCGCCGTCTACTCGTGGTTCCTGGCGCTGCGCCAGCACGGCGTGCCGCTGTCGGGGCCGCTCATCCAGGCACAGGCCGAGGCTTTCGCGCGCCAGATCTACGGGCCCGAGTGCACCTTCAAGGCCAGCCATGGCTGGTTCTGGCGCTGGCAGAAGCGCCACGGCATCTCCAGCCAGCGCATCTACGGCGAGGCTGAGCCGCCGCCCGCCGGCCCCTTGCCCGGCCCCCCGGTCAAGCAGGAGCCGGCACAGTCCCCCCGCGCTGGCCCCCTGCCCGACTGCGCCTCGAATTTCCCGGCCCCCGCCGAGGGCGGCTACGGCGACGAGCAGATCTACAACGCCAACGTCACTGGCCTCTACTGGAAGCTGCTTCCGGAGCAAGCCGCGCCTCTGGACGCGGGGGACCCCGGCGCAGGGGGCTGCGGCCGTCGCTGGCGGGGAGACCGGGTGACGGTGCTGCTGGCTGCTAACCTGACCGGCAGCCACAAGCTGAAGCCGCTGGTCATCGGGCAGCTGCCAGACCCACCCAGCCTGCGCCACCACAGCCAGGACAAATTCCCTGCCTCCTACCGCTACAGCCCGGATGCCTGGCTCAGCCGCCCCCTGCTGCGGGGCTGGTTCTTCGAAGAGTTCGTCCCGGGCGTCAGGCGATACCTGCGCCGCAGCTGCCTGCAGCAGAAGGCCGTGCTGCTGGTTGCCCACCCACCCTGCCCCAGCCCGGCTGCCAAGATGCCCACCCTGGAGGAGGGCGAGGAGACCCCCAGGAGGTGCCGGCTTGAGCCCCTCGGCTCCCCAGAAGAGCTGCAGACCCCTGACGGGGCTGTGCGGGTGCTGTTCCTGTCCAAGGGCAGCAGCCAGGCGTACATCCCTGCCCCACTGGAGCAGGGCGTGGTGGCTGCCTTCAAACAGCTGTACAAGCGCGAGCTGCTCCGGCTGGCCGTGTCGTGCGCTGGGGGCTCCCCGCTGGATTTCATGCGCAGCTTCATGCTCAAGGACATGCTCTACCTGGCTGGCCTCTCCTGGGACCTGGTGCAGGCAGGCAGCATCGAGCGCTGCTGGCTGCTGGGCTTGCGGGCCGCCTTTGAGCCCCGGCCTACGGAGGAGTGTGCTGGGCAGCCAGCTGGCCAGGCCGAGGAGGCTGCAGAGCACAGCAGGGTGCTCAGCGACCTCACGCACCTGGCAGCCCTGGCCTACAAGCGCCTGGCACCTGAGGAAGTGGCCGAGTGGCTGCACTTGGATGATGATGGCGGGCTGCCCGACAGCTGCAGGGAGGACGCGGGCCCCAGCCGGCCCCCTGTACTGGTCCCTGGGGCCCCTCCACCCCCAGCCAGCCTACTGTCTGTCATGGCGGGCGGAGAGGAGGAGGAGGATGTCACTGTGCCCACTGCAGGGGAGGCCGTTCGGGGTCTGGAGACGGCTCTGCGATGGCTGGAGAGCCAGGACCCCCGGGAGGTGGGGCCACTGAAGCTGGTGCAGCTTCGCTCACTGATCAGCATGGCCCGAAGGCTAGGGGGCATCGGGCCCTCTCCCACAGTTCCTGACGACGGGTTGTGACCCAGCCAGCCCGAGCAGCCCCCCCAGTGGCCTTTCTCCTGCTGCACTTGGAGGGAGGGGACACATCATCTCCCCTTTCCACCTCCTCCCTCCCTTGGGGTGGCCCAGCCCATGGCTCAGGAGTTGCAGGATCCCAGCCCAGCCTGGCTCTGAGGAGCTCTGTAGGTGAAGGGTCATCCCCTCCACTGGTCCCCCTGACTCATGTAGGGGTAGCTAGAAGAGGCCCCGGGCTCCTGCCCCTCCTTCCTGGGCAAGCACACATGTTGGGTCTGTGCTCTTAGCCAGGGCTCCCCCCACGCAGGCCTAGCAGACACACACACACCACAGCACTTTACAGAGCAGTTTGCTGTGTTCCCACCCTGGCCCCTGTGGGGCTGAGGCCTCCAGCCCCACTCCTGCCCACACCTCCTACTCCCTGACCCCTGCCTCCAGGGCCCAGCACTTACACTGGACAGGGGCCGGCACACCCCTCTGACTGGGCTCTGATGCTGCGTGATTCCCACACCATAGCCGCCGGTCGTCTCAGCGGGAAGCACAGCAGTCATTTCTGGTTTTAGTGTATTAAGTCCATTTTTACGGATACTCTCCAGGAACCCAGAGGGAGGGGTGTCACTCCCTAGCCCGGGCCATCTCGGAGGGCGGGCAGCTACGTGGGCTGGAAGGGAGAGCGGGGCCTCCTGAGGCTCCGGACGCAGCAAGGGGTGCAGGTTTGTGGTCCACTCGGATTTTCAATTTTCCTTAAGAAAATTCCATCCTGAGCAGCTCTCATTCTGTGGGGCTGGCGAGCACTAGACCTGGGCCCTGGTGACCAGACCAGTGAGTGGACCAGCCACGGTCCACTTCGTCTGGCTCCAGGGAGCTGCCCCGTGGCACTGACAGCCACACACAGGACAATCCTTGTGCCTTTGCTCCCTCCAGGGCTCCTCCTGCCCAGCTCACCCCCCCCCCCCAGGCTTCCTCCACCCCTGTCTTGGCATTGCTGAGGGTGTGGCCCACAGCCCGGGGATTTGGCGTCTGGGTTGCACATTTTGAAAGGAGAAGGGAAGGGCTCCTGTGTTCCTGTCCAGCTCTCATTCTGCTCCAGCTCTAGATTCAGGATTCCTGCTGGTGACCTGAGGCCGAGATATCCAGATCTCCCAGAGGCTGCTCTGCAGAGATGTCCAGAGCCCTTGTGAGGGGCAGGGGGCCTGGATTTGAGGGGCTGCGTGCATATTGGCACTCTCCCCTCATCAACTGCCTCATCTGTCTGGGGGTCCAAGACTGCAGAGGCTGCAGAGGTGATGTTCGTGGTAGGGAATGGCTGTGCGCTGTGGGGAGGCAGCTGGGGCACCCTTGGAGCAAGGACGTGAACTGTTCCTTGGAACCATCCCTGGTCAAAAAAGTGTATTTGAGAATGTGTATATGTCAAATCTGAAAGCTATGGGAAGGTGTGGAGGATTTGGGAGCAAGAGAAGGGAGGCTTGGCTGGCCAGGCCCCACCTGCTGGGGCCCAGCTGGCACATCCGCTGCCAGCTGTCTCAGGTCCACACACCTGCAGGAGGCAGACTGCAGCTGGACCTGGATCTAGCCAAGCAGCTGGCATCAGGCTTCAGGACAGCTTGCATGTTACTCCATCTGCCTCTCTGGCTGGTAGGGACCCAGCCTGGGGCTCCTGGTCACAATAGCCGGTCTGCTGGGCCTCTGCTCTGCTGGGCCTGTCTGCAGGGGTGTGTGGAGACAGAGACCTCAAGCCCCACGTGGGCAGTGGGTGAGGGCGGCCTCAGCAGTGCCCTGCAGCCGCCATCAGCGCCCCACCTCTTGCTGAGTCTCCCTCTTCTCCCCATGGGCCTGGGTGGGGAGGCTGCAGTTAGTATTGGGAACCAGTGTCAGGACAGAACCTCCTGCCTCCCTCTCCTCACGTCCCACCAGTCTCGTCCCCTCTAGGGAGCCAAGGCTGCACCCTAGGAGGTGGCTCTGGCAAGTCCCCATGGCCCTGGGTGTGCCCTGAGTGAACGAGGCACAGCACAGGATGGCCTGGGGCCTTGGAGATCCCAGGTGGCCATCAGGGTGGGTCTGAGAGCTCTTTCTCTCTGCTGGGCCAGGACCTCCTCTAAAGGTATCCTCTCAAAAATGGAGGTGTTGGTGCTGTGAGGCAGAAGCCATGGGCACTGAGCCCTGCACACGAAGGGGGTGGCTCTGCCCCTGAGGGTGGCCTCAGACATGGGTCCTCCAAGCCGGGGGCCTGCAGCAGTGTGTGGGTGGTGGGCGGGCACCTGGGGCCCCACCCCAGCTCTGGTGGCTGTCACTCCCTCCCTGGGCTCCTCTCAGTGTGAAACCATGGGACAGCCTGGTCAGAGCTTCCCACGGGGGACGCTAGAGGCTGTCTCTGCAGGAGAATAGCCAAAGTGGACCCCAGCTGGGTGGCCTCCCTGCTGTTGGCCTGCTGGGCCCCAGGCCTTTGAGTTTGCCACCCTGGTGCACAGTAAGGAGAGAGAGGTGGTTGATGGCACCAAGGGGGAGGTTGGAGTTGGCGCTGCTAGTGTCTTCAGCAGCCATCACCTGCAGCACTGGGCACCACGCCGGAAACAAGCTTTCTTGCCCTGGAGGGGGACATGTTTCCCTGGTGGGGCGGGGACACCCACAGCCAGGGAGGTGCTCAGGGACACAGCCACCAGCCTCCCCTCCTGCTGTTCACAGTGCTGTAACGATGCCTTGAGGCAGTGAAGGTCACCTTCCAAAAAGTGGCTCTGGGTCAGAGTCACCGTTAGGGCCCCCAGAGGGTTTGGCAGTGGGCATGCAAGGGAAACCCTGCAGATGGAAAGGTGAGCTCGCAGGCTCCTGCTGAAAGCACCCTGACCTGTGGGGTTGGGAGGGCGAGGCCAGGCGGCAGGTCAGAGGAAGCCTGTCTGAGGCCAGCCTTGCCTGATGGGCTGAGTGTGTGCTTAGGGGTGCGGAAGGGGAGCGCCCTCAGGCTGAGGGGTCAGTCCTCCAGTTGGCCTGAGAGGAGGTCAGGGTTGCCAGGGGGAGCCTGCGAACAGGGAGCCCAGGCAGGGTGAGGCTCAGCTCCAGTGGCAGGTCCTAGGGTGGGCGCAGGGTGCGTGTTCTTTCTGGGCCCCTTTCACATCAGCCTCACTGATAGAGTTTACTGGCCAGCTGGGCCCCGTGTGCTTTATAATAAAGGCTGAATGTGTCAACCTCACGCATATCCCTGTTCTAGCCTAATTTTTGTTAACTTGATCCTGAACACATAATTTGAAGAAGTAGGGAGGATACAGAAATGGGACATTGATGAAAGCTCACGTCCACCAACTTCTTGGAAAAGTAATTTCAATCTTACAGTAGAAAGTAAAGAAATGGCCAGCAAGGAATTGATCTGTGACCCTGCCCCCATCCCACCAGCTGCCCTTCTTGGGCTGGTCCCTCCTCAACGAGCATGCCTTGTCACGGTCTGTCACCAGCTGGGCTGGGGGATCACCAGGGCACCTCTCATGCAGGAAGTGGCCTGCTCAGTTCAGGCTGGGCAGAGGTGCATTTTCTGCTCCCCAAGTTGAGCCCATCCTGGTCCCCAGGGATCCTGCTGGAAGATGCATCACTGGGCCCCACAGACATAGCGCTGGGGGTGAGGTCAGAGTTGGTGGGGGGCCCAGTGAGCCCATCCTTGCAGAAACCCTGTCCCCACACCACCTCATCCACCTGCCCCAAACCTCTCTGTGCCAAATGTCCCAGGCCTTGGCAGAGACACGGTTCCAGACCGGGATTTGGTTTCATTGGCCTCCCATTAAACCTTGGTCTCTGTGCTGCTAGGTGGCGTCTTTATTTCCATTTACAGGTACAGAAAGCAGGTGCGGAAACGGACTCAGGCCGACCCTCTAATGAGTGAGGGTCAAGATCAGATGGGCAGCGGCTGGTGAAGGCTGGAATGGGGGCTCCCCCAGGGTGGCAGGGTGGCAGGGCAGCAGGGAGTGAAGGAGAGGCTGCCACCCAGGTGCCTCACCCCATCTTACAGGCAGGAGGACCCTCTGCCTCCAGTCTCAGCTGTCAGGCTGCAACAAGAACTGGCGCCTCCGCCTGGGGGGGGGGGCTCTGTCATGTGGGGAGCCCCCAGAGAGCCCTGGGGGTAGCACAGCAGAGAGCTGCAGGCAGCCCCCCCCCAAAGGCTCCATGTCCTTGCTTCAGGCCCCATGTTCCTGGCTCCTGCCCTGCTGGCCCGTTCGCAGACATGCTACAGACCCAAATCCTGCAGTCGAAGGCCAGGCCACGGGACTCTCAGGACTCTCCAAGCAGGGAAGGGTCAAGGCCAGCTCCATCCGCCACTTGCCAGGAGCTTAGGGTCTGGGGAGGGGCCCAGGACCAGCCATGTTCACGGCTGGCCAGGCCCCGTCCTCCAGCTACCCTCAGACCTCAAGCAGCTCCTTCACTGGCCTACAGAGTCTTCGGAAGGGGCCAGGGAGAGAGGAAGGGAGGGGCGGCACTCGGGGCTGTGGCCAAGTCCAGCGCCCATGTGCCCTATTTCCGGCTGATCTCCTTGGCCCGGCAGGTGGCAGCCTCCACGGCGCTCATGGCGGCTGCACGCAGCCCACCCCGCTCCAGCGCGTGCAGCCCATAGATGGTGGTGCCACCCGGCGTGCACACGTCCGTCCGCAGCTGGGCCGGGTGCTGCCCCTCCTGCAGAAGCATCTTGGCTGTCCCCTGCAGGGAGGGTGAGGATTGGGGTGACTTGGGGGAGGCCGGCAGCCCCTTCTCCAGCTCAGCCCTGACTTCTCATGCACCCCCCACCCTGCCCATCTCAGCCCAGGCTGCCCAGGCCAGCTGTCTCCCATCCCACTGCTCCCAGGAGGCATGCTGACCCATCCTGTCCACACACTCCTCTGGGGCCAGGCAGCAAGGTCTCACCAGCAAGGTCTGGGCAGTAATGCGGTGGGCCAGGCCGCTGGGCATGCCCATCTTGATGGCACCTTCAGCCAGGGCCTCTGAAAAGGCGCACACCTGTAGCAGCAGGGGCGGGGTCAGAGCCAGCTCTCCCCTGGACCCAGCACCCGCCTGGAGAAGGATGGGAACCTTCAGGAACACAGCCCGGCACACTAGTCACCAGAGTGGAGGCCTGAACCCAGGGGTCTGCCCAGAGGCCGGCCTCAAAGGCCCAGGAAGGCACCGATATAGGGAGGGTGGTGCTCGTGGGCAGCCCAGGGACCCAGCCACAGTGGCAGGGGCTCAGAAAGGCCCCACTCTGCCAAGGGCCATCCTGTGAGGGCGGGGGTGGGAGCATGGGGACCCAACAACACTCACAAAGGCCACACCACTGCCACTGAGGCCAGTGTGGACGTCCACATGGGCTTCGGGCACCTCCTCGCATTGCCCGCAGGCCTCTAGCAGGGTCCTCAGGAGCTCAACCTCGCTGCTGCCGGCATGGCGGCCCCGCGCCATCACCAAGGCCCCCTCCTGGACCACGCAGGGCAGGTTGGGCGAGACCCGCAGCACTCGTGCAGTTGGGGGCAGCAGCTGTCCAGTGAGGCTACAGTCAGGGAGTCCGTAGGATCGGGCCTACTGGGCAGGCACCACCTCTGCCAGCACAGGCTCCCCTCCCTGCTTCCCCCAGCAGGAGAAACCTGAACCCTGGCCCCTCAGCCACCCGGCCACCTCTGCAGCAACCCATCCTGGGCCCAGGCACAGCTGGTCTGGGGTGGCCAGGGCTGGGACGCTGAGTCTGGCCAGCAGAGCCCACCCTGGGGTCAGAACCTCAGCCCCACCTAACCCCACGGGCCACTCACCTCCTCCAGGGTGCTTAGAGAGACCCCAGCAGCCACAGACACCAAGATATGCTCTGCGGTGACCACAGGGGCCACCTCTGCCAGGACGGCCGGCAGGACATGGGGCTTGGTGGCAAAGAAGACGAGGGAGCAGCCCTGCAGCACCTCCAGGTTGGAGTGGGTGGTCTGGCAGCCCAGGGCCTGCAGCAGGGAGGCCGGACCAGCCCCAGGTCAGCGAGGCGCCCTCCCGAACCGCAGCCCTCCCTGCTGGAGGCCGCTCTGGGTCCTCATGGGTCTCTCTCGCTGCAAACGCCTGCCCTGCTCCCGGTGTCCAAGATCGCCCAGATGCCCCTGAGTGTCAGCTCCTCCTCCAGCCCTCCAACCCCAGTGAGTGCCCACGACCACCCCTGCCCATCCAACACACACATGTCCACACTCACACACTCCGTACCCAGCCCTGGCCCTCCACAACCTTGACCTTCCTTGTGGCCTTTGACCTTCCCTTCCCCAACCCAGCCTGCCTCAAAACTTTAGTTAAGTAAGCAGCACTTTCCTGGCCCCAAGGAGCATCTCAGAAGGACAGGAGCCAATAGCCACCCTGGGCCCCGGGGGAGCCTCCACTCCAGCCCACTCACCCGGAAGTGGCAGAGGTTCCTGTCAGTGGGCGCACTGGCCAGCACGTGCTGAGCTTCCACTTTTCCTGGAGAGAAAGGCAAAGGTGGGGCAGGGTTGGGGGTGTCAGTGAGGAGTTGGGGAGAAGAAGGAGGAGGAAGAGCCAGCCTGGCAGGCCCCTTCCTGAAGAGTCTCTCAGGCTCAGCCACACCTGGGCCATCCCAAGACTCTCCTGGAAGCAGAGATGGGGCCACAGCATTGGACACATTCGATTTTACTCAGCAGTCATTGCCACCTGCCTGCTGCTGAGTCCAGATGCCCTGCCAGACACAGGGGCCAGGAGCTTGCCTCGTCTCGTGAAGACACATATCCCTCGGACCGCTGCCTGGGGAGGAGGGGGTGTGGTGGGTGGGGAGGCCTGGGGGTGGGGTGGGGCCCAAACGTCCCTGGGACGGGGTGCATCTGCGCTGGGACATCCAAGCAGAGGCTAACTGCCCATTTGGTAGAAATCATCTAGTTTTGTGGGTTCGTGGTTGGGAAGCTCAGATTTCTGTGCGGTCTAATAGAATGGCAGAAGTGCAGCCCCAGCCTGAACAGTGACCGCCACTGTGTGCTGCCTACACGTGCCGGGACTGTGATCCATGTGGACTCTACCCACCAGGAGGCAGGCCAGCTCTCAGGTGTTACAGGTAAGACACCTGAGACCTGCAGTAAACTGTCTTCCGATGATTTTGACCTCTCTGGACCTTGACATGTAGCGGAGGCCACGGAGAGGGCAAAACACCCTACAATACGAAGGATGGAGAATTCTCCAGCTCCAAACGTGCACAGTGCTGAGACTGAGAAATTCTGCAGAACGGCCAGGAGTGCAGCTGGGACACAAACAGAAAGAAAGAGTCCGAGGCTCGACGGGTCAGGCGACTCCACCAAGGTAGGAGGTTGGGGAGTCCCGGGGGATCCAGGCTCTAGGCCAGCCTGGGCGGCCCAAGAGAAGCATCACAAGAGCCACACGCGTTAACTTTACATTTTCCAGTAGTCAGAGTAAGCAAGCAGGAAGAAGCAGGAAAAGTTGAATTGCACTGCATTTTTTAACCAAATATAGCCAAAATATACACGTACTCAATGTTAAAAATGGCTAAGATACGTTACTTTGTGAGCTAGATCTTCCAAATTCTGCGTATACTATACTCCATGCACTCGCCGCACATCTCAATTTCACGTGTGGCTCGAGTCCCACGGGGGGACGGCGGGCTCTGAGCCTCTCCACATCCCCCTCGGGCTGCGCTCCCAGGGAAGCAGTCCCGAGGGGCAGGTCGGCGCTCCGCCCCCGCCCACGGCCGCCCGGCCCTGCTCCACCCTGGAACCCTGCGCGGAGGGCCCAGTGCTGCCGGGGACTACGCCGGATTCATCCTTCCGGGCAGGTGAGCCTCGCCCTCCCAGGCCGCGCCGGTGTCGCATGCCCGCCACCCCCGGCAAGGGGACCCTACACACCCCACGTCCGCGGCGCCCCACCTGCTCGGATGAGGCCTTGCGCGACGGCCTCCGCCATGCGTCCGGCGCCCACGAAGCCCACGCGCCGAGGGAGGGACTCCGCCGCCTCCGCCGCCATCTCACCACCGCGCCGCACCCCGCCCTCGGCCGGGCCAATGGGCTGCGCTGCCCCGCACCTGCCCTCGTCCACCCGCCGCCAGACCCTCACGCCTCGTCCCCTCCCGTCCCGGCTCGGCGCTCTGCCGCCCGCTTAGTAGTTGGTCTCGCCCCCTGGCGGCTCGTTGGCTGGAGAGCTCTAGACGCGGGGAGCCGACGCCGAGGGGGCGGGGCGCCGACGCCGAGGGGGCGGGGCGCCGACGCCGAGGGGGCGGGGCGCCGCAGGGGGCAGCACCGGCGCAGTTCCGCGCGGACGTTTCGGTCCGACTGAGGACATGAGTTCTGTTCTGAGGACCCCGGCGAGCGAGCCTTGATAGGATTGCGAGCGCTTGTGTGATTTCTCAAGTGCAGCTCGAGAGAGGCCATTCAAAGGCGAAGGGTCCCAACCGGTGGGGGCTACTCTGACCTTATCCTAGAAGTCGGTGCCCTGCAGCCCTCCAGGTGGGGGTCCCTCTCGGGGATGCTGCAGAGCCTGGAACACCAGTGATGGCGGTCACTGGGCAGCTGAGCTTCCAAGAGGGGCATCTGACCAGCCGCTGATGAAAACCTGGCAGCCGGAATGTGGACTCCAGCCGATCATCCAGACAGGCCAGGGGCTGGAGAGTGGGACCCTGCTCACGCTGGGTGGGAGCAGCATTCTCAGCGCCCTGGTTTTCTGTTTGGAGCTAAGAGTGGACTCGGGCCTGTTGTACAAGGCTACCTGGTCAGGGCTTGTGGACAGCTCTTTTCCAAGCCGCAGTGGGTCCAGCAAGCCAGGGAAATGTGCGAGCAGGGGTCTGTTGCATTTCTGTGTTTAAGTGGTTTCCACAGGCCTCCCAGGGCGCTGAGGGGAGGAAGCAGGAAAGACCTTCCTGAGGCCTTGGTTCCCAGCAGAGACCTAGCCGGCTTGTTGGCCCTGAGGAAGACAGAGTGCTTGGCTGCGGCCAGGGACCACCTTAGAGACTGACAGGGGTGTGGGCTGTGGGTGTGGGCTTTGCTTGTAATTTTTGCTTGACGTGGGAAAAATAAGGTCTGGAGATCTAAGACTGTAGTTAAAACTGCATTTTAAAGACATTTAGCTATCTTCTTTAAACTCTTACTTTGACTTGTTCTAAGTTCTTTCAGCAACTGCCCCTGCAGCATGGGGCCTGCTCTGGGCCGGGAATAAAAGCCACACAGCAGCGGAATGGACAGCCAAACCCCTACCCTGCAGATCTGCATTCTGGCTTGGGGGACAGCCCCTCCTCAATAAACACACACACACACACACACACAGGACAACCCAGGACACAGAACCACTTTTGGTGTCCTGTCACGCATGTCTGGCCTCTGCTCTGTGCCGGGCCTCCTGCCCACCGTTCTCACCTCGCTGATCTGAGCTCAACTCAGGTACTGCCCCTCCCCCTCAATCCCCGCATGGGCAGACCCTTCATTCACCAAGGGCTGGCACCAGGGGATACCTGGTCCTGGAGCTCCAAGTCCCTGGGGGAAGGACAGGTATCACCAGAGAAGCAAACAGGTAGGGTGGGCCTCGGAGAGGGAGAACCACTTCAGTCGAGACATAAAACGTGGCTAAGCCAGAGAGAAAGGGGGCAGTGACGGGAGCCATGCATGGTCAGTTGGGCACAGGGATAGAGGTTGGGACTGCGTGCCGGGCACAGGGAAGACAGCCAGTGCCGCCTGGATAAACAGAGTTAGTCATGAAAGCAGCTGACACACTTGAGGCCAGAGGAAAGTTGGGGGTCACTGGCACGAAGACCAGGAGAGCCGGGGAAGGTGCCTGGGTCCTGTGTGAGGTGGTCTGTGGACTCTGGCCTGAAGGCTTGGGAACTGGGCACCCCTAGGTCCACACCCAGCACTAGCTGGCTGGCCAGTGGACCGGTCAGTCAAACTGTCCAGATTTCCCCGTTGAGGACGGGGCGGCCCAGGCCGTTCACCTTCCTGCCCACCAGGCCCACTCTGCATGTCACCTGTTAACTGTCCACGGGAGAAGGGCAGGCCAGGCCCTGGCACCCAAGCAGCCACCCGAGGGCTGGGGAGATGAAGGTTCAGGTCTGGTCCTACACTCTTCTGGAGTCCAAGGGGCATCTGAGCCATGCAGTCACCACTCTCTCCTCTGAGCCATCCGTGTGCCCACTCTGCCTGTCCGAATCCAGACCCAGCCTCTTTCCCCAAAGTGCCAGGGATGAGGGGGCTCCGGGAAGAGTGCCAGTTTCCAAGGCCTTCATGTGGCGACAGCCGGCCACTGTGGCCTGGCAGCTTTTGGGGGCTGAGCAGTCAGTGGGGGATGGTGGGTTTGGGGGCTGCCCAGGCTCAGGGAGGCTGTGCCTGTGGGTGGGGAGGGGAGGGCTGGTACAGAGTGGCTGGGGCCAGGCCTGTGAAAATGCACTTTATTGGTTCCTGGGGAGCGGAAGAACAGGACCAGAAGTGGACACATTCAGGGACCGACACGGGGAGTGGTGCCAGGCCTGGCCAGGCCTTGGTTTCCCTGAGGATGGATGTGAATGGTGGGCCCACTGGACAGTTACCCAGAGCTGCCCAGGCAGAGAGGGTGGAGCCCGGGCTCCCTGACGAGGGCAGTGCCCTCAACTCCTGGCAGGTTGAGGGTGGTTGCCACTGGGCTCTGCCGGCTGAGCTGGGTGCCTGGAGAAGGCGGCACCGCTCCCTCTGCCCCACTTCACTTCCGGGCCTGCTCGTAGTTGTCAGTGAACCAGGCACAGGTCTCCTTCACCGCTGCAGAGGGGGCAGGTAAGGGCCAGGGCCGAAATGACCTCCGTGGGGTGGGGGGGAGCATCATCCCTCTGTCCGGCCTCCAGGATGAGGGTGTGGAGACCAAGCAGCAGGGAAGCAGAGGCCTGGGGAGGTCCTGAGGGATGGGGGGGGCGCTCACCCTGCTTGAAGGGCGTGAATCGGAAGTCGGGTAGGTAGGCCCGCAGCTTGCCGTTACTGGCTGTCTTCTTAAACTGCCCATCCGCCTTGGTGGTGTCAAACTGGGGGCCTGGTCAAGGCCACAGCAGAAAGGGAAGCGCCCACACCTGCCCTTGCCCCTTGCCTAGCCTTCCCAGGGAGAGCCTCTGAGAGAGCAGCAGACCCCACTCCCTGCTGCCTGGGTGAGCAGGCGCGTCTGCACAGAGACCCTCGGTGCCCCTGCCTGGAGTGAAAGGATACAGTGACTTCCCCATGGAAGTCCATGGCCTCCATCACAGCTTCGGCTGCCTCCTGGATGGAGATCTCATCTTCCTCGCCCACTGTGGAGAGCAAGGGGCCAGCGGCCAGGTCAGGCCTCCTCTGCCTGGAGCCGCTGCCGCCCACCCCCAAAGTGTTCCCGCTCCACTACTCCACACAGCTCTCAGGACAGACGGGGGCCCTGGCCTGCCGCCTTTGGGGGCCTCAGGGCGCCCACCTGACAGGATGATGGGCTCCACTTCACTGTACTCCCGCAGGACCCAGATAAGGAGCTGGGCCAGGTCCTGGAAGTCAGATGGCAGGGTCAAAGACCACAAACTATGGCCAAATGGGGCCACAGATCACCCCTCCCAAGTGCCCCAGCTCCATCCCTGTGGGCTTGGCCAGCTCAGTCCCAAGTCCCTTCTCTTGATGAGCTCGGACTGTACCCAGTACTCCCTTGGGGACAGGAGCCTATAGGGACTGAACGAAAACTAGTGACTGCTCCCCAGGGGGCTCAGCCCAGACCCCCACCTTTTCCCAGACTCCCTCCCTCCCACAGCCGGCATGGCAGCCCCAGGAGACGTGCTGGGGGACAGCCATGCACTCTGTGACCAACCAGTGAGTAGATGAACTGCCTCCGAGGCTTCCCTGTACCCCACACCGTCAAGGCTGAGCCAAGGCCTGCAGGTTCCAGGAGGGTGAGGTCAGGGGGGCTGTGCCAGCCACTGCCCCTCCTTCCCCTGAGCCGCAAGGACCCCATCAGGCGGTTGACCTGGCCGGTGTGTGGGTGGTAGCACTCACTCTTGGCCAGGTGCACCTTGTGGATGAGGCCAGGCAGCACGTGGCCATCCTCGATGCTGAAGTTGTCATGGGGCCCGAAGACGTTGGTGGGGATGACCGCGGTGAAGGTGCAGCCGTGCTGCTGGAAATAGGCCCTGCGGGGCAGGCACAGCGTCTCCTCTGGCCCTCACCTCGCGACCACTGACCCACCCCGACCTGGCCTCTTACAGACAAAAAAGCAGAAGCCGGCTGGGAAGGGGGAGGTCTGGGGCCCCGCCCACCGCACGGCACTCGGGCCGGTCCCCCATTCCTAGCAGGTGCGTGGGAGGACCTGTTCTGCACGTCGATCATCCTCTTGGCGTAAGAATAGCCAAAGTTGCTGCTGTGCGGCGGTCCGTTGTGAATCTAGGGGAGCAGAGGAGCCATTGCATCTCAGTCCCGCCCCCAGGCCCCGCCCCGCCCCGGCCATGCCCCGCCCATCACCATGGTCTCGTCGATGGGGTAGGCGGTCTTGTCCGGGAAGACGCAGGTAGACAGGCAGGAGACCACCTTGCGCGCGCCCACCTCAAAGGCCGAGTGCAGCACGTTGTCGTTGATGTGTATGTTTTTCCTCTGCGGGGGCGGGGGCGGGTTCAGGCCCCTCCAGGCAGGACCCCAGCCCTGACCTGTTCCCCCAGGGACAGAAGCAGGGACACACCCTGGCAGGCAGTTTCTGAACCAGCTGTTCTAACTGCTGCCAGGGACAAGGCAGGGCCCACCTTCCAGAAGTTAGGGCCCCTCCCAGCTGTAGGAGGGTCCGGGCCTGCCCTCCCTGAGGCTGGGAGAAGGCCCTGGAGGAGAGCCCCGCCCACAGGGGCTGAGGCCTAGGCAGGTGATGCAGGAACCAGGAGGGACCCAGGGGACCCAATCTGGCCCTGGTACAGCAGGGTAAGAAGGGGCCCCTCCACCCCCCCTATCCCCAGTAGGAGTGGGGCCTTGGCCAGCCACACCCCTCCCTGGCCCCACTTCCCCTGCTGGAAGCTGTACGTGAGCTGGCCAGGGCAACGGTGGTTTGGGGAAAGGGGAGAGGGCGTGGTGAGGCAGCGTGCTGGGAAGGCTATCACTGAGACAAGGAGGGGCCCCCTTGCAGAATCTGGTCTGAGCTTTTGCCGTCCCAGTCCTGAAACATGCGGAGGCCAGAGGCAGAGATGATGAGCCAAAGCCCTGCAGGGGCCCGGCTACAGGCAGAACCCAGATCTCTTCCTGCTCAGCCCCAAGCATCCATCCTCTCAAGGCATGTGTGCAGCCCAGAGGGCCTGGCTCCATGCAGCTGGACCTCTTGGGAGCAGGAGGGTTTGGCAGCCCAGAGGGCAGGAACCAGCCCCCGGTCACACAGCAAATGCTGTTTTCTCCCAGCTCCCCTAGCCCCTAGGTTAGCTCCGTGGCTTTTCCTATCAGGCCCAAATGCCCACAGGCCCACCCTCATTCCCCTATGCCTATGCACCAAGTGTGCATCACTGGGGGCCCTTCAGGTTGTGCCAACCCCTGACCCTCAGGGACTTGCTGGGGCCAGAATGTGAGCATGGGAAGCTGGCCAGGAAGTTCCCAAAATCCAGGGTCCTGGCTCCCAATGTTCACTGGGGCCCCCTCACTTACCCAGAAGTCCAAATTGTATTTGATATTCCGGAACAGGCCCCCCACCATTGCAGCAAGATGGATGACGTGTGTGGGCTGGACCTTTTCAAACAGCGCTTGGGTCTGTGCCGCATCCCTGAAGGGAGCCAGGCCGTCAGGAGCCACTTGGAGGCCTGAGGGAACTAGCACCCTGGCTCAAGGCTCTGGGGGCAGGACTCAGGCAGGGCTGATAGCAGGGGGGGCTGCCAAAAGGGAAAGTGGCCAGTTCAGGCCCTGGCTGTATGAGGATGTGGGCTTCCAGGAAGAGATGGGAGGAAGTTTGCCCAGAGCTGCACACACCCAGGCCAGGCCAGGCCAGCCACCTGGCAGGGAGGGCCCAGACAGGAGGCTGCCAGGCCCAGGGACAGGCCTGGCCTGGAGTCTCAGTCTGAGAGAGAGAACGGTAGGGGTGCTTCCGGCATGAGCCCACTCACGTGAGATCGGCATCCTTGGAGGAGACAAACACCCAGTCCTCTCCGGGCAGTCTGGCCCCATCTGCTACCACCTTCTGGATGGCTCTGCCCACCAGCCCAGAGCCCCCAGTCACTAGGATCCGCATGGACCCCTGGGGCTCACCCATGTTGGCTGCACCTGTAGGGTCAAGTGGTGTGAGGCTGAGGCCCTCATGCTCCAAGATGCCCCTGCCCAGGGTCCCTGCCCTTACCACTGGGCCCCACTATGACTTCCAAGGGCTGACCTGGGGCTCCCTGGGACAACTGGCACAGGATGAGGTCCCCAAGGAGTAGACACTGCCCGCTGGAGACCAGATAGACCCAACTAGCCTGAGTCATCCCCTCCTCCCACCCCCATTCCCCAGGGAGCTCTCTTCCTAGAGCCACACAGGAGCCCTGAGGCTGCCACTCAGCCAGGAGAGCCAGGCTGCGCCCTGCAGGCCCAACTCTGACCCCTACTAGACCAAGAAAGGGACCGCTTTCTCCCTTCTAGCTGACAAGAGAGGAGACAGCCAACCCTGGGGCTGGAGGCTCTTGGCCCAGATCTTTAGGGCTGCTCCCAGCCAAAGTCCATATGCTACAGACCGGGAAGAGGCAGTGCCTGTGTTTGTAGCCCAGTGCCCACCTGGGGCCAGCTGGTCCCAGCAAGGCTTCTAGAGCCTGGTTCCTTCTGGTTCAGATATGGAGAGGCCTCGAGGCACCACCGCCTCTGGGGACCTTATCTTGGAGGCTAGAAATCTGCTTAGGCCCCTACAGGACGGCTCTGACCCCACTGTAGGGCCCCACAGGCAGTCCCGACAGGAGAGGACCCTGCCCAGACATCCGGCTGCTCCAGACTACGCGGGCAGTCCAGCAGCAGGTACCACGGTCGGCCCCCTTTCATGCCGCCGGGCGCTTCCCACGCTCCCGGATCCTCTCCCGGGGCCACCTCCATGTCTACTAGCATCTTGCAGCTGGGCACCCCCCAGAATTTCCCAGGCCCCACTCACGGCCTGCGCCCACGAGCCCCCGTCCCACGCACCCGGCTGCCAGCACCCCTCAGGCCTCTCTGGCTGTCACAGGACACCCAAGGCCCAGGCCCCGGCTCGCCACGCCAAGCCCCCCCCCCCCGGGTCCCCTCGGTGCCGCGCGCAGGCTCACCTGCGCCGTAGCCCACCTGTCCGACGCACAGAGAGCTGCTTCCGGCGCCGGCGGAGTCTCGGGCAGGGCCGGGCCAGGTGGAGGGGGCGGGACCAGGTCGGGCCCTCCCGCGGCGCTCTGGGAAATGGAGTCCTCGCAAGGCGCCCCGGGCAATGCTGGGAAGTGGAGTCCAGGACTGCGCAGCATCCTGGGAAGTGTAGTTCTTTCCGGCTCCCCTTCCCAGAGGCGGCGCTCGGTCCTTCTTAACCCAGCCAGACACTGGGGAGCGTGGGGGAACCTACTGGGAGAGGATGCACGTCGCCGCAACCCCGCAAGCTCTGCAGGGAGGAGGGCGGCATCGCCAGCGACCATTCTAAAAATAGAGGAGCCACAACCCCTCATTGCTTTCCTAGGGCAAAAATTTTGGATTTGTGAGAAAGTTGCAACTCTATTACTATATTCGGCACTCTGAGGGAGCAGTGTATAAAATATATTTCACTAAATACATTAAAAACAAATTTCTGGAGATTATTGCAAAGCAGGAGACCACTTGGGGGCTGTCGCTGTAGTTCAGGTAACAGGACTCAAGAGAGGTTTACTGACTGAATTAACAGGACCTGTGCTTCATTCGCTATGCACGTTAAGGGGAGGAAGTCAGGCGTGATGCCTGGTGTGATGGTTGGTGTTATGTGTTAACTTGGCCAGGCTGTCGCACCCAGTGATTCAACCAAACATCGTCAATCAGCTGATTTGAAGACCTCAAGCGTGCTAAGCGTCCGCTCTCCCACTGAGCTCCACCCTCCTCCCGCCCACACCTGGTGTTTCTGAGCCATGTCTTCTCCTTTATTTCTGGCAAGATTCTATTTTTTGCTTCTTATAAACTTAACTTGAATTTAACTATTGCTATCACACCTTCGTAGGAAAGGGGTAAAGGAAAGAGAAAGGAAATAAACTTTTAAATATGACTATAATACAACTTAGTGACTCCTCAAGGAAATACATACAGAAAGAGCTATGGCTTTTGTTAGAGTCCTGAGGCAAACTGACTTTTTTCCTCTGTGAGTGATCTTTTTTTTTCCTGGATGTTTGTATAGCATTTTTGTTTTGTTTGGGAGGGAGGTAATTGGGTTTATTTACTTACTTATTTATTTTAATGGAGATACTGGGTATTGAACCCAGGACCTCATGCACGCTAAGCAAGCCTCTCCCTCTGAGCTATCCCCTCCCCCACTCCCCTCATAGTGTTTTCTCTTTCAGGATCAGTAATTTCATTAGCCTTTGTGTTCTCTATTTTTTTTTCGGTGCACGATGTGGTCTTTCAGTTTGGAGAGTGGATATTCCTTTCGTTCAGGAAAGTTTTCTTCTGTTATAGCTTTGAATCTAGTTTGGCTGAAACGCTGTGGCCAACACCCAAATCCCCCCTTTTCACTGTCAATTTACCTGTGGCATAAGAGTTCCTAAAGACACAAAATAAGATGACTCAAACTTCATGTTATATTTTATTTTATATATATTTATATTTCTTCAAATGATCATGTATTGCTTCTGTAATTCAGTTATTTAACGTCTGTAAGAAAATAGCTGAGCACGTTCAGAGTGTCACTCAGCATGGTGACAGTAGCCTCGAAGTGCTAGTGGGATCTACCAGGAACGCCGGGAGTTCAGAGCGTGATCACACTGCACAAAGGCACAGCTGTCCCCCTGACCCTGATGCCTGGGCACCATTTGCCAACTAGTTGTGACATCGATCTTACGTGTTTCACAACCACTGGTTTATTTTATACATTTTATCTTAGTTCCTCCACGTTTGAACAGTTTTTGGAAAGTGATTATTGTACAGAGAACATTCATACCACGCAAACTCATTCTGTATGGAAGAACTGGATGAAAAACAGAACAGTTCAAATGAAAGGCACACTCTTAATGTTTCATATTGCCTGCCTGACGCAGAAGGTCAGCACAGGACCGTGAAGCTGAGCCAGTCAAGCGGAGCAGCGCCAGGGCTGGGCTGCCCAAGATGAACAGTCACATCCTGTTGCAACCAACTGGCATCGGAAAGTAACCAGCCAGAACGAAAGGTGATAAGGGTTATGTGACCTGTCCTGGCCCTTGGCCAGGTGCTCAGGGCTGCGGGGTGAGGAGAGACCTACAGCCTGTCTGGATCGCAATGGCGCTTAGAATCCACCTATGTTGCAAATAAAGGCAAAGACCTACGTTTTCAGTTTCAAAAATAAAATCTGGACGCACTTGAAAATAGTAACTTTCAAAGCACCACTTTCTCCAGGGAAGTGCCACAGCCATGCCAAATCCAGCAAGCGACCAGGTGCTGTTGGCCCGGGTGGGCTGGCTTGGGCCCCTCCTGTCGTAGGACCTGAAATGCACACACCAATCACGAGTGGGGAACAACCCGGTCCGTCCTGTCGGGCTCACTCTGGCGCCGCTCCCCTGGCCCGGAGACACCCTTCCGTGGGGCCCAACCTGGAACATCAGCCCTTCATTTCCCTAGAAGCCCCAGCTTCTCCCCTCCAGCGGCTGCTTCCAGAGCTTAGCTCGCAGAGGTCCAAGCCGCATCGCTGCACAAGTGGGACTTCTGATGATTCCGAAAGCTGGACTTCCAGATGAAACTCTTGCCGCACCTGGCACACTGGAACGGCCTCTCTCGGGTGTGGATGCGCTGGTGCTGGGCGAGGAGGGTGCTGTAATTGAAGGTCTTCCCGCACCACTCGCACACAAAGGGCTTCTCGCCGCTGTGGACACGCTGGTGGCGGTGCAGCGTGGAGAGCCGCGTGAAGGCGCGGCCGCACTGCCCGCAGACGTGCGGCTTCTCGCCCGCGTGCGCGCTGCGGTGCTGCACCAGGTGCGAGCGCTGGCTGAATGCGCGGCCGCACTCCCCGCAAGCGTGCGGCTTCTCGCCGCTGTGCGTGGCCCGATGTCGCACCAGGCGCGAGAGGTATTTGAAGCTCTTGTCGCACGTTTCGCAAGTATGGGCTGTCTGCGCTTTCATGTTTCTCTCGCGGGCCCCAAGGCGAGGACTAAGGAAGAGGCTGCGTCCCCAGTTACTGCCTTTCTGGGGACCTTCTCCTTTGGAGATTGTCCAGCACGTTCGGTGCAGTTGTCTCTCCTGGGAAAGGAAGTTCTCAAGGCTCCCTAACCTGCCCTCGTGACAAAGGGTCTCTCTGTGGACCCGTGTTGGAGGCTCACCCCCTGAGCAGCTTTCAGGTCCTCCTCCTTCAGGCTCTGCACCTTGAGTCATTTTCACCCTCGAAGTCACCTGCTTACACAGAGACCCCCAATCGGAATCTGAAACAAAGAAAAAACACCCACACATCACCATGTTTGAGTTCCCCCTACGGCCCTCTTCGTGCCCACAAGCACCAACCACCTGCCAGACCTCTCCCCAGGGTGTCTCACAGGTGACCCCAGGCTCAGTGGCTGTGCCCTTGTGCCCCCCCCCCCCCCCGGCGCCAAGGGAATTACATCGTAAGTCCCAACGTTCCCCTCCATGTTTTTCTAGTTGAAGCTTGTAGATGCTGCTGGCACCCTACGTCAGGCCTCTGGCTACCTGGGATCTCGGCCTAGTTGCAGCAGACAGCTCTGCTCCAGTGCACACCGCAGCCCTGCCCCTTCTCTGGAGCTCTGTGTTGCCACTACTCTGCATTAGAGGTACCGCCCCAGAGTAGGAACGGAGGACAAATATCCCACTTTCTTCCTTCTGATGGGCAATCCCAGACCCTTTGGCAGCCTCTCGGTGGTCCCAGTTCCAGGCCTGTCATGCTCCACATGCTTGCAGCAGCAACTCTGTACTGAGTTTTCTCTCCTCTCTGGCTCCCTCCCTGCTCCCTCTCCCCTGCTTCCAAAATTGTTGCCTTCCAAATATACCACCTATACCCCAAACTCTCAGGCTCTGCCCTCGGGGGACCCAAACTACAGTGACTGGTACTGGTCCTCAGGAAGGGTTTCTGGGGTGAGGCCCCTGCTGCCCAGATGCCCACAGGCCTCCAGTGCAGCATCAGGAGTCCAGGCCTCTGCTGTGGCAGACGGAGCGGGTGGGCAAGAGGGAGTGCATGGTTTTGGTGTCGTCCGTGCCCTCTTGTGTGCGGACTGTGGGGTCACCTGGCTTTTGTAAATGTCCTGGATCACACTGAGAAGAAGGACAGACTCAGGGCAGCCAGCTGCCACCCCCCCCAGGAGGCCATGAGAGCCAGAGGCCTCCAGAGCTGTTCCAGAGCCCTCTGCTCCCCAGGCTGCACTGACCGTGCAGCCCACGCTCACCCATAAGCAAGGCCAAACACCAGGGAGCCACTGGGCATGGGCTGGACCATTGCCATGGCTCAGATCAAGGCCTGGAGGTGGGGGGAGCAGGGCCCTGGGACCTGGGGTTGGGACGGATCATTGACCACGGTGCTCCTCAAGACAGATGGTGAGCAGCTGACCTGGCTGCTGCTCGACCTGGTGAACCAGACAAGGCCAAGAGACGGGAGGGGAAGGCCAGGGTCGGCCAGCGTGCTGGAGAGCCCGGCCCCTCTCTCAGGTCTGGGCAGTTCTCAGACCTGGGACCCAAGGGGAGCCTAGAGAACCCCTCACACTGGATCTTCCACACTGGAGGGATTGGAGGCTGATCCTGACCCACACTGGTATCTGCTCCAGACCCAGGTTTGTCTGAAACACCTTGGCCAGCACTCTGCTTCTAGGGCCCACCCCTGGTCTCTGGGCGTGGGAGCCACAAGTCACAGCTTCAGGCCAAGGGACCTACTTTGGGCAAAGGAAGTCAACAGCGAGTGCAGGGCTCCCGGAGCCCCAGACGTGCACAGCAGCAGCAGCCGGACTGACAGAGCGCTGCAGGGTCCAGCTAAGGAGCCAGCTGTGCCCCCCTGGAGGGCACAGGCACTGAGCCCACAGCAGGCACACAAGGGCCAGAACTCATCGCCTGCTTGCAGAATTTTTGCTTCCTCTTACTAGAACCTTTGGCTCTGCGACAGAGACTGCATGGCCTGCAAAACCTAAAACACTTTCAGTCCCAGCCCCAGGCCTCCAAGGAGACGAGGAGGGCTAAGAGTGAGTCCAGTCACCAATGGCCAATGATGCAACTAACTGTGCCCACGCAATGGAGCCTCCATAAAACCCCAAGCAGAGGGGTTCAATGAGCTTCTGGGTTGGTGACCACGTGGAGGTGCTGGGAGGGTGGGCCCGCCTAGACAGGGCATGTTGGCTCTAGTTCCTTTCCCTAGACACTGCCCTATGCATCTCTTTCATTTGGCTGTTCCTGAGCTGTATCATTTATTATAAACAGCAACCCAGTAAGTACAGTATTTCCTTGAGCTCTCAGCCGTTTCAGCAAATTCATCAAACCCAAAGATTGGGTCATGGGAACCTCCAGTCAGTAGCTGGCTGGTCAGAAGCACAGGTGCCAGCCTTGCCTTGTAACTGGCGCCAGAAATGGGGCAGCCTTATAGGACTGAGCCCTTCACCTGCAGGGTCGGCACTAACTCTGGGTAGTCGGTGTCAGAACTGAATTGTAGGACACCCAGCTGGTGTGCAGAGAGCTGGAGAATTGTCAGGTGTGAGGAACTCCTCTAACCTCAATATTTGGTGTCAGAGATGTGAGAAGTAGAGAAACAGAAGTCTCCCTTTAAGGGCAGGTGGGTGGACACATCCTGACTGTGCAATGGCCAGCCAGCGGGCCACCAGCACACAAGGCCAGCAGCCGATCTGGGAGGCTGGATGTCTGACCTGACCAATGTTCGACCTTCCAGCTTTCACCCCTGTGCCAATGGCACCATCTGGAGTCTAAGACCCTCAGCAGTGAGAACCAACCCCAGCCCAACTGTCATGAGCTGAGCCAAGAGCACCCCTCCACATGCTGGCCAGTTTGGTTGGATTTCCTGCTCCTTGTAACTGATAGTTCTGGTAGCTCATCCTATGCGGTTGTTGGGGGAGAAAGTGAGGCCAATTTGTAAAGCACCTGGCACAGTGCTGGGCTCCTGGAAAGTTCTCCACAACCTGCAGTGATGGGGAAGGCACAACCACAGCCTTTACACCATAGCTGCTAATGAGCTACCTGTTTTCAGCCTGATGGATGTCCATGTACCTGGGTAATAACACCAAGCCATGAGCCGACAAGAGTGCACTTTGTGACTCTGTGTGACTGTCTGCAATGATGCTGGCTGTGTACACTGACTGGACATACTGAACAACCTGAGGCCTGTGGCTCCCATCACTCACCTGTGCCAGGGTCTCCTGGGGTCTCTCTCTCCTTGGTTTCCAGCATCTCCAAGCCCCAGGGCTCCTTTCCTTGCTCCAGCTGGGAGATCAGATCTGGTTTGGATCCTGGACCTCCTGCCCGAGAGGAAATGGGTGAACTGAAGTGCTAACATACCCTTGGCCTCCCTGCCCCAGAGGCAGCCTGGGAGTGGGTGGCTAGCAGGCCCCGGGATGCAGGCTCAGAAATAGGGGATCTCCCCAGGAGGTGGGGGGGACAGAGAGCCGGGCAGGGATGTGGGCTCAGGGCTCAACTGAGGACTGCAGCTGTGAGAGATGGGGACGGACACTCTACTCAAAGGGGCAGCAAAGGGCTGGGAGAGGCCCTGCCCCAGGGATGGGAGAGGAGGCACCTGCCCTGGTAATGGACCCAGAGACCCCACCTGTCTCCTGGGCCTGGGAGCAGAATGTCCTGGCTCTGGTCCGAGTCACAGCCAGCCTGGCCCCTCTGAGATCCCACCCGAGCTCTGAGTGGGGGCTGGGGATGAGGAGGAGGGAAGGCCTGGGGCTGAGACACCTCACCCAGGGAGGCCAGGTTCCTGTAAGTCTCCAGCATCACGTCTCTATACAGGGCCCTCTGCCCAGGGTGCAGACGTGCCCCTTCTTCCTGGGTGAAGTGCACAGCCACGTCCCCAAAGGTCACCGGGCCCTGAAACAACACCGGTGCTGCCCATGGGGTCACCACATCAGGATGGGGTGGGGGAGTTCAAGGTGGAGGGGGCAGATGGCTCACCAGCAGGTGTGTGGCACAGATGGGTTGTGGGGTACTGTGGCACCCCTGGACTACCTCCTGAGTACCCTGCCTGCCAAGGGACTCCTGATGACAACTCTCAACCCAAACTGTCCAGCTGGCCTCATTTCTCTCCACCCTCCACCCACCCAACCTGCTCCCTACCGTCTTCCTTGGTGAATGTCCCGCTCCAGCCTGGGAGGGGGGAGGGGGTCGAGTGGGGGGGTGCGACAAAAGAGGACGGGTCAAGGAAGGCCCCTGAGTCCCGTCGTCCTGGAGAGGCCCTGGCACTAAGGGCCCTGGGTGCAGTGGGCTCTGAGGAAAGATCTTCCGGGAGGCGAGAAGCTCAGGCCCCGGGGACAGACGCTCACCTGGGGCCAGGAGGCCGGGGAGCTGCCCGCCATGCTCCGGGACGAGGGCAGTGGCGGCGGCAGGGCGGCGGGGCGGGCTGCGGAGAGTAGAGCGGGCAGAGGAGGGCGGTGGGCCCGGGGTCCCAGCTACGAGGCTGGCGGGGGACTGGAGCCTCTCCCGGACGCCGACGCGCTGCGTTAAAGCGAGTACCGGGGCGAGCGGGTCAACCCGTTAACAAAGCCGGGCTTGCGGGGTGGGCGCCGCGAGGGCCAGGCAGGAGAAGCCCACTGCCCCGCCCGGCCTACCTAGGGCGAGGCGGCCGCTCCCCGGTTCCGCAGTCCAGCGGGCGCAGCGCGGGCCCCGCAGCCGTCCGGGAGCCGCGTGCCCGCTGCGAACCCCTGAGGCCCAAGCCCTGAGCCGCGGGGACCCGGCCGGCGCGGGGGGCGGACCCCGCCAGGCTCCTCCCCCTCTTTGTCTCCACGGGCCCCCGCCCCTGCCGCCCCTCTGCCCCGCCTCCCGCGCGTGCGCGCTCGGGCCCTGCCGCTTTTGGGTCCCTGCCCTGGAGTAACTGGGATGCCCGTGGAGGGCTCAGTTGGCGGGCCCTTGCTGTGGGAGTTCTGGTTCTGTGGGTCTGAATGGACTTGGGAGTCAACTTGAGCAAGTTCTCCTGGATCCTCTGTCGAAGGCAGGCTTAGGAACCTGGCCCCGCCCCTCCTGTTCCTAGGATAGTCCGCGTCCTGGCCAGCGCTGCCCTGGGCCCCGACCTTGGAGGGGCTGCTAGTCACACACACACACACACACACACACACACACACACACACACACACACACACACACAAGCTGCTAGTCACACACACACACAAGCTGCTAGTCTCACACACACACACACACACACACACACCCACACCTCTGAATTTAAAAAGGAAAAGAAATAGGCGACTGGTCTAGGAAAGTTCGTGGCTGTGACCAGCCAGTGTGGAAACATGATGTTTCCAGGTGCAAGGAGGGTTGGAGCAGTGGAGCTGCCGCCTAGGTGAGAGGAAGGACAGGTGGGTTACTTGTCAGATCCTTCCATACAGTTCATCCCGCAGAAGGAAGCAGCGGTTCGGAGTAGTGAGGGCCCCTACTCTTTCTTCTCTTCTGTATTAACCACACTGCATGCAGGGGCAGGGCAGACCCCACCCAAGATTTGGTTGTGACGTGAATTATAACGACATACACATCCAGGGGGGTTCGCAAAGATTTACTGCTAGGTGTGCTTCTCTGGGCACGGCAGGGCAGACCTCTGAAGATGGTTTGAGAGAGCTGGCAAAGAAGATTTCGGTTTGACCATGGTTAGAGGGTGGGCCGAAGTGACGGTTCCTACTCGCAGTCAGGTACTTGGAGGGGGCACCCAGGCTTTGGTGTCTGGTTTCCCAGATGTGGGGCAAAGGGAAGAGGGACAGGTGAGGCTTAACAGCTGCCAGCACTCAAAGAACTAAGACTGCAGTCACACTACTACATCTTCAAGCTGCAGTTCCTGGCTGCAGAGATCCTCACAGATTGCTGTGGTATTCACAGTATCTGTACATTTTGCATTATCAGGTCATTCATATTCCTCTCAAGCTTGTGTATTTATTTGTAGGTCAAGATGTTGCATGCATGCAGCCTGATACTGATTTTTAACCGTGGCAACGAGATAGACATTAGACCCTCCAATTGCAAATATTGTATTTTTATAAGCGTATTTAATTACATTCACTTACATTTTCAAAAAATTAAATTTCAACATTTCAGCTTTAAAGTTCAAGAGCATGAATATGTGTAAGCACATTCAACTGTCCTTTATGATTGGATTATTGCATTCTGTTGACTATTAAATAATTTAATTTAATAAAATTATTTTAATTTATTAATTTAATTTTAATTAATTAACAATTTAAAATAAAGTTTAAGAGCAGGTTAAAATAATCAGAGCAGTATTTGTGTCTTCAGGGGCTGGGAGGGAATTTTGTGGGTTGATAGTGATGTTCCTTGTCTTTGTACGGACTCGAGTAATACAAGAGTCTGCAGATGTCAAAGTTCATATGAGAGTACATTTAAGACATGCATTTCACTGCCTGTTAATTTTACCTAAAAATATTTTCTGTAAATATATTGAATTCTAGTTAGTGATTTGCATGCTGCACTATTTAGGAGTTGTACTAATGGCTACAACTTACTTTGAAATGCACCAAAAAATAAGATGAATGGGTAGATGCCTGGGAAACAAGCTGCTGGAAAACAAGTTGCTGGACAACAAGCATCTAGAAAAGAAGCCACTCTTAAATTTCCATGAGCTTAAAATATTGTATTCACATTTACTTGCTTAAAATGCACATGCTTGCTTTGTTTTAATGTTTTACACAGTAGATGAAATTAGTGGTGAGCAATCCTGACGTTGACCATAAGGGCACGAAGGAGGGCAGATTATTTCCTTAGGGTGAAGCAATGGACGGTCCTGGAAAGCCAGATCGTCCATGAACAGAACTTGGTTCTGGCAGGAAAGCTGCTGTTGAACCCAGGGGAAGTATTTGCTATCTCGAGATGTCCCGGAGGCAATAGCAGGATAGATTTAGAAAATGTGCATACCCCGAGGAGGGTGATTGTTCCTGGAAGGGATAGGGCCTGAAATCGATCAGTTAACCAGCAAGCAGAACTTAGTGCTTATTGCACGAAATATCTAAAGCCCCACCTCTTTGATCGCATTTTTTTCTGAGCTGCTACTCCTAATAAATACGATGTCCACCAGGCTTTCTGGGCTCTAGCTCTGCGAGACCTTGAGGCCCCTGGTCCCATCTTTGCCCTTTATACTTTGTCTCTTTGTTTCTTAAGTCTTGTGTTGCCCGTCCTCAGACACGTGTGGTCCTGAGCTGCGCTGGTCGCAGTAGTAGACAGAATAGACAGATGAATAAATGCATGATAAATGTAGCAGAATAGTAAATGGAGAAACTAGATAGTGGATCTGTAAGTGCTCACTGTACAATTTTTTCAAATGTATTATTAAAAATTATTTAAAATAGGAGGAGGATGTAGTTCAAGTGGTAGAGCACATGCTTAACATGCACAGGGTCCTGGGTCCAATCCCCAGCACCTCTTCTAAAAATAAAGCAAGTAAGTAAACCTAATTATCTCCCCCCAAAAAAAATTCTCAAAAAAATTTTTAGAATAGTCATAATTAAATATTGAGCACTTTTTCATTTATTTAAGTTTTCATTTTACATCTTTATACTCATTAACAATAACTTATGTTTTGGTTTTTAACTTCAACTTTTTATTTTGAAATAATTTTAGACTCACAACAATGTGCAAAATAGTACAGACAGGTCCCATGTTCTCTTCCCCCAGCATTTCCCAATAAAAACATCTAATATTGTCAAAAATAGGAACCTGATGATGGTAAAATACTATCAAGTCATGTACAGACCTTATCCAGATTTCGTAAGTTTGGCATGCACTCTTTATTTTGGGAGGAGGTGTATAGTTCTTTGAAATTTTATCACATACACAGATCCTTGTAACCACTGTCACAGGATGCAGCCCTGCACCATCATCACAAAGAAATGCCTTTGTGCTGCTCCTGTATGGCCACTCCTCCCCACGGCTCTGACCCTTGGGTCTCTGGCAGTACCATGTCGTCACCGTGACACTGTCACATAACTGGAACCATGCAGGATGCAGTGTTTCCAGATTGGCTTTTTCCCTCTGTAATGCCCTGTGACCCATCCATGTTGCATCAGGTTTGTTCCTTTGGCTTGCAGGTTTGCTATTCATTCACCTGCTGAAGGATGTTAGGCAGTTGTGAATAAAGCTGCTATGAACATTCAGGTGTAGGCTTTTGTGTGAACATACGTGTTTATTTTTGTAGGATAAATACCCAGGAAATGCAATTGCTGGGTCATATGGCAAGGGTATAACTTTACAACAACTGTCTAACTGTTTCCCCAAGTTCTTTTTCACAGTCCCGTCGGCAGAGTAGGAGTGGTCCACTCCCTGATCAGCATTTGGTGCTGTCGCTATTTTTAATCGTAGCCATTCTGAGAAATGTGTTCTGATAGATATCTCACTATGGGTTTACTTTGCATTTTCCTTTACGGCTAATGGTATTGAAGATCTTTTCACGTGCCTGTTGGCCATCTATATGTATATTTTTGGCGAAGTGTCAGTTTAAATCTTTTATCCACTTCCTAATTGAATTATTTTTTTCTCACTGTTACGTTTAGAGTATTCTTCATATATGCCAGATACGAATACTTTGTCAAATATGTGATTTGCAGATGCTTTCTCCCAGTCTGTAGCTTATCTTTTCATCCCCTTTACAAACTACTTTGGAGGCCACAGAGATCTGTGAGTTGTCCAGAGCAAGTTGAGATGTGGAGGCACTTAGGTAGGAAGAAAGAGAAATTAACTACTGGATCCGATCTGTCTTGCTTTTCTTCCTGTTCCAGTCTAGGATTCCAGGAAGACTCAGAAATTAATGCAGCTATTTGCAGTAGTGGCTGAGGAACATTCTGCAATATTAGTTCATATTTCTCTTGAATTTGTATATGTGTAGATCTAGATGAAACATACATTTGGCTTAAGGAAAGGACTGAAAAAAAGGAACTTACAATTTTAGGCATCAATTTTCAGTATTATCAAGGGCATGGAGATGACACTGGCGCTGGTTAGAGAAGGTGAAGACATATAAGCCGGGGCTGCACACCAGACATTGACACAGCACTGTAAACTGACTCTACTTCAATAAAGAATTAAAAAAAAAAAAAAAAGACATACAAGCCAAAATTTTGGCCAAAAATCTAGAAGCATTTTTTGTGTTCTGTGTCATGTCTCTGGGAGACCTGACCTCAATTGTTCTAACCGTGATGACATTCTCTGGAACAATCAAAAGATCATACGCAGTATTTTCTGGATCTGACAAAAGATGAAACGTCTTGGAGAAACACATCCCATTTGACCTTGTAACTGCCCTTGAACACGTGATGGAAATGCTGATTGAACACTTTAAGGGACGTAGATTTTATTTAAATTCTAAAAGCACCGTAAGAGTTAAGCAAAACAACACAAGATTATCAGATAAAGAGCAGATCTTGGTCTCAAGGAGAAAATGAAATCACCCCTGACTTTGCACCATCCACCGGCGTTTGAGATGGGCTGTTGCTTATTACATTGATAGAAGTTTAACAGAAAAAAATCCAAGTTTGGCTGTTTTACTTTTTTTGTTTGTTTTACAGTTGATGAGCCAACGCTGGCACATTGTTACTAACTCAAGTCTCCATTGAATTACTTTTGCACCTTTGTCAAAACTCCGCTGGGCGTCTTTGTGTGGATCTGTGCCTGGGCTCTTTATTCTGCTGCTTAGACCTAGGGGTCTGTCCCCACCAGCAGTGTCACACTGTCCTGATTACAGTGGCAGTATCCTACTGGGTGGTGGGTCTCCCATTCTTCTTTTTCAAGAAATTTTTAAAGCTATTCTAGGGCCTGTCCTGTCCATGTAAATTTTAGAATAAGCTTGTCCGTGTCTACTAAAATTTTTTTATGGGATTTTGATAGGAATTGCATTAAATTTTTATATTAACCTGGGTAAAATTAACATTTGTATTGAGTCTTCCAATCCATGAAAGTGATACATGTCTCCATTTATTAAGGTCTTCTTTGGTCTCTGTCAGCCGAGGGAGGCTGATGTGGGGTTTTAGGAGGTGAGTGGCCCAAGTGAAAAAAATGCATGAGAAGTTGCCATACTGCCGGACAGACTTCAGCCAGAGACACCATGGGGTTAACATTTTATTGCCACAGGAAGGTGCACGCCTATGATGCACCTGTCCTGCTTTTTATCTGTTCTCTGCCAGCACATGCACAATCTGAGTTTCTTTGTTCACTAGGCTTACAGAATATCTCTAGCACATGCGTACTTCTATTTTCTTTGTTCTAAATCTTATATAATTGACGCATGTGTATAGCAATTATTTACTGCATCTGCAAACATGCTCTAATCAGTGGCCTTGGGTCCCATGGCCTTAACTCATCTCAAGGCCAGCTCACATTCCACCCCCTAGGTGGTGGGGACCCTAGCCCACAGGGTGGAGCATCGTGCCCAAAGACCACAACAATACAGAGTACAGCAGCCTACCAATACACAGGCAGCTACAATAGCCAGGACAGTTAGGCTCCATCTCCAGGAGGACATCAGGGATGACCACCAATTCTTAAGAGGGTCTTCAGTTACATGATCTATGCGATCCCAATTCCTGATCTATTTCATGCAGTGCCTTGGCTACTTCCTCCTGGTGATCTGGTATATAGATACAACATTCAATATGTAACATAGCACATGTGCCACCCTGGCTTGCAGTGAGAATATCTAATGCCATTCTATTTTGTAAGGCCACATTTCGCATCTGGGTAGTCTCATCTAACAATTCCTCCATAGCTTTTCTAGTAACATTCAGCACAGCTGATAAGCTGAGTCAAAGCTTCTACCTGCAATTTGACACTGATGGGCCCAGCACCAGGTAGGAGCAGGACCATGGGATAAAACCACCAAGCTGCATGCTTCCCCCTGTGCCACTGGGTGTGCAGTGGGTCCCAGTTTGTGGGGCGCTCTGTTAAAGTGGGCTGGGTATGTCTAGGCAAGTAAGCTCTACCCCAAGTATAGCGCCATGTGCACTTAGCCAGGAGATAAGACCATCCGTGGGTGCCACATACCCACAGGTACCCTGGTGGCAGGAAATCGGTGGGTTTTGTGCCAATTAGAGGTCATCCATCCCACCAGGTGGAGGCATTTACATTGTAAGTAATTTTGGCACACAGCTCTTCTGGGAGCCACCCCACAGTGCAGTTTGGAGCCTCGTGTTCAAACCGCTGCTCAATACAGAGAGGGCTAAAATTTCTCACTTTTACATGAACACTATTCATCCATCCCCACCCATTCCATACAGTCCTTCCAATTTGGGGGGGGGGGCATTGCCCTGCTCACGTCAGAGGATCTTTTCAATAGTCTGCCGCCGCAAGTCCCAGGGCAATCTCGCTGTCCTGTTGGCATTCCATCAAACCAAGGTGTACCAATTAGCTCTGGACGCGGGGTGGAGGTGCCACAGCAGTCCATCTCCTGCGTCTACGGGAAGTTCAGTGCAGACCCAACAGTGAGAGGCGTGGTGGACTCACGCGAATGTGTGTGCCCAGGAGAATATGGTATTTGCTGTTACCCTGGATGGAAGGACAGAGCAGAGGTGAACACCATGATTGGCAAATCTCTCCCTTCTGGGAGGATGCAAGCAGTTTCTCATCCTGTGAGAGTACAGTGGCAGGAAGGGCTGTTCGCCCTGGGTGGTGGTACCACACCAACCCGCCCACACTAGGTTGGTTACACTCTGGGAGAGCTTCAGGAGCTATCAGTGGAATTGCCCAAAGCCGTAGGGCTTCTGCTCCTTTAAGTGGGGACACTCCTGTTTTCCCTAGAGTAACCTGCACATCAAAAGGCTATTCCCCCACTCATGGGGTTACCTGCAGGGCTTTCTCTAGCCCATCGCCCCATGGTGCCAAAAGGGCTAGCCAGGGGCCTTCAGTCTGGACCTGATTCTTCCATGTCCAGGTGTCCTGTTGTCCCGAGTTCAACACCCTGGGGGCGCGTAATATTAACGCCCCATTACTGAGACTTCAGAGGTATTCTGCATGGGCCCAACTCTGAGCCTCTGAATAGTCCCTTGCAATAACTTTTCCAGTGGGCTCATACCTGTATGGCGAGGTTGTTCATTCAAAAGACGTACTGCCTGCGGCACGACACTGTTCCAGCCTCACCATTGTGGTTTGAGAGCCCTCAGTTTCTCCTTTAATAGGCCATTGTACCGTTCAATCATTCCTGCTGCTTGAGGACAGTAAGGCACATGCAATACCCAGTTAATGTCATTTTCTTTGGCCCACTCCTGGGCCTGTTGGGCAGTGAAAGGGGTCCCTCTATCACTTTGTATTTCTAAGGGAGTCCCATAGAAGGCCCGTAAAACTTCCAGTGCTCTAATAGTAGCCTCTTGTGTAGCTCGGAGCACATGGTGAGCAAAACCTAGGCCAGCAGTGGTGTCTACCGCTGTCAGCAGGTACCGCAAGCCCGTACTCGGAGCAAAGGGGCCCACGTAATCTATTTGCCATACTTGCAATGGCTGAATTCCCCGTGCAATCTTCCTCGTCTGTTGGGGCCATCGCCGCTGGTGCGGGTGGTGCTTAGCACACCATGGACACTGCCGCACGGCATCTTTGGCTTCACTGTGGCTCAGGTGCAGGCCCCACTGGTCAGCTGCCTGCCTCATTGTGTATGAGCCAACATGACCAAGTTTCTTATGAAACCAGGGACCTATGTTGGGTCCTGGGACCATGGCCTCTACAGGGCGAAGTTGGGCTAGCGTGTCAGCAGCATCATTGCCCGGTGCCAGGGCTGGGCGGTGCCCTGGTACGTGGTAAACAGTATATTGGCCTTCTTGGCCTTTGTCCCATAACTGTTTCCACATCTGTTGTCCCCATAGGGGCCGGTGCCAAATCATCCAGTCTTGCAGGGCCCATTGGGGTATCCACAATGTAAGGCCTCGATATACAGCCCAACTATCCGTGCAAATCTGCAAGGGGCTAGGCTCATTCATCAACACCATCCATACTGCCCGTAACTCAGGCCATTGGCTGGACTGGCCTTCTCCAGTCTCATACCAGAAGGCTGCAGTGGCAGGGTGCAGAGCTACTGCAACCCAAGTGGGCAGACTGCCCTTACAAGATCTATCTGTATACTTAGCATTTCCTGGGGTTGGCCCTTTCCCTTCACGAAAGGGACTGGGCACAGGGTCCACCCCTTGTGGGAGCGTCTGTACATCAGGGGCAACAAGTCTCACAGGCCCTAACACCTGCTGCAACTCTGCAGCCAAGGTGCTAGCGGTGTACTGGGCTCTCTGTTCCAAATAAGCACCTCACTTCGTCAGAGTTGGGGTTTGGGCAGTTCCCGATCGGGGTTGCTTTGCCCATGCCTGTACCCATCCTGCAATAGGGCATGTGGTCTGCACTTGGACCTCTTGCCTCCCCATCAGGGGTTCAGTGGCAATCAAGGATGCATAAGTTGCTAGCAATTGTTTCTCTATCAAAGAAAAACGACATTCAGCCCCTTTCCATAACTGAGACCAGAATCCTATGGGCACTTTCCGCTGCCCATGTTTCTGCCATAAGCCCCAGCCATATCCATCATCGTCCACACGGACTGCCAGCCAGAAAGTAGGTCTGGGTCTGCAGTGCACAGTGCTTGCGCTTGGGTCACCTTCCTCTTACTTCCAACAAATGCATATTTGGTCTCATCAGGTCAGTTTCAGATTTCTCCCTTTTTAATCAGTTTATACAGGGGTTTGGCTATTTGGGCCAAATGAGGAATAAACACCTGCCAGTATCCCAGAAGACCTAAATAAGTCTGTAACTGTTTAACTGTTTCAGGGCGGGAATATGCCTGGATTTTGTCTATTACTGCTTCAGGCAGCACTTTTGTCTTACCCGACCAAACAACACCCAAGAATTTGACAGAATGTCCAGGTCCTCGCATTTTGTCCTTGTTCGTGGCCCACCCCCAGCCCGCCAGGGCTTCTCGCAGCGCTGTGGCACTGGTTTCCAAATCTGAAAGAGAATCAGAGGCTAGCATGATGTCATCAATATAATGGAACAAGCGAACGGTATCTGGTTTGCTCCATGTAGCCAGGTCCTGGGCCACCAGGCCATGGCACAGTGTGCGGCTGTGCAGATATCCCTGTGGCAACACAACAAATGTCCATTGTCATCCTCCAGGAGACATCTGGCTTCCACACTGGCCACACTGGAGAATTATATGGGCTATGCGTAGCCCAAATTATACCGGCTTCCTCAGGCTTTAGAATAGTCTGTCCTATTTCCTCACAGCCTCCGGGCAATCGATATTGCCGGACATTCACCACTCGTGTGGCCTGTGGCAAAATCAAAGGTGCGTGATGAAGATGTCCCCATGTAACTGTTTTCACCACGCGGACTCTCAGGTGAAATTCCCCTTGAGTCGTCTGTATCTGCAATCCTTGCAAAATGCCTATCCCCAGAATATATTCAGCTACTGGGGAGATATGCTCTTCATATGCAGCAGGAGACAGACGGCCAATGCCCAAAATCAGAGTCACTCATTTAACACACATTTGCTTGTTTCCATATTCTTCTATATCAACCCATGGTCCCCCCAAATGCTCCAGTTTTCCATGCACCAATGTAATTTCAGCTCCTGTGTCTACTAGTGCCAGTAGTTGCTTTTTATACATAGGGAACCAGTGGATAGTCAGTTCAACATGTGGCTTCCGGTCATCGGGGTGCCCCACGTCCCAAACACCTTGGCCTTCCTCCTACTCCGGGAGGAAATCAGCAAGGCCACCTCTCAGGCCTGATGGGAGGTTGGCAATGGAGTATATTGTTGCTCAGGCCGTAATTTCTTCCCTAAGTCCATCAGCATCTCCAATCGCTGGCCATCTAATTTTACACAGTCCAAGCCAGCTGCCAGTAAATCACACCATATCTGCTGGCGATCTAGTTTTTGGGGCCCTCCTAAAATTGGAGCATTCCCCTTTTTCCTCCTCTGTGTGGACTTCCCTTTCTGAGTCACTGCATGGGAGGAGGGGGTCTTGGACTCACCTTGAGTCTTGGCAGTATGCACCCGCTTTCGGCGCATCTCTGTGTCTCCCAGATGAGCCAGAGCCTCAGTTACTTCATGTATGGGGCGGTTTACATACGGTGCTAGTAGCACTGCCATAGTCCCAAACGTTCCCGTTGGGCCATTAGCCAAAATCAAATCTTTCATTCAAGCTATAAGGAGTTCATCATTCAGACTATGGAAAAGCAAAGCAAACATCATCTGGTGCATCCATTTCTCAGACAACTTGCACTAAGTTCAAATACGTGGTCCGTTTACTCACGTGTCACTCGCTGTGGTCCCGCAGGAGTTCCCCCCTGAGCCATGGGCTCCTCCAGTTCCACCTATTGCCTCACCATGGGCCATAGACACAGTGGAATGGGGCTAGGGGCCAGGCTTACTGCTCTCAGAGACGGTAGGACCGGAGCTACACAGGCATAGCTGCTCTCAGAGGTGGCGGAGCTAGGACCATGCGGACACCTTTCTGCTGTGCTGGGTCTCCGCTTAAGCTCCTCTTCTCTGCACTGCAACGCCTCCACTTGCAACCGTAAATCTCTCATGTCTTGGCTAGCGTGATGTAAAACAGATAAGAACACCCAGGCCGCCCTCCCGGCTGCCTCTCGGTGGGCTAACGGGACATAATTTTCTAACAGTTCCAACGCCCTCCGGATGTCATCTGGCCAGGGTGCCACTGTGTCCCCATCTTCAGGCTGAGCCCACGTCAGCCAATAGGCTGCCACCGGGTACCATACAGAGGTAGGGGGCCACTTTGCTTCCATCAGAGCATCCCCGTCAGGGGCAGGGGGTTCAGAGGGGGCACTCACCTCATCCTGCTCACAGTGCCAAGTGTCAGCCGAGGGAGGCTGACGTGGGGTTCTAGGAGGTGAGGGGCCCAAACAAAAAAATTCATGAGGAGTTGCTGTACCGCCGGACAGACTTCAGCCAGAGACACTATGGGGTTAACAACATTATTGCCATAGGAAGGTGCACACCTATGATGCACCTGTCCTGCTTTTTATCTGTTCTCTGCCAGCACATGCACAATCTGAGTTTCTTTGTTCATTAGGCTTGCAAAATATCTCTAGCATGTGCGTACTTCTATTTTCTTTGTTCTAAATCTTATGTAATTGATGCACGTGTATAGCAATTGCTTACTGCATCTGCAAACATGCTCTGATCGTGGCCTTAGGGTCCCACAGCCTTAACTCATCTCAAGGCCAGCTCACAGTCTCTTTCTTCAGCATCTTGTAATTTGAAGCGTACAGCTCTTGTCCATGTTTTAAGACAGACAGCACTCTGCCCTCAGGCCTTCTCCTCCAGGAAGCTTTCCCTGCTGTGCAGGGGTGCAGGAGCACTTCCTCGGGGCCCAGCGCCGCGCTCTGGTACTTACTTTAAGGATCCCCTTGCTTGCTCCTCACCTCTCACCGCTTGTGAATGCTGTCCCGCCCCAATTCCAGTTAGACTGTGTTTTGCTTCAGAAACCTTGCTGGCCAGGCTGTTATAGCCTTCACAACCCAGATAAGGACTTGGGATCCACTGTGCAATGTGAAGAGGGGGCAGAGAACTGCCTGCAAGGCAGAGGGTGGTTCTCTGAGGTGGGATGGCAGGTCCCCCTGGGTGGTGTTTGTAAGTTCTCCTGTTGTAACATATGTAATAGGCAAATCACTCAGTATCCCAAATAGAAAACAAACTCCGTCACATCATAAGGAAAAAGACAAGCAGCCCAGTGGGAAAATGGGTGAGGTCATTTCAGACAACTGGAGTTACTGACATTCCAATGGTTGATAGAAATAGAGGGCTGGCCTGACTGGCCATCAGGTTTGCTCACTGAAACACCTGGCAGGAGTGGGGACTGATGGAGAAGGGCCCCAGGGAAGCACTTTGCGGGGATGGAGATGTTCTAGGCCTGGATTGTGGAAGTCACACAGGAGGATTTTTATTTATCAAATATATTCATTTACTAAAAATAACCACATTTAATTTTAAGTACATCTCAGTGAAGTTGATAAAAAAAACCAAGATACCACTCTTCACCCCTTAGATTAGTAAATTTCAGAAAGTCGTGTAGTACTGAGCATTGGTGAAGGTGTAGGGGAACAGGAATTCCTTCACACCACCAAAGGGAGTATAAAGTACACAGCCACTCTGAAAAGCAGTATGATAGTACCTAAAATTAAAATCTGCACATTCAATCCCATCTCTAGGCATAACTCCTAGAGATACCCTTGCTCACAGGACTTGGGGATACTGTACAAGGACCTACTTCCCTGCAGTATGTGCAATAGAGGAAAGCAGAGGAAAACTGAAGCGCTCGTTAATAAGGCAGGGTAAATGCAGAGCAGTGTAGACGTACAGTAGGACTCTGCAGTTTGAGTGGGTAGCCCAGACCAGATATCTGTATCATGGGACGATTTAAAAACAATGCTGAGTGAAAATAGCTGACAGAACAATGAGACGATGGGCACTTTTGCTGTAAACGCTTAAAATGAACGTACGGACTGAGACCACGTATTAAACATGTCAGCCCACATTGTCTGCCACTCCTGTGGGTCTGGTAGGGGCTTTACTCTGTGCTCAAGCAGGCTTCCAGCTCCTTCCGTCGTGCTCCTTTCTGCTACTCTCTCTTTTGGAGTCCTTCAGAGGGTCCTCTGTACCCACAGCAGGTGTGAGACAGGAAAGGGGGCAAGGTACAGTCATTCAAGGAATACCACAGCAAATAATACCAGAATGGCAAAAGATTCAAACCCCAGTAGGCCTTGAGGCTCAAGATGGTGGGGGATTTGACTTCTTGAGCTTCATTATATGCTCATTGTAATACATTAACATGGTAAATAACATGCCCATGACAGTCCCAAGGCTGGCCAAAAAGTCAAGAGTAGGAAATGGCCAACTTCCTGGGAATCCCAGCCCTTTCCCCAGGCTACTCAGACTGGTCCTTACACTTATTAGCATATGAAGCCACTGAGCCCATAAAGACTGACAACAGAGGGGCGCCTGGTGGCCGCCCTCTCCCACAGGGAACACCGCCCATGGACACAGGGGGCTCTCCAATTCTCCCAGAGTGCAATCACCCCTGGGTTTGGGTTTGGTAACTGGACGCCTGCTCTTCCACCGGGAGGGGGAGAGAATGGCGGGATTTCCCGCGACCCCCCAGAGGCCACGGGGCACCCCTGCGATCAACCGCACAGCCAGGGCAATGGCGAGGCCGCCAAGGCGGTCGACCTGGTCACTCACTAGCTGTGTGTCCTCGAGTAAGCGACCTGACTTCCAGCTTCAGCCTAGTCTGTAAAAGGAAGATGTTAAAAGGCCCTCCTCAGGGGCTCATAGTGGGCGTTACCAGGAGACCGACCGGCGGGAGGCGCCGGGAATCGCTGCCAGGCGCGGGAAGTGGGCGGGAGCCCCTGCGGCCCCTCCACAACAGGCCTCTCCTCTCAGAGAAGCGGCCCTCGGTCCGGGGCCCTGGGGCCGCTCCGCACGGGCGCGGACGCGCCCCCGAGCTCCGCTCGTCTTCGATGTCGGCATTTACAGCTCGACGGAAACCGACCCCCTCACAGCCATTCACAGCGTGGAGACAGACGGCGCTCGGGGCTGCGGGGGCGCAGAAGCTGGAACGCTGCTCCGCTCCGCCCCCGCGGCTCCCCGCACCACCCCCGCAGGCCGGCCGGAAGCCCGCACCACCGAGAGGCCTCCCGGCCCCGAAGCGCCTAGAGCGGCACCGGAAGCTCCCCGGGCGGGGCCTCGGACCGACTTCCGGCCGCGGCGTGTGGGCGGCGGTGCGGGCTTTGTTGGCTGGCCTGCGGGGCGGGCGGACCCCAGTCTGCGTGCGGGGTGCGTGCCGTCCTCTCGCCACTGGGCGCCGGGTGAGTGGCGCGCTCCGGGCTGCGGGCAGCGGCAGGGTCCTCCGGGCGGACGGGCGGGCTGAGCGCGGCCTGCCCCGCACGGGTGTCCCGGAGCGTGGGCCTCGGGGAGCCGGTCTCCCGGCGCCATCACGGCCGGGTCTGCCGGGCTGCAGTCCGGCCCGCAGCTTCTCTCCTAAAGAACGTCGTGTGGGTAAATACCCAGTTCCACTCTTGGTTCAGTTCCCCAGCTCCAGGGTCACACCCTCAAACCGTGTAGCCTCCAGCTTCGGCGTGTGTCGCAGCTCTCAAGCTCGCTAGCCCCTCTGAGGTGGCCTGGGGTGGGGTCGGGATACAGGTACGGGTGGCACTGCTGTCGTGTTCTAAGCCTGCCTCCTCTCTCTGGAGCCCAAGAGAGCTCACCAGATGAGGCTGGGGAAGTGGCGGGATGCTTGAGCCTCTTTGTGCTGGAGGAGACGCAGAGCCGCGGCACCTCTCCCCTGCTGGGGGTGCAGGTCACGGACAGAGTTCTCTCCGGCGCTTGGGCCTGAAAGAGAATTCCCAGGTGGGGAGAGGTGATTCGGCTGCGCTATCCTAGCTCTTCTCTGACGGCTCTCTTTCATTGGAAGTCGCTATCAGTCCCAATGGCCATCTCTGCTGATGTCCCGGACGTCTTAGCCCCTCACACAGTGGCTGCACCCTGGTCATGGGATTCCCCAGGGCCTGAGTAGCATGCCTGCGGTTTCCCAGGAATGCTAGCTGGAGGCCAGCTTTGAGCTAAGGCAGTTTGTCCGTAGAGCTCATGACCACCGTGCGGTGCTCTCTGCAGCATGACTGACTTCACCTGAGGTCCAGTCCCGATGAAAGATAGAAATAAGTGTCTTTTGCCCACCTAGGATCTGAGAGATACCAATGTCATTGAATCTTAAGGCGATAAACCTTGCTCCTGTCCAGAGGTGGGACTCTTGTCCCTGTTGTAGATGTAATCTTGTAACGATATCTTAATAATGGCCCTAATGACAACAACCCTCTTATGGAAGATACAGACGAGGGGTGGGGGAGGGCTGATGTTTTTTCCACAAGCCTGACCACGTAACTCTAGCCTCTCCTGGAGAGAAGGTGATGGATTCCCTCCTTCCCTAGAAAGGTTTTGGGGGTGATAGGGAGGGAGGGCCGAGCTGAGAAGGCCCAGACAGCGTTCTTGGCCAGAGGTGGCAGGGCGCTCCGGGAAGTAGCTGACCCAGAACAGGGTGGTGCCATAGAAGCAGCACCAGGAGCTGCTGGGCATGTCCAGTGCTGCCTCGGGTTGTGGGAGATGACTGCTGAAAGGACACTGAACTCGTCAGGAAAGAAGAAGACCATTGGTGTCCTTGGTCAGAGCCCTGGGAGCAGAAGCCAAATGGCCTGGGGTGGGAGGAGGAGAGAGCAGCCAGCAGCTCCTGAACCTCCCTGAACCTGGTGGACGCTGTGAGGAGGCCACGAGGAAACAGGAGGAGCACACCTGCGTGCTCACGTCCCTCTGGAGCTGCAGTGGCGGCCGCAGGGCAGCCCAGAGGTGCAGTCCCCTGGAGCTCTGCTCTGTGTCTTACTCAGTTACCCTTTTGCCCTTCTTTTCCCATTATTCCCGAGGGTGGAGGTCTGCAAACCTCCCTGTGTCCTGTCTCTAGGCTGTGAGCAGCAGTGACTGACTAACTTGCCAGCCCAAGGCCATAATACCTCTTTACCAGTGTGGACCTGAAACAGCTCCCAGTGCCTGCGTGCCACTCCTCCCCCAATCTCAGAGCTACTCCGGGCAGCTCACAGGCCCCCACCCCCTAGATTAAGCTCCCACTCTTTCCCCAGCACTGAGAATCGCCTGTCTCTCTCAACATCAGCTGTGTACTTAGATGATTTCTTGTTCTAGTGTCACAGCAGAAAGGAGGGCTATGTTAGCCTCGCATGTTTTGGAACCAGAATCTGGTGTGTGTTTATTTCCTTTTGTTCATTTCACTCAGGTCTCTTTAAATGAAAGAGTATCGATTTAAGTTTGCTTGCATCCACAGAAGATAAAGGAGCTAAGCAGAAACAGAAAGATTGCTGATTTTCCAGTAAATGTTAATTCAAAGCAAGGTATATCTGATTTGAAAATCTTCCTCTAAAATTAAGGAAAAAATTATGAAAATCATGAAGAGATACACGTTTTTAAAGCTGTATTCGTGTAAACAGATGCAGGCTTGTGTTCAGGTGGTATAACAGTCATTTTAAATGAAAAAAATCAGCAAATATCACCTCCAAAGCAAACCAATAACCTAACCCCCTTTTTTAAGAAAAATAAGGTTTAAAACATAAGCTTACTTTTATAATACTAGTCCCGGCTGATCTAAGCAAAACATCCTATAAAAGTGTAAAAAGTTCACACCTGGAAAGGGAAACAAAATCTTTGATAGTGGTAAAGGGCAAGGGACAGACATACCTGGGTCTGAACCTGAGCGCTGCCACGACTGACTTGGTGGCCTTGGGTTATTGACTTTCAGTCTCTTTCTTCATCTGCAAAATTGAGTAAATAACAGGGCTAATAGCTGCCTCATGAGGTTCGAAGGTGTGATGGGACCACACCAGCCACTTGTGCGGCCCACCTGGCTGGGGTGCCAGGGGCCCTTGTAAACAGTGCCCCTCCTCTCCCAAGCCTGAACCAGGGAGGCATGTGAAGGGCAAAATGTGCCCTACTACTGATCGGAGCATTTGCTGGCGTGACGTGGGGCTGCTTAGGCTGAGTGCCAGTTACACACTTGCCTGCCTGCTTGCCGGGAGCCCTGGGAGCTGCACCCTCCCCTGGGGTGGGGCTGGGCTGGCTTGGGAGCAGAGCAGAGCATGCACCCTGGTGGGAGAGGTCGGGCTGCATGCCTTGTTATGCTCCTGAAGATTTGACTAACTCCTTCCACCTCTGGGGAAGAGAAATGGGATGAATACATTGGGAACATCCTTCCTCATGACACCAGAGCACAGGGATGGGGGCTCCCTCCAGCGCCTGGCCTGTAGCAGGGACCCTGAGGACCTCTGACAGTAGCGCCGCTCCAAGGCCAGGCGCACCAGTGCGTCTGTGTGGGTGGTCACAAGAATGCCAGGGTGCGTTAGAGATGGGGAGAGTGTTGCAGAGGGATGGGTGCACTGGGTCCTGCCTGTATTTTTGAAAACTGCATGTGTACATAGTAAATGTACAGTCGTTTTAGCAGAGGTCTGGGTGAGTGCGTGTGAACTAAACAGCTGGCAGTGGTCTTGCGTTGAATTGCTGGGGATTATCATTGTCTGTTTTGTTTACCTCTTGAAATACTTCTACAATGTGTATTTTATGTTTGTAATTGCTGAGAACTAACAAGATAGAAAAGTAAAGCAAAACAGGATGTGAGACTGAGTAGCATGGTCCTGACTTCATACTATATTGGGGCAGAAAAAAGGCCAGAGGAGAAGTAATGTCAGTGTAGTGATCTGAGTGGTGGGGTTAAAGGTAATTTAATTTTTATTTTTAAAGTTTTTCTCAACTAGCATACTTTACCTTTATACCCTGGGTGGGGGGGGAAACTAGTTAAAAGTAATTTTTGTAAGCAAGAGAATGATTTTAAACCAAGTTAATGGGCCTCTAACTCAGAAAAGCATTCTCAGCGCATGCGACCAGGCAGTGGTCATAAATGCTGTGGCGCAGGGCACACCGGGAGGGCCACTGCTCCAGGAAGCCGGGCTGCGGGTCTCCGTGGAGAGAAATGCCTCCCGTCTGCTGCTGTTCAGATGCCCCTTCTTGCTGTCGGGGTTCCGCTGCTTTTTCATCGCGGGGAGAACTGCATCTGAATAGTCAGGTGGACTATTACCATTTTTTAAGCATGGGTTAATTTTGCTGTAACAGATTCGAAAATGGTGTTTCCAACAAGAAACGTGGCTTCTCATGTTCCATCTCACAGGCACTTGGGCAGCTCCGCCCCTCAAGGTCTCTGGGAGCCTGCCATGCTGTGTTGTCACCTGTCACTGTGGGCTGGGTGAGGGACTGGGACATGCACACACTCCTTCCATTCCTGGGTCCTTGGCTGGAATCAGTCACACCTCACTTCAGGGCCCATTAAGAAATGTCACTTGCAGGTGGCCGTGTGAACACTAAAATTTCTGTAGGGATTTCTGTCACTAAAAGGAAGCAGGATGCTGGGCAGCCTTCAGTCTCTGCCGCTGTTTACCCCACTGGCCACCTGGTCCCACATCAAGCCTCCCCAAATGCTGTCCCCCACACCCAGCAAGAGAGCAGGGCGGTCACATGGACGCATGCACTCAGGAAGGGGGAGAACCCCAAACCCACAGCAGTTGCTGGTCCACAGCTGCCATGGTTCCGGGTAGAACTTGCAAAGGTGGTCTGAACAAGTGGCCACTGATTGAAGTGTTCCCAGGACCCAGTGGAAATGAGGCCCTCCGTCGACTGAAAGAGAAGTACAGGGCCACTGACAGCTGTTCTGCTCGTAACCCTGAGCTGCCAGCAGCCCGGCTGCGGGTGAGTGGAAGAGTGGGCTGTGCATGGTGGCACGTCCGGACAGACGGAGAAGCTGTGCGGGAGGGAGGGGCGCTCCCGGGCACGTCCTGGGGGTGGGCGCAGTGCAGGCCCGAGTGCTCTGGGATGAACTAGACAGGGGCAAAGGTTCTGCGGCCTCAGGGATGTTCTGAGTTGTGCACTTGAAAATGATGAGTTTTATGGTGTGTGAATTGTACCTTAATAAAAAGTGGGCACACGATTAATAAAAAGCAGACACAAAAGAACATGCTGTTATGACTCCACTTCAATGAGACTTAAAACAGAGATGCTTAACCATCATAACAGAGATGCTTAACCTTGGAGGGGAGCCTTTTGGGTGACAGAAATGGTGGTGGTTAGATAGGTGCATGTGAGGCGTTCGTCAGAGGGGTTCATGTGATGTAGCTGTAGCAGAGGGGCAGGGGAAAGATGTGGGAAGGAAGCCCGGCCTGGACGTAGAGCGTGTGTAGCCTGGTTACACCTGCTCCCTGGGCTGCGCCCTCTGCCCCACTCTGTCCTCGGAGGCACATCCTTGTCTTTGGCAGCCACGTTGCAAATGGGTTTTGGATGGCATCCCTTCGTGGGGCTGCACAGCAATCAGTTTGCTTCCTGCTGGTGCAGATTTCGGGTGGGAAGTGGACTCAGCTGGGGAGAGCCCTCAGGTGACATGCCTGGAAGGCAGGCAGGATTGGGCAGTGAGGTTAAAATTGTGACCAAGGCACATCCCAGTGGATCTTGGGGGCTAGTATGACCCTTCTGAGTTGCCCCAGGTGGAGGCAAGGGCACTGGCTGGGGTGTGGTAGGCTGTGTTCTCAGGTGGCCCTCTGAGATTCCTGGCCCCTCATGTCCAGCACCTCCCAGCCACCAGGTTGGGATTTCAGGGATGTAGTGAAGGTCCCGGTCAGTTGCCAAAAGGAGCCCTGGGAAGACGAGGTTTTCGGCAACTGGTGGCAGAGGAGAAGTCACGGCGGGGGGGGGGATTCTCTGAGCTGTTCTGCCAGGAAGACAGGTTTTCCCAGGGAGCCACAGCACGTAGCTGAGACAGTTCTACAAGTGCAGGGAACCAGATTCTGCTGATGGTCTGAGTTTGGAAGTGCTTCCAGATGAGACCTCAGCCTGGCTGACACGCTGTGTCACTCAGAAGGGTCCCAGTCCTGCCAAGCTGGACCTATGACCTGCAGCACAGAGGTGGCAGATAGACACTGTTTCTGCCGTGAATTCTGTATCACTCCATAGTGACGGGCAGCTTCCAGTGGGAGGCCTTTCCTGGGAGGGGCCATGGCTTTGGCAGGTTCCTGCCTGAAGGCGGTTCTCAGTGGAGAATTCCAGAGCTGGAGGGCAGCATTGCTCTGAAGAGGGGAACTGGGTGCCACGTCCTGGTGACCATGTAAGGTTAAGTAACCAGGCTTTTCCAAAGCAAACATGCCCATGTGCAGATCCCAGAACCCCCAGGCCTCCCTGCACCCTTGCCAATCGTGAGCTCCCTGGAGACCATCCCTGCCTCAACTTCCCTACCATGGACTGGTTTTGTCTGTTTTTGACCTTTGAGTAAGTGGAATCACACAATATGAACTCTCAATCGATGTTACATCTGCGAGGTTCGCCTGCGCTTTTCTGCGGGCGCTCTTTTTCACCGCTGTCTGTTTCTCCCTTGTCGGAGGACTCCTCAGGCCACCCTTTTCTCTGCAGATGGGTATTTTGGTGGTCGTCAGTGGTGCTGCCGTGAACCTTCCAACTCCAGACTTCTGCAGAGCAGGTCTGGGGTCACTGAGTAGATAACGGGTGGGTGTAGTGCTCAAGGGGACGTGTCTCCCTTAGACTGCAACAAGGACACCGACCCATGTAATGCGGGAGGGAGCGGCGTGGGCACCAACAGGTGGCTGGTAAACGTAGTGGGAAAAATGGACGTTCTCACCTCATTGCTTTTGTTTTCTCCCTGAAGTGAGACACAAGGTCATCAGCCGAGAGGGAGGGCAAGTGTTGGACGTTTGTGAGGAGAGAACCAGGAGGTGGCCCTATGGGAGACTCACCCAGGTGTAGACATTGCGGGCAACTCTCAGGGCCCTGTTAGGCAAGTGCTTGTAAACATGGAGAGAATGCAGCCAGCAAGGATGCAGACCAGGTCAGGAAGCAGGCTGAGTTTTGGCCGAGGTGCGGTTTTCTCGTGCATGTGGTAGAGGAGCTGGGGCTCACGTGCAGGAGAACGACTGATACGTAGCCTGCAGTGAGTGTGACACCATAGACCGACCATGCTGCGAGGAGGGATGGAGGACCTGAAGGCAGGAAGGGCAGTGGACAGGTGATGAGAGCGATAAACTTGTGTTTCTTTGGAAATAGGTCTGGATTTTTGAATGGAGTCCAAGCCACTTCCTTCCCCTCTGCTCCCTGGCCAGTCGGGCCCCTGAGGTCAGAGGTGGAGCCCAGGGAAACCGCCCCAAGGGTGAGCCGAGCACTGTGCTGGGTCAGGAGTGTGGGCAGAGGGACACTTTGCTCTCCCACTCCTTGGATTTGCATTTTATCCCCTACGTGCTCCAGCACATTCCCATCTGTTAACAAAGGGAAAGATAACCTTTCTCTTATTTCAGGTTCTGACAGGTGACTCGAAGGCAACCCCAGACTCTGAATTTCTGAGCATGGAAATCTGCAGACGGCAACGTCAGAAGCCCTCACGGTGATGGAGCTTGCTGCCCCTGCATCTGGGGGGGCCCCCGAACTCAGGTTGAGGGGGCTGTTGGGAAACCTGGAAGGGCAGAGCCTGCGGAGCTGTGCCTCCCAGGAGGCAGGTTTCAAGCAAGTGACGGTCACCCACTGGAAGATCCAAGCAGGAGAAGCAGCCCTGGTGGGTGGTAGGTCAGGGGGGAGCCCGGTCCTGAGCTCCAACCTCCTCATACTTCAGAGAGAGCTTATAGAAGGGGAGGCCCACCCGCACAGGTGCGACACACACGGGGAGGGGTTTGGCCAGAGCGCCCGCCTTGCCGAGCACCGGCGAGCTCACACTGGAGGGAGGCTCTACGTGTGCGACGTGTGTGGGGAGGACTTCGTCCACCTCGCGGGCCTTGGGGAGCACCAGAAAACGCACGCGGGAGAAAAGGCGTTCAGGTGCACCCAGTGTGGGAAGGGTTTCTGTCACAGCGCAGACCTGGTCCGGCACCAGCGGGTTCACACCCGCGAGAGGCCTTTTGAATGCAAAGAGTGCGGGAAGGGCTTCAGCCAGAGCTCGCTGCTCATTCGACATCAGAGGATTCACACAGGCGAGCGGCCCTACGAGTGCAACGAGTGTGGGAAGGCCTTCATCCGCAGCTCCAGCCTGGTCCGGCACTACCAGACCCACACGGAGGTGCGGCAGTACGAGTGCCAGGAGTGCGGGAAGGCTTTCCGCCACCGCTCGGACCTCGTGGAGCACCAGCGCATTCACACCGGGGAGCGGCCCTTCGAGTGCAGCGAGTGCGGGAAGGCCTTCATCCGCAGCTCCAAGCTCGTTCAGCACCAGCGCACCCACACTGGGGAGCGGCCGTACGTCTGCAGCCAGTGCGGGAAGCGCTTCAGCCAGACGTCCAACTTCACCCAGCACCAGCGCATCCACACTGGCCAGAAGCTCTTCCAGTGCAGTGAGTGCGGGAAGGCCTTCTTTCTGAGCTCGTACCTCATCCGACACCAGAAAGTCCACACCGGGGAGCGCGTGTACGAGTGCAAGGAGTGTGGGAAGGCTTTCCTCCAGAAGGCGCACCTCACAGAGCACCAGAAGATCCACGCGGGGCACAGGCCCTTCGAGTGCAAGGACTGCGGGAAGGCGTTCATTCAGAGCTCCAAGCTCCTGCTGCATCAGATCGTCCACACTGGAGAAAAGCCCTACGTGTGCAGTTATTGTGGGAAAGGCTTTATTCAGAGGTCAAACTTCCTTCAGCACCAGAAGATTCACACTGAAGAGAAACTCTATGAATGCAGCCAGTATGGGAAAGAGTTCAGCTCAGCTCCAAACTTTAAAAGTAACCAAGATGTTCACCAGGAGGGACTTCCCTTGAGTAAGACCCCTGTACATTTGGGTAAGAAGTATGTAGGTCAGGGGGAGCACACGGACTCGTAAGTGACGACCCTCCACCTTGCCGATTGGGGTCTGGAAGCGCATGGCAAAGAGGCCTGGTTCACGCAAGTTTGGATGTGTCTGCGTCTCCCTACGTCACGGGCGGGGCTGCCTCCGCAGTGGACCCCTGCCAGCCACTGTGGCAGTGCTGGCCCCCATCCTCCTCTGTGGGAACATGTGCCCTCCGGGGAGCCATGCGACTGGACAATTGGCTGAGCTGGCACAGTGCCGGGGCAGGAGCTGGGCCGGGAGAGAAGGTTCTTGTATCTTACTGCTCCGTTACAACCGCCCCTGAGCTCAGTCCTGTTCCAGTCAAGTTCAGAAGTGTGTATCTCACCTTATTAGTTTAAAAGAAGATTGTTTAGCAAATTTTGGTCTATCAGAAAGGCAAGTTGGAGAAAGGTACTTCCTTGTCCAAGTCTGCGGATTGGTTCCCTGTTGTCCTCGGGATAAACTCCAAACTCCCTGCACTTCCTGGAGCCCCATCTGCCACCGGTGAACTCGCGGCTGTTAACTGCCAGACGTCCCCACTCAGCCAAGCCGCTCCAGCCTCCTTGGTCTTCGCTTGGATGTCGCTCTCTGCTCACCTGGCTCCCCGGACACGTCAGGACCCGCCTCAGGCCCCTTGCTGGGCTCAGCCGGCTCCCCCGCCTCTGCTTCTGTTGCTTGTTGTTCATTCGCCTGTTAGTGCACTTCCTTTGATATGTCAACATTGTGTTTTCTGTACCATCTCTTCCATTATTACACTGTTAATTCCTGGAGAACAGTGAGCATATCTGACGGATTTATGTGTCGCTGGAGTCTAGGGTGAGGTATAGAAGGAGCGCGCCCGAGCTGTGTGCTGGGCTTTGTCCTCTCTGTAGTACTGATTTAAAAAACCTGTTTGGATGTTCTTTTTGTTGTTCTGTTTTGTAACACTATAGCCTTCTGGTCTACTGGAAACGACTTCCCTCTCAGCCCCGTTGGCTTTTGCTTGCACTTCATTCAGTGAGGCCAGTGTTAAGACTAGCGCCCCTTGTGTTTTTTGCTATCAGAGCTTATTCAAGACTGTCCACTTTTGAGGGGACCCTTGTCTTCACTTAGTTGTGTGTGCATCTTCCTAATTCATTCCAAGGGCTCACAGTCCTGATGCACTGCATGACTTTTTCCTGTCTCAGCAGTTCCATGACTGACTCCAGTTCTTTTCCCTTTCCCTGCTCTCTGGATCGCTTTGGCATTGATTTGTAAATGTATTGCTCTACAAGGACCAGCCCTAAAACTGGGGAACAGTTAAGACTGCCCACCTCGAGTCATCCAGAGCCTGATGGGGAACTGCACGCTGAGTGGAAGTACACATGCGTCCCTGTCGTGTAGGAGCGTAGGTAAGGAGCTGACTTACTCGGCGTGGGGGTCTGGGACAGCTTTGCAGAAGAGGTGACACTTGAACTGGCCTCCAGAGAGAAGCAAACATGTCAGCTAGAGAGGCAAGTGATCCTGGAGCGGGAACCTGCGGAATGGGAGATGTGGCGGGTCCCTTTCTAGGAGGGGCTGTCAGAAGCAGGCAAGTTCTGTTACCCGGCGGCAAACTGTCTAGCAGAACTATTAAGTTGTTGCCTCTGAATTTCTTTTATCTAAACATTTAACAAAACAACCAGTTTTGAAATGATTTAAAGCAATGTTTTGCCCATGAGGGTGTATTTTCAGTCTTAAATTCCCACAATGCCAGAAGCCTTAAGGGGGTAAATAATTCAAAAAGAGCATACAGTACTCCATCCTTTGGGAAACTCACCATTACTAGAGATGTTTCAGGTGGTATAGAAGCAGATTTTATCAGACCATTTTAACCAACTTTGGTTGAGGTCCAGTTTCCATACAGTAGAACACCTATTTTTAAGTGTACGGAATTTTGACATATCCATGTACTTGTGTAACCACCATCACAATCAAGAAAAATAACAGTTCTCTCACCCAGAAATGGTCCCTTTTGCCTTTTCCTGGTTAATCCCACGCTAGCCCCAAGTAACCACTTTCTGTCTGCGTGGATTAGTTTTGCCTGTTCTGGGGTTCACGTAAATCGATGCACATGGTATGTAATCCTGTGTGTCTGACGTCTTTCACTTTGGCACGTTTTGAAGACTCAGCTGAGTACTTCTGCTTCAGTAGCTCTTTCTCTTTGTGAGTAGTGTTCCATTGTAGGGGTAAACAGTGCTTATTATTCACCTGTTGGTGGAAATTTGGGTTTCCAGTTTTGGCTGTTATGAATAAAACTGCAATGAGCATTTGTGTAAAAGTGTTTTATTTGGACATGCCTCTTTATTTCTCTTGGGTAAGTGCCTAGGAATTTAATTGCTGGATTATGAGATACATGAATTTTAACTTTATAAGGAATAGCCCAGAAGTTCTCTATAGTGGTTGTGCCATTGTACCCTCTGCCACTGTCAGGGCTCCAGTGGCCCACGTCCTTATCAACACTTGGTATTAGCCCTCTTCTGAAACCTAGTGGCGTAGGTGACACCTTTATGCTTCTGGTTTGTGTTCGCCTGCTCCGTGATGGTGAGCATCTCTCCATGTGCGTGCTGCCAGTCTGTCTCACCTTTTGTGATGTGTCTGTTCACATCTTTTGCCCACTTTAAAATTGGGCTGTTTGTCTTGCTATTTACTTGTAAGAGTCTTTTCTATTTTGGGTCAAAATCTCTTCCAAATACATATTTGTGATGAGTATTTTTTAGTCTTTGGCTTACCTTTCAATTTTCTTCAGATTTAACTTAAAAAAATTTAAAGGTCCAATTTACCAAAAAAAAAAAAAAATTGGGTGGGATAATTAAGTTTTTGTTTTTTTTTTATTTCTTGATGGAGGTATTGAGGATTGAACCCAGGACCTTGTGCATGCTAGGCATGTGCTCTACCACTGAGCTACACCCTCACCGCCCCCCCGCCCCCAATTTTTAAAATAGTTTATGCTTTTTGAGTTCTAGCTTGTTTTTTTAAAAAGCCTTTTTCCCATTGACATTGCCAGTGTGTAGAAATTGATTTGACTTTTGTAATTGACCTCATATCCTGCAACCTAGATAAATTCATTTATTGGTTCCAATAGCTTTTTTCTAGATTCTTCAGCATTTTCTGTGTAGATAATCAAAGAATGTTACCTCTCCCTTTCCAGTTTATATAGACTTTGTTCCTTTTTTTTTTTTTTTTTTTTTTTTTGCTTTATTGCACTGCTAGGGCTTTCTGTACAGTTTTCAGTAGAGGCGGTGAGAGGACGTCCTTGTCTTGATACCAGCGTAACATTGCTCTCAGTTGTGAATTAGTCTCCCCACATCTATTTTCTGAATTTGTTTGCATAATAATATTTCTTCCCTAGGTGTTTGATAGCTTTCACCAGTGAAATCCTGGGGAGTTCTTTGTGGGAAAATTACAAATTCAATTTCTCTAACAGATACAGCACTTACTCAGATTTTTCTATTTCGTCTTGTGCCAATTTTGGTAACTTGTATCTTTCGAGGAATTACTTATTTCATCTAATACAATTGCATAAAGTTGGCATAAAGTTGTTAAAGTTTTTTTCATTGTTTTTGTGCATTCCATTTTACTTAACTAATTATACTTGAAATGATGTCCCCTCTTTCCCTGGTGGAGACTGTGTCTTGTGTTTTTCTGATCAGTCTAGCTAGAGCGTTACCCACGTCCTTAGTCCTTTCAAAGCAGCAGCTTTGGTTTTTCTTGATCTTCTCTATTGTCTCTTGTCTATTTCATGAAAGTAGAATCATTTTCTTTCTTTCCTTCTCCTTTGAGCTAATTTTCCCTTCTCTTCTCTAGCTTTTGAAAGTGGAAGCTTAGGGCTTTAGTTTTCAGACCTTTCATCTTTTCTGACTTAAACGTTTAAAGCCAGCAATTTTCCTCTAAACACTGCTTTAGCCGCATTCCCTAAATTTTGATACATTTTCATCACTTCCGGGGGCCGGGAAGGTGGGCGGAACTCGCGCGCACCAGGAAGACGAATGCCTGGAGGGGCGGGAGGGCCGCTTCCGGGAAGAGCACTTCCGCTGGGAAGTCAGCGGAAGTGGGAGGCGGGAGCAGCGGGGGGAGGGGCCGCGAGCGCGGGGCTCGGCCGGCTGCGCCCGCCCCCCACCCCCCACCCCCGGCTCTCCGCGGCCCTGCGGGGTCCGCCCGCCGGTCAGCAGTGCGCCCGCGGCCCCGGCTGCCCCAGCGCGCCTCCGCGCCTCGGCTCGTCCGCCCGCGCGCTCTCCGGCGGCGCCCTCCCCGGGCGACCCGTCCGTGGCCGTAGGCTGCTTCCGCGTCTGTGACTCCGCCGGGCGCTCCGGAAGGATCCGGGTGTGGGTCCAGCTGCCGGCTTAGTCTCTAAGGCACCCCATCTCCGCGCCCCGGTTCATGGCTCCTCCTCTGGGGGAGCCGCGTCTCTCGCCTTGCCTGCGCTTCAAGTCCATTGGCGTCTTCGGTCATTCCCGCCTCTCCCTTTCCGCCGTCCCCGCCTCTGCCCGGCCCCCTTCCTCTCTCCGCTCGACTGTCGGTGGGCAGTGGTCACCTCCCTGTCTTCCCCCCGCCCCGCCCCGCTCCGCTCCGCCCCGCCTTGCCGCCTTCTGATTTTGTTCACCGCGGGGGGATCTTTCTGAAACGTAACTTGCCACAAAGGTCTACGTTAGACCTTTCCTGCCTTTCCTGTAAAACCATGGCGCAGGATGCCCTGGGTACCCTTGCCCGCTCTTCTGGCCGTGCCTCACACTAGTCCTCTCTCAGTCGGCCAAGTGCAGCCGTTGGAACACGTAGTGGATGCCCAGTCCAGGGAGCCGTTCTTGTTTTATCGCAGTGATCAGTGGCTGGAGGAGCTCGGGTTCTCCTGCTAAGCGCTGCCCGAAATGCCTGTGCCCAGTGTACCTCCTCGTGTGTTTATAAGCCATGTACATCTTTTGGTGAGAGAATCCAAATATTATGTCCATTTTAAGCTTCATTTTTCTTTCTGTTACTGGTTGGTAGGTGTTCTAGTGCTGGATGTGAGCCCTTTGTCAGATACACGTACTGCGGATATTTTCTCCCAGTCTGTGGCCTGCCTTTTCATTTAACTGTCTTTTGGTAAGGAAAAACTTTTAATTTTGGTAAAGTCCATCTTTGGTAAAATAGCATTGTGTCTTTTATTTCTATTCCTGAACACATGCAGTTTGGGAAGACTTTTCTCCCCGTGTCATGTGACCAGACGTCCACAGATCGTGGGAAAAGCGCTAGAGGTCTGCCCAGTCCTGCTGCTCCCAAGAGCACAGATGAGTCGAATACCAGGTGAGGTCAGAAGAACAGTTGGCGCTTCTGCTACTGTGGCCAGGACTGTCTGTCACAGAACCCCTGACAGCACCATCTGAAGAGCCTTGGGAGCTGGCCCTGGACCTTGAATCGGCACCTGAAGTTGGCTCTTAAGGTAGCCGTGTTCACTACAGGGTTTTGTGGGGAGAGGCGACCTCTTTGTTGTGGCTTTATAATTCCCGCAGCAGCTGCCAGTGTCATGGCGCTGGGGTGGCCAAGACCTCTTTGTTCTAAACCTGAGGCATGTTTTCTCGTGCAGCCCCAAAACCTGCTGAGTGGGGTTCACAAGGGCACCAGCTCTCACTCGGAGAACTGGTCAGGGGACAGGACACCTGACCCCCTTCCTGTATGAGTGCTGTTGCAGGTTATCTAAATAACTGGTGAAGGATTTTGATTTTGTTTTGTTTTTGAAGAATTCCGGAGAGAAAAGGTTGGGGCTGTGAAGGGCTAGCAGAGCGCCAGAGGCACTGCATTGAGGGACCTCTCACCCCAATTTGAGCAAACCAGCTACAAAAAGCATTTTCGAGACAATCATGGACATTTGAACGTGACCTTGGTATTAAGGACTTTGTGATGATAATGGTGATTCTGTTTTTAGAAGTCCTTATTAAGGATGCATTCCGACACACTTATGGGTGAAATGGCATGATGTCAGGGATTTGCTTTACAATTCTATAAAAAGAAGAAACAAAAAAATACTGGCAAACGAGTTGCTTGAAGCTGGGTCATGAGTATGTTTGAATTTTATTTCACAGGGTATTTATATTTTAAGGTCATTAATACATACTGAAGGAGGTTGGAAATAGCCATTAGGTCATGTTTGGGTCTGTGTCAGTCAGCTCGGCCTGCATGGCAATACACAAAAACCAGGAGGCTTAAACAAACAACAGGAATGTATTCCTCACAGCTCTGGGGCCGCAAGTGTGAGATCAGGGCGCTAACACAGCCAGGTTCTGAGGAGGATCCACTTTCTGGCTTGCGGACGACGCCTTCTTACTATGTGCTCACGTGGCAGAGGGAGGGAGAGCCCTGGTGTCTCCTCCTTTTTTAAGGGTTCTGTCCCACCATGGGGCCCCACCCTGATGACGTTATTGCACCCAAAGGCCCCACCTCCAAACACCACCACGTTGGGGTTAAGGCTTCACACTGAATTTTGTTTGGAGGTGGGTGGAAACAATTCAGTTTGCAGCAGCAGTTCTCTGGGTCAGTGACCAGCTGGGAGGGGGTCACACAGTCATGGCCACTGAGGCCACGCGAGCATGGAGCCCAGGGCCCTCCAGAGTAAACAGATCTCCCCAGTGGAGCATCCACGTGGCTTCTCTTTTGTTTATAGAATCCAAATCTTTGCACCAGTGCTTGTGTTTTTCTTCCAGTTCAGAGCTGTGGGCAGGACAGTGGCTAGTTTGTTCCCAGCCAGCACATGGAGTTGTGAAGGCCCTCAGGGGGCCTTTCAGCGCAAGTGTGAATGGCCGGTCTTGGACAATAAGCACAACAGAGACAGCTTCGTCCTGCAGGATCAGCTGGCCAGGGGCTGGGTCACTGGTTCTGGTTTGTAATCCTTCACGATGCTTTTACCTCCTGCTGTGACCATGTGGGGTTAAATGTGAACAATTCAGAATCACGAAATTAACTACATTCCACCTGCCGATGATTATGGATGGATCCCAGCAGGTTACCCTAGCGCTTGGCGGCCGCTGCACAGCAAGCACACCTGCTCCCCTGTGCTGGCTGGTTAGTCCCAGACTGCAGTTTTCTCTGTGCCTGGCTCTGCGGGCGCCGGTGGAGATGGCTTTGAGGGAGCGGCAGCTGGCAGGCGGTGAGGGACACAGCGGCCTCCGCGTGCACTTGCACGTTGTTCCTGACGACACGCTGCCATCCTGACACCTTAGAAGGAGAGGCGTGGTAGTGAAGAAATGTGAAGACACCATAAGGTCTGCACTGCCAGTGCCCTGTTGCCATGTCCCCAGGGGCAGAGTGGTGGGGTCCTCGAGGTAGGTGTCCCATAAGGTGTACCAGCCTTCTCAGGGCAGGTGCACCTGGCCAGCAGCTTGCTGACCCAGCCGCCACTTTATCTGTATTTATCTGGGGCAGAGGATATATGAGTCACCTTGGGACAGGACAGGTGTGCCGCTGGAGACTGACAGCTGAGTCTCGTCCCTGGTCTGGGCCCTGGTGCTGTGGGGAGTCCACGCCCTCACACACGTTCTCTCCCTGACTCGCCCAGCAGCCTTCTCGGGACCTGGCCCACAGAGCACAGCATCCACACCTTCCCACTTGGGGCACAGAACACCCAAGCTGGTGTGTTGTTGCTACCTCGTCCCTGTCTGTGACCTATTGAACCCCCCTCCCCAGGAGTCCCTGTGGTCTGACTGCCAGCGTGAAAAGTGTAGACCTTCCCCTGGGTGGGGGTAGGGAGGGGTGAGGTCCTCATTCCCTTGACCAATAAATTAGGCAACTTTATCTGGAAAAGAGAGCCGAGTTCACGTTGTTTTAGTGAAATTTATTCCAAGTTACAGGTCAATATAAGCCTCACACTAAACAAAGGATCCCCCTGGGAAACAGCAGAGACTAGACCCCCCCACCTGGTCCTCAGGCCAGAGGGATAGTCTGCTGACAGCGAGTGTGTCCTCGAGTGCTTGTCTAGGGCCGTGAAAGTGAGCACATGATTTTGGCTTGTTTCCCTCAAAGTAGTGGAACCACACCCTCCACGTCCTTCTGCTCGTATATTTTGTCCGCCTCTCAAGGAGCCTCCTCGTCCCTCCCTGCTCTTAATAGCTTCGTGGTTTCCATAGCTCAGGACTGTGGACGGCCTCTTCCTGCACCGAACAATTTTACTCTGATGTCTGTTTGTGTGAGTGGGTTGTATCCGTCTCCTGGGACAACCATACCCCAAATGTACCTCAAAAGTGCCACAAACTGGGTGGCTGAAGCCAACAGAAATTTATTCACCCCAGTGTTCATAGAAGCACTATTTACAATAGCCAAGACATGGAAACAACCCAAATGTCCATCAACAGATGACTGGATAAAGAAGGTGTGGTACATACATACAGTGGAACACTACTCAGCCATAAAAAAAGAATAAAATAATGCCATTTGCAGCAACATGGATGGACCTGAAGATTGTCACTCTTAAGTGAAGTCAGCTGGAAAGAAAAAAATGCCATATGACATAATTTATATGAAGAATCTAAAAAATAATAACAATAATAATAAGGACACAAATGAACTATTATTTTGATTTCTTGAATCTGTGTCAGCACATTTGACTGTCCTTTATGATTAGTTACCACATTCTGTTGATTCTTATTTTGTAGTTGGCTTTATTCCTTTGATAACTATGTAAGTTTAAAAAGCTAAAGATCTAATCTGTTCTTAGAAACAATTAGCACATATATATAAACTAAAAAAAATGTGCAGTATACTGTATATATGTATTTACATGCAATATAATGTGTATGTGCAGTCAAACTGTAATTAAATTCTACAAAATAAGACTGAAAAAGGAAAAATAAAACAGACAACGGAAACCTGTCTCAGTTCTACAGGCCAGAAGTGTGAGGTCAAGGAACTGGCCCAGTGGTGTACCTCTGAAACCTGCCTCTCAGCTCCTGGTGGTACGGCCATCCTTGGCATCCCTTGGCTCGTGGCCACGTGGCTTCGTATCTGGCTCGGTTATCGTGGGTCTTCCCTGTGCGTCTCTGACTCCTTGTAAGGACACCAGTCCGATTGGATTAGGGCCTTCCGTACTCCACGGTGACTTCACCTCAGCTAATGACATCCGCAACAACTCTGTTTCCAAGTCAGGTCTCATTCTGAGGTCAGGATTTAAGCATCTTTCACGGGACACAATCCAGTCCACAGCATATTTGCAGAACAGACTCCTGGAAGAACTAACTCATCAGGAACAGACAGCCAGGGAGGTGGGGCGGCCACGCGCTCAGGCTCAGCAGGCTGGCGCCCCGCCCCGCCCGGGGGGGCCCTCCCTCCCTGGGCCCTGCTGTCGCTGGCACTGCCCTGTGTCCTGGGCAGCTGCTCTTCTCCGATGTGCACTGGCTTTGGGTTTCTTCTTTAATGCCTGCTTTTTCTGGTAGGTTTTCGTTGGCTCTTTTTCTTTATAGTTTATTATAAAGTTATGTTTTGTCTATTTGGTCGCTGTAAATATTTTTTCCAAATTGTCATTTATCTTCTAATTTATAGTATATTTTACCATAATGCTTTTCATGTTGATTTTCCTATTATAATCTTTTCTTTTATGCCTTGGAGTTTTCTTTCTTGTTAAAGACTGGCTTTTTTAAAAAATTATAGCCAGTTACAATGTGTCAGGGGGGATATAGCTCAGTAGCAGAGTGTGTACTTAGCATGCACGAGGTCCTGGGTTCAATCCCCAGTACCTCCAATCAATCAATCAATCAATCAATCAATCAAATAATTAATTAAAAAAAAACCAGTATGTCAACTTCTGGTGTACAGCATGATGCCCCAGTCATGCATATACATACATATATTCATTTTCATATTCTTTCCCACTAAAAGTTGTTACAAGATACTGAATATAGTTCCCTGTGCTACACAGTAGAAATTTGGCTTTAATCTATTTTTATATATAGTGGTTAACATTAAAAAGTGGCTTTCTACTCCTCAGAATCATAAAAGGATTCCACTACTTTAATGTTTTTACTTAAAAAAAAAAAAAACTAATAGGCTGTACATTTAGAGCAGCTTTAGGTTTACTGAAAAATTGACCAGGAAGTATGGATTTCCAGAGCCTCCCCAGCACCCCACCCCGCGCTTCTCATCTCACTTCCGTGTGGCTCGTCTGTAGTAGCTGATGTACCAGCACTGATGCGTGGTTAACAAAGGCCATGGTTTGCCTTGGGGGGTCTGTCTTGGTGTTGTATTCTGTGGGTCTGGATGAATACACAGACACGCATCCACCATGTAGCATCGTCCCCACTCAGTGCCTGGCATCACCAGTCTTTCAACTGTCACCATGTGTTTTTGCCTTTTCCGGAAAGTCAGAGTGGGAATCCCACAGTAAGCAGCCTTTTCAGGTGGGCTTCTCTCTCTTAGCGATGTGCATTTAAGGTTCCTCCATGTCTTTTCATGGCTGATGGCTCATTTCTTTTTAATGCTGATTAATATTCCATTTTCTGGTTGGACTATCATTTATCTGCTCACCTACTGAAGGACATCTCGGTTGCTCCCAAGCGTTGGCAATTATGAATAAAGCTGCTATAAACATCTGTATGCAGGTTTTTGTGTGGGCATGAGTTTTCAGCTCCTCTGGGTTGGAGTGTGATTGCTGGGTCCTGTTGTATGATTATGCTAATTTTGTAAAAAACCACCAAACTATCTTTCAGAGCAGCTGCACCATTCTGTGTTCCCGCGCCAGCAGTGAATGGGAGCTCCTGTTGCCCCATCTCCTCCTTAGCACTTGGTGGTGTCAGCCTCTGGGACTTCAGCCATTCTAACAGGTATGTGTTCACTTTTTGTTCAATGTTTGGATCTTCAGTCACAAAGATCCAGGCTAGCCTGATGGTGAGGGCCCTTTACTTGCTCTGGTGTCCAGCCGTCCCCCTCATCCCCATCTCCACTCTTGCTCCAGGGTCAGGCCTCTCTGCGCCAGCGGGCTCTTTGCAGAGGGACAATGCAGGCCAAGGCAGGGAGGACCAGGTCGTCTCCCTCCCTGCACGTGCAGCCTTCCTCTGCAGGCTGGGTCGCTGTACCCACAGGGTGCCCTGTGCCCTGCCTACCACACAGCCACCCACTCCCCTGCTCTCCAGCCACAGTCTGTGTCAGCATCCACCCTAGCCCAGCCTGGCCTGGTTCACTGAACCCCCGGAGGTGCTGCCCTCACCTGAGTCCTCATTGCACCCTCTGAGGGGGCCTGTCCAGTGGCACCCTGCCCCTGCTGAGGTGACCAGAAGCTAAGCAGGGTCAGTGACTTTTTGCGGGAGGTGACAAAGCAAGGTTGTGGGTGGGCTTGCTGTGGTCCTGCTCACCACACTGGCCTGGAAATCCTAGGGAGGGTCTCTGGGTGGCATCGGGAAAGCCCCCATGGCGCCTGCGTGGTGAGCAGTGGTTACATGGGGCAGGAACCACAGAGCAGTGAGCAGGGGACAGAAGAGAGTGGTCTGAGAGGGGCTTAGACTGGAGGTGCCCATTAGGGCCATCCCACCCCCTCTGCTGCTAGGTGTCCCTGGGACTGGTATCCCATGTGGCCCAGCCTCAAGGCCATGCTCTCCTCCATCCCCATAGCCGCTGTCGGGGTGGCAGGCAGCCTGATGGGGCAGACGAGGGCTGAGTTTGAGCTCTCTGTTCAGCAGCAGATGCCGGAAAGCCATGCAGGGAATGAGGAACTACCAGAACTAGCCCAGCAGGATTTTTAAAATAAATTTTTTTAATCAAAGCATAACATACACACAGATATGTCCTAAATGGTAAGTATGCAGGTGGATAAACTTTCATAAAGAATAACAGTGTCTAATTTGTGGGTTAACAAAAGGCAAAGCAGAACTAAAATCTTATTATCAATAGGTTCTAAGTCAGGAAGGTATGATGGAAATTTAAAGCATTCTGAGGGTTGGGAGGAGGGTAATAATATTATCTTCATGAATTATAAACTTAAATGTGCTTGTTAACATTTCTTAGGTGACCACTAACAGAGAAGAGTGTGATTTCCACACAAGTAGAGAAATGAAAGGAGAAGGAGGGGTTCAAATGAAACACAGAGAAAGGAGACAGTAAGTAAAAAATTAACTGATAAAAAAAAACTTCCATGAATACCGTAAATCAACCCATGTAAAATAACTACACTCCAGTCAAAAGACAAAGATTGTCAGACTGTATTCTAAAATATAAGAACCATTTATACTGATTCTAGGGACACATCTGAAGTATGAAACTGACACCCATAGAAAGGGGTGTGCAAGACAAAACGAGAAGAAAGCTGGAGCAGGCTGTGGGCAGAGGCAAGGAACACTGCAAACTGGTAAACGAGTCAATTCACAGAGAAGAGCTAGTACTAAACTTGTATGCAACTAATAATTGCTTCAAATACATAAAGTAAAAATGACAGAACTACAAAGAAATTGACAACTGCCTACTCTGGGTGATGTCTCTCAGGGAGCTATTTCATGGAAAGTCATGGGCTGGAGGGTCTTGAGGACAGGGGCTGTCTCGGCAGGAGAGAGTGGTGTGCCAGATGCTGGGAAGAGTGCCTGGGAACAGGAAGTGTGGAATATGCTGCTCTTCAGTAGCTTCATAATTACCAAGAAACTCTATCTAAATCTATTGATTTAACACAACAAATTAAAATAAAGGTTTGAACAAGGTCCACAAGTTGCATTAAGTGGAAATGTGTCTTAGTCTGTCAATTGTTAAGAACCCCCCCCCCCTTTTAAAATTCCTTGCCATTTATTTTTTGGGGGGAAAAAAGTCATTTGCCTTATAGAGGATAGGATGATTACATCCTAACTGTCTTTTAACATGTTCCTCTGTCCCCTATATTTTGTATACATAGTTAGAGCTAGAAGCTTGATTATTATCAGAGTTTTGTTTCTTTTTTTTTTTTAAATGGAGGTACTGGGGATTGCACCCAGGACCTCACTCTACCACTGAGCTATACTCTCCCCCAGTTTTGTTTCTAGTTGAGAATGTTTTGTAAGTTGCACAGTGCAGACGCACTTAAGTGTCTCACTCTTAGCAAAGTTAAGGTCATTCAGGGGCTCAGGAGATCAGCTGGAGCCATCTGTTATCCTCATTAATCTTTCACCAATAGGCTTTAGCAACCATTATGACATAAATATTTTTTCTGCACTTATAGGTGGAATTCTGTACATAACTTTCCTTCACCAACAATTTGTTTATCCTGAAATTCAGTTCATATGGGAAAGGCAGAATGGATGTGATTCTTCATTTACTAATTTTCAGAATACTGGATTATTGTGCTAGGAACCTTCAAGATGACCAGTGGAGTGGGGTCTTACAGTACTTTAAACTCATGCATTTTGTATATCTTATGTGTTTCTACTCAGTGCATTCTTTTTGATGATGAAATTGTTGGCTTCTTGGCCCATCAGGACCCTTCACTTTGCTACTCTGTCCTGACAGCTCTCTCTCTGGGAACAATCTTGCTTTCTGGCACAAGATGCAAGATTTTCTGGACTCAATTTGTATTATTTCCTTCCCCAAATCTCACAAGAGCCCTAGTTCCTTTTAAAGAGAAATGGTTATGGAAACTTTTACCATCCTGGGTTTCAAGTGAACTCTTCCAAGAGAATCTGTTTGCTGCTTCCAGTCATCTACAAACTCTCCCAACCCAGATCGAGAACATTTAGCTAAATTTTCACCAGGAGGGTAGTGGGAGGGCCATCAAGGTACACAGGTCATGAACAGGAGCTCCGTTTTTGTTTTGTTTTGTTTTGTTTTTACAAGGGCCTGTGTGCTTTATTGCTTGTGCTGCAAATGCAAATGAATACAATAAACCTCTTTAAAAAAAATAAGGCACGTGAGCAGCCTTCTGTGCAAGTTCCATATTATTTAAAATTTCTATTGGCTAATAAATTATCTTCACTCTAGAACGGGGGAGCTCCGTTTTAAACCTGTGATCTGAACTCCTCCCTCCACCAGGCCCAGGCCTGCCACGTGGGTGTGCAGTCCGCGGTCCACGGTGGAGTGTTGGCCCTGCAGAGCCCCGAGGGTCCCTCTGGGTCTGCGCCCACCGCATGGGCACCACCCCGACAGGAAACCATCTCGCTGGTCAGGCTCTGCAACCCAGCACTCCAGTCTGAAGACCTAGCGTTTTTAAAAACCTTGCTCTGTGTTGGGCAAGTCCCTACCCCTTCGGCCGGCACTGAGGGTGGGTGGGGCCTGGCCTCCCCCACGCTCCACCTCCCCGATATAGCCGTGGATGAGTGCAAACCATACCTGAGGGACACTGTAATAACTGGCCTGTGCGCACTGGGACTGACAACTGAATGTGATGCAGGGCCCTGGCAGAGGGAGAGGCCACAAAGGATACTATTGGGACAACTGACATTTGAACGTGAGCTATGGATTAGCTAATACTATATTCCCCATACCAAGTTTCCTAACTGGGATCACTGTACTGCGGGAGTGTGGTAGGATGTCCTTGTGCTTGGGAAACACTAAAGGATTTAGCTGTGAAGGGGCAAGCCTCTCGAACTTAATCTAAAATGTCTCAGGAAAAAATGCACAGACAGAAACAACCAAGGTGCAGAACACAAACTGCTGTGGAATCTGGATAAATGGTATATGGGATTTCCATGTGTTACTTTTCTCTAGGTTGTAAATTATATCAAAATTAAAAAATTATTCCCGGGGGAGGGTATAGCTCAGTGGTAGAGTGCATGCACGAGGTCCTGGGTTCAGTTGCCAGTACCTCCGTTAAATAAATAGGTAACCTAATTACCCCCCCCCAAACCAAGGTTTACAAAAAGAAAAAGGAAAAACTTACCCCCAACAGGTTAAACATTAAAGACTCCTGTGGCTCTTCGTGCCGCTAGAGCAAAGGCACGCCCCTCCCAATGGCTCTCCTGAGCAGCTGGCCCCACGCTGGAGCTCTCAGCCACGACATGCCGCAGGCCAGCTTCTCCCTGGCCTGCTGGACGCCTTTTCTGCTGTTACATGCCCTGTCCATGCTCGCGATGTCCATCTCTGCCACCAGACTGTCAGCCCTCGTGGGCAGGACGCTGGTGTGGCCAACTTCCTCTGCCCCTGCCAGAGCAGCCGGAGGTCAGCTGTGGAGTGGGGGAATGCTGAGTCTTGGCAGACACACAGGGCGATGAACGATCAAGCTGCCTTACAGGCTTGGAAACTAGAAGCCATAATGAGTGGCCCCTGCACTGGCTGGAAATGCTGGACAGTGAAGTAGGCGATGCCAGAGAGGGTAAGGTGGAGGGGGTCACACCTTTATTGATAATCCACTCACCAAATCTGCGTCCTGCACACCCCTCTCCCCCCACCGTCTGGCCTCACTGGCCTTTCTTCAGGGAGGTTCAGACTCTCCTCGAGGTGGCTTTGGCTGCAGCGTCATGTTCGCAGTCTTCTTCAACTGGGAACCGGGAAGAGCCTGATCCAGGGACGGACTTCCCAGAGAGAGTGGTGTTCTGTGAGGCCGCGCGCAATGAGGACCGCGAAGAGACCCGAGAGCCCGGGCGGGACTGGGTCAAGGACGGGACCCGGGAGCCCGGGTGGGACGGGGTCAGGGACGGGACCCGGGAGCCCGGGCGGGACTGGGTCAAGGACGGGACCCGGGAGCCCGGGTGGGACGGGGTCAGGGACGGGACCCTGGAGCCCGGGCGGGACTGGGTCAGGGACGGGACCCTGGAGCCCACGTGCGATGGCGCCCGGGATAGGACCGGTGAATCCATCTTCGAAGGGGCCAGCGATGGGACCCCGGAGCCCAAAAGCCACGGGATCAATGACGGGACCCGAGGAACGGCGAGCTTGGAGAGCAGGGACGGGGTCCAAGCAGCCGCGCTCCATGAGACCTGAGACGGGTTCCGGGAGGCCGAGACTGAAGGGAGCCGGGAGGTCGCGAGGGACAGGTTTGTGAAGGAGGCCAAGGAGACGGGGCGCGAGGCGGCCGGCGGCGGTTGCCACAACGGCGGGCCCTCAGGGCCCCGGCGCAGCCAGCCATGCACGCGCGCCAGGTCCCGCGTGTCCTCGTGCTCGCGCCGCAGCTGGTCTCGCTGCTCCAGCAGCTGGCGCCGCGTGGCCTGCAGCAGCTGCGCCCGGCGGAGCAGCCGCACCAGCTCCTGCCGCAGGCGCCCATTATCCGCTTTGATGGCCTGCGTGTGCGCGACGAGCGCGCGCGCCGCCTCCAGCTCCGCGCGACGGGCCAGGGACTGCACTCGCTGGCGCGCCTCGCGCTCGAAGGCTGCCTTGTCCTCCAGGAAGCGCCGCTTCACGCGGTGGAGCAGCTGCGTGTGCTCCACGCGCATGTGCAGCAGCTCCCGCTCCAACGCCCGAATGCGGGCCAGCTGCTCGAGCTGCAGCTCCTGCGGTGGGGGTGCGGATCAGCCCTGCTCCGCGGCGCGCGCCCATCTCGCCTGGCCCCCGCCCGGCCCGCCCGCGGGCGCGCGCGCACTGGCCTTGTAGGGCTGCAGCTCCTGCACCTGCTGCGCCATCCGCGCCGCGCGCGCCTCCGTCTCCAGCAACTGTGCGCGCACCCCGTCCTCACGCCCGCGGTAGAGCGACGCCAGCTCTTCGCGCTGCCAGTGGATGAGCGTCAGGTCCACGCGGTTCTGTTCGTCCAGCCGGACGATGGCGTTGGCGCAGCGCTGCGCGCGAGCGCTCACGTAGCTGGCGTAGAGCCGGTTCTCGTCGCGCAGGCGCAGCGCCTCGCGGTCAAGGAAGGCGTTCTCTTGCAGCATCTGGTCGACGCGCTGTTCGCAGGCGTCCAGCTGCTCCGAGAGCAGTTTGTACTCGCGCTGCAGGTACTGAGCGCGCTCCGACAGCGGCGGCTCAGCGCCCTCTCCTGCCACAGCCGACCGGCGCCCCGCGCTCGGCACGCGCTTCTTCTTGGGCGCCATGGGTTGGGGCCCCCTACTCTCTCCTCCAGCTCAGCCCTTCCCCTCCCCCAGCCCGAATATTCTGGCGGAGTTGGACGCGTCTCAGGGTCACGAGATTGGGGGAGGCAGAATCAGGGGTTTGGGATCAATCAGGGGTCAGGGCATCGTCGCCAGCCTTTACTAGTGGGCTCCTTGGCCTTCCATCACCGTCTGGACCACCTTTAGTAGTGTTGCCGTTCAGCCTGCACAGTCTCCATGGAAACAGAACTTAGTCGCCCTCCCCCACTCCCACCTCGTTGCTTGGGCAACGGCCCGAGTCCCCTTCTTCCCTTCCCCCAGCCCCCTCACTGGAAGTCGGTGAGTGACGGCCTGTGTGCGTGTCCTGCAAGAAGGTGGATCCCAGATGGGCAGGACTTCGGCTTCCCCCCGGCAGATGATGCTGGACTTGCTCCGGAATCTAACAGACCCAGCCACGGCAGTAGTCCCCACTCTCCACGTGCCAGACTTGGACCCTTTGCAATCTGTCCACCATTGGCCTCTACACCCAGTCATCCCCATGTGGGGAGTTTCGCCAAGTTCCTGTCCTCTCGCACCACACACACGTGTGAAATCTCCCTATTTGTTGTCAGGACAGAGCTCTTCCCCACATCTTTTCCTCTCTCAGGGGACCCTAGTTTTCCTTGAAGCACTTCTATGTGATTGCTTCCTTCTGGAGGCCTTCGTGGGGTGAGGGCTCCTGGGGAGGTCGGGCCCATTTGGATGTCATCCCTTTGTCCAGTGTGTTTCTCTCTGGGATCTCCTCTCAGAGGCTCCGTCCGATGCCCGCACAGGGGTCATCTGTTCAGCTCATCCCACCCACCTGCCGTGATTCGCTTCTTTCCCTTCCCAGCAGGCCGGCATGGTGGAGTCGGGGGGCAGGGGTAGGTGATGCTTCAGGGTTTGGCTATGGATCTTTTTGCTGTTGATATTGGGGAAGCAACATCCTAAACCCTCCCTTTTTTCAGTCGCCAGCAGCCAGGTCCAGCCTCCCATCCTGTCAGATGCCTCTGGAACAGGTGCCTCCAGACAGCCTTTGCAGTGAAACAAGTCTACAACGAATTTGGCCCTGTCATCATATAGTTGCGTTTCTGTCCAGGTCTGTCCACATTTGCTACAATATGAACAGATTCAAGATTATTGACTTGTAACTTTGTGCGGAGCACAGCTTAGGAAAAAACATTTGTAGGAAGGCTTGTCTTGAAAACTATCTTAGGAGGTTGATTTCAGAGCCTGGGCTTCGCTCCTGTGCCTGGCCTTGCTACACCTGCCCTAAAGATGTGGCAGAGCCTCTTAAAATTAGGAACACGAGGTATTTTCCCCCTTGCAAAAAAAAAAATTTTTTTTTACAATGCATGAAAGACAATGCAGAATTCCCGTTTGCTTTAACATTAAAAATTTAAAAGAAATGTTGATTCATAAACTAAAACAGCATGAATGTTGGCCTTAAATGATACAGGCTTCTTACAGAAGACTGGGAAAAGACCAAGTAGAACCAGGAGAAGCATCTCCCGTGACCCTGCAGGGGGCTCCACCGTGCCCATGTGGGCTGTCTCCTTCTCCAGGCCTGGCATTCCAGACCAGGATCTCTCTGCCCCCAGGGGCTACCCGCGCTCTCCACCCTCAGGCCCGCCTGAGGATACTGTCCCTATTTAACGGACTGAGAAACTGAGACTGCGAGCGATGGGGACCTGCTCACATGGCCGGGCCGGTCCTCAGCAGTCTCGGACCCAGTGCCCTCCCAGACCACGCCGCGGCTGCAAGTCGCCCCTGCCCCTCCGGGCTTGTGCTCAGCACACATCTGTCGCGGGAGTGTCTGGGTCGACCTTGGCCTTTTAGTTTGTTTCGAAGTGAGGCACCCGATGGACGGAGGTTTTTACGTTTTAAGCCGTCCCGGCCTCCCGGAATTCTTGGCGACTTGTCCTCGCGTTAAAGCTCATAATGCCTCCCCCCTAAAAGAGATGTGGCGAGCGTCTTGTTCTCCTCGGTCTCCAGGTTCCTCGAGACGTCCTTCTTCCCAGCTCTGCAATTCCGGATTACGCAATCACGGTGGACTCCATCGCGGAGCCCAGGGGGAAGCCGCGCCCCCACCCCAACCCGAGCCCTGGTCCTGCCCGGGCCACGCCCAGCCTCGGCTCCACCCCTCCCCGCCCCTCCCCCTGGCCCTCCCCCCGGCCCCCCTCCCAGTCCGCCCCTGCCCCGCCGGGACCTTCCACCTCTGCGCTCCCGCTGGAGCCCGGCCGCGGCTTTCTCGGCTTCGCCTCTGACCCGCGGGGATTAGCGGCAGGAGGGGACTTTGTCTCCTCTGCTTCCTCGGGCTTGTTCGGCGCCCAAGGCTAAAGGGCGCGTGGGACGAGGAGGGTGCCCGGCCTGGAGGCGGGCTGAGCCGCGCCCCTACTCCAGACCTCTGGGGCCTTTCCCTCATTGTGTTGGGGATAGGGTGTATCGTGTCCACCAGGTCTCACTGGCGCCCACGGGAGATAAAATTCACCTCCAAGGGCCGAGACTCAAAGCCAGGTGTTTCTTGCGATACTTCGCCCCACCCCTGGGGTCCTTTCCGTCTCTCTTCGTGAATGGCGCGGTGGTCTTTGTCCCTCCAGAGATCGACTACATCCCCCACAGACTCAGGCTCGGGAGGGTCTGCAGGGGTCACTCACCTCTTGGCCGGGACGCTGAGCTGGAAAGACACTGGGAGGAAGAGGCGCCAGCAGTCTATTCAGCTTCTGCCAAGGCTGCCCCTCCCCCACACCATGTCGCGTCCCCTCCCCCTCCGCCCCTCTCTGCTGAGGGCCTGCCGTGGACCCAGAAGGCTGCAGCATGAGGTCCTATCTGGCCCGTTCCTGGGATGTTGCTCTCACCACTGGGCCGCGTCCCCAACCCCAGCAGGCTGCCCGAGGGCACACCTTCTGGCCCATCTTGCTGTTCTCTGTGCCTTGCAGCCCTCTCTACTGAGCTTCGGAGACTTGGGGTGAGCTCTCCTCCTCAGGAGGGCTGGGCTGTGTGTCTGAACCTAGGGTGAGCACTTCCAGCAGCCCCTGCTCCCCTTTCCCAGATGGAGAAACTGAGGCACAGAGTGAGTGGTCCAAGGACTCCTGAAAGCACTGGGGCTGTGACTTGGACCTTGGTAGGCTCTTCCCACTGTGTGCACTGCCTCTTGCTGAGTCCCCTCCTGTCCCTGCCCTGTGCCCTGGAGCAAAGGGAGGAACCAGCTGCCATAACTGAATCCCACTCCATGGCACCCTGTGGCCAGTACAGGGCCAGTGCTCACGACCATTCCACCTACCAAGGCCAGTTGGACCTTTGAGTGGGGCGTGGGTTCAGGTGACGCCAGAGACCCTGTCCTTGGAGTTCAACGCTGGTGGGAGCCTGAGACCCACAGAGGTGGCCTGAGCAGTGGCCAGACAAGGGTGTGCCCCAGCCCCACCCTAGTACCTTGTCCTTGATCAGAAGCACAGCATTGGTGGCGATCCCCATGGCGAAGAGGAGGAGAGGCAGGAATGTGAGTGGGGTCCAGGAGAGTGTGTTTGTCCAGTGTGTCCTCTGGCTGAGGTCAAGCCCTGGAGATCCCAGACCTGGCTGTTCTCTGGGCCCTGGACAGGACCCGAATGTGTCCCCTCCCCTATATTCCAGTTTGTGTGCTGCCTGCAGGTCTCCCTCTGCCCTCCTGCCCCTAAGCTGCCCTTGGCTTCAAGTTCAGGAAGGACCCTTCCTCAGGTGGCCTCCCCTCCATAGCCAAGTACCTTGGAGCCGGTGCCAGACCCACACCAGGCTCCCAGTCAGCCCCAGGTGGGATAACCAGATCCAGGCCATGATGTGCGTCAGCCCTCGCAGCCTTGGCTGCCCCTGGAAGAAGACCCCTCCCCGGACACGCAGTGCAGTGAGGGCCAGGGCAGCGCTGCCGCCCGAGTCCCAGGGGCAGAGACCAGCCAGCAGGAGCCCTGCGGTGTTCGTGAGGGCCAGCTGGGGCTCCGCGGGGCTGCTGCTGTGTGACCCCAGCTCTGGCCTGCTCAGGCTCGGCAGGGCAGCAGCTTCAGGGGAGGGGCATTGTGGAAGCCCAGGGCTGGTGGGCATGGCTCCCTGGTCCTCCCTGAGGGGTCAGTCCAGCTGGCTGGATCTCAGGCTGTGGTCCAGGTTGGCTGGCATGCCCCCGCCAGGGGTGCCCACCTACCTCTGTGTGTGAGGAAGAGGATGACAAACAGGACGATGCCCAGAGTCCAGAGCCCTGCGTAGGCCCCGATCGCAATGCCAGGGCCCACCTCCACAGGCTGGCTCCGAGCTGCCCCTAAGAGATAGCCGTGAGGGGGCATCCAGCTGATAGGCACGCCTCCTCCGAGACCCCCATTTTAGTGTTTGGACGCATGATCTAGAGATAACCACCCAAAGGTGCCCTGCTGGGAGGGGGCCCAGGCAGGTGCCTGGAGTGCCCTGGGGTACCTGGGTCCATAGGCCACGCTGGGGGCAGGAGATGGGAGGGCCCAACATTGGAGACCCAGGTGCTGGGGGAACGCAGCATGTCCACCCCCACAGGGTCGGGGGTGGGGGTTGCGAGGGAGACAGGATGGGCAGTGGGCGACAACTCTGACAGATGGGGACACAGCCGATATCTACTCAGATGTCCACACTGAGGGGCGGGGCCCACACACAGACTGTGACACACAGGGAGGGGCGGGGGCAGGGCCCACCCTCAAGGGCTGTGACAGTCTGCAGTCTGGGAGGCGGAGGTCCCTGTGAGTCTGGTCTCCAGGGTTATAAGGAGGCTAGTAATGGATGAGGCAGGAGGTTGGGGCCAGATTGTTTCAACTTGGGGGGTTGAGCTGCCACATGCCCACTCCCCCTAACTCTGGGTCTTTCGGGTGAGGCCTCCCAAATGGCACAAGATCTCTCATGGTTCAACTGAAAATTAAATACTTGGCCCACTTTTTCTCTAAGGCATAATAAATACCCCAAGTCGACAACGTACTCGAAGCTGAAGGTTACAACTGCATGCAACAAGACTGATAGTCAACTAACGACTGACGAGAAAATAAAACCTCCTGGACAAAATGCCTGCTGCAAGGCTACATGAACACAAGAAGGCTGGGCTGGAGAGAAGTCATGACCCCAGAGGAAACACATAAGAACAGGTTCAAACGTGACTCATGGGTGAATCAAACGTCCACTGACCAACTGATTCAATAATGAAGTAAATGTAATGCAGTTCACTCTGCAGAATTCTTTTTTGCTGAAATTCACTGGTTTTGGTCTAATTCTGCTTATTGGCCACATTCTCAGTGGCAGAATGGCAGGGCTGAGACCTCTGGCTGGGGGCTCCTGGGGGGAGGCAGGGAGAAAAGGGGCTGGCCTGCCAGGTGTCCCACATCCTCGGTGTGCTAGGGGTCAGCGCTGCCCACTGCCCTCCTGGGGACCGGCTCCCCTCCGCTGAGTTTACTAAGGCTCCCACTGTCCACTTGCGGTCCCTGCTGCCCCCGGCTCGGGGGCGCCCAGCTGTGCCTTCCTGGTCACCCGCGTTGGCTTTCCTGGCCGCTCAGACCCGCTCATGGCTCCGCTCCTCACGTCGGACCCTCCAGGGGGACTTCAGCTCTCATCCCCGCAGCCTGGCCAAGCAGTTACCAGTGCTTCCACCACTTCCTTCTGCTCCTCTGTCCTCACGGGCGGACAGCTTTCCAGTTTACGTTTCTGTGCTTATCATTGACTCTGCGTGGGGGTGGGTAGCCCCACTCACTCAGTGAATGTGCCATTTCATCTAAGTTAGCAGATTTCTTGGTGGGAGGTTGCTGATGATAAGCCCTTATTTTCTTCTCAGTGTTTGAAGGATTTGGTAGGAATGTCATCTTTTTAATTTAATTTTATTTTTAATGGAGTTGCTGGGGATTGAACCCAGTCCCTCGGGCATGCTAGGCACACGCTTTACCACTGAGCTATACCTTCCCCCCAGGAAAGTCATCTTTCATTCCAGACACCTAGTAATTCCTCTCTTAGGTTTTTAATTTTATTTTTTATGTTCTGTATCAGTTGTCTGGATTATAAGATGTCAGTAATATGAAAACATTTTTAATATAACAGAACATTTAGCCACATCAGTTTCTCATCAAGGCACAAGTCATTTACTGATGAGGATACCGACCATTTCAATCCATTGGCAGGAGGCTCTTCCACTAAGGGCTCCCATGGATCCCACTGTACCATGTTTCTCACTGGATTTAGTGCATTTTCAGTCTGAAGAATCACCCCGGCTATTTGGCCACCCTGAAGTGGCCCTTCTGATTTTCTAACAACGGGTTCTGCTTTAACCATACCCAGCAGTCTCACTTGTAATCTGTTCTGTGTGTTTTCTGTGTGCTGCGTTTTTAGGGATTTGTTCATGAACTCCAGATTGGCAGTTTTTTTTTCCTTTGAGTACATTAATGATACTGCTTTTTCTTCTGGCTTGAAATTTTTTTTTCTGACAAGAACTCTGCAGTTATGCTTATTTTTGTTTCACTGCATGTAAATTTCTTTGGTTATTTTTCGTATTTTTTCTTTATTACAGTTTTTCAGCTACTTAGGTTCTGTGCTTGTTGTGGCTTCCTTTGTGTTTTTCCTAGTTTTTCCTGGATCTGTGAGTGTATGATTTTTCCTTCAAATCTGCAAAACTTTCAGCCATTACTCTCTCAAACAGACTTTCTGCAGCCCTGCCCCCTATTTGCTAACACCAGCTCCTGGGTCACTGAGGGCTTCTTCTCTGAGGGTTTCCATTTGGATGGTTTCTATTGCTGTGTCTTTGAGTTCACAGATCATCCTTCCTGCTAAGTCCTTCCAATGAGTTTTTCATTTCAGATATTCTATTTTTCAGCTCTAGAAATTCCATTTGATTCTTTTTAATATTTTGCCTTTCTTGCATCATCATATTCACATTTTCATTATATCCACGCACATATTTATAATAGCTGTTTCCAAAGTCATTACTGGTTCTTTCATCTCTGTCATTTATGGGTCTGGTTCTATCAACTTCTTTTTCTCCTGGATTGGCTCATGGTCCCCTGCTTCCTCACAAGTCCTGTAACTCATTTTTTGAGGCGAAATTCACACAACATAACCATATGAAAGTGTACAAATCAGTGGCATTTGGTACATTCACAGTGTTATGTAACCATCACTTCTATGTAGGCACATTGTCATCCCTCCAAAAAGAAACCCTGAACCCTGTAGGCAGTCACTGCTCATGCTCCCTCCTCCCTGCCCCTGGGGACCACCAGTCTGCTTCCTGTGTCCGTGGACTTACCTGTTCTGAATAGAAGGGGAATCACATCATATGTGACCTCTTATATCTGACTCACTTCACTTAGCACAGTGTTTCTAAGACTCAGCCTCATCAGAGGATATATCAGTGCTTCCTTGCTTTTTTATGGCCACATTATATTCTGTTGTTTGCATAGACAACATTTTGTTTATTCATTCATCAGCTGACAGACAGTTGGGTTATTACAATTTGGTTTTTTATGAATAGGCTGTTGTGAACACTTGTGTACGAGTATTTGTCTGAATACCTGTTTTCAATTATTTTGGGTTTATGCCCAGAAGTGGAGTTGCAAGGTCACATGGTAATTCTATCTGCAATGTTTTGAGGAATTTCCAGTTTTCCACAGCAGCTGCACCATTTTAAATCCCACCAGCACTGTATGGGATTTCTGATTTCTCTCCATTTCGCCAAGATTTTTTCTTTTATCACAGTCATCCTAGTGAGTGTCAGCGCATGTCTTGAGCGCGTTTACCTGGTGGCTAGTGATGCTGTGCATCTCCTCCTATGGGGCTGACCTTTGTACATCTTCTTTGGAGATGTCTGTTCAAATCCTTTGTCCATATTTTTAACTGAGTAAGTTTAGTGACTTTTTATTGGATGCTGGATATTGTGGATTTTAGGTTTTCGAGTGTTGCTTTGTTGTTTCCTTTTAGAGTGCTGACTTTTTTGGCAGCTATGTTTGTATCATCTGGTTCCCTCTGAGGCTTGTTCTTCACACTTAGGATGGGAACGGAGTAGCCTTTAGTCTAGAGTTAGTTTAGTCCCTTCGTTGAGGCATGCGTGACTGCCTGAGGTCTCTCTTAAATGTTCTGGTGTCCACCCTGGCTGCTTAGCACTTAAAGATCTCCTCAGTCTATGTGAAATTTGGAATGTTCAGCTTCCCTCGCCCCTTGCTTGTTCCTTACGTGGACTTGTGAAAATTTCTCCAGCTCCTCCCTGATGTGGTGCTCAGTGACAGAGTCAGGATGACCACATCTGTTTGCATTTTGCTGAGAGCACAGTCCAGTGTGGGTTCTTGTCCAGTGTTCGCAGACAGTTGTTCCATATACTTTGTCCAGTTTTCTAGCTGTTCACAGTTGGAGGGCATGGCCTGGGCCAGTTACTCCATCACGACCAGAAGCGGAAGCATCTCGGCCTTCTTGGCTTCTTTTTCCCTTGTTTATTCCCCACCCCCTCCAACTTTTATATTGAGATACAACTTAAGTATAATAAACCACACATACTTAAAGTGTAAAATTAAACAGGTTTGATATAAATGTACACCCCAGAGCCATCACCACACTTGCACATTCCTGCCGCCCCCAAAAGCCTTGTACCACTGGCAGCCCTTCTCTCCCCTCCTCCACCACAGAGCTGTCAGCAATCTGTAGTTGGGATTTTTCTAGAATTTTGTACAGATGTAATCATACAGTGAACTCTTTTATGAAGAGATCTGACTTCTTTCATTGGCATAATGATTTTGAGATTCATCCCTGTTGGGTGTATCAATAGGTTTTTCCTTTTTTTTCCCTGAGTAATATTCCATTGGATGGCTATACCACATTTTATTTATCCATTTCTCTGTTTCAAACATTGGAAGTAGCATTCAGGACATTTCCAGTTTTGGGCTATTACAAATAAAGCTGCTATGAACAAGTGTGTGTGCAATTCTTTGTGTGGATGTATGTTTCCAATTCTTTTGGCTAACTACTTGGTGGAGAATGCCTGGGTCACAGTAAATTCATGTTAAAGATTTTAAGAAACTATCAAATTGTCTGTAGCATTTTATACTCCTGTCAACAGAGTATGAGTGTTCCAGTTCCTCCACTTGTTCACCAACACTTGGTAGGGTCAATCTTCTTAGTGTTAGCCATTCCAGAAGGCACGCAGCGTATCTCCAGTTCTAACTGGCATACTCTTTCCGTTTCAGACGTTATGTCCTCACGTGGCCACTGGACAGCACATGTGGCCCTGGCCTTCATTCCCTCCTTCTCAGTCTGCAGCGCCATCCCACAAACTCTTACAGGTCTGCAAGGAAGTAGCTCAGAAAGGGAAATGAAGAGTTAAGAAGCACAGTGATAGAAAAGAGCAATTTAATGACTGTTGAATCTAATAAAAAATGATGGGCTTTTGTGTATGTCTGAAGTTAAATTTTTTTTCTAGTAACTCATTTTTATTGGATTTCACAAAATTTCTGGTCTGAATTGGTTCAAATAAACAGATTGAAAGATTTAAAAACTGCTGGTCCCCAGACAGTTTGGGAGCTCACCCAGACACTGCAGGGCCCAGGGCTCTACTGCCTTTTCTCCTGTATCCACATTCACTGCCTGGTGGTCTTGCCTGGCCACTGCTTCCAACCCTCAGCACCTCCTGCATCAGCACTCCCGGTGTACATCACCTCACCCCTGAGCGCCAGAGTCAGGTCTTTCTGTGATGTCCACTTGGATGTCCTACCAGCTTAAGCTTCAAATGCCCCAATTTCTAGTCTCTCTAAACCTGGTCGATGGGCTGCCTTCCCATCTCAGCCCTGTTCCAGACACTCCCTTCCCGTGAACTTGGGGGTCACCTGACATTCCTCTTTCTCTCACACCCACAGCCCACCCTCAGCAAATCTAGGGGCTCCACTGCAGCCAGAACCCACTCTTGCACACTGCCACTGTTTCATCTTCTTCCCTGGTTCCACCTGCCCGTGCCTGATCAGACGCTGCCACAGCCCGGGTCTCATTCACAATAACCGCCTCCTGCTTTGCCTATCCTCCCGGCTGACACCGTGGTCTCCATCCCAGGGCTCCCACCACACCGGGCCTCCCTGTGGTTCCAACGCGCCAGGCACACTCCCACTCAGGCCTTTGCCGAGCTGCCCCCTCGATGCTCTTCCTCCAGCGTCCAAGGGGTCATGCTCCCTCTTCCTTCCCTGGACACCCTCGCCCACCAGCAGCCCCTTTACCTGGCTTTCTGATCGCCGTCTGGCGCTTGACCTCGGCGCACAGCAGCCCTTCTCAGCCGGTCTCGTAAACCCTCACCTCCTCCAGCTTTGCGCTCCCAGCCACCCGCCCTGGAACTGCCCCCAGGCTCCTCGCGGCACCTCAGCAGGAGCTCCCAGTTCAGACGCTCGCACCCGCTGGGGACGGCGCGGCCCCTGCCCCCAGACACCTCCAGAGCGGAGGGGCTGTCTGCGAGTGGCGCCCTAACCATCGGCACCCCCGTCGCAAAACTGGGAAGAAGTAAGGCAGAGGGAGCAAACGGCATCCCGGCCGGCGGGCACCGCACGTGCAGAGGCCGGGAGTTGGCACGGAGGTTCTGGAGGTTGCGGAAGGCTCCGTGGGCGGAGGTGGGGCGGAGGGCGGCAAGGGGCACCTTCGGGGGCTCTGGTGGGGGTTAACGCGGAAGGATCGAGAGGAAGGCAGCGCCGACCGGGGGCGGCGCCGTTGGGGCGGGACTGTGGGGAGGAGCTCCTCGGGGGCCGGGGCTTGGGCGGGGCTTGGGCTGCAGACCCCGCTCTGCCCCGCTCGGCGCAGGCGCAGGCGCAAGGGAGGCACCGCCGCCGGTTCCCAAGGCAACTGGATTCAACAGCTCGAGCCCAGCCGGTGTCCAGAGGACTCCTGGCTCTCACCAGCCGGCATGTGCGCCGCTGAGGTGGACCATCACGTAGCCCAGCGATACCTGCTCAAGCGTCGGCTCGGGAAGGGGGTGAGTTCCGGGAGGAGCCCGGGCGTCCGCGGGATTAGGTCCCCTGCAGGGTGTGGGCAGAATCACTCGGAGGACTGTTGCTTTCCACACTGCCGGGGACTCCTGGACTCGAGCCCTACCTCCTCCACGAGCTGCAAGTGTGGCCTCGGGCAAGCCATCGAGCCCCTCGGTGCCTGTTTCCTACAACAGGGCCCTAACAGTGCCAACTCCCAGGGAACTTGTCACCTGGCTCTGGGAGTCTCAGGCCAGGGCCTCTAGGAGTCTCAGGTCCCATCTTGATGTCCCATCCACCAACCGTCCCCACGCAACGTCCCCGGCTCCCGAGCTGCCTCTCCCAGTGCTAACCGATGCTCCAGGGAGTCTGGGCACACCAGTCGTTGAGGGGGAAGGGCAGATCTCAGGCCCCACCCAAGAAGGGCCTGAGCCAGAAAATGGGGTGGGCATAGAGTGGGGGCCAGAACTTTGTGTGAGCCCGTATATGTTTGTGATTGTGAGTGAGTGAGAGCCTGTGGGATTATGAGAGTGTATGTGTGAAGGTGTGTGGGTGTGTGCAAGTGGGTAATGGGGGAGGGGAGAAAGAGCAGTCCAGACAGAGCAAACAGTATGTGCAAAGGCCCTGAGGCAAGGACCTACTGGGCTGTTGGTCAAGCAGCAGAGTTGATGTGACTGGATGGGAGTGACTAAGAGCAGTGTCCATTTGTGTGGGGCTTTGGGGCAACTGTGAGGGCTTTGGCTTCCATTGTGGGTGACATGGGAAGTGGTAGCAGCCATTGGCACCACTTTATGAGGCTCCCCCTGCCCACTCTGTTGAGTATGGACAGTGGGAGTGGGTGAGGGAGATCCAGGCGAGAGGTGCGAGAGGCTCAGACCAGGGTAGGGGCAGCAGAGATGGTAGGAAGTGGTTGGATTCTGATGAATTCTGAAGGTGGAGCCAACAGGACTTGCTGATAGGCCAGATGAGGGTATGTGACAGAGAGGGATGAGGGCACCCAGGATGGAAGGCTGTCCAGAGAAGGGACAGGCTTCAGTTGCTGTCCAGAAGCATGCTCCCATCTACAACCTCATTTCTTCCTGGAGCCTCCACAGATGCCCCCTCTCTTTCCTTCAACCCCCCTTGCTTCCTATTAGGAACATACTAGGGTCCCTGGCCTGCCCCCCGGGGGGGGGCTTTGCCCCTCACCATGCTGTATCCCCTCTCAGGAGCCAGGGTGGGAAGGAGGAGCCTCATGTCTGCAGGGGACAGTCTGGTGGACAGGGGATGATGGGGCAGGAGGCTAACCCCGTGCCCAGCAAGCTGACTGCCCTCCTCCCCAGGCCTATGGCATCGTGTGGAAGGCAGTGGATCGGAGGACTGGCGAGGTTGTGGCCATCAAGAAAATCTTTGATGCCTTTAGAGATAAGACAGATGCCCAGGTAAGTAAGTGGTTAAGAGGTGTGGGAAAGGATGAGGCATGGGGAGGGGCGGCCTCCTGCTGCTATGCGTCTGGAAGATTCAGCAGAAACTTGAAGCCCCATCACAGCAGGTTTCTGGCATCTCTCAGAGCACTGCCCTCGGCGACCCTGTGTCCAGTGAGTGTGTGAGATGAGCATCAGTCCTGTCAGCTCCTCTCAAGATATGGGCTTCCTTCTTGCTCTGCACCCACACTCCTGTTTTTGTTTCTTTCCAGAGAACGTTCCGGGAAATCATGCTGCTCCAGGTGAGTGGCCCAGGCCACCTGCCTGCTTTTCCAGGTGCCGTCTCTCCGAATAAGGGGGAAGCCTGGCCCGTTGATCCCCAGAGCACAGCACCCTCCACTTTCTCCCCAGGAATTTGGGAACCATCCCAACATCATCCGACTCCTGGATGTGATCCAGGCAGAGAATGACAGGGACATTTACCTGGTATTTGAGTATATGGGTGAGTGAGGCCTCACGCAGACCCCAGCCCAGGTTCCCCTGGCCTGGCCCCCAGTGGCCTGACTCCCTCCACATGTCCCTTTGCTGCTTGGGTCCCCACAGTACCCAGTGCACTCAGCTTGGGCCATGTCCCTGTGCCCCAGGACAAACAGCTGGAGAGTGTCTGCCCCCAAGGCCTGGTGGCAAATACCCTGACCCCTCCGCGAGGCTCCTGCCCTGTCACTGTTTGCAGATGCATTTTCCTTTTTCTATTCATTTTATAAAACAAAGGCAACATGAAATTAAGTATAAAAGTAATTTCACAAACTTTTACTGCTGTACCAACAGATGGCGGGCAGGCTTGAGAAGCCAGCAGAGGGTCCCAGGCATTGCCTGCACCCAGAACAAGGCTCGGGGGGTGGCCAGCGGGACCTGGAGACTGTAGGCAGTGGGCAGGCTGAGGAACCCCCACAAGGGTCCAAAGTGGGCCAGACCTGCCTGCTTTCCCTAGCCCCCCAGACTGACCTGAATGCCCCCCCCAGACACTGACCTGCATGCCGTCATCTGCAAGGGCACGGTGCTGAAGGACACCCACAAACGCTACATCTTCTACCAGCTCCTGCGGGCCACCAAGTTCATCCACTCGGGATGCGTTATCCACCGGGACCAGAAGGTGCTGCCCCATCCCATCCCCTGAGCTGTGCCCCCACCCCAGTGTCCTTGAGCTCTGGTCCTTATCAGCCCTCCACCCATCTCTTCTCCCCCAGCCGTCCAACGTTCTCCTGGACGCCAGCTGCTCGGTGAAGCTCTGTGACTTTGGCCTCGCCCGCTCCCTCAGCAGCCTCCCTGAGGGACCAGAGGGCCAGGCCCTGACCGAGTACGTGGCCACACGCTGGTACCGAGCTCCGGAGGTGCTGCTGTCCTCAAGCTGGTAACAGCAACCCACCCCCATCCCACCCCACCTCCCGCTGCAGGTCCCCCCATGCCCTCCTGCCCAGCCAGAACCCCTGGCCTTCCTATGTCCCCCACAAGTGTCCCAGATCCCACCCCTTGAAGTCCCTCCTCCCACTCCCACCTCTTTCTCAAGGGTCACCCCCACACATCCACCACCTCTTCCTGCCCCAGGTACACCCCTGGGGTGGACATGTGGAGTCTGGGCTGCATCCTAGGGGAGATGCTGCGGGGGAGGCCCCTGTTCCCTGGCACATCCACACTCCACCAGCTGGAGCTGATCCTGGGGACCATTCCGCCACCATCTGAGGAGGGTGAGCGCGTGTGCAGGGGTCCACTGGGCACCAGGCACACTGAGGGTCAGAACACACAGCTGTGGGGGGACAGCACCTGACAGGCCAGAACTGCATAGGGAGGATGGCGAGGAGTGAGCTGGGGATGGGAACCTGGAGGAGGAGGGACTGGGAGAGTCCAGATGCCTCAGGAAGCCTGGAAGGGCAGGCCCTGCAGGTGGTGGCCCACGGAGGAGCTGCTGAGGGGTTTGGGGGAGGAACTGGACAGATTCTGCAAGGGCCACAAGGTCCATGAGGGTCAAGCCGTGCTGCTGAAGCATCCATCCAGGTCAGGACAAGAGCACTGGCTCTGCTGAGGGGTGATGGGGGACCCACACTGTGCTGGGAGCTGGGGAGGGACACTGGCAGAAATGGGGGTGGGGCCTCAGGGTCCTTTCTCCTCCCTGGGGGAGGGAGGGTGAAGGGCAGCGCTAGGGAGCCCTATTCTCTCCCCAAGTCTCTGCTCTGGTAGAGAAGGTAAAGGGCTCTCCTGTGGAGGTGGGAGCACAGGACAGGGGGACATGTGTGCACATGTGAGTGTGCACATGTATGATGGACAGGTGGGGCTCTTATGCACAAGTGGCGGTAGGCAGCCAGATATTGAGGGTTGGAGCCCTGCCGGCGAGGTCACTCATGGGTCAGAAGGGCTGGCTGCTCCCGCCCTCCCTGAGCTGCCCCACCTACCACGTTCCTAATTGCTGGTCGCACCTCCTCCTACCTGCACTCCCAGACCTCCTGGCTCTCAGCTCCAGCTACAGTGCCTCAGTTGTGCCCCCGCTGGGGTCCCGGTGAGTGTGGGTGCTTGGGAGCGGGCTCTAGTGCCCTTCCTACAACCTTAAGGGCCAGTATGTGCCAGCTCAGGGGGCCCTGCCCTCCTGATGGTGCTCCCAATCCAGAAGCTGTCGGTCTGGCTGAAAAGGAGATCTCAGCGTGGGGCCAGCTCAGCCCTGGTGTGTAGCACGAGCTGCGCCAGGCCTTGCAGCAAGGGGACTGGAAGGGAGGCGAGGGCTGACGACCCTCCCGGGCTGCCTGCGGGTGGTGCTTGGAACCACAGAGACAGGAAGGTGGGTAGGGGTGCAAGACTGGAAGCCTAGCTGGGGCCACAGCTGTGGACGTGGGGAGGGATGCCAACAGCAGAGGGGATGATAGGCAGGTGCTGGCAGGCCACGGCAGACACTGGATGCCCTCCTGCCGGCCGACACGCCCCCCGAGGCCCTGGACCTGCTCAAGCGACTGCTGGTGTTTGCCCCAGACAAGCGGCTTAGCGCGGCCCAGGCACTGCAGCACCCCTATGTGCAGAGGTAGGGCGGTTGCTGGGATGAGGGTTGGGGTGGGTTGGAGAGGTCAGAGGGGCGTGCTTGACTGCAGCCCGGGTCTCCCCTCTCCAGCGCCCTCCTTGCTGGCTCCCCGCAGGTTCCACTGCCCGGCCCGTGAATGGACACTGGAGGCGGCTGTGCAGCTTCCGGTGCACAAAGTGGCCCAGCTCTCAGCCACCGAGTATCGCAACCGTGTCTACCAGGTGCTCTGTCCCGAGACCCCAATCACTCCCCATCCACTCACCCTAGAGGCCTCTCCCTGCCTCAGTAACCCCCAGTGTCCCCCACGCCCACACCAAGCACCTCTGAGCGCCCCTCCCCTCTCACAGATGATCCTGGAGCGCAGGGGCAACAGCTGCCTCCGGAGAGGGAAGGGCCTGGGCTCTGACCCCTCGCCCCAGGTGCAGCAGATTGAACCCAGAGCCGACCCCCAGCTGCCCTTGGGCTCAAGGGCTCGGATCCTGGGACCCAGGCCTCAGAGCAGCCTCGGTCACGACCCCGCGCACGGTTTGTGATCTCTGTCTGTCACCCTACAAAGAGCAGGACACAGGTCCCTTCTGTATGAGACCACCCACCGTCAGCAGCACTGGACTCCTAACCTTGGGGCTTGATCTTCCCACCCACAGATGCCCCCCGGGGAGCCAAGAACCTTCTCAGGCAGATCTCAGCCCCCCTGCTCCAGCCTCCGCCTCCAGGAGGTCTTGGGAGAGGAACAAGTCCCCAAGGGGCGACAGCAGGATTCCCCTTGGTGTCCTCGTGGGTAGGTCGTGGTGGGTGGGCACGGGAGGACCCCACCCACTGGTCTTTTAGGAGGGCAGCAGTGATCCTGCGACAGGCCGCTTCCCAGGTGAAGCCCAGCGTGAAGGAGGTGGAGCCCTCCTTGACCTCGCAGGCCGCAGCCCAGGTAGCCATCCAAGCCTTGATCCGGAGTGACTGGAACCCGGGCCGAGGGCTGAGCGCAGCAGGCGCAATACTGGTGAGCCTGCGCCCCTCCCGCCCTCCCTTCCCTTCCCGTCCTCCCTCCCCATCCCCCGCGCCCCCTACCCCACTCCAATTAGCTGCGGTCGGGGAGCCTCCTCCAAGCTTCCCTTCTGCCCCTCCCGCCCCCTTACGGGGATCACGTGTGCGCAGGTCCCTCACCGGCCTCCGCGGGAGGCGCGGCCAGAGCCCCGGCCCGGCCGGAGGATGTTCAGTGTCTCGGCCTCGCAGGGGGCCCAGGGGGCCGCCAGGGCCGCGCTCGGGGGCTACTCCCAAGCCTACGGTACCGTCTGCCAGTCGGCACTGGGCTGCCTGCCCTTGCTCCCGGGACCCCGCGCCTGAGCCGCCCTGCCCGCCTTCAGCCCCGGCCCCTCCCTCCCTCCCTGGAATACCTCCGCCCCTCCTCCAGCCCGCAGCCCCGGAAACCAGCGCTTTCCACCCACCTTTTCCCCAAACCCCCTTCATCTGGCCACATTTGGGTTCTGGAGCCTGTCTGGGCCTCCCTGGGGGAGTAGGTGACGCTCAATCCCCAGCGTCAATCACTTCCTCCAATAAAGTCTTGTCTGTCCCCAGCCTGCCTGCCTATCTTTCATCCTCAGCCACGGACTCCCTGTGAGGCTAACCACCTCTTTCCCTGAGCCCACCCCTTTCTGAAGACCCCCCCCCCACCCCTGTCTAGGACAGAGCCCTTGAGAAGCCTCATGGACACCATATGCTGTCATTGCTGTGGCTCTTGTCTGCCCAGAGTCCAGTCCACTGCCTTCCTTCTCGGTTAAGGCTGCTTGAGGGGTGACTTGGGGCCACCTTTGTCCACAGCATCCAAGAGCCTGCCTGTTGCCTGGGGCCATCAGATCCCAGCTGGGGCTGCTGCAGGGGCCTGTCGCCAGGGTGGTCCTGGCAGGGGAGGGACTTGTGCATCTGTTGCCCGTGTGAAAGCCACCATGTGACTGCATTGTGGCTCTGAGACAGAGAGGGAAAGGGGGGAGATGACAGGGCAGTGCCCCCGTGGTCACTGTCATGACCCCAGCCCGTGTCCCACCACCACAGTGACTGGCACCTGATTGTCTCCAGGCCTTGGAGAAGCAGGGAGAACACATCAAGGCTGTCTCATGGGGCTTGAGGCTACCTCCTCTGGTCAGCACCGGGCAAAGGGGCTGGCATAAGCCCAGTCTGGGGGTATGGGGGCCTGAGGAGATGGAGGGGGGCACTGAGGTGTCTCTGGTTCCATGCATGCCCCGCATGGCGCCCGACCCTGGGCAGGGGTCAGAACACAGGGAGGCCACTTCCTACCTGGCTAAAGGAGCTCACAGCCTAAGGTTTCTGCCTATGTGATGAGGCCAGGGTCAGGAAGCCTGTGGGAGATACTGGCCACTGCAGGGGAAAGGCTAGGTGTGGATGAGGAGAACTGGGCAGAGGGTGGGCCCAGACCTGGCAGCTGCAAGAGAGATTCGAAAAGGAGAGAGAACTGGGCTTGGGGGAAGGCCAAGGATGGGGGAGGTGGGCATGGTTCTGGCCTGGAGGTGAGATGGGGCTGCAAGGAGGCAGTTTGTATTTCTAGAGGTTGAGGCATAGCTCAAAGGTGATGGGCACAGGGGCACAGGAAGTTGTGTGGAGGCGTGCCACTGCCCAGAAAGGAGCAGGGGCCCAAGAAGTCCAGCCTTCAGTGCAGAGGCAGCGCTACTGGGGCTGGAGGGCCTGGAAGGCCCAGACAACTGGGCAAGGGGCCGCCTGGCACCCAGGCCAAGGGTGCGCCCACAGCAGGTGGGTCGGCCATGAGGGCAGGGAGCAGACAGCTAAGTGTGGCGGCGAAGTGAGGCCTCTTACAGGAAGGGCTGAGAGGCAGAAGGAGGTTGTGTGGGGTTGCAAAATGCGGGTAGAGGTGTTGGCAGTATCGGTGGGGCAGGGTCTTCAGTTCTCCCCACAGAGATGAGTGGAGGTGTCTGCAGGGAAATCGGGGCAGTTCCTTAAGGCTAAAGGTTGCAATACATAACCGGCTGATTATTTTATATATGTGTATTTGAGAACATGTTGGAATCTCGTGCATTGTTTTATTATTAACACCAAATGTGCAGAATCACATTTGAGAGATGTCTTACTGAGCACGATGCAGAGGGTGCAGACAAGAGGACCTCTGGCCTCTCCACAGGCAGAACCTCCTCCTCCCGCGAGGGCTCTCCCTTAGCAACAGGCCGGGCCAGGGGAGGGGCCTTGCACCAGGCTGGTCAACAGTGCATGGGAAGGCCCTCAAACGCTTCCACTTGCCTGGCTGCTCAGGCACCTTTTCTATCTGAACTAAAGTCCCTGCTGTCACCCCTACCTGGGCAGTGACTTTGGTAACCAGATTGTGAGCCACCAGGGAGCACACGTGTCCCCTCACTCACCACCCTCCCTTTTCCGGCTGCCCAGTCAGAACTGCTGCCTCACTCAGCAGTTGTGCTTCTTAGATCCTTTCCCAGCCTGAGCAACTGGGGTTTCTTATACTAACAAAACAAAAGAAGACAAAAAACCAAACCAAAAAAACTATTTAAAAAGAAATAGTGCAAACACTAATTTAACAATGCTAGCACCTACAGTGGGGGACTTAGAAGCATTTGGTGCCAAGATATGTCACTCCAGATCACCGTCCCTGTCTGGAGGTAAAAAGATACCAGAAGGCTAAGTGGGGAGACCTGGACAAGTTTTTGGGTTGGTGACAAGGGAAAGGACGCAGACCAGCGTGGGGTTGGGCTCTGCTGGCCACCTGCAGGGCAAGGACCACTCCCACCTCACGGGGCACCGAGGCCCCTCGGATTTGTGGGCTGGGCCTCAGGTGCCGCTGCACCCCTCCCCTGCCCTCACAGAACAAGAGCACCACACCCACCCCTTTCTCGAGTGTGGCTGGGATGGCACCTGCGAGGAACCCTTAGTGAGGCTGGGGCCCCGCGCTTTTGCTCCTCACCAGGTGACGGCCACAGCCTCGCTGCAGGGGCAGCCATGTCTCTTCCAGCTCTCCTCAGGAGGGCCGCCCCACAGAGGGGTCCTCTGTGGCCACACACTCCCCCCACCTCCTCCACCAAGACAGGTGCCAGGAGGCAGTGAGGGAAGGAGCAGGGCAGGAAGTGACCTCTCAGTGACCTGACAGGGAGGTGGGGGCAAACAGGCCCTGAGCAGGTGGGAGGTCTGGAGAGAGGACGTGGCAGCCGGGAGACAGTGGAGAGGCTGCCGGTGAAGCAGCACAGGCAGGAGGCCATGCACAGAGGGGGACCCTGAGACACAGAAGCCCTGAGATACCAGGACCTGAGAGAAGGGCGACTGAGGCACAGAAAGATGGGTCCCTGAGGTGACCCAAAGTGGACCTGAAGCCCAAAGAGACAGTGGAGACAGATGTGTAAGAAGGGGGAGGCCAAAGGTTCAGAGACTAAGACAGAGAAGTGGAGTTGGGGGGTACGGCAGGGGCAGCGAGGGCTGGGGCCCTCAGGGGGAGAGGCCAGGGGGCAAGAGGCAGGGAGGCTGGCCGCCGGGCGAGCCCCAAGTTGAGCCGGGCTCTCTGGCTGTGCTCAGTCGGGTTCCAAACCGCTTTGGCTGAGGGCCAGGTCGCAGTGAGCAGGCGCCCCAACCTGGGCTGGTGGGCCAGGAGGCTCACTTCTTGCTTTTGAATGTACCTAGGATCTTGGGCATGAACTTGCCCACCTTGCTGTCCCTGGTGTCCTCCTCGGCCGGGCCCTCCCCGGCCCCTGGCCCCCCGGCCTCCTCCTTTTTGCAGAAGACCTCGAAGCGGCTGTAGACGCGCTTCTCTTTGCGCATGCTCTCCATGCGGCGCAGCAGACGGTCGCGCTCCTCCGCGCTGGCTGGCAGCGTGCGGCTCAGCCGGCCTTGCGTCCCCAGGCTGTCCGAGCGGAAGATGGCTGAACATTTGTCCTTGTCGGACATGTCAGGGGCCAGGCCGCTGGCAGCTGGTGGGCGGCCTAGCTCGGGGCTGCCGTGGGCGGGGGTCGGGGTCGGGGCCGGGGAGGGGCCTCCCCGGTGCTTCTGGCCGTGGGCGCTGATCTGCTCCAGAATGGCTTTTGTGTCGTCCCGCAGGTTGCTGCTGTACAAGGCAGTTAGCTGTGGCCGAGGCCACGCGTCCCCGCGGGCCCCGCTCATCTCCCGTTGTGGCCTCTGTGCTGTCAACCCGGCCCAGAGATGGGCGCCGGGGGCTCTCAGGCTGCCCGTTCTCCTGCGGAGCTGGGAAGCTGCCCTCATCCTCTGTGCGCCGTTCACCCTTGGGGCTCAGCAGCTGCCGCAGCCGCACGGAACCCTTGCGCAAAACTTCCATGGGACCGCCGGCCGCCTCCTCTGTGGGCCCGGTCTTCGGAGACTCCCCAGAGAGGGGAAGGGTGAGGCTGCCTCTGCGCTCTGGCACAGGGGGTACTGGGCTGCACCTGCGCTCTGGCACAGGGGGCACCGGGCTGCCCCTGCGCTCCGGGACGGGAGGCACAGGGCTGTCCTTGCGCTCAGGATAGACAGAGGTGGGGCTCCCTTTCTGCTCGGTGAATGCTGTGGTGGGGCTGCCTCTGCGGGTGGGGAACCCAGGCGTGGGACCCCCCTTCTGCTCTAGGTAGGCTGAGGTGGGACTCCCTTTTGGCTCAGAGTGGGGTGCTTGGTGCGCTCCAGGCCCCTCTGGTGGGGGGCCGTCTTGCCCTTGCAGGGAGGTGGAGTGGCCCTGGGCAGAGAGGAAGCGGGAAGGCAGCCGGTCTGTGCCGCTGCCGCTCCGACCCAGGGTGTCGAGCAGCTGGGTGGCAGTGAGAGTGGCAGCTCCCGGTTGCCGCTCAGCCTCCTGGTGAAGCCGCTGTGTGAAGGAGTCGCGCAGGTCCAGCAGGCAGCTTTCCAGGCTGCGGCGCTCACCCCCTGTGCCACCAGGCACCGACACCTCCTCCCGCCACGCCTGGGACATGACAGCTTTGCTATGGCTGGCCACTGTGACTGAGGCCCCCACGCCGCCGCCGCCGCCGCCGCCGCCGCCGGGATCTCGAGACGGGCCCTTGTACTTCTCCAGGAGCTCGGCCACCTTGGTGGAGGCAGCAGAGCGCACAGCCTCGCCACTGGACCCCACCATCTCGCTGACCGCCTGCTCCTTGTGCAGCAGTTGCACCTTTTCCGTGGTGGCTGCTGCAGCCCCGCCCGTCCCCTCAGCCTGCGAGGCACTGAAGATGAGCGAGGAGCGCAGCCGAGAGCTGCGCTGAATCAGCGGGTTCAAGCGCGAGCGGAAAGAATCCTGTTTGGTAAGGCCTGCCTCCTCCAGGCCCTCGCGATCTGGGCCATCCCCACCACTGCTGCGGAAGGCTGAGGGAAGTAGGTCCCCGGCGGCCACCCGGCCCCCAGAAACCAGCACATCGTCTTCATAGGCCTCGGCCTCCATGGGTGCAGGCAGGCCCTCGTCACCCGCGTCCTCACCGTGGCAGCCGCTCAGGTAAGAGGCCAGGCGCCAGTGTCGCAGTCCCGCCCGCCCCTCGGGCCCGCCCCTGCGCTCCGGCTCTGCCTCGGGCCCAATCTCTGGGCCTAGCCTTGTTGCCGCCTGGCAAGGGAAGCGCTGGCCCAGATTGGGGCGTGGGGCCCCGCCGGGTTCCAGACCACGGGGCCCAGGCCCGAAGGCGGGGTCCGAGCCATGGCGCACCTCCCGCGACGCACTGGACGGCACGTAGTCCAGCCGCTGGTGTCCGTCTGGGCTGACCTCAGGGAAGCGTGGCCCAGCGCCCAGGGTGAAGTCATCGTGGTCGGTGAAGCCAGGGCGGCCGGCGCGCAGCTTCTCGAACAGGCCCTGTGGACGTGCGGGGGCAAGCTGCGGGTCCCACTGGTAATGCTGCTGGTAGAGCTGGTCGCGGTGGAAATGGCTGGTCTGGAAGCGGAAGTCATCACCGTGGCTGAGGAACGTCTGTCGCGACACCTGCCGTGCGGCTGCGAAATTCTCCACGGCGCCCATGCCGTCTGCGGCCGCATAGCTGTGCCTCTTGAAGGCATCCATCTCTAGGTGCCGTGCCTGAAGGAAGCCCCGCGGGCCCGAGAGTTCCCCGCCTGGTCCGGCCTCGGTGTCCAGCCGCCGTGACAGTGGCCGCATCCCAGCGTGCAGCTCCAGGGCGCCCCCCGGCATCCGCGGTGACTCCTCTCGGCGGAAGGCCGACAGAAAGTGGCGGTCAGGGTCGAGAAAGGAGGGGAAGCCCAGGCCTTCTTCCCGAGGCGGTGGGAACAGGACGTGGGCTCGTTTTGGGAAGGAGAAAGGGGTCGGTGCCCCCGTCACTTGGCCGCCCATGACAGGCCCAGCGCCGGCGTATGGAGCCAGGGCGTAGGCATCCATGCGGGCCAGCGCCCCGGCCGAGGGAACCAGCGGCTCGGACTGTGCGAAGAGGATGCGGAATTCCTCATCGAAGCTGGAGACCAGCTCGCCCTGGAATACGTGCGCCAGGCTGCGGTGGATCTTCTCGAAGGACCACATAAAGCTGGGAGTGGGATGAGGCCAGTCAGCGGGAGGGGGCGTGATTAGTCAGGGGAAGGGGCGGGGCCGTTAGTGGGAGGGAGGGCGGGGCAGGGGCAGGCAGGGCTGTGCCAGAGGCTACAGGAGGAGGGCTTCTGGAGAGGAGGCCCTCGGATGGGGAGGTGCTGGGGCTGCGGGGCAACGAGGCTAGGCGCACCTGTAGCTCCCACTCATCACCACGGCACAATCCACTAGGAGGAACTTCTCCTTCACATGGCCCTGGAAGGACTTCCCAGTGCGGCAGTAGTAGGTGGGGCCCGCCACAGTGCGCACACGCAGGAACTGGGACCGGAGAGGTGTTAGGTCTCTGCAGATGGATCTTACCCCTTCCCTCCTATCCGCCCCCTCCCCACCCTCCGGTCGCTCACATCCACGTGGTGCAGGTTGACGCGGCACTTGTCGGCCATGTCCAGGAAGTGCTGCGCATTCATCTCATCTAGGAGGATGTAGACTGGAACGCGGCGAGCAGCAGCCTCCAACACTTCACCAAGAAGGTCCACGTCGGTGAACATGTCCATCACCACAGCCACCACCTGCGGGGGTCGGATCAGGGACAGAGGGCAGACCCCTCTGCTATCCCCACCATACTTCTATGCCCCCCACCCTCAGGGGTCTCTGGATCACCAACAAACACTGCAAAATGGCCACTAGCCCATCCCAGGAGGGAATGGGGCCCTGTGGGGGAATGGGGGGCAAGGCAGATGAGGCCCCCATGACCCCGCTGCCTTAGATGGCTGAGCTTCCAGGACCCCAGGGGAGGCATCAGGGCTGAGCCTCAGGCTCCAGTTCTTCCTATGGGAGGCGGCTGCCACCTGAGAGGGGCAGAGGGCAGAGACAGGGGCTCTTCAGCGTCTGAATCTGCTGCCGCAGTGTCCCTGGTTTAACAGGCTCCCTTTGCGTCTGCCAGCTGTTTGACGGTGTTGGGGTGGGGCAAGAAGCCTCAGCTGCGTCAAGGGCAGGACCAGAGAGAATTCTCCGAACAATAGATCCAGGCAAGGAAGGGGCCAAGCCACCTCACAGCCTGAGTTTCTGGGCACTGGCCATGCCCACGGGCAAGCACACCTGTGCAAAGCTGGCAGCCTGTGATAACCAAACCCTTGGTGATCCTGGAAGTTGGCCAGGGAGCCATCACTGTGGCCTGAAGGCTGGAGAGGCCTGGCCAGCCAGCCCTGGCCTCACCCTTGCCTCCTAAATTGGGCATGCTTATATTTTCCCTTCACCCTCACCCTCCTACTCATGCTTCAAAGGTCCGACTCAGGCTGCCCTTCCCCACTGCCGGCTGAGCCTGTGACAGCACACCTGCTGGGCAGAGCGGATCATCCTTCGAGCCTCATCCTTGATGCTGGGGCTGTCAGGTGGCGGTGGCTGCACCAGTGTGGTGACCTCAGTGCCCTGGAAGCCAAAGGTCAGGGGCCAGCCCAGGTCGAGTTCAGGTACCGCCTGGTCTGAGTTCACAGGCCAGTAGGTGCCAGAGGAGCCATCCAAGTCCACATTGGGAGGGCTGCCTTCTGGGGGCTCAGGAGCAACGTGCTGTGGGGGCCGCAGGTGGCGGCTCACGTGTTCCAGCTCCTCAGGGCACAGGAAGGCAGGCGCACCTTCGGACGCCAGGAAGCGGCTGTAGGCCTCTGGGCCGCCCTCGGCCAGCGCGTCCACTGCCAGGCGGTAGTACTCTTTGTAGTGGGGTGGCAGGTACCCGGGTGCTAGCGGGTTGTCCCCCTGCGAGGAGCTCTGGGAGCGACGGGCCATGTCGGGGCCAGGGACCTGGGGGAAGGGCAGGAAGACACATTACAGGGGCAGGGGCTCTGGGCCCACCCCCACCCTATGTGGACACACTTCATAGAAGGGGCCGTCAGAGATCTTGGGTGGGCTGTGGGGTTCAGCCCCTGCCCTTACAGGGCACCTCAGACTCTAGGATGCCCCCTAGTTGGGGGCACATCAGAAGTGTGCGGGGACAGAGGCATCCCAGCCATCTGTTTCCTGCTGCTCTGGCTGTGCTGGCAGGGCCCCTGCTCTCACCAGGACCTGAGGAGTGCCTTGTGCCCTGGCTTCCACAAAACCCCCACGCAGGGTTACTTTCTGGCCTCTGTGGCCCAGGCACTTCCTTTTTGTGGGCCCCTTCCTCCATTAAAAAAAATATTTTAGGACATAAAGAAAATATAATCCAGGCTGTATTCTTTATTATTATACTTTTTTCTTCTAACTTTATGACATAGATGCATTTCCATGGCTCCTCGCATTGTGGGTGCTGGACAAGCTGGGCCACTACCTATGTGTCTCTGTCCCCAGTGCCAGGGGACCCTGGGCTGCTCCCTGTGCCCTCAGCCATTAAAAAAAAAAAAAAAAAAAAAAAAAAAAAAAAAATTTTGCTACTTCCAGCAACAGGGAGGGACTTGGAGGGCAATATGCTAAGTGAAGTAAATCAGACAGGGAAAGAAGTACTATGTGATCTCACTTATATGTGGAATCTAAAAAATACAACAAACTAGTGAATATGACAAAAAAGAAGCAGACTCACAGATATAGAGAACGAACTAGTGGTTACCAGTAGGGGTGGAGGAAGTGGGGGGTACAAACTGTTGGGTATAAGACAGGCTACAAGAGTGTACTGTACAACATGGGGATTGTAGCCAGTATTTTGCAATAACTGTAAATGAAGTGTAACCTTTAAAACTAACTTGTATAAAAAAATCTTTGAAAGATGCAGCTGTCAGGATTGACCTGATATCATATCTAGCCCAAGGTGAGCTCAGTACACAGAGCTTGTCCTGGGATGCAGCATTAAGCCCCACCCACACCTGGACCTATCCCGCAGGGTCTCACACTGAGCCCCACACCCCACTCACTCACAGACCTCTAAGCCCTCTGAACCCTGACCCTTGCCCTCTGTCCCCATCTACCAGGATCCTCCCTTCCTGTTGGCCCACCCTTCCACCTCCCTGGGCCACACCTCTGGTGCCACTCCTTCCCAGGCCCATACTTCCCACCCTGGCAGGAACTTGGAGGCCTGTCTCTGCCAAGCCCAGCCCTGTGTGGCAGCGGTGACCTTTCCAAGTTTCTGGTTGCTGCCAGACTCCCTGCTGTACTCCGGAAGAAGTCAGAGCCCTTTGCTGTGGCCAGTGGGTTCATCCTGGGCTCTGATGTGCCTCTCCACCTTCACCGCTCACCCCAACTCCACACCATTACCCATGCCTCACTGACTCTGCTCCAGCCCACCTGCCTCTACAGGGCGTGCCTGTGTAGCAGAAAGCCGTCGTTGGCTCTGGAAGGCCAGGTCCAGGACCCCTGAAGTACCTGGACACTCAACCCCCTAAGCTGGAAGGAGAGTCCAGGGTACTGTTCACATGCCCCTGCTGCTCCCTGCAGGACCCCAACCCTGCCTAGCTTGTAGCTTCCTGAATGCTGGTACTGCCAGACAGCCCCCCAGGGGTGGTGCCCCCTGCCCCACCCAGGTGCACTGGACGGGGTCAATGGCCAGCTGGAGACAGTTGCTCGAGAATGTTGGGGGTCAGGCCAACCTGGGGAGCCTTTCCTGTCTTCCCCAGGGGGTGGCAGGCTAACTGAATGTGACATGGATACCCCTGTGTGCCATTCAGTCACACCGGGCAGGTCTGCTCCCTGGTCTGATTGTCTGAGAAAAAGCTGCTCTGCCATTCCTTTGTGGGGGCACCGTCCCTTGACTGCATCTGGTTACGTGTTGGGTGGCCACACTGTCCAGGACCAGACTGAGGCTGGCTGCCCAGGGCTGTGAGGTACAGACCTGTCTGTACCAGGGTCTCAGCCGGTATCTGACAACAGGATGTGTTATCTCGCAGTGTATCTGACTGGGAGGGGGCACTACCCTGCTGACTACCTTTGAGGGTGCCACTTTCCAAGTCAGGGAGGCATGGTAGAAGGGATCCAACCCTCTCCTACTTCACTGAGGAGGGAAATTGGCAGGAACTGTCCGGGATGCGTGTAGCGCATGGTGGGGGCATCCCAGGGTAGGCAAGAAACCTTGTCAGCCGACAGGACTGTTCAGGAAGGGACGCCCGCACAGCGTGAGCACACCAGGTGGCCTGGCCCTGCCTTATTACTTTGCCTGTTTCCTTTCTTTAATCTGTACACCCCTGACTATGGACTGGGCAGCAGCCACTCCCAGCTAGCGACGGAGAACCCCCAACAGTGGTCTGTCCACACGTGTGCCTACCAAACGCCTGCCCCAAGGAAGGGAGGGGCGCTTATCCGACCCCAGCCAATGACTCAGCAGGAATCCCGCTCCTTGTAGGCTGACCTCTGACCCAGCCGACAAAGCCTCCAGGGCCCTCAGGGTTCCAGTGGGCTCCCTAACCAGGGACTTCCACCGGAAGTCCTTCCCACGGGGCAGGCCTGGGGGTTCTCAGTGACTGGAAGGAGGATCCAGAGGGAGGGATCTGGGCCTATCGCACGAGGCCAGCAGACCCTGCACCAAGTAGACAGAGGAATTTGGCAGCAGGGAGGAGGCTGGGGGTGGCATTTGGGCAGAGGAGTCTTGCAGACCGCAAGTGGGTGAGCTGTAGGGCCAAAGGGGGTTAGCGCACCCCAGGATGTTAGCGGCTGCCTGGGCCAGGGGCCCCATCCACCCACCCCAGCCCAGGGAACCGGGACCTTCTGGCGTCCCTGCAGTGCATGAAAGGAACCAGTCCGAGCCTGGGCACTTGGGCCTCCTCCAGTCCATGGCAGCCTAAAAGGGGAGCCCTAGGGAAGGGTCCAGGCCAGGCCCAGCACTCTCTCCAGACTCCAGCTAGGCCACCAGGGCGGAAGCAAGTCGGGACGGCCTGGGCAGGCTCGACCCGGGCCCTGGGCCCCTTCCTACTCGGCTTTCCCTGGGCCGGCGTCGAGCGAGGGCGCCCACGTCCATACCGGCACACGAGGCATCGGCACCCCCTCGCCCTCCGCTCGGGCTGATCGGGCCCGACCCCAGCACACCCGGCCGCGCTCGCACTCCCAGTACCCCGCTCTTGGTCGCGCGGACCCAGCCCAGGTGCAGGCGGGCGGGCAGCCCAGGTGAGCCTGCGCCGGGGGGCGCCGGTCGGGCCGACCCCGCCCCATCCCGCTGGGCCCGGCCGCGGCCTCCCCCTTCCGCGCGCCCCGCCCGGCTCGAGCCGGGGGAGGGGGCCCTACCTGGCCAGGTGCGCGGGGTCTCGGGACAAGGGCAGCAGGAGCCGACCGCCGCCCAGCGGCCTCGCGGTCCGGTCGGTCCGGCAGCCACTCCCTGCCGCGGCCCGCCCGCCGCGCGGCCTGATTTCACGCGCCCGCCCCCGCCCCGCCCGCCGCCCCTGCCGCCTGCCTGCCCGGGCAGCACCTGGGGGCGGGGCGGCCCCACCCGCGGCGCGCCCGCATTCCTTCTCCCGCCTGCCGCCGCCCCGCCGCCCCCGGGACCCCCGCCTGCGCCCCGGAGCCCCCAGACTCCTGCCTGCGCCCCGGAGCCCCCGGACTCCTGTCTGCGCCCCGGACAAGGCCATGCCCCTCGGCGGCGCGCCCGGGGACCCGGGCCCGGTATCCCCGGAGAGCGCTAAGGCCCCGACTTCCAGAGCCCCGCGCCCCTAGGCGCCCATCTGTTCACCGAAGGCTTAAGGTCCCTACGCTTGACCCCTGACCCTCGCCCCGGAAGTCGGGGAGACTCGGAAGTTCCGGCTCAGTCGCTAGGAAACGGGCCAGCCCGACTCGAGGGGCGGTGCTTCTGGCCTCGCCCTCTCCTCGGAGTTGGGGGAGGCAGGTGCGGCAGGTGAGACTGTGGGGGCGGCGCAGAGCCCTGGACGGGGCCCGGCCTGGAGACCCCGTGAGCACAGGGGACTCCCACCACCATACCCGGCTATCCCCTACCCCGACGTCCGCACAGAGTATCCCTCGCGCACACTCCGATTCCCACAAGTACCTGGGACCCCATAGGCAGACAGGACCCTGCCCGCCCTGATCCCCCAACATGCCGAGCCCCCACACACCGACCCCCCCCCCCCACGTATAAAAGAATCAGTGACACAAGGGACCTTCCCACACAGGTGATCCGCCCCTCCCCTCACCACACACGCCAGTCCCCTCCCAGGCCACTCCCGGCACTGAGCACCCCCATAACTAGACCCCCCTAGCACGTTCCTTTCCACATGGATAGCAGACCCTGCCTGCACGGGGCACTTGCACACACCCGCGGACAGAGGATTTGAAAGGGACATAGGGACCCGCACACACAAAGGATGCCACACACACACTGATCCCCCCCACCAGTGCATACACCTTCCCCCGCATATATGAGACCCCACAGACACACAGGGACCCCCCATGCACATGAACCCCAAATCCATACAGGACCCTAGAATAACATCAAGCCCCACACATGCCACACCCAGGCACATACAGTGCCCACACACATAGGACACTCCGCAAGCACAGAGGGATTCCTCCTACCCTGACCCCATACACAAACAGGGCCCTACTCTACAGAACCCAGCACACATACAGGACCCTACAGGAACACCAGGAGTCCCTCATGAGCCAGGGACCCTGGAAGGACACATGGACAGGGGACCCTGCATGCACTCTGAGCCCCCCACACTCCTTCCAGGTGCGTGCACGCACGTGCAACAGAGAAGCCCTCAGCTGACCCTAGGTGCCTCAGTACCCCACTGACCCCCCAGACACTCCCAGTTCCTCATCAGACCCTCCTTAGGGGCACTCATGACTTAGGCCCTGCCCCACACTCAACCATCTGTCCCACTACCCCTGCCACTCCCACTCCAAGCACTCTCCCTCCCTTGTCAATGCCCAGTGCTCTTTCTGCCAGTCTCCAGTCACCTTCCTCCCATTTTCTGTTTTCAGGGTCATTCCCAGTTTCATTAATTCCTTCCCCCACTCAGTGACACTCACGATGGAAACATGGGCATGGAGTCAGACCAGTGCCCAGGCCATAGTGCTGCAGCCAGTCACCTATGCAGTGGGGGAGGTGAGAGGACCCCGACACAGCCTGGGGCAGGAGAGCCCCCCCCCGGGGAGGGGGAATGAACTTCGGTGTCAGCTGAGTGGACTAGGGAGAGGGGTGTTGCTTCCAGGCCCTGACAACAGCCCCTGTCCAGGTGAAGACAAGAGAGGGTTGGGGGCACAGAGGGGTCAGTGCCTTGGCTGGGCGGGAGGCAGTGGGGAGGCCCGGAGACTCCAGCAGAGAAGCACTGGGCTTAGGCTTGTGTTTAGGATGAAGCTGGCCCAGCCAGCATCCCAGTGGTCTGGAACAGAGATATGGGTACCTGACATTGACTCTAGGGTGAGGATGGGTGAGCCAGGGGTGGACGGAGCAGGTGAGTGAGAGTGAAGGGAACAAGTTGTGACCAGATGTTCTTGCCAAACATTCCCACTCAAGCTGCTGGGCACACACAAGCCAATACCCAGGGGTGGGCAGGTGGGCCAGGAAGGTGGAGGGAAGCTGTGTTGGGGGGTATGATCCTGTGTCCCCAAGTTCAGCACCTGCTGACTGTCCACACAGACTGCTCCCCACTGCCTCTGCTGCTCTGGGCACACTCTCCCTGACCTTTCCTACCCACCCCTAGAAGAATAAGCAGCAAGAAAGGAGCGCCCAAAGCTGTGTCAAGGAAGTGGCAGATGTCCGTCCCCAGAGCCAAGCCGAGAACTGCTGCCAGTGAGTGTGAACCTCTGACCTCTGGGGCCCCCACTCCACCTCTGACCTGTGACACATGCTGTGCAGCCACCCAGGGACACTCCCTCTGGAAAGACCCTTCCCTCTGAGAATGGCCTTCAGGGGAGCTCTGAGTTGGGCATGGGTGTAGTGGACTGAGGATTCAGAGCTCAGATGTCCATTCCAGACCCTGACCCTGAGTCTTGTACCCCAGGGCTGGGGCTGGGTTCCAGGGACAGTGTTCAGAGGAGCACAGCTTTAGAACACATGAAATGAGAAGCAGGCCTGTGTGGACTGAATATGGATTCTGAAATAGAGCAGGGCTGGAATCCATGTTGGGGATTCTCAGACTAAGTATGTGGTCCACTCTGACCCTCTGCTCCACCTGGGCCATCCTGTGCTTTTCCTTGTCTACTGCTGCTCCCTCAGGCCACCCTCTCCTGAGCCACTTTCAGGCTGAATGGTGATGGCTTCCCCTTGGCTCAGGCCTGCTATGGGCTGGGAAGAGCACCTCCTCCACCCCTACTCCACCCGTTGTCACTCCTCTTCTCTGTGTCCCATTTCTTCTCTGTCACGGCACTCATCTGACTTCTCAGCTAAGCGGCCAACATCTTCCAGGCTGTGGCTCTGGGTCTTTCCAGCACCCAGGCCTGTACTGGGGTCTGTACTTGGTATGGGAGCATTGTCCTCTGTTCCTCCGATGCAGTCCCTCTGCCTGGAGTGGGCCTGGACCCCAGAGGGCTCCCAGATCGCAGGGCCCAGCAGGATCATGGTCACTACTCTTCCATGCCAAGCCGAGTTAGACCCTAATTCCCCAGAATAGCCCCAGCCGCGTCTGAGGCGGTAGCCCTCCTGGAATGAGGATGACAGGCTCAGGCGCGTGCTGCTTCCGCCATCTGAAGCCCTGGGAACAGGCTCTGCAATAAACAGGAGGCAGGGCAGGTGGACCAGTACGCCAGCCAGGAATATGTGTCAGGGCGGTGGGGGGTGGGTATTCCTCAGTTCTGCTACCTGCTGACCATCCACCTAGGCCCTCAACTTGGCCCGCACCCTGAGCATCCCAAGCACTGCCCCGGCCCACCTGGCCAGGAGGCCTGGGTCCTCTGCAGGCACACCTCTGCCTCACTTTCCCTGAACAAGCACCCTCCCTGGGTGCCCTTGGCTGTTGAGCATTGGGCCGGCCTGCGAGGTCTGTCACATGGTCTTTGCAGTACGGTGGGCACCAGCCTCACCTTGCAAATGTGAATATGCGGCCCCCAGATGTGCCGCAACGCACAGTCGGCTGGACTCCGGCCTTCCGGCCCTCTGCAGGACCTGTCAGTTGATCGCATGGTCACCACACCCCCACGGACTGTCAGGGGCCTCCCCCACCCCCTACGTCGCCTCCAGGCCTTACCTGGCCTTGGGTCTGCAGCTCCTCGAGGCCCTCACTCCGGAGTTGCTCCAGGGCCATAGCCAGCTCCAGCCCCTCCACGCGCACCCAGGCCTGCTCCTCCTGCCACAGCTGCTGCAGCCACAGCTGCTCCTCCTGCCACAGCTGCATCTGCAGCTGGACCTGCCGCCGGCGGTCCTCCAGCAGCAGCTGCTCCTGGGCCAGGCACAGCTGGACCTCATGCAGCCTCAGCAGCTCGGGGACCAGGCCTGGCATGAGGTCCTCTGCCCCACAGCCTTCCATGCCCGCAGCAGGGACTAGCGCCAGCTCAGAGCCCAGTACAGCGGCCTGCTCTGGCCGCTTGGCTACCTGTGGTCGCTCTGGTCTGGCCACCCTGGGGTGTCCCCGGGGAGCCAGCTTGCTGCTGGTCACGTGCCCCACAGGGGCCACCCCCGCCTGGTCCCCAGGGCCCCTTGTGGCGGGGGGCGGGGGCTTGGCCTCAGGGCCCTGTTGCCCTGTGGCCTGCCGTGCCCTGCCCGCCTTCCTGGCCCGGGGTTTGCGAGCTCGACTTCGTTTCCCAGACATGGCTCCGATCTGGTGCCTGTTTTACCAGGTGTCTGCTCCCTGGGGGCCCCGGCTCATCGGCTGGCCGGCCTCGATCAGGTGGGCTCAGAGGGCAACCCTGGGAGGCCACGGTGGGCCCTCTGCTGCTGCGGCCCCTTGGGTCTGCCCTTCCCCTTGGCTGGTGCCCACAGCGCTGAGGCTCTGGCCTGGGCTCTGTCTGTGGGCCTCACAGGCCCCACTCAGCGGGCTGGGCCACGCCAGGGAGTTTACAAGGACTCGGCGGCGCGGCGGCTCGTCACCCGGGCGCAAAGGCTGACTAACATGCTGACACGGCGCAGGACTGCACGGGCACAGGCCCCTTTGGCCAGACAGGGAGGGAGACAGAGAGAAACTGGAGGAGGTGACTCTCGGCAGCCAGACCGCTGGCTGTGTGTAGCGACGAGTCTGGTCCTGCCCTGGGCGGGCACCGGTGCCCCCCACACCGTCCCACCCCGTCCACCCCTGCTCGCAGAAACTCCAACTCCAGCCCACGGGGCTAGGAGCTGCATTCCCAGACGCACTCACCATCCAGACAAGACGCTCACTGGCCCCAGACAATCCTAACCCAACCACCATAGGGGTCCCTGGCCTCTGCCCACACTGAGCACCCCAGCCCCCAGCCAGCATGCTCAGAGGAGCTTGCCTGGGTTGGTCTGTGGAGAAGATGGACCCAGTCGCCCCTCTTGGTGGACTCCTGCTGGAAGCAGGCCACGCTGGGGGCTGGTGGAAGAAATTGAACTTTGAAAGGCCCAGATGGCATTTTGTGGACATGTCCTGAGGTGGGGCAGGGCTCCTGAGACTGTCCTGATTGGGTGTCCACCTGAGGAGCCCCCACCTGGCCACCCCTTGGATCCCTGGGGATGGACTAGGGGAGAGGGTGCGGAGCCAGCCTGAGTGCTGGCGTCCCCTGAGCTTCCTGCTGGGAGGGAGGCTCCAGACAGACTCCTCCCCAGCATTTCTCCTGCCTGGGGCCGCTGACTCACACCCACGCCCAGGGCCCCATCCCAGGCAGCTTTGTCACACTGGCTGGACTGGTTTGCCTGCCCAGCCCTGCCTGGTGCACCCCCTCCCGTTCAGCCCGGGCCCCAGAGCCTTCACATGGAGGTAGAGAGCCAGCCCCCACCCCACCCCGCCCCGCCCCCGGAGAGCAGGGTGGATGCGCTTAAAGGGGGAGCGGGGCCCCGGCAAGGGACGCGGCACCAGGTGGGGGCAGTGTTAGGGATGGGCTAGGGCGGGCGCAGGGTCCTCCTATCAGAGGCTTCCCGGCACCTGGGCTCGCGAGAGCCTGGGGCGTCAGGACCCAGGTGGCGAGCGGTCTGCCCGCTGGGCTCACGCGTGCCCCCGCGCGGCGCCCCGGGGAGGCTGCGTTTGCTGGGGAGGTCGCGGCCCCGCTGCTCATTAAAGCCGCCCCGCCGAGGTAGCCGGGGTGGGAGTCCGCGGGTGGCCGCTCCTTAGCTGCCGGACGCCTCTGTTTTTCTGGGGGCCCCTGAACGTCCACACCCCAACCGCACCGACCGCCCCCACCCCCAAGGAAGCCCAGAGACGGCCGCCAGCCGCAGAGGGAGACGGACCAGCAGGCGAGGGGGCCCGCGCCCCGCGAGTGCCCAGGGTCCCCCGCAGGTGAGAGCCTGCAGCCCCGGGCGCGCTCTCGGGGCCGGGCGGGGATGGGGAGAGCTGGGGGCCTGCTGGCCGGCGGTGTCCGGCCCTGCGTCGGGGCCCGCGTGTGCCCGCGTGTGCCCGCGTCTGCAGCGCGCGGAGGGCTGGGCGGGCGCAGCCTCTCCGGGAGTCGGGCTCCCCTGCGCCTCTGGCTCGAAGGGGTCGCAGAGCGTTGTCCGCTCTGCGTGCTGTGGCAGGAGCCCACGTCGGGGCTGGGCGTCCGGCGGCCTGGTGGTGGGTGACCCTGCCTGGGGTCTCGGTCCTGTCCTCTCAGCGAGCGCAGCCCCCGTGTCGGCTCTGGGCTGCGGCCTCCAGAGCTGTATCTCGATCCAGACTTTACTTCAGCCTCCCAAACCCACGTCCAGGTGCGACACAGCCCTCCCCTAGGTGTCTACAAACTGCACAGCGCGTCCAAACTGCAAGCCTGTCATCCCCTCCGATGCTGGGCTCTGGTCTCCCGAACTGCTACCTGGGGACCCTATGCCCAAGCCCCCACCCCCTCAGGTGTCTGCCCCACCTTCCCAAGGGCTGACTCCAGCTCTGGTGGCCTTACTCATTCTGCTTCTCCTCTTGTCGCCTCCAGCAGCTAGTCCCATGCGCAAGCCCACCCCTCCCTGGGAGGTGCTGGCCTCATCCCCAGCGTGAACTCCCAGTACCCCTTTGTTCCCACCCCCCCAAGGGCCAGGGTAGGGAGCCCGACCCGGTCCTGAGGATGGGGGTGACCACAGAAGGTTTGGAAAGTCATGACTGCGGATTTTGTAGAAGTTACATATGTCCGACATACGTCTGAATTGGCAGGATGTCCAGCTGCAGGAGATTTGGGCTTGGAAAGAGGCAGAAGTGAGAGAAGGGAGGACACAGGCTGTCAGGGTGCCTGGAGCCGCCGCCGCTGTGCTCTGCGGCCCCCGAGGGGCCTCTCTAATTGTCATGTCCTGGTGTCACTTTCTCAGGACCCAGGCACTGGCGAGAAGTCCAGTTTGCCCAGGGAGATGTTGGCCCCCACCCCCATTTTGGTTTTGGTAGTGGCAAGTGGGCTCCCACCGAATTTTCCAGAAGTCACAGGCCCCTCTGCATCTTTTGTGAGTTTGGGCAGGTGTATAATGAAAAGTATCCATCATTGTATTGCACAAAGTATTTTCACTGCCCTGAAATTCCTGTGTTCTGTCTCTTCTCCATACCCCCTTCAAACCCTGGCAACCACCGATCTTTTTATTGTCTCTACAGCTTTGCCTTTTCCAGAATGTCGTGTCGTGGCGCTCATACAGTATGACAGCCTTTTCAGATGGGCTTCTTTCGTTTAGTGACATGCACTTACGGTTCCTCTATGCCTTTTTGTGTCTTGATAGTTCATTTCTGTTTAGCAGAGTAACATTCCATTATCTGGATGGATCACAGTTTATTCATCCATTTACCTACTAAAGACATCTTGGTTGCTTCTGAGTTTTGGCAATTACGAATAAAGCTGCTCTAAACATCTGTGTGTAGGTTTCTGTGTGGATGTTAAGTGTTCAGCCCCTTTGGGTAAATGCCAAAGAGCACGACTGCTGAATCCTTAGAGTATATTTGGTTTTATAAGAAACTGCCACACTGTCTTCCAAAGCGGCTGCACTGTTCTGCATTCAACAGCTCCCAGCAACGAACGAGAGTTCCCGTGGCTCCACGTCATCCCCAGCACTTGGCGCTGTCAGTGCCTGGATTCCGGCCGCTCTGACAGTTGTGCAGTGGGGCCTCAGTGTCGTGTTACCTTGCGTTTCCCTGGTGACGAGCAACGTGGAGTGTCTTTCACAGGCTCACCTGCCATCTGTAGGTGCTCTCTGGTCAGGTGCCTGTTTAGCTCTTCGGCCCGTTTTAAAACCAGGTAGTTTTCTTACTGTTGAGTTTTAAGAGTTCTTTGTATATTTTGGACAACAGTCCTTCACCAAATGTGCCTTTTGCAAATATTTGTCTTCTCCTTCCCTTGACAGTGTCTTTCACAGCACAGATTTTTTTTTTAATTCTAAAGATGAGCTTTATTTAAGATAAAAGCCAGCTACAGTATATAATAGCAACGTACAATTGCTAACATACAAAAGACCACTGTGATCTAAGGTTGCATTTGATATTACTAATGATATTAGTAATGAGGGAAGTTTGAATCTTCTCTTATTCTGCTTTAGTGAGACCAATTGAACTATTCAATTCTGGGCACAATACTTTGGGTTTTTTAAAAATTTTGTTTTAGAAATTTCTAATTTTAATGAAGTCCAGCCTATCAATTATTTCTTTCATGCATCGTGCCTTTGGTGTTTTATCTAAAACATCATTGCTGGGGGGAGGGTGTAGCTCGGTGGCAGAGCACTGCTTAGCATGCACGAGGTCCTGGGTTCAACCTCCAGTACCTCCATGTGAAAATTTTTTTGATTAAAAACAAGTGAAAAAAAATCATTGCCTAACCCGAGGTCATCTAGGCTTTCTCATCTGTTACCTTCTAGGAGTTAGTTTTGTGTTTCACGTTTAGGTCTGTGGTCCACTTTGAGTTAATTTCCATGAGGGGTGTCAGGCCTGTGTCTGGACTCGTCTTGCATGTGGTGTCCGGTTGTTCCAGCGTCTTTGCTCCATTGTGTTGCCTCCACCCCTTTGTCAGAGGTCTGTTGACTGTATTCATGGGGTCCCTCAAGTCTTTGATGCTGGCAGGAACCCCTGCAGTTCTTCCAGGAAAGCCCTCTTTCTCTCTTGGTCACTGTCCTAGTGGGAAGGGGAAGTTCATGGGCCCCCACTTGGCTCTTCCTCCCATCATGGCTCTGCTGGTCAAGGAGCCAGCGTGGGCATCCTGCCAGCAGCCAGGTATCGCTGTCCCAGTTGGACCTGTGGGAGATGGACTTGGGCCACAGCACCACCTGTCCCCTGGCCTCCATTCTATAAACAGGGGACTGTGGCGATATTGTCAAACTCCAGCTATCAGTATGAGCTTAGGTGCCACATCTAGCAGCCCTCAAAAGGTCTGTTTATGCCCCTTCCCCGGTGCACAGTTAACCTGGCAGAGGGCTGCCGACTCCTCTAGGGAGGGAGTGAGAGAACTCAGCATTCGGAGGGCGCTGGCAGAGGCACTGCGGGTCCTCCAAGGGCATCTGGCACCTCTGCACTCTAAGAGCTGTGACTCTCTGACCTTGACTTACGTCTGGAAACTGGGTCTGACTGGCTGAGCCTGGCGCATCCCTGATGTTGCCGGTGAAGCGGCGCCGCAGGCTGCCCTGCCTCTCGCCCAGGTCAAGGCATCCGACCACCCCTGACTCGCTGCCTACACGAGCCATATTGCCTCTGATAGTTAGTGCTGCCCCTAACCTCCTCTGTTCAAGAACCCCATCACCCCATTGCTGTTAGGACAGTTGACCCCGCAGCTGGTCAACTGTACCCACCCCAGCTTCCGGAGGAGGGTCACCATCCAGCTCACAGTGCTGCTCATCGTTTCAGTGAAGGGGTGTCCTCTGAACCTTCCCAGGGGTCCTCCTAGGAGGCTTCAAGGCTAACAGTAGCCAGTTCCTGCAAACCCCCCATTGTTTGGATGTAGTCTGTTTCTTCCCGCAGGCCCCTGCCCCGCCTGCTCTGACCCCTGCTCTGCTTACTGGCCTGGGCGCAGTGAGGGGTGTGGCACTTGAGGCCTCGGCGCTGCTGGTGAGGTCGTTATGGTTCAGAAAGACCGCTCTCCTCTGGCAAAGGCGAAGGAGGCTTCTGGGCCGGAACCAGTGAGTACGGCCACTGCCGGGGTGGGGCAAGAGGAACGTCAAGCAGACAGAAAAAAACAGAGCCCTTCCCCCTCCTGCTGCCTTTGAATGCCCATCTTCTGTGTGCTGCTGGTGGCATAAAACAGGGCCAGTGTTATTTGCCATGGCCCTGGCGTCACAGAGCAGAACACAGAGGGCTGGGCTTGGAGCTGAGGGAGAAAGCAAGTACTGACACCCCCGCACTTCACACGAACCTGGACTTCTGTGGGCACGGGCCTGCTGTCCTTGGTGTGGATGAAGGCGGTCTCACTGCCTCTCCAAAAAGTGGAAGTGGAGTCCCCATGGGCTCTACATCCCTGGGGATGTTCATTACCTTGCGTTCATTCCTGTCTCACCCAGAATCTGGATTTCCTGAACCTTAAATACTAAATTATAAAGCTTATCAACACCAACGGCTCTTACATAAAATACAGACTAAAACAGAGTGGGAAAAGAAATTAGTTAATATACACAGACACGCACGACAAACACGGGGCCAGCGTGCACAGCTGCTGTTCTCGTTGTTCCTAAGTCCTTTCCCCCACCTACCCGCCCCGTGTGTCCTTTGCTCACCACTGAGGCATCAGCTGGTTCTTTGCCTGAAAGATGGGGCCAGATCCCAAGGTGGCTGGGTGAAGGGCCCAGGGTGTCTCAGTACAGGCCTGCTGGTGGGTGGACTGGGTCCTGCCACGGCAGGCCGTGGAGCTGTGGTTGTCCTGGTGTCTGCCCACTAGTGCGTGGGGCTTCGGCCAAGAGTGTCCTAGGGTTGGTGCCTGCCCATTGGTGTGTGAGGTTGGTCCCAAGGCTACAGCCAGCTTGCTGGTGGGCAGAGCTGGGATCCAGGGAGTTCTGGAGCTGTTGCTCTTGCCCACTGGTGGGTGGAGCTGCAGGGCCCTGGGGGTCCAGGGTCTAGGGCCTGTGCACTAGTGTATGAGGCTGAGGCCTGGGCCTTCCAATGGACAGGGCCATGTCCGGGGTTAGCTGTGGGCTCAGGTGGTCTTATGGCAGCCTGCCTGTAACGGGTGGGGCTGTGTCCCCGCCATGCCTGGGTCTGAGTCATCCCAATACTAGTGCCTACAGGCTGGTCAGCAGGGATGGGGCTGGGTTCTGAGGCTAATAAGCTAGAGGGAGCATTCCAAAATGGCTCTTGCCAGCACCAGGGCCCACGTGGTAGAAAGGAGACTCTCCAAGATCAGCCAGTGGGTCTGACCCAGGCTCTTTCCAAATTACTGCTTCTGTCCTGGGTCCTGGAGCATGTGAAATTTTGTGTGCACCCTTTAAGAGTGGAGTCTAAAGACAAAAACCATATGATCATCTCAATAGATGCAGAAAAAACATTTGATAAAATTCAACATCCATTCATGAAAAACACTCACCAAAGTGGATATAGAGGGAACATAGCTCAACATAATAAAAGCCGTTCATGACAAACCCGCAGCCAGCATAAAACTCAGCAGTGAAAATCCAAAAGCCTTCCTGCTAGATTCTAGAACACGACCAGGATGCCCGCTCTCACTGCTTCTATTCAACATAGTATCGAAAGTCCCAGCCACAGCAATCAGACAAGAAAAAGAAATGAAAGGGATCCAAACTGGAAGGGAGGAAGTAAAATTGTCTTTATATGCAGATGATGTGATACTCTATATAGAAAACCTGAGGACTCCAGACAAAAACTACTAGAACCTATAAATGAATTCAGCATGGTAGCAAGTTACAAGATTAATATACAGAAATACAGTGCATTTCTTTACACTAATAATGAAATATCGGAAAGAGAAAGTAAAAAGAAAAAATCTGCAACTTATTGCCCCCAAGTCCTTATCAGCATTCTTTAATCAATGTACTGAACCATTGGGATCATTTGAGGGGTCTTCAGACAGTCAAGGTCCCTGTGGACTAATTGTGGTACAGAACACCTGACATTATTCTTAGGCACGGTGGCGAGGTATATTGATGTTGCTTCCAGGTAGAAGCAAACTGCTTCTGGTGCAGGTTTACTGGGCTAGGGAAAGCATATTTATCAGAGCAATAGCTTAGTGACAGGTGCTAAATGCTGTATTGATTTGGTCCATTAATGAGAAAACACATCTGGAGTAGCAACTTCAGTTGGAATCACCTTCTGATTAAGTTTACAATAACTTAGTCAATTCCAAAACTATACCTTTTTTTTCATTAATTAAACTGGCGAGTTTATTAGTTATTTTACTGTGCTATTAACCTATATAATCCCTTAATTATGCTGTATTTTCTTTACTATTTTGGTAGGAAAATTATGACTATTCCACTGGGCTTTTCTCATCGTAACGGTGATGTTCAGATGACTATAGGTAACATTTATGTGTGAGGCCCTGTCCTAAGTATTGTATGTTTCTTAACGAGAGAGCCAACAAAACGCTGTGAAGCCAGCAGAGTGCTTATCCCTATCTTTGCTTGTGAATAAAGTAAGGGTGTAAGGGTAGCTTTCTGATGAACAGGATCAAACTTGAGGCTGGTGGTTGTCTGCCTCAGTCTTGTGTCTGTAAGACATGAGAGGTGAGTGGAGGACCTGGTTTATTTCTGACACAAGTGAATCTCAGGATGGTGGAAGATTCTGGGCAGAGGGTCGGGTGTTGAGGGTGGGTCTAGAACTCTACCTTGCAGGCAAGTAAGAGATGATTCAAATGAGGTCACAAAAATCCCTCTTGGATCTGGGGGTCTAGAGATGTTTAGCTTGGCATTCTCTTTCAAGGACACCACAGCTCCTGAAATTTCCGTGTTCTTCTAATGTGGTCCTCTAGGAGCCAGAGAACAGAGAGAGGGCACGTGTGCTGCCGTGGGGGTGCTGGCCAGAAAGGCCTCCCCATGGAGGGCCCCAACATTCGGGAAAGATGGACAACTACTAGGCAGCTCCACCCCAGTCCACTGACTCATAAAAACTTCGAGCCTTGCTGAGAAATCAAAGGGAAAGCAAAAAATCACCCTGTATCCTGCTGTTCAGAGCCCAGCGGGCTGTGGACACGTGACGGATGTTTCTCCCCCTGGGCTCCTCTGTGGGACACTTTTCCTCTCCTGTGACTCTCTGTGTTCTGGAGACACCTCTGCTGCCTCCCTCCTCTCGCTCCCTCGCTCTCATTGCGTGTGGCGCTGGGGGCTCCCCACGCCTGGCAGGAGAGTCGCGCCGGGCCTCCTTTCCCTGAGCCTCCCGGCCAGGTGAGAGGACAGACTGGAGCCCACCAGGCCCCTCAGATTTCACCCCCTTCACCTGCCTCCTGATGTGAGGCTGTTTCCATGGGTGTCTGTCACTAGGAGGCCTCCTCAGCTTCATCCTTTACTCTTTGGGATGAGAAGGGGGTGCTGCTCCCACCCAAGTAGTCCTCATACTTCTGGGCTTGATTGCTTCACATTTTTCCTTGCAAAACAGTTTTATTCTAAGCTCATCTCTTCTATGAAGAATCTTGTCCAAAGCAGCCAGCAACAGAGGGAGGGGATAGCTCAGTGGTGGAGCACATGCTTAGCAGGCACGTGGTCCTGGGTTCAATCCCCAGCACCTCCATCAAAACAAACACAAAGCAGCCAGTGGGAGCTGGGACCCTCTGCAGGCTCTGTTTTCTTACCTCAACTCCTAGAGCTCCAGGAGCTTCCCATCCACCCGGGAGGCCACGCCTGGGGACACTATCAGCCAGCCCCAGCTCCTGTGGCTACTGCCTCGGGCCACCCCTTCATCTTTAGTTTGATTGTTGCGGGTGGCTCGCACCTCTGTCCCAGCTTCTGAATCAGCCAGGACAGGTTAGGCCTTCAGTAACTCGGTTCCTGGTTTCAAGTAACAGAAGTTTGTTTCTCACTCAGGCCCAAGGACTCTCCCCCAGGACTCAGGCTAACAAGGCGCCCTTCTAGCTCCTGAAAGCTGCAGAGCCCCCCCAGTCCTGCTGTGACTGGCCGTGTCACCAGCACCCCACCCGTCACACATTTTTTTTAACATGTTTATTGTGTCTGCTTCCTTACAGTAAACCACACGTGTTTCAGGTGTACACTTTGATGAATTTTGATAGATGTAGACACCCATGAAAACACCACCATGATCAGAACAGCTGACATTTCCATCACTCCCCAAGAGGTGCAGCTTTTGAACTCCCGATTTATCCCTTTCCACCCCCTTGCCCCTTTGGTAACCATAAGTTTGTTCCCTATGTCTGAGTCTGTCTCTATTTTGTAGATAAGTTCATTTGTTTTTTGTTTATTTTAAGATTCCACAGATGAGCGATCTCATAGGGTATTTTTCTTTCTGTCTGGCTTACTTCACTTAGATCGACAATCTCCAGGCCCCTCCGTGTTGCTGCAGATGGTGTTATTTCACTCCTTTTCATGGCTGAGTAGTGTTCCATTGTATGTAAATATACTACAACGTCTTTTATCTAGTCATCTGTCAATGGATGTTTGGGTTGTTTCCATGTCTTAAGCCCATCATAATTTATAGTTTTCACTGTGATTTCTCCTTTGACCCACGAGTTATTATAAAAAGTATTTCACAACTTCTAAGTATATGGGTATCTCTGCTTATATTTATGTTATTTGCTTTTCGGCTTAATTCAGCTCTTTTCAGGGAGTGTACTCTTTATGATCTCGATTGTGTGATGTTTGCTAAAATGTGCATTGTTGCTCAGCATACAGTCAGCTTTGGTGAGTCGGCGTGTACTCAAGAAGAAAGTGTCTCCTGCAGTCCCGGCTCGGCGCCCTCAGGCGTCCGCCCGCTGTCTGGAGTTTGCCAGCCGTGCCCTGGAAGTGCTCTGCGCCCTCCTGACTGACTGACCTATTCGGTCGACAGTTTCTGGGCGGGATGCGCTGAAGTCTCCAGCTATGACTGAAGACGTGTCTGTTTCTCTTCACGGTTTTGTTTGATGCATTATGAACCCTATTACTAGATACGTAGTTTTGTCAGTGCTACATAAGCTTGGTGAATTTTATCCCTTGTTATCGTTTTGAAATACTTGTTCAAGTCTGGTAATGCTTATGCCTTCCGTTTACTTTGGTATTAAAATAACATTGCCAGCTTCGTTTTAATTCATTCCTGAGTGACGTGTATTTTGTCGCACTGTTTCTGCACCTTTATTCTGAAGACGTGCTTCTTAAAAGCAACCTGCCGTCTCACAGCTGCCGCCGGCCTCGCCTGCCCGGGGCCCTTCCGCGCACGGGCGTCGCCAGGCGCGGGTCTGTGTTTCAGCTTGCTTGCGTCGCCTTTCGACGCTCCTTCTTTGGCCTTTTTCGGTCCGTTAGAGCGTCGTTATTCTCCCGGTGCCCCCCACCCCCGGCGGCGAGGCGGGAACTCGCGCCTGCCGCGCGCCGCCCTTCTCGCCCTCGCCCACGCCCCTGCCCCTCTCCGCGGGGCCGCGGGCGCCCTGAGGCCCCGTCGGGGGGGGGGGGACCCGCCCCCGAGCGCACTCGGCCCCGCTGGCAGGGCCCGTCCCCTCCTGGCTTCTTGCCGGCCGCCGGCTGGAGGCCGCCCACAGCCCCGCATAGCACGGCCCTTCCGCGGCCAGCGCTCAGCAGGGCCGCCTCCGCCGTGGGGCCGGCGGGAGGGCCGGTCCGCGAGGACGGACCCCTACAGAACGCGACGTGGCCGCGGGAGCGTCAGCTCGCCGCCTCCGCCGTGTTCTGCTGGCTCGGAGCGCGGCACGGGCTCCGCCCGCACTCAGGGTGAGGGCTCACGGGGGCATGAGCCACGGGCGTCACCTTCGAGGTACCTAGAGTTACCCTAGAGCTTAGTGCTAGTAAACCTAGAGTTTACAAAATGTCTTTGAACTGCCCCAGTCTGTGGTAACGCCCCACCTCCCCGAGCTGTAAGACCTTAGTGCTTGGACTCCATCGCCCTCCTCCAGGACACGTGCTGTTATTCGGAGTGTTTCTCACTCTCACACGGACGTGATGCTGGTGTCGTTTTGCACACACTCGCACGTGTGCCTTTCCGTCAGGCCCTCCAGGGGCCATCGGGCATCGTCTCCGGCCTGCAGAGCGCCTTCTGTCCTCCCCAGCGCTGCTCGGCTGCTGCTGAATCCTCCAGGGGGTTTGTTTGTCCAAATGCGTGTTTATTTTGCATTAAAACTTTTGTTACCCCTTTTTTAAAAATTGAAGTATAGTCAGTTACAATGTGTCAATTGCTGGTGTGCAGCACACTGTCCCAGGCATGCATATACATACATATATTCATTTTCATATTCTTTTTCATTACAGGTTATTACAGGATATTGAATATAGTTCTCCACAGAAGAAATTTGCCTTTTATCTATTTTTATATATAGTGGTTAACATTTGCAAATCTCAAACTCCCAAATTTATCCCTTCCCACCCCCTTTCCCCTGGTAACCATAAGATTGTTTACTATGTCTGTGAGTCTGTTTCTGTTTTGTTGATGAGTTCATTAGTGTGTCTTTTTTTAGATTCCACATATGAGAGATAGCATATGGTATCTTTTTTCTCTGTCTGGCTTACTTCACTTAGAATGACGATCTCCAAGTCCATCCATGTTGCTGCAAATGGCATTATTTCATTCTTTTTATGGCTGAGTAGTATTCCATTGTATAAATATACCACAACTTCTTTATCCAGTCATCTGTTGATGGACATTTAGGTTGCTTGCATGTCTTGGCTGTTGTACATAGTGCTGCTGTGAACACTGGGGTGCAGGTGTCTTTTTGAATTACAGTTCCCTGCAGATATATGCCCAGGAGTGGGACTGCTGGATCATAGAGTAAGTCTATTTTTAGTTTTTTGAGAACTCCCAATACTGTTTTCCATAATGGCTGCACCAAACAATATTCCCACCAGCAGGGTCTTACCCTTTTGAAGGGGTAAACAAGGTTTCCCTCTGTATTCAGTTCGAGACAGTTGCTCCACGGTGTGCTCTGGCATGCGTGTGCACCAGCTCATCCTGCTTGGGATTCTTCCTGGGCATCACAGCTGTGACTTGATCTCTTGTCAGTTTTGAAAAAAATCTCTCTGAACGTTGCTACCATCCTCTCTTTCCCTCACATTTGTGACTCCAGTGACCTCTGCATCAGACCTTTCCTTGTGTCTCAGTCTTTAATCTGGACGTGCTCACTTGGACCGTATTCCAGGCTACTGGTCCTGTTTTCAGTTACGTCTATTCTGTTATCCATTGAGCTCTCAATTTGTTTTTGTATTTTTATGTTGTGGAATTTCCATTTGGTTCTTTATTACTGTTTCCAGTTCTCTGCCCAAACTTTGCAGTCTTGTCTTTTAATTCCTTGAACACATCACTCCTAATGATTGTAAAGTCGGTGTTCAGGAGTCCACCGTGGGCTCCATCTGGGGCTTTTTCTGTTGCTCATCATTTTCTGTTTTTCAGTCACGTTTCCTCAGGAGCCGGATAGTTTTTCAAGCAAGGCACATTGCTCATGAAAACTGCTGGAGGCGTGTTGAAGTTCTGGACAGCGTCGGCATCCCCCGGAAGGACACTTGCTTTGTCCCTGGTGGGTGTCAGGGGTATGGGCACATCCAGGGTACCTTGTCTCGTCAGGGGCACCGTGATCTGAGGCTGGACTCCCGTTCCCGTGAGGGCTCCTTCATTTCCCGAAGGGTGGAGCTCTTCAGGGCTCTGACCCAATAGAGACGCCAGATAACATACAGACCCCTCAGGGACAGGTGTAGCTCAAGTGGTAGACCGCATGCTTAGCATGTGCAACATCCTGGGTTCAATTTCCAGTACCTTCATTAAAAAAAAAAAAAAGGAAATAAAGTTAAAAAAAAATAGGACCCTCATTTACATTTGAATTTCAGATAAATAATGCATCATTTTTTAGTGTATGGCCCTCAAAATCATGGTATTTTTATTAGCTAAATCTGGCAACCCTAAACTCAAAGCCTTAGCCAGCACTCTGGATTACAAAGTTTGTCCCCTGTCCATGAGTCGTGGCCCTCCCCGGGGGCTGTGCTGGGGCCCTGGCGGCCTTTTCCCTGCGGAGAGCCCATCAGCTGGGCAGGGACCGTTCCTGCAGCCCCTCCTCTTGGCCCGCAATTCCTCACTGCCCTTGCGTCTGAGCGGGGCCTTCAGACACACGTTTGACAACATATCATTCTGTCTTTTCTACTGTGACCACAGGGAAGAAGCGGAGCCACGCGTAGGAGCTTCTCCAGCTGCTCTTCTCCCCTGGAGTTTTGTGAACACTGCGTCATTGACTTTCACATTCAGTGTCACTGTAAAAAGTTTAGGAGAACCCAGTTGCAGTTCGTCCTCTACTTGGGGGCTTGAATACCTTTTTTTTTTTTTTAAAGCTTCAGCAATCTAACCAGGGCATCTGATGCCAGCTGTTTTGTTTCCTGCTACATTCTTTGTCCCCTTTGTCTTAAGAGTCATTTCAGGAAATTTCCTTTGTATTTTACCTCTGAGCAGTCTGTACCGTCACCAGTCTCCGCATTCTAGAGACACGCATCCTTCTTACCTGCTCTGGTCGTTGTCTGCCTCCTTCCTTCTGGTTTCCATCTCCTTGTCCGCATTCACCGAGACCCCCCAGCCCTTCCCTCCTGCCCTGAACACATCTCCATCATGTCCTTTCTACGTCCGGCTGCTTCAGCTTTAGTCACTGCTCTGCAGAACTGACCAGTGTGTTCCATTGGTCCTGTTTTCCATGATGACTCTCGTATTTACTTACCTCCTTGTCCTTTCTTCTGTCTTGTCTTTGATCCCTTGTCCTAGTGAGTTTTGTTTTTGGTAAGTTCCTCCCGGCTTGCGGCACTGTGGGGAGCTGGCTTTGCTGCTTGTTTCCTCCCAGCACGTTCTGGAGGCCGTGCCCCTCCTGCTGTGTCCGCACCCTCTCCCCGCTGGTTCACCCTCTGCTCTGAGTCTCAATTACAGAAACACAGGTTGAGCAGCTGCTGACTGCCCGGACTCGTGAAGTTCTACTATTGGACTGTTGGAAAGCCCTGTGGGGCGTAACTACCATCACCCCCTTTTAGAGAAGGGGGAACTGAGACCCAGAGAGTTTAACTGGTCACCACATCACATGGGCAGAGAGTGGCAGGTGCGTGCGGACCCTCCACTGTGGCCAAGTGTGCGGGTCAGGGCTCCCTCTTCCAGTTCCAGTGGGACTGTGGGTTGAGACCCCAGTTCTGTCTCTGGATGCAGGTGCCTGAATTCAGGAATCCTCCTGGCTTTCAGAGGGCAGGGGTCGTGTGGGGATGAGCAAGGACTCCTCTGCCTGAGGCCGCTTTTCTGCCTTGCTTGGGCTTCCTGCCAGCGCCCCCAGCCTGTCTCCCCGAGCCTGGGGCTCAGCGGGTGTCTGCAGGCCCCCAGCCGCGTCCGGGGCAGGGTAGGTCAGGGGGCCCGGCTTCTCTCTCCGGATCTTCGTCTCAGCAGCCGCTCCTCACGCCTCCTCACTTGCTCCCTGCTGGTGGATTATTCTGGCCTGATCGTGTTTCTGGCTTTTAGAACATTTTTGGTCCTTGGGTCAGGTCAGGAGGGAGGGCAGCCACTGCGCTCGCCAAGATAACCTGGCGCGCGGGCTCACGCGGGGCGGGCGACACGGAGGGGCCCGGGACCCACGCACCCTCTCCGCACGGCAGGGCCGACCGCGGAGGACCGAGCGGCCGTCGTCATCCAGTGTGCCTTCCGGAAGGTCCTGGCTAGAAAGGAGCTGGCCCGCCGTCAGCAGGAGCGCCGGGACTACCTGGAGCAGATGGAGAAGCTGCAGCGGGAGGTGAGCCCCAGGCCGGAGCGGGGCCGGGGGGGGACGGGGCGGGACCGCGCTGGCCTCCCTCCCGCAGGCCTTCGTGGCCCAGGTGAGGCGGGAGCAGGAGGCTGCCCGGTGGTGGCGGCGGCGGCGGGAAGAGGCAGCGGCGGCCGAGCGGCGGCTGGAGGAGCGGCAGCGCGGGGCGCGCCTGCGGGAGGCGGCCTTCGACGGCAACCTGGGCGAGATCCAGGCGGTCCTGCGGGAAGTGAGCGGCGGAGGCCGGCGCGGGGGCGCCGCTGACCACCGCCTGGCTCAGGTGGATGAGCTGCTGACCCGCGAGGGCGTGGGCGGCCACCCGGCGGGGGCGGCGCTGCGCGTGGCCCTCGTGGACTGCGCGGACGGGGTCGGGAACACACCGCTGTCCGAGGCGGCGGCGGGCGGGCAGCCCCTGGCCATCCAGCTGCTGGCCGAGCAGGGCGCCAGCCCCAACAGCAAGGTGGGCGCCGGGCCGGGCCGGGGGCGCCTCCCTCCCTCGCGCCCAGGCCCCGCCCTGCTCACCTGCGCGTCCCGCAGGGCGCCTTCAGCCGGACGCCGCTGTACCGAGCGGCCTTCGGGGGCCACCTGGCAGCGGTGGGGGTGCTTCTGAAGCTTGGAGCCGACCCCCGGGTGTATGCGGACGATGGGAGCACCCCCGAGCAGGTGCGGGGCGCGTGCAGAGGCCAACCCTCCTCCCCCAAAGCTGTCGGGAGCCCGGTGGCCCCGCCCCGGCTGGTCCCTGACCTTCCGGGACCCAGAACCACTTGCACGGCCTTTTCAGGCCCCTTCCCTCCGGGAAGTCCTCGCATGGAGTCTCCCCTGTTTCTGTGGCCTCCCCTGGCCGGGGCTCCACTTTTCTCCCCGATCGGCAGCCCACCTTGGAAGCAGTGTTACCGCGGGGGGTGAGGAAACAGGCTGGCTCCCTCGGCCTCGGCAGCGGCAGCGGCAGTGGCCGCGGGGCGTCCCACGGGCGTGAGGGCAGCATGAGGCCCACTGCCCTGGCCCCACACTCTCAGCGCCTGTTTCTCTGAGAAAAGCGAGCCCTGAGGCGCCGGGTGCCCAAGGCGGCTCGCCTGGGCAGCTCCTCCCTGGTGTCTGTCCCTGGCCTGGGTCAGGCTGGGGACACGGGTGCCTGGACATCTGCCCCGCCCAGAAGGGGCCTTTGGGAGCATCAGTGAAGCCCCATAACCAAATACCACCACCTTAAATTCTTTGAATGAATCTGATTTGAATCTCAGGCCCTCTCCCAAACCAGTGTGCGTCCTTCCACCCTAGCCTGGGAAGCCCAGGTGTTGCCTGGAAAACGTGGGCTCCCTGAGGTCTGCTGGTGCTCTGGGCCCCAGCATCACCCCCAGGCCGCCTCCGCCTCCAGGGTCCCCCTTGTTCTGGAAGGCATTCCCTCTGCTCTTGCCCCAGAGCCTTGGGCTCCTTCTCTTTAATAAGCAGCAGGGCAGGTTTTAAAAGACCAGCAGAACCTTGGGCTTCAATCTGCTTCTGCTTTCTCCTCAGACAAGGGAGCAAAGTGTGAGGCTCAGGTGGGGAACGAAGGGCCTGGGGCTGGAGTGAGGAGGGGACACAGGGAGGGCCCAGCTCCCGGCGGGTCCCTTGGGACAGGCCTGGGCAGTGGGCATGGGGGCCTCGAAGGGTCGAGAAGTGTGCACGCCACTGTCTGAGGGGCGCTGAGGAGGAGGTCCAGCCCGGGAGGGTCAGGGGGCAGGCGTCAGGGGGGCACTGAGGGGCAGCGCCCTCAGGGTTGGGGAGGGGACAGTCTCTTCAGTGGGCGGCGGTGGAGCAATTGGAGGTGCACAGGTGGAGGAATGAGCCTTGACCTAAACCTCACAGCATGTGTAAAACGAACTCGGATCCAAATGTAAGATGTAGAACTGTCACCCCTTTAGGACGCAGGGAAAGCCTTCGGGTCTTCTGGCTTGGTGAGGCCGGCTCAGACGTGGGCGGGCTGTGGCTCCGTGGTGGAGTGCCGGCTTAGCACGGACACGCTCCTGGGTTCAGTCCCCAGTACCTCCATTAAAAATAAATAAATAAGCTCAATTACCTCCCCCCTAAAAATTTTTTTAAAAATGAAAAAAAAAAAAGTTCTTAGACAAAAAGCATAATCCATAAAAGAAAAAAAAAAAAAACCCAGAAGTGGATGTCCTCAGTCCTCAAAATGTGAGACTCTCGCTCTGCTGATGCCCTGTGAAGAGGATGAAGGGACCCCACAGGGAGGGAGGGAGCCTTTGCCGCCCACACACATCTGACAACGGGCTCAGGAGGTCCAAACGACCCTCAAAACCCAGCCGCGCCCGCCAGGTGTGAAGCGAGCGAAGGGCGCGGAGGACGGTGCGGGGACGGCGGGTGCACACGGGAGGAAAGCCGCGACCAAACCGCAGCCACAGCGCACGCTGTGAGGGCGCGGGCAGGCTGGATGTCTCGCCCGCGCGGGCAACGGCTCTGGAAAACTGGGCTGTTCCTTAAACTAAACACATGTGCCAGCTGCCTTCAGTCATCACACTGCTGGACATTTTCTTCCAGTAAAATGAAGCCTGTGTCCATGCAGAAATGTTCACAGCAGCCTAATTTGTGATTGCCTCACAATCACCTCGATGTTCTTCAAGGGGTGAAAGGTTAAACCAGCCTGGCCGGTCCACACCGCAGGACACACCTTGGCCGTGAGAAGGAAGGAACCAAGGATTAATGACACCTGGACGGGCCTCAAGGGCCTCGTGCCAAGTGGAAAAGAGCCCATCTCACGGGGGTACACGCTGTAAGATGCCACTTACGGACCATTTTCAAAGTGACAAAATGATGCAGCTGGAGACCAGATGAGTGGGATGGGGTGTGGGGGCAGGGAAGGAAGGGGAGTGTGTGGGTGACTGGGAGGGAGGACACAGAGCAGCTTTGTGCTGCTGGGGCAGGTCTGTATCTCAGTGGTGGTGGCGGGTGCACAGATCTACACAGATGATCAAATTGCACGTACTGTACACACGCACAAGGGAATACGTACAGTTGTCAAAGTAACTGGGGTCTGTGGACTGTACCATGTGAGTGTGCGGGATGCCATCATAGGGCAGACTTGTCAAGGGTACATGCAACTTCCTGTAAATCTGTAAGTGTTGCCCAGTAAAAGTTTAGTAAAATCACTAGGCATGCAAGGAAACGGGAAAATATAACCCACAGTGAAGAGCAAAATCAGTCAAAATTGACTCGGAGATGACACAGGTGACAAGGATGACAGAACCTCTAAGTGTCACATGCACGACACATGCACCCCAACACGTCTCTCTGTAAACACCAAGACTTCTGAAAACTACAGTGTTTGTGGTGAAGGATGCACGGGATGTGATTAATGGCAGATGAGACATTGATGAATTACCCATTGATGAAGACGTAGCAACAGAAATTACCCCAAATTACCCAACCCAGAAAGAGGGTTGAAAAAAAATTGAACAGAGATTTCTGCTTCCAGGATGGAGAAAGTGGGACCTGATTTATCCTTCCACCTGAGATAACAACAGCAAAACCTGGGCAGGGCACATGGAGCAGTGGTTTGCAAGATGCTGGACATTGGCGGGGAAATCTGTGATCCCTGAGAGCCTGGAAGTAAACGGCGTGAGCCTTCGATGGCCTGGCTCCCTGAGAGCGCTTCCAGGCTGGGGTGTAGGAGAGGGACCAGGCAGAGCCTGGTCCGTTCCCTGAGTGAAGGAGAAAGGGACCAGAGCCCAGGGGTCCTGAGGCAGTAAGATGGCAAGTGCCCGGGGGAGAGAGAGCCGCAGAGAGTTCTAGAGGGGTGTAGGTGCCCCTTTGGGGGTTCAGGCGAACACTCAGGACTCAGGTACGTGAGGAAACGTCTCAATGCCAGGGACAGAGCCCTCTCTGAGGAGGCAAGGAAGCAGTGCTGGGCCTGTCCCCACTAGGGGACCCTCACATTCCGTGGGGTAGTGGGCAGGGCACATAGAAGGGTTGGTCTGAGAACAAATGCTGCCCTGGTACAGCCTGACCAATCCTAAAGCAAGACCCAAAGAACAAAACTTTCCAAGTAATTTAACTGTACCCAAAACAAAATTCAAGAATACATCTAGAGATACAAAATACACAGCTCCTAGTAAGGCAAACGCACACTGTCTGGCATCTAATTAAATGTTACCAGACATGCAAAGACACAGAAAAATATGATCGGCATGAGACAACTCAGGCAATCAAGACAAACCCAGAACTGACACAGATGTTAGAATTAGCATCAAAGACACTTAAACAGGTATTGTACCTGTATTCTGGATGCACAAAAAATTGAACAGAGACATGGAAGATATAAGAACCTTATATTCTAGAGGTAAAAATGACAATGTCTGGGGTGGAAGACAAGCGAGCCGCAGGTGAGGTCACTGCACGAGTAGACAGGTGGAGGGAACGGTGAGTGCATGTCAAGGCTTGAGAGAAATTACTCCAAATCGAGACATGGAGAAAATAGAATCCCTCCAGACAAAGGGGGGTCAGCGAGCTGTGGGGCAGTTTCAGGAGGCCTGATATCTCTGTGGCTGGAGCTTCCAAAGGAGAGAAGAAAGAATGGAGACAGAAAAAAATATGTATTTGAAGAAATAATCACCCTAAATTTTTCAAATTTGATGAAAAGCATAAACCATGTTCCCGAAAGCTCAGCACACACCAAGCACAAGAAACAGGAAGAATCCGGCTGAGGCACCCCATGGAGAGGGTTCTCAAAGCCAGTGATAAAGAGAAAATCCTAAAAACAGCCAGAGGGAAAAAGACAAGTTACAGACAGAACAAAGATGAGGACTAGGGCAGGTTTCTTGTTGGAAACAGCGCAGCTGAAAGGTCCAGTGCCATCTTCTAAGCACTGAAGGGGAAAAACATCTTGTCAACCTGAATGCTCCACCCAGTGCAAGTATCTTCCAAAGCGGAAGGCAAAGTAAAGCCCCTTCCAGACACACAAAAGCCGCGCCATTCACCCGCAGACCCGCACTGTGCGAAATGTTCCTGGAAGTCCTAGGCAGAAGGGAAGGGATGCCAGGTGGAGACGTGGGTGCACCCAAGGAAGGGGGAGCCCTAGACAGGGGGACTGTGCAGGTAAGTGCATCAGATTTTGTCTTACTATTTAAAGGTATTGAAAAGACAATGGAAGAAACAAAAATAATGGCAATGTGTTGTGGCATTTTAGAACATATATAGATACACATGCTGAAAATTGCACAAATTACAGCTTTTTGTTCAAGTGTGCACCATAAATATGAAGTTGGGGAGGGAGCATGGAACTCCACAGGGTAAGTTTCTCATACTGGGCGTGAGGTGGTCCAGGGTCATTTGCAGGTGGACTGTGCTGTTACAAGTGTAGGTATCCTGTAAACCTGAAGCAATGACTGAGCATCCAAAGAGTTATAACTTATAAGATAACAAAAGATAAAACGGGATTTTAAAAAAATATGCCATCGAAAAGGAGGCAGAGAAAGAAGCAAAAGGAAACTGAAGAACAGAGAACCAAGAGAAAACAACAGCGAGGGGCGGCCTTTACCTCAGCGCCATCAGTAATCTCTCTCAACATGGATGTCCTGACCACCCCAGTGAGAAGGCAGAGATTGCTTGGATTTAAGAAAACCCGAGCATATTCTGCCTGTAAGAAACAAGCTTCCACTTTGAAGTCCAGTGGAACAGAATCCAAGTGCTTCTTAAATCTGTGTCCCCAGAACTGCAGACCCAATGAGCCCCAAATAAACGGTTCTTTATTTCAGCCAGGAAGAAGTCAAAGAAAAGAAACAAACTTCAAGTATAAAGGCACAAATAGGTGAAAATTAAAAGGACAGAACAAATATGCCAGGATAACACTAAATGTAAGAAAGCTGAAATGACTTTACTAACATCAGACAAAGTACACCTCAGAAAAGAGAGTACTTCTTGGGCTAAAAGAGCCATCTCATCAGGAGGACGTGGAATCCTAGACTTACACAGCTGCTAACAGAGCATCGAAACACACGGCGCGAAAACTGGCAGGACTGCCAGGAGGAATAAACCCGTGACTACAGGGCCAGGTCTCCACATCTCTGCCTCAGTAACGGGTGAAGCAGGCAGGCAGAGGAGCAGCCACGACGCAGAAGAAGTAAGTGGCGCTGCCGCCCGTTACGTGTCCATCCACGTGCCGCCCTCTTCGCTCACCCGTCCGCCCGGCGTTGTTTTTGTAAGTTTATCTGCTTGATCCAGTCTTTTCCCCCAGTAGCTGCTTTAGTCCTTCATCAGTTCAGCCTCTCGTTGACTTACGAGGTGCTTCTTGATAAACCGACCAGTCCACCACCTCACTAGTGTATCCATTTCACCCTGACTGTCGCCTGAAATCATCCCTCATTTATTTACCTTTTGTTAATTCAAACATCCATCCATCCATCCACACATTCATGTTTACTTGACAGAAAATTCTGAGAAAGCAGGGACTGTGTTTATTTCACTTCACAGTTGTATTCTCCAGGGTTATGACATTTTCGTTGTCATATGAAAGGCACTCAGAAATTCTGTTGACTGACTGAAATCATCCATCCTTCATCTGTCCGTTTGCTCAGCCAACCATCTACCTACCTCAGTTATTCACCCATGATATCCCTTCAGCTATTCATTTTTCATGTATCAAGTTATTATTTCACCTCTTCATTCAATTAATCCAACCTCCATTCTTTTAACATTTAATTCACTCGTTATTCATCTGCTGGCTCATCTGTCCATTCATTGGCTCATTTGTACATTCACTCATTACATTATCCTTTTGTATGTTCGCTCATTTAGTTTTCCATGTATTCCAGTTCTACTTACAAACTAACTTTTGGCAAATTTTTAAACTTATTTGCATCTAAGTTTCCGTATACTCATAAATGGGGTAATAACAGTCCCTGTGTTCTGAAGATGGATGAGCTAGTGCGTGGAACTCCCTGGCACAACCCCTGCACGAGCGCTCTGTAGCCGGAGGCTACCGCTCCTTCAGGTGAGTCCTCAGCGTCTTTCAGTTACCGATTCACGGACCCCTCCTGCGACTTCACTCCTTCATCCCTTCTTGTCCATCTGGCCACCCATTCATTTATCCACGCCTTGGTTCTACACGTCTTTAGCCTTTCTTTTGTAAAAGTACACTGTTCAAATCAAAATTGTGTGGTTTGAGTAAATGGCGTGAGAAATGCTCGTGGTCTAACCACCTGAGTCAAGAGATAAAATAAACCCTTGCCAGAGCCTCAACCCTCCTTCTGAGAAGCCCACTGCTGGGCCTGTGTCACTCCTGGAGGAGTGTGGTGGGACCTCCGAGGGGCAGGAGTTGTGAGGTTTGGGGTGAGCGTGGGCCCAAGCTCTGTGTCCTGCAGATGGAGGTCTGGGAGGGGACAGCAGAGGCAGGGAACTACAGCTGGACCCTGTGTGTGCGGTGACAGAAGGCAGCCTGGGGCCGGGGGGCAGGGGTGTGGATGGAGGAGCGCGGGAGGGGAACTTGGCGGGGAGCCGGAGGAAGCCCAGGGGCTGCACCGTGATGGCCAGCGCTTCTGGGCCACCTCGGGGGCGCTCTGAGAACATTTCTGTCGGTTGGGGCCTTTTTCTCTAAAATGGTGTAAGCGCACCTCCTCCCCAGGTTAAGCAGAACACAGAACCCACGCCCTGAGCTTCGACCAGTGTCCTCTGTCACTAGGTGGCCTCGCTGGACGCGGTGGCCAGCGTGCTGCAGTCGTGGGACCTGAGTCTCACAGAGGCCATGCTTTAGAACATGGAGGCCGAGCGCCAGCGCCGCACCCAGGAGGCCGAGCAGCACGTGGAGGCCGAGGCCAAGCAGTGCGGTGGTGGGCGGTGGAGGCGGTGGGGGTGGGGACCCGGCCAGGGGCCCTCTGACCCGCCGGTCCCTGCCCTCCAGCCCCTCCACGCCCCAGCATGAACCTCTAAGTGCAACAGCTGGCCAAGGAGCAGCTGCGGTGTCACAAACAGGTGCGCGGCCACTTGGGAGGGTACGGGTAGGAGGAGCCGCCGGGAGCGGGAGGGTTAGCTGCGAGCAGCTGGGGGTGGGGAGCCCCCTGCGGTGGAAGGACGGCCTGTCTGGAGGGTGCCCGACAGCCTTGCCCGGCCCGCCTGCCCTCAGCTGCAGCAGGCCTACTGCGAGGTCAACCAGAGCGTCACCGGAGCGTCACCGAGCACAAGTGTGAGCGCATGTGTGTGCTCACGCGGCAGGTTGGCTTTCTCCCTCTCGCCTGCCCGGACTCCCGGACGGATTGGTCGCTCCCAAGCTCGGGGTGGGGCGGGGGCGCCTCCCGGCAGCAGCCTCCTGAGGGCGGGGCACCCCGTCCCTCCCTTTGGGGGTCCTAGCCGGGCGGGCTGCGGGCGGGCAGAGCCTTGCCCTGAGCGGAGCACCGGGCCCTTCCTCCAGGCCATCAAGGACGCGGAGGTCCAGGTGGACAGGCTATGACGGGAGGCCCAGAAGGCCGAGGAGACGCAGGCCATGGCCAGGCTGGAGCTGCCGGAGCGGACCCAGGAGGGTGGGCAGGGCTCGGGCTGGGGGCGGGAGGGGCCAGGCCCAGGGAGAGGGATCCGGAGCGGGTCCCTTCGGTCAGCCTCACCCTTACGTCCCCACAGGGGAGGAGGTGGTGCTGGGGCTGAGATGCCAGGTCACTGAGCTACACGACGTGCTGATGAAGGACGTGGGCCATCGCATCCGTGCCGACGGCAGATCAGTGGTCTACGACGGGCGATGGGCGCGGGGCGGCGAGATGAGGGTTCCAGCGGACGGTGGTGACCTGGTGGCCGCCCCCAGGTGGCCTCTTGTCATTGACCCTTCGGGCCAGGCGGCCACCTTCCTGCGCTACCAGGACACCAACTATGTGTTCGCCCTGAACCCAGACCACCTGCGGCCGGAGCGGATTCGGCTGGCGCTGCTGGGGGCGCTCAGGTGAGCCGGGTGGGCAGGCAGGCGGGAGGCGCCCTGGCCGCGCCCCTCACCGCTCCGCCCACCCGCCGCAGGTTCGGGAAGCCGCTGGTGTTTGACCTGCGCGAGGTGGACCTGTTCCCGGCGGTGCAGCGGCAGCTGGAGGAGGTGCAGCCGGGCCTGGCAAAGGAGCTGCTGAGCCGCGGGTTGCTAGAGCAGGAGAGGTGCCTGTCGCTGCTGCGGCCGACTGATGGGCCGGAGTACGGCCCCACCCAGTTCCAGGAGGCGCGCCTGGGGCACTTCCGCCTCTTTGTCACCAAGGTTCGGTGGCCACCAGCCGAGCAGCTGCAGATCCTGCACCCGGTGCGCGTGCAGCTGCCCAGCGGACACCTCTAGGGCCTGGCCCCAATAAAGCACGCGCCCCAGGGCGCTGGGTCCGCAACTGTGCACGCGTCGGGCTGTGTGTGCGCGGCTGTGCGGGGGAGGGGGGGGGATGCTGAGCCTGTGCCGCGGCGTCCTGGGCCAAGGCAGGAGCCCCAGCGGGAGGACACTGCCAGGCCGGCACTTGGGGGTGCCCTCCCCCAGTAGGCGAGCCCATCAGTGCCTCCCGCGTGGAGCAGCGCACCAGTGGGGGCAGTCCCCCTAGTGGCCCCAGACTCGGAGGGGAAGGGGTAGGCATCAGTGTGCCGGCGATTGGACTGACAGAGGAGAGGTAAAATGTAGTCAAGTTTATTCTCCTTAAACCACAAAATAGAGTCTTTGGTCGTACAAACATCACTAGTTACAGTCTTGCCAAGAGATCCGGGCTGGGGAGGGGCAGTTAGTCAGTGGCCAGAACTCCTGAGGGGATCTCTCTTTAAAATGCTAACAGCCAGGTTAAAAGACTCAGGGCAAGGGCCCTGTCGGAGCTGGCAGGGCCCCCACCCCTAGTTGGGGCGGGGGTACCCCGACCCTCTAGGAAGGCACCGGACCCAGGCCCCGGCGCCCTGGTCGAATTGCGCGGCGGCTGCTGCACAGTGTCACCTCCTCAGGACCAATGGCTCCTGGAGAGGGCCTGCCCAGAAGCACCATGGCCACCTCTCCATCCTCCTCCAGCAGACCTGGTGGGCAGGGGCGAGTGAGCTGATGGGCCCAGGCACTCTGGGAGCACCCCCGGGTGAGGCCTGCCAACTCACCAGGGCTCGGAGATGGTTCCAAGGATCTCAGCTCCTCGGCAAAGTCTGGGGACTGTGATGGGGAGAAGGGCTGGTCAGGGCTCCACCACAAACCTGCCTGAAACCACCCACGGGACCTGGGTGGGTCCCTGCTGAGCCCTGGCTGGAGGAGGGGAGGTAGGTGGGACAAGGCTGGGTGACAGGCACAGCGGAAAGGGGACAGGAGCTGGCCGGGGATGTCCTGCAGAAGGGCCAGGAGAGCCCAGTACCTGCATGTCATAGACAGGCCTGGAAGAAGGCAGGGCTGCAAACGCCCTGTAGTCAAACTTCCTCCCAGACAAGGCCTTGCAAGGACAGCGTGAGGAGAGAGGCAGAGAGTGTAAGAAGGAGAAGGGGTGGACAGTCTAGGTCCCTGCCCCCCCGCTGGGGGAGGGGTGCAGGGAAGGGTGACAGCTGCAGGCTTCTCACCAAGCGTCCTGGAGAGGTGCCGGTCTGGGGACTGAGGTCTGGAGGGACAAGAAGTGGGTGTCAGGAGAGGTCCTCGCTGCAGGCTGAGCTCTGCCCCCCACCCCTACCCCAAACACACACGGACCTTCCAAGGGGGTGGGTGAAGGGGTGGGTGCAGGCGAGGGGGCCTCGGCCAGGCGCTCCAGGGGCCCACGCTTGCTGCGGCCCTCCTGGGACTTGCTGAGGACCATCTGTGCGCGGAGGGCATCCTGCTCCAAGGACTTCATCCTGCAGAGGAGAAGGGCGGGCTGGGGCTGGGCAGGCCAGGGACGGGCGCAGGTGGCTCGGGTCAGGCGGGTGCAGGTGGGCCTCACCTGGCTGCCCTCCACAGTGCACGCTTCTCTGCCTCCAGGGCGCGGCGCTCGGCGGGGGACAGGGCCCGCTCTGGGACGGGCAGCTCGGGGCTCTGCACGCGCAGCCGCTCCTGGTGGCGCCGCTCGGCTTTGGCTGTCCGCACCGGGGCGCAGCCTCCCTGCAGCGGAGGGGACGAGGGGCCGAGCCTGGGCCGGGCAACAGGACAGGAGGGCCGGGTGGACTGGGTGCCAGCACCAGCGGCTGGAGGGGAAGATGCTGGGGCCGGCCCCTCACCCCCCTCACCCTGCGGCAGGGCCCTGGCCAGCCCAGGACGGCTCCTCCTCGGGCTCCTCGTCGTCGGGGGCCTCACCGTCCGGGGCAAGCCCTGCGTCTGCCGCTGCCACCACCTCGCGCAGCATCTGCGCCCTTTTCTGCTGCAGCTTTCGAGCTGGGGGGAGGGGTGGGTCAGGCCTGGAGCCAGTCCCCTCACCCTCCCTGACCCCTCTGCACCCTGCGCCGCTCACCTTCCTCCTCCTGCATTTTCCGCAGGTCGTCGGCACCCACCAGTGACACACGCTTAGGGGGTCCCTCGACCTGGGGCACCCGCACCTCCAGCTCAAAGTACTTCTGCCGCTCCCGGAAGGACAGCTGCTCCGGGGAGGCCGAGGGCCCAGGCGTGGGGAGCTGGGGGGAGCAGGCCCTGAGACCTGGTCCCTGGGGTCTCGCACACCCACGGGCACAGGCAGCAGGGGCCAGGCGGGCTGCCCACCGCGTACCTGGGCAGGGGCGTCCTGGGGCGGGTGCAGGCCGGGCACGGCAGCGAAAGTCCTGTAGGCCTGCTTCACGCTGGCGGGCAGCTCGTCCGGGGAGGGCGGGGAGGGGGACTGGGGGCCAGGGCACACATGAGCGGTGCTGGGACAGCTGTCCAGGCTGCAGCCACTGCCTACCCACCCACCAGCTGTCCTTGCTGACTGCCTCCACCCCCCCCAGCACCCCTCGGGGGTCAGGCCACTCACGGGTTGGGGATCACCTCTGCCCCTGGGGGCCGGGGAGCCCCTTGGCCAGGCCTGAGCCACTGGCTGGATCACCCCAGGTTTTGTCTGCAAAGGGCAGGTGCAGGGGCCAGAGGGAGGAATCAGGGGTTCAGGTACAGGGGTGTGGGGGATGGTGAGGAAAGAAGAGAGAGATGGAGCCGAGGTGGGCGGCTGGGGAGGGTGCCAAGGGTGTGAGGCCAGCATGCACCCATCTGCCGTCTACCAGGAAGGGGCAGAAGCTGGGAGCTGGGCTCCAAGCTGGCACAGCCAATGCCCACTGTGTGGCGAAGGCAGGGTGCCCATGGCCTGGCCCTCCCCATGCAGCAGAATCAGGAAGCTTCCGCAGGCAGCTGGGGCGTGGGGGCAGGGCAAGCTGGCCCCCAGGGACTCAAGGACAAGAGGGTGGACGGGGTGAGGCAGCCCTGACCACCCAGCCCCATTAGCCCAGGGGTCTCCCCACCCACATCACCAGCCAGCTCTGGCCAGGAAGGTGCCCACGGGCTGTGCCCTCCAGAGTGATGAGTGGTGGCTGGGGGGAGGTGCTGCACCTCCCCAGAGCAGGTGCTGCATACGGGCGCCCCCTGCACAGTCCTCCACCCTTCCAGGGTGCACTCACTTGCTGGTGGCCAGGGGAACAGGGAGCCTCGGTCATCTTCCCTCCAGTTGCCCCAGAAGTTACCTGGAGGAGCCAGGTAGGAGTCGGGGTGAGGGTGTGGCAAGGCTGGGGCCCCAGGAGGACTGGAGCGAGGTGCTTGTCCTCTCCGCCGGGGGACATCCCCAGAGAGGCCTGGATGATGGCATGAAGGGCTTCTCCCGGAAAGGCCATGGCCTGGAGCCATGGCTCTCCCCGCCCCCACAACTCAGGGGGGCATCTGCCCCCACCACCCCCAGCCCGGGCTGAGCAGCCTGGTGGTGTCCCTGGCAGTGGGCTGCTGCCACGGGGGTAGCTAGAGCTTCTGGTGAGAGATGAAGACAGACCAAGATGAGGCAGAAGAGAACCATGGAGGGAAGGCCCAGGGGCAGAGGTGGCCCCGGGCTGAGGACCCCCATGAACACTGCTGCCAAGATGCCAGGGAGCAGCCGGGCTGGCGGGCTTTTCCACAGCGGAGCTGCGGCCCTCAGAAGTACATGAGCCAGGGGGCCCCCCGACTCCTGCCAGCCACAGCTATGTCCCTTTTTGGTCACAGGACACTGGGCCCTCACCCCTCCTGAGGACTTCCTGCTCTGACTGGTTTGTGACCAAGGAAGGGAGGGTCTGCACCAAAGCCCCTGAGCAGGCTCCGTTGACCCCCAGGCCCCATCTGGCCCCTCACGGCCTCCCTGCTCGTCTGAGGCATGCACTCAGCACAGCCTCCCTTCTGTGCCTCCCAGAGGCCCCTCAAGCACTCATGGTCCTGCGGGCACACCCTCTGGGAGGGGTGATTTCCATGTCCCAGAGGAATGAGAACTTCCCGTCTCCAGTCTAGCGTCCCCCCACCAGGGGCCTCCCCAACCCTGGTCCACGGGGCTCCTCACAGTGGCTCCAGTGCAGCCTCCCCACAGTAGCTGTGCCCAGTCCCCCCAGGACCCCTGATGGCTCTGCTGGTCTCTAGCTGCCTCCTCCTCTAGTCCTGTCCCAAGCCTCTGGGCCCATTTAGCCCCCTCTGCTGCCCAGCCTGCCTGGTGAGTCTAAGGACAACAGAGGGGAGGGGCCCAAGGCCTTCCCAGAAACCAGCCCTGCCTGCTCTGTGCCTCTCGACCCGGGCTCTAAGGATGGACAGCAGCACCTGCATCGTGGCTTGGACTGAAGATTACGGGGATGAGACACAGCCCAGGCTGGGAGGTGGCGCTCCAGGGAAGGCGCCCTGCCTCTCTGCTCCTCCAGACCCCGCCCCACCTGAGGACCCTCCAAGGGCCTCAGCCCTCACCCTGGGGGCAGGACCTGGCAGAGCCACCGGGAAGCTCTGGTCTGCAGGGTCGCAGGGGAAGGCAAGGTTGTAAGACCGGGGCAGGGGTGTGACACTCAGGGACTGACCCTCTGCACACTGCTAGTGCTGGGTGTGGCGGCCACGGCGCGGCAGTCCAGCTTTAGGCTCTCTGGGCTCCGACCCTGGGGAGCAGAGTAGACACAGGGCTACAGGGCTGTGTCTGCCACCGAGTGTGGGGCGGGCAGCTGTGAGGGGTGTGGAGTGGGCAGTGGGGGTCTGGGACATGGCTGCCCACGACCCCTCGGGCTGCATCCACCTCTGCCGTGCCCCAGTGGGGTGGGGAGGGGACAGCCAGACCTCAGAGCCACAGGCCCGTGTGTGGAGAAGCCCACCGGGCAGGGTAGGAGTGACCCTGACACTCACCCCAGCCTCTGGCCCCCAAGGTGGCATCTGTCCAGGCAGCTCCTTCTCCTGCGAGCAGAGCAGACAGTGGTCAGGGCCTGGCGGCCTCAGGCTCCCAGGTGCTGGGGCTGCTGGCCGCAGGTGGTTCTGACCTTGCCGGGGCCCTCGGGGCTCAGCTCCCGGTCGATGGAGGAGATGCTTTCCAGGCTGTTCCGGCGGCCCATGCCCGCTGCAAAGGGATTGGCGATGATGCCCGGGGACACCTGCAGGGGGACAGGCTGTGAGCAGTGCTGCTGGCTGCCCACGACACTGTGCCGTCGTCCTGTCTGTGACTCAGGGCAGCCACTGGCCACGTCTGCACACTGCGTGTACCACAGCAGGTTCTGGCGCGTGGCAGGATTCCGAGGCAGCGACGTTGGGCCACGGGGCAGGGAAGGCCGACCACAGACGGTCACCCCAGGGAGCAAAGGACTGACAAGGTGGGGGAAGGGGGGCAGTGGGCAGCAAAGTGCCTGCGGCACAGAGACGGACTGAGCTTTAAGTCCAAGTGGCAAGGAGAACGATGCCTCGTTTCCCACGTCAAGAAAGGCCATTTTGCATGGAAGGGCCGACCTGTGGTGCTGACTTAAGTGAGAAGCACAATGTGAACACGTGCTCTTCCTGAGATACAGAGATGATCACGGACGTGAAAGTGCACACACTCACGCGTGACCCCAGCCCCTGAGAGCTGCTGAGGCCACCCAGGGTCCGGACCTCGGCTTCTAAATATCACTTTCCACCAAAGGAACTAGTGCTCCTTGGAGAAGCTGTTGGAAAGTATGAGACGACCCTGACACCTTGTTGTGCCAAAAAGTAAATGGCTCAGAGGAAGGTGGATCGTGTTAACAGGCCCCAGGGCCAGCCAGAAGCCCCTCTCATCAGCCAACTCTGGGATAACTTGAGCCCCAAGATCAACAGCAAGTCACGAACTGTCACCCATGAAAAAATGGAAGCTGGCAAATCTACGGTAAGGGAAGAAGGGGAAAGTGCAGGGCAGGAAGCCACCTGGCATGCCTGGAAGGAGCAGTGGGGAGGGCGCCCGACGGCACCGGGCGCGGAGGCGAGAGCAGCGGGGCCGACGCTGGCGTGGGGAGCCTGATGCGGACGGCTCGTCTGCCCTCAGAGCACCTCCCACGAGGCACTGTGAACGCTGCATCAGGACCACCTGGACACCCTCGTGGCGATCGCCACTGATGGGACACATCACCAGCCGTGCATCCTGGCGGGAGGCCCCTGGAGGCAGTGTCACTCCTGTGACAACCCTGCCAAAAATACATCCACTGAAACATGTCCTGAGGAAACACTAGACAGATCCCGCAGCGACAGGCTGTGCTCGTCAGACGTTCACGGTCAGGCAGCCACGGCAGCTGGACAGCCGCGTGCCCGACCGCGCTCTGGCTCCAAAGGCGCCGCAGGCGGGATGCATGCGGGGCTCTGGAGGGGAGTTTCTGGAGGCTGTTCTTGACGCTATTCTCCAAGTTTACAATTATTTTATGCATTTGCTTACATTTCTCAAGAAGAGACAATGGCAGGATAAACCAAAACTGAAGCGGGTGGCGGCCTGTGAGGGCGCAGAGATGGAATGCTGGTTTGCAGCTTTGGTGTTGGGGCCACGTAAAGGTTTACACTAATAAGAAACTGGTATTTTTGAAGTCATTTCTAAAAACTGAAAACAAGTAAACCTAACTACGTCAGGTTGGCAGCAGAACAGTACAAAAGGTCATTTCAAGCAACTTAAAAACACAATTTTGCCTGTACCTCCTAACTGGACAAATCCTAAGGACACAAAGAAATGTTAAGATGCTTCTAATGGTCTTGATTTCAGTTAATACCGGTGTCGCTTTTTGGAATTATTAAGAAACCATGGTAATGTTACTTAATTTACTAAAATAACTTTCAATAGAAGGAAAAGAGACACAAATATAAAGTCAAAAAAAATCAAAACCCTATAACGTTAAATGCAAATTGAAAAATAACAGTACAAAGTCATAATTTTTCTCCTAAAAATATCCACTTCCCAGGAGCCACCTGCTGCAGAGGGCTCAGAGGCAGCGACAGGTCTAAGCCCCACACCCAGGGCCAGGGCAGGAAAGACATGGACGGCTGGTCACCCCAGAGAGCACGGACGCCCCCAAATGACAAGCGTCATGCTGGAGGGCACAGGAGGCACACGGGGAGCAGGCCGGCGCGGGTTCACAGCAACACGAGCAGCCCGGCAGCCGCTTTCGGGGTCTCTAAGGCAGCAGCGAGTTATTTAAAAACCGACAAGTGAAAGAACCAAAGTATTTATCACGCGTTTCCAGTACAAAATCTTATTTCAGATAAAAGAAAACGGCTGACAAAGAAAATTTTTTTTCTCACAGAAAAGTCTGTAGAATAACTCAAAGCAAAAGATACAGAAGTAATCACAGAAGCATTTTTCCTTCGAGCAGAAATCAAGGAAATGCTGGAAAAGAAAGGCAGTCCTGATCAAAACCCAAAAGCTGGCTCTTAGAGAAGACCATTGACGTGTACAAACCCCAGTGTGATCAGGAGGAAGGGACAACAGATAACGTGTTGTGCGGCAAGATGGCCACAGAGAAGGCAGAGGAGAGACTCCAGACCCTGCAGGCCTGGCACCAGACGCGACGGAAGCAGAGTGAGGCGGCTCCGGGGAAGCGCAGCGGCCTGCGGGTGCTGGGGCCTGACGGGAAGGCGGGTGGGGCGGCACCGTTTCCTCCACCACGACCCCCGTGAAGCAGACACTGCCCAGAGGCGGTGGCCGCAGGTGCCCTGCCGCCAGGTCTGCACCACCGACCGTGCGGGAGCCCTCAATGCGCCAGCTGAAGAGTGAGGGCAGAGCACCGGCAGCGAGGTGCCAGGGCGCAAGCTGACACGAAGACTGGTTTGCAGAAGCAGAAAGTTAGGGGAGACAGTTGCAAACCCGGATTCCTGAGTCAGGTGGGCTGAGGTTAGGAAAAATGGAGTGGGGGCCGAATCGTGAGCACCTGCCCTGCCCTGAAGGGTTGAGGAATGCGGCCCAGAGGTGCTAGGTGGATGTGTCCCGGGTAAGGGGACGTGTCCTGAGGTGTAAATGTTGCCCCCTTTTCTTTCAAGCACCAGGGCAGCCAGAGGAAGCCTGTGGGCTGAACCTCAACCCGACTTGACACAGGGCTGTAGAAAACCACCAATACAAGGACTTCAGAAAACTCAACACCCCTCTCAGAGAACAATTCTTACAACTTATAAACGGAAACAGCCCCCCAAGTTAAAAAACTGTTACATAAACTACATCCTTTAAATCGGCAAAGTCACGGGCCACCAGCCCCCATGGCAGAGCGCCCTGGCAGGACCGGAGGGGAAAGCAGCCACCACTCAGGCTGAGGAGCCTCCATGAGGAGGTCAAACAGCCTCCCTGACCAGACCCAGTAAGAAAAGACGAGCCAGCCAGGAGTGTGCCTAGTGGGAAGCCGCACAGTCACAGAACCCTGAAGCCAAAGCTGATTCCTGAGCCCCAACCGACTTTCGTGAGGGAATTTAGCAGGTCCATTTGGAAGAAAAAACACATGAAAATAGACTAACACTTTTCAAAAGGAAAAAAAATGTGGGTGACTTCACAGGGTGGGTGTTAAAACACTCTAAAGCGGCAATACTGAAGACAGTAGCGTCAGCCCAAGATCGAGCCCAGCTCCCTGGGGCCACATCCTGGGACACAGGAATTTGGATCTGACCCACAAGGAAGTCACATTTTTCCCAAACCAGTGGGAGGATGACAGATGACCTAGTGCATACCACTGGGACCCAAACTCCACTTGCCTGAAAAGCAACTCCAGGTGGATTACAGAGCTACATGACTTTTGAAAACACACACAAGTACCAGAAGAAGACCCGGGACGGTGCTCCGCCAGCCTCGCAGCCGGGAAGGTTCCCGCACAAAAGCCAGATCCGGAAGTCGCAACAGAACAGCTGAGAGGACCTGATTCACAGGAACCGAGATTTCTGTGACCCCAGAGAGACCACTCTTACAAAGTGAAAGTGGCAAAAACTACAAAAAGACTGACCCTCACAACGCAGAGGAGGAACTGCAAGTCACACGGTGAAGGACAAACTCCCAAAAGGAAGAGGACGGGGAGAAGACGGCGCTGCCTGCCGGGCCCTCCGAGGACAGAAGTTGGCGCCTCCCCAGCCCCGCCCAGCGGCACAAAGACGGGCTCCTGAGCCGGGGGCCCAGCACAGACACAGCAGGTCGAGCAGCGCCCTGCGGAAGGGCCGGTGAACTCGGGGAAGCCGGCCCCCGCCTCGGGGCCGCCTGAGACCTTCACAGTGAAGTTGTGCTCACTTTCTCTCTGTAAATAAATGGCTTTAAAGTAAGTAAACTTACCAAGTAAAACACTTAAATATACATTGTGAATAAGTAAGCAGAAGGCAAAACTTTCCCTGGGGACCTACGAGCGATTCCTCCCGGAAGCCACAGGGCTCCCTGTGCGGAGGGGGGTGCGGGCACGAGAGGCAGCTCGGGGCAGCCTGGGGCCCAGGAGTGAGGCCTCCAGCCCAGCTTCTAGCCCTGGAGCAAAGGGCATGAGTACAGGCCCCTCCCCGTCCGGGAGGTGACACACACAGCCAGGGTGGCCCTGCCCTGGCGGTACAGGGACAGGCAGGCAGTAAGTCACCATCCAAAGATCTACTGCAGGCCAAGCAGAGGTGGTTGTCCAGCAAGGACCCCCTCAGGACAGCGCTGGCGGCCACTGAATGCGATGAACCCTCGGAGGCCCAGGCAGGCCGCAGGCAGAGGGCTCCCAGAACAGCAGCGCAGAAGCCGGAAGAGAGCGGGACAGCGCCACCCTCTGGGCAGGGGCGATGCTGGGGCGGAGGCCTGGTTTGCCCAGGACACAGACCTGGCCGGGCACCAGGCCTCCACAGCCCAGGCAGCCAGCACTCTGCCCAGGGGGCTGGGAGGGCGGATGGCCACGGTCCCCCACACGCCCACCCCGGCTTCTGCTTTGGGATAGGCGGTCCTGCCCTGGCTGCGAGCCCCCTGCTGAGGGGCCGCCAGAGAGAACAGGACAGAGACCGAGCAAGCTGGGTGGGGCCCCTGCATCTCTTTAGCCAGTCTGAGGGCCCCGGCCTGGCTGTGTGCCTGGCTCTGAGCCACCCTGCTGGGCCTGGCGGCCTCGCTGTACAGACGCCACTCCCCGGAGAGAGCTGGCTCAGCCTTTTCCTTCTAGACTAACCACAGCGTCTGTGCCCCAGCTTTGTCCCACCTGGGCCAGAGCCTCCGTCCACACCCACAGCTCCGAGCCGCGGCTAGCTCACAGCAGCTGAGAGCTTCCCAGGCTCAGAGGCAGAAAGGCTTGGCTGTACCGGCCTCGTGCCAGTTCACCGAGACCCTGCCAGGCCATGCGGGGTGCAGGGTCCAGTCCCTGCAGCAGAGCTCCGGCCGGGGGGGGGGGGCACTGACCTCGGGAGGGGCGGCGGTGCTGGTGTCAAAGCCGTCACAGACGAGCACGGTCAGGCTGTCGCCCACGCTGCGCAGCAGCTGCACGGCCTCGCCGTGAGTCAGGCCCAGCAGGCTCTGCTGGTTCACCTCCAGCAGCCGCAGCCCCACCCGCAGGCGGCCGTCACGCCCGGCCGCTCCCGCGGGGCTCACCTGCCGGAGACACAGGCCTCCCACCTGAGGACCAGCCCAGGCCCCTGGGCCCCCCTCCCCCTGAGAGTCCCAGCGGGGTGGGGCTGGCTGTGGCGGGACGCCCACCTTGGAGATGAAGATGCCCTCGTCTGTAGGGTCACAGGGGTTCCCTGCGTGGCCCTTGGCGCCCCCACGGATGCTGATGCCCAGTTTCTCCCCAGGGGCCTTCTGGATACAGAGCTCCCGCATGCCCGGGGGGGGCGGGTCCCTCCGCACAAGCAGGACCAGCTCCAGACAGGGCCGGAGCAGGGCACTGACAGCTTCCTGGTGTGTGGCCTCCCGCACATCCTGCCCGTTCACTGCCAGGATGCGGTCCCCGACCCGCAGGCCACTGCGTGCAGCCAGGCCCCGCGGGAGCACCTGTTGCGGGAGAAGGGACAGAGTCCAGTGGGCTGGGGGCCTTGCCCTCCCCTGTGCTGGGGCCAGGCCCTCTGTGCAGAGATGTCCGTGGGGCCCGCTCTACCTTGGAGATGAACACACCAGGCTCCTGGACGCCAAATGGGTGGCTGGAGTGGTCAGAGCCCCCGACGATGCTGAGCCCCAGGGGGCCCCCGGCTCTCGGGAGACAGACCTCCTGGGGACATGGAGGGGCATGAGGGGCAGCTGGAACAGGCCTGCCAGAGCGGCAAAGGCTCACTTCAAACCCAGAGGGGGTGTGGGACCAGTGCGCCGCAGCTGAGCCCTCAGTGGTGGGGACACCATCCTGGCCACTGCAGGGAGCCCATTTTGGGGTACACAGGAGACCACAGGGGAGGAGGCCTGCTATGGAACAAGGCCCTGGTGCCCCAGAGCCTGAGAGGAGAGGACACGGGTACTCGCCTTCCCACCCCTTGGGGCTAGCGCCTGCACCTGGAGCTGTGCGCACAAGGGAAAGGGGCTGGGGTCTTACCTCCACTGGGTACGGCCCCTCCAGGGCAGCAGCCAACAGAGTAGGGGCCAGCCTCAGAGGCCCAGGCTCCCCAGGGGTGGCAGCGACCCCAGGAGTGGCAGCGGCAGTGGGGGGCAGGGGGGAATGTGGCGGGGGGCTGGGAGGGAGGGGCCCCCCGGCCTCCCGTTCCAGCAGCAGAGCGATGGTGGGGGAGGCGGCAGTCAGCAGGGAGACGGCGTGGTCGTGCCTGGCCTCCGTCACGTCCACCCCGTTGATCTGCAAGAGTGCTGCCAGTCAGGAGGCCCATGGGGCAAGTCGGGTGGACAGGCGCTGGGTGGGCCCCACTGCCCCACTGGCCCCACTCACAGAAAGGACGCGGTCGCCAACTTGCAGGGTGCCCGCTCGGTGGGCGGCGCCCCCCTCAGCAATTCGTGAGATGAAGATGCCCTGCAGGGGAGAAGGGAGAAGAGGGCATCCTGCAGGCTGGTCCTGGCCCTGCACCCCCACATCCGCCCTGCCCATCACCTCACCCCGTCGCCGGCACGGTAGGGTGTGGAGCCTTTCCCTCCAGCGATGCTGAAGCCCAAGCCCTTCTCGCTGCGCACCAGGCAGGCCACGTGGCGCTGGCGGAGGGGCCTGGGGGGCTGGGGCTGGGGCAGGGGCAGGCGCAGGCCGCCTCCCCACCGCTCCCGGGGGCTGTAGTCATCCTCAGGCCGCAGAGGCGTGATGGTAACCGCGTTCTCAGGCTCCACCATGCGCTCCCGCCACAGCCGCATGTGCACAGTGGTACCTGCCCCACGCAGAGCCTCCACGGCCTGCTGGTGCTCAGCGTCCTGCAAGGCCACGCCATTCACCTGGCAACACGGTACTCATCAGGGCAGGCAGGCCCCTGCACAGGTGTGCAGGCAGAGCAGGGGACGGGCCACAGTTGGCGAGAACAGGTCAACATCCACACCTGTGTCCCCTGTCCTAGAGACCCTGCCACCTGCCCCTCACTTGAGCAGTCCCTTATCTGAGCAGCCCAACAACCGAGGACGCTGGAAGTTTCTGAGTTTCTGACCCCACGCCTCCACCCCGACCCACTCAGCAAGACCCTCCAGCTGCTGGGGTGCAGCGGGTCCTCCACAGCAGTTAGGACGGAGCGTCAGCCCTGCCTGGCCCTGCAGCCCCATCCACCACCCCCTCCCAGTCCTGTGGGAAGGGCGCGTGGCCTCTAGACCCTGTCCTGGGATGATGGCTGTGCACACAGGCAGGTGGCCTCCCACGAGTTCCCTGACACACTTGCTGGCGCTGGGCGATCAGGTGCCCAGGCAGGGGCTCCAGGGCAGGAACTCCCACCAAACCGTCACAGGTCTGACCACCTCACAGTCTGGCCCTCAGGAGCGCCTCCCTCCTGGAGACCTCTGCTGCCGGCAAGGCCAGCGCCCACCCTCCCAGGCCTGTGCCCAGATGGGGTCTCTCCCTCAGGGGCTGGCATTCTGGCATCCTGCACCTCTGGCTCCATGCCTCGCCTGGGGTCCAGGGCTCGGGGGTTGGAAAGGAGGGGCTGGGCCCCCACTTTCTGCAGGGGAGGCAGTCGAGCACCCGACAGCCAGGACTGTGAGTGCCCGAGGGCCCAGTGCTTCCCTCAGACGGAGGAGGCTGGGCGTGCTGACTCACCTCGAGGAGCTTGTCGCCTACTCGGACCCCAGCCCGCGCCGCAGGGCCCTCCTCAGACACCCGAGAGATGAATATACCCTAGATGACAAACCAGAGATGAGGCCCACAGTGATGGCAGTGATGGCGGAGGGGCCTCCACCCCACCCTTCTGGGGGGCCCTTGGCAGCTGTGAGGACCAGAAGAGCCCCAGCCGGGGCCGTGAAGACGCCCAAGTGTGTGGGCAGAGTAGCAGCGGGCCCTGGGTGCTCAGAGAGGTTGTGCTCGGGCTGCTGGGGGCCCCAGGTGTCAGGAAGCTAGAAGGTACAGGTCAACCTCCAGAAAAGCCTTCTGACCCCAAACCCAGCACAGAGGCAACCAGGAAAGGAGAGGAGACTGAGGGAGACAGCGGGCGCAGCTTGTCCTCCAGCCCTGACCCCGCAGAGGTCAGCCCCAGGGTGGCAGCCAGTGCCCTGAGGAGGGCCAGCCCCGGCACTCAGGCGTGGGGGCAGGAGAGTGGAGTCCCCAAGGAACAGTGAGCCATGAAGTTCAAAGGTGCCACCCAACGGCCCTCAGAGCCACGAAGAGCCTCGTGGGAAGTGGCACGGCCAGGACGGGTGGGCGGGCAGGCCTCACCTCGTCGTCTCCCTTGTAGGGGGTGGAGCCCCTGCCGCCTGCGATGCTGATACCCAAGCCCCCTGTCTGCCGCACAATGGTGAGGGTCAGCTGGAAACAGAACAGACAGGCAGTGTCCAGGGAGGGCCAAGAGGGGCAAGGGCTGCCTGCGGACTCAGTGGGAGACAGGGAGGGCCCAGTCCTCGCCAGGGACTGCCTGTCTCCAGGGTGGCTCGGGCACCAAATGACCTGGATGGGGTGGGCGTTGTTGGGGCGCAAGGGAGTACAGCCCGGAAGGAGTGCCTGCCTGTGGGGCATGAGGCTCAGGCCCCTGCCTCGCAGACGGGCTGCCTTTCAATCCCGGGGCATCACAAGGTGGGCAGGTGGGAAATGACCAGTACCCCTGCTGAGGTTGGCTGCCCCTGCCTGGAGGCCAGGATTCTGACCCCACCCATCTGTGCTGGAGGGCCAGCGGGTGCCCCAGGCCCCCAGCTCTACGGTGGTGAGCAGAAGCTCTTGCGGGAGGTGTGCACAGGAGTGCGGGGAAGCCAGGCCAGCAGCAGCTGAGGTTCAGAGCACAGAGCAGCAAGCGAGTACAGACCTCTTCCTCCTCAATGCGAGCGGGCTCTATCAGCAGGTTATTGGCCTGGTCAAACGACACCCCCTGTTAGGACGGGACCAGCAAGGGCATGCAGGTGAGCCGCCGCCCGGCCCCGCCACCGCCTCACCCAGCCCTGCCACGAGCAGGAGAAAGAGAAAGGACCACACCAAGCTCCCACAGCCTGAGCGCTGGGCCTTCCCTGCCTGTGCCCAGCGCTACTCCCAGGCACAGGCTCCCCTCCAGTCTGTAGGCCTGGCTGCCGCAGCCGACCTGCCAAACAGGGCAGGCTTGGCCGGTCACAGGTGGGCCCCACGGTGGGCTGAGCCCGGGCTAGGTTGTCCTGGTTTTGGACGTGCAGGTCCCCTCAGCGGACCTGGCATCGCGCTGTCCATGCTCAGGGCGGAACTGTTGATGTGTCGGAGACACGGGTGCTGTGGGGGCGGGGCGTCCCAGAGAGCAGGCAAGACCCCGGGGGGCCCACGAAAGCCACCAGAGGACCAGGGAAAGGTCATGGGCAAGGGCCCCCCAGTTGGCCTGAAGGCAGCCCTGAAGAGAGCCAGAGAAGGCGGAAGAGCCTGGACAGAGGCAGTGGCTGCCAGACCCCCAGGACAGGGCTACAGGGCCAGCAGGGAGCCCCAGCCCAGGGAGGGAGGAGGGTGGAGAACTGGGGACAGGCACCTTCCTCGCCAGCTGATGTTAGGACACTGGCCTAAAGTGTTGCCTGAGATCCATGCCAGCGTGGACCAAGGGGCCTGGGCAGACTGGCTCAGGCAGGCACGTGGGATTAGACCCACCTTGACAGAGGGTGCAGAGGCCACGGCCTCCTCCTCCTTCTCCTCTTCCTCCTCCTCGGCTGCTGTCGCTGCCTCTTCCTCCGCAGCTTCATCTTCCTCGTCGTCATCCTCCTCCTCTGCGCGAGGGGCCCAGGGCGTGTGTGGCCCGTTGTGCCAGCCCCCAGGCACTCCCGGGCCCTCACAGCCGGGCCGTGTCCCCTGCAGCAGGGCCGCAACTGCCTCAGGCTGGGGCAGCTTCGAGACCTTGAAGTGCTTCTTGTAGTGGGGCGTGTCCTTCCGGATGAGCCGCTGTCTCCCGCCCGGCAGGGGCCAGGGGGCCTCCAGCTGCCCCTCCTCACTCTCACCATCCTCCGGGGGCAGCAGCAGCGTGTCTTCTGCAAAGCGCACTGTGGGCTGCGAGAGGCTGAGGGTGAGGCGACTGCCAAGCGCACCCCACCCCGGGGCCCAGGGAGGTCCCAGTGAGCAGTGAGCGGGGGGTGGCACACAAGGGCTGAGGCTCCCTGCTGCTTGAAGATCAGGAACAGGGCCGGATCAACAAGGGGCACAGAGCGGGTCAGCTCAGAGAAGAGGGAGGTCGAGGAGCCAGAAGGTTCTTCCTGCTCCACGGGCTGTGTCCTCAGCAGTGCAATGCCGGGGACCCCATCTGGGCCAGGAAAAAGGTCCCTGGGGGCTCTGGAAATAATTCCAAGGGGGACGTGTGGTGGTGATGGATGTTGGAGGGCACGGCCCACAAGGCTGGCTAAGGGGTGGATTTCCTCACCCCTGCTGGGGCGGCAGGGCTCTGCACCCACCTGTGCAGCCCATCTGCACCTCGACTGGTCCTGACCACACACCTGATCAGGCAGGGGAGGAGCAGGGACGGCAGGCCCCACCCTTGGGTGAGCAGACCCCAAGGCCAGCCTCACCTCCTCGTAGGTCTCCTCTGTGACCTCCTCCTGGGCGGCTGGCAGAGACTCCTGCTGGCTCAGCCCCTCCACCTCGGCCAGAAGGCCCTCAGGCTCACCCTGGGAGGCTGTGCTGGCAGACAGGTGCGACTCCACACTCAGGCCAGACTCGGCGCTCAGCCTCTTCTCCTGTGGCGGGGTCGGGTGGTGGGTCAGACCACACACCAGGGGGCCTCACACGACAGGCTGCTCATCCCTGGGCATCCTGCTGCCTGACCATAGCACTTCATCTGCTCACCCCTCCCAGCTGCCGCCACCCTACAGGGAGCTGGATCTGTGCTCAGCCCTCAGGGACACGCTCTGACCCACCCCAAGGGAAGCCATGCTCCAGCAAGCAGCTATGGGCACACACAGCCACCGTCCTGTGGGGCAGTGTGGCCCCTCGAGGATCTCTCTGAAAAAAATCCCAAGAACAGGGACTGACTGGGTTCTCAAGATGACGCCGACATGAGAAAGGCCACGCACCGTAGACACGAGCCCTGCCACTTGTCCCCCAGGCCCCAGGTGCCCTGCTGCACCCCAGAGGCCCTGAAGCTTCTGTGGGCCCTGCTGCCAGAGCTTCAGAACAAGCAGACATGGACCTGCCTGTCTCTGGCCCCAACCCCCTTCACAGAGGCCGATGGCGTGGGCACCAGAGGAAGAGGCCAGCCCACAGCCCAGATCTCCAGCCCCCCTGCCGCTGAGGGCACAGCTGACCCACACGTCCACATCACAGGACCCCCGTGTCTGCCCAGCACCCCTCAGAGGTGGCCTGCTCTGCAGGAGGACATGGGGCAGTCGGCCCTGAGCCCCCCAACCCCTATGCCCACACTGGGCATCTGAACCCTGCCCCCAGCCCAGGGATCCCTAGTGGGGAAAGCCTGCAAGGCGGGAGTCCCTCTGATGGCCCTTGGGTCCCCATAGGCACCTCCTCTGAGGGCGGGGGTGAGGGCGAGGGCGGCCCGGGGTCAGGACTGCAGGAGGCGGCTTCGTTCCGACGCTCCACACCCCTCTTCATCACCTTGAGCTCACTGGGGTGAGGCGTAGCCCGACGCTGCAGCCCCTGCAGCGGGCACAGGGGTGAGGGGCGGGGCAGGGCAAGGGTCCACTGGGGTGGGAAGAAGGCAGCCAGTCCAGGCACCGCACCCACCCATACCCGTTTCTCTGTGGCGGCTTCCTCGGCATCCTCGTCGCCTGCAGGAGCTTCCAGGAACTGGATGACACTGACGCGGCTGAGCGGGGCATCACTCCAGCTCTCTGAAGGGCTGCTCCGCTGCCCCGGGTCCTCTGCGGAGGCACGTGTCAGAGGGAGCCCCAGAGTCGCCCGAGGCTGTGCCCACCCTGGGTGGCCCCCACCTGGACCTACCAAGGCTGGGCGGGGGCTGCTGGGGCAGCAGATAGCAGGTGAGCACCTTCTCGCCCGTCTGGGCATCATCCTCAGTCTGGAAGCGGAGCATGGGCTGCGCCTGATTCTCAGCCAGCCACAGGGCCTTCAGGTTGAGGTGCGTGAGCGCGAACGGCAGACTCTGCAGCCTGCAGGCCAGTGGCGCGGTCAGCCGAGGGGCCGCACAGGCGCCGTCAGCTCCGCAGACCGCGGCAGGGCGGGCGAGTGCTCACCGGTTCCCGGCCACGTCCAGCACGTGCAGCTCGGCCGTGCGGGCGAGCTCGGGCGGCAGGACAGCCAGCCGGTTGTCCCTCAGGGAGAGGACACTGAGTGCCACACAGCCTCCAATCTCAGGGGGCAGCACCTCCAGGCGGTTCCGGTCCACGTTGAGGTTGGTCAGCTTGGTCAGCTTCCCCAAGGAGTGGGGCAGAGCCTGGCCGAGAGCAGGGAGGGTGAGAGAGCGGCTGAAGCCTGCCAGGAGCGTAAGAAGGGGGATGCATCCCAGCAGATACCTAGCTCCCACCGAACAGCAGCACCCCCACCCTTGCTCTAGGTGCTGTGGGTGCCCCCCATCCTCTCTCGTCTCCTGCGCTAACTGTGAAACCAAGCCCACCGTCAGCAGGTTCTCCGTGAGGATCAGCTCAGACAGGTTCTCACAGTCCCCGATGGCCTCGGTCACCTCGCACAGACGGTTCTGGTCCACCTTCAGGATGGACAGCTGCTTCAGCTGACCTGGTGTTGAGAAGATACGGCAACAGGACTCATGGGGTGAAGCCCTGCCACCCAGACAGTGGAAACAGCCTGCCCCTCACCTGCCTCCAGCCCCTGAGATGTACAGACCCATGCTCACCCCTCCCAGCCATCCTGTTGCAAACCTGACCACATGCCCTAGCTGCTGACATCATTGTCAATCCCCAGCCGCCGGGCCCTTCTGCGCCCCACCTTCGTGCCCTCGCGAGCTCACCATCCCCAATCACCACCACAAGCTGCCTCGGCTCCTCAGACACAGCACTGGTCACCCCACCCCGGCCTCAGATTGGCTTTCCCATCCTCAGGGATTTCCCCCACAGCCTGGCAGAATAAGGGTCCTGCCCCAGGAACCTCTTCCAGGCCCAGTTTTACCACCAGCCACTCCCCTCCCAGCACCCAGACCAGCACTAACCGATGCCGTCAGGAAGCCGCTGCAGCAAGTTCTGTGAAAGCAGCAGGTCAGTGAGCAGCACCAGCCCGCCGAGCTCTGCAGGCAGTGCCTCCAGCCGGTTCTCCGACACATCCAGGCACACCAGGCGCCGCAGGTTCCCGAGCTCCTGAGGGTGGGCGCAGAGGGTCAGGGAACCAATAGGTGTGAGGCGGGGGGAGCCACACCCTCACTCACCGGAGGCAGTGCCGACAGCTGGTTCCGGTCCAGCCACAGCTCACGCAGGTTGGGCAGGGCCCCCAAAGTGTCAGGCTGCAAGAACAGATAAGGACAAAGTGACGGCCAAGGCTCACCTGCCCTGCCTGGCCCTTCCCCAACCACGATGGCCCCACCCTCTCCACACCAGCACTTCCAGATCGTTGCCTCCCAGATCCAGCTGTTCCAGCTTGACCAGGAAAGACAGGGACCTGCAGAAGGAACAGAGCCGGTTCTGTCATGGCTGCACAGCATGGTCCTTGGGGCCACAGCCCAAGCTGGCTGTGAGAGGGGCTGAGCTCACTCACGCAGGCAAGGACTTGAGCAAGTTCTCCCGGAGCTCCAGGGTCACCAGGTTGGCAAGGCTGAAAGAGGTCAAGGCGGGGCGTGAGGGGAGAGGTGCAGGTGGTGCTCTGCTCCCCACCCAAGGGGGCACTTACTTGCCCACGTCTCCAGGCAGCGCCTGCAGGGATACATCGTTCAGGGCCAGATGAGCCAGGCTTCGGAGCTGAGTGAAGCCTTCAGGGAGCCTACGCCAGAGGAAGGGGAACCTCAGATGCCCAGGCCGGGGCTGAGGACCCCTCACCCCACCTCCACCCCTGCTGTGGCCACACCTACCTGGACAAGGGGTTCCCACTGAAGTCTGCAATCTCCAGGGCTTTGCAGAACTTAATGCTCTCAGGGATCTCAGGGATGTCTGCGACGGAAGAGGGGTCACCATGGAGAGAACCCACAGCCTCCAGGAACTAAGCCCTTCCTGCTGCCCTCGGACTCGCCCCCAGACCCGCCCCAGGCTCCACACCATTCCGGGACACATCCAGCTCCACCAGCTGCATGAAGTTGGCCACCTCTGGGGGCAGGCGCTGGATCTCGTTGTCACTCAGACCCAGCTTCCTCAGGTTTAGCAACCGAAAGAAGGGCTGTTGGGGGGGGGGGGGCGAGGTCAGGGGTGAAGAGCAGGCAGCAGGGCCTCCCTGGTCCTCTGCCTGCTCTAGGCCACACAGGAACCCTGGTTCTGTCCCACCACCCCGGTCTGCAGTAAGAAAAGCAAAGAAACAAAAACTTGCGGGCACACCCTTTGGTTTCCGACTCCCTGACTTCTGTCACCTGGTCCGTTTACGTTATCTCAGACATGTTCCCTACCACAATGCTGCCATGTAACTGACCTAAAGTATTCAGGTCTTAGCTGACAAATCACCTCCTTTTTCTGACCCGACGAGACCCTGTTTCTTGCTTTCCACCCACCCAGCAGGTGAGCCCTCCAGGACCTGTGCTGGTTTTTGCTACTGCACCCCAGAAACCAGCCCAGCCTGAGCCTGTGACAAGAACTTGGCAAGTACCAAAAAAAATGTACAATGAAAACAACAGAGAGCCACAGGTACTCGTGGTGCTGAGTGTGTGCAGGGGCTACAGGCAATCTGTGGGAACTGGAAATGACCACGAGCAGCCCTGGTCCAAGCCCAGAGTGGAGCCACGCCCTTTGTGGTATGCAGCCCCCAGGCACTGGGCCACTTAGCACCCCATCTCCAAGAAGGAAATCCTTTTGTGATCTGCTTCCTTTAACCTCCTCTCCCAAGTGTCCTTAGAAGAAGAAAAACAAGCTGCTCGGGAAGAAACAACACACGAGAGATGAACAGGACACAAACTTGTCAGGGACAAGAACCTTAGGAGGGCTTCCCCTGCTCCCAACCCAGCACCAGGAGGAGGAGGAAGACAGACCAGACAGAAGGCTGGGTTCCCCACCTCTAGAGCGATCCAGCAAGTTCGCATCCACCAGCCACGCCAAGTTCCCCTTCCACGCGATTACCATCTGCCTGCCCCTACGGTTTTCAATCTGCAACTCCTTCTCTAGGCTGTGACCATCCCCGACCCCCGGGGGGCACCTGATGACCCTAGCCACCTGGTGCCAGCGCCAGCGATGGGTGAGGAGGGCGGGGCCTGCAGGGGTGGGGCTCTAGCCAGTAAGAACCAGCAGGGCCGGCTGGAGGCTGCGGTGTCCCGCCCGGGGCAGCGCCTGCTGAGGGTTCCGACAAGCGAGTGTCGCGGCGGGGCCAACCCTGCCGACCGCGGGCGAGGGCTGGACGGGGGACAGGTCCGAAGGCCGCTCACCTTGGGCAGCTCGCGCAGCTGGTTGGCGTCGAGGAGTAGCTCCTCCAGGCTGCGGCTGTAGCGATAGATCTCCTCGGGCACGGCCTGCAGCGAGCAGTGCCGCTTGTCCACCGACTCCACGTGCCGGTTGCAGCGCCACAGCGGGATGCACTTGAGCATGGTGCGGACGTGTGCGGGCGGGCGCGGGCTCCGGCGGCGGGCGGGGGGCGGGGCTCGGCCCGCATGAGCGCTGGGCCGGCCCGGGGCGGGGGAGGAGCGGGGGGCAGCCGAGGTGGCGGCGGCGCTGGGCCCGGCCCGCGCTCGGAACGCTCGGAACGCTCGGACCGCGGCGGCTTGGGCGGGGGGCGCGGCCCGGCCGATGCTCAGACTCTCAGCAGGCGGCGGCGGCTCCGCATCCCGCCCGGCCCACTTGGCCCGGCCCGTCCACTCGGTCTGCCGCTGTGCCGCAGCCGGAACCGCCGCCGCTGCCCGCCGGACTGCCCCGCCGACAACCGCCGGCCGCCGCGCAGCCCGCCGGGAAGCCGAGGCCCGCCCTCGCCGCCCATCGCCGCCGGGAACTGCAAACCCCACAAGGCCCCGCGGCGCCGGTTCCTCCGAGGACCCGTAGCAGTCCCGCGCATGGCCTGTCGGGAAACTCGGCTCCCGCCCCGGCGCAAGGCACGGTGGGAACTGAAGTCCGCTCAAGGCCTGAGCTCCCAGACGCCAGCGCCTCAATGGTGCCCGGGCCGAGGCCTCCTGCTGCCTCTCCCCAGGGCTGGCCTCCCGACCCCAGCCCGCCGCCCCTCCCACCGGGATGTGGGCTCCCTGAGGGCAGGACGCCGGGCGAGGCGGCACTTCGTTTGTCTGGTGGACTCAATGTATCCCGGGACTTCAGGGGCTCTGGGCCAGCCTGCTCCCAGCACTACCTGTGCAGGTGGAAGTGGAGACCCCGCCTACCAGGGAAGCCACCCCTACCCGTCAGGCTGGGTCCTCTGCTACCCTCAGTACTAAGGAACCAAGCAGCCCCTGCTGATACTGGTGAATGCCTTCCTCCCCAGACTCAGTTCTTGGCCTCCAAATCCCACTGCCTCTGCACAGCCCGCGGGCTTGTCCTGACGCCCCTCCAACCCCCACGGGAGCCAAAAAGCACAAGACCACTGTCAGACAGCAACGCTCAGGGCCAGCAGCATCTGCACCTTTATCCACAGGCTGGGCGGCTGGGCCCAAGATACCACCAAGAATCACTCTATAAAACCCAGAGGAAACAAGGAAAAATTTTAAGTCCAAGGAATGGGGCCAAGGTCACGCAGAGAGGTCACTGTTATCAAAACGCTCCTGGTCATACACTTCCGCCACCACCTTGCGGCCAGCAAACCAGCGCCCATTGAGAGCCTGGATGGCCTTGTGAGTCTCGGAAGCCATGGAAAACTCCACAAAAATCTTGACAATGATCTCCGCGTCCTCCTCCTCGCCCTGCTTCTCCTGGTAGATGATGACACGGTTGACAGCACCAAACTTGCCACACTCCTCAGTCACCTCCCCCTCCAGGTCGTCATCGATGTCCTTGGGGTCCACCATGTTGCGCAGAACCATCACTGTGGACTGTGGGAGGGACAGCTGAGAGCTGTGGCTAGCCGGACCACCCGATCCTGCCCAGCCCTACCCCCACCCGCCGGCACCGCCGCCCACCTCCTGCTTGCGGAGGAGCTTCTGCATCACCATGTGGCGGGCGCTGCTGCCTGAGATGCTCATGTGTTCCTGCTCACTCAGCATCTCCGGCCGCTCTGACTCAGGAAACAGCTCCTCCTCCTCCTTCTCTTTCTTGGGCTCCAGGAGGCCGAGTGTCGGTGGGCTGGCCAGGATGGGGTTCACCACTCCCACAGAAGGAATGGTGACCGGAATGGGAGGCCGGGCTGGGGTCACACCTGCAGCAAATCCACCAGGTCCAGTAGTCACTTTCCCCACCTCTGCCATTCCCAAGAAGGAGCACAGCTGAACTGCTGGGGGCATGGAGGGCTCAGGCCGCTAATTAAGGGCTTCGGGCCCAGAGGAGAGGAGCAGGGGAAGGAGGAAAACTCTGACCCGCCCAGGCTCACCTGTGATGACTCCAGGGGCCTGGGCAGCCATGACAGCCTGGGGCAAAGCCCCCAGAGGCTGGGCCAAAGTCAGTGCAGGGGACACCAGTCCAGGTGTGGCTAGGGTACCCAGTACTGCTGCTCCAGCCACTGCTTCCTGCAACCCGAAAGGTCACTGTGCTTAGTCCCCAGTCTGGCTGTCTCCACTCAAAACCACTCTAACAGCCAGTCCCCAAAGGATCTGGGAGGGCCTGTCAACCACAATTGAACCCACAACTGCACCAGCCCTCACCTGAGCCGTAATCTTGGCTGTGGCTGCAGCTGCGGCCACAGCAGCAGCAGGCGGGAGGCCTCCAGGTGTAGCAGGTGTAAGCAGGGGCATGGGGGGTGTGACAGCCTTGCCCACCCGCAAGTACTGTCCACCCAGGTCAAAAAGGTTCATGGAAGACACGGCATCCTGGGACGACTGGGCCTTCTCATATTCTGCAAGGCAGGAGCAGCAGTGAGGGCCAACCAGTGTCGGGTGGGTCCCCGCCCCCCCGCCCCCACCCCCGCCTCCCCAAGCTCACCAATGAAGCCATAGCCCTTGTGCTTGCCAGTTGTGGGGTCTCGAGCCAGCGTGCAAGACTTGATCTTGCCGAAGGCCTCAAACACACTCTTGATATCGTCGTCTGAGAGGTCCTGGTGCACAGAAGCCACGTAGATGCGGTTGAAGGCTCGCGCCTCCTCTGCCAACTGGTCTATGATGGGCTGGGCCTGCCCTATGTTGCTGGGTCTGCCCACCTGGGAGAGAGGCAGATGAAGAGCCCCCAGTCAGGCCAAGCCTGGTCACTCAGGCTCCTGGCAGCACTGCTGTGCATCTCCTGGGTGACTAAAGACAAAGCTCTCCACACACCGACCCCAAGTTCTGCCTCCCTGGCCCTCACCTTGATGTTCCTGCCTCCCAGCATCACAGAGTTCATCTGCTCCAAGGCTAGCTGTGCAGCTTCCGGGACTTCGTACTCCACGAAAGCAAAGCCCTGGACACAGGAACACATTGTTAGGCCAGCAGAGCCAGGGCAGGGGCAAAGTGGGGCAGACCGACTCTCACCTTGTGCTTCATGGTGACGGAGTCCCAGGACATGTCAATGCTCTTGATGGGCCCAAAGGGGGCAAAGGCCTGGCGAATGGTGTCCTCCCCCAGCTCATAGTAAATGGAGCCCACGTAGACCCGGCACATGATGGCCAGTGCCCGCTGTCGCTGAGCTGCCATCTGAAGCAGGACACAAGGGGAGAGAGAGCCACTGGCTTGTGAGGGGGTGGCAGGAGGCTGGGCAGCCCATTCCCCTCCTGGCCCACCCACCGAGCTCTGCTGTGGGGAGGGCTCCCCACACGGCAGTGTGGTGCAGGCTCAGCCCCTGCAGTCAGGGTGGTGGGGGTCAGCACGACCCCACCCCATGGAAGGAAAGCCAGGCCCAAAAGCAGGACGTGGACACACCCTGGCCCACCCGGGTCCCAGGCAGACTGGCAAAGCTGACAGTGGTCCAAAGGCAGGGCCACGCGCCCTCCAGTCTGGGGCCAGGCACCCGGGTGGGCTGGGAGATCCTCCCAGGGTCCTGGCCAAGTGCTCCGACAGAGAGGGAAGGGGAGCTGCCCAGGCTGCAGGGACCCACGGGTGTGGAGGCAAGAGAGGGGGCAGAAGACAGGGCAGATACCGCCCAGAAGAGACCCCAGGGAGAGGGTCAGGAGCCTGGACAGGGGCTCCCTGGAGAAAAGACGAAGAGCAGCCACCGGCGCAGGGCCGACTCGGGCTGGGGCTTGGCGCTCTGCAGGCCCCCGTGCTGTGAACCCTCATCAAAAAGGGCAACCTACTCCTAGGGACAGCGGGAAGTGGCAGAGCCTCCAAAAGGAGAAGCCCCTGCTTGGGCAGACGCTGCCTCCACACTGGGGCAAGCTGCAGTTGTGCAGAGGGACCTCCCCATGCCCTGGAGCAGTGCTCCCGCCCTGCTGCCTCACGCACCACATGCCAGGCAGAGCAGGGAGGATCCCAGAGCCGCTTGCAGTGGGCCACCGGGAGGAGCTGGGCCTGGGGAGGAGACCACAGGCCTGGGGCAGGCCAAGGAGACAGGGACCTGGTTCTAGCCCCTTGACAGGGGATCCTGTGCCCTCATAAGGTTCCCTATAACCAGAGGCCAGTTTCTTTAGATACACCAAGTGGCCCAGTTTAGGCCAGGCCTCCCCATCACTCAGAAGGGATCCTAAAAGTAAGGTCCACATCTCCCCCAAACTAGATTTTCCCCCAAACAGGACATCCCACCTCAAACTAGGCTCTTAACAAATAGGCCTCAGGCTCCCTGCTGAGACCAAGGACCACCCCCCAAAGGTGGCATCACGTCCCCTCTCGCACCAGACACCCCAGACATGGAACCATCTGCCCCTCAGGTCAAAGTTCCCCAAGATAGGAGTACATCTCCTCTTTAGTGTGGGCTCCCCAACAGCAAGTGTGCCAAGAGCCCTCTCCCTGACTTGTCCCACAGACAGACGCTTCCTAGAGAGAACACTGGGTCTGTCCGGCCCTCAAGGACAGGGCCATGGCTCCCCATGAGAGCAGCATGCCCAGGGATGGACCCCAGAGAAGGCCATGTTTCCCCCTTCAGACTCCCCAGAGTGGGGCCTGGCCTCCTCCTTAGCCTGCCTCTGGGGGATGAGGGGCACCTCCTTCCCAGACTCCTCTGCTGATGGCAGCCAAGGCCACAGCCACAGTCACTGCCTGCTCCCCGGCCAGGTGGCCTCTACACCTTGCTGCAGCCAGGCCCGAGGCCCAAGTCCTTGTCCTTCCCTCTCTCGTTTGCTTGGGTGCCCCCAGCCCCCCAACCCATCCATCCGTCCTCCCTCCAGGGTTTGATGGGGCCGTGAGATAAAACCCTTCTCTCCTCGGGGGCCTGACCCCAACCCAGGAGCCCAAGCAGCCTGGAGACTGGCAGAGCTGGAGGCCCGGACGGTGCACCCTGTGCGTGCAGGCGGCATGGGTGCAGGTGGGCCTGGCATGGGCAGCTACCCTCCTGGCCGGCTGCCCTCCGCAGTTACCTGGCCGGTTAGTTTTAACGCGGGCCCTCGTTAGAGCAGAGCAGATGCAGGCCTCCCCAGGGGCGGTCCTGGGGTGGGAGCCCCCCACACCACTGGCCCCGCCACGCCTGGCGCTCTGCTGCGCTCGTCCCGAGCTGGCGGGCAGGGCCGGCTAGGGGAGCAAGGTCCCCAGCACGCGGGCTGCACTGCCCCCCTCTAGCCCTGACTAAGGACATGAGCCCCGGAAGAAGTGAGCATGTCTATTGACCGATTGCAAAGGTGAGAGAGGATCTCCAAAGCCCATTGTCACTGCTGCCATCTGAAAGACAGTAAAGACAGAGTTCAGTCTGTTGGAGCCGAGCAGTCTCCGCTCTCGTCACACCTCACGCAGACAGCGGCAAGGCCCGGAGTCCCCGCCCTGCCAGGAGGCCCACCTGCCTTCCCACACTGCCGGCCAGGGCCGGCCGCCGGCACCTGCCCGGGGGGGCCTCAGAGCCCCAGGTGCCCCGCCCCACAGCCTGGCCGGCGGGGGCAGAAGGAGGGGGGGGAGGAGGAGGAGAAGAGGAACGGATGGAGCATGGTGAAGAGCCAGAGCATTTCCTGGCAGAGTGAATGTCTGAGGGTTGGGCAGGGGCAAGGGGCAAGGGGCTCGAGGCCCAGGGACCAGTCAGCCTCACCCCGTCCTCTTCCCCACAGCTGCTGCAGCCTCCGGCCACACATCTAGAACAGGGCCCCGTGGAGGCACCCCCAGCCTGTCCTCTCAGTCCTGGGCCCCGGGCCGGTGGTTGGGACTCACTGCAGCAGGGGTGGGGGCCTGGCTGCGCTTATCCAAGGCCGTGGGGGTGGGGAGGAACCCCTCTACATGTGGCACCACCAGCCACGCAGCCTCAGGGCACATGGGCTCAGGGGTGACCTGAAGCCACAGTCTGAAGTCCAAGAAGAGGAGCCACCTGGGGAAGGGAGGGGGCGCAGGCCTACAGAGGAGGGGTGGGAGGGGGCCGTGGGCACTCAACAGGTGGGGAAGGCTGGGCCACTCGTGCCTCAGGGAGAAACCCGGGCGTCCCAAGAAGGAGTCCTTGAGAAACCGAGCACCACGACACCTTGTGGGGACGGCCGCAGGCACAAGAGAAGGAAGAGAAGGAAAAGGAGGTGGTGGAGGTGGCGGGGAGGGGTGGCCGAGGCTCCCCGGCCCAGGCGGGGCGGGTGGCCTCCGGCGGAGCCAGCACCACAGCCGGAGGGTGGGACCGGGCAGCTCACCTGCAGGTTGGTGAGCTGCTGCTGCTGGTGTGCGATGGTCTGCTTCACCAGCACGCTCTTGATGCTCTGCTCCATGGCGTACTTCTTAGCCTGCGAGAGAAAGTGGTGAGGAGCACTGGGGGGCCCGGCCTGTGGGAGACGGGCCTTCCTCTGCCCGACTGCTTCCCCAGGACCATGGTGCCCCGGGAAGTACACTCTCACCTTCTGGAGGGCCTCCTGCTGCTCAGGCGTCAGGGGAGGCAGTCCCAGCTTGGCGGCTGTGCTCTGCCCGTTCTCCATCTTGATGGAGTCTGTCCCCTGGTGGTGGGGAGCAGGGACGTCATTAAGAACCAGTTCAAGACCTCCTTCACAGGGCTCCAGCAGCCCCACCCAATCCATCTCCCCCTACAACTGCACATGGCCTCCAGCTCAGCCCGTCCCCAGAGACAGAAAGGGCCTAGCACAAACTCTCTCCTGCCTGGCCTGGACGCAGGTCTGCCCACCTTACATCCCTATGCCTGTCGCAGGCCTGTCTCCTCCAGAACGACGAGCAGGACACACACTGAGGCAGGCAGGTACCCTGGGGGCCCTTGGCCAACCCAGAGCTGCTGCAGGCCCCAGGCCCCTGAGGTGTCACCAAGACAGGCAGCAAGTAGTCAGAGGGGCCCAGCCCTCATGGAACCTGTCCCACACTGAGAGAGCTGGCCTCAGCCAGTCTCCGAGGCAAGGGTGGGGACCAGAACTCTCTGGATATACTGGGACTCACTCCTGGATGGCCTGACACCCAGGCCCTCACATCTTCTCACGGCCCTAGCCATGGCCACGGACTCGGTTTCCCTACTCCGGATGGGTTTTGGCGACCAATCAGAGAGCAAGAATGGGCAAGGGCCTCCCTCCCAGCACACCTCTCTGCAGTACCATATCCCCCATCCCCGCACACTGTAAACAGTGCCCGGACAGTTGCTGTCCTAGGCCATGACAGCCCCAAAGGAGGGTTCCAGCCCACTTTCGCCAAACTCCTCCCTGGGCTGACCTCAGTGCCCCGGGAAGAGAAGCCAGGAGCAGATCAGATTGGGGGTGGGGGGCGCAACACCAAAGTGGACACCTGCCAGCACCCTAGGCGAGCACAGGGACGAGGAGATGCTTTGGCGGTAGTGGTGGCAGGCTCCCAGCCCACTGCAGACCAGAGGGGCGCTACTAGGATTATGTTTACATGCCTTCCATCAAAATTCATTTCTAAGCTCTTTGCAGGGGGAGGAACACAACTGTGTGAGCTGGAAGAGGAGCACGGCCACCAGACCAAGGAGGGCACTGTGTCAGGGATCAGAGCACACCTGACTATCCAACAGCTGCTCCAGAGGGGATGTTCTGCAGCCCCCAGCACCAAGCCTTGGGAAAGACAGCAGAGAAGAGAGGCAGGCCCCCAGCACAGGAATGATGAGCAAGGACAGAAGTACAAAGGAGGCAGGAAGGGGCTGGCTGACACAACCCCCCAAAACCACCATCCTAACCAGCTGGAGTGCTGGGTTTGTTTCCAGCACAGGGTCAAAGGGCAGAAAGCCCTGGAGGCCCCTCCTCTGGTGACCCAGTCGAGCTCCTGGGAGGCTGTCCTCTCTGCTCTCAGAGCTGGCCCCAAGCCCAGTTCTCCTTAGTGGAATAGAGGCCCAAGAGCCAGGGGCTCTGGTTCGAGAGCAGGCTGTCACCATGGTAATCAATGCCAACCCCCTCTCAGCCCCTTAGCAACTTTTCAATCTCTTCTTTGTCTTGATAAACAAAAGGCCCTTCTCCTCCCAACCAATGGCTGGCTGGATAGCCAGCCAGGGTCGGGGAGGGCTGGCTAGAGGGACAACCTGGCCCCCTTGCCCATCAGCTCCAGCCCCCATAACTTCCCAGGACCCAGGCTGCATACCATGCCCCTCACCCATGTGTGCTGGCAGGCCTGTCCCCAACAGGCCTCCAGGCCACCTTGTTGAGCCCCTACGGGAACCCTCTGGAGGCAGGTGCTGCCATGGAGAAGCATAAAGAATCTTATTACCCAGCGACAAGGCCCAGCTTCCCCCAAAAGGACACACACCCCTGGGCCAGGCGACCAGAACAGGACAGGCTCTCCCACGCCCAGCTGGAAGCCCTGTCCCAGCCCCCAAGACCTGTGCTTTGTTTTATATGTCATTTTGCTTTGCTGTTTTATTCAAATTAGAGATCTAAAGTGAAACTCTGTATCTCTGGCTCTTCACAATACTCTGTATATTCTGCAACAGCACGTCTGCCTTTCTGCAGGACACCAATGGCTAAGTGCAGGCACCGGCCGAGGTGCATGCCCCACCTGACCATAACCACCATCTGCCTGGTGTCTGAAGACAAACGAGGCTGTGACGCACCACAGAAACAGGGCAGACGCTAAGTGAAGGCAGGGAGGAGGAGGCTGGAGCCAGGCCGGAAGCTGGCCAGCTGGTGAGACAAGCATCTCCGCCCAGAAGGCAGAAAAGAGTCCCTTGGGCTCCTCCCACCCCATCCCTAGCCAGGTCTCTCTGGGCCCAGGGACACGCAGGCAGGCGGGTGGGCAGGCAGGCAGGCGGGCGGGCAGGCAGGCGGGCGGGCCTGAGGGCAAGAATGCTTAAGGTCAGTACCTGTGGAGGTTTCCATTTGTCTCCCGCTGCCACCACTGCCGCCGCCGGCTCGGACCCCCCTCCTTGCTGGCCATTGACCTGCTGTAGGCAGGAAGGAGATGCTGTAACGGACATTAAAAAGACCCAGCCACCCAGGCCCTCTCTCACCTTCCCTAGTTAAGAGCTGAGCTCCACATGGACCAGCAAGGGAAGCCAGGCAGGGACACAGGGAGGGACCAGCTCTGATTTGGCCCCTGAACATTCCTGACGCTGCCCCATCCCACCTCACCCTGCCCATTCCTCCAGCACACCTGCAGCTGCCCAGCGCCCTGGCACAAGGGGCTGGCCTGGCAGAAACCACAGGAGAAACTGAGACAGCCCCAAGTTGGCAGCTAGTCCCCAGAAGGGACAGAGAGAAAGCAAAGCTGGGCTCCTGCCCCAGGCCAAAGGAAAGACACCCTCCCCGGGCCTAGAGCTGCTCTCTGTCCACACAGCTGAGGTCCTAAAGATCAGTTCCTTTCCTGCTAGCAGGCTGGGCCAGGCCGGAGAGGACAAGATGACAAGGGTACACATGGCTGTCTCCCTCATTCCCTCCTGAAGCAGACGGGGACACCTCTCTAGTACCCTGTACGTTAGGCCACCCACAGCTCAGCGTCAGTCCCAACGCCTTCACCTGGGCCAGGTGGCACGCCCCTCCTGAAGACAGCTCTGAGGACTGCCCTCTGAGTGGCAGTGCCAGGCAGGTGTTCTGCACATGTAAGCCTCCCTCCCCAAGCAAACTGCCCAGGGCTATCTAACTCTAGTAGAGTGGACAAGAGCTTGGCCACACCCAGCCCTCCCCAAGAGGGGCTATGGAGCACTGCCATGAAAAGCCAGCCCAATAGAAGAAGGAGCTTCTGCCGCAGCTTAGCAGGGTGTCAGGGCAAAGAAAGGCCAAGGGCAGAAGGGGGACAACATCACAGGTATGAGATCTTAGCAGAAAGGCCTTGAGACCTTCCCCACCTTCTCAGAAGCCACACAGCACAAACTCACTCTCAGCTCAAGGACACATCCCAGACATCTGGAACACAGGGGGCAGCCATGCCCATCCTCGGTGCCTCACATACAAAGCCAAAGGCTGGGTTGACATGGCCAGAGCATGTCTCAGGAGCTCGAGCCTCAAAGGAGAGACGGCATGCAACCCAACTGCACTGGAGATATGGCCAGTGTCACGGAGGCTGTGGCCAACCCAGCCCTGATACTTGCCTAGAACCCCTCTGAACTTGGCACCACTGCTGCTTACACTGTGCCCCAGAGAGAGACCAAGGAAAGGGGGGCCCTCTGCCACAGGCCCCACCCAGTGGGTGAACGGCATCTGGGAACAGGGTCAGAGTCTAGCTTTCCCCCAAGTCCCCTGGCAGCCCTTGGAACACACCCAGAGCAGAGGCTGCCCCTTAAAACCCATAGCAAGAGGCCTCTTCATGTCTGGGGATGCAATCCAACTATAAGACCCCTGTGAATAGGGTCAACTTAAGGGCACATTTATAAATTACTCCCTATTCTCCCAAATTACTGTAATAGTCAACACAGTAACCGGGACAGCACTGAGATCAGAATACAGCTTAGAAGAGACTTCGCAGAAAAATTTAATCCACAAGGGACTCCACAAAGGACATGTCACCCCATTCATGGCAGAAACAAAGTCCCTAGGCCCATGGAGCCTAGGGGTCCATTCCAAGCAGATGCTAAGAGAGCTTGGAGGAAATGGCCATCTACCCTCACAGCCAGTCACATGCTGGCCTCCTAGGGCAATGAACACAGCCGGCAGTGCAGTCATAAAGCCCCCAGCACCAGGCAGCAGTGCGTTGAGGGGCAAGAAGCCCGCTCTGGGGTGGGGGAGGGGTGCAGCCCCTTGATTCTGGGACACAAACTCCTAACCTGCCACTGATCAACAGCCCAGGGCAAAAGGATTATTTCCACTAGAAAACCAGAAAAGTAAGTACTTAATGTCTCCAGGCGTAGGGCTCTTCAGGCCTGCCTCCGGGGGCTGGCAGGAAGATTCGGTGAGCAGCTCTAAATACTTAAGGCAATCTCAGTACATGGCAAGCAACCCATAGGGTTTGGTGATTATTAGTGTTATCATAACAGCCAGAGTCAAGTCCCCACTGCAGGGCCTTCTGTTTGGTCCCTTCACATGGTGCCATGCGGTCCACTGCACGGCCAGGCTCTGTGCTGGACACTGCAGATGCAGCACAAGACAGGACACATGCCAACCAGCACCTACATGAAATCATGTCTGTAGCTAATAAGCGCAAAATCAAGCACAGGGTGGGAAGAAAGGGACTACAAGGCATACTCGGCCACAGCAGCCAGGGAAGTCCTCTCTGAAATGACATGTGGGCCGGGACCCACAGAAGGAGAAAATAAGCTAACGTGTCCCTGGGGAGAGGAGAGGGTTCCAGAGCTCCTGCCAGGTGGAACTCAGGGATGATGATCCCAAGTGGGAGTAAATCCAGGTGTCAAAGGAAAAGGCTGTGGCTGGGTTCTGCAGCCGCCAGGTGGACGACAAGCCCAAGTGAGAAGAGGCACTTCTGCATCCTCCTGGGTTCTTCTCCACCAGATCGCCGTCAGCTGGGTTCAGTGCCCCTCCATCCCACCTCCCACGAGAGCTGAAGCACAGCTTAAGACAGCAAGCCGGGGGGAGGGTATAGCTCAGTGGCACAAAGTGTGCTTAGCAGGTACGAGGTCCTGGGTTTGATCCCCACTACTGCCGTTAAACAATAAATCAATCAATCTAGTTCATTACCTCCCCACCTAAACAAAGACAGCAAACCAACACTGCTCAGCATGCATGGACCACCAGACAGAACATGCTCTTGCTACGCCCAACAAGGACAGTAGAAAAGAAGACAAGCCTTCTAGAAGCCTATCCATTCAAAAAGTTAGAAAAGGAACGTGTTAGACCACAGGCTGGACCTCATTTCCAGAAGCTGATGAGGTAAGCCTGGATCTTTACAATTTATATGTGCCTACTAATATACATACATTAACCTCTTGAGGACTCAGATGGGCACTGAACATTCTTATTGAAAACCCCAGCTTAGAGTTCAGGCTTATTGCTCACGTCCACTACTAAGAGGCCACCTGCATCTGGCACTGTGCCACAGCAGAGCTGAGCTACAATTCCCACCTCAGGCCCCATGAGCAAGGGTGCTGCAGGCTCCAGCCTCCAGCGCCCACCAAGGCCGGGGCATGGTGTGCATGCAGCTCTGTGATGCCTGGGGAGACGAGGCACCCACCTTCACTGGCGTCTTTTCCACCTCCACTTTCCCAGGAGTTTTGGTCCTTGTCTCCAAGCCTCCCTCCCTTCACCATCCAACTCTGGTGACTTCACAGTCACCAAGTCCTAACCTTTCCCTCTTCTCTAACTTTCCTCTCACAAAGGTAGTTGCTTCTGCGGCTTCAACAGGAAGCAAGATGTGGCAGAAAGAAAAAGACGTTGGCCAGACCTGAGAATCACACACTGGGCCCTCCTCATAGCCTGGGGCCTCTCTCTCACTGGGAGTCAGTTTCTGCCCCAGTAAAACAGGTTCAGCCCCCTCACTGGGTGTCAGCCCCCACCTCAGGGCTTGGCCAAGGCAGTCTAAATACACTCCCTGACCCTCAGATGTCTCTCCTATCTGTTCAGCCTCCTGCCACCTACAAAAGTTGCCTTCTCAAACAGGCCTCACCACATCAGTCTGAGTACAGGTTAGGGGGAGGGTGGCAGGTAAACAAAGGGATGAAGAACCGTGTGAAGGGTCCAGGAAGGGAGTCAGTCGCGTAAGCCTGGGAGGAAGAAGAGTGAGGGAAGACTTCACCACGGAAGTGTTGTGGTTGCCCATCTATGCTAATCACTCCACGTGACTGCAGGGAGGTGAGCACTAAGCAGGGCTGGAAGGAGTCCTTATTCTGGGTGTCCACACCCTACCCCCTACCCTCCCAACTCCCCCAGCACGGCTCCTCTAGGAACCCAGTATATGGACACCCGGGGCGGGAACTGGTCTCCAGCGCCCACTAGACCCCCGAAGAGGGCAAGGGCTGCCTCTAGTTCCCCACTGTTCCCAATCCTCGCACAGTACTTGGGACAAAGTGAATGCTCAAGAAACATGTAATGAGAAATCACGTCTTCCCTTTCTGAGTGGGAACTGCAGGATGGAGCCCTTGTTAGCTGGTAACCATTCTCCGCTGAATATCTGCGGAGAGCAGATTCACAACTGTGTACGCAAGAAACCAAGGCCACCTTCCTCACCAGGCCCGGATCCCCTCCTACAAGCCCCCGCACGCTCAGCGGCCCCCTTCACAGAGGCGGGAGCAGAGACGCCAACACTCTCAGGAGCTCCGCCTTCAAGTCGTGGACACAGTCGCACCCCGTCGGCGGAAGGGAACGACGGCCGCCGGACCCCACCCTGAGACCGCCCGCTGGGGCCTGGCCCGCCGCACCGCAAAAAGACCCGGTTCCGGGAGCGACTGGGCCCCCAAGACGCAGCTATGGCCCGAGCCGCCCGAGACCCTCCCGCTCTGGCCGCCGGAAGTTCAAGCTTGCGGGCCGGAAGCTGCGGCCGCAGGCCAGCCCCCAGCCTCGTGCCCGCCCCCGCCTCGCGCGGCCAAAGGCCGCGGGAGCTTGCGCGGGGCCCGGGAAAGACCGCCGCGTCCCCGGGGAGCCCTCGGCGCCCAGGCCAGGCCGACAACCCGCTCCCGCCACGTGAATAGTGGCCCGCGGTCACGGGGGTTTTACTTACTAGAGCTATGGTCGCCGTCGCCATCTTGCGCCCGTCGCGGCTGTCGCGCGCGCGCCACACGCTTCGGCTTCTACCGCGGTCTCGCGCTATCTGGGCGCCGGCGAAGACGCCCTCGGAAGGATGGAACTCTCGCGATAAAAGGTGCTTTCTCCAGAGACGTGGAAGGAAAAGGGAATGAGCTTCCGGTGCCGGGAGAGACTGTTAACGCTCGGAGAAGGGCGGCCGGAAGGGGCGGGGCGCGGTCGGAGGCGCGGAACGCTGTCGGGGAAGCTGTCGGGGGCGGGGGCGATGGCCGGCGCACTCCGCCGCCCCACCCTCCGCCGGTGTCAGTCCGGCCCCATCACGCTGTCGCTTCGCCCCCTCGCTGCCCTCTGGCTGCCGCTCCATTTCTCAGCCTCCTTCACAGGAAGACGTAGGTGATGGCCCTCCTTGGCGCCCGAGGCAGGGCACAGGACGGCCGGATCCCCTCCAGGGCGTGAGTTGAGAAAGGTGACAAAGAATCGCTGTATTTCAGACTCAGATTGCGAGATGCATCTCCTTTGCATCATAACAGCTCTGAATGTGCCTACCCATGGATGGGGTGTCCTCACTTAATTGGCAGCATTTTCTCTTTCGTAGTGGTTCATAAAACAGTAGTGCATCTTAAAACTGATGGCGTCGTAGAGACAGTGGTGAGAGACAGGCTTGTGACCCAGTCCCGTGGGAAAGGCATGCGCGGGAATCTCCTTAGTTCCCGAACTGTTTGAAGGCTCCAGGTGTCCATCCTTGGCGTGGAGCTGCCCCGGACGTTTGCTGCCTGCCACACCCAGTCCGAAGACCCTAACTCAGTGAAGCTCAGGCCCTGAGAGTGCCAGCTTAGCAACTTTAGTCTGCCTGAGGCAGCAAGGTGTCTCCCCCAGCTAGGCAGGTCTCTTCTCAATCCTGGGAGAGTGTAACATGAAATACAGACGCCCCTAGCAAAATACGACAATATTTTCCTCATCTCCCTTCCCTCTAAAATGATAGGGAAAGGATTTTATAAAGTCAGAAACCCCTGAAGACAAACAGGTGGACTATTGTGAAACTGGAGAAAGTGGACGGTGGGAGCTGCTTGGGCATACTGGAGGTCAGTGTCCAAGTCCAAGAGGTGGCTCATGAAAGTGCAGTTGTGAAAAGAGACTCCAGACCTCAACCTCTACCTGCAGTGGCTGGGAGGTGAGCCAGCAGAGGCGCTTTCAGGGTTGGCCATTGAGGGCATGTCCTATTCCAGTAAGTGGGGGAATAGGTGAAATCCCCACCCTGTCTGCCACGTCCAGCCCTGGCCCCCAGCACGTGTCACCCACAGTCCTCAAAGAGAAGTGCACCTCTCTGTAGTAGCTTCCAACTCAAAAGGAAAGCCTGGCAGCTGGGAGGTAGTCAGGAGAATGGCCTGGCTAGATCCCTGACCTCCACACTCACCAGGCAATAAGCCCCAACCACTAAGATCATCTCATCTCGCCCTTAAATGCAACTGGGCAACCCAGGATCACCAGACATGTGAGGAAGAGGACAAAAGCAAAAAAGGAAAAGGGGAGGGGACTCAATGAACAGAGCCAATAAAGCAAGCAGAAGAAGGAAAAGAGAACAGCTAAAACCGTGTCCTCAGAGATGTTAGAGAGGATGTTGCATCCAGAAACAATAAGAGGCCATGGCGGGGAGGGGATAGCTCAGAGGTGGAGCATGTGGTGCTTAGCATGCACAAGGTCCTGAGTTCGATCCCCAGTGTCTCCGTTATAAACAAACAAACCTAATTACTTCCCTCTAAAAAGCAACAAAAATAGTAATAAAAAAAACTAAAAAGAGGCTATAAGGAAAGAGCATTCAGCAGATGAGAAAGAGCACTTACAAATGAAAAATACGAGAGGCAAATTAACAGTTAAAGAGAAGGGCTGAAAGATAAAGTGGAAATCTTTCAGAATGAATGACAACAACAAAAACCATGCAGCCAGAAAGCAGCGAATGGAGCCATAAGCACACTGGTCAGTCCTCCCAGTACTTGGAACTGGCCTGGTATCTCAGCGGTCTTCACAAGGCGGGGCTGGCTGGGACCTGCCACCACCACGGGGGAGGGGGTGCTTTTGCTTCTCCCTCGTGGCAGGTTCCCCTGTGAGATCAGGCCTTGAAGCATTCAGAGCTCTCCTGTGCTCTGTGTACTGCTCCCCTTCCTGTTCAAAACGAACTTGCACAACCTCACAGCAGCCCCATGGAGTGGGTACAATTATTATCCCCATTTTTCGGGTGAGGAAGTGGAGGCACAGCCCAATATCACACAGCAAGAGTGAAGCAGCAGAGGGGCTGCAGAGCCTATGCCCTGAACCAGCACTCAAAAAATAAGTCCAACATCTAATTAAGAGTTCCAGAAAATGAGGAGAGGAAAGAAATACCAAAAAGGCAGAGAAAATTTCCTAGAACTGAAGGTTTGGGATCTCTGGACAACAGATGAAAGAAAAGGTCTACATCAAAACAACATTGAAAATTTCCAAGGTACTTGGGTAAAGAGAAAATCCAGAGAGAGAGAGAGAAGTCACAAAGGGTCAGAATTCCGAAAGGCATGGGAGTTCTTGGGACTAGACGGAAATGACATGATACCCTCAAAATCCTGGGAAGAAGTCCTCTTCAGCCTAGCCCGCATTTGTGCCGAGCTACACCCACAAGCGGACTTGAGAGTGGAATCAGGACAAATGGGCAAAGACGCCACAACCCCCTGTGCGTCCTCTCAGGGAACTGGGAGGGTTTTCCTCCTTCAGCAGAGAGCCAATGAAGGAAGAGGAAAGCAGGGATCCAGACACGAGAGAAAGGACGCTGGTGAAGGAGCAGCCCCTGCCAACAGCTGGGCCTCAGGCCCCAGAACAAGTCTGGGGCAGGGAGTTGGTGGGGTGGGGGCTCCCGGAAAAGATGAAAGTGGTCAATTATGCAACAAACCCCAAGTACTGAGAGGAGGTCCACACTTCTGCAGGAGAATCCGGGGACTCAGTGAGACGTGTGTAGAAAACTAAGCTCCCCCAATAGGCAATTATTAACTGCAGGGAAAACAAAAAGTTGTGCAAGAAATCAAATACAATCCTAGGACACTGCGTTCTCTGCCGGGACCTTGGGAGTGAAGCTGTGATAGTACCCACGACCCTGCACAGACATCTGTCACGCTGGGATGTTGCTGGTCAGGAGGGAGGCCAGTGACTCCCCTTCTCCCAGAGGACACCACAAGGACACTGAATGCCTAATGTAGAAAACCCAATAAGAAACATGCATTTTTTAAACACCTGAAGGAACAGCTAAGAGAGTTGAGTTTGGAAAGGATCAGGGCTGGAGACTGCATGTATTATTTATTTATTACCGGTCTAAAAAACTTCCACGTTAAAAATAATATATATATAGCTTTGAAAAGATAAATGTTAAAATGAAAGCCTCAGCACAGACATTACACGAAGCAATGGTAGCACCGGCCCTTCTGAGCTCAGTTTAACTGCCGGCAGTCTGTCGCACACTTGACACTCTCACCATTTAAGAAGGTGCAGAATCAGACAGCTTAGCGTCAGGACTGCCGGCTGGATGTGAAAGTGATTTCAGACTGTAATTTTAAGTTGAAAGGTGTGAGAACTTGAATACTTCTGTAAAGAGTATTGGCATGTTTAAGGTAGCTTGAGATTCACTGTATTTATTTGTACGTGGAATTATTTGAATGCCTTAGCAAAGTGTTCTGGGTTTTGGCTAGGGCAATGTTGTGGGTGGGTCACAGCCCCCCCACCGCCCCTGCAGAGATGTCCATGTCCTAACCCCAGAACCTGTGAATGTTACTTCACACAGTAAAAGGAATTTTGCAGATATGATTAAGATTAAGGACCTTGAGGTGGGGAACTTATCCTGGATTATCTGATGGACCTAACTTAGTCACTTGAAGCTTTCTTGCCTGCAGAAAAGCAGACATAGCTCATGAGAAAGACTCAACCTGATGTTGCTGGCTTTGATGATGGAGGAAGGGGCCATGAGCCAAGGGATGTGGCAGCCTCTAGAAGCTGAGAATGGCCTTCAGTATACAGCAGGCAAGGAATGGGGACCTCAGCCCCATCACTGCAAGGAGATCAGTTCCTGCCCAGTGCCCAGAGCCATGCCTGACACCTGCCAGCCAACAACCTGAAGGAGCAGGCAATGGGTTCTCCCCCAGGACCTCCACAAAGACATGCAGTCTTGTTAACACCTTGGTTTTAGTCTGGTGGGATCTCTGGCAGACCTCTGACCTACAGAACTATAGAAATGTGTTGGTTTCAGCTACTGAGTTTGTAGTAAATTCTTATATCAACAGAGAACTAATACAGCGGTAAGCCTTTCATGTTTGACATTTGAAGCGCTTAAAAAGAAACCTGAATGCACTGAATTTATCCACGCAGATTAAAATGTTTGAGGATGATTAAGTTTGAAAATGGAGAGAGGCTGGTCCAAGAGAACTGAGGCTAGGGCAATGGGGAGAGACTGGGAACCAGGAACTGACATCCTTAGGACCCAGGGAGGCAGCTGCCTGGGAGGAGATGAGAGAGGCGGGCTGGAGAGGAGGTGGGCGGGGAGGACACCTGACCCTGCCCACTCTGGGCTGAGGCCTGAGGAGAAAAACAGCCCTCAGGAGGAGCTGCAGGAGACAGGAGAGTGTCGCGGAGGCAGCTGCAGTGGAGAGTCTGAGGGGCTCCAGAGGGGGTTTCCCCTGGACAGGGGGTCGGGGGGGTGGGGGCCAAAGCCCCCTGGAGCTGGGAACCTGGGCTTCTCCGAGTGTCTCTGCCCTCTGCTTACCCTGCCAGGTCATGGCCCTGCCCCACGCTCAGCGGCGTGCCTGACAGACCTGCAGGTGCTTTACCATTCGATGAAGGTGGTGGTGGTTCCTTGTGTGGGTCTGTGGTACCAACATGGGATGGACTGTCTCCCCAGGCATACGTCTGTCCAGGGCTGACCCCCACCACCAGCACTGTGCCGTGGCTCCCCGCAGTCCAGGTACCCTCACACCAAGGGCTTGGTCACTGACCAGTGTCTGGCATGTAACTGAGGCCCGGAAATGAAGGAGGTGGGAGGGATGCTGGCTGCATGGAGGCTGGCTCCTTGCATCCTAAGGACCTGCGGGGCCTAGCCACTCTCCCTACCCCCACCCCCGGCTCCCTCGCCCCCTGATGGGCCCAACCCCACCACCCTCAGCCCACCCCTGGGCCCCTTGGAAGCTCACTAGAGGTGTTTGGTCCACAGCTTCCAGGCACACAGGCAGAAGGCAGCCCCTGGTCCCCCACTCTGACCCAGGGGCCAATGCTGAGCTTCCCCAAATGGGCCATGGGCTGAGAAGTCTGGTTCCCGGGGCTGGGGGACTGAGGTGCACGATCAAGGTCACGGCTGAGTTCCGCGGTACTTGAGGAAGGTGCTGTCCAGGAAGGCAGCCAGCTTCCTCCGGTCATCCTGCAGGGTGAGAGGGAGGCATGGGGGGATGGAGGGGCGTGTCTCACCCTGCGCACCCTCCCAGGCTAGCTGCACCCAGCCTGCACACCTCATGGACGAAGCCGTAGTGCACTAGCTCAGTGGCGAGGTCTTGGGCGCTGTCGGCTGTGGCAGGGGCGAGGGCAGGGGAGTGGGGACAAGGGGTGAGGCTGCAGCCCTGCCTGAGCAGCCCTGTCTCCGCCCCTGCCCAGGTTCCGTCCAGCCTACTTGGGAGCAGGTCATAAGTGAGCTGCCGGTGCAGCCGGTCCTCCAGCACCAGAAGCAGAGTGAGCTGGGGAGGCAGGAGGCTCAGTTGGCTCCAGGAGCCCGCCCTGCCCCTCCCCCTCCCTGGTGCCCCACGCTCACATGCCAGCGGGCCTTGTCCTCGCTTCTCTCCAGGTTACACTGCATCTGGATCACCTGGGGTAGGGGGGAGAGGCCAAGGTCACTCACAAAGGCAGGGCCTCAGAAACTAAGCAGCAAGAGCAAATACTGCCTCAAAGGGGCCCAGAAGGGGTAGCAAAGACTGGAAATGGAAGAAACCTCTAAGGGGAGCCTAGAAAGCACATCTCACTGCTAGCAGCCTGGTGAGTTAAGGAAAACTTCCAGACGAGTAGACATTGAAGCCGGGTACTGAAAAATGAATAGGAGTTTTCACAAGTGGAGAGAACACCTGAACAAAGAGCTGTGGGAAGCGGGGGCAGAGAGATGTTGGCAGGGATGTGACAGAGCAGAAGTAGGGTGCCACCAGGACCAGGGCTTAGAGTGCCAGGGGTCAGGCTGAGGACCCCCCCAATCTCTGTAGGCAGCTGTGGCTGTTGGGACATAAATTCTGGCTGCACTGCAGAGAAGAGCCAGGAGGGAGGCAGGCTGGGGGCTGGTGCAGCGCCCAGCTGGGGAACCGAGGTGGCCCAAATCAGGGCGGTGACCACAGAGACACACCCAAGGCCAAAGCCAGAGCCTCTGGAACCCAGGGGGTGTGGACAGGGAACAGGAGAGAGGGCGCAGGCTGACAGGGGAGGCCCCTGGCTGGGAGGGAGCCCTGCAGAAGGAGTGGTGGGGGCAAACACAATGCCTGGGGGTCTTGGAGGACACACCATGGCACAACGGCCAGGGAGTCAGCAAACCAAGGAGGTGGGATCAGAGCGGCAGCATGTCCTGGGGCAGGCAGCAGGGATGAGGAAGGGGTCTGTGGGAGCCTCGGGGAAGTGGGGAATCCCAGCTTGTACTACCACCCCCAAGCCCCACAAAGGGGTCAGCCAGGACCTGGTCTCCAGCAGCCTGGAGGAGAGCGGCCCAGGGGACTTGAAGCCCCAAGGAAAACATCCCTCTGGGCAGTGGGCAGGCCTGTGTAGCAGGGGCAGAGGCTGACCTTTCTGGTCTCCGAGTCAAAGGGTTCTGGCGTTGGGGTCTTGGCCTTCGGGGCCTCCTCGGGTGGTGGGGCCAGCACACGGGGCAGCCCCAGGGGCCGAGCAGCAGCAAAGTTCATCAGTGGGTAGATCCCATTCCTGGGGACACGGTTGGGGGGGGTGGCTAGGGGCTCAGGCCAACAGCTGCCTGCTCCCCAGCCTCACTCCAGCCCTCACCTGACATCCTCCAGGAACTTGTCCAGCTCCAAGCAGGAGACCTCTGAGTACCTGGTAGGGGTGTGAGAAGTGCATGAAGGTGGCCTGCCTGCCCTGCCAGTGGGGCAGGACCAGGTGGAGAGGGCAGGACTGCAGGCCACTCACCGCCACTGCAGTGGGGGCCGGTGGGGCCGGGGGATCTCTGCCAGGACTGCATGCAGGTCCATTGCCTTGGTCTTTTCCTCCACCACATTCTCAGGCAGGAGGTCTGCAGGCCGCAGGAGCACTCAGAGCAGCGGACCCTGAGGCACGAGGTCCTGAGGGGGGGGGGGCCCTTTGCATCCCGACCCCAGGCCCTCGGGCCCACCCCCAGGCTGGCCTGCCCCTCACACTGGTGCTGGATGAAGCAGTGAGCTGCTAGGAGCTTCAGCGAGTGCACCTCGAAGAGCACACGGTGGAAGAGGAGGTTGTGGGCAGAGGGCCGGCGGGCAGGGTCCCGGGCCAGGCAGGAGAGGATGAACTCCTGGGGGTGTGGAGAGGACGCTGAACTAGGTAGATTCTCTCTTCTGTGGCCCCACAGTGAGAAGAGGAAGCCGCTGAAGTCCCCAGACCCCAGGGGTCCAACCCCCACGGGAGACTTCATGCAGGAACGTGCATAGGGAGAGGCAACCTGTCAGTGGCCAGGCCGGGGCCTGATTCTGCAGACAGGACACTCAAGGCTGTCCTAGGGCAGAACTCCCCATGTTCTACTTTCGATAACCCTCACAAAAATAGTGGGGAGCAGGCACTGTCACCTCCAATTCATAGGTGAAGTCTGTGCTGCTGACGGAGGACACCAGCCCCTGTCTTGCACCCCTGGGCCTGGGCAGAGTGCTGGCAGGCAGCTTAGCCCCTGGAGGGCAGTGCAGCCCAGCACGAGCCCACCTACCTACAGCCCACCCCTCTTCTGTTGCCTCAGGTCAGGCCCTCCTCTGGAGATGAGCTTGATGGGTCTGTGCCGGCCCCAGATCCATGCCCTCCACTGCCTCTCCTGTCCATCCAGGCCTCATTACTCCCCTCCCATCCCCAGAGGCTGTGTGGTTATGCCAGACAGTCGCTAGACTCTGCAGAGAGGTTGTGGATGCAGCTTCCATCTCATATGCCCTTTGCCCACTCCCCACCCCTCCCAAGCTGGGACCACATAATTTCTAGTCTATCTCCTGGAGCCTTCCATGCAGGGGTGTGGAGTCAGGCAGACCGGGGTGCAAACACAGGCCCCACCACTCACTCTAAAGCCTCCCAGAGCCTCAGTTTCTTTATCTATAAAATGGGTATAAAAATTGTGCCCACATAGGGAGTGCTTCTCTGGTTTCTCTGTGCTTAGATTGTGCCTTGAGAGCCTTCAGGTCTGGAACTCAACATGCACTCCCAGTAAGGCCCTCCTTGTAGGGGTGAGGGGTGAGAGCTTGTGCAGCGGGCCTGGCACTGACCTGCTGTGCCTCTAGGCCTGCCCAAAGCGCCTCACCGGCCCCACCTGGAACACTGACAGCCAGCTGAGAGGGGAAAGGAAAGCAGCTTACCCGCATGTTGGAGTCACTCAGGGAGTGCCTGGCACGGGCGATGGCCTCCTCTGTGACCCGGGTGTCCCCATTGGCCTGGATCTCCAGCACAGCCATCTGGAGGGCAGGGCAAGGTCAGGCATGTGCAAGGGACAGCACAGGTGAGATGGGTGGAGCTGGCTGGGAGGACGCCCGGAGGCCAAGGGGCTGGTACCTCCAGTGCACACATCCCAAAGGAGAAGATGTCTACAGCAGTGCCATCAGCAACCTCTGAAAGGAGAGAGCAAGTCAGGGCGAGTACAGCGCGTGCGGTGCACACAGGGCAGGGAGGGGCGCAGTGGGGCGGGGCACCCGGACTCACCTCCGTACTCTGGCGGGAAGAAGTGCAGGTTCCGAGGTTCCTCCCGCTCAACGCGGATGGGGCTTCGGAGATCGTCCGGGAGCACTATGGAGAGTCCAGGGGATGAGCAGGCTGGACCTCTCCATGGCCCTCCATCCCCCGAGGGTCCCCACGCACCATTGGAGAAGATTCGGTGCCACACTGAGCCGGTCACCGCGGAGAGAAAGAGCGGGCGTCAACTTGGTGGGGCATTGGGCACCCTCTGCCCTCCATTCCTGACAGGCCTCCCAGCCCTGCCCCCTACCCCCAATCTGCCCCCACCCCTAGCCCCACCCTGCCAGCACCAGAGCCAATCTTGATGAGGCCGTTGTGCTGTATGAAGATGGTGTCACTTGTCAGGTTCCCATGGATGATGGGAGGACTGCAGGAGTGCAGAAAGCTGGGGACAGGAGGTGACAGCAGGTGGAGCCGGGTCAGGGGTACCGGGTCAGGGAGGTGGGGGTACTGTGGGGTAGGCGCTCCGGCAAACCCAGGCCCTCACCTGAGCGCGGACAGGATCTGCGTGCACCAGCGCTTCCAGGCCTGGCGGTGGATGGACTCCGTGGGGTGGGTGGGCGGAAAGCCAGCTGGGCCTGATTTGCCCCGGCCCAAGCCAGTTCCTGTCCCCAAAACCGCTCTCCACCCCTCACCCTCTCCACACCAAACAGTGCGTGGAGCCCATCCTGCCCTGATGCGTCCAGCCCACTCCCCATACCCTGGCATTCATGGCCTTGTGGTTCTTCTTTGTCTTTTTGAGGAATTGCTTGAGGCTGCCTGATGACACGTACTCTGTGATGAAGACGACCTGCGAGGCGGGCAGGCCCACGGACTCCACCAACTGCAGGTGCCTCCAGCTGCGCCTCTCCCCCCACCCGTCCTGCCCGGCAGCTCACCCGAGCTCGGGCCTCAGAGGCATCCAGCCAGTACTTGTGTAGCTTGACAATGTTGGGGTGGTCCACCAAAGCCAGCTGCTCAAACATGGTCTGAATCTTCTCCTGGGAAGGGGAGGGTGGTCACAAGGGTGATGGGAGGTGGGGTCGGGGAGGTGGCAGTGGGCCTTACCTCATGGGTGGCAAAGGCCTTCCTGTCACCGAAGTGCAGCTCGTTCCACACCACCTCCACCCCTTCCTCCGTGTCCATGGCCAGGAAGGTGCTCTGGACCCCGGGCACGTTCCCCTGGTTCACCTGGTGGTGGGGGTGGGGCGCATGGGTGTGTGGGCATGCATGTGGGGAGAAGAGCACAGGGCGGGGTTTGGTCTCTGCTCTTATCCTTTCCCTTGGGCCCAAGCATGTGATGCAGGCGCTGGCCTGCTCTGGTGGGAAGCTGGGGGGCCTGAGGAGGGCTGGGCCAGGAGAAGGGTGGTGTCCAGGGCTGGGCTGAGGGGATTTGGGGCACGTTTCAGGGGGTTGAGGCTCATCCCAGGGGGCTAACAGCTGGTCTCAGAGGTACGGGAAGGTGGCTTCAGGAGACTGGCCCTTAGGAAATCAGGGCTTCCTCACTGGGATGCGGGGGCCAGGCTAAAGGAGTGCAAGGGCCAGTCAAGAAGGGGGTCACCTGCGCGAGGTTGCAGAGTGGTTTCGGGCCTCCTGGCTCCCCAGAGTTCGCACGGCCCTGCGTGGCCTCAGGGGGTCCCTCAGCCCGAGGAGGGCGGCGACTCGCCCCGCCCCACCGTGCCCACCTGCTCCCGCCGCTTCTGCCAGCGGCCACACGGGCTCTCTTCCAGGATGTCGCTCTCGTCCTCACTCTCGTCCTCCCGCTCCCGGCTCCGCCTCGGCACCGGCTCCGGGGCCGCCATGGCTCGGCGGGCCCAGGCCGCCGCCCTCCGCGCGATCCACCGCCGAGCGCCGCCGCTCCCCGCCCGTCCTGGCCCCGCGCCCAGGCGCCCAGCTGGGAGCGGAGCCGCCACCACCCCCTGGAGCCCCAACCCCGGCTCCGGGAATTGAGAGGCGCGGGCGCGCGACCGGCCTGAGGGTGGAGCCCGCCTACCCCGCCAGAGCTGCCTCCCCGGGCCGGAGCTCGAGTGGAGCTTCCCCGCGGAATGCAGAGCCTCGCTGCGCCTGGCAGATGTCCCACCTGTCCTCGGCCAAGGCCCCGCCCCAGACGGGGCCCCGCCCACGAGCCCCGCCCTGATCCTCCAAGGCCCCGCCTCGCGGACCCCGCCCTGGAGAGGTCCCGCCCGCCACGTATAGGGCCCCGCCCCGCGAAGCTGCGCGGTCCCGGCCTGGAGCCCCGAGGGAGCTGCGGCTCTTGGCTGCAGCGAGAGGAGGCCCGGGAACCAGCCTGAGTCGAGCTGGCCGGACCCGGAGCTTTCCGTGACGGCCTAGAACCAGGTCCGTCAGGGCCTCCCTGGGTGCGCGGCGGCGCGCGCGGACCGGCCCTGCCCAGTTCTTAGAGCCGTTCCTGCTTCCCGCAATGCTTCCCCACCACACTCCTGCCACACTTCCTGAAACCCTCCCTCGGTCCCCGGGTCCCGCCCTAGGGTGAACCCAGCGTGGAGCAGAGCCAGGGCAGCCCACTCGGCCCCGGGGTTGCACCGCGAGAGTCTGGGGAAAGGCCAGGGAGGGGCATTTGGGCGGCCAGCTCTGCCCGCGCGTCTCCCTTCCCCTAGGAGTAAGTGCGAGGGCCACTTAAGAAGACAGAAAAATATTCAAAGCAGGCTGACTTTACTTCTTGCCCACAGACTTCCCAATGGCCCGCAATTCAGTGCTTCCCTTTCTCATCCACACGCTCACCTTCTCACATCCCAGGATAGCGATTTCCCATCTCTCGGCTTTCTGCTAATGGCGCTTCTTGGACAGTGGAGCCATCAGGAGGGAGCCCCAGCCCCACTCAAATGCAGCCATGTCACCCTCCTGGAGGCCCCCTCACCGCTCCAGCCATATCAAGAGATGAACTCTAGAATTCTTGTCTAACGTCCCCATTGACCCCATAACCCTCACTACCTTCCCGTGGTCTTCCTTGAAAACCTGCTGAGTCCTCACTCACCCTTCACTTTCTCTTTCTGGAAAGAAAAGTAGACGCATGTGCCTGCCTTCTCTCAAACTTAAAACACTGATCTCCTCCACCTCGGTAGAAGGCCTTCAGCCCTGCTGGTCTCTGAGAGTCCCTTGGGACACCTTTTTCTCCTAACCTTCCACACAGACAGCACCTACCCTTTCATGTCTCCACTGCTGTCATCCTTTTAGGACTAGCACCGCTTCTCGGGACATCGGCATCAGCCTGCTCCCGGTTCCATCCAGCCCCAAGTGATCCTGCAAAAGTGTCACCCGCTGTTCAACCTCTGAGTAGTGCTGTGATCTGCTCTGTGCGGTAAGGAGCGGCCAACAAGGCTTGGCCCTCGGTCACCTACCCCAAAGAGACACACTCTTCAGCTGACTGAAGTTCCAGGCTCTTTTAAGAGTCTGACAGTGACCTAACTACAGCGCACGCAGCGATCACACTGCATACAGCTTTACGTCACTCGAGGTTGTCCATGCTCACTTTTTCTTTCATCTCTTATATCCACAGCAACGCTACACAGATTTGTGCATGAACCTTTGAAAAGCTGAAGTCAAGAAGAGAGCTTTGTTCACATAAAAACAATTGTTTCTAACTTGTGAAGGCCAGACCTCCAAAACAAAGCTGGTGAGGCAGCCCACAAAGGGTTGTACCTATCAGGAGAGGCTGTACCAAAAGACAAAATCAGCCCAGGCCCTCCTGGAGCCCAGCAGTGTGATGGGCAACTACAGCTGATGGAATCCAAACGGAGATCAAAAAGCCACTTACTGAGCCAAAAAATGGTGAGAAAAGATGTGGTCAAAAAAACACGACAGTGAACCATCACTGAAAGTAGTGAATTTAATTCACATATTCTAACACATAACACTAACAAACTGATACATCCAAGTCAGGTGATAGGCCTGAGATCAGAAGGAGTTCTTCACTCTGAAGATAGCACACTTTATCGGAAATTCTCACGTGGCAATGTCAAAAAAAAAACTGAAAATTCACGCTAATTGCACAGAGTCCAAACAACATGAGAAAGCTATCACACTTAGTTTAGCACAACAAAGAACCAAAAGCAAGAAAACAAGACACAGCAGAGTGAAAAGTTAAGTCGACATTAACATGCAGATTGAAAAATGGGAGAACAAAATTTAGAACAAAAAGAAAATGTTTCAAAATACTTTTCTCTCTCTTAAACATGAAACAATACCAACTAGAATATTCACTGACGGTCATGAAAGCGAAAGAAACAGAAGGCCTGTTTCGGGGTCAACACTGCCCCTCTGCAGAAGCTGCTTGTAGGTGAGGTTCTCGTGCGTGTTGGGGTCGAAGAAGCCCCTGGTGTCGTCGCTGGGGTCCTCCAGGACGCGGCTCATCTCCTCGTCGAAGTAGCCGCGCTGGAAGGCCACGTCCACGGGCACGCGGTGGCTGTGCACCGGGTCGATGACGCCGCCCGTGGCGATCTGGGCCTCCAGCAGGCGGATGCCGTGCTCCCTGACGATCAGGTCCTTCTTCATGGCCTGGAACAGGGAGATCTGCTCCCCGGTGTAGGGGTCGGTGTAGCCGGTGACGGCGCGCTCGGCCGACAGCAGCTTCTCCTGGAGCTCGCCGCCCACCACGCCCGCGGCCACCGCCTCCTCCACGGACAGCTTCCGGTTGCGCACGGGGTCGATGACGAAGCCGGTGGCCGCCTGCGCCTCCAGCAGCACCAGGGCCGTGCCGGGCCGCAGGACGCCCTTCCACATGGCCTGGTAGATGCTCATCTTCTCCTGGCGCCCGGGCTCGTCCCTGGCGGGCACCAGCACGCCGGCGATGCAGCTGGTGCCCTCCAGGTAGCGTTTCACCGAGTCCATCTCCGACACCTCCTGCAGGGTCTTGGTGCCCTGGGCCAGGTCCCGCAGGGTCTCGGGGCCCAGGATCCTGGACCTGCCCAGCTCGGAGGCCGACACCTGGCGCCTCAGGCCCCGGAGGGACACCTTGCTCAGCCGCTCCTCCGCCTCCTCGATGACCTGGGTGAGGATGGCGACCAGGCCGGGCAGGGCCAGGGTGCCGGCCGCGTGCCGGGCCAGGAGCTCGTCCCGGCGGGCCTGGCCCAGGTAGGAGGAGAAGAGGACGTCCCACACGGAGACGGGCTGGCCGCGGAACTGCCCGGCCTGCACCTCCATGGTGGCGGCCCGCAGGGCCCGCTCCTGGAGGGCCCGGGCGGCCTCGGCGTCGGCCTGGCCCGGGGAGGGACCCGCGTCGGCGTCACCGTCACCGCGCCCGGCTGGGCCGGGCTCGGGCTGGCCGGGGGCGGCGCCCCCCTGCCCGTGCTCGGTCCCGTCGGCCGCCTCCGCCTCCTGGATGATGGTGGTCAGCCTGTGGGTCAGCGCGGGCAAGCCCAGCGTCCCCGCACTGAACTGGGCCAGCAGCTGCTCCCGGGTGGCCTCGCTCACGTAGCTGGACGCCAGCACGTCCCACACAGGCACCGCGGGCCCCCGCAGGCGGCCCACCCGGACCTCCATGGTGGCGGCACGCAGGGCCCCCGGTGGGTCGGGGGGCGCGGGCCGGGGGACCTGGTCCTCCGCCTCGGCCCGGGCCAGCAGGGAGGCGAGGGCGGCGCCCACGTCCGGCGCGGTCAGCGAGCCCTCCCGGTACCGGCGCAGCAGGTCCTGCCGCTGGCTCTCGGACACCTCCCGGTAGAAGAGGAGCTCCCAGACGGAGACGCCCTGGCCCCGGAGGGCGCCCGAGCCCGGCGTCACGCGGGCATCGCGCAGGGCGGCGCGCAGCTCCTCGCCCAGCTGGTGCACGGCGGAGCCCCGGCCCGCCAGCTGCAGCAGGTAGAGCCCCGTGTCGGGGTCGCGCACGCAGCGGCGCAGTAGCTGCTTGTAGGTGAGGTTCTCGTGCGTGTTGGGGTCGAAGAAGCCCCTGGTGTCGTCGCTGGGGTCCTCCAGGACGCGGCTCATCTCCTCGTCGAAGTAGCCGCGCTGGAAGGCCACGTCCACGGGCACGCGGTGGCTGTGCACCGGGTCGATGACGCCGCCCGTGGCGATCTGGGCCTCCAGCAGGCGGATGCCGTGCTCCCTGACGATCAGGTCCTTCTTCATGGCCTGGAACAGGGAGATCTGCTCCCCGGTGTAGGGGTCGGTGTAGCCGGTGACGGCGCGCTCGGCCGACAGCAGCTTCTCCTGGAGCTCGCCGCCCACCACGCCCGCGGCCACCGCCTCCTCCACGGACAGCTTCCGGTTGCGCACGGGGTCGACGACGAAGCCGGTGGCCGCCTGCGCCTCCAGCAGCACCAGGGCCGTGCCGGGCCGCAGGACGCCCTTCCACATGGCCTGGTAGATGCTCATCTTCTCCTGGCGCCCGGGCTCGTCCCTGGCGGGCACCAGCACGCCGGCGATGCAGCTGGTGCCCTCCAGGTAGCGTTTCACCGAGTCCATCTCCGACACCTCCTGCAGGGTCTTGGTGCCCTGGGCCAGGTCCCGCAGGGTCTCGGGGCCCAGGATCCTGGACCTGCCCAGCTCGGAGGCCGACACCTGGCGCCTCAGGCCCCGGAGGGACACCTTGCTCAGCCGCTCCTCCGCCTCCTCGATGACCTGGGTGAGGGTGGCGACCAGGCCGGGCAGGGCCAGGGTGCCGGCCGCGTGCCGGGCCAGGAGCTCGTCCCGGCGGGCCTGGCCCAGGTAGGAGGAGAAGAGGACGTCCCACACGGAGACGGGCTGGCCGCGGAACTGCCCGGCCTGCACCTCCATGGTGGCGGCCCGCAGGGCCCGCTCCTGGAGGGCCCGGGCGGCCTCGGCGTCGGCCTGGCCCGGGGAGGGACCCGCGTCGGCGTCACCGTCACCGCGCCCGGCTGGGCCGGGCTCGGGCTGGCCGGGGGCGGCGCCCCCCTGCCCGTGCTCGGTCCCGTCGGCCGCCTCCGCCTCCTGGATGATGGTGGTCAGCCTGTGGGTCAGCGCGGGCAAGCCCAGCGTCCCCGCACTGAACTGGGCCAGCAGCTGCTCCCGGGTGGCCTCGCTCACGTAGCTGGACGCCAGCACGTCCCACACAGGCACCGCGGGCCCCCGCAGGCGGCCCACCCGGACCTCCATGGTGGCGGCACGCAGGGCCCCCGGTGGGTCGGGGGGCGCGGGCCGGGGGACCTGGTCCTCCGCCTCGGCCCGGGCCAGCAGGGAGGCGAGGGCGGCGCCCACGTCCGGCGCGGTCAGCGAGCCCTCCCGGTACCGGCGCAGCAGGTCCTGCCGCTGGCTCTCGGACACCTCCCGGTAGAAGAGGAGCTCCCAGACGGAGACGCCCTGGCCCCGGAGGGCGCCCGAGCCCGGCGTCACGCGGGCATCGCGCAGGGCGGCGCGCAGCTCCTCGCCCAGCTGGTGCACGGCGGAGCCCCGGCCCGCCAGCTGCAGCAGGTAGAGCCCCGTGTCGGGGTCGCGCACGCAGCGGCGCAGTAGCTGCTTGTAGGTGAGGTTCTCGTGCGTGTTGGGGTCGAAGAAGCCCCTGGTGTCGTCGCTGGGGTCCTCCAGGACGCGGCTCATCTCCTCGTCGAAGTAGCCGCGCTGGAAGGCCACGTCCACGGGCACGCGGTGGCTGTGCACCGGGTCGATGACGCCGCCCGTGGCGATCTGGGCCTCCAGCAGGCGGATGCCGTGCTCCCTGACGATCAGGTCCTTCTTCATGGCCTGGAACAGGGAGATCTGCTCCCCGGTGTAGGGGTCGGTGTAGCCGGTGACGGCGCGCTCGGCCGACAGCAGCTTCTCCTGGAGCTCGCCGCCCACCACGCCCGCGGCCACCGCCTCCTCCACGGACAGCTTCCGGTTGCGCACGGGGTCGACTGACGAAGCCGGTGGCCGCCTGCGCCTCCAGCAGCACCAGGGCCGTGCCGGGCCGCAGGACGCCCTTCCACATGGCCTGGTAGATGCTCATCTTCTCCTGGCGCCCGGGCTCGTCCCTGGCGGGCACCAGCACGCCGGCGATGCAGCTGGTGCCCTCCAGGTAGCGTTTCACCGAGTCCATCTCCGACACCTCCTGCAGGGTCTTGGTGCCCTGGGCCAGGTCCCGCAGGGTCTCGGGGCCCAGGATCCTGGACCTGCCCAGCTCGGAGGCCGACACCTGGCGCCTCAGGCCCCGGAGGGACACCTTGCTCAGCCGCTCCTCCGCCTCCTCGATGACCTGGGTGAGGATGGCGACCAGGCCGGGCAGGGCCAGGGTGCCGGCCGCGTGCCGGGCCAGGAGCTCGTCCCGGCGGGCCTGGCCCAGGTAGGAGGAGAAGAGGACGTCCCACACGGAGACGGGCTGGCCGCGGAACTGCCCGGCCTGCACCTCCATGGTGGCGGCCCGCAGGGCCCGCTCCTGGAGGGCCCGGGCGGCCTCGGCGTCGGCCTGGCCCGGGGAGGGACCCGCGTCGGCGTCACCGTCACCGCGCCCGGCTGGGCCGGGCTCGGGCTGGCCGGGGGCGGCGCCCCCCTGCCCGTGCTCGGTCCCGTCGGCCGCCTCCGCCTCCTGGATGATGGTGGTCAGCCTGTGGGTCAGCGCGGGCAAGCCCAGCGTCCCCGCACTGAACTGGGCCAGCAGCTGCTCCCGGGTGGCCTCGCTCACGTAGCTGGACGCCAGCACGTCCCACACAGGCACCGCGGGCCCCCGCAGGCGGCCCACCCGGACCTCCATGGTGGCGGCACGCAGGGCCCCCGGTGGGTCGGGGGGCGCGGGCCGGGGGACCTGGTCCTCCGCCTCGGCCCGGGCCAGCAGGGAGGCGAGGGCGGCGCCCACGTCCGGCGCGGTCAGCGAGCCCTCCCGGTACCGGCGCAGCAGGTCCTGCCGCTGGCTCTCGGACACCTCCCGGTAGAAGAGGAGCTCCCAGACGGAGACGCCCTGGCCCCGGAGGGCGCCCGAGCCCGGCGTCACGCGGGCATCGCGCAGGGCGGCGCGCAGCTCCTCGCCCAGCTGGTGCACGGCGGAGCCCCGGCCCGCCAGCTGCAGCAGGTAGAGCCCCGTGTCGGGGTCGCGCACGCAGCGGCGCAGTAGCTGCTTGTAGGTGAGGTTCTCGTGCGTGTTGGGGTCGAAGAAGCCCCTGGTGTCGTCGCTGGGGTCCTCCAGGACGCGGCTCATCTCCTCGTCGAAGTAGCCGCGCTGGAAGGCCACGTCCACGGGCACGCGGTGGCTGTGCACCGGGTCGATGACGCCGCCCGTGGCGATCTGGGCCTCCAGCAGGCGGATGCCGTGCTCCCTGACGATCAGGTCCTTCTTCATGGCCTGGAACAGGGAGATCTGCTCCCCGGTGTAGGGGTCGGTGTAGCCGGTGACGGCGCGCTCGGCCGACAGCAGCTTCTCCTGGAGCTCGCCGCCCACCACGCCCGCGGCCACCGCCTCCTCCACGGACAGCTTCCGGTTGCGCACGGGGTCGACGACGAAGCCGGTGGCCGCCTGCGCCTCCAGCAGCACCAGGGCCGTGCCGGGCCGCAGGACGCCCTTCCACATGGCCTGGTAGATGCTCATCTTCTCCTGGCGCCCGGGCTCGTCCCTGGCGGGCACCAGCACGCCGGCGATGCAGCTGGTGCCCTCCAGGTAGCGTTTCACCGAGTCCATCTCCGACACCTCCTGCAGGGTCTTGGTGCCCTGGGCCAGGTCCCGCAGGGTCTCGGGGCCCAGGATCCTGGACCTGCCCAGCTCGGAGGCCGACACCTGGCGCCTCAGGCCCCGGAGGGACACCTTGCTCAGCCGCTCCTCCGCCTCCTCGATGACCTGGGTGAGGGATGGCGACCAGGCCGGGCAGGGCCAGGGTGCCGGCCGCGTGCCGGGCCAGGAGCTCGTCCCGGCGGGCCTGGCCCAGGTAGGAGGAGAAGAGGACGTCCCACACGGAGACGGGCTGGCCGCGGAACTGCCCGGCCTGCACCTCCATGGTGGCGGCCCGCAGGGCCCGCTCCTGGAGGGCCCGGGCGGCCTCGGCGTCGGCCTGGCCCGGGGAGGGACCCGCGTCGGCGTCACCGTCACCGCGCCCGGCTGGGCCGGGCTCGGGCTGGCCGGGGGCGGCGCCCCCCTGCCCGTGCTCGGTCCCGTCGGCCGCCTCCGCCTCCTGGATGATGGTGGTCAGCCTGTGGGTCAGCGCGGGCAAGCCCAGCGTCCCCGCACTGAACTGGGCCAGCAGCTGCTCCCGGGTGGCCTCGCTCACGTAGCTGGACGCCAGCACGTCCCACACAGGCACCGCGGGCCCCCGCAGGCGGCCCACCCGGACCTCCATGGTGGCGGCACGCAGGGCCCCCGGTGGGTCGGGGGGCGCGGGCCGGGGGACCTGGTCCTCCGCCTCGGCCCGGGCCAGCAGGGAGGCGAGGGCGGCGCCCACGTCCGGCGCGGTCAGCGAGCCCTCCCGGTACCGGCGCAGCAGGTCCTGCCGCTGGCTCTCGGACACCTCCCGGTAGAAGAGGAGCTCCCAGACGGAGACGCCCTGGCCCCGGAGGGCGCCCGAGCCCGGCGTCACGCGGGCATCGCGCAGGGCGGCGCGCAGCTCCTCGCCCAGCTGGTGCACGGCGGAGCCCCGGCCCGCCAGCTGCAGCAGGTAGAGCCCCGTGTCGGGGTCGCGCACGCAGCGGCGCAGTAGCTGCTTGTAGGTGAGGTTCTCGTGCGTGTTGGGGTCGAAGAAGCCCCTGGTGTCGTCGCTGGGGTCCTCCAGGACGCGGCTCATCTCCTCGTCGAAGTAGCCGCGCTGGAAGGCCACGTCCACGGGCACGCGGTGGCTGTGCACCGGGTCGATGACGCCGCCCGTGGCGATCTGGGCCTCCAGCAGGCGGATGCCGTGCTCCCTGACGATCAGGTCCTTCTTCATGGCCTGGAACAGGGAGATCTGCTCCCCGGTGTAGGGGTCGGTGTAGCCGGTGACGGCGCGCTCGGCCGACAGCAGCTTCTCCTGGAGCTCGCCGCCCACCACGCCCGCGGCCACCGCCTCCTCCACGGACAGCTTCCGGTTGCGCACGGGGTCGACTGACGAAGCCGGTGGCCGCCTGCGCCTCCAGCAGCACCAGGGCCGTGCCGGGCCGCAGGACGCCCTTCCACATGGCCTGGTAGATGCTCATCTTCTCCTGGCGCCCGGGCTCGTCCCTGGCGGGCACCAGCACGCCGGCGATGCAGCTGGTGCCCTCCAGGTAGCGTTTCACCGAGTCCATCTCCGACACCTCCTGCAGGGTCTTGGTGCCCTGGGCCAGGTCCCGCAGGGTCTCGGGGCCCAGGATCCTGGACCTGCCCAGCTCGGAGGCCGACACCTGGCGCCTCAGGCCCCGGAGGGACACCTTGCTCAGCCGCTCCTCCGCCTCCTCGATGACCTGGGTGAGGATGGCGACCAGGCCGGGCAGGGCCAGGGTGCCGGCCGCGTGCCGGGCCAGGAGCTCGTCCCGGCGGGCCTGGCCCAGGTAGGAGGAGAAGAGGACGTCCCACACGGAGACGGGCTGGCCGCGGAACTGCCCGGCCTGCACCTCCATGGTGGCGGCCCGCAGGGCCCGCTCCTGGAGGGCCCGGGCGGCCTCGGCGTCGGCCTGGCCCGGGGAGGGACCCGCGTCGGCGTCACCGTCACCGCGCCCGGCTGGGCCGGGCTCGGGCTGGCCGGGGGCGGCGCCCCCCTGCCCGTGCTCGGTCCCGTCGGCCGCCTCCGCCTCCTGGATGATGGTGGTCAGCCTGTGGGTCAGCGCGGGCAAGCCCAGCGTCCCCGCACTGAACTGGGCCAGCAGCTGCTCCCGGGTGGCCTCGCTCACGTAGCTGGACGCCAGCACGTCCCACACAGGCACCGCGGGCCCCCGCAGGCGGCCCACCCGGACCTCCATGGTGGCGGCACGCAGGGCCCCCGGTGGGTCGGGGGGCGCGGGCCGGGGGACCTGGTCCTCCGCCTCGGCCCGGGCCAGCAGGGAGGCGAGGGCGGCGCCCACGTCCGGCGCGGTCAGCGAGCCCTCCCGGTACCGGCGCAGCAGGTCCTGCCGCTGGCTCTCGGACACCTCCCGGTAGAAGAGGAGCTCCCAGACGGAGACGCCCTGGCCCCGGAGGGCGCCCGAGCCCGGCGTCACGCGGGCATCGCGCAGGGCGGCGCGCAGCTCCTCGCCCAGCTGGTGCACGGCGGAGCCCCGGCCCGCCAGCTGCAGCAGGTAGAGCCCCGTGTCGGGGTCGCGCACGCAGCGGCGCAGTAGCTGCTTGTAGGTGAGGTTCTCGTGCGTGTTGGGGTCGAAGAAGCCCCTGGTGTCGTCGCTGGGGTCCTCCAGGACGCGGCTCATCTCCTCGTCGAAGTAGCCGCGCTGGAAGGCCACGTCCACGGGCACGCGGTGGCTGTGCACCGGGTCGATGACGCCGCCCGTGGCGATCTGGGCCTCCAGCAGGCGGATGCCGTGCTCCCTGACGATCAGGTCCTTCTTCATGGCCTGGAACAGGGAGATCTGCTCCCCGGTGTAGGGGTCGGTGTAGCCGGTGACGGCGCGCTCGGCCGACAGCAGCTTCTCCTGGAGCTCGCCGCCCACCACGCCCGCGGCCACCGCCTCCTCCACGGACAGCTTCCGGTTGCGCACGGGGTCGACTGACGAAGCCGGTGGCCGCCTGCGCCTCCAGCAGCACCAGGGCCGTGCCGGGCCGCAGGACGCCCTTCCACATGGCCTGGTAGATGCTCATCTTCTCCTGGCGCCCGGGCTCGTCCCTGGCGGGCACCAGCACGCCGGCGATGCAGCTGGTCCCCTCCAGGTAGCGCCTGACTCCTTCGTCCTGTGTCACATCGTCTGCAGTGGTCCTCCCTTCCTCTAAGGCCTCCAGCATCGCCTCACTGAGGACACCTGCAGCGCAGAGCTCGGCAGCAGTGATTTGTCTCCTGATCCCTCTGAACCAGAGCTGTTTTCTATTCTTTTCCGTCTCATGAATTATTTCGAAGATAACAGTCACTACCGCTTCTAGTGCATGTGCTGTGTCTCTTTTGTATTTTACAACTAACTCACGCTTCTTCTCTTCTGTCACATATTCTGAATTCAGCAATTCCCAGACCGATGGTCTCTGGCCCTTAAACCTCCCCACAGTGACCTCCACCTCCTGGGCCTGGAGAGCTCTGATGGTGGCGTCGTCAATATATGTGCAGTGCTGTCCACTAAGAAGCACAGGGAACAGGGCCCAGCCCGTTGCCTCTTCCTGCTGGCTCCTCTCCTGCAGCTCCTGGTACGTCACCTTCTCCTGTGTGTTGGGGTCTACATATCTTTTATTCATGCCCTTTGGATCTGCAACGAGCGGGTAGGTGTCTGGGTGTAACAGCCTCGTCTGTAGGCGGCGTCCAGCGGAAGCCGGTGGTGGTGCAGCGGGTCCACGACGCCCCCCGTGGCCACCTGCACCTCCAGCAGCCTGAGCGCCCACTCCTGTGCCACCAGCTTTCTCCTCATGGCCTGGAACAGGGAGATCGTGTGTCCTGTCACTGGGTCCACATATCCTCTGGCGGCCTTCTCGGCGATCAGGAGCCTTTCCTGCAGGTCTTCGCCCACCAGGCCAGCAGCCACAGCCTCATCCACAGAGAGCCTCTGGTGGCTGTAGGGGTCCAGCATGAACCCTGTGGCCGCCTGTGCTTCTAGTAGGTGAGCCACGAACGCTGCTGGCACGAGTCCTTTCCTGCCGGCCTCGTACATGCTCAGGACCTCCTGGGTGGATGGTGTGGTCACACCGGCAATGCAGCCCCTGCCATCCAGGTAGGCCTTTACAGGCTCCAGGTTGCGGAGGGCCTGCCCCCCACTGTCCCCTGGGTGCAGCGTATCCAGAGTCTTTTTATCGATGATTCCTGAGTTGAATAACTCTGCAGCTGTCACCTCCCCACCAATGGCTGCCACCTTGATCACCTGGTTTTGCTTTTCTGTTTCTTTGACCGTCGTGACAATGATCTCCAGCAACTGCTCCAGGCTCACGTTCCGGGCTCTGTATGCTTGGACAAGCTCTCTCTTCCTGTCCTCAGTGAAGTACTGAGAGGTCAGCAGGTCCCAGAAGGAGACCATCTGATTGGCAAACCGCCCCACACGCATTGTGGTTGTTTTGGATTGCAGAACTTGCTTCGTGGCTTCATCGATATACACGTATGCCTCTCCTTTCTTTACAACTTGCAGCAGGTAGAGCCCCGTGTCGGGGTCGCGCACGCAGCGCTCCAGCAGCTGCATGTAGGTGAGGTTCTCGTGCGTGTTGGGGTCGAAGAAGCCCCTGGTGTCGTCGCTGGGGTCCTCCAGGACGCGGCTCATCTCCTCGTCGAAGTAGCCGCGCTGGAAGGCCACGTCCACGGGCACGCGGTGGCTGTGCACCGGGTCGATGACGCCGCCCGTGGCGATCTGGGCCTCCAGCAGGCGGATGCCATGCTCCCTGACGATCAGGCCCTTCTTCATGGCCTGGAACAGGGAGATCTGCTCCCCGGTGTAGGGGTCGGTGTAGCCGGTGACGGCGCGCTCGGCCGACAGCAGCTTCTGGTAGGTTTCCTTGCCGAACATCCCAGCCTCGAATGCCTCCTGCACAGTCAGCTTCCGGTTCTCCAAGGGGTCGATGAGGAAGCCAGTGGCCGCCTGTGCCTCCAGCAGCACCAGGGCCGTGCCGGGCCGCAGAACGTGTCTCCTCAGGGCCTCTGAGATGCTCATCCTCTCCTTTGTGTCCTGGAGAAGGACCCCGGCTATGAAGTTGCCTCCTTCCAAGAAGCGCTTCACGCTGTCCATCTCCGTCACCTCCTGCACCGTCTTCCTCCCCTCATTCAGGTCATGCAACGTCTTTTTGTCAATCAGCTGGGACCTGAACAGGTCCCTGGCCGACACCTGTTTCCGGAGCCCTCTGAAGGCGGCCTGCGAGGGCTGCCGCTCTGAGGCCTCCACCAGGGCGGTGACTGCGCTGACCACCTGCCGCAGTGCTGTGGCCCTCCCAGACAGGCAGAGTGCTGCCAGCTCCCGCCGCCTGTGGACACTGACATACTCTGAGTGCAGCAGGTCCCAGAGGGACATGCTGAGGCCTCTGAACCTCCCTGTGCTGACAGGAACCTTCATGGCCCTCAGGGCCACTGCCGTGTGCTCGTCCCACTCTAGTGCCGTGTCCTCAGGGAGCGGCAGCAGCCACAGGCCGGTGTCAGCATCTGGAACACAGCGCTCCTTGAGTTGCCCGTATGTCACCTTGTCCCGCGTGCTGGGGTCAAAGAAGAACTTGTTGTCCTCATCTGGTGAGGTCAGCACCCTGCTCGTCTGCTCGTCCAGGAGGCCAAGTCTGCAGGCTGCCGCCTCGGGCAGGTGCACCCCGTGGACGGGGTCCACTGCACCCCCTGTGGCCAGCTGTGCCTGCAGGAGGGGGAAGCCCTCGCTCTGGGGCATGAGCCCTTTCTCCACAGCCTGCCACAGGGAGAGGGAGCCCCCCGAGCAGGGGTCCGTGTACCCGGCCACTGCCCTCTCCACCTGCTGGAGCTGCTCACTCAACGTCCCAGGCACAAGGCCGGCCTTGATTGCATCTTCCACCGACAGTCTCTGGCTGGTCAGAGGGTCAATGAGAGAGCCAGATGCCACCTGGGCCTCCAGCAGTCTCTGACCCAGGCCAGCGGGCAGGAGGGTGTCCTCCATGGCCTGGGCAATGCTCACTTTGGCGCCCGAGCGCGGCAGCAGCACCCCAGCCACGCAGCCTGTGCCCCACAAGCAGGCCCGCACAGCGGGCTGCTCAGCGACCTCAGGAGGCGACCACGCACCCTGGACCAGCGCCTCCAGGGTCTCCCGGGTGATGACACCGGCGTGCAGCAGCCAGACGGCGGGCACCCTGCCCCGCGGGCCAGGCAGGGTGATGCGGGCCCGCGCCAGGAGCTCCGCCTCCTGCACCCACCTCTGCACGGCTGCCCGCAGCTGCTGCGCCGTGGTCCTCCCCACCCTGAAGTCCTCTAGGAGGCCCCTCCGCTGCTCCTCAGTGAAGTGGCAGGAGCCCAGCAGCTCCCAGAGGGACATGCCGTCCTCAGTCCCCTGAGTGGACTTTAGGGTCTCCTGTACTTGCTTGTCCGTGGGGATCGGAGGAGCATCTTCCGGCAGGGGCAGGAGGTACAGGCCGGATGCCTCGTCCCTTACACACTGCTCCAGAAGCTGGGCGTAGCTGGTGTGTCCCCGGCCATCCAGCGTGGGGAAGGTCTCAGAGCTAGACAAAGCCACCTCCATGTCCTGGTCAATACAGCCACGCTGTGTGGCCACGGGCATTGGGAGGTGGTGGTGGTCTCTGGGGTCAATGACCCCTCCCGTGGCCACTTGGGCCTCCAGGAGGCGGACAGCCTGCTCCACAGAGACAAGACCCTTCTTCATGGCCTGGAAAAGGGACACTCGTTCCCCAGAGAAGGGATCTCTAAGGCCGGTGACAGTGTCCTCGGCCTGTCTCAGCCTGCTGTAGAGCTCTGGCCCCACCAGCTCCCTGCGCACGGCCTCGCCCACAGACATAGTCTCCAGACTGCAGGGGTCAGTAATAGCCCCAGTGGCTGCCTGGGCCTCCAGCAGGGCCAGGGCCACCCCTGGCCCCAGCAGCTTCTGCTTCATGGCCTGGTAGAGGCTGAGACGCTGGTTGGAGGGCTGCAGCATCACGCCACCCACGGCCCCCGAGCCACGCAGATACCTGCGGACACTGTCCATGCAAAGCAGAGCCTCAGGGCTCACTGCCCCCGACAGCACCTGGTCCAGGAGCTCCTGGTCAATGATGTGGGCCTCCAGGAGCTGGTAGGCAGTAACCTGGCCCCGCAGCGTGGGCAGCATGATATCTGCCCACCTCTCCATTTCTCTCTCCAGCAGCTTTGAGACTTGCTCCAGTGAGACCTTGTGCAGCCAGTAGTCCTTCAGGAGCCTCCGCCTCCTATCCTCACTGAAACATTCCGAGTTGATCAGCTCCCAGGCGGAAACCCTCTGTCCCCGGAACCGCCCGTGCCTCACTGACAGCAGCAGGCTCTGGAGGGCTTGCCTGGTGGTGCCATCCACCAGCTGAGGCCGCGTGCGCGTGAGTGGCAGCAGGTGGAGCCCTGTGTTGGGGTCGCGCACGCAGCGCTCCAGCAGCTCCATGTAGGTGAGGTTCTCATGCGTGTTGGGGTCGAAGAAGCCCTTGGTGTCGTCGCTAGGGTCTGCCAAAATCAACCTCAGCGTCTGGTCAAAGTAGCCGCGCTGGAAGGCCACATCCACTGGCACACGGTGGCTGTGCACCGGGTCGATGATGCCGCCCGTGGCGATCTGGGCCTCCAGCAGGCGGATGCCATGCTCCCTGACAATCAGGCCCTTCTTCATGGCCTGGAACAGGGAGATCCGCTCCCCCGTGTAGGGGTCACTGTAGCCGGTGACAGCGCGCTCGGCTGACAGCAACTTTGCATACACACTGGGCCCGATGACACCAGCCCTCAGCGCCTCTTCCACTGAATACTTCTTGTTTTCTTTGGGATCGATAATGAAGCCCGTGGCTGCCTGTGCCTCTAGGAGGATAAGGGCTGTGCCGGGTCTGAGGAGTCCCCTCCTACAAGCCTCATGGACACTGAGCTGCTCCTGGGATCCAGGCAGCAGCAGGCCGGCCACACAGCCAGTGCCTTGCAAGTACCTCTGCACGGAGTCCAGGCTGCCCACGTCCTGTGCTGTGGTCTGTCCTCGTTCCAGCTGCTCGTACGTGTCTTGGTTGATGATCTCCGCTGTCAGCAGCTCTCCTGGAGTCACGGGGACCCTCAGCCCAGCAAAAGTGTTCCTGGAGGTGGCTGCAGCCTGCTCGAGGGTGGCCCTCAGCACAGCTCCCAGCTCCTCCACCGAGAGGGTCCCATCCCTGTGCTGCTGGCTCAGCGCCACCCTCTGTTCCACGGGGACTGCCTCAGAGAAGAGCAGCTCCCAGAGCGACACAGGCCGGCCCTGGAATTTGCCCACGGAGATGGTGGCCACAGCAGCACTCAGGGCCTGCCGGGTGCTGTGCTCAATGAACTGGGGTCCCTGCGGCTCCTCTCCAAAGCTCCCCACTAAGACGGGCAGGAAGGCCAGCCCCGTCTCTGGGTCGGTGACACAGCGGGCAAGCAGCTGCCCGTAGCTGAGGCCTTCCTGTGTGCCAGGGTCTGAAAAGCCAGTGGCCAGCAGGAGACACTGCTGCGTCTTTTTGTCCAGGCAACCAAAGCGCAGGGCAGCCTCCAAGGGCAGCCGGAGCCTGCGGGCAGGACACACAAGCCCACCTGTGGCCAACTGGGCATCCAGGAGCCTCAGCGCCAGAGGCCTGTCCACCAGCTCCTTCTTCATGGCCTGGAAGAGGGGGATGCGGGTGCCAGTGAAGGGGTCATGGTACCCTGTCACTGCCTGCTCTGCCGCCAGGAGCTGCCTGTGGAGCTCTGGGCCCACCAGGCCTGCCCTGACTGCCTCATCCACCCACAGGTGCCGGCCAGTAGCTGGGTCCACCAGCGTGCCGGTGGCAGCCTGAGCCTCCAGCAGCGGGAATGTGGCGCCCATGGGGAGCAGGTGCTCGGCAACAGCCTGGAAGAAGCTCTTCTTGAGGCCTGCAGGCAGCAGGACCACTCCTGCCACACCACCTGTGCCCTGCAGGTAGCGCTGCACCTCAGCGCGGGTGCTCACATCCGGCACTGCCAGCCTGCCCTCCCGCAGGCCTCGGGCTGTCCCCTCATCCAGGACCCCCACCTCCAGCAGCTCGGCCAAGCTCACCGCTCCACTTAGGGTGCGGAAAGTGGTCTTGAGGGGCAGCAGGGCCAGCCCCGTGCTGGGGGCCCGCACACACCTCCCCAGCAGCTCGCGGTACGGCAGCTGCTCTAGCGTGTTGGGGTCCAGGAAGCCTGGGGCACCCGAGTCGGGCCCAGACTCTGACAGGACGTGCCACGCCTCCTGGTCCAGGAGGCCCTGCTGGCAGGCCAACTCAGGGGCCACACGCACACCCTGGGTGGGATCCACCAGACCCCCAGTGGCCAGCTGGGCCTCCAGCCAGTTCCACCCCAGTGCCCTGTCCACCACCTCCTTCCCAATGGCCTGGAAAAGGGCCAGCCTCCCACCCCCATAGGGGTCAGGGTAGCCAGTGACCGCACGCTCAGCGGCCAGCAGCCTCTCCTTCAGCTCCAGGCCCACTAAGCCCTGCTGCAGGGCCTCAGACACAGGCAGCGGCCGGCCCTGGGCGGGGCCCACCAGGCCCCCAGTGGCCGCCTGGGCCTCCAGCAGAGCCAGCCCGAGCCCAAAGGGCAGGACCCCCTGCTTCATGGCAGCGTAGAGACTATGGACCTGGCCCGAGGCCTCCACATACACCCCAGCGATGCTCTGGGCCTGGGCAGACATGACTGCCTTGGCCTGAGGCCCAGAGTGGATGCCAGCTCCCAGTGTGGCCTTTGTGGTCTTGGGGACAATGGCTGGCTCAGTGTTACTGGTGACCAAGACGTCAAGAGGAGGAGAGGCGTGGCTGTTCATGGTGCCTGATAAGTCATGCAGAACTCACTCAATCGAGGTCCACTGTCCGCTCCCTGCAGGGGACAGGAAGGTGCTGTTAGGGTTCCTGTGATGGTAGGGCGGGTGGGAGGGAAGGCCTAGGCTGGGGGTCAACTCCAGGCCCCGGACCCACCGCCTGGGCCCTCCTGGATCAGGAGGCTTGGCATCCAGTTCGGTCCCTCCCTTTGCCCTGCAGGTCCCAGGAGGGACCCCGTAAGCACAGGGTAGCCTCTGGGGAAGCGCAGCCTCTGTTTTCACCTGTAGGCCTTCCTCTGGCCTCCACCTCAGCCCCACACCCTTGCCTCCAACCCCCAGGGTCCTGGTGCAAGGGCTCAGCCCTGGCCCCCTGGGCTGTGGCTCCCTCCAACAACTTGGGCCTCAGCGCCCACATCTCCCAACCACTGGCCCTCGTCCTGGCTCCCCAAAGGCCCCGCCACCCCTTGAGTGGCCTCCAAGGATTCGCAGACACCAGCACCACCTTGGTGCTCTCCCTCCTGTTCCCAGGGTCCTCCACTTGGACCCACCACTGTTCCGGCCTCTGCTCCCTCCCAGATCCCCACTGGGCTTCAGCCAGATCCCTGCCCTCTGATCCCTTAAGGTCTCCCACCTCAGCCTGGCCTTGTGTCCCCCTCTACCCACCCTGGCCCCGTGCCCACTAGGCGATAGCCTCTCTGTGCCCACATTGGGCCTTGGGGCCCTGGGTGACCAGACTCAGTGCCTGTGTGCGGGTCCTGCCAGGAGCTAAGGGCTGGGCAGACAGCTGTGTGCCCTGAATCTCTGAGCAGCGCTGACAGGAGCCTACCCTCTGGCCCCCTACTGCAACTGCATGCCAGCCTCCGCTACCTTCTGGCCTGATCCCTTCTATGCTGGGTTAGATCACGTCTCCCAAAAGACACGTCGGAGTCCTAACCTCCAGTACCTATGACTGTGATCTTATTTGGAAACAGGGTCTTTGCGATACAACTAAGTTAAGGTGAGGTCACACTAGAGTAGGGAGGGCCTTGTTCCAATGTGACTGTCTCCTCAGAGGAAGACAGAGGCTGGGAGAGTACCCAGCTGGCAGAAGTGGACTGGAGCCATGGAATCCAGCATCGCCATCAAATGCCAGAAGCATTGATTTCAGATTCTGGCCTCTCAACTGTGGGAAAATTAAGTTTCTGTTGTTCGAAGCTGCCCAGGCTGTGGTAACTGTTCCCGCCCCAGCCCCGGGAATCAGTCCACACCTTGTTTCCACAGAACCACACCCGCAGCCCCTGGTCCCAGTCTACACCTCATCCCCTGCTGGCACAGGAGTCGGCTCGGGCGCCTGTCCACACCTGTCCTCGCCTCCCAACAGGCTCCCCAGAGCCACTCCTGGGACTCCTGGTTGGGGGAGAGGGCTCAGGCCCCGCTTGCCCTCGCCCCCACTCCAAAGCTCTTGCTGCGTTAACCTCAGACTCCAGCTGCCAAACTCAACAAATGCATTTTGGATTTGACTGCCCCAACCTCCGGGTCATGGGGCATGGGGACCCTTCTCCATGGTGAGAGGGTTCTGCTCCGTCTCCGTTTCCCCATTAAATCAGAGAGCAATGCTGACTGCAGCCTGTCCTGGAGGTGCGGAGCCACATGTCCAGCTGTCTCCTGGACACCGGTGCCCAGCAGTCTCACAGGGAGCCTCAAGCTACATGGCACCCCCACAGCCACAAGCTATGGGCAGCTACCCCTGCCCACTCTGCAGAGCCTGAACCCTAACCCCTCCCAAGGCCCCTTTCTTCCCATGGCTGGCCACACGATAGGTGCTCATTTTCCAGCCCATCTTGCATCTGTGGCCGTGGCCTCACAGTGCGCGGGCCAGTCCTCCCCGCTGACCCCCAGCCTCTGGAGCAGTGGGTCAGCAGTGAATACAGGGCAGGGAGCTGAGACCTCCCTGGGGAGACCTCAGTGGCTGGGGCTGTGCAGGGGGCAGCGGCCCCTGCTGTCAGCATGAAGCCAGGGCCAAGGGCACACAGGCTTGGCAGGATGAACACTTTAAGATGCTGCCCAGACCCCATTCAGGATGGCAGGACTCAGCCTCACCTCACGGGGGACACTCAGCACACAGCCCTCACTGTTGCTCCCTCGGCGTGAGCTGCCTCGCCCAAAGTCCCGCTTCCTGGGCTGCACTTAGGGCACTCACAGCCCTGGGGCTGCCTGCTGAGACCCCTGGCAAAACTCTGCTCCCTCCCTTCCCTGTCCAGACGCTGGGCCCAAGCCTCCTGCAGCTGATCCCTGGCTCAGAGTTAGTGCCAGGACCGGGCAGACACGGAGGCGGGGCTTTGGAGGGGCGGCCGCCGCCGCCGCCGCCGCCGCCACCACTACCACCACCACCACCACCACCACCACCACCACCACCACCAGCTGGACTCCAGGAAGCACCACAATTATTCAGCTTTGCTGAGGTGAGCAGGCCTCACAGGGCAGGTGCCCTCAGGGCAAGACATTAGGCCTTTGAGAGGATGGGGACGAGGGCATCGGATGGGGAAAGAGCAGAGTTGTGAAGACCCAGGCTTTGGAAAAGATCCCAAAAGGCTTTGAGTGACCAGCTGGACCCCTGGGGCCTCGTGGTGGCCGGGGAGAGGCTCCGGTGCACACAGGGCAGGCTGAGGCACTACAGGAGGCTGCTGGAGGCTCACAGGCGGCCCCTGGCCGCGGGACATGCTACTCCAGGAAGTGCCAGTGCTCTGTCCCACAGGTAGGCTACACGGGTCCAGGGACCAGGGATGGGAGCAGGCATGCCTCCCCACCCACCCAGTGACCCACCGGAGCCCAGGCTCCTTGTCCTGTTCTGCAGCTCCAGGGTCAGTGGGTTGGACGTCCTAGGCCCCAAGGAAGACTGCTTCTGCCGGGGGACACAGCAACAGTCCCACTGAGCTGAAGGCCACTGCCTCTACCAGGGCCTTCTGGCTCCTTGAGTCCAGGACCAAGAGGCCAGAGGAGGGACCTGCCCAGCAGGGGAGCTGACCTGACCACAGGAGGAGGGGGGCTGTGCCCAGGGGGCCCACGCAGACCCTTCCCTGCCTGGTTCTGACAGCAAATGGATAGGTGCAGCCACCCTGGCCTGAGAGGCAGCCTCAGGGATGAGGGGCTGCTCCCACCAGAGTGAGCACACGTGTCGGGTGCGGGGGAGTGAGAGGAGTGACGGTGGGGATCACAGAGAAGCCCACAAGTGCCCGGTGCGCCCAAGACCCGCGGCGGTGGTGGCAAGGGCTGGGGCCCATCCTGCTCCCTTTCTCCTGCGTTTCCCAGGGAGAGTCGGGGGAGGGGATGCCTGGGAGCAGGGTTCCAGGACACAGCGTGACTGTGGTGGATGCAGGGCTGCCCTGATCTCCTCCCAGGAGTGGGTGACATGGCACCACAGGCCAGCGTGTCCCTTTGCCATCTGCCTCCTCTCCTCCCTTCTGCAGGCACTACCCCTGCCAAGACCGTGTCAGGCTTCCCTTCTGGAAACGGGCCTGGACGTGTGCTGAGCTGCCCGCCTTCCCCCGGAGACCGGTGCTTCCTTTGTAAAGCTACCTTTGTGCCAGGGTTGCTTTCAGAGGGTTTGGGAGCCAGAGGGAGCCTCGCCTTGGTCTCGGCAGGAACACCAGGTAACAGCGCTGCCACCAGGGTGGCTGCAGCAGTGAGCCAGTCACCTGACGTCTAGCAGGGAACCAAGGTGTGAGGGAAAGAGAGGCCCTTCACTACCCAGCAAAGTGGGCAATGGATTCTGGGCCACAGGGGCTGCAGGAGCAGACGAGTGGGCACAGCTGTGGGTGGCTGTTGGCTGGACATGGGTGGCCCTTGGCTGGACATGGGCAGCCTGCCCAGAGCCCAGAGGTGCCGTGCTGTGCTGGGGAGCAGCTGCGCCTGGACAGGAAAACCAGAGCAGTTGGCATAAGCTCAGTGAGCAGGAGGCTCAGGCCCTACACAAAAGGGATTCGTGGGAGGGAGGGGCTGGGTGCGGGAGGGCCTGAGGGCAGGGGGCAGGGGGCAGGGGCAGGGGCTAGGAGAGGCCCGTGCCCAGGAGCAAGCCGGATGCAGCTGGGCCACCGCCGGTTTGGTCAGCGGTGACCTTGGACCAGGTACGAGCCTGCCTGGTCCTGGACCAGGCAGGACACGGGAACTGTTCTGGGGGCAGGTGCCTTGAGTCTGAAGTGGGGACCCTGGAGAAGCAGCTGGACACAGGGGTCTGAAGCTTCGGAGAGACAGACCAGGACATGTGAGGGGCGTCTGGGACCTGGGGGGGTAGGGAACCCAGGCAAGCCCAATCTCATAGAAGCCAAAATATAGGTGTCCCAGGCAGGTGGCCACTAGCAGAAGTGGCACTGCTGTGTGGCCAAAGGGGCTGGTGGCGTCCTGGCTTGGGGAGGGAGGGAGGCGGAACAGATTTCCCAGGACCATAAAGGAAATTTGAGAAGGAAGGCGGGTCCCTCCTGTGGCTTCCTGGGAGTGGCCCCACCTAAGGTGGACCCCGGTGACAAAGGGTGGGGCGGCAATTCCTGAGGAGGGTGGATCCGCATCCCTTGGGAGGGGGTGCCATCTGCCCTAAAGGGCAGGCCCCCAACTCCATCTGGGCTGGGAGCAGGGCGGGGGTTGTCTGGTTGTCCACCTGAGCCAGATAAGAACAGAGCCAGATGGCCAGGCTGCCTCAGGCCCACACAGGGAGGCAGTGACCATGGCCCTTGCTCCACCTTGGGGCAGCATCAGAAAGATTCCGCCCGCCTGCTCTGCGGGCAAAGGTTGGTAACCTGAGAGAAACTTGGGGTGATGGGCAGGTAAGAGAGAAAGCCGACCCACGAAGGGTGGGGCCTGGCGGGCAGAGCCCCTCCCACCTCCACCTCCCAAGGGTCTGGAGTTGGTCCCTGTGCCCCACCCCCCTCAGCGGGCAACTCCCTCGGCGGGTGAGCGCCGGCCTCCGTCGCCCGACGCGAGGCGGCCAGGAGCGGACCCACTTTCTCAGTTTGTCAGCCTAATTGCCTTGCGCCCCAGGTGCTCTGGCTCGCACCTGCTGCACATGTCCCCTCCTCCTTCCCGCTCTGCAGGGCAGGGGGCGGGCAGGCAGGGAGAAGTCGGACCTGGAGGGCCCCACCCAGGATGGCGCACCAGTCCAGCCGGAAAACCGCTGGGCAAGCGAGACCCCACCTCCGTGAGCCACCTCGCCCGCGCCCCTGCGGGGAGCCACTTTTCCCACCTGTGTCCCAAGCCTGGGGGTGGCTGCCAGCACCCTCGCTCACCGGCACTAGTAGGCAGGGAGCCGAGCCGCAGCAGCCGCGCTCAGCCCGGGCCTCAGCCTGCCTGGGCCCAGAACCCCCGGCCACCTCCGGGCGCCTTGCGCCCCCACCCCAGCCTCCGCAGGCCCCGGGCCGAGCGCCGGCGCAGGAGTTTCAGTTTTGCTCTGGAGCCGCCCCCTCAAGGCCGCGGCCTGGGTGTCCCACCTGCCTGGACTGAGCCCCCAGCGTTCCGAACGCAGTTCCTCGGTTCGCTCTTCCGCCTGCGCCCGGCGCCTCCCGGTTTAAACCCACTCAGGCCCCTCCCCTCGGCGGCCCCTCCCCTCGGCGGCCACGCCCTGATCTGGGGGCGGTGGGCGGCACGTGGGGCTGTGAACCCGCAGGGGTGCCCTGGAACCGGGCGGGGCGGGCAGGTACTGGGAATCCCACTCGGGCCTGGCCAGCGCCCCAGGCGCACGCCCCTCGGCTGGCTGGGGGTCTGCGATCACCCCCAGGGCCGGAGGTGGCTGCTGCGGAGGAGCAGGGTCCTCTCAGTTCTACCCCTGCCCCTTTCGACCCCTCCCCTAGAGTCACCGCGAAGGAACGCAGGCGGTCGGGTGCGTCCTGCCCGCCCTGACGGCCTTTGAATGGAGTTTGCAAGGGAAATGAGGACCTGCCAGCGGTGGTTTCGCTTTCCAAAAGGTGACTTTATTGCCCGAGGGAGGCCATAGAGCAGGCACTGACCCTGACCCGCTTCCCCTCCCTCCGCCAGGTCTGCCCTCTGCCCTGGAGCCGGCTGGCTGCTGCATAGTCCCAAATCAGCAGAGCCAGGGAGTCCTCAGGGGTCCCTTCCGTGACACTGTGCCCCTACTCAGCCTTGGCCGTGGAAGAGATGGGGTCTCTGATCCCAGCACACTTCCAGTCTGTCTGAAGAGATGACCAGGCCTTACCCCATGGGTCCAGCCCCTCCACCTGGGCTCAGAGGAGGTTTCTGTCCACCCGGGAGAGCCTTGGCCCTCTCTCATATGACCATCCGAGCACCCACCTTCCGGGATAGGGGGCTCCCGGTGGTGCAGAGGATGGAGGCCCAGAGCCTTTCAGGCACAACCGCAGGGGCTGGCAGGCTGGGGGCCACAGCCCATGATAGGAATCGCTCATGGATCTTCTGGTTGGTCCTCCCTTTTGCTGCCCAGAGATCCCAGGTGGAGAGGGTCAAGCAGGTACCCCCTTGTCCCCCAAGGTCAGGGCCCAAGACCTTTCCTCCTCTGCCCCCAGTTGGGGCCCTGGGGACTTAGACTCTCCTCTCCCCCAGCCCTCACCTCTGCCTGGGTCATACTTGACCAGATACTCATCCAGGGCCACCCAGCCACCTCCGACACGGACCATGAGAGCACCTCGAGACACCTGCGCAGGCACAGGGGGTGGGGGTCCGGGCTTCTGGGGTGGAGGGTGTGGGGTCAGTTACCACAGCTCTGCCCTCACTCCCACCCAAGCCCATGTGCACACCTGCTTACTGAGGCTTCCTGGACCCTGAGCTGTCCTTTGGCCACCTGTGTCCTTGTCCCTGTCCACATCCGCCACACTGGCCATACTGTGTGGCTGCTGCTGGCCGCTGGGGAGCCCTGACCCCAACAGAGTAAAGAGCTCTGGTATGGGCCCACATTCCCCCAAGATGGGTCAGGGCAACTGCATCCATCCCCTGCCCTGCTCACCGGACCACTGGCCACTGTCCACAATGTTCTGCTGGGAGGCGGGCTGGTGCTGCTTGTGGCCAAGCCATTGCAGGCAGCATGGCCACCGAGCCATGAAACCCGTGTGCGTGCCAGCTCCTCGCTGTGAGAAGGCAGTGTGAGACTGGCTGGGCCTGGATCTCTCTCTGTGCCCGGGTGTGCCCACCGCTCACCTGCACGAGGTGGGGGGCTGTGCGTGGCTGCCCCTCCCCACGTCATGCCCACTGGTCCTCGTCCCTCCGGCTCCTCTCCGTGTGGCTCCCACTCCCTGTGGTGGTCTCCAGCTCAGGTCTTCCAGGAGCCCTCCCAGGGACGCCCGGGTGACTGTCCTGCTCCTGAGGTCCTCAGGCTGTCCCTGGCCAGGGTCCCTCAGAGTCAGGGCCTTCCCTGGAGCTCTGGTCCAGGGCTTCAGCCCAGCAGCCCCCAGGGCCACAGGCCACTCCTCTAGCCCCCAGCCCCGGGCCTGCACCACCTGCACAGCAGGGCGGGAGCAGAGAGGAGCCTCAGGGAGTTGGTGTAGGTGGGGGGTGTAGGGAGGCTGATGAGGTGAGCCCCCCCCATGCCCCATCCTGCCCACTACTTGACCTGCCACCCCCGGCCCCTAGACTGGTGTCCCTGCCTGAGTGGCCACTGGGCACCCAGAGCCCCTGCAGGCTGCCCTCCTTCCCCCAGAGCACCTGCAGGTCAGAGGGGCACTCAGAGTCCTGGTGCAAGGAGGGGGGCCTGAGGACCCCCGGGAGCAGTGCCATCATGACGACCCCAGCCTGGTCCAGAAGGTGGCTGTGCCGGCCACAGCCCCTGGCCACAGGCCCTGGCTTGGGCCCGTGGGGCTCTGCCTGGCTCAGCCTGGTGGGCAGCGTAAGCAGCTCCTCCGCAAAGCGTGGGGCAGCCAGCATCACCGTCCCCTCCAGGACGCGCGGCCTAGTGCAGAGGTGGGCGGCAGTGAGCAGGGGCAGGGCCGGGCAGGAGTAGGGTGGGCAGGGGGCAGGGTGCAGGGTGGCAGGCTGACCTCTCTATTGTGGAGCTGGACGCCATAGCCCGGCAGCCCTGCGGCTCCAGCAGCAGGCCCAGGTGGCAGGTGCCCCTGCCGGTGGCCCTTCCTGGTAGGGCTGGTTCCCTCCACAGCAAAGATGCTGACAGGGTCCACTCTCCCCACAGCTCCCACGGGAAAACCTGTCATCAGAGGAGCCATGTCAACTGCCTGCCTCCGAGAGGGCCAGTGCCTCTGCCCTCCTCCTGGGTGCCTGCCACGTCCTGAACCCTCCAACCCCTCCAACTAGTGCCTGAGGCTGGTCCCTCCAGAAGCAAAGGAGGCGTGGCACACACTAGCCCAGCCAGCACGGCAGGAAGGCTCTGCCGTGACCTGGCCTCAGGGCAGGTCAGTGGGGGAACACAGCCTCTGCTCAGCTGGCACCATTGTGCTGGGCACTCAGGGCTGGGGGAAGGAAACGCCTAAAGAGCCAGCAGGGGGCTCCCTATTCTGGGTTGAATTGTGTCCCCCTGAATTCACGTATTAAAGTCCTAACCCCCAAACTCCTCAGAAGGTGACCTTATTTGGAAATACAGTCACTGCAGACAGAATTGGTTAAGGCAAGGCGCATGACAGTAGGATGGGCTCTGATCAGTGTCCTTGCAGAAAGGAGAGATTAGGACACAGACAGACAGAGAAAGCTGATGTGAAGGGACAGGAAGAAGGCGTGCTGGAGTCTGCAGCAGAGAGCCTGGGCAGATTCTCACTCCTCGCCCTCAACAGGAGCCCTCCCTGCCCTGCGGAGCCTCGCCCCAGCGCCTCCAGCCTCCACAGCCGCCTGGCCTGCCTGCGGGGCTCCTTCAGGAGCCGCACGCATAGCAGTCCCGAATCCGAGAGCTAAACCTGGCAGGGGAGCTGGACTTCAGGGCAGGAGGAAAACCCTGAACCTGCCCCGTGCAAGCCCCAGCTTCTCCCAGGTTATGGGAGGAGGAGGAAGGGGAGGAAGGCAGAGCCTTGGCTCCCAGGCTGGGTCAGGAGGTGGCAGTAAACCAGAAGAGATGCCCAATCTCTACCTGAGAACTAAACTTCTTTATATTTTGCTCTAAACAGGTATTTTCTTCCCAGTAACTCCTAAGCAGGAATCATGAGCAGCACTATGGTCCTAGCTGGGAGCGCCCCTTGACAGAGGAGGTAGAAGCTGTGTCCAGACCCCTTGGTCCTCTGTGTCCCTACCCAGCACAGCTTAGAGGCTGGGTAGTGCTGTCCCTAGAGGTACTGTCCTTGGCTGGCCAGATGTACCTGGACCTCTGGCCCTGACCCCCTGGAGAGCAGGGCAGCCTCGTCATGGGGACTCGAGGTTGCTTGGGGGCTGGGAGCCAAGTCAGGAAATTGCCTCAGAAACCCCTCTGGTCAACTCTGCCGCTCAGCTGTCCACCTCCCTGACGCACCATCTTCACCCCCAAGGGAGCAGGGCTCCTCTGCACCTGCACCGCCTGCAGGTAGCCTTCTCTGTGGTCACCCTTCTCCTCCCACAGGACTCCAGGACCAGCTGTCCCCCATCCTCCCAGTCTCCTGAGGCACCTGCAAAGCTTGGGCCCAGCTGCCCTCAGGTTGCAGCCCCTCCTCACTGGCCGCCAGCTCCACCGGACCCCGTATAGCCTTCAGCCTAGTGTCCTGCTTCTGAGCCTCTGACCAGCACCCTCCCAGAAGCTCCACCTCTTTCCGGAACACAGCTGAGGAGAGACAGGAGCACCCTGAGACCACAGCTTGGTCACAGCACCCTGCCCCCTACCCCACCCAGCCCTGGCTGCCTACACACCTGGGGTCCCTGAGCCCACCTCTGAGGCCAGGCCTCGCATTTTCTCTACAGTGACCCCTGTAGGTTTCACGGGACCCGGTGGGGGGTTTGGTTCCTGAATGGACGCTGTGTCCACTACCGCCTGGCCAGGGGCCTCCGTCCAGGGTGCCAGCCAGGCACTCAGCTTGTGGGGAGAGCAGCATTGTCTCAGGCAGCCCCCACCACACCCACCCCAGCCACCCCTGCTCCATGGTCAGAGAGGACGGGGCAGGGTGGAGCCCCTCCTGCAGCCTGGGGGTGGGGAGGGCCAAGCAGGCCCAGACACCTGCTCTTGGTTCTCGAGCCCTCGATGTTCAGAGGCTGCCCCCTTTGGTTCCAGCTGGGCTGCCGGGCTTGTCAGGGGCGAGGGCTCAGAGGACCCTGTCCCCAGGTCCTGCAGCAGCTTCTGCCAGGCGCGGGCAGCGCCTTCTCCGGTCAGCCTCACCCGCTCCCGGAGCCGCTGCAGCTGTCCCCTCACCAGCAGAGCTTCGTCCTCTGCAGCCGGCGCCGGGGGGTGGGGGCTGTGGTCAGAGACGTGGGCGCCAAGAGGGACTCACACTTGGGGGCTGAGGTGGCAGCATGACTGTGCCCCAAGGCAGGGGTGGAGGGACTGGGGAGGGGCTTTTCCGGGGGTCCCCAAACGTGAGACCGAGTGCTGTCTGCCTTGCTCATTCCACTCACCACTCACCCGTGAGCAGCTCTGCCAGCCTTTGGCCAGCTTCCAGGGCCCTCTCCAGGCCTTCTGTCCGGGCCGCAGCCCCCTCGCACACACCCTGTGAACACATGCCCACTGAGCCCCGTGCCAGCCCCCGGGCCCGCCCTGGTCCCTGGGCCATACCTGCAGGCGCTGCACAGCCCCCTTGCAGCCCTCAGGCCCCAGCTGGTCCTGCCACAGCTCAGCCAGGAGCTGCTCGCCTGGGGTCAGCAGAGCCAAGAGGGCGCTATGGGCCACCTCGAAGCTCCGCGCCGCGGGGACCAGCTGCTCCAGGAGCCCCCACCTGGGAAGCAGACAGGGCAGTCAGTGGTGCGCTCCTGCACCAGCACCATCCGCCCAGCCCCTACGGCCTCACCTGGCCTCTGCCCGCTGCACCAGGCCATCCCACCTGGAGCGCCCTCTCCTCCAGCAGGCGCCGGAGGAGCTACCGGGCATGGGCATGGGGCTGGGCGAAGGGTGCTGCCACCCTTGCCCAGCCCCCAGCGCTGCCCCTTCTGGGGGCCTTCCCTTCCCCGAGCCTGCAATCCTTCCCCACCTGCTGCCCTGGAGAGGGTCTGCAGGCCTTCTCTGTGTGCCAGTGGCTCAGCCTAAGGCTCAACGGAGGACTCGCGGGTGCCAGGGGCCCACCCGGCCCTGCCCCGCACACCCTGTACCTTCTGCTCCCGCAGCTGGGCCACAGCCACCATGACGTCAGGGGCCAGGGGTCCCTGTGAGGCCTGAAGCTCCTCCATGCCTTCCAGCCAGCTGCGAGTAGTGTCCAGGGGCCCTGGGGATGCCTACAACAGGGATGCACTTCCGTCGGGGGGCTGGGGCTGTGGGGTGCTGAGCCCTGACCTTCACCCCACCCTGGGACTGCCCTGACTCACCAGGGCTGGCTGACTTCCTGGCTGGACGGGTCCCACTTCCACAGCCTCTGTCACCACCGTCTCTGTCACTTCTGTCACCTCTGTCACCTCCACGGCACGGGTCGCCAGCGGGCCCAGGAGATCCCTGGTGCGGGCTGGCCCCAGGGATCTGCCGGCAGGGAGGGGCCCACTTGGGCCCTCGGGCTGGCCCCGGCGCGCCTCCTTCCCTCCCCCAGGCAGCCCAGTCGCGAGACCGGGTTTCCCATGGCAGCTGGGGCACCACGCAGCCTGCAGGAGGGCAGGATACGGAGGGCGTTCTGCTGTGGCAGGACAGGGGGACTCACGGCAGGGTGGTGGAGCCCCGACTCACCCGGCCCCTCACACACTGCTGCACACGAGCTGGGGCTGGGGTCCCCTGTGGACTTACCGCCGAGCGTCACTCCTAGTGGCTCCTGCCCTTAAGAGTCTGCATGGTCGAGGCAGCCACTGCCGCCTCTGCCACGTGTGCCTGCCCCAGCCCTCCCTCTCCACACAGCTTGGCCAACCACAGCCCAAGGCCCAGCGAGCGGCCCAGCCGCCAGCCCAGCACTCTTCTCTTAGCCTGGTCTCCCACCCGCCACCTGTTTCCTGGGAAACGGGTCCCCGGCCTCAGCCATGAGGGTGGGGGAGGGGCTGGGGAAGGGGCTGCAGTGCTGGAGCCTCCCCCCTCCCCCCAAGTCCCCTGCACAGCGGACAGAGGCCGGGGCCTCTCACTACCCACCCAGGCCCTGTCCAGCCTCCCTGCACTGCTGTGGGGCCGGGGATGGGGGATCGGGGGAAATAGGGCATGGAGCACACTCTTCAGGGAGCCCCTCTGGCTGGATCAGTGAGCCAGAGGCTGCAGAACCATCCCTGGGTTCCACCGTCTCCTCCTCTGCAGCCTCAGGCAGGCCCCGAGACTCCTGGGCTGCATCTTCCCCAACTTCCACGTGGCCTTCACAGGCCACCCCTCCTCCCCCAGCCAGCCCCCACTCAGGGCCTGGACCCCCCACCAAGGCTTCCCCACATCCCACACTGGCTGGCTCTTGCTTTTGGGAACCACAGACCTTGGCCACACCCGGCCTGGACTTAGCTACCCCTGCCTCCAGCCTGGAAGCTCTTTTCACAGGCCTGCTGGACGAGGGGGTGACTCCCTACAGCGGGGCTCCCGGACTCCTGCTGGCTCACGGTTCCCTAACGTGCTTTGTGGTGGGGTGGTCAGGCAGGCACGTGTGTGGGCCGGTTCCTTCATTCCTTCACTCACCTACTCATTCCTTCACCCGACGCTGGCTTCTACCAAGGAGTAGGCTGTGTCCGGCAGGCAAGCCAGGGACTTTCCCATGTCCACGCCATACTGGGCCCCGGGCCCTCCCAGGAGCTGGCCCTGCCTGGGGAGGGGGTGCCAGAGGTCAGGTCTGCAAGGGAGGGGATCCTAGCCTTTTGGGGGAGCCTGGGGGATTGGCCTGATACCCTCAGCTGTCTGCAGGTAGTACCCTGGGAGGCCCGGGGCCCTCCTGCCCCAGCCTGTGACCACTCACCTGCCCAGACTTGTCTTTTCCACGGGGTTTGTGCTGCTGTTGCCCTGGGAACTTTCCATCAGAAAGTGTTGGGTGGGGTGGGCGGACAGGCCGGGGCAGGCTGGCGGACGCTTCTGCGCACCAGGCGTCTCTGCTGGGAGGGGCTCACTGTCCCACACTCCAGCACAGCCCACCCTGCCCTTCCTGCTCCGGTCTCAGCCCCCACCCCCAGGCCTGCCCCACCCAGCACACAGACCCCCCCTCTTGCCCACCAGCTGCCAGGGTGTCCTCACAGGGCCCCCTCCGGCCCCTTCTCCTCACTCTTCTCCAAGCCTCCCATGGGGAGGGGGCAAGTAGGTGCTCCAGCCCCTGACACCTGGTCCATGCGTGCATCCTTCTGTCCAAGGCAGGACAGGGCTGGGTCAGACTTCCGTTCGAGGCGCCACAGGACTGGCCGAGGACCTGTGACTGAGAAGTGGGAGACCAGAGGCCTGGGAGGTCCTGGGAGCAGGTTTGGGGAAACCTCCAACCTTTCTCATCAGGCACCTGGGACCCAGGTCCTGGGCTGAGCCCAGCTCCTCCTCGACGAGGACAGTAACACTGCCCAGCAGCCCCATGGACAATCTCACTCATTTTGGCAGCTTGGGCCCCCTGTGTGGCCCTCTGTCCACACTGGGGCCCCCATAGCATAACTGAGCAATGTGGACCGGCAGGCCCTGAGCCCGGTGGCCCCACCCACACTCCCGCTCACTCACACGGCAGACAGAGGTTTGCTAGCGCCCACAGCTGTGTGTGCTGTCTGTCCCAGGGCCCCTTCTCTGTGCTGCCCCTGGGCCTTTGCACAAGCTGGGGCCTAGTCCCACCCGACCTGGGCTAAGGACAGCCCAGCCCTGCCTGCGCCAGCTCCTACCCCTCAGTGAGTGGTGGTCCAGGACAGGCAGGGAGAGGGGTATGTGGCCACACCCAGGCTGTACTCTCTGTGGCCAAGGCTGAGCCGGAGAGAAAGGACCACCTGAGCCAGGCTGGGGCTTCTGCCAAGGGGGCACACATTACATCCCCCTTGGACAGAAGCAGCCATGATGCCTGCCGCCCCATGGCCTGTGCCTCACTGCGCATTCCTCTGACCTGCTGTCATGTAGGGAAGTGCCCCTCCCGTGGGCAGCACCGCAGAGCTGACCACCTCAGCACGTGGCTTGGGGGTTGCCTGGGCACTGAATGGCTCCCAGAATCTCTTTGCTGGCCTTGGGCCTTGCTGCTGGTCACCCCCTGGAGGGCTGTGTCTGACTTTCCCCACCTGCCCCCGCCCTTGACCCAGCCTCTCACTACGTGAAACAAACACAGGGCGGCGGGGCAGGGTGGGGTGGGAGGTACGGCGCTCTGCTCCTTGCCTGGCCGAGCTTCTCACCAGTTTCCTGGGGGAGGGGAGAGGCCTCCACGCCTCCCGCCCTACTTGGACTCAGGCCACACCTTGCAAAGCCTGTTCCTTGTACCAGTTTCTCATCCACTGACTTTGTTCTGATTGCTGGTGACAGAAGACTCGAGAAGGTGGTTTAAGGCAGAAAAGGGGGTTTGCAGCTCACAGGTATGAGAAGACCGGGGCAGTGCGCCTTCAGGAACAGCTCCATCCAGGGATCAAACCTTCACACGGCTTACTTTCCTTCCTCTCGGCATTACTTTCTGCCATTTGGCTACATCCTCAGGCCACATGTGGCACAGCTGTCAGCCTAGGCTCACGTCATCAGAGCAGGAAAGAGGGACGCGCTTGCCTCTCTCCCAGAAGTTCTGGAAAAGTCACATTGGCTTTCATTGACTGTCATTGGCTGACCAGCTGTTGTGGGTTGACTTGTGCCCACAGAAAAGATATGTTGAAATCCTAACCCCAGTACCCGTGAGTCTGACTTTATTTGGACTTTTGCAGATGATGCGATCAAGCTAGGGTGAGGTCAGTAGGCTGGGCCGTAAGCCAACAACTGGAGCCCTCCGAGAGCCATGTGAGCACGCTGTGTAGGGGCAAATGCCCAGGGATGACGGTGGCAGAGACTGGAGTGATGCGTCTGCAGGCCGAGGAGCACCAGGGGCTGGCAGCCAATGCCAGAAGCTGGAAGAGGCAGGAAGGGTTCAGAGAGGGAGGCCCTACCAACACCTCGATTCAGACATCTGGCCTCCAGAACTGAGAGCAAACACATTCCTGTTGTTTTAAGCTGCCCAGTTTGTGGTCCCTTGTTACGGCAGCCCCAGGGGACTGGCACACCGCACCTCCGTGAACCGTCACCCTGCTCATCCCTGGAGCTGGGGATGCAGACAGTACCCTGATGCCCTGGCCGGAAGCAGGGGCAGTTTCCAGAGGAGGGCAGGAGTGGCACGCACCAACCAGGGAAGGGAGGAAAGGTGCTGGTGGACTGGGGGGCCGACCGTGGGAAGCTGACCTGGGCCTGCTGGGGCTGGGATCCAGGGGAGCTGGGCAATCACCTCGAGGGCTGGTCCCCTGGGAAGAGGTGACTGCGTCTCGAGTCGGGGCTGGGGCTCAAGGGCACAAACCTAGGGCCCAAGGCCAGCGCCGTCACACCTGCACACCTGTGTTCGTGGCCGAGGTCCTACCAGTCAGATGCCTAAAGCTACAGAATCTAAGAGCTTCCTGTGGCTTCAGAGTGCGAGGCAGCACCAGAGGGAGCCCTGAGTCCACCCCGAGCACGTCTGACGTCCAACAGATGGGCCGCTGACGCTGCGGCTGCCCAGCCCCTCCTCAGCCACTGGGCGGTGGGGCTCCTTGTCACCCTGGGTGAGGACCTAAGTCTTCAGCAGGCTCTTAGAGGCCGACAGCCCTTCTGTGTCCCTCTCTTTGCCACGCGCCCTGAGCGCCACCCCTCCATTCCTGTGTGGCATTCGCACACCTGCCGTTCCTCGTGTCTGCAGTGCCTCCCTGCTCACCTCTGTTGGGCTCTCTCCAGCCCTGGACAGGGAGGCGTCCAGATGGATCAAGCAGAAGTGTCACTCGGTCCCACCACCACGGCGTCCTCGTGGTAGAGGACCAGTGCAGTGCTCTGTGTGCGGCAGTGCCCGGGGTCCCGAGGGTCAGATGGGGACGGGGCGGGAGGGTAGACCGCCTGCGTGCGACACAGGTGCGCTGTTCTTCACCTCGAGACAATGGAAACTGCACGCAGCCTGGAAAAGAATGCACTCCTGGGTCCCAGAGGTCCCCTCCGTAAGATAAGTTCAAACCAAGGAGCCCAATGCATGGCAAAGCAGACACCACAACAGTCACCTTCAGTAGCGCAGCAGCCGGCAGCCCGGAGGTGGGGGAGCCACCGCCGGGACGCACAGCCAAGGGGAGCTCAGCGCTCCCACCCCGAGGCTGGGCGCTGTTCTGCGGCCAGGTGTGGGTCTCGACGCACACCCTCTCTCCACCCCTCCAGCTCGGTCACGTGGGTCTGGGGGCCGGGCTCTCCGCACGGCCCTCCTGGGAGTCGGGTCTTCCACCCTCACTTCAGGCTCTGAAGGGCCAGAGGCCCTGGCTCCAGGGGGAGTCTGCTTGCAGACAGTCGGGGTTCCACCACGCTGACAGCTACCAGACGCCCCTGGTCTTCTGGGCTCCACACAGACCAGCAGGCAAGGAAAGGAGTTACCACTGTGTTGGGAGCAGCTGGGCCTGAGGACCATCTCAGGGAGGCTGGGCTGAGGAGCGCACCTGCAGCTTAGAGGGCCCTCAGGGTGACCGGTGCTCTGGGCCCGTCCGTGGCAAGCACAGCCCCCACACAAGCAGGCACGGGTGGCAGCCAGGGGCTCAGAGTCCTCAGAGGTCTGGTCCCCCGCCCGGCAGGCCCCCAGGCCAGTGGTAAGCAGATGGGAATGCGGGACGGAGGGGAAGATAAGGGTCAGTTAGGGTGTCGCAGTCAAATGTGGCCTCAGGGCTGTGGCTCGCCTCTAACCCTGCTCTTGTGAGTTCTGGTTTTTTCTCAGAAATCACACCAGCCACAGTTGTGAGTGGGCAAGGGGTGAACTGAACACGGGAGGCAAGGAGATGAGCCAAGTTTCCGCCAAACCCCCGGCTCCTCCGCTCGCACGTGGGCACGGTGAGCACCCTCGCACCTGCTGTCGGAGCTCGGCCCTTGGGCTCCCGAGCCTGCTCGGCCTGTGAGACCAGACCAGAGTGCCTGTAAACTGCAGTCCCCTGGGCAGCCCTCCGTCAGTGACTGCTCAGGGCAAGGGCCATCCTCCGGCCCCCAGCCCCTGGTGGAGACCCTGGGGGTGGCCTCGCTGCCTCCTGAGTTCCCTGCAGGATGGGTCTGTTGCCCCAGAATTCACAGGACAGGCCCCTCCGGCCCCTCTTCCCCACCCCCACTGCCTTTTCTGACAAATCGCTTTCACCCAGATCCCTGCCTTGGGCTCCGTTCCCAGGAGCCAGCCCAGGGCAGGGTTTCCTCCCCGTGGGACACGCGCACCACAGCCAGACGCGGTTCTCGGGGAGGAAGCGGCCCTCGTTTCACAGCACTTTGCTTGAAGTCTTTCTCCCTTGCTGCAGACGCTCTGTCACTTCTGCCACCGTATCCCCAGACGTCACCAAAGTGCCAGGCTGAATCAGTGTGTCCAATCAGGCGTGGAGACCCTTGGGTAAAGTGAGCTGAACCCGCTTCCACTGGGGGCCCAAGGGCAGGTGCTCGTCTGGAGCGTCGCTCACGTGTCGCTGCTTGGTGCCTAGCCCCTTCCCCTGACTGTCCCCCACCCCCACAGCGGATGAGGGAGCCCACCAGCTCCAGTCTCCCCTGCCTGGATGTCACCTTCTGCATGTGGTTTGGGCCTGGACTGTCAGCTTCTCTGCCGGACCCTGGGCCTGGAGGACCTGGTCCCAGGTGAGCAAAGGCACATGGCTGGTGGCACTGTGGCCACCACGGAGGGTCCACTGCCGTCCCTGGCTCTCACCTCTGGGGCCACCTCTGGTCTCCACCTCCCCAGGCTCCTTCCCCAGCCCCTACAATTCAGTAGGCCCCCCCATTGTCCTCCCAACAAATTGTCTTTTTGCTTAGGGCCCCCAGCTGCTTCCAGAGCAGTGTGGCCTTGGGGCAGACACAGGGTGCAGGGCGGTGGGGCCCCTCACTCCTTGGGGGCGGCCACCTGCTCCCAGGCCCCAGGACAAATCTGCTGGTTAGGCTCGTGCTAAGCACCAGGGCTCCCAGTGATGAGGAATTACATCTCCCCTTCTTTTGAGTGGAAGCTAATTAAGAAATGAGACCCAGGCACAGAGGTCGAGATCAAAACACCACCGAGCTGAGGCCGTGGTTTCAGTCGGCTCCCATCACTGCCCTGAGGCCCTGCCCCGCCTCCCCCACCGTGCTTCATGCGAAGGACTCATCTTTGTCCAGAGGGCTCCCAGGATCTGCCTTCCCTCAGGTCAGGGAGGTGGGAGTGCTGGGTGAGCAGAGGGGAGACCTTGCCCCAGAGGGCTGAGTGATGGCTGGATGGGGGATTCCAAGACTGTGGGCCAGGGAGTGGTGACAGCCTCCAAAGAAACTCACCCAGATCATGTCTCCTAGGTCTGGCCACTAACTAATAGAACAGTGGTTTATATACAGTAGGGAGTTTATCCTCTCCCTGAAATGAGCCCATGGGGGGCCGTCTGAGACTGGCACACTGCTCCTCAAAGTTACCTGTGACCCAGGCTCCATCTGTGTTTCTCATCTGTCATTCTTGGCTGCAGCTTCAATCCTCGTGATCAGAAGAAGGCTGCCGGGGCTCCAGCTGTCACATCTACACACCAAAAGTGAAGAAGAGGAAGGCCAAGGGGCAAAAGGCAATCTCCTTCCAGCTGTGTCTCTCCCAGGGTGTGAAATGGAATAACCCTATGAGGGCCCACATGGCAGTGTTGAGCAAAATCACAAGTGATCTGGCTGTGGTCGTAGCTGATTCTGGGGATTTCCCTGCAGGTGCACCTGCGCATTTAAGCAAAGCCTTTATTTGGGGTTACTCAGTGCCACCTGGCTGGTGAGGGCAGGAGATCTGAGATGCTTCAGACATCAATGGGGGCTGATTGAGAACCACAGTTTGTCCACAGCACCAAACACCAGGCAGTTGTGGAAAGGCCGGGAGACTCGGCAAGCTGTGGAGAGACCTCCACCTGTGGTCCCTGAGAAGAGAGCCGAGGCCCAGCAGCCTGACCACTGCGCTTCTTATGAAGGACAGAGGGCGTTTTCACTCCGGGGGCCGTCACAACACGTGGCCACAAACCTGGAGCCTAAGACGACCAAAATCTGTCCTCTCACAGATCCGAGGGCCAGAAGTCCAAAGTCAGGGCGTCCTCCAGGAGGCTCTGGTGGAGGTGCCTCCTGCCGCTTCCAGCTCAGGGGGCTCCCAGCGCCCCTGGGTCGTGGCCGCGTCCCTCTGTCTCCGCCTCCATCTTCAGTCTTCACGTGGCCTCTCCTCTGCTCACCTCTGTGGGTTTCTTAAGTGACACCTGTCTTTAGATTTAATGCCCACCAGATCATCCAGGATGGCCTCATCTCCAGACCCTTAATCGATTTACGCTGCAAAGACGCTTCTCCCAAATGAGGCCACGGCCGCAGGCAGCAGGGATTAGGATGGAGCACGACACTGTAGGGCCGCCACTCAGCCCACTAGCCGGAGGAAGGACGTGTTTGTGTTGTTTGCGTTTGCACTGGAAAAGCGCAAAAGGGGCCCTGAATGTGCTCTTTGCTCGGGAGGACCCCCAGGTCTGCGGAGGGGAAGGGGAGCGTGGCATGGAGCCAGCAGGCAGGAGCCACGGAGCAGCAACTCTGCCGTGTGAGGGCCCTGCTCAACCCCGCGCGAGCTTGCGTGTCCCGAGCCTCCAGGAACTGGTCCTCAGGAGGGGCATGAGGGGCCCCTAGCCCTGGCGGAGGGGACAGTCCTGGATCTGCCTAGGTACTGGAAGGAGAGGAGAGTCTCCTGGCCCTGGGCTCTGTCTGCGGTGTTCCAGAAGTTTTCTTGGAGACGCCCGATTAAGCCCCCAACAGTCTCCGGTCACTGTCCAAGGCCACCACTTCTGGTGCAGCTGCAATGCTGAAGGATTGAAGGGGGTTTTCACCCTCGGCTCAGGCCAGTGGCAGGGGCGCCGATGTCATTAGACCCACTCTGGGACGGGAGTCATGACCCATCTGGCGCACGAGCCCACTGGGCCCACCACCTGAAGGGTCACCCACAGGTGACAATGGGCCGAATTGTGTCTCCCCCAAATGTGTTGAAGTCCTAACCCCCAGACCTCAGAGTGTGACCTTATTTGAAATAATGTTGCAGACGTCGTTTATTAAGTTGAGTACGGAGTAGGGAGTGCCCTAACCCAAGGGGACCAGCATCCTTACGAGGAATTAGAGACGCACGGGGAAAACCCACGACAACCGAGGCGGAGGACGGGGCTGGCAGCTGCGGGACTAGGGGCGCCAAGGGCGGTGTCCCTGTTGGAGGCTGTCGGGGGATGCCCAGTTGCTGGTACTGGTTCCAGCAGCCCCAGGACGTTAATGCACCACCCGATCTCACCAGCCTCCCCTGCCCGGTGACCCCAGGAAGCGCTCAGGTCCGGGAACTAGTGTTTGCTCAGGCCAGCACCTAACCATCGCCCAGCGTGGGCCTCTTCCCTCCTCCCTGGGCCCTCTGGATGGTAGGCAGAGGACGTGGAGGGCGTCCTTGTGCTGCCCTCCCTCGGGGCTCCCCCGCACCCCTGAAATCAAGGGGCCCAGGCCTGGGGCAGAAGCAGGGCTGCTGCAGCTGGTCCTGGGTTCTCACCCCATCAAGTGAGGCTCTGGGGACTGCCTGCCTACCTTGGTTTGGGGGTCTTCTGGCTGACAAGCCAGCCACAGGGAGCCTGGGGGGCCTCCAGCACAGGCGGAGGGGAGGGCAGACTGGCCAGGCTGCAGGGGTGACTTTCCCTGCCTTCTCCACCCACCAAGCCCGCTGAGAACCGGCTCTGGGCCCTTCCAGTTGCCTTCATCCCCCATCACTCGCCCCTCAGGGCAGGGGCTGCTCACATCCTTAAGCAACTTCGCCTGCCCCAAGGGGCTGCTGACCCCTCCCCCAAAATCAACCCCGGAGAAACTCCCGAAAGAAGAAGGGAAGGGTGGTTTCCAGGAACCACCAACTGAGAACCCCAGAAGCCGCTGGAGAGGTGGCGGGTGGCTGCAGCCTGGGCAGGGAGCGGTCTCTGCCCTCACTGCGCCCTGACCCCTCCACTGCCCCGACAGCGGCCCCCACGGCAGTCAGCGACAGACCAGAGTCCTGACCCCACACACCCGCCCCTGGGGGGCCGACGCTGCACAGGCCTGGGCTGACCAGCTGCCCCTGGGCCTCCAGACCTGAGGGCCACCTGCCCAAGTGTGCTTCTCCCAGAGTGCCCCCGCAAGGGGTAAGCGTGGGGTCCACGGGGCCTGGTCCGCCCTCCCCTTGCCACTGAAACTCCCCAGGATGGGCGAGGTCAGCGCCGCGGCAGGGTGGAGAGCCCTCACCTCTCCCTGTGACACTGGAGATGGAGCTCCGTGGTCTCTCCACACGCACCTCCTGCTGCCCCGGCCCCAGCGCTGGGGTTTTGTGCCACGGCCACTGCCAGGCATCGCTCTGGCCTCTGCCTCGCGGCTGCGCCGGCCGCTCCGGCCCCACCTCCTGGATTCCACCCGCCCTGCTGTCCGTGCACAACACTTGCCTTTGGTTCTTCTCCCAAAACGAACCTGCTTCTTGCCTCTGTTGCTGGTCGCGGCCCTTGTTCTCCCCCAGGTGTGCTTACTTTAGCTGGCCGGCCTTCGGTGTTGGTGACTCTGCCTTAGGCTCTGTGCCGCTGGCTGGTAAACCGGTGCAGCCACTGTGGAAACAGTACAGAGGGTCCTCAAAAACCTGAAAACAGACTTACCATGTGACCCGGCAGTTCCACTCCTGGGTATATATCTGAAGAAAACAAAACCACTAATTCAAAAAGATACCAGCACCCTAATGTTCAGAACAGCATTATCTACAATTGCCAAGACACGGACGCAACCCAGGTTACTGGCAAACGATGTCATTGTTTACGTGACAAAAAGGCAACAGACCCTTAGGCACAAATGCATCTCCTAAGACACAGAGATGGACAGCCGAGCGCCCTGGGCCTGGCTTCAGAGAGGAGGGCAGCCCAGCTTGTGGGGTGGAGGAGGCAGGCCTGGCCTCTGCAGGGCAGCCTCCGTTTCCAGGCCAGCATCCCAGGCCCCCAGATCCTCCCCCACTGCCCTTCAGCGGGTGGCAGTTTGGAAGTCCAAGGGGTCCTGAGTCAGACGCCCCATCGCAGAGGGGAGCCCGGTGGACCTGACCCTGCCTGAGGTTCAACCCCTCCCTGCCCCGTCCTGGCTCCATAAACCCACACTGCGGTTTGCAGGGGGCAAATCCAGGGCAATGGCCCAGAACTCAACCTGTCGTACAGTGGTCCTGTCCCCACACGTGTTCATGGCTCCCGTCTGTGTGCTGCTCGGGGGCAGGGGCTTAGAGACGCAAGGGAGCTGATTATTTGAAGCTACTGCTACCTGTGCATAACAAGGTGTTGTGACTGTCTCTCCGTCCAAGAGCCCTTGTCTTTGGTGAGTGCGTGCTGACGGTGGGTGTGGGGAAGGCGGGGGTCCAGGGCCCATAGGTGGCCACGAGTTCCTAATTGTTGAAGCTGCTTTGGATAAATGAGACTTCTTTATTCTGTCCTGTCTACTTCAGTATGTGTTCAAATTCTCCACTATAATGCTTTAAAAAAAATAAAACTAACGGGTTTCTCATTGGTCTAATTCCAGTCAGATCCACAGGCCAGCACCCGGCCCTGGAACATCTTCTAGACAAACTTGGAAGATCTGATCCACATTGCTTTGCAGAGTCCGTCTGCTTTTCTTGGCTTATTCGTGATGACTTCAGTCTAGTCGAGGACCTTTAGTCTCTTCCTTGGGCCATGTTGTTACTCGAAAGGATTAACTAGATGCCTGCTTAATCCATGAGGGATTAACCATGGGTGTGTGGCACTATCCTTGACTTAATCCTTGATTTAAGGCTGAGAAGAAACAGGCAGGTGCCTGTCACTCAAAGTGTCCCTGTTCAGGGCCGAGGGACGGGTGTCTCTTCTCTGAAGCTACAGTCTCCTCCCTCTTCATCCTACTTGCAAACCAACCCACTCTCGTCTAAGCGTCTCTCTCCCTCAAAATGTAATTCACATATCATAGGATTCACTCCCTTAAAGTGTACAATTGAATGTTTGTTTGGGTTTTTTTGAGCATATCACAAGGTTGAGCAACGATCACCACCATCTAATTCCACACTATTTTCATCATTCCCAAAAGAAACCCCATACCTTTCAACAGTCGCTCTCCAGCCCCTGGACACCGCGGACCCACTTCCTGTCCCTGTGGTTCGCCTGCTTCATGTTTATTATCAAGTTACACATTTATGTGCGCTGTGAATGGCGACGTAGATGTGTAAGTACTGCTTTACGTAGCTGCATTTTCAGTCAGTTAGGAAGAAACAGCCATTACAAACAAAAACTGCGTTTACAGTGCCTCCCGTACGCACCTGTGCGCCCGCCCGTACTGGTGCTGTGGACTCCTTCGGCGGCCGTGAGGCTGAAGGACCGCCTTTGGCGCTTCTCACTCCTACAGAGTCTTCTAGTTCCTGTTTGTCCACGAGCATCCTGACCGCTTTCCGCTTTTGGAGGGCGTCTTTGCTAGGACAGGGTCCCTGCGCTACGCTTTCACACCTTCCAGCTTTCGACCGCGTCGTCCCACTGCCCTCTGGGCCGCGTCTTTTCTGATGAGAGACTGGGTGTTAGGCTGATTGAGAAGTTCGTGTATGTGATGAGTACCTTGTTTTGCTGCTTTCAAGGTTCTCTGTGTTTGGCCTTCAGCAGCTGAATTTATGTGTAAGCAGGTGCGGATCTCTTCAAATTTGCCCGCTTGGAGATCATCGAGCCTCTTGGTGTGCAGATTCATGTTTTTCTTGAAATCTGGCACATTTTGGCCTTTACTTCTTCAAATAGTCTTCCTGCCTCTTCGCCTGCCCCCTCTCCTGGGACTCCTGTGATGAGGGTTTGGGTCACTCAGCCGTGCCTGACAGGTCTCTGAAGTGCTGTTCACTGTCTCTCTTTTTCTCTCTGCTTCTCAGACTAGACCACCTGTGCTGACCTACCTTCAAGTTCACTGGTGCTTCTGCTGAGCCCCTTGAGTGAACTTTTTATTTCCATGGTTGTACTTTTCAACTCCGTAATTTCTACTTGATTCCTTAACTTTTTCTTTGTGTTACAATATGCGTAATATAAAATTTACCACTTTTACCGTTTTTAAATGCCAAGCTCAGTGGCACATTCGCAGTGTTGTGCAGCCGTTGCCACCATCCATCTCCAGAATTTTTTGTATCGTCCTATGCAGAAACTCTGTCCGCATCAGACAGTCAGTCCTCATGCCCTGTCCTGCGGCCCCTGGTAAGCACCGTTCCACGTTGCGCCTCCAGGACTTTAACTACCCCAGGAACCTCGCGTGGGTGGACTCAGGCAGGGCTTGTCCCCCTGTGTCTGGCTTATTCCGCACAGCAAAATGACCGGAAGGCTCAGCTATGTTGTAGCGTATATCAGAACTCCATTCTTTTCAAAAGCTGACCAGCATTCCCACGTGTGTCTATACCACGTTGTTTTCCCTGCCATTGGTTTATGGAGACCGGTGTCGCTTCCTGGCCCCTTTCGGAAGCTTGCTCTCACTCACGTCACACGGCAGACGTTGCTGGAAGCTCTGCTCTGCCACCTGCACTTCAGGACCCGTAGCGTTGCTGCCGGCCCGGCTTCACAGAAGAGAACTGCGGAAGGCCTCACGCTGGGAGCTAAGTGCTCTGGTGTGAGGATGTCCCCCGACCCTTCCTCTCATACCTCACTGGCCAACTCGGGTCCCCCGGTCCCACCTGACCACAAGGCGGGGGCAGTGCCGTCAGCCACGCACTGGATGGGGCGGAGTGGGGACAGCTCTAGGGGCCGCACGGTCACCTCACTCAGAACCATCGCGCAGACCCCACCTGCCGTAGCTTTAGTTGTGCAGCCTTGTGCTCGTCCTACGTGATGAGCAGCACCATCTGCCGTGAGGACTGGTTCCTGCATAAGCGACCTGGCGTCGCGCTGTGAAACGACACTGTGACTTCTGCCAGATGGAAACCACTCACCTTGTTCCACGTGGACAGCTGCTTGGAGGGTCTTCCGGACCCTAGAAGTTGCCTCGCCCACAGAACACCTACAAGGTGACATTTCTGCCGTTAAACACCTCAGGGCTACCAGGACCTAACGTCACAGAATGCGTGTATCTGTTCTCTCTTCAGCAACATTTATACAGGAACATTTTAGAGTTACATCCCCTCAAGGCAAGCACATCAGTAAGGGAACTTTAAAGAACATGCGAGGAAGCTCTTGGGCCCGACCCCAGGCCCGGTGGCTGGACGGCCGTGCTCGGGTTAGGGTGTTCTGGGGAGCCCGAGGGGCAGCCCGCGCCGGCGTGGGCACAGGGCCGGCTTCCTCGCAGCCCGGCCGTCACCGCGCGGGAAGCAATGTGCTTAGCACCTTCCACACTCTTGTACGCGTGTGCCTTGCACGGGTGTGTTTCACCGGTTTTCAGTTACTTTATAATTCTTCCCACTTACACTCCTGGCATTTTTGTGGAGATTGTCTGATTCTTAGGAGGCTGTTCCTCACATTAAATGGGAAGGGCCTGTGTATAAGCCGCCGACCACGGTACACAGCGTACATTTTTTTCACATAGCATCTATGCCATAGCATAGGTTATCTTTTTCAAACTTAAACAAAAGTAACGCTCAATATTATTACCGGTGTGCAAATCCCATTTTCGTGCTTGCTAAGGTAAGTCTTCATCAGTTGATTTTTTTAACGCCCAAAGAGGTTGAGATAAAAGCAAAACACATAATCTTTTGAGAATCATAGATTATGAAGTAATCCGGCTCTAGATGTTTAACGCTCACGCCGTCTGGAGGAAGGCTTCCTGCCCGTGCCTGCTGTTTGGGGACTAGAAATCTGTGTTTGAGGAGGACTGGTTTCAAGACCGCTGTCCCAAGTTTGGCGTCCCCAGGGGGACGCCCTCCGACACTCGCTGGTCAGCTCCACCCGGCCAGCCCGTGTGCCGGGAAGCACAGGCCGCTTCAGACGCCGCCAGGCCGTCAGGCCCTCTGGTGCGGACTGCGTCCTCCTTGGGAGCGGCGGTGGGGCCTCCCAGACCAAGCACCACACTCCCTTCCTCCTGCCAGAAGACTGCGGTGAGAGACCGCGTCTGGGTAGAACGAGACACTGCTGCCATCTGGTGGGGACCTCGCAGTAAACACCCACCTTTGACACCAACGTTGCCGGGGGGCCACGGAGCCGCAGCCGAAACACATGGCAATGGAATAAGGACCACTGCCTGAACGAGAAGGTGACAGCGCGGTGCCTGCTTCAAGGGGGTGCTCCCTGAGCCGCTCGGGGAGAGCAGGCCACCCTCCTCCTGCCTGGCCTGAGCCTCTGTGGAGAGAGAGGGGGACAGAGGACGGCCAGACGGCCAGTGGCTTTCTTCCCTCCAGGCAGACACAGCCCCACCCAGGTCCTCAGGCCAGGCCCTCGGCCGGCCTGCGGAGAGCGAAGGCTGGTGGGGAAGAAGGCTCCCCGGCGCCCCCCGGCTTCCGCCTCCTTCTCCCCCTGGCTCGCGGCCCCCCCCTCCCGGGCAGACCCTTGCCTGTGCCCCTCTGGGCAGCGCCCTGGCTGTGTGGGTGGGGGACGCCCCCCAGAAGGCTCTGAAATGGACCAGAATGGGACTGTGGTGAAATCAGCTGGGTTTCTGGCAAGTCTGCCAGGAGCGTGGGCTTCCGTCAGGAGGCCTGGGGTGGCCACGGTGTCTCGCAGGACGGCAGCACTGTCACCCGTGGCCCCAGGCTGTTCGCTGGCTGGCCCGTCCCTGTGGACAGGAGCTCCCCTCCTGCTGTTGCTTCGGCAGTTCGCACAGCAAAGGCTGGAGAGGTGCCTGATTCTTTTTTTCAATTTAATAATTCATTCAATAATTATCCAATCTTGGATATTAAAGTAGTTTCCAATTTTTCGTAATTGTTTCCTTTTTTTCCTTTTTTGCTATTGAGGTAAAATATACATGTCATTAATTTTATCATCTTCACCATTTTTTAAAAGTGTACAGTTATGTGGCATTAAATACATTCATGACCATGATTCTTTTCATGTTGTAAAACAGAAATGATCTCCATTAAACAGCAACTCTCCCTTCTTGCCTCCCCAGCCCCCGGTGACAAGCTGCCCATCCCGCCTCTGTGACTCTGACTCGAAGTGCCTCGTGTAAGTGGAGCCACATGCTACCGGTCTCTCTGTGACCGGCCGTGCCACGGAGCACAGTACCCGCCAGCCTCATCCGTGCCGCAGCCTCGGCCGTCACAGCCTCCCTTTCTGAGGCTGCGCTGTCTGACCTCCCATCGTGCGCACAGACCACGTTTGCTTGCCCGCTCACCCATCGACGGGCACTCGGTGGCTGTCGTGTTCCCACTATTGTGAACGATGCTGCTATGAACACGGTACAAACGTCCCTTTGAGTCCTTGATTTCCGTTCTTTTGGGTGTAGGTCCAGAACTGGAACTGCTGGATCATAGGATAATTATATCAATTTTTAATTTTCTGAGGAACCACCAGCCTGTTTTCTGCATCAGCCGCACCATTTCACACTCCCGCCAGCAGCGCACAAGCGTTCCAGGGACTGCAGCCCCTCGCCAGCACTTGCTGTTCCTGCTCTTCTGACGGCAGCCGCCCGGGGACTGTGAGGAGCTACCTCACTGAGGTTCTGGCTTGCGTTTCCCTGATGACCGGTGACGCTGAGCGTCCTTTGTGTTCTCACTGGCCATTCGTGCATCTTCTTCAGAGAACTGTCTGCTCAAGTCCTTTGCCCGTTGTTGAATTGGGTTGTTTGTTTTGTTGTTGAGTTTTAGGAGTTCTTTACATATTCTGAACATTAATCACTTTCCAGCTATATGATTTGCAAATGTTTTTCTCATTCTGTGGGTGCTTTTTTGGATGGTGCATTTCAATAAACAAAAGGTTAACTTTTCACTAAGTCCAATTTGTCTGTTTTTTCATTTGTTGCCTGTGCCTTTGGTGTCATAACTAAGAAGCTGCTGACAAATCTAAAGTTGTACATTTTTTATTCTGTTTTATTCTAAGTGTTTTATAGTTTTAGGCCTTAAAACTAAATATTTGATCCATTTTGAGTCAGTTTTGTACATGGTGTGAGGTAAGTGTCCAACTTCATTCTTTTGCATGTGGACACCCAGTTTTCCCAGCACCATTTGTTGAAAAGGCTGTCCATTCTTCATTGAATAGTCTTGGCACCCTCAGGAAAAATCATTTTATCATATATGTGGGTTTATTTCTGGGCTGTCTGTTCCATTCCTTTGGCCTACACGTCTGTCTCTACACCAGTATGATACTGTTTTGATTGCAATAGCTCCATAGTACGTTTTGAAATCAGGGTACGTGAGTGCTCCAGCTTTGCTCTTCTCTTTCAAGATCATTCTGGCTTTTGGAGCTCCCTTGAGATTCTATCTATGACTTTAGGATGGGTTTTTCTATTTCCACAAAAATTGCCATAGGGGCTTTGATAGGGACGGCGTTGAATCTATCGATCACTTTGGGTAGTACTGACATCTTCGTAACATTAAGCCTTCCAACACATGACCATGGATGTGTTTCCATTTATTTATGTCTTCCTTTTTTTTCCCAGCAATTATTTTAATTTTCATTGTACAAGCCTTTCACCTCCTGGGTTAATTCCTAAGTATTCTCTTATTCTTGCTATTGTGGATGAAGTTGCTTTTAAATTTCCTTTTCAGAATGTTGTTATGGGCACATAGAAATGCAGCTGGTTTTTGTGAGCAGGCTTTTTCCTGCTTCACTGATGAGTTTATTTTTTTTTTAGTTATAACTGATTTTCGAGTGAGATTTTAGGTTTTTCTACGTATCAGATCATATCACCTGTGAACAGAATCATTTTGCTTCTTCCTTTCCAATTTGGCCGCCCTGTATTTCTTTCTTTCGTCTAATTGCTCCGGCTGGAGCGCCTGGTACTATGTCGAATAGAAATAACGAAGGAGACATCCTTGTCTTGTTCTGATCTGAAATGAGAAGCTTCGGTCCTTCACCACTGAACACTGTGCTTGCTGTGGGGTTTTCATACCTGGCTTTTACTATGTTGAGGTAGTTCTCTTCTGCTACTTCTGTTGAGTGTTTTTATCACGAAAGGATGTTAATTTTTTGTCCAATGCCCTCTTTGCACCAATTTCGATAACCACGTGGGATGTTCATGTATTCTGTCGATGCACCCTTTCGTCTCAGCCTTGACCATTTCTTGCGAGGCAAGTCTAGTGGTGACTGACTGTCTCAGCTTGTGTTTGTCTGGGAATCCTCAGCTTCTCCCTCACTCTTAGCACTTTGAACATACCTGCCCACTGCCTTCTGTCCTCCAAAGTTTCTCATGAGGAATCTGCTGGTTGTCCTACTGAGGATCCCTTGCATGTGATGAGTCACTTCTCTCTTGCTGCTTTTAACATCCTCTTTGTGTTTCTGGCTTTTGAAAGTTTGATTTTATTATGTCTCAGTGTGGGTGTCTTTGAGTTCATCTTAACTTAGAGTTCACTAATCTTCTTAAGTGTTTATATTCATGTCTCTCATCAAATTAGGAAGTTTTCAGCCATTATTTCTTGAAATAGTCTCTCTGTCCCTCTTTCTTTTCCCCTCTTGGGACTCCCACAATGCGTGTGTTGGTCTGCATGGTGTCCCACAACTCTCTCAGGCTCTGTTCACTTCAATCTTTTTTCTTTCTATTCCTGAAAGATGACAATGTCCAGTGTCCTATCTTCAATTCACCAATTCTTTCTTCTGCCTGCTCAAAGTTGCCTTTGAATTCATCTACTGATTTTTTCATTTCAATTATTGTACTTTGCAGCTCCATAATTTCTTTTGGTTTCTCTTTAGGTTTTCTATCTCTTTGTTGCTATTTCCAGTTTTAAAATTTATACATCATTTTCTTGACATTCTCTACATCTTTCTTTAGTTCTCTGAGCATCATTAAGATAACTGCTTTCAAGTTTTCATCTAGTATATCTGCCATCAGGTCTTTTTCAGGGACAGCTGATTTTTTTGTCCCCTTTGAATGGTCCATACTTTCCTATTCTTTGTATGTTCTGTGAGTTTTCCATTGAAAACTAGACATTTGAATCTGATAGTATGTTATTTCTGGAAATCAGGTTGTCACCCTTCCCCGGGGTTTGCTGGTTTTTGTTGTTGTTGTTGTTGTTGTTGTTTTGTTTTTTAAATTATTCTTCTTACTATTTTTAGATGGTCTCTGTGCCAAGGACCAGTGTAAGGTCTTCTCAGGTCTTCTCTGAGCCTGTGCCTCCTCTGGGCATGCGTGGTCACTTTCTAATTCTCCTCATAGATGCAGTTGCTGTTGAATGTCCTAGTCTTTAATGTTTGGCTCTCAAGGAGGGGAAAAGAGAAAAATGAAGCAAGGGGGAAGGGTGCCAACTAGAGAGGGAGGGACTTACAACAATGCAGGGAGGTCCAACAGTAGCCTCCACCCTCTGTCTGCCCCTCCACGGTCAGAAGGCACAAACAGTGATCCAAGCACAGATCCTCAGTATTTGGAGGACAGGGTCCTTTTTTGCCCACTGGCTCCCACAAGCCATGTGCAAGCCTGCACGTCTGCCTGCACGAGGTTGGAGGTAGGGGGTGGGCAGCTGCTACTGTGATAAGAGCTGAAGTTAACTGAAATTTACCACAATTTACCATTCAACTCTTCCCCCAGAAGTTGCAAGCCTTCAATAGACTCCATGGTTCCATAATAGTTCCACCAGACATGTGTTGCCAGTGAGCTGCCCAGGAGGGGAGACAGATTCCTCGAGCTTCCTTCTCTGCTGGCTTCCAGTGCAGGGTTCTTTCCCTTTACTTCTCAACTTTAAAAAATACATGTACTAAGTTGATCCCCCATATTTTCTAACGATGAGCAATTCACACTTTTTTAACTCATGGATTTAAGCAGCTACTTTCTCTGTTGATACACAGGTGGTCTCATCTCTCAAACACATCTCTAATATGTAAAGCCTCACATTCGGAGAGGATACCAGAGCAAAACGCCACTTCTCGAGAGATCACAGGGGCCAGGCCCTGAGGAGGCCACTAAGATCAGCTGCTGTTGTTCTGGATCTGGGGGCCCATGTCTGGTGTGGTGATGCTTCCTCGTACCACAGAACAGACACCATCTCCTGGACCCCGTGGAGATGGGAGCTGTGATGCCATTGGGTCCTAGAGCCCAGAGGAAAGGCTCAAGGAGGCCAGGCCTCCTCCAGGGACTCCTGCCCTCGGCCCCAGGCAGTTGTAGTCACAGCAGCGGACAGCCTCTCTGCTCGATAGGAGAGCTGGTCCTTACTCCCTCCTCACCCCACCAGTCCAGGGCCCAACATACGTACAGCTGGTTACAGGGTGGGGACTGCTGGGGAGCTGTGATATGCGCTGAACTCAGAGGTCAGCTCAAATTGGCTGAGGCCCTGGAAAACCAGGATGTCCCATTCATGCTGAGCCTGGGGAGGAGCCTGGGGACTGTGCTGTCCCTGGACCCTGGAGGACAAACGGGATGGGGCTGAGAGCCTGGGGGACAGGACACCGGGGTCCTGCCTGCCCACCAACAAGCAGGACATGCCAGTGCTGCCAGGGGGGCCCCACCTGTACTGGGGCTGCCACTGAGAGACAATGGACATGGTGCTATGTGGGTGTGTGAAGCTGCCTCCTGCCTGGCCACCCCCCACCCACCCACGCAGGCCAGGCTCTCTGCCGCAGTGAGCACGTCCCCTTAGGCCTCAGCCCAGGACCAACAGGCTCATTTCATGCCAGAGGCCTGCACTGCCACAGTCCCTGATCGATGGACACTCACCAAAATTTCTGGCCACGTTTCAGCCTGTGCCCAGCACTGAGAGCCCAGCCGTCTGCGGTGCCTGACCATCTCCCTGGCCAGGCTGTGCCCGCAGGCAGCTCGAGTGCGACCAGCACCGGCTCCAGAACTTTCCAGCACCATGTGCTCCCTGGCTAGGTTCAGCTGTTTTGACAATAAAATTTGAAACACTAAGTCATCACTTGGGGACTCCACAGCCAGGCAAATAAACAGCAGACGAACCGCGCCGGAAACAAGGAAAAGAGAACCTGTCCTGGCAGAACGGGGTCAGGGGTTCCCAGCCCGGGTGCGCGACGTGGGAGGACGGGCAGAAGCACATCCCTACCCGCCCACAGCTTCCGCTCGGTAATGATCCCTTCGCTGAAGCCTCCTCAGTTACTCTGACCACTGCATTTCTGTTCTCTTAATGGTTTCTCCTTACATTTTTAACAAAGTGAATGTTCAACAAAGTCCACAGTCAATAAAACCTGCGCTCGTCCTGAAACCACAAGGGCGTGACGGGGTTTTAACTCAGGCTGCGTTCTCCATCTTATGTGCTGCTGGTGCCTGATGTTCCACTGTCGCACCTTTTCCTGTTCGTTTTAGCCTCTGCTCATTCCAGTGCACGAACATCTCACCCGTTGGAAGTAACTTGTGTTACTTGGTTTACTGCCAACTTGACCCTCCGGCCAAGAATGCGGCAAACGGGTCATGCCCCCCTGAGCACGTGGAGGGCTTCTCACTGTTGAGACCTGCTCCTGAAAACACGGCACCACAGGGATTGTTTTTAAACAAGTTCCCCCAGAGGGGTGTACTGTGAGGCCGTCACCACCCCTGTTCCCCAGGCCCCCTGCGTCTCCTCCGGCACCACCCACCCCGCACCCCTGGCTGACTGCGTCACTGCAGATTAGTTTGCATTTTCTAGAATTGTATATAAATGGGATCAAACAATATGTACTCTTTTGTTGTCTGGGTCCTTTCATTCAGTATAATTATTTCGAGATTCATCCGTGTGGTTGTGGTTGTCAATAGCTCATTTCTTGTCATTGCTTAGCTGTGTCCCAGGGTGTGGCCATACCTGCTGGTGAACCTGTCGATGGCCATTTGATTGGTTACCCTCCAGTTTTTGGTCATTACAGACAGAGCTGCTATGAAAAGCCAAGTCTTTGCATGGAGACACTTCTCTCTGCTGGATAAATACCCGGCACTGTGGTAGATGCCAGCGTGTTTTGGTTGAACTGAAGTTCTAAAACTGTCCCTACAAGGGGGACAGCCAGCCCCCTTGTGCCTTCTGACGTGATGCAGCGTGGAGTGTTTTTGTCCAGAATGTTGCACCGAGAATCTGAGTGAGTCTTCAGATCTATGGCTAGTGTGCAGGAAATCCAGACGGGTAAAGGCACAAATCACAGAACAGCCTGAGGAAGCAATGAGAAAAGTCAGAAGGCAGGACGCTCCGCAGAACACCTGCCCTGTTCCTCAGCAAGTCCATGTCAAGAACATAAGGGGAATTGCTAGATGACGGCTCTGGACCAGACGAGATTTAAGAAGCAGTGGTGGTTGCTGGGGCTGCGGGAGGGCCACTGGGGACTCGTTCAGTGGGTACGACGCCTCGGTTTCTAGATGCATAAATTCTGGAGAACTTGTGTACATCTTGCCCCAAGGCAACACTGCTATCGCGTGCAGGCACAAAATTGTTAAGAGAGTAGCTCTCGCGCTGAGTGCTTCGGTTTTTTTGACTGAAGTGTATTTGATTTACAGTGTTGTGCGACTTTCAGGAGCACAGCAGTGATTCAGTATACATACGCACATACGGAAAAAATACATGTATCTTTTCAGATTCTTTTCCATAATGGGTTATTACAAGATACTGAATACAGTTCCCCACGCTGCACAGCAGGACCTTGTTGTGTTGAGTGTTCTGAAAACACACACAAACTAAACAAAAGTAACCAATGCTGAGTTTTCCAATCTGTGAACAAGGTCTATCTCTCCGTTGATTTAGTTGCTTACTTTTGCTCAGCAGTGTTTTGTAGTTTTCAGTGTTCAAGTCTTAAACACCTTTTGTCAGAATTACCCCTATGTCATACTTTCGATGCTATTTTTTAAACGATCTTTTAAGTTTCAGTTTCTGATCGTTTGTTAATACAGAAATAAGACTGACCTCTGTGTCTCGGTCTCGGGTCCCACAGCTTTGCTGGCCTCATTTGGTATTTCTAGTAGCTTTTCCGCGGACTCTCACATTTCCTGCACAGAAGACCACATCACTGGTGAGTGAGGCACTGCTACTTCTTCCTTCGCAAGATGGATTCCTCATATGTATCTGCTGGGCTCTCCCTTCCTGACACCGGCCAGAACCTCAGCACCACGCTGCCTTGTCCCCGGCCCCTCGCCGTTTAGTACGATGTGAGCTGCCAGCTTTCACAGATGCCCTCCTTCTGGTTAATAAAACTCCTTCCTCCTCGATTTTCTGGGAGAGTTTGTGTAGAACTGGTACTATTTTGGTGGAACACCCCAGTGAAGCCATCCGGGCCTAGAGCTTGTTTTGTGGGAAGGATTTTGAACCACGAAACCAGGTTCCCATGGACACAGGGCAGCTTAGGCCATCTGCCTCTCGGGTGAAGTTTGGTAGCTCTCATCTTTCAGGAAAGCTGTGTCTGTCGGCCAGCTGTTGCGTTCATTGGTAGAATCTTGTTCGTAATGTTCCCTTTTTCTGTTTCTAACATCTGTGCTGATGGCACTTCTCTCCCTCCTGACACTGGTCATTTTTATCTTCTCTCTTTTTCTCTTGGTTAGTTTTCTAGGTATTTATTCATGTTACTGTCTCAAAAACAACTTTCAGTGTCATTGATTCTTCCCTGTTCCTTGTTGCTTTTCTGTTTTCCAGTCCATTCCATTAATTCCTACCCTGATCTTTGTTGTTTCTGTTCTTCTTGCTCTGAGTTGCATTTCCTCTTCCTTCCCTAGTTCCACCAGGCAGCAGCGGAGGTCCTTGCTTCTAGGCCGCCCTTCTTTCCTCATGCAGGTGCTTCATGCTCTAAGCATATCTCCGAGACTGCTTCAGTGCACCTCTCAACTTTGACATGTTGTATTTTTATTTTCATTCAGTTTGAAATACTCTCTAATTTCTCTTTTAAATTTTTGATCCATGAATTATTTAGAAGCTTACTATTTAGTTTCCAAATATTTGGAGACTTTACAGATTTCTTTTTTTCTGTCACTGATCTAATTCCATTGTGTCAGACAACGCATTTGGTATGCCTGAATCGTTGGAAAGCTCTCAAGACGTGTCTCACGGCCCACCGTGGGATCTACATTAGTGAGCGTTATGTGCGCACACATCGTCGGGTGGCGAGTCCTGTAAATGCCAACTTGCTCGGAGGCTGAGGGGCTGGCTAGTCAAGGGCTCTGCCGTCTCGCCCACTGTGCCTATTTACTGAGGAGGGTGGGGAAACCTACTATAAACGTGGGTTTTCAATTTCCTTGTGCATTTCTTTCTTCTTTTATGAGTTTTATGGGTTTTAAATTTTTATTTATTTATGTATCACTTTATTATTTTATTTACTTTTTCGGTGGGGGTGATTAGGTTTATTTATTTTTAGAGGAGGTACTGGGAACTGAACCCAGGACCTTGTGCCCTCTGAGCACGTGCTCCACCACCAAGCTCTGCCCTCCCCCACCCCTTACATTTCTATTGTTTTTGGCTTTGTGTATTTTGAAGCAATGCTATCAGGCGCATAAAAATTAGATTTTTGTGCCCTCTTGATGAATTGGCTGCTTTGCTGTTACGAAATAAGCCTCCCTACCCCTGCGAAACTCTTTGAAGCCCACTTCGTGTGGTATTGACGTAGCCGCGCCGGCCTTCTCACAGTCACCCCGCTGGGCGCCGGGCGGGGAGCGCGCGCGCGAGGCACCTGCCTGAGGCTGGGGAACAAACACTCAAAAGAATGAGAGGGAACACTCCCAGGAGGTCACACAGAAAATGCTGTTCTATTTTACTTAAAATGTTACTTATATTAATAGGTAATGAGTTAATTGTTTTTAGCTTTCTCTCGGCTTTTTATTTCCAATATGGTAAACATTGATAGATAGAACCCACATCATCAAAACTCCTGTGGTTCTCAGTAATTTTTAAACCTGTGAAGTTGTCCTGAGACCAAAGGTTTGAGATTAACTGGTTCTCAAGCCCACATATTTGCCAGTTTATTTGCTAACTCTCTTCTTCAATGTCAGATCATCTTTCTAAGGTTTTTTCTTTTTTCCTGACATAACCTGTGGGAGGGTCTTTGGCGAGAATCCCTTGGTGTTACATCATCATAGATTTTGTCTTTCAAAAAGTATTATTTCACCCCATTACTTTTTAAATCTTTTTTAAAAATTGTGGTAAAATTCACATAAAATGTCATTTTAACTATTTTAAGTGTATAATCAGTGGCATTAAGTATGTTCACAATCTTGTGCAACCAACACCACCATGTAGTTGCAGAAATTTTTCATCCCCCCAAGCAGAAACCCCACAGCCATCAACAGTCACTCCTCTTCCTCCCCCCAGCCCCTGGAAATGGTTTCTTTTTAAAAATAACAGCTTTACTGAGATGCCTTTCACATGCTTTGTGACGCACCCATTGAAAGAGTGGGATCCGATGGTCTTCAGCACTCTCACAGACGCGTGAAGCCAGCGCCACAGGCAGCTTTAGGACACCCACCGCGCCGCCGGAAGAAGCCCTGCGCCACCTGGCGGCCACCCCCGCCCCAGCCCCCGTGAGCAGCAGCCGGCCTCCCGTGCTTGCAGGCCTCTCTGTGCGAGACACTCCTCACACACGGAGTCAGCCAGTAGGAGGCCTTCCATGGCTTTCCCCTAGCATCTTCCCAGGGCTCACCTGTGCTGCAGCATGTAGCGGTACCCTTTTTCAGCTAAACAATTTTCCATCGTGTGGATATAGTACATTTTACTTATCCACCATCAGTTGGTGGGCGTGTGGCATGTTTCTACTTTCTGACTGTTATGAGTAACGCAGTTGTGTGCATCTGTGGACAGGGTTTGTGCAGACATATGTTTCCACTTATCTTGGGTAGACACCTAGCAGTGGTGTTGCTGGGGCACACTGTAACTTTACGTTTAACTTTTGAAAAAACGGACAGAAACTGTTGATGTCCAAAGCTGTTCCCACACTTTACATCTTCACCAGCGACGTTCCAGTCTCTCCACGTCCTCTCCCGTTACCGCCTGCCCTTTTATCACAGCTGTCCTGCTGGCTGCGAAGCGGTGTCTGGTGCAGTCCGAGTCGCGTTTCCCTGTTGGCTGGCGGCATTACGCCTCTTTCCACGTGCCACTCAGTCGTGGGTACGTCTTCTTTGCGGAGATATCTACTGAGCTCCTTGGCCTATTTTTTCCCCTGAAGATTTATTTTATTACTATTTTTTTAAATTGGAGTACAGTCAGTTTATAATGTTGTGTCTGTTTCTGGTGTAGAGCATGATTCAGTCAGACATGCACATACATATGTTCCTTTTCATATTCTTTTCCACTATAGGTTGCTGCAGGATATGCAGTATAGTCTCCTGTGCTCTACAGTAGATCCTTGTTGTCTATGTCTTTTATATTTAGTAGTATGTGTCTACTAACCCCAAACTCCTGATTTATCTCTCTCCCCCTCTTTTCCCCTTTGGTAACCTTAGTTTGTTTTCTGTCTGTGAGCCTGTTTCTGTTTTGCAAATAAGTTCACTTGTATCACTTTTTAGACTCCACATATAAGTGATAGCACATGATATTTGTCTTTCTCTGACTGACTTACTTCACTTAGCACAACACTCTCCAGGCCCATCCATGTTGCTGCAGGTGGCATTATTCCATTCTTTTTTTATGGCTGAGTAGTGTTCCATTGTATACATACTTACAGCATCTTCCTTATCCAGGCTTCTGTCGATGGACATTGAGGCTGTTTCCATGTCTTGGCTGTTGTAACTAGTGCTGCTGTGAACGTGGGGGTGCAGGTGTCTTTTTGAATCAGAGTTTTCTCTGGACATATGCCCAGAAGTGGGATTGCTGGGTCATACAATGAGTCTATTTTTAGTTTTTTAAGGAACCTCCTGACTGTCCTACATAGTGGCTGCACCAATTTACATTCCCACCAACAGTGTTCAAAAGTTCCTTTTTCTCCACACCCTCCCCAGTATTTATTATTTGTAGACTTTTTAATGATGACCATTCTGACTGGTGTGAGGTGATACCTAATTGTAGTTTTGATTTTCATTTCCCTAATAACTAGCAATACTGAGCATCTTTTCATGTGTCTGTTGGCCATCTGGATGTCTTTGGAGAAATGTCTTTTTAGGTCTTCTGCTCATCTTTTAATTGGGTTTGTTTGTTTGTTTAATATTAAGCTATATGAGTCGTTTGTATATTTTAGAAATTAGGTCTTGTCAGTCATGTCATTTGCAAATATTTTCTCCCATTCTGTGGGTTGACTTTTTGTTTTGTTTATGGTTTGCTTTGCTGTGCAAAAGCATTTAAGCTTAATTAGGTCCCATACGTTCTATTTTTGTTTTTATTTCCGTCACTTTAGGAGCTGGTTCAAAAAAAGTCACTGCAACTTATGTCTAGATTGTTTTGACTATTCTGAATTCCTCAATATCCATGTGAGTTTTAGGACTGACTTGCCAATTTCTGAAAAGAATCTAACTGGAATTTTTATTGGGATTGAATTTGTAGATCAATTTTGGGAGTACTGTTATCTGAACAATATTAACTTTTCCAATCCATACACATGAGATGTCTTTTCATTTATTTAGTTCTTTAATTGTTTAACAGTGCTTTGCATTTTCAGCATATATGTTTTGCATATCTTTTGTTAAATTTGTTCCCAAGTTTATTCTTTTGGATACTATTTAAATGAAATTCTTCTCTTAATTTTCAGATTGTTCTTTGCAAATGTATAGAAACATAATTGTTTTTTATATATTGCTCTTGTATCCTGCAAACTTGCTGAACTTGTTTATTGGCTTTCATAGTTTTTTAGTCGATTTCTTAAGATTTCTATATATAAAATCATGTCATTTGCAAATAGAGATAGTTTTACCTCTACCTTTCCAATCGTGCAGCCTTTTATTTCATTTTCTTGCCTTATTGCCCTAGCTAGAATCTCCAACAGAATGCTGACTAGAAGTGGGAAAAGTGGACATCTTTATTCACCCTATTTCTTAAATGGTAAAGCTTAGCATAAATTTATCTTCGTGCTTCTCAAGCATCAGTGTGGGAAAATACCTGACCAGTCCTCCTCAAAACTGTCAAGGTTATCAAAAACAGTTCGAGAAACTGTCACAGCCAAGAGGTAACATCGTGACTAAGGTAATATGGTGACTGAATGTAATGTGGTATCCAGGATGAAATCCTGTAATAGGAAAAGAACACTGGGTTAAAAATAGTAGTAAGAAGAAAATATGGATTTTAGTCAATAATAATGTATTGCATCATTAACTGTGACAAATTTACCGTATTACTAGATTACTAGGAAAAACTGAGTATGGGGTATTTGGGAACTCGGTATGACCACTATTTTTCTGTAAATTCTAAACTATTCTAAAGTGTATTTTAAAGTAGCATCAATGTGCAGGTGCTGTCATAATGCAGGCTGTGGCCCCAGGACCCTGCATTTCCAAAAGCTCCAGGACGATGCCCAAGCTTCTGATGCATGGACCACACTTTAAGAAGCTTCCACTTTTGCTAATGAGATGCCTGCTCCAGTTTAAATGCCATCGTTTTGTAGATTATCTGTCTTTTCTCTCTGGCCGCTCTAAAATTTTTTCTCTTTGTCCCAGGTTTGTGTAATTTTGCTGTGGTGTATTTTGATATGGATACATTTACCATGGTTGAACTTTATTGTGACTTTTGGACATAATGAGTCATGTTTTTCATCAATTTGGAAAATGATTATCAGCTATTATTTCTTCAAAAATTCTCTATTTCCTCGAGGTTCTTCTTCTGGAACTCTGATTAGACCAACGTTGGACTATCTTGTTACATGCTGTCTCTTATCCTCTCGTCTGTATTTCCCTTCTCATGTCTCCAGGATAGATTCTGAGTAATTTATTAGATCTATCTTCCAATTTACTATTCTTCAACTGTGTCCCGTCTGCTGTTGAATCAATCCATGGAGTTTTAAATGTTGTATGTTTTATTTCCAGAAGTTCTACTAAATAACTTTACAATCTTCTTGGGATTTTTAGATGGAATCTTATTTCTAAATTTATTCTTATTCTAAAATTTCTCTTTCATGTCCTAATCATTTTCAACAAACTTACTCTGTATTCTTTATTGAATAATTCCAATACCCTACGTCCTTTGGGTTCTGATTCTGCTTTTGTTTATACCGACTTGTTCATAATGGCTTGTTTTCACTTGTCTCATAATTTTGAATTGTGAGTTCATGTTTGAAAGACTGGTTTTATCTCTGGGAATCCTGTGAGGCCTTGCGGGCAGAACATCCGGAGAAGACTGTTAGCTCACACCGGGGACCAGGCCATAATCCATCTAGGGTCCATGTTGACTTAGTTTCTCTGCACAGGCTTCCCGAGGACCGACGGGGGAACACCTGAGGTTACAAATGTCCAGTGGAAGCTTCTGCAGAGCCCAGACAGAATCCAGTGAGTTTCCTTTCTGTCCACATCTGCCAGTGGTGGGGTTTCTAGCCCACATTTTCACTAAGCAGAGCCCGTTAAGGATTCGGGTTTTATGTAGTTTCTGCTTTGCTCCAAGGCTTGGCTCCTGCTCCTGGGGATCCGTTAAAACTAAGGCTTTGGGTTTCTAGGGTCAGCAAACTCCTCAGGGAAGTGCCAGCCGCCACACCGAAGTCCCGCTTCATTCTTCACCCCCGAGGATCCCCTTCCCTTTCTTGTGACCTGCGGTATCTGCAAAGGTACTTGTTAGCTTTCACCCGGGAGATTTTCTGGCTGGAGGGCTTTCCAGACATCTAGGCCTGTCCTGCTGCTGCTACTGTGGAATTGTCACTGTCAAGGCAGGTGCAGTTGGTGACCCCCTCAAGTCCTACCTGGGGTTGGCGTCTTATCCCCCAGTTGCTGTAGACTTGCGCAGCGCCCTGGGCAGAGGGCCTCTCACTCGCAGCACCTGGGGGCTACCTGCCCTGCCCCAGGGCAGCCCGTGGTCCATGGCTGACTGATGTGGGGAGCCCCAGCCCAGACCCCTGGTCACTGGAGACTGCTGAGGTGAAATCCACTCTCCTGCGGCCCCGTGGGCTCAGGCTACCCAGCCTTTGCCCAGCAGCTTCGTCTCTCAAATGTGCTTTTCTCACACCCTTTCCTGACAGCACACCCTCCATGAACCAGGTGCACCTGAATCTCCATCTAGGGCTCTGCTTCTGGGGAACTGACCTGATCCAGGTGGCGCCAGGTGTGGTCCCAGGAAGAATCCTCCACAGACGGGCTCATCTCAGGTGTTGGGGGTGGGGTGGGGGCTGTCGTTAGCCCTGCATTCGCTCAGCGCGTCACTTGGTGACGTGTGGCATGCAGGTGGTGGGGAGGGCACTATTATCGGGGAGGTGTGTGGGCCAAACGTTGTGTCCCCAAATCCATATGCTGTCCCCAGGACCTCAGAATGGGACTGTTTTTGGAGATGGGGTCTTTAAAGAGGTGATTAACGTCACACGTTCACAAGAGTGGGTGGCCCTAATCCAGTCTGACTGGTGCCTTTATATGAAGAGGAGATGAGGACACAGACACACATTGAGGGACGACCACGTGAGGACATGGGGAGGAGACGGTCATCCACTCACCCAGGAGAGAGGCCTCAGGAGCAACCAGCCCTGCTGACAATTTGATCGCAGACTTCTAGCTTCCAGAACTAAGAAGTGAATTTCTGTCATCTGAGCCCCTGTTCTATGGTATGTGTCATGGCAGCCAGAGCACCTGACCACAAGGATGTGTGAAGTTGGCTTGCAGCACACTGTGTTCTGAGGGGTAACCCAGGTGGGTGGCTGGCAAGGGGCTTGCTGACCACAGTGGTTCTTCTCCAGCCCAGCATGTGGCAGGCACCTTGATGGCTTCTGAAAACATGGGCTGCTGGACCCCAGCCCCAGAATCCCTAATTCAATAGGTCTAAGGCGAGGCAAGAACTTGCGCCCTCCAGCTCCCTGGTCCTGGCGCGGCCAGGACCTGGCCACTTTGAAGACTGCTAGTTCACTGCACAGAAGCAAAAGAAATGCTAAAATGGAGGCTAGGGCCGAGGCCAGCCGCCGCAGCCGTACCAGCAGAAGAAGAATCGCCTGCCGCCTGCCTGAGCTGGCGCTCAGACCCCGAGCCCGCACGCCGCAAGACCTTAGAGCCCCGTGCAAGCACCACGAGCGCAGACAGGGCTTCTCCAAGGCCTTCTCTAGAAGGACCTACAGTCACAAGTCTGCACCCTGGACACCGGGGACAGGGGCACACCTAGGTCAGCGTCTGAGCTGGCACTGGCCCCTGGGGACCCAGAGCGCCAACTCAGACACCTCTTTGAGTGGGGAATGCCGGGACTCGGCAGCAAACGTGGTCCTGGCCTGTTTCCCCCTACAGAGGATCCAGTGGGTCCACAGAGCCAGCGGGCAGTCACCTCAGAGCCCATCCATATATAATTGGCAGGGACACACCTAACAGCTGGCAGAATCCTCACACTGGTCTTTTGGCTATAGAATGAGAACCTGTAGTGGGTAAGACCAAACAGAAGTGTGGCAGACGCCTCCCCTCTCCAGCCAGCAAAACGAGTAAAACACTGCATCCCACTGAAAGGGCTGGATCACAACACTTCAGCCACTGAGGAAGGCAAGGGCGATGGCCTCATCTTCCCTTTAGTTCACAGGTCAGGCCCCTGCAGGAACTGCTCGAATCCTTCCTAGAACAGACTAGCACGGCCTCTGATCGTTGGCAAAGGTTTTCTTTTCCCACTGGTGGAGGTCAGGAGTGGCGTGCGCCTGCGTCAGGAGGGCAACCTACACGCTCACACTTCGCTCTGGGCTCTGTCAGGCCCCCTGCGCAGTCAGAGTCTGAGCAAAGCGCAGAACACACGCCTGCCCACTTACCGACAAGGGCGCAGTCGTCAGGCCCCACCAGGAGGAAGTGGCAAGTATTCTGCCTGTGCTGGTCAGACACATGGATGCCCGCGCTCTGGAGCGCGGGCTACACGCTGAGCCAAGGCTCAGGGACTGGTCCCTCTGGTTCTGGGCACTGTAGGACACCCTCTCCACCACAAAGGACCAGTCTGGAGCCCTGCGTTCTCTGCTGCAGAAGGAAGCACTGTGCCTGGCAGGCCCCTCTGGGCCAGACGGAGTGTGTCGCTACTCTAGGGGATGTGACTGGCCTCAGTCCCTTTACTGGATGACAGGGAGGCTTCCAGGCCCAAGTGGGGCTTGGAAAGAGACATAGCACAGTGGCCGGTGAGGCTGCAGTGCAGAGTGTCCTGCCACTGTGGACACATGCCCCACGGATCCGTGCACCAGACAGGCCTGTGGCAGGGGTAAGAACGTGACGTGGGGCCTCTGGCCAGGCCCACGCGGGAGCTGCAGCACAGACGCCAGCTGAGGTGAGGACGGAGCACATGCAGACTCAAGGACAAGGTCCTGGCGTGCTCCTGGCACTCAGACCCACCCAGCCCTGAGGTCGCTAGGCTCAGTGAGGGTCTAAGTTGAGGGGGGGCAGACGCCTGCGCTCAGGCTCACAGGCTGCACGAGCAGGGCCGACATCACTAGTGCTGCAGCACGGCCTTGCAGCGGGTCCCCTTGACAAGGAGATGGAGGAGAATGATGTCTGGGCCTGAGGGCGGGCCTGGGGTGTCGGCTGCACAGACACGGCTCCACTCGGGGCTGCCCAGACGGCAGAGGGAGACCCCTGGCCAAGAGCTTCTGCAGCACCCTGGGTCATCCCCCCTGTACAGAGCAGGAGCAGCCAAGAGGCGCGGTCCAGCTGGCTGCTCAGGGCCTGAGAGGCGCAGACTCTCGGCAAGACCAGGGGAAGTAGGTGCTGGGGGGGCAGGGGGAGTGGGGTCTTGTATCATGTGCCCATGTTCACCGGGAAAACCGTGCAGAGGAGGTGCTGAGCCACCCCTGGACCACATGACTTGGTCAGTGGACCCTGGCCACCCCATGCTCACATGACCGGGGTAGCCCTGCACAGAGATGGGGCCAAGCACGGGCTGACAACACGGCCCCCATCCCAGGCTGGCCGAGCTCCTCTCACTGGTGCACGTCAGTCTCCCAGCAAGAGAGACCCCAGAGGCGAGACCAACCAGCAACTCGGAGGGAAATCCATCACTTTAGCTCAGCTGTCTGCAAGTCTTCATCTACATACGGGTTCCTGCAAAACATCCCCTGGGAACTTGGACTGCTCCCTCCTGGCAAGGGGGTGCAGCAGGGGTCCGGGACCACAGCACACCACAGCCTACAGAAACTGCTGGCCTGGCAGAATGTTGGAGAGCCTCGTAAGGAAGCAGATGATACCGTGTCCTTCTGGATGTGGGCGTGACCTTGAGTCAGTGACCCCAGGAGGTGGACCAAGGGTCTGGAAACCACAGAAGTAGAAGCAGACGTGGCCCACTCACCACAATCCCTGGGACCCTCCGGGGAATGGGTGCTTTCTGTCCCTGCGACGTCAGGCTGTGAGAACCGCATGGTCTTGGTCACAGAGGAAAACGCTGCCATCTGGGGCACCAGGGGAGTGTCCTACCCAACTCACAGCCACAGCCGCTACCTGGTCACGTCGGAGCCACATTGCAGTAGACCAGCAGCCCAAGCGGTCACCACCCGAGCAGGGACGACCCTGATCGTCATGTGGAGGTGGAGCTCCTGCCCTGGGACATCTCAGCACTTCCACGCCCAGTTTTACTGCAAGTGGGCAAGAGGGCAGAGTCTGACAAGGACTTGTAAACCAGGACTCAGACCCCCAGGAATGAGACCACCTTACTGGGGCAAAACAGGGAGACATACTCCAGGCAGGGCCTTGTGGCCTTGGGACCAGAGGCTCAGCGCAGGGCAGTTTGCCCCACTCACCTCTTGAAAAATTTCCCAGAAAGGATCCTGGAGAAGCTGGAATAAATTAGACTGAAGGAGCAGGGGCCCGGAGCGGGAGAGGCAGGCTGCAGCAGACATGCTAACGCCTCAGCCGCCAGCCTCCGCTCAGGCTCCCGGCTGCATCCTTCTCTGGAGGGCAACCCTTGGCTGACACGGACCAACTTACCCAGGAAGCCACACTGCTCGCTCCACACGGCTGGGGCGAGGCACAGCCAATGATCGACTGATGGGCATGTAAGTCCCCCTCCTCCGACGTAAGTGCCAACCACAAACCCAGACTGCGGGGCTGTGCACAGTGACAGGTGATCACCTGGACTTAGCAGGGGCTGGGGGATGGCCAGGAGCAGCCCCCCACTGCCCTCTGCCCTGGGTCGCTCAGTCTGGGCTGTTCTGGCCCGAGACGTGTGGCCTCTGGCCGTGCTCTCCTGACCCTGGCCGGGACACAGTGGCCCAGCTCAGAGTCTGGGGTGGCAGCAGCAACCCTACCCCAACACATGCCTGACCTCAGGGCAAAAAACCGAGGCAGGACCCACAGGGAGGTTGGAATTGCTTTTATTGGGGTGGGCGCCGCAGGCCCACCATGGTCAGGTTAGTGTTCTGCCCTCACAGAGGCAGACGGAAGCCTGGCACCTCCACCCACCGCCTGCCGGGGTTAGTGGGACATGCAAAGCTCAGTCAGAGGTAGGGGCGGGTGGACACCACCAGGGCCAGGGGCTGGGTGGGGCAGGAGCAGCAGCCCCGTGCTCGGCTGCCCTGGTCAGCACAGACGGCCCAGGCGGCAGCCCTGGGCCCAGCAAAGGGGCGGAGGAGTTCTGGGAGAGACAGGCAGGCAGCACTCCAGGGTGGGGGTCCACAGGCTCCAGGGGACACAGGCCCAGCGGGGAGAAAAGGCCTGCAGAAGCCCCGCTACACCCAGCCCAGACGCCCAGGGGCGGGGACAGCAGTGAGCTTTCACCAGGAGGGTCTGTCTCCCGCCCCAGGTCTGGGTCCTTGGGGCCTGGGTGCCAAGGGGGACACAGAAGGCACTTACTAGGGGGCTGAGACTGGAAGGCTGAAGCCAAAGGCCTGGGGTCTGGGGAGAGAGTGTAGGTGGCTGGGGGCTGGGAATGGAGCCCGAAGTCTTACAGGAGCTGGGAACAGGCTGGTGCCTGGCTCGGGTCAGCTGGTTCTGCAGACCGGACCCTCACCTTCCCGTGGGGAAGGGGCTTCTCTGGGCAGGCTAGAAGAGATGGCTGACCCAAGATTCCTTCTCTCCCCAGCAAGGCCCACTGAGAGAGCAGGTCAGTCCTGGAAACAGGAGAAAACGCTGGCCCTGAGAGCCCTGCCACTAGCAAGGCCTGGAGCAGGTAGGACTGGTGGCTGGACGTCGGGAGGCTGGTCTCTGGGGCTGGGGGAACCTCGCCCAGACAGAAGCCCCCTGGGGAAATGGGAGGGCTGAGCTGGAGACCCAGCTCTGCACCCTCCAAGGCACCTGGCTGTGGTGAGTGGCAGGTAAAGAGGAGCAGAAAGACCTGGAGGGTATGGGGTGAGGTGGTCAGTGGGGCTGGACTGGCCCCATCCAAGAGAGAGGCTGTCGGGACAGCAGGTATACATTAATATGTTAGTCTGGTCTTTTTGGTTAAACTCTAGGCACCGCTTGGGAGGAAGACATCTTTAAACACTTAAGAAAGACCCCAGCGCCTGGGCGGGAAGCCTGGCCACATGCAAAGCGGGAGGCGGGGTACAGGCGGGGGTCAGGCCACCGCAGACGCGGGGCCCCCCAGGGAGGGCGTGGGCCCTGGGGCGTAGCGGCGGCCGTAGCCCGAGGAGGAGTAGGACGAGGACGAGAAGGTCATGGAGAAGCCGGAGCCGGTGGCATCGAAGCTGCCGCGGCGGGAGCCGGCCCGGGAGCCGGAGCGCGAGCCGGAGCGTGAGCCGGCCGTGGAGCCGGAGCCACTGACGCTGTAGGGGCTGTAGTAGCCCTTGCTGGACTGGGTGGCGGCCTCCAGCAGCCGCAGGCCCGTGCCCTCCTCCACCATGCTGCGGTCCAGTGCGTCCTTGTAGGAGATCTTGAGCTTGGTCTTGGGGCAGGTGAGGTACTTGGAGTATGCGCTGACGTCGCGCAGCTTCTGGGCGGTGCGGGCGTCCACGGTGCCGCGCTGCAGGGCATCCTCCAGGGGCACGCGGCCCGGCGCATCAGGCTCGATGAGGCCACCTGTCAGGTACTGCACCTCAAGGAAGCGCTGCCCCGCCTCATAGTAGAGCCAGCCCTTCTTCAGGGCCTGGGCGGCTGACATCTTGGTCTTGGTGCGTGGGTCCTCAAAGCCGCAGAAAGCCTTCTGGGCCAAGTTGATGCGGTCCACCATGATCTTGTCCACCAGGCCCTTGTTGACGGCGTCGGTGACGGGGAAGCGCTCGCCAGTGCTGGGGTCGATGATGCCCCCAGTGCAGGCCTGTGCCTCCAGCAGCCGCTGCCCAGTGATGTTGTCCACCAGGTTGCGGTGCATGGCCTCCGTGATGGACACCTTCTCCAGCGTCTCTGTGTCCAGGATGCCGGCCACAGGGCCTGTCTCCTCGGTGGGGTCAGACCAGGAGGCCAGCTGGGGCCTGGAGACGGCGGGGCTGATGGGGTAGGAGGAGGAGGATCCCACGGAGGACGAGCGGGACCGGAAGCCGCCGGCGTTGCCCGAGAGCATGTCCGCGAACTCAGTGATAGAGAGCGTGCCAGCACGGTACTGGTCCAGTGCTGAGCGGTCGATGAGGCTCTTGGCAATGGCCTCGTCGATGTCGTACTGGCGGCCCGAGCGGCGGTCAATGATCATTGACTTGACCACGCCATCCGAGGAGGAGATGGTGATCTCCTCCCACTCGCACTCCTGCTCGGACAGCTCCAGGTAGGTCTGGTGGTCGATGAGGCCCTTGCGGTAGGCCTCGTACACCGACATCTCCTTGCCCGTCTCCGGGTCCACGATGACCACACGCCGCTTGCGCACCGAGGACTTGGAAGACGTCTTCCGCTCCCGCTTCTTCTCCTTTAGCGGCAGGAGCCGCAGCCCCGTCTGGGGGTCGGTGACGCAGCGCTCTATCAGCTGCAGGTAGGTGAGGTTCTCCTCTGTGTTGGGGTCAAAGAAACCCTTGGTGTCGTCTGAGGGGTCGGCCAGGATCTCATTCATCTCCTCGTCAAAGAGGCCACGCTGGTAAGCCACGTCCACAGGCAGGCGGTGGCTCTCCTCGGGGTCGATGATTCCACCTGTGGCGATCTGGGCCTCGAGCAGGCGGATGCCATGGTCCTTCAGGATCAGGCCCTTCTTCATGGCTTGGAAGAGTGAGATGAGCTTCCCGGAGTAGGGGTCCTTGTAGCCAGTGACGGCGCGCTCAGCCGACAGCAGCTTGTCTTTGAACTCGGGGCCCACGATGCCCATGCGCACAGCCTCCTCCACAGTCAGCTTGAGCCCCTTGATGGGGTCGATGACGTAGCCGGTGGCTGCCTGCGCCTCCAGGAGCTCGAAGGCTGTGCCCGGGCGGATGATGCCCTTTTTCATGGCCTGGTACACCGACAGGCGCTCCTTGGTGGCGTCAACGAGCACGCCAGCGATGCTGCTGGTGCCCTCGAGGAACTTCTGCAGGTTCTTGGAGACCTCCTCGATGGAGGTCAGGCCCTCCTGCAGCCGCAGCGCCGTGGCCTCATCCATGACATGTGAGCGCACCAGCTCCTCCACTGTGATCTGCTTGCGCAGGCCGCGGAAGGTCAGCTTGCGGGCGTCTGAGAGCGGCAGGAGGAGCAGGCCGCTGCCCTCATCGCGGCGGCACCGCCGGAGCAGCTGCGTGTAGCTGAGGCGCTCATCCGTGGAGGGGTCCAGGTAGCTGCGCACCTCGCTGGGCTCCGACAGCTGGTCGTACGTGTCCTTGTTGAGGTAGCCGCGCTGGTAGGCCACCTCCAGCGGGAGGTGGAAGCCCAGGCGCGGGTCCACGATGCCGCCGGTGGCCAGCTGAGCGTCCAGCAGCCGCAAGGCCTCCTCGGCGGGGATCAGGTCCTTCTTCATGGCCTGGAAGAGCGAGATGGTTTGCTCTGTGTAGGGGTCACGGTAGCCGGTCACAGCCCGCTCAGCCGACAGCAGCCGGTCGTGCAGTTCGGGGCCCACCAGGCCCTTTCGCACGGCCTCATCCACGGTCAGCCGGTCGCCCTTCACTGGATCCAGGAGGAAGCCTGTGGCCGCCTGAGCCTCCAGCAGCAGGCGGGCTACCTCGGCACTCAGCAGCCCCTTCTTGAGGGCCTGGTAGACGGTCAGGGTCTGCCTGGATCCAGGCAGGTAGACGCCGGCCACACAACCCGTGCCGTAGAGGTAGTGCCAGGCGGACTCAGCCTCGAGCACCTCACGGAGGCTCCTGGTGCCCTCCCGGAGCAGGCTGTAGGACTCGCGGGATATGAGCCGGGCCTCATACAGGTCCTCGGCGGTGAGGCGGCGGCGGACGTAGTCATAGGAAGCCAGGTGCTGCTGGCGGACGATCTCGGTCTTCTCGATGATCTCGATGATGATGATGATCATGCGCTCCTTGGTCATGCGGCCGGCCTGGAAGTCAGCCATCAGCTGGGCCCGCTGCTCCTCGGGGATCAGGTCCGACTGCATCACCTCCCACAGGGACATGGTGGAGCCCCCGTGGCTGCCGCCCCCGGGGATGTCGATCTGTGTCTCCTCGAAGGCCCTCCGGGTCTCCTCCTCAGTGTACACCCGCGTGGTCTCCACTACCTCTGCCTTCTCCGCCCCTTTCAGTGGCAGGAGCTGCAGGCCCGTCTCAGGGTCCTCCACGCAGCGCTCCAGCAGCTGCTTGTACGTGAGGTTCTCGTGTGTGTTGGGGTCATAGAAACCCTTGGTGTCATCGCTGGGGTCCTCCAGGATGCGGCTCATCTCCTCGTCGAAGTAGCCGCGCTGGAAGGCCACGTCCACAGGCAGGCGGTGGCTGTGCACCGGGTCGATGATGCCGCCTGTAGCGATCTGGGCCTCTAGCAGGCGGATGCTGTGCTCCCTGAGGACCAGGCCCTTTTTCATGGCCTGGAACAGGGAGATCTGCTCCCCGGTGTAGGGGTCCTTGTAACCCGTCACAGCCTTCTCAGCTGACAGCAGTTTCTCATGCAGCTCAGGGCCCACCACGCCAGCCTTCACAGCCTCGTGGACATACAAGCGCTGGTTCCGCACAGGGTCCACCAGAAAGCCAGTGGCTGCCTGGGCCTCGAGCAGGAGAGTGGCCGTGCTGGGCCTGAGCAGGCCGCGCCGCATGGCCTCGTAGATGGTCACCTTCTCCTTGGAGTCCTCTAGGTAGATGCCAGCGAGGCAGCCACTGCCCTGGAGGAGTGTCCGCACAGAGTCCACCTCCGACAGGTCCTTGACTGATGTTTTGCCGTCCTTGAGTTGCTCAAACTGGTCCCTGCTGAGGACCCTGGCAGCCAGGAGCTCACTGGCCAGCACCGGGGCGCGGAGGCCACTGAAAGAGAGCCTCTCCCGCCGCACAGTCTCCACCTCCTCCACGATGGTGATGAGGATCTTGATGATCTTCTCCACAGTGACCTTGCCCGTGCGGAACTGCCGCAGCAGCTCCCGCCGCTGCTCCACAGAGAAGTACTCAGAGCTGATGAGCTCCCACACTGTCACCGTCCTGCCCTGGAAGCTGCCCACGGGGACATCAACAGTGGCCTTCTGGAAGGCCTCACGGGCCTGGAGTTCGGAGTAGAGCTCCTGCTGCCGGGCCCTGGCAGCCTCCTCCGAGAGTGGCAGCAGGCTCAGCCCCGTCAGCTGGTCGGGGCGGCACCGCTGCTGGAGCTGGCCGTAGGTGACCGGCTCTTGGGCACTGGGGTCGAAGTAGGTCTTGGCATCGCCCTCGGGTGCGGAAAGGGCTGTATTGGTCTCCTCATCCAGGTAGCCCCGGGCATAGGCGACATCCAGGGGCACTCGGTGGCTCTTGCTGGGATCCACGATGCCGCCAGTGGACAGCTGGGCGTCCAGCAGACGCAGGCCCTGCTCCCTGGGAATGAGGCCCTTCTTCAGGGCCTGGAACAGGGACACATTCTGCCCCGAGTATGGGTCCTTGTAGCCCGTCACGGCCCTCTCAGCCAACAGCAGCTTCTCGTGCAGCTCGGGCCCCACCAGGCCGGCACGCACTGCCTCCGCCACAGTCAGCCGGGCGCTCGTGGTGGGGTCCACGACGTGCCCGGTGCCGGCCTGCGCCTCCAGCAGGGCCACAGCCGCCTCTGGCGGCAGGAGGTCTTTCCTCAGGGCCTCGTAGATGCTCAGCTTCTGACCCGCCTCCTCCAGCCACACGCCCGCAATAACGCTGGAGCCCCGCAGGGCCCGCCGCACTGCATCCACCTCGGCTACTTCCTGCACTGAGCGCTTGCCCTGCTGCAGTTGGCAGTAGAGGTCACGGTCAATCACCCGGCTCTCGAGCAGCTCAGCAGCGGGGACCAGGGCGCGGAGGCCCTGGAAGCAGAGCTGGCCCCTCTGCTCGTGCTCCTCGACCACCGTGATGACGATCTTGATGATCTTCTCCACCGTGACCTTGCCTGTGCGGAACTGCCGCAGCAGGTCCCGCCGCTGCTCCGCCGTGAAGTACTCGGAGTTGATGAGCTCCCAGATGGTCACCGTTCTGCCCTGGAACTTGCCAAATGGTGCAGACACAGTGGCTTTCTCGAACACGTCCCGGGCTTCCGAGTCAGTGTAGACCAGCTCACCACCCTTGGCAGCCTGATCTGTGAGTGGCAGGAGCCGCAGGCCCGTCTCAGGGTCCTCCACGCAGCGCTCCAGCAGCTGCTTGTAGGTGAGGTTCTCGTGTGTGTTGGGGTCGAAGAAGCCCTTGGTGTCGTCGCTGGGGTCCTCCAGGACGCGGCTCATCTCCTCGTCGAAGTAACCGCGCTGGAAGGCCACGTCCACAGGCACGCGGTGGCTGTGCACCGGGTCGATGACGCCGCCCGTGGCAATCTGGGCCTCCAGCAGGCGGATGCCGTGCTCCCTGACGATCAGGTCCTTCTTCATGGCCTGGAACAGGGAGATCTGCTCCCCGGTGTAGGGGTCCTTGTAGCCGGTGACAGCACGCTCGGCTGACAGCAACTTGTGATGAAGCTCAGGGCCCACGACGCCCTCCTTCACGGCCTCGTTGACGGTCAGCTGCCTGTTCCGCACAGGGTCCAGGAGGAAGCCTGAAGCCGCCTGGGCCTCAAGCAGGATAAGGGCTGTGCCTGGGCTCAGCAGCTGCCTCCGCAGGGCCGCGTAGACACTCAGTTTCTCGTTGGAAGGCTGCAGCAGCAACCCCGCGATGCTGCTGCGGCCCTGCAAGTAACAGCGCACGTCCTCCCGCTGCTCGAGCTCAGCCACAGTGGTGCGGCCCTGCACCAGCCGCTGCAGCTCCTCTGCACTCAGAATGCCCACCTCCTGCAGCTGCTGGGCCGGCACCTTCTGCCGCAGGCCATCGAAGGCGTGCTCGGGCTCTGCCTCTGTGGCTGGGCCATCCAGTGCATCTCGGCCATTGGGCAGGGCCTTTGTGGCCGCGGCCTGCGAGGCAGGCACCTCTTCCGAGTGTGCCAGCGCTGCCCGGTGCTCCTCCTCCAGGTGCTGCAGCCGCTCACGCAGCCTCTGGTTCTCCTCGGCCAACAGCTTCTCCTGCTGCTGCCGCTGCTCCTCCAGGCGCTGCAGTTCCTCCTGCTTGCGCCGCACGCCCTCCTCCGCCTCGCGCTGCTGCCGCCGGGCCTCCTCCATGCTGGCGACAAGCTGCTGCTTCTCCTGCTCCATCTGCTGCTGCTGCCGCTGCTGCTCCTCACGTAGCTTCTGCGCCTTGGCTACCTCCTCCTGGAATAGCTGCTCCAGCTTGGCCTTCTCCTGCTCAATGAAGCGTTCGCGCTGCAGCAGGCTGTCCTTCTCGGAGAGGAAGCTCTGCCGTAGGGCCTGCGTCTCCTGCAGCAGCTGCTCCTGCTGCACTGTCTGCATCTGTCAGGGAGGAAGGGGGCGGTCAGAGAGGTCAGGGGCCTGGGAGCACCCGCCTCCCGCCTGAGCAGACCCCGCCCGCAGGTGGGGAGGTACCTCCTCGGACTTGAGCTGCAGCAGCTCAGCCTCCTGCTTGAGCTTGTCCTTCTCGTGTTCCAGCTCTGCGATGGCCTCCCGCAGGCGCTCGGCGTCCTGGTCGCTCTGCTGCCGCTGGGTCTCAAGCGTCTGCACCAACGTCACCTTCTCTTGCGTGGCGAGCTCTGTGCGGTATAACCTCTCGCCGATCTCCTCAGCCTGCTTCCGGAAGCGCTGAGCATCCCCCTCGGCTCGAGCCTGGGCCCGGCTCATCTCGGCCACGCGCAGCCTGAGCCGCTCAGCCTCAGCGCTCATCTCCAGCTGCCGCTGCCGCTCCGTCTCCAGGGTCCGCTGGAAGCCCTGCGTCTCCTGTGCCAGCTGCTGTGCCATCTGCTCTTTGTCCTCCTGCAGCCGCCGTGCCTGCTCCTGGGCGAGCTCCTTCTGCTGCTGCAGCAGCTCTGCCTCCGCCTTCAGCTGGGTGGCCTCCTGCACTGCCTGCATCTTCTCCTTGAGCATCTTCTCCGCCAAAGCCCGCTGCTGCGCCAGGTCCTCCTCTGCCAGCTGCCGCAGCCGCGCCGCCTCCTGGGCCGCCACTGTCAGCCGCGCGGCCTCTTCTGCCACCTGCTTCATCTTCTCGGCCTCTTCCTGAAGCAGGCGCTGCGTGTTGTCCTTGTCGCGCAGGACGAGCGCGCGGTTCTCCGCCTCGATGCGGGCCTTGAGTTTGCCCAGCTCCTCCATCTGCACGCGCACGGAGAACAGCTCCTCCTCCACCTGGCTGCGCTGGCGGGCCGCCTCCGTCACCTCTGCCTTCAGCCGCTGCAGCTCCTCGTCCAGGATGTTTTTCTGGTGGTCGGTCTCCTCCAGCTGCAGCCGCAGCGCCGTCAGCTCCTGCTCCACCTGCGCCTTCTGCCGAAGTGTCTGCTCGGCGAACTTCTTGTGCTTCTCCATCTCGGCGTCAGCCACCTGCTTCTGCCGCAGGGCCGCCTGCTCCGCTTGGGCCCGCCGCGCCGCCTCCTGCTCGGCTTCCTTGCGCAGCTTCTCCGCTGCGGCCTGCGCCTGGGCCTGCGCCTGGGCCTGCTCCTCCGCCGCCTGCTTCAGCCGCTCCGCTTCCTCCACCTGCCGCCGGGACTGTGCCGCCTCGCGCTCCGCCCGCTCCCGCGCCTCCTCCGCCTCCTCCGCCGCGCGCCGGGCCGCCTCGGCCTCGCCGCGCAGCCGCTCCAGCACGCTCTGCTCTTGCTGCAGGGTCTGCTGCAGCTCCTGCTCCTTCTGCTGCACCGCGAAAGCGTGTGCCTTCTCCTCTGCCTGCAGCCGCTTCTGGGCGGCCTCCTGGGCCAGCTGCAGCTGCCGAGCGGACTCCTGCTCCGCTCGCTCGCGGAGGCGCCGCGCCTCCTCCACCTTGGACTTGAGCCGCTCCACCTCCTCCAGTGCGGCCTTCCGCTGCCGCGCGGCCTCCTCCTCAGCCGCCAGGCTCTTCTGCACACGCTCCTCAGCCTCGCGGCGACGCCGCTCTTCCTCTGCCGCCAGTTGCCGCTGCCGCGCGGCCTCCAGCTCCGCCTGCTCCTTGCTGCGCAGCGTGTCCTCAGCGTTGCCGCGGATGCGCCCAAGCTCCAGCTCCAGCTCCGCCTTGCCAGCGGCTGCCTTCTCGAAGCTCGCCTTGAGGGCCAGAATCTCCTCCTCCACCTGCCGCCGCTGCCGCAGCGTGTCCTCCACCAGCCCCTTCTGGCGCTCCAGCTCGGTCTCTGATGCCTTGCGCAGCTGCGCCAGCCGCTCCTCGATGTCCGCCTTGTGCTGGGCCGCCTGCTCCTCCAATCGCCGCCGCTGAAAGGCTTCGTCTTCCGCCAGCCGCCGCAGGCGCTCATTCTCCGCCTCCTTCTCCTTGAGTGCGATCTCCGCCTCAGTCTTGAGCCGTGTGGCCTCGCTGATGGCGGCCAGCTTCTCGGCAAGCACCCGCTCTGCCTCCGCACGCTGCCGCGCCGCATCCTCCTCGGCCAGCTGCCGCTGCCGCTTGGCCTCTTCCGCCAGGGCACGCAGGCGGGCGGCCTCCTCTGCCAGCTCGCGGAACCGGCCGGCCTCAGCCTCCAGCCTCTGCTTGGACTTCTCGCTGGTGGAGCGTGACTCCTCCTCCGCTCGCGCCTTGCTGGCCAGTAGCACCTCCATCTCAGCCCGCACCTTGGCCAGCTCGGCCTCCAGCTCCTGGCGCTTCTGTGTGGCCGCGGCCGCCTCACGCTGCTGGCGCGCCATCTCCTCCTCCAGCAGCTGCCGCTGCTGCTCCCCCTGCTCCGTCTCGGCCCGCAGCCGGATCAGCTCCTGCTCCGCTGCCAGGCGCTGCTGCGCGGTGCCCTCCGCCAGCTGCCGCTGCTTCTCCAGCTCCTGCTCAGCCAGCTCTCGCTGCCGCACGGCCTGCTCCTCCGCCTTTCCACGACGTCGCGCCTCCCGCTCCGCCTCTTCCTTCTGCTTCTCAGCCTCGGCCTGAGCCAGGCTCTTCTGCTGCGCCACCTCCTCGGCTTGCAGCCGCAGCCGCAGCGCCTCGTTGGCCTTCAGCTGCCAGCGCTCCAGCTCCCTCTCGGCCTCCTCGCGGGCGCGCTCGGCCTCGGCCTGCTGCTGCGCCCGCCGCGTGGCCTCCTCCCGCAGCTGCACCACGGTTACATGCTCTTCCTCCAGGGTGCGCTCTAGCTGCGCCGTCTTCTCCGCGAAAGAGGCGTGCTTGCTCTGCAGCTCTGCCTCCGCGCTGCGCTGCGCGGTCTCCAGGGCTACCTGCACCTGGCGTGCGCGTTCTGCCTCAGCCTGCCGCAGGCGCCGCTCCGCCTCCTCGGCCTGCAGCCGCAGCTCCTCCAGCGCCTGCAGGGCCCGCTGCTTTTCACGAGCTGCCTCGGCCTCCGCCTGCACGCGCAGGGCCAGCTCGGCCTCCGCCCGCCGCTTGCGCTGGGTCTCATCTTGCACCTGCCGCCGCAGGCGCTCCGCCTCCTCCTGGGCCTGCCGCTTCTGCGCCTCGGCCTCCTCCGCGCGTGCACGCAGTGCCTGCAGCTCACCCTCAGCCCCGCCGCGCTGGCGCTCAGTCGCCTCCAGCTGGAGGCGCACCACGCGGATTTCCTCCTCGATGCGCAGGCGGCTGCGTTCAGCTGCCTCCACCTGCCGGGCCTTGGCCTGGATCTCCGCCTCTGAGCTCTGCCGCAGATGCTGCAGCTCCTCCTGGATGCTGCGCTTCTGCTGCTGCGCGTCCACCGCCACCTCCTCCCGGCGCGCCACCTCCTCCTGCATGCGCTGCTGTAGTTCCTGCGCCTCCCTCTCGGCCTGTGCCTTCGCCTGGGCGTGCGCCTCGGCTAGCTGCCGCTGCTTCTCCAGAGCGGCCTCCACCTCAGCCAGGCGCTCCCGCTCCTCTGCCCGCTGCTGCTCAGCCAGCCTCTGCGGCCGTGGCAGAGAGAGGGAGAGAACCAGAGAGAGCGGTGAGCAGGCGGGGCGCTCACGTGACACGGCGCCACCACAGTTCACTGACAACACGGTGCGGGGGTCATGGGAGAACAGAGGTCACGGCCCGTCCGAAGGAGACCGCGTGCACCCGCCCAGGGCACTCAAGGCAGCGAGCGCAGCCTGGCCCCACAGTGCTCACCAGCCCAGGGAAGGAGACCCAGGTGTCCTCCCCTCTTCCCGCAGACAGGCGACGGAGACAGACGGACAGGGGGAGAAAGAGAGAGAGCAAAGCAGGGAGTTCGCAGGACCTGCGAGCCGCGCCCACCGCACAGCCCTGCCTGCGCACTGCTGAGCACCCAACGACCTGGCTCCAGCCACATGGCCCCTCTCCCTGACCCAGCAAGGTGGCGGGGCGGGGGAGTGGCCAGCATGGGACATCAGTGATGATCCGAGCTAGCTCAGAAAGACTCAGCCTGCAGCTCTGAGCAGAGAGGAGGCTGCTGGTAGGCCAGACTAGGACTGGTAGGTACCCTGCCTCACCAAAGCACCTTGAGACACCCCTCTCCAGCCCCCAACACCCAGTAACCCCAAGTGCTTCCAAAGCAAGTGACCAAGTGAAGAGGCCAACACAGAATCTCAAAGAGGAACGTACACGAGAGAGCCAGGGGGACGCCCGGTGGGGGGCACGTGCCAACATGAAGACAAAGAGGTGCCAGCCACCAAGGGAGAGCAGTGCAGCATCAGGCCAAGTAGGGCAGACCACAGGGGAGGAGAGCCTGGGGGCAGGCCGTGCTGCAGGGGAGGGGAGCTGGCAGCACCAGGCAGGAGGTGAGTGGGAAGAGCTGTGCCAAGTGGTCTCAGATGGGCTCCTGGGAGCTAAGTCTGGGACGGGGCGGGCAGCAGGACAGCCTCCCCACCCTTGTGGGCCGTACCTCCTCCTCCTCCATGCGCCGCAGAGTTTCACTGATGAACTTGATGTATTGGCTTGTAAGTGTGGTCAGCTCACTGTAACGGGTACGCAGGTCCACATACTGGGGGGGGGGGGGGAGGCACTCAGAGTCAGCCCTGCCCCTGCCCAGGGCCCACCAGGCCCAGTGTAGGCTAGAACCACTGGCCAGCCCTGCCCCTCAGCCTCACCTCCTGGATGACACTCTCGGACCCAGACTGGACCTTGGGCTTCTTGGCTGGGGAAGCCACTGGCTCAAGTTGTGCCTTGTATGTGACCAGCTGGAGCTCGTAGTCCTGTAGGGATGCACTGGTTGGCCACCAGCTCTGCCCTCCCACCCTGCCCCTGAAGCTGCCCACAGACTTTCCCAGCATGGCCTGGATGGGGGGGGGTGCCCTGAGGTCCCAGGCCCACCGTCCACACATCCTCCCTAGAACACGGCCTGCTAGAGGGTGGCAGCAGGCCACAGAGCCTCACCTTGATGGCGTTGATGTACTGCTTTGCGAACCTCTGGCACTCCTCCACCTTCTCCCCGTGGCGCTCAATCTCCTCCAGCAGCGCCTGGGAGGGCAGGGTGGTCAGCAGCCATAGGGTGCAGCTCCACCCCGCCCCACTCCTGCCTACCCCGCCCAGGCCCACCTTCTCCTGCCGCAGCTGCTCTCGCACAGCCCGGCTGTTGGCCAACGGCACGGCCTGGATCTGCTCCTGCCGCCGCTTGGCGTCTTGCAGCCAGGAGTCCAGCGGGTCTGCGCTCTCACGGTAGTAGCGCAGCTGGCGGCCCAGCTGCTCAAGCTCGCGCTGCCGCACGTCAGTCTGGGACAGCACGGCCTGCCAGCGCTCAAGCAGCTGGGTGACCCGCTCACGCCAGCGTTCCACCTCCACGTCCCGCTCGCCATGCCGCTGCTGCAGCCGCTCACCCACCTCCTGTGCCCCCCGCAGCTCGTCCCGCAGGGCATCAAACACAGGCTGCTGTGCCTCCGCCTGGGCCCGCAGCTTCTGTTGGGACCAGAGGAGAGGATGCTGTTTCAGCCCAAGGCCCCTGCTGCTGAGCCCCAATGCCTTCCGGCTGTCACGGCAAAGCACAGGCCTGGCAGCAGTACCTTCAGCGCAGCTTTGGTGGCCTCAAGCTCTGGGAGGGCGGCAGGCACAGCCTGGGCCTCCTTGAGCTGCTCTTCGTGGGCCTTGAGCACGTCCTCAGCCCCCTGTGTGCTGCGGATCACCAGGCTGATGGTCTTGAGCCTGGGGGAAGACTAGGGCTCAGAGCTGGGGTGGGAGATGGGCTGGGAGCAGCCAGCCTAACACAGTGGAACCAAAGCCCTGGTGACCAGCTGACCCCTCTGGTCATGGGCTTCAGGCAGAAGAACCTTTGGCATAGGCAGAAGGTGGCTGGGGACCCCCTGGCCATAGGGGTGCTCCAGCTCCAGCCCGAGTCCTGGAGGGAGGCTGTGCTGGCCAGGGGAGCAGCGAGCTCCAAGGCCCTGTGGCAGGAGAATCCCCCATCAGCCTGCCAGCCCCAAGGTTGGGTGATGGGGACACGACATGCCTGACAGGGACACTCCTTCCTAGCAGCTGGGGCCGTGTGATGAAAGGGTGGGTAACAGTCTACCTGAGGAAGGCCAGGCCCTTGGAGGGTGGGCCAGGGTGGGGCTGCGGGGAGAGGGTGGAGGAGTTCTCGCTTAGCTTTTGAAGGAGGTCTTTGATGATCTCTGCACATCCTCATTAAAGTGAAGTGCAGGGACAGAAGAGGCGCCCGTGTAGGGGGTGGGCGCAGGGAGGGGAAGGGGCCCTGATGAGGACTCTGCATTCCCCAGGGGCACTGGGGCCAGAAGGGCCTGCTGGGGAGGGGATCGCCCTCTACGGTCTCACCAACTGCCCACCCCACCACCCTCTGCAGGGCTTAACCCCCACCTTCAGCCAAGAAGTGCCCCCTTGAGGTTGCCAGTGTCCCAGTGTGGCCAAGCCCCTGGTCTGAACCTTGCCAGCCACAGGCCACCTCCCCTTTTAGCAGCTCCCACTCTTCTGACCTCTCTGCCATGGGGCCCCGGCCCTCCCCTCTGCCCAGCCGCCTTTAACACCTTAGTGACACCCCCTACCTCCTGACTGCCTGGTCCCACAAGCAGGGTCCCACCAATCACTCCTCCCACGCCACCACAACCCTTCTTACCCCATGTCCAGTCATCAGGGAGACCTGCTATCAGGGCAGGTCAGGACTGAACTCCTCCCACCACCTCCCAGATGCCCACCCTGGCCCATGCCCACCGTCCCTTGCCCAGATCCCTCAGCAGACCCCACCTTGGTGCCCCCATTCCCCTGCCCCTCAGCCTGTCCCCCTCAGCTCTGCTGTGAGCCCTCCCACCGCAGACAGGCGCACTCACTTCTCCAGGTAAATGGCAGACAGGCTGCGGACCTGCTCCAACTTGCCCAGGGTCAGCTCCAGCTCTGAGCGTAGAGTTGGGGCAGCGGGTGACGGCTCAGGCAAGGCCAGGACCTTCTCGGCCTCAGCAGAGAGGCGGGCGACCCCCTTGCCCAGCCCCTCCACCTCAGCCTGTGCTTTCTGAAGAGAGATGGAGGAGGATGTAAGCTGACCCTGCAAGCCCCACACACAGCACCCCTGGAACCCGGGGGGTGGGGTGGGGCGGGGCCTGCCTGCTGCTCTGCGATGCGCTGGGCACATTCCCGCGCGGGCTCCTTGTCCAGTGGCAGGCGCAGGCGGTGCACGGTGCGCGTCTCACAGGCCTCCAGCTGGAGCCGGATGTCTTTGAGCTCGGAGATGCAGCGCTGACAGCGGGACTCCTCCTGCTCGCCTGGGGAACACGGCCCACTCACACACCACCCGGCCGGGGCCTCCCACCTGCACCAGGCTGCCGCCGCCGCCGCCTACCCTGCTCCAGGCTCTGCAGCAGCTGCTGGTAATGGCGGCTGCAGGATCCATACTCGCGCTCAGCCTGCAGCCGGTCCTCGGGCCCGAAGCCACCAGCGTCCTGGCTGTCCCGCAGGAAGGCCTGGTAGTGCAGCTCCAGGCTGCGCAAGGCTTGGCGTTGTTCCTCTGGCTTCAGTGTGCGGAACTGTGGCGGGGCACGAGGGCTGAGCACTGGCTGCAGGAAGACACTCCCACCCCGCCCCGCCCAGAGGGCCCTGCAGGGCAGTCATACCGTGACCAGCGACCAGGAGCGGATGAGCTGCACATCGCGGCTGAGGCTCTGCCAGGCTAGAAGGCTCTTCATGTCCGTGTGCAGCTGATGCCACAACGCAACCAAGGCCTGGTGCTGAGCCTCCAGCCTGGCAGATCAGGGGCAGGGTTAGAGGCGTCTGGGCACCTACCCAACGCCACCCACTCCGGTCTCCAGACCAAGATCACTCACCTGGCGATGGCCTCCTGGGCCTCCTGGTTGGGTGGGGGTATGAGAAAGCACACGGAGGGCACGGCGGCCTCGCCACCAGAGCTGCTGAGCACCTTCCAGTGGAACGGCTGCGCAGGGCCCACCAGTTGGCACGCATCACCCTTGTGCACGGTCACCTACGGCAGCCAGAGCGGTCACGGCATGGCCACACCACGCCCCACCTCCCGGGCCCAGCCCACCTGGCCAGGCCTCACCTCCACCTGCTTGTAATCGCACACGGCCAGCAGCGGTATGTGGCCCCGCACAGGGTGGGCTGGGCTGCGGGGCTTTAGCTGCACGATGGCCTTGGCCCGCTTGGCCAGGCCTGAGAGGTGCCCCCTGTACTCGTTCAGCTGGTCCTTCTCATCCTGCAAGGCAGAGGTGGGTCAGAGACCATCACCCAGCATGAGACACCGAGTGTCTTCACAGGCCCCCAAGCCCACCCCAGGCACCCCTCACCAATGCCCTGAAATCAGGGGGTCCTTCGCACTGCCTCTGGGAAGCAGTGGGGCTGAGCACTTGGCTGGGACGAGCCCCTAGGGCTTGGACCTCAACAGATCCCACTGACCCTCCTTCCTTCCTAGTTGGGACTGAGCGCCCTCCCCCTGCCCCCCAGGTCACACACTGCATCCTTCAGGGGCGGGACCCCGGCTGCACTCCGGCCCCAAAGTGTCCTCTTCCCTCTGCCCTCCCTTGTCCTGCTGAGGAAGTTTCCCCACCTCCTCCCATCCAGCCACTCTGAGAGGCCAAACCACACCTAGGACTGTGTAAGGCTGCAAGTTGGAGTCCACCTAGAAGCTACCTGCACCTCTTCCGCCCTCTCCCAAGCCAATGCTGCACATGAGGGGGCCTCCTGGACCCCCCCCCCGGGCTTCACTGACCCCAACTCCTGACCACAGGATTTCCCAGCCAGCAGAGCCTTCCAGCCTCCTCCCACCTCCACCACTCTGCCAAGCACTGCCAGAAGGCCCTGGAGCCCTCCTGGGTGCCCCCACCCCTGCCCCAGGGCACCTGAGTACCACACTCAGTGGCCTCTCTGCCCTCCTCAGCCCTTCAGACTGTGCCTGCCCCAGACTTTGTCAGGCCCAAGATGCTGGTGGACCCCCTACAGTGAAAGGGCTGGCAACAGAGCAGCTGACTCAGGCCTCTGTTCAGTCCGGGGGCTCCAAGGGTTGGGGCTCACACCAGCTCTAGCCAGCTGCCTGCCCCTGCTCCAGGACCCTGCTCATAACCTCTCAGTTCTCCCACACCCCTGCCCGTCTGCACTGACCTCCGAGCCCTATCATGTCTCCTCCAACTGCTGCCGGCCCCTTTAGACCCCTACCTCCAGAGGGACCTTTCCAGAGCATCAGTGCAGCCCAGACTCCAAGCCAGCCTCCCCCAGTGCTCCACCCAGCCCTTGGACCCCACTGCCCACTCCATCCCCACAGTCCATGAGGGTCTGGGCCTCAGCACCTGCCTCTCATTGGGCTGCAGAGCCCTGGGCCCAGCAGAGGCTGGCAGCTGGCTCACCTGGGCATCCTGCAGCAGGTCCTCAAGACGAGTGACGGTGATGGAGCGATCGCAGGTGTACTTCCTGCGCAGCGTCTCCTGCAGCTTCCGCAGCTGCTCTTCAGCCTCCCGCACGTCTGAGAAGAACTGGGGCAGCAGGAAGGGGTCACCCTAGGCCAACGGCCCGAAGCTCTGGCCAGAGCCGCCCCAAGATGGGCTTGAGGGGCTGGGCCCGATGACGGGGGGGATTCTGGTACAAGGTCAGTAGCACAGAGTACACAGCGGCCTGCCCGCAGCCGCATGGACAGAGCGGCCGTGGAGCGGGGACCGCGGCTGCAGGCTCCTCAAGGGCACTGCGGCTGAGCAGGGCGGGCTGAGCTCTCACCTGGAAGTAGGCGGTGTTCTCCTTCAGGTGCGCCTCCACGCAGCAGCACAGCTGCAGCATCCAGCTCCACTGTGTCTGCAGGGCTGCCTGGAAGGACTGCAGCACGGCACACGTGCTCGTAAGCCCTGCGCCTCCGTGGGGGTCCGGAAAGTCCCCCTGCAGCCCCGCCCTGCCCCACCCTGGGGGTCCAGGGGCCCCCAGCAACCCCGCCCCACCTCCACTGTGGGCCGGGCGGGGTGGTCTTCCCGAAGCAGGCGGTCGCCGGTGTTCTGGATCTCCTTGATTTTCTTTTCTTTCAGCTCCAGCTCGCGCATCAGGGCCTGACACGGAGGCAGTGGGTCTCAGGGACAGGGTCAGGCCCATGGGTCTGCCTGTCTCCCACCAAACACCCGCTGGAGGCCTGGAGCTGGACCAGAGCCGCCACCCTGAGGGGCTCCGACCTGGGAGGGGGGTGGTCATGGAAAGGCCTGGAGAGCCAGCCGCCCGCCTCACCGAGTAGCTGTCCTTCTTGGCGGCCGTGTTGGTGCTGCGCTCGCTCCAGTCGAAGCCCACCTCCTCGTCCTCCTTCTCGCTCAGCCACATCAGCTCCTTGGTGGCAGCTGCCACAAAGCCATGCAGGCTCTCTAGGGACCTGAGGCGGGCCTTGGAGGAGTTCTGTGGGCGGGCGGGCAGGGGGGCGTGTGTCAGCCACCACAGCCCCGCACGCCTGCCCCAGCTTCCCGCCTGGCCCCCGACTCACTAGCAGCTTGGCATACTGCAGGTCCAGCCGACCTAGGCAGTCTCGGTAGGCGCCCCGGGTAGCCGGGGAGAGCTGGCCCTGCGGGAGGCGAGGAGGCGTGAGGCCTGTGGGGGCCAGGCCCTGGCCCACGCCTGCTGCCCAAAGCACCGACACCCGCTCACCTCGTCAGTTCGCGCCCGCTCGATCTTGGCCCGGAACTCCTCGATGGACTGGTGCAGGCCGCGGTGGCTGCCCAGCTGCGCCTCCACGCTGGGCAGGTCCACGCCCCACTCGGCGCTGTCCACCCGGCGCTGGTTCTCCCCCACCCAGGCCAGCAGGTCCTGCAGGTAGCGCAGCGTGGCGTCCTCAAGCTCGGGGTGCCTTGGTGCGCTCCGCAGACGCAGGTTGTACTCAGTGCGGATGGCCACCAGGCGCTCGTGCAGGCGGTACACCCTGCGCACAGCACAGGCAGGAGTCAGGAGGGTCAGTGGGGCTGGGCTGCCCTCCCCAGGCCCTGAAGGAGGGTGCACCCACCTGCGATACATCTGCTCGCCCTGCGGGTGCCGCCCATCCTTGAGGGTCTGCACATCGTTAAACAGCAGCCGGATCATGCCGTCCGCCTTGTCCAGGTCCCGCTCCACCTCGCCCGCTCGCTGTGGTGCCTTGCCTGTAGCCAGCAGCCGGACATCCTGCAAGGTGGTCGCCCTGACTCAGGGACTGGCCAGGCCCACCTCCCACCCACCTGCAGAGGGCTCCCCCACCGCCTTTCCCTTTCCTTCCCCACCCAGCACCCTGCATCTTTCTGAAGCTTCTGGTCAAACCCCAGCCCTCCACCCTGCGGGGTAACCGGGATTAAGTCCAAAGGTCTCCACTAGGTCCCAGGAGCCAGATGCTTCATGGCCTTGTCCACAGTTCCCGTGCCTTGTCCTCCACCACCCACCACTAGAAGTTCACCTTAAGAGAGCCCCTGGCCAGGCCAAGGCAGTCTTGCCTGTGTTGGGCCCCAGGGGGTCTGGGTCCCTCCCTACCACCCTCCCAACAGAAAGCAGCTTCAGGGCGGGCCTGGTGCCCAGGAGCTGGCTCTGCCCAGAGCTAGCGGTCACAGCTGGCTGCAGGCCAAGAGGGAGGAGCGGGCGCAGGCTGCAGGGTGTGGCAGGTTCAGGGCTCCTCCCACCTCCCTCCCTCCAGCTTCCCTGCCCAGGCGCCCCCTCTTCCCCAGCCTCACCGACTGCAGTAGGGCGTCGGCCTGGTTCAACTGCTCCTCGCACAGCCCGGCCTCCATCTGCAGTTTGCTGACGATACGCTGAAGACACTCCAGCCTGCAGCCCAGAGCACCACAGGACCCACTGTGAGTGGGTCAGGTCTCCAGGCCCCCCGCCACAAAGCACAGCTCCCTCCTGCCACGGGCCTCCCCGCCGGGCTGTGGCCCACAGCTGAGCTGGCCCAAGTGTGGGTTTCCCAGCCTGGGGGGGGATTTCCTCCCCAGGCAGTGACTCACCCTCGGGCGGGCGGCTTCCCTGCCCAGGCGGGGCCCCACCCCCCCCCCACCGCCTGCACCCGCCCACCTCTCAAACTCGCTGCGGAGCTGCTTCTCCCGCTCCAGGATAGCCACGTGCAGCTTGCCCCACTCCTTTTCCACATCCAGTGGGTGGTAGCCCGGGGGCACCTTGAGCTGGCCTGCTTGTACTGCCCCCTGTGGAAAGGCGCCTCGTTCAGCAGAGGGGTGGGAGTGCCAAGCTACCCAGGACCTCAGCCCACCCAACCTGAAACAGCCCTGGTCCCAGCTCAGTAGTGAGGCCAGGCCAAGCTTGCTCAAGGGACACTCCCAGGCCGTGGGTTCCTGTGCACCCTGCTCACCTCCAAGGACTGGAAGATACCCTTGGACCGGTTCTTATCCGCCTCCTTGGCTGGAAGCTCTGTCTCCTTAAACTTCAGGAACTGGCACCACAAGATCTGTGAGGACAAGGCTGTTAGGAGGGGCCACCACAGTGGGCACAGGGCCCTGGCTGAGCAGGTAAGCCCACCTCGATCTCCTCGAAGCTGGAAGGGAAGCGGCGCTCCTCGAAGGCAGCTGTGTGCTGCCGGACCCACTGCAGCAGCAGCACCACCAGCTCCCGGTACTCCTGCCAGCGCAGCTGCAGCTCCTGTGCGGGTGGGCAAGGGGCCGTCAGGGGCCATCAGGGCTTCCCCCCCGCCCCACCCCGCCGGGGCCTGCTGGCCAGCACTCACGTTGGCCTTCACCCCGTCCTGCACGTCAGGCACACGGGGCATGGCATCATACAAGGACGAGACGTAGGTGATGATGGACTTCTCGTCGGGCTGAGGGACGTCCACGTCTGTGGGCGAGGTGGGGTCAGAGGGGCCCCGGCAAGTGGCTGGGATGGGAGAGGGAGGAGGGGCAGAGGCACGTACCCTCAGGGTCCAGGAGCCGGGTCACCCCCAGATCCCGCTCTGCCACGGAAAAGGCCTGGTCCAGGTTCTCCAGGTTGGTCTGACGATACACCTTGTTCATGTCGATAAGCATAGGCCTACGGGCAAAGGGGCAGGTGGGTAGGCAGGGAGGGGGCGGCACAGGAGCAGGGAGATCCCCACACACAGACCCCAACCCCACACTCACCCTGGCGCCCAGTCCTGCCCACATAGGCAGCCCATGTGCAGGCACTGTGTAAGCCGGGACCCCTGCTCCCCAGGAGCTCAAAGGGCCTACAGTGGGCAGGGGCCCAGGGGGTGTGCTGGTCAGCCTGGGCTCCCCAAGCCACCCTGCCCACCAGACTTCAGGTCCTGGGTGGGGGCTGAGATCCCCTGAAGGCTGACCCCACCGTGGCCCAGCCACCCAGTCCCCTTCCAGGGCCTCCACATGAAGCAGACGCTCACAGCTGTGAGAACCAGCAGCCCACTGTTCTCGGCTCTGTGGAAGCCAGCGCTGCCTCTGGAAGGGCCCAGGAGGAGGCAGGAAAGGTGTGGTAGGGCTGGGCAGGCTGGCACTGGTACCCATCCCCGCGGGCAGTGGGTTCCCATCCTCAGCAGACGCCTCCTTGGCACACTCTTTGCCCCGACATGTTTGAAGGTGCCCAGCTGAGGAGCTGCAGGGAGCCCCTGACCCTCAGCTCCTCCCCGCGCCTGGGCCTCATACTTGTGCCGGTGGATGATGGCGTTGAAGAGGCGGCCATCGCGCCAGCTGGAGGTGAAGTTGTCACAGCGCAGGCCTTGGTAGCCCTCCACCATGCGCTGGGACCACAGCAGCAGCTTCTCCTTGGCCGTCATGTCCTCCGACTGCCCGCTCACCTGGATGTCTGAGATCTGCCCCACACAGTGGGCAGGAGGCAGGAGCTCAGCCATGGCCACCTACCCTGCCTGGTGCCCAGTCTGGGCACACGGGAGCCACCCAGCCAGTTGAGAAGAGCGGGGCCCACGGGGGCCCCTCCCACGTCCAGGGGGCTGCTGGAACTCGCCACACGTTAGCGTCACAAGCCCAGGCCGCTCCAGGCGGCAGCTGGCATGGAATGTCAGACCTCCGGCCCCCACGGCTGCCACAGGGTGGGTGCCCTGGGCTCCCTGGGCCTGGGGCACACCCAGCATCCCCGAGGCAGCCATGGGTCAGAGTTGGGGGAGGGTGGGCGCGGGAGAGCAGCAGCAGGCACCAGAGCACCAGAGCACCAGAGAGTGCTCAGAGGCCCCAAGCATAGACAAGGCTGTTAGGAGGGGCGGGGCGGGTCTCTGGGGATGGGGCATGCAGGGCCACAGCACTGGCCCAGTCGGATCCTTCAGGCCCGGGTCTGCCTAGCTGTCTTGCTGTCTGTTCACCCGCCTGCCTGTCCCTGGCTATCTGTCTGTCTGTCGGCCCGCCCGCCTGTGTGACTCAGCTGTCGTGCCAACCAGGCTCTGCCTGCCCAGCTCTCAGATTTGTGGCTTCCTGTGCTGCTGGGCGGGCAGTGGGTGAGTCAGCCAGTGCAGAGGGTGCTTCTCCAGAACCTTCCCCAGGGCAGGCGGCTGCACCAGGAGCGAGCAGGGAATGCATTCTTCTGTAGGGAGGCTTTGCAGGCCCTGCCCAGCCAGGGCCAGAGGGCACGGGATAGGCAGGCCCCAGAGAGAGGCCTGCACCCTCAGGCCATGGAGCTAGCACAGGGCTGGGGCGCTGGCTGGCAGCAAGGTTCTGAAAGGATGCCCAGGCCACTCTACCTGGAAGTGCAGGATGATCGTCCAGATCAGGCCGAGGGTCAGCTTGGGATTGCCGTCAGCGATGTCATCGTTCCTGATGTTCACCAGCTTCACCTGCGAGCAAGCTGTCCTCAGTCACACCCGCAAGCCAGCAGGGAAGGGGGCGAGGGGCCTGTGGCCAAGAGGGCAGCCTTACCTGGCGGTGCCGGAGATAGTCCAGGGCGATCTGAACGTTCTGCAGCTTGTGGAAGCGCATCCTCCCCTTCTCCCGGGGCTGTGAGAGGAGGCAGGCTGGTCAGCATCTCCAGAGCCAGGGCACAGCCTGGCCGACGCCTGCAGCCCCGCCCAAGCTCAGAACCCCAAGGCATCTATAGCGATTGAACGAGTGTCTTCCCCACTGGGGCAGCAGCCCCTTCTGTGTCCCTGTCTACCCACCCCAGCTGGGAAAGGCGGGCCACTGGCCCGGAGGCCAGGCCCAGCAGGGGCTTGGAAAGTCCAACGGCCAGGCTTCAGGGAAGGAAGGAGGGGGTGGGGAGGAGACAATAGCCAGGAAGCCCCGGGTGGAGGGCAGTGGCTTTGGGGGAGGGGGTCCTCCTGCCCAGTCTCAGGCAGTGCAGCAGGCAGGACAGCAGGCGGCTCGACGCGGGGTCATCTGCCCTCCCGCGTACCAGGTGCAGGCGGGGCTGCATGGGCCGTCAGCCCCGGGTGGGCTGGGCTCGTGGCCTCAGGGAGCCCACCTGCCGCGTGGCCAGCGGGCACAACCACTCACCAGGCGCGAGCTCCTGATTACGTCCCGCTCTCTTGGCTGCCGGGCCAGAGCAGGGCAAAAGGTAAAGGGCAGAGGTCAAAGTTCAGAGTCCAAGCAGCAGAGAAACCAAAGCAGAGCAGAGCATGAGGTTACTGTGTAAAGGCTCCAGCACGGAGAGTGGCAGGGCCAAGTGCCCACGGCACAGGGCTGAGGGCCACTCCCAGGCGAGGCCCGACACTCTAGACCAGGAGATGCACGCAGTAGGGGGTGAGGCCAGGCTGAACATGGAGCAGGCACGTGGGAAAGACCCCAAGGAGGGAAGGCAGGCGGGGCCACGGAGGGGGCGGGCAGGCGGGCAGACGTACCAGGCTGTCCCCTGAGAGCACCTCCAGGAGAGAGATGAGGTTGTGGCCATCACGGAGGTCTTCGTACAAGTCACTGATGTGCCTCTGGGCCTGCAGGGACAGAGGGGCTGGGCTGGCTGCAGGTCCCTAGAACCAACAGGCCCTGGAGCAGGGCGGGCACTGACCCCAGAGGGCATAAGGCAGGAGGCCCACAGAACACGCCCACCCCCACGGAGTCACCTACCTCTGCCCTCCAGTGCTACACAGAGACCGGGAGAGACGAGGAGGAGGAGGAAAAAGACAGGAGGCAGGAGACAGGAGCGAGCGTGGGGAGGAAGAGGACAGAAAATGACAGGTTTCAGAGGTGAAAGGTTAGCTCTCAGGACAGCGAAGGGTGATCAAGAGCAGGTGGGTGGCAGGAGGGGTGGGGACCTTTGCTCAGGCTGGAGGGCCAGGGACACCCTCCTCCGCCCCCATCCACGATCTCCTCAGCCCCTGAAGCCAAGTGCGTGCACACACACGCCCATGTGCACACACACCACCAACCTTGATGAGGTGTTTGTTGACCCACTTGGTGAAGGTTTTCTTCTGCACGCGGTCCCGCTCATCTGGGAGAAACAAGGCCAGGTTACCTGGAGCCTGGGAAAAGCCCAGAGAGCCTCCAAGAGGTGACCACCATGCAGGCAGTGACCTGAAGAAGACCTCAGCACCACACACTGAGACCCAGTCTCCTGGTCCCTACCCCACCAGACTGGCAGAGACCGGGGACCCAGTCAGCCCTGGCTGGGAGGGGAGGGGCTGGGCACACGAGGTGCCCACCGCTCATCCCTCTATTGTCTCCCTCCCAAGAGGGGAGGGTCTGGAGCTGCCAGCCGCACCCAGAGTGGCTGGCAAGTCCCAACCTGCCCCACCCCCACACATGCTGCCTCTCGGGGACCTGGGTAGACGTTCCAGGCCAGGACCCAGGACTGGGCAGGGATGTGGTGAGGGGGAAGCTCTGTTCTCTCAACAGGCAGTGGGCACCCCCCCAGACCAAAGCCCTATACCCAAGGCCCAGAGGCCACTACCAGCCTCACCAACATAGGCCAGCCCTCTTTGTGTGGGCAGAGTTTGCTGCCCACTGCCCGCCCTGGCAACTCAGCACCTGGGCCAGGACAGCACACCGCCCACACCCCCAGCGCTTGTCTCAGAGTCTGTCCCCAAATTCAGACCCTCAGCGTTTGGGCCCCACCCCCGCCCAGGGCCAGGCTTCCTGCCGCAGGACTAGGCCCTTCCTGCCTCATGCCTGCCTGGCCCAGCAAGGAGTGCCCGCTACCTTTCTTGCCCTCTGAGGCCCTGAGCACAGCCAGGTAGAGGTTGTCCTCCGAGCTGGTTCTCTTGGGACCCAGGCCCTCAGGCTCGGGCACGCGGAGCCGGTGCTGAGACATGGTGCTGTCCCTGCCCTTTTTCAGCGCTCTGTCCCTCGGCCCCCAGGTGCTGCGTCCTGTGCCCCGCGTGCACACAGGCGGCTGAGGCTGGCGCCGCAACAGCACTCGCTCGGCGGTGGCGGTGGCAGGCTGGGCTCAGCTCGGCTCAGCTCGGAGCCTGGTTGGTGTGGCCACTCCCTACCCGCCCGACTCCCCAGTGGCTGTCCCCGCCCACGGGAGCCCCACCCCGCCCTGCCCACCCCCTCCAGTGAGGCAGCCCCTCCCCCACAGCCACACCCACACCGGGGCAGAAACAGGAAACCCAGGGGTTTCCTCACCCACTCTGCCTGCTGAAACCCCTGGTGGGGTGGGGGGGGGAACCTGGAGGTTGGAGGCGACCCGGCACCTCACTGCACACAGACCAGTGCCAGGACCACAGGAAACCACATGCCATTCACATGGCCACTCCAGAGGAGGCCTTCACTACAGGGAGGGTGCCTGAGTGTGGCTGGGCCCAAGGCTGCCCCTCAGCCGGTCCACCTTACCTACCAAAGGAGCTCTAGGAGGGTCCCCCAAGCTGAGGGACTTGGGGGCAACTGCCCATCCTTTCCTCGCAGACCCCCTAAATCACCCCTCCTCATAATCCATGCCCTACACCCAGCCCCTACGCCCTGCTAGGCTCCACCGTGGTCCAGGGCCGGGCAGGCCTTTCCCAGGCTGCCCACCAAGCCAATCCTGGAGCAGTGCCCCATCTGAAGGCAGAGCACACGGCAGGGCAGGAGGGGGCACATAGCTGAGCGCTGACTCACTGGGCAGGACCGCTCAGCCCTGAGCTGCAGGAACTCTGCTCCACGTTGAGGGGGGGGGGGGGCGCTGGGGCCAGTGGGGAGCACCTAGAGGGGGCCCAGCCAGTGAGTCAGGGATGGGGAGGGGGCCCAGGCACGGTGACTCACAGACAAGGAAGCCGCACCTGGGGGCAGTGGGGGCAGGATGGGCGGCGGGCTGTTTACAGTCGGGTGGGGCTCACAGATAGCCGCGATCCAGGGCTGTAAAGGTGGAAAGACAAAGGGCACAGGGGTGCTGCCTGGCTCTCTCCAGTCTCGGACACAGTTGCCCACGGCCCCACAGGGACTGCCCAGCTGCCCGACCACCGCAGGAAAGAATGCACCGCCCTGACCACAGAATTTTCCAGTTGGAGAATCCGGCTTGATGGGATCCAGCTGTGAGCCGCCGCCCCTCCCCCTTCCCCAGTGCCTTCAGGCTTCTGTTCCGGGAAAAGCTCACCCCACCCTCAGCCCTGCTGCCCCTCTGTGGCCACGGGAGGGCGCCCAAACCCCGCAGGGTAGGGTTGCCAAGCCAGGCCCAGCTGGTTATACCCCACCATCCCCAGGCCTGGGGCACAGCCAAACAGACTTCTGGGGCTGCCAAGTGTCTCACACCCCTCCCCCCACCTCTGGAGATCCCCCTGGGGCCCCAACCTCAGACTCTGAACCTGCTCTACCTTCCAGGCCGGGTCTGCAGAGGCCCTACCAGCCCCCGCCAGATGTCAGCTCTTCACTGTCCAGAGGTGCTCCACAATCCAAATCTCGCCCCACGTCTGCTAGCGCTCCCAGTACAGTGCACACCAGGAATGTCTCACCCCAGCACACCCACCTGCCCCTCCCCAGGTCTGGAGCCTGCAGAAATGCCTTCTCCCGAAGATCCCCCATCTTAGCAGTTCAAAAAGCCTGTAATTGAGCACCTGCTGAATGCAGGCTCTGGGCTAGTCCAGCAGTAACAGGGAGATGGGGTCCCTACCTGCAGGGGTAGGGGTGTCATTCTGGTGAGGGCAAAGACACCAGAGGCCCCTGGGGATGAATCAGGAGCTGGGAGCAGGGAACTCCAGGAGAAGCTATAACCTGGAGGCACCAGGGCCTGACATCCAAGACGGGTGAGCCCCCAGCCCAGGCCCCAGCCCAAGCTGCTTCTCCAGCTTTCTCCCTGCCACTGAGGGCCCTCCAAAGATGCCGTCTCGCTGTCCTGTGTGGAGTTCACCACCTCCCAAGCCCAGCTCCGGCAGCACCATCCCCCTGGAAGCCCTCCCGCCTCTGGTGCCTCCTCCTCTGAGCTCTTCCCAGGGTCTCAGAGCTCATCCTCTCCCCCCACCTCCACAGCCCCTCCCTCCCAGCCTTGCCTGCCAGTCCCTTGTCCCTAGCTGTGGATGTCCCCTTCCCTGTCCATCCTATTCAGGCCCTCAAACCAGCAGACAAAACAGGTTGGCCCAGCCCCGTGTGCCCCAGCAGGCCATACTGCTGCCCTCTCCGTCGGCCTTCCCAGGGCATTCCCCCCAGCACTGATGCCCGGACACATCTGCCTGACCCCAGCACTGATGCTCGGGCACATCTGCCTGACCCCTGACCACCAGCTCAGTGTAACCTAGAGCTGTCCATGACTCTCTGAAGAGTATCGCTGCCCCTTTTACAGATATGGAAACTAAGGCTGGAGGCCCCACAACCAATGAAGGCGCTCCCGGGCAGGAAGCTGGCCAATCGAGAAGGGGACCCCGCTGCGGCTGCCAGGGCGGCCGAGGGCCTGGAGACCCGCCCTCAGGCCCTCCCTCCCTCCGCACACATCCCGACTGCCAACCGGCCGTTGCACGGAAACCAAGGCCGATGCCCAAGCCACCCCGCCCCTCCCCCTCCCCCTGCTCCAGGGGGAACAAAGGGGCAGAGGAGACCTCACCCTGCCTTCCTCCCCAGGTGTTTCCGGAACAGAGCCTGGGGGCGGGGCTGCACCTGGGCCGGGCCCCGCCCCCTTCCAGCGCAGGCGGCTTTTCCCTGCGGAGACTGGCGCCCCCTCCAGCCATCGCCCCTCCTGCTGCACCCACCTACGCAGCACAGCTGCCGGTAGAGGTAGCCCCTGCGGGCCTGCTCGCAGCCCCCATCCAGCCAGCACGGCCGATCCAGCACAACCTCCTTCTGCGCCTCAAAAGCGACTCCCGCCCCCCGTGTGCCAGTGGCAGCCATGAGCCTGGGTGCCCTGGGGTTTGCCCACGAGGACAGCAAACAGGACAGCGCGGCGTGTCTGCCTTCCAGCCCACGCTGCGAGGCCGACGCTGTGCACTGCACAGCCTCCCCCGCTGCTGCCGCCACCGCAGCCGGCCTCGGGCGCTCAGCCCGGACGCGAAAAACCTGCCCCTGGCGGGCGCCCCGCCCAGTGTGGGCCTACAAGCCGCGCCCCTACTTGGAGGGAAAGGATCTAGCTTGGCCTGGGGGACTGGGGGCAGAGGGAGGCTGCTCTGGAGGACAAAGAGGCCTGGGAGCTCCCAGGACTGACATATAGGGGACAACGCTCGCAGCAGGACTGGCGGGAGGTGGGAGGTGGTGCGAGCAGAAGGGTGGTGCCACCAGGGGGCTGAGAACAGCCAAGAACAGAACAGCCGCCAAAGCCTCCAGGGGCACCGAGGGCAGAAGGGACAGGGAGCAGGCCAGGACAGCGGCCACAGGGGAGCCCCTTCCTCACATGGGAACAGGGTACAAAACCAAGCTGAAGGAGGGAGGGAGGGCCCAACCAGAGGGGAGAAGCCCTGGCCCTTGCACTTTATTGAACGTCCCTGCAGCTGAGTCACCAGCTACTTCCCAGCCCCCAAAGCCACGCCTAGAAGCCCCGTCCTGACTCACACCACATGTTCAGCAGGCCTGGCACCCAGGCCAAGACTGAGCAGGCCTGCTGGGGGCAGCCCTGGAAACTCCCACACCCCAGGGTATGCCCAGTGCAGACCCAAGCACAGTCTGCATGTCCTCATTGGGGCAGCCCCTCTGGCCAGAACCCCGATCCCCATTGCTACCCACTCCAGCTCATTCACTTGAGCAGAGGCAGGCCCCACCCGGTCCTGGGCTGGGCACAGCTGCCAAGGGCTGTAGCCCAGAGTGGGTGACCCGGAGCAGGGGGAGGGCAGAGCATAGCCTGGCTACCCATCTGGAGGCGTTCCTGGGTCCTGGCCCGGGGTGCTCAGGCACCTGCCTCACCCTCTGCAGTGGGCAGGGAGGCTCTGCCCAGGCCCGGCCACACCCTGGTCCTGGTGAGGAGCTCTACTACGACCTGCCCCAGGACACCCGTTCTGCACCTGCCAGCTGTGGTTTCCGTACTGACAGTCACCTGTGCTCACCTGGTCCCTGACAGCTAGAGAGGTGCCTCCCTTGTTGCCCATTCCCCCAACCCCCATCCGGAGGTCCACTCCAGCCTCTCCTTCCTTCACACCTCTTCCCAGTAGGGGGCTCCAGGCTGATGGAGCCACAGAGCCCTGGTCCTGCCCCAGGGAAGGGGGGGACCGTGTCCCAGTGCTTCGCTCAGGGACAGGAAGGGGAGGGCATAGGGAAATATAGGGGCGGGAGAGAGGCGGCCCCTTGCCCGCCCCGCCCCCAGCCCCCAGCCTGGGGTGGCAGCTGGTGGCAGCAGCCCAGGTGGTAGCCACCAGCGGCCTTACCTTGCTCATCCTGCACCCGCCGGCGCCCCCTGCGCCAGTGCCACACAGCGGCCAGGGTGACAACATGGCCCACGACCACCAGGGAAGGGAATAGGCTGCCCGAGGGCTCCATGGCTCTGGATCAGAGCAGGCGGAGCCGCCCTTCAGAACGGCTGTGTGAGGCCGGCTGAACCCCTCCCTCCCCGAGTGGAGGGCTGGTGGGGGATGCCCGGGACCAAGGACCGCCCCGCCTGCAGGACCGCCCTACCACACTGTCGGCCCAGAGACAAGTCCGTCGTCCGCTGCACTGCTGCACAACTGTGCTCCCGCCCTCCCCCCTCCCGGCCAGTAGGCGCTCCCCACCCGCCTCCCACGGTGCCCGCTCAGCTGTCCCAGCAGCAGAGCTGTCACGCTCAAGGTTAGCTGGAGCCTTAACCCCTGCTTACCCAGGGCCACACCCGCTGGGAGGAGGGGCCTGTGGGGAAGCCTGGGCAAGCCACGGCCCCCCCCAGCACAGCCTGGGCAGCCTCAGCACAGTCTTCCCCCACCCAACCCCCACCCCCACCCCACCAGGAGGGTGACCGTGCTGCCTGAGCACCCCATTCTGCCTCCAAGGGTGCCCTCTGGTGACAGCTGCCAGCGCCGAGGGGATGCATGCCAGGGCCCCAGCCCTTGCTGGCCTAGGGGCGTGCAGCTGACCCAACAGCTCTCAAAGATGAGTGAGCCGAGCTGCCCCGGAATCCCAAAGCCCCCCACGTAGGACAACAGGAGGGAGGGGCCCGGAAAGCAGGGAGCCGGGGGGTGGGGGGGGAAGGACCGAGCCCCCTGCCCGTCGCCCCAGCTGGGCTCTCACAAGGATTTCAAAGGCTGCCCCACCTACCCGGCACAATCTTCATTGGGGACAGTGGCAGGAGCCCAGGGGTCCAACAGGGAGCGGGTGTGGTCACAGGCCCCTCGGAGGCGCAGCAAGCCGGGCAGTGGCAGTGGCGCCGGGGAGGAGGGCACAGCGGTGCTGCTGTCAGCAGCAGTGCCTGTGTCTGTGGGGGAGGGGAGGGTGGGCAGGGGGCCCGGGGATATAAATACCCGTGGAGGGCAAGCAAGGCCCGTCACTTGTCCAGACTTAGAACATGACGTGCGGAGGGAGGGCACCGGGGCCCGCAGCCTTTGCCGGAGCCCTGTCTGACTGGGAGGCGCTGCCCGACGCTCCCCACAGGCTCCCACGGAGGATTCTGACAATAAGAAGCCTCCTGGCGTCAGGGTCCCCCTCAGAACAAGGCCTGGCACTGGCACTCAGAGCCTGGGGCTCATGTCCCCATGGAATGGGGCACAGCCCGCCCGGCCCACTCTGTGGGGTGTGCACTTGCAAAGGCCACACGGGCACGGGCCCCCCCCCCCCGCACAAGTCACCAAACACAACACCTGGCCCAGAGGGATGGGACAGACTCCCCAAGGTCACACCTCAGGCCAGAGACCTAGGCGGCCCCAAATCTGGCTGGGCCACGTGAGCGCCTACCCAGGACACTACTGGTGTCTGCCCTGGCCCCACTCCAGAACCCCACAGCCGCTGGCTAGCAGAACATGTGGGGCCAAGGTCCCTGGCAGCAAGCAGGCCCACGTCCCATCCTGGACTAACCTGGCCCCAGTACACTCAGAAAACAGGACGTGCTGGGGTCACAACCCTGCTCCTCTCCTCCCAGCAGCCTGGACCCCCAGGCACTAGCAGGCAGGGTGTTCGGGTTTATACCCAATTTTGTAGCACTTCCACAGGTCAAGCTCCACTCTATTTTAATCCTCAGAGAGCACTATGTAGTAAGTCCCATGCTATTATCCGTTGTACAGATGGGGAAACTAAGGCACAGAAAGGGGAGCTCGCCTGCGGCCACACAAGGCTGTGATGTCAGCCCAGGAGGTCTGTCTGGAGTGTGCTGTCAGCCTGCAGCAAAGCACAGCAAACCATGCTTGGCCTCTGACCACCAGGGAAGGGGTACCCTGGCCCATGTGGGGAGACCAAGGCAATGAGGAGGCGTGGAGGCGTGGAGGGCTGAAGGGATGGAGCCCACCCAAGCTTCCTGCCCACCAACCTCGTGCTTCAGAAGCTCAATTCTGAAGGAAACTGGCCTGCACTGGCCAGCTCTGGAGGCTGGGACTGGGCTGGGGAAGCCTCAAAGGAGCCGGGGACTCTAACAGCAGGGGGAGGACCAGCCCCTGGAGTTGAGTGCCCCTCTTGGGTGACAGCAGTGTTCCACCACCCCACAGAGGGCAGGGCCTGCCGCTCCCAGACGCCTCCATCCCACTCAGACACGCCCCCTGGCATCTCTGAGAGAGAGCCCTGCTCTTCCCTGCATCCCTAAGTTTGGCGTCTCCAGGGCCCTAGACACACGCTGACTGGGAGAGCCCAGCCCGGCCCCAGCTGGAGGCCTCCACCCCTCCCTCCTGCACCCCTGCAGCCCCCTGCCCAGCCCTGCCCTACCTTGGCCCAGCTGAATCAGCTCCTCCATGCTGTACCTGTCCATGGCGGCCGCCCACGGGCCAGGCAGCTCCAAGAGCAAGCAGAGAGGAAAGGAAGGGAATGCAGGAAGGAGGGAAGGGGTGGGAGGCAGAGGGAGGGCTCGCTGGAGCCTTGGCCTCCCCACCCAGCTCTGGGAGATGTGGCTCCTCCTCACAGCCACCCCTTAGTCAGCAAACTGAGCAGAACCGAAGCCCAGCGGACCGACGGGTCAGACCAGCCCGGGGGGTGAGTAGACCAGCTAGCCTGCAATCCCAGGGCCATCAGGCACAGCCCTCAGGGCCAGCGGTCTTCTCCACTGTGCCTGCCCTGCCCAGCCCACCCCGAGGGCCCCACCGGCCCGCCCCTCCCTGGCCCCTCCAGGCCCCTGGTTCCCTCAGCCCCATCCCTGCCACACCCACCGCAGCCAGCCTGGAGGCGGCCGTCTGCCCTGGAAAACACACCTTCGACACCCCTCTGCCCTGTCCCGGCCTCTGCGCGCCTCCCCGGGGCGCGTCCCAGCCAGCCGCTGCAGGGCCCGGTGGCAGGCAGACCTCACCCCGCCACAGCCCGCTTAGAAGCCCATCAGGGCGCCGCAGGTTCCCCGCAGACAAGCCAAGTACAGAGCTAGGGGCTGTCACAGGGCTGGCTGGACCCACACGTCCCATTGCGTGCGGGGCTCCCTGCAGCCATGGGAAGAGCGGGGCAGCTCCGGGCGCTGACGCCACGGGCCCTGTGGACAAGCCGTGTGGGAAAGTCCGGAGCGCCTCGTGGTCAGGAGAAGCAAAGCCCCAAAGGCCACCTGCCCCTGATGCATAAAAGACGCCGCTGGAGCACACGTGCTGAGGGCTTGCAGTTGCCACCGTTTCTCTACGGGTGTTTAGGTTCATTCCAAATTTTGAGCCAGGCAAATCATTACTACTTAAAAGGTAAGTGAAATTCACATATAGAAACTCAATCTACTGGCTTTCCATCACACAAAGTAGCCCGAAGTTCCTCGCCCTCCCCCCACCTGGCCTCTCCCTGCTGAGTGGCTCCCGGCTGAGTCTTCATCAGTCAGGGCTCATCTCAGAGCACCTCCTCAAAGGGGCCCTTCCTGACTGCTCCCTCTCCATCCAGTTCATGCCCAGATCTGGAGGCTCCCAGCCAGAGACGCAGTCTGGGTCTGGCTGGTATGTGGCTGGACACATGGTGGTCACCTTCCCACATGGATGAGCAGACCACTGGGGCACAGGGAGGGGGTGGGGCCTCACGGTGGGGACCGAGGTGCAGCAGGCCCAACTCAGTGCCCTGCAGTGTCCGCGGCTCCCCAACCAGGGCAGCCCACGTGACCGAGGCCATTCTGATGAGCAGTGCAGCTGGTCCCTCACACTCCTGGCCTGGCCCCTCTGCAAACTGACTGGAGGGGCGATGCTGTGGGGAAGGAAGGAGTCTGTGTGGCCTGTTACTCGAGGATTGTAAAACCTCTGAGAAGTCGTGGGCTCTAAACGTCATTAGAACATCCCTAGCCGGAGTGTGGAGCCATCATGACCCCTGCAGACAGGGACACAGCCCTGTGACACACCCAGCACCCAAGGCACCTGGGCGTCCTCCTGTGCCGAGAGGGGCGCTCGGGTCCCTGAGGGGAAGGAGGGGGGGCCCACACCCGCAGGCCCTGACTCAGCCTGGAGCTGGAGCTGATTTCCTGTTGGAAACTCTGAGCCGCCACTGGCGGCTGTGGCCAGGAAGGGAAGACTGAGTCACCTCCGTCAGGGCTGGGGGGTGCCCTCCCCTCTGCCCACTGCAGCCACACCCAGTCCCCCTCCTGGCTTGCAGCCAACTGCCTGCCCAGCCTGGCCACAGACAAGGAAGAAGGAGAGAAAAGGAGGGAGGGGCTCAAACTCACCACACCCTTGACCCAAGAAGGGGGAGAGGGCTGGCCGGCCAAACCACTGAGGGGCGCAGGGGCAGCAGCGAGGCGAAGGTCAGGCACCTGGCCAGGCACTCTTGTCTCTTTGTGGGAGAAACTGTCGCCCCACCGACAGGAGCTGGAGAGGTCACGTGGTGAGCCTGAGGCTGTCCCTCAACCCCACAGCCTCACTGATCCTCCCAGATGGGCTCCCACAGCTTAGCCCTAGTGGGTCCAACCCAGACCAGACCAGAGGTAAGGCTGCCACTCAGCACCTGGGCCTGCCCCTGGCTCCCCAACCCCATTCAGTCTCCCTGCAAGCTGCTCCTATCCACCCTTCTGGCCTCACCCCAGGCCCCCTTGCACCCCTCTGAGACCAAGCTCCTCCCCAGGCAGTGAGACACAAAGATGGAGGCAGGGGCCAGGCCTGCCCTGTGCTGGGGACAGGTGGCCCCACGTCAACACCCAGGCCAGCAAGCTCCAGAAGCACAAGAAGTGTGAGCCTCAAGCGACATGGGACACTGGTTGTCTGCCAACCTGGGTCCTGCAGCACAGGTGCTTAGGGACAGAGGGATGTCCCAGAGCAGGGGCACAGCAAGCGGCTGCTGGCCTCCCCTGGGACAGCAGGACCTGTTCCATCCTCTGGGACCCTGCTCCCATTGGGAAGGACCTATGTAGACCCCAGGCTGGGCCCAGCACCCGCCATGGCCTGGCCTCCTGCCCAGCGGCTAATGCTCCTATCTAGGGTCTGCTCTTCTCCCCGACCCAGGGCTGCCCTTTAGGCCACCACCAACCACAAGCCCCCAAGCACCCAGTTGCAATATCACATCTACACCACAACCACGGGAGCATGTCATCATCCCCACCGGACAGACTCAAGGCTCAGAAAGGTCAGGCAGTCACCCACACTGCTGGAAAGCAGCTGCACCCGTGGCCCACCCAGCACCTCCTCTGCAGGCTCCCACCTCAAGCAGAGAGGGCCTCAGGGCAGACAAGTCACTGGGGCAGGGAGAGAGGTAAGCAGGGCACAGGATGCGGGCAGCGCTGGGAGAGGGCCCAGCTGGTGCGGGGCAGGGCTGTGCTAACAGCTGGTCCTGCCAGTCCAGGCACTGCAAGCCCCACCCCTAGCCCCGGGGTGTGCCTGACGATGGGCTCCTCCTTGGCCTACCCACCCCAAGGTCCTCAAGCCAGGAGGAGGAGCCATGTGGATCAACTGACCAGAGCGCCCTGCGCCCAGGCAGAGAGCACGCCACCTGCTGGCGGGAGCAAAGCTCTTGCACACTCGCTGGCCACCCCAGCCCACCAAGCCCAGGCAAACACACCCCCCGCCCCGCCCCAGCAGCCCCTCCCATCCCCCATTCTGGGGCCAGGACACAGCTACCTGTGGCTGGGGCAGGCTCCGGGCCAGGCCTCGCCAGAGTCCCTGTGGTGGTGGCAGGCACCACAGGGGACTCAGATGCCCTCTCCTCAGGCTCCTTCCGGCGGTAGACCCACCGCTCCTCACGGGCAGGGTCCTCAGCTGGCAATGGCCCCTGCTTGGGCGGGCATCCCAGGGAACCCTGTATGGCCTGCATGTGGGGGGTGCGGCGCGCAGGCATCACCATGGCGACAGGGCGGCGCACACGCTGCAGAGAGGCAGGCACGATCTCCGGTGGCAGGTGCAGGTACTGGCGCAAGTGGGCAATGCCCTCGTTGGTGAGGTACCAGTAAAAGTGGCGCCAGGCAAAAGTCTCCCGTACCAGGCCCCGCGCCCGCAGGGAGGCCATGGCACGCATGACCTGCAGGTTGGTGACGCCTGGCACGTGGGGGTGCAGGCTGCAGGGCCGCCGGTCCTTCTTGGCCACCATCACACCCTCTCGGAAGAGCACCTCGTAAATGGCCCTCAGCTGGTCCAGCGGCATGAGCATGCCAGCCACCATGGCTGCCGGTGAGTCGAGGGCAGCGGGCGGGGCACAGGGAGGAGGCCCAAGGAGGTGCCCACGGCACAAGGTGCAACAGGGCCGACGGGGCAGGCAGGCTGTGCGCTGAGCTCGAGGGCGCGGGCTCCGGGTTTGTGGCTCGCAGGCGCCCGGCTCTCTGGCTCCGTGGATTCCTGCCGGCACTGGGCCTGCCCACCGCTGGCGGGAGCCTCCTGCCGGCCCTCCCCTCAGGACGCCCAGGCCAGCCCCCTCTGACTCAGCAGCATGGGCGGCCCCTCCCACCCACAGCCAAGGGGGCCCCTTACAGACTGGGGGGCACCTCACAGCCACGGCCACCCCCAAGGCAGTCCCCTCCCCTCCCAGGCCCACGGCCCTGCAGCTCCACGTCAGAAATTACATCAGTTTCTAAACACTTCCTTCAAGGCTCCCAAGACTAGGCGGAGGGGGACGGGAGTGGCCGTGGGCCAAGAACCTAAGAGGGTGGCAGAAGGGCAGAAGGGAAGCTGGGAGCAGAGGGCAGGAGGGGGTCCTTACACTGGGAACCCAATTCAGGGTTGTGGTCTCAGGGCCCCATGGATTCACAAGGGCCTGAAGAGGGTGCTGGGCCATGGCGGGAGTGGCAGAAGGGGGCACTTGAGGTCTGCGGAGAGCTGGGGTCTTGGGGGGGGCAGGGGTCTGAGGAGGGAGCTGGGGTCTTGGGGGGCAGGGGTCTGAGGAGGCAGCTGGGGTCTTGGGGGGCAGAGATCTGAGGAGGCAGCTGGGGTCTTGGGGGGCAGGGGTCTGAGGAGGCAGCTGGGGTCTTGGGGGGCAGGGGCCTGAGGAGGGAGCTGGGGTCTTGGGGGGCAGGGGTCTGAGGGGAGTGGCAGGGACAGCTGCTATAGCACATGGGCAGGGCACCACTGGCTGCTGTCCATCAAGCAGGCAGAGGAACAGAGCCCCCACCTCCAAATGCCAGACCCAGACGGTGCTATTTAACACTTCCCATGCCACTCCAGATCCAGGGTGGCCCAGGAATGTGGAGCCCACTGCAAGCCCAAGCACCCTGAGTAGGGCACAGGGTGGGGGGCTCTGAGTGGGGCCACCATCCACCACCACCCCAGGCCAGCTCCCGCAGGAGCCCAGAAACTCTTGTCTGTCACGGGGAACCAAAGTCACCAAGTCTCTGCCACCCTGGGCCTGGCGCCCCTGCTGCCACGAGGCGCCCCACCCGGGGCGGCCTGAGAGCCTGCCTGTGGGCTGGCTGGGCAGAAGCAGGGGAAAGGAGCACCACCCCAGAAGGGGGTCGGGGCCCAAGTGGTCAGGGGCCCACATGAGGACCCTGGAGCCTGCCCAGCCACACCCAGCAGTCACCCCCAGGCCCTCACAGATGAGGCTCCAGCCGTGGACACCCTGTGCCTCCCCATCCCATCCAACAGCCCGCTCTCCTGCTTCCTGCTGGGCCGACCCACACCTGGACCCGCGTTCTCCCGCCTCCCCCTAAGCCGACACACCCATTCCCACCATGCACTGCTAACCCGGGAACTGATTATAAATAGGACGGGGCGAGGGGGGGAATCCTGAGGTGGGAGGCGCCGGCGGGCAGGCGGCCAACAGGCAGCGCGTGGGGGCGGGTTTATGAGGCCGTTGCCATGACACCGCAGAGCCAGCCCCCAACACACGCACACACGCATGCACACGCGGAGTTGTGGCAAAGGAAACTGCAGGCACAGCCAACTGTTCCCACAGCCCTACCCGCCAGCCCTCTGCGGCGCCACTCTCCCTCCACTCGTCCCCTACAGCCAGCCCGGCGGGAAGGGAGCCAGCCCCCAGGGACACCAGCTCGGGAGGGTGGGGCGCCGGCTCAGGGAAAACGCACCGCAGGCTGCGCGAGCGGGCAGCGGCCACGCCCCCTCAGCCTAGCAGCGCCTGCGGACCCTGCCGGCCACCAGGACTGTGGCTTCAGGAACCACATCAGTCGTGGATTCAGGCCAGAGCTCAGGCCAGTGGCCCTTCTCAGCCTGTGCCCACGGAAAGCCCACTCCTGGCCTTTCCGTCAGCCCTCCTGCGCTCCTCGCCTCCTGCCTCACAGCCCCACACTGACCTCCTGTCCCTCCTAGCCGCCCCATACATTCATGCACATTTTCCAGCTCTGACCTCAAAGCATGTCCCCCTCCCAAAAGGATTCCAAGCCACACCTAGGGCCCTCAAACACTGGGACCTAAGCTCTCTATTCCTCCTGTGCGGGCTTGCACGGGTCTTTGGCCAACCCACTCAGCCCTGTCATTCCCCAAGCCATGCCCGGCAGAAGGCTGCAATTTGGGACGCCCAAGGAAGGGGGCGGGGCCCGGGGGAAGTCCTCCTCCCTCCCCAGCCTGCCCTCGGGGGATGAGGGAAGGAGCAGGGAGGAGCCTGGAGCAAGATGTTCCCGCCGGCCAGGCCAGCTCCAGCTCACATCCCACAGCCCCACCCCCACCCCCGCGCCCCGGGTTCGGGCGCCCCCCAGGTCCCAGGGCTGGGAGAACGTCCCTTTCTGCCCTGCCCCCACCCTGCGGGCACCGCCGCTGCAGGTGCTGATTCAGCACTGGGAGGGCTGGGGCAGGCGGACAGGGCGGCCCCCTCCCGCGGATTCGAGGCCCCTCCAGGTTTCCAGGGCAACCAGTTAGGGCCTTACGGCAGCCCCCAGCACCCCCATCCCAGAACAAAGAGCCGCAGTGTGGACTTGCCCGGGGCCAGCCCGCCTGGCGCCTCCCCACAGAGATCCCCAAGGCCCTGACCCGTCCCCTGGACGCTGCGGGGCAGGTCGGCAAGCGGGGCGGGGGCTCTGCAGAGTCCAAGAGAAGAGAAGGGGCCGACCGGTTCCAGAGGCACCCTCCCACTTCCGCCCCGCCCCCCGCCCCCCCCCGAAGCCGCAGCAGACACTCGCTGCAGGGCTGCAGGGCTGCAGCTGGAGTAGCCTTCCTGCCAGCCCCGGGCAGACCCCGCACCAGGTGGAGTCCTGGCGGGGCATGGGCCTGGGGTCTTCTGCGGCTCCAACTCCTCACTCCCAAAGCTGCCCCTGGGGTGGCAGCTCCTGACCGCTGCCCTGCAAGGCCTGCACCCAGCCAGAGGTCACTGCCTGGTCCGCGCCCCCACACTTCCCCGGCTCGGGGCCCGTCCCCAGCCCGCACCTTTGAGGGAGCTGATCTCATGCTGGATAGCTCGCGAGGGGTCCATGTCTCTGTCTCCGCCGGACTGAGGGCCACGGCGGCCGCCACGCAGAGTGCAGCCCCGCACTGCACTGCCCAGGCCAGAGCCGCAGCCTGGGGGAGGAGCTGGGAGGCGCGGGGCGGTCCTTGCCGGCCGGGGCGGGGCTTCAGCTGATCAATGCGCAGGGCAAGGCCGGCCAGCGCATGCTCGTGTCCCTGGTACACAGTGCCCATCCTTCCCCACCCCCTCTCCCTGGCGCCTGACCCCGCTAACTCCAGCCAGACTGCCAGGCCACCAGGCTGGGCCCACCCCACCCCACAGTACCCCCCACCGGTCTCCCTCCTGGCTGCTTCGTGCACGTGGCTTCCCTGAACTCGAAGCCATGGCTACTCACTCCCTGCGGGAGACACCCACCCGTCTGGGCCTCTCCGAGACCTCCTCAACCAGCACCCTGGGTGAGGAGGGAAGGTGGATCCCACCAGGGCAGAGGCTGGAGGCTCCTTCCTCACCACTATTCACTTCCCCACCTTCCATGCCCCATTCGTTGTCTCTGCCTTGTGGCCTCTTGCCTCAGCTGGGGGCCTTCTTCCACACACATGCTCCTCTGGGTCACCTCATTCCATCTTGTGACTCAAAGATACCCTGTACTCCCTGACTCCCAAGATGACACATCCAGTGTCACCCCAGCCTCGGCCTCTCCCACTGAGGAAATCCCCACCAGGCTTGTCTTGGGATGCTCTTGTCTTCCCAGCTTTGCGGATTCACCACCATTTAACACCCAGTGGTTCAGGCTAACACTCTGTGGTCATCATCCCCATGGCCAGCCCCGCAGGTCTTGGTGGCTCCACCTTCCAGTCTGTCCACCTGCCACCACCTGGCCAGGCCCAGCACCTTGCAGGGTCCCCTTGCAGTGCCACCTCTACTGCTGACAGGATCAGCCTCCTGGCCACTGCCTGCTCCTTGGGTAGAGGGTCAGCGCAGCGCTGCCCAGTGGGACCAGCACTGCCTCACTCGTGGTGCTACAGGAAGCCATAAACAGATGCGCAAACCTTGCGCACACCTTGGCACACACCACGTCCACGTTGGCCCCAGGACTGGACCCTCCCATTCCACCCCAGTCCCCTGTGCTGACAGCCTCAGTCTCCGCCAGGCCCACATCCCAAATCCTTTCTCCATCCTCACCCCAAGGCCCCTCCTGGTCTCTTGGGACCCACACCCTGCCCAGCCAGGCCGCCTCCTTCAGGCACCCGCACCTTTCTGCAGGCAGGCCCACTGTGTCAGGTCTGGACTGTGGGCAGGACATTAGGACGGCACAGGGGCGAAGCCAGCAGTGCCCACAGGTACAGGCTCAGCCTGATGAACAAAGAAGCAGGTGCAGCCCCACATGGGCTCAAGGCCTGGCTGCTCTGGAGGCCCTCACACCCCATCCCTGCCCTTCTCAGGACTCAACCCATCTAGGGCACAGGCAGGCCTCAGGAAAGAACAGTTGCAAGCCTGGGGCGAATAGTAATGTGAGAAGTTAACACAGGACTTTGGGATTCCTTTCACCCAAATTCCTATTTACTTTTTTATTAGCTACTTCCAGATGAACCTAAATTCAGCCTGTGACTGAACAGCACTTCCTCATTAAACCTCAAGAGAGGAGGGAGGGTGTAGCTCAGTGGCAGAGCGCATGCTTAGCATGCACAAGGTCCTGGGTTCAATCCCCACTACCTACCTCCATTAAAATAAATAAATACACATAATTACCTCCCCCTGTTAAAAAAAAAAAACTCAAGTGAAACTGATAGTTAAACAAACAGATCTAAAAGCTATAGGAAAACTCACCTGCACGAAAAACTCGGTGCTTGTTCTAGTTTTCAAACTGCATATAACTGAATTTTATAAGATCCCAATTTTAAGCTACTGAAAAGGTGAGAGCAGAAAGCAAGTAATGGGGTAACACAGGGGTCAGGCACAATTAGGTGGCTTTTCCTAACTTTTCAGAACCATGCAGGACAGAGAAGGAATGTCCCAAGCCCTTAATTGGCCCCTCAATCAGGCCACTCACTGCAGTCACTTGCAGCCACTCGCAGACAGGGGCTTGTGGAGGAGTGGCAGCTGGAAGGCCCAGTGAAAAGGCCCTCAGCCTGTCCTGCCCAGTCTGCCCCAAACTGCAGCCACGAGTTGAGGCCTGGGAGGTGGGCATGGCCACAGCCCCTAAACAGACTCCACAGGACACACTGAGCCTGTTCCCTGGTTTCTTCTCAGAGCAGGCTTCCTCGAGGACAGGGCAGCCAAGGCGGAGTGGAAGGACAGGTTGCAGCTAGACAGCAAAGGAAGATGGATACACACACAAAGTCCCAAAGTAGACAGAAAAGGAGTCTGGCCAATCCCAAAGGAGGTGGGGAGGGAGGCTGGAGACAGAGCCGTGGGGGGGGGGGGTCACACTGGGCCAGGGAGGTCCCTCAGACTGCCACGGACAAGGGCCTGGGGGCAAGAGATGTGGGCAGTGAGGCTCCGGTGGGTGAGAAGCAAAGGCCGCAGCCCTCCCTCCAGACCTCAGCTTTCACAGCCTCGCTGCCCAGAAGGTCTAACCCCAGGGTCCTCAAGAGGGCAGGTGGTCTAACCCAGCACAGCTTCCCCACGCCCAGCTGGGGCCCTGTCAGGTCACCCAGGCCAAGGACTCACACCCTGGGCCAGGCAGAACCGTCTCAAAGCTTTCTACAAATTCCAGGAGGCATCTCATGCCCTCGTGGTCCCTGGAACCCAAGCTCAGCCTCACACCACAGCCAGGGCCTTCCCGTTTCCCAGCCCATCTGTCTGGGAAAGCCCTCCTCCTCACAAGCCCCCTGAGGCCCTGGCAGGTGTGACCCTTAGGACGGGTCCCTGCCCCCACACCCCTCACCCACCATTCAGATTGTCCCACTGCTCCCAAGGCCCTGCCTGCCTCCAAGCTGGTGCTCCCCAGCTTCAGACCCATGCCCAGCTCCCGGGGCAGCTGCCCTGTTGGAGCCCACTAGTGCCTGATGGGCAGGTGATCTGGGTGATCCTGGACAGGCGACACAGGACAGCAAGCTGTAGGCTCTGCCAGCAGACACCTTCCACATAGGGCCCTATCAGTCACCCAGGGAGTCCAGGCCCAGTGAAACCCCACGACAGACCATGCCCACAGATGATGTCCCCTCTGACAAGTAGCTCCCCTGCAATGGGAACACGGGGCCAGCTCCCCTGCACCACCAGGCCTCGCCCCTCAGCCTCAGCTCAGCATCAGCCTTGACCTCTGGGGAAGCTGCCAGGCTAGGGTAGAACATTGCTCCATCTGGGCAGCCACTGGGCACCGACAGCATGAATTCAGCCAGAACAGTTGCCGTGTGCAGCCTCACCACACACAGGTCCAACACATGGCCGGGGTGGGGAGCCACCTAGGCTCCAGGGGGTCCTGGTGAAGGCCGGGAGGCACAGAGGTTGCCCTCTGGGGCCCTGTCCAGCTCTGCCTCGCTGCAGCCCAGGTCAAAAACAGCACCGTTACCAGGTGTCACCTGGAGACTTTGGGGAGGGGTCCTGGGTCCCACCCCCATGTTCCATCCATTGGGAGGCCCCCAGATATCTCTCAAGCCTATCCTCTCCCCGCGGTCCCCACCGCCACCCTTTTCCCCTCCAGGACCGCACTGCCCTCCGCCTCCAGGGGCTCTGTGTAAAGCAGTCGAGGACTCTCACTCATTCTTCAGGTCCTGCCCCAGCCCTGCGGCCACCCCTGCTGCCCCAGGGCGAGTCCCCTCCTGTCCTGCCTTGTCCTGCTGCACAGAACCCTGTGGTTTCCTCCCAGCAAGGACAGTGCCCTCTAAGGCAGGGACGCTTGTCTGGGCCTCTGGAGCGCTGTCTAATCGTCCCTGCACCCCAGGCCTGGACACAAAGGTGTCTTGCAGTTCAAGGATGAGGTACTTCCCGGGAGCTCTGTTAACAGAGGTTCACTTCATCAACAGATTAAAGGAGAAGACTGGTATGTTGATCTCAAAAATGCTGACAACTCATTGGATAAAAACCCACCAGCATTTCTGATTTTTAAAAAGTGGTCCAGCGACTAGGAAAGGCAGTACAGACATCCCTCAGTATCTGAGAGGAACTGGTTCTCAGACCCCAGGCAATACCGAAATCCTGGGATGCTCAAGTCCCTTAGATAAACTGGAGAAGTATTTGCATATAACCTGGCACAGTGTCAACGCTGCGTACATAGTTGTAAGTATAATGTAAATGTTATGTGAATAGTGGCCTTTGAGCACGCAGGGCAAATTCAAGTTTTGCTTTTTGAAACTTTCTGGAATCCTCCCGCCCAAGCATTTCTATCTGAGGCTAAAGTCCTCAGATACAGAGGGCTGGTGGTACATCGTTAACGTGGGAACAGACATCCCTCTGAGTCCAATGGTGACACCCTCCGGGGTCCTCCCCACCAGCCCCACAGAACCTGGCACAGTAGGGACAGGAGTGTGGGAAGCAGAGACAGCAGGTGCGCCTTCAGCGGCAACAGAGGCAGGGCTGTGAGGCTCAGCATGGTGTCTCAGGACACTTCCTAAACCCACTCCCGCCCTGGCCAGCCTCTGGGCTCAGTCTTCTTCACAGAGGTCGGCCCAGGGTGTGTGAGGGGGAAGGGGGCCGTCCGAGCACGGCTCTGGGGGCAGCTCAGGACGCGCAGGGCGCTCCCGGCCGCTCGTCTCTGCCCCCTGGGCCAGACCGACTGCGCTGCCCGCCCGCCAGAACCAGCGAGAGCTCAGGGAAGTGGTGGCGGCACCACGCACCCTTCTCAAAGACCCGAGAGATCTTACAGGCTAATGAGGAGCTAGGAGGATGTGATGGGGAAACACCCTTCACTGGCAATGCAAGATACAAACTACTCGGGAGTAAGACAAATGAAAATCCGCCAGCGCTTCAGTGCAGAAAGCCCCGCAGGCGCGCGGGCAGGAGGCGCCCCCCACGCCAAGGCCCCGCGCCCGCCACAGCGCCCCCAGGGCGGGAGCCGGCCTCTGGCACCGAGGCAGCGCCGGGCCGCCCGCCGGCCCGGTTAGTAATTGCCTCGCCTACTCCCTCGCGTGACTGTGTCTCAGACCGGCGGGGTTCTGTCGCTGGTTTGAGACCATAACACTGGGTGCTGGGCAGGTTAGGGAGCGAGCCCTTTCGGGTGCTGCTGTAACCCCTAGCACACATCTTAGAAACTTTCTTTAAATACTGTGTTTGAATAGGAAATATTCACCTGACTCAGCCCCTGAGCAGACAGTGAAAAGTTCCTCTCCCCGCCCTGCCACACACAGTCTGGCAATCACTGTCAGTCAGTACTGGCCTCCTGTCTGTTCTCGTGGAATTTCTTTATGGAAAACCAAGTAAATACAAACAAGATTCTTGGTTTTCCCTCTTTTAACACAAAAAGTGACGCCTCACGCGCACTGTTCAGACCCTCTGTTTTCCATCACCCCACACTCAGAGGTCTGCGCCGTGGAGCGCAGCCACCCCTGCCCTGGGAGGCCTGTCACTGGAGTGGGCACTCGGGTGGGTGGCAGCCGCCCCTGTTCTGACACGCACACTGCGTTCTTAGATCTGATAGACACTTCCATTGGCCTGGTTCCCACACTTTCACCAATACAATCCAGAGATCCAGGTTTCTGGGTCTTCGCCAATCTAGTAGGTGAGAAATGGCACCTTGGTGTCGCTAGAGCTTAAATTCTGCATGCTGTTTGACCCACAAATTTAATTTCTAACAACCATCATAGGTGCACAAGGATCCCAGTACAAAGCTGTTCAGTGTAGCAGTTTCCAATATCAAAAAACAAAAACAAACTTAATGTTCCATGAGAGATTCATTTAAGTGGGATATGATTATCATATAAAAGAATATTATACTGTAAATTAATGTCATAGAAAGATGTGTTTGCTGTAACATTAAGTAAAAAGAACTTACATGTATCTAAAATACGCCATAACACTAAATCACAAAGTTGTAAGTAAATTAATTTACACTATAAAAGATCACACATTTTTTAAAAACAACAAGCACAAGACAAAAAGATGTGGCAGTTTTACATCAGTCAACCTGGGCAGGGCAACTTGGAGGGACTGCCCTGAACAGTGGCCCCCAAAAGATACAGTCCCTGGCAACTGTGACCGTGACCTTATTTGGAAATAGGGTCTTGGCAGATGTGATTAAGTTAAGGGTGTCATGATGAGGTCGTCTGAAATATCTGGCTGGTACTTAAAATATAACGATGAGTGTCCTTATGAGCGACAGAAGAGATACCCAGAGGAAAAGCCGTGTGAAGATGGGGCAGAGACAGGAGAGATGCAGCCACAGACCAAGGAGCACCAACACTGCCAGGGGCTGGGAGAGGCAGGACGGCTCCCCTCTAGAGCCTTCAGAGAAAGGACAGCCATGCCAACACCTTGATTTTGGCCTTCTGGCCTCCAGACTGTGAGCGAATAGATTTCTGTCGTTTTAGACCGCCTGTTTGTGGTCATTTGTTTGGCAGACACAGGAAGTCAATAAAGATTTTGTTACTGGGAACAGAGTACTATTGCGACAAACATCTGAAAGTGTGGAACTGGTTTTGGAACTGGGCAATGGACAGAGGCTGGAGAATTTTGAGGAGTGTGACAGGAAAGGCCTAGAATGCCTTGAACAGGCTGCTGGTGGAAATGCGGGTGTTAAAGGCGTTGGCTGAACTGCATTCCACTGCTGGATGGAAAGCAGGATTTATCAGTGATGAACCTGGATCTTTAGCTGAGGAGATTTCCAAGCAAAATGTGGAAGGTGTGACTTGGGTTTTTCCTGTTCCTTACAGTAAAGTGCAGGAGGAAAGACATAACTTGTGGGAGGAACTGTTTAACAAAAAAGGAACTAGCATGATGATCTGGAAAATTCACAGCCTATTCTGATGGCAGAAGGGGCTATGTGGGGAGACTCACTGTTAGGAAAGCATGTTCTGGAGAGAAAGCCAAGGATGTGACTGGACAAGCTTCCACTGAAGAGATCTGGCGTCTGACTCACAGACCCACTCAGCCATCTGAGCATAAATAAGGGGTGGAGAGGGCGCATCCCAAAGAGCTGTGCAGGGACACCTCTTACCCAATGACACAGATTCCTGTGGCACACACGGGAGACCCACACAGCTTATGAGAATGTAGGATCAGCAGAAGCACTGCCAGCTCGGATGGCAGAGGATAGACACAGGACGAAATGAAGGAGAGCTGTTGGAATTCTGGGGCTCTACATGCAGGAAATGGGGGAACAGAGCTTCAGGCACATGTTACCTGCCCAAACAATTAGGGAGAATGACTCCAAGGGCAGAGCTTTGGCCCCAGCATGGAGCCATGGGCGCAGAGGCCGAGGCTGGCAGAGCGAAGCTGTACAGCCACAGAGCTGTGCTGAGGCCCTTGACTCAACGGAAGCCGCCCTGCTGGGCCTCCAGCTCGCATGGGGCTGTCGGCCTGCTTATTTCCTTCCATTTCCCCCTTTCGGAATGGGGGTGTCTGTCATGCCTGTCCCACCATTGTGTTCATTGTGTTTTGGAAGTACAGAATGTGCTTTCTCGTTTCTCAAGCCCACAAATGGAAAGAAATTTTGCCCCAGGGTGGGCCAATACCCAGAGTCCCATCTATACCTGATTTAGACAATTTAGATGAGACATGGGGCTCTGGCACTGGTAAGATTGAGGTGAGATTTTGGACTTAGCTTCCTTGCTGTAATGGATCAAGACTCTGGGGGATGCTGGGATGGGGTGAATGTATCTTGCACATGACAGACATGAATTTTAGGGGGCCAGAGGGCAGACTGCATTGGGTTGAATGGTGGCTCCAAAAATACTTGTCTACCTCCAAATCCTTAGAACCAAGAATGTTACTTTTTTTGGAAGCAAGGTCTTTGTGGTTGCAATTAAGTTAAGAATCTTGAGGTGAGGTCGTCCAGGGTTACTAACCTCAGAGCAAGGGATTAGATTTAGGGGAGACCCTAAATCAATCGTAAGTGTCCTTACAGGAGACAGAGGAGAAGACAGGGGAGTAGGCCATGCTGACACCAGAGGCAGAGACTGCAGTGACACAGCTACAGGCCAAGGACCTCCAGAGGCCGGGAGAGGAGATGAACATAACCAGCCCTGGGGCCAGGCGCTCTGCTGACAGTGTGGCCTCCGTGTTGCCACTCCGCCCTGGGGGGCAGCTTCCCTCTCACACGCCCTCGACACCCCACAGTCTCACACCTCCCCTCTCACCCCCCACACTCTCAGCACCTCCCATCTGACCACGCCCCCCCAACAGGTCTCACCAGGGTCCTTGACGTCCCTCACTACCAAGCCAGGCACACCAAGGGCCTCATCCCACTCGAGAGCTCCTGCCCAGGCAGCCATCTCCTGATTCAGCGCAGCTTCCCCTTCCCTGTGCCCAGACCCCAGGCATGGCTCTGCCCCTGCCCCAGCCCCCTGCTCTGCTTCCCTGGCTTCCTCCGGCTCAGAGCTCAGGCCTCTTCTCTTCCTAGCAAAGGCCCCAAAGCACTGTCCCCAGCCTGGTCTCCCCAGCTCTGCCTGGCATTTCCCAGCATCTCGGCATCGCCACCTGCACACGGGTCTCACAGTCGGCCCCAGTGCACTCCCCCCAGGGCCGGGCTCCTATTCTCCCACTGACCTCCTTGCAGAGGTGCCACCCTCCCCCTGCTGCTCCCAGGCCCCACTGTCACCGCCACTGGGTCTGTCCTCAGCACCTTCTCTGGGGCCCCCTACAGGACTTCACGCCCGGTCAGGGTTTCTGCAAGGGTCTGGCTCGGGGTCCACCTTCCCGCCCATCTGTTGGCTCATTTGCAAACCACAGAACAGAGATGCAGCAGGACGTGGACCCTGCCCTCAGGGAGCTGCGTTTGGTGGGTTGGGAGATATTTAAAATCCTCTCTGTCACCCACTGATCTATGTCCAGACCCTGGGCATGACACCCCGAGTGTCCCACACACCTCAACCCAGAACAAATCCCAGATGGATTAAAGACAAAGATGTTAGAAAACAGAAACACGCACCAGAACTGGAAGAAGGTCTCAGCAGGACACAGAACTCCAGAGCCGTAAAATAAGAGGCTGGTGAACTTAAAAGTGCATATGGGCAAGGACATCATGGAATTAAGTGGCAGGTGACCCTGGGGAACTTCTAAGAGGCAAAACAGCTGTTTCATGATCTAGGTGCTGGTTACTAGGCAACTCTGAGTTTTAACTAAGCTGTATATGTATAATTTCTGTAGGAATGTTATATTTCAGCTAAAAATTTACTTTAAAAAAGTAACAAACTGAGAGAAAAATTTGAAACATTGATAATAGACAAGGAAGTTAATATTCATAATATATAAAGAGCTCTGCTAATTCAAAAGCAAACAAAACACCCTGTAGAGAAACAAGCAATGCTTTGGAACAGGGAACTCATGAAAGAAAACGTACAAACAGTAACTATAAATGATGCTCACTTTAATTAATAATCAAAAAACTCAAATTAAAACACACTAGACTTACCAACCACCAGGCAAGGCATTGGGCCTAGTTTGCCTTGCATCTGCTAGCTCATCGATGCTGGAAGGCAATTTAGAAATACAATCATTTTTAACAATAAGCCCAAGTTTCCATGTAAAGGGACCAGATAAATAAACTGAGGTACTTCCATGTAGTGGAATATTTAGTACCCATTAAAAAGCATGAGGGTGCCCAGACCATTCAATGGAGGAAAAAAAATCTTTTCAACAAATGTCCCTGGGACAACTGGACATCCACAAGCAAAAGAATAAAGCTGGACCCCTACCTCACACCATACTCAAAAATTAATTCAAAACAGATCAAAGACCTAAATGTAAGAGCTAAAATCATAAAACTCTTGGAAGAAAACATAGGCATAAATCTTCATGACTTCGGAATAGGCAATAGTTTCCTAGATACGACACCAAAGCACAATCAACCAAGAAAAAACAGACACATTGGATTCGCCATAACGAAAACCTGTGCTCTGAAGGAAACCATCAAAAAATAAAAAGACAATCTACAGAATCGAAGAATATTTTTTGTAAAGCACCTATCTGATAAGCAATTTGTATCTAGAATTCATAAATAACACTTAAAACTCAATAATAAAAAGATAAAAACCCAATTTAAAAATGGATAAAACCTCTAGATATTCATTCCTCAAAAGAAGACATACAAACAGCCAATATGTACCAAAAATGCTCAACGTCATTAGCCAACAGAAATGCAAATCAAAATCAAGAGAGAACACTTCACACCCACTAGGAGTAAATGTCTATCATCAAAAAAGCAGATGATAATAAGTGTTGGTGCGGATGTGGAGAAATTGGAAACCTTATCCACAATCATGGGGCTGCAGAAGGTGCAGCTGCTCTGGAAGACTACCTGGCAGCTCTCCAAACAGGTAAATGTAAGGTTCGCACATGCTCCAGCAATTCCACTCCTGGCCTTGGGCCCGAGAGAGGGAAACACACATCCACACAGACACGTGCACACAGGTGTTCAAGCAGCGTTATTCAAAATAGACAAAAGGTGGAAACAACCCAAATAGCCATCAACTCATGCAAACGTAAACATGAAACATAAAAAAGATAAACAAAATGTAGTCTATCCATACCATGGAGTATTTATTATCCCACCACAAGAAGGAATGAAGTACTGATGTAGTACACCAGGACATGCGTGAGCCTTGACAACATGCTGAGTAAAAGAAGCCAGACACAAAACTGTTTGATTCCATTTATATGAAATGTCCAGTGCAGGCAAATCCATTGAGACCTAAAGTAGATCAGTGTTGGCCAGGGGCATGATGCAAATGTTCTGAAATCGATTGTGGTGATGATTTCACAAGTCTATTAATAGCTAAAAACCATTCAGTTCTCTCTCTCTCTCTCTCTCTCTCTCTCTCTAACACACACACACACACACACACACACACACGCATGCACTGTGGTAACCCCAGCCTCAAGACTAGGGGCCAGAGGTGTGACCCACCTTTTTTCTTTATATACTTCCAGAGTGCCTGTTTGTTTTTAGCACATTTTGCTATTGACCAAAAACACAGACCAAAAGCCCTCTACAAAGAGCCCCAAATAACCCCTAGCCTCCAATCCTGCTAGCTGAGCTCTGGCCACTGAAGATGACACCCCACCCCATGCTGTCACCCAGTCACCCATGCGAGCACCCTGCAAAGGCTGCTGAGAGCCTGGGGCCAGTGCCAGGGTCACAGATAACTGGGCTCAGAGTCCAGGACAGCAGAGGGCGGGACACGTGAGGAGGGTGCCGGGCACAGTGGCATGGGGCAGGCCGCAGCCTGGCAGGGAGGTGGGGAAGCCCCTGCGGCTGAGCCTTGAAGCAGCACGGCTCCGTGTGCTCAGCAGGCCCCGCAGAAACGCCGGCGCTGCCCACCATGGCTCCTGTCTCTCTCCAGCCCCTGCTCCTCTAGACCGGGGCAGGTCTCCCAGGTGGGCACCTCCTGCAGGCTCCCCACTCTAACACCTACCTGGAGGACCTGGCCCACAGCCATCCCACCCTCTCACCGGCGGTACTCACCTCTGCCCTCCCCTCTCCACACCACTGCCCCCTCAGGACCACCACAGCAGGTTTGGCTGCACCGTCAAACACTGCCCTCCGCACCGTCCCCCCAACCTGACTCTGTTGCCATCCTGCTCCCAGACCAGATGGGACAGCCTTGAAGTCTCTACCCAGGCCTTCCTGGCCGGCCCTCCCACTCCCTGCCCTGTATTTTATGCCTTGTCTGTCTGGACAGGCCTCTGGCCCCAGGCACAAAGCACCTCCCATGGGGGCTGGGGACTCCTTCACCACACACCCTTACCCCCACTGCCCCACTCACCTGCATCTTCTGGACTCTCCCCTGCCCCAACCCTGCCTTCCTACACCTGACCCCAGGCCTCTCCAGGCTCCCTTGGCCCAGTCTCTCTGAACTGACGCAGGCCAGGTTCCGGAGACCCCCACCAGCCCACAGAGTCCTCAGCGTGGGAGGCCCCACCCATGGAACACCAGAGCTCTCCAGCCACAGGCCCCAGTGGCCTTTAGCCTCACAGGAATCCACCCTGCAGGGAAAGCAGGGAGGATGGGGAGGGGCAAGGGACTCAGGCAGATAGGAAACTGAGAATGTTCTAGGAAGAGCACTAATCATGTGGGGAGGATTGGGGAATTCCAGAGGGAGAGCTGCGGAGTGAAGTGTGTAGGGTAGGGCCTGCGGAGTTGGGGGTTTAGGGTCACTGGGCTGAGGGGCTAAGAGGCCAGATTTTGGAGGCAGACAGGGAAAGCGCATCCTGTGAGTGAGAGCAGGGCGAGGATAGGGCTAGCGGGCAATGCCAGCACAGGGAAGAAGCCAGGAGGCAGAAGCCAGAGCCCTGCATGGGCCCAGTGATGGGCCAGGAGTGGGTGTGAAGGGCTAGGCAGGGGTCCCCGGGGGCAGAGCCTGCCAGTGCTTGCTGGGCCCCGGGAGAAGGGAACTCCAGTCCCCCAGACCAGCCCTCAGCAGTCATTCAACAGCTGAATTAGGAACCCCACCTCCCTCCCTCACTGGGGGTAGCCCTCCACTCCAGGGATGGACCACCAGGGCCTCAGGCCTCCAGAAGGACCAAGGGGCTTGCAGTGGTCAGGCCTGTGGCCCATAACCTGGCCCCTTCTGGCCTCCTCTGGGCCATTTCTGAGTCTTGGCGGTGGCCCCAGCACAGCCCCCTACCCATCCGCTTGGCTCAAGCCAGGAGCTGAAGAGACTTAAGGTGCCCCAGAAGCCTCCCCTACCCTGGCTGCACGGCAGACCCCAGGACCGGCTCTCCTACCACTTTCAGCCACCCTCAGGCCAGGGCCACAACTCAGGCGGCCACACCCTGGCACAAGCAGGTCCACCTCAGGCAGGTGCCCGGCCTCCACAGGAGGAAGCAGGCAAGCCCAGGAGGCAGACACGGGCCAGGTGACACCAACCCTGGCATCAGGGAAGCTGGGCTGGGACGGGGCACTGAGGTGGGAAAGCCCCAGGGTCCTGTCAGGCCTCACTCCTGCAAGGTAGGCCTCTCAGTGGAGGGAGTAGAGAAGAACACAGCTCCACAGGCCGGGGCACACCGGCGTGATACCCTGACAGGCTCTGGAATCGCACAGAGCCCTGGACGTGATCAGACCAAAGAGGATTCTAGAACAAAGCACTTTTTATTCTGTGAAGGTGTCCCCACTTACACCAGAGCAGCCAGTTCATAATCAGTTCTGTCCTAGGGTTTGCCAGAAGAGCTGTGGCCCAAGTAGGCGGATGCTTCTCTGCCCTGGACCTGTCCAGATGGAGCCTCCAAGGCCTGGCCAGCCATGTGGAGTCCCCTCTAGACGTGCCCTCCCTCCCTGGAGGTGCAGTGGTCAGGCTCAGGATCCACTGTCACAGGAGTGTCTCTACCTGGCCCAAGTGCACGAGTCACAGAGGCAAACGGGTCGGCCACAGCACTGACAAGGAGAGCCATACAGCGCATTCGCCCTGCCCGGGACCCGGTGAAAGCTGTTAGTGGAGGACTGCCTAGCAGAGATGAGCCCTGGGCCCTGGGAAATCTGCCCTGACTGCATGAGATCAGTGGGTGGACAGCGACTGTTCAGGGCTCCAGGCAAGGCCCCAGCAGGACCTCTCTCCCTGAACTGTCCTTGGGGGGCAGAGCCAGCATAACCAGCCATGCGGAGCTAGATCTGCTCTGGGCCAGCTCTGCCCAGGGCCCCACCTTGACCCCTCTAGCAGCTCACGCCCAGGCCCCTAAGCCTCTGTGGGCCAGTGGCCAGGGCTACGTCCACGCCTGCTCATAGTCCAGAGACCAGGCAACTGAGCTGTGGGCAGCTGACATCAGTGAGCGCCTGGGCAGATCCCAAGGCCCCAGGCCAGGGGGTGTGGAGCAGGGCAAGAGGGGCTGTCAAAGCCACAGGGTGGGCTCCTCTAAAGAGGAAGAGGGCGTGCTGACCCTCCACGCCCACAGCTGCTCCCCAGGGGACAGGAAAGGGGTGTAACAGGAGTCCCTGCCAAGGAAGGGTGGCAGTCTAGGTGCTCACCAATTTGGGGACATGAGGAGAGGCAGCAACTATGTGACCCACTGCCAGGCAGTGGCAGCCATCCCCACCCCTCGGGGAAGCACCCAGCTGAGGGGCAGGGGACAGCTCAGCCTTGACCCACCTGTTGGCCGCGCATAGGCTCGGGACACACGACATTTGGCTAGAGTGGCCCACCCCACCCACCCGGCCGCAGGATGCCCTATTAAGGGCATGACCACAGGGCTCTGCCTAGCGTGCTGCCTCTTCCTTGGGCGCCAGCGGCCTCGCGGGTCGAGCGAGGCTGGCAGGGGCGCTGGGTTGGGCTCTGATCCGGACGGCCACCACGGACAAGGTGTCAGAGGCCAGACTGTCAGGCTGGAGGATCTGTCAGGGCCGGCCGGATGGCAGGTAGCCCACAGGGTGGGCGGGAGCCGCGGCGCCGTACCTTTGTACTTCTCCCGCACCTCCTCGTAGGCCTGGATGAAGTCCTGCTCGTCGGGCGGCGGGCCGGGCGGCAGGCGGGCGGCCATGCCGGCGGGCGCGGGACGGGCGGGGCGCTGCGGCGCTGAGCGGGCCTCCAGCCCCCGGCGGCCACTCTGTCCCTGAGGCCCGGCGCGCCGCTTAAAGGGGCCGCCCCCGCCCCGCCCCGCACCCAGGATGCCCCACGGGCGGGGCGGGGCCGGAGCGCGGGGCCCGCGGAGCCCAGGGGAGCTGCAGCCGCGCACCCAGGCGCCTCCCGGCGTTGGCTGGCCCGAGCGGGCTCTGATGCTCCGAGTCTCGGTCCCACGCTGGTCCCAGTGGGCTCACATCCACTTCCCGCTCCCGCCCGGGTCGCTGGCCTGCCAACAGCCTGAATTCTCCTCGCCCGGCTCCCAGCCCTGCAGGGGACCCCTCCCTCACCAGCCTCGATCTCCCCGGCCACCCTACCGCCCCAGGCGCGCCCCTCCCCCCATTCCCTCCATCGCACCTTAGAACCCTGCCATTGCAACAAGGGAGACGGAGCTGGTGTCTTCAATATAAAACCCTTACACACACACGAAATTTAACTATGTATTAAAAGGACTGAAATAGGGGATTTACAGAAGAAAAAATGCTTGGTTAAAAAAAAAATTTCTTTTCCACTCATCATATTGGCAAAGCCACCCGCCCTCTGCCCCGTCCGCCAGAGTTGGCAAATAGCCTCTTTCCGGAATGCGCGGCAGTGTTCCTCTAACTAAACGCTGCACGCCCTGTGACCAGAAGCCCTGTCTAGGGTTCAGTACTAGGAGTGTCATCAGATGCACACACTCTGCCACGGGCGCGGCCGCATGCAGACCACTGCCGCCTGCCAGCAGGGGCTGACACTGGAGAACCAGGACTGCGAGAGGACGTCCAGGGTTCCCTTTCACGTGGGTGAAAAAGAACCTGGTTCTTTGACATCCGCCATGACCCCACGAGCCCCTGGGGGTGGGGCAGACAGCGGCTGTCCTGTGTTCCCACAAGCCGTTGCCTGTGCTTCCAGCCACGAAGTTCCTCGCTGCCCGCATCACCATCCTCGCCTGGCACTGGGCTTCCAGCCCTCTTCCCACATGCCTCGGCCCACCCTCTCAGCCTTCTGCAGGGGCCAGCCTGGCTCTCAGGCACCTCATCATCATTCCGCCCTTGCTGATGGACTGGGGTCTGTGCTCTGGAGTGCCATCATCACACCTGGGCACTGGACCCTCGTCCTGAGGCCTGCAATGGTGGCCCCACAGCAAGTTCAACCTCAGGCCTCATACAGCTGACCGGGTGGAGCCAGCAGGTGGCGCTGTGGGGTCTGCAATCACCTGGGACAGGAGAGGCCCCCTCTCGGGCCTCTCATACCTGCACAGAGCACACAGCAGGTGCTCGGTCAACCAGCAAGTGCTTATGAACTGGACAGACAAAGCCCTTTGGTATTACCTGCAATGCGGATGACCGCTCGCTCGGCAGGGTCCAAGACACTCCCATTCCCCCCGGGACCGCCTCCGCCTCGCCGGCTCCGCTGTGTTTTTTCCAGGTTCCAGGGCAGTGTGTCCCCAGGGCTGGGCGAGCCACTGCCTCCATTGGAGCCATCCTCGACCACTGCCCGAACCTCGGGGTCCTCGCCCGACATGACCTCCTGGAAAGGGAGAAGGAGGGGGGTCACACCTCTGTGTATGGGGGAGATACTGCACACTGACCCATCACATCCTGAACCTAGCCCCTGAGCCCACCCCAGCCACACTATCACCTAGACTCTGACACCTACACCTCTCTTATGTCCCCTCATCCACATGCGGAGCCCCCTCACCCTTTCAAGCCAGACACTGACGTCCTTTCCCCTCATCCACAGTTGGCCTCACTCCCTCCTTGCTCATGCCCCAGACACCCACACAGTGACCCCTTCCAAGACATTGACCTCACTCGCTTCAGTCTATCACCAGGATACTGACCACCACCAACCCCGACCCAGCCCCAACATTCATCTCCACTCCCTTCTCTTAGTCATCCAAATACTGGCCCCTCCACGCTGTCCCCCAGGGGTTCACCCCATCAGAAGACACTGATCCCACTCTTCATCCGTCCAGGCCACACCTGGACCCTGTCTCCTCTAATCTTCAATCAGCCAGCAAGCTCGGCCATCGGGAGCCACCCGGCCTTCAGGGAAGGACCCAGACCCCACGTCCTGAACGCTGGCTGTACCTCCAAGCTGTCTGAACCAACGGACTCCTGTAGCCTTACCCCACCCCAGCTCCAGCGCTGTCCCACCTTGGTCTCCGCAGTGGAAGTCTATAAATAGCTGGAGCCGCAGTGGCGTGGGCCGCGGGAGCTGTGCTGCGGCAACTGACAGGGAGCCTGGCCGCCCCTCCAGCAGCCCACCCTGTGCGGCCGCACACCCGCACCGCCGGGCCGCCAAAGCGCACCCACACCCACGCGTGCACACTCCTCGGCTCCCCCTCCCCACCAGAGCTGGCGTGCAGGAGGTGAATGGGGCTCTGTCCCGGCGAGGGTGGGGTGGCGTGGGGGCACAATGTGGGCTCTGTGCCTCTGCCCTCAGGCTAAGGGCGAGGAGGAGACAGCGGGCACCGAGCTGGGGGCCACCCCGCCGCGCCTCCCACGGGCTCCTCCGCAGGCCGCCTCTGATCCAGCCCCTCGCGCGGCGCCCGGCGGGCAGCCGCACCTCCCCAGCAGCCTTTCCTGCCCACACCCGGGGCACCGCCCGTCCAGTTCCGCAGTCTCCGCGCCCAGAAGTGGTGCCCTCCTGGGGAGGATGGGCCACGACGCAGCCTCCAGTTCCGGGATGCCTGTGGCAGGAGAGCCCCGACCCGACCCCGCATCTCCCGTTCGCCGCGCCTCCCTTTCTCGCCCCGGCCTTACGTGCCTGGTGGCTCAGCTCAGTTGGGTTCGGCCGCTGCAGCCAGACTGCCGTTGCCTGGAGAGCTGCGCAGGCTGCGCGGGCGGGGCGAGCCCGGAACCCCGCCCTGGCCCCAAACCGAGCGCCGCCCGTGCGGTCCTGGCACCCGAGTGCGCGCGGAGCCGGGGGCTCACCGAGGTGGCGGGGCTGGAGCGCGAGCGCGACTTCTCCACAGCGCCCCCGCCGCGCGCACCCCTACCGCTGGGCACGGCCCCCTCCCCGCGCGCAGAAGGCGGGCTGGTAGGCAAGGAGACGTTGTTAGGGGAGCGTGCGTGACACTAAGGCGACGTGGGGTCACTCGGGTGCGCGCTGGGTCCGGCCTCGGCCGTCCGCCCAGGGCCGCCCCAAAGTAGCACTGGGCTCTAGCCACGCCGAGGCTCCCCACCCCGCAAACAGAGGTCGGACCCGGACTCCAGCAGGCCTCCCTGCCTAGTTTCACGTACACGTTTATTCAAACGACATAGTCGCGCCCAAGCTCGGGCGAGGTAGGGCCGAGGCGGGCGGTGTCAGGCCGGCCCACCTTCATCCTGGACGCTGCTCACCCCTGGTAGTTGGGCCGGCCAACGCAGGGACCTGGCCCCGGGGGGAACACAGCCCCAAACCTCCTGGTCCGACCGCCCGTACAGGCACCACAGCAGGACACAGGGATGTCCCCAGGCAATGGAGGGGGCGAGAGGGCGGTGCAGAGCCGAGCCTGGGGAGGAGGAGGCCGGAGGCTGCGCCGAGGGGAGGGTCTCCGGGGTTAGGTGGCTGGGGAGTCGCCCAAGTGCCTAGCGGGCTCTCCAGTGGGAGACCAGGACATGTGCTTGCATGTGATGAGGTGGGTGGGCAGCGCCTGGGTGTCGTGAAAGATGACGAAGATGCTGGGTTGGCGGAGGCAGTCCACCGCGCTGTCGTAGCGCAGGAGCACGTGGCCCGGAGCGCGCAGCGGAGGTGCCCGCAGCCCGCGGTGGCCCTGTCCGTAGTCGCCCGTCAGCACCCGAGCCACGAACACCGCCTTGTGGCCCTCAGCGTTGGGGGGCGAGTAGCGGTCCTGCACCGACAGGGAGGCGCGCTTGGCAAAATACACGCCCTGTCCGTAGAGCGTGCCTGCGGGCGGGATGGGCGGGGGTTAGTGTGGTTCCTTCGGCCGACCCCACGCTCCTGTGGGGCCCCAGGACTTACCGTTGCGGCCGCAGAAGCTGCGGTTGAAGCCGTGTGCGCAGATGTCAGGGACGGTGGGCGCGGATGTGCCGTGGTACAGGACCTGCTCGACTGGGCGCCGGTCGCAGCACTGCTCCAGGCGCTCCCGATGCAGCTCGTACTGCTGCTGCAGCAGCGGGTGCAGCACGCGCTCCACCTGGGGGGGCCACGGTCAGAGCCAGGCTGTTTGGAGACCCTCCACACCCCCTGGGCCATAGGACAGAGCTGTGCCCAGAAATCAAGAGGCCTCTCTTGGAGGAGTTCAGGGTCTAGGGAGACCTCACAGCTCCCGTCATGCTCTGCCCAGTAGCAGGCATTAGGTGGGTGTCAGCCATCTTACTGAGGTGCCAGGTAGCATTGGGGGGCGACCAGGGAGCCGCCCCTTCCAGGGAAGTCTGATCCTTCCAAGGAAGCCTGCAAGTGGGCAACCCAACCACTCACCAGAACTCACCTGAGCTCCGTGCCTGCACTGCCCACAGGACTGTACTCCCCACACCCAGAGATTCCCCCCACCTCTCAGTGATGGGGAGACCAAGGTGACCAACCCTGTGATCACCTGGGAGGAGTCGATTCCAGGACCCAAAAAGTTTCTCAAGAAATTCTAACTAGTCAATTCAGAGGGATGCAAAAGAATATTATATCCATGAAACAAGACTACCTCCAGTGAAAAAGAAACAGTCTGAAAATTAGAAAGTTCTTAACATTAAGAATGGAATTGCTGCACGGCATACAGTGGAAGGCCGAATAATAAGATAATGAAGATGGAGTTCAGGAAGTGACTCAGCGTGCAGAGCTAAAGAAGATTGGAAACTGTGAGAGGACAGATCAGGGAGAGGACAGAGGAGGTCTAACATCTGAGTAACAGGAGCCTCACAAGAAGATGACACACAGGTGATGGGAGCAAGTGAAGGCTTAAGGGGAGACAGTTTCCCTGAGCTGAAGGTGGCATCTTCAGATGGAAAGGATCCACAAAATACCAAGGACAATGGGGAAGGCACGCCCCAGCACCTACCTGCTGGCAAAACTTCAAACTTCAAAGTGAAAGAAAACTCTACAAGTGTCCAGACACACACACACACACACACACACACACACACACACACACACACACACTACACACACATGCCCCAAAATCAGTTTACAAATGTGGGGAAAAAATCTCACATTCTCATACTGGGCTTCACACCAGCAACACTGGATGCTAAGAGACCTCGGAATGATTTTTTTAACCTTTCCAAAAACAAACAATGTTAAAGACTAAAGAAAAAGAGTTAAGTCTGTCAAAGATCTGAAGGGAAACATTTTGATCCTGGACCCTATATCCAGCCAAATTATTAATAGTGAGGAAAAATAAGGACAGATTAAGAAATGCAAGAATCAGCTGTGCTTAAGTTAACAGAAATGTCTTCATAAAAACATAGCATCTTTTGTCTGAAAAACAGTATTACACTAACATCAAATTATAGTTGCAAATTACCTCAAATTGTAAAAGGCAAATAAATTTAAAAGTCCAAGTTGTTTACTACTGACTCAAGGACATCCTCCTACTAAACAAAAAAGGAATCTATGCAAGAGGGTGATGGGTCACCACGAGTAACCCAGCAGCCAAGCACCACATGGAAAAATGAAGAAAGTAAACAAAATTAGGAGCCATTAGACCTTGAATTCTAGAATATTCTTTTTCATGAAACATGGTTTTAATAGCTAGGATTTCATTTCCCTTTTTCCTCTCTGGTCCAGTGGTAAACATTTTTCATTACCATTATATTTTCAAAAGCCTCTGGCCCCAGCACAGAGCTTCATGACAGTTACAGATTAGAAGGTGACATTTGTTGTCAACCTTACCAGCATAAAAATCATGTCACTGACCAAACTATGAAATGGACAAGGGAGGAAGAGGTGAAAGAAGGGGAAGGGAAGCCCATTCTCATCTTCCATGCAGAAAAGCAAGAAATGGTCTCTAAAATTGTTACGTGGAAAGAAGACTCAAGTGTACCGCACAAAGTCACAAAGAATCAAACTCATGTGACTAACAGAACCTTGAGAGTGTGGGGCATGACTGGTGTGTCCTTCCTTCCTCAAAGTGCAAAAGTGGCAGCTGCTAAGTCCAGAAATGCAGGAAAAGTACTCCATGCAAATTACAGTGGCCACCTCCAGGAAAGTGGTGGCGGTGTGGCTGACTGGGCCAGGTCTGGCAAAGGCCCGAGGTTCTGCAATTCTGGCCAGCTCCAGGTCTCTGCTGCTGCTGCTCAGTCGTCCCCCACCCCCAACTCTGTGCATAGAGTCAAGAGGGCCACCTGCCTTCACAGCACAGGGCACCAGCTTGCCACTGTCCCTTCCTTCCTGCCGGTCTGTGGCCAGCACACCCCCCGAGATTCTTTCCCCTTAGTCCTGAGCACTGAGCCCTGCACTCTGCTCCAGCTCCGCTCTCATCCCCCTCCTTCCTTCCGTGGCCAGCTCATCTTCAGACTTGTCCCTGCTCTCACCTCCCAGTTACTCTTGGTCACTGGGCACTGCCCTCACACTTGCTTGCCAGCAGACCAGCCTGGCGCAGCCTCCTCCTCAGTCCTTCCTTCCAGTCGGCCGTGCAGAAACTCTGGGCCTTGCAGCCCTCCAGGGTCCCCCCACTGCCTCCCAAGCCCCTCCTTTTGGCCCCTTCTTCCTTCCTGCCTGGACAGCCAGGAGCTCCTGGGGTTCCCAGAGCTTCACTTTGGCCCCTCACCAGTTGTTCCCAGCCTTTCCTGAAACACACCCACACTCAGAGTTGCCACATTTTGCAAGTAAAAATGCAGGAGGAAGCTGCCTCCCTGCAGCGGCCCCCTTGCTGGAGCCCACCCCGTGGGAGGCAGAGGAGTGCAGAGAATTGCGCGAGGGGCAGTACGCGGAATGAGTAATCCTCATAGTAGCCACAAGATGGCAGTACCACCCCACGCTCCAGAGCCGGGAACTGTGGCATGGAGATGGTCATGCTATCCACGGCCATCTGGCTATCATTGGCAAAGTGGGGTCCTGTGCTGGGACCCCCTAACCTCTACAGCCTTCCGCCTCCCTGTCCCAGACTTGTCAACACATTTCAGGCGGGGAACGGGGCTGGGGAGGCCCAGTGTTCCTCTGTCCCCCACAGCCTCCAGCCTGCTGGGCAGCTTCTGGCCAGCTGACCCTAGCATAGGTAAGGCTGATGGCCCCCAGGTTCTGCAAAGCAGAAATGGTGCCATGAGCCTGGGAGGCCAGAGGCTGGGAGGACAGAGTGTGGACTCACCCGGACAATGCGGATCCTGCCAGGGGGTGCGTCCAAGGTGTCGTAGAAGGCCTGTACCACCATCTGGAATTCCCTGCTGCTCTCAGCCAGACACTCCAGCCTGCCCAAGGACTCCCTCAGCCTCTGTTGTGGCACTGACACACAGAGAGGAAGGGGGTCGAGGCCATGCCTGGGGCACCAGCCCCCAATAGCTGGCCCACTCCACCCCCACCCCCCCAGTCTGGATGGCAGACTCACGAGGGGGCCCCGAAGCCACCAAGAGAGAGCTCAAACTCTGATCCTGGGGGCCAGCCAGCAGTGCTGCTAAGTGGCGGGCCGCACGGGTGGGCTGGGCCGCAAAGCCACGGAGGACGGTGCAGTCACCGCGACAGGCAACACTCACGCCGTGGCACCGCTCCAAGCGGGCACACAGCTCTGCGGGCAGCACACAGTCCTGGGGCCCCACTGTCTCCTCCCAGAGGTGCCCCTCCAAGGCAGCCTCTAGTGCTCGGTTCAGCTCATCCATATCCTGCTCAAAGGCTGCATGCACCACCAGCTGGGCCCAGCCGCCAGAGTCTGAATCCAGGAGCTCCTCTTCTTTCTCCAAGGTGGGTAGCTCCAACAAGGAGAGGGCCAGGGCTCGCTGCAGTGCGACAGCCTCCTCCTGCTCAGCCACCTGGCCTCGTGGCTCCAGTGACCGGTAGAGAGCCAGCTGCAGGGCAGCCTCCTCCTCCAGCCGCCCAGATGCCCCAGTGCTGGGGGCCACGGGCCCCTCCCCGGCCCTGGGAGTCACTTCTTCCTCCTCTTCCAGCAACTCAGGCACCCCAGTGCTGGGGGCCACGGGCCCCTCCCCAGCCCTGGGAGTCGCTTCCTCCAGCTGCCCCTCAGACTTCTTCTCTCCCAGCTCAAGCGGCAGCCAGTCTTCCCCGTCCAGGCCCTCCAGGGTGGCCAGCAGCTCTTGGACCTCCTCTAGGGGCAGGGAGAGGCACTGGGTCAGGGGTCCAGCCCAGCCAGGGTGGGGCTGAGAGAGAGGACGAGCCAGGAATGGGTGGAAGATGGAGGAGGCCTTAGAGGGTATATGGTCACGAGACCGAGACAGGTGGGACTGCAGAGCAGTAGGACAAACCATGAGGTCAAGAAAGGGCCACAGGATGTGCTTGGTGTCCTCAGGGAGCCCTACCCAGGCTCACGTTCTCCTGGTCACTGTCCATATTGTCTGGAGGCCACAGGGTGTGGGAGTGGCCAGGGAGGGCCTGGAGGGTCTCAGCGAGGTCCGCCTGTTGGGAGGGAGTGTCAGGGCTCACCTGGTGCATACCCCGCCCCAGGGGCCTCTGAGCAAGGGTGGAGGTACCAGGAGCTGAGGAGTGAAAAGGGGCGGGCAGGAGTGGGCTCCATCTCTACCTCTCCAGGGTCTGTGTCCAGGGCGGCCCTGTTCAGACGCTCTGTCCCAAAGACACACTGGAACTGAGCCTCCAGCCCCTGAAGAAGGCTCTGCCCCTCTGGGCTCAGCAGGAACCTGGCGCTGCCTGGGTGCTTCAGGCTCAGTACGTGACAGCTAATGCTGCCCAGCAGACTTTGCAGAAACTCCTCGGCTGCCTGGCACGGTGCCAGGGCTCCACAGAGCTGCAGGACCACGGGGTGGGGTGGGGGCAGTTTTCAGGTTTAGGGCACAGGATAGGCAACCAGAGCCCCCAGCAGGAGAGGAGGGTCAAAGGAGGAATCGTCAGGGGTCACTCACCCGAAATCCAATCATATCTGGTCCCTCAAGTGGGAAGAGGGCAACGTCTCCCAGGCCAGCAAGAAGGTCCTCGTGGTAGAGCTGCATGAAGCGCACCGCTCCCGGCTCCATCAGCAGCACCGTCTCCACCAGGCCCTCCTGCCCTGGCGACCCCACAGGCCCCAGGCTCCCCGACCCCATCTGCCCTGGAGACCCCATGGCGATCTCCAGTGGGCCTGGAGACCCCATAGGCCCCGGGCTCACTAGCCCTGCCTGCTCTGGAGACCCCACAGTCCCCAGGCTCACCTGGGGCCCCTCCTGTTCTGAAGACCCCATGGGCTCCAGGCTGACTGGCCCGGCTTGTCCCAGAGAGGACCTGTCCTGGAGAGGACCTGCCCTCAGAGAGGTTCCCGATCGCCCTGGTGCCTCCTCAGAGCCCGGTGTCATGTCCCCTGCACAATTCTGTGCCCTCACTGGCCCTCCAGCCTCCAGGAGAGCATGCTCGGTGGCCCCAGGCCCCAGCATGGCTAGGTGGTTCCCTCCACTGATGTCTTTGGCAAGCTCCTCAGGCTCCAGGACATCGTAGTGGGGCACGAGGCTCAGCTCGGAGCCCTGCAGCCAGTGGTCCTGCTGCAGCACCCGTTCAGCCGCTGGGAGGAAGGGAAAAGGCCAGAAGACCGTCAGGGCTCCGAGGGACAGCGGGGGCTGGGCTGGGTCTGTGCAGCCCTACTCACCCTGCCATTGCTGGAAGGAGACGACGGTGCCCAGGCCCCCAGGCAGGCTGCGCACGCCTTCCAGGGCCCCGCCTCCACTGCGGCGCTCATTCTCCAGGTACAGCTCCAGCAGCAGCAGGTCTGCAGGGGGGCTGCTCTCCACTACACGCACGGCTCGGGCCCAGGGCACCCAGGCCAGGGACACCTCCGCCCCATCCAGGTCCAGGGCCCGGGCCCGCTCCTTCAGGACACAGACTTCTGCGGGGAGGATGCGAGTCAGCTCAGGGCATTTCCCCCAACGGGCACATCTGCCCCAACCCTGCCTCTCACCTGCCTCAGAAAGGGGCACAGGTAGCTGGACCAGGGCCCGGTCTGGTCGGGGACTAGCCAGGCTGTGGCAGGGCTGCTCCAGGTGCCCTGTGGCACAAAGAAGGGCTTGCACATACTGCTCCAGGTGCTGGGGTGCAGTGCCAGGAGACAGCCCTTGGAGCAGCAGGCGTGTCGGGGCGCGTGGTGGGGCCGGCCGCAGGCTCAGTCGAGCACCTTGAAGCACGTGTGCCTCCTGGGCCAAGACCCTTGCTGCGTCTGCAGGCAGGGGTAGAGTGGGGTGTCAGGGCTGACTGCGGGTGGGGGGCCCAGACTGCCCCTTTTCATCGGTCCCCTCACCTGCAGGCTCCCGAAAGGTGAGTATGCCCCCGAGGCCAAGTCTTTGCCAACTCAACACAGGTCCTCCCCCAGAGCCTCGGCGATTCTCGAAGTAAAGTGTGAGCAGCTCGTCCGGGATGTCAGGGGGCAGCCCGCTGAGTTCCACTGCTGCCCCCACGTCCGCTTCTGCCTCCCCCATCACAGCCCTGGGGCCGGAAGAGCGGGTAGGGTAGCAGTCCCACAGTCCTGCCTCACCCCTCCCAGCCCCTTCCAGGCCCCTTGGTGGCATTCCTGGCACCCCTCGTCATTAAGGGCGTCCCACATCCCCACACTTACACTCCCCCACTACCTGGGCCGCCGTCAGCCAGGACTCCCTCGCCGGCCCTGAAGCAGAAGGCCTGGGGCAGGAAAACAAAAGTGAAAGTGTTGGAGGGAGGGGCCTGTGGTGCTGGGGCTGAGTGCCTGCCTCTCTGGTACTTTCATTCTCAGGCCCCTCCTCTAGAACTTTCCAGCCCCACCCCCCAGTTCCTCAGCCCGCAGCCCAACCCACCAATACCATCTGTCCCACCCCAGCCCACCGGCTGGTAGAGTGGGTAAAGTGGCTCCTGGCAGTTCTCCACTCCTACTGGCCCTCCCCTGTGAACCGCAAAACGTCCAACCACAGTCCCTGCTAAATCCAGCAGGGGACTCGAGTCGCTGCCCCCACTTCAAGGATCTCTAGCCTCTTTGTTACCACCCCCCCACCACCACCACTGCGGGCAGCATGACCCCTCGACTCTCCAGGCCTAGCCCGGCTGGGGCAGGCTCTCCACTCTCCCCAGCAACCTTCACAACTGCAACCGTGCTCACCCTTAAACAGCTAGCAAGTGACCCACTCCCACCTCATGAGCACGGAGGGCAAGCAGCTTCCTCGCTCTCTCAACATCACAGCACAGCCTTCCTCCACCTCCTGCACTCCCTTCCCGGTGGCTCTCTCTCTGATTCATGCACCTGCCCAGCCGTCCCATCCTGCGTTGTCGTCGTTGTTGTCAAAGTTGTCACCAAGGCCAACCCCAGAAGGTGCAGGCACTGTGCTGACACGCCCTGCTGCAGCAAATCCCCTCATCGCAGAAGGGGACATGGAGGTGCAGACAGGGCCTGTGGCAGTCCTGACCCTCACGCTCAGGTGCACCTTTAGAACCCACACTCCCTCTGCCACTTAATCCCCCCTTTGCTCCTCCTCCAGTGGCATCCAGCCTTTCAGAGTTGTGCCCATTCCTGCTCTCCCACCTCCCACTTACCGCTCAGCCACTGAAACCCGGCCTCCACCCTTGCTGCTCCTCCAGGGGACGGAGCAGCTCTCTAGCCTGACCCCAAGCTGCACACCCAGCACCTTGGCTGCTCCCACCCTGGTCCAAGCCTTCATCATCTCTCGCTTGAATCATGACGCTAACTTCTTAACCGATCTCTCTCTGCCACTCCTGCCCACTCCTACTGTCCATCCCCAGAAGAGGGCAGAGTGAGCCTTGTAAGTGGCAGCAGCAGCTGCTGGAGCCCCGGCCGTGGCAAAGCCAAGGTCCTCTGGATGTCCTGCCAGGCTGGACTGACAGGGCCCCAGCACTGTCTGGCTGCATCCCCCTGCATCCCTGATGCTCACTTGTCTGGCACAGCAGACCCTCCCAGTAGGGTCCCTAGGCCCCAGGTGGGGAGACACTCCTGCAGGGGCTCCAGGAGACAGCCCAGTAGGGGTGTCCCTGGCTGTGGCAGCTAGCACTTCCTCAAGACCCATGAAGCTGAGGAAAGTTAACTTTCCTGGGCCATCTCTAAGCCTCAGCCCCTTAGCAGTGAAACAGGGCTAGAAATGCCACCCTTGTATCTTGTGGATCTGTCATGAAAACAAGTGAGAATTGGTCTAATAGGGGCTCGGACTAGTTTGATAGAGAGGGTGCAGCAATTAAGCAGTTAGGTCTCTTGATTTGAGATAGACTTGTTTGAAAGGGAAAGTAAGATTTTAAGGCCAAGGAAGGATGGAGGGTGCTCATCAGACTCAGCAAATCACTTAAGCAAACTGGCAAGGCTAGGTATCAGCCTCCAGGGGTCCACAGCCCTCAGGGCCCAAGTGTGGACCGCGGGGCTCGGGCCTGTGTGTCGGAAAGAAGCCAGCAGGGAATCCAGATCAGGCACAGTCGGTCCGGGAGCAGCCTCGCGTTCTCTGCGGAGTCCAGCGCGCGGACCCGCCCCTGCGCCGCCAGCCCCGCCCCAGGCCCCGCCCCGTCACAAGGCCCCGCTGCGTCTCCCGAGCCGCAGGCGCCAGCCCAGCCGAGCTGGCCGCCGAGCGGGTGCGGGTGCGGGTGCGGGCGCGGGTGCGGGCGCGGGCGCGGGCACGGGCACGGGTGTGGGCGCAGCGGCTGTCGACCGCGCGGCCGCGCAGCGGACACTGTGCGCAGGGTCCTGAGGCGCCCCGCGAGTGGTGAGTCCCCAGCCCCAGGCCAGCAGCGTGTCTCCTGGCTCAGCTGGCCGGCTGCCGCCGCCCCCGCGAGGGCCCTTCGCAGCCGAGAGGAGCCGCGGGGGGTCAGCCGGTGGGTCGGGCCCGGCGCGCGGCCCGCGGGGGCCCGGGCGGCGGCGGGGGTGGGGGCCGGACGGTCAGGAGCGGGAGGGCGGGGGCGGCGCGCTGCGACGACGCCGGGTTCTGCGGCTCGAGCGCCCCTCGAACGGCCCGAGGACCCACCCGGCCCTCGGTGGGGGTTCGGTGGCCACCGCCACCAACCGCCTCGCCCCTACGTCTGCTTTGTTCCCCCGCACGCCCTCTTGTCGCTTCCATCCCCCACACACCCCCGCAACCTGCTGTTCCTGGCGTGCCCCACTGGTAGGCACCCCGGCAGCCGATCCAGGCCTGCTGCCCCCACCCTGGGAGCGAGGGACGCTCGGGCCGGCTCCTGGAGAGGGCTCAGGGCTCCAGCTGGTCACAGATGGCGTGGGGATTTCCTGGGATAGAAATAGCCGCCGGCTCTGGCCCCTTAAAGCTGCTTAAGGGGCGGGATGGAAGAGGAGGGTCTGGGCACACCCCCACACCTCCCCGACCGCGCCCCCAGCCCAGACCAGCCCAGACCCGGGCGCAGCTCTGACCCAGGAGAGGTCAACAGCTGTGAGAAAGCCCCTCCGGTTGCTTGTGAGAAAGAGCTGAAGCCAAAAATCCCGAGGCTGATAAAGTCATCCCCTAGTCCATCACCTTCCTCCATCTTTGGGGTCGGCCTGGAGACCCCCTTCTGAACCCTCACGCCCAGCCACCCGGTCCCCACCCGCCTCTCCTGGCCCCTCTTCCTGGGCTCCCCATGGCCCTGTGGCGAAGGTCATGAATCCCTCTCCTTCCATCCTGGTTCTCTGCAGCAGGTGGGGTGCCCGGCTTGTTCATGTCACCGCAGGGCTAACTGTTCTCTCTCTCTCCTCTAGGGGAAGACCGCAGAATCTGAGGCCATGTCCCATGAAAAGAGTTTCTTAGTGTCTGCGGACAGCTACCCTCCCCCCAACCCTGGATATCCTGTGGGGCCCCAGCCCTCCATGCCTCCCTATCCTGGGGCCCCTTACCCACAGCCCCCATTCCAGCCTTCCCCCTATGGCCAGCCAGGGTATCCCCAGGGCCCCAGCTCCTATCCCCAAGGGGGCTACCCTCAGGACCCCTATCCCCCAGGGGGCTACCCTCAGGGCCCCTACCCCCAAGGGGGCTACCCTCAGGGGCCATATCCGCAGAGCCCCTTTCCCCCCAACCCCTATGGACAACCACAGGCCTTCCCGGCACAGGACCTTGGCTGTGAGTAGTGGGGCAGGGGTAGGGCGAGGGCAGGGGCTCCCGGCTCCAGTGAGTGGCACTGACCCAGCCCATCCTGCTCCTCAGCACCTCAGCATGGGACCTACCACGAGGAGGGGCCCCCATCCTACTATGACAACCAGGACTTCCCTGCCACCAACTGGGATGACAAGAGCATCCGCCAGGCCTTCATCCGGAAGGTGGGCTGCGGGGCTGGGGAGGGCCCAGGCAGGCTGCGTTGGCCAGGGCTCTGAGCTGCCTCCCTCCCCAGGTGTTCCTGGTGCTGACCCTGCAGCTGTCCGTGACTCTGTCCACCGTAGCTGTGTTCACCTTCGTCGGGAAGGTGAAGGGCTTTGTCCGGGAGAATGTCTGGACCTACTATGTCTCCTATGCCGTCTTCTTCATCTCCCTCATTGTCCTTAGCTGCTGTGGGGACTTCCGGCGAAAGCACCCCTGGAATCTCGTTGCACTGGTAACCCAAGACCTGAGCCCTTAGCCCCTGGGGCCCAGCCTTCCCACCACACACTCTCCCTCTTTGGAGCCACAGAGGGCCTAGGGGTGGGAGTGGGGCAGCGGCTCCCCACACTCAAGGCTACGTCTGCCCACAGTCCATCCTGACCGTCAGTCTGTCCTACATGGTGGGCATGATTGCCAGCTTCTACGACACCGAGGCGGTCATCATGGCCGTAGGCATCACCACGACCGTCTGCTTCACAGTGGTCATCTTCTCCATGCAGGTGAGGGACCCCCCAGGGCAGGGCTGCCAGCCCTGGGGGCCCAGAGGCCTCCGGGGGTGTGGCACCCAGGGTCTCCTGTCCCTCCCTGTGCCCTCAGACGCGCTACGACTTCACCTCTTGCATGGGCGTGCTCCTGGTGAGCATGGTGGTGCTGATCATCTTTGCCATCCTGTGCATCTTCATCCGGAACCGCATCCTGGAGATTGTGTATGCCTCGCTCGGCGCTCTGCTCTTCACCTGCGTGAGTGACGGGGTGGGCCACCCGGGGCAGGATGCTGGGCAGGTGGGCTTGTCCTTCAGCACCCCGTGCTGTCATCCGCAGTTCCTGGCAGTGGACACCCAGCTGCTGCTGGGGAACAAGCAGCTGTCCCTGAGCCCGGAGGAGTATGTGTTCGCCGCATTGAACCTGTATACGGACATCATCAACATTTTCCTGTACATCCTCACTATCATTGGCCGCGCCAAGGAGTAGCCTGAGCCCCTGGCTCACGTGGGGCCCCACTCGGGTGGCGTGCTTGGCCTGGACCCTGCCCCTGATGTGGCCGTTCCTCGGTACCTCCCCTCTCTGATACCCGTGCACAGCCTGGGACAGAGGGAACCCTTCTCCAACCCTCCTGTGTGTATACTGCAGACGCCTCTGTTCAGACCCGCTGTGGCCAGCATGGCCCCTCCTAGCCCTCCCACCCCGCCAAAGGGTAGCGGGGCTGGGCCTCCGTGCCACCTCCTGCCCACTTACTGTTGCATGAGCCCCATCTGCCAGCCCACCCCAGGGCCTGGGGGGGCAACATCAGGTCCCAGGGGAGAGGGATTGAGCCAAGAGGTGAGGGTGCACGTCTCCCCTCCTGTCCCAGCTCTCCTGCCTGGCATAGAGCATCCCTTTCCCCTCCCCACCCCCACGCTGGAGCGCTGTCCTCTGGGGGACCTGAGGGTGAGGGTCTCATCCCTGTGCTGAGCCCTGAGGGCAGAGAGGATGGGAACATTTCAGGGGAGGAGGACGCCTTCCTCTCGTTCTGCTGTCTTTAAAATTCCAATAAATGGGACCTTCAGTGCTCTCCGTTCCCTTCATCACTCCCTTGTCACTGCCACTTCCTCCATGAGGGGGCAGGGGTCTCAGCCTCACAGTGTGATGAAGACAGTAGGACCAGGTGTTGATGGGACGGGGGCTCAGGCTGGAGGTCGGCGACAGGAGCTAACATTTCTCCAGCTGTACTTCCACCTCCCTTCTTACAGTCTTCCCAGCCATGTTGTGAAGCGAGTGCTGGGATCCCCAGCTGATGGCTGGGGACCCTGCGGCTCCCAGAGGTTAAGCATGGTGGCTGGGTCACATGATGTCTGCCACTCACACCTGGGAACTGCACAGCATGATGGAGGGTCCTGTGAGACCTTCATCTTCCAGCCCCGGGCCTGAGAGGCAGCAGTATAGGTCACTGACCACCCCAGGGCAGGTCTGTCCTGCTGCTCTGGCTCTGCAAGGTCCCCAGGGAGCCCATCAGCCGGCACCTGACACGTGGCCCAGGCCTGATGTGGACAATGGCCCTCTGCACCTCCTCACCACAACCCCAGCAGGGAAACTTGCAGACTGGAGCCCTCGGTGAAGAGCTGGACAGAGGCTCTGAGGGCTTGGCCAGTTGGGGCCTGGCCTGCTTCCAGCACCATCTTCTGGCCTAGTCAGGCCCCAGCCTTCCATGGCCCTGAGCCTCAGCTTGTTCTGCATGTCCTCCCCTGTGACTTCTGCTGCCTCAGCTCTGGAGCCCTCACCCACCCACCTTTGCTCTCAGATGTTCACTCAACCAGCCAGCTGTAACATCCACAGCCTCCCTGCAAAGAGCCCTTCCACTGCAGTCTGAGCACCTCCCTGCCCTGAGCTCCTCTAAGCTCCTGGCCCCAGAGGACACTCCTCACTGTGGCTAGCTTGGCTTGAGAACCCCCTCCCAGGACCCCATCTCCTCCCCGCCAGCCCATCAACCCACTCCTTTAGCTGGTGCTAGCAGCCCAGCATCTGTGAAGGGACCCACAGCCGGCGTGTGAGTCAGCACCCCCCGTGCCCATGGGCACCACAGCCAAGTCCCTCCCCGGCACCTGCTGCTCCTGTGTATTCTCCGTCAGTAGTGTCCAACCTGGGCCCAGGCCAAAAACGGATCTGTCCTCTCTCCCCTCATTCATACTGCCCCACCAGCTCTCACTGCCCACCTTCCCCTGCCTCCTGAGGCCTCCTTGTGCTCACCTGTCAGCTCACCTCCACCACCCTCTGCCCACTGCCAGGTGCACTTCCAACCCACTAACCACACCACCTGCCTGCTTAAGGCCCTTGGATGGTTGCTGGCGGAATGAAGTCCACATCCCTGATGGCTGCTCCAGCTGGCCTTGGGCTGGCCCCTGGCCCCTCAACCCAAGGCCTGACCTTGCTCAGCTGGAGCCAGAGGCACACCCCACTGCCCCAGGGGATGCGCAATGCCTTCCCGGCTGCCTGGGCCCTCCCTAGAGTCCACCTCCCCTTTGCGGCATTTGCCTGCTAGGCCTGGCACCGCTACCCTTAGTCTCTGCTTCGTTCACATGCTGAGCACCGGGCAGGCAGTGCAGCTCCCCTCCCCCACCTCTCGAGCAGGTGCGGTTCCTCACCCAGGGCGCCCTGCCCGCAAGCACTCAGGCATGGGGGCACCTGGTCAGTGTCAGCTCACAGAGAAGACCCCTGGGGCTTGCACACCGAGGAGGAAGCACGGAGCGTTCGTGAGGCTAGAGTCCCAGTGGAGGCAGGAGGAGGAGCTCCAGAATAAAAGGCACGTGCAACGTGCTAGGACAGCATCTCCTCCAGGAGCTTGAGGAGAACAAATTCTAGGCTGAGCGAATCCCTGGGGGAGGTTCCCGGGGCGGACAACTGGGGTCTGGAGGTGTTGGCCAGGGCCAGGGCTGGGGTGGGGAAGCTAGGGGTGCAGAGCAGAGGCCCTGCTGCAAGATAGAAGGCCAGGCCTTGAGGGCTTGGGCCTGTCCTGCAGGTGAGGGGGACCCTGGCAGGAGCCACAGCTTGTTTGTGTTCAGGAAGAGGAGTCCAGCAACAGAACGTCCAGGAGAAGGGGTGGGTGCAGACAGGTGAAGAAAGCAGAAGGAGCTGTCAAGAGAAGACCTCGGAGCAGCTGCAAGGGGGCTCGGCCTGGGGCAGCCTATGGTCAGGGTGGGCCCAGGTGAGGTGGGCAGGAGTCCACCTGCCGTCCGCCATGTCCAATCCAGGAAGGAGAAGGGGCAGCTTATGATCTGACTGGGCGGATGAGTGTGTGGAAGGTACCCACAAAGCCCAGTGGAGCCACAGCAGTTGTGAGGTCAGCCACAGAGATAATTCAGGTGCAGAAAGAAGCAGCCCCCACCGTCCGGGAGCTGGCCCGGTGCTATCAGCCAGTCCTACACCTCCTGGTGTGGTAGGAGTCAGCCTGGCACTCTCAGATACAGGCCCTGGTGTTCTCCTGTTCAGCAAAGACACAGTTTGCCCTAAGACCGGCGTCAGACAAGGCCCGTGGTCCTATCAGCTAGGCCCTGGTGTGGTAGGAGCCAGCCTAGCACTCTCAGATACAAGCCCTCATGTTTTCTTGTTGAGAACATACACAGTTTCACACAAGACCAGCATAAGGCCCCTCTGTGACTGGGATGGGTCCACAGAAAAAGACCCCTCCATGATAATGTCTGAACACAGACGAAACGTGGGCATTGTCTAAGCCATAAAGACCTGCCGTGTGCGCCCTGTCCTGCCTCATCTCTTCATAATGGACAGCTTTAGCTGGCCCCTGATCCTTCCTCCTTCCAAGGAAGATGTGTTAAGATACTCATCACAGAAGGACCCCACTTCTTGACAGCATCTAATCCCCAGGAAAGCACTGCTTCATTAAACCTGCCCCAATTCCCCCGAGTCAGCAAAGTCCCACAGGACATCCTTCCCAGCCTTTCCTGTGAACCTGGTGGCTCCGTGGCATGCGTCCCCCTTGCCACAACTAGCGGCAAGCCCGACCTGTTTACCCGCAGGGATCCAGCGGGCTTCCACTAGAGCTTGACACAGCTCACTACACTAAGGCCAAGGAAGACCAATTTATTCTACAATAAAAAATGCTTACATACATGAGTACTCATTAAGCCCATTCCTGTCGTGAACATTAAAAGGCACAAAGCCTCCGTCACACTCCCTGCCCTGCAGAGCAGCACTATGGGTGGTGCCTGCTGGAAACCCAGTGAGCGGCCAGGACAGGACGGCCAACCCACAGGTGCCCCTGCCACCTGCCCTCTGACTGCCAGGGACCTGGAGTTCCTTCAGAGCAGGGATTGTGACCTTTGCATTTTAGCACGAGCCAGCACCCAGCCCAGAAAGGGGCATGCCATCGAGGTCAAACGCAGAGTGAATGGATGAACCGTATGCAGCACGAGCTGCCCCAGGACTGGGCGCAGAGGACGCTGCGGGCTTTGGGACTTTGGCTCAGTCCCAACATCAGCGGGAGGCGCTCCCGGAGCCAGGTGGGAGGAAGAAGAGGTGTGGGAGCGCTGCGAGTGGACAGCTGTGGATGCAAAGCTCAAGAGTCTGAACTCTCTTCTGCAGGCAGTGATGAACCACTGGAATCTTTCAGCCTGGGAGTGGTTTGAGTAAAAGCAGGACAACCAGCAAGGACTACAGTGACGGGGTGGCACAGAGGGCCTGGCCTGGGGTAGAGGGTGTGTGGAAGGGAAGGCCCTGACGGCAGTCCGGGTGCCAGTGCTGTCACTCCCAAAGCGCCCCTTCCCCATCAGGGCCCAGACACTGCATCCCGGGCAGCAGGATGGCTCAGCCCGTCCGCCACCAAAACACTCTACGTTCTTAAATGTCTTCTTGGTGTCAGGCTTGTCGGGCACTGGAGACCTTTCAGAATGCCCCAGATGCAAACAATCCACCCCCTAACCACATACACTCCAACTCCTCAGCCCCCATCTTCACTGCTACAGGCTTCTTATCCCCACATCCTCTTACCCCTCTGGACCCACTTCACAGCACTGTCCACGTCTCCTCCCTTGCCTCCTTTCAAGAAGTTTGGGCTCTTGGGCAGTAACTTCCTCCTCTGAAGCCTGCGCCCTCTCCTCTCTTTCATCCCCCTCTGGCTTTGCTCTATAACCCAGCAGCTCCCTGGTTCTGGGAGGACTTGAGCACCAGTTTCAGAACCCTCCTCTCTACCCCAACTGGTGCATTTCAGGTTCTAGCTTACCAATGACTCCCACTTCTATGCCCTTGTCTGAAATCAAGGCCATGGTCATCTCTGAGCAGACCCAACCCATCCTCAGCACCACAGACGAAGCAATGATGGCATGTGCCTGTTTAAACTCCTTCAGAGGACTCACGATCAAGACCAGGGACTGACCAACCTGGGATCCTGACTCCCACTGTTAACACATAAGATTGCTAGACAAAATACTTTTCAACTTGTAAATATGCATAGCTGAGCCAGAATGCAAGAGGTAAATGTGAGGGGAGTCCCGCACTGTGAGGGAAGCTGTGGGGTTTGGAGAGGGTGTGCTGAAGACACAAGAACCAGCACTCAGGACCCACCAGGGAAAGGAGCCGGGGAGAGACCCCAGGCTCTCCACCAATGGCCAGAAGCCTCCACCCGGGAGCCCAAGCACAGAGCCTCACCCAAACCACAGCCCAGACTTGACTCACCTCCGCCCCACTCTGTCTGCCCGACCCTACCTTTCTGGAAGAAGGCAGCAGCATCCAGAACCTCTTTGGTTTTTAATACACAACTTGTCAATTAGAAAGTGCTAGGCATTTCAAAATCCAGGACTATATAACCGAAAACCAAGAGAAAAAGTAAGATGACAGAAATAGACCTAGAAGTGACTCAAAGATTGGAGATAGAAAGAAATGACTTTAAAATAAACATGTTAATATGTTAAGGAAAATGCACAGGGAAATGGAGAAACATGGATGATTATACAGTGATTTCCCAGAGAATTAGATTGTATGAAAAGAATCAAACAGCATCTTGAATGAAAAAATACAATTAACTGAAACTAAAAGTTCATTCCATAAGTGGCTTTAAGAGCAGATTAGACAGGTTAGAGGAAAGGATTAGTGAACTGAAAAGTCAACAGAAAATGTTCAAACTCACAAAGAAAAAGAGAGTGAATAGAGAAAAAAGTAAAACAGGTGACAGGAAGGTAAAAAATACATACATATAGAGTCCCAGAATGGGAAGAGAGGAAGAATGTGGGAGGAATGTCTGAGAGATAATGCCTGAAAATTTCCCCAAATCAGTAAGACATCAACCCACAATCTACCAAAGTCAACACAAAAAGGATAGACTAAGTGCTGAAATCCTCCAATTTGTTTTATGATCCCAGTATTATGAGCTGAGCCCCCCAAATTCAAATGTTGAAGTCCTAATCCCCAGTACCTTATCATGTCACCTTATTTGGAAATTAGGTCATTGCAGATGTAATTAACTAAGATATGGTCATACTGGAGTAAGGTGGGCGCCTAATCCAATACGACCAGTGTCCTTATAAAAAGAGGACATTTGGACACAGGTGCCTTTTCTGCCCCGCATCAGCCACGGATGGTCTTGCAGAAGCGCTGCGGCCTCCTGAGCAAGAGGAACAAGCAGACCTGCAGCCCCAAAACACCTTCCCCTAGGACAGGCTGCCTCACTGCAAGACGGCCAGCAGCATAGTTGTCAGGAAGCGGAGATCCTACACTTTGACCACCGACAACAAGGATGCTGGGCCACCCTCTGCTGCATCCTGCAGCGATCTGCAAGACCAAGTACCGCCCTGCTCTGCGCAAGGCCAGCGCCATCCTGTGCGGCCAGAAGCCTGTGATGGCCAAGAGGAAGCGGACTGCCCACCGAGAAAGCACAACCTGCCCCCACCCCCAAAAATAAAGACGTCTGCCCACTTTTCTCAAAAACAACAGCAATGATGTTACTAGGAGGCCCTAGCCAGTACAATAGGGCAAGAAAAAAAAGTCATGTTTGTTTATAGCAACGTGATCATGTACATAGAAAATCGTAAGAAATCTACCAAAAATCTACTTGAAATAACAAATGACTTTGACGAGGTCATGGATACAAGGTCAACAATAACAAATCATAAACTATATACAGCTACAAACATGAAAAATTAAACTGTATACACATAAAAAAAAACATAAAATGCTTAGGGATTGTGGCAGAGGCTCCTTAAAGCCACTCCCAGGTTTGACAGTTCATTAGGAGGACTCACAGATTCAGCATAAATTCCTGCTCCAGCCTCTGACTTCTTGCAGAGAAAGGATATAAAGCAAAATCAGCACAGAAAAAAGACTCGGGGCAAACCTGAAGAGAACCAGGCGCAAACTTCCAAGAGTCTTCTCCCTGTGGAGTCACACAGGATGAATGTAATTCCTGGACCAATGAGTTGTGACTACACGTGTGCAATGCTGTCTATCAAGGAAGCTTCATAGAGACTCAGTGCCCAAAGGTCTTATAGGGGCTGGTGATGTAGGCACCCTCTGCCTAGCATGTACCAAAATTCCAGACTCTCAGAAGGAACTCAGAAGCTCGGCACATTGTTTGAATCAATAGTTCAGGCACAGTGAGCCATTCTTATCAGTTCATCAGTTCTGAGAATTGTGGGAACTCTCCTGAAATCAAATTCCCAGATGACAACCAAGGGCCAAGCAGACATTTCTAAGGATAGCAAGCAGTCTCCGTCCTGCTATGTTAACTCTTCTTCACAGGGTAAATTTAACAAAATATGTGCAATGCATGTCCACTAAAAACTACAAAACATTTCTGAGAGAGATTTTTAAAGACTTAAATAAATGGTCAGATGTACCATATTCATGAATCAGACTCAATAGTGATGTCAATTCTTTCCAAATCGATCTGGAAATTCAACACAATCCCAATCAAAATCCTAGCAGGCTTTATTGTAGACACTGACAAAACACCTTAAAATTTATGTGGAAATGCAAAAGACTTAGAAAAGCCAAAACGATTTTGAAAAAGCAGAACAAAGTTGAAGGACTTGATTTCAAGATAATCAAGACAGTGTGAAAAAAAAAAAAAAGACAGTGTGATATTGTCATAAGTGGGGACATATAGATCAGCGGAACAGAAGAGAGAATCCAGAAATAGACATACACATATTTCTTCAAACAAATGGTAATGGAGCAATTAGATATCAATATTAAAGAAAAAGATAGGGGCAGGGTATAGCTCAAGTGGTAGAGGACATGCTTAGCATGCATGAGGTCCTGGGTTCAATTCCCAGTACCTCCATTAAAAATAAACCTAATTATCTCCCCTGCCAAACAACAACAACAATGACGAACAAACAAAAACACAATAATAAATAAATTAAAATAAGTAAAAAAAATTTTTTTAAGAAAAAGAGGAAGAACCTCAACTATCTCCTCACATTATACACAAAAATTAACTTGAAATGGATCATGGACATAAATGTAAAAGCTAAAATTTTAAAGACTTCTAGATAAAAATTTAGGTGAGTATCTTCATAGCCCTAGAGTTGGCAGATTTCTCATATAGGACATGAAAAGCACAGAACATTTAAAAAATATTTGGTAAACTGAAAAGCATCTGCTCTTCAAAATAAAATGAAGAGACAAGCCACAATTGGAGAAAATATTTGCAAAAAATTTATTTGGCAAAGGATCTGTATCTAAACATATAGGTACTTTTACTACTTCATAACTAGAAGATACTCAACCTAATTTTTTAAAATGGGCAAAAGATTTTGGGACTCTCATAAAAGAAGATATACAAATGGCCAACAAGCACATGAAATATTTTCAAAATCATTAACCATCAAAGAGATGCAAATTAAAACCACTCTACACTCATTAGAATAGCAAAAATTAAAAGATTTGCAGTAACATACTGGCAAGGATGTAGAGTAACCAGAATTCTCATTTACTGCTGGTGGAAAAGCAGAATGGTATAACCACTTTGGAAAACAATTTGTCAGTTTATAACAGATATTTACTATATGATCTAGCAATTCCTCTTCCAGATTTTTACCCAAGGTTTATACACAGATGTTCATAGCAGCTTTGTTCACAATGGCCCCAAATGGGAAAGACAGAAATGTCCATCAATGGGAAAAGGATAAACTAAGGGTGATAGTCTTATAACAGACACTACTTAGCCATGAAAAGGAGTAAACTAGTAATACACACAACCAGAAGGATGGATCTCAAAAACACCGTGCTGAACAAAAGAAACCAGACACAAAAGAGTACGTAAGGTATGATTACAACTCCAGAAAAGACTAACCTATTAGGACCAGGGATGGGAGGTGAGAATTGCCAGGAAAAGGCACAGGGAAACTTTGGGGGGGGGGGGGTAACAGAAAAATTCTATACTTTGTTATAGTGGTGCTCACATCGTACACACATTTGTCAGAACTCATCAAACTGTTCACTTAAAATGGGTACATTTTATTGCATGAGAATTACACATCAATAAAGTTGATTTTTTTTAAATGAATATGGACAAAAAATTAAGAAAACTTTCCTCTTCTGCTTGAGAATTTGACTTTGGGTAACTCCCTAGCTATGTTCCCCTGGTAACCAGGTAAAGGCAGAATGTCAAAGATTTAACTAAGCAACATTGCTTATGGTAACAATTACCCCTGTTAGAAGCTGCATGTGGACAGGGAGGAAGTACAATGAATGATAAATGCCTGAGAGAAGCCAGAGCTCTGAGCTTCCTGGAGGACAGTGCCTCTTGAAACACAGCCTGTCCCTTGTGGAGACCCTGGAAACTACATATATGGAATTGTCACAAGACACAATGGCTCCTGTGAGGCTTGAGGTTTGGAAGCCAGGACAATTTCCGCCCTGCCCAGTGAGGGTCTCGTCTCCTTGCAGGTGAGCGACCACCTGTGAATCCAAAGATGCAGCCTTGATGATTACACAAATCACTCCCTGATTTCCTCAGAAAAAGGGGCGGTAAACCCATGCTGGCCAGCTCTTATTTCCTGCACTTCTGAGCAGATTGTTGCCAAGGGTGCCCTTTGGTCATCTTGCAGGTGGGGCTGGATGTTTAGTAGACTAAGAAGACCCCCTGATGGACACTGCAATGGATACTTCACAGAAGACAATGCAGAAGCACGAATGGCCATGAAACATGTGATGACTTGTTCAACCTCATAAATTATCAAGGAATGCAAGTCCAGTGCCTGGCACAGAGTCAGCACTCCATAAATACTCGTTGCCTGACTGAATGGAATCAAGGCCACGGTGAGATACCAGTTAACATCCATTCAATTGGAAAAAAAAAGTCTGATAATATCAAGTGTCAGAGAAGATACACAGCAATACAGTCACTTTACACGCTGCTGGTCAATTAGCAAATCAATCTGACATTATCTTGTGAAGTTGGAAACTTAACATCTCTACAACCCAGCATTCTACTCCTAGGTACGCTCAAGATTAATTCTGTACATGTGTGCCTGGAGATGTGTATAAGAATGTTCACAGTGTCTTTGCTCATATTAGCAAAAACCTGTAAGTCACCCAAAAGTCCACAGACAAGACTATAATGCACATGTATAAACTGTGGTACAGGCACAGAATGGAAGGGTGTCCAGCAATGAAAAAGAAAGAATGGCAGCTTCATGGAACAACATTATACCAATCTTGTTCTCTGACCACAAGGTAACAAAATTGAAAATTAATAGGATTTAAAAAATACATTTGGAAACTAAAATATCTTTTGGCTGCGCATTGAAGACGTAGGGTTCCACAGCAGGGACATTCCCGTCTTGGGACAAAACACATGTGGTGCTGGACCGCCCAGCACAGGGCAGGAGGGCCTGGCATTCCTGGTACTGACACCCCGCGGTCCTGGGACAGCCGAAAAAGCCCCACACACTTCCAAATGAACAGCCCTTAGGTGATGAAGGCCAGGAGGGCAGTCACAGGGCAAGGTTTCCTGGGCCTCAAGTGACCAGGCAGCACTGCTCACCAGCTCTGCCCATTCTCACACCTTCCGCACTCTCCATAGTCCTGGCGCTCCCTCTGCACCCCTGCTCTCAGCACAAACTGTAGCCTATGCTTGTGGAGCACATGCTGTGAGCTTCCATCCCTCATGTCACACAGCCCCCAAATCAGCCTGCTCTGCGCATATCCTGGGTACAGGCCCCTGGGCGCGCCACCAGCCGCCCTCCTCAGTTCTCACTGTCCTGTCCCACAGTCTCTGACTCTTCTTCCACGTGTCCCACCGGTTCCTACCTCAGGAACTTTGCTCTGCCCCTCATTCCCAGCTTTCAGACACGATGCCCCCTCAGATGCCCTGCCAGGTACCCTGCCCACCGTCCCCTATCCCGTCATCTGCTTCAATGCCTTTGTGGCCCTTGCACTCTTTGCCAGAGCAGACACCCCATCTTGTCCACACCGAGTGCCCAGGGCTTTGCGTGCACACAGCTGGGACATGCCCGGGTCCTCGGCTGCTGAATGGACAGATGAACAGTCCGAGAGGCAGGATGCCAAGTGCCGTTTCACAGACGAGGAGTCTGTGGCTCGTGGAGGTTAAATAACCAGAGTCAATCGGCAGGTTAGGTGGGTTCCCACCAGCACAATAAAAGCCTAAAAACTTTTGAGAAAAGTGGGGCTAGGGGCACAGTACCCAAAACTTCATCAGTGCTACACTTAAAAAGTCTCAAGCACCTAATAAAAACAGTAGCCTGGTTTTGCATATGTTAAATGATTGGGAAATACACAAATACTATAGTAAGTGTGGTTACTGACCTCGAAGAGGCTCTGAAACCAGTTTACAGGAGTGGGTGTGACAAGGGCTGTGGCTGTGGGTGACTGTGAATTGCGCTGTCTGGAATAGGATGGAAAGTTGTGGCCCCAGCTTGGGTGGGGGTGACGCGGCACAGGGACGACGGTGAGCCAAGGCAGCGGCAGCTGTCTGAGGTGCGTGTACTCTGTGCGTTTCTATGGGGTCGTGGTCCATTCAGCTGGGTGCAGTTTTTGCTTTTTCCACCTATTTCTCATAAACAAAATTGCACATAAACGAAATTTGCCCTATGCTCAAATTGTTCCCAAATATATCAATCATTTTGAAACAAATTCACATTTTCAAAATAAGCATTTTAGCAAAACTATTTTTTTAGGATTCCCTCCTAAAACCAGCTTTCTCAATAATACAACAAACTAAGAGACACAACTGCCCCAGGTAAGGGTACTCATTTACATCATAAAATTGCAGCACAGAATTCCTCAGGCTGAGGCTCCAGGACCCAGGCAGACTGAAGGGGGCTTCTGGGGTCAGAGTCTCCACCTGAGGGACATTGGCCTGAACACTGGAAGATGCTAGAGAGAGAGGGTCATCACAGGAAGTCTGCACACTGATCGCCTAAGCAGGGATCTAACATCACCACCGTGCAAATAAGCTTCACTCCAAAAAGGCCTTGTGTCAGAAACACAGGACTGCACAGGAGAGTCCAAGGAGACTGGGTTTGGGAGAGTCTTGACTTCTGACTGACTGAAGGAGAGAGAAGAGAAGAGAAGAGACACACTCCCAGGACTAGGCCGAAAGGGCTGGCCAAACACGCCACGGGAAGAAGTGGGGGCAAGCCGGCCACTGAGACCAGCTGGAGCCCAGGCAGAGCAAGCTGAGCCCAGGCCCAGAGCCTAGAATCCCACCCAGGGCTCACCTGCAGGCCTGGAAACCAGAGTAGCCTCTGGGCCAAGGGCAGGGGGCCTGAGTGGCTGCCCAGGGGGTTGGCAGTGCCCTCGGGTTGGGCTCTGATTCTGTGCCAATCCTAGTATCTGGCACATGGCCTAGTGACCTTATCAGGCAATGCAGTGCCCATCTGTCGGTCTTGAGACCGTAGGGCTCCGCCGTGACAGCAGCTCCTGCTCCATGACCCTGAGCATGGGCAGGGGAAGACCCAAGCCTCGGAAGTCTGTCATCACAGCCAGCGTTGAGCGCCTCGTGCAGGGACTGACCTCAGCGCTTCCTCTCAGTGTCATCCACCCTTCAAGACAAACCAAGGGTGGGGGTCATTATCTGCACTCCCCAGATGAGCCAGCCTGGCCTGCGGCAACAACAGTCCCAGTCTCACCCCACCAGTAAAAGGCGAGCTCAGCTATAAACACTGCTTTCCAGACTCAGACCTAAAATCAGGCCTCTCTGTCCCCTGCCACTTCCCTCTGTATTCAGAGACTCCTGATGAAAATTCCTCATGAAGGTTCTACTCCCATCAGGCTGAGCTGAGGGCCAGGGAGAGGGCTAACCCACTGGCTGCTCAGGAACCGGCCTCAGTGGCTGGGCCGGCGAGGGTCAGACAGGGCGGCACCAGGCCAGGCCTGGGTGTCCCAGAGTAGGTGCAGGCACAGACTGGGGAGGGCGGGCCCACGGCGGGTGGGCAGGGCGCTCGGCTCACAGGGGACACGTGAGGAACAAGGAAGCGGCCAGCGCAGGGCCGGCATCATAAAGGCACAAAGTCCGTGTGCGCTGCTGATGTGGGTGCGGATGCAGGAGGGAGGGGTACGCAGGGCAGTGTGGACTTTGCCCAGAGGCCGAGGGAATCAAAGAGGAGGCAGGGCCAGGCGCGGTCCACAAGAGCCTGTGAGGTGCTGGTAGTGGACTCAGGGCACCTCACAGACTGATATCCCTCAGCCCTGGGGCTCCCAGGTCATGTGATCCTGTGAACTGGCTGTTAGAGCCCCTTCCTCTACTCAGAACCCTCCGAGTCTTAATGTCTCCCTGGTGTAAAATCCAAAGCCCCTGACCCTTCCCACAAACCCTACTCTCTGCCTCTGACCGCATCACCGCCTCTTTTCCCTTCGTGGCTCATACTCCTTCATCTCACAGGCCTCCTTGATGGTCTTCAAAAATGCACCAAGCCTGCTTATGTGCCCAGGGCCTTTGCACCGGTTGTCCCCTTTACCTAGAAAGCTTTGCCACCGAACATCCTCAATTCTTGTTCCCCCCACTTCTCTTACGTTGCCTCCCAAATGTTGCCTTGTCAGGGAGGCCCTCCTCTCCATGCTGTACTGACAGGCACTGCCTCCTCTCGCTCTCCCTTTCTCCGCAGTACTCCTCCTCATGGCTTGTCACCACTACCCTCATCATCCTCTTGTCTGCCAGGGGTCCCACCAGGATGTCAGCTCCAAAGCAGCAGGCCTTTGCTGTGTTCCCTGCACCAGGGAGAGAGGGTGTTCACTGCCTGCCATGGAGCAAATAACCAAATGCACAGTCCTCACAGTAGACAGGAGACTGCATGGTCACCCCACACTGAAGAGGAGAAAACTGAAGCACCAGAGGGTCACTCTGCCCTCAGTCATCTGGCCATAACCAGCAGATCCCAGGCCTCCCAACCTCCACACTGTACAATCTCCCCCACCCAGACTTTGTGAACACCCTCTAGTCAAGGATCAGGGCTGGGGAGACTGGTGTTCCCCCAAGAGCCACAACTTCCAGCCTGCCCTGCACTAGGCAGCTCCTGGCCATATAAATGGAACTAGAGACATACAAATCAATGGAACAGAACAGAGAGCCCAGAAATAAACCCACACACCTACAGCCAATTATATCTTCAAAAAATGAGGCAAGAATATACAACAGAGAAGAAACAGTCTCTTCAGCAAGTGGTGTTGAGAAAGCTGGTCAGCCGCACGTAAATCAATGAAGTTAGAACACTCCCTCACACCAGCCGCAAAAATAAACTTAAAATGTTTTAAAGACTTAAACATAAGACAGGACATCATAAACCTAGAAGAGAACATAAGCAAAACATTCTCTGATATAAATCTTAGCAATATTCTCCTAGGGCAGTCTACCCAGGCAATAGAAATAAAAGCAATAAACAAATGGGACCCAATGAAACTTACAAGCTTTTGCACAGCAAAGGAAGCCGTAAGTATAAAGAAATGACAGCCTACCAACCAGGAGAAAATAGATGCAAATGATGCGACTGACAAGGGCTTCATCTCCAGAATATACAAACAGCTCATGAAACTCAATAACAACAATAACAACAAAAACCCAATCAAAAAATGGGCAGAAGATCTAAACAGACACATCTCCAACTAAGACATGCAAAAGGCGACAGGCACATGAAAGGATGCTCAATAGCGCTATTAGAGAAACGCAAATCAAAACTACAATGAGGTGTCACCTCACACCAGTCAGAAAGGCCATCATTAAAAACTCCACAAATGATAAATGCTGGAGAGGGTGTGGAGAAAAGGGAACCCTCCCACACTTCTGGTGGGAATGTAATTTGGTGCAGCCACTATGGAGAAAAGTATGGAGGTTCCTTAAAAAACTAAAAATAGAGTTACTATATGATCCAGCGATCCCAATCCTGGGTATATATCCAGAAAAAACTCTAATTTAAAAAGATATATGCACCCCAATGTTCACAGCAGCACTGTATACAATAGCCAAGACATGCAAGCAACCTAAATGTCCATCAACAGATGACTGGATAAAGAAGTTGTGGTGTATTTATACAATGGAACACTACTCAGCCATAAAAGAGTGCAATATTGCCATCTGCAGAAACATGGATGGACCCAAAGATGATCATACTAAGTGAAGTAAGTCAGACAGAGAAAGACAAATATCATATGACATCACTTACATTGGAATCTAAAAAAATGACACAAATGAATTTATTTACAAAACAGAAATAGACTCACAGACATAGAAAACAAACTTACAGTTACCAAAGGGGAAAGGGGTGGGAAGGGATAAATTAGGAGTTTGGAATTTGCAGATACTAAGTACTATATACAAAAACAAACAGTAAGGTCCTACTGTAGAGCACAGGTAACTACATTCAATATCTTGTAATAACCTATAACAAAAAAGAATATATATGTGTATAACTGAATCACTTTGCTATACACCAGAAACTAACAAAACATTATACATCAACTACATTTCAATCAAAAAATAAATGAATAAAAAAAAATAAATGGAGCCTGAGAGAGCAGAGGTTCTTGCCTGTTCCCTGCTGTCCCCAGCCATGGGGCCTGGCACCTGGCAGGCTCTCAAAATCTATGGGCTGATGAGAAGTGCGTCTAGCTCTTCCTCTGTGCCAGACGTCGTCCTCACTGTTTCACACACAATACCTCCCTAGGCCTCACAACAACAGAGGGGAAAGGAGCATTATTGCCCCACTTGACAGATGAAGGGACAGAGGCCCAGAAGTTCTGGGCCTGCCCCAGGGCCACACAATAAAGCTGGGATCAGACATGTAACCACCCTGGTGCTGCTGCAGGGGGAACCCTGGGCTCCCAAGCTGAGGTCTGAAGTAGGAGCAGGAATCATCTGAGGGTCAGGTTGGGGAATGACATGGGTCTGAGGGTCTGGGACCCCAACCACACACTCCAGCAGCCCCAGCTCTCAGCCCACTCCCCTCTCTTGGCTGACGCTCTACCCTTTGTGATCTCAGCTCCTGGCCTGCGTGCCCCTCTCCCCAACCCTCATCCTCCCTGCTGCCCTCCAATTAGTGCTCTGTGAAAAGCAGAGAAGGCCTAACAATATGGAGAAGTTGCTCAGGCTTGGGAGCCTGGCAGAGCCTTCCGGCCCTGCGCTGGTCTCTTGTCCCTCAGCCCCTGATGAGGGTGACTGGATGGCGCCCAGGATTGGTGACCAAGGTCCACTCGCAGCAGACTCTGCCTCTAGCCAAGACATGGAGAGGCTTTCCTTTCAAGACGAGCCGATGCCCTTGCTCTTCCAATGAGCCTCCAGACTCAGGGAGGGGACAACTGGCTCCCCCAGAAACCCAGAGGCAGCACCTAAGTCACTCACAAGGCCAACTAGCACCTGGCCTGTTCCTACTGTTAGCCAACACATCTTCTCCAGCTTCATGGGGGGAATTCTTTTAGAAAAGAGGAAAAAAAAGTTGACTAAAAATGCATTCATTCACTTATTGAGCACCTGCTATATGTCGGGGCTGCACTGAGCTCCAGGATGCAGAACAGAGTATGGGGTGACCTTGCCCTTTCTGGGGCATCACCCTGAGTCTTCCCTCTGAGCAGAGCCTGGGGGCAGGGGTTCAGAAAGACCCCTTGGCAGCTGTGCAGAGAGAGGCTGCAGAAGAGAGGGTGAGTCGGAGGCCTGTACCAAACCAAGCCCCACCCTGACAGCTGGATGGGCTGTCCTGCATGAAGATGTAGGGAGAGTGGGCTGTCCTGGGGGCCTGGACAGCCCAAGCAGTTGACAGGGCTGTGCCTCAGTGCCTCACCTGAAGGGGGAGGTATCTGTACTATCCACCTGGCGTGGGGTGTTAGGACTGTTACAACGGTGCCTGGAGGGCGCTGGCGGTCCAGTGCTGGCTAATTCTGTGGGAGCAGAGCCTGGGCCAGTCCCTCCCAGAAGCTCCTTGTCAGCAACAGGATGTGACTGCAAACTAGCAGAACTGGACATTAAAAATCACCACAGCAGGCAGTATTGAAGTGATCACATGGCCATATTGCTAGAAGGGGCTCTGGCCACGTGCAGACTGGCTCCTTCCCAGGAGTGGGACGGGAAGGAAAAGGGGGTGTGGACAGAGGGCTCCAGGTTAAAGGTCCCTGTCCTTCAGCAACGTTGTGCCTTGAGATGATGGCTTTATAGGAGGTTTGTTAAGCCTACAAAGAATCCCAAGCCAAGATGGGAGCAAAGATCCCTGAAGGCCTCGCCAAGCTGGCATGCTGAGCTGAATCTAATGAGGCAAATTTGAATGAGAACAAACTGTACAGAGGCCAGTGACCCAAGACCAGAGGGGTCTGACTCAGCATAAGCAAGTGGGAAAATACCGAAGGCTTGTCTACAGTGGATTCCTGATGAGCCGGTGAGGAATGAGAACCCTGAATGGACGTGGGGAGGTTCCAGTCACCGTTCCACGGTGGTCCTGACCAAGAGCTCAGACAGAAGACAGCGAAGGGTCGGGGGAGCAGCCCCAGGACCCTGAACCCAGAACACATGACCCAAATCTGGGGGATGAATCCCTTGCTCTCCAGACCTTTGCTACTGTCTATCCCAAACTCAAGCCCAATTGATTTGGACACCAAAGGACACTTGCCTACATGACACAACAGGAAAAAAAAGATAAGAAAATTAGAATGAAAAGAAAATTAGAGAAGAGCACACAGAGGAAGCTTGGAGAAGGTGAGTACAAGGAAAGGGGCAGGAGGCTGCAGCTCAGCGTTCTGGAGTGCCCCGGGTCTTTGGAGGACCCCTCCGCACGCGGCAGCTCTGTGGGGAGGCCGGGGCAGCAGAGGCACAGTGACCTGGGACCAGGCAGTGGGGACACAGGCTGCAAGTGTTGAAAGGGGCTTGGAGCCTGCAGCTCCACCCATCCTCCGCACAGCCTCCTGCTGGGAGGAGTGGGGTGTGCATGCCCCCCAACTCCTCTTGACCCTCTCACTCCTCATACTCAGGAGTCCGGCGCTGGCCACATCGCTCCACTCCAGCAGTACTCCCTGCACCATCAGTGGCTTCCAGGCCCCTCAGGCTGATGCCCATCTGGCCTCTCAGCAGCCTTCAATGCCTCGGCTGCCCCATGCCCGGAAATCTCTCTGCCCGTAGCTGCGCAGACCCGGCCCTCTCAGGCCTCCTCCTTGTGTCCCCGAGGCATTTCTGTTCTATGTTCTCTGCCGGCTTGTCCTGCTCTTCAAGGGACAGTGGGCTTAAAGCCTATTGTCTTTCATCCCTCACTGACTCCTGGGTGACCTCGCCCCCTCCCGTGGCTCCATTTGCCATCTAGAAGCTGATGACTCTACAATGTACGTTCCCAGCCCACACAGCAGGCTCTCTGGGACTCGAGCAGTAACCCCTGCCTCCATGACTTCACCCCTTGGAGGCTTCAACGGCATCACTCTCTGCAGCACAGCCAGACCCGACAGAGGATCTTCACTCTAAACGCGGTCATCCTCCCCGCTGGGCTGGTGTGACCAGAGCTCCAGCAGTCCCACCAGCAGCTGCGAGGCTGTCCCCGCTCTGGCCCTTGCCCAAGACCAGTCCACCCAGTTCCCGCGAAAACTTCCTCACCGCCCTGTCCTGCACCTCCACGGGCCTCCTGCCTCACTCGCTGGGAGGACTGGCGCGGCCTCCTGACTGCGCTCCACTCAGCGGCTCCTTCTTCTCCAATCCGTTCCCACAGCCCTTTCTTAAAGCCCTGCAAGGGCTTCCTGAGGCCCTTAGGATGAAGATCAACAGCAGTCCCGTGGCCACAAGGCCCTATCACAGCTGGGCCTCTGTCCCCCAGCACGTAGCTCTCCTCCCTCCTCTGTCCCCTCACACGAGCCAGCCTCTTCCAGTTCCGTCAGGGGAGCACGGCCTCTGCACAGACTGCTCTCTCTGTGGAAAGCTCTCCTCCCACGGGGACACCTCCTTCAGCTGGTCTCAATCATCACTTCCTCAGGGAAGGCTGCCCTGAGCAAGCTTGGGGCCTAACCCACTGGCAGCCTCTCCCAGCGGGAGCGGGAGCACAGCTTTCATCGCAGTGCGACATCGACATTCACATGCGATCATTCCACTCACAGCTGCTCCGATACACTCGAGATGGCGAGACGGCGAGATGGCCGAGATGGCCGATGAGGCAGGGACAAGTCCTGATTCTGAGGAGAACTGAACCCCCAGTTCCTAACACAACGCCTGCTATACAGTTGGTGCTCGATTTATATATTTTTGGAGGAAACCAGCACTGGTGCAAAGGGAAATACAGATGGTGTATCAGTCAGAGTTCTCATATATGAAGAAATTTATTTTAAAGAATTGGCTCATACAATTGTGAGGACTAGAAAATCCCAAGTCTGTAGAGCAGGCCGGAGACTCAAGCAGAATTTCTGGAACAGTGTTGAGGCACAGTTCCCTCTTCCCTGGAAAACCTTTGTTTTCTATCCTTAAGGCCTTCAAATGACTGTATGAAGCCCACCCACATGACTGAGGGTCATCTCCTTTACTTAAAGTCAACCTTCAGAGCAATGGCTTGACTAGTGTTTGACCAAACACCTGGGCTCACAGCCCAGCCCAGCTGACACGTACAATTTGACCATCACAGATGGCAAAGAGGGCATCCACCCAAGGAGAGGCCGATGGTGGGAGAAGCCTACCTAGTGGACGAGCACTGGGAGGGCGTGGTGAGCCGACTCTCACACGCTGGAGGAAAACCCAGCAGACATGTTCTACTAAAAGCAGAGGATGTGGAGAGGGGGTCTACTCCACCAGAGAAACCTCAGCCCTGGTCCCCAGGGCCAAAGGGATTCAGCCAGGATTACAGTCTGGGGTGTCAGAGAAGGGTGGGGGCAGACCCCCCATTGTAAGGTCCAGGTAGAATGTTCAACACAGGCTGACCCCAGCCCCGGCTGATCTTCACCTCTGTCCTCACCCCCACACTCCTGCTGGGAGTGTGCTACGCCTTATCTCAGGACTTCACCATCCTCTCCTGGTTAAGAGCAGATGCCCAGGAGCCAGTGGAGGTCAGGAGGACGTGGCCTTACTCAGCTCCTAAGGTCAAGCCTGCACATCTCTCTGTGTAGATGACTCTAAAAAAGGACAATGCGATAAGGACTCAGAGATCTGAGTTCTTGGAACCTGATGAGGAATGCAGTCTTGGGTTCTTGAAGGACAATAGTCAGGAAAATTCAAGAAGCCAGAGAAAAGTGGGTACAGAGGGGGCCCCGCTGGGGAATTAGGAATAGGGGGATCTGAGTCATCAGAAATGCAAACTTCAAGCTACAGGGAGCCAAGTGCTTGGACAAAGGAGCCCCTGGGCAGCAATCAGAGAAAGGCTCTGGGCACCCGGGGTCAGAAGAAAACATAGCCCAGCATCCAGCCATCGAAGTAGAATGTCCCCAGAAGAAGGCTAGCAGGCTAAAGCCAGTTGTGCCAAGACCCCAAGGAAAGGGCACCCTCTCCAGGAAGAACGGTGGTGAATGTTCATTCAACAGAGATTCGCTGGTTACCCACCTACACCACATCAAGCCCTTTGCTGGATGCTGGCGAGTCGCACAGCCTTGCCCTGGATGTAGAGTGAGTGGAACAGCATTAAAGAGCTCACTGCACAGAACCAGGTAAACACTAGGACAGAGGACACGCCTGCAGGGGAGGCATAGAGGGCGGTGACGGGGAAGCTTCACGGGGATGGGGGGCACTTGAGAGAAAAGCTGGCTGGATAGAGAAGGGGCGGTAAGTTGCAGGCTGAAGCAGGGCCTGTGCCCAGGCCGAGGCACGGAGAGCTGAGCCTGTTAGAGCAGAGAGGGCAAGGAGGAGGGCGCAGCCTCTGACCTCACAATACCCAGGGCCCACTGGGCCAGCCTTACAACCTGCAAACTCTGGTGCCCTCCTCCAGCCCGGGCAAGGCCCGGGGCCCTGGGCAGCCTCCAGGTGCAGTGCCCTCCTGTGGGCTGCACCCTTCCCGCTGCCCCGGGGCATGTCTCTACTCACCAATTATGAGGGGCTTCGGCATCAGATCGAGAGACTGGTGCGGGAAAATGAGGAACTGAAGAAGCTGGTGCGGCTCATTCGGGAGAATCACGAGCTCAAGTCAGCGATCAAGACACAGGCGGGTGGCCTGAGCGTCAGCGGGTTCAGCAGCGGGCTCGGGGAGCTGGCAGCTGGCCCTTCTCCACACCAGGGTAAGTGCAAGAGGCCTGAGTGCAAGAACAGTGGGGAGGGAAGGGTGAGTCTGCACCAGAGAGAGGAGACTGTGTGCTGGGGTCTCAGGAAACCATGGAGGGAGAGAAGGGCTAAGATGGCAACAAACTCGTGGGCCAGAGTCTCTACCAGCTGAGGGGAGGGTGAGGACACAGGACAATCAGGATAAAAGGGCAAAACTAAGCACGAATCCCATTCCCCTGATGGTAGGAACCCCTGCTGACACCCCTCCCCTCAGGTGAACTTCCAAGCAGCTCCATAGACTGAATTTCCCAGCTCTAGAATCCAAATGTGCTTACCCCCAGCTTCCCCACCCTCTCCTCCACCCCTCACCCTCAGCGCCCCCATCGCCTCCCCCATTACTCTCCACTTAGACATGACCAGAAGGCAACTGACAACCCAAATCTAGAAACCAGGGAGAGAACCAGGACTGAAGCTTGAGGTTTGAAATCGTTGGTGTGTGACAGCCCTGGGGCCAGAGAAGAGCTACAGAGCAGGGTGAGACAAGAACAGGCAAAGAAGTCATATGTGTTTGCAGAAAAGCAGTTGAAGTAACGATCTTTGGGGTTAGGCCTGGAGCGGAGGGACAGGGCCAGGAGGGCATTCAGAGGCCAGGAGGACAGGGAGGCTGCGGTGTGGTGACAGGAACAAGGGATGTGCCAGAAGAACTGAAAGCTGCCAGCATTGAAGATATCAGAGGGAGAATTTCCGGGGGTGGCAAGTCCCAGGGAGTGGCAGTGGCTGTCGAAGTGTACTGGTGAAGGTTAATGGGGGGAGGAGGTGACAAAATGCCTCCACTTTTGTTCTATCCACATTCCTCCCCATCTCTACCATGTCCTTCCTGTCTTGAGGAAGGCTGTGTCCCCTTCTCCAGGGTGACTTCTCGGAGCCGACACCTCCCCGCCCCACAGTGGCAACCCGCCCTGTCACTTCTGATTAAGAAGTTGACCTTTCCACTTGGACTCTAAACCCCCTCAGGTCTGTGCTCCTTCCCCCACAGACTTAATGTCTTTCCTGTACTACGGAAAGCTGCCTCCCTGCTCCCTGGGTTTCCTGCCACCCTACCTGGCTGTGGCCTGGGGCTGGTCTTCACAGTCCTCATTACTGATCACAAGCACAAAGGCCCCTCTCCTTTGAAAGTTTATACCATTACTGACTCTGAGACAACAGACAGGGTGGCAAAAACAATACACTCGAGGAGGTACAGCATTTAAGAACTGTTACAGTTTCAGAAGCTAAACTGTGGTTTCCTACTCCCAAGCTGATCATGCAAGCCTTCTCCTTTTAGATTTGATTCTTTTTTTTTAAATAACTTCACATTTTAATATTTTTAGCGGTGGGAGGTAATTAGGTTTCTATTTATTTTTCATGCAGTTGTTGGAGATCGAACCCAGGACCTTGGGCATGCTAGGCACACATTCTGTCACTGAGCTATACCCTCCCCACCAGGTTTTATTCTTAAGAGAGTCCTTGAACCAATTCTGCTCTTCCAACCCTGACAGGTCAAGCTTAGGGGGTTAGGAAAGGTTTTCTGGAGGTGAGCCCAGCCAGCTGGCTGTGAGGGGGGGATGGGGCATTGCAGGAGGAGGAAGAGCTTGTGCAAAGGCCTGGATCTGGGGGTTGCAGGAATGAGAAATAGATCAGTGTGTTTAAAGCCTAGGGTGTATGTGTATAGTTAGTGTGTGGTGTGTGTGTGAGTGTGTGGGTGTGGGTGTGGAGTGGGCTGTGGGTGAGCATGTGAGTGTGGTGTGTGTGTATAGTATGATGTGTGAGTGGACTGTGTGACACATGTATGGAGTGTGTGGTACAGATGGGTGACTAGGATGTGTAGTATGTGTGACTTGAAAGTGTTTGTTTTATGAGTGTGAGAAAAGGTGTGTGTGACTGTGTGTGTGAAATGTGTGGTATGTGTGTGAGTGCGTATGTGTGGTGTCTGTGTCTTGTGGGTGGCTATGTGTGACAGTATGTGTTTCAGGATGTACATGAATGTGTGTTTTGTGTGATACGTGTGCGTGTGTGGTACGTGGGTGTTTGAGTGTGTTCGTGCTGTGTGTGCTGGTATGTGTGGGGGGTGTGTGTGTGTGTGATGTTTGTACTTGTGACTCTTTGGGGAGGCTAGGGGAGGTTTGGAGGGGGCGGCCAGTGAGAAGGGAATAACACAGCTGGAGGTCAGCAGAGGTCAGATTGCCAAGGACTGCGAATGACCCACTTAGGAGCTCAGACTTGCTCCTAAAGGCAATAAGCAGACACTGGTTGTTTCCAACAGGGAATAACCATGTTTGTGCTTCAGAAAGACCATTCCAGCTGCTGTGGGGAAAATGGAGTCAAGGGAAACCAGAGTAAGGCAGGGAGATAGATTAGACGAGGCTCTTGAGTTATCCAGGTTGAAGAGGATGGTCTGAACTAGTGGTGGAGAAAGACTGATTCCAGTCTCTTAGGAAGAAAATGAACTGCTTGGATGTGAGGGATGAAAGAGAGTCCAGAATGTGTCTGTCGCTGTGGCAGAGGTGACCGGGGTGCCACTTCCTACAACTGCAGACCCTCTGTTCCCATGCCCGGCAGAGGCAGATGCCTGGAGCTGCCCAGGAGATCTTTATCCAGTCTCTTCCTCACCCTGCCTGTCCCCCCGCCCGTTCCTTGTAACTCGCCTTCCTCATGAAGTCAGGCTCTTATTTTCAATTTGCTTCCAGGGACTCGACCTTCGGTTCCTCTTTCGGGCCCACCCTCCTCTTCCCTTGTACAAACTTGTGCACAGCACTACCTCCCAAACCCTCCAGTGTAGAGCTCTGGCCCTTCCCCAGTTAGGAGGAACACAGGATATGCAGCTCAGACCTGTGGGTATCACAAGCATGTGTGCCAGGCCCCTCACAGTGCAGGACAGAGCCCAGGTAGGGAGAGAAGGGGTGCAGGATGAGGGGCAGGGGCAGGGGGGCAGCTCTTCTGGCATGGAACTCCAGGGAGTCCAAGAATCCTAAAATCAAACCTGACCTTCCAGGTTGTTACAAAGGTTTATTTGTTAGGTAAGAAAATAGAACATAATTTAACAGTTTCTTAGACTGATAACTTTTAACTGTTTTGACATGTCATACATAGGCTTCCATTTGCACTCTTGCCCAGGGTAAGCCTAGGAGAAGGAAATTCAGTCTTGGAGGAAGAGAATAAGTTGTATTCTAGACAAACTGACTCTAACAAGACATTCACACAACATCCACATGGAGCATCCAGGGGGCAGTGGTGATATGAGCCTGAAGCCCAAAGGAGAGGTCAGGGATGGAGGGAAAAGATCAAGAGTCGTTGATAATTGAAGCCGTCAGAGGGAGTAGATTGTATGGGAAGACAGAGTACAGTAGGAAGAGACTGAGGGACAAGTCCTGAGTCAGGACAGGGAGAGAAGCTGGCAAAGGAACAATCAGAGAGACAAGGGAAACCTTGAAAGTGTAATGTCACAGAAGCCAAAAGATAGCTTCAAAGGGGACAGAGTGTCAACAGAATAAAGGCTGCCTGAGAAGTCAAGCAAGAAAAGTGGTAAGAACTTAGTTCTATTACCTTGGTTGGAGCGATTTCAACCCCACTGTAAGTGGGAAGGGCCCACGGAGTGAGGTGAAGAGTGAGAAAATGGAGAGAATAGACAGTTGATGCTTAGTTCATGAAATATGGCAGGGGGTAGGGGGCAGTAGCTGGAGAGGGGCATGGAGCCCAGAGCTTCTTTTCTTGGTGTCCGAGGCCTGAGTTTATTTACATGTAAAGGGAAGGAGCCAGGAAAGGCTGCTAGAAGATGTGAAAGTGAAAAGGGGTACTTTATAGAGCAGAGGCTGCCTTGACTGAAGGTAGAACATCTCTTCCGCCATCTGGGAAAGAAAGGAGGAAGGGAAGGGTGAGGGAGAATGCCAGGCAGGAAGCTAAAAAATCTCCAGAACCATGGCTTCAATCTTCTCTGTAAAAATGTCATTCTCTGAGAGACATGGTGGAGAGAGAAAGAAGGGGAAGGTCTGAAATAGAGCGAAAATGTCAGAAGGAACTGAGAGGGGACCTGGGAGGTACATAATGGCCCCAGATGATGCTGGCGTGTATGGATTGTAAAGGCAGCAGCCACCAACCTTCTCCAGCGGCATCTGGTGGGTGAGGCGGACATGGGGAGTCAGGCAGGCAGAGCTCAGGACCCTCAGCCAGAGTCTGGGCACATCACAGGGAGAAGTGGAGACCAGCTTGTGTCAGATGAGAAGAAAACGAAGAAGCCGGGGTCCTAGAGATCTAGACAGGCTCCAAGACCAGGTGGCTGGCAGTGGTCCTCCAAGCAAGGCAGAGCACAGCTTTGTAGTCAGAGTGGGTAATCTGAGAGCCAAGAAGGAGGTTGGCTGAAGTGACTTCACAGGGAAGAAAGGGCCTGTGAACGTGGCAGGCGGGAGGTGGGGCCAGGACGGGACTGGGCCTGCAGGGCCTCCCGCTCCTGAGGGCTCAGGGGCTCGCTGCGCCGCGAGCTGTGCGCGGTGTCTCCGCAGACGGGGGGCGGGTGGGGAGTCAGGGCTGCTGGAGTAAAGAGGAGATGGAGGCTGTGCGCGCTAAGCGCGGCCTGCCCGTCAGGCCCAGCTCCTCCACGCACACGTGGCCGGGACAGGCGGCCGGGCTGCGGAAGGCTGGCAGGCAGGCGGGCTGGGGGCTTCTGCCGCTCGTCGTGCCTGACAGCCTCCCGCGCCCGCCCCTCCCTCCCCGCAGGCCCCCTGCCTTCCCTGGGGCTGCAGGCTGGTCGGAGGCCCTCAGGCAGGGAGCAGCCTTCTCCCCGCTTCCAGAGGCCTTTCCCACCCCCGCGCCCTGCAGCTTCCCTTCCTCCCCCGTCCCGGGGCCTTCCTTACCCCCCACCCCGGCCTGCTGCCCGGAGACCGCCCACCCTGGGCCCCCACCCCTGACCCTGCACCCCACGCCAGGGGCTGACCTGACGCCCCCGGCTCCATCCTTCCGAGGGCCCCATCCCCCCTCAGACCCCATCTCTCCCTCAGGGCCGCCTTTCTCCTGGGACCCCTGTCCCCGTCAGAGCGCGCCTGCCTCACCCGACCTCAGGGCCCCATCTCCCTTTTGGGACCTCTGTCTCCTCTCAGGACCCGCCCCCTCAGGGCCTGTCCCCTCCTCAGGCCCTGTCAACATCCCCCTCTCAGTTTCCCCCTTCCCACCGCCCAACCCTCTTGGAACCCTGGGCTCTAGGCGCCTTCGCTCACCGGTCTCCGGGTCTCGCCTCAGCAACAGCTTCCCGCCCAAATCACCTGGCTCCGCCCCCTACGGGCCCCGCCCTTGAGGGCAGGCCCCGCCCCTGGTCCCGCCCCTCCCCGGGGCCCCGCCCTTGAGGGCAGGACCGGCACTCGGGGCCCGCCCAGTTGTCCCGTCCCCTCTGGCCACAGCCTGGACTCCTACCACCTTGACTTGTCCTCACCTCCCTCCTCGCGTGCATCGGTGTTCGGGCTGCCTTTGCCCTCGGTGTGGGCCCGGCCTCGTCCTCGAGGGGCCGACGTCCTTATTCCGGAGGGAGGGAGCTGAGGCCGCGGGCGGTGGGCAGACTCGCGAGGGACCGCTGCTGAGGCTGCTGCAGCCCAGAGCCGGAGCCCGGGCCGGGGAGATGTTCAGGACTGCGTGAAGGCCACGCCCTGACCCAGGCGATGAGGCCCCCCCCCCCCTGCCAAAGTCCCGGCCTCCGCGGCGGGAAGGATGGCGCTGCCCCTGCGAGGAACAGGTTTGGGGAAGAAGTTCAGTTAAACGGGTTAAAACATTGTATACTGCATTTGTAAATCTAAGACATTTACTTTTCTTTCTAACTTCAATTGTCCAATGTAACAAACCTTCCTGGATCCTAAATAATTCTTATATAAAATAAACATACTTCTAATACTGTCCGTAGTAAAGTACCTAGGAACATTTCTACTCACAAATCTAAATCAGTTACATATACATTATAATAAGGTGAAAACAATGTCACCTGTACATTTCGCATTGGGACTGAGATGTTTTAAACAGAGGCTTCACCCTGGGCTCCTGCTGGCTCAGAACACTCCTGCTCACACCTGGTGTCTAGTAGCACCGTTAGTATTCCTAGTGTCCCCATGGCCCAGACGGAGATTTCAACAAGGCTGCTCCTGAGATTCTCATTGGTGAGCCTGATGGGTCAAAAACCCTTGGACACTGTATCCATGACTGAGGTCACCACAGCCTTGGCCCTGAGCAGTGGACACACACTCCCCCATGCTCTGCACTTGCAGGGCCTGCGTGCCACCCGGGGTGCACAGCAACCCTAAATGCCTGTGACCCCAAAGAATCTTTCTTTTGTTTTTTCTTTTTCTTTTTTTCCCTATTCTGGCTATTAGGAATAATGATGCTATAAGCATTCATGTACAAGTTTTTGTGTGGATGTGTGTTTCCACTTCTCTTGACTATATATCTAGGAGTAGAATTGCTGGGTCACATGGTAACTGTGTTTGTTTGAGGATCTGCCAGACTGTTTTCCAGTGTAGCTGCACTATTTCACATTGCCACCAGCAACATATGAGTGTTCCAGTTTCTCTATATCCTTGCCAGTGCTTCTTATCTGACTTCTTGATTATAGCCGTCTACTGGGTGTACAGTGGTGTATCACTTCACTGTGGGGTTTTTTAATCTTTAAAAATTTATTTATTTGTTACTTTTTGGGGAAGTCATTGTGGTTTTGATTTGCATTTTCCTGATGGCTAATGATGTTGAACAACTTTTCATGTGTTCATTGGCAATTTGTGTATCATCTTTGAGAAATGCCTGTTCAGATCTTTGCCATTTTTAAATTGAGCTATTTGTATTTTTATTATTGAGTTGTAAGGATTCTTTATACATTCTGCATATAAGTCCCTTAGCCAATATATGATTTGTAAATATTTTCTCCCAGTTTATCTTTTTGCTTTCTTGATAGTGTCCTTTGAAACATACAAGCTTTTAATTTCGATGAAACCCAGCATACCTATTGTTTCTTTTATTTCTTGTGCTTTTGATGTTGTATCGAAGAATCTATTGCTAAATCCAGGGTCGTGGAGATTTAGCCCTGTTTTCTTCTAAGAATTGTATAGTTTTAGCTGTTACATTTTGGCCTCTGAGCTGTTTGAGTTAACTTTTGTGTATGGTGTGAGGTAAGAATCCAACTTCATTTTTTTGCACATGGGTACCCAGCAGTCCTAGCACCATTTTTTCAAAAGATTATTCTTCCTCAATTGAATTTTCTTGGCATCCTTGTCAAAAATCTGTTGACCAAAGATACATGGTTTATTTCTGGACTCCCTATTCTAGTCCATTGATCTATCTGTCTGTCCTTATACCAGTGCCACACAGTCTTGATTACTATAGCTTTGTAGTAAGTGTTGAAATCTGAAAGTTAGTTCTCCAACTTTCTTCTTTTTATTTTATTTTTTAAATTGAAGTATAGTTGATTTACAATGTTGCATTAGTTTCTGGTGTACAGCAAAGCAATTCAGATATAGATATATATTCATTTTCAGATTTTTTCCATTATAGGTTATTATAAGATATTGAATATAGTTCCCTGTGCTATACTGTAGGACCTTGCTATTTATCTATTTTATATACAGTGGTTAGTATATGAAAATCCTGAACTCCAAGTTTATCCCTTCCCACCCTCTTTCCCTCCAGTAACCATAAGTTTGTTTACTATGTCGTGAGTCTGTTTCTGTTTTGTAGAGAAGTTCATTAGTGTCTTCTTTTTTCTTTTTTTAGATTTCATATATGAGTGATATCATATGATATTTGTCTTTTTCTGTCTGACTTACTTCACTTAGTATGATAATCTCTAGGTTCATCCATGTTGCTGCAGATGGCATTATTCCATTCTTTTTATGGCTGAGTAGTATTCCATTGTATAAATATACTACAGCTTCTTTATCCAGTCATCTGTCAGTGGACATTTAGGTTGCTTGCATGTCTTGGCTATTGTATATAGTGCTGCTGTGAACACTGGGGTGCAGGTGTCTTTTTTATTTAGTTTTCTCCTGATATATGCCCAGAAGTGGGATTGCTGGATCATATAGTAAGTTTATTTTTAGTTTTTTAAGGAATCTTCATACTTTTCTCCATAGTGGCTGCACCAAATTACATTCCCACCAGCAGTGTAGGAGAGTTTCCTTTTCTCCACACCCTCTCTGGCATTTATTACTTGTAGACTTTTTGATGATGGCCACTCTGACTGGTGTGAGGTGATACCTCATTGTAGTTTTAAGTCAAATTTCCTTGATAATTAGAGATGTTGAGCATCTTTTCATGTGCCTTTTGTTCACTTCTTTGGACCAATGTCTATTTAGGTCTTCTGCTCTTTTTTGTGTGGGTTATTTGTTTTTTTGTTATTGAGTTGTATGAGCTATTTGTATAGTCTGGAAATTAAGCCCTCGTCAGTCATATCGTTTGCAAATATTTTCTCCTGTTCTGTAGGTTGTCTTTTCATGTTGTTTATGGTTTCCTTTGCTGTGTAAAAGCTTGTAAGTTTGATTTAGGTCCCATTTGTTTATTCTTGCGTTTATTTGTTTTGCTTTGGGAGACTGACCTAAGACAACATTGCTATGATTTATGTCAGAGAATGTTTTGCCTATGTTTTCTTCTAGAAGTCTTAGGTGCTATGTCTTATATTTAAGTCTGTAAGCCATTTTGAGTTTATTTTTGTGTGTGGTGTGAGGGAGTGTTCTAAATTTATTGATTTACATGCAGCTGTCCAGCTTCCCCAACACCACTTGCTGAAGAGACTGTCTTTTCTCCATTATATATTTTTGCCTCCTTTGCTGAAGATTAATTGACCGTATGTGTGTGGGTTTATGTCTGGGCTCTCTATTCTGATCCATTGATCCATGTATCTGTTTTGATTACTGTAGCTCTGTAGTATTGTCTGAAGTCTGGGAGGGTTATTCCTCCAGCTTTCTTCTTTTTCTGCAGGATTTCTTTGGCAATTCTGGGTCTTTTGTAATTCCATACAAATTTTAGGTTTATTTGTTCTAGTTCTGTGAAAAATATCCTAGGTAATTTGATAGGGATCACATTAAATCTGTAGATTGCTTTGGGTATTATGGCCATTTTAACCATATTGGTTCTTCCAGTCCAAGAGCATGGGATATCTTTCTATTTCTTTAAATCATTATTGATTTCCTTGATCAATATTTTATAGTTCTTAGAATATAAGTCTTTCACCTCCATGATCAGGTTTATTCCTAAGTATTTTTTTAAATTTGATTTTAAAGGGGATTTTTTTTTTTTTTTTTACTTTCTCTTTCTGATATTTCACTGTTAGTGTAAAGAAATGAAACAGATTTCTGTATGTTAAAATTTTATCCTGCTACCTTGCTGATTTCATTTATCAGCTCTGGTAGTTTTTGTGTGGAGTCATTAGGGTTTTTTATGTATAGTACCATGTCATCTGCATATAATGACAAATTTACCTCTTCCCTTCCAATCTGGATACCTTTTATTTCTTTTTTTTTTTTTTTTTTTTTTTTTTTTTTTTTGTCTGATTGCTGTGGCTATGTCTTCCAATACTAGTTTCAATAGAAGTGTGAGAGTGGGCATCCTTGTCTTGTTTCAGAATTTAGTGGGAAGGCTTTCAGCTTTTCACCGTTGAGTATTATGCTGGCTTTGGGTTTGTCATAAATAACTTTTATTATGTTGGGATATGTTCCTTCTATACCCAATTTGCTAAAAAGTTTTCTCTCTTCTTTTTCAATATTGCTTTGGCAATTCTAGGTCCCTCCCTTGCAATCCTGTATGAATTTTAGGATTAACTTTGTCAAATTCTACACAGAAGCCAGCTTAGTTTCTGACAGGGAGTTTATGAAATCTGTAGATCAACTCGGGGAGTATTGCTCTCTTCACAATCGCTAACTTCACAAAAGTTCAAATCCATAAACATGGGATGTTTTTTCATTTATTTAGATCTTCTTTAATTTCTTTCAACTATGTTTATAGTTTTCAGAGTATAAGTTTTGTGTTTCTTTTGTTAAATTTATTCCTAAATATTTTACTTTTTGCCGTTATTTTCTTAATTTCATTTTTGGATTGCTCATGGCAAGTATATGGAAATACAACTAATTTTTGTAGACCCGGATGAATCTTGCATGCTTTGTATTCTAAGGACCACACAGCTCCTTCAGACAGTAGCATTATCTGATTGAGTTTTGGACCTCACATGGTCGTCTCAGTGGTCACAGTCTATAAGCTGATTCTGTGGACACTTCCTTCTCCCAGATTAGCTCCCAGTACTTAGGGGCACAAACTTGAGTCAAACAGACCTCAACTCCTATCCTCACCTCTTTTTTTTTTAATCATTTAGCTTCATCTCTGCTCATATAAACATCATATTCTTCTCATTTACTGAACATTTTCTGTGGCCCAAGCACTATTCTAGGCACTACGAAACAGCAGCAAACAAACAAATCCCTGCCCCCGTGGGGTGTCCATTCTAATCAAGGGAAGGAGGACAAACCAATAAGTCAGTGTAGACTGTCCTAGAGAGAGACAAGTGCTAAGGAGAAAATGGTCCAGGAGAAGCAGAGGAATAGGTCGGGTGAAGAAAACTGGTGATTTTGGCTGGAAGACCGCATTGAGGAGGTCACAAGTGAAGGGGTGGGTGGAAGTATGGGGCCAGCTGTGCACACTGGAAGAGTGTTCCAGGCAGAGGGAACAGGCAATGCAAAGACAGAACAAGAGTGTGCCTGGAGCACTTGAGGAAGAGCAAGGAGGCCTGAGGGGCTGGAGCAGAAGGTGCTGGGGGAGACCGGGGGAGGATAAGGGCAGGCAGATGACAGGTCAGATCATGGGGGGCCTGAAACAGCCTGGCACTCAGAACGAGACAGTGAGCTAGGTGGTGGAATCTTAACCAGAGGGGAGCATTTTAACTGGAATACACTGGCTGACATTTGAGGGAAAAGGCCATATTCAGGAGGCACCAGGAGGCTCCTGCAATAATCCAGGCAGAGTAATGGTGGTATGGACAAGAGAGGGGTGCTGGTGGCACATGTGCTTAATTCTGGAGATATCTGAAGGTACAGATGGGATGCGGTGTGTGAGTGAAAGAGAAGTGTTGGTGCTGACTGCACCCTTTGGGGCCTGAGCCACTGGAAGGGCCAAGACATCTGCTGAGAGTGTGTGCAGGCTGGGAGGGAGCTGAAGTCCCCAGCAGAACCCCGGGATGGAGTGGGTCAGGCCACTGGGGGTATGAGTCTGGAGTCCAGCCTTAGTGGTAAGCAGGGCCCGAGCTGTATCAGCTCCTGAGTAAAAGCAGACTCAAGGGGGCTTGGGGCTGCCCCACTAGAGGGCAGAAGAGGTGGGCCCAGCAGCACCTGGAGGAAGCCAGGTGACCAAGAACCTGGACACCAAACCAAGACAAGACTACAACCACGAGGAGTGCTCTGCTGCATGGATGTGCCCACCACCTGTGAGGAGGGCACCAAACTCAGCACTGGCCCTGCATCTGGAGGGTGAATGCCTGGATGGTGAAGGTCGGGGAGGGAAGAGGAGAAAATGGACACGGTGGTGAGTGGGACAAAACCCAGAGACGTCTTGGAGGGACACAGAGACTACAAAGGACCTGGCTGTGTGGGGACAGAGGACTCACAGCTGTCTTTTCTCTCACCATCTGAAGATGCTGCCAAAGTGGCCCTTTCCATGTTGTCCAGATCCCAGGCTCCCCTCAGAGGAGGCACGCCAAGAAGGGCAAAGGTCCGACTCTGATCTCCACCACCATCACCACGCCCTGCCCTACCAGCTGCTCCTCTCCGTGGGTGACCTTCCTATCGCCCACAAGCTTTAGTGTCTCTTAATCCTAAAACAAAAATTCCAAAAAGCCAAAACAAGAAATCATAAAAGACTGGTTGATTTGATTATGAAATTTAAATTCATTTGTTTTGGAAAAAAATTACAAAACTTAAAACGAAAATAAAGTGGCAGGACGTCTTGGCATACACTGTGCCGTGTAGCACTGGAGTCACAGGCCCAGGGATTTCCAAGGGCATGTCAGTCATTTCCGAGGGGTCTTAAAGATGATAGATTTGGCAATGTGCGTTAAGAACCTCTAAAATGTCTGTTTTCAGGGAGGAAAAATCAATAATAAAGATGTGTGCAGTAGAATTACTTGTCATTTTGAAAACTGGAATCAGTGTAATCCCAACAACTGGAACAGGCTCAGCAAACCGCGGGTGCCCAGGACGGAGCCACTGTGGCGACAGCAGTGCCGTTTTCCCAGATCGAAGCTGCGAAGCCATGGTGCGGGTCCAGTAAGAAGAGGCGGGGCACACGAGGACACAGGTGACCATACAGTCACCGTGCGTCACCGCGTGGCCTGGGGGCTATGAATGGACTTTACATTTTTAAATGGCTGAGAGAAAATCAAAAGGAGAATATATTTCACGACATTCAAAAGTACCTGAGATTCCAATACCAGCGCCCGTAAATAGTGTCCCCACACATCCTCACGCGCTGGCTTCCGTGGGTCCGTGGTTGCCTTCGCGTGACAACGGCAGAGCGGAGTCGCTGCAACAGAGACCAGATGGCCAGGGAAGCTGGAGATAATTACTACCAGCTCTTTACAGAGAGGGACGAAGTCTTCAAAGCAACATGGAGCTTTCAGCATGACTGACCGTGGGGTAACTGGACCGCCAGTGGTTTTTCATCTTTTTTACTTTTCCGTATTTCCATCCTTTCCCTATAATAAGCGTGTACTGCTCTTACGTTTAAAAACGGGGAAGTTTGCAATCAAATTGTGCATTCACAACAGTCTTTCCTGCGCCTTCCCCAGGGGTCTTCTCCCCCAAACGGGGATCACAGGAGGGCAGTCCCCTCAGGGACCCCGGGGGAAAGCGGGCTCCCAGTCCCCACGCAGGGGTCTGCATCCTGGCGACCTGGCAGACACCATGGCTCCAAGTGAGGCTCCAGGCCTGTTCTAGCTCTGGCTCCTCTGAAGGGCCTCCGTTTGCTGAGGCCCAGCTTTCCCCAAAAGGACAGGAGTCAAGCAGCCCTCACCACCAGGGAACAGAGGGATCAACTTGGTGACCTGTGTGTTCAGAGCCTCCCCTCCTCAGCGAGAGGCCAGCGATCAATGCAGCGACCCATCTGAGGGGCAGGCAAGGTGGAAGGTCCCTGTGGCTGGGGGCAGGTGTTTAGAGAAGGGGCCCTGGGAGGGACAAGGTGTCCTCAGGATAGAGAGAAGAGAGGCCAGACCCTCATATGGGGTCCACTGAGCAGCCCCACAGATCCCCTCAGAGGCAGAGAGGTCACTGTGCAGCCACCTAAGAGGTGAGACTCAGAGAGAGCTGGGCACCTCATCAGAGGCAGATGGGCATACCAGTCCAGGCCCTGACACAGTGGTGAGAGAGCCCCCTTCCCCAAGGGGCCGCTTGGGGTCTCAGTGCTTTCTCTGTGTCCCCCAGGTGTCTTCCTGCACCCGTCCCCGGCGGCAGCAAATGAACCTGTCCTGGAAGAAGTGGGGATTGTGACTCTGGCACCCCTGGCCGACATGCTAAACAGCCCACAGCCCAGCTCTGCTGCAGGCCCCATCGTGAACCCATTGCCGGGCCCTCTACACACGCTTCTACCTGCCCCAGGGCCCATCTCACAGAGCAGCCCGCTCACCAGCCTCCTGACTGGCCCCCTGAGCAGCCACCCGGCCAGCCCCATGGCTGTGTCCCCGGTGGGCACACTGGCCAGCTCTCTGGGCCTGCCCTCCACTGGCCCCCTGACTCCAAGCAGCCACCTGGCCAGCTCCCTGGGCCTGCCCTCCACCGGCCCCCTGATGGCCCCTATGACAGGCTCGGTGGGTGTCTCTCTGAGCAGCCCCCTGCTCACCTCCACAGCTGCCCCTCTAGGTGTCTCTCAGAACCTTCTGGCCAACCCCATGAGCAATCTGGTGCTGTCAGAGCCCCCGAGGGTGCGGCTGGCAGAGCCACTCCGAGGATGCCCCTCTGGACCCCATCCCTCAGCTGGCAGGGGACCTGCTGCCACCTGCAAAGGTAACCAGTGTGGGGGAGGGGCAGCAGGGGGCCCTGGGGGAGGGGTCTGCCCTGCTCTAATCCTCCTCTCCTTTCTGCCTCTCCCCCACGTCACTAGTCCCTGTCTCCACTGAGCACCCCCAGCCAACCCAGGAGCCGGACCCCCTCAGCATGACATTTGTGGGTGCACCCATCCAGACCTCCACCCCCGCTGGTACCACAGCCACACCTGACCCCATGGCAGCCTTCTCCTATGGCACCTCAGATGTCGGGACCCAGCCTGGTGGCCCCCAGGGGCAAGCGGTTCCTGCCTCTGTCCCTGCATCCTCGACAGCCTCCGCCCCCATCACAGTCCTCCCCTCTGCTCCTACTCCTGCTCCTCAAGCTGCTACGAACTATGTCCCCTCAAACACCCACCACCCCTCCACCCAGATGCACCACTCCCCGACCTTGCCCTCACCCACCACCCACTCCCCTCCACGCAACCCCCACTCCCCGCCTCGAACCTCGTCCTCCCCGGCTTCAGTCAACGACACCCGAGGTCCACGTGTCGCAGAGCCAGCTCGGAAAAGCATCCTGGAGCTGGAGCGGAAGCTTGCCCACCGAAAGAGCGGCAAATTCCCTGACAGCTCCCGAGGTCAGCACTGCCTGGGGTACCCTCTGCCACCCTTGGAGGCCTCCCTGGCACCTGCCTGGGCTGCAGACCACGGCCCCTGACCACTGCCTCCACCCCTGGTTGTCCCCAGAATCGAAGCAGCTGGCCTGGGAGAGGCTGGTGGGGGAGATCGCCTTCCAGCTGGACCGCAGGATCCTGTCCAGCATTTTCCCCGAGCGTGTGCGGCTGTACGGCTTCACCGTCTCCAACATTCCCGAGAAGATCATCCAGGTGTGTTGTGCCCGTCTCCCACCCTCCGCCAGAGGGCCAGCCTGCAGGGCACGGAGAGGGAGCAGGCTGGCCCCTGAGGGCTGCTGGGCCCTGCACTCCAGGCAGGCCGAGCGCATCAGAACCAGGGGGCACCCTGGGATAGGAGAGCACGGGGCTCAGTCCAAGTGGCCAGCAGGTGTCCATCCGGGGCATCCGGCAGCAGGAGCCTGTGCTCCCAGGCGCACGCATGGCCTCCCCAAGGGGCAGAGCAGGGGAGGGTCCCCAGCAAGGCCAGGCCTGTGCTCCCCATCTTTGCCACTGCGATGGCCTCTGGTCTGCCAGGCCTCGCTCCCAGGGGCCCTCCTCAGACTGGCAGCGCTCACGCCTTCTCCCCAGCCCTGTCCGAGTCCTCAAAGGAAGTCCTCACGGGTCATACGGGGCACAGGGGAGGCAAGTCTCAGAGTGTCTGCGCGGCTGGCGGCCTGGTGGCCTGTCGGGGTCTTCAGGCGGGCTCACCGCAGTGTATTCCCAGCACGCTCATCCACCGAGCTGCTCCCACTGAGCTGCTCCCGCTGACGGGTACGGAGGACGGCACTCCCCAAACGTGCTTGGCGCGTGTCCTCGCCACCCGCCAGGCGGTGCGGGAGGCCCGCGGACAGACAGAAGCGCTCCGGGTCTGGGGCGCGGGCTGCGCTTGGTGGAGAAGGCCCAGGAGCCTCTTTCCAGAAAGAGCGCTTGCGCAGCTGCCCCCCCCCCGCCCCGCCCACGGGGGGTGGGGCCGCCGCGTGGGGCAGGGGCGGGAGACGCCCCCCCCGGCGCCTTTCAGCCTTTCAGTCGCCCAGTGGGAAGTAGCTGCGTGTCCCCAGGCCACTCTCTCTCCAGCCGTCCTGAGATGAGTGGAGGGGCTGTAGGCCTGGGTCTGTGCGTGGGCAGGAATGACCTTGGTTTCAGTGGGCTCACCTGTGTCCCGGTTTGAGTTTTGTTAAGGTGTCCTTTGGTTAGGTTTTAATTTGAATGTGGTCAGAATTATCCACCTTTTCCTTTGTCATTTGTACTTTTCACATCGTGCTTAAGGCTGGAGCTGCCCAGCCCCTCCCCGTCCCCACTCTCAGTCCCACGTGTGTGGGCTCGTGGTCTGCAGTCTGGCCCTGCCCAGGTGACAGTGTCCCAGTCATGGGAGCAGGGGGAGCCTGGGCATCTCTTCTTCCAGATGTCCTAGCTCCTCTTGGCCCTTTGCTCTTCAACATGAATTTTAGGAAAACCTAGTTCAAATTTTGAGGTTCTCGTTGGTTTATAGGTAGAACTGGGGAAGTTTCACACGTTTGCGTGTTGGTTACCCATCTGTTGCTCCTGTCAGTGGAACCCCCTTTGGTCTTTCTGGTTTGACGATTCTTCACTCGTGTCCTGGACTGCCCACACCACTGCTGTCATGAGTGCAGACTGGTAGTGGTTGTTTAAAAATGGTAAATATTTATGTCTTTCAAATGCTGCATCTGATATTTAGTTGGCAGAAACATTTAATTATAAGCACAACTGACCACGTAGAAGTTAGATATTAAACAGTGAAAAGAAGTTTCCCATTGCTTGAAGATGCCTGCTTAAATGGAAGGTGGTAAGAACGCAGAGACCCAAATGGCACCCCAACGGGCTCCTGACAGTTTCAGGGACAGTGTAAGGTAAAAAGTGGGCCGTGGCCCAGTTCCTGGGAATCCCTGCCCTTTCCCCAAAGTCGTTGGAATCATCCTCCTCATCACGTGAAACAACCAAGCCCATGAAAGCTGGCAACACCGCCCCTCACGGCCTCTGGCTCCCTTGCCTTCTGGGACGGCCCTCGCTGTCTGTACAGTGTGTCTGCTTCTACTTTAAACACACATACCGGCCTCATGTCTTCTCTGGCCTTCTGAGACAGCCTACACTCAGTCTGCGGAGTGTGCGTCTCTCTGAATAAACCTGCTTTTACTCAACAACAACAGCAACAACCAAACGCAGAGACCTCTGAGGGGAGCGTGAGCTGTGCGTGCCCTCCCCTCCCCCGCTTCCCCTTCACCGGGAGTGGCCGCTTATGCCATAGAACTTGAGAGTCACCACACTACATGGCAGCCCTTCAGAGAAGACACAGGGAGAGGAAGCAGGCCACATGCAAGGAGGTCAAGGAGACTGGTGCCCTGAGCAATGCTTCAGCCTCCATCTTGGCGGCCTCTGGGGAGCCAGCAGTTCTTACCACAACACTCTTCTGGTCGTTCTGCCCAGCTGCCACCATTCCCCTTCCATCCAGCGACGGCCAGAGCTGCCCACGCTCCCGAGAAGCTGCTCCACTCAAGCCCACCTGTACAGAAGTTGCCTTCAGGAGAACCCTGGCCGGCCCTCTGTAGGGCCCACTGCGGGCTGACTGATGCCTGGTCACACCTGATGATCACAAAGGTGCTGCTTGGCTCAAGGCTGCCCTGCCTGCTTGGCTGGGTCGTTCGTTGATTCTATTTGCACTTAAGTCCACTTTGCCCAGGTTTTATTTCCCTACATCAAGACATCCTGCTTGTTTCTCTGCATGTTGAACTCCAGTGTTGGTGGCTGCTAGAACCTCTTAGTTCTACCTGGACTCTCCACACCAGGCAAGACCTGAAAGCTATGGCGGAACCCCATTATCGCTAAGGACTCGCTGACTCTGTTCACAGAGCATGGCTATCTTTTTCATGAGCTCGCAGTTATGCCATCTTTTAAGCCCAACTAGAAGTTGTCCCAGCACTCATGCCTGTCACTTCTACTCAGTTGCGAAGATCTTCTGTCTGTGGGAGGTGCTCTGGCTCCCTCCCCTTCCAAGCCTTGTCCTGGGAGACCCCGAGTCCAGCAGCATCAGTGTGTGGGTCACTGGGGCTGGTCCCTCGTCACTGTGTCTGGCCCATGGTCCCCCAGATGCTCTCCTGCTCACTAGCATGCTGAGAATATTTCTGATTTTTGTGTATCAATTTGTTATCTAGCTACCTTGCCAAACCTTCTTACTAGTTCTAATAGCCACGTTGTATGTAGTATTTGTCAAAAGCAAATCCCACAACCTCATCCTGTTCCTGACTTGACTGGGAACACACACTTCGAGTCTTCTGGTTAAGTACGGTGTGTGTTCAAGGCTTTCTGCCAGATCTTCTTTAGGCAAACCAATCAGAGCCCTTGGCTGCAGATAACAGAACCCACACTAGCTGATATAAACAGAGAGAGGGTTATTATAAATGCTTAGGTGTTCTGAGAAGCTCCAGTGAAACTCTAGGAAGGAGACAGATCTGGGCTCATCTGCTGCACAGCCAGTAAAATTGCCAGCACACCACGGAGTTCCCTAGTGGGCACACCATTGCCATCGCTGCCCCAGGAGCAACACACAGACACTTGGTTGGATGCCTGAAGTTTGGTACAGCCACCCCTGAAGAACCAGTGCCAGAGCCCCTGGCTCGCCTAAAACCTACTCCCCTGCCTGCACTGCCCCCTCCAGGAGCCCCACCTGGAAGTCCCACCCACCTGCACTTGCTGGGCAGAAACCCAGGTCGGAGGGGTCCCAAAGCCACAGGGGATTTTTTAGCTTCCAGCCTCTTAGAGTTCAGGAAGGCACTAGAATGCACTAGTACAGGAGCCAGGTGAGCCAGGGTTAGTATTTGGTTAAGAAGTTGCCTCTTCCTCCTTTGTTGAGGGTTTTTTCTTACTCATGAACAAATATTGAACATTTTAGAATGTCTTTCTGTCTCTCATTGAGATGATCCCATGGTTTTCCCCTTCCCTTGCTCTTAACATATGGATACATGTGAGAAGATATTCTGATCCTAAGCCACACAGCATCCCGGCGTTTTTAGTGCACTGGGAGCTCAGTTAGCTATTTATGACTTCTGCAGCTTCGCTACTTTTTTAAAGACAGTGCCAAGCTTCTGTGACAGAAGGGTGGTTGGGCCCTGCTGCCCCCGCCCTCCCCCCGCACCTCACGCCCCCCTCCCCTGCACAGGCCCAGGGGACGGAGGCACAGTCCTAGCCTCACCCCCTTGGCTCAGACTTAGCGACTTCAGGCCTCACTGCAAGATGGCGGGGCAGGTGGCCTCCGCAGGGAGTTTCATTACCTAGAAGAAGGTGGAATCACTTGCCCTCTTCAGGGGAGGATGTGGCCTCTGCCCAGTTTTGTCTTGCTTGTCCTTTCTGTCCATCCTTTGGACTCTGTTTTCTCATTTCTTCTCTTTGTTTCCTTCCTTCTGCCTCAAGATTTGCTTATTTTCCCTTTTTGGGGTGGGCACTTTAGCCATTTTATTTTACGTCTCTTATTTTTAAGTAAGTACTTTTAGGGCAAGGAAGCTTCTTCTAGTCAGGGAGACAGTCAAAGTAATTATCAGGTGGGGGTAGCTCAGTAGCAGAGTGCGTGCATAGCCTGCATGATGTGCTGGATTCAAAGCCCATTTTTAAAAAAAAAGAAGCAAAATATTTAACAACAGGCCCAACAGGTCAGCAGCCAGAGTGGGTCCTGGAACAGGACGCAGGGCTGGAGGGTGGGGAGTTCTATTGTTAAGGGCTGGTTGTCGGGGGGGGGGGGGGGTATAGCTAGCTCAAGCGCTAGAGCGCATGCTTAGCATGACAAGGTCCTGGGTTCAATCCCCAGTGCCTCCTCTAAAAATAAATAAACCTAATAAAAAAAAGGGGGGGGGGCTGGTTGGGAAAAGCAGCAGGCTCCTGGCAGCCACGGCTGTGTCCGTCCGCAGCCCGGCAGGCAAAACAGGTGAGCATGGGGCTGTTCGGGTCTAAACATTTCACAGGCGGTCCGGGATTTCCTCTCTAACCCATAAGTCAGTCAGGACACCCTCTCCAGTCTCCCCACCTAAGGGGCGTTTGACTGTCTTCTGATGTTTGGTCTCTAGCACGCTTGCCCTGTGCTCAGAGAACGAGGGCTAGGCCTTGCTGGGTCTGCCGCCTGCCGCCCTCTCCCTCCTCCCTGAGCATGTGCTCAGTCTGCCGGTGCTCTGGGCTGGAAGGGCTCCGTGCGCTCAGTCTCTCGGGGGCCTGTGTCTCTGGTCTTGCCTGTTGTCCCCGACTACATCCCTGCACCACCAGGTCCTGCTCCGTCTCCCCATAAAGATTCTTCCCATCCACACAGACAGCCCCATGCACACATCTGCATCTCCACTCCTACCCCATGTCGCCTGAACCCGCCCACACCGACCCCACCCCTTGGCTGGTAGTGAGCACTCAGTGTGTGCCGTGTACATGCCAGATGCAGTCTCTGCCCTCAGGGAGTTCACTGGCGCCTGGGGAGGCCGCAGTAAATAAGAAAAGCCGTGACTGTGCTAGCAGTGCGGGGGTGCCATGTGCTATGACTGGGGAGAGGGTCTGCGCGTGGAAGCTGGGTGCTGAGGGCGTGGATCTGCCCTGCATCCCCTTCCCCACCCAGATCCCGGCTTCACCGTGGCAAACTTCACCATCCCAGCTGTCCCTCCCTTCTCTGTGCCTTTGTTCAATTGCAAGCCCGTAGACGTGTCCCGTGGCATTGGGATTCCCCAGCCAGAGCTGACCAGCACGCAGGCTGTGCTCAGTGCCCCTGCAGACATTGCCTTGAATCCTCAAACAGCCTTGTGGGCAGTGTTGTTTCCTCCATGTCACAGCACGGAAACTGAGGCTCAGACCCAGTGGGGTGGCAGCCATTGAACCTGACTCTCCCCTGGGCCCTTTGCTCTGCACTCGGCCTCCTGGCACCTTCCATGCCAGGCATGCAGCTTGTTGGCCGGGAACTTTCTTTCCTCTTGTTGTCCTGGTCCTCCAGATCTCAGCTCAGCATCCTCCCCCTCCAGGGCGCCCTCCCTGAGCTGGCCTGCACCACCTCTCTCCTTGGCCTGTGGTCACATAAACTCTGAGGGCCTTTTGCTCACATGTGAACCCCTTCACCTGGTACAAGGAGGGCTAAGGGAATCTGCAGGGTGGATGAACAGAGCCCCTCACGCTCTCTTGAAGCTTCTATCTGCCCCCTTCTCGTGGTCAGCATGATCTTTTAAAACCACAAAGCCCACCAGGAGTCTCTGACCCTTTAGGGCAGGGCACTTCCCCCTCATCCCTGAGCTCCACTCACCCTGAGTGCCTGGGGGGAGGGGTGGGGACTCACGCCCACTGCTCCCTGCAGCTGGGGTGCCTGTCCTGCTCTGCCCTACTCACTCCCCCTTGTCACCCTCCACTCTCAAGAGGTCACTTTCTTGGGGCAGCCCTGGAGCCCTGGCCTCATCTCTCAGTGGATATTTGCCCCCACCGGACTTCTGCTCATGTCTTAAGTTCCAGGTGCCCAGCCTGGAGCCCAGCAAGAGCTCACCCACAGCCTGGGGCGAGCCAGCGATGGGTCTCATGCCCCCAACAGGGGCCAAGACTTAAAGCTGTCCACCCACTGTGCTCCATGGGTCACCCTGGTAGGACCAGCTGCAGGTTCACTTGCTCATCCACAGATGTTGGCTGAGCTCTCACAGTCCTTCCGACACCAGGCCTGGGAACAGGCAAAGGAAGAAGATTCAGGAGCCAAAAGGAGCCTAGAATCAGGAAGACAGGCCTGTCCTTGGGCTCACCAGGCTGCAAAGGTGCTGAGCATTGAGCTCTGGGTGCACCTGCCTGAGGTCAGGGGTCACTTCGGCTGAGCCCGGCCATGAGCCTGGGACTCACTCACATGATCACCCGGGGAGGGGAGAACGGTGAGTTCTTCCGAGAAGATGATGCCTGACCAGATGGTCCAGGCATTGCTAGTGGGTTAGGAAACAGCCTGGTGGGCATCTAGGGACCTGCTGGAAATGGGTGAGCGGAGCCAGATCAAGGACCTTGCAGGGCAGCCCTGGCATCAGCAGTTGGGGCCTCCCTGAAGGAGGGCTCAACCCCACGCAACCTCGTACACATCAGACCCGTTGTTTTGCAGGCCTCGGGGTGGCTGGGCTTGAAATAGGTACATAATTTGCAAGACCCCATGCTGCCCCTACCCTACAGCTTCTTGCTCGAAAGTTAGAGAGAACTTCCAGCTGCGGCAGAGCATTAAGCTGAGGTCAGGGCTCTTCTGAGCTTGGGGCCTGTGTGAGCCCAGGTCACCTGCCCAGAAGGCAATGGTGGGAGGAGCTGACAGGCGATAAAGAAGTAGGTAAAGACTGACCGTGTTGCTGCCAGACCCCTGATCCAGGCATTGAGGGGGCCTCATGAGTGGCAGCAGACCCCCCTGCCCCTTGTGCTGAAGGCTCAGGGCCTTGGCTCTGGGCCTGGGGTCGTCAGTTCAGCGTGAAGTTCGGAGAAGGACTCCCACAGGAGGTGTGCAGGCCACTAGGTGCTGACGATGCAGCCTGGGGTGTTGGAGGGGGGCGCGGGGGAGGACCCTGAGTAGTGGCTTCCGGGTTGGGCAAGCCCGGGGGCTTTAGGAGGCCCCCTTACCTTTCTGTCACCTCCAGACTCCTGTCGGTGCTCTTGGTCCTCAGTTCCTTGTGGCCCCAGCTCAGTCCTGAATCCCTGGTGGTGGATGAAGCACGTGATGGGGCCTCTGGAACCTCTCTGCTCAGGCCCAGCCCACAGGGCTCCCCCTACCCTAGACCCCTCACAGCATCTCTCCCTGGACCTCCAGGACACCTCCCTTGAGTACACTCTCTAGGACTGTGATTCTCCCTCAACCATACCCCTTCACCTGCCTGCTGGCTCGTGTGCCTAGTGGGGCAGGAGGCTCCCTGATGGCTGCTCTCCCCTCAGGCCTCCCTGAACCTCAGCAACCACAAGCTGGATGAAGAGCTGTGTCAGACGCTCACACAGCGCTATGTGAGCGTCATGAACCGGCTGCAGAGCCTGGGCTACAACGGGCGGGTGCACCCGGCGCTGACCGAGCAGCTGGTGAACGCCTACGGCATTCTGCGGGAGCGGCCAGAGCTAGCCGCCTCGGAGTGCGGCTCCTACACGGTGGACTTCCTGCAGCGTGTGCTGGTGGAGACCGTGCACCCCAGCATGCTCACTGACGCGCTGCTGCTGCTCTCCTGCCTCAGCCAGCTGGCTCACGATGACGGCAAGCCCATGTTCATCTGGTGATGCTGGCGCCCACCGGCCACCCATGGGCCCGTACCTCGGTGCAGCCATTAAAGCTTCCCACGGACACCGGCCCTGGGCCCTTGCTGGACTTCTGGGTGGTGCTGCTGCCTGTGGGGCAGCTCGCCAGCGCCAGCCTCCCCTGTGCCCCTTCCATCCTGCCTGCCCGGGGGATCTGTGCCCATTCTGGGGCCGTGGGAGCGAGCCCCAGGACAGAAGCTCAGCAGCTGCCTGACCAAGGGGGCTGTTCCACAGGCCCCAGGACTTCCCTTGCCTGGCCTGGTGGTGGGAGCACGGAAGCCCCGACACTCGGAGCAGGAAGTGCCGGGAGCAAGCAGGAGCAGAGCAGGCAGAGAAGGGTTGTGGCTGTGCCAGCAGCACCGGTGGCATGCAAGGAGCGAGACCTGGCTACAGAGCAGAAGGCAGAGGTGGGATCAAGAGGAGGATATGGGCATAGGAGTCCCCACCTCTGTACTAGGCAGGGACAAGGAGGCTGGGGACAAGTGCTTCTGGACCCTGAGAGCAGGAGGACATCAGCAGGAGAGAAGCCAGGAGAGAGTAGGCTTACTCAGACCTGGGCACAGGGCGGCCCAGGGAGATGGGGTCCCTTCCAAATGCACCCATAGGAAGGGACCAGCTCCAAAGCTTCCTGAGACCCAGAGTGGGAGACTCAGAACTGGCAAGGGCAGACTCACCCCCTGAGGTCCCAGCTGAGGAGCACAGGCAGGATGGGAAGCAGAACAGAGCAGTGGAGAGGTGGAATGGGGGAAGGGTGGGACACGGGGAGGTAACCTATAGACTCAGATGGAGAGACATGCTTGTGGATGGTGCAGGAAGCTAAGGGGTGTGGAAGGATGGCCAGCTTTGAGGATGTGCTTGTGGAGAGAAAAACAGGGTGGGGGAGCCCAAAGAGTGGCCTCTGGCCCACAAAGGGGAGAAGAGAGGCCCACCTGAAGAAGGGGAGGAGGCTGGCGGGGTGGATTTGAGGACCCCAGGCAAGGAGCCTCCTGAAGCACCTCTACCACCAGCCAGAGGATCCCAAGAGAACAGAGGAGCCCCCCAGGGTCTGGGTTCAAACAAGGGAATCATGTCAGCAACCAGAGAGGGGTGCAGAGAAGGAGACGGGTGTAGGGCATGCTGGGGCACTCTGGCCCCAGAGCTCCCTGCCTCCTGGCCTCCTTGCTCTCCCAGCTTCCAGGCCTGAGACTTCAGGACATGAAGCCAGACCCCTGGGGAAAGCAGGGAAGGGATCCTCTACCCATAGGTACTAGTTACGTGATCTACAGACACAGATCTAGCACTGTCTGCTGAGAAGGCTTAGCAGCGAGACAGACCAGTGCAGTGAGCAGACCCAGCATCAGATCTTGACTTCTAAAAGGGATCAGAGATTTCTGGAAAATTGGGGGCTGTAGGGAAAGCAGAAGCCCCTCCTCCTCCATGTCAGTAGGCGTGAAAGGCAGCCCTGACCCAAACCACAGGCAATTTAAGAGACAACTTTCAGAGATGTAGAGACTGGTTCACAGCTTGGGTTAGAACGGGGCGGGAGGGTAGAGCAGCGCCCGAGGGAGTCGGAGGTAGATTGGTCCAACAGAGTGGGTGCACGAGGGCTCCGCGGACGGGGAGCTGGCTTCCATCCCGCTCACGTGCCCCAGTGGCCCAGACGACGGGCTGCACAGGGCCCAACCAACGGTCCCTTCCCCCCAGATTGTTAACTTCCTGGGGTAGGGTCCCACAGCCGCCTCCACTGTGGGCTCTGAGGGGTGCTGAGCCAGTGGCCAGTTAGACCACTCCGAATCCGCCCCGCATCTGGGGGCGTGTCTTCATACTCCGGTGCTGGACCTCCTGGTTCCCCGGGGAAACGGGTCGGGTTGGGGCAGATCCTGCAGTCTGGGCAGCAGGACAGCCCGGTCAATTCCACGCTGACTTGTGGGAGGAGTAAGAAGGCAGGACGCAGCGGGTACCGCACTCCCATCCCCATCGCTGCGCCTGCCTGCACTAAAAATTGAGATCCTTCACCTGGTGAGGGTTGCACCCCTGTAGCGGCTCTCATCTGACGGGTCTGCGGGTTCTGTCCGCGGCCTTCAGGGGAGGGCAGGGTGAGGAGGATCTGGGGCGGGACTGCGAGGCCAGGGTCCCTTTCGCTTCCTCTCTTCTCTCCAACCGCCGCCGCCGAGATTCCACGCGGGTGAGGAGAGGGCGGCTTCGCCCACGCGTCCGGCTACGCCTGCGCCCGCATCCCCAAGGTCGCGGGGCACAGCGCCTTCCTGGCCCCGCGCACAGGTTGTGCCACCTGGCCTTGAACCCTGTGACCGCCCCCCTGCAGCTCCCGCGAACGCACGAACGACTCGACTCGCACGCTGGAAACTAATGAGTTGTCAGAGAGCGCAGCTGCCAACGAGCCCCGTGCGCCATGCAATCCCTGCGCGACTGGCCCCCAATGCCCTGCGCCCTACGGCCCTCGCCCTTCCCGCACCCTGTGCTGCAGGCTCTCCACCGCCTGGCCCGCGCGCTACTTTTCCCGGCCTATTGGGCCCTGGACCACCTGCTGGGCTACTGGGTGCCGGCCGCGCGCCCGAGCGGCCCGTGGCTGAGCATAGCGGCGGGCATTGGAGCGGTGCTGCTGCTGCTGCTGCTGCTGCTGCTGTTTCTCATCGGCCTGCCTCTGGCCTTGCCAAGCCTGCTGCTCTGGCTGCTGCTGCAAGCCTGGCGCCGCCCCTTCTGCTACCAGCTCCCTCCCCAGAGCTGGGCGCGCCCCGCGCCCTGGCGCCCCTCAGCTGAGCCCTCGCGCTGCTTCAGCTTCCTCAGCGCCAACGTGTGCCTGCTCCCCGACGGTTTGGCGTGCTTCAGCAACTTGCAGCACAGCCAGCAGCGGGCCGAGGCCATGGGCGCCGCGCTGCTCGCCGGCCTGCGGCGTTCTCGCTATGGGGTTGCAGGCTGTGGTCCGCCAGTGCAGGGTATGCCGTGAGGGGTGCTGATAGGTGTCATGCCAGCGAGTCTGGACTTCGTGTGCCTGCAGGAGGTGTTCGATCTGCGCGCAGAGCAACGCCTGGTGAGACGCCTGGCACCCAGTTTGGGCCGGGTGTTGTACGACGTGGGCACATTCGGCCTGCAGCCCGGGCTGCGTCTCAAGCTGCTGGGCAGCGGGCTGCTGCTGGCCTCACGCTATCCTCTGCTGCGCGCCGCCTTCCGGTCCTTCCCCCAAGCGTGTCGCGAGTACGCGCTGGCCTCCAAAGGACTACTTTCCGCACAGGTACCCGCCCACCAGCCGCCACGCTCCCGGCCAGGGAGTGGGCGGGGCATGGGGTCCAAAGTGCGAAGGTTGCTCCGTCTGTCCGTGGTGTTGCAGGCGCAGCTAGGCATCCTGAATGGGCGCAGCATCGTGGGCTTCCTGCACTGCACGCACCTTCATGCGCGGAGTGGTGAGCCTGGTTAGCTGGCTCGTAGGCTCGTGGGCAGGCTGCCCCCGAACCCCCTTCCCCCGCGTGGCGGCGGCAGGTCCTAATTCTTGGCTACACTTCCGCTCCCCCTACGTTTGTTCACTGCCCAGACACCGCCAAGCCCTTCAAGTGCCTGGGTGGGCTCACAGATCAGGACCAGGAGGGGCGAGGAAAGGCGGGGGTGGGGGTTAAACTGGGTGTGCAGGATACAGAATGGCACCTAGGACTGAGCCTTCCTTCCCTCCTGGTGCCCCTTCCCTGCTCCCCAACAGAGGACGGGCTCTTGCGCTGCAAACAGCTGACGCTGCTGCTGGACTGGGCCGAACAGTTCGCGGCTGAGAGCCGCCAGAGTGACAAGGCCGTGGCCTTCAGCATGCTCTTGGGTGACCTGAACTTTGACAACTGCTTGCTAGGTGACAGGAGGCTGCAGCGGGGTGGACCGGGTGTCCTGGCCCTGACCACTGAGCGCTGGCCTCTCTGCAGACCACGCACAAGAGCAACAGCACCATCTTTTCAGCCGCTTCCAGGATCCCTGCAGGCTGGGCACACGTCAGGAGCAGCCCTGGGCCCTGGGTACCGTGCCTGGGGTGGGGGCAGGTGGACCTTGAGAGGGCTCGCCGAGACTCCCACTGATACCACCCTTCCTCGCCCTCCCAAGGAACGTTGCTGAGAACCTCCAAGCTGCACCACTCAGTGGCCTGCTCCCCAGAGATGCTGCGGAGGTGAGTGGCGACCTGGAGCACTGCCCGGAAGGACTGCCCTGGCATTGGTGACACTGCCTCTCCTTAGGGCCCTGGAGCAGGATGAAGGGCGCCGCCGCTACCTGGCAGGCCCTCCCAGGGGAGGCCGCAGAGCTAAGCCCTGGCGCGGCCGGCATCTGGACTACATCACCTACAGAGGAGTGTCCTGAGGCCTGAGCCCAGTAAGTGCCAGAGCTCAGAGTGCTCGGCCCCTGGCACTGGGGTGACTCCTCAACCTGACTCCCGCCCCTAGGAGGTGGAACAGGTGACATTCAGCACCGCCCTAGCGGGGCTCATGGACCACCTGGCGGTGGGACTTTGGCTCCGCATTTCCATGCCCTCCTAAGGCAGGCACACAGGAGACAGGTGCCAGGACAGATGGAAAGACAAACAGGGACACAGAATGTGAGCCTGGCTGGTCGCCGTGGGAACTGGGCACCTTAAGGGGTCTTTATTGTGTGGGCCCTTCTTCACACAGCCTCCTGGGCCCTGCAGTACTCATAGATGCTGCCCCGCTTGGGGAAGGCTCGAGGCTGCGAGGGCGATCCTGGTGGTGGGGCGGGGTCCTCTGGGTCCCCAAAGCCCCCGCCGCCCGGTGTTTGGAGGCAGAACACGTCCTGTTGGGGAGAGGGCCGGTTCAGCGACAGTATGGGCTCCACCCCACCTCCCACTTTGGTCCCATCCCCACTGGGGTAGCACATCCATAGCAGCAGCTTAGACCGCAGAGACCTGGCTCACGGCCCCCTATTCTTCAGGAATCAAATTAAACTCATTCTCTGGTTATTTTTGTAACTTGTTCAGTCTCTGGGATGAGGGCCGCTGGGGTGGAGGGGGTCAAGCCAGGCCGCAATCTTACCCCCGGGTACACAGGCACAGAGGTCTTTCCACCCAGATTCACGGTCCGGCCATCCTTTCGGATCAGCAAGTTAAGGCCACGGGCACCTGGCTCACCCCCTTTGGGAAGAGGTGGGGGGGTCGCCCAGGAGGCAAGGAAGTGAAAGACATGGGGGATGGAGGGTTGGTGGGGAGATGGGGGAGGGGGGAAGATGGAACAGGGGGTGGGTAGGGAACAGACCAGACCCAGCCGGGCTGAGGGAGGGGAAGAGAGCCACTCACCCAGGAGGCCATAAGGCTGGAACGCACGACGCTCGGTCAGCACTGACAACAGCATCTCCTCACGAAAGAGCAGCTCTCGGACAACACCATCGCCACCCCGGAAGCGGCCACGGCCCCCGGACCCCAGTCTCAGCTCGAAGCGGCGCAGGATGACCGGGTACCTGCGCAGGCCTGGGGCTCAGTGCTGCCTGACCAGCCCGGGCTTCACCCCAGGCCCTGGTCCTCAGCGCCACCCCTCCCCCACCACTCGCCTGCTCTCTAGGATCTCGGGGTCGGTGATGCGTGTGTTGGTCATGTGGCTGTGCACACCGCTGCGCCCGTGCCAGCCAGGGCCTGCGCCCGCGCCTCCCGCCACTGTCTCGTAGTAGCCCATGTGGGCATTGCCCAAGGTCACGTTGTTCATGCAGCCCTGGTAGAGGCGAGTGGCTGCTGCACTCCCCTCCCTGCCGGCCAGCCCACAGCCCTCCCGGCCCCCAGCAGCTCCAGAGCTGCACCCATCCGCCCGCCCCGCCACACCTGGGAGGCCGCACAGGCTCCAAAGGCCCCCAAGATGACGTCTACCACGCGCTGCGATGTGAGCACGTTGCCGCCCACCACGGCTGCCTCTGGGGACGGGTCCAGGATGGAGCCTCTAGGAATGACAACACGCACCGGCACCAGGCAGCCCTGTGGGGAGAGGCGCCAACTCTCCAGAACAGGTAGGAGGAGCATGGTGCCCCACAACTCGCATCAGCAGGATTAGTTGGTTTGGGGGTCAACTTAGCCCTCAGACTCACTCAGGGTGACCCGGTTCTTGGGGCGGACCTCTGTCCTGGCACAATGCACACCCCTGCGCACCTGGTTGAGTGGGATGTCGCGGCCCACCAGGCAGCGGAGGCAGTAGATGAGGGCGGACAGCGTGATGGCCCGCGGCGCGTTGAGGTTGCCAAACACCTCGGGCCCAGTGCCGCTGAAGTCAAACACTGCACTGCCCTGCCAGCCCAGGGAGAGGGGAGAGGTGGTCAGCAGCCAGGTGGCCATGGCCCTGAGGCCTCAGGAGGTCCCGCTTCCAAGACTGACCTTACTCAAGTTGATCTGCACGCGGAGTCGGATGGGGGAACCATCGTCCATGTGGTCCTCTGCACACACCTCCAGGGGCAGGCCCCGGGCCTGGCGCGAGGTTCCAAAGGCCCGCAGCATGTCTCGCACAGCTAGCTCAGCATTTGCCTGGCAGAGAGTACATTCAGCAACAGCCACACCACCTTCTGGTAGGTCAGGTGGTCCCTCCCTCTCCGCCCACCAGCCTGGGGTAGGCACACAGCTGCCCCCAGGCTCCTGCCCCAGGCCCACCTGAATGTGGCCCATGTAGGCCTGCACCACATCCAGGCCGTACTGCCCGATGAGCTCGCCCACCAGCTGGATGCCCTTCTGGTTTGCAGCCACCTGGGCACGGAGATCTGACAGGTTGTCATGCAGGTTCCGTGTGCCACTGCAGCCTGGAATCTTGCCTGGTGCCCGCAGGGCTTCAATCACCGCTGAATGGAGGGGTCACCACTGAGCCATTCTCCAAGCCCCAGGGCCACCTGGTGCCCTGCTCCATGCCTGCTGTACCTCTGCTGGGCACCACATGTGGGCCCATCACTGGCTCCTCACAACCCTGCTGACTCCTCCAGTGCCCCCTGAGCCCCCAGCTTCTCCCTCATCTGCTGTACCTTCTCCTTCCCACACCCCAGTCCCCCAGGGGACCCTAGGCCTGGACGAGCAGCTTTGCATCTGACCTCACAGGGGCTAGAGGTGCCTAGAGCAGGGGCGGGGGGCAGGGGGGCAGGGGGGCAGGTTCCCTCAAGCAAACTCTCCTCCTTTCTCCATTCCTCCTGCCCTCCCCTCCCCATCACTCCCTCCTGCCTTTTCTGGGCATCCCCTCCTCTCCCAGGAGAAAAACCACTTCCCTTGACCCTCCCCACTCTCACTCTCCCCAGCAGCGGATTGATTTGAAAGAGCATCAGTGTGGCCGCCTGTGCCACCCCCAGCAAGTCTGGACAAGGCCTCCACTCCACCCTCTGGCAAGCAGTCCAGGTCCTGGCCCCAAAGACCACACTCCCTGCTTTTGGAGCTCTGCCCTCCTGAGTCTGGGTCATGGTCCTCTTTGAGGCTCCCTGGCCACTGGGTTCTCTGCCATATGCCTGCACCTGTTCCTCAGGGATCCCTGCCCCCACCCAACACTGGCCAAGGAAGCAGCCAGGCCTAGGTCCCTCTGCTTGTGTCCTCAGCAGCCACAGCAACGCATGGCTCTGTTACCCCACCTTCCACCCCACCTGCATCACTTGTCCTCACCCTGGCTGCCCCCCAGGCTCCCAACCCCTGTGGCCTCAGAGCAGCTCTGCACTTCCCGCTGTCCCTGCAGCTTCTGTCCTATCTTCCTTGCAGCTGCAGTGCCAGAACCTGCAGCTTTCCAAACTTGATTCCTTACCCCACACCCAAATCCCACCAGATACCAACCATGACCCCAAAATCAGCAGTCCCCACCCTGATGCCTGCTTCCCAACCTGAGACTCGGCTGCAGCTGCCCCCAGCCCGCTCCGGGGCCTGGCCTGCAGGCACGTAGGCAGGGGATGCTCAGGGTACACAGGCTACCAACTCAGGCCCGGCTGTGGCCCTTCACCGCTGCTCCACTGCTCCCTGCCCAGTGATGGACCCAAGCTCAGGAAAGCTCTCCAAGGGCCTGCAGCCCCTGGGCCCTGGTGCCACCAGCTCTCTGACATCCCCAGACCCAATGCAAACCCAGTGCACGTTACCAATACCACAAGCAGCTGCCCACCTTAAGACAGGCTCCTCCCCTCCTGCACCCAGTGCCTGAGATATCCTGGCCACCCCGCCCCACCTCCAGAACCACTGAGGCCTTTCTGGGCACAGGCAGAACTCATCTCAACTCCTCTGATTATCTCTGAAAGAGGGTCTGCAGCCACGCTGTGCGGTCACCACCTGGCTCCCCGAGCCCGGAGGCAGGCCTCGGCCAGTGGGCTGCATCCCAATAGCTGTCCAGCCTGGCTACAGGAAGCAGCCATGTGTGCTATCCCACTGAATTCCACCCTGCCCCACCCCAGCCCCACTCCCGCTCACCCTCCTCCTGGAAGACACCCCCCTGGACGAGTTTGAAGGACAGAAAGACGGCGCCCTCCTGCTGCAGGGTGGTGGAGTGGGGGGGCATGGAGCCTGGTGTGATGCCCCCGATGTCCGCATGGTGCCCACGGCTGGCCACGTAGAACACAGGCCGAGTCTGACCCGGCCAGAACACCTAGGGGTTGAGAACAGTCAGCTGTGGTGGCAGCCCCACCACCAAAGATACCTGGGCAGCGACACTCACTGGCGTGATGACAGTCAGGTCCGGCAGGTGGCTGCCCCCAGCGCTGGGGTGGTTGCTCAGCAGCACGTCACCGGGGTGGAGATCGGCCCCCAGGTGCTGGATCTGAAGCCAGGAGACAGGTGCAGAGTGGGGAGGGAGTGGGGCACAGGGCTCAGGAGGGCAGGGAGAGGGACCCGCCGAACCTGGAACTGCACTGTCTCCTGCATGGCACCCAGGTGCACAGGGATGTGAGGGGCGTTGGAGACCAGGCCCCCGTCCGGCCCGAAGAGGGCGCAGGAGAAGTCCAGGCGCTCCTTGATGTTGGTGGAGATGGCTGTGCGCTGCAGGATTCGGCCCATCTGCTCTGGGGGGACAGAGTGACCAGGTGCCCACTGGCCCCACCGCACCCATAGCATAACTCTGGGATATGGAGAGGCAGGACCACCGCCTTCAAGGCCTCTGAGTCCCAGACCCAGAAGCAAAGGTGGTGATGGCCCACCTTGACACAGCAGGGCCATGACCAGGTCATGTTTTGCTTATGTCAACTGCACCCCCTCCCTCCCTCTTCACCCCTGCCTGGAGCCCTAGCAAGAACCCGGCGCCCCACATCAACTCTCTGCCGGGCCTAGTTCATCAAGGACCTGGTGCCAAGGCACAGGCTTTGGGGTCCCAGAAGGCACGCGGCCTGACCCTGGCCCCGAGGTCACTGTGCAGTGCCTGTTTCAGTCCACAGAGTGGCAATCCCAGACCACATGGTGCTGGTAAAGAAAAGCACCCACCCTGCCCACGGCCGGCAGGTGCAGTGGGGCTGTGCCATCCAGGGCCAGGGCCAGGGCCACACTGCCTGCCCTGTCCCAGCAGGGATTCTGCTTCTGCCCCTTCCCCAGGTCACACTTTCTCTCTGGAACCCCCTGCCAGGCACCTCTGTCCGAGATTACAGGGAGCCGGGCGGTGGGGTGGAACAGGGGCAGCCACTCACCGGCGATGCTCATGAAGCGGTGGGAGAAGACGGACAGATGGATAGGGTCAAGCTGGGCACCCACCACACTGGGGGCCTCAGCCCCCACGGAGATGCGGATGTCCCCCATCTCAGTCACCTCTGCCTGGCAGCCTGGCTCCACCAGGATGGTACTGGGGGCAGGGGAGCAGAGGGGCTGGAGGGGCCAGGTCGTACCCCCTTCCAACCAGAGGCCCACATCCCCAGGCAAAGGAACTCCCCAAGCATGAAGGGATCCCAGAGTCTTTCAGACTCCCTCAGCCTGGGGCCAGAGAACTCCGCCGGGGCCGCAGCCCGCCCGGGCCCGCAGCTCTGGCCCAGCCCTCACGCACCTGTTGCTGTCAATGATGAGGCAGGGCCCCTGAAGCTTGTGCCCATAGCCCAGCTCTCCCAGCAGGTACACGGGGGTCTCCTGGTAGCCCCCCTCAAAGAAGCACTGGGTCATCTGAGGAGGATGTGAGGGGTGAGCAAGGTTCCCAGGTCCAGCACTCTCCCGGGGTCTCCCCATCCACACCTGTCACCATATCCCAGTGGGAGTGGGTAGGCAGGCATAGGCAGGACCACCAACCTTGTCTACCCGGGGGGGCCCACTCTGGGCTTTCGGGACGTTCTCGAGGCAAAGGCCACTGTGACCGGTGCCCCTCACCCGCACATCGTCCACGACCACCGGCCGCTCAGGGATGATGAAGCCAAACTCCCTCATGTACCTGCACAGCCATCAGCCCCGAGGGAGCCATCAGAACCAGGAGGCCAGGCCAGCAGACCACCCACCAGGGCTCCCAGGATGCAGAGCTCACATACCTCTCCACGAAGGCTGCCCCAAAGTCGCCAGCTCTGGGTGAGCGGGCAGTGGCTGGGTGCTGGTGGGCCGACACCATCAGGGCGCAGTCGGTGCCCTGGTAGCGCAGGTGCAGGAAGCTCTCAGTGCTAATCTGGGACCTGCAGCAGTGGGAGAGCCAGGCACTTGCACGGGGTGCCCCTCAAGGATGCCTGCCTGCTTCCTCCAGTACTCGGAGTCCAGCCCTCCCTGACTGCTGCCCGAGGGGCCTAGGCACCAAGTGAGGTGGCTAGGATGCTGCAGGCCCCCAGAACCCCACCTGGGGAAGCCCTGGGCCCGCAGGGCATCCACACACTGCTCCTCCAGGCGGCTCAGCCTCTGGTCCAGCTGCACGAAGGTCTCAGGAGCATAGGACAGGGAGCAGGGCTCCTGTGCCTCGTGTACCACGTCTGCCAGGGCCAGCCCCAGTGCAGACAGCAGCCCGCTATGCCTGCAGGGACAGGGACCACCCAGCGACAGGGTAGGGGTACCTCCCAAAGATGGTCCCCCATGCCAGGACACGTGTACCACACCCAGACACACCTGTGAATGTGCACAGTGTCCATGCCCAGGGCCCGAGCGATGGCACATGCATGCTGCCCACCAGCTCCCCCAAAGCAAGCCAGCACATGAGCCGACGGGTCATGGCCTCGTGCCTGGGGAACCAGAAGAGGGTCAGTGGCCTGCCCTACCCTGCCCGGCTCCCACCCCCTCGGAGTGAGGGCATACTTGCGTGAGCGCACGGATGGGCCGGCACATGGCCTCGTTGGCCACACGCACAAACCCTATGGCCACCTCCTCCAGGCTCAGCAGGGAGGCCGGACAAGGCCCATTGGTCAGGAAGCTGTTGACCTCAGTGGCCACAGCCTCCAGGGCCTTTCGGGAGGCCTCCGGGGACAGTGGTTGGTCCTCTCCAGGCCCAAAGATGCAGGGGAAGGAAGCAGGCAGCAGGCGACCCAGGACCAAATTAGCATCCGTCACTGTTACAGGGCCTCCTGGGAGGTGCGCACAGTGTGGGCGCTGCGGGCTGTGGGTGGACACTGGGAGTGGGCAGTAGGGGTGGGGCTAAAGGGGTAGGTGGGCTGGGGCAGCACAGGAAAGGGCTTGGCAGCACATATGCCACCTCTTACCTTTGCGGTAGCAGGCGGGGCCAGGGTGGGCTCCTGCAGACTCAGGCCCCACCACGAAGAGGCCCGACCTTTGGAGAGGGGGAACTGGAATTGGAGGCAGGTTGGCAGGCAAGGCCGGGGGTCCCACCCAGGTTGGGGTGGGGCTGACCTGAAGAAGAGGCGGGACCCCCCACCGGCTGCCACTGTGTTGATGTCCAGCTGGGGGGCCTGGAGGGTGACGCCAGCAGTGCTGGCCTCGAAGACGTGCTCAAATTCCCCAGCATAGCGGCTCACGTCGGTGGACGTGCCTGGTGGGGGGCAGGTAAGGAGTCATCCCACAGACCTGGCCCCGATGATGCCCAGTCTGGCAACGGGGGCTCCCCCAGATCCACCCTTAGGCCCTCATACCTCCCATGTCAAAGCCAATGACAGGCTGGCCGCCCTCCACCCGATAGGTGGTGGCTGAGTAACCAACCACCCCACCAGCGGGGCCCGAAAGCACAGCACGGGAGCCGCTGAAGGAGTCCAGGGGTGCCAGGCCACCATCTGAGCGCATGAACAGCACCTGCACATCCTGCGGACAGACAGGGGCAGTGAGGGACGGGGCAGGCGCTGGGCGCGGTGGTGGGGAGCGGACAGGCAGGGGGCCTCACCTTGAGCTGACCCTGAAAGCCACAGCGGAAGCCCTGCACATAGCGCTGGATGGTGGGAGTGAGGTAGGCGTCGGCGCAGGCTGTGTGCCCCCGGGGCACAATGCGCACCATGGGCATGGCCTCCGAGGACAGTGACACGTGTGTGAAGCCCAGCTCCCGGGCCAGTGTGCCCACTTGCTGTTCGTGCTGGGCCCACCTGCGATGATGCCCGAGTGTCTGTCGCTGAGCCTTCCGCCCACAGTCTCCCGCCCCTGCCTGCACCCCGGCCAGCCCACGCTCACGTGTAGGAGTGCATGAGCACCACGGCCAGGCTGCGGATGCCTCGGGACAGAAGCCCCTCCAGCTTTCCGCGCAGAGCTCCCAGGTCCACAGGCTGCTGCACCTCCAGCAGATCCCCTGTGCGGCCTGCCAGGAGGGAAGCCCACCGCTGCCGGTCAAAGGCCCATCAGGGCCTGCCACTCCATCCCCCAACACCCGACGCACCCTACCTTTCACAGGTGTACCAGCACCCGGCTCCCCTCGATAAAGCACCACGCGCTCGTCCACTTCCAGTACCTCTTCATACAGCATCTCAGGCATGGGCACAGCCTAGGGGTGGGCAGAGGCTCAGAGGAGGCCCAGGCCTGAGGGTCCTTGCTGGGGTCCTGCGTGGGTGGGGTAATGCAGCCGATGGGATGTGTCCCCACAGGCCAGTCCACAGGCCCAGGAGATACAGTCAGGTGGGGTGCCCCCAGACAGCTGAGTGCAGCCAACTGCCCCCCCCACAAGGGCTGCTCCTTCCCAGAACCCAGCAGCGGGGGTGAGGGGTCAGGGTCCAGGACAGGGCACAGCGGCAGATAGGCACAGGACAACATGTGATCAGTCAGGGCTGGGAGGACGCAGTGTCCCACTACGAGTGCCCGGAACCTCCTCTTTGTCAACTGGTGGTCTTGGGCTGGCACAACCCTTCCAAGGACTGCACACCCCAAGGGGCCACAGCACCCGGGGAAAGCGGGAGCTGCACAGTCAGCTGCCTGATGGCGTGGGCGAGCTCACCAGGTCAAAGAGGTCCTCTCGGGCCTGGGTGCCCACGTGCAGCAGGTCCCGGAAGCCGCGGGTCACCAGCAGGGCCACCCGCTCCCCTCGCCGTTCCAGCAGTGCGTTGGTGGCCACCGTGGTGCCCATGCGGATGCTGGCGATACGACTGGTGTCCAGCGGCCGGTCCCGCGGCAACAGCATGCCTCCCTCCTGGGGATCCCAGCAGGTCATCGGATGGTCAGTCATCAGGCCTCTGGCCCAGAGGCCCCTCCCTGCCCCACAGCTCTGCCCGGGCTACCTGTTCCAGGATGCGGCGGATGCCCTCCGTGGGTGCATCTGCATAGTTGGCAGGGTCTTCTGAGAGCAGCTTCAAGACCCTCACATGCCCCCCTGGGCACTGGGCAAAGACATCTGTGAAGGTGCCTCCACGGTCAATGGCAAAATGGAAGCGTCCTTCCGGGCCGCCCATGGTGACGGGGCTGGAGTCCAGCAGCGACTCTTCAGCCGGCAGTCCTGGGAGAACTGGACAGAGATAGGGGGTCAGCAGGGAGGCCCGGTCATACACAGGTGGGCAGCCCTGGGCAGAGCTGGGATGGGGAGGGGACGGGGGATTCCAGGCCCAGGAGGGGCCCTGGGTGGAGCTAGACCTGGGCAAGCCAGGGTGCTGGGCCTAATGCGCCCCATTCCCCAGTGCTCGTGCCCAGAGTTGGGGGGAAACCTAGGGCCTAGAGCAGATCTTTGGGAAGTGGACACTCAGCAGGAGCCCTGGCGCTGGGGTTTCTGGGCCCTTTAAGCGCCAAGAAGCACGTGGGTTGGGGGGCAGGTGACAGAAGGCCCACTTCCCAATCGCTCGACCTTGGAGCAGAGGCCTTAAGGGACACGGGGACGGGGCGGAGCCTGCGCAGATGACCGGGCGCGGCCGCGGCCGGGAGGCAGGAAGGAGCGGTTGGTGGGGGCGAGTCGGGGCCGGGAGTGCCGAGAGGGGATAGGGGAGGGTCCCGGGGCAGGGCCCACCTGGCCTGTCGGCTCCGGGTCGCGCGCCGTCTGTTCGGGTTGCACTCGCTCCGGGCCCTGCCCGTGCCCGCCCCCAGCCCGGAAGCGGGACCCGCCCCCCCGCACGACCGGTCCCGGCTCGCCGGGCTCTCCCGGTTGCGTCAGGCTCGGGCTGCCCGGAGCCGCCCCCTCCCTCGGCCGCGAGACGCCCCTAGGACGGCGGGGCGGGGCCGGAGGGGGACCTGGGGTCGGCGGGCGTTCCCAGCTCGCTCCCAGCGGCGCGCCCCGCCCCACGCCTTGGCTCCGCGGGCCGCCCGGCCCTGCGCTGGCCTGGAGCTCGCTGAGAGTGGGCGCTCTGGGGACCCTCCTCAGGTGTCCCGGGGCGGGAGGAGCAGGCGGCCCAGACGAGCTCGGACTGCTCCCCAGCGTCAGGCGGCTGTGGGGGATAGGGCGGGGGCGACCGGGGAGGGCGGAATTGATGGGCCGGGCAAGGCGGGGACAAGGGGGGCGGTTGGCGCGCGCCCTGGAGAACCCCCCCCCGCACTCCCGGCCTGCGCGTGGGAGCCGTGAGCAGGGGCTCCTCCACACCACCCTCCCGGGTGGCCAGGGGCCGCGGTCAGTCCCGCGACTTAGCGGCGGTTGGCTGCCTCTCCCCAGCCTGTTTCCCTGTGGTCAGAAAGCTGCCCGTGTGCCTGCCCAGGCCTGAGGTGGGCGCGAGCTGTGAGGGGTTCTGGAAAAGGAACGGTGGAGAGTAGGGGGCTTCCCAAGCAGAGGAACAGCAGGTGAAGAAGACTGCTTCACCTAATGGATGGCGCCGACAGATGGCCAGACAGGCAGGGGCACGGCACCATCTATGCCCTGGCCCCCATCCCACCCCAGGCTTCCTTGCTTCCTTGCTTCCTTGACCCTTGCTGGCCCTTGAAGCCTGCTTGGTCCTAGGAGGAGAGGGTGCTGCCCCCCCAGGCTGCAACAGGGCTCCCCACTGACAGGCGGCACCCCCTGTGCCCTGGGGGGTTGAAGGGCAGCCTCAGGGCTCTGCCACGTTCTCAGCGATATCCCCTTCTCCCTGCTGCACCCCTTCAGGGACCCCCCACCCCGCCTCTCCCCCTTGCTCCATACACCTGTCAGCACTGGACAGGACACGGGCCAGGACAGCAGGGGCTTTCCCCTGCTCTTCACGGTCTTGGCTGGATGAGTGGAGCTTGTGGGCCTCTGAGAGGAGCCCTGGTGGGCCTGGCACGCTCACCTCTTTCAGCATCCTTGAACTTGATGGTCCTGCGCCGGGGCAACCGGGGGCTAGTGGCCATCTCAGCCAGGAGCCCAGAGCTGCAGAAGCCCAGGCTGCTGCCCCGGTTCCTGAGCACCAGCTTCAATTCCTGGTTCTCCTGGATGAGCTGCACCAGCCTCCGCAGCTCTTCGTTCTCCTGAGCCAGCCGCTGGATCTCCTGCCGCAGGCCCTCATAGCTGCTGAGGAGGGACATGACCGGCAGTGGGGGGCGGCAGCTGCCGACAGCCGGCGGGCTGGCCAGGGACAGCAGACCCCGCCATTGTGAGGTCAGCGGCTGCCTCTACCCCCGCGCCTCAGCCACATTCCGGGGCTTCAGAGCCAGGGCCCAGCAGAGCCTAGCCTAGAGCGTGAGTGCCTCACCTCTGATCCCTGGCCCCCTGAGGGCTGAAGGACAAGGGGATCCCAGACCTGCCCCAGGCCCGGAGTCCCTCCAGGAAGCCACTCTTAAAGGACAGAAGCTTCTTCACCCTAGCTGAGCACAGCGCACTTGCAGGGAGAGGCGGCATCCCCACCCACCCACTGGCCACCCGCCGCAGCGACCCCACCTACTCCTGCCAGGTTATGGGGCTGGGTGACGAGGCACAGCACATCATCTGAAGGGGTCAGGAGAGGGCATGTCTGGGCTGCCCTGCAGGAGGGGTGCTTCTGGCCCAGCAGCCGCAGGAGCTGGACCGCAGAGACCGAGGTGGGTCAGAGCCTGGGGGCGTGTGGTAAGCCAGCCAGCACGTTGCGGTGAGCCTGGAGCCAAAAGTGGCCCTGCTGTGGGGGCGGCAGGGAGTGTCATTGTCACATGGGGGACAGGCGCCCTGGACAAGGCACCACATTCAGGGCCCCAACCTCAGGGAACAGGATAGGGCAGGCAGCAGGGAGACCTCAGGAGGCATCTGAGGACAGCAGATTCCTGGGGATAGGGGAGCCACCTCAAGGGCTACAGCTAGGTTTATACTTTAGAACATGTAAAGGGCTTCCTTGTTTCATGCAGTCTGTCTTCCAAAGGGATAGCTCTGTGCAGTTGCTGTAATCTGTGTCATTTCTTCCCTTATGATTATTTACTTCACGTTATTGTTTCCTTTCTGCGGGTCAGTTCACTGCAGTTTCCACTTGGTAACCAGCAGGTTCTCCTGGGGTTTGCATGTCCCTTCCCCGACTGCTTCCGTGTGGCACGGTGACCTCTGGTGGGGCGTTCTCACCAGTGCTGTGTGCATGTCAGAGGACCCCTCTGAAAGCAGTGTTCCAGGGGACTGGGGAGCAACCGCACTTAATTTAATGGAAATAATGAAAATTTTAACAGTTCCTGTCTGCAGGAAATAATTCTCATTCTAAGGATTAGGAGTAGAGCATTCGTGACAGAGCTAGAGATCTTACCCCAAACAATGACAGGCTTAGGGCAGCTAGCTTCCAACTCAGACGCTCCCGGGAGGGCAGAGGGCGACTGTGGCAGGCAGAGTTCTATCTCGCCCCGGTATCCCTGCCCTGCGTAATTGCAGGACTGTGAATAGAATGGCTTGTACACCCGTGGTTGTGTTATGTTACATAGCACAGCTGACGTGCAAGAGAGACCATCCTGGGCAAGCCTGGCTGAATCCGGTGATCCCACAGAAGGACAGGCCTCTTCCTGGAGGAGGGGTTGCAAAGCTCAAAAGAGATCCACTCAAGGAAGATTCTCCATTGCTGGAGGGCCGTGAGGCAGGGCACATGAGGAGCCCTAGGACCAGACACATCATAGCCAAAATATTGAAAGACGATGAGAAAACCTGAGTCACAAGATGAAAATAACCCATCACATATAAGAGAATCTCATAAAATTAACACCTAAAATCTCATCAGAAACAAGGGAGGCCTGGAGAAAATGGAATGACAGACTCAAGTCATTTAAAAACTCAAGATTCCAACAGCCTGGAAAATGATCTTCTGGAAATCAAGGTGAAATAAAGACAATCCAGGGTAAACAGTGAGAGCGCCTGTTGCCAGCAGACCCACCTTACAAAAAATACCAAAGAAAGCTCTTCAGCTGAAAGGAGGTCACATCGACAGTCGTTCAAGTCCCTCGTCCCCATGCCACACCCACACTCATGACCTGTAGGGCTCTGAGTTAATAAGCAGATGTAGCATTAAGCTACTATGTTTGTGGCAACCTACTACACAGCAGTAGAAAACTGGCACAGCCTCCTGTGTTGAAGGGAATGCCGGAGAGGATCATGAAAGAAGCTGGGATACAAAGGAGATGGCAAGTGCACTGTCCCAGGGTGGAGCCGGCCCTGGGACCTGGGGTGGGAACTGCGGACAGATCCACTTGTATCTTGGGTTCCCAAACTCCCATGAGCCCCCTTCCAGGCAGAAGCAGCTCCTTTCTCCTCGCTGGAGGAATCTGGCAGTGGCCTCCCCTGGGGCACAGATGGCTGCCAACAGTTGTTGCCCACCCCCAACAGGTGGGTCCAGGTCTCAGTCTGTGGACCCTGAACTGACCTTGTGCCTTATTTTGACCAGAAAAATAGTGGAAGTGGCAGTGTTCCTCTGCCAGCCTTGGCCTTGAAACGCCAGGCAGCAGCAGGACTTCCGGAAATGACCCTCTCACTCTGGGGACTGGCCAAAGAGCATGTACCATGGACTCATGAGGTCTAATAAGTCTTGGTAAGAAGAGCGGGAACCTGCTCCCTCCTACCCTGAGTTCTGCATTGTGACAGTTCTGCTCCAAGAGGTAGCAGAAGAGCACTGGGCACCCTTTACCCTGGCTCCAGCCACAGGACAGAGGGGGCCTGGGAAGGATGAGCTCAGAAGACAAAGCCTCCCTCCCACCCCCTGGCACCCACCCGTGGGTCAGGGGCATCACTCTGGGAGGAGTAGGCTCCCACCTGCCTCCAGCTCCCCCAGACCCTGCCCAGGGTGAAACCCTGCCCAGGGTGCGTGGCTGAGCAGGCTGCCTCTCTCTGGACACTGAGTGTGGTGTCACAGATGACAGTGGAGACCTCAGTGGTGAAAAATTATGGAAAAGATCAAATACATGACCACAAACGTGAAGGCTTAAAACAGCAGACATTTATTCTCTTCCAGTTCCAAAGGCCAGAAATCCACAGAGTCTCATGGGCTAAAACTAAGGTGTTAGCCAGAATAGTTCCTTCTGGAGGTTCCAGGGGAGAATTCGTTCCTTGCCGCGTCCAGCGTCCAGCATTCCTTGGCTTGAGGCTGCATGCCTCCAAGGTCACCTCTCCTTCCCTTCTTTTGTAACCAAGCATCCCTCTGCTTCGACCTTAAAAGGATACTCATGATTACAGTTAGGACCCACCTGGATACTCCAGCACACTCTCTCCTTCTCAAGATCCTCAGCTTAATCATTTCTGCAAAGTTCCTTTTGCTGTATGAGGTAACATCCACAGCCATTAGGAATCAGGACCTGGACACCTTTTGGGGCATACTCCAGCCTACTACACTGGCTGGACATGGGACAGACTTGGAAGTGTCCCCCCACTGCACACTAATTCATCAGCAAAGGATGGCACCTCACTGGCTTAGTTGGTGGCTAAACCCTAAGCTATGTTGACTCCAATGCCACTTCGAGGAATCCAGGCTTAAATGTAAGCACTAGGAGGGAGGGGGGACCGAGTAGTGACAGCAGAAGCTGCACACTGTGGAGGAACGGACCTCACCAAACGGGCCCCGACAAGCCACTGGACTAATAAAGTAACAAAACAGCAAGATCAAGAAGCCCAAGAAGGACAGGCTAATCACGATCCAGAGTTGCTGTAATAAAGCATCTAAAATGTTGTTTTCAACAGAGACGTGCAAAGAAACAGGAGAGTGTGACAGCTGCACGGGAGGGGTAGGCAGTAGTAACTGCCTTTGAAGGGGCCCAAGTTTCGGCCTTTTTAGGCAAAGACATCAAAGCTTTGCTCATGCGAAGACCCATGAAAAGAGTGGCTGCAGTGGCAGGTGGTGGTCTGCAGGGGTCCTCCCATTGCCACTGCAAATACCCAACCTGCAGCAGCAGAGACCCAACCCCGGACCCCCGCCCACCTGCCAGGGACAGTTATTTTTCTTCCCTGAACTGACCCCTATTCTGGACATGGCTTTGCCCTCCCTGCTTGCAGTTCCTCTGCCGGCACCTGAATCTCAGACTCACTGAATGCCTGATCTCCCATTGGACAGGGCTGCACACCAAGGACGCATCTTAGAGCCGATGGCCTGCGGCAATGAGCTCGTGACCCTGGGACTCACTGAGCAAGTTCCCATCAGCCTAATGGAATGGTGACAGTCTGTTGAAGGCCCTGCTACTCTGCCAACTGGCAGCTCGCTCCTCTCAGGATAGGACACTGCTGAGATGCATCTGTGCTGCTCTAGGGGCCACAGGGTCCAGGGACATATTCACTGTGAAGCCCTGAGGCTTAGCTCAGGACCCTTCCAGTCCAGGGCCCCAGCAAAGTGTTCCCCGGGTTGCACATTTCGTACGATTTGCAAAAGTAAATCATTTAATCACAGTCAATTAAGGCTATCACTTCCCACTGCAACCCGCTTTCAGGCATTTCCTCCCCTCCCATGTGGAATGGGAGAGGGCGTCCTGAGACCCACTCAGGGAAGCCGAGTTGGGAGTATATTTAGTTCAGGTTCTGTGGGAACAGGCACTTCCTGGTGTGGTTAAGCTATTGCTGGCATTCTGGTGTAGAAATGGCTTCCAGGAACAACCCCCACCCCCACACTGATTGTCACCACACATTGGGTGGATGGAATTGGCTAATGAGTGTCGTCAATTCAAAAAACATCTAAGATTAGTCACAGACAAGAAGCCCCCAAAGGCCCTGAAATCTTAGGACTCACATGTAAAAGAAATTTGATAGAGGTTTTCTCAAATTTAACAACTCTAAAAATGTACACGATATTAGCTAAAGAAATTGTGACCTGAATAAAAATGAAAAAGAAACTGTGACCTGAAAACAACTTTCAAAGCTATAAATAATAAAAGTTTGATTGAAAGTTAGAGGAGAAGCTAAATTATCTTCCCTCTTTATATAGATGACATCATAAAAGTGTCGTCATCTTAAGAGGCCATCAGATTTTGCATCCAAAAAGCATAGGGGAAACATGTTAGAGAAATGTTCAGGAAGTTAATTCATGACATTGCATTGGTTTCCTGTGTTTTGTGATCTCTGTGATACTTGTCAACTTTAAACATCTGTGTTGCATGTTAGGATTCTTTTCTCACTCTGTTAACTTAATTTTGGGAATATGATTTTACCTTGTTTCCTAAAGAGGGCCCTGCAACTTCTCTCCTTCAGATGTTTGCAGAGCTGCTAGTGTCTGGGAACCCAGGTTGCAGGAGGGCTCCTCCCATCCCGCATTAAGAGAGGCTCATTGAATCGAAACTCTTTGTACAGACAAACATGGTTTATGCTGAACTCCTGCTCTGCTTCTAGGAGTCTGGGTACATCGTGAGTAGAGGGTGCCTGCACGACCAGCCCCGATTAAAGCCTGGGCACCGAGTCTCCGGTGAGCTGCCCTGGTGGCCGGCACTTCACACACGTTGTTGCAACTTGTTGTTGGGGGCGGAGTGTGTCTTGAGCGACTTCTCAGGGAGAGGACTCGAAGTTGGCGCCTGCTTTCCTCTGATTTTGCCCCAAGTCTTCCCTTTGCTGATTTTGATTAATATCCTCCCCCTTGAATCTTGGTTATGAGCATTAATTACATGTGCTGAATTCTGTGAGTCCTAGTATATCACTGAATCCAGGGATGGTCTTGGGAATTCTCAACACAGCTCCCAAATTTCTACAAGCTTTGGGCCCCCAAAGCCTGAATCCACTCATGTGTGGGCCCTATGGCTAGAACACAAGGGCCAGAGAACCAAGGGGTTCTCCCTCCTGAATGGTCCATACCCTAAACCAGAGATGCTCACAGCGGACACGGTAAGGTTTCCACTGATCTGGAAGGAACAGCCACCACCCAGTCACATGGCGGGGGGTGCTCCTTAGGCCCAGGACCAGCATTATCCTATTATCCTGCGCTTCTAGGACCAACTATGCATCAGGGCTGGGCACTGGTGGGGCATCCACCTGTGTCCAGGGACTACAGCAGTCTTGACCTAGTAAGAGTAGGAACAGTAGAATTTCAAACTGCTGAGTGAAGAAGGCCTGGGTGACTCAACCAGTAACCTGCTCAGTCCAGCTGAAGAGCTGAGGGTGAGGGGATTGAGGGTGGCCATGATGGCCTTGGACTGGGTAGCAGCAGCGTGGTGGCTGGCTCGCCAGCCCTCCTGCCCAGTATTCTAGGAGCCTACCACCTGGGAGGGGACGCTATGCCTGGGAGACTTAGGCCCTAACCCACTGCAGCATGTCCGTCCCATCTGTTCTCCTTATGGCTGACCTTGAACCGCTCCTATTGAAGGACTGGACCATGTCCACTCCCCTTGAGCCTAGCAGACCTTTGTGACTGCCCTGACCCATAGAAGCTGGCAGGAGTGACACTACATGACTTCTGAGGCTAGATCTTAAAACACCATGCACACTCACCTTATCTTGGGAGGTCACCTTGGTGCCATGCTTCAAGGAAGCCCGGCTGGGTAGAGGTCACTTGCAGGTGTGCTGTCACAGCCCCAAATGTGGTCCTGGCCAAGAGTCAGCACCAACCACCAAAGATGCTGAGGGAGGAAGCCTTTAAGACAACGCCAGTCACCATCTGCAGTGACCACAAGCAGGAAAGTCCTAAGTGCAAACTGCCTAGCTGAAACCAGGCAACCCCCAGAAATGTGAGACATAATATTCCTTTTTTGTTATTTGAAGGCACTAAGGCTATGCATCAAGAGAGAAACTGACACACAATGCTATGCAATCCCTTTCTGAAAAGGGTGACAGTATTTTCACTCTTAAATGGAAAAAGGGGACCCACTTTATTGCAATGTGGGAACTGGATGTAAAGGAACAGCATGAAAGGACCTGAAAGATGGCACATGTAGGCCGTCCTGGGACACTGGCCTGTGCCCATTCCTAGGCCCCTGTGAATGTTGCCTCCTCTTGGTGAGTGTTGCATCCCTGTCCATTCAAACCTGAAACATGGGACCTGGCTTCCTAAGCACTGCAGAGGGAACGAATAATGCAGCTGGGGAGGGGGTGCGGGGGGTGCTGGGATAAGCTCCCTGCTGGTGACCTTGACCACCAGGAAACAGAGGTACCTGGAAACAGGAGGCACCTGGAGAGGAAAGCCCCTCATTTCTCCCTCCTGTAGACCCATCAGCAATTCCAGTGGATTTGACTGACATAAGATGCTGGAATACACCATGCCCAGAAATGCAAGATGCCAGTAACACTCTGCCGGCTGGCAATGATTATGTAAAAAACTGCAACACTTATTCTTGGTGTGAGAGGGAAAAAGGAACTCTCACACTTACAGCCTTCACCCACAAAGTCCCTACCCTGGGATTCCAAGCCCTGAGCCCCTGAACACACACCCACTGTCCTCAATGGAGCAGTAGCCGGATACATCCAGGTACATCCAGCCCGGGTATCAAGCAAAAAGTTAATTAGAGTTCCACAGGATTAACCGAACAGGTTTCAAAAGACATTTTTTGAGTAAAAAACAGAAAAGTGTGTATGAAATAATCCCATTTTTAAAAATAACCAGAGTCCCAAAAGCCACTATATGGCTGTACATGTACAACTGCATGTATCTGTGTGCCTTGGATGTAATTTTGGGAGTATGGAGAAAAACATGGAAGAACCATTTCTTAAGCTAAGGCAGGTGGGGGTGCGTGCGGATAGAAGAACGAGGCCAACATCGAAAATTAAAACTGCTGTAAAAAAAAAAAAAATGACCATGTGGGAAACAGCCTAAATGTCCATCAACAGGTGACTGGATAAAGAAGATGTGGTATATTTATACAATGGAATACTACTCAGCCATAAAAACCGACAACATAATGCCATTTGCAGCAACATGGATGCTCCTGGAGAATGTCATTCTAAGTGAAGTAAGCCAGAAAGAGAAAGAAAAATACCATATGAGATCGCTCATATGTGGAATCTAAAAAACAAAAACAAAAACAAACAAACAAAGAAAAACAAAGCGTAAATAAAGGACAGAAATAGACTTACAGACAGAGAATACAGACTTGTGGTTACCAGGGGGGTGGAGGGTGGGAAGGGATAGATTGGGATTTCAAAATTGTAGAATAGACTACACTGTATATAGCACAGGGAAATATACACAAAATGTTATGATAACTCACAGAGAAAAAAGTGTGACGAGTGTGTATATGTCCATGAATAACTGAAAAATTGTGCTGAACACTGGAATTTGACTACAACATTGTAAAATGATTATAAATCAATAAAAAATGTTAAAAAAAAAAAAAGACCATGTGTATGTACAATATAAACAACGTGTCCGTTTTTTAAGTGGGCAAATGTTGAAACTAAACGGTGAAAAGCAAGAGAACAGAAAGTGTGCCTCAGCTTGGGAAAACGAATGCGTTCATGTCCTCGGAACTCAGACGCCCTCAGAGACAAAACGATGCTTCCATTCCAGCAGTCGCTGCTCTGACCGGGCCTGGCGTATCCCAGCATCTCGAAGGAGGCTGCCGGCATGAAGGAGAAGCAAAGGCGCGCCGGCTGCCGCGGGGGCCCTGGGTGCGGGCGCAGACGCGCGCCGGCCGCGGCCAGGGCGACGTGGGACGGGAGGGCCCTGAGAGTCGTGGGAACCGCCCCCACGACCAACCGGGGGGAAGCGACCTGGGGGCTGTACCCCAGCGGGTCTCCGCCCCAAGCAGCCGCGGGGCACCTACCCAAGACGGCCGTAGCTTTCCCTCCCCAGTCAGCACCACCGAAGCTCCCCGGGCCGGAAGTAGCGGAAGTGGCGCCGCGGACAACCGTAATTTCCCGCCGCCGGAAGTCGGGCCGCGTGGAGCCCTGGGAGAACCGTGGTTCTCCGAGACCAGAAGTGGGAGCGGGACCTCCGGAAGACGTAGGTCACGGGGAGGTCGGAAGTTGGGGATCAGGGCCACCGGAAACTGTAGTTCTCGGGAAAGCGGAAGCGGGCTGGTGGCCCGGCGGCATGGCGGGGCTGGAGCTCCTGTCGGACCAGGGCTATCGGGTGGACGGGCGGCGCGCCGGGGAGCTGCGCAAGATCCAGGCGCGGATGGGTGTATTCGCTCAGGCCGACGGCTCGGCTTACATCGAGCAAGGCAACACCAAGGCGTTAGCGGTGGTCTACGGGCCTCACGAGGCGAGTGGGCGCGCGCGAGCCGAGCGACCTCCCCGGGCGGGCGCAGGAACTCGGCGGCGGCAACTGCGGGGTGCGCGGGGCCGTCAGGCTGAGCAGAGGCTCGGGAAGTGAGGCCTGCCCGCTCGCCTCCGTGTAGGGCCGCCGCCAAAGTCCTAACAGTGTGATGATGCCCGGTGGTCCCTGCCTTTCTCGTCTGCCACTGCCCCCTGCGCCCTCCCCTCCTCTTTGCTATCCTTCAAAGCGCCAGGCGTGCCCCTACCTTCTGCCTCACTTCAGCTCTACGCCGACGTCACCCCCTGGGGACACCTCCCCAGACCACCATACCCACCTGTCAAGTCCCATCCCCTACAGCCACACATTTTACTGGCTTTCTGCACCCCCCTCCTCAGACATCAGTTTAACTTATAACTCATCGTTTGTCTCCCCACTGGAACATAAACTCCGTGAGGACAGGGACTTTAAATAAAACCTCATGGTTTATTGCCACTTTGGTGGAAGGCCAGAGGGGTGGAAATAAGCATGACACGTTTGCAGAGCAGAAAGGCTGCTGGTGGGGGAGATGCGGAATAATACTAAACGAGACTGAGAGGTTTCTAGGGAGGCAAGAACTCAGGGCTTTGTAGAACAGGAAAAAGATTTAGGGTTTTTATCTCACTCTGGTGGGAAGCCTTTGGAAGGTAAGTGACACACGTGAGTGTGTAGTGGAGACAGACTCGGACTTGATATTTGCAAACAGACTCTGGTGCAAGTGGAGAATAGGTTGGGAGAGGATGAGTCAAGGATGGGAACAGGGAGGCCTGTTAAGAGAGAGATGAGATCCAGACATGATTGTGGCTTAGAGACTGGCCCAGTGGCCCTCCCTCAGGCTGTGTTTTGGAGGTAAAGTAGTTGACTGTTGGGATGCTGAGGGAGAGGGAGGGAGGGAGGCTGAGGTTAAGGGCATGAGCCAGAGGACTGGGTAGTGTGAGCCGGGAGGAGTGGGCCTGGCTCACGTGTCCTTCCTCTCCGCAGATTCGGGGCTCCCGGGCACGAGCTCTGCCCGACAGGGCCCTGGTGAACTGTCAGTACAGTTCTGCGACCTTCAGCACAGGTGAGCGCAAGCGGCGGCCACATGGAGACCGTAAGTCCTGCGAGATGGGCCTGCAGCTGCGTCAGACCTTCGAGGCAGCCATCCTTACACAGCTGCATCCACGCTCCCAGATTGATATCTATGTGCAGGTAAGCAGGCAGCAGCCCTCAACCCGGGGAGGGCAGAGATGGAGGGTGTGAGGGGGGATGGGGGTCAGAGGTCAGCAGCCTAATGGACTGATGCCACTGGGTGGGGTCCCTGCAGGTGCTGCAGGCAGATGGTGGGACCTATGCAGCTTGTGTGAATGCAGCCACTCTGGCAGTGCTGGACGCTGGGATACCCATGCGGGACTTTGTATGTGCCTGCTCAGCTGGCTTTGTGGATGGAACAGCTCTGGCAGACCTCAGCCATGTGGAGGAAGCAGCTGGTGGTCCCCAGCTGGCCCTGGCCCTGCTGCCAGCCTCGGGCCAGATTGCACTGCTTGAGATGGATGCCAGGCTGCATGAGGACCACCTAGAGCAAGTGCTGGAAGCAGCTGCCCGAGCTGCCCGCGATGTACACACCCTACTGGACCGTGTGGTCCGGCAGCACGTAAAAGAGGCCTCCATCTTACTGGGGGACTGAGCCCATGGCCACCCATGCCCAGAATAAAACCCACATACAGTCCACTGTTTGTTGATCTCCCCACAGCGCTTCCATACCCTCAAGAGCCTGACCTGGTGCTGGCTCCAGGGGTGTCTAAGGATGCTCCTCCCACCCTCCCCACCCCACATGAACTATACATACTCCTTATAGCCTCATGACCGAAACCCTGAAGAAGGCAGGATGTCCCTGGGTGAGGAGCAGCTTGTGCCAGGAAGGGGTCACAGCAGCTGACCAGTGAGACATGGCCTGGTATAATGAGCCAAGCCCTTATACTGTGGAATCTGTCATTCTCACCCCAGCACATCCAGGGCCCAGAGCACAAGAGCTGAGGGAGAACTCAGCTGGCTATAGGTACCCACCATGGAGACGTTGAGGGGGCCACATCTTACATCCTTTGGATTATGGCTTGGACAGAACGGTCCCTTTCCCCCCTAGGAACTCCTTGGGCCTCTGCTGCTACTTACCCTGGGCTCCAAAAGTACAAGAGACACATGATCTCGCCTGGAGTCTTCTCAGCTTTCATCCTTCCTCAGACACAGACATGACCCCCTACCCACCACTGCACTGTCCTCTTCAGCAGACCCCCTTCTTCCACCTCCTGCCCTTGGACCTGCCTGAGCTCTGACCACCAGCCCTTGCAGCCTGAACCCAGGAGCTGCTTCTCCCCTAATATCCCAAGCGCCTCCTGGCTGGGACAAGAGTGCTCCCCCACTTTATACTCCACACACCCCAGCTCCTCTGAAACCCCTTTTGGCCAGTAGTATCATATACACCTTCCTCCCTGTGGTCATTTGACCCCAATGACCTCGGTTCTGGGGACATGCTGTTATTTCCACTCAGGCACCCACTGCTGTTTTTGGTGACCGACATCCACAGAAATGGGGCAGCCAACGCCTTGGCCTGTCAGTCCACGGAAGCGCCGTTACTTCCTACCGAGGCACTCAGACCTGTCATTGCCAGTAACAGCGCCTTCGGATATCGGGCGTCTAGGCTCTGGTCGCCGCCTCCGGTTTTCCTCCCACCTGCCCTACTCATGACCTTTCTCTGATTCTCTTTGAGCCGGAGCTTTCTCTTTGGCGCCGAAGGGGCCGAACAGCAGCAGGTCGTCTTCACTGCCCTCCGGCGCGGTACGCTGCGTGAGGGGTACCTTGGGGCCGCTCCCAACGCCCATGACGCCCGCTCTGCTCTGGGCATGCGCGGCGACGAGGGGGGCCGCGCGCGCTGCGGCGCAGGGGCCGCCGGGACCGGAAGTGCGGGCGGGCGCAGAGCCCTGAGCCTGACTCGAGCGGCGCTCTCGGCCGGCGGCCGTAGCTGGCAGCGGGAGCGCGGTCCCTGAGTCGCTCCACTCTGCCATGGGCCTCCTGTCCGACCCGGTGCGCCGGCGCGCACTCGCCCGCCTTGTGCTGCGCCTCAACGCGCCGCTCTGGTGAGGGCAGGGCCCAGGGGGCGGGGGCCTCAGGACCCGGGCTCGAGCTGCCCGCGACCCCTTCCGCCCGCTGGCATCACTCGAGGCATCAGGCCTGGGGCTCAGCTCTCCGGTCCGGCGTCCCGGGTGTCGGGACTCTGGGTCCAGGTCCCTCAGACGTGTCCCCTTGACCCTCCATTGCAGAGGTAGAGGCCACGGGCCGGGGTCCCAGGGCCCGCTGACGCTCCGGGCGCCCCCTCCGTCCCCTCTCCCCACAGCGTGCTGAGCTACTTGGCCGGCATCGCCTGGTTCCTGGCGCTGGCTTTCCCGCCGCTGACCCAGCGCACTTACATGTCGGAGAATGCTATGGGCTCCACCATGGTGGAGGAGCAGTTTGCGGGCGGAGACCGTGCCCGGGTCTTTGCCCGGGACTTCGCTGTCCACCGCAGGAAGTCGGGGTGAGCAGCAGAGCCACGGGCATGGGGGAACCAATGCCAGTCAAACCCAGAGAGCTCTGCTCAGAAGCTCTCTTTGTGTCTCTAGGGCTCTGCCAGTGGCTTGGCTGGAGCGGACAATGCGGTCAGTGGGACTGGAGGTCTACACGCAGAGTTTCTCCCGGAAACTGCCTTTTCCAGATGAGACCCACGAGCGCTATGTATTATGGGGAAGGGGTGTGCCTGGGAGCAAACAACACCTTGAGGGGGGCTAGAGGCCAGGAGGCTCTGGGGGCGGGGAATGTCCTGGGACCAGAGAAATCACTGGTGGGCATTCCAGGGCTAAAAGGGGACAGGCTTCAGACATCTAGAGTGAGATCGTGCTGACGCTTCCCCAATACTGCATGCAGATGGTATCAGGCATCAATGTGTACGGCATCCTGCGGGCACCGCGCGCTGCCAGCACTGAGTCCCTGGTGCTCACTGTACCCTGTGGCTCTGACTCTACCAACAGCCAGGCTGTGGGACTGCTGCTGGCACTTGCTGCCCACTTCCGGGGTGAGGCTCAGGGGCTCCTGCTGGTGAGGGAGGGTTTAGCCACTGCCCCAGGCCCTGCTGACCCTGTTTCCGGCCTCCAGGGCAGATCTACTGGGCCAAAGACATCATCTTCCTGGTGACAGAACACGACCTTCTGGGCACTGAGGCTTGGCTTGAAGCCTACCATGATGTCAATGTCACCGGTGGGTGCTCTTGCCCTGTCCTGGCTCCTCTCAGGGCCGGTGGTCTCACCCTCTTATTGGCAGCTTATTCACCTGCTTCTACAGGTATGCAGTCATCCCCTCTGCAGGGCCGAGCTGGGGCCATTCAGGCAGCTGTGGCCCTGGAGCTGAACAGTGATGTGGTCACTAGCCTTGATGTGGCCGTGGAGGGGCTCAACGGACAGCTGCCCAACCTGGACCTGCTTAACCTCTTCCAGACCTTCTGCCAGAAAGGAGGGCTGCTGTGTACACTGCAAGGCAAGGTAGGGCTGCCTGCCTGGGGAGCTTGGGGCCTGTGTGTAGGATTTATCTGACCCTGTTTCTGAACCCTCTAAGCTGCAGCCCCAGGACTGGGCGTCAATAGACGGCCCATTGCAGAGTGTGCAGACATTGCTGCTCATGGTTCTGCAGCAGGCCTCCGGCCGCCCCCATGGCCCCCACGGCCTCTTCCTGCGCTATCGCGTGGAGGCTCTAACCCTCCGTGGTATCAACAGCTTCCGCCAGTATAAGTATGACCTGGTGGCAGTGGGCAAGTAAGTGGCTTCTGGTCTCCCTTGCAGGCTTGGGGCGGGGTAGTGGATGCCAGCAGTGTGTGTAGGGGGTGGTTCTGGCCAGCCGTGACTGCCCCACACCCGGCAGGGCTCTGGAGGGCATGTTCCGCAAGCTCAACCACCTCCTGGAGCGCCTGCATCAGTCCTTCTTCTTCTACCTGCTCCCCGCGCTCTCCCGCTTCGTCTCCATTGGCCTCTACATGCCGGCTGCCGGCTTTTTGCTCCTGGTCCTTGGTCTCAAGATATCCTCTGCCTCCCGCTGTCCATTTGTGGCCAGCCTCCGGTCTTCTCCACTCTAGGCTGAGGAGAGCTCCCCATCCTCGGGGTGGGGGAGTGGGAGTGAGCCTGGGTCCCCCACTGGGCAGAGCCCATCACACCTCTTGTCAGGGTCCTTGACTAGGCCACGCTCTGGAACTGTGGATGCAGCTGCATGAGGCTGGAGTGGGTCCTGAGGAGGCTGGGGGGATCTCTGGATCCAGTCCTCCCCTCCCCCTAACACAGGTGACGGTTCCCCCGCTTCTGCTGTTGGGGTGGGCTTCTAGGGTCCCAGGTGGTAGTTATTGCTGCCGCTCAGTCTCAACTGATGGGGGTGGTGAGGATCCCCAGAGCCCATCTCCAAGTGCCTGTGTGCCCCGCAGGGTGTGGGGCTGGCCTCCCTCGTGGCGCCCTTGCTGATCTCCCAGGCCGTGGGCCTGGCCCTCTATGTCCTGCCAGTGCTGGGTCAACATGTGGCCACCCAACACTTCCCTGTGACTGAGGCCGAGGCCGTGGTGCTGACACTGCTGGCCATCTGTGCAGCAGGCCTGGCCCTTCCACACAACACCCACCGGTGAGGAGCCGGTCTGGGTGGGCGGGGGCAGGGTGCACCCTGGACACGCAGGCAGCTGCCTCTGAGCCCATGCCTTGCAGGGTGGCGAACCCACAGGCCCCAGACAGGGGCTGGATGGCTCTGAAGCTGGTGGCCCTGATCTACCTGGCACTACAACTGGCCTGTACCACCCTCACCAACTTCTCTCTGGGCTTTCTGCTGGCTGCCACCATGGTACCCGCTGCTGCACTCGTCAAGCCCTCTGGGCCCCGGTACGTGCTGTCAGCCCCCACCACAAAGCCCACTGAGATGTGCCCCACCCCAGGGCCTGCACCCGTTACCACAGACTCCACCCTGCTTCTCCACCCAGGCCACTCCACGCCACCCTGCTGGTGCTGACGAGCCCAGCAGCTACACTCCTGGGTAGCCTGTTCCTATGGCGGGAGCTGCAGGAGGCACCGCTTTCCCTGGCCGAGGGCTGGCAGCTCTTCTTGGCAGCGCTGGCCCAGGGCGTGCTGGACCACCACACCTATGGCGCCCTGCTCTTTCCACTGCTGGCTCTGGGCCTCTATCCCTGCTGGCTGCTCTTCTGGAACGTGCTCTTCTGGAAGTGATGACAATAGGGGAAACTCCCCAGGCGCCCCTATTCTCTCCTTCTGGGAAATAAACAGGCATTTTGTTTCAGCTGCCCTCTGGGCTCCTGGCCTGCTGTGTGCTGTTCACGTGGGGCCCCAGGAAGCTCTGCCTGCAGTGCTTGGCACCTGCTCACCTTCCTGGTCCGCTTACTGGGCAGCAGGAGTGAGGCCCCAGCTGCATCTGCCTTGGGTGGAGAGCCTTGGATGGACACTTGGGATATGGAATTGGCACGTGCAGACCTGGCCCAGCCCCAAGTGCACACTCCAACCTTGGCGATCTCTGCACACCGTGGTCCAGAGCTGTGCCTGAGGAGATAGATCAGGCGGGGCTCGGGGGGCCTGACGGGAGCTGAGGCATCTGGAGATCGCAAAGCACCGTCCAGCGCTGGAGTTAACAGGGCAAAGGGTCTGGAGCTAGGTCCCTGCAGAGGAGGCCCTGGGTATGGAGAGTGGTGGCCCAGTGATGGCCAGAACCTCGATGGGGGCTTGGGATGGAGCCGGGAGGAACACCAGCCCAGCTTCCTGAGAGATGAACCAGCCCAGGTCAGGTGCCCAAGAGAGGTGAGGCAGAGGTGGGGCAGCAGAATCCATCCAGCACCACCCAGAGCAAACAGGCCCCAGGACAGGGACCACTCAAGCCCCCACTGGGAGGGCACTGACAGGCTGGTACATGGAGAAGCCACTGATTGTACCAAAACCTCTGAAGGGAACTGGGGTGTCCAGCATCCATTCTGGAGGGAAGACAAGCAAAAGTGCAGCCTTTTGGTGATGGCAGGGCCATATCAGGCCAAGAGGCCTCTGCTCACGAGAGGACCAAGGTGTTCCCCAGGGCAGCGAGAGCAGAGGCCTCAGTGCGAGAGGGAGGCAGAGAGGCACTGCCTAGAGCATCAGCTCAGGACCAGTGCCCCTTTAGGACCATGTCTTGGAAGAGGGTGGACTGGGAAAGCCCCAGAAGGAAACTTCAGCCCCTAGACCCCTGCCCAGGCCTGCATCTGTAGAGAGGTTCATCTTCTGTGTGCTCCCTGGCTGCACACAGCGGGGAGGGCCAGCACCTGGGCAGGTTTCCTCTGGGGCCTCAGAGAAGTCACTGCTGGCCTCTGTTGAAGGGGCATGTGCACTGTGTCCAGCACTGCCGGGGAGGGGGTGGAGCAGGAGACCCCGCTGTGACCAGCAGCCTGTCTGACCTGCTGTCCTCAAGGTCTGGTGGAGCCTGTAGTCACTTCCTCTGTTGAACAAACTTTCCAGCTCCTGAGGCTGAGGAAAGACTTGCAGCCCCCACCCCCAGCACCTCCAGAAGCTCCTCCCAGGCTGGCTTCTCTCTGGATTCTCCCCTGATAAGTCAGGCACCACCCCTCTGTGGGCTCCTGTCTTCCAAGACACGTAGAGACCTCTGCTCTGCTGGGGTCTCCTGTTGTCTCTTTGTGGACTGGTGTTTAATACAAAATCCCCTCCAGGCATTTGAGCCAGGCTTCGGCCTCAATCAGCCATTTTTAACTGAACCTAGCCAGTCACTTAAAACACAAACCACAAAGATAGATGCTGTCATGAAACATACAAGAGGGGACAAAAGCTACAGAATCATCAGTTGTCCTGTACTCGCCTGCGTAGAATTCTGTCTCTACAGCAGACGGGAAGGGGAGCTCTGGGAGTTCTGAAACTGCTTTGTCCGAGAAGCAGGATTTCTGCTCGGATTTTCATTGATGTCACTTGTGCAACACATTTAAAAGGAGGAAAGGGCCGGGCTGGGAAGATGTAGATCAGATGTACAAGGAACAAGAATAAGGTCCTAAGGCTTTACCCTGGGGGGTGTCTGCTTCTGGCCCCCATGTCCCTTCTTAGTCAAAGAACCCTGATTTTTTTTTCTTTTTTCTATTTTTTTGATGGAGGTACTGGGGATTGAACCCAGGACTTCGTGCATACTAAGCACGTGCTCTACTACTGAGCTATACCTTCCCCTTCTTTTTTTATCCTTTTCTTTCCCAGACCCCTATTTTGACATGAGCACAGGTTACCCCAAATAAAGACACTCCCAGATTCCTTGCAGCTAGGTGTGGTCGTGTGGCTGTGGCAGAAGCTTCTGCGGTGAATTCTTTGTAGAGACTTCGGACGGAGAATGACCCTCCGAGCCCCCTTCTCTCTCCTGCCCATGGGAATGTGAAGTGCGTCTGAGCTACGGTCCATGTTAAGGATGGAGGGAGGCCAGGGGGGTTCCCTGACCATCCAGAGCCACACGGCAACCCCGGGTTGCCAAACTGGGCTTCATCTACGAGAAAGAGAAACAGATTTCTCCTTTGTTTAAGGCATTGTTATTTGGAGTTTTCTGACAGTCCTATCTAGTTCAGCAAGAGGGACTCCCCTGCGGACTCTTAGGCAGTCGTCAGCGGGATGTATTTAGAAGTGTGTGTGTACCTGTTGCTGAGAATCAGTACTGAGTAGTAAGCACTCATTCCTTTGTTGCTTGCCTCCCACACCCCAGAATAGGAGCTCTGCGGGCAGGGACTTTGTCTTACTTCCCGCCTCTTTTCCAGCACAGAGCCAGGGACACAGTAGAATATTCCCATGTATTTGCTGAATGAAAGAAGGAGAGACTCAGAGGGAGCCCTCCTGCAGTCCAGAAAGAAGCTCTGAAGGCTTGTGACACAGGGTGAGGGCTCAGGAGGTTGAGGGTGGAGGCCTGGGGAGGTCCTGAGCCAGGCAGGCTGCCTCTACCTACCTCAAGACACCCAGCAGCCTCCCCATGACCAGGCCCTCCTGCAATTTGCAGGGGGTCCTGGTTTCCTCTGTGCCTGTCTCAAACACTCTGCAAGTCACCCCATTCCACCTGAGCCTTCAAGGTCAAAGGCACTGGGGTGCTCTGGGTGTCCTTACCTGTGAGCTGCTCCTGCAGACTCTAGCTGCCTTCATGCCCACACTGAGGTCCTATCCCCATCCCAGCCCCTCTTCTGAGGACACGTCCTGTCACCTTCACCACCTGGACATGCCATGGTCACCTCTAAGTAATCACTTCCCAACCTGAGCACCTCCCACGCTGCCTGCATCTCCTCCCCTGGTGCCCTCACCCAATCCTGGACCTGGGGTCCACCTTGTCTCTCTTCAGGGGGTGCGCATCGCCTCCAGGATGAAATCAAAGCTCCTTACTTTGGTCTCCAAAGCCTGCACAGCCAACTCCTGCCTTGTTCTTCAGAACATTTTTAATTGCCCCAAAAAGAAACCCTGTGCCACTGCCCCCTCCCCTTCCTGCCCCCTCACCATCAATCTATGTTCTGCCTCTCTAGACTTGCCTGATCTGGACTTACATATGGATGGATTCATACAGAACATTCTACCCCTTATCTGTGGGGCCTCTGTTCCAGGACAACCAGTGGATGCCTGAAACCCTGGACAGTGCAGAATTCCACTGTCTGTTCGTGCCTTCTACCCACAAATTTAATGCCTTTTCCATCTTAACTAAGTACTTATCACACACTGGCCAGAACTTTTGCAGTTCAGGGTGTGACAGCAAAACTGTCACAAATTTCTCTTTCCTTCACAATTTTATGAATAGAAGATTGGTTCTTACTGTAGATCTTAACCTCAGCGTATGATTTTTTTCTTTCCTCATCAAATTGAGGACTTTCACCTTTTCACTTAAGGGAAGCATTTTACAGCTTCTCTTTGGTGTCTCTGAATTGTAAGCGTCATGACTCTCGCACTGCGTGGCTGTTACTGAGTAAAGGGCCACTTGAACACAAGCACTGTGATGCCTCCACAGCAGATCTGATATCCCACCCACATGGCTGCTAAGTGACTAACAGGTGGGGTCCCCGGACAAAGAGATGAGTCACGTCCCAGGCAAGTCGGAGGGGAGGGTGCAAGATTTCATCACACTACTCAATATGGGAGGTATTAACCTCTCACACAGGATGTCTTTACGTTTATTTAGGTCTTTAATCTCTTTCAGTAACGGTTTGTAATTTTCAGTGTACAAATGTTGCACTTACTTATTAAATTTATTCCTAAGTGTTTAACTTTTTGATGCTATCATAAACTAGCTTCTTAATTTCACTTTCTGATTGTTTATTGCTAGGGTACAGAAACACAACAGATTTCTGTATATTGATCTTCAATCAAACTTGATGAAGTCATTTATTACCTCTAATAGTTTGTATATGTTTTTTAGGATTTCACAGTTGACCCTTGAACAACGCAGGGGTTGGGGGGCCAACCCTCTGCGTAGTTGGAATTGACATGTAATGCTACAGTCGGCCCTCCGTATCTGCAGTTCCACATTCCCACACTCAGCTAACTGCAGGCAGTGTGGTGCTGCAGTGCGTATATAGTGAAAAAATCCCAGTGTAAGTGAATCTGTGTAGTTAAAAGCTGTGCTGTTCATGGGTCAACTGTGTACGTATTCATGTTACCTGCAACTAGAGATAGTTTTATTTATTTATTTCAAATTTAGATGCCTTTTATTTCATGTTCCTGCCTAACTGCCCTGGGTCGACCCTCCTATATAATACTGAATAGAGGTGGCAAGAGCCAACATCCTGGCCTTTCTCCTGATCTTAATGGAAAATCTAGTTGTTCACCACTGATTTTTTTTTTTTTAATTTTGGGGGGGAGGTAACTAGATTTTATTTATCTCTTGATGGAGCCACTAGGGATTGAACTCAGGACCTTGTGCACTCTAGGCATGCACTCTACCAGTGAGCTACACCCTCCCCCTTTCACCATTGAATGTGAAATTAGCTGTGATGTTTTCGCCAATGTCCTTTATCAGGTTAAGGAAATTCCCCTGTATTCCTCATTTGTTGTGGTTTTTGTCATGAAAATGTGTTGGATTTTGTCAAATGCTTTTTCTGTGTCTGTTGCAATGATCATGTGGTCCTTTTCCCTGTATTAATATTACATGTCATGTTGATTGATTTTTACATTAATTGTTTATATTGATTGATTTATCTTTACATTCCTAGGATAGATCCCACTGTCATTTTGTAAGCATTGGGTTGAGTCTGTTAATGATTGTTGAGGATTTTTGTATCTATATTCATATAGACTATTGGCCTGTAGATTTTTCTTACAATGTTTTGTCTAGATTTGGTATCAGGGTAATAGTGATCTCAAATAATGTGTTGGGAATTATTCCCTTATCTTATACTTTTTGGAAGCATTTGTGAAGGATTCATGTTAATTCTTCTTTAATTTTGGTAGAATTCACCAGTGAAGCCATCTCACCCTGGGTTTTTCTTTGTGGGAAGTTTTTGGGTATTTTTAAATTACTGATTCAGTTTGTTTACTTGTTATAGGTCTACTTAGATTTTCTACTTCTTTTTGAGTCAGTTTCGACAATTTGTGTCTTTCTAGGAATTTAGCCATTTCATATAGGTTATCTAATTTGGGGGCATAAATTATTTATAGTGTTCCCTTATAATCATTTTTATTTCAGTAAGATTGGTAGTAATATCACCTTTTTCATTTTTAATTTTAGTAATTTGAGTCTTCTCTTTTTATCTTAATGAGTCAAGCTAAATGTGTGTCATTTTTGTTAATCTTTTTAAATAACCAACTTTCGGATTAGTTGAACTTTACTGTTTTTCAGTTGTTTCTGCTCTAATCCTATGTTAGGTTATTGATTTAAGATCTTACTTTTTCAAAACATACAGTCATTTAAAGCCCCAAATTTCCCTCTTATCACATCTTTTGATGGTGGTAAGTTTCAGTATGTTGTGTTTTTGTTTTCATTCACCTCAAAATATGTTTAAATTTTCTCTGTGATTTCTTCTTTGACTAATTGTTTAGGAGTATGTTATTTAATACTCACATATTTGTGAATTTCCCAACTCTGCTGTTATTGACTTCTTTTTTGTTGTATATATATATTTTTTTGGTATATATATATTTTTTATTGAAGTATAGTCAGTTAACAATGTGTCAATTTCTGCTGTACAGCATAATGCTTCGGTCATACATGAACATACGTATTTTTGTTTTCATTTCTTTTTCATATTCTTTATAGTTACTATATCAAATATAGTTCCCTATGCTATACAACATGAACTTGTTATCTATTCTATATATGTCAGTTAGTATCTACAAATCTCTAACTCCCAATTGATCCCCTCCCTTCCTCCTCCCTAATGGTAACCATAAGTTTGTTCTCTATATCTGCTGTTACTGACTTCTAATTTCATTCTGTTGTAGTCAGAAAACATACTTTGTATGATTTTACTACTCTTCAATTTATTGAGACTTGTTTTATAGCCTAACATATGATGTATCCTGAAGAATATTACATATGCACTCTTCTGTTGTTGGGTGGACTGTTCCATTGATGTCTGTTAGGTCTAGTTGGCTTATTGTGTTGTTCAGGTCTTCTCTTTCCTTGCTGATCTTCTGTCTAGTTGTGCTATCCATTACTGAAAGTGGGGTATTGACATCTCCAACTGTCATGGTAAATTTTCCGTTTCTCCCTTCAATTCTGTCCAGTTTTGCTTCATGTATTTTGGGGCTTTGTTGGGCAAATGTATCTTTATAGCTGGTATGTCTTCTTGGTGAATTGATCCTTTTTTCATTATAAAATGTCCTTCTTTTACTCTAGTATCAATGTTTGTCTGAAAGTTTATATTGTTTAATATTAATACAGTCCCAATAGCTCTCTCAGTTACTGTTGGTATGGTGTATCTTCTTCCAGGTTTTTAACTTTCTACCTATTTGTGTCTTTGAGTATAAAATGTGTTTCTTATAGACATTATATAGTTGAATCATGACTTTAAAAAAAATCCATTATGCCAGTCCCTGCCCTTTAACTGGAGATCTTAATCCATTTACATTTAATATAATTAATAATATAGTACAATTTATATCTGCTATCTTGATATTTGCTCTATGTCTTATGTCTTTTCCCCCCCAATTTCTTCATTGTTGTCTTTCTTTTGTATTAGGTAGTTATTTTCCAGTGTACCATTTAAATTCCTTTGTCATTTCTTTGACTACACTTTATGAGTTATTTTCTTAGTGATTGCCCCTGGGATTACAACTGACATCTTAATTTGTAACAGTCTGCTTCAGATTAGTGTTACATTAATTTTAATTGTATTAAAAGATGTTGCTTGGGGGGTGGGAAGGGACAGATTGGGATTTCAAAATGTAGAATAGATAAACAAGCTTATATTGTATAGCACAGGGAAATATATACAACACCTTGTGGTAGCTCACAGTGGAAAAAAAATGTGATGATGAATATATGTATGTTCATGTATAACTGAAAAGTTGTGCTCTACACTGGAATTTGACACAACATTGTAAAATGACTATAACTCAATAAAAAATGTTAAAAAATAAAAAAATTAATATAAAAAAAGATGTTGCTCCTTCATAGCTGTTTCCCTCTTTTTGTTTGTTTCCCTCTTCTTTATGCTGTTATTGCCAAAAATTCCATCTCATATATTCTGTGTCTATCTACATAGATTTATAATTATTGCTTTATACAGGGGTTTTTAGATCAGAGAGAAAAAAAAAAAGTTACCAAAAAAAATGTATTTATGGGGGAAGGTTATAGCTCAAGTGGTAGAGTGCATGTTTAGCATGCACAAGGTCCTGGGCTCAATCCCCAGTATCTCTATCAAAGATAAATAAATAAATAAATAAATAAATAAATAAATAAATAAATAAATAATGCATTTATATTTGTCTATGTGTTTACCTATCCTGGTGCTTTTATTTCTTCACGTGAATTTGAGTTACTGTCTAGTATCCTTTCATTTCAGCTTGAGGGCTCCATTTAGTATTTCTTGGAGGACAGGGTGTTTTATGACAAACTCTCTCAGTTTATCTGGAAGTATCTTAATTGCTCCCTTGTTTGTGAGATATGATTTTCCAGATACAGAATTCTTGGTTGGCAAGTTTATTCTTTTAGCATTTGAAATATGTCATACCACTGCCTTCTGGCTTCAATGGTTTCTGATATGAAATCTTCTGCTAATTTTATTGAGGACCACTTATATATGAAGAGTCAACATTCTCTCTTGCTGCTTTCAAGATTCTTTTTCTTTGGTTTTCAACAATTTATGATGTGTCCAGGTGTGGATCTCTTTTACTTTATTCTGCTTGGAGTTCTTTAACTTCCTGGATGTGTAGATCCATGTTTTTCATCAACTTTGGAAAGTTTTCAGTCACAATTTCTTCAAAAATTCTTTCTGCTCCTTTTTCTTTCTCCTCTGCTCCTGAGAATTAATATAGCCTGGTATGCTTAATGGTGTCCCACAAGTCTCCGAGACTCTGTTAATTTTTCTCCAATTTTTTTCTTTCTGTTCTGCAGACCAGACAATCTTAATTGATCTAACTTCAAGTTTGCTAATTCTTTCTTCTACCTACTCAAATCTGCAATAGAGCCCCTCCAGTAAAAATTTTCATTTCCGTTATGCACATTTCAACTCTATAATTTCTGTTTGGTTCCTTTTTATAATTTATTGTAATTGACATTCTCTATTTGATGAGATACTATTCTCATACTTTCCTTTAGTTCTTTGAATACATTTAAATTGCTAAGCTTCCCCAGGGATATTTCCTGTTGATTGGTTTTTATTTCCCTATTTATAGGCCAGAATTTCTTGTTTCTTTGCATGTCTCAGAATTTTTTTCTGAGAACTAGACATTTTAAACGATATAATGTGGCAATTCTGGAAATCAGACTCCATCTTTTGTTGCTGTTGTTGCTGTGGTAGTGACATTTATGTAGTGCCTTTTCTGAACTAATTCTGTCAAGTCTTTTATCTGTCATGGGTAGCCACTGAAGTCTCTACCTGGTTAGTTTAGTGGTCAGTTAATGATTGGACAGAAATTTCCCTAAGTGCTTGGAAGCAAGACATCTCCCAGTCTTTCCCAAGTAGCTCTGTGTGCATGTGGGGCATGCTTTCAGAATTCAGCCAGACGGTTTACAACTCTGCTTTAGGCTTCATTTCCCTCCGGAAGCGAGCACTTAGGGCTTTTCAGGTCTTTCATGAGCATGTGCACAGTCCTGCTCAGTTTGTGACCATATATATTTCAGAAACACCTGGTCCGGCTTTTCAACGCCCCTGTGCACACTGTGGTTCCCATTTCTTCCTTTTAAGCTTTTTGATTAGTCTATTATTTACCCCAGCGGTTATCCATTGCCTCCGGCAGCTTTGAAATTACACTTGCCTGTAATTGCCTTCAACAAACATTCCCAGGGAATAGGCTAATAGCCGTGGGTAAGCTGAGTCAGCTCTGCAAGTGGGGCCTGCCGGGGTCATCAGAAAACCGGGTTAGTTAGACAACGAAAATTGTTGCAGTGCAGGTGTCCCGCCGCCGCGCCAGGTCTCGAAATACTACTGCACGAAAGCGTGCGATGGCTTCCAAGATGCGGTGGATTCCGTTGGGGGCGTCCGCGGCGAGGGCGCAGCACCGCGGGGCGGCGGAGACCAGAGGCGGCCCTGGGAAACCAGGGTAGCCAGGCATTGTCGCGGCAACGGGCGCCGTTTCCATGACGACCGGGGAACCGAGGTGAGGCAGCGCACGGCCTGACAGGGACCGACCCCGCCCCGTCCCACGCTGCCGGCTCTCGCGACGTTTCAGCTCCCTTGGCGCCGCAGAGGCCGACGGGAGTGGGGGCTGCGCTGAAGAGGGCCAAGATGGCGGCGGCGGCGGCGGCGACTTCGCTTCGTGGGGCGGTGCTGGGCCCGCGGGGCGCGGGGCTGCCGGGCGCGCGGACGCGGGGTCTGCTATGCAGCGCGCGGCCCGGGCAGCTCCCACTGCGGACACCTCAGGTGAGCGCTGGCCCTGACCCCGGCCGCCGCGCGGCCTGGCAGCCCCTTGAAGGTCACAGCGGGGAAGCTCCGGGCGCGGGCCAGGCAGCCGGGGAGCGGCCTCCGCCCCCGGCTCCCCGCCCCGGCCAGACACCTCTGCCTGCCGACCCTGGGCGCCCGGGAGCACGGCTGGGCCTGGGCCCCGACCCCTCCAGGCAGCACGGGCGCCTCGTGCCGAGCGTGGGGGCAGCGGGGCGGGCTCGCCGCCGGCTCGGGACTGGGGGGCTTTCCCCGGGGGCGCGCCCAGGCCCGCTCCGTTCCAGCCTTGCAGACTGGGCCTGCGTCCTGAAGTGACCTCAGCCTGACCTCGGCCAGCTGCTTGTGACCTTGGCCTGCCCCAGCACCCTTGCTCACTTCGGCGCGATCAGGATCCGAGAACACGCCTCATATCCCCTCCTCAGGGCTGAATCACGGCCGAGGGGTCGGCAGCGGGGAGGAGCGGGTAGGGCAGTGGCACAGGATGTGCTATTGACACCCCGCAGGAGGTGGCCAGTCCTGGGTGGATGAGTTGGGAGAAGTAGGCGCTGAGAGCCAGATCCCCAGGTAGGGCTGGGTGGTGCTCTGGCAGGCGCTGATAGGGGCTTTTGCAGGCAGTGTTCCTGTCGTCGAAGTCAGGCCTGTCGCGGGGCCGGAAAGTGATTCTGTCAGCGCTGGGCATGCTGGCGGCAGGGGGTGCAGGGCTGGCTGTGGCTCTGCATTCTGCCGTGAGTGCCAGTGATCTGGAGCTGCACGCCCCCAGCTATCCGTGGTCCCACCGTGGCCTCCTCTCGTCCCTGGACCACACCAGGTGTGTGACTGCCTGGGGAGTTTCTGGGTGGGCTGGGTTGGGTGGATTCCTTGGCACCGCTAATCCCTTTCCTCTCTTCAGCATCCGGAGGGGTTTCCAGGTGTACAAGCAGGTGTGCTCCTCCTGCCACAGCATGGACTACGTGGCTTACCGCCACCTGGTGGGCGTGTGCTACACAGAGGATGAAGCCAAGGCCCTGGCTGAGGAGGTGGGGACCTGGGGATGCAGAGCACCCAATGATTGGGGCCCCTGCTGTGGCCCACAGCAGGGTTGTGATGGGGCTCTCGGTGGCAGGTGGAGGTTCAGGATGGCCCCAATGAGGATGGGGAGATGTTCATGCGGCCAGGGAAGCTGTCTGACTACTTCCCTAAACCATACCCCAATCCCGAGGCTGCAAGAGCAGCGAATAATGGAGCACTGCCCCCTGACCTCAGCTACATCGTGCGAGCTAGGTACTTGGGCTGCCTGCAGGGTGGTGTGGGGAGGAGGGGAAGGTCTGCTGCTTGCAGGGGTGCTGAGGAGGCACCGATTTTGTCCCAGGCACGGTGGTGAGGACTACATCTTCTCCCTGCTCACGGGTTACTGCGAGCCACCCACTGGAGTGTCTCTGCGAGAAGGCCTCCACTTCAACCCCTATTTTCCTGGCCAGGCCATTGCCATGGCCCCACCCATCTACACCGAAGTCCTGGAGTTCGACGATGGTGAGAGGCTCCTACCCTGGGGTGGGCAAGCAGGGTACTACTTTCCCCACTGCCAGAGCTGCTTCTCCTGTGCTTGTGGCCCCAGCAGGTCCTGCACCTTCCCTGGCCAGGGCACTCTGTGTCTGAGGAGGCTTATGTGCAGCCTTCAGGCCACGTGTGCTGGGTAGGGCTGGGGTCCCATCCCTTTTAAAGCTTTAGGCAGGAACCTGTCTCTGCCCCATGAGGAGGATGCTCTGAGGGCTACCCTAGGTTGGGCAGGGACCCTCACAGGCAGCCCTTACCACTTCTTGGCCCAGGCACCCCAGCTACCATGTCCCAGGTAGCCAAGGACGTGTGCACCTTCCTCCGCTGGGCATCTGAGCCAGAGCATGACCATCGCAAACGCATGGGACTCAAGGTGAAAGGGCTGGGCCAGGGGGCACAGCGGGCTGGGCAGAGGGGCTGGGAGCTGGGCAGGGTCGTCTCTGCGTCCCTCCTCTGAGCCTGCCTCATCCCCAGATGTTGATGATGATGGGCTTGCTTTTGCCCTTGGTCTACGCCATGAAGCGGCATAAGTGGTCAGTCCTGAAGAGCCGGAAGCTGGCATATCGGCCGCCCAAGTGACTGCCCGGTGTCTCTGCTTGCTGTCCTGCCTGAACGGGTCCTCAAGCCAAGGAGCCACCCTGGGCCTATTCAGGCCTCAGCTGGCCCTCTTGGCCAAGCCCCTCTTCTTCTGGGACAAGAGGAGAAGGGGCAGGAGACAGGGTTCTAGCTCCAGGTTGTTCAGCACCCATCATGGAAATAAATTAAGTTTCTCAACATACACATTTCAGCTACTGTATGATGGGAGTACAGGTGTGCAGGGGACCCTTGCCCTCAGAGCTCCCAGTAGTGTGCTGTGCTGTGTGGCCAGCATTACCCTGCACACTGCACGGACCATGGCTGGGAGTCCAGTCAGTACTGGATGTGGGACAGGAGGCAGAGAACTAGCTGTTAGAGAAGCAGCAGCATTCGTTGGAGCGGAGAGTACCTGGTCTCAGGTGAAAAGGGCCTGGCTTGACTGGACATAGTCCAAGGGCCCAGGAACCTGCTGGAGAAACCAGCCAATGTCAGTGTATCAGACCACTTAGCCTTCATCCTGAGGGCAGCAAGGACCCCTCAGTTGCATTTCAGCAGGGGGGGCCTGGTCTAAAGTACCAGCTGCAGGAGCAGTTTCTGGGGCAAGGGGGCTGGCAGGGCTGGGTGGTGGCGAGGAGAGGAGGGGAGGCAGAGATAGGCGGCCAGAGGCCTCTTAGAATGTGCTCCTGGTCTCTTGGCTTGACAACTAGAGGTAGGTCCAGGCCATACAGCCAGACAGTGGCCAGGTTCGCTCAGCCGTGGACCCATCAGTGGCAGGAGGACCCTGGCTCAGGGCTCTTAGCTTCTGAGCTTTTGTCCCCAAGAGGCGACTATAAGGGACAGCCTGGACAGAGTGGCCTAGAGGAGGAGGGGCCCGTGGGGAAGGCAAGGGCTGAGCAGGGAAAAGGTGGAGGGTGTGTACTGGAAAGGCTCTGCTTGGAATAGGAGGCATGGTCTCCCAAGGACTGGATGAGGTGCAGAGGGCCCAAGCCCAGTGGTTAGCAGCCTGGCAGTGCCCTGCAAGCCCTCGGGGCCTGGGAGATTTCACTGCCATGCTCCGAGGACCCCTGGGATTTGTGGTCCAAGTGTGCTCCAGTGGCCACCTGGGCAGCTCCCCCAACCTCTGCCAAGTTCCACTGAGGGACTGTGCCCTGCCCTCCACCCTCCCAGCAGCCCAGTCTGCACAAAGGCACGTGAAGGGGCACCCAGCTGGCTCAGAAATGTCTTTAATGACTCCAGCTCATGGCCCCTCCCCCCAGCCCTGGCTTTGTCCCTTGTGAGCAGTCAGCAGAGGTTCCCTGAAAGGTTCAGGACGGGGTCCAGGGAGCTCGGGCCTGGAAGGGAGGGGCCATCCTCTCTCCTTGTCACCTTGGGGGGGGGGGAAGAGATGGGTCATTCTGCTTGTTCTGCCACTGCCCACCCCTGTTCCCTCCCTGCCTCTGGTACCTTTGGTAGCTGCTGGGTGGAGGCTGTGGGAAAGGGCTCCCAAGCACGAGGCCTCTGGGTGCTACACATCTCACAGCCATGCCGGCTTGGGGCGTTGATGAAAGTGCAGGAAGGGCAGGACCAGCTGGGCTAGAGAGGTGAGGACAGTGCTGCTGACCCCTTCCTTCCAATGCCCAGAGCCGCCTGGGCCCACCCTGCCCAGTCCCTTGCCCACCTGAATCGGGTTGGGGAGACTGGAGCTGGCTGGTTGAGGGGCTCGGGGAAGCCCAAGTGACTGAGGAAACAGACGGCCTAGTTCCCCCTCCATCTTCTGAGGGCGCTGAAGATTGCGTCCTGCGGTAGAGGGGTGAGGCTCAGGACCGTGTCAAGCTGCACCCCACCTTCCTCATCCCACCCCAATCAAGGACTGACCTGGGGCTTCTCGGGGGGCTGAGAGCAGGTAGAGGAAAGCAGGGTCCCCGTCCCGCCGGACCCCATAGGAAGCGAGGCTGTACTCGGGGACGCACAAGCGCCTCCCAATGACCCAGCGCTGCACAGATGGTGGGAAGCCAAACTCCGAGAACACCTGGGCCAGAACATCAGTGTCACCTGGGGCCCCCACCCCCAGCAGGGGCCCCCAGACCCTGTGCTCACCTGCTCCTGGAGGGCCCCGATGGTGCAGTGGGGGTGGACCTGCAGCGAGACATGGGCAGAGGATGCAGCGTCTTCAACCGTGACCTGTAGTCTGGGCCAGAGTGTAGGTCAGGGGTCAGGATGTGGGACCTGAGCGGGTTGGGAGGTCAGGGTGAGAAGGAAGTCCCAGGCCTTACCTGATGGGGCCAGGAGGGAAGCAGGCCTCTCGGAGCTGGATACTCAGGGCCACGTGGTGCTGGGCCAGGAGAGCTGCTGCATGGGCTGCCCCCTTCTCATCCCCACCCTCTATGGCCCGGGTCAGGCGCTCTGCCAGCTCTTCTGCAGGGGGAGAGAGAGCCATCACAGCCTCACATGGGTTGCTTCCCCCGACCCCCTCCAGGCACCCGCCTTTACCTTTCTCCATCAAGTCTCCAGAGCTCCAGGGAAGATCCACCTTGGGTTGGGGGGCCTTGGGTGTGAGCACTTCAAGGGGACTGGGCAGGGAAACAGGGCTTGTTTCTGGGCCTAGGGCTGGGGGCAGGCTGTCATTGCCTAGGAGGGAAGATGTGTGGTGGGCTAGTGGTCTCCTGAGATTTAGCCTGGAGCTCTCTCTCCCTCCTTACCTCAGCTCATGCCAGGGCCCTGCCTTGGCCACACTTCAAGCCAGGCCTTCTCCCCAACCTCAACCCTTGCAAACCCCAGAAGTCCCTGCAGACTCCACTCAAGAGCTGTGCTTGGCTTTGCTTTGGGCTCTGGTCCCTTCTGCTGCCCAGTCTCACCTGTGCTCCTCCTCCACAGAGGCCAGACCACTTCTCTTGGCCTCTGCAGGCCCTCTCAGCCAGCCAGAACCAAAGCAGTCCTCAGAAGGAGCCTGCCCCTTCCTGCTCAACAGGAGCCCTGCCGTCAGGGTGGCCACCTTTTGGTATCCCAGGGACCTCTATCCTCTCTCCTGGCTCTACCATCAGCACAGAACACCTTGGGCTGCTCCCACTCCAAACAAACCCTCTCCAGTTAATGCCTGCCCTGGGCATGCTGCTGTCTCCCCCTTCTTACCTCCCGCCTGAGGCCCAGCCCACACGGTGCTGATGCAGCTCCTTAGTGGTCTTAGGTCTGAGCTGTCTGCCGACTGAGATAAGCAGAACTCCCAAGCACCCAGCACCATGCCTGGACTGGCCTGAGATGAGCCCCAAAGGCCACATGTAGACTCTTGCCTTGGGCATTTTGTATGTACCTGCTGCTCGCTGGCCACATGGTTTACCCTACAATCTTTAAATTTCACTCGTGTCACCTTAAAGAGGATTTTCCTACCACCCTATTTTAAGTTGCAAACCCCTCCCTTCCAGCATTCCCATCCCTTCCACCATGTGCAGAATTTTATGTTACTTATTTTATGTGTGTCTCCCCTCTAGAAATACAAGCTCCAAGAGAGCAGAGGTTTGAAGTTTTATTCATGCTAAATCTCTAAGGTCTTAAAGGATGGCTTAGTATGGTGCTGAATACATGTATCTGGTGAACGAACAAATGAATGAATGAAAGAAGAAAGCCTTTCTCTCTCTACAGATGCTACTGTCTGGATCTCTTCCATCTCACTGTGTGGTTTTCTTCTCACCCCTCTGTCAGCTCTTCTTCTGATGCATCTGTGGACTTCTTCCCTGAGGCACTGCCTGCTGGACCCAGACCCTATTCTCGCTTCCCTCTTTTGGGTGACCTTGGTTGAATATTTCTACCCCCAACCTTTGTCTCTTGAGTCCCAGCTCCAGCCCAGATCCACCTACCTCCCTTCCCTCCCACGTGTTTCAGAACTTGATCACTTCCATGCCCTCCCAAACAAGCCCTCTATCTGGGGTCTCTACAGTATCTGGTCCCTCCAGCTTTCTGTCTCAACCACTAACCCCTCCATTTAAACCCCCATGAAACCCAGCCAGTTCCATCTCTCAAGCATCTCTGGAAACATCCTTCTCTCCAGCCCTATCTGCACCACCCACACAAATGCAGGCCTCTACTAGTCTTAAGTAGTTCAAACCTGAGCCTATTACTCTCCCACTGAATACCTGTCCCTTGCTGTTGATCTAGTCTGTCTTCTCACCCAGGTCCCGAAGGCCTGCTTCTCTGCCCCTCCACACTTGTCTGCTACTCCAGGCTTCAGCTCTGTTCCTTTTCTCCCCTTTCTTCCTCCTGGAAGGCTTTCCAGAACCCCAGCAGTGGGTAAGGTGAGCCCAGCTTTCCCCACTACTTTCCCCATCCAGGCCAGCCATTGGGCCTTCTCCTCTTCTCTCCTAGAACTAATGCAGTCCCTGGCCAACGAAATGAATCTTCGCTCCAGGGAACTGACCATTCTGTCCTTCCACGGTGGCACCTCGGACCAGGGCTGCCCACCGCTCAGCTTCCTGAGGGTTGGCGAAGTGCAGGCTGAGAGTCCCAGGCCCTCCTGGTGGAGGCTGCAGCTCATGCTGGCTGGGGCCTCTGACAGTGTAGGAGACTGTCTCCAAGGGCCACTCCAAACTGACCTGAGGAGGGGGAGAGTCTAGGCTCAGTGTCTCTGCCCAGCACACACGACATGGTGATCAAAGGAAAACGAGGTAACGTGTAGACCACTTATACTGACCTAAGCGCTTAACTTGTATTATCTTACGAAACCCTCACAGTAGCCCTACGAAGGGAGGTACCAGCATTGTCCCCATTTTACAGCCGAAGAAACAGAAGCAAAGAAAAGTTAATTGCTCAAGGGAACGCGACTGGCAAACAAAGGGCTGGCCTCAGGCTCCGCGGCCAGGCCGCGCGACACCCCGCCGCCTCCACTCACCGAGCCGGGCCCCGCGCCCAGCAGCTCCAGCCGGAAGCGCCCTGGTCGCTCAGGGTCCGCACTCAGCTGCAGCCTCCGCAGCTGCGCCTCGGCCTCCGGCCCCGCGCCCAGCGGCCGCACCGCGGCGTGCACCGCCAGAAGCACCGCAGTCGAGCCCGGGTCCGAAGCCGCCGCCGCGCCGACCACCGGCGGTGCCATCTCCGTCCGGCCCCGGCCCGGCCTCCCGAGCCCGCTTCCGTGGCCTCGGGCCGCTGAGCGCCTTCGCCGGCCGGAAACTGCGGCCGCGAGCCTGGGGTTCCGGGTGCCGCGAAAGCTTCGGACCCGACTGACCCTCCCGCTTCGCCAAGGGTGAACACGGCCCCAGGGTCTCCGGACACAGGTGGGCGAGGCTGCGCCTAGAGGCCTGTACGCCGAGCAAAGTCTCACGGACCGAAACACCGGCTACAAGTGGAAAGCCCAAGAGGCTCGGGCGGGTGCTGCGGCCCGGTGGTCCTTGCCGACCCCGCGTCCGGCCGGAGCTGGACGCCAACCCCACCCGTTCAAGGCCTGCCTCCCGCCAGCCGCTGGGCTGCCCTGTCCCGCCAGCCCGCGGATCGCTCCAGGGAACGCAGGTGGCCCCCCCAGGGGGCGGAGCCAACGATGGGCTGTGACCAATGAGCGCCAGGGAGGGAGGCGGGCTCGCACGGCCGAGAAGAAGATGGACAGGCACCGCAGCCAGTAGGAGTGTAAGACAGGACTGAGCGGCGGGCAATGCGCCCAATGGCTATGCGAGCTCTCGCCCCCGGAGGCTGGAGCGGGCCATTCAGACGTGTGGGGCTGGGCCTTGCGGACGCTTGTTGTTGTCTGGCCGGAGGAGGCAGAGGTCGTTCGCTCTCTTGCTCAGGCCTTCTGTGGCGGTCGGCGGGCAGGTCGGTCGCGATAGTAGGGCGCCGAGCAGGGGCGAGGCTATGTCGCGGTGGCAGCCCGGATGGGCCGGCAGGGCCGGGAGTAACGGGACGTCGCCTCGGAGCTTCTTCCCCCGGATACAGTGCGGCCCGTGCGGAGGCCGCGGCGCCGCCCTCCGGTCCTGAGGAGCCCGCGCTGCCCGGGGCCCGCACCGCCTTCTCACCCGCACCGACGCCAATCGACCTGATCCCGCCGGACCCAGCCAGGCCCGACTGAGCGCCGCGCAAGCAGGTAGGCGTACGCCCTGTGCCCGGCGCCGTCTCGGGGCCTCCGGAACTACAGCCCCCAGCAGGCTTCGCGCCGGCGCGCGTGCGCGCCTCCCGAAGCGCGGGCCTCCTGGGATTTGTAGTTCGCGGCGCCAGGCTGGGACCCGTCGGACGCAGGAACGCCTAGGTACCTTGCTGACAGGCTCTCCTGAGGGCTGTGGGGCCTCCCTCTGCACCTTGTCGTACTTGAGGAGAAAAAGGGAAGAGCTCATGCGTTTCCTCTTCTCCTTACTAGACAGCCTCCTGTAGAACAGGGAAGAGCGCCGCGTCCAGGTGATCGCAGGGCCGAGCCCCAGGTGTCCTGGTTCCTCACCGGGTGCAGGTTCTTAGCCTGGCTGAGAGGCCCGGCCCGAGGCGGACTTAAAGAGTCGTGTCCCTTCGTGGGCTCACAGTGCCCCCTTGGTGGGTAGGACTCTCGTTGGGACGGGGAGTGTTGAGGGAGAGACCGAATCGGCAGCTCAGGGTTAGTGGGGACCCTGGTGGGTCCCCCAGCCTGCCCCAAGATCTCCTGTGAGGTGCAGGGGATGTGGCTTGAGCTGGAGCCTTGCCACTCTCAGGTAAGGGGATCTCCTCGCTTCTCCTGCCAGTGCTGAAGGCCTGGGGGCAGGCTGCAGGAGGGACCTAACTTGTTTACAGGGGCCCCGCTTGCTGGGAGTGGGGCCAAAGGTGGAGTCCCAAGGGCCAGATACCCATGGACTGATCTCCCATCCTCAGGCAATACTAGCCTCTTGGAGCACAAGACCCCTTCCTCAAGGACATGAAGCTGTTGGAGAACTCCAGCTTCGAGGCCATCAACTCGCAGCTGACGGTGGAGACCGGAGATGCCCACATCATCGGCAGGTGAGGCTGGGGCTCTAGGGGCTGGTGTCTCAGCAGTCACTTTGCCCTGGCTCTGAGTTGAACCTGGGGGTGGCATACTCCATGACCCTGCCTGCATCTCTAGGATTGAGAGCTACTCATGCAAGATGGCTGGAGATGACAAGCACATGTTCAAGCAGTTTTGTCAGGAGGGCCAGCCACACGTGCTGGAGGCACTGTCCCCACCCCAGACCTCAGGCCTCAGCCCCAGCAGGTGAGCGTGGGCAGGGCCTGCCCACTGGGGACTGTGGCATGTGGGGCAGTGCTGGGCTGACACTTCTTTCTGTGCAGACTGAGTAAGAGTCAAGGCGGTGAGGATGAGGGCCCCCTCAGCGACAAGTGCAGCCGCAAGACCCTCTTCTACCTGATCGCCACACTCAATGAGTCCTTCCGGCCAGACTATGACTTCAGCACAGCCCGAAGCCACGAGTTCAGCCGGGAGCCCAGCCTCAGCTGGGTGAGGGTTGGGTCAGGGAAGGGACCTGCAGGCCCCGGGCTATCGCCAGTGTCCTCCCCAACTTACCATGGCCCTGCCCTGTTCATGCCTGCTGTCTTGGGTCAGCCCCGACTATGACCATCCTAGGTGGTGAACGCAGTCAACTGCAGTCTGTTCTCGGCTGTACGAGAGGACTTCAAGGCCCTGAAGCCACAACTGTGGAACGCAGTCGATGAGGAGATCTGCCTGGCCGAGTGCGACATCTACAGGTGGGCTGGCATCCCTGCAGGTGGGCCCTGGGTCTGTGTGGCACTTGGGACCTCACACCACATCTCGCCCTGCACTCCCCAGCTACAATCCAGACTTGGATTCAGATCCTTTTGGGGAGGACGGCAGTCTCTGGTCCTTCAACTACTTTTTCTACAACAAGCGGCTGAAACGGATTGTTTTCTTCAGCTGCCGCTCTATCAGGTTGGCTGGCACCTGTCCACCTCCCTTCCCCCACCTTCCTATTTGGGGCACGCACCATTTCCCTAGCTTGGTCCACCCTATTCCTGACTTTGTCCTCCCGGGACATTCTCCCTGGAGTCAGCAGCAGGCCAGGATAGGTGGTCTTAAAACGGGTTCCCTCACCTCCCCCAGTGGGTCCACCTACACTTCCTCAGAGGCAGGCAACGAGCTGGACATGGAGCTAGGGGAGGAGGAGGAGGAGGAGAGCGGCGGTGGAGGCAGCGAGGGCGGACCTGAGGAGACCAGCGCTGTGGAAGAGGACAGGTGTGCAATGGCTGCAGTGGTCTCCCTCCCTCGAGCCTGGGGTGGGCAGGCTGGGGCCCCTTTGCCTGGTGTCCTGGGTATTGGCTCCTCAGAGCCCACTGTACGCCACCCTTTGCCCAGGGTCCCAGTGGTCTGTATGTGAAGAGGAGGAACAGAGGCCCCGGCTTCACCCAGCTTCAAACCGTGCCTGGACCTGCCCATCTGAGGGGCCCCAGGGCCTCCAGAGCCGCTGGCCAGATCCTGCCGCTGCCACAGCACCAGCGCCACCCAAGGCCACGCCTGCCTAGCCCTTTGGCTCTAGCCTGTGGATGTCCTCTCACTCCCATGGGCTCCTGCCGCCCACGCTGTGGCTGGACTGGACAGCACAGGGCCTGGTGGGAAGAGCCACTGCCCTGCCCAGAGGGACTTACATAGGCAGGGACAGCTGGACCACAGAGTTTATTTTTGTATTTTGTGCTGGGTCAGGCTTGGGCCTGCACAATCCAGCCCAAAGGGCTGGAGACCCAGCAGGCGGCCCCCAGGGGTCATCTGCCCACTTGTACCCCCCACCTTGCCCATTGGGCAGCGTGCACTGAGTGTCACTTTGCTGCAGCTGGTTTGTTTCCAATAAAAGTTTCTGTGACTTAATGTGTTCCTAGGCTCTTGCAGTGTGGGGGCGGGGCCTGCGTCGGGGGCGGGGCCTGCTGCCTCAGGTATCCTAGCAACGGCCACAGGGGCTGTTGAGCCGCCTGGACCTGCAGCTGCTGAAATGGAGTCGAATGTGTTGGATGCGAGCAACCCCTTTACAGCAGAAGGCGACCTCCTGCTTTCAGACCTGGACCTGGACCTGTATGACGCTGACATCTATGATGTCCCGGACCCGGGGCTGCTCAAGGAGAGGAATGGTGAGGTGGCCTGGCCTCGACCCCTGTGGCGCAGGTCCTGTTCCCCGGGAACGCAGCACTCCCGGGGCAGTCCCCTCACCTGGCAGGGCCCTCAGGAGGGCCCTTGGCTGCCCCCGACCTCCAGGGCTGGGGGTCCACAGCCGAACAGCGACAGGGCTTCTCCTGCTGGCCTGCAGCGTCATCGTTTTCAGAGCCGGCCCCACGGCTTTTTACCAGCAACTCACAGTGGCAGAACATGAGCCCGAGCGCCCGTGCCCGCCAGTTGTGGCTGCTTCTGCGTACAGGCCTCCAGAACTTCGTGGAAAAGGTGTGGCTTGCTCAGGGTACCTGGCTCAAGGCCTCTTTCCTGGCCTGGCTCTTCTACTAAGGGCCCCGGCAGGACCCCAGCCCTGATCCTCCTGGCTCCCAGAGGCGGGTGCACTGCTCTCCCCCAACCCCTGGCCCCGATGAGGTTGACTAAGGCTTGCTGGTCGTGGCCTACAGGAGAAGAAAGCTGAGTTGCGCGTGGCGCGTTTGACCCACGGGCTGGAGCCACTGCGCCTCCTGGAGGTGGCACCCGGGCTACGTTCGGTGGCACAGGACCCGGTGGGCCGACGCTTTGTGATGCTGGATGGTGCGGGCCACCTGCACTTGCACAGGGAGGACGGCTGGATGCAGAAGAAGCTGCCGGCTCCTGCTGCTCTCACGGGGCTAGTGGCAGTGCTGGGTCCGCTGGGCACTGTGGGCCGCTTTGTGGGCTGGGGCCCAGTGGGTCTGGCCATACTGAGATCTGACTTAAGCTTACTGTGGCTGAGTAAACCAGGGGTGCACAGGGTGCCAGGCTGCGAGCCCATCTGCTGCCTGCCAGTGCCCGATCTCGGGCTGCTGCTAGTGGCCGAGGCAGACGGCAGCCTGGCGCTTTGGAAGTTCCGTTCAGGTGGCCGCTGCCTGGTTCCGCACAGGTCACCTCTGCAGCCACTGCCGGGCCAGGCAGGTGCACTTGCGCGTCTGGCTCTGGGGCCTCAGCCTCCCCATCAGGTCCCGTGCTGCTTCGCAGCCTACGGCTCAGCTGTGCTCACCTTTGATCTGCAAGCCTGGGTTCTCATAGATGTGCGTCGAGATCTGCACAAAACGTGAGGGGGCCCAGGGACGGGGGACTCATGAGGCGAGTCTGCGAAGGAAATCCAGTCATGGCAGGGGTGCAGGTACACACACACAAGGCGGTGCTAAGTCCGCCGGGCCTCCCTCTCACCCCTCAGCACCATCTGCGACCTGGCGTACTGCAGGGATGTAGAGGCCATGGTGACAGCTTCCCGGGACAGCACGGTGAAGGTGTGGGAGGCTGACTGGCAGATCCGGATGGTGTTCGTGGGCCACACAGGTGCGCCGCGCCACCGTGGTTCTTGAGGCCTGGTCTCCCTCCACCTTGTGCACAGCCTTCTGCCTTAAGGGGCTCTGGGCATGGAATTCCTTGACTCCTGGCCACGCTGCTCCTGGCCACCACCCTGACTGACGGCTCCCCTTCCTTAGTCCCTGATGTGCAGTGACCCGCGTCCCTCCTGCAGGCCCGGTGACTGCAGTGGCTGTGCTCCCCAACACAACCCTGCTGCTGTCAGCTTCACAGGACGGGACGCTGCGCACGTGGGACCTGCAGGCAGCGGCGCAGGTGGGCGAGGTGGCGCTGAGCTGCTGGGGCCGGGGCGTGTCGTCCGAGAGCGTGGACCGCCTGCTGGCCCCCGCCGGCCCTGGCTGGCCCTTGCTCTCCTTGCGTGCCAGCAGCCTGGAGCTGTGGCGCCTGCGTGAGCTCTACTCGCCGTTGGTGCAGCTGTCAGCGCCGGTGCTGCACCTGCAGGTGGCGCCCACGCTGCCCATGCCCCTGCACCCGCCGCTGCCTGTGCGCCTCGTGTGCGCGTGCGCCGATGGCTCGGTCTACCTGGTGTCCGTCTCGACGGGACGCACCGTGAGCGCGCTTCTGCTTGAGCCTGCAGACTGCGTGGCTGCCGTGGCCTACTGCCTGCCTCACGAAGCACTGTGGCTGCTGACGCGTGCGGGACACCTGCTGTGTGCCAACGCGGCTCGCTGCCCCATGAGGGTGCTGCACCGCCTGTGCCCGCCGCCACCCCCTGCGTCCAGGCCCTGCTGCCTGCACCTCTACAGCCACCTCACAGACCCCAGTAGTGCATTTGCCACATGGGAGATCGTGCGCCAGCTCGAGGGCGAGCTGTGCCCCACTGACATGGCCTGGGCCTGGAAGGACAAGAACCGGTGGGTGCCAGAGACAGTGAGGGCTGGGCAAGGCGACAGGGCCCGCGCCAACAGGCTGCTGCCACCCATAGGTACCTGCCCGTGGTGGGGCACACCGACGGCGCCCTGTCTGTGCTCGACTTGCGCTCATCGAAGAGAGTCTTCCACACGGTGGCACACAGCCCAGGACCCGTCACCGCCATCGAGTCCACCTGGAACAGCATCGTGTCCTCCGGTCAGTACGTCTCCTCCCCCAGGAGGTGGCCTGGGAACCCCGGCTTCCCCCCCCAACCATGGCTCCCGCCCCCAAGGGGGAGACTTGACCGTGAAGATGTGGCGCGTCTTCCCCTACGCTGAGGAGAGCCTGAGCCTGCTTCGCACCTTCTCCTGCTGCCACCCGGCCGTGGTACTCTGTGCACTTGGGAAGCACGTCACTGTGGGCTTTGAGGACCCCCACAGTGCCACCTATGGCTTGGTGCAGTTCGGCCTGGACAGCCGCCCACGCTATGATCACCAGCCCCAGGACGACCCCACAGACCACATCACCGGTGAGGGGACAGGGCAAAGGTGACGCCCAGGCCACCGTATGGATCTGGTCCCTGACCCTGAGCCCTGGCCCCCAGGCCTGTGCTGCTGTCCCACGCTTAAGCTGTACGCCTGCTCCAGCCTGGACTGCACCATCCGCATCTGGACAGCAGAGAACCGCCTGCTGCGGTGGGCTGGGGCTGGGAGGGCAAAGGGAGGGTCAGGAGCGTGGGGGTGGCCCTCTGGGTTCTCCTGCCTCTGCTCTCAACCAGAGCCCAGCAGCCTGATAGGGGAGAGAGCCTTGCCTCTGCTGCTGCCTCGGTTTTCCACTCCGTGGAGCAGGGCTGGACTCTAGCCCTGAACATCCCTCCAGGCTCCTGCAGCTGAATGGTGCCCCTCAGGCCCTAACCTTCTGCAACAACAGCGGGGATCTGGTGCTGGCACTGGGCTCCCGCCTCTGCCTGGTGTCCCACATGCTCTACCTGCCCACATCTTACCTGGTTAAGGTGTGCACTGAGTGCCACGTGGGCAGGGTGGGGCTGCTGTCAGCAGATGAGCCTGCAAGGCCAGGGCTCCAGGCTCCTCTCCCTGCTCAGAAGCTGTATGGGAAGGTCGCCGACATGGTAGACGACCCTCCACTGCCCCTGAAGAGCCAGGAGTCGCTGACCTCAGACCAGCTGCGGAGGCTTGCCAACCTGCATGGGGCGGCCAGCCTCAGGTCTGCTAGCCAGCCTGGCTGAACTGTCCTGGAGGTCCCCGCCCAGCTCCCTGGGTCAGGGCCAGGCTGTGTCCCCAGCATGAGACCCTGGGGCTCCCAGGCCCCTTGGGCCACTGCAGGCCTGTCCCAGTCCTGGCCTCCCCACTCCTGGCAGTTGGTTGTTCCCCACCAGGGGCTTGGCCACCCACCTCCCGGGTCCTTGTCCCACCTCTGCCCTGTCCCACTGGTAGTGCCACCTCGTGACCCACCCATGCCCGTCCCTGTCTGCAGCACAGCCTTGTCCTTCATCCATCGCCAGACGGCAGCACCTCAGCAGCCAGTGTTGGAGGAGGTGGGGTGGGTCCTGACCCCCTCACCACCCCGGTGCCCCAGCCCTGCCCCCTGCCCAGGCTCAAGCCACTCCCCTCAGTCCCCGGGGCAGCCTGGGATCCCTGTGGTTGTCTGGGCAGCACGCGGCAAGGCTCGAGGAAGAACAGGCTGACCCCTGACCCCCACCCCAGGACTTGGAAGCCCTGGTTGCCCGGGACCAAGACCTTCAGCAGCTGAGACTGGGGCTGGTGAGCCCGGCCGCCCAGGCCCCACTCTCCGGGCAGTGCCAGGAGGCCTTCGATAACTACCTCCGTCTGATCTACGGCCCCGGCCCGTTGGTGAGTATGGGGCCTCCCCCAGCCCCCCACTTTGCCCTGTGCCTCTGACACTGCCCTTCTGCCCCCCCTCCCCCACTGGCAGGGCAAGTATACTGGAAGAGAGTCCCAGCAGTGCAGTGCCTTGCCCTTCACTGTGGAGAGAGAGACCTGGGAAGTGTGCGACCTGCCCAGAGACGCCCCTAGCCTCGGACAGGCTGGGGACTGCACTGAAGCCCCCCCAGCGTCAATGACCCTGCCACCACAGGACCTGGGGGCTCTGGGCCGGCGCTTTGCCCGCCCTCCCCGAGTGCCCGTGCCTGTCCCACCCCACCACCAGAGGGTGCACAGCAGAGCATCCCAGGTGAGGCTTCCCACCTCTCCCACCCCTCCCACCCCTCTGCCCTCACCTTGGGATCCCTGTCCCTCGCCTCTGACTCCTCTTCCTGGGCCCTAGCTGCTGGCTCGCTCCTCCTTGAGCTGTGAGCTGGGCCTCAGTCTGGACCTGCAGCTGCAGTCGGAGCGGCTCCGCAGGGAGAAGCCTGTGGCCCCGGACCCCCTGTCCTCCCACCTGCAGCATAGGGTGAGGGGCCTGGGCAGGTGGGGGTCCTGCCCAGCCAAGGGCAGAGCTGCAGGGACTCTGGAGTCCAAGCTTGGCTCTGAGCCCTGTCCCATTCCCAGATCCCCCTGCCACCGAAGAGGCGGCCCCAGGAGCTTCTCTCCAACCTCGGGGGCTTCTTTCCCGCCACCATGCAGCCCTACAAGGTGGGAGCCCCTTGCTCTCCCTAGAGGCACTTCCCTCCCTGTGGGGACCCTTCTTGTGTACCCCATCTTCCCTTTGCCGCAAACCTTTGTGTCTAAATCTGACCCAAGGGCCATGCCCACCCGCAGCCCCGCGCCCCTGGCCCAGTTCCAGTGCTGCTGCTCTGTGTGCCCTGCATCCTTGCACTCTGGGACCCAGCTGCAGAGAGCCAAGGACCCCAGAGCAGCACTGGGCAAAGCCAGAGCCTCTGCCAGCTGGCTGTGCCTGCGTACCCCTCCCTAGAGAAGATGTCGGCTGGGGAGCCCCCTGCGGACTTTGTCTGAGAGCTAGCCTCTTGCAAGGCACTGTCTGCCTACACTCTCACATCCAAATGCCCAGATAGGCCTTGTCTGGCACACAGACCTGGTCCTCCTACCTTCCTAGGTGGGTCACTGACCCCTCCAGCCGCTATGGCCTCTATCCAAGGCCTCAACAGCCCCTCTCTGAACTCCTACTGTCCCTCTCCTGTTGGTGTCTCTGCTCCAGGATGGGAGGCTGAGTCCCATGGAGAGCATCTGGGGTGTCGGGTTTCCCCAAAGGCCGCCTGTTCCCCAGATTTCCCACCTCAGTTACCACAGTTGATGCTGCCCTGACTGCCCTGTGCCAGAGATTCTCTCCCTGTCTGTGCTTGTGGGGGCAGGGCTTTGAGCCCAGCTCTCAGAGACCCAGAGACCTGGCTGGCGGGTGCACTGCCAGGGCGGCCTCTGGGGCAGGGCGGAGCTTGATCCTCAGACTGCCCCGTGGTGCCGGCCCCGACCTGCACCTCCAGAAATTGACACGGCCTGTCCACTTCCCGGGCTGCGTGCCCAACTCCGCGGTGCTGCAGCAGATGTGGCTCCCTGGGGAGGTCAGAGGCCTCGGTGCCCTGGGCCAGCTCACCCACAGCAGCAGACCAAAGGCAAGGGGCAGAGCTGGGGGCGTGCTGGCGGGGCCGGGGAGGGGTGAATGGGAGGGCCTGGCTCCCAGGAGCCCTGCAGCCACTCGCTCTCCCCTTCGTAGCCAGGCGTGAGCCAGGACGACCTGTGGCTGGTGAGGGGCATCAGGCAGCAACACGCCATGTGGCAGCAGAGGCTGATCCAGTGGTTGGGGGAAGAGGAGGACAAGGAGCCGCTGGACTGGGCCTCAGATGCCCTGAGTCCCTGTGGGCAGCTCTCTGACCAGCTGCTGGAGTCTGAGGAGCTAAAGGCTCAGGTGGGTGTCCCCTGGTGTCAGGGTTAGGGAGCTGCTGGAGAGGCAGGGTCTGCACTGCTGCCGCTCCCCCCAGGTCTCTGAGTACTTGACCCGGAGGCCCATGGGCCCCCGCGACGACACCACCAGGACAGAGACCCATTTCCGCCGCCCCCCACACCGGCGTGGGCGCGCGCTCTGGGAAGAGCGCCACGGGCACCTGCCTAGCTTCCTGCATTTCTTCGTTGGGCAGAACTGGTTTAAAAAGCTGTTCCCCATCTTCACCCTGGAGGTTCGGGGGAGTCTTGGGAGCGCGGGCTCGGGTATGGGATGGGGAGGCTGGAGGCCTGGGTTGGGGCAGGGGGCAGGCCTCAGCACGCGGGCCCTGCAGGCGTACCCTGAGGTGGGCACGGTGGAGGGCCTGGCCTTGCTGTTCATGGACCTGCTGGACGAGGCCTCCTGGGCCGACCGCGTGGACATCCTGCACGTGCTGCTGAGGCTGCTGCCTGATGTCAGCAGAGGCTTCTGTGGCCGGCTGCAGGGCATCCTTGTGCGTTTGCTCAACCTGGACCAGCCGCCGAGCTTCGAGGTGGGCCCCAGCCCTCGAGAGGCCCCGCCCCGGGCCCCAGCCCTCGAGAGGCCCCGCCCCTCCCCCGCCGGGCGTGATCCGCTCCCCTCCCCCGCACTCAGGACAAGACCCAGAAGCAATTCGTGATGCTGGCGCTGCAGCTGCTCCTGGCCTGCTCCCTGGAGTCCCGCGAGGTGGTGCTGGAGCTCATGTCCTACTTCCTCTACTCGCCCGCCTCCTGCCGGTGAGTCCCTCTCTCTACCCGTCCTCCCTGCCAGCCCCGGGGCCTCCAGTAAGCCGCCCACACCTGTCCCAGGCCAGAGCTCAAGAAGCTGCTGGACGGACTAGGCCTTCAGGACCCGCAGGGCTTCCTGTTCCAGGAGATGTTGACCTGGGTCCAGGGCCCGGACTGTGACTCCAAGGCTGCACTGCGCACGCGCTGCTGCCAGAAGCTGGAGGAAATGATCCAGCAGCTGCAGGTCTGGGCGGGCTGGGGTGGGGCTGGGGTGGGGTGGGCCGCTGGGCCACAGAGCCTCCCACCTTCTCCGGAGGCTTTCCCAGGTGAGGCCAGCAGGCTCCTTGCCCCGCCCCAGCTCTGTGCCTCATCCGTCCTCCCCAACCCCCAACCCCTCCCCATCTCCTGGGATCCTCCTGCTCCTCCCTGGGGAGGAGATGGCAGTGGGGTCTCCCGCTGGCTTGGAACTGGGGCAGCACCACTTGGGCCTCACTATTGGTGGAGGAGGGGGCAGCCTCTGCCTTGGACTGCAGTGCACCCTCCACTGGCTACCTTCCCCTGCAGATGGAAACCCTGCAGCCGTCTGTGACCAAGTTGTCCGAGATCTTGCCCCAGGTCTCGGAGACCTCAGCACCCCTCCCTCCTGCCAAGGAGGGCCTGTCGCAGACTTCCATGGCCTCTGGGGCAACTGTTCACATCTCTGTGACCCCCTCCGTCCGCTCCTGGACGCCCTCGCTGGTGGTCTCGCCTGGGGAGCCGGACGTGGCCGCCCTGGAGTCTCAGGCCCAGCAGATGCCACCACAGACGCGCTTCAGGCAGACCAGACGCGCACTCTCTGAGATCCTGATTCACTTCTGCTCTTCGCCCACTGCACTGCTGGACGAGCCTCTGCCGCTGGAGCAGACGGACTGGTCACAGTCAAAAGTGCTGGACCTGGGACCCATCGACGCCCTCAACTTCTTCTGCAAGCAGCAGCAGGTTAGGCGGCAGGGCCACCAGCAGGAGGACCCAGGGAGCCCGCGCCCTGCCCTGCGCCCGCGCCCTCAGGGGCCCAGCACAGTGGTGCCAGAGCTCCGAGATCGCCGGTGAGCTGGCCACGATGAGGCTGGGGAGGAGCCGGTGTGGGGTGGCTGACGGGCCGGCTCAGCCAAACCGTCTCCTTACCATCCAGGTACTACCCTATCCTCCGGCTTCAGGAGGCCAGGGCCCAGAGGTCTCCAATGAAACTGAGGGGTGAGTGGGGACAGGAGTAGAAACTGGGACCTGGCCTTCACCCCAGCCCAGCCCAGCGAGCACTGACCCCACCCCAAGGCCTCACTGTCCTGCTGGCTCCCAGGTCAGATGCTGTCCCGGCTCCAGCCGGGCCGCACCCTGGACAGTTCCATCCGGACCCTGAAGCTGCCGCTGCCACGAGTGGAACTGCAGCCTTTCCCCCTAGACTGGCCCAGGCCTGCCCGTCCACTGCCCTCACTGCTCCTGCAGCCAGCCCTGCAGCGCTACTTCCTGCCAGATGACACGGACCCTGACAGCTACAGCTGACCAGGCTAGCAGCCTCGGCCTGACCCCGTCCCCCCTCCCTTTCCCTCCAGTCTGGAGTCAGGACACAGCTCTCTAGCTGGCTATTTGCCCCTGGCCGGGGCCCAGGGCTGGAATAAAGTCCACATGCAACAGCCAGCACATTGGATGCCACCTTCATCTTTAGGGGCCGCTGAGGTGGGCAGAGAGGTCTGGCTGGTGTGTCGTGAGCCTGCCGGTGGCCAGCTGCACACGTGAGGCAGGAGCTGGGGGCACAGTGGGGTCCAGGGTGGGACAGGATCTGGGCTGTGGTCAGCACATGGTGGAGCAGTGTTCCTGGTGGGGTCGGGCCAGTCTACTCCAGAGAGGGAAGCCGGAGGATGGGTGTGCCCTGCTCAGGCACGCAGCCAACCTTTATCAGTTATTACTGGGGTTGGGGTGGCCACAGGTGTGTGGGGAGAAACCTGCAGTTGTTTGATGCAGGTGAAACCAGGAGTCTGTCAGAGCTCTGCTACTTGTAGGCTAGAAAGGAGGAGGATTGATGACGCGGCCCTTCGTGCTTTATTCAAGGAGCAACAAAGGGGCAGTGTCGTCTGGACCTTTCAACCTAAAAGTCACCAGGAGGTCGACCTTGTCTGTGACGCATAGGGTCTCAAGAGGGCCTCGGCTTTCTTCTGAACGGCTGTGACCTCAGAAGGCACTGACCCAGCCACCGTGGGACCCCGGGGTACATGTCTGCTGGGACTGCCTTTGCTGAGGGCCCGTTCCAGCTTTCACAGCTGGCTGCTGGCGGCCTGGGTGGTGGTTTCTCTCCCGCATTTTCAGCCTCTGACTTCAGATGTTTCTTCTCGGTGGCTTTATGTTTAAAACTGGTGTCCCTCCACCTTCCCCACAACCCCCAAGCCGTGCAGGGGCTCTTGTTACGGGCTGCCGAGGGGGCAGCCCTTTCCTTGGCTGAGCGGGGCCGGAAGTGCAGATGCAGGTGACCAAAAGCCCTGGCGTTTCTGTAGAAGGAGCCGTGCTGGCTGAGACGGGCTGTGAGGCCCACAGCAGTCGGTCTGCTTCCACTGCTGCTTCGTGGTTTAAATTATAAAAGCAATAAATGCTTTAAATACAAACATGAGAAAGTAGCACAAAAGTTTAAACAAGTCAAAAAACCCCAGTGTTCATAAAGGAAAACGATACATTTATTAGTAAATATTAATATATAATTTTTTAAAAATTAGGAAATATTATTAATTTAAATACACCATTGAGACTACAAAGGTGACCGAGTGGGAGGAGACATTTAAAATACATGTACCTAATAATGGCTCATCTCCAAAGTGTATAAAGAACTTCTACAAATCAATAACCACTAAAAAAAATCACATAACCCAATAGAAAAATGTACAAAAAGCTAGAATATGATTTCCACTATAGAAGACGTCAAAATAGCAATGTATGTATAGGAAATACACACAGACATATATATTTCTCTGCTTCCTGACTGTGACCTTAAGTGAGTTAAGTTCTCTAAGCTTCAGTTTCCCCATGCATGAAATGGGGCAGTAATGCCTCACAGGCCTCCATGAGGATGAAATGAATTATTGTACCTGAAGCACTTAGGGACAGTGCTGAGCACAGCGCAGACACAGCAAAGCTGGACCCCTTCCTGGTGTCACTTATGAGTAATTTTCAGATGAGTTGAAGATTGGAATGTAGAAAACATAGAAATATGTCAGAAGGCAATTTAGAAAAAGTAATACTCAGAAAGGGGAGGCATATTTTCTGATTTAAAAAAATTCTACTGGCCAACAGACACCATAAAATCAAAGACCAAAGTGGTTCATACATTTAAATGTAAAATTATAAAAATTTTAGAAGAAAACAAAAACTCTTGGACCTAGCAATGGATGAAGAGCCTTAGACATTACGCCAAGACACCATTTATAAAAGAAGAGAAATCAATAAATGGAACTTTGTCAAATTTTAAGACTTTCGCTCTGTGAAAGGCCTTGTTAACAGGATGCGAAGACCATCTACAGACTAGGAAATACCTACAAAGGACTTACCCACAAAGGACACATATCCAGAATATATAAGCAAGTCTCAGAATTGACTGTAAAAGCCAAACCACCCCACTAGAAAATGGGCAAAAGAAACAGAACAGACACTTCACCCAAGAGGAGATAAGGATGGCAAATGAGCCCGTGCGGAGACGGGGAAACGGAAGCGCAGGGCAGCTGAAAAAAAAGGACACCACCAACTGCCGGGGAGGCTGCGGGGCCACTGGACCTCCTTGTACTGCTGGTGGGAATGTAAAATGGTCCAGAAGCTGGAAAACGATTTGGCAGTTTCTTGAAAACCACGACTCAGCAATCACACTGCTGCGCATTCATGCCAGAGAAATGAAGGCTTATGTCCACAAAAAACCTGTGCACCAACGTTTACACCAACTTTATTTGTAATGACCCCAAACTGGGAAGGACACAAAGGTCCTTAAACAGGCGAACGGCCAACCCAACCGTGGCACGTCCACATGTGGACTACTCAGCCAGGAAAATGAACCGTTACTGACACAGACAGCAACCTGGAGTCTACAGAGAATTATGCTGAGTGAAAAAAGCCAGTCTCAAAACATCATCTACTCTGTGATTCCAGTTAAATAACATTCCTGAAGCGACAAGATGAGAGGTGAAGAACAGGTTAGTAGTTGCCGCGGGCAGGGAGGGTGGGCGGGCAGGAGGGAGAGCTTCGTGGTGATGAGACTATTCCCGGTTTTGCCTGTGGCATTGGTTACATGAATCTACACGAGTCACACGGTGGCATGGAACTACATGCATACCTTGGTTTTGACGTTGTTTTATAGCTACATGAGATGTAACCACTGAAGTACCTAGAATAGACATGTCTAGAGACAGCCAGCACATGCTTAGCAGACATGACAGACAATCCCCAGTACCTCCATTAAAAAATAATAAAATAAATAAGAACAGAATGTATTAAAAAAAAAGAAAGACTAGAGGTCACTAGTGGGTGATGAGGGGAGGTGGGCAATTAGTGCTTAAAAGTTAGAGTTTCTGCTCTGGGTGATGAAAACGTTTTGGAAACACTGTGGGCATAATCAATGCCACTAATGATACACTTTAAAATGGTTAAATGGCCAATTTTGTTGTATGTACTTTACAACCACTTTCAAAAGTTAATGTAATATACCACAAGCCATTGAATTTAAATGGGTGACCTGTATGGTATGTGGCTTATACCTCGATGTTACCAAACGGAACTTGAGTCCACTCAACCGACACACAGCAAAGCCAATCCACTGCACCAGGTTGTGGTGAAGGAAAGTACAGTGTTGATCGCAAGAACAGGCAGCTAATGCCCCATATACCCGAGCTCCCTGACGGCTTTCAGGGAGGATTTTTAAAGACAGAGTGAGGAAGGCGGATCACTGGGTGGGTGATCAGCTTGTGGACAACCTCTGATTGGTTGATGGTGAGGTAGAAGGGTGGTATTTCAGGAATCTCAATGATCAGTTTTCTGGAGTCTCTGTGCTGGTGGTCAGCAGGCAGTGAACTTCTTCCACCTGGTGGGGGTTTCAGTATCTGCAAAACCACTCAAGGCTGTGGCTCAGGATGTCATCTCTAGCCCTCAAGGTCCTTGACTTTGTTTATGGCTGAACTATTATTATTTTGTCTTGCTTGACTGCTTTGTTTCTGCATTTTCTCACTTCTCTGATTAAATTTGCTCTTTGGAACTCAGGGAAGTGCTAGGAGGCCAAAGCTCCTCTGCAGAAAGGGTAGAGGGACATGGGGCGGGGGGGGGGGTCTGTCCCTGGGCAGGTGTTGCAGGGTACTGTCTGGTTTCAAATAAAGCTAATTTTAAAAACATTTAAAAAAACACACAGGAGCCTCCTTGAAGGTACTTTCACTGGCCAAACTGAGGACAATCTGAGGATCAAAATAATGACAGGAAAATATTACATTTCTTTGAATAAACTAGGAATCCATGAGTCTTTGTTGACATAAATAAATAGGTAAAGAGAAAGCTTTTTGCCCTCATAACAAACAATAAAATTAGAAACTCACTCTTTGGCAACCACCATGATCATAAGTCAGAGAAAAAAATAGTAACATGAAAAAACTAGCGAGTGAAAGGTGAATGAGGAACGGAATGTTTACATAGTCTCAAAGTATCTCCCCACAAAATATTAAATACAAAAAAGAAAAAGAGTAACCTGAGAGTGAGGAAGCCTGGGCAACTCCACCTTAATTAAGTGATGAAATCAACTTCTCCAGGCCTGGAACCAACTGACACAGTGCCACCTGATCATGGCCGTGGTCTGTGTCAAGGGCACCAAGATCAAAGACTGAGGAGCTGTTCCCGACCAAAGGGGACAAGAGGCACAACCTTTTGCTGAAAGGCCATTACTGTAAAAGGTCATTACTGGGGTGACTGGTGTGACCTGGGGATTTGACTTTGAGTTCTCTGGGTCATGGGTATATGGGGGTTCATTGCACAGTTCTTGTAACTTTAACTTTGAAATTATTTTCAAAAAGTTTGGACCTTTTAATTCATTTTAGGGATATTTAAGGCTCCCTACTGGTGACTACCATAAAAACTTCCTCAAACCAATCAAAGCCAGGGCTTGCGCATTAGTCCTCTGGATGCCAGTGGGCCCTGAAGGTGCACATTTTTGTCTCAGTCAAAAGTTCCCACCAGAGGGCATCACTTACCTAGATTATCCATAATATTCCAATTCCACATCTTGAGGAATTTTCAGCTCTTATGACTGGAATCTGTGTGTCCCGAGCATGTGGTTTTCCTGGAGAGGTGGGCACATTCTTGGACTTGTCCATCCTCTTCAATTTCTGTTTCAATTTCACTTTCATGAAAGTTTAGGTCGGGATTGAGGCTATGAGGCGCCCTTCCCATGGGTCTCAGGTGGGGGCAAATCGCAGCCCTTGGACCTTATGATCTGCTGACTTCAGGGGCATACTGTTCCCTGTGAGTGGCTTTCCAGGGCATCACTGCCCCAGAGGCTTCATCCTGACCCTTAGTGTGAAATAAAAATAATGTATCAATCTATTAAGGAGTTTTTAACCTATGTAAAAGTACGTAACATAACCCATAAGTCAGATAATAAATGGGGGGAAACCTTCTGTATTAGAAAAGAAGAATAAAATAACAGGGACCTACTGTAGAGCACCTGGAACTATATTCGATATCTTGTTAATAGCCTATAATGGAAAATAATCTGAAAATATATATATACATATATAACTGAATCACTTTGCTGTGCACCTGAAACATTGTAAATCAACTATACTTCAACTTTAAAAAAGTTATAGTAACAACAACAAAAAAGATCTCAAATCAATGACCTCAGCTTCTACCCTAAGAAACTAGAAAAAGAACAGCAAATTAAACTCAAAAAGTAAGCAGAAGAAAGGAAACAGTAGGTCAAAGTAGAAACCAATAAAATCGAAAAAGGAAGCAATAAAGAAAATAAATCCAAAAGGCAGTTCTTTAACAAGATTAGTAAAACTGACAAACCTCTGGCAAGACTGACAAAAAGAAAGACGACACAAATTGCCAATATCAGCGACGAGACGGGTGATACCACAACACTCTACATATACTAAAAGGACAGTAAGGGAATATAATGAAGAATTTTGTGCCAATTAATTAAAAAATTTAGAGGAAATGGACCAACTCCTTAAAAGACCCAAATTACCAAAAGTCGCCCAAGAAGGAAATGACAACCTGAACATACACGTATCTATTAAAGGAATTGAATTTATAATTGAAAAACCTTCCCAGAAAGAAAACTTCAGGCCCAGATGGCTTCACGGGGAATTCTAGCAAACATTTAGGGAAGAAGTAACATTAGTTGTACAAACTCTTCCAGAAAATTCAAGAGGAGGAATTTTCCCCCCAGTCCTTCTGAGGCCAATGTTACCCAACACCAGACAAAGATATTACAAGAAAAGAAAACCACAGATCAATATCCCTTATGGACTGAGATGTAAAAAATTCTAAACAAAACTTCAGCAAACTGAACACAGCAATACATAAAAGTGAAAATGTCTCCCGACCAAACGGAGATCATACCGGGAATACAAGCTAGTCTAACACCAGCAGTCAGTCTGGCTTCGCTTTCAGTGAAGATGGATCTCCGTCGGCCCGCGAAGGAAGAGGGCCACGTGACCAGCCAGCTCTCGGTGGCTGGCAGGACCCCCTGCGACGGCGCCACAGCTGGCGCAGCGTCCGTGCCTCGGGACCCCCACCGCTGCCGGGCAACTGAGGCGCGCGGCTTCCGGGCCGGCACCCAATCCCACAATCCCCCGGCCTCCGCGTGGCCCCGCCTCCGAGCGGCGGTCCCGCCCCCTGCGCAGAGTCGACAGCCTCGGATTGGCCGTTGCAGCTTCCGCTACCGTGGTGGGCGGGGCCGCTGCGCCGCGGCGGTGCCAGGCGGATCTACGCGCGCTGACCCGAGCGCACCGACCGGCATGGTGGACGCCGGGGCTGACTCGGGCGCGTCAGCCGGCAGCCTCGCTTCCGTAGGGTCGCCGATGCCAGAGGCCGGCCCGAAGGCGGCGGCTGCGAAGCTGCTGCCCTTCCTGGCGCTCGGAGCGCGGGGTGACCTGCAGGCGGCGGCGGCGCAGCACGTGCTGGCGCTGACCGGCTCGGAGCCGGGCCGCACGCTGCTGGCCGGCCAAGGGGCACTGCTGCGGGCGCTGGTCGAGCTCGCGGTGGCCCCTGCTCCCGCCCCGGCCCGAGACGCCGCTCGCGCGCTCGTCAATCTGGCCGCCGACCCCGGCCTGTACGATCCGCTGCTGGCGGCCGAGCCCGGGCTGCCCTCCCGCCTGCTGGGCTGCGCGTTGGACCCACAGTGGCCCTGGGCCGAAGAGGCGGCCGCCGTGCTGGCTAACCTCAGCCGCGAGCCGGCGCCGTGTGCTGCGCTGATGGCGGCGCTGGCGGCCGCGGAGCCGGTGGAGACGGGCCTGGAGCGGCTGGTTCGAGCGCTGTGCACTCCCGGCTACAACCCCCGCGCGCCCCTTCACTACCTGGGGCCTGTGCTTTCTAACCTCAGCCAGCGTCCCGCCACGCGCGCTTTCCTGCTAGACCGCGACAGGTGAAGCCCAGGGTGCTCGCTGGGAGGGGGTGAAAGTGAGAAGGGACGGCACTGAGTGGTCCTTCCCTCCAGGTGCGTGGTCCAGCGGCTGCTGCCCCTTACCCAATACGCGGACTCCTCGGTGCGCAGGGGCGGGGTGGTGGGGACACTGCGAAACTGCTGCTTCGAGCACCGTGAGTGGTGGTGGGGAAATTGCCATGTCGGAGAATGGGGGGGGGGGATAGACTGGACTGGGGCCCCTCTGGACTGGCCTCCATTCCTATTTCCCCCAGGACACCATGAGTGGTTGCTTGGGCCCGAGGTGGACATTCTCCCCTTCTTGCTACTGCCCTTGGCTGGGCCTGAGGACTTCTCTGAGGAGGAGATGGAGCGTGAGTGGCTTGGGCTGAGCCTCAGGGTTGGCTAGGCAGGAAGGGAGGCCATTAGGGGAGAGGGAGAAGGTGTCCAGGTCAGGGCCTCTTCTGAAACATTCCAGCAGGGAGCTAAGCACAGATTTGGCTTACAATGGTAGGGTCTGGCGTATCAGCCCAGGGGCCACATAGGGACCCAGTGACTCCCACATTCACCCCTAGGGCTGCCTGTTGACCTGCAGTACCTGCCGTCAGACAAGCAGCGAGAGTCTGATGCCGACATCCGCAAAATGCTCATTGAGGCCATCATGCTGGTGAGCAGCGGTCCTGCTACATTAATGCCCCCCGCAACACACACAAGTACACAACATCTGGGTAACCTCTGTCCTCTCCCAGCTGACAGCAACGGCGCCTGGTCGGAAGCAGGTGAGAGACCAGGGAGCCTACCTGATCCTGCGTGAGCTGCACAGCTGGGAGTCAGAGCCCGATGTGCGGATGGCTTGTGAGAAACTCATCCAGGTGGGTGCGGGGCTAGGGGGGTGGTGGGTGAGCGTGGTGTGCTAGCCAGCTGCTCACCTGCCTGCCCTGCTGGCAGGTGCTTATTGGGGACGAGCCGGAGCACGGCATGGAGAACCTGCTGGAGGTGCAGGTGCCCGAAGATATTGAGCGAGAGCTGCAGCAGCAGGACCTCCAGGACCAGGAGCAGTGTGCGCAGAAGCGTCAGGAGCAGGAACTGGCTCCAGAGCCACAAGCAGAGGGAGCTGCACCCACCTGAGGCCCCTGAAGCCCGCCACCAGCTCCAGGCTTCCCAGACCAGACCCATCTGCAGCTGCCGGCAGGCCTCCGGGTCCCCTTGCTCTGAGGCTGTGCGCTGCTGAGAAGCAGAGCCACCTGTAAGCTCCAGGTCCTTGCTGAGGGCCCTAGAGCGAGTGCTCAGGAAACACTGAAGTTTTGAGGGCACTGTTGCTTCCAGCAAGAATGCTGGTTGCTCAGAGAAGGAATGTTCAACCAGAGCTGGCCAGGCCCTATGACTTGCTCAGGTACATCCTCGGGGTGTCCTATGAGGCTGGACAGAAAAGTACTGCAAGCTGGAGGGGTCAGCTGAAGCTTCCCAGTCCCAGGGGTGCTGCAGTGGTCTGGGCGTAGGTGGGCACCCAGGTGCTTGCAGTGCCCCTTGCTGCCAGTCCTGTCCTGGGGCCCTCAGCTTGCCCTGCCTGAGACTCGGCCTCAAAGGGCTGACTTGTTGAGATTCTCACCAGCCACAACCTGTCCTGGAGCCTCCTAGGGCTGCATCCCCCTGGCCTCTCCCTGGAGCACTCCCTCTCATCCTCTCCACCTTCCCACTTGACCTTGCTCAAACCCAGTTCTCAGCCCTGTGCAAGCTCCTCGAGTCCTGTTTCCCAGTTCTGGACTAAGCTGATGCCCTCGCCCTCTTCCAATAGCTAGGCCCTCTCCCTGGTCAACTTCCCTGAGTCTCAGCTCCCCAGAACCCCTTGCCTACCATGCTGAGAGCCTCCCTGATACGCCTGCAGCCTTGCCCATGGTCCAAGGTTTTTTCCCCACCACCCTCTGCCCCCTTGGAGCCCCTGGCTCCATGTGTGGTACCCCCAATTCTTCAGCCACCAAGCCTTGAAGACTGTCACTGGTAGGCTGTCTGTTTGGCCCTCACCCCACTGTACTCTCTTCCAGAGCCTCCCACCAAACCTAGTGCCATCTTTTGCACAGGACCCCTGTGTACTGGCCCTCCCAGGCCCCTTGTACCCTGGTGCCAGAGGGTAGCTTCTCTTCCCAAGAGTTCCCAATACTCCCGACTCCACAAGTCTCAGTCTGGTACTGCCTTAAAGCTGGAGGTAGCTCCACTTGCGCACTCCCATCAAGGCTGGGTTCTTTGTGGTGCCAGGTATCTCCCTCCTCAGTAGTCCCTCTCTATTCCCCCTTCCCTCCCAATTAAATGAAAGCTCTGGCATGTAGGTATGTGGACTCTTTTCGAGGTGCCCCAGGGCCTGTGGCCCTCTTCCTGTATTGTGAAGTCCACACCCTCGGCTCCACAGAATAAACGCTTTATCTGGCCTCACCCCGGCCTGCCTGCACACCCTCGGTTAACAGGTGGTGCCCAGGCAGGCTCTGGGTGGCAGACACGGAGCACAGCAACAGCGATGCCGGAGGGACCTACCCCGCTGCGCCCCATGACTGGCCTCCAAGCCCCAGAGCACCAGCCCGGCAGAGCCCGCACCTCGTCTGGGGCGAGCCCCAGGGTGCTCAGGCACGGAGGTGCCATTGGGTAGGGCGCCCTGTTGCTGCAGACGCCGCAGTTGCAGGAGGGGCCTTGGGGCATCTGAGTCTGAGCTGGGCTCCGTGTTATCCAGGGACGCTGAGAGCTGAGACTCCTCCAGCTTCTCTGCAACCAATTGCAGTGGGACCGTCAGATGGTGGTGGGTGGGGCGCAGGAGGTGCTGAGGAGCTGCCCACCTGCCCACCCTCGTGGGCCTGTCACACCTGGTACAAACCGAGCAGGGTGCAGAAGAGTGCGTGCGTGGTGCTTAGCCACCTGCTGCAGGCCCAGGTGCACTTGGGGCTGCAGCTGGAGCAGGCCTCGGATGGGGTCCTGGCACTCAGCATCAAGTAGGAGCGCTGGCTGTTCTGGCAGGTCTCTTGCACCTGCCAGACTCCCACCCACCTGCACCTGCTATTGTCCCAAGGAGGGGCTGTCCAGGCACTGGACTGGGGTCTCAGGATGGGGTTGGGCCTGAGCATAACGGTCCCTGGTGGGGAAGGGTGCAAGCCTGGAGTGGGCAGGATGGGGACAGGTTGGCCCCGGGGTCCCTTCCACCACATTTAGGTGCTTGTAGGCAACACTGAGTGACAGGATCTCACGGGCAGGAACTAGCGGGAGAGCCTGTGGGGCCTCAGAGGTGGAGGTGGCCTTGATAGCTGCTTGCAGGGGTTGGGGGTGGCCCCTGTGGGGAGACCACAGCCCCTCGGGGCAGGATGCGGCGTGAGGGGCCTCTGTTCTTTGTGCTCACTGTGGAACTTGGCTGGGCCAGGTAGGGTTGGCAGCATCTCTGGGGGCCAGCGCTGACCCCCCTCATCCAAGAACTTATATGTTCAGGGCGTCTGGAAACTGGGAGTGATCAGCCTGCAGGAGGCTTGGCCCTCAGGGAGGTTGTGGGACCAGGAGGGAGCCAGAGGCCCTGAGGGGTGCCTGAGTGGAGTTAGGACAGGGGCCACTGGGGCTGGGCTGGAGGCGGGGCCCATGGGGAGGAGGCAGGCCGACCTCACCATGGTACAGTGTTTGCGTCGCAGGTTAGAGGCCAGCTTTGAGTTGTGCCACATGTGCTCTCACATGGCATAGGTCGGGCAGACTTTGGGGAAGGCCCCAGAGCCATTCTTCTTGGAGGAGAGCAGGTAGCCCTTGTCCCTGCATTCACGCACCTGCTCCATGAAGGTTTTCTAGTCCGGTTTTTGCTGCCACTGCCCTTCATGGAGGGCAGGGCACTGCAGAAGAGGGTGGGGCCGTCCAGTTCACTGCAGGGTCTTGGGGAGGGGGTTGGGAGGCACGGCTGAGGCCTAACTTGTGTTAGAGGGGCAGGGGTGATGGGGCTGCAGGAGGCCAGTTGCGCCCCCTCAAGGCTGCTGCCCAGTTTCTGAATTCTTGCTGGGACTGGGGCTCAGACGGGAGAGTGACCGGGGCTGAGAGCTCAGGATGGGAGGCTAACCCAGCTACACAAGCATGAACTGGCGTGGGAGAGGGCAGGGTCTGGGAAAGCAGGGGCAGGTTCTAGAGCCATACCTGCATTGTGCCCTTGAAGGGGCTGTCCTGTCCCCCAGGACTTGCCTGCTCTAAAGACATCTTGCTGGAACCATTCCTGCCCTGCATGGGTCCCACTTGGTAGGATGAGAACCCTAAGGGCTAGAGCCAGGGTAAGGCCTCTTGGGCCACCCTGGCTGGCCATAAAAGGCCTTCAAAGAAGCTGGCATGTGGGGGAGCCACTCAGCCTTCCTCTGCTGGGGACTAAAGCTTCTGCTCAGGCTTTCCCCTAGAGCTCTCTGCACACTTGATGACATTTCCCCAGGCAAGCAAAGATCTGCAAGGGCCTACCTCAACCCTCCAGCTCCAGGAGAGAGGAGCCAACATGTCCCCTCCTGTCTCCTGGGCCCTGGAGTCCTGTGGGTGCTGTTATGCTGGGGAGTAGCCGCCTACTGTTTGCTGAGTGCCTGCCATGGGCCGGGTGCTGTTCAAAGCGTTCCTAGGAGCTGCAGCCGCCCCTCCTGCAGTCTGCTTTTGTTCACAGTTACGCCCGATGTGCCTGTCCTGTGGTAGACGGTTCACACCCAGGATTTCAAATCTGAGCACCACCAAGTGATACCCCTTTTACAGATGACACACATGGGGCCCAAATTCATGGTATCTCTTCTGTGAGCTGGATGCACAGTGGCTGTGGCTGCTGTCCTGGGAGGGTCTGTGAACTTGGCTTGTCCCCCTGGGATTCACGGTGGGTGAGGTATTACTCCCAGTGCAGGGAGAGCCTCAGAGTACTCGCTCGTGAACGAGTAAGACACATCTCATCCCCGCTGGATTTTGAGCTTCTTGAGAGCGGGCTTGCGTTTGATGCTCCCTTGCTCCCCTATAGCCCCGTTCTGGCAAGTTGCCTGGAATATAGACAATATGGACAAACTGGTTTGTTGCTGACCTGAGGTTTAGGAAAATAGAAACCGCTCCAGGTATTTCAAGCGGAGGGGCTTTAACTTGGGATAGTTACTCAGGTGTTACTTAGGCTGGAGAGTGCCATGTCCAAGCTGGAGCAGCAAAAGGGAAAACCATGTGGCTCCGGCCAAGGGTGTCTGTGCTGTGCCCCCCTCACATTCCTGGCTCCCACCAGTACCAGAACACAACTGGAAGCCAGTGACTGTTGCCTGGGCAGATGACAGGCAGGATCCAGAATGATCACCAGCTCTGTCCACCTTCCACTTTCTCTGCACCCTGGCTCATCCAGCTACTTCACGGAGCTTCACTGAGTGCCTGCCAAGTACTGGGCTTGGTGCTGAGCCCTTGGGAGCAAATCACAGACAGGGGCCTTTCTCTCACAGAGCTTGCCGTTGTGGAAGGGAGATTAGCCTTAAGAATTTAATCAAAGTTCAAAGACGGCTGTGACCTGTGCTGGGGCAGCTTGTTTGCTTGGCGGGTGAAGAAATCGAGCTGAGGCTGGGGAGGGGCAGGGCCAGCCAGCTGGGCTTGCTAGGCGCTGGCCATGGGAACTAAGGGAGAGTGAGCCGTCCAGGTCCAGGTGTGAGCTTGGAAAAGGCCTCCTGCCTCCCTCCCTGGCAACTTCCACATGCCTGGGCTCACCCCTCCCCCTCCTGCCTGTGGGGAAATCTGGGGTGGGTGGGGGTGGGGCTCTTCCTGAGGGGCCAGACGCCATCTGCTGAGGACCGCACTCTCTTCGCCATCCGAGTTCTCTTTTGGTCTGAATCCCTGCAACAGAAACAGGCTGAAGCCTTTCTCTGTGAAAGAATGCCCCCACCTCCCAGGCACTACTCAGTTGCCACCCTACCCTGGTGTTTAATATTTATTTATTTACTTTTTATATTGTCTTTTTTTGGGGGGGGAGGGGGGAGTAATTAGGTTTACTTTTATTTATTTACTTCTTTTTAAAGGGATGTACTGGGGATTGAGCCCAGGACCTTGTGCATGCTAAGCATGCACTCTACCACTGAGCTAAAACCTCCTGCCCCAGTGTTTAAACTTGTGCCCCTACTTTGCCTCCTTGCACCCCAGCCCACAGCTCTCTGCAGTCCCAGCAAGTGGCACACATCTGTTAGTGCTGCCGACCACTTCTTCTCAAATCGCTCTTTTTACTTCCTGAACTTCGGAAACACCACTCACTCCTTGATTTTTTGGTTTGTAAACATGTCCAGGCAATTTCAGCCTTGGGACTTTGCACGTGCCAGTGTGTCTCTGCCCGCAACTCGGGCTCCTCTCTCAGCTTCTGCCTTTCTCAGCCTCTAGCTGCGACCCCTCAGAGCACTTCATGTGTATTTTAGTCGTTTACTTGTTTATAATCTGCCTCCTCCAGATTCCAAGGTCCAGAATGCAGACACCTGCTCATCTTCATTCCCACGGCCTGTTGGCAGACTGAACGTGTGCCTCCCGGGTGCACGTGTGTACCTGTTTGCAAGGACACGGTGGCCTCGGGGTCCCTGGGATGTTTGTTGGGTGTTCAGGGCGTGTGTTCATGAGTGAGAGATAGAGGGCATGACAGAGCCCGTGTGTGTCCAGATTGGGGGCACCTGGCCTGTGTACCTGGACAGGTATGTGTTTGCGAGGGGACCTGCTTTGGGCGCCTTGGCGGGCGGAACCCACATCCCCATTGCGTCCCCCGGTGTGTGGCGCGGGGTCTGTGTGCGGGGATCGTGGAGTGTAAGTGACGGACCGGACCGGGACACAGCAGAATGGGAAGTGGGGGGGGGGGGCTGCTCCCGCGCCTGCGCAGTGGCCAGTCCCGCCTTGCGGCCCACACGGCGGCGGTCCTCGCGCCCAACAGTCAGGTGTGCGGGTCACTGGGCGGCCGGGGGCGGGGCCGAGCACGAGGTGGAGTTTGCGCGCTCCGGCTCTCTTGGGTTCGGTGGGCGGGGCGGAGAGACCGAGAGGGAGGCCCCTCCGACCAATGAGCTCGGAGATCGGGTTGGGGCGGGGCCGGACTACCGCAAGCCGGGCCGCGGTTGGCGGAGGGCGGCGGGACGGGCTCGTCGCGTGGCCCCGCCCGCCCCGGTCCACGGCAGGCGGGAGGGCGGTGCCCCGGCAGCTACTGCGGCGGCCCCTCAGGTAAACGGCGGTCGGGATCCGGGGGCCGGGGCCAGGGGGCCAGGGGACGGCTGCGCTCCCTCGGGGAGGTGCCCCTCGGGGGATCCTGGGTCGCAGACCCTTGGGCCGCCCCCTTGGCTAGGCCGCGGGGGAAGCCGAGTCAGGGGGCGCCTCTCCAAGGTCACCCGGCGAGCAAAGGGAGGGTCCCGGCGTCGCGGGGCCGAGCCCGCCCCTTCCCTGGGCTCAGGTGCGTCCAGCCCCGCGCGGAGCGGGATCTGCCGCGTCACAACCCGGAAGAGAGGCCTGGGAGCCTAGCCGCTCACATTCTTCCTGACGCCTGGTCCCCGAGTCCGTCCCCTCCCAGGGTGGGACGCGGGGCGCCTAGTCCCCCTGCCCAACCCTTTCCAGGGTGGGGCTCAGATTACCCGTCCCTACCCCTCCGCCCCGCCTGCCCCTCCCAGGGTGGGGCTCAAGGTACCTGGTCCCCTGTGCCCACCCCCTCCCTGGGGGACACTGGGTCGCCAGTCCTAGTGCCTGTCACTTTCCGGAGGCGTGTGGTCCACGTTCCTGCTCCCCCAGCAGGCACTTCAGGGGTTGCCTCCATGGGAAGCTAAGCCTAGACCCCGACAGTCCCAAAGAGCAGAGGCCGTCGTATTCTTCTCATTTTCTCTTTGACATTAGAGAAGGAGGCAGTCCAGAGCAGGGAGGTAATTTGTCCAAAGTCCTAAGGATTTCTGGTCGTGTAATGTAGGTGGTAAAGCTGGAAGGGGCTGCAGGAAGTCCAGCCCTCAGTCAAGGTGAGACCTAGCTGGTGCTAGGCCAGGGCTGGCCCACAGTCCCTGGCCTCCTAGGCCCAATTTTGGGTTCTGATTTTCCTGCAGCACCAGCATAGCTGCAGTGCAGTGTTGGGGTCTGAGAAAAGGGCTCTGTGTGCACAGGCAGTTCCAACCTGCATACTTAAGAGGGTCCCCTTTGCCAGGGTTGGGGCTGGGTGACTGATAAGCTCAAGTGCAATGAGGCATAAGGGGGTGTGGGGGCAGAGGGTTCTGGGGGGGTATAAGCTGGAGCGGCTGTCTGGGGTGGGGGGATAGGTGGGATTAGGGTGGAAGCTGGCTTTGAGGGGACAGTCCTGGGGGCAGTGACCACTTTGGAAAGGGATGAAGGTAGAGGTGGAGAAGAAGGTGGTCAGTGAGTGACTGTAGGGTGTGGGGAGGGAGACGGAGGAACAGGAGGGAGTGATGCTGAGTTCGGACCGAGGTAGCTGGGGGCATGATGACATAGGAAAAGAGGCAGGTGAGGCGGGGACCTGAGAGAAGTCAGGGGTGAAGTTGGTGGATTGAGTGTTAGAGCCTTTGGGTTGAGTGGTGATGATGGCCCAGATGGAGGGGGCTGGCAGGCACGGGGCCCCAGGAGACCCACCTGAGAAGCATCAGTTGTGGGCCACTTGGCCGGTGGCGTGATTGTGATGTAGTTGCCCTGCGGTCCAGACAGCCAAGGGGCCTGGGGATGCTGTTGTCAGCAGGATCCTGGTTCCCAGGCCTCGGCTATTGTGGCTCAAGTGAGCATGCGTTTTTGGTCTCTCTTGGTGACAGCATGGAATGACCTGGAATTGAGCTGACCTGGAGTTACCTTGAAACCAACGTCTGGGCTGAGGATCACTGGTGGACCTGAGGTGGAACCGTGGGGCACTTGCTTGCTTTCTCAAGTTCACAGCTGGCTCACATGCCTGGAAGCAGGTGTCTGCGCTTGGTTCAGACCCAGAGTCCACTGAGGCCCAGGGAAGCAGCTGGGTTGTTGCCCATCTGTGATCAGCCCCTTCATGGAGCTGAGCTGCTTGATCTGCTCGGGTAGGGACTCCAGGAAGGCTCCTGGCCAGTGCTCAGGGAAGGCTGGCTGCTGGACGTCATGAGGAAGGTGCCCTCTTCACTGGAGGCACCTGGTTGGGGGGACACAGCTTGGTGTGGCTTATGTTGGGAACCTGGATTCTCAAGGGACTGTGAGCTGTGTGGGCTGTCTGCTTGGTCATCTGCCCTGTTTTTGTCAGTGACTCTGGGAGTTGATTCTTTGGCTCCTGTGCTAGGAAGGGAAGGCCCCTGGGCCTCGTGTTTGGGCCTCGTGCCTGGGTGGGACATTCCTATGACCCCCATGGTGTCCTGACTTCCCAGTTTCCCTTCACACACCCTCTGGACAGGCTGCCTCTGGGCTGGGGGTGTGGCCCTCGTGGTCTCTGACCCCTCCAGCTCAGTAAGGTTGGCCCCGCACCTTTCTCAGCCTGTGCCCGTCCATGTGGCAGCTGTTGTACGCATGGCCCTTTCAGGCCAGGGGCTCTGTGGGCTGGGGCGGCAGCACGTGGGCATTTGTTCAGTGCAGTTGAGTGAATGCTGACTGAGTACAGGTGAGGAGGACTGACTCCTCACTCCTCCTGACTGACTGAGGTGGCCTACAGTGTGTACGGTCACCCTGCTCTGTGACCTGTGCTCATGGGCATCATGGGCGGGCGTGGAGGGAGTGCTTGGAGCCAGTCCTGCTTGAGTCCTGCTCCACTGCTTCCCAGCTGCTAACAGCTGCTCTCAGACCTGCCTGGCCCTGCAGGTGAAAGGAGATGGTACCTCTAAGTGCTTCCTGAGGGAGGCAGGGGGCCTTCCAGACCCTTCCCTCTCTTTGCATCCCCTTCCCCTGTGGAGCACTCACAGATTCGTCTGTCCGCTCCACAGGGAGCAGGGTCTGTGCTGCCACCCCGGTGTGTCATAAGCCCACAGACCAACTGCCTGGTCCGGGCGGGGGCCACAGAGGGACTCTTATCGAACCGGTGAAGCCTAGCTCTTCCACCGTGGCTGATACTTCCCTGGCTACCGCCTCTCCCCATGCTTGTCTTTTAAAAAGTCTAACCAGATCCCTGGTAGATGTAAGTGTTGTTCATACATGGCTGTTGCCCTCACGTGAGGCCTCCTGCAGGAGGGTGTCGGGAGGTGGGTGATCCTGTCGTGAAGAGTGACCATTTGGGCTCCACTGGCTGTCCCCACCTGCGTGGGTCCACAGCACAGGCGGCGTCTGGTGCCGGCGGAGGGCAGCTGTGTGCCGGGCCTCCGCCCAAGCCTTCCGCTGGGGACGCAGGGAGAGCCCGGTGCCTGCGCGCTGCCCGCGTTGCTGTGCATCTTGCTGACGCGGACGGGCCCCTTTGCGTGTTAACATGAGACAGATGCGCCTCTTGTCCATCTGTCATGAATGACTTGCCTGTTTTATCTTTTGTTTGCTTTACGCCGCACTGAGGATGGGGTGAGCATGAGCGTGCAGGCTGGTGGGCAGAGGCTGGATTCCGGGGGCAGCAGTGGAGACTGCTGCGCAGAGGTGGGCATGATGTGACCTGCGTGTGACAAAGAGCAGCGCATGAGCGCAGGGGAAGTGGCCAGAGAGTGAGGGTTAGGTGAGGTGGACACCAGGGGAGACTCTCAGTGAGGGAGCAGGCCACCTGCTGCCCGGTAGGAAGGGTCGAAGGGGGCAAGGAGGGGGACGACGGAGGGCCTGCCGCTTATCACCGTGTGTCTGTCACTGTTCAGTTGTCACTCGTGTCACCGTGTGTCCGTCACTGTCCAGTTGTCACGTCACCGTGTATTCAAAGAGCAGTTCTCGGAGGAATTTCAGTTCATCAGGTTTCTCTTTTGTAGATTTTGCTTTTGGTGTCAGTCATGGAGACTTGCTTCTCTGTTTCTTTCTGGAAGTTTTATAGTTTTAAGTTCTGCATGTAGGTCTGTGAATCATTTGAGATTTTGTGTATGGTGTGAGCTATAGACTGGAGTTTACTTTCTGCGTGTGGACATCCAGTTGTTCACTACTATTTGTTGAAAGACTGTCCCTGCTGCACTCAATCGCCTTTGTACTTTTGTTGAAAATCAGTTGGTCTAATAAGTCTTGGAGTCAGGACTTACAAATATAAGTCCTCCAATTGTGCCTTGTTTTGCTTCAGAGTTGTCTTGGCTATTCTAGGTCCTTTACATTTCCGTATGAATTTTAGAATCATTCTGTCAATTTCTACAAAAAGCCTGCTAGGATTTTGATTGGGAATGCATTCAGTCTGTAAATCCACTTGGGAAGAATTGATATCCTTGCGCAGTATTTTTCTCCATTTATTTAACTTTTCTTTAATATCTCTTAGCGCGGTTTGATAGTTTTACTGTATTGTCCATCTTTTGTCAAATTTATCCCTAAATATTTCATATTATTTTTGCTCAATGGCAAAGGGTACAGCTTGTTCGATTTTTGATTGTTGTTAGTATATGGAAATGCAATTGATTTTTGAATATTAACTTCATTTATTATTATTATTTTTTAAATGGAGGTGCTGGGGATTGAGCACAGGACCTTGTGTGTGCTAAGCATGCACCCTACCACTGAGCTATACCCTCCACCTAACATTAAGTTTATATCCTGTGACCTCACTAGCTGACTTACTGATCTGGTTCCAGTTGTAGATTCCATCAGATTTTCTGCATAGGTGATCACATCACCTGTGAATAAAGCAGTTTTTCCTCTTTTTCAATTTGAATGCCTTATATTATTTTATACTTACCTGATTGCCTAGGCTAGAGCCTCCAGTAGGATAGTGAATAGAAGTGGTGAGAGCAGACATCCTTGCCTTGTTCTCCATCTTGCAGGGGTAGCAGTTAGTCTTTTACCATTAAGGATGACGTCCCTTCAGGTTTTCCTTAGGTGCTCTTTATCGGGTTGTGGGAGTTCCCTTCTATTCCTGTTTGCTGATCATTTTTATTATAAGTAGATGTTGGATCGTGACACATGCTTATTTTGCATTTATTGAGATGATTATATGGTTTTTCTTCTTTGGTCTGTTAATATGATTTACATTGACTGCGCTTAAAAATACTCAAGCAACTTTGTGTTCATGGGATAAACCCCATTTGGTCATAATGTATTATCGTTTCACATATTTTTGCATATGATTTGATAAAATATTGTTAAGAAATTTTGCATTTGTGTCTATGAGGAATATTGGTCTATATTTTTCACTGTTTTTAATATCTTTGTCTGGTTTTGTTATCAGAGTAGTGCTGGCCTTAAAGAATCCGTTGGTAAGTGCTCCTTGTTTTCAATTTTCCGGTAAGAATTTTTGTGGAGTTGGTATTATTTCTTCCTTAAATGTTTGCTGGAATTCCCCTGGGAAGTCATCTAGCCCTGGGGTTTTCTCTGTGGGGAGGCTTTTAGCTATAAGTTCAGTTTCTTTCTTAGATACAGGGCTGTTTAGGTTATCTATTACTTCTTGAGTGAGCTTTGGTAGTTTGTCATTCGAGGAACTTGCCTATTTCTTTTACTTTTAAATTTTTATAATTTTTGAGGTATAATTGACTTGTCTATTTTAAGTTGTCCAATTTTCTGGCAAAAAGTTTTTCAGAATATATTCTTATTATCCTTTTAAAATCTGTAGACTCTGTAATGATGTCACTGTTCTCATTCTTAAGATTGGTAATTTGTTTTTTCTTTTTTTCTTGATCAGTCAGGCTGGAGGTTATCAAATTTATGGATCTTCTCAAATAACTAAACTTTGGTACTTTGATTTTTTCTATTCTCTGTTTTCTATTTCTTTAATTTACATAATGATATTTATTATTTCTTTTCTTTTGCTTCATTTGAATGTCTGGTTTCTTCAGGTGGAAGTTGATGTTGTTGACCTTCAAACAAAAACAGTTATTTTACCAGCAAAATGTGTTTATTTGGGAGTAGCAGAGAATTTCAGTCTGTGACAACCAGGCTATAGCAAAAACTATAGGCAAGTCCAGCAAACAAAGGAAAGAAAGTCACTTTATAGAGAGCAGGAGGAAGTTGGAAGGGGCTGCTTTGAAGAAAGTCCTTTGGAGGGAAGTGAGAATTTAGGATGGTGATGGCTTTCCATTCTCTGAGTTGCTAGGGTTCCCATTGTCTGGGCTTGTTGCTGGGCAGGGAGAGATATTCCTCCTGCCAGGCCTAAAGTGGAGACACCTGCCTGCTGGGAATGCAGGTCCTGTCTCTTCCTGTGGGTCTGTAATTTGCCTGGAGCGGTAATGCATGGGAGCCTCCCCGCTCCCTGTTAAATGAGGTTTCTTTTATTCAGATTCACAATGTCACTCTACTTTCCTAATACAGACATTTAGTGCTATAAATTTCCCACAAATTTTGATATGTCTTCATTTTCTTTCCCTTCAAAATGCTTTCTAATCTTATTTAAAATTTTTTTTCTTTTTTGACTCATGCATTATTTTGAAACATGTTAAGTAGTTTCTAAATACTTGGAGAGTTCTCAGATAGCTTCCTCTTACTGATTTCAAATTGAATTCCACTGTAGTCAGAGAACATACTCTGTCTATGACTTGAATTCTTTTAAATTTATTGAGACTTGTTTTATTGCCCAAAATATGATCAGTCTTGGTAAATGCTTCACGTGCTTTTGGAAGAACATACATGTTCTACTGATAATGAATGCAGTGTTCTGTAAATACGACTCAAGTAGGCTGGTTGACAGCACTGTTCAGGTCTTCCCTTGCTGGTTTGCTGTACATTTGTTCTAACAATTACAGAGAGAGGGAGTTGGAATCTCTGCTGTATTTTGGATTAGTCTATTTCTCCTGGCATCTTTATTACTTTTGGCTTTGTGTATTTTGAAGCTCTGTTATTAGGTGCATAAATATTTAGAATTGTTATGTCTCTGAAATCTGCATCGTCTATTATTAATATAGTCATTCTAGCTTTTTATGACTAGTGTCAGCCTCATTTTTCTTTCCCCATCATTTACTTTAACCTCTTTGTATTAACATGTTCAGTCTCTCCTGGGGTTTCTTGAATATATGAAATTCAATTATACTAATTGTCTAAATATCCTTGTTTACTAATTCTTTCCTCTGTGCCATTTCTGAGTTAGTTTGTACCAGGTGACCGTTCGTCACGGTGGAGGCTGTGGGCTTTGTCTTCTTCCTGCTTTGCATGCTTGGTAGTTTCTGACTGGATGCCAGACATCATCGTCTCACTTTGTCAGCGCTGGATGCCTTTGTGTTCCTGTTACTATTCCTGAGCTTTGTTCTGGGTTGTGACTAAGTTACTGGAGAACCGTTTGATCCTTGTAGGTCTTGCTTTTTAGCTTTGTTGGCTGAGACCAGAATAGTATTTCTTCTCGGGCTAATTTTACTTCTTCACTGAGTGCTCTTCCCATTGCCCTGTGAGTTGGGATGTCCCTCCTGGCTGCCAGGGCTGGGAGCAGACCCGCTCCTGGCCCCTGGTGAGCTCTGGGGATTGTGTTCTGCTAATCCTTTTAGTGGCTCCTTCCTTGGCCTCGGGGAGTTTCTTCTCAAACCCAGTGTTTGTGCTGGTTTTCTATTGCTGCTATAACAAATTACCACACACTTAGTGGCTTAAACAACACACATTCATTATCTTTAAGTTCTTGAGGTCAGAAGTCTGACGTGGATCTCACTGGGCTAAAATCAGGGGTTGGCAGGACTGTGCTCCTTTCTGGGAGCTCTGGGGAGGATCTGTTTTCTGCTGTTTCAGTTTGTTGGCAGAATTTGGTTCTTTGTGGCTGTAGGACTGAAGTCCCTGTTTTCTTGCTGACTGTAAGCTGAGAATTGTTCCCAGCTTCTATGAGTGCCCCACATTCCTTGGCTCAGAGCTGCCTTCCTCCATCTTCAAAGCCAGACACAGTGGCTTGAGTCCTTCCCGAGCTTTGATTTTCTCCCCCTTCTTCCATCTCATCTCTGTGACCCAGCTGGGAAAGGCTCTCTTCTCTTCAGAACTCATGTGATGAGGCTGGTCTCACCCTCATAATCCGGGGTAACCTCTCCATCTCAGGGTCGGTAAGTCCGTTTGCCAAGTAAGATCACATATTCAGGGTCTGGGAATGAGGGCGTGGGCATCTTTGGGGACATTATTCTGCTGCCCAGTGCTGGCCAGTAAATCAACTGCGTGTCCAGGGGACCCTCTGCCAATCTCTGGAGTTTACTATGTTCCTAGAGCCACCAACTCCAGCAGGACCCAGGTCTCCTGAGATGCTTCTAGACCATGTCCATGACACAGGCGTGTTGCCGGGCCTCCCAAGCCCTTCTCAGCTGGGTGCGGCCTCCAGGGGGTGAGCTGGAGTGACCTCAGGGTTCCCCTTCCTTTGCTTCCCGATGTCCATCTCCTTGAGAACCACGGTTTCACGTGTTTTGTCCAGTTTGGGTTGTTCTGGTCGGAATGGCAGATGGGTCCATTTTTCCCCACCGGGCTGGGAGCTGATGTCTCTTACGTTAGTTTCTTTTTGTTTGCTCCCATTGAGCCGGGTGCACTTGGGTGAAGGGTGTTCCAGACCTGCAGAGTTGGAGCTGGTTTCCTGAGGCCATGGAGAGAGGCAGCTGTGGCTTTTCACAGGGCAAGGCCTCTGCCCAGGAGTGGGCTGCTTCCATGTGGACTCGATGGGCTCTGGGAGCTCAGGACCTGGGTTCCACGTGAGGCTGTGCCTGCCTCTGAGAGCTGCTCTGCAGTTCCTCCTGAGCCGGCTGCCAGCGCACCTCACTCCCGCCTGACAGCTGGGCTGTTTTCAGCCCTTCATCTTTTTGGGCTTTGCGATTTCTTGCTGCTGTGTTGCTCTGCCGCCATTGGAATATGTGTTTTATTCTTGTTTTCCTGGCTGTTTCAGATGCTCCAGGAAGGAAGGGGAAACACCTTGCTGGCACCACCATCTTCTAGCCCGTCTTCTCCATTTGCTTTCTGTCCACCTGGAACACCTGGAAACTTCCAGGCTGCTAATTTTATCTTTCCCTATGTTCTAGTTCTCTTTTGTGTTTATTCCTTTAAAACATGCATCTTTTCTGTCATTTCATTGAGGTTTTGGCAGGATAGGTGAATGCTTGGGACCAGTCTGCCTTCCTGACCTAGCATTCTCACTTCTTTTTAATTCCACCGCCTCCCAGGAATCACATGACTTCTCACTCTGCCTCCTTCCTGTGTGTCCGCAGCCATGTGAGCATGTCCTGCATGCTCGGGAGCGGATCATGGCAGCGCTCCTTTACCACCTCCACCCTCCTGTGGGCGGGCAAAGGGCGGTGCGCTGCAGCAGGCAGGACATGAGTGTGAACACAGTCTGGTCCTCAGAGAGTGTGGCCACATGGTGAAGAGGGGAGGTGTTTGCACGTTTCATGGGCTCTATTCTTTGGGTCTGTCTGTTGCAAGTGGCGCTTCGAGGCTTGGGGTGTTTGAAAGCTGTAGCTCTCGAATCCCGTGGGCTGTTTGCATGGTTGGTTTCAGATGCCAGCAAGCCCGCTGGGTCCCTGTGCTGCCCGGCCAGGCTCTCTCCGCCAGCAGAAGGCTCACTGAATCCTGTGCTGGGATTCTTAGGTGTGGGGAGTCCTGGCCCCGCAGCAGTCGAGGCCCTTGTCCTTGCCCTCAGGGGGAGGTGTTCCTGCTCTGCACAGACTGGCAGCAACACTAGGCCCTGTGTCCGCCCTCTGCCCTTCATGGAGGGCAGGAAGGTGCTGTCGGTGGACACAGTGACCACACTTGCCCAGGCTACCGCGGGGCATCTGGGATGGCCCTGTGGGCTGTCCGTGTGCTGGCGGGGCTGCTGGGCGCTGGGAGGGAGTCCTTTGTCCTCCGAGAGTGGTTGAGCCAAAGTGTGGCAGAGACAGTTGCACCAGAACAGAGTCATTTGAATCTTGTGTTTTACACAAACATAGTATAGTACCTGCCCAGTACATGGAAGAGGCTTATGTGTTAAAGGCAGCGTTTTGGTTGCTCCAGGCTTGAGAAGAGCTGTCCATGTTCACACCGGCCGAGCGGAAGCCGAGACCACAGTGATGGGCGAGTCGCGCGTGAAGAGTAAGTGCGGGGCTCTCAGGCGGCCTCCGTGTCACACCTGCTGGCTCTTGAGTTTGGGATGCAGCGGAGCCTGTGGCATCGAGTAAATGGGGTTTGAAGGAATGACAGTGCACGAACACTTTCTCAAGTTTTCATTAAAAAAAAAAAAAAGAAAACAGAGCACTGTTTATGCAGATGCGGACACAGAGGTGGCAAATTCGGCCACAGGCTCAGTCTGGTGTGGGGGCAGCCTTTGCTTAGCACACAGGGCTTCGTGCTCCACGTGGGAGAGCCCCTGTGCCTTCGTCCCTTCCTCCAAAAGCCCCACGGCCAGCATCCCCTCTGCCTGGCCAGTCTTCCCCCAGCCAGGGCCAGCTGTTTGCTGAGGGTGTGGCCCATGGCAGAGCGGAGGCTGGGGAGCTGCGTCCCTGCCCCACAGGACTCCATCCCCAGGGGTGAGGGAGGCTCTGCAGGCCGCTGCCAGGCACCGAGCTCTGAGCTCTCGGCACACTGAGGATGGTGGGGTCCTTCCATGGGGTGCGAGGCAGAAGAGGCCTGGCTCCGAGTGGGAGAGTCTGGGGTGATGAGGAGGAGTCTTCAAGAGCTGCTGGTGGGACTGGCATGCCGCCCAGCAAGCATAGAGCAAAGTGTGGGCCAGAGGACCACCTTGGAGGCTGCTCCCCAGGAACCCTGAGCCTGCACCCTCTGCCTTTCATAGGAGCTCCTGTCCAGCAGGGGCAGCAGACATGGAGCAAACACAGCCTGGGTTGTAAGGTCTGGGTAGAGGTGAGGGGAGTGACCTCAGAGCAGGCGGCCAGTGGGTCCTAGAGACCCTGGCAAGTGAAGTGGAGGGAGGGAGTGGGTTGCGAGACTAGGTCAGGTGTGTGTGGCTGAGGTGTGCGAAGTGGCCCAGCTGGTGGGGCCCTGAGGCATGCGAAGTGGCCGGGGTCTGAGGACTCAGAGGCTGAGCATGGCGGTGGTGGCGTCAGTGCTGGGCCTGAGCACCCACACCGGGCTTTGTCGTGCAGAGCTGGCCACCGTCCTGCTGGACGCCATCACTGACAAGGACCCTCTGGTGCAGGAGCAGGTGTGTGGATCCCTGTGTGCCCTTGGAGAGTCTCAGCCTGAGGAGGCGCTCGGCGTCTGTGAGGAGCACCTGCGGCAGCATGACAAGGTATCCCTGCCCTTCCAGGGCGGGGCTATGGGGGCTGTGGGGGCTGTGGGGAGGAGTCTGTGGGGGGAACATGCAGGGTCTGGTGGGTGTGGAGCCGACCAGCCGGGCTGCTGTGGGCAGAAAGCCGCACCTGCAAGTCCAGGCTCCCTTGAGGCCGGCATGTCCAGGGTAGATGAGCTGCCCTGTGCCCTGGGGGCCAGTCCCATAGAGGGGGACTGGGTGGTCAGCACCACAGGGTCCATCCGCTCGCTCGCAGGCCCGGTGTTGCTGTCCCCTTTCACTCTCCTGCCAGAGACTACATGGCTGTCCCTGCCAGCGAGAGAAGGCCACTGGCATCAGCAGTCGCTGGAGCCCGTGGACGGGCCTTGGGGAGGGGCTGTGCCCGGCAGCCTGGGCCTGGGCTCCCAGCGCTCCTGCAGACTGCCGGTGGGTGGGTGCGGCCACTCGCAGGCTTCCTCTTCGGCTCTGCGGAGCCCGGCCCTGCAGAGGTGGCTGAGCGCCCACCCATCGCAGAAGAGGCTCCTGCCAGCTGCCTTTCTCCAGGGCCCTGGCTCCAGGCTCCTGTGACACTGACAGCTCCCTGTAGTAGGAAATAATCCTGCAGCCTTTCAGTTTTCCTCAGGGCGTGATTTAGGCCCATTCCTGGAAGGAAAGGAGACTTGCAGTCTCAAAAGATCACTTTTCTTTTTGTTTTATTTGACACTTTGATGACTAAAAGGGGCTCTCTCTGTAGTGTGTTCGCTCCCCTCTGCAGCTGCCACCTACTGGGGGAGAGAGCCCAGTCCTGCTGCGGCCCTAGGACGTCTCCCTTCGTGCAGAGGGTACCCTGCTGTACCCGGCTGCCCTGCTGTTCTTGGCCTTTGCAGGTTGCACAGAAGGCTGGGGCTGCTGCAGGGCTGTGGGTAGGGAGGCACGGTTCACAGATTAGCCAGGAAGGGCATGTCCACCGCGGCTCCCCTTTGGACTCGCAGTGCCCCTGCTGGGCGTCGGGGGGGGCCGTGCTGAAGTCCATGTCTGACTGGCGGACGGAGATTAGGGCTGCCCTAGCTGTATGAAGGAATGGCCAACAAAGAGGAAAGGTGGCTGAAAGAGGGTTTGTTATTTTTAGCAGTTCACAGCAAAATTGAAGTCTGCTTCATGAAAACTTGTTATTTTCTATGTCATTTATGACTTTACCCTCTTTTTAGCCTTTTTAGTTTCTTTAACCAGCTTTATAAGCAAAGTTCCTTATGTTTATAGTAAACGAGTGTTGTTGGGAGCTGTCCTTAGAGCATAACCCTTGTTGGGCACCCCCGGCCTCTGCTGCCTCGTCCTCGCCCTGTGACCGGGGGCTTCTTTCCCTCGCTTGTGCTTCTTCATAGCCATACTGTATTGGCTGCATCTTAGCTGACTGAGTCTCTCTCCAAAAAGATGTGGGCCCACAGAAAAGAGCCGAACACTCCATCTGGTCATCAAAGGTGGGGCAGCAGCTTGAAAGCCCGCGATACTTTGTGGATATCAGCTTCTGGCAGCTTCTGCTGCCGCCCGGGGCACTGGGGCACCTTTGCTCTCCAGCAGCTGGACCTGGTCTGTGCTCCTGGGTGGTGGCGGGCCTCACTCCTGTTGGCCGAGGCTCAGCATGGAAGAGGTGGACACAGGGACAAACAGGCTGCTTCACAGAGACTGTCAGGCCAGTGGGCGGGAAGTGGCCTTGGGAAGAGCGGCAGAGAGAGCTGCTTAGTCTGCCCAGGCCTTTGTGACAGAACGCCACAGGCTGGATGGCTTACAGACAGCAGGCCTGTTCCTCATGGTTCTGGAGGCTGGGAGTCCTAAGATCAGGGTGCTGGCAGGTTCAGTGCCTGGTGAGAGCCTGCTTCCCCCGAGTCCTCACCTGACAGAAGGGGTGAGGGAGCTCCCTGGGGTTTCCTTCCTGGGGGCACTAATCCCATTCCCCAGGGCTCCCCGTCACAGCCTGATCCCTCCCAAAGGCCCTGCCTGTGTCGTCCGCAAGCTGCCTCGGTTCAGTTCCCGCTGTGTGAGGATGGCAAGGGGCCTGGGGGCCTGGTGAGGCCCAACCGACCACTCTATCAGGGGGACCTCCGAGAGTCACTCCTCTGCTTGTTGAGCTCTCGAGAGCAACATAAAATGGAAATACAGCCTTTTCTTTAAAAATAAGTAGCTGTTGCAGTCTCTAGCAAAATCCCAATGATATTTTCTGCAGAAATAGAAAAGCCCATCCTAAAATTCATAAGGAATCTCAAAGGACTGTGAATGGCAAAAACATTCCCCAAAAAGAACAAAGTGGGAGGACCCACGCTTCCTGATTTCAAAACTTAACTACAAAGCTACAGTAATCAAACCAGTGTGGTGCTGGCACAGGGGCAGGCACGTAGCCCAAAGGAACAGAATAGAGAGCCCAGAAACAAACTCTCACATGTGTGGTCAGATGATTTTCAACAAGGGCACTAAGACCATTCAGTGGGGGAAGGACAGTCTTTTACAAACAGTGCTGGGAAAACTGGACATCCATCTGCAAAAGAATGAAGTTGGACCCCTACCTCACACCATACACAAAAGTTAACTCAGAAGGGACCAAAGACCTAAATGTAAAACCTAAAACTGTAGAACTTAGAGGAAAACATAGGACAAAAGCATGGGGACATTGGACTTGGCTGTGACTTCTTTGACACCAAAAAGCAGGCAACAGAAGAAAAAAATTGACAAATGTGACTTAATAAAATTTTTCATAATTTGTACATCAAAAGATACTATCCATGGAGTAGAAAGGCAGCCCCCAGAATGGGAGAAAGTATTTGCAGATCATACATCTGATGAGGGATTAATATCCAGAATATATAGAGAACTCCTAAAACTCAACAACAGAAAAACCAAACAGCCCAATTGAAAAATGGGTGGAAGACTGGACTAGACATTTCTCTGAAAAAGATACATGAATGGCCAATAAGAACATGAAAGGATGCCCAACATCACTAATCACTGGAGAAATGCAAATTGAAACTGCAATGAAACACCACCTCGCAGACATCGTGACCGCTACTGTCACAAAACCAGAAAGTAACAGGTGTTGGTGAGGTTGTGGAGAAACTGGAAACCTTGTACAGTGGTGGTAGGAGTGAAAATTGGTACAACGGCTGTGGAAAACATTATGGTGATTCCTCAAAAAGTTAAAAATAGAATTATCATATGACCCAGCAATTCCACTTCCAGGTAAATACCCCAAAGAATTGAAAGCGGGGTCTCTAAGAGGTATTTCCACACCCGTGTTCATAGCAGCATTGATCACATTAGTCAAAAGGTTGAAGCAACCCAAGTGCCCATCAGTGAATGGATGGATGAACAAAATATGGTCCTTCCAGACAATAGAATATTATTCAGCCTTAAAAAGGAAGTGAATTCTGACACCTGCTACAGTGTGGATGAACTGTGAGGACGGTATGCTCAGTGGAATAAGCCAGTCGCAAAAGGACAAATACTATATGATTCCACTTACAGGAGTTATAGAATAGTCCAATCAGAGACAGAAAGTGGAAAGGTGGGTGCCAGGCTGGGGGAGGGGAATGGGGGTTGGTGTTCCGTGGGGACAGTGTTTCAGTTTTACAAGATGAAGAGAGTGACAGGGATGAGGGTGGACGGTGGTGGTGCTGGTCACACAACAAGCCGAATGTGTCTGGTGCTCCTGAGCTGTGCTCTTGAGACGGTTAAGATGGTGACCTTTGTTACGCGTATTTTAACACACTACTGAAAAGCAAAAGACAAAACAAGACAAAGCTGCAGCCGGGAGTGACCCCATCAGTAGGACATTGTATTTTCCCCAGATATAAGCTGTACGTTTTTACTTAAAGAGGGTTGTTACTGCGTTCACTTTTCAGCCATGTGAGGCTTTCCTTGGAGAAGGATTGTTCCTGAGTGGGGCCTGTCCCATCTATTAATGGAGGTGGGGTTTTAAAACAGTGCTTACAGCCATAAAACAAACCAAAATTCAAGCCAAATCCTAGAACGAAAGTAATGCATGTACAAAGCTTTAAACTATATATATCTCCCTATGACACATTTTTTAGGGAGTACATCTTTTTGTGGGGCACCTAGGTTTCTGGTTCCAGTCCATCACAGCTACGGACCCAGCGGAACCACTGTGTCCCGCTTCCCTGAGGGCAGGTTGGCCAAGACCAAGTTGGCCCGCCGAGTTCTGGCAGACTGTGAGCAGAACCTGCAGAGCTCAGGGCCGGGCACTTCATCTCTTCCTTTTGATTTTCGGGGGGAAAAAAGCAAAGATCCCACCCAAACATCTTCATATACGAGAAGAGGAAATAAAAGCAGCTAAAAATGGGTACCTAATACACTGTGATGTGTATTTCCAAGACCAGGAGCCAAAGAGCAAAGCGACAAGAAAGGAGTGATGAGTCCCAATCACGTAGGGTCAGTGTTCCGGCTGCTTTTCAGAGCTGTTCTTCCCAACTTAGCAGGGATTTTGATTCAGTGGAATTGTACCATTTACAGTCACTCCCACCTTCCCCAGATTCTCTCACTCCCCAAAGAAAAAGTGCCTCCTGTGTCCAGCTTGCCACTCAGTGACTTCCAGTGAGGCAGCTTAGCCCCGCCGGGCAGGGCAGACTCCCCCCAAAAACCTCATATCCCACCTGGGAAGAGTGCCAAATTACTACAATCTGAAATAATGATTTATTACCAAATTTAGAACTTAAACGCAGGCAAGCCTGCTTGCTGAAGCCTGAAAGGAAAGGGAAGAGCTTGCTTACAACTGGAGTGGCCAGTACCGACGCAGTGTGGCCATCACTGCTGCCACCAAGACTTGCCACCCCACAGGACATTGGAGAGTTTGATACTGAGAAGAGAAAACTGAAAATTGGAGCTTCCCCCAGAAAACGATGGCCAGTTCCGTGTGAACTGCTGGTCTACCCAGGGGTGTGGGTGCTCCACGCTGGCTTTTCTCAGGAACAAATGTCATGTCCACTGGTGGCCTGGCATGAGTGTCTGTGCAACCCACTCAGCCGATGTGTCTCGAAACAGACATGCCCGGCCGAGCGAGCCCAGCAGTGTGGTGCGGGGTGTGTCTGGGACTCCCTGCACCCACACGGCAGCTCTGAGCAGCTGGCTGCGTGCCCAGGCCGAGGGGTCGTCCACTCCGTCTGAGCAGTACCTGGACGTCCTCCGAGGCTTCCCTCACCGAGCGGCGCCGAGGCCGTATCTCCTGTGGGGGCTGGTGCTGGCACACTCCTGCCCTCCCCGCTCTCCCCCGTGGGCTGCACCCAGTGCAGGCTGCTCTGCAGGAGGGATGGGGGCGTGCTGTTGGGGAGGGGCTCCTGCCCCAGGGTCACTAGCACCCCTTCCTCAGCCTGAGTAGCTGCAGGGAGCAGCTGGCCTGAGTGGCTCCCTCTTGCCTTTCTTCCTCCTGCCGCACGGGCTCTGTGCTGTCCCGGGCGGCCCGGCCCCTCCCACTGCACTGAGACTGCCCGCTTTGTCTGCACCCCTGCCTGGGGGCTCTGGGAGTAGTGGGGTCCTCAGGGAGAGGCCGGTCTCAGTCTTTCGTGGCTCCCTGAGCACTTCCTGCCCTCACCTCCCAGCCCTGTGATGCCCTAGGACTCGGGGTGGACAGAGCCCTTCCTTTGGCTGGGCTCTGCTCACCTCTGGGTCTTCTGTCCTTGCGGTGTCATCAGGGTGAAGTGCACAGAGGAGGCGCGCAGGGCCGGATACAGCAGGAGGGGCCGAGGAGGGGCTGTGTCAGGGCTGGGGCGCGCTGGCTGGTGGCAGGTTCACCCAGGAGGTGGGGCCTGCTGGGCCACTCGGAGTGGTGTCATTTCACACTGAAGTCTCAGAAGGCCCGCACTCCTTCCTAAGCTGGAGGACGGGCTGTGAGAGACAAGCAAGGCCCCCTCCTTCCCCGCCGGTTTCTCTCCTCAGCTTGCACATCCGTACCGGGCAATGATCCTGAGGGCCATGGAGACGGTGGTGAACAATCACCTCAGTGAGCTGGACAAGGACACGGCCAGGGCTGTCATCCTCCTGGCTTCCGGCGAGATGACCAGAGTGAAGGTATGAGGGGCACCTGCGCTGGCCTGGCTGGCTCGCCCTGGCTCGGGCAGGAATCCTCTTTCCGAGGCCTTTCCACCCAAGTGCGTCAGGAGTGTTTGTCTGGCAGCTTCAGCACTGGCCCCTCGGTCCTGTGTACTGACTACCCCTCTGGGGTGAGGAGGGTCAACCCACAATTTCAGATGGAAACAGAGAGCAAAACTCTTAAACTCCCAGGGCACAGAGGCACCTGTGCCCGGCTCTGCTGTTTGAGGGCGAGTTGGCTCTGTGTGGGGCCAGTGCTGCAGCCCGGAGAAGAGGCAGCGTGTTCTCTGATGTGACCAAGGGCAGAGTGGCTCAGGGTTGCCTCTTGGGCGACTTCAGGGTGAGGTACTGCCTGCTTGGGTCAGGGTGTCAGTTCAGGTTTTTGGGGGGCAGGAATTGGTCTACGACTGGCAGCAGGCGGCCAGCAGTGTCCTCGTGGCGGTGGGGAAGCGGTTCATCGGCAGGGTGATGGAGGAGCTGCTGAGCAAGTTCCAGCCCGGGGTCCTGCCCCACTACTTCGTTGTGCAGACGCTCGCCAGCCTCTCAGTTTCCAATGGTAGGTGGCAGCTCGATACCCACCCCCAGCCAGTCGAGGGGCCCTCCAAGAGCCCCGATGGCACCCCATGCCCTCACAGTTCTGTCATGAGCCCCAGGCTGTGCAGAGAGCGGTCCTGGCACGTGGCAGGGCCCTCTGCCTCTTCCTGACGCGCCTGTCTTGCAGTGTTCGGCATGGTGCCCTTCCTGACGTCCGTCCTGAGCACCATGCTGCCCATGCTGGGCGCCGCCAAGCACGACACCATGAGGGTGGTGTTCTGCTCCGGTAAGACGGGGTCTCTGCGGGGCAGGGGCTGCGCACTGCTGGGCCACTCCTGGGCCTTCTGACTCCAGTGCCCCTCTGGGGCGCGTGGGTCCTTTGGGCTGTAGGAGGAGGGTGGGACATTCAGGGGAAGGGTGACTGCAGGCGGGGCTGGGTGGGCACTGCTGCAGGTAGAGGCCTGGCCTCTGCCCTCTGACTGCTTTTCTCTGCTGCTGGGTTCCCCCCACCCCCCCATGCAGACCTCACACTGCAGTCCTCTGAGGCCTGGACACTTGACTGGGGGTGCGGAAGAGGCTTGCCCCACGCTGAAGCTGCTCACAGTCCTCCCCCTGCTCCGTCCTGGAAAAGTGACCTTTCCCTGGGCATTTTGGCGCAGAGTGCTCTGTCTCACCCTCTGTATGTGTGGCTCTCTGTGTGCCTGGGCAGGGGGTGGTGCCTCATGGCACGGCGCTTCATGGGAAGAGGGGGCTCTTGTGAGAGGGGAGTAGAGGATCCTGAAACTGGGGGCTGAGGGGCTTGGGCCTCCTCCAGCAGCCACCACACTGCCCTTGTCCGTCGACTTCCTGGTGTCCCCAGTGTCCCCGCCCATCTCAGGAAGACCGCGGGCTGGTACTGCGGGGTGGGAGGGGGAGGCTCCCACGAGGACAGGAGCCTTGTTGATCCCAAGCCCAGCCTGTTAGGAGGTCCTGGGCTTCCGCCCTAGGCAACCAGGCCAGGGGGAATGTGGAGGAGGCTTGGTTACACTCGGCAGGGGCGTGGTCGGGTGTGGTTACAACGAGAGGGTGTGGCTGCGGTGGGCAGGAGGTGGGGTGGGATTGGGGTGGGATTGGGGTGGGGCTGGGGGGCTCTGTAGTCAGGTGGAGGGTTGGAGGGTTGGTGTGTTTGAGGAGGGGTCCCAGGGAAGCTGTCCATCCTTTGCACACCTGGGGACTTTCCTAGCAGGGGCCTAGCTCTTTGGGCTCCAGCCCACCCTGTTCCTGGTGGCTCTCAGGGGCCCAGGGAAGGGCTCCAGCTCCTGCCAGCCCTCTGCATAGTCCCCATGTCCTCCATTCTCTATTCCCTGCTGTGGCCTCTTTGGTGCCTTCCTCTTGCTGGCTCCTCCCACCTGTGGGTGATGGCAGGTGCTTGGATTGAATGATGGAAACCCTCTTTGACCTAGTTTTGGCTAAAAAGGGAATTTGCGACAGGATCTCCAAGCAGCTGTGCCAGGAATTACTGCTGAGCTGGGAACGCAGGAGCAGGACGCGGAAGGGACCCAGGCAGAGCTGTGGGTCTGGGCGGGGTGTGTACCTTAGGTGTGCTGAAAACAGGGTAAGGGAGCAGGGGCAGGTGGGGGCGGAGACCAGCCTCGGACAGCGAGCATCCAGGCTGGTGGTGGTGGAAGAGCCTGCGTGGAGCCGTGGAGCTGTGTGCCCTGGACAGCTCCCCCGGGAAGCATTGGCAGCGCTCCTGGGAAGCGCTGAGCGCTGTGTGGAAAGCGGACATGCAGTTCTGAACTCTTCGTGCCCTTCCCTTCACAGGCCTAAAGTTCCTGCAGTTTCTACCCTGTTGGTGTTTGTGTAGGTGGGAGGGGCCAGCAGGCACTCTGTCTCTGCCGCGCTCCTACTGAGGTGCACTCCTCGCCACAGATGGGAATTCAGTGTCTGCAGTTGGAGGAAAGACCATGGAATGGCCTCAGGCAGGCCAGGAGAGTCCACATCAGCCCGGCGGCGGCCCGCGTGGGCCGGGAGAGGGCTGAGGCCTCTGGTCCTCGCAGGCAGCCTCTGGTTCTGGGCAGATCTGTGCCCACTGCAGGAAGGAGGCACAGGTGGGCAGTGGCACGGGCACACTCGGAGGACCTTGTCCAGTTTGCGGGACGCTGCGGCCAGGCAGGAGAAGAGCTGCAGGGAGGCCCCAGCGACGGTGTCGACACGTCCCAGGCAGCAGGGTCATGCATGGCCTGGCCACACTCTCTAGCACTGACCGGCAACCAAAAGTTACTGCCCACAAGGAAAGTCTCTGACGGGAGAGGCGGTAGCAAAGTAAACAGAAACCGAGACTTGGGGGAAGCAGACGGTTTAGAGAGAAGAAAACAGGCAGGAAAGAAACTGTTCTAACACACTGAGGGAGGTAAGAGAGGGTGCCGTCACGGAACAGCGTGGTGCTGTGAAGAAGCTGCGCTCAGAGAACCAAACCAAGCTTTTGGGAATTAAATACATGATAGCAAAAATGGAAGACAGAAATGGAGAGGAAAATTGAGGAAATCCTCCAGAAAACAAAGCAAAAATGTGGAAATAGGAGAGAGAGAGAGAAGAATTAGCAGGCGAGACCGTGAAGCCAGCATTCAAACAGAACAGCCTGGAAAAGACGAACGGAGAAAGTGGAGACGGGAGGGTCATAAATAATCCCCACATCTGCCCTGAACAGCGGCTGCTCCGGGTAGAGAGGTGCTCCAAGGAGCCACGCCAGGAGGCTTTGGTGGGGGAGCTGGTCCAAGAGGAGGCTGAGGGAATAGGATGGCCTTGGCTTCTTCCCAACTCCAGGGAGGGTGCCAGAAGGCCCTGGTGGAAGCCGGCTGAGGGTCCGAGTCCAGTCCAGATGGTGCTTGAGCTGAAGGATGGAAGAGACTTTTTTCTGAGAAGCAAGGATCAGGAAGGGTGTGGCCCCACGTGGCGTGGCCAAGGGAGCCCCAGGATGTGTGGCAAGAGCTGAGGAGGTTGCATTAGTGACTTGTGCCTGGAGAATACGGGAGACTCGCACCCCAGACCATTATTAAGTCTGGAAACAAAGCGGCACTGGAGTGAGTGGGTGGGCTCCAAGTGGCAGGGGCCCAGAAGGCTGGCCGGAAGGAGCTGGCCCTGGCTTTGTGGGGAGTGAGAAACAGTGCACATGCGTTAGCTGTCCAGAGAAAGCCAAACTGAGTGTTCGCTCCTGAAGGAAGGGAAACTGTGTGTGTGTGGAACTGATTAAGAACTCAAGCCTAGTAACAAATTCAGGGGTGGGTTTCTGCTTCTGGACATAAAGTGGCCCATTATCCTGAAAGAACTTTCTATGCAAAATACCTAGAAGCCCTGGTCAGTTTGACCAACAGCCTGACCGAACAGCTTAAGGAGGCAAAAGAGTAGGGCAGACCAGGGTTGCGGGGTGGGGGCACCTGCAGCCGAGATTTTAGCAGCTGAGTGGCAAGGGGACCAGAGCCCCCCAGACCAGACCCTCTAAGGCCCCATCCTCAGTGAGAGGACGACTGAGGACACAAACCCTCGGCCATGGGCTCCAGGAGTAGTTTTTTTCCAAAATGTCTTTAAGTTCTCTCTTGAGCACTTGTGACATGGTTGCCCTTCTGTAGACGGAGGCTTAGGGTTTATTCTTCCTGTTAGACTGCGAAACCCATGCTGAGAAATTCGCCTGACGAGTAGGCTGGGTTAGAGGTGCGTGGGCTGGCGAGTGGGCCCGTCCCGCAGATCTGTAGTCCCTGGGGTCGCCCTGAGGCGGCCTCATGGCTTGGCCCTGCCTGGCGCTGGGCTCTGGCCTCCGGAGGCCTGGCTCTGAAGCTCGCTGTCTCGGGGACCCCCCCCATTTCACCTCAGTACCCTTCCCCTTCCCTGGCACCCAGTCTTCCTTCCACGCAGGTACTGGGGGCCCACGCCTGCCTGCACAGCAGCCCTTGGGGAGCATGTGGCCTGCGTGTCTGTCAGGGGGAGGTGGGCACAGCCCCTTCTGCCTTACAGCAGACTGGCGGGCTGGGTGAGTGCCTGAGGGCGTTTTGGGGAGGTTGGTACCTGTACTGGTTTCCTAGGGCCGTCGTAACAAAGTACCACAAACTAGGGGGCTTAAAACAATAGTAACGTATTCTCTACAGCTCAGGAGGCCAGGATTCCACGAGTAGGGGGTGACAGGGCCGTGTGCCCTCTGCAGCTCTGGGGAGAGCCCTTCCAGGCTCCCCGGCGTCTGGAGGTGGCGGTGACCCTTGGTTTCTGGGCTCAAGGCTGCATCGCCTCGGTGTCTGCTCCTCCGCACCGTGTGTCTGTCTCTCTAAGGATACAGTTGTGTCGGGTTTAGGTCTCACCCTACCCAGCGGCGACCTCATCTTAACTAACGGCATCTGCAAAGACTGTATTTCCAAAAGCTGCGTTCTGAGGTTCTGGGGAAGGCGTGAGTCTGAGGGACTCTTCACCCCAGCACAGTTCTGTAGTCCCAAGCTTGGCATCCCGTGGGCCATCGGGGGCTTTAGAAGGTGCAGTGATGCAGAAGTAGGTGCCGCCTGCCAGCCTGTGCAGCACGCACCACTGGGGTCCCTGCAGCTCTGCAGCACTTCAGCGAGAGCACCCTGGAGTATCTGGCCAACCTGGACCAAGCCCCGGACCCCACGGTCAGGAAGGACACCTTTCGCTGCCGATATCTTCAGTGCCTATGACATCCTCTTTCACCACTGGCTGCCGAGCCGAGAAGCCAAGGTATGGCCTGCTCGGGAGTCTACCTGCAGGTCCCCACAGAGCAGGGCTTGTTTTCTGAAGCCTCCCCTTCCCCAGGGCCCCAGTGCTCCCTGGGGGAGGGCCTGGGTGTGATGACTTCACATGGGTCACACGTGCCACCGTGGTTTGGACGTGAACACCTGTCACTGTCCCCTCAGCTGCGACTGGCTGTGGTGGAGGCCCTGGGGCCCATGAGCCACCTGCTGCCCAGCGCGAAGCTGGAGGAGCAGCTCCCCAAGCTCCTGCCTGGAGTCCTCGCCCTCTACAAGAAGCATGCTGAGACCGTGCACGTGTCCAAGGTGCGGGGAGCCTGGCACACCAGGTGGGGGCAGCCCTGAGGGGGTCACATTCCTCCCTACCACCCTGCACTGGATGGGAGCCTGTGAGCTGGGACCACTTGGCCTCCTGGGGCCCCTTTCCTGATCCCTCCCCTCTCCTCCGAATTCTAGGTGCAGAGGTAGGGCTTTCTTATTTAAGCACCAAGGTGGGGTGTACTCTGGGAGGGTCCCACAGTCAGCCCGGGTGGGGCTGGGGCCTGAGGGGGACTGACAGCCCCTCTCCTCCATGCCACGAGCAGAGCCTGGGCCAGATCCTCGAGGCAGCCGTGAGCGTGGGCAGCCGCACACTGGAGGTCCAGCTCGACATTCTCCTGGCCGCTCTGCACACTCAGGTGGGCTGGGGGCGGGCCAGTATGGACCCCAGGGTGGTGCTGAGGGCTGGTCCAGCCAGATGGGGCTGAGGTGGGTGCAGCTCTCGGCGATGCCGCCACCTTGTCTGCTCCATGCTGGCTCGTGCAGTGTGACACAGGACACCCCTCCCCAGGCCTGCTGGGGGCAGGAGCAGGCCGCCAGCAGGGCAGGGGCAGCGTCTGCACTGGGTGTGGGTCCCGAGAGCCCGAGCACAGGCAGAGCAGAGGAGAGGCCCAGGTGGTCATGAGCAGGACCTGGCGAGGGGAGGGTCCTGAAGGCTCTACCAGAGAAAGAGCTTGGAGGAGGCCCCTCAGCCCTGCAAACCAATGCCCTTCCGGTCAGATGAGAGGCATGGAGGTCAGGTGGAGGGAACTGTGCGGGGAAGCGGGGTTACTCTGCCGTTGGTGGGCTGTGGGCTGAGCAGTGGGGACGTGCATTCAGTCCAGGGAACTTTCTGAGGGAGAAGGAGAGCAGAAAACCTATGGGAGCGAGAGCAGGCGGCTCTGCAGGGGCCGGGCTGACTCCTGGGCGCCCCTCACTCCCCCATCTCTGGGCCTGTGGCTCCTCCCGCACCAGCTGGGATGCCAGCCTGGCCCCACAGACCCCTGGCCCAGCCCTCACCTGCTGCACACACAGACTGCGCCCCTACTCTTGGTCCCAGCGAGGGGCTGGGGGAGGCCTCCAGTAGAGAGATTAAACAGTAATTTAAGTGCGGTGAGCAGTGGCAATGAACTCGAATAATTGTACGAAATGGATAGACTCCTAGAAAAAAATTTTAAATGTCAACATTGGCAGTGAAGAAATAGAAAACTTGACTAAACCAATAAAGAAATGGAAACAACATTCCAAGACCTACCTTCCTTAGAACAAACCCAGGACCCACGTGGCTTTAAGGTTGAGTTCTACCAGACTTCCGAGGAACAGCTAATTTCTGTCCCATGCAGGTGGGCTTGGAAGTTAGAAAAAGACCCAGAGCCGCCTGACTGATTATGTGAGGCTAGTCTTGATTCCAAACCCAAGTCAGAACCCGTCCAAGAAGGTGTGAGAACAATTACGAGGACAGACGTTGGGCCCTGGCACATGGTGAAGCTGACTGACCCCACAGCGTACCCCCACCACTGGGGCGCTGGCCCTGCCAGGGATGGGGGCTGGTTAGCTGCCTTCATCACAGAAACAGATTAGGGAGAATATTCTCTGATCTCAATCGATGCAGAAAAAGTTCTTAATGAAGTCTGACACCTGTTTATCCTTAAAACTCTCAGCAACTAGCCTTGGAAAGGAACTTCTTTAACTTGAAGTTCAGATGCCAAACCCTCAGCATTCATCAGAATGACTGGGACGCAGCACGCCCCTCATTGTCAAGAGTGGGGGAGCCGCCCTTGGTGTTGATGGCAGCGGGGCAGCTCCTGTGAGGAGAGCGGCAGCAGTGGGCCGAGAAGCAGTGGGGTGGGGGAACCTAAGATGTACGGACCGTCAGGTGTAAAATCAGCTGCAAAGAGGGATTGCACAGTGCAGGAATGTAGCCAATTTTGTAAGAACTATAAATGGAATATAACCTTTAAAAATTATATTGTAAATCTGTACTTACATAATATTGTACATCAAGTATACTTCAATTAACACCCCCCCCCAAAACCCCCAAACAGAAAGGAAGCGGGAGGAGAGAGGGCAGACCTGTCATTTACCTTTGCCAGCACCTAGCCTCCATCCCCGACTCTGCTTCCCCTTCTCCCAGACTGGCCGGCCCTGCCCTCCCCTGCGGGCACGTGCGCAGCAGGACCTGGGGGCCTTGTCTGTGCACTGCTGTGTCCCAGTGCCTAGAATAGTGTCACCTGTAAGCACTCGAAAGACTTATTTCAAGGATGACTGAGTTACTCATCTAGAAATTCACTCATGTGAACTGAGCCTGCTCACAAGCACTCGCACTGAGTTCAGCAAGGTTGCCAGTGACCAACCAGCCTGTAGAAATCCACAGCCCTTTCCTCCACCAGTAGTGACCACGAGAAAGTACAAAAAATGACATCAACAATAGGACATAAACTTATTGTGAAGTGTCTGGGAATTAATCTAACAAAGGATGCCCACAATCTCCACAGAGAAAAAGTTTACAACTCTGAAGAAAGTGAGAAAAAATGAGATATGAAGCACAGTGACACTTACTGTAGGAATGACGGCATGAAGCCAAAAACAAGCAGCTGTTGTCTGTGGGACAGAACGGGGCTGGAGAATGGGCTTAAAAGGGAAATATAAACACATAAAAGCTGAGAAGGTAGAAAAAATGTGGTATTTTCTTTTCTTAGAGCTGTCCACATCTTTCCTTTTTCTATTGGATCTTAGGGTTTTTTTCATATTGGTCTATAGCAGGTTTTTACAGTCTTGTGTCATGTATGTATGAATGTCTATCCCTACTTTGTCCTTTACTTTGTAGCTCTGTTTATGATCTTTGGCCCCAAAAATTATTCCTACATCAACATTTATCCATCTTTTATGCTCTAGTTCAGGCTGTGTTATTTACTTAGAAAAGGCTTTCAAGTTCCACGATCAGTTTTTAGATTCTCCCATTTCACCCTATACTCTTACTGTTTAATCCATCTGGAATTTATTTTAGGGAAAGAGTAAATGAGGATCCAGTTTTATCTTTTTTCCAGATGACTCCCCATTTGCATTAGTTATCTGTTGCCATTTAACCAATTACTGCACAACTTAGCACCTTAGGACAGTGGACAGTTGATTATCTTGAAGTCACTGTGGAGTCCAGGACCAGCTCAGTCTCCCTCACAGGGTCAGGCTCATGTGGGCTCCCCTGGCGGGAGGGTCTGCTTCCAAGGCGGCTCCCTCACTGCCGCTGGTGGGAGGGAGGCCTCCGTTCCTCCCCGGCCCTGCTTGAGTCCTCACAACACACACTGGCTTCCCCAGGACAGGTGACCCAAGGGAGCAGGCAGGAAGCGGTGGTGCCTTCTGGGACCAGGTTAGGTCTTTGCCATGGAAATAGCAAGGAGCTGGCTGGGAACCTGGAGCAGAGCCTGGGCCCCCATTCCCCTCAGCTCCTTCTCTGCTGATCAGGACGGGCAGAGCCCAGGCTAGGGCGAGCCTGTGGTTCCAGGGGCTGCTGGGCACTTTGGGGGTCGTGAGATGGGCTGTCCAAAGAGTCACCTTAGAGCCCTTTGTACGGAGACCCCGTGAGTGTCCTTAGCTGTGCCCTTGAGGGGTGTGTGTGGCCTGGGATGCTCCCCAGAGCTCAGCACCCTGAGTGTCACCTGCTGAGGTGCAGTGGGGCCCAGAGACACATTTGCCAACAGCCTCTGTTCTTGCTTTTTCAGTGCAAGTTTTTCTGTTACAGTTTGGAACAAATGGATGTAGGTGTTTGGTTTCTAGTCCTGTCTGTATTCGAGAGATGAGTGGGTTCCTGTGTGTGCCCAAGAGTGTAGTGCCCAGGGGGTGGGACTCTTCTCCTTCCTCATGAAGAAGTGTCCTGGGAGTCTCTTCTCCTGGCTGCTGGTGGGGCAGGGGTTGGGGTGGGGAGCGGAGAAGGAGCCCGGGCTCTTTGCCCTTAAGCTGACTTGGAGGCCAGCTGTGTGTGTGCTGCCCCCTCCCCTAACACAGCGTGGGGGCGGGGGTCCCTGAAGGGGAGAGCGCTGGAGGCCGAGGTGGTGCACCCGCCGTGGGGGTGGGGGTGGAAGGCCGGGCTCCCGCCAGTCTGTCTGGGCCCAGCATCTTCCAGAGGGCTGGCCCTCCCCTCCAGCCCACTGGGCCCCAGGCAGCCGGCTGGCCTGTGACCACTGCCCTCTGTGCCCGGGCAGGTGTGTGTGCCTGTGGAGTCGTCCAGCCCGCTGGTGATGAACAACCAGAAGGAGGTGTTGCGCTGCTTCACGGTGCTGGGTGAGTGGCCGGGGTTGGGGGGAGGCCCTTTGTGTTGTCTGGGGTTCTGCCCGCTGAGGCCTGGCTGGGCTGCAGCCCCCAGCGTCCGTCCTCCTGGCCGCCAGGGTGTGGAGGCACAGGTGGCCCACGGAGAGGACAGCTTGTCACCAGCAGCTCTGATGAGCACTTGCCCTGCAGCTTGCTGCTCACCTGACCGCCTGCTGGCCTTCCTGCTGCCCAAGCTGGACTCTAGCCACGAGAGGACCCGCGTGGGCACCCTGCAGGTGCTGAGGCACGTCATCTACTCGGCCGGTGAGTGCCTGCGGGGAGCCGAGACGCGAACGCAGATATGGGCCATCTCTTAGGTGAAAAGGAGCATTGTGCCTTGAACTCTTGAAGTACTGTTCCCAACTTTCCATTTTGCAAAATTCCAAACTTTATGAAAAATTGCAATAGTAGGGCTCCTCTGCCTGCCAGCAGGTCCATCACAGACGCTGTCTGCGGACACTAGGACGTGGAGCCTTTGCTCTGGGCCTGGTCGTCCCCACTGGGCCAGCGGCTCGGAGCCTTGCAGCCTGTCCCGTGGTCTGCTCGCCGCCACTCAGCAGGGGGTCTGGTCAGAGACACACAGCTTAGTTAATCTCTTGGACACGGACCTTTGGGATGAGCTGAGGCCGTTCTGTAGAATGGCCCTCAGTTTCCACATGTATGACGATTTCCTCACAATGAAACGGAAGGATTCAGGTTTCTTGCTTTACAGCTCATGTGGTCAGTGGTCAGCGCGCGCACGCCACACGCCTGCGCTGGTTCTCCTTGGTGCGTCTGGGGCACTGAGCCTTGGCCAGGGGTGCGCCCAGCCTGAGAGCTGAGGCCGTCTGTGCAGTTGTAGAAGCAGAGGGGACAGGAAAGACCATGCGTGGCCCTGGAAGCCTGAATCTTCTCTGTCCGGCACTTTATGGAACAGCTGGGCAGCTCATGACTTTTGAGGGGTGACAAGGCCGCAGCTTGTGGGGGTGGGGGGAAGACCATACTGGGGGCTGGGCTGTGCCGGGCGCTTGACGTGGATGGGGAGGACAGAAAGTCAGGCCCAGCAGCCTCTCCCCATACCCGTGGCGTCCACCCCCCACCCCCCACCGTCACCAGTGAGGAGGTGAAGGGACAGGCCTGGGGGACCTGCAGGCGGCACCGAGCCCTCGGCAGGCACAGGACCGGGCAGCCTGGCTGGCGGCGTCTCACTGCCCTGCTGTTTCTGTAGTTAGAGGCGCTGAGCGCACGCGCACATGTGTGTTTTCCTCCGTGAGTGCTCCCGCTGCAGTGACGTCCCCAAGTCCCCTCTCTTTGCCCATGTTTCTCGTTTTCCTCTAAGTTGTTTCTCTGGACACTGACGTGCGTGTCAGTGTCAACGTGCAGAGAACAGATTGTTTCCTTAGCCGGGTGATGTAGTTGAAAATGCACTTTTTCACTCTCCAGTGCGTCGGGGACTTACAGTGTCAGGACATGGAGATCATCGTGTTTTGTCATTTTTGAGCCTGTCACACGTACAGAAAACGTACGCCATTTAAAGTTCAGCTCCACGTGTGGTCCTGAGAAGAGCCCTCCGTCCACCCACGGCCAGTGCCGACTAGGACCCTACCTCGCCCAGGAGCCACCTTAGGCTCCCCCACGGGGAGGGGCAGTGTCGCCATTGTGCAGGCTGTGCGCTTGGGACCGCAGGTGTGAAACACTGGACGATTTCCTGTAGTGACCTGTGGGGGTTACCGCGCAGCGGGGTTCCCACGCCCTCCTCCCCATGACGCGTCCAGTTGATCAGACCACTGCAGCCTCTCCTCTCCTGGGGAAGGCTCGCAGCTTTTCCAGTTTGCCGCTACCACGAACATCTTCCCGAGCACAGTCTGTTGCACGTGACCAGGGGTGGAGTCTCAGGTCACACGGAGGCACACGTTCCGCTTTGGTAGATGAACCTTCCGTCCCCTAGAGTAGCCGTCTACACCCGTTATGCGTGCACCCAAGGCGCTCCTCGACCATCCATTTCAGCGGTGTCAGGGGCTGTGCTGCGGTTGGGCACGCTTGCAAGCATATTTCTCTTAGAATGAGAAGTTCATTGAGAACTTGTTGGTGTATCAGAAGTCCTTAAACATTTTTATTTACTTGATGACAACCAGATTTATTTTGTTTTTTCAAATTTATTGAGATATAATTGACATATAATGTTGTGTGAGTTTACTTTTTATTTTAAAAAAATTTTTATTGAAGTATAATCATTTATAATCAATGTTGCGTTAGTTTCTGGCATACAGTATAGTGATTCAGTTGTACGTACGTATTTATTTTTTCATATTCCTTTTCATTATAGGCCATTACAAGGTATTGGATATAGTTCCCTGTGCTGTAGGACTTTGTTGCTTATCTATTTTTTTATTTTTAACTTTTATTTTACTTTTTATTTTTATGTTTTTTGGCGGCAGGGGGTGAGGTAATTAGGTCTATTTATTTATTTTAGAGGAGGTACTGGGGATTGAACTCAGGACCTTCTGCCTGCTAAGCACGCGCTCTGCCACTTGAGCTATACCCTCCCCCCATCTATTTTATGCAGAGTGGTTGGTATCTGCAAATCCCAAGCTCCCAATTTAATGTGGTAGAACTTCAGGGCATACTACTGGATGGACGGCACAGCCTCTTCCCTGGCTGGGGTGGCCGAGATCAGGACCTCCTCTCCCCTTGCAGGCCTTCCTCACCACAGGAGCACTTGCGTCCCAAATGCCAGCCGTGTGGGAGGCACTGCCATGTGTCTGAGCTCCTGCCGGCTCTGGGCACCTGCTGGAAGGCCCTGCTACTGTCTGTCCCAGAGGCGAGGACAGGAGGCCAGCTGAGGTTCAGGAGTGCCCCTGCCTCGACCAGCATGAGGGGCGGATCTGGGATGCAAACCCAGGTCGGAGTGAACCAGAGCCCCACTGCTTTGAAAAGTCCTCAAACTTTGAGTGAAAATGTCATAACATGATGAAAATGTAGGGCCCTGGTTGGGTTCCCACAGGTCCTAAAGGAGAGCGTGTCCCTCTGCACCGGAGTCCAGGGAGCATGTCTTGTGCCAAGTGGACAGCACACCTTCCCAGTCAAGTCAGTTGTGTACAAAGTGCCTGCCTCTTGTTTTCTCCCCGTGGACGTCTTTCTGTGTTGCTTTCTTGTCTTCTGGTGTCAGCCATTGTTACTGAAGAATCTGACGACAACCTGAACTTCCTTGTAGAGGTTTGGTCTTTTTCGCTTGGATGCCCAAAGGAATTTTAATTTTTTATTCTAAATCCAGGAATTTTAATGACTCTGTTGGCTGCTCTGAGGTGATAACTTTTCCTCAAGAATGTGGAGGGACCTTTCATGTGTAATTTCAAAACTTAGTTTATCTCAGGAATTTTTTTTTAAATTACAGGATTTCGATTTTCCACTGTTTCAAAATCCTTCTTTGGAACTCTCTGTTATATGTGTGTTGCTTCATCTTTGCCTGTCTGCTCTACTTTTAAAATCAAATCTTTTAAAGCTTTTTGGCCTCCAGTCATCTTTTCCCCCCAGAGTTTCATTTTCTAGGGCTGAGAATAAATTACATTCGGCAGAATGCACAAATCTTGAATGTCCAACCTGGTGACATTTTACACATTGTTCACCCATGTGACCATTACTGAAATCAAAATGTGAAGGAAAAAAATCCCCAAAGTTTCCCTGTACTTACTCTCAGTCACTCCATCCTAAGAAGTAACTGTTTTTCTGACTCCTGCCACAATCGGTTAATCCTGCCTGTTCTCGAATCTCATGCGAGTGAGTTCGCTGTAGTAGGTAGTCTGTCTGTCTGCCTTCTCTTCCTTCCATAAGGCCTTTGACGTTCATATGTGTCATGCGCATCAGCTCATCCTTTGCTGTTGCTGAGCTGTATTCCACTATGTTTTGTGAAAAAATGCTCTCTTTCCTGTTAATGGACATGGGATTGCTCCCAGGTCTGGGCAGTGATGAAGAAAGCCGCTGTGACCTGACCTTCCTGGTACAAGTCAGTTTGTTGGCACGAACGTGTTTCTCTAGGTGCGGAATTACGGACTGAGGACAGGTGCCTGCTTAGCATTATCACAGACTGCCAGGTGGCTTTGTGAGTGGCCGCCCTGCGTCCTGGCTCACTTGCAGCGCTCGGCAAGTCCTGTCGCTCCGCGTCCTGCCGGTTCTGGCGCTGTCAGTCTTTGTAAGTTTACCATTTTGGTGGGTGTGTAGTGCTGTCTCACCATGGATTTAGTTTGAATTTTCCTAATGAATACGTTGGCCAATCATCTTTTCACATTTATTGACCTTCACATATCTTTTTGTGTGAGGGAGGTTCCTGTTCAGGTCTGTTGCCCATTTTTAAATTGGATTGTTTGTCATTATGGTTACGTTTAAGAGTTCTTTTTTGGATACATAAAGGTATGTTCTTTTATGGTTTGTGCCTTTATGTCTAATAAAAACTTTGCCTTTCCAGATGTCACGAAGGTGTTTTCTTCTAGAAGCTTTACTGTCGGCATGTCCATATTTAGTTCTGTGACTCATTTTTAGTTAGTTCTGGGGTGTAATGTGAGATGTAGGGAGCCGGGTTTGCTTTATTTTCATGTGGACATTCAGTGGCTCCAGCAGCGCTTACTGGAAAGACTTTTCTTTCCCCGCTGAATTGCTTTAGTGCTTTGCAGAAAACCCGGTGGCTGTATGTATTAGTCGGCTGAGGTTGGGTACAGAGCACCCCAGCCATCAGGGGCTTAGACAACAGAACGTGTCCTCACAGTTCGGGGATCAGAGTGCTGGCAGGTTTGGTTCCTTCTGAGTCTGTCCTGTGCCCTCGCCCAGCTTCAGGTGGCCCCTGGCATCTGTGGACACATCTCCCTGATCTCTGCCTCCATCGTCATCTCGGCCAGTACCTCCCTGTGTCCCAGCTCCCTCTTTTCATGAGGACACCAGTAGTCCTGGGCGAACGTCCCACCCTGTTCCAGTGTGACTTCATTCTGCCTTTGCTTGTTACCCCTGCGGGGACCCTTTTCCAAGTACAACCCCATTCCGGGTGCCGGGGGTTTGGAGTTAAACACACAGGTTTGGTGGGAGCAGGGGACACAGCCCAGCTCGTAACATTCTCTATTAGCAGGTGTATTTCAGGACTCTCTTCTTTCCCACCAATATCACATCCACATCACACTTGTAATTCTTTTTTTTTTTTTTTTTTGAGTAAAAGTAGGTTTATTCAGAGAGAGGCACACTCTGTAGACAGAGTGTGGCATCTCAGAAGGACAGCGAGACCTACACTCTTAATTCGTACAGCTTTGCAGTGAGTCTTTAAGTCTGGTAGTGTGTCCTCAGCTTTGTTCTTCAGGATCGATCATCCTCATCAACAAGAAAGCCCTGGTCGCTGTGAGGCAGGTCGCAGGCAGAAGCCACACAGAGCCACGTGTGGCTCAGTGGTTCATTCAGGACAAACACCTGTGTGTCCACAACTGCACCCTGGTTCACCCAGCCAAGAAGTGACAGTCACCCTGACTTCCCAGTAGTCCCTTCCTTGTAGTTTATGGTTGTGTCACAAAGCATACTTCCCTGAGGTGCGTTGTTCAGTCGTGTCTATTTACAGACATTTTATGTGTGTGTGTGTGTATGTGTATACTTACATCTCTCCTGTTTTGGAGGCTTGGCCTTTGGTGGTTTTGAGGTCAAATACGCGTAACACACAGCTGACCACGCGAAGCATCTGAGGTGTGCGGTCAGGGGTGTGGTCTGCATTCATCTCCAGAACCCTTCCGTCTTGCAGAGCTGAAGCCTGGTCCCTGTCAAGCACAGCTGCCCGTGTTCAAGTCTCCTGAACCAGGTTCTCCTCAGGCTGTCCTCCCACTTGCGTTTATCTGGGGGGAGCCTGGACGGTCCAACGCGGAGCCCCCGCGGCCGGTGCTGCGGGCTGCGTCCTCAGCGTGCAGGTTGATGTTTTCTCTTCCGAGTTTCTAGCAGACTGGCAAGAACTTGGATGCAGAGTCAGGATCAGACTCAAGTTCAGTCCCTTTGGCAGGACGGTGGGAGGCACCTTCTCTCTCCTGCGACTTCAGCGCTAATGCTCAGTGCCTGGGGCAAGTTTGGCGCCGGGCCAGTTCTGTTTCTTTTTTATTGATTAAGTGAAATACCTTGGTAGAGACTCCCTCATCTACCATCCGGCCGGACGGAAGTGCGGCCCACGTAAGAAACGCAGGCTTAGTCACTGCCTCTTGTCTTACTTGTCAGTTTCCAGGATGGTAGGCCGGTTCCCCAGCTCCGCCTAAAGGTGACCAGGCGCATGAATCCAAACATGCTTGACGGGTGTCAGTTCAGCTCAGTTATTGACGTCACTGAAGCTCACACTGTGTCCTTCTGGGGAGTGGGGGTTCTTTGAGTTCTGAGTCCTGCAGCATGACCTCCGAGCTCTCCGGCTGCTGGAGTTCTGGGCTCAACTTCTGTGTTTCTTGCCCCAGACCTGGAATCAGCCTTTTCTCCAGAGGCCCTAGTTTCCTTTAGTGAGAAACTGTCTTTCAAGGCAACAATCTGGCACTTGGGGTGCTTGTTCCTTCTAGGTGGTCACCGCTTCGGGGCCTTCTCAGTAGCCCGAGCTGGGAAACATGTCAGCAGGTAGATGAAGCACCCTGGGCGTTCATGTGGACACTTCCAGCTCGACACACAGACCAACAACCTCTCCCTGCTGCTCTTCTCTCACGTCGTGTCTCTCTCTTCCCCTGCAGGACCCTGGTTCTCCAGGTTCACCCGCTGTCTCCTACTACACCCAAGACCCACACGAGGGCAATGTTAATGCCACCACCCCCGGTAGAGTGACTGAGGACATGAGACTGTTTGACACATGCTTTCCCCATCCTGCCACTGTCCTCACGGCTGAGGCCCTGCCCGTGTGGTCTGAGGCGGCAGCCAGCATGTGTGTCACTGCCCCTTCTTGGCCCTTGTTTGGTCTCAGGTCTCCAGGTGACCCCTCCCTCTGAGGACCGTGTCTCTGCTCGTCCTGCCGTCTGGCGCTCACTCTCTAGTGGACCCCCCGGGAGGGCTCCCGGGGTCACGCGTGTCGACTTCTTCCTTGTTGAGAGTAGTTTATTTGTGGTTTTTATACCTATCATTCAGTTCTGCTGGTTATAAAATTCTTGGTTCCCATTTCCTTGAGTCTCCAGCGTCGCTCTTATTTTCTTCTAGCTGCGGCTGCCAGATTTAACAAAGACAGGCAGGCTGCCCCAAATACTGCACGGAACATTCTCGTACTAGAACATTACTTGTTGCTTCTCTGAAATTTGGATTTAACTGTGCACTACGGATCTACCTGGCAGCCCTCTCCTGGGCTAAAGCACTGCTGTCCAGGTCTGATGATGATCTGGTTTTCCAACCCCTAACGTGCCACCTGTGAGGTTTTCCCTTTGTTTTCATGTGTTTGCTTTGTTTTTGTTTTCAGATGTCCAGAAGGCTTTTCCGTTTTCTCTGTGAAGTCCAGTATATTTCCGGAAACGTCTGGGTGTTGGTCATTCTGGGCCATTCCCATCGGGGCGAGCAGAGCGCCTGCATTTCTCCTGACCACATCGCTGCCTCTGGCCTTGCTCTGGTCACCTCAGGCCGCTCCCCTCAGACCACTCTCCGCCGCGCCCTGTGTGGCCAGCTCCTTCTCATCCTTTGGGTCTCAGCGTCAGTGTCCCTTGTTCAGAAGCACCCAGACCACGACCCCCTTTCATACTCAACACCCAACATCGGTCTGTGTCCTGTCGTTCTTTTCGTGACGTCGCTGTGCTTTGTGACAGTCTGAGTTACTTCTGAGGTGTCTTCTGTCTCTTGGGGCAGGGCTGCTGTGTGCCCAGCTAGACCTGAGGGTGAGCGGGAGGCACCTCGTGTGGGACGGAGCCGCCTGCGGAGGGTGGCCGTGGCCTCTGCTCCTCACTCTGCTCCTTCCACATCTGTTTGTGGTTTGGAACCTCGGGGATGTGGAACTGGATGGATGCCACCTTCAGCTGGCTGCCCACCCACATCCTGCACCCCCGCGCCCGAGCTCCCCTGACCTGGTCTGACATCACCCGTCCCCTTTCCTGGGCTGGGCCTCTTTGGCCAGTTTTCTGTGGGGTTGGTTGTAGTCTGTAATCTTTTCATCTCTTATGGGGCAACATGAGTGCATGCAAAAAAGCCTGGAGCACACGGTGCGTACTGAGAGGAGCCATGTGGGAGGCCCCCAGCCCACCCCCTTGCTCCAGCAGGCCCCCTCAAGGCGCTGCAGTCGGTGTGTCTCTGCATGTGGCACAGACAGACCAGCCTGTGCCTTCCTCTGCGTTTTGCTCCCTGGCCCAGCACGGGGTTCTTGGCGCCACTTGGGGTGGCGGCCACAGTGGCTCCCAGTCCAGGCGCAGGTGGGCGGCGGGCACTCGTTCAGATGGGTCTTGCTTGTTCTCCGATGTCTTTCTTCTCCTATCGACTCATCAGGGTTCTCTGAGTATTGAGGATGGTGTCTCCGGTCGCGCGCTGCACTTCTGGCGTGCGCAGAGTGGCCGCCGCTTCCCGGCTCTCTGGGCTGTCCTGTTGACAAGCTCGCCAGCCTTCCGGCTGACGTGTCCCCCAGCTCTGCTGCCTGGGGGTCATGGGTCACCACCTTGTGAAAGCAGTGGTTTACCGCAGCTGCGTCTGGCACCTGTGTTTGCTTGGCTGCGCTGTGCACGTCTCCCGCTCTTGTTTTCTGGCCTCGTTACTGGAAGCCCGACCCTCCTTCCCCGGCGGCTGGCGCCCTGCTAGCTGAGGGGCAGCTGCGGGTGCGGGGACCGTGGGGGCCCCGGGGGGCCGGCTCCAGGCCTGAACTCTGCCGGCGGCTCTGAGACATCAGCAGACCGTGCAGCTCTGGGCCCTCAGGCCCCTCTGCGAGAGGGGGCCAGGACAACCCCTCCCTGGGGCTGTGGTTGGAATGACAGTGGGCCGCGAGGGCCGCCTGCACTGCCCGCTCCCCGTCTTCGTTATTTTTATTAGTCTCCTAACCGCTTCTTGATAGTCACTTTTATCCCCGCTTTAAGTATCAGGAAAGGAAGGGTGACATTGCTGATTCTCAAAGTGGGGTCCTTAGACCAGCAGCGCTAGCTCAGCTGGGAACGTGCGGAAAGCGCACACCTGAGCCCACCCAGCCCGGCAGGTTGGGGCCGGGGGAGCTTGACAAGCCTTCTGTGGTTCTGCTGCCCTGGGAGGCACCCCCTGCACCCCCTCGCTGTGACCTGGGTCTGCCTGACTCAGCCCACTCTTCCTGCTGCCCTGAACTGTCAGCCTTCTAGTTTTTTAATTGGTTAAAATAATGTTATTTCCTAAAAAGTCATTTTTCCCCTGGAGAGGAAGGAGTAGGCTATGCTGGTGCCCTCTCGTCCTTTCCCCGTGGCCCTCCCCCCTGTAGTCCTCCCCTGTGGCCCCCGTGATCCTCCCCGGGCCCCCCGGCCATCTCTGTGGTCCTCCCCCCGTGGTCCTTCTCCCCTGTGGAGGGCCACATTGAGGCGAGACCCCTGGCAATGTCCTTGGACCTCATGGTGGTGATGGGCTGGCCAGCTTCTGTCTCTGGTGGGGACTGAGCCATCTGTTCGTCTCTTGCAGCTGCTCAGATGGAAGTTAAGAAACCGTTCATTCTATCCTCCATGAGGCTGCCTCTTCTGGACACCAACAACCAGGTAAATCAGTGGGGCCAGCCCCAGCACCACGTGAGCAGCTGTGGGCAGTGTGGCCAGGCTGGGACCTGAACCCACCACTGACCAGGCAGCTGCCCCTCAGCCAGACCCAGACGTCAGCAGGTGAGTGCGGGCATGGGCATCTGCTGAGCTGTGTGTCTGGGACCCCAGCTTCCCCTGAGGCAGGTACCCAGGTATGAAGTTAGGAGCCGTCCCCGAGACCACCTTGGGGCCAGACTGTTCTCTAGAGGAACCCCGGAACTCAAGAGAGCTGTCATACTCAGGGTCAGAGTTTATTACACCAGAAAGACAGGCTGATATCAGCGAAGGAAGAGGCAGATGGGGCAGGGCCCACGAGGGCCCAAGCTCGGACCCCCGTTGTCCCCTGCCCATGGAGCCGTGGGCAGCATGGGCTCCCTGGCGGGGATGTGACAGCATGCACGGGAGCTGCCAACCAGGAAGCCCCTCGTGTCCGGGGTCCTTATCGGGCCTCCACCACAGAGACCTGGCTGGCCGCCCACCTGGCTGACCTCAGTGTCCAACCCCTCAGGAGGCCAAGCTGATACCACCTGGCCGGCAGCCCACACCCAAGTCACACGGTTAGATGATTTGATGTGGCTGAAGCCCAGGGAAACAAGGACGCTGGACTCAGGTGGGCCGTCCAAGGGCTTGTTGTGACGCCGACAGCTGAGGACAGTTCTGGTCCTGCCTGCGCTGGGTTAGCCGGGCCCCGCAGTTAGCCGTTCTGCTTGCTTGAAGGCCGCTGGGTCCCCATCCCGTTCCTGGGGGCTGCCCTGCTCTACACTCGTCCTGGGGAGCCTGTTCTTTGGGACCTTTTGTGAGGGTCTAGAAGCTACTGAAGTGGCCCCAAACCGCCAAGGTCATATCAGTTCCAGGGCCCCTGTACATCTGGATCACCCCTGAAAGGGCCCTCGCCGGGAGCCACCCCAGTGTCAGGGCCACATGCCCTTGCCTGAGCGCCCTCATGCTTCCAGACTGCTCACTCCCTCCAGACCCACCAGGGTCACTTGGGACACACATGTACTTGGGGGATGGCACAGAGCAGGGGTGTTTGGCCTGAGATCCAAAAAAGAGAGGCATCAACAGGACCCAGGGAAGGACACCCCCCCCCCCCCCCAGGGAGAGGCCTCTGGCTGGCGCCTGCCCGACAGAGTGTGAGAAGAGGGAGGTCCTGAGGAGGTGTCAGCTCTGCGGAAGAGATGTCCGGCCATGCTGGCTGGCTGCACCTTTGAGCCACCAGCAGGAGCTACTGAATGGGGCCAGACAGCAGGCTCAGGCCTCCCAGGAGTGTCTGGGCAACAAGTGCAGATTCAGGGACCTCACCCTGAGGGTGAGATTGAGCCCAGGGTGCTGGCACCCTAGGGGACACTGGCCTGCAGCCCACGGCGGTGGCAAGCACTGGGCAGGAGTGATGCGTTTGGAGCCAGAGAAGCACCAAGTCTGGTGCCTGGGAGGGGAGGGAGGTCCAGGGGGAAAGTGAGGAAAAGAGGCCCCCCTTGAGGATGCGAGCGTGTCCCAGGCTGGTAAGAAGGCCACCTGTGTGGCAAGGGTCTGTGAAGAAGGGGAGGGGTTGCAGGCACAGGCATGGATGTAGATGGTGGTGTGAGCGCAGGTGCAGGTGCAGGCGTGAGCACAGGTGCAGGTGCAGGTGCGGTTCCAGGCACAAATGCAGGCTGAGGGAAGGGTGAGATTCCCGTCTCCGAGCTGGAGCACTGTGGCACTGAGGCCCCTCCTGCTCTCCCTTGGTTCTGGGCAGGTGAAGCGGGCCGTGGTGCAGGTGATCAGCGCCATGGCGCACCATGGCTACCTGGAGCAGCCCGGAGGTGAGGCAATGATCGAGTACATCGTGCAGCAGTGCGCGCTGCCCCCCGAGGTGGAGGTAAGGGGCGCCACCTCGTCCCCCTGTCCCTGGGCCCACGTCTCCCACCTCCATCAGGCCCTGTGTGCCAAGCAGCTTTCCCTAGCCTCTGAGTTGGGGCCTCTGTACCTGTTCACTTCCTCAGCTCCCCGGACTTAGGAAGGAAAGGCAGACTGACGCTTGGCTCCCTTTGGAGCTTGTCTGTCTGAGAAGTTACTCAGTAAATCCCAGTTTTTCTTGAGGAAAAAGAACCAGTCTGCCCCAGCGGTCTCGGCATCGCTGCCTTGAGCCTGCGGTGGAGCCCAGCAGGTCATGGGCACCCTTCCGCCCCGGGCCTTTGAGCCCAGAGAACTGACCTGTCTGCCAAGGTCAGTGGACAACTGAAGTGGCCCTGCCCAGGGGACCAGGTGCCCTGAGTGGGACTCTGCACTGATGTTGCCCCGGAGTGGGTGGCCACCCTGGATGAGGGGGCACAGGTGGTGCTTTTCCCACAGGCCTCAGGGGGCCTGGCCTTATCTTTTTATATTCTTAATAGTGTCTTTCAGAAAGCAGAAGTTTTAATATCCTGGAAATATCCTAGAAATAAGGTTTTCACTTATGGGCCTTGCTTTTGGTGTCCTAGCCAGTAAATCCGCTCTTAGGCCACCAAGACTCGCTCCTGTGTTTTCTTCCGGCCGTGCTGCCGTGGTTAGAGCCTCCAGTACACTGCTGAGGACCAGTGATGAGCACAGACATCCTTGCCTTGTTCCCATTGTAGGGGGAACACACCCCGTCTTTAACTGCTAAAGATTCTTTTGAATCTGAGATTGACATAAACGATTGCTTCGTGGACCTTGACCGAACCTTGCAGTGCCCAGATAAAGCAGACTTGGGCGTGATGTACAGGCCTTTTGCTGTGTTGCTGGTTTGGTTTGCTGGCATTTTGTTGGGCAATCTTGCGTCTCTTCGGGAGGGTTATCGGTCTTTACTTTCCCTGTGATGTCTCTCACTGGTAATGCCTAATTAAGTGAGTTTGGACATGTTCCCTCTTCTTCCAATTTCTGGAAGAGTTTGTGAAGAATTTGTATCATTTTTTCCCTTAAATTTTTGGTAGAATTCCTCAGTGGAACCACGTGAGCCTGGAGGTTTCTTTGTTAGAAAGTTTTTAACCATGAATTCCACATTTTTCATAGACAAAGAATTACTATGATTTTCTAAGTAAGCTTTGGCATATCTCTGGGTCCAGGCTCCTCAGACCTCCTACCTGCTTGGTGACTGACTAGCAAGACGTGCAGGACTCAGGTGATGGTGCAGCCCGAGTATGGGCTCACTGTGCTCTCCCGGAACGGGCCACACAGAACACGCCCCCACCCACAGCGGGGAAGCCCAGCAGCACAAAGGGGGAGGTGCCTGCCCTGGGAAGCCCGTTTGATGTCCTGAGTGCAGTTTTTTCGGGAGGCAGGCCACGTGGGCACTCTGCTAGGCTCAACCACCAAAACTCCAGTCTCCCAACAGGAAGGTAGGTGTTCAGTGCCTCAGGTGGCCAAAACAATCTTATCACTTAGCAGTGTTTCAGAAGCCAAATTCCCTGATGTAAAATGTTTCAGGTGCTACGGGAAACAGTACTGTGGGTCTTCAAAAAACTAGACCTAGAGTTATCATGTGACCCAGCAATACCACTTCTGAGTACACATCCCAAAGGGTTGAGGGCAGGGTCTCCAAGAGGTATTTGCACGTCCATGTTCACAGCAGCGTTATTCACAATAGCAAAAGGTGGAAGCAGAGTGTCCATCAGCCAAGGAATGGATAAACAAGACGTGGTCTGTCCATACAATGGAATGTTACTCAACCTTAGAAAGGAAGGAAACTCTGACTTGTGCTACAGCACGTGTCAACTTGGACAGGTCACTGATGAAAGGTTTACCTACTCGTTGTCGCATCAGTTGATGACTTCCGAGCTCCATTACGTTTCTGTACTCACTTTTCTTGCCTTCTGTGGTAGCGAAGCGCTTTCCCCTATTTTTCTGTCCATGTGTGATGTCTCTGTGGACTCATCCGTTGCTATTTCGTGCTTTTCTGTCGCTGGCTTGGTGGCCAGGTTGTCTCACTGAGTTGGCCCCTGTGTCCTTGAGGTGCGTCTCTGCCATTTTTCGAGCCTTTCCTCATTTTCTTGCACAAGAAGTTGTTCTGGGTGCACCTTGACCTGTCCCTGCCTCCAGCTCTGTGGGCCCCTTTCAGATGAGCTGTTTTTATCTTTTGTTTCTGAGAAATTTGTTTCCTTTATTTATTTAAATTTTCTTGCTTTCCTTTTTTGTTTCTCTCTGACTCCTGTTTTCTGGATGGTAGCACTTCCGTTTTCATCTTTCCTTTTCCTTTCTTGGTTCTCCTTTGAAGTCCTCAATCTGATCTTCCAAGTCAGTGATTCTTTCTTAGCAATAACCATTTCATCATTAATTTCTTGAATCAAATTCTGTATTTCAACTGTTACGATTTTTCACATTTTTTTTCTTGTTCTTGGTTCATGTTAATATTTTCCCATCTATGGTACGTTTTTCAGGTCAAGGTTATGTTTTTAGTCCGTGAATCCTAGTATTTCTGTTTCTAATGGACTTTGTATGTGGCCTCAGTGTTCACTATCAGACAGTTTGTAGTTTCTACTACTAACCCAAAGTTTTTTTCTAGGATTTTAAAATTTTCTAGGTGATTAGCTTTTCATGGCTACTGTGGATTTATAATTTCATTGCATTCTCTACACGGAATCTGGCCAGGTTTAGTTCTCCTTTTAAGAGTTTGTTGAGATACTCTTTTTGGCCTAATAAATGGTCAGGCTTTCAAAGTTGTTTGTGTATATTTGGTAAAAAGTTTTGTCTATGTTTTTAGAGCAAGCTTTAAAAATTGTTACTCAAGGGCAGGCGGTATAGGCATGCATGAGGTCCTGGCCTCAATCCCCAGTATCTCCATTAAAAAAACATGTATGTATACAGGTAGGGGTGTGTGTGGGTGTGTATGTGTGTGTGTGTGTGTGTGTGTAATTGTAATTGTTATTCAAGGCCTAAATATCCTTATTTTCTCTACTTGATCTTTGATTTCTAAGTGAGAGGCATTAAAAGTCTCCTGTAATCATTGCAGTTTTCCCAGTTTCTCTCTGTTGTCCAGTGTTTGCTTTCTGGGATTTCAAAGCATGAACCGAAGTCTCAGACAAAGCACTTAGAAGAGAAGTCCTTTTCTGCATGGAAGGTTCCCAGGGAGCAGGGCTTTGGGGTGCTGACTCCCCAGGTTTGGAGGAAACCACAGGCCCACCAGGCTGCGGAGGTTTTCCTGTGCCCTTGTCTGTTTTCTTGGTGCGCAAGGGTCCCTTCATTTTGGAGAGTAGGACTAAGCCCCGCGAGCTGGATTCCTTGGGCGATGTTAGGGCATAGTGAGTTTCCTGCCCATGACAGGTGGCCCTGGTGTCCCTTCGGTGGGGGCTGGGTGGGGTCTGTCGTGCTGTGTCCTCATGGCCAGAGCCCCTGGGAACAGAGAGCGGCTGGGGCCACGGTGCCCACACACTCCTCCACGGCCCTCCCCACAGCCTCAAAAGCCTGGCCCCGACGGCGAGGACCTCCTGGCTGACAGCGTGCGGACCATCAGCATCAGCACCCTCTACCTGGTCAGCACCACAGTGGACAGGATGAGCCACGTGAGTTGTGCCGCCCTGCCTGACCACGCCCCTCCCCACCCCGCGGGGGGCCTGGACCTGCCTCCCACAGACACCCCGGCGCTGCTGCCTCCAGGTCCTCTGGCCATACCTGCTCGAGTTCCTGGTCCCTGTGCGCTTCACCGGGGCACTGACCCCGCTCTGCAGGAGCCTCGTGCACCTGGCCCAGAAGAGGCAGGAGGCAGGGACTGACACCTTCCTCATCCAGCACAGTGACAACGGTGCGCCCTGACCCCACCTCGCCCTGGCTCCTACCCCTCCCACCCCGCCCTGACCCCAGGCCACAGCCAGGCCCCCTGAGTGTTTGCCCATCTCCTTTGCAGTGACCCTTCCGTCTCCCTATGCCCTGACCACGAGGCTTCTGGTAAGCAGCGCCCTTGGGTGTTTGGCTTTCATAGCACACGGGTGGCATCACCTCCCCTGATCAGGTGGCCACCTGGTGGGCGCCACACCCCGAGGGGGTGTCAGGGGAGGAGCAGGCCCTCCCTCTGTCCCCGTGTCCTTGTACTTGTGCTGTCACTACCGTGTAAAGGACACTGTCTTGCAGTAGGGGGCTGTCAGGCGCTCCCACTGGGGTTTTGGGGAGCTGCATCTCAGGAGGCTCCTTACCCCTACTTGGGTGGCTGTGCTCGACCTCCTGTTGGCCGTCGTGGCTCTGGGCACGGGTGGAGAACCCACTTCTGCCTCCTCCAGGCTGTGTCTTCCAACCCCTACCTGGGAGATGGTCGCGGGGCAGCCTCGCTGCGCCTCCTGAGCGTCCTGCATCGGAATATCCACCCTCTGCTGGGTCCGCGGTGGGCGACAACCATCCCCCTGCTGCTGGCACACCTGGATGGTGAGGCCCAGGAGGTGGGCAGCGCTGCTCCTCCTCCAACCCTATTTTTGGTAGTCAGCATCAAGGCTGTCCCGTGAGGACCAGGGTTTTGAAATGGCCTCTGCTGTGGTTCAGGAAAAGGCCAGAACGGTGGGGCTGGAAGGATACTGGCTGCTGGGTGTCACCTGGGAGCACATTGGATGTGGGCACAGCCCTGTGCTTCCTTGTGTTCTGGTGGATGGGGCGATGCCTAGGCCTGGTGGGGGTGCTGGGCGGGGCCTGGTGGGAGGTACTGGCTGGGGCCTGGGCCTGCTGGGAATGGGGGATGCTCCGAGCATCCATTCCTGCCTGTTGGGATGGGTCTGCCTGCCAGGCTGAGTGGATGCCTGGTCGTTTCAGGACATACTGAGAAAACGCTGTCACAGAAAGAATGGGAAGAGAAGCTGCTGATGGTGAGAGAAGGCAGTGCGGGCTGTGCTGGGCACAGGGGCCTTGTCTGGCCTGGGTGGGGAGCGCTTGGGGCAGCAGTGGGGCTGTTCCTTTCCAGGGTCGTGATGCCTGCCTTGACCTAGAGATGTGGCCGGGGGAGGTGCAGAGGGACAGGTGGGGGTCTTTGGGGTGAGGACGGGCTGCTGCCCTCACAGATTGTCCACTCTGCTGTGACAGGGTCACATTTCAGGGGTTTGAGCTGCCCTGGCCGAGAGCGCCTTCTCTCCTGTCCCCTGCCCGGCTCTGAGCTGTCTGTGCTCCTGGTGTCTGACTACCCAGAATTTGTTTTGTCTGGGCTTGAAAGTTACCCATGAACTATTCAGAGTCATGGCACAGGACCGGGAGGTCACTGCGTGTGACACTCTGGGCCTTGGGTCCCTCCCCAGCCAGTCCAGTGAAAGGCAGAGCTCCTGGCCCCTCACTGGTATGGCTCCTGCCCCCAGTTCCTTCAGGACACTCTGGCCATTGTGTCTGACAACACGTGGATTTGCCAGCTGAGCCTGGAGATGTGCAAGCAGCTACCCAGCTACAATGGGATGCCCCAGGAGAAGGTGTGGGGGAGAGGCCGCCCAGGAAGGTGTGGGGGAGGGGGCCGCCCAGGAAGGTGTTGGGGGATAACCTGCCAGGGGGTTTGGGCATAGTCCTCAGGCTCCGAGTTCCTGCTCCTTGACTGTGTCACTTCTGTCACCCGGCACCTGGCTCTGGTGGCCCTCGTGGTGTTGGCAGAGCAGGAGGAGAAGGCCCGTGAGCCTCCCCATAGTGACTGATGGCTGGAGATGCCGGAGCTTGCGCTCCTCGGCCCCTGCCCAGAATTCACGTTGTCCTTGCAGTGGTCAGTGTCACGGGTTCCCAGTGGTCTCTCTCCCACGTCCAGCTGGCAGCGCAGACACCGCTGGGCGGTGTCTTGGTAGGGCTGGGTGTCCCTCTGCTGGGGAGCCAGGCACAGCACGTTCTCTGGCCTCGTTGCAGAACTTCCTGTATAAATGCATCGGAGCCACCCTGGGTGCTGCTTCCAGTAAAGAGGTGGTGAGAAAACGTCTGCAGGAGCTGCTGGAGACGGCTCGGTACCAGGAGGAGGGCGAGCGTGAGGTGGCTGTCATCGTCCCCACAGGAGCCCCGATGCCCGCAGGCTGGCAGACAGTGGCCACCCTCTGTCCTCTCTCAGGCTTTTAGCCAGCGTGTGCACATGTGTGTGTGTGTGTGTGTGTGTGTGTGTGTGTGTGTGTGTGTGTGTGCGTGCATGCATGCGTGATGCACCTGCATGGTGTGCGCCTGCCTGTGTGCTCGTCCCCGTCCTTGCCCAGCTGTGAGCCCACCTGTGTGCCTCCCCAGGGCCTTGCCTGTTGCTTTGGGATCTGTGCTGTCTCCCACCTGGACGACACCCTGGCCCAGCTAGAGGACTTTGTAAAGTCGGATATGTTCAGAAAATCTGTTGGCATTTTCAACATTTTTAAGGTACAGAGGTCAGGCTGATGGCTGAAGGGGGAGGTCTGGGGTGTGATTTTGTCTTAGCCGTGGCCCCCACATTTTGAGGTCCTTGGTGGGTTGGGGGTCATCCTGGGCCTTCCTGGGCTTGGTGCCCGGTAGCCTGGGGGGTGGGGCAGGGAGCTGGCATCTGGCCTCTGTTAACTCGTTGGTGAGGCTGGGTTGCATGGGATCCCTCCCAGCTGGCGACAGGGGTTTGCAGCCCTCTGCCAGCTGTGAGAGGGGCTCTGGGTGGCAAGGATGGGCGTGGTCCCTTTCCTGTCCCCACCCCCCACCCCCCACCCCCGCTCCACCCAGGTCTGGGCGTTCTCTGCCCCCTGGTGGCCAGGGGAGGCTGCATTCTTGCTGAAGCCTGATTTGGGAGGGTGGGCCCCCACAGCCTGCCTCCACCCCAGCGCGCGTCCCTCGGTAGAGCTGTGCCTCCCCACGCTGGCCCCAGTCACACAGTCTTGGGGCTGCGCGCTGTGAAGAGGCCGCAAGGTTGGACGGGCTCCTGGGCAGCCACCTGGGCGAGGCTGGGACCCTGCCTCCTGGCCCCCCAGCTCCTCCTCCTGTTTGTCCCCCACCCTGGTCCCCAGTGGGCTTGAGCCTGGCCGGCAGGACCTGACCCACTGTTCCCGACAGAAGGACTCTGGTCGGGTGGCGCCTTTCAGGCTACTGGCTCTGCCCTTCTTCCGGAGGACATGGGGTTCGAGAGCCAGGCTCCCGCTGGGGGGGGGTGTGTGTGATGGAAGTTGTGCCGATTCCCCTGGCCTCTCAGGATCGGAGTGAGAATGAGGCAGAGAAGGTGAAGAGTGCGTTGATCCTGTGTTATGGGCACGTGGCGGCACGGGCCCCCCGTGAGCTGGTGCTGGCCAAGGCGGAATCGGACATCTTCCGGAACATGTCCCAGTGCTTCAGCACCAAGGTGGGCGCCTCGGCCGGGTCCACAGACAGGGACGGAAGGAGGGGCGCTGCCACCAGAGCCCCACGTCTTAACTCATCTCACTTTTGTTGTTCAGGTTCTGGGAATAAAGGTAGAGACCAAGGTACAGTGTGTAGGAGTTAAGTGTGAGCTCTGCCTTTCCTCTGTCCTCTGGGCTGGGCTGTGAGCTTCTGGGGCAGCAGCCGGGGGTGCTCACTGGGGTTTCCTGGGCCCAGTCCGTGGGCAGAGCATTCGGGAACATCACTCCTGTAGTCTGTGCCTACTACCTGGGAGCAGCCCCTCCTCTTGGGGCCAGAGGGGGGGCCCTGGAGCTCCTGCTCTGACCCAGGCCCTGGACGGAGGGCGGGAAGGGACGGGGAGGTGACAGGCTTGCAGGCTAGGGGTGGGGAGCCTCGGCCTCGGCCCCTCCTCTGGCTCCACTCTGACGCTCACGGGCCGCCCCGCAGCAAGCACCTAGGAGAGGGGCGAGTTCGAAAGCTTGTGACACTGGCCTCTGGTCTCACTAACGTATTTCCCTCTGGAACCTCTGGCACTAACCTGGAGGCCTTCTCTGGGAGTGGCCGGGTTTTCCCCTTAAAGAGCAGACCCTCCTGGGTCTCCTGGGTTGGCTGGGCGGTGGGGATGTCTCAGTTGTCTCCTGCACTGAGCCCATGAGAGGGAGCCCAGCCCTCCATGTCCCCAGACAGGCCAGCAGCAGCCCCACTCTGCTGGGGCTCTTCTTGGGCGTGCCTCCTTCTCCTCCACCTGGGGGGACACCTCCAGCCACACCACAGGCTGCAGGGGATGCAGGTGGATAGAGCGTGGTGTCGGCCTGCAGTCATCTGGCCGGGCCCGTGACCTGGGGACCCCTGGGCCCAGGCCAGGCAGACAGCTAATGGCCACAGGGGTTCCTTCCCAGACGCCCCTTGGCCCATGTGGCTTTGACAAGAGCTTGAGGAGGACCAGCTGAGGCCCTGTGAGAATGGAGGGGAGTACATTTCTGGCTTTGGAGGGGAAGGCAGGGCCTGTGGACAGGCCTTGCTGCCATAGGCAACGACCCTTTATGGGCTCAGCCCCGTGGGCCGAGAGGGAGTGGCTGCCACCTCAGGGCAGAGCCACGTTGGGCGGAGGGCCTTGGAGGCCTCCTGCAGCCCAGTGTCCCTCCAGGACCCGGCCCTGAAGCTGTGCCTCGTGCAGAGTGTGTGCATGGCCAGCCAGGCCATCTGCAGCAGCACCCAGGGCAGCTCCTTCCACTTCTCCAGGAAGGCGGAGCTGGTGGCGCAGATGATGGTGAGCGCCAGGCGGGGGCCTGGCTGGGTCCCGGGAGGGCTGGAGCACCCATGTGGGTTGAGGGACAGAGGCAGCCCAAGCCAGCGCCTGAGTGGCAGGCAGGCTGGTGCTCTGGCCAAGGGCTGTCACGTGGCTGCTTCCCTAGGAGTTCATTAAGGCGGAGCCCCCAGACTCCCTGAGAACACCCATTAGGAAGAAGGCCATGCTCGCCTGCACTCACCTGGTGTATCCTTTCGTCCGGGCACGCGGGGCCACCTGTGGGGCCACCCATGTGCGCCTGGTGTGGGCTGAGCCCTTAACTCAGGCTCAGCTCCCTGAAGCCGGCGCTGGAAGAGCAGATGCAGGCGGATCTGGTCCACAGCTGTCTACACAGCGTCCTGGCTGTGCTGCCCGAGCCTGAGGGGGAGGATGGCCACCAGGAGGTATCAAGCATGTCCCTGCCTTGTGCCCCTCCCCGTGGGGGCAGCAGGGAGGCCGTGGGGGTGGCGGGGTCACAGCGGGACTGGAGGCCTCTCTCGTTGCAGTCCCTGTACCTGGACACCATGCAGGCCCTTGAGGACTTGCTGACAAGCCTCCTTCAGCAGAACATGACCCCCCAGGGCCTACAGGTCATGGTAGAGGTGTGCAGCGGGTGTGCCCTGCCCTGGGGGACACTGTGGGGACAGTCTGGTGCTCTCTGCGAGTGGTGGGTGGTCTGTGAGCAGGCAGGCGGCACCCCCTCTTGTCTGGGCAGGTATGCGACAGGGGTAGACCTTGACCAGACGGGGCCCAGAGCCTGTCCTCGTGTCCCTACCATTGGTCAGTGCTGGGATGGAAGGTGCCCCAGATGTGAGCTCCAGCCCTTCTGGGGCCACTGAGGTGGCAGAATGGGTGGGCAGTGGCCTGGGGTAGGACTTTTCCCCTTCTCGGAACACCTTGTTCCTCTGTAGGCCCAGCTCGCTCTGGGTGCACATGGGGTGGCCGTGGCCATGGCCGTGAGCCAGGCCAGCAGGATAGAGATGGGGCAGGGGTGCACTATGCAGGTGGCTTGCCCTCACCTGGCCCGCTGGCCCCCACACCCAAAAGGGTGGCCCGGCAGGGGTGCTGACCTGCCCACAGTATGTAGGCTCCAGTGTCCCGTGCTGAGTCCGAGCTGGCGCCTGTGTGAAGCCCCCTCTTCCCCAGCACCTAAGCCCATGGATCAAGTCCCCGCGGGGCCACGAGCGGGGACGGGCCCTTGGCCTGAGCGCCTGCCTGCTGCGCTACTTCCTGGAGCACTTGCACGTCAGTGTAAGTACCCAGGAGGCCACCCACACAGCTGCTCCCCTGCCCTGGCCCATTCCTGGCCCCTTGGCTTGGGGACCACTGCGTGCAGCCCTCATATCTCCGAGTGCCCCAGGCTTTCTGGCCTTCCTCCAGCTGCTGCCCTGGGCTCATCCTGCAGCCCCACCAGTCCCACGGTCCTCTATCTGGGGCCGTGGGTGGAGGACCTGTCAGGGCCAGAATTGTCCTCAGGAGCCCACTCCTTAGCTAGGGCTAACATGTGATATGGTTCCCAAATGAGCAAAGGAATGATGGGTACCCTGGTGCGAAGGGAGAAAATGAGGGCATTCGAGGCAGAAGCAGCATTTCAAGCAAAGGCAGGGGGACCTGAACCCATGGGATGTTGTGGAAAAGGCAAACACTGTTTGGCTGTCAGAGTGGATGGGAAGGGGCTTGGTCCAAGAATCACACGGTTATTGTGTGTTTTAGTGTTTGCTATGATTAAGTAGCTCCTGATCCCTCTTTTCCAGAACTGCACAGTTGTTCTTGTAAGGCCATCAATCAGGTGGATTTAGGGTGGACTGGACGCAGTGCTCACACGGTCGTGGCGCGGCTTTGATGGGGCGCGGACCTGATGGGTTCTGCTGCTGAGCAGTAGCATGTTTGAATGTTAGGTCTCTCCATCCAGACCCCTCTGGCCCCTCAGAAGCACGTCCTGGCTCGAAGTTTTGTTGCTGTTGTCGGTGTGATTTCTTCTCCGATTGCATTTAATAATTGCTTATTACTGCTAGGCAGAAAACTGTGGATTTTTGGATACTTAGAAACTGGGTAGTTTATAAGATTCCCTTGTTATTTCTAATAAATTTTTAATCAGGCCTCTGTAATCTTCAGATTACAGCCACTGCAGTTTACAAATGCTGAGAATTTTGCCTTCCTCCCCAGTGCTCACACGTGTCAGTCCGCACGGTCGTCCGGCGTGAAGACGCGAGTGGGCGGTGGCCCGGGCCGCTGCGGCCTCCCTCCTAAGTGCAGTGCTGGGTTTGGCTGGCAGCACTTACTTTCCTATCCATTCCAGAAGCACCGGTCTGTTTGTTTTAATGAGGACTTTTATCGCGGACAGACAGAGAGCTGCCGTGGTCAGACACCTTCCTCTTGTCTATTAGGACGTTCTAGAGTTCTTCTCCTGTTGGTTTTAATACGTCCACGCTTCTGCCTTGTGTGGCCGGGTCTGCGGGCCTCATGATGTCCTCAGCCTCCATGCACGTGTAGACGGGCTTTTCCCACCCAGGTTCTCTCGTGGCCTGGTTTTCACGTAACCCTAGTCCAACTCGAGTTCATTTTTGTTCACGATAAGCGAGGCAGCCAACCTCACTAAGAGGAGCAGCAGCTGGTGATCTTCGCCTGGCGCTCCAACCTCCCTCCTCCTGGAAACCCCTGTGGTGACCTGGGGAGAGCAGCAGCCTGGGAGCCCTGCAGTTTCTTCAGGAGCCTGTGCTGGGCAGTGGGGGCTGCAGGCGCCTCCCAAGGAGGCCTCCTGGTGGCAGTGGCGGTGGGGGCAGGAAGGCCGAGGGGCGTGTGTTGGGGGGGGTAACGGATGTCCCCAGGCCCGGAGTGTAGGAAGCAAGGCCAGTTGCCGAGAGCAGGGTGGGGAAGGTTCTGGGGAGAGCAGAAACGGCTCTAAAGACAGGACCAGGACCCAGGCAGGACGAATCCCCAGGAAGGGATTCGATGCAGCACCCCCCGACCTGGCAGGGGATTTGCTTTTAGGGAAGGGACCCCTCCATGTGCGTCAGCTGAACCAGCAGAGCCCGACCGTCCCCGGGCCTGCACATACCAACTTGCCCAGCCCTCTTCTCCTCTTAGGGACCCACACTTGTGGGGTGAGGGTTGACCTCCAGGGGAGGAGCTGGACACGGGCCATGCTGGCCAAAGGGATGGACAGGGGCTGCCCTCCTGGTCACACTCCTGCCCACATCTGGGTTCAAGAGGTACAGGTGGTACCTGCCCACCCCAGTGTCCCTCCCTGGCAATCCCTCCAGTGTCCCCGCAGCACCTCCCAAATCTGCCTCTCCAGGCTCTGGTGCCCTTCCACAACCTGGGCCTCCTCGTCGGCCTCTTCTCCCCACGGTGTGCGGACCTGTGGCCTGCCACCCGCCAGGAGGCCATCAACTGCGTCTACTCCCTCCTCTACCTCCAGCTGGGCTACGAGGGTGAGCCCCTGGTGGGGCAGAGGGGCCTGGGGGTTGAGGGAGTGGAGTCTGGGCCCCTCTCCACGCTCCCTCCTGACTCTGCAGGCTTCTCCCGGGACTACCGGGACGAGGTGGCTGAGCGGCTCCTCACCCTCCAACGTGGCCTTGTGCACCCTGACCCTGCCGTCCTCTTCCACACCTGCCACAGCGTGGCCCAGGTACCTGCCGGGCCTCCACTGAGGGGAGGGACCCCGGGCCACCTCCTCGCACCTCAAGTGCTCCGTGGGCACGAGCATGGGCAGGTCTTATTCGGAGAGCTAGCTGTCTAGCACCGCCTCCATCACCCTGCTGGACTCCCGGGGGTTCACCCTAAAGGCACAGCAAGAGGGTGCAGTCAGGACCCAGGACTGGGCTCCTGGTACCAGCGGGCTGAGAAGGCTGCCCCTAGCCCACCCTGTTAGCCCCGAGCCAGGGCAGTGCTCTTATTCCATTTGGGGTTTGAAAATGGCCCCCAGGGGTCTGCAGGCTTTCTTTCCTGCAGAGGAAAGAAGGGAAGGGGGTCCACAGGCCTTCTGGGAGGGGGGACTCAGCCACTGGGAAGCAGAGACCCAGCCCTGTCCAGGCGGAGCGAGAACTTCATGTCTGGGATCAGACATGATCCTGGATAGTCAACCACTTTAATGCCTTTATTTCTTCTGTGTATGTAGGGTAGCACTTTCCCTTTATCTGCTTTGGCTCCTGGTTGCACTCTGTTATGTGAAGGGAGCGGCAGGGGCTCTTGTCTCTGCTGGGCTGGGGGGTCCCTGAGGGTCCGGGGCGGGACATGCTCCTACATGCCTTCGACTCTATTCTAGAGTTTTAGAGTGGCAGCATCACCCCAGCCCACCCCACTGGTCAGGGGGAGCCTTAGGGAGGGCACTCTGTCCTGGGCCCCAAAGCTGCCCAGGGACCACTTCCAAGCAGCCTGGGCCTGGAGGCCCTGAGGCTGCATCCTGAACCTGACCAGGCTTCAGTCTGGGATGGGGGGCTCCTGTGCAGGAGCTCCTGAAGGCTTGTGGAGCCTGCAAGGGGGTAGGAAGCTTGGGCCCCCGGGATGTTGTGCCTGGAAGGGACACTGACCCCTGTCCTGCCAGTCTTTCTGACACAACTGTCCTCCTAGATTATTGCCAAGCGCCTCCCGCCAGATCAACTCATCAGCCTCTTGCTAACCTTGTTTGAGGGCCTGGGAGACCCCGACAAGAACTGCTCCCGGGCCTCCACGGTCATGATCAACTGCCTGCTGAAGGAGCGCGGCAACATGCTCCTGGAGAAGGTGTGGCCAGGCTGCGCAAGGGCACGCTGTGGGCGGGGCCTGACAGGAGCGTGGTGGGAGGGGCTGGGGCGTGGGCGTGGTTATATCCGGACTGGCCCAGAGTGGGTGGGCGGGGCTGGATACATGGGGGCTTAACATCCAACTCGACTCCCACCACTCCCACTCACAAGACCCCCCCCTGGTTGGGGTTTGGCCCTCGATGCCCTGTCCCTTGTCCCTGCGGGCCTGATTTGGACAGCTCTTCCTCTCCTGTTTGAAGACAGAATTTGGCGAAAGTAACTGCTCAGAAAGTAAAGGAGAAAAAGGCAACTGAAAAAAACACCGGTGCTGAGGTCTGTCAGTCTCTGGTGAGGACGCAGGTCCAGAGGGTCACCACGGAGGGCCCCACAGCGGGCCTGGCCCCGAGTGGCCGTGTCCAGGACGTTCGGGTGCTGCCCACCCTCACCCCATCACCTGAGTCCCTCTGGCTGTGAGCTCATGTGGCTGCCCACGTGTTTCCAAACGTGCCCGGGCAGCCACTGTGTCAGATGTGCTCAGGTCCTCGTAGGTCTGGACGTGAATCCTGGCGACCCAGTTAGCCCAGGGTCCCTGTGTGCCTGGAGGGAGATACAAAGTGAGGCATACCTGCAGAAAAGGGGCTTTGTCCTAAGTGCACGGCCTTGGGGGTTCCCACAGACGTGCAGGAGCTGAATCACCAACTCCAGAGCCCCTCGTACCCCCAGCTGACCCCCCACAGGGTGCCAGCACCCCCTGAAGTACAGAGTGTGGCCTGGGATGTACCTCATGGGGAAGATGCCCGCATGTCTGGCCCCGCACGGCAGCAGCCCGTGAGGACCACGTGCGTTCCCTGGGCCTGGCCCAAACGTCCCTCTGTCTCCATACGCATCACTCCTTCATGTGTCACGCACACTCGCTCGCCTGCTTCAGTGACCTTGGGCGGCTCCCGATCTGCACTGTCTTGAAGATGATGCCAGAGTCCAGCTCCTCTGGACCTGACAGGCATTTTGGTTGGAGACACAGCCAGGAGAGAGCCTGGGGCCTGCGGGAGAAGCCACTGTGCAGCTGTCCCAGGGCTGCCAGATGGCGTTCCAGACAGGGGACAGTTCTCCCACTGGCCCCAAGTGAGGCTCTGGCAAGCCACATCCCTGCCAACACCGTTTCTGTCCTTTCTAATGGGTGTGGGGCAGGTTCACATTAGAGTTCTGTTTGCATTTCTCTGGTGGCTTAGGAAGTGGAACACTTTTGCACCTTTCCTAGCTACTCAGACATCCTCCTCTGTGCAGACACCAGCCTTGCCCATTTTTCTTCTGTGCTGGCTTGTCTGTGCTTTTTTATTGATTTGTGGAAGCACTTTATATATTGTGAATACAGTTCTATATTGGGTGTATATAGTGCAAATATTTTCTCAGCAAGGGGCGAGCAGGAGTTGCCGATGGAGAGGAGGGGAGAGCTTGGGAGGGAGAGCCATGTGCTGATGCAGCCGTGTGTGGTGTGGCACCTGGAGAGGAGGGTGTGCCTCTCGGGGCCCTCAGCCCGGGGCTGAGGGTATGGGGGTGTCAGGCCAGTCGGACCTGGGAGTGGAAGGGGGTTGGGAAAGGAGGACGGGGAAGAGGGCACAGCTGTGATGGATAGTCAGGGTTTGATGGGCGAAGGTTTGGATTTTATTTTGCACTCAGTGGGGCTCCCGGTTCGGATCTGAATGGTGGGAAGGTGCCCTGGTGGCTCTGTGCGTGTGGAAGGGGACAGGCCAAGCTGCAAGCAGTGGCCACCGGTGGTCCCGGTGTATGTGTGTATACACTGCGTCTTCTTTACTCTCTCATCTGTCCCTGGACACTTGTGCTGCTTCCGCCTCTTAGCTACTGTGGATGATGCTGCCGGGAACATGGCTGGATGCATATCTCCTTTAGATCCTGGCTTCTTCTGGGTAAATACCCAGAAGTGGAATTCCAGGATCACATGGCGGTTCTAGGTTGAGGTTTTGAGGACCCGCTACACGGCTTTCCATAGTGGCTGCCCAAACTGCATCTCCATGAACGGGGCTCAAGGGCTCCGTTTCTGCGCGTCCTCGCCAGCTCTTGCTGCTGCCTGCTTTTCTGATAGTAGCGGTCCTGAGGGCTGTGAGGCGGTCTCTCATGTTGGTTTCGACTTGTGTTTCCCTTGGAATTAGTGACGCCGAGCATCTTCCATATACTTGTCAGCCATTTGTACGTCTTCTTTGGAGGAATGTCTGTTAATGTCCTTTCCCTGTTGTAAAATCAGGTTATTTCATTTTTTTGCTGTTGTTGAATTGTAGGAGTTCTTATATATTCTGGGTGTGACCACGTTATCAGATGTATGATTAGCAAATATTTTTTCCCATTCCGTAGGCTGCCTTTTCTGTCTTGATTGTGTCCTCTAATGCATAAAAGGTTTTAAAGTTTGATATAGTCCCATATGTCTGGGTTTTGGGGGGGGTAATTAGGTTTATTTACTTTCTTATTTATTTAATTGAGGTACTGGGGACTGAACCCAGGACCTCGTGCATGCTAAGCACGTGCTCTACCTCTGAGCGCCACCCTCCCCCCATGTCTGTTTCTGCTGCTTGTTTCTTGTGCTTTGGGTGTCACATCCGAGAAATCACTGCCAAGTCTAATGTCCTGAGGATTTTCCCCTGTTTTCTTCTAGGAGTTTCCTAATAGTTTTGAGCCCCACCTGTTCTTGGTAAATCCAGGTGCCTCTCCCTGGGCCCAGCATCCTGAGGTGGATGCTGGCCTCTTGGAGCTGTGGGTCTTCTCCAGGTGACTCTCTCAGCACCCCACTGGAGGGTGCTGTCCCTGAGCCTCACCTGGCGCCTGCCTGCAGCTCTCAAGTGACCTGGACGCTGGCATCCGGCCCCATGGGGGTCATGGCAGGCCACCGTTTTCTCTCCTGTCCTGAGAGGCTCTGGCAGCCAGCCTGTTGAGACACCTGGCCACTGTTGGACTTTGAATTCCTCTGAGATCAAATCAGAGAGGGGGTCTTAGGAGGTGAGCTGTTACTGGACTGAGCCCCCTCTCCAGCACGCCGTGGTTGTAGAGGACAGTCTGGCAAGACCGTCCCTCCCAGGCTGGGAGGCAGGAGGAGCGTGCAGGGGACGGGCAGGGGAACAGGAAAGGATAGACCGAAACAGACAGGTGGGAGTAGAAAATGGAGCCACCACCGTAGAGCCATCCTGACAGAGGCTAAAAGTCGCCACACGACCCGCAGTTCCGCTCCTGGTAGCCAAGGGGGACGGCACCGTGCCTCCAAGCCCTGAACGTGCACACGCCTGGCAGCCCCGCAGTAGAAACAACCCCAAGCCCATCAGTGAACGGGTCAGTAAACAGTAAACACAGCCTGTCTGTCCAGTGAGACCTGCCTCCATTCGGCAGCAAAAGGAAGTGACGTACTCACACCGGCCACAACCAGGAGGGGCCTTGAAGACATTCGGCAAAGTGAAAAAGACTAGCTCTGTCTCGGTTCAGAAGGAACACAGAGTCAGGCTGCTCCCGGGCACCTTGAAAGGGACGCACAGAGGCCAGCACGACACAGCAGGAAGGGGAGAAGCCACTGAAGCAGTTAGGAAGAGCCTCGGAAAGATGTGTCTTAGGAAAAGAACCAATGCCAGAAAAAGCAAAAATGCAAAGCGAAGAAGAGGGAAAGTACACACACAAGAGGTTTGAAATACTGCGAGGCACGTCTGTGAGCAGCTGTGCCCCGAGCACTGGACGCCCTCTGGTAAAAGGATGGGTCCCTGAGGATGTTGCTCCCACCCACATCAGTGCAGTGGGAAGTCGGGGCTCCTGACCACAAAGGTGACCAAGCCCCCCGGCCCTCGGCCAGGGGAGTGGAGGGGAGCCAGGCGCCCCTCCCAGGAGACGGTCTGTCCAATTTCAGTGGTGACCGTGGGTGGACGGTCCTGGCCCATCTGTCTGTGGACATCCCTGCTCTTGAGCGTGACGAGCAAGACCCACTCAGCCACTGCCAAGCGTGCCGGTTCAGCACCGCCTCCCGCCAGCGCCCCCTGCGTGGGAACAGGCCTGCACAGCTGCCTGGAGACTCCGACTGAGGCTGGGGTCCTCCCTCCCAGCCCAGCTCCGCCTCAGCCTGGGCACAGCGCCCCTCCCTGGCCCCGCCCAGCACACTGCTCCCCTCCACGCTCACCAGGCAGAGGTGGGGCGGGCGCTGTGGGCCTCTAGCATGCCAGAGGCTGGGTCACCCTGGAAGCCTCAGTGCTCATGCCAGTGGCCTTCCCCTCCTGGCTCTGCTCTGCACAAGCCCCTCCTCCCAGCAGGCCCCTCCTGGGCTCCTGTCACTTGCCACGTGGGTCTGGGCCTGTGTCCCAGCACCAAGATCCCGGGGCTCTGGCTCCAGCTCTGCTCTCAGGGACCACCCTCCCCCAGGCCCCCTGCACCCTGGCCATGTGAGGTTGGCTCCTGGCATGGGTGAGTGCACTGCGGGCCTGACCACCCAGCCCGTCACCCGCAGGTGCCCGAGATCATGAGCGTGCTGCGCTCCAAGCTGCAGGAGACCCGGGAGGAGCACGTCCTGCAGGCCGCGCAGCACAGTGTGTACCTTCTGGCGAGCCAGCACCGCGCCGCCGTTGTGTCCAGCCTCCTGGGCAGCCCCCTGCCCTTTGACAGGTACCCAGTGCCCACCAGCCTGCTGGGGTGGACGGGGTCCGTCCTGCCCAGCGTGGTGCTCTTGTGACCCCAGCCCCCACCCGTCCCTGCGTCCCAGCTCCTCTGCATAGAGCCTACGGGCCCCAGTGGGGGTGGTTGTGCCTGCCTCGTCTGTGGGCCCGAGGCTGCTCCCATGGCCCTGGGTTGCAGTGGGCACCCTTGGCTCGCTCCTGGCTCTGCTGACCAGTGCTCCAGCTGGTTTTCTTCAGGGCGTCCACCACCAGCTGTGAGCAGAACCCTGGGGCCAGGCCCCTCTTCCAATCAGGAAGGGTCCCCATCCTGCACTCCCAGCTCTGAGCTTGCCGACCTCAGTTCCAAATGGCAGGACTTCGTCCCCTGGGGCCTCTGCACTAAAGCCTCCAGGTGGCCATTGCCCGCTGGTCCTGCCTTTCTCTGCTGTCCATGTCGTGGGTGGAGGCCGGCATGCTGGGGAGGCGAGGTGGCACGTCACTTCGCTGCAGCTCTGGCCCCGGTGGCCCCAACGTGCCTGCACCTGCTGTCAAGACATGGGCTCCTGCTGCAGGCTTTGCTCTCACTTAGATGCTGGGGCGCCACTCAGGGCCCCGGGTTCACTGTCCACATCCTCCTCTCCAGGGACCCTCTGCGCCAAGCGCACGGAGGGCGTTTGCCTGGGGTCTCCCCCGCCGCCCGCCGCCGTCAGCCTTTGCTTGCCCTGGCACCGCGGACGCGCTCCTCAGTGGTGACGGCTGCGTCCTACCGCGCTGCTGGCTGCTTAAACCCGCTGTGGTGCTTTGTGTCTGCTCTTGGTCTCGCGTGTCCTTCTTCCTTTACCTTCTTTCTTGTCCCTTTAGATTGACAGGATCTTTTTCACAACTTCACATTTCCCCTCAGTTTGTCGGGAAGCTATGCACTCTGTTCTCCTGGTGGTCGCCTGGAGAAGGGCTGCGTGCTGGCGCCCCTGGGCAGCAAGGTCTCCTGACTGGGGAGCCGGGGCTCTTCTGCCCCAGCCCATCATGACCGTGGCCGCCTGTGCGGTGGGATCTGCCCACCACCCCCGCTGGGCCCTGCGTGCCTCCCTGCGCGTCCCTCTCCCAGAGGAGCACACAGGCCACCCGCGGGCCCTGGGGGGACCTATGACAGGAAGATGGCGTGAACTTTGTCAGGGACACAATGGGGGCTGGTCCCTGAGCCAGTGACATGCGGGTTGGTAAAAGACTTTACCAGAGAGAAAATAGGAGAACAGAGGAGGAGTGTATTAAGTCACCTGCCATGGGCAACAGCGGCTGCAGGCTATTGGGTCCGAGGCCACCTCTGTCCTGTAACTGCAGAGACCCGCGCGGGCAGTCTGGGCACGGCGGGGTCCTGGGCGGGGTCCTGCCAGGCGTGGGCACCAGTCTCCTCAGTCTCAGCCTCGATCTCCAACTCACACTTCCGGCGGGAGCACAGCCCTGGAGCCTGTGCAGGGCCCGCGGGCCGCAGCCTCCCCGCCCTGTGCGTCTGGTCGGCTGTCCTTTTCCAAGGTTGTCTGGCTGAGTTTGGACTCAAGGTTGGCACATGTTTTCTATACGTCCGAGTAAGAGACGTGTCACTTTCTGGCTCCCACGGGTCCAGAACAATTTCACGTGTGGCTGGCGGGGTCTGTTCCTTCATCCTGCTCGGCGGCTGCCAGGCTCCTCCAGCCTGTGACTTGGTGTCTGTCATCAGCTGTGAGCGTCCCCGAGCTCTGCCCTTCAGACACGGTCTCTCTGCTCAGATGCCACGTCTGTCAGACCTTCGCCTCCCACCTGCCCTTCTCGCTCTGTCCTCTGGACAGCACTGTGCTCTCTGCTGGCTTCTGGGTAACTCCTTCTGCTTGTCTTCCAGGTCACTGTTTCTCTCTCTTGCTGCATCCAGGCTGGTGCCAAATAAGCCCACCGAGTGCTGAGTCTCCCTTCTCAAGGGCTGTGGGTTCTCTTCCAAATTTGCTGTTTTTAGAATGCCCGGTCCCTGCTTGATATTGGGAGCGTGTCTCTATAATCACGTGAAGCAGAGCCACCTCCCGAGGCTGGGCGCCTAGGGTCTGCAGGCTGCCCTGCGCCGCCGCCCCTGCCTGACCTCCCTCCCTGCTGCTCTTTGGCCACGCGCTGCTGTTCACCCTGGGGACGCTAGTTCTAGGTGGCACCAATGCCTGGGGCGACGCTGCCTCCTCCAGGCCGGCCTAGCATCTGCTTCTGGCAGCTGCTAGGGGACACCGCTGTCCCCCGTTCCCCCTCCGCCCCGTTCCACTGAGCTCTCCTGCCCTCTATTGCCAACTCTGCTCACCACGGTGCAGCCTGGTCATGGGCCCCTGGGCCTCACAGAGAGTGAGCTCAGCTCTGAGATCAGGGTGCCCCCTGGCTGCATGGCTGGAGCTGAGTCTGGCAGGCACGACCAGGGCTGTGGAGCCAGGGCCAGGAGTGGCATAGCAGTAACCACCCTCCTTCCGCTCCAGCCACACCTGCACCCTGTGGCGGGCGCTGGCCGTGGAGCCTGGGCTCACTGCGCAGGTCCTGGGGCTGCTCCTGGAAAAGATAAGCAGGGGACGTCCCATTCAAGGAGAGCCGGGCCTTCCTGCTGAACTCCTGCCCCACCCGTGTGGCCACCCTGCTGCCCCTCGCGGTGAGTAGGGCTGGCGGCCGCGCAGGCCCGTTCCCCTCCTCCCTGCTTGGTGAGGCCGGGCGAAGGGCTGCATTGTCGCAGGTGGGAGGACCCCACAGAGGGCCTGGGTGCCACCCCCCAGGCACCTGGTGGCTGACTGGGGCCACGGAGCCGGGGAGCTCAGAGCCCAGGCTCGTAAAGGCCTTGCAGGTGTTGGTCCTCAAGGGAGACCACTCTGTTTCATCCCGAGGAAAAAAAATTAACCCAGCTTGGCAGCGTTTCCACAGTAAGGCAGCTGTGAGAATCTCCTTCCTCCTCCCTGCGGAGGAGTCAAGAGCAGATGGTGGGAGGCCGGCCCGGCGGCCATGCTGCCCTCCCATGGCACGGGGCGCCTGCTGGGTGCTGGGGTGCAGGGTCCGGCCGTCACCGTGCCTGGCCCCAGGGGGAGGGGTGAGGCTGAGGCGGCCCCTGTCCCCAGGCCACCTGTGCACTGTACGAGGTCGCATCCACCCCAGCGTCGAGGCCCGCCGTGCTGGAGCTCTACCCCCAGCTGTTTGCAGCGCTTCTGCTGCGTGTCAGCTGCACCGTGGGCGTCCAGTTGCCCCGGAACCTGCAGGCCAAGGAGAGGAGGAGCACCGGCTCGGGCCTGGCCTCCAGGAGCCTTGAGCCCTGCAGGTAAGCAGGTCCTCAGCTCTCGCCCCTCCCGTGAGCACAGGCTCATGCGGGCAGTGATAGCAGAAAGGGCCTCAGGTGGTGGGGAGGGCCCAGGAGTTGTGCCCCGGGAAGGGGGCAGTACCTCCTCTGATGATGTCTGTCAGGATGGGGACCATGGGGGTGGCGGCTGCACGTCTGTGGAGCTTTCCAGGGACATCACGTGAGTCCCAAGCTGTGCCTTTTTTGGGAAGGCGGAATTCGAGGAACGTTTGGGGTGTGGCAGGGTCTGAGTGAGCCCCACCCACAACCCTGTCCTTGCCGCCTCGGTCCCCAGCCCCAAGTCCTGGCCCTTTCTACGCTTGATTAGGGCCCCATCTTAGACGAACTCTGCAGCGGCCTCACGGCCTCCCCCTGGGGGCCCTCTCACCTGGCTGGCCCCAGCCTGTCCCCTGGGGAGGGCCCAGCTGCCTCACCAGCAAGGCCTGGCCAACTGCGCACCAGGCCGCCCGCCCCAGCCCGTGCCGGCCCTTCCCTCAGCTCTCGCTGGGGCCTGCGACTCTGGGGTCCTGGAGCAGAAAACCAGGGCTGTAGTGGGGAGCCGCTTGTTGTGGGCACTGGGTGCAGAGCCGAGGTAGCCCAGCTGTCTGCCTGCCTGGCCTGGCCCTGGGCCATTCCTGGGCCCTCGCGGTGGCACTTGAGGCTCCAAACAGCGGTCTGGGGCCAGCAGAGCCTGAGTGACAGTGAGCCTGGCCATCTCCCCACCCATCCCCAGTGTCCGGGGTCGGAGGTGCCCCTTAGCTGGGGACACATGAAGGGTAGCGCCAGTTCGCCCCACCCCCTGCGGGGCTGCTCCATCACAGAACCGACTCGTAAACTCCAGCAAAGGCTGCATGCCAGGGACGGCCCGACTCTGCACAGACCAAGTGGAAAATGTGAACGGACCCGCGGACACCGGCCCGACCAGCCCTGGGCTTGGCATGCTGGGACGCAGCGCTGTGGTCTGTGAGCTGTGGGGGCAGCGAGCCCGACGCCCCCAACAGGGGTCCTTGGGCTGCCACCCCTGCCCTGGACACGTGCAGAGCTGGGCCCAGGCCTTGGCTCTGAAGGGGGCCATCAGCCAGCGAGTCAGACCCCGGCAAATATCGCAGCCACCGAAATTCCAGGCGGCAGGGTGAATGGGTGGGGGCACCCTCATCGAGGTGCTTGACCTCTTCCTAACCCAGGCCTGCCCCCCACCACTTCTGGTTTGTAGGCAGCCAGCCACCGATTGCCCCGAGCATGCCCGGCCCATCCTGGTCTAGATGGCGCCTTGGCCGAGCCTCGAGGCCTGTAGTGGGCTGTGGGGCCGGCAGAGCTGCTGGGCCTGGGTGTGGGCTGGGGACCAGCCCGGACTGGCCGTGGCCCTGTGGGCCTACATCCTGTGGTGAGGGACTCCTGTCCAGTGACCACAGTGGCCGGCATGGTTCTTCTGTGCCTGCAGTCAGTGTGGGCCCTCCACAGGAAACACAGGGCTTTGGGGACAGTGCCCTTCTAGTGCTTTCTTTGGGGACGGGGCCCAGCTGTGGCTGTCTTAGGGGACACGGTGGGGGCTCACGGGGAGCCTGTCCAGCTGTAGGCAGACACCAGACCAACCCTGCTGACATCTCCAAGGTGACTGGGGATGGGGCTGAGCCAGGGTGAGGGCAGTCGGTTGTGTACATGCTGCTGGGCTCAGGCGAGCCCACCAGCATCTGCTTTTTGGGCTGTTGAAACCCCTGGTCTTGGACCCCAAGGACCCCTGCGTGGCCCAGGGCCCTTGCTCTTGATACGGGACTGGTCTGGAAATCTCACAGGACCAGTCACAGGGCCCCAAAATAGCTTGCCAGGTTCTCCTGTACCCACCCTGCCCCTCCTCAGATGTATGTGAGGCCCCACCACGCAGCCAGCAAGGCCTGGCCCTCGTGCTCCAAACCCCCTGCCCCCCCCACTGCCCCTGCACCCCAGCCGCTGAGCTCTCAAGGTCAGGAGAAGAGCACCTGCAACTGACCCCTGACTGCCCTGTGCTGGGCCCAGCGCACTGCCCTGGGGGCAGGCATCTGCCCTTGGCCAGGGGCCCCAGGGACAATGCCTCGTGGACACACCCGTCCACAGGCCGGTGTGGGGCCTGACACACGTGGGCAGTGGCCAGTGTCGGGGGAGAGGGGGAAGCAAGGCATGGCTTGAGCTGGATGCTCTGCAGCCACCAGTTCCAGCTCTGGGCCACGTTCTAGCTGTGGAGCCGGGGTCTCTCCACATGCAGGGCAGCCTGGTGGTCTCTGTGGGGCAGGGCTCGGACGTCCAGGGCTGGGTGTGGCTGTGCAAGGCAAGGTTTCTGAGGTGCAGGAATAGGCTGTGTGTGTGTGTGTGTGTGTGTGCGTGCGTGCGTGCGTGCGTGCGCGCACGCGCGCGTGTGTGTGTGTGTGTGTGTCCGTGTCCAGGTGCAGGAGTGGGGGCTGCGGATGTGATCCTTGGTTGCCCAGACTGTACAGGCACTTGGCCCAGAAGGGGTACCCGCCTCCCACACTGGGGTCCCACACCCAGCCCAGGCAGCAGTCAGACCCTGATCTGCCTTTGGGGTTCACTTCTATGCAGAATTTTCTCCATTTTTTTTTTTCTTTAAATCAAATGAAGGTCTTTAAGGCAAGTGAAAAAAAGCAGCTGGTTATTACGCTAAAAGCATCTGAAGGCTCTGTCTGCTCCAGAGGTCCCCCAAATGCCCCTCAGCAGGGTGGGGGACAGGTGCCATCTGCCTAAGACCAGGGGGGTCCAAAGCCACTGGAGTGGTGCCCAGCTGAGGGGGTGGAGAGAGCCCAGTGCCTGCACCCCATCGGGTGTTGTTAGGAGGGTGCAGGCTGCGTAGCCCTGGGACACCCCTGCCAAGAGCACAGGTCTGCATGTGCACGTGGGGCGTAGAGCCAAGTGCGCACCAGGGTCTCTGGCTGGGCGCCCTGCCAGCAACAGCCACACCCCTGTGTCCACAGCTCTGCCGTGGATGCGCTGCGGGCCATGCTGCTCCGAGGCGGTAGCGAGGATGTGGTGCAGCACATGGAGCTGGAGGGAGGCTGGGAGCTGCTCGGGACCTCAGCCGGGCACGAGGAGGGGGTCACCCGGCTGGCCAGGTGAGCAGGCTGTGCCCTTGTGCACCAGCCCCCACGCTGGCCAAGCTGCCAAGCACCACCTATGGCCCTGGGACCCCAGGGGCACTGGGGAGGGGCTGAGCTGCCTGAGCAGGTGGGCTCAGCATGAGGAGCAGGTGCACTGGCCTCCAGGGCTGCCTGGGGCCTCGGCTGGGCTGGGCTGGGCTGGGCTGGGCTGGTAGGGAGGCCATGAAGGCAGCTGTGTTCTCTAAGTTGTGTGTGTGTGTTTCAGAGTGCAGGTTCCTCTGAAGGCCTGGCCAGGCGGGCTGGGAGGGGCGTGTCTGGGAGGGAGGGAGGGTGTGCGGGGCCTGGGAGCTAGGCAGGTGGCAGCATCTCAGGTCCAGTGGGTGCTGGCTTGTGGTGGGGTGGGCTTGGGGTAGCCCAGTGTGGCCTCCTTCCCCAGTGCCATGGCCAAGTCCGCAGGCCCCCGGCTGCCCCCGGTGGTGAAGGCACTGTTCAGCACACAGAGCAGCGTGTACGAGATCCAGAGGGTCACCTCCACAGCCTTCCTGGCTGAGGTAGGAGCCACTTGCTCTCCACCACGGACAGGGCCTGGCCAAAGGGGGAAGCCCTCCCTCTCGGCAGGCTCTGGCCTCCCTGGCCGGAACCACACAAGGACAAAGGGAGGCCAGGGGCCCTCAGCCAGTCTTCACCACACGCACTCAGTCAGTGACCTTGGACTCGGACCGTGTGGTGGGGGCGGGCCCTGGGCTCAGTGGAGGGGGGGCGGTGGTCAGAGTGCCTCTGCCTCCAGCTGCTCGGCAGCAACGTGGTGAACGACCTGATGCTCCTGGAGTCGCTGCTGGACAACCTGGCAGCGCGGCAGAAGGACAGGTGTGCCAGCGTGCGGAGGCTGGTGCTCCGAGGCCTGGCCAATGTTGCTGTTGGCTCCCCTGACAAGGTGAGCTGGCCGGCCCGCCCCGAGGGGCCTGGAGACGTGGTCCGTGAGGAGGCCCCGGCAGACGCAGCATGGGCGGTGGGGACAAGCTGGGAGGAGCCTGGGGGTGGCAGCACCAGGAGGGGCAAGCCTGCGGGGTTGGGGGCTGGGCCTGTCTATGGTACATGCTGGGCACACCTGCGACCCGGGACACAGGTGAGCGTGGCCTCTCCAGGTGCGGGCCCATGGCCCCCAGCTCCTGACGGCCATGATTGGTGGGCTGGACGACGGGGATGACCCACACAGCTTGGTGGCCCTGGAGGCCATGGTGGGCCTCGCAAGGCTGCTGGACCTGGCAGAGGCCTGGGACCTGCGCTCGGTGCTGCTGCACATCGCCATCCGCGTCCGGCCCTTCTTCGACAGCGTAGGCTGGGCTGGGGGTGGGCACCCCAAGGCCCAACGTCCCTGCCCTGGCCAGGCCAGCCTAGCTCCTGACCCTCCTGCTACCCCCTCCTTGAGCCGTAAGCCCCTGCCCCCTGGGTCCCATGAGTCGGGTCACCACCGCAGGCTCTAGGGCCCTGGCCCAACCTCCCAGTGCTCTCTTGTCTCTCCCTGCCCCAGGGGCCTGGTGTCAACCGATGGGCAGGGCTGGGAGGCCCCAGGTGACACCTGCTGCCCCACAGGATAAGATGGAGTTTCGTTCTGCGTCCATCCGCCTCTTTGGACACCTCAACAAGGCCTGCCACGGGGACTGCGAGGACATCTTCCTGGAGCAGGTTGTTGGTGGGCTGGCACCCCTGCTGCTGCACCTGCGGGACCCCCAGGCCGCAGTGGCCGCAGTGAGTAGCCTGTGGGGGCTGGGCCAGCCCGGCAGGGCTCCAGACGCCAGGCTCAGCCAGTGCCCTGCAGGCCTGCAGGTTCGCCCTGCGCATGTGCGGCCCCAACCTGGAGTGTGAGGAGCTGGCAGCCGTGTTCCAGAAGCACCTACAGGAAGACCGGGGCCTGCACTTCGGAGAGTTCCTCAACACCACCTGCAAGCACCTGGTGAGGGGCGGGGCCGAGGGGCGGGGCTGCAGGCACAGGAGGGCAGAGCCGGCCTGATGGCATCTTTGCAGACGCACCACTTCCCGGACCTGCTGGGCCGCCTCATGAGCACCAGCCTCTTCTACTTCAAGAGCAGCTGGGACGACGTCCGGGCTGCCGCCCCCATGCTCACAGGTAAACACTGCCTGGGGGCCCCACGCCCCACCTGAACCGACCCTGACCTCCGCCTCCCCACTACCCGCAGGGTTCCTGGTGCTGCACATGGAGGCGGAGCAGCAGCCACAGGTGGACCTGGAGCAGCTCCTCCAGGGTGAGCCCCACCCCACCCCCGCCCCGCCCACCCCCACCACGCCGGCCACTGACCCTGTGGGCACCAGGGGGGACTAAGTGATTTTCCTGGATTTCAAGGATTTTTTCCCTGTCACTGGTGACCTCATCGTCTCTAGTAATTCACGGAAACTTCTTAACTGTTCCAAAAGAGCTTAAAAAACACTAAAAAAGGAAAAACTATCTTTCCGTTGGCTCCTGAACCCTGCCGGCAGAGGCCTGTCTTAGGAGGGCGGTGGGCGGGCGGCCCCACGCACAGGGAGGGGTGTGAGCCTCAGGGTCCTGGCCCCCGGGGCTCAGTTCTCGGGAAGGGGGGAACCACCCTTAGCTGCAGCTGTCAGGGGGTTTGAGTCAGGCCTCAAAGGGCCACAAAGGCGCCGCCAGCAGCAGCTCCCTGTCCCCCAGCCCTCCAGCTCCTGCTCAAGGACCCAGCCCCCGTGGTGCGCGCCAAGGCTGCTGAGGCTCTGGGCCGCCTGGTGAAGTTCGCCTGAGGCTCCCATGCCAGCACCACCCCTACAAGCAATACCAGCCTGGGGCTCTGACACAGCCCCCTGCCCAAGGATGGAGTGGGGAGCCCCTGCACCCACACAGCAAGGGAGGACTGGGGCCACGCAAGGCGGGCCAATTGCCATCCCCCCCCTGCCCAATAAAGCCATTTGCTGCTGAGCAGGTGACACAGCGATGTGGCTGCTCCTTCTGGACAGGTCAGCGCCCCTCCCCCTCCAGTAAACCCACTCCAGAAGGCCACGCCACATGGAGAAACGCCTCTATTAAGGGTCACGGGAAGCAGGGCTGCCTAGGTGAAGAGGCAGATGGTGCCGTCAGCCCCTGAGGAGAAGACCCAGGGCTGGGTGGGGTGGAAGGCCACGTCCAGCACGCCCAGGTCCCGGGTCGTCGAGTGTCCCTTCAGCACCTTCACGGGAACCAGCAGCGGGTTCTGCAGCAGGTCACTGTGGGGAGGGAGAGGCTCAGTGCAAGTCCAGATGGTGCCTGCGGGGGCGGGGCGGGGGGGGGAACTCACCTGTACACCCGCCCGTGGCAGACGATGACACTGCCGTCGTCAGAGCCAGATGCAAAGAGCGGGTACCGGGGGTGGAAGGCCACAGCCCGCAGGGCCTTCTTGTGGTGCCTGGGGGGGGGCGGGGGCCAGGTTAAGGCCAGGCATGGGGAGAGGAGTGGCGGTGGGGGGCATCCTCCCGCGCCCGCGCCTCACCTCAGCACTCTGTATGGCTTGGTGGAGAGATCCAGATCAAACCACACCAGCTTGCTGTCGTAGCTGCCGCAGATGACGTTGTCACCTGGGGGCAGACACGGTGCTGGAGACCTGGCGGCACCCCCTCACCTGTCAGGCCAGCCCCGCCCCCAGCAGCCCCTCACCTGCCGGGTGCACCGCTAGGCTGGACACCCACTTGCAGTTGGGCATCAGCTTCTTGGTGAGCTCCTGGCGCAGCAGGTGGTACAGGCGGATGCTGCGCTGGGAGGCCACAAGCAGAAAGGGCCGCCCGGGGTGGAAGGCCACGCGCTGCACTTGGCCGTGGCTGCGGCGGAAGGGGCTCTGGCTGCGGCGCCGGCTCAGCTGGTGGATCAGCACCTGGGTGTGGCCCGGAGCAGCCAGCACCACAGCCATGTAGTCCCCACGCCCGTGCCAGGTCACCTGTGTCACCGGCTGCGGGAAGGCAAGGCTGGCTGAGCAGCACCCTCCCCACCTGCCCACCCGCCGGCCCCCATGGCCCCCACGGCCCCCACACCTGGCCGTGGCAGATGCGCAGCCGCAGGCCCACCCGCCGCTCCTCCTCTGAGGCTTCGAGCCAGCGCGCGGGCTGCGCTGCGGGCTCCTGGGGCTGGGTGAAGGCGCTCAGTAGCTGGTCCGTGCTGCCCACCGCCAGGCGGTCCCCCAGGGCCGGGTTCAGCAGCAGCACCGCATCCTCGCTGCAACCAGAGCCAGAGCTAGACGCAGCCCCTCAGGTGCTGGCCTGCCCCCCACCACCCCAGGCATCCCCGGGCCTCCCACTCACACAGCCACGGCCACCAGGCAAGTGGTAGGCTGGGGGTTCCAGGCAACACTCCTCACCACAGCCCCCACGGGTACAGTCCTCATGCAGCGGGCAGTGGCCACCTCCCAGAGCCGCACTGAGCCATCATCTGAACCTGGACACAGCAGACGGCCCCTCAGAGCCTGGCCCCCCCAGCATGGCCCCCCACGGTGGGGCTGCCCCTACCTCAGGCCCACCTGATGCCAACCACTGGCCACCCGGGGAGACGCTCAGGCAGCGGACGAGGTCGCTGTGGCCCCTATAGACCTGCAGAGAAGGAGCAGTGAGGAGATGGACTTTTTGGGGGAGGGGTACCCCCAGCCACTCCATCAGCTTACCAGGGCCTGGCACGTGGGGAATGGCTGCAGGTCCCGTGGCCGTGGCAGTTTGGGGATGAGTTCTTCGGGGTCCACGTTCACCTGTCACAGGAGAGCATGGGTTGGCCACCTGTGCCCACCCCCACCCCCCACCCCCCAGGAGCCCCGCCATCCCCCATACTCTCATCTTGCGCTGCCGCGGGCACAGGTAGAGGTCCAGGCAGCGCTCAAAGCGCTCCTGGATGAAGCGGCCGTAGGCAGGCACAGCCCGCAGGCTTGGGAAGCTGCGTGGAAGGAAGCCGAGTTTTCTCTCATCGGGCTCCTGCTGTTCCCAGGCCAGGCGCTGTGGAGGCAGGGGTGAGCAGGGAGCCAGGGCCAAGAGCCAGGGCCCAGACCCCTCCCGGCACCAGGCCCACCTCCTCCTCGCTGGGCAGGTACTCGGGAGGTGGGTTGTAGGACTCTGCGTGGCCGGGCAGGGCCAGCTTGGGAGCTGGCACATGCATCTTGTGGCGCCCCAGCACGGCATTGGGGTCCTCCTGGGCCCACAGGTCGTAGAAGCTTGGGGTGTGGTCCCGGGGCCGGCGAGGCTGGATCCAGCCCATCTTGATGGCGTGCACCATTCGGGAGACCTGCACAGATGGGGGTCAGGGCTGGTGGGCAGGTGAGGGCAGGGGTGGGGGTCCATATCTGGAGGGCAGCACGGCACCCACCTTCTCCTTCTCCACCAGGGATGGGATAAAGCTGCGCTTGTCTGCAGGCCGGTTGGTCACTGGGTGGATCATGAGGTCCCCACTGAAGAAGTCCACAGCCGGCTGGGGGAATGAGCAGAAGCGTGTGGGCCAGGGCCCTGAGGGCACCCCCAGAACCCTGGGCTGGCTACTGCCACCTACCTCATATGGATCGAAGCTCACGTCCCCAAACTGGCCCCTCTGCAGTCGCCGCACCAGGGCCACCTGCTCGTCCGTCAGCCTCATGCCGTGACCCGTCGTCCGGTCCTGCACCGTGCGCCTGGGGGCTGCCTGTCAGAGCCATGTCCATGCTCCCCGCCCCACCCCCCCGACGGGCCCCACCCCACGCCCACTTACCAGTAGTCAGGGTTGTCCATTTTGTCCAGAAACTGGTCCAGCTCGTCCTGGGAACGCAGGGGCTTATAGATGCGCCTGCCATCCAGGTCGTAGCCCACGTGGGGGAAGTCATCATACCACTCCAAGGGCACGTTGCCCACTGTGTTTCGGATGTCCTGGGGCAGTAGGCCAGCATTTCAGCACCGGACACCCACTGTGCCCGCCCCTCCCTCCAAGCCCCCCAGAAGGTACAGACGAGAAGGGGGAGAGGTGAAAGTAGAGGGACCAGCCAGGGCAGCACCCAGGCACCCTGACTCACGCCTTCTCCCTGGGGTGGGACGTGGCATGGCGGCCGGCACTGCACCCCCGCCTCCCCCCGACCCTCAGAGGCGCCAGAGCTGCACCTTCACATTTTCCACTGAAGTGGTGCCAGCCCCAGAGCCTCCCCCCTGGATTCCTTGGCCAGGGCTCTGGGCAGCCACAGGCAAGGGTGACCTCATCGCCCGTGGGCTCCCTCCCCTGGCGGGGGCCTTAGGCAAAAGTGGGTAGCCACAGGGAGGGACTCGGGCAAGACCCCACCATCCCACTCCAAGCAGAGGCAGAAGCCACCGTGTGTGACCTGCAAGCGTTCAGGGACCCCCCACCCCAGGCCTCCAGCCCTGTCCCCCACCCCACACTCAGCGGGCAGAGCAGCCACATTCCTGGACACACATTCCTGGTCTAGGCCCCTGCCAGCCACCACCCTCCCTCCACCCAGCACACAGGCTGCTGCCCAGGCGGCCGCTTCCTGCAACAGTAGCCACAGCGGGAGGGGCCCAGAGGAGACAACACAGCTGGGAGCCTGTGTTCCCCCTTCTTGCAGCAGGAAAGGCCCCCGGGCTGGCCCCTCCACACCTGCCCACCCCCTAACTGGCCGACTTAGGTCCTCCCAGCTTGACCATCCCTCAGGTGCCCCTGCCCGCTGCTAGGAATGCCCTTCCTTCTCTGCAAGGGGGCGAACCGCTACACAGCCATCCCTGAATTGAACAGACCAGGGTTCGGGGGACAGTGGCTCAAAAAGAAATCCCTCAGGAGCACTCAGCAGGGGAACGAAGGGTGGGGTTCTCCAAAGTAGGAGCGCAGGCAGGAGCCAGCGAAGAGAGTACATACAGCCTGGGCCAGACCTGGACGGTGCACCTGATGCTGGAAGAGGGCAGGTGCAAGACAGACAAGCTGTGCCACCAGGAGACCCCGCGCACAAACCTGTGGGGAGTGGCCACGGGGGGATGGGGCTGAGCTCCAGCCCCTCAGTGCTCCTCTGGGGCCCCCTCGTCCTGGCACAGAAGGCCCAAGTGTACACGGGAGAGACAGACAGGGTGTGGCCAGGCGCTGGGGCCAGGGCAGCTGGCTGAACTCGGTCATGCCAAGCAAGAAGGCCTGGGTCATGGGTCCTGCTTGACCCGCCTGTCCCCCGCCGAGAGGGAGGAGAGGAGGCCACACAGCCCCGGTACCACCCAGAAAGGGGCTCCCACTTCGCCCACGCCCCTCAAAGACAGCGAGATGCTCCTGGCCCCTTCACCACCGCGCGAGAAGGCAGAGGGACAGAGGGCCCCTGCTCCAAGCGGCCTCCAGGGGCGGGGAGGCGGGGAGAAGGGCGGGCCAGCGCGGGGGAGGGGCCGCCGCCGCTATAAAGGCCCGGCCCGCGGCCCCGCTCCAGCCCGGACGCACACGTGCGCGCGGCGCCGCAGCCGCCACCGCGGGAGCCCCAGACCCGCGCCTCCCTGGCCCGGGCGGCCGGCGGCGGCATGCGCTGCGCGCGGCGGAGCTGACGGCGGCCGCCGGCCCCATGTCCTTCGCCATGCTGCGCTCGGCGCCACCCGGCCGATACCTGTACCCCGAGGTGAGCCCGCTGTCGGAGGACGAGGACCGTGGCAGCGAGAGCTCAGGCTCCGACGAGAAGCCCTGTCGCGTGCACGCGGCGCGCTGCGGCCTCCAGGGTGCCCGGAGACGGGCCGGGGGCCGGCGGGCGGGGGGCGGCGGCGGCCCGGGGGCCGGGGGGCGGCCGGGCCGCGAGCCCCGGCAGCGGCACACGGCGAACGCGCGCGAGCGGGACCGCACCAACAGCGTGAACACAGCCTTCACGGCGCTGCGCACGCTCATCCCCACCGAGCCGGCCGACCGCAAGCTCTCCAAGATCGAGACCCTGCGCCTGGCCTCCAGCTACATCTCCCACCTGGGCAACGTGCTGCTGGTGGGCGAGGCCTGCGGCGACGGGCAGCCGTGCCACTCGGGGCCCGCCTTCTTCCACGCAGCGCGCGCCGGCAGCCCCCCGCCCCCGCCCCCGCCCCCGCCCCCGCCGCCACCCGCCCGCGATGGCGAGAACGCCCAGCCCAAACAGATCTGCACCTTCTGCCTCAGCAACCAGAGAAAGTTGGTGAGTGTCGGTGGTGGGGCATCCACAGAAAGGGAGGCCATGTGGTGCACCCAACCTGCAAATCAACCCTGCAGCCCACACCTGCTGGGCATCCCACACCTGCCAGGCGAGGGAATCGGACCAGAGACAGGCAGAGTCCCCCAGCAGCACCTGTAACCCCAGTCAGCCTGGGCCCAGGGAGGGAGGAGCACACAGAGGACTCAGCGGGAGTTGGCAGGGCTGGGCCTTCTCCCCAAGAGTCCCTTGGACAAGGGCTCCCACAGGGACCAGAGAGGACTACCTAGGGCCAGATGGGGGAAGAGACCAAGGCAGGGTGGGCACCAACCTTGAAAAAGCTAGGGGACCCGATCAAGGCTGGATCGAGCAACTGGGGCCACCCACCATGCCCCCATGGGAAGGGGACTCAGAGCAGTAAGGAGACGCCTCTGGGGTCCATTTGCTCTGCCACATCTCCTGCCACTGGCCTAAGGCTTATGGGGCACCTGCCTTCCTGCCTCTGGGGCTGCCCAGTCAGTGCAGCTGTGGGACCCAAAGGAAGGAGGCTGGCAGGAGACCTGGGGGCTGGGAGAAGGCCACGCTGCGGGAGATGCTGGCTGGCTGTGATTTACAGCTCCTGCTGTGCTTGGTGGCACCGGAAAAGCAGGGTGAGCAGGGAGAAAATACGGCGCGGCTTTCCCCAATCCCCATTTCCTCTCCAGACAGCACGCCGAGCTCCTGGGGCCTGAACATCTGGGAAATTTAATTTTACAATTTCGGCTGTGCAGCAGTGTACTCTCCTCCCCAGACTGCACAGGGAAGCTGGGGTGAGCACGGAGGGGGGCTTTCGGCTCCCACCACCCGAGACAGCACCCAGTGGGAAGCCAAAGGTGCAGGCTGGCACTGGGTCTCTGCCCAGGCCCTGACACCGCCCTCCCCTCTGCAGAGCAAGGACCGAGACAGAAAGTCGGCGATTCGGAGCTAGAGGCGGATGCCGCTGGGCCGTCCACGGAGAGCCCCCATGGACCTGACTCGGGCACAGGCCTCCCCGAGGGCGCCCCCCTGGCCAGCCCCACCCCCTGCTATGAGGGGGGCGGATGGACAGACAGGCAGCAGGACTCGGAGCTGGCCCCAGCACTGGCCCAGGCCCACTGGAACTTTCCGTGCTGGCTTCCTCCCGGCTTTCTTCTGGTCACTATGTGCTGGCATCTTGTGTCTTTGATATGATAATATAAAGTCTGGAAATTTTGTATAATTAAAAAAAAAAAAAAAAACAGTATCTTTCAAACACGGATGCACACTGTTCTCTTGAACGGTTCCAAATCTATACTGAGCCGCAGCCCAAGCCCACACTTCCACCCTCAGGGCTATTCTCTTTTCACAACCCGTCCTCCCTGGGCCTGAGGCACCCAGTTCTTGGGTAAGGCCCCCACTTCCCAGGGCTCAGGGCCACCCCTCCCTGTACCTCCTGCCAGGTGTTCAGGTGCCCTCGGCCCCTACCCACAGAGCCCCGAGAAGTGGACATGCTAGGAGGGTAAGCGAGGGCCACTGTCTGGCAGAGCGAGTTCCCAGGTCTGGAAGTCTGGACAGGCCTGAGGGTGTGGACCAGATGGCCGCTGCCATGTGTACCCCTGGGGGCCCACCCCAAGGCCCACTCCTGCCCCTATGAGCTATGAGAGGAGAGGCCCCAGGCCTCTGCCCCCAGCCCTACCATCGGCCCTCACAGCACTGCTTACACCAGGAGGACCCCTGGCTGCGCACCACTGCCCCCACTCACCTCCCCCAAAGGCCCCACCTGCCCATGAGGAGGGCAATTCAGGCCTCTCCATGAACTGTGCACAGCTGGCTGACCATTAAAATCCTGCAGGTGACAATTACAGTTTAGTGGTGTGAGTTCTATGGGCACAACAGAGAAGAAAGTTGGGGCGGCTCTGTGTGCCCCCTGCCAGCAGCCTACTTCCGGATGGCCAGAGCACAGCCGGGGATGCCAGGTGCCAGCCCTGGGCCTCCCAGCCCGCAGCGCAGGCCCAGGGCCCCCACTGACCATGCCCTCCTGGGCCCCCGGGAGAGGCCAGGTGCCGAGGCCCACATGGGCCCCCCACAGGGCAGGGCTAGAGCCATCCGCCTCCTCTGAACAGATGGGCTCCAGGGACCCGAAAAGCAGGAAGCAGTCATGTAATTTTGGAGGAAATTCTCAAAGCCAGAGCCATTAAGGGCTAGAGGGGAGCTGTGTCCAACCTGATAGAAATATAACAGGATAAAAAGTCACAACGGCAGGTTCTACTCAGAGAGAAACCCAACCCCAAATTTCCTCCCCTTAATCCTTCAGGAGCCTCCAGCTGGCCAGAAGGAGGGAGGAGAGGGCATGCTCGGTCACGGCAGAACCCCCACCTCTCCGGCCGCCTGCCCAGAGAACCAGGACCCAGGCGGGGTCTGACCCCAGGCTGAGAAAGGGCCCCTTGCCCTCCTGGGCAGCAAGGACCCAGGAGGGGCATGGGGGCAGCAGGGTGTCCCTCAGGGTCTCCAGGTCTGCCTCCCTGCTCCACCCTCAGGAGGGTCCGAGGCCCACTTGCTGTTCACTGGCCTCACATCTCCATGCCTAGGCCTGGGTGTGCAACCCTCCCCAAGACGGCGGATAGTCAGGTGGACATACCTCACAGTCACAGAGGCACCAGGCTGGTGTTGGACAGACAGTGGGGGAAAACCAAGCACCAAGGAAGGCCTGGGGGGCACCCCTCGGAGCACAAGGACAGACAAGTTGGAGGCTGGAGGGACATGGGTGACAGGGACCCTCGGAGCCTGGTGCAGGAGGGGAGGATGGGTAGAAGGTGCCGTGGAGGTGGGAAGTCAATGGGAGAGGACAGGCCGCTGGGATGGTCCCCAGGGGCCAGCAGGTCCTGGCACAGTGCACGTGGACCAAGCCCTCGGCTGCTGGGCCTGGGACTCCAACAGCGGCTGCAGCTTGGCTGGCCTCAGACCTGGGCAGTGGGCCCGGTCGCTCCCTGCGCTGCACCGGTAGCAGCCGAGGGCCTGGCCCGCCAGCCAGCAGGAGAGGGAGGGAGGAGTGGGGGAGGAGCACTCCGTCACCCTCCACTGCTCCAGAAATTCAAACCAGACTTGGGGTGGCGGGCCGGCCCCAGCCCCTGCGGCCCCACGCGCGTCCGCTGGGCAACTCACAGCCAGCCACTGGGCCGGGGGTGGCAGGTGCTCCCTGTCCACCACAGCCCCCGCCTCCTTCCCGGGAGGCTGGCCTCTCCCTCCACCAAGGCTGGGGCCAAGTGACAGACCCCGGACTCCCTGTGTGTGTGCCCCACTGAGGCAGCTGGGAAGGAGGGGGCAGCAGCTGCCTCTGTGGGCCAAGCTGGGCTGGAAAAGCCAGGATCGGCTGGGCTGTCAGCTCCCTGTCCCCAGCCTGGGGAATGAGCTGCTGGCGGCACCACATGATTCATCACCAGGCCGCCTGCACCCGCAGGCCAGCCTGCCCCCACCCTGCTCAGCACCTGTGGGCTGCCAGGAAGCACATGTGACCCCGCGGGGGCGAGCGCCCGCTGACCCTCCGGGTCAGGCAGCGTGGAGCCCAGGCTGGGGCGCAGACAGCCCCCTAGCCTGCGCTCTCCTGCGGGGCCACTGGACCCCAAGGACAAGCCTTGGGGTGAGGCCGGCAGGGGTCCCCCACCCCCCAGACTGCACCGGACACAGGCGCAACCGGCTGATGTGTCGGCTGGGACTTTTCCGCTCTCGATGAGCCCCCCTCCCCTCCCCTCCCCCTCCCCAAAGTGGCTGCAGCTGTCAGGACCGCAGATTGGAACTGCAGGTACGGTGCTGGCCCGCTGCCCACCTCCCTCCCGTGTCTGTCTGCGAGAGAGGAAGCCGGCCCACCTCTGGAATCCTTCACTCTCTCCTCGTTCTGCCTCTCCCACCTGTCCCCCGGGAGCGCGGGGTCAGCCGCCCTCGCTCGGTCTCTCTCCTTCCCTTGCCCCTCTCCGATTACAATGCCGGCAGTGTTCCCTCCACTCCCCCTGCACGAAGCTCCCGCCTGTCTCGGAGCGCCCCTCGGCCTTCCTGCGCCTCCATCTCTCCTCCTGGCTCCTCCGCGGGGTTTAGTCTTCATCAGGTCGCCCATGTAGGCTGGAGGAGGCCAGGCTGTGTGCCCCAGGCCCACCTGCTGCAGTGGAACCCACTCACCTCAGTAGGATGAGTCCTGGTTGACAGACCAAAGAGGGGAAAGCCAGGTCCTACAAGGCCTCTTCCTGCCCCCAGCACTAGAGCCCACTAAGGGGACCCCCGCAGGGAAGGGGGCCAGAAGCAGAGCCCACTGGCTGCAGGCAGCTGGGCCAGGCGGGAAACTAGGAGCCTCCTTCCCAAATCCCCTCCATCAGACTGCCGCTTCTGCTTTACTCAGGTAGTAAGGCACCCCTGCACAGGCCAACCTAGACACTCCCACCTCTGCCTGTCCATCCTCAAGACAGCGCTGCCGGCCTGAGCCCTCAGATGGGTGTGGGCGCAGAGCCCCTCCAAGCCCACCCCACTAAGGGGTCCACGCTTCTGGGTCCTCAGACACGCAAGACCACCACCCACCTGCCCCTCTCCTGGGGCTGACCAGGGCCCAATGGGCATTCCCATGTGGGGCACCCAAATCTTGGCTTCCTGAAGACAGGGGCTTCTAGAAACTTCGGGAGTGCCGGAGGTGGGCACTCGCCCATTCTGAACCCCACAAAGCTGCTTCACACTGGCCTGGGTCCCGGGGCTCCACACCTGCCCCAGAGCCAGTCCCAACCACCTCTGAGCACTCCTTCTGGAGGACTCACCCTCAACCACAAGCACCGCCCACACACGGCCAGCCCCTGCCTGTGACCACTGTCCCTAGCAAGACAGCCCTGGCCTGGGACACGTGCAGGCCCTGCTCTGCAGCCAGCCCCCTCAACCACCTTTCCTACAGAACTGGCCCTCCACAAGCTTGCCCTTCCAGCTCTGAGCTCCACAGGCTACACCTCCAGCTCCAGAGCAAAGCCCTCCTTTATCAGGAGGCCCCTGTCCCCACGTCCTCCCTCCCACCCACCTGCCCACCTGGACTCCTGCTTTGAAGGAAACTGGCTCCACGTGGACACCCAGCAGGCCAGGGCTTCCACCACCCACCACCCCAGCAAGAAGGAAGACGTGGCTCTTAAAGAGCCCCACTTCACCTGCTGCTGCTGCTGCCGCCCAGCCCCAGGCCCTCGCTCTGCTCCCTCAGCCCCTCGCAGGTGCAGCTACTTCCACCACAGCTTCTCCTCAGGGACTCCTGCTCTGCCCTCCCCAGGGGAACCCTGTCTCCCAGCTGGGAAAACGGGATACAGGGTGGGGAAGGTGCTGGCAGGAAGAGGGCACCCCCCCCACCCCCACCCAAACAGTGGGCCTGGCTCAGAGACGGTGCCTGGGCTAAGGCCCCCAGGAGCACCCTGAGGTTCCAGCCACCTGCCAGGCCACAGCCACATTGGGATCTGGTGCCCCTCCCCAGCGAAGTGGGCTGGTCTACTGGTGGGAAGGGACCAAGCCGGCCGGGGCTGTCAGAGCCCGGCAGCGGGGGTGGAAGGCCGCCAGGGAGGCCGGGGCGGTCTGCAGGCCGAGACACACGCTCCCCACAACAGCTCGGAAACCTGAGCTGCCGGCTCCCGCTGCCAGCAGCGACGCAAGCGCTTCGATCGGGCGGGCGGCCGGGGCGGGGGCGGCGCCCCGGGAGGAGCCGAGGCCTCCAGCGCTGGAGGCAGCTGCCGGTTCAGTAGCTGGGAGAAGCCATTAACGGCGTTTGGCGAGAGAGCAGAGGGGATCGCGGGCTCTGGACGCAGACAGGCCGGTTGTCCCGCGGGAGGGCGGCTGGAGGGGGGCGGCGCCTACCGGGCTGAAGCCCCGCCCCCGACCCGACCCCTGGGAGGTCTAGGGGAACCGCTGTCCCATTGTCGGCCCATGGGAGGAGGGGCCGGGCCAGCCAAGGGAGAAGGCTCCCTGCAGCCTCTGCAGCCCCAACCCCCAACCCTGACCACGCTGCACCTCAGCCACCGGCCTCAGTTTCTCCCACCAGCTTGAAACAAAGAGGGGCTGGGAGGCGAAGGCCGCACACCCCCACCCCGCCCAGCCTCCCCAGGGTCCTGGCGACTGGATGAGATCACGTCTGTGGGAGAGGGGTGAGGTGGACCTGAGGGAGCAGGGGGCACAGCCTGTGCCTCAGGGTTCCCCCAACCACAGCGGCCAGGAGCCCCCAGGCCTGGCAACACACCCTGCAGGGGGCTGCAGCCCCGGTGCAGCTTGGGATGTTAGTCTGAGGGAAGGTGTACGTGGGTGGGGGGGAAGGTGTGGAAACAAGACTCAGGCTCTCCCGTGAAGGGGCAATGTCCCTCACTGGTCAGCGCCTGGGGTGGGGGGATCCCCAAACCCAGGCCCAGAAGAGGCCAGCAGTCAGAAGGCCTAGACACTCTTCAGTGTCCTCCAGCCCAGGCCTCAAATCCAGGCCCAGGAGTGGGCAAGACGAGGCCTGGGGAAGAGGAGTCCAGAAGGCCCTGCCACACCTCAGGTTCCCCCCAGGAGCACACCTCGTCAGGACCCCGCTGCCTGCTGCAGGGGCCAACCAGAGCCTGAGTGGCGTCCTGGCACCACTGGCCACCAACAAGGATGGTACAGGGAGAAGGGGCTGCCTGACATCAGCAATATTCACAGACTGTCGCCCCTCACAGGTGCCAACCAACCACGGCACAGCCCAAGGGGGTGGGGGTGGAGGCCCCTGCACTCCGCTCGTGCTCTCGGACACCTTGGGCCCCCGATGGGACCGCTCGCCACTCCAGCCTCCCAGACCTCTTCGCTGAAGCCAACCCCGCTTTGCAGACTGCAGACGTGCAGCTACAACCATGGGGGAGACGCGGGCCCTCCAGGAACACGCACATCTCAGGGAGGAGAGCATCTGTCAGGCCTGGCCTGGCCCCCGAAAGCTGAGCTCTGCCGCCCCCTCGAGCCGCCGGCCGGCTGTGCTGGCAGAAGCAGAGGACAGGCAGGCTTCGCGGCTCCCTCCTGTCACTCAGGCCAACATATGGGATAGTCATCGCCGGAGGAAGCGGCCCCCCAGCCCCCGCAGCCCCCGCGGCGGCTCCAGGACAGGCCAGGCCAGGAGCGCCTCCCTGTGGGCAGGCCGAAGCCCCTCCCCCGGCCTCTGCACTCCATTTACAATCATCATCGATTTCTCAAAATACCAAATATAAAAAAGTAGCCGACAGGATGTGGCTGCCGACAGCCAGAGCCCCTGGGATGGGGGGAGACAGGCAGGGAGCTGCGCTGTGCTGGCCCCCCTTCACCGAGTGCGCCCGCTGCTCCGGCCAGGAAACCAATTTATTTTGTTTTGTCTCTGTTCTCTGAACGCACAGAGACCGGATCGGGCGGGCAGCCAAGGCTCCTACAGCCGCTGCCAAGAGAGCGGAGGATGGGGGTGGAGGCGTGAAGGGGAGGGGGCGCGTGTCTTCCCCGGCCGGGGACAGCCCCTGACAAGCAGTGGGAAGAGCTGCCGAGGGACGGGGACCACAGTCCCTGCAGCACCTCCTAACCCAAGGAGGTGCACACCTGGGGGCTCACCCCAGGGCAGCAGGCACAGGGGTCGCAGCCATGCCCAACGGCCACGATACACGGGGAGGGGCAGGCAGGCAAGCACCACAGCCACTTCCAGCTCAGCACCTCGGCTCCCAGCCTCCCAGAACCAACAGGCAGGGCCCGTGGCCAGGATGAGCACCCAGAGCCCGACATCGTGATCCCCGGGGAGGGGAAGACTACAGACCTGGGAGGGGCGGCCAGATTCATTGAGGGCCACGTGGGCCCTGCCTCGGGATGCCAGAGACAACGGGGCAGAGCAGCAGGGACCACCTGTCCCCTGCCTTCAGTGTCCAGTGTGGGCATCACCCGGGTCTGCCACCCCACTCCCACCCCCAGGGATAAGCACAGGCCCGCTGGGGGGGGGGCAATCTTCCCTACGCCTGTTTACATCCACCAGAGCATAAACAAAGACCTCATCGAGCCCGCCAGGGACCCCACTGTCTGTCAGCCGCCCCTCCAAACACCCAGGTCCACGGCACAGGGCCGGGACCAGGGCACAGGGGCGACTGCACTGCACCCACGCCCTCCCCTCCCCGGCGATGACACACACAGTCCTGCACTCATGTGTCCCCGACCCCGAAATTACTCTTCCAGACCGGGAATGGGGCCCGAGGCCAGGACGCCCACTCAGGCCTCGCTGTGGCCTGACTCCCCCCTGCCCAGGGCAGCGCAGCCCACCCGGGGAGGCCCCACCCCTAGCCCTACCTCTTCATCCGAACTGTCTTCTGCATACTCATCCTTGACAGGCATGCTCGCCTCCTCTGTCCTTGGGGAAGGGGTCCCCACCTGTAAAGGAAAGGGGAGCACGATTAAGTCAGGACACTTAAGCCCTATGACCTGAGGCAGGTGGCAGACCCAGGGCCCCCACCCTTCCTGCTGACACAGGGGCCTAGGTTCCCACACCCCAATCTCTGAGCAGCTCCAACCTGATCCCAGCCTCAGAATGAGACTGGGGACACCCCAGGTCTAAGCGGGCCTCTCGGGGGCCCCACCCAGGGTTCTCTGTCAAGAGATGGACCCATCCCAATATCCAAACTCAAGCAGAGGACCCCAGGGAGGGGCTGACACCTGGAAAAGGAGCACTCAGCCACCCCCTCATCCCTTAACGAAAAAACCGGCTTCAGGGCTCCCGGCCCAAAGGCTCTGCTGGCCCGAGCCAGCCCAGGGTCAGGGGGGCAAGGCAGGGGCGGCTCTCGGTGGCAGCAGGAAAAGGGGGGGGGGGTCGCCCACACCTGGCTGGCCCACCCAGGGAAGGGCCATGGCACTTGCTGTCGGCCATTGTCAGAAGGGCCCCAGCCGGGGTGGCAGGCCCGGGTGAGGCCCACACTGGGCACTCCTAGGGCAAGTCCCTCGCCCTGAGGAAGCCACATTCGGCCCAGACGGCCAAGGGCCCAGAGAGGTCCCCATGCCCTCAGAATGCCGGGAGGACACGACCCCAGGCTGACCCCACCCACTAGGCCAGTGAGTGGGTGCCCCTGGGCACTCACACCCCAACCTGGAAAACAGATTCTCCCCTAGAGGGTGGAGGGATCGGGTGTACCGGAACAAGGACTGATGGGAAAGCAGCCCCGTCTCACCCCTGGGGGCAGTTAAGCGTCAGGAGCAGAAGCCCCTGAGCACAAGCGCCCCCACCAGAGCCCCGCGCCCCTGGGCAGGCAGGAGCCAACGGCGCGCAGGGCCGCTCCTCCTCTCGCCTGCTCTTCCCTCAGCAGGAGGAGGCTGGGAGAGTAAGTTTTTTTCCAGGCCAGGAACAAGGCGGGATTCAGTTTCCACATCCCCCCCGCCCCTTGCTCCCCCTCTGAGCGCTGCAGGAGCCCCACCCGCTGAAAGTGGGCCAACCCTGCCTGGGGGTGTGCAAGGAAGCCCCAGACTCCGGCCTCTGCCTGGGGCCCACAGCTCTCCTCCCATCCCTGCCCACCGCAGCAACCAACAGACACACCTGCCCCAGGCGCTGGGCTGGCGGGACCCCAGGCGGGGTAGTCTGTCCATCTCCTCAACCAGCCCCGATACCAGGTCATGGCCGACGGGCCATCACTGCAGCCAGGTCCACAGGGCTGGCCACAGCGCTCCACGCTGCCTCCCGCCAGCCAGCCCGGCACTCCCCACCAGCACTGAACCCTGGGAGCCCCACGCCACCCGGGCCACAGGCTGGGATCCTGAGCCCTGGCAGGAGAGGATAGGCCAGCAGCTCATCCTCTGGTGCTCTGCCTGCCCCACATCGACCCCTGCTGGGTGCAGACAGCCCCAGGGCCTCACAGGGAGCCAGACACAGACTAGCTCTCGGCGAGGGGAGGGGAGGGGACACCCAGCAGCGGGGCTGTGAGTGCCTGTGCAAAAGAGATGGACATCTAACCCTCCCTAGGATGCTGGGGCTCGGAGGAGCCACATCCTTACTCCAGAGGGCAAACGGTGGCCACCAGAGGGCAGCAGCGATGGGGGCGCAGCCCAGCTCCCCAGACCAAACCAGCCATGGGCTCAGGTGTTCAGGCAGACCTAGCAAACCCCACGCCTTCAAAGTCGTAAGACATAGCGCTATAGTTGGCATCAGGCCTTTTCTTCAAAACCCTCGCCCACCACCACCCTCTCCTGTTGGTCACAGGGCCCAGCCTCAGCTGTCAGCATCTCAGGCACAGACACCAGGCGGGGCGGTCTGCCCAAATCCACACAGCACACAGGCTGCCAGCACCCTCCCTAAGGTGTGGGTGCCCACAGAAGTGCCCACATGGACAGCTCAGGGGTCACGAGCGGGACCAGAAGGGAGGGGGTCTCTGTGGGCAAGCGGCCCAGACCAGGCGACCAAGGGAGTCTGGACAGGAATCTCCTGGGGGCCCACCACCACTGCCAGAGCCACACCGAGACCCAGGTGGGCTACTCCTGCTCAGGGGTCTGCAGTAAGTGCCAGGAGAAAGCAGTACAGGCAGGGCTCTTTTTACATAAATGCTGTTTGCACATCAGGCGTCCTTAACTAGGTTTTCATCACATTCTTGAACGTGGCAAACAGACAACTAGTGAAACTGGCAACTGTTACACAAAAAAAGAAAACAAAATACAAAACAAAACATAAGACCAAACCAAACAGGAAAAGCAGGAAAAAATGGATCTAAACAAGCACAAAAGGGAAGAAAGGGGCTTCAAGCACCTGAATCCACCCAAGATGAGTGACCAAGAGGGGGCGGAGCATGCGAGACACCTCCCTGTGGGACCGGGAGAGCCCCCTGAAAGCCCTTCGCTGCGCTGTGGGCAGGATGCTAGGATGTGGACAAGAGACCACGTCCGCGGACACTGGAGCACAGGGACCTGGCAAGAACAGAGCAGGGCAGGCGTGCCTAGGGGTGGGAGGCCCAAGGGGTTCTCCTTGCCTGAGGGTAGAGACAGGAGGGTGCGGGTGGTGCATGGAGAGCAGAGGTGGGCGGTGGATGTGGAAGAGCCGGGGAGCAGGAATGTGGCCGAGGGCACTGTGGAGCAGGTACCTGCTTCTGGGGAGCACCCGCCAGGGCCTCCACTCCAGCTCCTTTGGTGACTAGGGCACAGCCAGCGGGCAGAGGGTTCCCCAGCCAGGCAGGCGCACAGGCACACTGTCAGAAGTGTGGGGGGCAGGGGCTGGACGGTGTGCCCTGGGAAACCGGGGACTGGCCTGGTGGACAGGGACTCAGGTCAACAAGGCACTGAAGGGCAGGGATGAGGGACAGGGCTGGCAGTCCTGAGGGGACCTGGAGAGGAGGCTGGAGACAGGAGTGGGAGCTAAGAAAGTGGAGGCCAAGGGAAGCCGACCCGGGAAGGTGAGATCATCACAGCAGGAGCATGAAGAAGCCCCCAAACCACACGTAAACTAGATACACAGGCAAAGCCACAAGCGGCAAGCAGGCTGGAGCCCTGGGGCCTCACTGCAAACAGCTGGGCCCTGAGACGGAACCTCTCCAAGGGGGAAGGTGGAGGAGACACCAGCACCTGGACCCACCTTCCTAGGCCGGTGTCCCAGTCCCCACTGCCCCCTGCTTACCAGCCCCCCAAACACACCCAATTCTTCCTCACCCGAGCGCCACATGAGGAGCTTGGAAGCATCCCAGCCAGCTCCCAGTCCCCGTCCCCAGGCACAACTCTCCAGGCCCTGCAGCCGCCTGCTGCCATCCTGACTGAGACGGGGAGATGACTGCGTGCTCGTTGCTGTAAACTCCTGTTTCAGGCTGTCCTGTCACAGAGCAACAGATACTGACACAAACAGAACACAGCAACCGGCTCCCCAGTCTGGGGACCTCAGCCCAGCCCAACACCACAATGACCTGAGCTTCCCGACTCAACTTGTGTGCGGGCCCAGGTGAGGACACCCGCTGCTGGGTAAAGGTGCAGCAGCTCCTCCCCTACGAGGACCTTCCGGACCCATCTGGGGGGCGGGAGGTTGAGGGCATTTCCTCCTCAGTCACAAGCCAAGCCCAAGGCAAGCAGGGGGCAGGTGGGGACACAGGCCAAGGTGGGCAGAGAGCCCCAAGCCCAGATGAGGCCAACGTCCAGGGTGACGAGGCCAACGTCCAGGGTCTCCAGCCCACGTGGAGGGGAGCGGAGCGGACCCCCGTGGAGCCCTGCCCTCGGAGGAGCAGCAGCAGAGAGGATGCTCACCAGCTTAGATGCGCAGAGGACAGCCTGGGAAGAACCCCCCGGGATGGGGAAGGGTCTCCTGGCACAGGAGCAGGAGACCTCCTGGGTGCCCTCCAGTAACCCGGTGAGGCTCTGGGTAGCACCTAATCCCACACCTCCCTTAAACCAAGGGAGGGAGACGGAGGACACATATAAACCATCTGCCAGGACCCAAGAAGAAGCGGACAGTGAGAGGGAGGAGCACACCACACAGCAATGCCCAGGGTGGCCTGGCGCCGAAGTAGGGCACACTCCCATCCGGCAGGGACCCCTGGCAGCCGGGCCGCTCCCCGTGGTCTTCTAGGTGGAAAAGGAAGGCAGAGACCTGGTGAGGTCTTGGAGGAAGGCACAAGCGGCCACCTGGCCATGAGAGGGGTCCCCATCCAGGGAGTGCCTCCTGCACTGTCCCCAGCTGTCGGGATGGCCTGTGGCACACATACCTGGATGCCACAGAATCACGGCCCTCACCACCACGGGACAACCAGAGGAGAAAAAAAACCAAACCAGCTAGCTACCCCTACGTAAGCACTTGCCACCGCTGTGGTGTGATCAGTGCATCTAGGCAGGGCATGACCTGCTCCAGGCAGAAAGGCCCCGGGAGGCACACCCACAGCTGGGCCCTCTCCCTGCGGCCTGTGCCTCAGCATGGGTGTCCCTGACACCACACAAGCGTGTGCCCCAGCACCAAGGTGGATGCTCTGCAGACACACAAAGCAGAGGGGACACAGAGGGAGTGGCTGTCCACCCATCCTCAGCAGGAAATCGCTGAAGCCCCGAGACAAGTTATAGGGAACACGTCCTGCCAACAGAATGTGGAGGAAACAGTGACTGGAGCTGGCTAGGTGACAGCCAGGAGCACACAGCGGAAGAGAAGTGAGCAGAAACGGGCAAAGCACAGCAGCTGTCAGCAGCCCTGGTCAGAACCAAGCTCGGCAAGGCAACAGCAGGGGTGGGGGCAGAGCAGGAAGGCTGTTCTCTCGTCACAAAACTCATCTCGTTCTTCAGGGGTCCCCAGACAAACGTCACTTTTGCTGGCAAAGCAGCTCACCTAAGACCATAGGTTACTTGCAAAACCACACCATTGGCCATGGCCAGGGCCAGGGCCAGTGCCACAGAACACTGGGGGCTTCCATTAGAGCCGAGACACTGGGCAGAGAGGCAGGCAGAAGCTGGAGTGTCACCACTGGCACGGAATCCTAAAGCCAAGGTGGGCGGAGATGCCACCTCGAGAAGCTGGCCAGGGCAGGGGTCTTGGATTGAGGATCCACCCCCAGCTGCAGGAACACCTTGGGTAGAAGCCTTCCTGGTGTGACATGTGACAACCCACTGGCTGTGACAAGTGAAGGTGGGTCAGCAGACCCTCGGGAGGGCCTGGATCCAGAGAAAGCACCCCCAACATGGTAGGAAGGTTCTGCAGGCACCCAGCCCTGGGCTTCAGGAGGAGGAAGGGACAGGCTACCCCAGGGGCCCTTCATGCAGAACCTGGCAGGGCTGTCACGGGGCCACTCCTGGCCATGTCACGTGGGCATGCTCACGGGGACACGGGGGGTACACAGGAAGCAGCAACTGGCCTGCGTCCCGGGTGGAAGTGGAGCTCAGACCACCAGAGGAGCAGGTGTGACCAGGAGACGGGAGAGTAAGCAGCCCAACCGGGCAGAGAGTGCGGATGGCTTCTGAGGACCGGGTGGAAGGGGGGTGGGGGGGGCCTCCCCAGGAGTTGAGAGCACCCCCACCCCTTCCATTCATTCTCTTGGCCTGAAGGAACCCACACCCAGTCCTGAGGACCATGCATTAGAGGAAAACACTCCAACCGGGGCTGGCTGCACCTTCAGCTACAGCACAAAAAACCCAGAGACGAGAGCGCCCAAGCCAAGCAGGTTCCAGCGGAGCAGGCGGAGCCCAGAGCCAGGGCTGGCGGGGCTCCAGGACAACCCACGGGAGACGGGGATGGGCCCAGAGCCCGGTGGGAGCCAAGACGGCATGAGGATGCAAAGCTGCTGCAACACAGCACAGGAGCGGGGGCCGCAGGCTTGGTTGGTGAGGGGGACGGCAGATCTACAGCAGCCTCACCCCGGCCCCCCAAGTAGCCTGCGTGGACTTCACCAGACCGAGGGCTCAAACAGCACCCACAAGGGCCGAGGGTAAAGGGTAAAGGGCAAGGATTGCTCCCCAGCCTCTGGAGAACGTGGACATTTACGCGCTCCTGAGCTGCAGTTTCCGTCCCCGCTGAGCAATCTGGGAGCAGACCCCGGATGGCGGCATGGCTCTGTCCTCAGACGAGCACACAGCTCCATGGCTCAGAGGGGCCAGAACGTGGGCACACCAGGGCAAGAGCCCCTCTCACAGGACTCCACCAGACAGCCTCTCGAGATACCCGTACACATTACCTAGTTTGGAGCATTTAAAGTAAAAATCTTTTTTATTAAAGGAATTGTTTAATTTTTAAAAACTATTTCTGAAACTTTGTTCACAGTGGGGAGGGTACAGCTCAGTGGTAGAGTGCGTGCTTGGCAGGCAGCCTAGGTTCGATTCCCAGCACCTCGGTAAAAAAATAAAACTCTATTCATAAAGGTAAATATATTTTCCTAAAAAAAAAATGTAAATACTTAAATATACAGATCCTTAATTTTAAAAGAGGGAAGAAGATACAGCAAGACCATTTAACTACTAGCTGTGGTCGCCGTCTGGAGCAAAGACAGCGAACGAGAGCCTCCACTCTTCACTGAACAGTGTAGCTAGAAGATTTAATTTTTTGCCAAGGAGGGCACATTTCAGGGTTTTAAAAAGTTAACAGAAGGTAAAATCTAGCTGCTCATGATCCGACAAACCACGGGCAAGGAGGCACCATCTCCTCTGTGCACCAGCCTCACAACTAAAGCTTGAACAGGCGGACGGTTTAAATCTGATTTTAAATCTTTTCTTCCTAGGAAACAGATCAAACGAGCATGGCTTTTGGTTTCCATCAAGGTTCTAACTTCCAGAACATCAGGGCCACAGAAAGCATAAATAGTTATAAGCTTGTTTCTAGAATGTTCTAAGTAACAAATGTATTTTAGCCAAATCAAGATTTTCTGTCATTTTTCTCACTTATGACAAGAGTAGGGTGTGCCTTTCCCCACCATCACAGCAACAGGTATGAAGGCAAAGCCTCGGGTGGGGGATCTGGGCTCCTGCACCCCAGGTCAGGCTGGGTGCAGCAGAGCTCCCACACATAGGTCCCGCCAGGCAGCCCTGCACACAGATCCTCACCTCAGGCTTTGCCCCTAGGAAACCCCACCTATGGCCCAGCCTAGCAAAGTGGCCTGAGTCCCAGGAGAGGTGACATCAGAAGCACCTGGGGGTGGTGGCATGCAGACTTTCAGGGTTCCTACAAACGGAGCACACAACTGTGGCTGAAAACAGGTGCCCTAGAACTCCGAGCACCTCAGCTCCAAACAGTGCTCTACAAGCCCCTGCTGCACTGGAGGAAGGAAGAAGGCCTTGGGGTAACAGGAGAAAGCAGTGTGGGGAGCCCCCCCAGAGAGCCTGGCCGGCACCTTCCTGGCCACTGTCATCCAGGGGGGAGACCCCTTGAGGCTCTTCGCTCACCTACCTGCTGCCCAGTGGTCTTCTCCGTCCTGCTGTGCTGCTCACCACTGCTGGCCCCGTCTTCCTCCTCACTTGTGTCACTGCCAGAATCTTCCAGGCCTGAGAACACACTCTCCTCGCTGTCAGAGAGGCCAGAATCGCTGCCGTGCCCAAGGCTGGGAGCAGGAGCACTAAGAAGAGAGGGCTGCAAGGAACACGTGCTGATGGCCCATGGATCTGTGTGGTCAGCCTCCAAGGCCATAGCCTCAGGCCCCGACCTCCACCAAAACCATCCACCCAACCCAGGCCTCCCTCACCATCCACCTCTGCAGACCACACTGGACACCTGCCCTTGAATAGACATTTAATTCGCAGTGTATCCCAAGGGAAGGGCTCTTCACATCACCAACACCGGCTGCCCACCCTCCATGCTCCACCCTGGCACTCACAGCCCCAGGGCCACGAGGGCACTAAGGCAGGACGTGAGGCCAGCAGAGGACCACAACCCAAGCGGCCTCTCCCACCTGAAGAGGAGACTTCACATCCAACCAGACTGGGACCGACAGTTGATGAGGAAGTTGTAACGGTTGGTTGAAGAGACATAAAAACAACCCAAGCTTTACTTAAAAGTAAGGGTACTTGGTCACCCCCTCATGGGGTAGGACCAGAGCTGCCTCTGAGCAGAGCTCTGCAGACCAGACACCCGGCCATCTCTAATTTACAGGACACAAGGCACAGTGGGTGGGCCAGGCGTTGCCTTCTGGAAGCGGAACAAGAAGTTGTAGACTTGAGCAAGCATTTATTTAAATGCAGAATCCTAGGTTTCACTGTTTTTCCAGAGCTTGTAAGTCTCTCGCCTGCACTTACTAGTTATTCCACGGCCCTCAGGCCCTCAAGTTGGCCCTCTGATACACACTATCTACACTACTTAGCTGGCTACACAATTACAATAGCAAGTAAAAATGGCATAAATGATTTGGGCACAAACTCAAAGGGCTGCTGACGGGTACAGAGCCAAGTAGTGGAAGCAGCCAAGCCGATGCCCAAAGCTGCCGCTGGCGGGGAAGCAGCGCGAGGGCTCGTCACGGGTGAAGGGGCAGCCCGGCCACACGGCCACTCGGAGTTCCCCTGACAGAGACCTGACGGACATGCCTTCTATGTTTTCTTACCACCGAGATCTAATGATACTCCCACAACCCAAATAGTGTTCAGCTGGACAACAGGAATGAATGGCCATGAATCCAGTTAAAACGATGTATCCAATGCAAGCAGGCACTGGGTTGCATGCACGCTTTCTTATTCTCGCAGTCTCTTCTACAACGTACCTGACATACTAGCAACGTATAAATATGCAAGTAATTACTGCAAGCTCAAGTCTCTTTGGCGATAGGATGCGTATTTCAAAGTGTCAGGGAGGCTGCGGCACGGGACGCCAGCTCTCCCTCCTACTTCGCTCCTGCTCAGGCGTTCTTCGAACCCGCAGAACCGCCCAGCCCCACTCCGCCCACCCCTGCGCAGGGGGTGCCCCCTGCCTCGGACGCCCCACAAGGCCACGGCCAGACGAGGGCAGGCGACACCTGCTCGCGTTCCCAGGCCCGTCGCCCGCTGGGCGGACTCCCCGGGGCAAGCGGGCCGAGGGGCCGCCACGTGCGGCCCGCTTCGCCGCCCAGCCCCGCCGCCCCGTCCGCTCCCGCTCCGCGCAGCCCGCGGTCACCTTCTCCCGCTCCGGCTCCGTTTCCGACTCCAGCGGCTGCTTCTCGGGCCGCTCCTCCGCCGCCGCCGCCGCCGCCGCCGCCGCCGGCCCGAGCCCCGCGCCTCGCGCGCCCGCCATGCTCCCGGCAGGTCCCGACTCGCGCCGCCACTTCCGGCAGCGACGCGACCGCGTGAGCCTGGGGGCGGGGGCCGGTGGGGTCAGAGGGCGATGGGCGGGGCCAGCGCGCGCGCGCCGTGGGGACGCGGGCTGGCGGGCGGCGCCGGCGGGAGCGCGCCCGTCTCAAGATGGCCGCGGCCATGCTAGGCCCCGGGGCCGTGTGTGCGCAGCGGGCGGCGGCGGCGCGGCCCGGGCGGCAGGCGCGGCAGCGCCGCTAGCCTGGCCCTCAGCCTCTCCTCGCGATCGCTACCTCTGCCTCTCCCTGCCTTGCCCGGTATGGATCTGCCCGTGGGCCCGGGCGCGGCGGGGCCCAGCAACGTCCCGGCTTTCCTGACCAAGCTGTGGACCCTCGTGAGCGACCCGGACACGGACGCGCTTATCTGCTGGAGCCCGGTGAGGGGCTGGGGCGCGCCGGCCGGGGGCAGGGAGGCCGCGGCTCGTCCCCGGGCAGGGCAGGCCCGGCCCCCTCCTCGCCGGCCCGGGTGTGGGGGCGGGGAGCCCGAGGAGGGTCGGGAACAGCGTCCCAGGCCCGCTCCGCGTTGCTCCTGCCCACGCCGTTTGCTTGGGCTGGGGAGGAAGGGCTTCTCCTTCTTTGGTCTTCTGCCCACTAACTGGACAACTGCGGAAGCGGGTCGGCCTGGAGAACAGCACCCGGTTTTGCTCGCCAACGTCACGCCCAGGTGCCCCCGTGTCTTCTCAAATGAGTTACCAGGGTGGTATGGTCGGCAGCTATTCGGAGAAAATCAGAACTTGGCGCAGGAGTGGGAGAGTGCTGCTTTAGTGTAAAACGACAGGGGGCAAAGACAGAAAGCAAAACGTCGTAAGTTCAGGTTGCTCTCCCTCCTGTGTTAGGATACCGGAGCTGGGTTTCTCCAGAGCGACGTTTTCCTTGCCTCGCAGGGCGCCTTTATTCATGTCCCTGTTTCCAGTTGCCTGGCAGCAGGCTTGTTTACATGGTCTGACCCTGTAGACTGGACAGCTCCAGTTTGCCAGAGGTAAATCAGAGACTGTTCTGGAGTTGGAGATCCGAATCTGCTGTTCACATCTTGGCTGTGACGTCGTGTCCCAGGAAGGCCGGAGCCATAACTCAGCCTAGGGCACCCTGGTCAAGTAGAGCCTCTGGGCGCTTCCAGACGTGTTTGCTCTCCTGAGCAAGCTGGGTTCCTTCTCTACTAAGTATGTCCTTTTCATATTTTTAAGCCATTAGGAATGAGGAGTAGTCTGGGCTGAAATGAGCTCAGAGCTAGAAGCCAGGTTCTCTCGTTCTTGAGTTGTCTGTCTGCTGAAGCTCTGCCTCGACTGGGAATACGGAGACTACAAATCATGCAGTGTTTTTGTTGGAGACACTTTGTGTTGGTCCCAGTGACATCTCTGTGTGGCATCTTCCATCCCACTGCCTGTTTCTTTAATGGGCGCTATTCCCAAATAGCCGGTGTGCTTTCCCACAGACTCTCACGTTACCAACATCCCTTCAGTCTAGGCCTTGAACTTTGCTGGCCAAAGAAAATGACCACATGTTTCTGTCTTTATCCTTCCTTCCTCCTCTTTCTCCTGCCTCTTAACTCCTGGGAGACACTCTTATCCAGTTTGGGGAGGGGCATCAGAGATGCTTTGGGATATTCTGAGCTTAATCCTACAAGGGTGATTTGTCCTGCCTCTAATCTGCTTGCTGTTTCTGCTTAAAGACTGTGATGCTGGTGGGTGATGAGCACCAGGGTGCTCTCCAGGACCCCGCTGCCTGTGTTCTGGGCAAGGCCTTTGAGCAGGAAAGTGGGGTATGATCCAGGCTATGACAGCCTCCCTCACAGGGTCTGTACCACCCACCAGTCCTGTTGGCACGTTCTCCCTGGAGCATGAGGAGCCGTCGGGAGCAGTGTTCAACGCCACCTGGTCTGTACCAGGTCTAGCAGCTGTGCTTGGTGCAGGACACAGTGGGGGCCAGCGCCAACCATGAGTGCAGAGACCCAGCACTAGCTCAGCAGTGGAAGCTGCTTAGCCCTGAGAAAGTAAGTGGTCCCGCAAAAAAGTCCTCACGGAGTCTTCTACAGGCTCACCGCCTGGAGTCCAGGTTTCAAAGGCTTGGAAGGTTCTGATGTCTGTGCCCTTGGTGCCCTCGCCTTTGTGCTGGAAGCTTTCTCCCCACTCTCCCGAGAGAAGACCTCTGCGTTTTTCACCTGGAACACAAGGGGAAGTTGGTGGTATGGCGCTGGCTCTCAAGGCTGAGTTCCCAGGGGAGCGTCCAGCCCCAGAAACTCTGGCCAGCAGGACCAGGTCTGGACAGCCCGAGGGATGGACCAACAGGTCACTGTCCCAGAGGGTAGTGCTGGTTTTCCCGCCCTTCCAAACTCCTGTCCAACTGAAGATGCACTTGGTGTGGAGCCACCGCTGAATAGGCAGGGCCTCTAGGGATGGGGCTGCTCCTCAGACAGGACCTTCAGGCACCGTGGCTCCCACTGCCCTCAGGAGGGAATCTGGTGACCATGAGCATGGCTGGGGCTGGACTGCGGCTGCCCTAACGCCCACACCCACAGGGACGCCCCAAGGATCAGGCCCATCCAGCTTCAAGAGCAGGGCCAGAGTGAGGCCTGGAGGAACCCGGGAACAGTTTAAGGAGGCTGTTCATTTTCACCCCACCTGAGAGTAAGGGCCTCCTTCACTGAGGAACTGGAGGTCGCCAAGGCCAGAGCCAGTTCCAGGTGGCCCATGTGAGTGCCAGTGGACAGAAAGTCCCTCTGGAGGGGCTAGGTGCCCGGGTGGAGAGCAATACCTGCAGTAAGGTCACCTGCCCCTGCGAGACCCCTTGAGAAGGGTCCCGGTCACACTGGCCGCTCCCAGTGGGCCAAGGCTGTTCCCAGAGCTCTAGTGACGTGCGGGCCCCTCCTCCCCGGCCCGGGAGCCTGCCCAGCTGTTCTCAGAGGCCGGCGTGGCCCAGCAGGCCTGGGCCCGCCCTGACTGCGGGGCTGAGGTAGCTGCCGACTGGCCTGTGAGGTGCCAGCGAGAGCACAGCTGTCCTCGTTCAGCCCCTCCTGTGGCGGACAGTCGTTTACAGACATGGACACTGAGTCTCAGGAACCCTAACAAGGGAGGGCTGGAGGCCACAGGGCCAGACATGAGGCCGCGCTCCCTCCACGACGTCCGGCTTCGGCTCCCGCCTGCCTCCGCAGCACCCGTGTCTCCCAAGCCAGACCCAGCCACACTCGACTGACTGCAACGGTGTTCATCAGGCTAGGTTTGGGCTTCTACAGAGAACCACCTTTCCCCTTCAGCAGCAATATTCAGATATATGCGTGGACAAATGGACGAGACAGGCAGAGATCTATGAACAACAGGCTCTGTGTGTGGCCTCCCCATCTGTCTCCTGCCACGGTGCTGGGTAGGGCTGGGGCCCAGGGTCTTGGAAGGGGCTGGAGGTCTGGGCTGCAGCCTCCTCGGAGAAGGGTAGCTGCACACAGGACCCCTGGGCCCGTCCCGCTGCGCCAGGCCGTGTGTGCCCAGAATTGTTGTTTAAAGGATCAGGAGGGGTCAGTGGGGCCCACGGTACCCACCTGGGAGTGAGCGGTTGCTCCCATCTCAGGGGCTGGGCTGCAGACCCTGGAGCCTGCATCTTTGGCTGCAGGGCTTCCCTGAGGGCTGAAGGGAGGAGAAGAGGCTGGCCTTACAGGCTGTGAAAGGAGGGAGGCCAGTCCCACGTGTTTCCCCACAGTCTCCTCCCTCCTGAACCCTGGCAGAGTCAGCAGAGTCGTCCATGTGCACATGTTCAGTTGGGCCTAGAGACCCAAGTTCGGGGCCAGGGCCAGCAATGAGCAGGGACACTCTGGTCACAGGCTGTGCTGCTGGAGCAGAGATAGGAAAGCACCATGAGGACAGTGCAGACAGTCTTGTCCTCAGACAGGGACGAAATCAGGACCAGGGAGGGGAGAGGAGTGGCCTCCCCTTTCTGCATGCGGCTCGGTGCTCCCCTACCTCCTCGCTCACAGACTGCCTTTGTCTGCTTCTGCGTCCATGCAGCCCAGCGCTCACACTGTGCACTGCTTCCAGCTACACGCCCTTTGCTCCTGGAGCCCAGGGAGGGGTCAGTCAGCTGCGTCCAGGAAGGCAGAGCATATCACACAGACCAGTCTCTCTGGCTGGGGGACTGAAACAGGCCTTCTGTTAGTGGGCAGATTTGAAAAGCGCAGATAGGCCTTGTGGAACCCTGTGGTTGGTAACCCTTTTGGGTCGTGGAGCCTTTGAGAAAATATTCAAAGACAGACCCCCCTTCTATAAAAAAGTACATTCATGCAGAACTCTGTGCATTTCAGGGTGTTCACAGCCCTGTGGGAAGGCAGGCCGCAGGCTCTGAGTTCACTGCAAGACTTGATACTTGTAAGAACTGTGCTTCAGGGCCTTGCTCCCTAGCCAGCAGCAGGGCAGCCCGGTCTCCCTGCCCTGCCACATCCCGTCACTGGTTTTCCTTACATCCAAGGATAAGCTAAGACTTCCTGCATGAATTGCACGTGGTAAGCCCAGGAGGGGCCTTGAACTTCTGAGGCAAGAGAGGTGAGATGTTGTATTCACCAGAAGACCCTCTCAGACTTGACGGCCCTTATGGTAGGACTTGCAGAACATTTTCAGCATAGACTTAACCCTTGAACAGCATTCACGATTGTTAACGAAGGGCAGGGCAGCCACACAGGCACCCAGGCTTCCTACCTGAAGGCAGTTTTCAAACTTGGAGAGCCCGGCCTTTGGAGAAGCGACGACAGCTAGAACTTGAAGGCGAGGTCCCAGAGGAGGGGGCTGTGCCAAGAAAGAGCTCCCGTTGTCCGCACATGAGCCTGTGGGGCTCTGGCTGAGTGCTGACTCGCCTGTCCACAGGGTGAGACCCATGAAGCCATCCAAGAACCTTCTAGAGAAAGAACAGCTACCAAGGGGATATGAGGTAAGTGTCACACAGGGCTGTGAGTTATCTAAGTTCTCACAGCCAGAGCAGCAAAGCCACTAAACATGCAGAGCATCACAGGGACCTCAGAACAGCCAGAGCTTGGACTTGTGGCCTGTGAGCCCTGGAGAAAAGGACGGCCCACAAGCAGTGTAGACAAGCCTGAAAACCAGCATCAAGAGGTGCTGATCAGGTTGATCCTCTCCTACCAGAACTGAGAGTGCAGTGCTGTTGAAAGGAAGACAGCTGAACCCAGACACGAAAGTTCCAGAGTCCAGGACCCTGTCAAAACCAGCAGATGAGCCAGCGGAGAGGAGCACGTGACCTGGAACAGAGAAGGGACAGGCACAGTGAGAGGCCTAATGAAGACATTGAAACAATGACTAAAATGCTCTGTCTGCTCAAGGAAGTAGAGAAAAACCATCAAGACAGAGAAATGCGAGACAGAAGAGGGAAGGAAATTGAACAAAGTGTCGCTGGAGCACATTCCCATGCAGAGAATTCCAAGGAGGTGACACATACCTCCCACCCCTTGAGTGTGGGCTGCACATGGTGCCTTCCTTCCAAGGATGGGGGGGTGACTATCCAGCAGACACACCTGGCTGACAGGCCTTGCCGGGTGACCAGGGTCAGCACAGCAGTGATGAGTCATGCTGGCAGGGGGTGGTGGGAAGGGCGCGTCACGTCTGGTGTTCCTCTCCAAAAACTTACATAACCTGAGCTAACCATGGGAAGACATCAGACACATCCAAATTGAGCAACATTCTACACACCCCTAGACCAATGCTCCTCAGAACCGTCAGGGTCATCAGAAACCAGGAAAGCCTGAGACACTGCCATAGTCCAGAGGAACGTCAGGAGACATGAATGTGATGTAGCATCTTGGTTGGTGCCTGGGAACAGAAGGTTGGGAGGTAAAAACCAAGGAAATGTGAACAAAATGGAGAGTTTAGTTAACAGTAAAGTATATTGAGTCATTTACTTCTGGCAGATGCACCACCCTAATGCGAGATGTTAATAATTGGGAAACTGCAGTGACGTGGATGGACCTGGAGATGATGACGCTAAGTGATATTAGTCGGACAGAGAAGGACGAGCATCCCATGTCAGTTACATGTGGGATCTAAGAAATGATAGAGGTGAACTTATTTACAAAACAGAAGCAGACTCACAGACTCACAGACGTAGAAAACACTCTTACAGTTACCAAAGGTAAGGGGAATTAGGAATTTGGGATTAGCAGATACAGACTACTGTGTATAAAACAGATACACAACAAGGTCCTACTGTACGGCACAGCAAACTAGATTCAGTGCCTTGTAATAACCTGTGATGGAAAAGAAAACGTGTTTGTGTAACTGAGTCAACCGTGCTGGACACCACAGGCGAACAACATTGTAAATCAGCTGCACGTCAGCTAAAGGATGACGCTAATACTAGGGAAACTGGAGTAGGGCGTGTGGGACCCCTGTACTATCTTCCCACGTTTCTGTAAATCTAATGTTATTCTAAAATTAAAAGCTTTTTTTTATAAGTCACTGGAGGGGATTAAAAAACAAGTTAGAAGCTGCAGGCCAGTCGCAGGTGCAACTGCTGCTGGGCGTGCCCCGCCTCCTTTCCTCCGCTGCCCCGGCCCCCAGCACCCTGGGCAGCAGGCAGAGCGCCAAGGCCGAGGGCTGACCTGACAAGCTGAACTCCTCAGTGGCCCTTATCCAGCCAAGCCTAGAACCGGGACGGATGGCATTGTGGTGCCACTTGGCTCCCAGGCCTCACAGAACGTCAGCAGTCATCCCAATGTCATGGTGCAAGAGATGCCAGCCTTCTCACCGCCTTTGAGGGTTCTCAAGTAGCCAGGCCTCCCAACAAACACCAAATTGGGGAAATCGGATTCTCAGCAGGTGTTGCAGCCCTTCCTCCATTGTCAGGACCACCCCCATCAGTGTGCAGAGGCCAGTGCTTTTGACCAGAACCCTTTGGTTAAATGAATCAGAGATGGATCTGTCTGTGAAACTCTCTTTAGCTTCATGCAAGAGCACCGGAAAAGATACACCAAGTATGTGGAGCAGATCCAGAAGGTCAGCGAGACATCAGCTGTCCTGCACCACGTCCATGTGGGCATCGACCAGACAGTGCCTGAGGCCGCGCCTGGAGCCCTTCAGCATGGAGCCGACCACGCTCAGGCCACAGCGCTGCGTGTGCACAGGACGGGCACCGCCAGGGCCCCAGGGTGCTTGGGATTAAAGTCACAGTAGATGACCAAGGCCATTGGAGGCATTAGTGGTCCCTGGGGGGATGGGGACCTGCGCTCCTTCAGCCTGTCCCTTGATGCGCTTCCCCTGCAAAGCCGACCAGACTACTCTCAGTGGTCACTAAAGTTGGAAGATTTGAATTATTAGGAATTCTGTGCAGAACTCTGCCTTGGGAAGTATTTTTATTTTGTTTAGGTGTTTGGTTTTTTTTTTCTGTAGACACTGTATATTATCTAGTTTAGCTTGCAGACTGAAAACATGAAGGGAAGAGGAGAAATATTTTAAGAAGCTCTGTGTCCTTGAAGCCTTTGTGACATTTTCCCAATAGGCTGTCTGGGTTGTGGGCTATATAAGCATAAAGAGCTAGTTTAATCCAAAAAAGAAACTGCAGGGGAAAAGGTCACTGAACTAGACTAGCAGTAGAAACTATCCAGAGTGACCACAGAGGAAAAAAGACAAAAAAAAGTGCAGAGGCTGCAGGGGTGAAAGCATGGAGTGTCAGACACAATTTAAGTTCCAGAGTAAAGGACGGAGGAGAATTTTAGAAATAGAATTTTAGAAATTTTCCCCAGTTTTTTTTTTTTTTTTTTGAAAGCTGTAAACCCACAGATCCAGGAATTTCAGTGACTCCCAAGGAGGATAAAGCACAAGAAACCAAAACTCATCAGTATAATCTGCTGAAAATGAGTGATGAAGAGACAATCTTAAAAGCAGCCAGGAAAAGAGGGAAAATGCACATGGAAAAGCCAAGATAAGAATGCTACTGACTTATCATCAGAGGCAGGGTGAGGCCCAAGACCACGAGTTCTGCAGACAGAAGTCGCCACCATCCATCGCCTGGTACCACTCACCTCGTCAGCAGAGCAGAGAGGACAAGCCATGTGGTCCTCTCAACAGAGATGGACGGAGCACGTGACAGAATTCAACATCCATTTCATGATAGAAGCTGAGTAAACTAAGAAGGGGAATTCCTCAGTCTAATGAAAACCATGTACCAAAACCCCTCTTGCTAGCATTGTACTCGGTACTGGAGACCTGAGCACAGACCCCGAGACTGGAAAGGAAGGCGAGGATGCCTGCTCCCGCTGCTTCTCCTTAGTGACGTGTTGGATGCCCTGCTCAGGCAGTGTAGCAAATATGTAGATAAAAGACATCAAGACTGGAAAGTAAGAAATAAAATTCTATTCGTAGAAAACATTCATATTTACTTAGAAAGCCCCTAAAGAATCTACAGAAAAAGTTATCACAACTAATAAATGAGTTTGGTGAGGTCACAGGATTCAAGGTCCATGCATAAAACTTAATTGTATTTCTGCAGACTAGCAATGGACTATTGAAAATGGAAATGTTTACAATGGTATAAAAAACACAAAATGTTCATAGGTTATCTATTGCTATGTAACTAATTACCTTCAAACTCACTGCTTAAGACAAGAAACATTTGTTATCTCACAGTTTCTGAGAGCTGCAAGCTGATCCTGGTCTCATGAGGTCTCAGTCATCTCAAGACTCAGCTGGGGGTGTGGGACCAGCTTCCAGGTTCCTCTGGGTGGTGGCAACAGCCTCAGGAGGGAACCCTTTGCATTTCATTTTATGAGGCAAACATTACCTTGATTTCAAAATTATACAAAAGCAGTCCAAGAAAACTACAGACCAATATCCTTCATAATGTCTTCTATAGAATTTTAGCAAATCAAACTTGGCAGTGCGTACAAAGAATAATGTCACACCAGGTGGGATTTACCCTAAGAATGCAAAGATGGTTCAACACTTTAGAATCAATATAACACACCATGTGAACAGCCTAAAGAAGATAAAACCACATGATCATATTATCTGATACAGAAAAAGCATGTAGCAAAATTTGATGTTTGTGATATTAAAAAGATAAATACCAAACAGGGCCTACAAAAAACCTATACCTAATATCATACTTAATGGTGAGACAGTGAATGCTCTCCCCCTAAGATCAGAACAAAGTCTGTTTTTACCAGTTCTAGTCAACATTGTACTGAAAATCCTATCCAGTATGTGAAAACAAGAAAAATTTAAGGCATGTATGTTAGAAAGAGATAAAACTGTTCTTATTCACAGATTGTTGACATAGAAAATCCTAATGAATCTACAAAAATTACTCCCACGGCGAAAGAATTAGTTTTGCAAGGTCACTAGATACAACATCAACACAACAAGAACTCTATGTTGATTGCATACTAGAAACAAACAAGAGGAAATTGATTTCTTTAAAATGTCATTTACAGTTGCTCAAAAAAAATTAAGCGCTTAAATGTAGACCTAATTAAACATGTGGGGATCTGTATGGAGAAACAATAAAATTATTAAAAACACGTATGAAAGAAAGCAAAGTTGACCTAAGTAAATGGAGAGACGTGCCGTACATCTGTAACACTGTAGCAGGTTTGGGGAGTTTTGCACCCTCGTCTCTGTGAATGTCGGTTCTGGTCCTTCTCCTCCTTTCCCCGTGGTGCTCTGGTCACGCGTGTGCTGGTGCAGGTGGAGGCGCGCCGCACTTCTTTGAGGCTGCTGTCACTTTCTTATTCTGTTTTCTCCCTGTTCTTCAGCTTTCGTAATCTCTGTGGATCTCTCTTCAAGTTCTCAGGAGTTTTCTCCTGCCAGGTCACATCTGCCGTTGAGCCCTCCTTGTAGATTTTCCGTCTCTGTTGTCTGTTCGACTGCAGAATGTCCAGGGGGCCTCCTCCGTGACGGCTGCCTCTTCACTGTTACTCTCTGCTCGGGGGACGTTGTCTCGCTTTGCTTTACTTCATGACTTCCTTTAGTTCTTTGAACACACTTGTAATGGCTTCTTTGAAGTCTTGGTTAAATCTGACACCTTGTCCCTCTCACAGGCCATTTCTGCTGCTTCCTCTGTTTTCCTCATGTATGTGTCACGCTTTATTGTTTCTTTATGTGTCTTGGAATTTTGTTGAAAAACTATGTCTTGGGTGACATAGCCTAGTGCTTGTGGATCACCCCCACGCACCCCCATGCTGGTTTAGTTTGGTGACCTGGCTTGGCCGTGGTGGCTTGACCGTGGCCTCTCTGTCGGCTCACACACCACCGCCACCCACACCGTGTGGTGTCACGCCCAGTCTGTAGCTAGAGTTGCTCGTGCTTGGCAGTGCCCTCAGGCGCAAATCACTCTGCAGCTTGAGCCAGTTAAATTTCGGCAGGGGTATGTTTTGAGGTCAGTCTTTGGGCTACGCTCTGACCCCAGGAGAGCTCTTCACTGTCCCTTGTGTGAACGGGCTGGCCAGCTTATTATTTCCCACTTAGAAGAGCTGTTGATTTCAAGAGCACCCTTGGGCTTGAACTTTCCCGCACTCTGTTACTCTGTCTCTGCGAGGAAGGTGCTCTGGAGCTCTTTCCCTTGGACTTTCACCCTCCACCACCAGCCCTAGACAGATTCTCTGCGCCTCTGCTCGTGCACTGGGCTGGGCAGCGTAGCGTCTGGACTCCATGACTGGCTTCTCCCAGCACAGACGCTCCGCCCTGCGTGCCAGCTGGGGCGAGAGTAAGCGGAGCCCTGGTATGCTCAGCCTGCCACACCTGGGGTGGAGTCTCCGTTCTTTGGGTGGGGGCTGAATTTAGTCTGTTCACCAGCAAGTTGGACAGGATGAGAGATGCTGGCGGCCTGCCCCTCTGTGAGATACAGGAGACCTTGATTGGAAACAAGGGGGAGAAGGGTCCCCATTGTCTCGGCCTCAACCCAGGAGACCTGGTGCAAGGAGGGGGAGCAGGTTGTGACTAAAACGACCCACTGTTTCTGCAGAGCTTTAGTGGGTTTTCTTGAGTAAGTGTTTCTTCACTTGTTACAGGCCTATAGGACACTTTCCAGGTGTTTTTTAAAAGCTCTGTCTGTCTTGCCTGGGAGGGGTTCTCTTGATTTCAGCTGCCATCCCAGCAGTGGAAACCATACCTGTATCTTCAAAGGATAGTTTTGCTAGATACAGAATTCTTGGTTGACAGGTTTGTTCTTTCAGCACTTTTGTAAGCATGTCGTCCCATGGCCTTCTGGTCTGCACAGCTTCTGATGAGAAAGTAGCTGTGATTAAGGGTTCCTTGTACATGATGAGTCTGCTTTCTTGCTTTCAAGATTCTCTCTTGGTCTTTTGCTTTCTTTGGTCTGATTACGGAGTTTCTGGTATAAATCTCTTTGAGTTTATCCTTCTTGGAATTTGTTTAACTTCCTGAATATTTTTCATCAAATTTGAGAAATTTGGGGCCATTATTTCTTCAGATGTTCTTTCTGTCCCTTTCCCTCCTCCCCTTCATGCATACGTTGGTGGTGTCCCACATGTCTCTGACGCCTGTTCGTTTTTCTTCACGCTTTTCTCTTTCTGCTCCTCAGACTGGGTGATCTTGCTTGACGGTCTTCCTCACGTTCGCGGATTCCGTCTTATTCATTCTCAGATCTGCTCTCTAGCCCCCACCCCGCCCAGTGAATTTTAAATCTGAGGCATTGCACTTTTCAACTCCATGATTTTGATTTGGTTCCTATTTATAATTTCTGTCGTTGTCATTCTCTATTCTGTGAAACATTCTCACACTTTCCTTTGCTTCTTCAGATGCTGTTTCATTTTGTTCTTTGAATGTATTTCAAATAGCTGATTTTAAAGTCTTTGTCTAGTAAGTCCAACATCTCAGCTTCCTTAGGGACAGTTTCCCTTGGTTGGTTTTTTCCTTTCTGTGGGTCATATGTTGTTTCTTTGCATGTCTCGTAAATTTTTGTTGAAAATTGGGCTTTCCATTAATATGCGTCATTTATTAAACTCAGTATCAGATTCGCTTTGCTCGCCAGGATTTGCTGCTGTTTCTTGTATTTGCTGTTTGTTTGTTTAGTGGCTTTTCTGAACTAATTCTGGGCAGTTTGTGTTCTTTGTTGTGTGTGGTCCCTGAGGTCTCTGCCCGGTTAGCTGAGTTGGGTCAGGGAGTGATGGGAGCAGGAATGTCTTTTAAAGCCTAGAACTGAGAAGCCTCCCAGTCTCCGTGAGGCACCCTGTGTGTCGGGAACGCCTTCGGCACTCGGCCAGACAGCTGACGTGCTGGACTTTCCCCTCCACGTCCTGCCGGAGGTGAGGGCCCAGACCTTGGCACAGCGCTGCGTGTGCCTGTGACTGTGAGCCCCGAGGAGTATTTTGGAGCCCCTCTTGAGGCCCCTCCCCAGCTCCTCCCTGTGTGTTTCCTGGTCGGCCTGTTTTTCCCTAGCCGTGTCCACCATCTCGGGCAGCGGCAAGTTTTAAAATTACCTCTAGATGTTTTCTGCAAATGTTGCGAGGGAAAAATCTCTTTACATTAAGAGAGCTTTGGGTCAGACAAAACAGAAAGAGCCTGGCATGTGGAATCGTCCAGGGAGCCACCACACTGGTCTTGCAAGAGCTCCGGCCGCCTTCTCGGCCATGGCTGCCAGAACGCTGCTCCCCGCCGTCCGGCTGCGGTCTCACAGCTCAGGGTGGGGGCGGGCAAGTTAAAACGCCTCAGCTTGCTGGGCTTGCTGGGCTTGCTGGGCTTGCTGAGACTCAGCCGTTGGCCCTGAGTGAGTTCTCCCCACGCGCTGCCGTCCCTCATTGGTTTTCAGAGTTCTGAGAGAGTTGACTCTGACGTTTTTTGCCAGTTCTCTTATTGCTTCTTCGGAAGAGGAAAAGTCCTAGAGGTCCTTCCTCCCCCTCCTCCCTCGCGCATCTGTATCCATGTTGATTTCAACATCTCCGTCCGTGTTGAAAAGCATCGCTCCGTCCGGGTGCACACCAGTGCACCTCCCTGTCCTCTGGCTCCCTTCTCCAACAGGGGAGCCTGTGCCCAGTGTCCTTGACAGGTTCACAGGGTAATCATGTTGCGGCAGCCTGAGCCAGGTCCCCGGGCTCCTGCTGGCCAGAGGTCAGCCTTGTCACCCGCCTGGTAGCTTTTGGACTGTGGTTAGGAAAAAAGTGGAAGAGGAGTGTCACGGCCTGTTTAGTCTGTTTCTCATCTCTGTGGCCAAAAGAAAAATGAAGTTGCACGACTGTGTTGTAACTGAAATTAGGTTTCCATTTTCTTGGCTGCCTTAATTTGGGTTCTGGGCTGTTCTTAGGGGAAAAGTGCTGATTAAAGCTAAAACGAGACCCCTTAAGGGATGGGCCTGGAGTGCCGTGGTGCTTTCTGAAGGCACCTCTGCACCCTGGCAGGGCCTCCGGCAAGGATCCAGGCCAAGGGGCAGAGACCAGGTGTGTCTGGCTGGTGGTCCCTGAGGTGCCCTCTGCCTCCCGCCAGCCCAGCCCTGCAGGGCAGGGGCGTGCACAGCCGTGCCCCTTGCAGCTGCGCTGACCCCCGCGCCGACGTGTCTCCTGGCAGAGCGGGAACAGCTTCCACGTGTTTGACCAGGGCCAGTTCGCCAAGGAGGTGCTGCCCAAGTACTTCAAGCACAACAACATGGCCAGCTTCGTGCGGCAGCTCAACATGTGTGAGTGCCCCGCCCTCACCCCGCAGGGCGGCAGGTGGCGGGACCGACACATTCCCCTCGTCTGGGTGAGGGGCAGCAGGGCCACCAGGTTTGGATCCCGGTGCTGGCCAAGGGTGTGGCCTGGAGCCTGGCACGCCTGTAGAAGAACGGGCTCCCGGGCCTGAACTTGGGGCCCCCAGGAAGAGCTCATTGAACCCCAGCCAGACATGGCCCCATGCCTGGGGTGGGGGGGTCATGGAGGTTGTGGGATCGCCCTTAGAACCAAGACCACCCAGCCGCTGCTGCATACACTATGACCATCACCCTGCCAGGAGCCTCCCCCCATCCACCGGGGGCCAGTGGCCGGGCTGTAGTGAGGGCCTGGTTCTCTAGCCCTGAGGCAGAGCTGCCCCCATCCCGTCGTGCACAGATGGCTTCCGGAAGGTGGTCCACATTGAGCAGGGGGGTCTGGTCAAGCCAGAGAGGGACGACACTGAGTTCCAGCACCCCTGCTTCCTGCGTGGCCAGGAGCAGCTCCTTGAGAACATCAAGAGGAAAGTGACCAGTGTGAGTAGCCGTGCCCCCCTCCCCACATCCTCAGACCTCCCTCCAGGCTGTGAGGGGAGCAGCGTCCACTCGGCATCCCGCTGGCCTGGCCTGGCTGCACTGGCCCTCTTCCTGCCGGCCACCCTCCACACATACCCGTTGTGGACTCCCCACTGCCGCTTCCCCCACCAGCCACTCTCCGGGCTGGCAGCCCCTCGGCCCTCTCTGTTCTGTCCCAGGCCCCCCTCTCTGGGAGGCATCTCAGTGACTGCTCCCTGGGGACCCAGGTGTCCACCCTGCGGAGCGAGGACGTGAAGATTCGCCAGGACAGTGTCACCAAGCTGCTGACTGACGTGCAGCTGATGAAGGGGAAGCAGGAGAGCATGGACTCCAAACTGTTGGCCATGAAGCAGTAGGTCCTGGGCGCCTGGGCGCGGCAGTGGGGGCTGATCGGCGGGGGTGCTGCAGGGACCAGCAGGGCCTTTTCCCAGCAGCTCCGCCTCCTGCGGTCTCTGTAATAGGTGCTTTGGGCCTTCCACTCCCCAGACTGAGGTTTGGGCTCGCACACCCATCGGGGCCCATGCTGGGCTGTGTTTCCCAGTAGGTGGGGTCTGATCCGCGTCCCGCAACAACAGGCAGAAGTGAGCCTGAGCAGGGCCACAGCCTCGGGCTCCTCATGCTGCCTTCTGAGCATGTGCATCCCGCCTCCAGTCTCTCCCCACAGACCAAGGTGGCCCGGCTTCTCGCATCCCTACAGTGCCGTTCCTCCCACTGGCTCCACAGTCCCACCGTCACCTAGCACAGGCATCATGTCCCCTGCCTGCCTCCACCTCAGACCTGGAGCAGGAAGCACTTGAGGTTTTTTCTGGAACCCATGCCCCTGGAACATGCTGGCCACCACATAACCAGCTCTGTGCCCCCATCCCCAGCCAGGACCTGCAGGAAGGCTGGCTTAGGTCTGCTCCCATATACTTGGGGTCCTGGGGGCCTCAGGACCCCCAATCCTGAGGGCGACCTCCAAGCCACTTGGTGGAGCAGGTCCTCCGCACCGTGGAGGAGGCTCCTGGGCCCCAAGTGCTCACGTTAGGACCCAGCAGGAGCCACGGAATGGCTGATAACCTGGAGGCGGGGCCAGCTGAATTTGGTCTCCAGGACATGGACAGCTGTCAGGGTGAGGCCAGGAGAGCCCACTGCCTGTCAGGAAGACATGCCAGGGCTTTGCAGGGCCGGCCTACTGGAGGGGCAGGCCACGGGCTGCTCGGGACCGTGCTCACCTGCTTGGGAGGACAGTGGTCAGGTGGTCCTTCCTGCCTCTCAAGTCCATCTCTTAGCCACTCCTAGGCCCAAGGTGCCCTGAGCCCCCTGAAGGTATAGGACATCCCTGCATGCCCCCTGCAGCCTGATGAGCTGGGCTGCCACTGGCCCCCAGCCCTCCCTCCTGTCCTCAGGCTCAGTCAAGGAGGAGACAGTGGAGGGTGGGGCAGCACTCAAGGCTCTGCCACCTGGATGTGTCCTGGGGCTCACCCTGCCCTGCCCACTGCCAGGCCCCGCCGACCCCGCACCTGACTACTCAGTGCGGAGGTGTAGGCTCCCCCTGAAAGACAGCAGAGTGAGCCCTGGCCAGGCCCCCAGCCCATCGCACAGCCCACCCTCCTGGAGTGGGAACGGGCCAGCGGCCAGGCTCGTGCTGATGTGTGGTCACTCAGGCCTGCACCCGCCCAGATGTCGGGGCGGGGGCGTCCCCGGAGCCCCCTCAGCCCCAGCCACTGCGCCGGTCTGTTGCAGCGAGAACGAGGCCCTGTGGCGGGAGGTGGCCAGCTTGCGGCAGAAGCACGCCCAGCAGCAGAAGGTCGTCAACAAGGTGCGAGGGGGGCCGGGGGGCGGGCAGCGGGTCTTCTCCACGGCCCAGCTGACCTACCTCTCCTCCCTCAGCTCATCCAGTTCCTCATCTCGCTGGTGCAGTCCAACCGGATCCTGGGGGTGAAGAGAAAGATGTGAGGACCGGGGCTGCCCGTCCCTGTGGCCATGTCCTGGGTGCCACCAGGCCGGGCAGCGCTGACCCGTCCCTTCCCCACAGCCCCCTGATGCTCAGTGATGGTGGCCCTGCGCACCCTGTGCCCAAATTCGGCCGCCAGTTCTCCCTGGAGCACGTCCACGGCTCTGGTCCCTACTCGGTGAGCGCCTGGTGCGGGCTGGCCTGGGCGGGGCAGTGCTGCTGTGGCCTGCGCCACATGTGGTCACCTCCCTTTGCTGGCAGACTCCATCCCCGGCCTACAGCAGCTCCAGTCTCTATGCCCCAGACGCGGTGGCCAGCTCCGGACCCATCATCTCCGATATCACTGAGCTGGGCCCCAGCAGCCCCGGGGCTTCCCCGGGCGCCAACAGAGATGAGAGGTGGGGCCACCTTCCCCAAAACCCGGAGGAGGGAGGGGCTGCCAGAGGCCCTGCTGAGGTGTGTCTCCCTTGTGCAGGTCTCTGTCCGGCAGCTCCCTGGTTCGAGTCAAGGAGGAGCCCCCTAGCCCACCTCAGAGCCCCCGGGCAGAGGATGCCAGTCCTGGGCACCCATCCTCCGTTGTGGACACCCCGCTGTCCCCGACCGCCCTCATTGACTCCATCCTGCGGGAGAGCGAGCCCGCCCCTCCTGCCTCGGCCACTCCCCTCCTGGATGAGGGGGGCCGCCCCCCCTCTCCCCTGCCCGCCTCGGCCCCCGAGAAGTGCCTCAGCGTAGCCTGCCTGGACAAGTGAGTGCCATCCACTCGCCCACAAGTCTCTGGACGCGCAGCTGGGCTTCTGACGCCTGCCCTGGAGGGCTGGACACACGGTGGCCCTGAGCTCTGTGCTTGGGGCTGGGGAGGGAAACAGATGCTGACCATGTGGCCCCACAGTCCCTCTGCCACAGGCGCCCAGGCTGTGTGGCCAGGCCTATCGCACCTGCTCTCTGGGCTGCCATCTGCCGTGATGGGCTGCTGGATCCTGGTGTCTGTCCTGCTGCCCCAGAGGTGGGCGAGCGAGGGTGGGGGCACGGAGTCTGCCTGGCCCCCACCTGCAATCGGGGGGCTCTTGTCTTTGTATCTTGCAGTTTGGCTCGCGCTCCACTGATGTCTGGGGTCGCCCGCCTCTTCCCCTGCCCCTCTTCCTCTCTGCATGGCCGAGTCCAGCCAGGGTTAGCGCTGTCCCACTGGGGAGGGAGGAGGGCTCCGCCAGAGCTCGGGCCCCTCCCCAGCCGCGGACCAGACCCCAGCCTGGCCACGAGCACTGAGCCCTGCCTGGTGAATGGGTATCTCAAGGCCTCTGCAGAAGGGACTGGCCTCCCCCGGGTCTAGGGCCCAAGCCAGTGCCCCAAGTCACTGACTGACAGAGAAGGCCAGCCCAGCTCTTGTGCTGACTGGTTCCCTCCCCGGGTGGGACTGGGCCTTCTCTGTCACAGCCCCCAAACCCAGCCTCTTCCCTGGCAAGCACCAAGGGAGAGGCTGGCTGACCACATGCTGAGTACACTCTCCCTGTCCTGCTGTCTTCCGATAGAAAGGCAAGACCTCGTCAAGCCTGGAAAACTGGGCCCCCAGCCCAATCTGAGCACTAAACCCCTCCTTGCCCCCCCCCCCCGCCACTTTGGCCCAGCCTAATACGCTGTTAGAGGCCTTACAGGGCCTCACGGTGACAGGACGGGCCCACATGGCCTTAGCCACTCCCCCCCAGTGGCCAAGTGTCCGGCCTGTCTGTGGACACTGCCCCACCGGGCCCTGCTGCAAGTGCAAAGGGGCCCCATCTTGAAGCCCCCCATGAGCCCGAGAGGGTGGGCTGTGGCCGAGGGGAGCCCTTCTCTGGCAGATGGGTGTGAGCGTCGACAAGAAGGTGTCCGGGTAGGGGTGCTTGGGGTGCCCCTTCACCTACCTCACTCACCCTGGCCAGGACGGAGCTCAGTGACCACTTGGACGCCATGGACTCCAACCTGGACAACCTGCAGACCATGCTGACCAGCCACGGCTTCAGCGTGGACACCAGTGCCCTGCTGGATGTGAGTCCCGCCCCTGCCTGCACCTGCACCCTCCCCTGCTCACGGTGCCAGCTGACTGGCCTCCTTTCCCTGCAGCTGTTCAGCCCCTCGGTGACCGTGCCAGACATGAGCCTGCCCGACCTTGACAGCAGCCTGGCCAGTGTGAGTACGCAGAGCGGGCAGGCTGGGGGGTGGGGGCTAGCAGGGAACCTCACTGTGCTCCCTCCTGCCCTGGCAGATCCAGGAGCTCCTCTCTCCCCAGGAGCCCCCCAGGCCTCTCGAGGCAGAGAACAGCAGCCCTGACTCAGGTGAGCCCTAACTCATGTGAGCTGAGTCCACCCACCCACCCTGTCCTCGTCCCCACCCACCAGACCCTGACCCGGTCCCTCCCTACAGGGAAGCAGCTGGTGCACTACACGGCCCAGCCCCTGCTCCTGGTGGACCCAGGCTCCGTGGACGTGGGGAGCAGCGACCTGCCGGTGCTCTTCGAGCTGGGGGAGGGCTCCTACTTCTCCGAGGGGGATGACTACGCAGATGACCCCACCATCTCCCTGCTGACAGGCTCTGAGCCCCCCAAAGCCAAGGACCCCACTGTCTCCTAGAGGCCCCAGGAAGGGGGCGGCCTGTGCCGTCCCCTACCCCTCCTGGTGCAGGGCTGGTCTCAGGGGAGCCAGGAACCTGGGGCAGGGCGGGGCGTGGCCCCAGTCAGCACCAAGGACCCAGGTCCTGTGTGCCGTGGCTTGCTTGGGGCTTCACAGCCACATTTGGACTGACCAGTACACAGGTGTTCACAGAATTGTATTTTGGATTTTTACATGAGAGTTCCCCTTTCTCCTTAGGTAGAGACATAGATATATACACGGACGGACGCACGGACAGGTGGACGAGACAGGCAGAGATCTATAAATGACAGGCTCTGTATGCGGCCTCCCCGTCTGTTTCCTCCTGCCGCGGTGCCGGGTCGGGCTAGGCCCAGGAGGGGCCCGGGGTCTCAGAAGGGGCTAGAGGTCTGGGCTGCAGCCTCCCTGGAGAAGGGCAGCTGCACACGGTGTCCCTGGGCCCACCTGGCTCCACTGGACCATGTGTGCTCAGAATTGTTGGTTAAAGAACCGGGAGGGGTCACAGAACCCCGTTACCAGGGCTTCCACACGAGGGGACCAGGTGAGACACAAATGGCTGTGCCACATACACCTGTCCAGCAGAGCCATCTGGCTCTGGGCTGGCTTTGGGGACAGGAAGGGGTCAGCGCCATGGGGTCTGGCAGGAGGGAAGGTAGTGGGAGTGCAGCCCTGCCTCCTGGGTCAGGCAGCCAAGGGTGGGGGAGGAGCAGGAGTCAGGCCAAAGCACCGCACCCCAGCATCCTGTGTCCCCAGTTCACCCAGTGCTCACCACCCTCTCAGCAGGAGGGGTCGGGGTGCTGCCTACACTGTGGGGTCCAAGGGCACCCTCTAGGCGGCATTCCTACCCCAGATGCTGCCAGGACCCAGAAGAGGTGAGGCCTCGGGGTCAGGCGGGTTCTGGTTGGGGCGGGGACAGCACTGTCAGTCAGGGCACAGCTGGCCCAGCACAGCCTCGGACGTTTTCGACCCAGGCAGCAGACCCACCAGAGGTGAGAACAGGAGCCCAGGGCTGCCCCCTACCTCCCTCTGTCAGGCTCCAGGTGGCACAGCCTGGGAGCGAAGTGTCCTAAGGGCCACACACGCAGGCTGCTTCGAGTGGCCTGCCCAGCCCAGTGCCAGGAAAACTGAGGGTGGAGATAGCTCTAGCCCAGGGGAGCTGGGGATCCTCCTGGCTCCGGGGCCTCAAGCCAGCAGCACCCAGGAGGTGCAGACACCTGGTGCTCGGGCAGGAACTCAACGTGAAGGCCCTGGGCGTGGCTCTGCCTTTGCGACCCCTGTGGCCTTGTCTTGGAGCGTCTGCTGGCCTCTCAAGTCAGTCCCGTCCCCAAGCTCAGGCCTGCTTCTGGGGAGTCCCCAGGCACTGTCTTCCAACTCTCCAGCACAGGTGCCTGAGGGTCTGAGGCCCTGCCCCACACAGGGGAGTAACAGGCAGCAGCAGGATGTCTGACCACAGAGCTTCCTGAGGCAGTAAGGGTGCCACCCTGGCGCCAGGGTGTGTGCCGGTGCAGGGGTCTGCCTGGCTTGCAGTGCCTGCTCCCTGCACCCCACCCACAGCACCAAGCCACTGCCCTCTCCTGGCAGCTCCTACCTCATGGGCCCTGGGGAGGTTGAGGGGACCCAGAAACCCCCTCCCACAGTACAGCTGGAGGGAAGAGGGCCTGTCTCCTGGCACCTGAGAACAGCGGCCCCCAGAGTCCTGTGGGGCCCCACGTGGCACAGCCCCGCCTCCCAGCAGCCCTTTCCCCCAGCTGAATGAGGGGAGTCCCTCTGGATAGCACTTTATTGACACCTTCGGACCCTTGGGCAGGATCAGCAGTTTCCAGAGCACAGGCATTCCCCCCACCACCCGCGCTGGCCTGTGCCCAGGGGGCAGCAGTGCCCAGCCAGGCCCCTGTCCCAGCACACATGCCCTTGGGGGCGCAGCTCAGGCTCAGGCCCCGGCCACTGGGGCCTCGTGGTTGAGCACGTAGTAGTCGTGAACGTACATGAGCACAGGCCACCGGCTGCCCGATGATGAGCGTCAGCCACACAGCTGCATTGCCGTAGTTGCCCCAGAAGAAGCGGCTCACTATCCAGGCTAGCGGGATCTGGGGACACAGGGGCCCATCAGCAGCCACAGTGACCACAGGGTTGGTTCCCAGGTGTGGGGAAGAGGGCTGGCTGGGAGGCTGCATCGGGTGCTCACCTGAGCCATCATGCCCGTGAAGGCCCAGAGGCGGAACATGCGCAGAGGGATGCTCACCAGGTACTGGGGTGGGGGCGAGAGGGGCATCAGCTGAGCCCTCAGCCACACCCACCCAAGGGCAGGACAGGATGCACCCGCAGAGCACTGACCTCGTGGAAGAAGGCTGAGGCCAGGAACACGCACGTCCTGGCCAGCCACTTGCTACTGCCCCGCCGGAGCATGGGCTTGTAGAAATGTCTGCAGGAGGAGGAGGTGGGATGGGCGCCCAGGCCACGGGCCGCCGGGCCGCCCGCCCGCCCGCCCGCCCGCCCGCTGCATGTGCCCACACCCACCTGAGGCACCACTTGTGAACAGGGATGTTCCAGTTCTCCCAGAAGTAGGTGACAGACTCAGAGTTCCTGGTGTGGAGACAGCAGCAGGTGATCAGACTGCACCAGGACCCTCCAACCCAGCCCCCAGCCCCCAGCCCCACACCCAAGGCCACCCACCACCAGTCCCGGTAGAACTCCCGGTCTCCAAACCGCATGAGCTCAGCCACAGCATTCAGGCAGGAGTGGAAGAGCCAGTAGAAGAAGATGAGCCAGATGAGGTGGTTGGGGACCTGGGGGGTCATTTGCCAAGTTCCAGAACACCCCTACCCGCCCCCACAGGCTCCCCGACCGCCAGGCTGCTCACCGCCAGCTTCAGGAGGCGCTCAACGATGCGCGAGTAGTCCATATCCTGTGGAGATGGGGCTCAGCGGGCTCCTTGGCCCCGCCTCGCAAACCCCCCTCCCCGAGAGCCTGGCCACTCACCTTAAAGGGTTTCATGGAGTTCTGGATGGTGGGGACCATCCACTGCAAAGGAGGGCAGAGTGTAATAACCTCGCTGGCCACCCTGGGACCCCCCCACCCCAACCCCGGTGCAGCACAGCCCCACCCAGTTTGCATACCTGCTGGATCAACCCCACTTGGAGCTGGGTAAGGAACAGCTGGAGAAGAAAGCAGAGGACAGCAGTCTCAATCCCCTGGTGCCCAGCAGCCCCCGGACCCCGCAAGGCCCCCAGCCTCCAGCCTCACCATCTCAAGGAGCCGCCGCAGCAGGAAGCGCTTTCGGACGCGAGGGGAGCGGGGAAAGTTGAGTTCGTAACACAAAGTAGGAGCAAAGAGGAAGTAGTACAGATCTGGAACAGGAGGGGCAGGGCTAGCATGGCAGAGGCCTAGCCCCTGCGTCCCCCCACCCACCCTCCAGGTCTAGCCCCTGCGGGGTCCTCACCGCGGTAGGTCAGATTGTCTGGGTAGCTCACAGTGCCCTGGGCAGCTCCCCCGTTGGCCTTTTTACTGGCAGAAGCTAAGAGCAAGCAGCAGAGTTGGGGCACGTGAGACTGGTGCCGCCCAGCTCCAGCCCCATGGCAGGTGGCAGCCCCAGGGGACCCCAGCCCTAGGCAGCCCCTCACCGGCCTTGGCCTTGGCCCTAGCCCTGCGCTCTCGGCACCACAGGTTGACGTCCCGGTAGGAGAACAGCTTGAGGAAGAGGATGGTGTACACTATCAGAGCCAGCACGGAGCCCACTGCAGGAGAGGCAAGCTCAGGCCACGCCCTCCCACACTGCCCATAGGAGAGCCTCGGCCACAGGGCAGCCCCTGTGGCTAGCCTAGGTCTCTCCTACGGGCCCCAGAGACAGGCTGGGACAGGGAGAGATGGGGGCCCACCTGGAGTGATGGACTCAAGCAGGAAGGCCACAGCCGCCGGGAAGCAGAGAATGGTGGCCAAGTTGACCACGTGCAGCAGCAGCCCTGCCTGCTCCGTCAGGGCACCCTGGGGTGGGGGGGTGGGCAGAGCGCTCAACCAGGGCCCCCACTCCCTGGACAGACGGTCTCCCTGGGAAAGGGCCACCGGGCCTGGTGCAACTCCTCCCAGGAAAGCCACGCACAGCCTGAAGCCCGGAAACGTAGTGGGGTGGGCTAGTGCCCCACCACAAGCCTGGACCGGTGAGGAGCAGACCTCCTTGCAGGGCAAGACGTGAGAACACTGCTTACCACAGCCAGGCGCTTCTCCACCTGGAACGCAGCCACAGCAAAGATGTTGGCCACTGAGGACAGAAGCACCACAGGGCAAATTCAGGCCTGGGTCAGCCCTGACCCCTCCTGAGGCCCTCCTGGGCACCCAGCTCACCAATAACCAGGCACAGAGCAGGCCAGCGGTAGGGGTCCTTCAGGAACAGAGACACCACCTGGAGGGGGTCCACCAGGACGCCGTACCTGGGGGCGGGGGCGGATCAGGGGGATGAGGGGCTGAGCGTGTGAGGGACGGGGCCTGACTAGCAGTGGGTGCGGTGTGGCCAGGGCCCTGGGGAGACACTCACTTGATGAGGTTCTCTAGAAATAACCGAGCATTGCTCAAGATCTGCAAGAGAGAGAACGGAACAGCCCTGTCAGCCCTGGCCTAGGAGCCCCCATCCAGCGGGTCAGGGCAGCAGCCTCCATCCTGCAGGCCCTGCCCGGTCTGACCTCCGGCCAAGCTCCCAGACTCCTGTGCACCAGTGCAGGGACCAGAGGTCCCTCAGCACTGCCCCCAGCGTGCCCACAAGAGGGAGCTAGCCCAACATCAGGCACCTCCCGGACACCTGTGTCTGCAGTGGCAACAGAAAGGGACCCGCTGTCCAGCAGCGCTCCCCTGCTCTGCTGAGCTGGTGGTGGCCCCAAGCCCAGCCAGGCCAGGTGAAGCTGCCCCCGTGCCCAGAGCCCCACCCTCCAGCCAGTCCTTGCAGTGCCCAGCTGTGTGGCGGGTGCTGTACCAGGGTGTCCACGCCGTGTGGGGTGGCAGGAAGAAGATGGCCAGGGTCCTGAGGGGCCAGGGGATCTGTGCCTGCAGCACCACCTGTCCCCAGACCTCTGCCTCGCCTCAGGTGTTCTTGCAGCACCCCAAACCCAGGCCTTGGCCCCAAAGCTCCCAAGGACGGAGCCCCATAAAAACAAGCTCCTGGCTCTAGCCTGGGGCTGGCTGCTTGGCCTCCCTCTGCAGTGACAGGGAACCCCTCTTCCACCCCACAAGGCAGAGGCCCTGTGCAGAGGTCACAGAAGGTTCTGTGCAAAAGGGATGCTTTTCCCGGGAACACTGGTGGGGTCCCTTACCTGGAAGGTTTCACGAGGAGATGACAAGCTCAGAGAGGCACGGGCACCCTGCCATGCCCTCCCAGCTGAATGCCAGACCCACCAGCTTACCAAGACACGTGGTTTCACTCTGTCACCCCACCTGGTAGTGGCCTGTCCTGAGAGCCCACAGCAGGCAAAAGCTGGAGCTGCTAATGGGCAGGACCCACCTGGAGGCCCCAGCAGCACAGGGAAAACACAGGCAGCCCCGCGCTCTGGACGCACGGCTCCTGCAGGGAAGGTGTGGCAGAGGCACCAGAAGCAGGGGAAAGGCTTTGGGGCTGTACCAGGTGGGCCCAAGGGGTTGCAGGAGAACAGCCCAGGCTGCTGGGGGCCCGCCTCTTTACAAACAGTCTAGGCCAGGAATGGCCCCCCGAGAGGCCAAGGATACATCATTGCCTGGGGGCCGGCCAGCACCTGGCCCGCTCTCCCCTTGCCCAGATGTCCTTCACCCACCAGGCTGCACAGCGCCCTGGGGAACCGCCCAGGGGCCACAGACAGGGAGGAGATGGGGAGCCCCTCATACCTGCACTGCCAAGGGAGACACACCCAAGACAGATGCAGACACGTCAGTGTGAGGGTCAAAGGCCTCGGGCCACATCAGCCCTGAGTGCTGGGGGCCAGGCCCAGGCAGGCCCTTGCCCCCTGCCCCGCCCTGAAAGCTGCCTCTTTGAGTCCTGGACTCCAGCTGCTTCTGGGCCAGGGCTGCTGGCCCCAGAGGCAGTGGTCTCAGCCAGGTCACAGAGTGAGGCAGACACAGGGTCCCCTCAAAACAGCTTTCTGAGGCTAAGGAAGAGGGGCCAGGGGCCTGCAGAGCTGTGGGCAGCCTGGGGCTACCGGGCTGAGCCCAGAAGCATGTTCTCACCCCTGGCTCCCCTCAGTCGGGGCCTGCCGGGGGCTCCACGCCCACTATGGCTATTTGGAACAGCAGAGGAAACTCAAGCCCAGAGCACTCCCCCAGGAGCCCATCCACTCCTTCCTGCTCCCCTACGCCCTCCCAGCCAAGCCCCTGGAGGGACTCCTGTGCCCCACAGCACAAAGGCTCCCAGACCAGCCTCTGCAGACCTCTCCCGGGATTCTACAAAGACAGGGTTTGAGTGCATACCCTACGGGAGCCCCAGTATACGACCACTGCAGGGCCCGTCACTGCAGTCTCTCCCCACCAGCCCAGTGCCCCACTCACCCCGCCACACACGCTCTGGCCCCCCTGCCCCCAGGGACAGAGCCCGTGCCCCACTTGGCTGCAGGGACACCTGCCCAAGATACCACCCTACTTACCAGCATCACCACGCACCAATTCAGGATGCCACGGTAGTTGCTGAAGCCACTGTCGGAGCTGAACAAAGAATCCTGCAGGCGGTGGCACCTGGAAAGCGGGGTAGGGTGGGGAGGGACCTTTATGAGCAGGTACCAGCGCAGACCCAGGCAGTGAGGACCGCAGGCAAGGGCAAAAGCAGGCCCACGGCTCCAAGCCCTGCACACACTGAGAGCCTGGCCTCCCCTAGCCCCTTAGGGGTCGGCCTCAGGGCCCAGGGCGGAGCCAACCTCAGCCCCTCCCTCTCACACATCCTGGCCCAGCAGTGGTGACCCTACCTCAACCCTCTCTTCTGCCCACACATCCTTCTCCCCATTTATAGCCAGAGAGGGGCCACCCCCAGCCAAGTGCTCAGGAGCACTCAGAGGCCTGCCGCTCCAGGCAGCTGGCAGGGACAGGCCACAGACAGGACCTAGCACATCAGGCCTGGAGTACCCCAGGCCAGGAGCCAGCCTGGCTCCCCAGTTGCCTCCAGCTGCTGCCACACACGCTGGCTATGGTGTGGTGATGGGCCAACAGGAAGAGTCCACCCCAGGGATCTGGGGGCCTACCTGGCAATGCTGGACAGAATGGAAGGGAGGGCAAATCTGCCTTCTCAGATGGCTCACCCACCTCCTCCCCATGCTGGTCCAAGTTGGCACAAGGACCCATGCCAAGGGCCAGCTGAGCACCTGGCCTGACATGCACCTTCCTGGGGGCAGGAGCCCAGCCCTCATGTGGCCTCCGATTGTTTCTGAAAAATGATAGCCTGTCCCAGTTCAACCACGGCAGTTAGCACTGTGTTCCTGCCTGGGCTGAGGGGCCAGCGGGAGCCCACCCAGGGCCTAGGCACCTGATGGCAGGGAGTCTACAGCAGAAGCAGGGAGAAGCCTGCCCACCGTGAGAGCTCCCACTCCATGCTGGGGCTGGGGGACACAGAAGCTGACCCTCACACCTCTGCCTCCTCAAGGCAGAGGTGGAGGAGGGGCCACAGCAAGGCAAGGCCAGGCCCAGACCTGGCGGCCAGTTCACAGGGGGCAGCCCCGCCTCACCCCAACTGCCATGCCACCAGGAGACCTCCACAGCATTGAGCAAGGCCTCTGGTTTTGTAAGAGGAGAGGCCAGGGCCTCCCCTTCCCTCCTGTGGACACATATCCGCCTCCAGATAGCTGGGGCACTGCGCAGATGCCCTCTCCGGTGGCCCTGCCTCAGTGGCATGCCCGGCTATGGTTGCGGTCAGCACTCGGTCGGCCCCAGCCAGGCGGTGAGGGGCTGGGGAGGACTCCTCACTCTGCAACCAGGACAGTGCCAACAGCCTGGCCTTCCCAGGCCCGCCTGCACCTGGCCCGCCCACCACTTCCAGTCACAGGCCTGTGCTGCCTTGAGCCCCGCTTCCAGGTCTGTCCTGGGCCGCACAGTGAGGCTGCAATCTCCACCCGAGGCCGTCTTCCTGAGTCTCTGCGCCTGCCTCTCTGCGAGCGGGCAGGGGAACACTTTCTGGGCCTGTCCACTGCATGGGCCCATCCGGCCCTGTCCCCCAAGTTCAAGCCCATTCACTTTCACTGGAACCATCCCCCAAAGCCGCCTCATGCCACAACCTGCCAGCCACCCATCTGCCCATTAACACGCCCAGAGGACTGTTTCACAACAGTGTGACCCCTGCTCCCTTTGGGCCACCAAGAAGACCACGCTGACTTTATTTGCAGCAGTCGCTAAGATGAAAACAGAGGTGGGGAAAGAGTGGTGTTTTTGAAATCTGACTATCAATAACATTATAACAATAAATAATATTAAAAGCTTTTCCAAATCCCCGCTGTCAGGCTTCCAAGGCCTTCCTCAAGGCACCCTCACCTACTCCCCAGGGCCCTCCATAGGCCCTCTGACCATCCCCAACCAAGGCAGCTCCCTGCCTCCACAAGTCAGAGGCCCCAACCCCAGGAAGGAAGCCCACCATCTACCAATACCCACGGAGGTCCAGCAGCTGCAGTGGACCAGAGGGCAGACAGGCATGGCTGGCATGGAAGGTGAGACCTGGCCACCATGCCCAGAGCTGTCTTTGTCACCCTCTCCTCTACTACAGGGGCTGGCCACACCTTTGTACCCTCCAGCAGTCCCACACCTGCTCCCCAGTTCCAGCCAGCCAGCAGGGCCACTGTAACTCATCACACGTCACTTCACTCAGCCCTCGCATCAGCACCGGGAAGCGGGCACACAGGGAAACTGAGGCTCACAGAGGTTCAAAGCTTTCCCAGAGTCACAGCCCCAAATGTGGACCACACCTGGGGACCACATGGTCCAGGTCCAGAGCCAAGCAGAACAAAGAGGGGCAGGGTGCCAGCTGGGGCCTCCCAGCTGCCACCTCCTGGGCACTTCCTACAGCCAGCCTCTAGACCAAGCCCCGGAGTGCAAGGTGGTTGGGTGGGCTCCCCACACCCTCAGACCCTGCTGGAGAGAGAGAAACAGAGGACAGTCCAGAAACAAACACCCTGAGAGAGCCTGGAGTGCCTGTGAACCAAGGGCGGGAGGGCGCAGCAGGCATTCTGGGCACCGAGGTGTGTGGTACATCTGGAAGGGTTGAGCCACGAGGCAGAGCAAAAGAGGTGCCCTCTCTTTCCTGCTCCACAGCCACACCTGCCCCAGGCCGGAAGGAACAAGCTCACGCCCAGAGCCTCCCCCGCCTGCCCAGGCCCAGGTGAGCAGGAAGTTTGAAGGGGAGGAAGGAGGAAGAGGGAGCAATGGCAACAAGCAGGGAGGAGGGAAGGCAGGTGAGAGGAGGAGGCCCGGAGGAGGGGCATCAGAGGCCAAATCCCAGGAAGGCAGTCAGAGCCAGGCCTGGCCCTGCCCCAGGAGCCCCTGAACTGTGTGGCATCTGGGTTTGAAGGACAAACACACATCACCGGCATTCCCCAGAGATCAGCGTGGGGGGCGGGGGGGTACACTGCAGTGGACCCTCCCTGTCATCTACTGTTTCTCCTCCCAAAGGTCCATCCCTCAGAGGTGGCAGACAGGGATCCCACTCCCTCAGCCCAACTAGCAGGAGTACATGACAGGCTCTGGACCCCTGGCTGTGTAGGGCAAGAAAGTAAGTGACTGCCCATCCCAACTCACACAGAAGGACCCCGATTACCACCCTCCAGGGGGGAGATCATGCCAGCCACGCCCCTGCCTCCTGGGGAGGATAACTCAAGGGTCAGCAAAGGGCATTCCTGTTCTTCGCAGCCTCCCTCAGTACCACCTCAAGCCCACAGGAAGCAAGCACCCCCTCAGCAGAACCAGCCCCCTCCCGCATGGTACCGTCACGAACTCTGTGCCTGAACTTTGCTCACACTGTTCAGTGCTGAGATTATCTTATCTACCAGGTGAACTGTGAGCACCCCAAGGGCAGGGACAGTGCCTACCCCCTCCCCACAGTGCCCAGTGAAGAAAACCTCAGTTCTTGTTTACTGAGAGAGCAAATTCTTACCAGCCAACTGACCTGTGGCCCACTTCCTCCTTGAAAACCTCTAGCCCGAGAGCTGTTCCCAAAGCCAAAGTCCCTGAGGGCCCCTTGGCCAGGGTGAAGGCGAGTGGAGGGGTCTGGACATGGAGGATGGCAAAGGGATGGCTTGGAGCCAGCTTGCGGGACTGAGCCAAGGGCCAGGTGGGCCAGGTCCTCCCCGTCAGCCACAGCTGGCTCCCCCCGCCCCCTCCTGTCAGTCTTTCAGCCAAGCAAGGCGCCCACCTGTGGGTGTGCCCATTTCAAACCCATCTCCTGTACCCCAACCAGGGGTGAGAGTCCTCATACAGGACTCAGCTCTGTCCCTACAGCAAGCACTTGGGCTGGTAATATAAGCAGGACCCCAGGCCAGCCAGTCACTGGGGGACAGATGAGGGGCCCCCATGAAGACCATTTTCGGGAGAGTCGGAGGGATGAGAAAGCCTCCTGCGCTGCCCCCTGCCCCTGTCCTCAGGCAGTCCCACTCCCCGGCTGGCCCACCCTCCTCTGGGAACCTTCTCTACCCTCAAGGCACCCCTCAGAGCCCTCAGGAGGGACCTCCTTCATCACAGACTGCCAGATCCCACCCATCTCCTTCCAGGAAGAGGACTCTGCATGGCTGCAACCAGCCCACCTAGGGCGGCAGGCTCACCCTGGGAATGAGCGTCACCCACCTAAGGATGGGCAGAGGGAGGGGCATCTGGAAGCTGGGCTGCGGACAGCTCCTCTCGATACCTCCATCTGGGTGACCCTTGGCAGGAGACCATCCACCCCTAAAGCCTCAGTTTCCCCGCGGGGGTCCAAAAGGGAACACCTGTCTATACGAAGTCTGAGAGCCAGGCTCTCGGAATCGGAGACCGCGCGGCTGCGGACACGCCCCGGGGACCAGGGAAGGTTGCGGGGACCCTGGGTCAAGGGTCAAAGGTTAGGGGTCAGGCGCATCGCTACCTCAGATCCCAGGGGCCACTGCCCACGTCGACGTCTCCGTCCTTGTCCTTGTCCGGGGCCGGCGAGTCCCCCCAGGCGCCCACGTCCCTCACCTCTTCCGCCGCCGCGGGCCCGCTGCCGCCCTGGCTCGAGGGCCGCGACCCCGGCCTCCGTCGCCGGGGGCCGCCCGAGCCGCCGCGGTCGCCCATGGCCTCAGCCAGCACCCTGCCGCGGCCGAGTCGCGGCCTGCCGGACTCAGCGCCCGAGACCTGCGGCCCCGCCTCCGGACCCTCGGCCGACGGCCGCCACCGCCCCCTGCCGGCCGCCGTAGCCCGCGCGCTAGCCCGCGCCGCCAATCAGCGCGCGCCCTCTAGGTTAGGCGGCAGCGCGCGGCAGCGTCACTCCCCCAGCCGCTAACTGGCCCGAGGGCCGGGCACGTGTCCATTTGTAGTCCGCGGGCGCGCGGGGGACTCTGGGAGTTGTGGTCGCCTGGCGCGAGCCGGAGAGGGGATGCGAGCCGAGGCAGCTTCCTAGCAGCCGCCCGCCTCCCCTGACTGCTGCCTGCCCCTTGTCCCACTCTATAAACACAGAGTTTCGTCACTTAGCCCAGGCGCGAGTGTGGGGATGTGGGTTATTTATGAAATGCCTCCTGAGTCATGCCGCCAGGGTCCGGGGCCGTGTCTGCTGGGGTTGCCGCGCCTGGTGGCGCAGTCCTGCTCCACGAACCCTCTAGTTACCACAGTAGGCACCCCCTTTTTCCTCGGCTTAGGTTGTTCAGAGAAACGCCAGGCCAGAGGATAGGGCAGGAGAAAGGCCCCAGGCCCCGCGTCCCAGCAAGCCTGCCCTGCCCATCAAGTCCCAGGGCCGCCACCTCTCCCCTGCAGGCCTGAAATAGAGCAGGACCCTGTGCGGTCCTCTCTGGTACAAGTCCATTCTGTGTGCGCCATTGCTTGTTTGTAAGAAATAGGCTTCATTCAGCCTCCTTGACCTTCCCTGAGTTCTAAAGGGCAGATTCAAATAGTTGCTAATCTGGGAAGGGAGGGAAAGCAGAAACAAAGGAGGAACAGTCAAGAAATAATAGTGCAGCCCTGTGGCAGGGTCCTGGTTCCTCCTCAAGGAACATAGGTAACAGTATCTCTGAGTTCTGCTGGAACTATGGCTCCCCAAGGTGAAGGATAGCAACTTCAGCCTGAGCACGAATTCCTAGAATGCTGCCCTGTTACCTCGCCACCAGCCAATCAGGAAGTCACATACCCGGCAGCCCTCATGCCAAGTCTTGTCTACAAAAACTTTTCCCCAAAAAACCATCAAGGAATTCAGGGTTTTCAAGCGGGAGCCACCCGTCCTCCTTGCTTGCCCCTGCAATAAACCTATCTCTGCTCCAAACAACCTTTTGGTTTGTTTGGCCTCACCGAGCATCAGGCCCGCAAACTTTTGTTGGGTAATGGGCTGGGCCTGGGTGGGCTGAGGGTCCTGCCCCCCTCCATGGGCACACTGGCCTGCCTCTCCATCCAGCCCCTTCCATCCACATCTGTAGACCTGCAGAGCCTCCCCCATTTCCCACCCAGGCCAGTTTTGCCAGGGCATGAGAATCCTGGAGGCTTCAGTGTCATTGCAGTCTATGCAATCATCCAGCCGTTAAACAAAGCAACCAACCCACTATAACAACTGCATGGTGCGGCCTGAAGTGCATGCCCCACCTTGGCTTGAGTGGCATTTTGCAGAGTATGGAGTGTGAACATTCTGGATCTCCGAATGTGAGGCTGCGGTGGGGGGGGGGGGGGGCCCCTCAGGCCTGGTTTTACCCAAGAAACAGCCCTACCAGCAGAACCTACTGGCCATCCACTCCCCTTAGCAAGGCCAAGAAGAGTGCCCCTCTGACAGCAAATAAAGCAAGAGGCTCAGCCTGAGGTCAGCAGCTTCACCTATGGACTGGCCACCGCCTTCCCGCCAGGCTAGCTCCTGATCCATCACCTCCACGACAGTCACCTGGGACCCTATGACACGTTGTGCAGTCACTGGCCCATGTGAAGCTGATGCCAGCCTGGCCTCCCTACCTGGCAGGGTAAGACTACCTTGCTGAAGGGTCCTCCCTGATTGGGCGAGAGAACCCCTCTCGCATGCACACAGAGCCTGGCCTCAGTGGGTCACAACCAGCCTCGTCCCCTATCCAGGGTGCCAGAACACTCATCTGTTCATCAGCTGGGCTGGGCCAGGCAGACCTTGGCCTTTTTGAGTACTGATCCCAAGGGAGGTAAGACCTAGGAGCCCACAGAGTAGGGGTGAGCCCTGGGAGCTCTGCCCCTCCTTCCCCACTCCCTGGTCCCCACTTCCTGGAAGGTCGCGGGAAGTCAGGCACACGCTCCCACATGTCTCTGCTCCCCTGGCCATGCCATCCCCCAGTACAGTGCCAAGAACTACAGGGCTGGCCGGGCTGTCACTCCATTGGCAGAAGGGAAGATTGATGGCTCAGGCTGCCAGTAGGCCCGGAGAGGCTGAGTTGGGTAGCCAGTGAGGAGTGAAGGGCAGTGTTGGAGGCGGCTGCCTGTGTCCGCATCCGGGCTCCAAGCCGTTGGCTGGCAAGAGGCAGCAGGAGTGAGGCGACCAGAGAGGACCGGGAGCCACCAGGGAGGACCAATCTGATCAGGGGCCAAGGAGGAACCAAGGTTCCGGCGCTGGCGTTGAGAGAGGAGGAAATCAGAGCCTCGGGCCAATGAGAAGGCATGGGCTGTGAACGAACCAATGAGGAAGAGCCTCTGCATCAACAGGGGCGGGGCCTGCTTGATGGAGGTGGGGCCTGTTGTTGATGGGCAGGGCGGCCTCTGGGGGGGAAGTGGGCCTACATCACCACCCCTTACCACCCCTGCTCCTCCACCACAGCTCCAGCACCTCAGAATCCTGGGTGGGGTGCAGCCCAGGGCGCCAGGGGAGAGGGAGAAGGTCAAGGCAGGTGGGGTTGTTTGGGGACAAATGTGTGTGAGGAGCTGTAGAAGAAAGCTCAGTGGGTAATCTCCTTGCTGAGGCGGCAACAGATTAGGGGGGCCTGGGCCCGTGGAGAGGAGTCTTGTGGGCCTGGCCGAATAAAGGGCTTGAAGGGTTTGGGAGTTTAGAAAAGGCCTTGGGCTGACTCCAGGTTGGAGGCGACTTGGGGAGGCCAAGAGGGCCTGGGAGGGGAGCGGCCAGCAAGAAGACTCTGGACACAGAGGTCAGAAGCCTGTGCTGCCCATTCTCTGGGATGCACAGTCCTGTCCACAGACACCTATGGAGACAAGGATGGGCTCATCCAGGGCCCTGGGGAGGCAGCCTCCATCCTTCCCCTGCCACACCTCAGAGTCCTAGAGGAGCAGAAACAGTCAGTCCAGACCCAGCAGCTTTGGAGCCCTGAGGAGGAGTGGACCTCTAAGGAGGCCCCCTCCCTGCCGCTGGCACCCATGCAGGCGTGAAGCCTAGCATAGGGTGGGCGGGGTACTGGGGCAGGACTTTGGTCAAGGGAAGCCCTCGGACCAGCTATTCTCTCTCTGAGGCTCATATTCTTCATATGCAAATTAGGCAGTGCTGCCTACCTAACCTGGGACTCTGAAAGTCAAGGACTTCTGAGCCAGAGGGCCTGACCTCCAGCAGTGCCAGGGGCTTTCACTCCTGAGATTAAGGCTGACAGTGCTCCCCAGAAGGGGTCACCCACCCTGCTGTGAGCCCCATCTTGAGCAGCCGGCCCACAGGCTGTGACCTGCTGCTGATCAGGCTCCCCCCGCTGTCCATACCAGTAGAGTCTGGGTGGGCTTGTCTCCTGCCAGGGTGTAGACAGCTGTGCTGGCCCTGGGCTAACCTGCTTTGACTACCCGTCCCCAAAGATTTTAGGCCTCTCAGCTCTTGCCTACATGCCTGAGTGCATGGGGACATTTGCTCGGCAGAAGGGTCCATTTCCCTGGGCTGTCTGAGCCCAGCACAGCTCTGCCCGTGTCTCCTCAACTAGACTCATCCTGTCTGGAGCCCGAGGGTTGTGAGTAACTGTGGAAGCTTCTGTTTCCCCTGGGCACCTCTTCCCCAGAACCAGCCTGGCCCAGCTGTCTCTGGAGGCCTCCTCAGACAGTAGGGGAACGCATCCCCTGAGTTTGGGAGTCAGAATGTGGACAGCAGGCTACAGGAAAGTGTCAGACCTCACCACTTCTGTAGTCCCCATGTCCTCTAGGTAATACGCTCCAACGGGCACCTTTCATGTGGCCTGGGGCCCTGGCCTGACATGGAGGAAGGCTTGCTGTGGCTGCCAGGCCTGCAGGGGCAGCAGGAGCTCCTACAGAGTGGGGGCACCCAAGGCCATAGGACTGTGGGCCCTGTGGTACCTACTCTGGCCATTCTAGATCAGTCCTGGGCTGGGCCTGGCTGAAGGCTGGAGTCCCTCAGCTCCCCCGTTCCTGGCACAGAGCAGATTCACCTGCCACCGGAGCAATGCCAACCGCTTTGCCTTCAGGGGTGGGCGCTCGTGCTTAGCCTGCCAAGTCGGCCCTCCAGGTGAAAGACTAACTTCTTGCAAAAGGGGACACGGGTGCAGCCTAGCAAAGTGTACTGGCGTGACTTCAGGGCCTCCTGGGGAGGCTGCCAGTCCCCTTGCTGGGCCTGCACCTGCCGGGCCTCTGATGTGTGGCAGGACCAGGAAGGCGCGCCTCCCCACCCCCACCCCGCTGCAGGCGTCCCCAGCACACCCTGCAGCACCGGCCCAGCCCTGTATACATCAGCCCAACACTGCAAGTTCTATCAAGAGTGGCATTTATTCTCCTCGTGGAGGTGCGGCGCTCCGGGGAGCTGGTGCTATTGTGCTTAGGAAGGAGGTCTGTCCGTCCGTCCGTCTGTCCGGCCGGCCCGGCCCCAAACGGGGGCGGAAGAGGGGCGCGGCCCGAGTAAAAATCCCGGCCTGTTCCGGGTGGGAGTATGTACAAGGCGGCGGGGCACAGGCAAGGGTGGGGGCAGGGCGGGCCGGCGGCCGCAGCCCCCACCCGAGGGCCCCCGCATCTCGGGCCCTACTCGTAGAATCAGTACAAAATAGGTGCTACCTAAACGTTCCTTCTACCTGAATTCGCTAAGTCGGTTATTGTGCTGCTTAGTTATGGGGGCGGGAGGGGGCCCATGGCTTTCCACGGCGGCGGGGTGTGGGGAGAAGCGGGAGACCCTGGCCGGCTCACGGCCCTCCAGCCTTCTCCTTAGGTAGGTAGATAGGCGTGTGGGGTATGGTGGGATGCCTGTATGTGCGTGTGCATGCGGGTGTGCCCGGCACAGGCGGGCAGGCCGCGGCTTGGGAGCTGTGTGAATACCGAGCTGGGATATAAAGGGTTTGGACATGGCCCTGCTATGATGGGCCTTCGGGCCCGCTGGCCCCTGCGGGTGCAGCTGGATGGCAGCCGGGCTTGATACCCACGGGGATGGGGCCAGCCTGGTAATACACTCCAGTGGGCACCTTTTCGTGTGGCCTGGGGCCCTGGCCTGACATGGCAGAGCCGCCGCTGCCAGGGGATGGAAGGAATGGGAGTTAGTATGTGGGTCCTGGTGGCACTGGGCCTTGGGGCCCTGGGTCTGTGCCACCTGAGCTGAGAACCCAAGTCAAAGGCAGAGCCCCACCGTGCCGAGCACTGGCCCCGGGCTACAGTGGGGAGGAGTGAGGGGCCCAAGGTTGGGGTCTAGGGACCGCGGCTCTCTGCATCTGCCGCCATCCCTGGCCCACCCAAGCCCGTTGGGCTCCTGTCAAGAACATACACCCCCTGCAGGTCGCCGGATCCCAGGTGGACTCAGCAGTGGGCCTGGCACATGATAAATGCCTAATGAACGGTCAGTGGGTGATGTACAAATGAAGGAGGGGCCTTGGGGGGCAACCACCCTGCCCCTGCCCCTGGAACCATTACACCTGCCGGCCTCTGCCGTGGGAGGGAGGGGGGGAGGGAAGAGGAGGAGGAAGAAAGTCTGCGCATCCGGCCCCGCGCAGCGTCCCTGATCTAGGGGCCTAGGGGGTGGGTTGGGCAGGGGATACCTGATTCTCAGTAACTCTAGAGGCGGCGGCAGCTTGGCATGCAGTGCGCATTATTGCTCTATAGTTGGCTTCGGACTAACTAAGAGGGACAGGGAACGGGCAGCCCCGGGAAGGGACAGGAGGAGGGTTGGGGCTGCATGCAGTGACGTCACAAAGGCGGCGGCCAATGGGGCGGGCCCTTGGGGCGGGGTCACCGCCGAGGCTTTGGCATAGACGGGCGTAAGTTGGCAACAGAGTGAGGGCGGGGCCTGAGGCTCCCAAGAGGCGCCCAGGTAGGGAGGGGTTCAGGGGCGGGGAAAGTGATCCTGGACATCCCAAGCCCCCGGCGTCGGCGGGAAGGACAGGGGCCTCAGCGCCCCTTCCCTGACCCGAGTGCAATCCGTTCATAAATAAAACGTACAAATACAGGAAAGAAAGGAACCCGACGCATCCGCAACCCCCCCTAGGGGGCTTTACCCGCAAAGCGAATACAGAGAGGTGTGGAGGGCCGTGCCCAGGGCTGCCTGCCGGGCCCCAGGAATCCGTTCTCCAACACCGAATGCCCGGGTACGAGGGAGGGGGTCCCGGGGCAGGGCAGGAGCGGGGTCTGAGGAGGTCGGATAAGTCCATGCGATTTGATATGCGTCATTATTATTCGTTATGGACGACAGAGCCCGGGAAGCAGGGCTGGAAGAATTCGGATTTGGCAGAGGATGCGAGGCAAGGGTTGGAGAGCGGCTCGGATTGAGGCCCCAGAAGGAACCCGAGGGAGAGAGGTGCCGCCATCCGCCCCCCTCCCCGATCCCCAACGCGTCTAACACTCCCGGGGTTCAACGAACACTGAGGAGTAGGGACGTCTCTGCAGCCCCCATCCTGCTCCTCCCCGACCTGTTGCCGGGGAGGGACCGGCTCCCTGGACGTCTAGGCCGCAGGCCTGGCCCTGGAAGGCTTGGGAAGGGGTGGGGAAGACCTGAGTCTCTGCGACGCGATCCAGGGGCGCAGAAGAGGCAGGAGGGGGCGCTCCCTACCTCACCCTACCCGGGTCTTCAGAGACCTAACTCGGAGATGAGGTTCGGTTCAGGATCTCCTCGACCCTATTGCTGGGTAAAAGCCTGGGGCACCCTGGAGGGGAAGGGAGGGGGCTCGGGGTGGGTCTCCCCTCGGGACCCTATTGCTTGAAGGGGCCGGCAAGGCCCCTGGCGGGCGGGGCGGGGCCGGGCCCCCTCCCCCTATTGCTGTGAGGAGGGGCCCGCCCTCCGGCCCCTCCGCCTGGTCGCCGGCGGAGACCTCCCTGGGGGCCCGTATTGCTGAGAGCCGACCCGGCTGGCGGAGGCACCGCGGCTCTAGGCCTGCACTGGGCTGAGCTGCGGCGGCGCGGCAGGGGCCGGGGCCGGGGGGCCGCTGCCGGCCGCGCCCTTGAAGCAGGCCGACTCGTAGTGCTTGTTGAGATAGGACTTGAGCGCGAAGCTCTTCTTGCAGCGCTTGCACTGGAAGTGCTTGAAGGCCGAGTGCGTCTGCATGTGCGCGCGCAGGTTGGAGCGGTCGGCGAAGGCCTTGCCGCAGTGCGCGCAGCCGAAGGGTTTCTCTCCGGTGTGGGAGCGCATGTGGCCCTGCAGCAGCCAGGGCCGGGAGAAGGCCTTACCGCACACGCCGCACTTGTGGCGCAGGTCGTGCGTGAGCAGGTGCATGGCCATGGCCGGCATGGACACGTACACCTTGCCGCACGTCGGGCAGCGCCGCGCCAGCTGACTGTCCAGGCTGCGGTGTGTCTGCTTGTGGCGGCTCAGATTCGACGACGTGGCGTACGTTTTGCCGCACTCGCCGCAGGCGTGCCGGCCTCCCGCGCTGCCGGCCCCGGGCCCCGCGCGCGCCTCGGTGCCTGCCCCCGCGCGTGCGCCGCCCCGCCCTCCGGGCCCAGACCCTGCACCACGGGCGCCCACCCCGGCCCCGCCTCCGCCGTCGCCGTCGGGGGCCGCCGCCGAGGCCGTGGAGGGGGCGGCGGCGGCGTTGGCAGCCTTACGGCGGGAGCGCCCGTCGGTGATGAAGAAGGCGTCGGCAGCATAGCCTTCGCTAACCGCCGCGTCGCCGTTGATGTAGCCACCCGCGGCTGTGGCCAGCTCCGGGCGCGGGGTGGGCGGCGGCGCCGAACCCGCAGCCGCCGGGCCCAGCTCTCCCCGCACGGCCGCAGCGTACATAGGCTCCGGGGATGGCCCTTTGAGCAAGTCCGCCTCGGCGTCGCCATCGTAGACGGAGGCGGGCCCCGCGTAGTCGTTGAGGTATCCTGAGAACCGAGGCGAACAGACAAGCAGACAGCGGGAGGGGAATGGAGCAGCAAGAGAGACACACGCGGGCGGGCGGCAGGAGACACGAGGTCCGGGAAGGAGCAAACAACGAAGAGGACAAAGGACAAGGGACCGAGGGACGGCGGGGCAGGGAGGATGGAGACGGCAGGGAGGGGAAGAGAGGAAAGGAGAGATGAGACAGGCCCCGGCTCCGCCCCGCCACCCGCCCGCCCCACCCTCGCAGGAGAAGGAGAGTCGCATCTTCGGGTGCGGCTACCCCCCTCCTTCTGCGGAGCTTCAAGGTCAGGGGGGAGGGGCGGCGCTTTCCTCGCCCTCCTTCCCCTCCTCCCCACTCTGCTCCCCCTCCCCCTCTCCCCCCCTTCGGGTTTCCCCACTTCAGCAGTTTTCCCTGATTATGCAACACACTGCAGACCCGCAGCGCACAAAGCCAGGGCTGCCTGTCCAGGGACCCCGTGGCTCCCGCTCTGGTAGTTCCCACTAACTCTTACACCCGGCCGGCGGCAACCTGCGCCCAGCCTTGATGCTGCCCATCTCTAGTGCTTTAGGTCCACCAACAAGCCCTGGAGGCTTATTCCTCCCGCAGCCAATCTAGCACCTCCCTTTCATCTCCCAGGTCTCCCTCTACTCACGAGACTGGATCCCCTTCAACTCCAAACCCTCTCCCTCCATCCACTCTGCTTCTCCCCTCACTCCCTTCAGTCAGATCATCCTGTACCCTTGGGTCCTACCTTGTTCTACTTTGCCCTCTTCCCCCAGGCCCCAATCCTTCGTGGGGGTCTTCCCAAGCCCCAGGAGGGTGACCAGGAAGACGCTGTGCTGGAGACGGAGCCAGGGTGTCCACCAGGGGACACCTTCACAGGGACAAACTGCAGGCAGGCAGCATTCTTCATGCTGGTAACTGCAGTTGTTCTCAAGGCATGAGATGGATCTCAGAGTCACAAATGCACATCCCACACGATACAGACTCTGTCTTCTTCGGTGTTACACCCACTCTCTCAGACACTGTCAACCCTGGAGTCCCCTCAGGTTGGGCAGAGCCCTGATCCAGGCATATGCCACCTACTCATGCAGGGTCAAGCACCCCAACACACTCTCCACCAGGGTCACCAGTCACATGGGTGCATAATGGCCTCAGAGTCACATGGTCCCATGTAGTGGCACACAGGCAGGCACACACTCATACAGGGTCACACACAAGCGCACAGTCACATGGCCACATGCAGTCACATGGGCGCACACAGGCTCACACACAGGCTTATGCTCCTGCAGGTCACACTTGTTTTATCACCCCAGGCTGCTGGCACTCCCAGCCTCCTTGCCTGCATGCTAACAGTTGTCCTTGAATTTGGGCACCCTTACACAAAGAACCTCCCCCTATCTCCAGCACTTTGGACCTCCTGTGCCCACAGCCCACCTACCCACACCCTTCTCCCTGACCCAGGCTTCAAGGAAGGACACAGCTGCTGTCTCTGCTGGTACCTTTGCCAGACAGGTGGGCGGCCCCCACTGGACCACATGGCTACTCCCTGACGCTCAGCACTTCCCTACTGTTCCTAGGAGGGGGTCCTGGAATTGTAGCCAAAGAAGCAAAGAGAATTCTGAGGCAGGCCCAGTTTTTTGAGTGTGGGTTTGATGCATCCCTAGGTTCTGTCGTGTCAGCAGGTGTCCATTCTGTGTTTGTCCCACCGTGGGTCAGGGTATGGGTCTGTGTGAACCTTCAAGTACCTCCTGTTCCTGACCCCTGTTCCCCACCTTCTCTCCTGTATTGACACTCTCCCTGCCACCTTTGGCTTGGCTCTGGCCTGCATCTGGGCTCCCCTCTCCCCACCCCCATCTCCTCCCCCCCAACCAAGTCCTGCTCCAGCCACCGCCTCCTGCTGGTTCTGGTTTCCTCGGATCTATTTCCTGGGGCTCCTGCTCCCTCCAGCCCCACACTCTGGCCCCCTACCCCTTCCAGCATTGCCCTGGGCCCCTCGCAGCCCCCAGCCTCATGCCAGCTCGCACCTTTCTCCTGCAGTCGCACGCCGAGGTCGCTTCGGGCGCGCCCGTAGGAGCTCTCGAGGTCTGCCGAGGAGAACGTGTCAAGTTTGACCTTCTTGACCAGGAAGGATCTGGGCATGATTCCTGCAGGGCTCCGGCGCTGTAGGCCTGCGGAGCCGGGACGCGGGGGGGGCTGCGGCCGCGGCGGGGCTCCGTCACCATCCGAGGAGCGGCGGAAGCAGCACGGGTCCCCACTCTGGCCTTTGGATGCTGCCGCACGAGTGCTGTCCTCTCTCCTCCTGCCTGCCTTCCTGTCCTGTGTTTCCTCCTCTTCTACTCCATAGCCCTCTTCTTCTCCTTCTCTTCTTTTCTCTTCTCTTCTCTTCCTTCCTTCTTTCCTTCCTTCCTTCCTTCCTTTCCTCCTCTGGTCCCGGCTTCCCAGCCCGCAGTGCCGCCCCTGGACAGGCGGGGGAGGAGGCTGTGGGGGGGCGGGGAGGGGGGGAGCGGCTCCGTCCCGGGCCTGGAGGCTAAGCGTGGGTGCAGGGCTGGCCCGGCTCCGCGGCCCCCTTCCCCTCCCCGCCGCCGCCGCGTCGGAGCCTCAGTCAGCGACCCCCCATGCCCCCGGGGGTGGCAGCACCGGGCCGGCAGAACGCGGCGGCGGCAGGAGCACCAGCAGCTTCAGCACCGCGGCCAGCGCCGGCCCGGCCAGCACCTCGGCCAGCGACCGGGCGCACTCAGCCGGCGCAGGCGGCAAGGGGCGGGCCGCCGGGGCTCGGCCTCCGGGCGGGGGTCCTCGGTGGGGGTCTCTGGGAGGCTTGCTTTATTGTTCTGCAGCCGGAGCGAGCGGCGGCGGCGGCGGCGGCGGGAGGGGGGCGGGGGTCCTCGGGGGGAGGGGTGCGCAGGGAGGGCGGGCCGAGGGAAGGTGGGAGGGAGGGACGGGGGCTCCAGGGGCGGGGCTCGACGCTCAGACAGCTTTTGGGCCCAGCCTCCTGCACCCGCGGCCGCCTCTGCCTGCGGCCCGGCCCAGCCTCCGGCTTTTAAAGCCCAGGAGCTGCAGGAGGGGGAGGGAGGTGTGGGGGAGAGGATGGCGGAAATGGCTGCGCTGGGCCAGGCCCCAGCCAGGGTCTCCTGGGAGGGGTCTTGGGGGTTCCGCGGCCCCTTGCTTGTGTGGAGTTCCCTCGGGAGGCTCCGGGAACGGAGGCCCAGCGGTCTGCAGCATTGTCGGGGGTGGGGAAGAGGTGGAAACAGGCCTGGGACCCACGAGCCCCAACCTGGAACCGTGGGGGAAGGAACGCAGGGCGGACCCCAGAATGATCCGGCCAGCCTAGCTTTCGGGTGTGGAGGAGAGGGATCTGCGGGGGCAGGTGGGGGAGGCGGGAGGCAAAGGCGCGAATGCTGAGGCAGCGAAAGTGCAGTGTGGAAGAGCTGCGCGCGCCCTGTGCCGCAGTGTCTCGCTGCCACTCGGTCACCCGGGCTGACCCCGTGCCCGCCGGAGAGGCCTCCTCCACGCCCGCCTTTCTCCCAAGGGGCGGAGGTCGAGCGCAGCGGCGACGCAGCCAGCGGGGTGTGAAGGGGGAGAGGGGCTGCTATGACCTTGCTCTAGAAATTCGGGTTCATTGGTGGTTTTCCGCCCTTCCGCGCTCCTTCAGCTCCCCAACGCGGTCCCGCAACCAGGCGGATAACCCTTCCCCCGGCAGCCCGCCCCGAGCTTGAACCCCCCCCCATTGACGTCAGGCCCAGCGGCCAATGGCAGGCGAGGGGATGCGGGGAGTTCCGGGCTGCACAATGGCCGCGCGCGGGGACATATGTCCCCAATTAGGACCCGGCACTCCATTGTCCCCTCACCCGCCCCCGCCCGGTGGTTCCGGTCTCCACGCTGAGAGCGCGCCCCCACGCGGCCCGTCGTCTCTGGGATCAAGGTTGCAGGGTTGGCTCCCAGGAGTGTCCGGGTGCGTCTGAGCCGGGAGCGAGCTCAAGGCGAGGGCGCGCGCTCTCCCGTCTTTGCACGCGGTGACCTTGTGCGGGGCGGCAAGGCGGGCCCGCGGACATCGGCCAAGGGCGCGCCTACGGGGGCGTGCCGGGAGTGCTGAGATCAGCGCCCCGCTGCCTGCGCGGCTCCCGGCTTCCTCCGGCGTGTCAGCCCAGGAGCCGAGTAAGGGTGGCTGTGAGCGACACGGCCCGGCGCGGGGACGCGGCGGAGACCACAGGACGGCTTTGTGGCAGCGACCCGGGAGGCAGCAGCGGCGGGATATTCATCTTGCGTGACAGTTGCTCCCGAGGGGGGGAGGCGGGGCGCGGCCACCCCCTTATCGCGGAGCCGCAGCCGGCGGGGCCGCAGCCGGCGGGGCCCGTAGCGGGGGCGGGGACAAGGATCCCCCTCGGGCGAACCGCTTGTCCCTGCCCCCTCCCAGGGGGTCCAGGCAGAGGTTCAGCCGGAGGCGCGGGGCCAATTAGCATTTTGATTGCGGGACTGGGGGGCCCATCTGGACCGATGCCTAATTACCGAGCAGAACCCTCGGGCGCCAGCGGGACGTGCAAGGCGCAGTTCCTCACCCCGTGCTTCCCGCCTCCTCCCGGACAATCCGCCCCAGTGCTGCTCTCCGACCCGACCACATCCCTGTCCCCTTCTGTTAGTCCCAGTCACCCGGTCGCTGTGTCCACGTATTTTGATCCTCCGCCCCTTCCCTCATTCTTCCACTACCCTACCCGGTCCTTTGTTCCTCCCTCTTTCCTCATTCCCTTGTCTCCATCGCCCTTCTCTCTTCCTTGGTTTCTCTGTTCCTTTAGCCAACTTTTCGGTTCCTCCATTCCTGACTTGCTGTCCCTGTCCCTGCGTCTTTGTCAATTTCCCCGTCCCCGCGGCCCCCAACCCTCTTGACGGAAGGGGCGTCAGAGCACCAACACATGTGTCCCATGGTCGGGCGCTCCCGAGGGGCGGCCCTTACTGGCAATCACTCGGGTAGAGCCTGAAGCCCCTCGGGGCGCCCAGCGGGGAGGGGCAGCTGGGCCCCGGCCTTGGCCATCAGTCCGAAGCGGCCAGGGTGTGGAGCGCACATGCTGCCCAGGAGCAATTACTTGGTTTTATTTGCCCCTCCTCCTTTCAAGCATCCCCGCCACCACCCACCCACCCTGAGATCACTGTGCACCAGTCCTGGGGTCCAGTTAGGAGCGGCTGGGGAAGGACAGTTGGAGATACTCATGCGTTTGGAAAGTTTCAGCCCTCTTCCAATGGAGGCCATCCTGAGTCTCCCCCCCCCCCCCGAGAACTGGAGGTGTGGGGAGCTTTATTGCAGAAGAGGAGACTGGGGTCCCCAGGCAAGGCTACTTCAACCTACAGTGGACCCAGTGGATTGTGGGGCACTCCAGCACCCCAGGTCTATGCATGGACCATCCCCCATAGAGCCTCTTGGCCTCTGGGACCTTGTTCCCCCTTTCGTGGTTCACATTACAGCAGCTGGGCCCAGCACCTTTGTGGGGCAGGGAGGATTTGGTGCTGTTTCTATGTTCCTCTGCCTCCCTCTGCTCTGAGTGTGCTACCTTCACAACTGGGCAGCTCCCATGCTACCTGAAAGGGGAGACCCCCAGTGTTGTATTCCCAGCACCTTGCCACCAGCAGATCCAGGAGCCCTGGGTGTGCCCACCTTCTCACCACCCTCTGCCCTACCCTCTGCTCCAGTGGGTGTATCTGGAGCCGTTTCCGCCTTCACTCCACTAACCTATATTGAAGATCAGTCTGTGCTCTGTAGTGCTTGTTTGAGGCAGGGCAGGGCAGCAGACACTGGTCTCTGTGCTCCTAGAGCCCACAGTCCAGCCTGGACACTGATGTTAACCAGAAAGATGAATAGACCATTATGAGAGCAGGAGTGGGGAGGACCTGGGGTAGAGACAAGCAATGGAACACTACTGAGACTGAACAACCTGTGCAAAGCTCCTGAGGCCACAGGGAGAGGTATGTGGGCAGAAACTCTGGGCCAGAAAGGGGCAGGTGCATGAGGGGCAGCACTAAGAAGTTGAAGCAGTAGAGGAAGGGGGCAAAGACTATGCCTGTTAGGGGATTATGGGCTTTGGCCTCCATTCCAAAGGTGATGGGATTGTATGTCTTTGAGAAGCAGCAGGGAGGCCAGTGGGGTTAAGCAGAGGGACTGAGTTTATCCAGGTCTGGGCTTTTGCCAAGTGAGCTACTGAGAGAGGCACCTGAGTCAAGGGGTGTGCAAGGGAGGGGTGGCATTGATTGTAGAATCTAAACCAGGTAAGGTGGGGGTGAGGACACATAATCGCAGGGGCTCCAGAGTGCTGGAGTCAGGAGTGAGCTGGGAGAGGGGTGATGGTCAGAGAACCAGGTCTTGAACTGAAGTGCCAGGTGGGGCTGGGGGGCAGTTCCTGGAGGTGACAAGTTTGAAGGTACAATTGAGGCAGAGGATGAGGTCATTGGCAGGAAAGAGGTCAACACTGAGGGGCCGGGAGTCTAGGAGTGGTCCATGGGAAGACTGAGACCACCAGGAATTCAGACCTGACACGGCCATGGGGTGCGATGCCCACAGCCAGGGTTGGGATGAGTGGTGGGTGCAGCTGATGGATGTGGCAGCTGGGACTCTTAGGGAGAGGAGAGGAGGGGGCTGCAGACTGCAGTGAGGAATGAGGGTGTGGCACTTCCAGGCCAGGGGGCGAGATGAGGGGAGAAAAAGTGGCCTCCAGAGAAGGCTGGTGGGAAAGCACAGGGTGGAGGGGCCACAGCTCCACTGGGAGAATGAAGGCTGAGTGACAGGGCTGAGGACGTGGTGGGGGGATTGCTGGTGCCTGGCTCCAGGGGAAGGCTTCAGGACAGGGGGGCTTTACTCCCAGGCAGATGATGTATGCTGGAAGGGGCTCATGGGGACAAGGGCTTGGGGCAGACCTGGTGGCTGCTGGGGTGGGAGCTTTGGAGCTTCAAGGGAGAGGCTAGATCCCGATGCAGTTACAAATACCTGCTTGACTGGGGGGGGGGGGGCGTAGAGCACATGCTCAGCATGTACAAGGTGCTGGGTTCAATCTCCCACATCTCCATTAAATAAAATAATAAGTAAATAAATCTAATTACCTCCCCGGCTCCCCCCCCCAAAAAAAAACTGCTTGGAAAAGACCAGGAAAAACAAAGAGCAAATATTCAAAGTAGCAGAAAATACATGCAGTAACTATAACAACGGTTAATATTCTGTTAGTAGAAACAACTGGGTTAAGTGAAGCTGGTATAGAACAGAGATACCTGCTGACACCTCCAAGGGGTTAGCAAGGGCTTTATTACACAGGAAATGAGGCCTCACCAGGAAAGACACGCAAGTTAAAGCAACAAATGCAAATTCAGGATTTGGGATTGTTCTCCTTTTATTATAGAAAACATCAGAGATGCACAAAAGTGCAGAGAGTCAGATCACACGCCTGTCACTAGTGTCACCTAAGACCAGCTCTCGGCCTGTTGGTCTGGTTTCCTCCCTGTCTCCTCTCCCTCCTCCAAATCCCAGATGCCAAATCACAAAATGCCACTTTTCTCTCAGTAAATAAACAAAGACACGAGAGCTGCGGTGCGGGCCTGGAGGTTGTAGGAGGGAACCACAGCTCTCTGAGCCAGTCCAGCCCTACCTGGAGGCACCAGGAGGTGCGACGGGGCCCTGCTCCCTTCTTGTTTCAGGTAGGGTGTCCCATCCCCTAGTGCCACTTCTAGGGCTTTTCTTTGCAGTGCACACGTGACACATGGCCTATATCGCCCTCTGAGGAAGGACTTCGGCCCCATTACTTGAAGTGGACACCTTTAGCTATCAGAGGCTCCGGGACTGCCCCTGGCCCCACACCCCAACCTCCTCCTGGTGGCCTGCGTCCCGTGGACGATGGACAGAAGTAAAGGGCCCGGGCATTTTGGCCTGAGGTGTGACACCTCTGCTGAGCCATGCAGACTCCAGTGCTCTCGGTGCCAGGGCTGGCCCGACACTCCTCCTCTCATCCCTCTGCAAGGGTGATCTCAGTAGCACATCCTGCACACCACTGCCTGAGAGACTCCCTCTTGGAGAACTTACACTGGGGATTGGGGACAGGAATGGTCCAGGAAGCCAAGCAACAGGGACTTGGGCATGTATGCTCGCTGCTGTGACCATGGCAGGCGGAGCACTGACAGCCCAGGGCACAAGGCCAAGGTCCAATGGTTAAAATTTTGGCCAGTGGTGATCTGGGACCACACAGCAGGAAGAGGACACACCAGCTGGCACATGGCACCAAGCGTTTGGCAAGTGCAGGAGTAACAGTCACAGCAGGGCCAGTGGAGGGGGATGGCCCTTACTCAGCTCCACTGCCACTCCAAAGAAGAGGCGAGGAAAGACTGGGAGACACTGAGGGCCAAAGCCCCCTGGTGCCATGCGCTAAGGCAGACTCCCATCTCTGCAGCCAAAGTGCAGAGAGTAGGGAGGGCCAGGCCCACGGCTTAACCAGCAGAGTAGCTGAGTGCCAAAGAAATGGAAACAGTTGTCCACTTCCAACACAGAGGGCAGTTTCAGGAACCAAACTTACCATCCTACCTGAAACAACTGAAAAACTGGACAAAGTATATGAAACAATGGGTCTCAAGATATTGGATAAGAAGCAACAAAGGACAGTGACCCCTGAGAGGTGACAGACAAGGTGAGCCCTGTGACCACCTCAGGCCACCGCACAAAGGAAGCAGACAGCAAGATGGTAGATTTGAACCCAATCACATCACTCATATTAAATGTAAAGGATCTAAGCACCCCGTTAAAAGGCAGAGACTGTCACATATGGAAAAGCAGGACCTAAATACAGGCTGCCTACTACAAATTCATCTTACATGTGAAGACCTAGGCTGAAACACAAGAATGGGAAAAGATACACCATATAAACATTAATAAAAGCTGGGGTGGCTATATTCACATTAGACAAAATAAATTCCTGAACAAAGGCTATTGCCAAGGATTGAGAGGGTCATTTCAAAGAAGGTTAAACATAGGGCAAAGTGTATGCTAAAACCAGGCCTTGGCTGAGAACCAAAAGGCCCTGACATACGGATTTCTGGATCCTCCTAACCCTCTGGGCTGCAGAAGTGCCACCCACCTCTTCAAGCTCCAATCCTCCTTAAGGAGACATGGGCCGCTCCCTTTCCAGACCACAAGTTATGCCCTCAGCGTCTGTCCCCACCTCCCATCGCAAGTTGAAGTCACAGCCTAACCCGGGAGCACAAGCTGTGGGCCTGGAAGGAGAGAAGGTGCCAAATCCCACAGGAGCTGTGCAGTGGGTCAAAGAGCATTCTCCCAAAGATACACCTAGGGCAGGGGGCGTGCTACTGTGGAGACTGCCAGCACCCTGTCCCAGCTGCTGGACCACCCTCCTCCTTGGGAGCCAAGCCCGGGCATCTTTTCTGCTCCTTCAAAGCCCGGTCAGCTGACCGTCCTGCTCCCACCTGTCCCATCCCCTCCTCACTCTGCCCCCCAGTCTCCTGGGTATTGGTACATCCCGCTCCGCCTCTCGTCTCCAACAAATCCATCCACCCCTTGCACCCCCACACCCCTCCTGGGGGTTCCCTCAAGTCTCCATTCCAGGCTTCCCAATCTCTGCTTCCCTCTCCACTTCCCTCTCCCATCCTCCCACCACAACTTCTCAACCTCAACAGGACCTCAGCCTCTGGCCCAACCACTCCTCTCCACCTGCGGACACGGCTTTCTTGATGGCCTCCATTAATCATGACCCCTCTGCCCAGGTGTAGACCCCCTGTGTAGGCCCCTCCCATATTGACAGGTTTGGCCATGGGGCATCAGTGAGAGTGACAGAGGTTTGGCAAAAACGTACCTCTGGGGTTTGACTCTCCCAGGCCCCCTTCTGATTGCCAACCCATGACATGAAGTGGGGCTGTCCATGGAGGGGAGGCCAGGCAGTGTGTCTCTGTAGGGGGAGGGGCCCTCTTGGGTGGACCAGCCCCAGAGGAACTGTAAGCAGATACGGTGGAGGTCCCCCAGGGAAAGAAAACCAGGCATGGCTTGCATGACATAAGAAGTCATTTTTGACCTGAGCCATTCTGTGATCTAAGCCTGGCCCCAAGGCTGGCCCGTAAACAGGTGTCAGTAATTAAAGATCATAAGGGAAGTGAGGGAACGCAGGAACAGAGGAAAAGCAGCCAAGAACAGTAGTTCAGCAATAGAACAGAGTCCTAGTTCCTCCTCAAGGGATGTACATAACCTGATGCTTCTGCATGAACTAAGACCACCCCCCAGGTGGAGGCTGGTGACTCCGTGCGGAGCCCTGAGACTGGTCGGAACCCAAGGGAGGGTGACGCTGATTTCTTCTGACCCTCGAGGGTTCAGTCGACTAAAGCTTGCGCCCTGTGGATCTCTGCCCGCCTCTGTGCTGAATTCTTCTCTTCTCAGGCCCCTGCACGAATACGCACTTGTTCTTGGCCTAAAACTTCCCCAGCTTTGCTGTTGGGGGTACACTGCTTTGGGAAGAGTCCCCGGTGTTCCCCTTGCTTGTGCCAAGTAACAGCTCCTTCCTTCTCCTGACCTGTGGCTCGGCTGTGTCTTTTGGTTTGGTACCCATTGTGTGGTCAGGCCACTCAGGATGGCTGGCACCTTGCTCTCCATACACCCCTGCTCCACCAGCCCCGGTGTCATCTACAGCCACTCACCTGACCGACCTGCCCTCTAATCACAGAGCCTAATCAGTAAGTGCCCACACACTGGCCCGTGTCCCAGCTAGTGGCTGCTCTAATCCTTAGATCAGAGCATCTCCACTTCAGAGCCTATCAAAGGGGCAGTGCAGGGCGTGCCCCTCTGTTGGCTTCCCTGGTAACCGAGGAGCCAACCTGACCTCAATTGCCTTATAACAGGCAAACTCCCCTCCACCCCTCCAGGAGGCAAGACTGCCCTGCGTCCTGCCCACCGTCTGCCGCACACGCCCCGCTCCAGACGTGTAACATCCCCTGTCCATTAAACCACTGGTGTCTCCGTCGCTGACTTCTGGCTCTTTCTTCAGTCTTCTTTACATTTTGTTTATTTATATATTTAGGGGGCAGGTAGTTAGGGTTATTTATTTATTTTGATGGAGGTACTTGGGATCAGGACCTGCTGCATGCGAAGCACACACCCTACCACTGAGCTATACCCTCCCCGCTCTTTCTTCAGCCTTGAGACTGGGCAGGTACCAGGCCTGCAGGCCTGTGAGGTGCAGCCCAACACCCACCAAGAGGTGAACCCAGTTTTGGGGTAACAGAGTGAGTGTCCCCAAGAATACTACATGGAGCCAAAGGACCACCCAGCCAAGCCAGTCAGCCTGCATAGTTGAAGAAATAATAAATGGCTGTTGTAAGTGCCTAAGTTTTGGGGTGGTTTACACAGCAATGGATGACTGGGACAGAAGTCATTATGTGGAGGGGCTGCTGCTGGACCAAACACCTAAAACAAGTGGCATTGCTTTGTGCCAGGTGGCAAGCAGAGGCCCAAGGGCACTGTCAGCTGAGGCTGGAAGTGAAGAAGCTGCAAATGGAGGCTGGAGAAAGGGGCCCTGTGTTAGCAGGAACATCAGCGAGCACCTCCAGTCACTTGGAAGGTGGGAAATGTACCTAATGAACTTTTTCTGATTTTCCAGGAAAATCGCGAAAATGCCTGTAAAGAGTTGGGTTATGTCCTTCCCTCAGAAAAGACAGGTTAAAGCCCTAACCCCACTATCTCAGAATGTGCTTTATCTCGAAATAGGGGCACTGCTGATGTAGCTAGTTAAGATAAGGTCAAGTTGCAGGAGAAGAGGGCGCAAGAGGATGGTCATGTCCCAAGTCTCAGGTGCCTGGGGCGGGATGCCAAGTGAGGGTCCTTGGCTTCGCACAGGAAGGCATTCAAGAGTGAGCCACAGTGGAGGGAAAGCAAGTTTATCCAGAGAGATGCACACTCCATAGGCAGAGTGCAGTCAGTCTCAGAAGGGAGAGCAGCCCTGGGCTGTGGAGTTGTTAGTTTTCATGGGCTGGGTAATTTCATGAGCTAACGGGTGAGAGGATTGTTGCAACTATTTGGGGGAAGGAGGTGAATATTTCCAGGAATTGGGCCGCCACCCAGTTTTTGTTCTTTGACAGTCAGCCTGGGAACTGTCGTGTCACCTGCGGGCATCCCATTTAGAGGCCAAAACCTCACGCTGAGCATGTACCGAGGCTCCAGGTCTGTGGGAAGTCGGATCTCCCGCCGTCTTGGGCTGCTACATTTCAATGGTACATTTGCTGCAACCAGGAAACCAACACTGGTCCATTACTATTAACTGATCTCCAGGCACTACTGGGGTTTCACGCATGTTTCTGCTGACATCCTCTTTCTGTTCCAGCAACCAATTCAAGGTACTGCAGCCCGTTCAGTCATCAGGTGAACCTAGTCTCCTGTGATCTGTGATGCTTTCTCCGTCTTTCCCGCTTCCTCATGACCTTGACAGTTTTGAGGCATGCTGCTCAGCTTTGCAGAATGTCCCTCTGCTGGGTTTGCCTGCCATTCTCCTGAGATAGGCCTGGGGCTGTTGGTTGGGGAGGAGATCACGGAGACGATGTGGGCACCACAGCCAAGGGCACATGATGCCAGCATGACTCATCACTGGAGAGGCTAGCCTTGGCCATTGGGTGCAGTGCTGTCTGCCAGGCTTTCCTACTGTAAAGTTGTTTTTCTGTTCTTTGGAAGAAAGTCACTAAATCCAGCCTACACTCAAGGCTGTCCCATATTTTTACAGAAATGTCTATTGAAGATATTCTGTCCCTGTCTCACTAATGTACTTTGTGTGTGGAGGGAAAGAGAACTCCTTTTTTCTTTTTAGTTCATAGGTCTCTGCACTCACGACCCACACAGGTGGGCTGCACTCAAGAAGGGACACCTGAGAAACCTCATCTGCACCTGGACCTGACTTAGATGCAGGATCCTGGACTTGAGGTCTGAGCTGGGTGCTGTGGTGGGATGAGATGTGGGAGTTCTCAGGAGGGGCCGGGGGGTGGGGGGCACGGTGAACTGCTTGCCCTCCTGGCTCCCAGGAACCTCCTGGCGTTCATGCACTTAGTACACTCACCCCTGACGAGCTCTGGGCTCATCCACTTGCTTGTCCACTGGGACATTAGTATGAGTGATGCATGCAAAGGCTTAATGGGATGTGGCACTGGCCCACCAGCACCAAGCAGTCACCTGAATGATGAGACGCCACTTGACAAGAGGCCCTGGACGACAGGGCTCATTTGGTCCCAGCTAATGTAGCCACATGATCAATCCCAGCTGCACACATGGGGTGGGACCACGCAGCTGAGCCCAGGCACCATAAAACCGTGAGAACCAGTACACTACTGCTGTTTTAAGCCCCTAAGCTTAGGGTGGTCTGTTACATAGCAACAGAGGACTGAAGCCCCTTGTCCTTCACCCTTTGAGTCCCGCCCTCACCCCCTGCCTTCCCACCTCAGGTCCCATGGTCCAGAATCATAACCACTCCCATGCCCCCCCCACACTCTTACCATGTTGTTTTGGCTGAGCCCCAACCCTCCTTAAACTGAACTATCTGCCTACTCCACAGCTGCATCCAGGAGCAAAACCTTGTTAGAGGAAAACATAAAACCACACTTCCTGGTCCTTTAAATGTGTAACACCCACCTCCTTGGGCTCTGCACACTGCCAGGGCTCCTACTGTACTTCCCTCGTCCTGCGCTCTGGAAAGACTATTTCACATCTTGTCTTTTTTCCTTGAAACCTTCTAATTTCCACCTCACCCACTCACCCACACACCCACCCTCACAAACCTAATACCATTCTTTATTAGTGTGAATCAGGGGCTTGGCTGCAAGTGTTACAAAATTCTAATTAAAATGGCTAAAACCATTGAAGTGTCTCCTTTGCAGAGTCTGACAGAAGCAGGACAGCTAGAGCTGGCAGGACAGCTGCACAGCCATTAAGCTCCAAGAGTCCGCCTTGCTGCTCTGCCATTCTCAACACATGCATTCTATCTGCTTCGTGATCCAAGATGGACGCTTGAGCCCCCCGTCACCACGGTGCATTCCAGACCACAGAAAGAAGGGAATGGCAAAGACAGGCAAACACCTCGCCGGAAGGACACATTTAGCTCTCAGACGTACCAGCTCTTCTTCTTCTTCTTTTTAGTATAATTGACCTACTGCACGATGTTAGTCCAGGTGCAAGACTTAGTGATTCAGCGTCTCTACACATTACAAAACATCCCCGCGATAAGCTAGTCACCCTCTGCCACCACACAGAGTTGTTGCATTGCTATGGACTGTGCCCCCGACGCCGCACACCTCATCCCCACGACTCATTTATCTTGTAGCTGGAAGTTCGCACCTCTTATTCTTATTCCCTCACTTACTCCCCTCATCCCCCACCCCTCTCTGCTCTGGCAAGAACCTGTTTGCTCTCTCTTTCTATGACTCTGTTTCTGGTTTCTTTTGTTTGTTCATTTGTTTTGTTTTCTAGATTCCACACGTAAGTGAAATCATACAGCGTTTGTCTTTCTCTGTCTGGCTGATTTCACTTAACATAATGCCCTCCAGGTCTGTCCATGTTGTTGCAGAGGGCAAGATTTCGTTCTTCTTTTTTAAACAACGGAGTCACATTGCATTCTGTATACATATGTATGTACAGAGAGAGGGCAAACAAGGCTGCAGTGAACATGGGAGTGCAGTATCTTTTCTAATTAGTGTTCTTGTTTTCTTCAGGTAAATCCCCAGAAGCGGCATTCCTGGATCCTACGGTAGTTCTGTTTTTAATTTTCTGACGAACCTCCATACTGTTTTCCATTGTGGCTGCACCAATTTGCACACCCACCAGCAGTGCACGAGGGTCCTTCTCTCCACATCCTCACCAATGCTGTTTTCATCTTCTTTGACGATGGTCATTCTGACAGGTGTGAGGTGACGCCTCCCTGAGGTTCTGATTTGCATTTCCCTGATGACTGATGTCGTTCTTATGTGTCTGCTGGTACCTGAATGTCTTCCGAAAAGTGTCTGTTCAGGCCCTCTGCTCATCTTTCACTGGGGTTGTTTGTTTTGCTGATATGTTGCAGCATATGAGTTCTTTGTATAGTTTGGATACTAACCCCTTGTTGGCTATATTCTTTGCAAATATTTCTCCCATTCAGGAGGCTGCCTTTTCTTTTTGTTGGTGGTTTCCTTTGCTGTGCAAAAGCTTTTTAGGTTGATGCAGTCCCACTTGTTTATTTTTCCTTTTGTTTCCCTTGCCTGAGGAGACAGATCCAAAAAAATACTGCTAAGACCGATGTTGAACAGTGTACTGCCTATGTTTTCTTCTAGGAGTTTCATGGTTTCAGGTTTTACATGTAAGTCTTTAATCCATTTTGAGTTTGTTTTTGTGCATGGTGTGGGAAAGCAGTCCAGTCTGATTCTTTTGCATGGAGCTGCCCAGTTTTCCCAACATTGAAGAGACTGTCTCTTCCCCCGTGTATATTCTTGCCTCCTTTGTCGTAGATTGACCACAAGTGTGTGGGTTTATTTCTGGGCTCGCTATTCTGTTCCATTGATCGACATGTCATTTTTGTGTCGGTACCACACTGTCTGGTGACTATAGCTCTGTAGGATTGTTTGAAATCAGGGAGTGTGATACTTCCAGCTTTATTTTTCTTTCTCAAGATTGTTTCAACCATTTGGAGTCTTTTGTGTTTCCGTACACATTTTGGAATTGTTTGTTTCGATTCTGTGAAAAATACCATTGGTATTTTGTTAGGGATTGCACTGAATCTGTAGATAGCTTTGAGTAGTGTGGTCATTTTAACAACATTAATTCTTCCAATCCATGAACACAGTCTATTTTTCCATGTTTATGTCGTTTTCAATTTCTTTCATCAGTGTCTTAGACAGTTTTCCGAGTACAAGTCTTGTACCTCTTTGGTTAGATTTATTCCCAGGTGTTTCATTCTTTTTTTACGCAATTATGAATGAGACTGTTCTCTCACTTTCTCTAATAGTTCCTTGTTAGTGTATGGAAATGCAACATATTTCTGTATATTAATTTTGTATCTTGAAACTTCACTGAATTCATTTATTAACTCTAATAGTTTTTTGGTGATTTCTTTGGAATTTTCTATGTCTAGTGCCATATCATCTGCAAATGGTAACAGTTTTACTTCTTCTTTTCTGATCTGGATTCCTTTTATTTATTTTTCTTCTCTGATTGCTGTGGCCAAGACTTCTAATACTATGTTAAATAGAAGTGGCAAGAGTGGGCATCCTTGTCTTTCTCCTGATCGTAGAGAAAATACTTTCAGCTTTTCACCTTAGAGTATGCTGTTAGCTGGGTTTGTCATATATGGCGTTTATAATGTGGAGGTATGTGCCCTAAATATCCACTTTGTTGAGAATTTTTATCAAAAATGGATGCTGTATTTTGCCAAAGTTTTTTCCACATCTATGGAGATGATCATGTGAGTTTTATTCTTCAATTTGTTAATGAACTGCATCACATTGATTGATTTGTGAATATTTACCCATCCTGGTGTCCTTGGGGTAAATCCCGTTTGATCGCGGGTAAAGCGTTATTGAATTTGATTTGCTAATATTTTGTTGAGGATTTTTGCATCTATGCTCATCAGGGATGTTGGCTTGTAATTTTCTTTTTTGTGTGGTGTCTTTGTCTGTAGTGTCTTTGTTTCTGCAGTTGGAGCATATTCCTCTGGAGCCTCATTTTGCCTAATTCTCTGTTTTTATTTTCTGTGTATTAGGCAGGTCAGTTATGCTTCATGATCTTGGAGAAGTGGCTTATGTAGGAGACGTCCTATGAGGTTCAGCAGCACACTCCGCTCTGGTCACCAAAGCTGTATGCTCTAGGGGTGCCCTTTAATGTTGTGGTGGAGTCCTCCTGTGGCATGCTGGTAGATGGAGCTGACCCCTGGCCAAGTTGGCTGCCAGACCTTGACTCATGCAGAGAGTACTGACTCACTGCTGGGCAGGGCCTGGTCCCAGGGCAGGCTGGCTGCAGGACCTAGGGGATCCTGGTGGTAGGTGGGGCCGGTCCCCCCACTGCTGGCTGCTCAGCCTGAGGGCTCCCAGGACTGGTGCGAAGTAAGCCCCCAGCACTAATAAGCCAGAGGGAGGACTCCAGAATGGTGCTTGTCAGCACCTGTGTCCTTGTGGTAGAATGAGCTCCCAAGAATGGCTTCCAGCAGCACTTATGTTCCCAGGGGGAGCCCCAGTGGCCTCCTGACTCTCCGGGAGGCTGAGATCAGCAAATGAGTCTAATTCAGGCTCCTTTCAAATTACTGCCCCTGCATTGGGTCTTGGAGCGTGTGACACTGGGCACACCCTTTGAGGGGAGACAGTTTCCCACAGCCCTCTGGCCCTCCCATGCACCAGGCCTACTGGCCTTCAAAGCCAGCTATTCCGGGGGCTCATCCTCCCAGTGCGGGACCCCGTGCTGGGGAACCTGCTGTGAGGCTCAGACCTCTCACTCCTTGGGGAGAACTGCTGCAGTTGTGATTATCTGCTCATGTGTGGGACACCCAGTGGGGGTGTGGGTCTCCACGATATCACGACTGCGCCCCTCCCACCCACGTTGTTGTGGCTCCATCTTTATATCTTTAGTTTTAGAAGATCTTTTCTGCTGGTCTTCAGTTGGCACTTATCGATGGTTGTCCTGTAAACAGTTTTACTTTGGGTGCCCGTGGGAGAAGGAGAACTCAGGGTTTTCTGACTCTGCCACCTTGGCCATCCCTCCTCCCCACTTCTACACATAACGATTCTTACATTGCATTACTCAAAGAATTCATCTGAAGACCACCTTCCTATCTGGAATGGAGTCTGGGAAATGCAGTCTTTCTTCTGCATGATCACATGCCTAGATAATTTTGGGGGACTTTTTCTGGGGAACAAGTGGAGGGTGGGCAAGGATCCTGCTCCCCATCCCAACTGTGTTCCCAATCCTTCCTCTTCTGCGCAGCCAAGAAGTGTTCCCTGCAAATGTCCCTTGTCACCTGCTTCGTAATACATATCTTTTTGTTGGGCCATTCCCATCTGCACGGCAATGTGCCTTTAAAAGTGAACAACAAGATCTACCTCCCACAGCAGCCTCCAGGTCTCTCTTCCCTTGGCAGTGAGTCTCCCTGTGTGGTCTCCCCCTGCCTCCCCTCTCCTTCCCCTGCCCCACCCTGCTCCTGCAGTGCTGCTCAGTCCCTACCCTGAGGCTGTTTCTAGGGGATCTTCCCACCCCTGGTGAGCCCCCATCCCAGCGGACATGCGTTTCCTCCCCTTCCCTCTCAGGTTCTCTTGTCCCCTCCCTCTGTGAGCCTTGTCCTCTCCCTCTGTGTGCCAGGTGCCAGGGCGCTATCCTTGGCTGGCCTTTTCTTTCTCTACCGACTGACTGTCTGCCAGGGGGACACCAGGGCCTGGCCTGAGGGACCTCCTGTGGGATGAGAGCCCCAGATCTCTGCTTCATGCCCCTCCCCCTTCACCCCAGAGCCTCCCTGCCACCTCAAAGTCTCCCCTAGCTCAGAACTCCTAATTCCTCGTCTCTCCTCCCGAAGACCCCCCCAGCTCCAGGCCAGGAACCCTGGACTCCTTTCCTGCATGCATCCAGCCTGCCAGCAAAGCCTATCTGCTGTGTAGCTCAGACCTGCCCATAACCCTCTCTGTTCCTCTCTGCCCCACTGGGGTTCAGGCTCCCCTTCTCTCCCCGCACAATTCCTGCAACCTCCTGGCCTTTCCCCACCCCTGCCCAGATTACAGCGCATGTCTGCTTACAACTCCCAGTGGTTTCCCACTGCAGAGAGAAAAACCATTTCCTGCCCCCCCCAGCTTTCTCTGGCCAGCCGGCCCCCTTGCAGCGTCTCCAGCTCACGCAGCTCAGCCCCGCACCGCGCACTGTGCCCTTGACACTTCCCGCCCTCTTCTCAGAAGCCTCTCCCCCTGAGCGCCACGTGAGCCTCAGCTCCTCGTCTCAGCTCAAATGCTGAATCCTTGGAAAGATCTGACCCCCAGATGAAGGAACCCCACCCTCCTCCAGGCACTTTGCAGCAAGAAGTCAGCGCTTCAGTCTGGGTCTCCCTTAGGATGTCGTCTCTGGGAGGGCAGGGGCTTGGCATTGCCTGGGGGGGGGGGACTGAATCCCAACCTGAAGCCTTGGTAACCAATCTGAACAGCCTCCTGGAGCCCAAGGGGCTGGCACACAGCACACAGGCAACTTGGGCACCCTAGGCCTGGCTCAACCACATGGCACTCACTCACCCAGGCAGCCTAGCCCCTTGGCCCACACGCCACACACCTCACCCCCAGCCTATCCAAACCCCTCCATTGCTGAGTTCTGCCCACTCTCCTGAGCTTTCCCTGTAGGGAAAGCTAGGCCCTGCCACTCTGGGGAAAGCTTGGGCCCCGCCATTCTGGGGACAGCTTGGGCCCCATCCTGAGGAGTAGGGGGTCCCTGCACTCGTGCCTTGAGTAACAATTGCCTGAGGCAGTCCCAGCAGCCTCTGGTCCCTGCTCCAGAGACAGGCAGAGATGCTGGGAGTCAGTGAGTGACTCTGAGCCAGGGTTCCAGGCAGGTCCAGCTTCACAAGCATGTGATCTGAGCAATCTGCAGGACCCCAAGCTCAGAGGAATCTGCGCTTGATTTAACACTCTAGTACTGCTGTCTGGAAATTCTTACTTTTTAACAAAGACCTCCACATTTTCATTTTGCATGGGGCCCTGCAAAGTCTGCAGCTGGTCCTGGTGCCAGGGATACTCCGCTGACACAGTGCACAAAGGCCTGGGTCATGACCATGGCCCTGAGGGAAAACGCTGAACAGGAAACCAGGTGGACAGTGCCAGGTGCCTCTGTTTTCTCTGCTCCCACAGCAGCTTTCACCACCCAGAAGTGAGAACACCCACTGGACAGGGAACCTGGGACTGGGGTTCCAACAGGCAGGCAGAAGCCCACTCCAGGGACACCGCGGCTCTACTCTGCCAGCGGGCCTGAGGCTCTGGCAGAGGGCTCCATGGCAGCGCCCTCTGGGCGTACCTAGCCGGGATCCACCCTCGAGGCAGAGGGCCTGACCTGCTGCCGTGCCCCCATCCCAGCACTGATTGGACTAGAGCAGACACCTGACCCAGAGTGGACCAATCAGATTCTGACTCCTGGATCCCACTCACTGGTCCGCACTTCTGTCGCCAAGTAGGACCAGTTCAGTGCTACTGACCAAGAGAGGCAAGTGTGTCCCACACGTGTCCTGGAGGCCTGGCCTCTTGTCATGGTCACTCCCACAACTACCCCCTCTTCCAACCCCAACTCTGGGCTGCTCCCTGACAGGCTCCCTGACGCCCTGTGAAGTGTGCACTAAAGGAAGACCCTGGAGCAGGAGCCCCCAAACGCACGGGGGAAACGACCAGGCTTAAGCAAGAGGTCACTTTATTGAGAGGAAGGCCAGTAGTCGGTGGAGCTGGGATATTGGAGGAGAAGGGCGAGCCCAGTTCTGGGCTCGGGGAGGGGGTGCCCGCCGGCAGCATCACACGTCCAGGTCGGACCCAGAGCTCAGCTTGTCATAGGCACGGGTCTTGCGCAGCGCGATGCCCGGGCTGAAGGTGGCCCCCAGCGGCCAGTGGCGGACCACGTGCCGGTACGAGGAGGCCAGACTGTCGAAGTAGTTAATGTTGAGCTTCCGGGCGATGTGACGACCCAGATATTCCATTTGCTGTGGGAGTGGGTAACGGTCAGCTCTTGTCAGGACAAGAGAAGCCCTGCCACCCGCAGCCGCGGCGCCCCCGAGGGGTCCCCTCCCCTTGCAGACCGCATCTCCAGCCCTGCCCGTCAGCCCCCGTGCCCTTTTCTGGCCGAAGACCTTGTTGTATGCACCCTCCACCTGCAAAATGGGCTCATCCTAGCGCCCTAAACAGTGGCCGGGTTCATGCTGAACCGAGGAGGGAGGGGAGCGTGTCTGAGGCCCCTAGGCCGGCTGGGTGGGACCCACCTCGTAGCGCTCTGACAGCTGCACCAGCACTAGCGGCTCCAACTTGTGGCCGCACAGAACCAGCTGGAAGAAGCACCTTCTGTAGGCTGGCAAGAGGCAAGCGGCTCAGCTCCGGGGCTCTGGGGAGCGGGGACGGGGGCTTCGGGACCGGGCATGGGCCCGCTTGCCCGGCCCTCCCCACTCCACATGGCTTCCCTTCCCTTGCACGCAGCCCCCGCATCTGCTGCCCGCCCGGTGCGTCACCGTCGGAGCTGAGCGCCAGGCGCACGTAGACCAGATGCATGGGCCCCTGACACACAGTGCGGCCCTGGATGGAGAAGTGGTACACGCCGCGCGTGTGGTTGAGCACTAGGCGGCGTCGCGGCAGCGACGAGATCATGAGCCACAGGCCGATGCCCATGCCGTAGGCGGGGAAGCCCCAGGTCTCCTGCTTCCGCACCTGCGGACGCCGCGGAGACCTTCTGAGCCGCCGCGGGGCCCGGGGGCGGGGCGCCGAGTGGAGGGTCCGGCCCCCACGGGAGGAAGGCCTTGAGGGGCCGGCCCAGGAGCTCAGACCTGGCTCACGAGGCCGAAGCTGACGAGCAAGAGGCAGACGACGAAGAGCAGCGTCCCCTTCCACAGCGTGTCCAGGTAGTACTCGAGCACGAAGACTGGGGGCGGCGCGGCGGCGGCGCATGAGGACAGCGTGCCCCTGCTCGCAGCCGGAGGTGACAGAGCCAGGGTCGGGGCCCGGAACACCCGACCCACACAGGGCTTGGGGCCCGGATAGGCGTCCAGCCTACGGTTCCAACGTCCACTCGCGCGCGACCGGCCCCACCCAGGGCCTTGCCCCCTTGTTTCGCCTCGGCTCCGCCCTGTTCAGGTCCTGGTCCCGCCCAGGGCTATGGCTCCGCCCCATTCAGGTCCCCACCCCGCCCCGCGTCCCGGGCCCTCCCGGTTCTGATTTCCTGACCCCAGCAGCGGTCCACGCGCACCGTTCGGCTGCTGCTCCGTGAAAGGGTAGAAGCTGTTGCTCCTAAGGCGCTTAGCCAAGTTACGCTCGGTGCAGAAGAGTCCTAGGGCCCAGAGCTGGAAGGGCTTGCCGCCGGAGGTCGTGGGCAGGCTGCTGATCCCGCCCTTGCGGACCTGAGTCAGGTACAGGCAGTCAGCCGAGCGGCTCATCTGTTGCCACCGCCCACTGCCCACAGTCACGCTCATACCTGGGGGAATAAAGCCTCCAGGATTGCGGCCCAGGAAGGAGCAGGAGCTCTCAGGCAATGGCAGGGGAGCGATGCCAGGTGGCGGTCCAGGCTGGGCTGTGCAGGGTTCTAGAAGCTCTGAGCGGCGGGTTCTAGAAGGGCTCGTCCTAGTGACCACTCCTTCTCCAGGGAGTCTCCGGTCCAGGCCTGTGGTGGGCGTACACTTCCCGGTAGTCCCCACCCCTGTACAGCCTGGTTCAGTCTTCACCTGAAGGTGGAGGAAGTGGACATCCCAGGCCTGAGCTGGGATCTGCAAGCAGGTGCCCCACCACGAACCCCATGGCTAAGCATGGCTTTCATCTCTCCATTGCCACCTCTGCCCAGGCCAAATCCTCACATACAACCACTGACAGCTCAGCTTAGTGTCCCTGAGAGTAGCGCGTGCACGCACGCGCGCGCACACAGACACACACACACTCCCTCTCTCTCCCAGTCCAAGATTTGAGCCCAGGAGTGAGAAGGTAAGACACAGCCACATGCAGACTCAGGGGCCCTGGGGGCCACCTCCAAGCCCACGACACACAGGTTCTGGGCCCATTCTAGCCCCTCAGGGACAGCCCGTTCCCTCACCCTGATCACAAAGAACACACAAGAGTTCCTAAAAATGTTTTATTATAACGCTCAAACATTCAAAAGTGGGAAAGGGTGCAGGGCAGGGCTGGCCAGCCGAAGAGTCCGGAGCTGCCTAGCTGACAGAGGGGAGGCTGGTTAGCAGCTGCTCCAGGCACCACTGGACTTCCCCTGGGCCCCTATAGGCCCGCTTCAGGCCCCGGGGCAGGCAGCGGCAGGACTCCAGGTTGAGGTACAGCAGACCCGGGCAACTGCTGATCACAGAGCTGTGCAGGCAGGGCAGACCACGGGGGTTAAGCCACTGGCCCCTACAAGACCCAGACCCCAGCAAGGCCTGGGTAGGGAGACCTCTCTACCCTTGCACCACAGCTGGCTCTGCGACCTACAGCCACCAAGGCCCAAGCCCCATACTCTTGATGTCCCCAAGGCCAGCCCCAAGCAGGGGCTTGGCCAGTATGGGCTCCCCTTTCAGACCCCTGGAGCTGGCAAGCCAGGAGGACAGGAGGGCAAGCCACACGGGCCCCAAAGAACTGACAGGGGGAGGGGGGCACTAACCTGACTGTGCTTGGTGTGACCTGGGTGCCCCTGAGGTTGAGGGAGCACAGGGCTGGGTGTGAGCCCTCAGGGGTGCCTGAGAAGGCGGCTAAGGCCTGCTCCAGGTCCTTCTCGCTGAAGCCCTGGCCACTTAAGTCCAGTTCCTGCAGAGTGTGGCACCACTTCTGGGTCAACAGAGGGCTGCCCTCCTTGGCTAGAGTCAGCCGGTCTGACATGCCATACAGGCCCAAGTGAAGCTGCTCCAGCTCTGGAGGTGACAAGAGTGGGCGTGAGCTGTGGAGCGGGCAAGGACCCCCACAAGCCACCTGTCCAGCTACCGCCCAGGGAGAGCTGACCCTGACATGGCAGATCATGCAGGCCAGCAGGCGTGATTCGGGCACAGCCGCGAAGGTCCAACAAGCGCAGGTTAGGGGAGCCGTGGAGCAGGCGGTCTAGGACCTCATTGCTCACGAAGTTGCAGGTGGAGCTGGCAAGGCAGAGCTCCTCCAGGCTGGGGAAGCCCGGGCCAGGAGTCACTGCTCGCCCCGAAGGCTTGGGCAGCCACATCAGGTTCAGAAGCCGCAGCACCTGGGAAAAAGGCCCAGGCTGCAGATGGGGAGAGGGGTGACAGGTGGGAGAGGTGGGGCGTCAGGTACCTGCAGCTGGGGGCAGCCTTTCTGCAGAGCCTCTACAGGAAGTTGGAGGGGAGTGATGTTGTGGTTGATGCCGGTGCTCACCTCCAGGACCTGAAGCTGTGGGCAGCAGCTGCCCTGCAGGGGCAGAACACTGGGTCAGTGGCCTGGCGGGATCGGGCTCAGCATCCAGCTCTGCTCCTGCCCATAACAGACCTACCAGCAGTGCACCCAAGATGGCTGTTGTCTGGGAGCTGTAGGTCAGCCACAGCTTCCGCATTCGGGGCCCTGCCTCCTCCAAGAAGCTCACCACAGCCGTGGACTCCACCTGGGGACCCAGCACAGGGGTACCTGTCACCTCAGCCCAGGCTTCTTTGGGGCCGCTGGGGACACAGGGCTCACCATGGAATGTTGTACGTCCAGGCTGTGGAGCTGGGGGCAGGCTTTGGCTAGCATGATCAGAGTGTTGGGGGTCACACTGTGGCAATCCGAGAGCTTGAGGAAGGTGAGCCGAGGACAGGACTCACTAACCAGCTGTGGAAGACAGGGCCAGCTGGGATGCGGGGAGTGAAGGCTGTGGTCCACAAAGTAGAGACTGATGGTTGGCACCAACCCTACTTCACTGCCTCAGCACTGATCTCCCTGCTGCCCTTGCCAGGCCTACCTGGGTGCTCCCATCTCTCACAACTCCCAGCTGGAGGAGACACCAGGAAAGGAGAGCCAGGCAGGCATCCCCATGGGGCATCATTGGGCCCCACGGTGTCTGACCCACTCCCTGGAAGTACCGGGCAACCCCAGAGTGTCATGGCTGGAGTGCAGGGCAGCCTGGAGCTCTCACCTTCAACACAGGGTGTACCTGGGACTTCCAGTGGATGAGAGTCAGCCTCTGGAGCTGTGAGAACCTGGGCCGACAGCAGAGGCAGAGCTGCACAGCGTTCCCAAGCTGCCCTTCTGTCAGCGTTCTCCCACCCATCACGTTGGTGCAGGGAGAAGAAGGGGTCTGGGGCTTCCCACACATCACACAAATGGAGTGAGGGGTTAAGACAAAGATGGAACTCCTCACCGATTGGGGATAAGCCACTCAAGGGAAGCAAGGAGCTTCTTCTCGGCCTTGGCTCCGCCTTTGGCAGGGCGGCCCGCCAGCGGGGGTGACAGAGTCAGGGTGTGCCAGAGCGCGGGCTGGGAGGCGGCCTCGTGCCAGCGGCGGCACACGCGTGCAGCCCTGGGAAAAAAATCTCTGCTTAAGGGCCGGGCCTTTTGTGGCCGATGCCCGCCCCGACCAGCTGCCGCCATGGGGTTTTCTAAGAGGAGGGACCCGCCCCCCACAACCCTCACAACGCTTTGGACACCTCAGCTCAAAGTCAGGACCCTGCGGTTCCAAATGAACCACCTGAGAGACTGCGCACTCTGGCACGCATAGTGTGGGCGCTTAGCCACCCGCTGCGTACGCAAGAGGTCAGCATGAGCTACAGCGCTGCGCGCGACGGGCTTGGGTACCTGCCGAGGAAGGGCATGGGCCCATTCGCCTCCACCAACAGCCCGAAAATCCGCAGCAGGATTTCCAAGGGGATGCGGTCGCCCCAGCCCGGGTCGGGCCCCTGCTGCGGAGCGGGCGCGGGTGAGGTCCTGGGCTTGGCTTTGGCCTCAGCGGGGCGGGACGCCGGGGGCCGCAGCCGCCGACCGCGGCGGGCGGCGCGCCTCTGCGCGCGGGCGCGGGCGGGCCCCAGGGTGGGTAGCACCAGCAGCATGCTGTCCGCCTGCAGCAAGTGGTACCCGGAGCCGCTCGGCGCCAGCCGATCCCACCACCAGTCCTCTGCCGAGCGGGCCGGCGCCCCGGCCAGCGGCGTCCCCCGGACTCTTCGCCGGGCCCGCGGAGCCACCCCAGGAGCCATGGCCACTCGCCACGCTCCAAGCTCTGCCCAGTGGAGCGGGAAGTGACGGGATCCTGCAGCGGAAGAGGCGGGGCGGTGTCTGGACCACGGGCTCGACCCCTCTCCGGGCTCCGCACTCTACTTCCGGGGCGGGATTTCCGGTGCTGGGCCGTGCATGGGGCACGCCGACCTGCGGCTTCCCTGATTTCTGGCCGAATTGGAGTCCTCACTCCGGCCCGGCTGCGTTTTCTGGCCCCACTGGTTTTGGGCTGGGACTGGGGCCTTGGGCCGGAGGTGGCGCCCTCGAAGTGTGGCGGGACGGCCGGCCGCTGCGTCAGGGAGCGCGCAGGTGCTGGACCCCGAGGCGCAAGGACCCCGGCTGTGCTTCAGAACGGCTCTCTGCGCGCCACCTGACGCAGCGAGGGGCGGGGCCCGCCGCGGCCACACCCCCAGCCCCGACTTGGCTCCGCAGTCCGCGGTCGCGCAGAAGCTGCAGAGGTGTGCGTGTGCGTGGCCCCTGAGAGGTATCTATGTCCCGGAGTCCTTGTTCTGCGTCCGGGGGGTGAGTGTGGTAGTGGTCTCGGCAACTCAGATCCGAAGAGCAGCTTGCTCTTTCATCATCCTCCCCTGGGGCTGTGGCGCCTTCCTGCTTCCCTGCCTGCTGGCCTCGCCTTGTCCTGATCCCGGCGGCCGATGCTCTTTGGTGCGCTGGGCCCCTCCTCCTCCCCATCTCCTACCCCGGACATTCCCTCCAGTTTCCCTGGTCTTGGCAGTCTGGCTCTCTTCTGATTCTGGCTGTGCGTCTCTTCCTTGTCCTTCTTGAGCGTCTGTTTCCTTCAAGCTAGACGAGGTCTTCAGTTTCCTGAGGAGCTACTGGACCTAACGTGGGGAAAAGAAGAGCTGGCTGTGATCTTTGCCCTGTCCTGGAGGCCCTAACCTTGGGCTGGATGGCAGCACCCCCGCTGGGCCATCTGGTGCTGACCCACCTGCTGGTAGCCCTCTTTGGCATGGGCTCATGGGCTGCCATCAACGGGATCTGGGTGGAGCTGCCTGTGGTGGTGAAAGACCTTCCTGAGGGTGAGTAGGAGTGTGCCGGGAAGGGGGGCTGCGGCTGCCCTTTGACCTATAGCATCCTGTCCTTGACATGTCTCCTCATTTCTTCCCTTGCAGGTTGGAGTCTCCCCTCATACCTCTCTGTGCTTGTGGCCCTAGGGAACCTGGGTCTGTTGGTGGTGACCCTGTGGAGGCGGCTGGCCCCGGGCAAGGGCGAGCGGGCCCCCATCCAGGTGGTGCAGGCGCTGAGTGTGGTGGGCACAGCCCTGCTGGCCCCGTTGTGGTGGCACGTGACCACGGTGGCAGGGCAGGTCCACTCCGTGGCCTTCCTAGCTCTGGCCTTTGTGCTGGCACTGGCCTGCTGTGCCTCTAATGTCACTTTCCTGCCCTTCCTCAGCCACTTGCCACCCACCTTCTTGCGGTCTTTCTTCCTGGGCCAGGGCCTCAGTGCCCTGCTTCCCTGTGTGCTGGCCCTAGTGCAGGGTGTGGGCCGTCTCGAGTGCCCACCAGCCCCCACCAATGGCACTCCTGGGCCCCCCCATGACTCCCCAGAGCGTTTTTCCGCCAGCACCTTCTTTGGAACCTTGACCGCCCTGTTGGTCATTTCAGCTGCCGCCTTCCAGGGTCTCCTGCTGCTGTTGCCATCACCACCGTCTGTACCTGCAGGGGGTCCAGGGCCTGGCCTGAGGGTGGGAACCCCAGGAGCAGAGGAGGAGGAAAAGGAAGAGGCCTCGCCGCTGCAGGAGTCACCCAGCCGGGTGGCAAGCAGCACCCCCAGCCCCGACCTTGCGGCCCATAGGCTGCTCTCCGCCCGTGGAGCCTGTCTGCTGGGACTGCTGGCCGTCACCAATGCTCTGACCAATGGCGTGTTGCCTGCTGTGCAGAGCTATTCCTGCTTGCCCTATGGGCGCCTGGCCTACCACCTGGCCGTGGTGCTGGGCAGTGCCGCCAATCCCCTCGCCTGCTTCCTGGCCATGGGTGTTCTGTGCAGGTACGCAGGGGCCCCAAGCCACTTGGGGTGGGATTTAAGGATGAAGGCCTGGTCCCTGCACAGCCCGCCCTGAGTTCTTGCTCACCCCTGGCAGATCCCTGGCAGGGCTGGGGAGTCTCTCTCTGCTGGGCATGCTCTTCGGGGCCTATCTGATGACGCTAGCAGTCCTGAGCCCCTGCCCACCCCTGGTGGGCACCTCTGCAGGAGTGGTTCTTGTGGTAAGTACACGAGGGACACAAAGCAAAGAGGGTGGCAGTCGGGAGGGGTTGGCCCTAGAGCAGGGGCGTCTTATACTTAGCCTGCTGCCATGTCCACCCTCCCAGGTGGTGTCGTGGGTTCTGTGTCTGGGCGTGTTCTCATACGTGAAGGTGGCTGCCAGCTCGCTGCTACATGGTGGGGGTCAGCCGGCCTTGCTGGCAGCTGGCGTGGCCATCCAGGTGGGCTCCCTGCTTGGCGCCGTTGCCATGTTTCCCCCCACCAGCATCTACCATGTGTTCCAAAGTGGGAAGGACTGTGTGGACCTGTGTAGCTCCTAAGCCTGCCCAGTTGGGGACCTCATTCCACCCCACCTGTCTTCAGGTTGGGGCTGCCACAGTGCCTGAGTGCCCCCAACCCAGGGACGCGCACCCCACACGTGGCATGTTCATAGATACCTGCACCCCCACAGGAGAACCTGGCACTGCAGCCCAGGGTGGGGACCACAGAGCAGGCTCAGGGCCAGGGCCTGACTCGGGGTGTGGACTTGGTCCCGGGCCTGGGGACTGTGTGAGATTTGTACAATAAAGTGTTTTTATTCTATGAGTTGGAATTAATCCCAAGAACAACCTCCCTGTGCAGGTAGCTGTTCCTGAGCCGGAGCAGTAGCCTGACCTGTTCAGCAGGGGCCTGCCGCCCCCAGGCAACTCTCACAGATCCTGGGGTCATGCCCTCTGAGCCCAGGACTCCTGTTCCCCACCATTGCTTCACAGAACACCTCCCCCCCCCTCGACATACAAACACACACAGAACTTCTCAGAAGGAGGGTGAAGGCCAGCTCCCAGGACCTGGAGTCTAGGCCAAGGACCACAGCGGCTAGAACACTCAGAGGCTGCATGGTGTCTGCCAGCATCAGCCCATCCAGGCTCTTCTTCCCAGCAGGGCATCCCGAGGCTGTGTGGTGGGTTGAGCCAACCAGGCACAAGGGTCAGGAAGAATGGGCTGCCTGCCAGCCTCCTCATTTGTGGCCCGGGCGTGGCAGCACTCACTGCCACTTTAGTGGAGGATTTACACCAGCGGCTTGTTCAAGGTCCAGGTACAGGAAAGGCTTGGAAGAGACTGGGGTGTGAGATTCTAGCAAGTCTTGGGATCCTTCTGCTCAAGAAAGTTGCCCCCTCGCCTGAACCATAGCCTCACTCTGGCTTTTGTGATCAAACACAAAAGGCTCCAGATTCCTCATTCAGGCAGATGTGGCTGCTGCTGCCTGCTCCCTGGGCTGCTGGCACTTGGCCCCTGGTTCAGCAGCTTGCGCTCTGCCTTGACCCTGGGCCGTCAGTCCAGACCTTTGCTTGTTGTTGTCTGCAAGGAGTAGGGCCTCAGGACCAACCAGGCCTTCCTGGCCTGGGGGTTCTCCCACACACCGGGCTGTAGAGAACTGGAATGAGGGCCTGGGAGGATCTGGGGAGGGTGTTTGTGGGGAGGCTGCTGTGGGGCCGGGGCCCAGGCTTTTCCCACTTCTTCTCTGCCTCTGGGCAGGCTGGGAGCCGAGGCTGACAGGAGCCACAGGCTCCCTAGGGCAGGCAGGACGCCTGAGCTGAGATCCATTGTGACTTGCCTGGTATTGAGACCCCTTTTTCACAGACAAGGGGCCCCACTTTCACAGGAGGGTCCCTGCAGCCGCGGGGTGCGGGAGCGGGAGCAGTGCTTTCTGCCCTTGCCTGCCCCAGCTCCTCTCTCGATTGTTCTGGTCTCCCTCCAATGCTCTTTGTCAACTTTAGAAGCCATCTGTCCTTGACTTCACCTGCACATAGGCTTTTGGAGGTTTTCCTCTCTGGCCTTGGCAGGGTCAGCTGAGCAGGAGGGAGTTCTTAGTGGAGCCTCTAGTGTGGGGTCCCATCAAACGTTGGGTGGAGCCAGGCTCCCAAGTGGCTCAAGACAGCCCAGCCATGAAGGAAGGAGGCCACCCACCAGCCCCTAGCCTCCCAGAGTGCTGACCACCTGGCTGCCTGACCTGGACGAGGGCAGCTTGACTTGGCTGCCTGCATTCGGGAGGTGGGGTGTAAGCTGTGGCAGCCTGCCTTTGGTGGTGGCAAGCAGAGATTCCGAGGGGGTGACGTGAGTGGTGTGGCCTCCCCCCCATCAGCACCTCTCCTCTGCGCACCTGGGGGCTGGAGGCTGGTGGAGCCGCCTCCCTCACACTGGGCGGTGATCAAAGGCATGTGTGGAGGCTCTGCTCTGCCCAGGTGTCTATGCCAGGGCCGAGGGCCACACAAGAGCACAGCCCCGCAGGACAGCGCCAGCTCCCAAGGTGTGGGTAGGTGGCCAGGACTGGAGGTGGGTGATTTGAGGAAGCCACTGCCCTTTGAAGTCTCCAGGGTGTTCCGGTCAATGCTCTGAAGGAAACAAGGCTGGGGCCAAAATAACAAGGGGAGGAAGAGGCAGCAGAGCCAAGTCCTCAAGGCTGCCTGGCACACCCTTCCTGGTCACGGCTTCCCAGGGCGCGGGCGGTGGCCGGGAGGCAGGGCAGCCACCATGCGCCTCAGAGCCAAGCAGCCTCCCAAGGCCGCAGCAGGGCGCCAGCTGGAAAGCAAGGGCCAGGCACTTGGGGTCCTAGCCCTGCGCAGAGGGCCTCAGACCCAGGGCTGTGAGGAATTTGAAGGCGACCCCAGAGGGAAGCAGTGGCTGAGGCAGGGCCTCAGGCGCCATGCTGCCCCCAGAGGGCGGGCCCCTGAGTGAGGACAGAGCCTGAGCCACAGGGCCCGCTCTTGTCTGTCCCACCACCTGGAGCAGATGCCTCAGGAGCTCAAAACTAGAGAAGGGCTAGCCAGGTGTGCCACCCCTGCCCCCAGCCGTGCGCAGTCTCCTTTCTCAGGTGTGGCCACTTCACCTGAGGCTGAGCCAGTGAGCGCCGGGACACGGCTCACCTGGCTTTGGTTGAGTAACTGAAGGAAGTGCTTCCACCTTCCTTCAGTCCTGGGTTTCTCAGCCCACTGGAATCCCCAGGCAGCTGTGGGTTCCAACGTGATTGCAAGTATGACAACACCTGAGTGGAAGAAGGGTCACGTCCCACATTTGCATCTGCTCAGAGCTCCTCTGCCTGACTTGGGGACATGGGATGACAGTCCTTTCAGGGGCTCCCTCCTCTGCCCATGGAATTCAAAGGAACCTCTTAGCTTCTGTGGGGCCAGAAAATGGGAGTGGCTGGGACCCTGGAAAGGGCATGGGCCCAGGTCATCAGTAGTTCCAGAATCAGTTGCCGTGGCCACGCCCACCCAGTCTCGGGGTGCTGCCCGCCTCCATGGGGCCACACGAGCTTCCTCCACTCCAAGCTCTGGCCTCATGCTCTCCGCTGCACTTCCCTGGAGGCTCAGAGGTCACTAAGGTTCTGGTGGGCTGTTAATCACAGGATCCCCTGCCCCCACCCTGTGGCTGAGTGGGTGACGCAGCTGATCCAGCCATGGTGTGCATCCTCCTGCCCACAGTAGTTAAACTAGGGGACAGTACCCCAGTGGAGCAAATCAGGATCCAATATGAGATTTGTCTTGGGGGTGTCAGTCATCCCAAGAGCTATGAAAACTACCCAAACTATTCGGGATGCACACCAGAAAAGGAAGCCACTCCAGAGGCAAGTAGAGTGAGAGGTGGAGAGAGGCAGGACCCTGACAACTTCCTGGGATCACCCGGATCCAGCTGCACCTGAAGCTAAACCTCTTGGACTTCCAAGGTATGTGGGCCCACAGTTTGTTGCTTATTTGAGTTGATTTGTCTGTCACAATTGAGGGAGTTGTGAAATCCTCTTTCAACTCCCTTGGAGCATTTGGGACAGCTCAGACCTCTGCACACACAGCACTGGTTACTGTTTTTGTGCCTGGCGGAGAGTCACACATTCTCTTGGACCTGTGACCCCTCCGTCTCATAGCCCCCTACCTCCAGCTACTAAGCAGGGTGCTTCCCTGACCCCACTCCCAACCTGCAAAGGAGAGTTTCCTGGTTTTCTGACCCTCTCAGAACACCTTAAGCCAGGCTAGGCAGGGAAGAAGGCTTCCTCAGCTGGACCACCCAGGCGAGGCCCCCAGGAGGAGTGTTTTATACGTCTGCAGAGCCGTGTGAGCTAAATGAAAGACAAGCCGCAGAACAACCTGGATACTCCTGTCCTTTTCAAGGGTGGTGGGGAAGCCAAGCTCACTGAAGAGCAGGTTGAGAGGTTCCTACCTGAACCCTCTTCCACCCCTGAGCCAGCCCTTGATACTCTCTTTAAAAATCATTTTGTGGACAGCGCCTCCTGAGAGGGCTGAGTAGGTGGGCGTTGTGGCCCAAAGACTGGAGCACTCGCTCTCTGAGGCCAGTCATGGGTAAGCAGGCCGCCCACACCCGGACCGCCCCCCTCACTGGGATCCCAGTCAGCACGTGGGCTTGGGCATCCAGAGAGGGAAAGCTGGCAGAGCCAGAGCAGAGCCCGGGTCTGGGATCCTCCCCCAGTATAGAGAGGACAGGAAAGGAGACCCGAGGGGAGGGAAGAGGCGGGGATCCTCCAGGGGGTCAGGGAGCTCAGGGCAAGGGAGATGAAGCCAGCAGTGGTGCTGGGAGCCTGCGGCCAGCCACCCCCTCTCACCGAGGTCTCAGCACAGAGCAAGGGTGGGCTTCACCTTTCTTGAGTGTCCCCAGGCCTGAGTGTGGACCCTCCAGTGCCAGTCGTTCTTTCAAGCAGGTCACATTTCTTCACTTTGCTGAATGAAGAGCCACCATTCCCTTTCCCCCACCCCCAAGCTCTAGTCAGCCAAACTCAGCTATGGCTGACCACCCCTCGACCTCCCTGAATGTGCTGGAACCCCAGGGATACTGGGGCAACGTGGAAGGCAGTCTGGTCCAAGTCCTCTGGAGTGGCCATCAGAGCTGGTGCTAAAGCAAACTGGAGGGGCTTGAGTGGGGCTGTTGAGGGCCAGGAAATCGGGGAACTGGAGGAATTGGGGCCTGAGGACGTGGGAGGTTGGGGCTAGGTACCAGGATAACTAGACATGGGGCTTGGGGTCTGGGGAGATGGTCAGGAACTGAGTGGTATAAGATTCTTAGGGGGTCTGGGAATCCTAGGAATTGGAAACCAAGGGCACATAGGAGATGGGACCTGGGATGTAAAAAAAAATCTAAGACTTCGAATAAGCAGAGCAGATTCCTGGTATCTCTGGGGAAAGCTGTGCCCTGTTTAGGGCACGCCTTTCCCAGGTCTCCAGTTCATGAGATCAGTGCATGTCTTTGTCTTTGAGATATTTTACAACTTTGTAGACAACTAATAGCAATGTAAATAATTATTTTCCATAGACTTGAAAATAAATTAACGGTCAATAGATTTCCCTCCTCCAGTCATGGAAAAAGCTGGCTTTGCATCCATTTGTAAGTTAACTTCAGCATTCCTTTATTCTGCATAGATTTGTGTTTCTTTGACTTCTCCTTCAAGGCAGTTATAACATTTCCTGAATCTCTCATTACTTAATGACTCGAGTAAAATCTTCAACATGTGTTCAATATGCATCTGTATAAGAATTACGATTCTCCCTTTTTCTGAAAGTTACCGTGTAATAGTTCTGGAGGTCTTCCACCAAGATGCCCAGTGCCTCACCTGATGGAGATGGGTGAACTAGGTTTCCTGAGTAGGCACCTCATAGCTATGCTAAGCCCAGGCACATCTTTCCTGGGCTCCTCGGGGGCAGTCTGAGTGCCAATGATATTGTGATTTTCTAATTGTCATTATTATAATTCTAATTTTCTTCTCAAGTGACTTTGTGTATTTCTGTTTGTTTTGGTTTCTTTGTGGCCAGAAGTTACTCCCTGTCACTGACAGCAGTGGAGCAATGTTGGGCATTGGTTTCAAAGTCTGACCATTTGGTGAGCTCTGTAATGGACCAGTGGTTTACAGACATCTAGTATCTATCGGATGGGAAACAGTGGACAATCTGGGTAATTACCTTAGTTTTGTCTGTTTGTTTGGTTGGGTTTTTTTGTCCATTTCACTGTTGTCCTTAAAGAGGTTGATAACAGATTTGAACTGGCAGGAGAAAGAATCAACAAACTTGAAGACAGGTCAGTTGAGATTATCCAGTCTGAGAAAGAGAAAGAAAAAAGAAGAAAAATGAACAGAACCTCAGAGACCTGTGGAACACCATCAAGCACACCAAACATACCTGTAATGGGAGTCCCAGAGGAGAAGAGAGGAAGTAGCCAAAAGAATATTTACAGAAATAATGTCTGAAATCTTCCCAAATTTGATGAAAATGTTAATACACACATCTAAGAAACTTAATTCACTCCAAGTGGGATAAACAAAGATCTCCACACCTAGAGACATAATAATCAAGCTGCGAAAAGCCAGAGACAGAGAATCTTAGGAACAGTGGAAGAAGGGGCCCATCATGTGCGTGTGGTCCTCAGTAAGACTAACAGCTCATCTTCATCAGAGACCAGGGAGGCCAGAGGTGTAATATAACACGTTCAAAGTGCTGAAGGAAAACAACTGTTGATCAAGAATTCTACATTCAGGATTCTGTGTTTTATAACCATCAAATATGAAGAGAAATTAAGACATTCCCAGATAAATAAAGACTGAGAGATAGTTGTCACTAGCAGGCCTTCCTGGTGGGAAATGTTAGAGGTAATCCTTCAGACTGAAATAAAAGAACATTAGACGGTAATTCAAATCCACATGAAGAAATACAGAGTCCTGCTAGAGGTAACCGCATAGGTAAGTACAAAATTCAGTAGTAATGCATTTTTTTCTTGCAACTCTCTTTCCATCTGATATAAAATATAACTGCATAAAGCAATAATCATAAAACCATATTGATGGATTTATAACACAGAAACATACTAGCAAAAAAGAATTTCTATAATACTAGCAAAAAAGAATAAGTGAAGTGGAAATATATAAGATTGAATACATAAGAGCAGAGTTTTTGTATGATTGAAATTAGGTTCATATTAATACGAACAAGATTGTTAGAAATTAAGATGTTAAATTTAATCCCCAGGGGGAAATCAGTAAGAAAATAAGTCAGAATATTTGGTAAAAGAATGACAAGAAAATTAAAATGGTTCACTAGAAACGATCTATTTTGCACAAAATGAGGCAGTAATGGAAGAATAAATGTATAAGACATAAGACACATAGAAGACAAATAGCAAAATGGCAGATGTAAATCTTACATAGTCAATCATTACACTAAATGTAAATGAGTTAAACACTCCAATCAAAAGGCAGAGATTGGGAGAATGGATTAAAAAAAAACCAACCTGGATCTAACTTTTTGCTGTCTATAAGAGACATTTTAGAATCAAAGATATAATTAGGTTAAAAGTTAAGGGATGGAAAAAGATATTCTTTGAAAATAGTAACCAAAAGAGAGCTGGAATAACTGTACTAATATCAGACAAAATAGACTTTAAGGCAAAAATTGTTACTAGAGACAAAGAAAGACATTTTACAATAATTAAAGGGTCAATCCATCAAAGTAAACAGTTATCTATGCAATTAACAACACAGTCCTAAAATACATGCAGCAAAAATGGACAGAATTGAAGTAGGTAATTCAGGAATAATATTTGTAGACTTTAATACCCTGTTCACAATAGTGGACAATACAAGTAGGCAGGAAAATCAATAAGAAATTGAATATTTAAACAACAATCCAACCAGATCTAACAAGACAGTTATAGAACACTCCATCCAACAAGGGCATAACACATATTGCTCTTAGGTGCAAATGGAACGTTCTCCAGGACAGACAATATGTTAGGCCATAAAACAAGTCTCAATAGATTTAGAAAGATTAAAGTCATTCAAAGCATGTTCTCTGACCACAAATTAGAATTAACAACAACAAAAAAAAATTAGAAATCAGTAACAGAAGAAAAGATGGGAAATCCACACATATGTGGAAATTAAACCTCACATTCCCGTGTAACCAATGGCCAAAGAAGACATCTCAAGGGAAATGAGAAGCTACTTTGAGATGAATAAAAATGTATATACTACATACCAAAACTTATAGAATGCCACAAAAGTAGTGTTTAGAGGGAAATTTGTAGCAGTAAACTCATATTTAAGAAGAAAAAAAGATCTCAACTCAATAACCTTAACTTCTACCTTAAGAAATCTGAAAAAGAAGAGCAAACTCAACCCAAAATAAGCAGAAGGGAGGACATATTAAAGATTAGAGCAGAAATAAATGAAACAGAGAATAGAAAATCAGTAAGGGAAATCAACAGTTGATTTAAAACTTGACAAACCTTTAGCTAGACTGTCCAAGACAAAAAGCGGGTTCAGGTTACTAAAATCAGGAGTGAAAGAGAGGACATGACTACTGACCTTACCAAAATTGAAAGGGTCACAAGGGAATATTATGAACAGCTGTGTGCCACGAAATTAGATAATTTAGATGAAATGGACAAATTCTAATAAAGACACTAACTACTGGAACTGATTCAGGAGGAAATAGGAAATCTAAATAGACCGATAACAAGTGAAGAAACTGAGTCAGTAGTTTTCAAACTTCCGCAAAGAAAAGCCCAGGCCCAGATGACTCATGGGTGAATTCTACCGAACTGTTAAAGAAGGGTTAACAGCAACGCTTCACAGTCTTCCAGAAGACAGCAGAGGAGGGAACACTTCCCAGTTCCTTCGATGAGCTCATGTTACCCTCTTACAAAAACCGGACAAACATCACAAGCAATGAAAAGTACAGGGAAATATCGCTTATGAACATAGACACAAAACCCTCCACAAAACACTAGTAAGGTGAACGAAGCTGGATCTGAACAAGTGGGCTTTATCCCAGGAGTGAAAAGTTGGTTTACGATACGAAAATCAATCAATGTAGTACACCATACTGATACAATAGAGGACAAAGCCATGTGCTGTCCTCAGACTCAGTGAAAGCATTTAACAAAATCTAATGCCCTTTCATGTTTGTTTGTTTTTTTTTTTAAAGAAACCTCAAACTAAGGTTAGAAGAAAAATTCCTCAATCTGATGAAGGTCTTCCTTGAGAAACCCACAACTACTGCCACACTCAGTGGGGGAGGACCGACAGGTTTCCTCCTTGGATGAGGAACAAGATGAAGATGCCTGCTGTCTGTTTCTACCCAACATTGCACTGCAGGACCTGGCCAGGGTTAATTAGGCGAGAAAGAGAAATAAGACACATCCAGATCAGAAAAGAAAAAGTAAAAGTATCTCTATTCTCAGATGACACGATCCTATGTATAGAAAATCATAAGGAATCCACAAAAAACTATTAGAACTAAAAAAACAAATTGAACAATTTGCAGAATACAAGGTCAACATACAAGGTCAACATATAGAAATCAGTTGTATCTCTATACAGTAGCAACGGACAGTCTGAAAATGAAATGAAGGAAAAATTTTCATTTATAAAAGCATCAAAAGAATAAAATACTTAGAAATGAATCTAAAAAAAGAAATTCAAGACTTATACGCTGAAAACTACAAAGCATTGTTAAAAAAATTAAATATGGAAATGAATATTCATGAACCAGAAGACTTAATATTGTGAATACAGCAATACTCTGCAAATGGATCTACAGACTCAAGGAATCTCTGTCGAAATTCTAGCTGACTTTTTTTTGCAAAAGTTAACAAACAAACTCATAGCAGGAGAGATCAGATTTGTGGTTGCCAGAGGTGAGGGGTGGGGGAATTGGATGAAGACAGTCAAAAGGTACAAACCTCCAGTTACAAGATAAAGCAGGAGGGATGTAATGCACAGGATGATGGATATAATTAACACTGTTGTGTGTTATAGATGACAGTTGTTAAGAAAGTGAGTCCTAAGAGTTCTCAACACAAGGAAAAGGTTTTATCTTTTCCTTTTGTCTTGTATCTATATGAGATGATGGATGTTCGTTAAACTTACTGGGATACTAATTCCATGAGGTATGTAAATCAAATCATTATGCTGCACACCTTAAACTTTTATAATGTGCACATCAATTATATCTCAGTAAAACTGGAAGAAAAAAGAAAAGCATTTTCTTTCAAAAGCATTTATATGTATATACGTGTATAATAACATAAAATATATGTAGTCATATATTTCATGTAATATATATAGATGCAATAACATTAAAAACATAGAAAAAAGGAAAAAAACAATAAACTTAGAGGAATCACTCATACTTCCCAAATGCAAACCTTAGGACAAAGCCACACTAAGTCAGCCTAGGTGGTACTGGTATGGACACATAGATCCATAGAACAGAATTGAGAGTTCAGAGTGAAACTCTTGCATTTGTTGTTAACTGATCTTTGACAAAGTGCGAAGACAGCTCAATATGAAAGAACAATCTTTTATACAACTGGACGCCCACAACTCGAAAGACTGAAGTTGGACCCCAACATCACACCATATGCAAAAATTAACTCAAAGTAGATCATAGACTAAATTTAAGAGTTAAAACTATGAAATTCTTTGAAGAAAACATAGGATTAAATCTTAATCTAAGAGCATAAGCAACAAAAAGAAAATTAGATAAACTGGACTTCGTCAAAGTTAAAGTCTTTCGTGCTTCAAAGGACGTTATCGGGAAAGTGGAAGGAAAATCCACGGAGTGAGAGAAAAGTTTGCAAATCACCCATCTGATCAGGGGCTTGTATGCAGAATATATGAAGCGCTCTCACAGCTTCACAATAGACAGGCAAATCACCCAACTAAAAGTGAGCAAAATATTGCAAAGACATTTCTCCTAAGAAGGTACACAAATGGTGAACAAGCACAAAAAACGATGCTCAGCATCACTAGTTGGAAAATCATTTGGCGGTTCCTCAAAATGTCTAACATAGGGATTCCATGTGACTCAGCAGTGCCGCTCCTAGGTGCAGCTCCCTGGCTTTTAGCACCCTAGCAGAGCTGTGCAGCCATCGCGGTTGGCTAACCTTAGAACTCATCGCCCCTGGAGGAACCCTGCTGCCTTTAGCTGTCGCAGTCCTGGAGCCCCATCCGCAGTGTCCCTGCCCAGCCCCTGGCAGCCACGAGTCTGCTTGCTGTCTCTGGGTTTGCCTCTTCTGAACGTTCTGGAGAAATGGAATCACTACGTGGCCTTTGGTGACTAGTTTCTTTCACTTCGCCAAATGTTGAAGGTCCCTGCCCGTTGTGGCCTGTGTGAGTACGTTGTTCCTTTTTGTTGCTGAATCGTATTTGATTGTGTGGATGGACCGTGTTTATTGATCCGTTTACTGACTGGTGGGCACTGGGGTTGTTTCTGTTGCTGGACTGCCAGGCGTGTGCACATCCAGGGTCCTCGGGGCACAGTTCCATTTCACCCAGCCATGGAACTGCTCCATCATCGGTAACTCTATATTTGACATTTTTAGGAACTGCCAGACCATTTTCCAAAGTGGTTGTATCATTTCACAGTCCTGTCATCCACAAACAAGGGATCCAATTTCTCACAGGATATCTTTTTTCTTTTTTTTATTGAAGTACAGTCGGTTACAATGTGTCGATTTCTGGTGTGCAGCACACTGTCCCAGGCATGCATATACATACATATATTCATTTTCATATTCCTTTTTATTAAAGGTCATTACAAGATACTGAATATACTTCCCTGTGCTCTGCAGAAGAAATTTGTCTTTTATCTATTTATATACAGTAGTTAACATTTGCAAATCTCAAACTCCCAAATTTATTCCCTCCCACCCACTTGCCCCTAGTAAGATTGTTTACTATGTCTGTGAGATTTTTGGAGCTTTGTTCCTTCTTCACCTTATGGAAAAGGCAGTGGTGGGAGGAATCAGGTTTGCTGAACGCGCCCTTATGGTAAAGAGTTGTCTGGTCAGCAGCTCCCCTAGGTCAAGTCTGCACAGGTAAAATGGTGTTAATATAAACATTTTAGAAATCGCAAGCTCCACAGGGAGTCCTTTATTTCACCTGAGGCTCACTGTCAGCCTCGGGTGGGAGACAGCCTTCGACAGGGGATGAGGACAGCCCCAGAGTCCCCGAGAAAAGCTTGGGACCAGGGCCTTCAAACTACTGACCCTTCAGAGGATGGACACTCAGACAACCTTTGGCTTCCTTTGTTGGTGTTCGCATTTCTGGCCTCTGGTGGAGTAGAAGTTGGTTCCTTGGGCTGTTCACCCCAAACCCAGCAGACTAGGAGTTATAACAGGACAGTGTGAGCAGTGATGGAAAGGCCACCATGGTCAGTTGCCTGAATACTGTTGGTGTTGTTTCAATGTCCTGTTTCCTGGTATTGAAAAACACACATTCAACCGAGGAAACTTTGAAGGTCTAATTGGCATCATTGCTCAGTTCGTGACTTGGGTGGCATCCCATCCAGCCGGTGGAGGGCAGCTCCGAAGGGCTCCGGGAAGGGAAAGGTTTTTAAAGGCAAGACAAAAAATTCATATACAAACAACAAAAAAATGATTTCAGGCTTAGGTAACCTCCCTTTGGGGACCCGAAGTTCTGTGTGGAATACGACCTCCTCTCCTTTGGGGGTGGAGAGGGCCTCTGTGGCAGGGAACCTCCCTGGAGCTGGTCAGACATTCCTGACTGACAGAGGGGAGGTGAGGCTGGGTCTGAGCCCTGGTCTGGTGTCCTGGCTGAGCATAAGTCACTCCCTTTTGGGGCTGTGTCTTTTTTTTTTCCCTTTAAATCAACAGAATTTTTATTTTTAATAGAATCTCTATTTTTTAGAGAAATTTCAGGTTTACAGAAAAGGTGAGCAGAAAGTACAGAGTTCCCATACACCCAGTGATACCCCCACAATTTTCCCCCCTATTATTAACATCTTGCCATTAATTAGTGTGGTGCATTTGTTGTAACTGATGAGCCAATATTGACACTTTTTTTTATTAGCTAACAATCATAGTTTGCATTAGGATTCATTCTTTGTTTGTACTTTCTGAGTTTTGACAAGTGTATACTGTCATGTATCCACTGCTGCTTTATCGTACTGCCCTAAAAGTCTCCTGTGATCCATTTATTCATCCCTCCCTTCCTCCTGCTAAGCCCTGGTAACCACTGACTTTTTTTTTTTTTTTTTTGAGGGTTAGGCAAATTTTTTTATTGAGTTATAGTCGTTTTACAATGTTGTATCAAATTCCAGTGTAGAGCACAATTTTTCAGTTATACATGAACATACATCCAGTCATTGTCACATTCTCTTTCGCTGTGAGCCACAAGATCCTGTATATGTTTCCCTGTGCTACACAGTACAATCTTGTTTATCTATTCTTCATTTTGAAATCCCAGTCTGTCCCTTCCCACCCCCTGTCCCCCTGGCAACCACACGTTTGTATTCTATGTCTATGAGTCTGTTTCTGTTTTGTATTTATTTTATTTTCTTTTTTTTAGATTCCGCATATGAGTAATCTCATACGGTATTTTTCTTTCTCTGTCTGGCTTACTTCACTTAGAATGACATTCTCCAGGGACATCCATGTTGCTGCAAATGGCATTATGTTGTCGGTTTTTATGGCTGAGTAGTATTCCATTGTATAAATATACCATATCTTCTTTATCCAGTCATCCGTTGATGGACATTTAGGCGGTCTCCATGTCTTGGCTATTGTAAATAGTGCTGCTGTGAACATTGGGGTGCAGGTGTCATCCTGAAGTAGGGTTCCTTCTGGATATATGCCCAGGAGTGGGATTCCTGGGTCATATGGTAAGTCTATTCCTAGTCTTTTGAGGAATCTCCATATTGTTCTGCACAGTGGCTGCACCAAGCTGCATTCCCATCAGCAGTGTAGGAGCGTTCCCTTTTCTCCGGGGCTGTGTCTTTTTAACACTGGTATGTAGGGAAGTCCTTTCTCTCCCCTCAAGCTGTCTGTAACCTAAAGCAATTTAGGAGACACTTTCTGTAAACTGAAATGTAGCCTTTTAAATGACATTTGACTCTCACCAGTTCAGCACCCCGACTTCGACACTGAGGTTCTGAGGTTACTCTTCATGGCAACATAGATATTTGCACGTCAGTAAGAGTCTCTCCTCCTTTTTAGCAGGACAGGATTAAAAAGTCGGTTCTGCACCCCAGCTCTACAGACAGCCGTGCTGAGAGGGTGGTTCACTGATCAGGCCTGAGTCGCTGCTTTTGTAGAACTTGAGTTGACTTTGTGGAATCAGTGCCTACAACGCCCTCCCAGGGTTTCAGATCCCAGGCCTTTCATGCGATCAGAAAGGCCACTTCCTGGCAGGCTGGGGTACATAGAAATTCACCAAATTATAAGTGCTGTGTTTCTCGCCCGGGATAACAAGTAACAGAGGCTTTTGGAAGTCCAGTCTGAGGCAGGGAGGGATAAATGAGGAGTTTGGGGTTAACATATACACACTAGTATCTATCAAATAGATAAACAACAAGGACCTACTGTATAGCACAGGGAACTATATTCTGTATCTTATAATAACCTGTAATGGAAAAGAAACTGAAAATATATATATATACATAAACACACATATATAAATGAATCACTTTGCTGTACACCTGAAACTAACACAACATTGTAAACCAACGATACTTCAATTTAAAAAATCTTTTTAAAAAGTCCAATCTGAGATTTCTTATGAAAACTTCCAGCAAAGCAAACGCAGAGTTGCCTGTGTGACGTTATTAGCCTTGCTGTGCCCAGGGGAGTAACTGGGCCAACACCTGCTGCACTCAGCCTCACTTGTGGCTGATTGAGATGGGGGCGGGGGGGGGGGAGACGGTGATGAAAAAGTTCAGGTTTGGAATAAACAAAGTATATTGCTGGTGTTTCTCTTGGAAAACCACATATTGTTTAGAGCATGCTCATCTGGGTTCTCTGATTCTGGTTTTATCAGGTCCCTGCCTTTCATGCTCTTTGAGCTATATCACTGCTCTGCAAATGCCAGTGATCAGGCTGGAGAGCATAGCTCAGTGGTAGAGTGAGTGCTTAGCATGCATGAGGTCATCTGTTCAATCCCCAGTACCTCCACTAAAATGAGTAAATAAACCTAATTCCCCCCCCCCAAGTTAAGTTGCAGATGAGCAACAGCAATGCAAGCATCTCTTTTTCATAAACATGCAAATAAATTTGGTTCAGTAGAAGTTTACTTGTTCTTTCCCATGAAAAAAGCCAATCTCCATCTATTTTTTTAATTCATATCAGTGTTCCCTTACACCAAATAAATTTGTGGTTTTTGAACTTCTTTTTTGAATTTGTAGCCCCCTTCCTGGCTCTCTCATTAGTTAATGAGCTAAGTAAACCTTTGACACACTACTAGTTTTCTAGGGCTCCTGGAAGAAATTGCCACACATTTGGTGTCTTACAACAACAGAAATGTATTCTGTCACAGTGCCAGAAGTCAGAGTCTGTAGTCAAGATGCTGGCAAGGTTGATGCCTTCTGAGGGCTGTCGGGAGGATCTGCTCCAGGCCTCTCTTGGCTCCCGGTGGTGCCGGCCATCCTCAGGGTCCCTTGGCTTGTGGCTGCATCGCTCCAGTCTCTGCCTCTGTCTCCACATGGACTTTTTCTCAGTGTCTCAAATCTCCTCCCTTCTCATATAAGGACATTAGTCATTTAGTCATTGGATTTAGGGCCCATCCTCATCCAGTACGATCTCATCTAGGAAGCCTTAACTTAATGACATCTGTAACAACCCTATTTCCAAGTAAAGTCACATGGCAGATTACAGAGGTTAGAACTTGGACCAACCTTTGAGGGGGGGCATTGCTCATGTCATGGCTGTGTGTCATGCTCCCTAATCCACACCTGCACTCTTTTTCTTTAACAGCAATTTGAAGATTCAAGGGTCTGGGCACACCAGGTGCAGGAAGATTGGGGAGATGTGCTTGGGGGTGGGGGACTGGTGAGGAGGACTGGAGGAGACTGTGTCGGGGGTGTGAGTGGAGCAGGAGTGGTGGTCACTTGGAGGGTTTCCTCAGTGCCCCTGGGGCCCAGCAGGCCCGTCTGAGGGAAGTGATTCCATACAGCACCACCAGGGGTGGGGTACCCCCCATTCAGTCTGGAGGCCTGTGCCCTGCCACGCAGAAGGGGACCCTTCAGCCTTCAGCTCATGGGAGCCAGGCCAGTACCGGGGTCCTTTGATGTGAAAATAGGCCAGAGTTCCTTCCTTTGTTCGTTTAGAGGCTGGGAGACAGCTATACCTTGTCTCCCCGGAGTGGACAGGGAAGCCCTCCTCCCACGGGCATTTCTAGCCTCAGGGCAGTTGGCCTGGCTTCCAGTGGCGTCTCTACCTGGTGCCACGTGCCGCTACCCTGCACCTTTCTTTGTCCCTCCTCAGATGCCCTGGAGGCATTCGTGTCAGCTGCACCTCTGTCTCCCGGAACTGTTTCATGAAACACTATGGGGTTAGGTGGGGAGGCCAGCTGTGTGCAACTTAAGGGCTCCAGATCCCCTCTGTCAGGCCCTGGCCTGGATGCCAGGGACACAGCAGTGAGGACGAGAGGCCACATCCCTGTCCTTCTGGCAAGACAGGTCAGTGAGCACAGCCATCTGTGTTCAGCCAGGACCCACGGAGCCCAGCAGTTGTTACACTGGGGATATGGGAACAAGGTGATTCTGGGTGCTGAGACACGCTGTAGCAGAAGAGGCCTGGGGGGGGGTTTGCTGGCAGGAGGCACTGGGCCACCTGGGCCCAGGGGTACCCCCAATGAGCAGGTACCCCGGGCTGACCTGTGTGGGAGGAGGAGCCATGGGGGGGGTACGTGGGAGGGGCGGGGCCATGTGGAAGGGAGGGGCCTACGTGTGCCGAGGGGTCGTGTGGTTGCGGGGAGCCTTGTGGGAGGAGACGGAGCTGGGGGAACCAATCTTCAAGGAGAAACCTTGCGGAGCAGTCAGTGTGAAGGTGGGGTCCTCTCAAGTGTGGAGTAGGGGACACGAGACCCGGGGGCAGAATGGCCAGGCCTCAGGTCAGACCCTTGTCCCGGACACCGAGGGGCATGGGCCGCGCCGAGGTTAGCACGTGGCTGGCGGACCGGCCTTTGAAGAAGTTCTGCTGAGTGGACCAGGGGCTAGGTGGAGCCTCGGAGAGGGTTTCTTGAATGCCAGAGGAGAGAACTGAGCGAGTGGGTGTGACGCTGGCAGGCGTGAGGGGGAAGTAGGCAAGGGGAAGGAGGAGCCGCTTCGGCGGTTGCTGGCGGGGCCTCTGAGAGGGGGGGGTCGGCGGGCCCTGCCCTGCTCAGGGCGCGACAGGCTCCAGGCCAGCGCGGGAGGCAGAGGCTTTCTCTGTGGCGTCGTGCTGAGTGTCTACCTCCCAGGCCGCCCGCCCGGAACACAGCAGGGGCTCATAAGTATCAGTGGCTTAGATCCAAGTGAACATCGGGCTTTGCAGGGAACGAGGAGCTACATACACTAGCTTGTAGTTATGACCTCATTTTGCAGCGAGGAGAGCGAGGCCTGAGCAGTTAAGAGATTTCACCCTCATCCGTAGCACAGAAGTGTGGGGCCGAAGAGCCGCCCCTCCCCGCCCCCCGGGTCCAGGACTCCAGCTCCCTCTGCACTGCCCTCCTGGTGGGGTCCCGTCTCCCTCCCCGCTTCCGCCCGTGTGCTGAGCTACTGGGGAACAAGTGAGCTGACCTCCCAGAGCCTCAGCTTCCATCAGGGGTGGGAAAAGACCCCAGCAGCGGTGACTGCAGGGACCCACGGCGTGCCTGACCCGGGTCTTGCAGCGGCTCCAGCACCGGCGTCCGCAGCCTCTGCGCAGGGCCGGATCCCAGCTCCAAAGCTAGGCCGCCGGGGACCGCCAGGGGGCGCCGCTCCGCCGCGGACCCGGGCCGCTCGGGGCGTGGCCTGCAGTCCCGCCCGCCGCCGGGGCGGAGCGCGCGTGCGCACTGCCTGCCTCCCGCGGGGCCTGCTGGGCGACGCGATCCTGCGGGAGCCGTGCGGAGCGGCGCGGGGAGCGGAGCGGAGCGGCGCGGCGCGGCGGCCCGAAGATGTGGAGACCTGTGAGCCCCCCCACCCTGGCGCGGCACCCCGCCCCGCGGCCCCGTGCCCCCCCGCCCGGGACCCTCTAGCCCCCAGAGACCGTCCCGAGCCCGGAGGGACCCTCGGGGCTCTAGAAAGAGGCCTCCGCATCCCCCGGGGACCCCGCCCTTCAGACTCGCTCTCAAGCCCAGACCCTGCTGGCGAGACGCAGGCACCGCTTAGAGCGCACACGCCCCGGAGCCCCGCCTCTCCTCGGAGGCAGGCTCCGCAAGGGGAGCTTGCCTCTCAGACGCCCCCGCCTTGTCCCCTCGTGGGCACCCCTGCCCAGAGAGACCCGCGTTCCCAAGGCGGCTGCGCGCGTGTGTAGTGGCTTCCTGGACTCATGGACCCCCCCCCCTTACCCCGTCTCCCGCCCCGCGTGTCTACCTGAGACCCTCACGGCTTTGGGCTCTGCCGGAACCCCAGGCTGGGATCCCTCCTCGCCTTTCCTCTTACCTGCTCCCTCGAGAGCCCTCTTCTCTTGGCTCCCACCCCACCCCAGATCGTCCTGAGCCGGCACCTGCCCCCCCCGCGCCTGAGGACAGGAGAGAGCTGTGGGGCGCTGTTGGGGGGCGCCGGTCTCTGGTGGGCGACACCTGCCTGGTTCGGAGCCACGCCCTACAGCCCGGTCTCGGGAAGCCCCTCCTTTCTCGGGCCTTCCAGACTCCTGCCTGGCCCCCGGCTGCCCTCCCAACTCAGGCTTCTCTTGATCCTGAAAATGGCAGCTGACTGTCCCGTTCTTTGTCCTCCTCGGGCTCCCATTTTATCGCATCCCCGCAGTTCAGATTGGCACCTTTCAAAGCGGGGGCCGTGGTCGTTGACCTACTCCCTCCCCAAGGACCTAGCCCTTTCCTCACAGGGTTCTTCTGGAGCTGAAGACACTGAGGGAGCTCAGCAGCATTCTCAACTTGGAACTTTCTCTCAAGCTTGTTTTCTAAGCCTGCCCTTGTAGGTGCAGGTGTTAATACAAATGAACTTGCATTGACTTTTGTGGGTTGCAGTGAACAGCTCCGTTACACAGGGGCGTTTTTGGGCTGAGATGATGCAGTGTTGCCAGTCTGAGAGTCAGGCAGAGAAACACGGGGTTGGTCTTTCACAGCTTCTAAAGCTACTTCACGCATTCGGGTCCCTTAGTCCTATGACAGCCCTAGGGAGTGGGCAGGCATGTCTTTGCCCCTGATTAGGAGATGCTCCTGACCAGTATGTGGAGCGGGGCCCAGGAGGCTTGTGGGTCCTGACTGGTGCTGAGTGGGTCACAGACCCTTGGGAAGGCAAAGGACAGGGCATTCCTGGTCACCCCCACCACATCTTCAGAGCCTGGGTTCCCAGTCTCTCACTTCCCTAACCCTGAGAACACGTCTGTTTCCTCTCCTGCTGTGGCGCGTGGGGCTACTGACCTGCCGTCAAACTGCCCAGGCTCTTGTCGCCCTCCCTGTCGTTTCAGGCCTTGTCTTGAGGCTCAGCAGTTGCTTCTTACTGCTGGGGACCAGCTTATCTGCAGTGACCTTTCATCTTCCTTCTAATCTACTGTGTCTAATCTACAACAGACTAGTCAGCTTGTGCCTGAAACGGGTGCACAGGGTCATGGTTCTGTGTTAAAATGCACAGAGTTTGTGAGCTTTGTAATATCTATTTGTGTGTTACCTGCTCAAGCTCTTTTTGCTACTTTGTAGGTTGTGAGTTGGGTTCCGAGGAGCACTGTTTCTGCAGACAGACTCTGCACACGCTGGGAGAAAGTGTGTGAGGTCGGGGTAGAGGAGGCATCTCATCTTGTCCAAACTAGGAGGCTTTGGAAGTGAGAGGATGTCGGTACATGAAATGTAAGCCAGGACTGTCCCGGCAAGCCGTGTGTGTGTGACCACCTGGTGAGCAAGCACTGGTATGTGGGAGGGTGTCCTGGAGGCCCAGAGCCCTCTCCGTGTCTGTTTGCTGCCATGCTCTGGTGCCCAGGATCCGAGTGTGGTTTGGGTTATATGTGATGTGGTGGAAGTGACCCTGGACTGGTTCCTAGAGGGTCCGGCAGCAGGCTCCGCCCCACACTTACAGACATATGACGTCTTTGAGCTTCGTGGCCGTCTCCTGTGTGATGGGGATATTTGGGGAAGCACTGGGCATCCCGTACTACAATGAACCAGGTTCTCGTCTGGCCCTTTGGCCCCCCGGAGGGCTCAGGTGTTGTCAGCAGGAGGCCTCTCCTTAGAGTCTGGTGCAGGGCCAGGCTGCCACAGGGATGCTGCTGTTTCCTGCCTGACCGGCCTTCCGCCGCCGCTCAGCAGCTTCCTCGCTTGGGCCACCACTTACCTCGATTTATCCAGCGTTCGTGCAGTTTCTGCTTTATCTAGGAAAGCACAGTGCTAGCAGAGGTGCAGAGGTGACTGGGGGTGGGACCTGCTTGGTCTGGTGCGGAGAAAGACGAAACTCACTGTCACTCCCCTGTGTGGTAAGCACGTGGGAGGGGATACAAGGCCGGGGGTGGTGGGCTGGGTGCAGGCGGGGACCCTGGTGAACCAGGGCTGGGGAAAGGGCCTCCTGGGCAGAACAGCAGCCTGGAGGGTGGGCCTGGGCCAGGCTCTGCATGGCTGTCCAGGGTCGGCCAGAGCGATGTTTGTCACCGGAGGGTGAGTGAGGGGTCGGTGCTGGGATGATGAGATGCGGCCAGAGCTCCTGCTTGTGGTGGTCCCTAAGAAAACGACAGGAAACTCTCACTGGGGAAAACACCCACTATGGTCGGGGCCGCTACTTTTCTGGCCTTGCCACTGAGCCTTGTACACAGAAGCACTTGGTGCTGCGTCGACTGTGCGTTCAGAGGCTGGGGCATAGCCAGGGCCCTGGGCTTTAGTGTAAAATAATTTATATTTAGCATTCTCCTCTGTAAAAGAACTGTATGTTTTACTGTGAAAGTGATGTTTAAGGTTATTTGTCATTTAGATGACTTAATTTTTTCTCAGCAAACCCCTGCTACTAATGACTGGGGGACTGTGTTGCCCCGCTCTGTGGCTGTCAGGACCCCTCTGCACAGGGGCTGTCACTGTAGGCCATTTTGGGATAGGAAGGGTGCCAACCGGGGAAGCTGTTTGACTTGGGCTCCACTCCCAGATCTACCAGAAGTTTCTGTGGCTTACGTGAGGCATCATGTGAATATCTTGCTGCCAGAGATGCCTCCCTTTTTTGGAGCATCTGCTAGGCCCTGAGTGCGGTGCTTAGGTCTGCCGTTTTTCACCTTTCCAGCCCGGCAGGGTGTTCACTGTCACCTCCTGTTCACAGATGGAAGGTGTCAGAAGGGGGAAGTCCCCCCAGCACGCGGTGAGGGTCAGCGAGGCGGGTGGGCTCAGTGGGTCCTGCCCCACTCCATGCACCCCGTCAGCTCAGGGTGCTGTGAGTTAATGCACCATCTGTGCATTCTGTGCCATTCCGCAGGGAGGCACCAGAAAACCTAAGGGCCGCTGACTGGATGCTGCCTGGCTGGGCTGCACAACACTTCCCTTTCGGGCTGTCCTTGCAGTGTGCCCCTCTGACTCTCCCTGTTGGCCTCTGGTCCTTCTCCAGGTGGCAATACTTGGAGGATGAGTGCTCTCCCAGGGTTGCAGTCTTCTGCCACCTCTGAATCAGACATGCCCCTAGCAGGCGTGCGAGCATCTGGGGGAGGTGGGGTGATGCTGGGTTCAGCCCTGGTCTTGGAGTGGCCGTGCCTGGGACAGTCCCTGCTAGCCCTCACTTCAGCGTTGGCGCCGCACCCTCTGAGTCGTGAGGCCTTTTGCTCTGCTGCTCCAGGTCACCGGCACTTGGGCTGGAACAACTCCTCTTTCCTTGTGAATGTTAATGTCTCAGAGTCTTGTTACCCGTCAGCTTTGGCCATTTTTCTTCTGTCTCAGTGGCACAGGCCTTGCTGCCCCTCCACTCAGCCAGCTGACCATTTCTTTTTGTCTGAATGTAACCCGTCTCCAAGCTTGTCACCTGTGGGCTCCTGACTCAAAATAGTTTGACTTACGACTTTTTGACTTTATGATGGTGCAGAAATGATAACATTCAGTAGAAAGCATGCTTTGAATTTTGGATTTTGCCCTTTTCCCAGGCTAGTGATACACATACGATTCTCCCTCCCGCTCCCCAAGGGCCCCGCGATCACAAGGGTGAACAGCCGGTACACTGACAGCCATTCTGTTTTTCACTTTCAGTACAATATTCAGTCAGTTACATGAGATACTCCACACTTTTCATAAACAAGACTTTGTACTAGGTGGTCTTGCCCAGCTGTAGGCCGTGAGCGTTCTGAGCACGTTTCAGTATGTCCAGGCTGAGCTGTGATTTCTGTAGGTCCTGCATCTTAAATGCACTTTTGACTTGAGGTATTTTCAGCTCTCAGTGGGTTTATCAGTGGGTATCCCCCATCATAAGTCGAGAAAGATCTATAGTTTCTTCCCGGCTAAACACTTTTTTCTTTCTGAAAAAGCAATGGGAAGCTGACGATCTTTTAACATTAATATTTGGATACAACCCAGCAGCTATGTACTTCTGTGTGTAAGGTGGGTGGGCTGCAGAGGTCGGGAGGGGCAGAGTTGCTGGAAGGAGGGTAAGGGCATTGGGGACTAGCAGGCAGCTTGGCGCAGTGAGGAGGGCCAGGGGGAGACGGGCAGCTCCTTGACCCCAGGGTGACCTTAGCATCTACAGGTGTCAGTTCGCTCTACCCGAACTCTAGCAGCACAGTGGTCCCTACTGTATAGACAGGGAAACTGAGGCACGGGGTGGGAAGTGATTTTCCCATGTTGCATGGCTGTTAAGTGCCAGAGCCTGGATTCCAACTCGGCCCTAGATGTCTGGGTACAGAGACTGCCCCAGGCCACTCAGCCTCTACCGGAGTCCCTGGGGTGGGGCCGTCCCATGTCTGGTGTTGGGCAGCATCCCTGGCCTCAACCTCCTCAATGCTGTGACAACTAAGAGTGTCTCCAGACAGTGCCAGGTGTCCTGGGCACAGAATCATCCCAGGCGAGGACCCTGCCCTGCACCGGCTGCCTCACCTCCCAGATGCCACCTTGCTGGCCGGGACGTTGAGAGTATAGCAGATGCATTGCAAGCATTTAAACATAGGGGCAGGCAGACAGCGTGGTACCAGATAGTAAATTACCCAGATGCCACTGCCCAGATTTATCCGTTATTAGTATCTTGCCCTGCTTGTTCCTATTTCTGTTTGAAAATACATATTTTGTTGTCATTGGACCATTTGAAAGTAACTCAGAGACATTTTGACACATAATCTCTAAACACTTCAATGTGCATCCCTTAAACAAGAATATACTCTTATGTAGCCACGGTAACCGTCTTGCCTAAAAATACTAACCGTGACCCCTGATACCTGTTGTCCCTGAAATGCGTTTTGTAGGTGCTTTCGCTCAGATTGAGGTCCAGTCAGACTTCATACTTTGCACTTGGTGCAAAGTCTTCCCACGTTTTTTCTCGTGACTTTTTAAAAATTTTCTTATGAAAAATCGCAGGTGTTTATGAAGTTGAATTAATGAATGGCTGTGCCCAGCACCCACAGTTCTCAACTTGTGGATCCTAATGGCTTTCTGGAAGCCAGGCTGTCGTTTAGAGAGCGTCCCACCCTGGGGATTCTCAGGGTCACTGATAAGGATTGTGGAGCCTGGCTGGCAGCTGCTGGCTGTCGCCATTTCTTACTCCGTGGGCTGTGGTCTTGCTGAGGAGCCCAGAGTCATGACAGAACCCTCACCAGCCAGAGGAGCGGGCAGCTGGTGTGCGGGGTGCCGGCCTCGGCTCATCTTGCCTGGCTCCTCGTGCTGGTCCTGAATCCATTTGGCTCCATCACACCAAAAAACCACAGCTGTCACTCGGGCTCCAGCCCCTCTCACCAGGCACTTGTCCCTGCTGCCTCCCGGGCTGACCACCCCAGCATGCACCCCCTCCCTGTGGGAACCCTTGGGCTCTTGGGACACCTCACCTGGCTCCAGCTCACTTTGCCACTCACCCTTTCCTGTCTGGGTGCCCTCCCCACCCCTGAGCACACATTATGTTTCCCAGTCACGAGCCACACAGGCCTCCTCCTCCCCAGAAATGCCCTCACTTTCCTAGCTTCCTCTGCCTGGGAGGCCCTCTCCAGTGTCCACAGGGAAGACCCACGGCTGCCAGGACGCAGGCTCCCCTCCTCCCTCCCACCTGGTGCTGTGCTGGGACAGGAGGTGCTTGCTCCTACGTGCGGTGTGCTGGGGTCCACGGCCGCCAGGGTCCTGGCCTGGGACCGGGATTCGGAGCTGGGACTCCCTGGCATCAGTGTCGAGAGCGGATGGCCGTGTGCTCTGAAGGAAGCAGTGACGGGCTCGGGGTGGACAGGGTGGGGCTGCAGTGGACGAGGGAGCAACAAGGGGTGTGGGCGGGAGGGTTCTGGCCGTGGTCCCTGGTCACCCATGGCTCCTTGCGGGCAGGGTGTGTGCGGTCAAAGATGTAGACTCAGGTGAGGAGTTAGGGTGAAGGAGGGTCTGGAGACCCCGCAGAGGGCACCAGGAGCCAGACAGCCTGGCAGAGCTGCGTCCGGGGAGGCCGGTGGGCTTGCCCTGCACACCTGCTGTTGTCGCGCACCCTTGTCTTACGTGAGGCGGCCGATAGCCGGGACCCCAGCCTGTGGCCAGCCGTCCTGCAGGCACTTCCTAATGTTCTGAGCAAGTGTCCTCCATCGATGGTCCCAGACACCCGTCCTCCGGGCTTCCTGGCCTACTGTGCGCACCTGGCCCAGTCAGGTCACGTGGGCCAGGAGGATGGCGGGGATAGGCCGTGTGGGACTGCTCTTCCCCAGAAAGCCCCCGAGTCCACCGCTGCCAGCCCGCACCACCTGGCTGCCTCTGGCCACCATTCTTGGCTCTGCGGGGTTTTCCTCGAGGATCTGTATTGCTGTGTGTGGCCTTGCTGAGCAGAGCTGTCAGCCCCTCTTTTGGGACAATAGGTCATGGACATTTTCCTTTGACTTTTGTGTTGTTTTGCATCCTTGAAATTGTCTTCAGGGCTGTGTACTTTGGCTAGAAAGTGGCTGGAAAGTCAGTTCCTTATTTGACCCAGTGTTCATAACAACATTAACATCTGTGCTGTGGACTGTGACTTGCTTTGCTCTAGAAACTGAGAATTTGCAGTTGGGGAATTTGTGGTTGAGGAACTCTTGAGGCCCCATAATTCAAATAAGATTGGGCAAGCAAGACTTCCACCAGGCACAAGAGAGCCAGGATGTTCCCGCGGCCACAAGTAGGGCAGCGCCTTGTGCGGTCCCCCTGGCGTTTGGACCCTCTCCATGAGCTGCTGGCTGTGGCACATCTGGTGCCCGGTCTTCCCCTCCCTCCTCCAGTAGAAGCTTCCCAGGTCTCCGCCTCTGCCGTGGTCTCAGCAAGTGGAAGCTCCTTGTGCCTTCACTGGCTTTCTGAACAGTGAGTCCGCAAGGCACAGCTTCCTCCTGGTGTGTGCTGATTCTTGACACTTCCTCAGGAAACACAGAGTGCCTGTCCGAGGCCGCTGGTCTCAGCAGCAGGAAACAGCAGGGTGTTAGGGGCAGGGACGGAGGGGATGTTGGAAGGCAGGCATCTCTAGTGGCCTGTCAGTGCGTCCGAGGAGGAAGCCCCGGTGCAGACTGCCTTCTCTCGTGTGACGCTTGTGGCCTCAGGCTTGGTCTTACAGGTGGGTTGTCTCTCCCTTCCTGAGCCAAACACGGACAGACCCCAGGAATCACTGACAGCCTCAGAGACGTGTTTGTGGGGAGGTGGAGGGAGCCCAGCCTCTGACCATGTGCGTTCTGCTCACTTTGCAGCCCCAACTCTGCCACTTCCACTTAGCACTGCTGCAAAGCAGGCCGAAGCCTTGGCCGTCCCCTGCCGCCTTCTTCCAGAGAAACCTCAGGGTCCCGCCTACAAGATGGTGAGTTCCCCACAGCCACAGGCACCTTCCAGGGCACATGCCCTTCTCCAGGTGGGGATGACTTCTGCTGTGGGGCCTGAGGCTGGACCTCCTCTGTGCACACTCCAAGACAGGAGGTGCTTGCTCCTGCATGCGGTACACTGGGGTCCACAGCTTCTAGGGTCCTGGCCTGGGACCGGTGTTTGGGGCTGGGACTCCCTGGCAGCAGCATCGAGAGCAGATGGCCGTGTGCTCTGAAGAAAGCAGTGATGGTCCCAGAGTGGACGGAGGTGGGGCTGCAGTGAACGGGGGAGTAGAAGGGATGCAGGTGGGATGGAGGGGGAGGAGTGGGAAGGCGGCCAGAGGTGGGGCTCAGGCCTGGAGCAGCAGAGTAGTCACCCAAGTGCTCACTCTCGTTGACGGTCAGGTGGCTCGGGGCTGGGTGCTGGGGCTCCCCCTGGGTGCCTCTCCCTTTGGGTTCCTTGTCTTAAACTCCCACCTTATTCAGTGTGGGCTGCCTGTGCGTCTCAGCCGGGCTCTGCTGTCCTGACACTTGCAGTCCAGTTGGGCCATCAGCCAGGGGGACAGTAGCTGTAAGTCTGTACAGTGTAGGTGGCCCTGGTCCCACGAGGGTCACAGCCCTGCCCTTGAGCTGATTCCCGTGTAGCCTGTTTTCTGTGTCCACTGTCCCCTTGGAGCCTAGAATCAGGTGTCTGTGGGTATCAGGTAAGGGGACTTGGCCCTGATGGTCAAAGCGCTGAAGTGACCACACAGGCGTCTGGAGTGGATGCTGCCTGCAGAGGCTCCCAGTGCAGCGGCTGGGACAGGCTCTGGCCTGGAGAGCCGGAGGCGGGAGGGACAGAGGGGCAGGCCAATAAGAAGAACCCGGGCTGTGTACCTGTCGCCCTCCAGGTCCTTGAGACCCCAGCCCCTGTGGAAGAAGGCGTTCTCGGCCACTGTGTTGGGGGTGCCCCTGCTCCTGGGAGTGCGGTATTTCACAGCTGAGCCGCAGGAGAGGAGGAGGATGCGACTCACGGTGGACGGCATCGGGCGCTTCAGCAGGTAGGAGGGGCGGGCGGCACCGTGCTTTCTCTCTGCCAGCCCTGTCCTCTGACATGTGGGCCTTGAGCTGGGCCTGGGAGGGGCTGCGGGATTTTGCTGGAAACTTTTGAGCTCCCTTCCAGGTGTCTGGGCTACCTGATGGGGCAGCCAAGCAGGCAGATCCACACTGGCCACATGAGGCATGGCCTGCACACACCCTTCAGGCCCACCCCTGCCCCAGGCCTCTGCCCGTCTTCCTTCTCGCTCCCCTACTCTCCCAAGGACAGTTGGCATCCAGACAGTTTGGGGCTCAGAGGGGAGGGCTGCCGTGTCTGGTCACTCGTGTCAAGGGTGCCTTGGGCCAGAGGCGCCCCTCACACCCTATACGTCCCAGGCATGACACGGGGTGGGGCCATATCCTTGCGGGGGCCCTGTGGGCAGGCGCTTCTGCCCCCCTAGATCCAGAGGCTCCTTCAGCCACAAAGTCCTGAGGGCAGCTCTTAGCCCTCGGTGGAGCCTCAGTCTACCCAGATGCAGCGTTGGAGGGGGTTCACACCTGCCTGGGGAGGGGCTCCCACGAGGCCTTGTTCAGGGAGCTGCTGGGGTGTGTCCCGCTCCGCCAGCTCCGAGTGCCTGCTGCCCCCGGGATGCCAGGCACCTGGGCCTTCGGCTGAGCTTCACTGAGATTTCCCAAAGCAGCTGAGGCAGGCAGGTGGCTGAGTGCTTTACCTCATCCCACCTTGGGGACGAAGTGAGCCCTTCCTTCCTCAGCTTGCTGGCAGTGGCTGTGCCCCGCCAGCCCCAGTTGTCTTTTGATGGGTGGGTTTGCCTGGAGCTCCTAGCCGCCCTCTTCCACAGGGCTCCCCAGTCTCCACAGCCTGGAGGTCCATGAGGGCAGAGGCTGACATGGGCTCACCTGTGAGCCTGCCCTGCGGGGACTGTCGCTGTGCAGCCTGGCTCTGATGTGTGCTCAGCAGGCCTGGGCCAGCCCACTTCCCACCTCATCTGCGCTGCTGTTCCCTGAGTTAGACCCGGGGCAGACTCCGGTACCTGCCTTGTCCACTTCCCTCCTGAGAGGGGTGCTCTCATAGCTGGCCTCAGAGGCCGAGCCGGGGTTGGTCGGGAGGGAGCTAGAACTATTATCTTCCCACTGTCTGCACGTTCTTGTCCACTCTGAGCCCTAACAGTCGCTGGGACAGGCCAGCCCAACGGAGCGCCCCTGGCTGGGTGTGGGGGTACCACAGGGCCTCTGGGACCTGCAGCACGTCCCGGATAACGGGGCATTGTACGTGCTGGAGCCCCAGGAAGGCGTAAGGCAGGACCAGCTCGCCAGAGGGAGGTGGGAGCTCGTTCTGCTGTGGGAGGGCAGGGACCAGGCCACACCTCATATGCCCAGGCACTGGCGTGGTAGCCGTGGCATCGGGCCCCTGGTTTCTTACAACACCCCTTACTTAATTTTAACTTTTAAAAATCCTGTGGGCTTTTTTTTTTTTTTTGACACAATTTCAAATGTCCAAAGAAGTTGAACTAATAATACAAAAGAACTTTTTTCTTGTTGAAACATTTACAAAGTTGTCACTGTGCCCTGAAACCTTGAGTGTATTTCCTAAACAAGGACTTTCTCCTCCACAACTGCAATCAGGAAACTGATTGTTCTGACCCTCTCACCCTCAGACCCCTTCCTGTGTTACCAGGCTCCCCAGGAACAACCTTTTCAGCACAAGGACCTGGTCCAGGGGCCACGTCTAATCTCCTCCATTCAGGAACGGTCCCTCAGTGCCTCCTTGGTTCTCATGGCTAAACTCAGGGCCAGGGCACGGTCTCCTCAGACCCCTAGGGCATCTGACAGCAGCTGCAAGTTCCAGAGTTCCCATGGGTCCTCTTACTTCAAACCACTGGCTACAAGTTGGGGGAGGGGGTCCCAGCAGACTCCTCAGTTCTGGCAGTTTCCTGGGAGAACTCGAGAAAGTGCTGTGCTTATGATTATGATGTGACTATAGCCAAAGATACAAATCAGAACCAGCAAAAGGAAGAGGCACACAGGCTGAGGTCTGTGAGATCCCAGCCTTGGAACTTACACGTCCTCAGACCCATCAGCTCCTGTCGTCCCCATGACGTACACGCGTCTCACCCCCAAGTTCTGGTGTCCAGAGCTTCTCTTGGAGCTTCATTACACGAGCCTGATTGATTGGATTATCAACCACTTGGCTCAAAGCCTCTAAACCCCAGGCCCTCATTTCTGGCTGGCAGAGCCCCTTGTTGGCATAAACTTTTTTTTTTGATAGAGGTGCTGGGTATTGAACCCAGGACCTGGTGCCTGCTTAAGCACACAATCTACCCTTGAGCTGTAACTCCCCCACCAGGTGTGAACTGCCCAGGCTGTGATGAGCCTCAGACACTGCTGTCGCTCAGGAAGTCACGTGGGTTTGGAGGCAACCTTCCAAGAGCTGGGTGGCATTAAGTATGTCACATGATGACCTTGACACATTTTGGGGTATGGGTCATAACACTGTACAGTGAGCCCCGCGCCAAATGCAGGGCTCACAGGTAGCTACGGCTGCTGACCCATAAAGAGCTCCTCGGAGTTACAGCGGTGCCCCCGCAAGCGGAGGCCACCAGGCCACATTTACTGTCTAACCTCCTAAAGAAAAGGCTTGCTGACCCCGGTGTGGGTCTGTCTGCTAGTGCACAGATGGGGGAGCGGGCACAGGACTTCTGTCTGTCCCGTTGGCGCCTACGCCCATCTGCTGCCAGCTCAGCACCTGTGGCAATTCTTGGGTGAATTCACTTGTACTGTTACGGTCGCCATGCAGTGGTTCTCAGGTTCAGCCGTCCCCCAACGCCTAGGCTGGCATTCTGCTGAGGGGAGACCCGTGTTCTCCCCATTCACCTCACTGGCTTGGTCACATCAGTCTGGGCTTGTGGGTCTGCTCTGGGCCAGCCCTCAGCTCCAGACCTCAGGTCCCAGTCTGAGTGCAGAGGTGGCGGGACCCAGTGTGTGGGCATGTCCACAGCCATGACAGCTGTGCTGGCTCCTGGGTACTACTGAGCGTTTGCAAAGACTGAAAAGAACATGCCTGCTTGTCAGGGCCTGGGTGCCAGTCAGTGTGTGTTCAGGGCCTGAGGGCTGGTGTGGGTGTGGGCTGCCTGTTCTGTGGACCAGGAGCTCAGGTTGACTTGCTGGCAACACTGTCCTGAGAGCCCAGCAGACCCCCCGCACCAGGTGCTCCCATTGGTCCAAGGGGCTGGTGGGGCCTGAGACAAGTGCCTACTGGGGCTGAGGGCACCTCTGCCGGCAGGTCTTTGAGGGTCGGCCTGCAGATCTCCCTGGACTACTGGTGGTGCACAAATGTCATCCTGCGAGGGGTGGAAGAGGTTTGTCCCTGCGTCCTGGCCCGGCTGGGCCTGTCTGTGGAGGCGGTGGGGGTATGGGTGTCCTGGAGGAGTTGGGGGTGGAGGACCGAGGAGATACCTGCCTGCCCCCATCCCTTCCTCCACACCTGTGGTCAGAACAGCCCGGGGTACCTGGAGGTGATGTCTGCGTGTCACCAGCGGGCAGCCGACGCCCTGGTGGCTGGGGCCATCAGCAATGGGGGCCTTTATGTGAAGCTGGGCCAGGGGCTATGCTCCTTCAACCACCTGCTGCCCCCCGAGTACATCAAGACGCTGCGGGTGCTGGAGGACAGGGCTCTCACGCGTGGCTTTCAGGAGGTGAGCACTGCTCTTGGGAGAGGAGAGGTTGGGAGGTGGGGACCCCCACGCTGCTCCAAGACCACTCTCCTGCCAGGTGGACGAGCTATTCCTTGAGGACTTCCAGGCCCCACCCCACGAGCTCTTCCAGGAGTTTGACTACCAGCCCGTCGCCGCAGCGAGCCTGGCCCAGGTGCACCGTGCCACCCTGCACGATGGCACTGCTGTGGCCGTGAAGGTACGCGGGCAGCCGGGCACCACAGTGGGCACCGGGGCCCTGGCGGCAGCCCTGCCTGCAGCCTCCCCCTGCAGGTGCAGTACATCGACCTGCGGGACCGCTTCGACGGCGACATCCACACCCTGGAGCTCCTGCTCCGGCTCGTGGAGCTCATGCACCCCAGCTTCGGCTTCAGCTGGGTCCTGCAGGTACCCTGGGGTCCTGCCTGGGCCAGCGGTGGGCTGGCTCCCAACCCAGACCCCTGACGCCCATTGTGGCCACCAGGACCTGAAGGGGACCCTGGCCCAGGAGCTGGACTTTGAGAACGAGGGCCGCAACGCTGAGCGCTGTGCGCGGGAGCTGCAACACTTCCGCTACGTGGTGGTGCCCCGCGTGCACTGGGACACATCTAGCAAGGTGGGCTGGGCCCTCCCGGGCGGGGGTGCTCGGGCCTGCTGAGCTCAGGCTCCTGTTCTCCCCCAGCGTGTGCTGACCGCGGAATTCTGCGAGGGCTGCAAGGTCAACGACGTGGAGGCCATCAAGACCATGGGGCTGGCGGTGCAGGACGTGCGTGCTGTGCCTGGGGAGGGTGCCCCGGCTGGGGGGGGTGGTGCCCACGTGCCGGGTGATGGCAGCCCGCCTGCCCCACCCCAGGTCGCAGCGAAGCTGATCCAGGCTTTCGCCGAGCAGATATTTTATACGGGCTTCATCCACTCCGACCCCCACCCTGGCAACGGTAAGACAGCCCTAGGGTGGGGGGTCAGATCAGGGGCCAGGGCGCGGTGGCGTAAGCCCACACGCCGTGTCCCTAGTTCTGGTGCGGAAAGGCCTGGATGGGAAGGCCGAGCTGGTGCTGCTGGACCACGGGCTGTACCAGTTTCTGGATGAGAAGTGAGCTGGGGGCCGGGGGTAGGGGGGGCACTTTCCCCCACTGCTGGGCTTTCCAGCCCTGCCTCATGGCTGGGCCCCCACAGGGACCGGTCCGCCCTGTGCCAGCTGTGGAGAGCCATCATTCTGAGGGATGAGGCTGCCATGAAGACACATGCAGCCGCGCTCGGGGTGCAAGGTGAGGCCGGGGGCGGGTGTGAGGCGTGGAGGGTGCGCAGCCCTGGCTCAGGCCCCCCCCAGACTACTTCCTGTTCTCCGAGGTGCTTATGCAGCGGCCTGTGCGCCTGGGGCAGCTGTGGCACTCACACCTGCTGAGCCACAAGGAGGCGGCCTACATGCAGGACATGGCGCGGGAGCACTTCGAGGACATCATGGCTGTGCTCAAGGCCCTGCCGCGCTCCATGCTGCTTGTGCTGCGCAATGTCAACACCGTGCGCGCCATCAACACTGCCCTGGGTGCCCCTGTTGACCGCTACTTCCTCATGGCCAAGAGGTGGGGGCCAGGGAGCTGGGGTGGGGGGCAGGGCCAGGGGCCCGGCCGCGCTGACCGTGTCTCTGTGCAGTGCGGTCAGGGGCTGGAGCCGCCTGGTGGATGCAGGATGCCAAAATGTCTACGGTGCCAGTGTTCTGCGCCACATCAGGGTCGTCTGGGAGACCTTCAAGTTTGAAGTGGCCCTGAGGTGAGCCAGTGGGCCGGGGGCCAGCAGGCAGGGGGCCAGGGCCCACTCCCCACCATCCTACAATGCCATGACCCACCATCCCAGGCTGGAGACCCTGTCGATGCGGCTCACAGCCTTCCTGGTTCGAGTCCTGGTCCACCTGGGCCTCATGCCCAAAACCGAAGGGCTGTTTGAATACCTGGAGACCTAGGGAGCCTGGGACAGGAGGACTGCAGAGCTCGCCGGGCCGCGGGCTGACTAGGCTGGCTGGGCCAGAGGCATGGATACCCAACACCTGAGTGCACTGGAATGACCGGGGCCTGGGGCCGGGGGATGCCCTGGGGCTGTGCAATGACACACGCTCTTTTCAAATCAAACAAATGTCTTTCTTCGTATTTTGTACAAAAAGAGGGGTGGGAGAAATGGAAGTATCTGGGGCTCTAGAAGTGGGCAGTGACTCGATCTGTCTCCAACAGGTCATCCAGGATCTGTGGGGAGAGATGGCAGGTGAGGGGAGGGGGGAGGGAGGGGGGAGGAGGGAGGGAAAGGGGGAGGGGCGCTCACGATGTCAGGCGTGGTGCCAATCTTCTTGGCCAGCTCGCCACGCTCCATGGTGCTCAGGTACAGGTAGCGGTTGAGCAGCTCCCCGTCCAGGACATTGCGCACAGCGTTCTGTAGGACGCGCCGGTCCACGTGCAGCATCCTGGGGGGCACGAGGGCAGCGGGGTCAGGACAGATCTGGGGGGGTGGGGTGGGGGGTGGGGCACAGGTGTGTGGTGGCTCACCGGAAGGCACGGGGGTTGAGGCCGGCATGGTGAGGCAGCATGGTGGTGAGCGCATTCTGCAGCATCAGCAGCCTCCGGTAGGTCTTCTCCTGCATAGGCAGCAGGAGCCCAATGCCGCCGTCCAGTGTGGCTGTAGGGACCCAGTGTGAGCTAGGCAGACCCCCGCCCCCTACCACCCACCCCCGCCCAGCACTCACCAAACCACGTGATGTGCTTGTTCTCCCACACAACCGACTTCTTGCTGGGCCCCTCGGCAGCCCCCCGGCATGGGGTCCTCCAGAATGTGTTCACGTGGGCACCCACGTGGAAGTCCGCCCGGCGCAGCAGCCGCATGCCCCCGAAGCTCTCCTTGGCTGCACCAGAGGGACTGCAGGTCTCTGCCTGCTCCTCACACACCCACACCTCCCACACCTGCCCAGCTGAGGTGGGAGGGCTCACCTTCCGGCAGGTACATGTATACCATGAGGTTTCGATCACGGTCAGACACTAGGGAGCAGAGCCCAAAGTCAGCCCCAGCCACCCCTGAAGCCTCGGGGACCCCACCCCAGTCCCCCAACCCTGTGCTTGCTTACCAAGGAAACCCAGCTGTGCGTTGTCCACCATGAAGTCCACGCTGTACACTTCCAGGGGCTTGGCGTCCTGAAGATGGGGGGGGGGGGTCAGGGTTGGCCTGGGGCCAGCACCGCCCCACCCCCGCTGTACAGCCCGGCCCCTCATGGTACCCGCGACACAAGGCTCAGCGTCTTGCTCTCTTCCTGGTAGCGAAGCAGCGAGATGCTCTTCATGACGTCCGCAGCCAGGATGAAGTTCTTGACGCTGATCATCTGGTGGATGTAGAGCTGTGTGTCGATGAAGGCCATGCCTGTCAGCTCACTGGCCCGCAGGCTCCACAGGAAGATCTGGGGGTGGGGGTGTGCAGGCGGTAAGCTGTGGGTGCTGAGTGGCAGGTGCTGAGTGGCAGGTGCTGGGCTGGGTGGGGAGGTGTGCACCTTCTGGCCGAATGGCCGACACCAGGTGGCCGTTGCAGTGGCACAGGGCAGTCACAGGCCCCTTCTGCTCCTTCTCGTACAGGACTTTGAACTTGTTCTTGGTGAGAGGCTGGCCAGGCTCAGGCACCACCTCAATCACGTCCATGATCAGAATCTGCCAGGGAGAGCGGGTGGGTGATCTACGGGAACTGATGGGCTGCCGGGCACTGCCTGCCCCCCACCCCACTGGCCACTTACCCGCCCGCGGCACGTGACCTCCTCCCCCTGCATGAGGCAGGTCCCCGCGGCAACATAGCCCTTGAGGCCCGACACGGTCTCCTCACTGCGCAGTGACACCGTCTTCATGCAGGTCACGTGCTCCCACTCCTCCAGCTCAATCCTGCAAGAGGCCAGGTCAGGACACGAGCCCCAAGCAGCCGCCAGCCCCGACCTGGGCCCAGCCTCACCTGGCATTGGGGATGGCCTCCCAGCTAACCGGGGAGATTAGCTGGATGGAGAAGGCCTCCTGCTGAGGGTGGATGTAACGGTCATCTGCAGGGACAGAAGGGACATGGTTGGGGGTGGGCGGGAGGTTGGTCCCAGGAACGGCCCCACTCGGGCTACCTCGCACCTCTCTCGATAGTCTCAAACTCCTTCTCCTCGCCCGTCATGCGTGGGATGCGCGTGCACGGTGTGTTGGTGCTGGTGGCAACGGCGTACACCTGGGGGGGTAGGGGGAGTCACGCTGGAGGCCTGGCTCCAGCCCCACCCATCCCGGCAGGGGGTGGGGATGTCAAACCTTGGACTCCACGTGGTAAGCCACATAGTGGGCCGTGCAGCGCAGCGGGATCTTCCTGACAGGCCACGGGGCATCGTAGGACAAGTAGGCTGGCAGGACGCTGATCCTCAGCTCGCCCTGGGAAGGCATGGGGGTCAGTGAGGCCTGGGGCCACCAAAGGCCAGGCTGATGAGCCCAGGCCTCCAAGAGCTCCTTGGGGTCAGTTGTCAGCTCTCTGGAATAGGGCAGAGCCCTGGAGCAGGCATGGCTCTCTGTCCTGTGCTTCATGGGCTTCCTGTCCCTCCTCCGAGGTTCCTCCGGGGTTGAGACACAGGCCACAGGTGTGGTCTGGGCCAGGACAAGGGAGGGGCCGGACTCAGAGGGTGCTGGAGACTGCAGGCGAAGGATGGACAGCATACACACTGGCCATGCCAGGGTCTGCACAAACAGGCAGGGGAGTCCTGCCAGGGCCCCGAGGCGCTCTCCTTCACTCAGTCCTACGTGAGCCAGCACCTAGGAAAACACCTGCCATATCTTCACCACTGAGTCCTCAGAGTGGCTCAGGGTGTCACTGCTATCCTCTTGGTGACAGAGAAGACTCAGGTTCAGAGAGAGTGAGCATGTCACCTAGACTCGCACAGCTTCTAAGGGGCAGAGGTGGGGTCCAAGCCAGCAGAGCAGTGGCTGGACCCTGGCTGCCCAAGCACATGCCCTTGTGAGCTACAGCCTGCACTCCCAACTGCCCGTCCTCCAACCTTCCCAGCATTAAGCCCCACGCTTCACCTCCTTGGCCTTGGCTCCCACCACCCTCTGGATACCCCTGACCTTCCATTCCAGGGTGCCCCCATCCCCAGCCATCAAGGGCCCCTTTCCTGGGGCCCCAGCACCAGGTCCTGCCCTGGGCAGCCTCAGTGAGGCTGGGCTGCATGGGGCCTCCCTACCTGTCTATTGAAGTACAGGAAGCCACGGGGGCAGTTGACATTGTGGAACGGGGCAAAGGAGTCGATGGGGCCATCGATGCCCATGGGGTGCAGCCGCAGGGCCCCCCGGCCAGTCACCAGGAGCCAATGGGGCGAGGGGCCACAGATGAACACCTGGAGGCAAGCGCTGTGAGGAGGCCGCTGGGGCAAGGCCCCATCTGCCCCACCCTGGGCTCCGGGAAAACCCCTGGCCTACCCCAGAGTAGCCATAAATGTCCTCAAAGTAGCGGAACCGTGCCACACGGCTTCGCACCCCAGCCCCCTCCTCGGCGCTGCCACCTTCTGCCTTCTTCTTAGACGGCTTTGGCTTCTTCTCTCGGAAGTTGATGTTGTGGGGGACCTGGAGGGGCTGCTGTGAGGGCCAGGACCTCCCCCTACCCCTGCTCCACGTTCGCCCTACACCCGGCACCGCCCAGACACCACACCTTCTTGAAGCGAACTTTGAGGTTCCCCTGGCCAAGCTGCGAGTCGTGGGGGAAGGCCTCGTAGATGAGCAGCTCCTGGTCCACGTGCACCTGGGGACAGGGGTCGTCAGGGTCGGGGCTCGCAGGGCGGTGGGGCTCGCAGGGCGGTGGGGCCCCCAGGGCGTGCAGGCCGGCACTTACCAGCAGGTAGGGTCGGCGCTGGCGGCTCCCCAGCGCCACCAGCAGCACCTCCTTGACAAGGGGCAGCTCCCCCTGGCGCGTAGCCTCCTCCTTTCGGGCCTCGCCCTGTGTGGTGGGCTGACCAGAGGAGCTGTCCACCAGGACACGCTGCCCCACAGGGAAGTTCTTCACCAGGAACACCAGCCGCCAGTCGGGGAGCTGGTAGATCTGTGGAGACGCGGCAGTCAACTGGGATGGATGGGGCGGGGGCCAGGGCTGCGCTGGGCACAGGGTGCCACCCACCTCCATGGTTCCGTTCTCCCGCACCAGCAGGCACCAGTGGGTGGGCTCAGCCCGGAAGGGGGCAGGGTCCCGGTCAGCAGGGGGCTGGCTGCTCCTGCGGGCCTCCTCCTTGCTGGGGCTGAAGAGGGAGCCCGAGTCCCCGTAGAGCATCTCCTCCTCGTCATCCACAGTGGGGCTGGGGGCGGCAGACATGCTGGTCACCGGCAGCCTGCCTCGGGAGCCTGGCCCAGCCTGCACCCGGGCCCCCACACACCTGGTATCTGAGCCCTGACCCTCCACCTCGGAGCCGCTGCGGCCCCCCAACTCATCGCGGGCCCCGCCTAGGCGGCTCTCGGTGGTGAACATGCCGCTGACGTCTCGGTACACACAGAGTGTGATCACCTTGGACTGCTGCGGGGAGAGGGGCAGGGCTCAGCGGTGGGGCGGGTGGGGGACAGCAGGCCCTGGGGCGGGGGAGGGGGCCTACATGGTGCAGCGGGGGCTTGTGCAGAGCCAGGCGATGGTGGCGGCCCCCGTATGAGTCATTCTTGAGCAGGAACATGGTGACGTGGCCCTCGGCACTCATGATGACCACGTAGGGGTCAGCCACAGCGCACTGCACGATGGGGGAGCCCAGGTCCACAGGGATGAAGTGCAGCTGGTTCACTGCAGACACAGGGTGGTCAGCACAAGCCAACCCTGGACCCCCTCCCCCCTGCCCACCTGGCCCAGCCCACCTCCTTCCAACAGGCGGATGCCAAGGGGCGACACTTGTACGATATAGCGATTGTCCCCAATGTTGCCAGCAAAGACCGTGGGGCCCTGTGTGGCGAAGCCGCTGGTGTCCAGCTCCATGATCTCCTGCCCCGTCTGTAGGATCTGTGGGTGATGGTGGGTGAGTCAACCTCTCTCCAGTGGGACCCCTGTCCCAGGCTGCCGTACGGGCCCTGCCCCTCACCATGGTGGAGTCTTCTCGGCTCAGAATGAGGAACCCGTGTCTCCGCCCATCGTCCTCTGCTTCGGGGGTGCTGGGCTCCTGCTCTGCCACCTCCCCCTTGGGGGTCTCCTCCTGGGAAGGCAGAAGGAGGGCTGGAGTCCCTCCACCAAGCAGAGGAGCTGGGACAGCCAGGCCAGAGCAAGCCCGGGGATGCGCTGTCTGCGCCTGGGCCCTGCCCGCACACAGTCCAGGTGGACAGCACCGCATTACCCACCCCTCGGGCCTCGCCGCCCCGAGCCCACCTACCTGCTCCTTACGCACAGGGGCAATGACCGTCCACATGTCATAGCAGCCAGGGAGCTCAAAGGTTGTGACCACCTGAGGCCGGATGCTCTTCTGGAAGGACATGGGGGTGTCAGCCCACCCAGGCCCCGCAGGGAGGCACCGCCCCTGCCACCCCACACACCTGCAGCACCGACAGGGCCCCATTCTTCCCGTAGCCGGAGCACACGACGACCTCCAGGTCCGGCTCGGGGCTGTTCTGAAACTGCACGACAGGTAGTTAGCACTGACCTCTGCCGTGCAGCCCCCCGACCCCCGCCTCACCCCAGCAGCACCTCTTCAGAGAGGAAGGCGGGCTCGCCCATGGCAGCATTGGCACAGGGTCCAATGTTGAGGATGCTGTCACACACCTGTGGGCACAACAGGGGTCAGGTGGGCAGGCTGGCCGGGGCGGGGGCCCCCTCTGTGTCCGACCTCACCTCAAAGGAGTAAGTGGCAAGCTGTGTGCCCGACTGGGCCTCACTGCCATACACCTCGATCTCATCCACCTCGTCCTGTGGCACCGACTTGCCTCCTACAGCACACGGAAGCCCATGTGAGCCCACCTGGTCGCCGGGCCCCACCCTGCCCACCCCTCACCTGACAGGCCCTCACCAGACCAGCCCACCGCGGCGTCCACACGCTTCTTCTTCGAGGGAGGCTCTTCCTGTGAGGCAGGAGGGGTGGTGAGCAGCCCTCTGAGGCAGCCCTGCCCAGGGGCCCTATGTCCCCTTGAGCCCCACACCCACCTTGTCAGCAGCCTCTCGGATGGCGCTGGCCGGGGGCTCCTGCAGCTTTTCTGTGTACTTGAGGAGCAGGGAGTTGCCCAGGCGAGAGCCAAGGAACAGGTACCCAGGCTCCATGGTGACCATCTGAGGGCAGGAGGGTGGTGAGGGTGAGGCCAGGCCCGGACCCAGAGCTGCCCCCCGAGACCCAACTCACGCTTGTGGTGAGGACGCTGGCGGCGGCCTTGTCGAAGTGGAAGGCCCGGACACTGCGCATGCCGTCCGTGATGAGGGTGAGCACGTAGCTGCCGGGAGGGGGAGGCTGAGCTGGGGGCAGGGGCAGGGGGCCCACGTGCCCTGTTGGGGGAGGCCAGGCTCACTGAAGGGGGGACTCACATCTCACCGCCCTTGAGGGAGATGACCATCTTGTCATAGGAGATGAAGGCCGCCTGGGCACAGTCCAGGGTGATCCGCACGCCCTCCTGAGTGCCTGTGGGTGGGAAGAGTCAGCCAGCCTTACCAGAACCCCTCCCCACACCCCCACCCCAGCCCCCGGCCCCACCCCCAACACTCACGCAGCGGGAAGGCAGTGGTGCCGGTGGTGAGGCTGTTGAGAGCCACGCCATAAGGGGGTACACTCTGGTTCAGGTACAGCAGTGAGTTGACAGCAAAGATCACCACCCCACCTGGAGGTGGACACGGTGGTGGGCGAGGCCCAAGGCTCTCCATAACCACCCCCCCCGCCCCCACAGCCCTCACCTCACCTATGGGCTTGGGCACAGCAAGGGCCTGGGTACAGTCAAAGGGCAGGCTGGTGAGGGACCAGATGACGGGGTGGACCTTCTGCGTGATGTTCAAGGAGATGGCCACAATGGAGCACGTGTCCTGCCGCACAGCCACACGCCTGGGGCCATAGCCTGGTCAGTGGTGGGGAGGAGGGTATCCCGACCCCGAGGCGTGCCCCAGCTCCTCCTTCCCCAACAGCCTCCCGGCCGCCCACGGCAGCCCCAGCACAGAGCAGGGCCTCACCCTGGCCAGGTCTGGTTTGGCTCGAACAGGATGAGCAGGGTGGGCTCGTAGTAGCCGTGCAGGAACTGCAGGTCCACGATGTTGAGGAGCTTCTCATCCAGCGCCCGCACGTCGATAATGTAGCTGGGCAGGAAGCTGGACCTCTGCCTGGGGGCAGCGGGCCTCAGCATCGGAGGAGCAGGGGGGGCACCCCTCGTGCGAGGCAGCCCCGCCCCCGCCCCAGCACTCACCCCTCACCCACGAGCCCATCATGCTCCTCAGCCAAACTCTCCCTGCGGAAGGGCAGAACCACCAGCCGCGTGCCGTAGATGAGCATGGCGGCGCAGCGCCCATCGGGGTCCACCCGCACCCGCGGCGTATGCACGTTCTGCACGAACCCATCCTGGGGGCAGAGGGACATCAGGCAGGCCGCAGGGCAGGTGACCCCATGGGAACAGGGTGGGTAGGCACGCGGCCAAGCCCTACCCGCAGCTCAGGCTCCTCAAAGTAGTGCAGAGACAGGGTCTTCAGGTCGTGGGTGCCTGGGTCGTACTCCACCACCGAAAGCTAGGGGCAGGAGGTGAGAACTGCAGCCCGCCAGCCCACCACGGCACGCAGGACCCCCACCAGGCCTCCCACGCCCACTACCCACCTTGGCATCCTTGAAGCTCAGGAGCAGGGCATCCCGCTTGGCGCCTGCCAGCTGCACACTGGCCATGGACATGACGTTGCCGAAGAAGGAGAAGGAAGCCACCAGCTCCAGCTTCTCCCGGTGCTCCCGGTGGGCCTTCCCCTCTGGGGAGAAGTGGTGGTACAGGTCTGGACCCACCTGGCCCCCAAGCCCAGCCACCCACTGCCTGCTCACCCCGCGCCCACTCACCCGCCCCCGCTCGCCCTGCGCTGGCTCACCTGTGCTCCTGTCATTCTTGGTCTGCGCCTGGGGGAGGTGAGGGAGGGCAATGAAGGGCCAGACGGCGAACGCTGGCCACCCCGTGGAGGGACAATAGCAAAGACCACCGGCAGCCGGCCCTGTGACCAGGAGCCCTGCCCAAACCCTCACTGTAGTGGGCCCCCAGCCTGCCCTGGGCTCCTGCTTAGGAACCTCCCCCCCAGCAGCCACCCCGACACTGCGGGCACTCAGGGTCAGAGGCTTGACAGCCACTCCATGCACCCCCCAACCCACCCTAGCCAGGGCATGGGCGGCACTTCATGAGGTGGGCTTCCAGCCTAAGCGAGGGCTGCCACCAGCTGCCAACGACACGACTGCTACGCTGACCCCACGGTGCCCCTCTGAGCCCGAACCGGGGCCACCACATGGGGCCGCCGCCCTCGCCCTCTCGCCTGTCCCACCAGTACCTGCCCCGGGGCAGGAGGGTGTCTGCAGATGAGCCTGGGGACACTCGAAAACGATACCTATACCACAACCCAGCGGTTATTCCAGGAGTGAAAAATCAGTTTACCACAAGAACACCCGTCGCTACGACCCACCACACTATCAGAATTAAAGAGAAAAACCTTATGTTGTTTTCAGTGGATACTAAAGGCATCTGATAAAAGTTAGACCCATTCACAATAGACATTCTTACTAAGCCAAGGACACAACTTCCTTAGACAAATAGAGGTTATCCACAACAAATCTATACCAATGTCGCCCTCGGACTAAAATGTTCAAGTAGCCCCTCAGTGATGGGGACCAGCCCTGGACACCGTCTCCCCTCACCAGACACAAGGTTAAGACACAGAGACCAACTGCAAGTCCAGACGACGCGGGAGACAGAGCGCAGGTGCAGGTGAGCCGCAGAGCCGTGCGGACACAGTCAGTGGTCTGCAGTGCCCCAGCCACTGCGGGAGGAGGGAAGGACAGAGCCTACGCCTGAGGAAATGTGGACCCCACATGTTCCGAGGGGAAGCGCTAACTTACAGATTCAGGAAGGTCAGCAAAAATATGCATGTTCATGTATGACTGAAAAACTGTGCTCTACACTGGAACTTGACATAACACTGTAAAATGACTATGACTCAATAAAAAAATGTAAAAAAAAAAAAAAAAAAAAGTCAGCAAATCCCAAAGCAGGTTATACAGAGAAGCCATAGCCACGCACATCACAGCTGGAACAGAAAACCAAGGACAAACGCCATAAGATCGGTCAGAGGGAAGAGACACCGCCTTCAGGAAAACTGATTTCAACAGAAATCACACAGGCCAGAGACAGAGCTTTAAAGAGATGAAAGAAGTCAACCCAGAATTCTAAGCCAGTGAAAACACCCCTCGAAAAGGGAGCCAAAACAAAAACGTTTTCAGACAAACAAGAAAGGAGCAAATTCAGTGCCCACAGAGATGCCACAAGAATCACGGTAGGAGGTTCTTCAGGTGACAACAAAGAACACGACCTTCTGAACAGAGTTAAGCCACAAGCTGCGATGTCGGAAATAGAATGAACAGACAGAGAGAGAGAATGGCTCATCCTCACCGTAGAAGCCGCTACACAGGGACCAACACTGCAGCCGCCACCACCGCAGACTGGGACCAAAGCCCGCGGCTGAGCTCTGCTGAGACCAGAGAGGAAGGGCCAAGGAGGTGTCTGCAGCCTCACTGCGAGACCCTGCCAGATCCGTGGGGGTCACAAAAGGAAAGCCAGAACCAAGCCACCCACCCAGGGAACTGTCCAGGACACGCCGGCCAGGCCTGGGCCGCCAGCAGTGCCAACATCCGCCCCGGCCCCAAGGCTCTGCCAGAGCCCGCCGTGCTGTCTGGACGCACATGATGTGCTGACCTCTTGGCATGAAGGAGCCTCCTGCCTGCAACTCACCCTCCGGGTCCAGGGGAAGGACAGAGGCTCGGCAGAACGCTCACACTTGGGGCTCTGGGTGCGGTACACAGGAAATCTTTGTGCTTTTGCAACTTTTCTGAGTCTGAGATTATGTAAAACTGAAATGCTAAGAACAACAATAATTTGCAATTACTTGCAGGGCTTCTAACATATGCAGGAGTGAAAGCTATGACAGCAGGAACAGAGGGTGGGGTTGGAGGGGGCGGAGGCTTGTTTGAGGAGGTGCATTCAAGCCAGATTGTAATCAATCAAGGAGACCTGTGGGGACGTCTGATTCAACTCATCAGAAAATAATACAGAATGCACAGCTGAGACCAACAGGGAGGTAAAATGAAAGAAAAGGAAAAAGAAAGAATAAAGAGAAAGACAGAGAAGACAGCACTTCAAACCCAACTACACAAGACAGTACGTGAAATGTGAATAACTGAACACTCAGCTAGAAGACAAAACTGTCAGAATAAGAAACGACACCCAGCTACTTGCTACTGAGTCACTTTTTTTTTTTAAGGGAGGTAATTAGATTTACTTATTTACTTGATGGAGGTACCAGGGATCGAACCCAGGACCTCAATGCGTGCTAAGCACGCTGCTACTGAGTCACCCTAAATATAAGGATACAGGTTTTAAAAACACTCCATGCAAAGACTTATAAAAAGAAAGAAAGCTGGGGTAGCCATGTTTCTTTTGGACAAGATAGATCTTAAAACAAAAACTATTAGAGATAAAAAGGGGATATTTCATAGCAAAAAGGTCAGTTCAAAAGTAAATTGTAAATCTGTCTTGTAGGTACCTAACACTGTAGCTTTCAAACACACACACACACACACACACACACACACACACATGTCTCATCATGTTCATCTTTAAAATGATCTTGAATATTCTTGACTTGGGGCTCTTCCATGTAAATTTAAGAATCAGATGTTAAATCTAACAAGAAGCCTTACTGCAACTTTGAGAAGGACACTGAATGTCTGGATTCGGGGAGGGGGACATCTCTACAATATTGAGACGTCCCACCCATCACCGTAACACATTTCTATTCACTTGGGAATTTGATTGATTTCAATGAAGTGTTATACACTTCTTTCCTCCTGAAGGTTACCACTGCCCAGCCGTGCACTCCTCCACCTCCCACACGGCTTCCCCACCCTCCTCTCCATAAAGCAGCACGACCGGCCTCAGCTGCCCCGGGTGGGGCTCACCCAGAGGACTGAGGAACTGGCCTCACTCCACCATCTCCCCTCTCCACCGCTCTCTGCCTCCTCCCCACACCCACACTGGATTCCCTGGGGCAGATTCAAGCAGCCTCCGGAGGGGGCTCATTACTCATCCTGTGAATTCGGGCTGAGGCTGCTCTGAAGGACAGGCAGTGACAAAAGTGACACGGTGGCCCCAGGTCCGGCCCTGCGAAGCTCCACCACCTCATGGCCGCCTGCCTCAGAAACCAAGCCGGCCCCGTGGAGCAAGGGGACAGACACAGAGACAGACAGGGACACATGCTTCCAGCCCTTCAGGTCATCCAGTCCAGGCCCAGACCTCACGGAGCAGGGGCCAGGCGTGTGCCCCATCCGAGCTCCCACGGCCTGCAGGTCCGGCACCAGCTGACGCCTCAGGCACCTATCCTGTAGCAGGAAAGAGACTGAACCCGAACCCTCCACCGCTCCAGCTCTCCCTCCATCTCCTGCTGCCATTCGCTTGACTCTGCTCCAAGAGTTGGTGGCTTTCCCATAAAGGGGCCAAGGGCAAATATCCGACTTGGGCTCTGCCGCTGCATCTGGTCTGCCCGGGACCCTTCTGTGGAATTTGCTGTAAAGCTGTGAAAAGCTTCCTTGGAACTCGGTGGCCTGTGAGGCTGCGGCCGGGAGGCCCCACTCCAGGACTCGTTCCTTTGGTGCAGAAATGTCCCATCTAATTCATCGTAAAAATCCTTCTTTTCCTACCAGTTCCTGCCCTGTCTCCCTGCTTCCCTCTGCCCAAATACCAATGCTCCTTCCCCATCGGGCTCTGAGCTTTGCTGGTCGCACCCCTGCCCGCCACCCGGCTTCCTTGTCCGGAGTCACTGGGGGCCTCCAAGTCTCAGGACCCACACAAGTCTCAGAAACATGGGACCCAGCACCAGGTCCCCGCCCCAACACCGCCTTCCCTGGGCTGCCAGGACACTCTCCCAGGCCACGCTGCCCCCAGCTCATCAATGGCCTCTTCTCTTTTTCCCAACCTTTCAATGCTGGGGCGCCCCAGGGCCCAGGTGGCCATCTTCAGGGTGACCCCAATCAGCTACCGACTCTAAACACCCACAGGCTGAAGACCCAGTGCCAGCTCCCACCAGGGCCCTGCCCCCGACTCCTCCGCAGCGTCCCCACCAGCTATGGAATCAGCCCTCGAAATGTCTGAAGTGGCCGGTGTCCAAGATGCCCCAACAATGCCCGCCTCCCAGGATCCATGTCCTGCAAAGCCCCTCCCACAGCACAGGGCTGGTGACGAGACAGCGTACCATGTGTGGATCAGGTGACCTCATCCTGGGGAGGCCAAGGGTGGGGAACTGAGGCCTCCCCCCAAAGCTAAGAGTGCACGAAATGCCAACCCCAGTGGGGCCTCCGGGGATGCAACCCTGGCTGACCACCAACTGCAACCCATGAGCCACCTGCACAGGGCCACCCAGCCTAGCCTCACCCCCACCCCAAACCCCGGCTTCCTGATCCGCAGAACCTGAGGGCTAAGGCCTGTCACCTGAAGCTTCTGAGTTACAGGGTGATATGTCCTGCAGTAGCAAGTGCCCACACAGTGTCCTGCAGTGAGCCTCTGACCCCTTCCCCACCGCCACCCCACCCACAGCCTTCTCCGCCCCTCTGACCAAAACTCATACTGGCCAAACCTTGGCATTGCCTCGCCCTCCTCCCGTTCACCCCCACATCCTGTCCTGAACCTGACTGCTTCCCAGCCCCTCCACTGCCTGGTGCTGCTCACTGGTCTCCCTGTGCCCCCACCACGGCCCCACAGTCTCTTCACGGCAACCACAGTGACCCTTGAAAATCACAAGTCAGGTCAGGTCAGGTCACTCCTCTGCCAAAATCTTAACTCCCCATTTGCCTCAGAGTCAGTGCTCAATTCCCACGATGTCCCACCCTCACCCTGTGACCTCTCTAACCCTCTGCTCTCACTTCCCCACACACCCCTCCCCTTTAGCCCTGCTGCCCAAGGGCCTTGGCTCTGCCTGAACCCCACACCCACAGGCTCTCCCCAGCACCTCCTCACCTGCTCCAACCCCTCCTTCCCAGGGAGGTGAGTTTTAAGCCACACCGGGCTCCCCACTCCCCAGTCCTATTCGCTTGGTTTCCATGGCACTTTCACCTCCAGCACGTGATTTTACTGGCAGCCTGTGGTCTGTCACCCCCAGAACAAGAGCGCCATGAGGGAGGCTCTCTGTCTGTAGCACTCACCGGTGTCTCCCAAGGCGCCCGAATACCTCGGGCATTTAATAAACGGCTGCTGGAAAGACAGATAAATGAATGCCAGGGGCTGTGACTCATCTGTACAAAACATAATGCTGCAAAACTTCCAGTTTGTCTCTAAAAGTTGACTGAAAACCAGTATCAGACTTATTAAATACAGCAAAGATGCTCTCATTCAATGTGCAACTATACGTATTTGTTTGCAAAGTTTCTTTTTCAGTTTTGACTGAAATTTTTTACAAAAGCTGACCTCAAAACTGCTGCATCACAAAAGCGTGAATAGACTTTCAATGGCACGTATTCAGGCACAAAGCTCTCACCAGGGTTCACATCCTTTGTATCCTGCTTGCTTTACCACGTGTGTTGGTACAGTAGTACTCGCATCTGGCACAAAAACATGTGTCCTAAGGTCGGTGTCAGGAAGGCCGGCCTCCTCCTGGCTGCCCTCTGACTCTGCCTGCCTGCGGCATCAGCCCCTACTCAAATCCTTCAGGGTGGGGACCATGTGGACAACAATCCTGACCACGGTCTTTCTTCCTCCCACCCCACTTCCACTCTGCACCCAGGTCCAATTTCACACGCCCTCCCCACTCTCAACTCTTCTGGCCTGAACATCCTCCCCTCCCCATTTCTCATGTCTGGCTCTCATTCAAGAACCAGCCATTCAAGAACAGATGAGAAGCCGCTTCTTGCAAGAAGCTCCCCGGACAAAACCTCACACCTCCAGCAACCCAAGCACCCCTATATGTCCTCTACAGGCGGGTTCATCACACTCCTAAACTCCTACCAACAATCTGACACCACCCTAGGGCCTAGCCTTTTTCCTTTTACTCCTGACAAACTCCTACCCTGCCTGAAGGAGGTTCCTCTGATCAGTCAACTGGAAACATACTGGAAAATATTCATTCATTCCCTCCTCTATTTCCTCAGCTGCACTCGCTGAGTCTGCAGTATGTCTCCAGGTGTGTTTACACGTGTAGGCTGTCCTCCTGCCCCAAATTTTTGCAGGTTTTGTTCACCATGGTATGGCTACTACCCAGCACACAGCAGGGGTTCACATAATTTGCGGGAAAAACACGAGAGCAAAGAAGACGCGCTAGGGCAGGCCTCCAAGCCCAGCAGGAGGAGGAAGAGGCCGGGTGACGGAGCAGCGGAGAGAACGGGCTCTGGAGACAACCAGCCAACCGCGGGGCCTGCCTGTGGCGGGCACCCGTGTCCCGCGCGGCTGCGAGGCCGCAGCGGGCCTACCTCGGCGTCGCGGTTGAGGCGGTACACGTAGAGCTGCGAGGTCCCGGCCACCACGAGGTTGCGCTCGCTGTTGTTGAAGAAGTTGCAGTACATCGAGAACTCCAGGCCGGTGGGCGGGTGCGCCTGTTTGTACACGGCGTACATGGCGCCGAACCGGGGCTGCACGGGGTCGCAGGCGACCGGATGAGCGGAGCCGCCCGCGCACCACCCCGGGCCGGCCCGGCGTTCCCCGCCTCCCGCCCGCGCGCGCGCCGCCCACCTGGCTGTTGGAGCGGGCTCGCGGGGGACCGGCACGGCGGCGAACACGGCCCGGCCAGCCCGGAAGCCGCGCGCCAAGGTTCCGGACTCCTGCGCCTGCGCAGCGCCGCCACGGCGCCCCGGCCGTGGGAGCGACAGCGGCCCCTGGTGGCCGGGGGCGGCCTCGCGGCTCCGCTCCCAGAGCCCCGCGATCCCGAGCTCGCTAGAAATCCAGGGCCCCACCGCGGGGGGACGCCGAAGCGGGCTGCGAGCCGGACGGGAGTGAGGCGGCTCAGGGACGGCGGGCCGGGGTCCTTCCCGCCCCAGGACCCCACGATGGATTCCCCGTGGAGGGTCTCGCCCGCAGGAAGAGGCGAGGTCTTTCCCGCACCACGCTCACGTGTGCGAGGCGTCCCGCCAGGTGCCGGCGCCCGGCTCAGCCAGGAGAGCCACGCAGTACGGAGCCGGGAGCGAAGAGACCCCCCCGGACACAAACACGCGACAAATTATGCTCCGGCAAGTGCCGGAGGCCCGACTAATCCAGAGCTGGGGAGAGCTTCCTGGAGAGGTGCCACGTCCCGTCTCCGCTGTGTTCCCTCCGCAGAACGGTTCCCCTACCACCACCAAAACACACGCGTTGACGACCTGCGGCCCTGCCTGGCACTGGCGGTCACGTGTTTGCCGGTGGTGCGGCTGGCCCCTCTCCCAGCGCTTTTCGCGTCTTCCCCACTGATCTCTCTCCAGACCTGGCACAGCTGCCCACTTAGAGGACCCTGGAGCCAGGACCACGCCCAGCTCAGCAGACCTCTCCTCACTTGGCAGGGATTCGCCCTAAATACCCTCAGACAGGTCTGGGATTTAGAAACAGAATCTTAAGAAATAAAACAAATAAAAAGGTATAGTCACACCCAAGAAAATGACATAGAAATATGTGTTTATGTCATCCAAATTCTGCCCACTTGCTCATGTCAGCAACAAGAACTCCAGTCTGGACACTTGATGGGCAGGCCAAGGGTCACTTGGATGCCCAGACAGGTGTGTGACCCGTGAACTACATGAAGCCCCTTTAAAAATCAAAACAAAAACTAACTGTAGTCAGAACCACCATGAGGATCTGCTGGAGGAGGCAGCAGGGCAGAGCTGGGCCGTGGCCTGGACACTGACTCTCCACATCCAAGGCAGACAGACACAGTCATGGCTCCCACATCAGTCACCACAGGACCCCCAGCCTCAAGCCTGGCACACGGCAAATGCCCTAACAAACGGATGAGAGTTTGTCTGTGGGAGAGAGGTGGTCAGTGCAGACAGCCAGAGATGCTGAAGGAGCACAGTCCTGGGAGGAGCAACAACGAGCAGGATATAGCTCTGTCCCAGTCAGAGCAGAGGGGAAGGTGGGCAGAGGGGCTGGGAGGTCGTAGGGCTGGCAGTGGGAAGGCAGATGTGGGCCTGTCTGGCGGGTCTGCTTCTTCAGTGGGAAACTAGAGGAGGCCGTCAGCAGAAGTGGTGGCTTGAAGTTGCTGGAAGGAGACCGTGATGGGCTGGAAGGTGATCTATGGCTGGGGAGGGTGTGATGAGGCTGCCAGTCCAAGCCCTGGCAGCTTCAAGTACTTAGCTCCACCATTCAGAGGGCCTGGTCCTCCAAAAGGCAGTGGAGTTCTCCCTCGGCCCCTGCAGCTTGGGTCCCCACTACAGTCCAGGATACACCCTCAATATGTCCCTGGGGCAGCACTGTACTGGGAGCTAGTGGTTTTCTGCATCTTCCTTCATGCCAGGCCATCTCTGCGTGTCCAGTGTTGTGGCCTGGTTTTATAAGGGAGGTGGTAATTCCCAGACTCTTCTTACAGGGTTGGTGAAGATTCTAGAAGAATCAGCATCTCGTGGAGAGGCTAGGGCAGCTGGCCACCTGTGTCAGGCCAGGGAGCTCTCAGACATGGTCCTTCCTGCCCATTTGCCTCAGATTCCTGGCAGGTGGCAGCTACCTGCCTTCAGCCCAAGTGGACCTAATGGAGTGTAAGTCTGCCTGCCACTCTCCTGCTCTTATGCTGGTGCTATTGGGTGAACAAAAGACTGAATCTCACATCCCCTGGGCCCTTACTCCTTTTGCTCTTTCCTCTTAGCTCCTTTCTGCTACCTGGAGGGCACCTGTGATAGCTAATGCCCATGAGAGCTGTTATGGATTGAACTGTATCCTTGAAAAAGATATATTGAAAACCTAACCCACAGTACCTCAAAATGTAACTGTAACTGAAAAAATAGGACCATTACAGATGGAATCAGTTAAGATGAAGTCACGCTGGAGTAAGGTGAGCCAGGAATCTAACATGATGTCCTGGTGTTCTTTTGAGAAGAGAAGAGACAGACACAAGAGGGTCATGTGAAGACCGAGGCAGAGACTGGGGTTATGTTGCCACAACAAGCCGAGGACACCCGAGGCCACCAGAAGCCAGTAAAAGATCATGTAACAGATTCTCCCCTGGAGGCTTCAGAGTGAGCATAGCCTGCTGACACATTGATCTCAGGCTTCTGCCTCCAGACTGGGAGAGAATTAACTTCTATTGTCTTAAGGCACCCAGTTTGTGGTGGGCTTGCGAGTCCTCTCCTAGAGGAAGAGTTCCCTAGGAAACTATCCCAAGGGAACTCTGAAATGGACACTTCTGCTGAGGACAGTGGAGCAGAGCCAGTAGAGGCCTGGTCCCTACTGACCATGGGCTGCCACACACTCCGGTCTGATTATCTCCAGACCCGTTTTTCATGAGAGAGAAAAAAGCCCTCATCGGCATAAGGATGGCTGGTTGTTTTCTGGTTTTTCCTGCTATACGTAAACAAGTTTGATTCCTGACTGGACACCAGGTACTACCTGCTGCCCACAGAAGCCGGCCAATTTCTCTAACTTTGCTCCCCAGGGAGGGTCTCCACATTACAGACTAGGGGCACTAGGGCTGGCTGCCTGGAGGTCCCTGAGCAGTTATCCTGGCTCTTCTTCAGGCAACAGGCACCGCTCTGGGGAGAGAGGGAGCCAAGAAAGGTGGGAGACCTTTCCCTCTGAGCAAGGAGAGCAGGCTACACTCCAAGGACAAGAATGTCTTTATTGAAGCTGGGCACTGTGGCCTGGGGGAGGGAGACTCTCAAAGGCTTGGGGTTATCGGGGTACCTGGCTGGCCACAGGCGTGGCTACACGTTGGGTGTGGCTGCCACTTCTAAGAGTCTGAGATAATCCAGGGCCAGGGGCCAGAGTCAAGGGCCAAAAGCGGGGCAGAGGTATCAGAGGGTGATGTTATCCTCATACAGAGAGAGCAGCAGCAGGACGGTCCAGCCGCCCAGCAGGCCCACGTTGTGCAGCAGGAAGAGGAGCCAGGGTCGCTGGTCTCGCACGTTCAGCATGGCCGGGAGCTGAGGAGGAGGTGGGCCCTGGGTCAGAGGCCAACTCAGCGCTCCTGCTCAGGGCAGGAGCGCCCAGGGCAGTCCCCTCCCGCCCTCTTCTCTGACCATGTCGCAGAGCGCCACGTAGAGGAAGAGACCGGTGGCTACCGCCAGGATCCAGGTCTCGCTGTCCTCGCCGACGCGGACCGCGAGCGCCACGTAGAGGCCGAGGAAGGCCGTGAGCCCCGAAGCCAAGTTTAGCAGCAGTGCCCGGCGTACCGAAAGCCCGGCGTGCAGCAGGGCCGCGAAGTCCCCTGGGGCGGGCGGGGCGGGTCAGGACGAGAGCCCCGCCCAACCCCAGACAGGCCCGGCCCCTGTAGTCCGGCCCAGCTGACTGGCCAATCAACCAACCGACCCCAGGCAAGCCCCGCCCCCTACCCAGACAGTCCCGCCCCCTCCGAGCCGGCTCCGCCCACAAGGCCCGCCCCCTACCCGAACCCCGCACAGCTGACCCAGCTCGTGGGGCACCTCGTGGCAGAACACGGCCAGCGAGGTGGCCAGCCCCGTCTTCCAGGAGGACAGGAAAGCGGCGCCCACGGCCAGACCATCCGCGAAGTTGTGCACGGCGTCGCCCAGCGTGATCACATAGGGCAGCAGTCTCAGCTCTGCGGGCAGAGCGGGGATGGGCGAACGCCGTCCTGGTCCCACACCTCCGAGCCCCCGAGCCCCGCCCCCGGCCAGCACCTGCGCTGTGCGCCAAACGCCTGAACCCCCCAAAGCTTCCCGGGCCTCCCTCAGGGCTCACCAGGGCGCAGTTTCCTGGGCTCTGGGCTCAGCAGCTCTGGGCTCTCCTCCTCCACCTGGGAAAGGGGAACAGGGTCCGCGTAGATGAGCCTCTGGGCCAGCAGGTGGAGGAGGGGCGCCTGGGGCTAGTCCTCAGATCTGGCCAGAGGCAGAAGTCTTGGCGTGGGGGCTGGGAGTGCGGACAGGGCTCCGTGCCACATCCGGTAGGGATGTGTGCACAAGGACAGCTCACCAAGTCTGCACGCGAGCCCTCGTGGGGCTGCTTGGGCGGCCGGAGCTCACTGGGCGCTAGCTGCAGGGACACACCGTGGCTGTGGCCGCCGTGGCTGTGGCCATGGCTGCAGGGCCTGTCCTTCGGGTCCTGAGGGGACAGTGGTTCAGGGTCCACCACACCTCCCCCACCTCTCCCCTCCCTGCATCCAGCCCCCATGCACCTGACCTCAGGGTCCAGGGGTAGCAAGAGGTTGAAGAGGCTCTCGAACAGGAAGAAGGCATAGAGGCCACCCAGCACAGCCAGGAGGCGCCAGGTAGGCTGCTGGCTGAGGCCCTCCCCATCATGCGAGTGCAGCCCCAGCACCTGGGGGGAAGGGGTACGGGGCCAGTTGCCTCAGGGCCTCCTCTCCACAGACAAGGAGAGGGGTTAGGGGGTCAGGGAAGGGCCCTAAGAGGGTGGGCCTGGAGGGAAGGCTGGGTAGAGGAGTCCTTGGTGGGCAAGGAAGGTCCTGGCAGGCTGGGGCCAACCTTAGGCATCAAGTGCAGAAGGGCATCGCCTGTGAGCGCGCCTACAGCCATGCTCAGGAAGGTCTGGATGATGTAGTGGGTGGCAGTGCTGCAGCTGGCACAGGTGAGGAGCAAGAGCCCGAAAATGGAGCAGAGGCAGATGAGCAGTGTAGCCAGTGAGCCATACAGGTACCCTGCGGGTGGGGGCAATGAGGGTTGAGGTGGGAGCCTCCTTCCAACCTCAGCCCCTGACCCCCTGCTTCCCAGGGAAGGGTGTCCGGGTGGGGTCCAGGAGTGAGCTGGAGTCCACCAGGGCTGCAGGTGGTCAGGTGCAGGCCAGGCCTCTCTCATACTAGCCCTCTGGCCTCAAAACCCCATCCTCTTCCCTCCCAGGCCCCCATATGCCCTGTGACCCCTCTCCTCCAATGCCTCTTTCTCCTGCCAGCCCTGGCCCAGCTCTCCCCACCCCTCCCCAGCCCAGCGACCACTCCCTTCCCTCCTTGCAGTCCCACCTCCATGATGCCAGCGCCCTGGGCACAGCCAGATGGGCACAGCGGGGGAGGTGGGCACTCACTTTCCACCTGGCTGAGCTGGTCCTGGGTGGGGTGCCCTGACTGGGGGCTGCAGGCCCCACTCAGTTGCTGCTGGAGCAGGGCAGGGCTCAGTTGGGCCCAGGCCTCCGGGGTCACCCCATCCTGCTCCGACAGCCCATACACAGCCATCACATCTCCAGCACTCAGGCATAACTGGAGGGAGGGAGGGGTGACAAGACTGGGATCAGGGGCCTGAGCAGACTGGGGAGACCCCACCTCTCCCCAGGACTAGGGCTCATGGGCTGCTCACTGTGTCCCACACACTGGAGCTGCTGTTGGGGGTGGAAGGGGCCACAGGGCCCTTGTGCTCAGCCTCCTCTCCCAGATGACTGTGGTCACTGTGGTCATCATGGGTCTCGGTCACTCCACCCACCCCCAGGCGCTGCATCAAGGCCGCCAGCTCTGGCAGGAAGGACAGAATCACAAAGTTTGTGTGGGCTCCAGCCCTGACCTCCCCAGGGACATGGAGGCTGGGGCTCAGGCACCTCTGCCCTGTGGCCCAGCTCAGGCCTCACCAGCCAGTGTGATGTTGGGGGTCTCGCTGTCATGCTGCCGGAACACGAAGTCCACGAAGTACTGGGGGGTCGGCAGGGCCCGGAAGCAGGCCCCGTTCCTGACATGGTCCAGCAGGGCAGCCAGCACTGGGCCGGGGCTGCCGGGTGCCCCTGCCCCTGCCGCCTCTGCCAGCAGCTGAGGCAGGTCCACACAGGCCTGGGGAGGAGCCCGGCCTCAGCCTTTTGTCCGGCAGAGCTGGCTTCCTGGCCTCTTGCTCTGCTGTTGCCCTAGTGCCCCCAGGACACCCCTGACCCCGGACCCGCCTCTTCCTGTTCACCTAAGACTTGGGCTGGCCCCTGTCTTCCCTTGGGCTCCTCCCTGATACCATAGCCCTGCCCTTCCCTGGCCCAGCTGGCCCAGCCCTCCTTGCCCCCTGGTCTCCTTCCGATCGCCCCAGAAGCCTTCTCAGCCCCACCCATGGTGAGGGTCGCTCCTGGGGCCCCTGCAGCCCTGCCCTCCTCAGTGGTGAGCGTCCACTTGTGATTCCCCAAGCCCAGCCTGCTGAGTGTGTCCCCAAAACTCCCTCAGGGGCCCTGGAAGGCATTGAGGCCCATCCCCCAGGGGTCCTGATCCCCTCTGATCCATCTTGTGTCCTTACCTCTGAAGTGGACTGGCCAGCAGCCTGAGCCGGGGCCTGAATCCTCTGCAGCAGCCTGGTCAGGCCTGGGGTCAAGGCCTCAGGGCCCTCGAGCAGGGCCAGGAGACGGTCAGCGCGGGAGGCCCAGAGGCCAGCCCGGACATCAGTACATGTGGCCTCTGGGCTGCTGAGGTAGAGGGCTGCAGCGGCACTGAGGCGGGGGATGTGCCTGGGTTCCAGGACTGGACCTGAGGGGGCCCCTGACTTCTCAGGGCTGCCCAGGGCCAGGGCATCATCCACAGATAGGCACTGTGGGCAGAGACAGGTGGGCAGGGGCCAGGCATCTGTAGCCCTGGAGCTGCCCCCTTCCCTGAGGGGCCCCACACATGGACCGCCATCCCTTCCATCTCTCACACTCGCACCTCCCCATCATCTGCTCTCTTGTTCCCCTCGCCAGTCCCCACCTAGGGTCAGGAGTGCACACGTGGAGGGGTCCGGGGCAGGGGTCCCACCATCCCAGGGTGGTTTCTTCCTGGAGACTCTGCCAATTTGATAGCCAGGGGACTGACGGTGTGGGGATGGGGGACGCAGCCCAGGGATCCTGGAGCCGTGTGTCCCCAGTCTCACCCCCCAACCCAGGGAGAACAGGTGGGTCTGAACATGGAGCGGAGGAGGATGGGCTCAGGCCTGCAGGCAGGGCCAGGGTGCTAGGCCAAGGGTGCTGGGCCACCATGCTCGGCCCGCCTCCTGGAGTTTGCCCAGGGCCCTTTGCTGCCGGTCCTCAGGGTGGAGCGGCGGGCTGGGGCTGGGGGACCCATCGGGTGGGGCCATTACCTTTCCACACGGCCCGTCGGTGCAGTGCACACGGGCCGCCAGTGTATTTAACAGGCTGCCCAGTGCCACACGGTCCAGAGCACCCTGGCCTGAGGACAGCAAGGTCAGCAGACGGGCGGGCTGGACTGCCGTCACGGACACCACCAGCACTGCCAGCAGCAGCCCCAGCTCCAGCCGGGCCCAGACAGCCATGCTGCAGCCCCTGAGTCCTCCTGCTTTGGGGTGGCTGTGTGCACCAGGGCTGCCAGGTGCCGGACTGGGGCTGGGCTGGGCTGGGACCCGCCCGGCCCCGGCACGAGGATCTCCGCAGGCATTTCCCGCAGGGCTCTGTGATTGGCTGCCAGAGGCGTTGTGGGTTAACCATTCCAGCGGCAGGTCCTCCCTAGAGTGTGGAGCTGCTGTCCTAGGGGGCAATGGCTGGGCCCCTTCTGGATGGGGCGGCCCTCCAGGACTGTGGGACAGGGCCGCCCCTCTGCTCCCTCAAGGGTCTTGTTACCGGACAGGAGTTTGTGTGTCCGACGCACCAAGAGGCCAAAGAGACCAAAACATCGCAGGGCCGAGCAAAGGAGAACAGGCAGCTAGTGCTCAAAAACGCTGAACTCCCCTCCCCGGCGGTTTTGGGGGAGTTTTTAATAGGCAGAATTTGGGTGAGGGCTGCAGGGTGGGTAACTGGGAGTCAACAGCGCAGGGCTCCGGGACTTTGTGCTCAGCCTAAAGGTACCATCCTCCACCTGGATGGGGGCCTCAGTTCCTGGAACCCGGGACCCTGCCCTAAGGCTGTGCTTCTTGAAGGCTCCTCCTTGGCTTCTGCTTTCCTTACTTCCCTGATTAGCAACTGTTTGAATCTGCCCTTAGAAGTCGCAGAAGTTCTTAAGAGGTTGAATAAAGCCTATTTACTACAAACAAATGCAGGGACTGGAAAGGATTTGTACTCAGGAGGGCCCCACGGGGTCCTGCTGGGTTTCAGTCCCCTCCTTTCTCTGACACTCCTCTGTCTTGAGGAGCACAGGTATGGGACAAAACAAGGAATAATGTTTAGGATGGAGAGGCTCGGCATAAACTTGGCAGAGGAACTCGATTTGAGGGAGACTCAGTTCATCTGGGTGCTGCTCCCCGTGGCCCTCCCTCCAGGGGCTGCCCCCAAGCCAGGGGGGCCTGGGGTGGAGATTTGTGGAAACCACCACAAGGCCCCAACTCCACTCCCGCCAGCAGCCTTCCCTGCAGGGCCTCCTGGCTCCAGCAGCTTAAACACTCCCAGAGCCTCAAGGCCCTCCTTGGGGGTGGGGCCCTCCCCTCCTGGGCTGTGGTCCGTGTTGGAATGCACTGGAATCTGAGGCAATCTCGATTAGGTGCTGGCCAGGCTCCCCCCTCCAAACCCTCCAGGGGAAATTCCCTAGGAAATGGCCAAAGCCCCCCACCAGGAACAACTGGAGCCTGGGCCCTCCGCGTGCACCTCCCGGCCCACCACCCGGTGCCCTGGTAAGTGGCCCCTGGGCTCCGAGGGCAGGAGTGGGGCCAGCCAGGCTCTGAGCTCTAGGGCTGGGCCCTGCCCCTCCCTGCTGCCTCCCGCTCTGGCCTTTGAACTCCCAGGCCTTATCTCTGCCCAGTTGGCAGTCTAGGGAAAGGGGCAGACCCTAGGGAGACGGCTGACATCCCAGCGCAGGTCTCTGCGCAGCCTTGTCTTCTAGAGGGAGTGTGTGGGCGGCCCCTTCCGCGCCTGGTTCAGTGGACCCCGGACCCTGAGCCTGTGGGGCGTGGTTGGGACAGGGGAGAAGCTCCAGGGACGTGGGGAGCCTGGGCCCCGAGGACTCTGTCCCTGTTGTCCGGTGGCATCCAGGGCAGGGCATCAGGCCGAGGACGGTGTCCCGGGCCTGGGTTCAGGTGGAGCTCCTGCCCGCCCCCACACACTGGAAGGCACCGCAGTGTGACATCCGTGGGTCCTAAAGGGAAATTGGGGGAGGGGAAGGTACAAGCCCGCCAGGGGTTCAGATAAGGAGGTTCAGAGGGTACCTGGCCCCCGGGTCAGTGAGGGAAGCTGGAGAGATGATTCAGGCACCCTTCACACAGATCTGAAGACCATGGGCCCAAACTGGCTGGAGCCGGAGCCTCTGCTCCATTACTCAAGGCTGGCTTAGCGCTGGGGGAAAGGCCTCAGCCCAGCCATTCAGCAGTCTTCCCAGGTCGCCAGGTGGAGGCCTGGCAGGCGGCCACATGCCCTTGGGCTTTGGGGCACCTCTGTGCTGGCCTGCAGTTCTCCGTTTTGTGTCCCCCACATCTCCCATCCTGTGCCCTCCTTTCTAGCCCAGAGCAGCCACCGAGAGCAGCACAGGCTCCCCGGCATGTCTGCCTGTCCCCGCCTGGTGCTCGGGTTGTCCCCAGGCCCCTCTGGCATCCAGCAAGAGCACTGCAATTGCTCCCATCCTAAAACACACACCCCTGCTCACAGTAGCGTGTTCACAAGAGCCAGAGGATGCAAGCAGCCAGGTGCCACAAGTGGCTAAACAAAATAGGGTCCATACATATGATGGAATACTCTCAAAAAAAATAAAGGAAATCCTGTCACACAGATGAACCTTGAGGGCAAGATGCCGAGTCAAACGAGCAGTTACAGGAGCACAAGTTGTATGGTTCTGTAAAGCTAGAGTGGAAAGGACGGTGGGCACCAGGGGCTGAGGGGTGGGCAGGAGTTGTTCGGTGGGGGACAATTTTGGTTTGGAAGGATGAAAAGGCTCTGGAGGTGGATGGGACAACAGGTGCACAGAGTGGTTAATGCACTTAATGCCACCGAGCTTAGATGTGTTTATCGTGCAAATTTTATGTTTTGTATATTTCATTGCAATAAAAAAAATTAAAATAGACCCAAACAGCCCTCCCTGGTCCCTCTGGCCCCTCAGCTCCCTCCCAGCAGATTGGGGCACTCTGGCACCCGTCGAGCGGCCTCCCCTGAAGCCTCACTCCCACCCATGCCCTCCTGAAGGTCACCAAGAGCCCCATGGGTCAGACTTAGCAGTGCTTCTGCAGTCTCAGTCCACCCGGACCCCCGCCCTCCAAGCCTGGGGCCCCAGTCTGCTCCACAGGCTCTGGTCGCCGGTTCTTTAGCTCCTGTGTTCGTGTTTCTTTCCACAGCCTCCAAACACAGAAGTGCCAGTCCTGCACCTCGGGCAGAATTCCTGGCACCCAGGATAGGAGACCCCGGCCTTCACCCTTCTCTCTGGAACTCCAGCCTTTGACGTCCAGCTACGTGCACAACAGGCCCCCCTGATCACCTCAGAGCCCTGGCTCCCCAGGGGTCCATGTTGCAACATGAGTTCTTCGGACCCCCAGGTGCTCAGGCCCAGGCTCACTCTCGCTGCATCCAGCCCAGCACAGTCCATGCCCGGAATCTGATGGGCCCTCTCCCTGCAGCCTGGGTACCGTCTTTCCCTAGTAAAACACAAGTGAGATGGGGGCCTTTGCTGAGTACCTTGCTGGCACCCAGGGCTCTCAGGTACCCTCCCCGGGGAAACAGGCTCACTCCTCATCTTTCTACTCAATGTTGAGAGGCTGTCGGTGACCACCCCACTGGTAGCCTCCAACCTCTTCTATCACCATCTGAAATAATATGCTTTATTTCATTGCCTCTAGAAGCCACAGACATCATGATGCACCACTAAGAAAAAGAAAATGCTACAATGAAACTCTGGGACGTGCCTTATCCCAACGCCATGGTTGCTAAGACATGAACCAACCCATCTTGGAACCCAGAGCCTTGGTCTCACGGTTGGCTGCTGTCCGCCCAGGAGAATGAGAACGAGGACGAGAACGTGAACACCACAGGGCAGGGCCGCTTTCAGCACTGACGGCAGCAGCCTTCGTAGCAGGTGCCTGGGAACTGGTGTTTGTTTCCCCACCAGGCTTCGGGCAAGGCCAGCCCAGGGGCTCCCATGGTGTCTACCAGCTGGGCCTGGCCCTGGGGCTAAGGGACACACTCAGCGGAGGGCAGGAGAACACCCCACCACGAGTTATCAGCTGGGGCTCCTGTAAGCCACCGAACAAGGATGGGCCCCGCAGCAAAAGGTGTGAGGTGAGCTGACCTACGTGTCCTCCAGGGCACAGAGATGCAGGTGGGGCTATGGCCATATCTTCCAGCCTGGGCAGTGCAGCAGCCTCCGCACCCAGCTGGCCGGGCCTCCAACAAGCTGCTAAAGCTCTCAGGTGGGGTGTGGGGAGGCAGGAGTGGCCAACAGACTCAAGCCATCCTGGCCTGGGGGAGGCTCACGCACAGGGAGGCTGCTGCCCCTAAACTACTGCGCAGAACCTACGCACTCCAGGCTGGCAGGGTCCCAGGGCCCACAGGGCAGACAGCCACGCAAGGCGGACCTTGGGGGAGAGCCGCCCACACCCGCAGGGAAGTCAGAAAGCATCTTTATTGTGGGGACGGGGCTCCAGGTTAGAGACCACGGACAGACACACTTGACGGGGTTGCTGCGGACAGCGAGACATGTGCAGACGTCCGGGGGATGCCGGAACCTTCTCGGGACAGGGAGGCGCAGGCTCAGGCGTGCAGGAAGCGGTTGAAAGCGTTGTAGGCTGACTCCAGGTCAAAGAGCATCTGGCGCACCTGGGAGTCGTCCAGCTCGTCGGACGCGGACATGCCGCTCAGGGTCTGCAGCCTGTGGGAGCACAGCGCTGGGGGACGCAGGGGGAGCGCGGGTTGGGGCGGGGCAGCTGGGCAGGAGACACACACTCACCACTGGTTGACGGTCTGGCGGCCCTCAAAGTCAGGGGGCAGGTGGCTCATGCGATGCATGGTCTCCATCAGCTCCCGCAAGTCAGGCTGGATCTGTGGAAACAGTGCCCGCTGGGACCCCCTCTCCCTCCTCCGGCCCCCCTCACCCCCCAGAAGCCGCACCTCGTCCATGGCGCGGATCTCCAGGCGCAGCTTGTCCATCACCGTGATGAAGAGCTGGGGACAAGCGTGTGTGAGGTGACACAGACCCCACCAGGGGCCAAGAGAGGGAGACCTCTTGCAGCCACACGCCTGGTTCCTCTGCAGGGCCACCAGGGTCAGCCCCACCCAGCCCCTGGCCCTCCTCAGCCTTGGGCCTCCTCCTGCACCACTTGGCCCCAGGCCTCAAGGCCACACAGCCCTGCTGGGGCACGGGAGCTCTGGGCCCGTCCCCTGTGGGTTCAGTATAGGGAGGGGCCCCAGGGAGCCACAGCCCTGGCGAGGCCCACCGAGACGACATCAGCGATGCAGCGGTTGAGGTTGCCCTTGTCGTCCTTGATGGTGATGGGCCGGTCCTCCCTGATCCTCTCCATGGCAAGCGGGCAGTCCAGCTGAGGGAGAGCACCCAGTGCTGGGCCCTGCAGGGCAGCCGGGCCCTGCAGGGCAGCCAGGCCCAGCCGCACAGCGCCCACACCTCCCACCGCCCCTCAGGGTGGAGGGGCCACTAACTCACGCGGAACTTGCGACAGAACTCATCAATGGAACTGATCTCTGAGCCCTGAACCTGCCGGAAGGCAGCTTTGTACTGGACCAGGAGCCGGGAGCAGGCCGCCGTGTACCTAGGGAGAGGGTTACACTCCCGCCCTCAGCACCGGGCCAGCTATACCTGGCACGTCCTGCTTACCCTTGGCCCTTCCAGGGAGGGCTGGTGAAGGCCCAGAGATGTGCCATTGACAGTTGAGCCTTCCCACTTGGTTTATACAAGAAAAGAACTCTGGGAGGGAAGGAAGACAGTGGCCAAAATACGGCTGCCATACAGGACCAGCCCTGTGCAGACTGGCCCCAAGCCCGGCGCTAGGCAGAGGCCCAGCCTGCCCCCTCAAGCCTGCTCTCCTGGACCATGCTGGCCACACCTCCACATCAACAGCTCGGGGTCCTGTGGGCTGGGCCTGCTGCACTGAACCAAGGCCCCGGGGAACTCCTGGCGGCCAGGCCTGGCCAGCAGCACCTCACAGACTGACCTCTGAGCCCTCCTGCTTGCCTTCTAAGCCTGTGCACTGATGAGGCTTGAGGGAGGAGGGGTGGGACGGAACCCCAGGACCAGGGTGGTGGGCTCACCTCTCCCCCAGAACACTTCAGTACTGCTGCCAGGACTTCTCTGGCTGAGATGGCGCCAAGGCCCTAGCACCCGGGGGACCCTCCTTGTGCTGGCTGGGCCTCAGACCCAGGCCTCAGGCTGGGCCCCTGCTCTTCCTTCGCACTGAGCACCCAGCCCCTGGAGGACAAACACAAGCTTTCAAGGACAGGTGCCCACTGGTGGTGCAGGGAAGGCGGGCTCTCACTCGTTGGGGGTGACGCAGTCCTTGATGTACGCTTTCTCCAGGGCCTGCATCGTCTTCACAACGGCAAACAGCTCGGCCATGTTGTCATACCTGAAGGTGCATCCTTTAGGTGTGGCTGCCAAGGCAGGGAAGCCGGGGTCCCAAGCCCAGGGCCCCATCCAGGGCACCGGCCCCACCCAGGGTGGGAGATATGGGAGCAGAGCTTGGTGTTTGGTCACCTCTCACCCCGCCCCTGGCAAAGGCTACTTGAAAACTGTTTGCCCAGGCTGACCCCATGTCCTCCTGACCCTCAGTGGGAGGAGGGTGCTGTTGGGGGAAGCAGGCAGCCTGGGTGCCAGACTCACTTCTCTCGCTCACGGGCGTTCTTGTACAGCTTCACTTCCTATTGCGGAGATGGAGCAGGGGGTCAGCCAGCAGCACTAGGGTGACTACAGTACCCGGTGAGGCTCAAAGGGACCAATGGTGCCAGGCAGGTGTCCACCACTCACCTCATATAGTTCCGGCTTGTTTCCAGGGGCTGCAATAGAACAGGCAGACAGCTGGCAGTCTGCTCACGATGGCGACCCCTGGCCTCAGCTCCATTTCAGCAACCCTCTCAAGGCTTCCCCAGTGCTATGTCCCAAAGGGCTCAGGGGTAACCAGAGGAATTTCAGTCTCAGTGCCCCCATCAGTTTGTGGGGGTACCTAAGCAGAGGAAATGCCTCTGGGTCCAGTGTGCCACGTGCCAGGCCTGGCCCTCCATTATACCTCTGCTTCTTGGCTACCCCACTTTACAGCTGAGTGACCACACATACCTCGCTTATGATGCAGTGATGGACCACAAATGTTTGTCACATGCTTCATAATCTTTCCCCTGGTTTGGTGACTCCAGGATACCCAAGACCCCCTGAAGTTCCAGCCACACTAAAGCTGTCATCTCTGTGCCCAGCTGGTCCCACCTGGAGGAGGTCTCTGGGCCCCTGGCCACTCTGAGGCTTTATGGGGGCGGACACTTAAACAGACCTCCCACATTCCCCCTGCCGCTGCTCCCCTCAGCTTCTGCAGCAAAGGCTGAAAGCCTGGGCGCTTTGGGTCCCTGGGCCCAGCTTGGGCCACACTCACCTCCCATGCCAGGAGTGGCTGGGATCCCGTGAAACATCCTGCAGGCTCAGGTGGCCACAGCAGAGACCTGGGGAGCAGAGCAAGTGCTGACTCAAAGGTGACCCCTAACATCCCTGAGCACTGGGCCTCATGAAGAGCCTTCGCACCCTCGGCAGAAACAAGATGAAAAACAGCAATGAACACACAAGGTGCTGTGCACCGTGGTGGGAACACTAGCCCCGCCCTGAAGGCTGCCAGAAGGAAGCAGGTGCAGGTGAGCACCTCAGGAGAGTAGCACATTGGTGGGGCGTGGGGGGTACTGGTGTAGGGTGGGGGCTGCCCTAGAGCAGGTGACCAGGAGGAAGAGGAAGAGGCTGCAGCTATCAGAGAGATGACTAGGAGAAGAGCATTTGGGCAGAGGAAAAGGACACAGAACAAGAGGAATGCACTCAGAGACACAGAAGCAGGGTGGGGTAGGGGGCTTCCTGAGTGAGAAGCGTCCCAGGGGATGGGACAGACAGGCAGGGGATCAAAGAGCACAACTCTCACAGACCAGGACGAAGAGTCTGGGTTCACCCTAGAGCAGCCAGTAGGAACTGCTAGAGGGCTGAAGACAAGTTTTGGGGGCTCCGGAAGGGCGGTGGGCTGACCAGAGTGGACGCAGGAGGCCCCTGCCCAGGCAGGAAATTGATGTGATGGCTGGGGCCAGTTCCAGCCATGCTTTGGAAGTGGAACCACCAGACCCAATGAAAGATGTGAAATGGGATAAAACTTAAAAGACTCAAGAATGACACCCTTATTTTTGGACCAGTGGCACCACAGCAGTAAAGTGAATTGAGATGGTGAAGGTGGACAAAGCAGGGTTTCCAGGGCAGGCGGTGTGCGGGAAAGCACCATGGTTAGGATGTGTTGGGTCTGAGAGACTCCATAGACATCCAAAAAGGCTGCAGAGGCAGCTGGAGGTCAGGGGAGAGGCCTGGGCGGGCAGAGCTGAGCCAGTGACACTGTAGGGATGGATGGCTAAAGGTGAACGAAGGCAGGAGAGAGAGCAGCGCTAGCTGGGCCCTGGGCACCCCAGCGTGTGGAGGATGGGCAGCAGGGAGGCGAGATAAAGGCTGGGAAAGGGCAACGTTGTTCAAGTTAAGCAGCAAGGCAAGCGGCGGGTGTGTGTGGCGGGGTTGAGAAGGCGGATGCAATTACAAGAGTCCACGGGGGTGGGGACACGGAGACCATTCAGGTACCCTCCTGGAAATCAGAGAGGACGAGGTTGAACAGAGTGGACTTAAGGAAGAGGAATAAAAGAACCGTCTGTAGGCCTACAGCGGGATTCCACTTAGCCACGAAAACGACCGTCCCCGGCTACAAGCGAATCCTCGTCTAAATCTCACAAACAGGCCCCTGAGCCAGAGTAGCCAGCTTGCAGAGAAAGGCCCCAGCGAGTGCGTGGGGGCCTCCCATTCGGACGGCTACCACGTCCAGGCGAGCGGGACGCCCTGGGATCGGGCTGACCGGGTGCAGGCGCGCATGCGGGCCGCAGGAGCCTCTGGACGACCGGCGGCCCGGCCGCCATGAGCGCCACGCTCTGAGACGCCGGTCCCGGGGAAACGGCTGACAGCTTCGGGACCCGGGCGGAGCCAGAGCCAGGAGACCGGGGGCGCCCGGAAAGGGGACCCCAAGATGGGGAGAGAAGAGGAGCGCGGGCGCGAGTACTGCCCTCCGCGGCGTGGCGATGCCCGCGGGCCTGGGCCCGTAGCCCTCGCCCATCCGGCAAGCCGCCCTCTCCCGCCCCCGGGCCCGCAGTACCTGGACCGCCTCGCAGGTGCTGGAGATGGCGCGGGGGCCCTGCGCCTGCGCGCGCCCCGCCTCGGCGCTGGGCCCTGGCGTCTGCGTCTGCGCCTGCACGCGCCCCGCCTCGGCGCCTGCGCCTGCGCGCGCCCCCGCCTCGGCGCTGGTTCCCCGCCCCGCTGGGGATGGAACCCGAGTCCCGCCTGACAGGGACTGGAGGCTGCGGTAGTGAAAGGCTTTGCCTTCACCTGTAGGGCCTCTGTGTGGCCAGATCTGCCCTTGACCCTGGGCCCCATAGGGTTAACGGAAGCTGGGACTAGCAGAAATTCCTAAGCTTGCCTTCGTCGTTAAAATTCGCTCCTCTTTAACCTGCTTCACTGACCACGCTCGCTTTGTTACTAGTGTTTGCGTGTCCTAATAAAGATATTTCCTCTCTGTTGTTTTTCAGTTAGTTGGAGTCGGCTGTGTCCAGTTTGAACAAGCCAGTTAAGACTGGCCAGGAACACTGCCCCCTGGGCCTGCACGTGTCTGATACCCTTTTGATATCAGAAGGCCCAGAACTCCCCCCTCAGATCATGCCAAGCGCCACCACTTTTGAACATGGGTCCCAGGAAGAAGCAAATAACTCAGGTACACCTGTGAGGCACACTGATGCTCACCTCCCCTACCTCCCAGTCTCCTTTCCCCCTGCCTAAGACCACCCTGCTTGTTTATCCCACAAATATCCCAAGCCCTTACTCTTCTGGGAAGTGGACTGAGAACTATCCTCCCACCTCCTTACTTGGTGGCCTTGTGAACAAATCCTTTTTCTGCTTCAAACCTGGCGTCTCAGAATTTTGGCTTGCTGTATATATGCAGTGATACCCTCAATTCCAGAGGGCTCTGAGCTTCCCAACAGCAAAGCAAACCCCGCCTTCCGCCTTCCACCTCCCACCAGCCTTTCAAGCAGCTGCAGAGGGAGGTGGAGGCAGCAGCAGAGTTGCTTTATTAGGGGCTTGGGTGGGCAGGGAGGGCGGGCATGGTGCTGGCCTGTCAGAGGCGCTTGAAAAAGAGCTTATGGCCTTGGTCCAGCATGCAGGTTCTGGGGCCCAGCCGGCTGGGCAGCAGCCGGTGCAGGGCACCCCGGTCCTCAGCGGAGAGACGTCTGCTGCACAGCTGTAGCTCCTGCAGCTGTCCCAAAGCCTGGTCCCAAAGGCCCGGGCCCAGGGGGCCCTGGACAGCACAGCCTGCAGAGGGGAGGCGGGAGCGGGCTCAGTGGTGTTAGTGGCAGGCCCCATGAAACTCCCAGGCCTGTGTTTTTCCCTTTACCAATGTGGCCCTCAGGAAGAAATACATTTCCTTTGAGGCCCCAAGGACTGCAGTGAGGTGCATGAGGAAAGCCCAGGAAAGGCCTGACAATTCTCTCAGGAGTGTGCTCTCCCGGGGGGGCTGCCGAGGACTGTGGGCACCTTTCACAGCCAGTGGTCAAGCAGGAGGGAGGTCGACTGAAATAAACTCTGCGTTCACATCTGTGCCTCTGACAGTGTCTGGAAACACCTGGGTCCCTTCATCCATAAAATGGGCCCAATGGGGCGCCTGTGAGTCTCAGTAACAGCTACCAAGGCTCGATCCTCAGACTAGAGAGCACCCAACAGGCTCGGGACCCCAGGGAGCTTGGTGAGAGGGTATAAATGCCAGGAAGCCAAGTGTGCAGGAGCAGCCTCCTACCAGTCTGCCTTCAGGGGTGCCTTCCTGGAGGAGCCAGCCTGGTCCTGTGGGGCGGTGGGTGAGGAGCAGGGGCTTCCTGGGTGCACACCCACTTCCAGCCCTTGTCCTCCTAGAGGGCAAAGCCAGTCTCTTGCCCAGGGCCCCAGTAGGATGTGCCAGTTCACCAAATGCACCTCCCTGGGCTCATCCTCAAGACAGTTCTGGGAGGTACTGTGCAGCCAGAAGGAGAACAAGATAAGTTCTCACTTAACAAGACGGTCCCTTGGTCCTCCTGCCCTATGGTTTTAGGAGCTGGGCTCATGCTCCCTTCCTTTGTCAGCCTCAGGAGCTCAGCTCACCCTTGCTATCTGGCTGGTGACAGTGACAGCCCCTTTAGAGGAGGCACCTGGTATGTCAGGTGTGGCCACCATAGCCAGGGCTCACCTGCCAGGCCAAGGAAGCTGAGGCCTTGGGGCCGCTCTCGGAGGGCAGACAGGAGCTCCTCCAGGCTGGCACAGCTGATCTCGGGGTTGGCGGACAGGTCCAGTGAGACCAGCGAGGGACAGAGGGGGAGACATCTGAGATGAGGGAAGAGGCATGGGGGTCAGCTTCCACCATGAGGGGAGCTGCCCAGGTGAACCTACGGCTCGGGGGCCACAGGCCAGGCCTAGCAGGATTTGCTCCAGCCTGGCATGGGCGCCTCTGACACTCCTGAGGGCCTGCTGAGGCTGCAGGGCCACCAGAGCAGTCGCCTGTGTGTGGGCGGCTGCATGAAAGGCAGCAGGAAAGGACACACCAGAGGGGAAGACTCTGGAGAGCTAGGCGAGCGTGAGGGCTGCCAGGAGGCAGGTTAGAAGCTGGAGGCCAGGTCTCAGGGCATGCTTGGGGAAGGAGCCCCAACCCCCCAGCCTTCCCAGGCTCCTGGGCTTGAGATGAGGACCCCAGCAGGACGGTGGAGGCACAGGCTGGGTGTGTTACCTGCTCAGGTCTCTCACTGCCTTGTCGCCCAGGTGGTTTGCCGACAGGCTCAGATGCTCCAGAGCACAGCCTTCCTAGACAGTGGAGCCCACAGGGAGCCAACTGAGAGGGCTGCCTGTCCTCCCAGCTTCCCTGTAGAGGCCCGACACCCAGAAAGCCAGATACCTTCCCTCTTCCTTGAGAACGAGGGGGCAAAGACTGCCTGGCCCCCAAAGCGCCAGAGGGGAGCAGTGTCCCTTCAGTTTGCAGACCAGAAGGAAACGCCTCTTCCTCTGGGTATGTCACACTTGGCACACCATGACATGACAATGTGACGTGTGACAGACCAGCCCTGCCTGAAAAAGCCCCGAGAGAGACCTACCTGCTGGCCAGGAATTCACAGCCTGAGGCAGGCAAGTCTACAGAAAGCTTTCCCAGGCCCTGTTCTTCTCAAATCTGCAACCCTTTCTAGCATCCCCACCCCTAGTCCTAGGTGGCTCAAAGTTCTTCTGGCTTGGCACCCCTCCTTGACTGCATACCTTCGTCAGGTATCTGACCATGGGCTCCACAAGGCCTGTGTCACTCTTGCTGGCTGCCACAGCACTCAGCTCCAGGCGCAGGAGGGTGTGGGCGGGCAGGCTCTGCAGGGCCTGGGCCAGGGCTGTGGCGCCCAGGACATTGTAGGACAGGGCCAGTGTCTTCAGGCACTTGGCATCTGCACCACAGGCCAGAACCTCCGTCAGCCGACACAGCCACCACCCTCAACCCTGTGGCAGAGTCCTGGGCCCAAACCCTCATGACCCCCAGGGGATGCTGTCAGGGGATGCTGTCATCATCCCTGAGATTCTGTGCACAGGAAAATGAGGTAGCTCTTGCCCAGGGTCACCAGCTGGGGAGGGGGCAGGACCAGACTCCTGTGCCCAGCTCTTTCCCACTATTTCTGGTTCCCCTACCTGCCCTGACTCCCAACAGGATGGCCTCAGGCTACCTGAGACAGGCCCTAGGCTGGGACATCCAGGCGTGGTGGGGTGGGGTCAGGGAGAACTCTGTCTGCCATCCCCACCGCAGACCCTCCTCCCTTCCTGCTGCTCTCACAGCTCTGAGCCCCACTTCCCAGCTCTGTGGAAAGCCCCCTAGAGGATCCTCAGTCTCTAGCCTCTCAGTACCAGAACCATCGGTCTCCGCAGCCCCAGTGGGGTTCTGGTGGAACTGTCTCTGGCAAATGGAACACTCACAGCTGGTGAAGACAGTGGGACTGGGGCTCTGGCCTGCCGTGGAGCTGGGACCAGGGGTATGTCCTGGGGGGACAGGCCAGGCCAGGCAAACACCAGATGGCCTTCTGAGCCCAGAAAGGTCCAGCACCCAAATGTCCACCCACATGCTGGTACCCCAGGAGCCCTCTTGCCCAAGGCTCTCCAAGCCCCTGGATATGCCCTTCCATTGGCAACTGGAACTCTGAGGCCAGCAAGTGGACATGCCTAGTGGCTCACCTCGGAAGGCATTGTCAAGGGCCACCTGGTGGTTAAGGAAGAAGCTGGGGCCAAAGCCACAGGCCCGAAGGTACAGCGTGCGGAGCAAGGGGCAGGCCTGCAGAACAGAGGCCAGGGCCCGGCCACAGCCATCCCCGAGGGGGTTCATGCTTAAGTCCAGCTCTTCCAAGTTCTGTGGAAGACATGGGTGTCCCACAGGATTTGGTCTCCCTGCCGTCCCAAGGCTGCGCTCTGGCCCCTGCACCTTCCCACCCAGTGATGGGCTGAATGTGGACATTCTGACGCTGCCTGGTTCCCAGCCCACCGTCCCCTAAGCCTCTACCTGCAAGGTGGCCTGCCCCAGGAGGCCTGTGGCAAGCTGGCGCAGGCCTTCAGGGCCCAGGTGATTGGAGGAGAGGTCCAGGAGGGTCAAGCCGGGCACAGTGTCCAGGGCAGCCAGCAGCTCAGCAATGCATCCATCCCCCAGCTGGTTCCCTGCCAGATGCAGTTCCCGGAGCGCCGAGTGCAGCTTCAGGGCCCGCAGCAGAGGGGTGAGCTGGGCCTGGCGCAGGGCCAGGGAGCAGGCGCTGAACGAAGGGCCTGAGCCCTGGTGCTCCATGGCCTGCAGTACCTGCCGGTGCTCCCCTGGAGGGGGTGTGGCGTCACCAGGACTGAAGCCTGCCTGTTCTGCCCTGTTACCCACGGCAGGCAAACCAGGGAGCCCCTCTGCACTCATGGGCCCTGGGGCACTCAAGGGAGCCAAAGAGCCAGCCCCGACAAACCTGGGGACCCAGGGCCCGTGAGTCCCACTGCAGAGCCACTGTGGGATGCTGACCCCTTCCAGACCTGGTCATCTTCCTCCACCCAACACCTACACATGGACCACTAGGTGAGGGACGGAATCCTGAGGACAGGTGTAGTGGGAGGGGACCTTGGTGAACACCTGGGGTCCTGGGACTGGAGGCCTGCAGACCTGGGAGCAGCATGCCCAGCCTCGCTGCCCTGGCTGCTACAGCACCTCCTGGTCCCTTACCTTGCTCCAGGCTCTGGCAGGCTCTGCGGTAGCGGTCCATCAGTGGGGGAAGGTCCCAGGAAGTCACCTCAGCCAACACCTGGAAAGCACCACTGGAATGCAGCCTGGGGGACCCGGTGCTGGCCAACACCCTGAGCTCAGGGCCTTGGTTCCTGCCACTCACCTCCTCATTGTTCTGCAGCACATCAGGGATGGGGTCCTGGGGGGCCAGCAGGGCCCCCTCTTTTTGTAGGGTGAGCCGTGGCAGCAGCCCACAGGCCTGGAAGTAACGTTGGGCGGCCTGCTCAGCCAGCCAGGCCACAGAGTGGGCCTCCCTGCTGTGAGGAGAGAAGGCATGCTAGGTCCCGGACTGGCCAGGTTCCTGCACATGCCGTGGAGAGGCCCCCCGGGGGTCCTGCCATCCCTACTCTGGGTCTACAGCCCCCTTGTCTGACTCTCTCCTCTCTCCCACCCCTGCCTGGGACAGGCCAGTGCCCCCAGCAATCTCTGGCTCCTCTGGGCCATCCCTAGGGGCCACAGGGCCTAATCTGACACCCTGGCCTGCAGCCTCATCCCAGCTACCAGACCCACCAGTGACCAGACAGAAAGTCAAAGTGAGCTCTCCTCATACATCCCACCTGATCTACAAGTGCAAGGGTTCCCTGCTGCCCCCGGGCGCCACCTCTGGCTTGGAGCCCATAGAGGCGCAGAGGGAGCCAGGGGCTGGGAGGAGGCAGGCAGTGCCTTACCTGTGCGGGACAGGGATGAGGAAGAGATTATCCTGCACTCGGACTCGAACTCGGATGGGGGGGGGCAGGGCCTGGCCCTAACAGGTGGGGGCAGGGAAGAACAGTCTGAGTCAGAAAAGACGGAGCCCCCGCCCCCACCCACCCTAAGCTGGCTCTACTCCAGGCGCACACACCCACCGAGGGCTGGCCTGCTGCAGGGCTCTCCCCACTGGGCCCCGAGGTCCTGGGGACCTCGGGGCCCTGTGGGGCCCCCGTGGCTGGGCTGCAGTCTCTCTCTGGTCTGACCAGTGCACTCCAACTCTTGAGGGAGGGCAGACGGCTCTGTCTGGCCCGGGTCCGAGGCCTGATGGGACTCGCACTGCCACCTGATCCCGAAGTACTGAGCCTCCTGCCGTCCCCATTGCTCTGGGGGAGGGGCTGCCACATATCCGGGTGGCTGTGGGTCCAAGGCAAGTCATCCTCCAGCCAGTCCTCAGTCAAGCATTCCTCCCCATGGACGAGTGCTGCTGGGAGGCTGGGGGCCTCGTCAGGGCCTTGCAGTGGGCTGGGACCCAGGCAGCAGCTCTGGGCACTACCCACACCACGGATAGCTGCACGGTAGGCCACCCAGCCAGCACTTGCCATGGCTGCCTCCCCTTCACTGCTGGGGCCAGGCATCCAGGCCTTGGCCTGCTGGGCTGGGACAGAGTGCCGGGGCCTCTTCTGGGTTGCCTGTGGGGGACCTGAGCCGTCCTCACCCTCTGAGCTGCTACTGCTGGCCAGCCTGTGCCTGCTCCTCCGAGGTCTGGTCACAACTGGTGCCTCATGTGAGGCCCTGGCACTTGCCTGACAGGCCCCTCGGGATCCTGGGCAGGGGCTTGATGGGGGAGAGGTCTCAGGGTCAAATAGATGGTTACTTGGGAGGGTCTGGGGAGCCGGGGAGCCGTTAGGAGCTGCAGAGAGAGAATCTTGAGTGAGGCAGTGCCCGGCACCCTCCCCCGCCACCCAGGGCCGGGGACTCCCAGGCTAGGGAGTCGGTGCCCAGGCAGCTGAGATGTGTGCTTGCCTCGGCCCAAGGAGGCCGCCTGGAGCAGCCTCTCCATGGCACCCGCCTTCTCTTGCGTCTCACTGTCCAGATCCCTGCTGTACAGCTTCACCCACTGCTGCAGGGTCTCCAGCGGGCTGTGGCCCTGTGGGACACCCAGTTGAGAAGGGCTGGAGGGAGCAGCCCCTCCAACCACAGCCCACCCGGCCTGTGTCCATGCTCACCTTCCTGGTTCGGAGGGTGACCGACGCTCCTCGCTTGATGAGCAGCTCGGCCACCTCAAAGTGGCCACAGTTGAGGGCATCGTGCAGGGGAGTGATGCCCTCACAGCCCTGGCCACCTGGGTCATCCACCGCAGCCCCATGGTCCAGCAGGAAACGGACGATGTCTGTGGACCAGGGGACATAGGCCAGTTCCCCAGACCCCTTTTTGGACCCCTCCCTGTGGTGTAGCAGAATCCCCTGGTCCTACACTCACCCAGATGCCCGTAGTTGCAGGCCTCATGCAGGGGCGTCCAGCCACAGTAGTCCCGAGGGTTCAGGGGGTGGCCCTGTGACCAAGAACAGGAAGGAGCCTAGCCTCGGGCTCTGAGGGCTGACGGGGGCCCATGGATCCATCCCCCAGCCTGGCCCAGGTCACATCGGAGTAAGGGGGACACCCCCACCACGAGGCAGGTCCTGGGGAGGCCCACAGAGGCTGTAGACAGACAGCAGCCTCAGTGCTCACTCCAGCCCTCGTGCCTATCCTGCTCCCCTGGCGGAGGCTGTCCCCCTCAGTGCTCCTGCTGCAGCCTGCAGGGCGGCTGGACAGGGTAGGGGCCCACCTGCCTCACGAGGTCCTGGACGCGGCCCAGCTTGCCCTCGATGCAGGCCCGATGCAGCAGGGTCTCCCCAACGTCGTTGCGCCGGTTCCACTGTGGGCATAATCACCCCACGACGAGGAGCGGGGATGTGAGAGACCAGACAGCACTGGTGAGCACGCTCAGCCCCACGCTCAGCCCCACTGTCCTCACCTTGTTCACCCTCCGCCGGCCCAGGCAGCCTGGAAGCTCCTCATCCTCCTCTAGCTGCGGGGACCTGCCATCAGCTTCATCCTCTGGAACAGAGCCCAGCCCACTGCCCAGGTGAGCCCAGCCCCTACCCTGCGATCTCTCAAGCCTGGAGGGCAGGTCTGGTGCTGGCTCCTAGTCCACTCCCAGCCCTGCCCACAGAGAAGGCACCTGACCCTCCTGTCCATCTGGCACTGACCTCTCGCCCCGCACCCACATCCTGCTTTGTGGTCAGTCTCCCCACTCCCAAACCTCAGCTGTCTCTTTCCTGGGAAGCACCCTTGTCGAGCCAAGTCACCCGCACAATGAAAACAGTTCCCCCCTGAGCCCAGGCGTCCTCCACCTGCACTGCCTTCTTCTGGCTTTCCCACCCAGCCGGCCCCTCCCACGTGCTCTCTGCCAGACCCCCTCTTCCCCTCCACCTCTGCCCTCGGCTCCCTCCTGTGCCTCCGGCCCCTTCCAGCACTTTCTTCTCCTTCACACGCTTCTCTTCCTGTGGCTGGCTGTTGGATAGCACTGCCTAAAGTTCCTGCTTTTGGCCCTCTCTCCCCAGCCCCCTGCAGTGCCCACACCCATGCACAAGCAACGCCCAGTCTGACGACGCTGAGGCCCGGCCAGAACTTCCCAGGTTCCTGGCCGCTACCAAGAGGTTCTGGAGACCCCTCAAGTTCAAAACTAAAGCTGCAAAGCTGCCTCTTGGCTTCAAGGCCAGGTTCCTGCCACTCAGCCAGAAGCTGTCTGACTCCTGGAGCTCACCCACCTGCGTGCCGAGCCTACCCCAGCCTAATCATGAGGCCAACCAGCTGACCTCTGGGAAACCTGCACCCACTCCCCCTTCTCCCTACCCCCAGCCCCGGGCACCCTTCCCAAGCTCGCTGTTTCCTCCTATCACGAGTCCGTGAGCAGCCCCACCTGCCCCAGCCCAGGGCCCAGCTCAGAGCAGGTGTCAGGGGGAAGTGCCAGCGCAGCCGGCGCCACGGCCAAGGCGAGCTCGGGCCTCACCGCTCTCCGAGAGCTCCATCTCGATGGCCTCCAGGGTGTCGTCGTCGTCATCCCCTTGGTCGCCCTCGTCCTCCTCATCCTCAGCCACACCCAGCTCCTGCAGCCTGGCTTCAGTGCCAGGGGCCTCCTGGGGCTGCAGCCTCAACTGCACGGTGTGGAGGTGCTGTAAGGCCTGCCTCTGAGGAGCAAGGGACACCAGCTCAGGGCCCAGGGACATGGGTCAGAGGCGAAGAGCACAGGTAGGCCGTGGGGAAGCTGTGGGTGGGGCTCCCACACCTGCAGCTGGGGCTGCTGAGCCTGCTGGGCACAGCTGAGAGCCTTCTGGAAGCATGGCGCCAGCAGCTCGTAGGCATCTCCGGCCTCCTCACGGGACAGTGCAATGTTCAACCAGGTCTTGGCCTCCTAGGGGAGGGAGGACGAGCTCAGTGGCTGCTGTCCACACAAGACAGGAGGTGACAGCCTGGGAAGGAAGTGCCCCATGTGCCCACCCTTTGAGGGTGGTGGTCCCAAGATAGCCACGTGCACTGGGCAGGGCTGGGCCCCGACACCCCTCACCTCCAGGGCGTTGCCGCCACGCAGCCTTAGCTCCTCCTCATAGTGGTGCACGGCCTGGCGGTGGTCCTTCATGTCTCCCAAGGTGGCAGCCAGAGACACGTGGATGACAGCCAGCTCAGGGCCTGGCCTGCGAAGCAGCTCCGCCAACTGCAGCTGGGGAGGCAGCGACAGAGAGGCTGGGGCTGCTCCACAGCCTGCAGCCTAGAGGGTCTCTGCCCTCGCCTCCCACCCCAGCTGGGTGCCCACCTGCTTCTGGTAGGCCTTGGCGGCCTTGGGGAAGTCGCCGGCCTTGGAGAACAGGTCCCCCAACTGCTCACAGATGCCCATGGTGGCCTGAGGGTCACTACCCTTGGACTCCTCCAGCTGCTGCTGCAGCCGGACCACTGCCAGCACTGCCAGGAAAAGGCTCGTGCAATTGTGGCACAGCACCGGCCTTGCCCTTGATCTGGCTCTGCCGCCTGCTGGCCACGTGCAGAGGCAGCCACCCACCCACCCCAGCCTCCGTTCACCCGTCTGTAAAGGTGGGAGTAGGAGAAGCTGTGTCATCGAGTTGCAGCAAGGATTAGAAGTAACAAGTGACAACTTAGGGCAGGCATGGGCTTGCAGCATGGGGGCTCTGCTGACTGCCACTCATCAGCACCCCAAGGCCATGTGTCCTGTCCACGCTCCCACCGGTTAGGCGGGGACAACTTTCGTCTGCAGTTTGCAAGTGACAATGCTGACTCATGCATAAACCCCCAGCCAGTCTCCTGACCTCACACAGTGCCCCTCAGAAACGCTGTGCTGTGTGTAGGCTCAGAGAGCTGTGTGAGTGGGGGGGGTACAGGCCCCATACTGATGCTGCCACCTCCCAAAGGACACACACCCAGGCCTCCTCTGCTGTAGGAGGGGTGCCCTCCCCTCCTTTGCTAGGGGTTCAGCCCCCGGGTCCCCTTCCAGGCTCACCATACTTGAGGGTCCGGCAGACCACTGCCTTCTGCAAAGGCTTCTGGGAGCCAAGCCTATAGGCCTTCTTCAAGGCTCTCTTGGCAGCCAAAAAATCCCCCAGGTCTTGGAGGACCTGGTGGGCAAGGAAGGTGAGGCTCACAGGCTCCTGAAGGCCCAAGCCCACCCAAGACTGAGCCCAGGGCCACTGAGACCGGCACCTGTGAGGTGAGCACGCAGCACTCGCTCTCCATGACGGCCTGCTTCATGACACGCGCGCACTCCCGGGCCCCCTCCAGGCAGCGCATGGCCTGGGAGTGCTGCCCCCTGCGCCAGTGGATGGCGCCCAGGTTGTAGCGGGCACGAAACAGGTCCTCGTAGAGGTGGTTCTGCCTGTGGGTGGTGACAGGTACTCAGCGTGCCCAGAGCACCCAAAGTGCTGATGAGCAGCTACCGACGCTGCTTGGGCTTCCAGCCCCACAGAGCCACGCATGTCCACCTCGCCCCCAGCACAAGGTAGACTTGTGGGGCTCCTCTGCTAACAGGAGACTGACAGGGCAGAGGGTTGAGGTCCAGCCAGGCTGCCCTGTCAGGGGGATCCTGGGAGCAGCCCATCCCCAGCTACTTCCCAGGAACTGGGCACTCAGCTCTCTCCTGGGGCCAAGTGGGGCCTTACTCAGCAAGAAAGATACTCTTCTTGAAGTAGGCGTTGCAAAGAGCCATCTCCTGCAGGCTCTCGAAGGTGAGGCCCAGGTTAAGGTAGAGTCGGGTCCTCATCTCACTCAGCTCTCGTTTGGCCAACGTTCCTGGAAGATGCCCCTCCAGACGCTCAGATGCCTCTCCTCCACTTGGGCCTGTCCAGCCCCACCCAGACCCCTCCTTGAGCCTCTCACTGTGGCCACCAGGGCTTCTGCTACAGACAGTGTGGAGGACAAAGACAGCCAGACCCAAGGTTATCAGGGGGAGCACAGACCCTGCGCCCCCTTATCAGGGCTGGGGCTGGCGGTACTGTCTCTAAGAACAGGTCTCAGACTCACAAAGGGAGAGCTCAGGCAGGCAGAACCACCACATAGGCAGGCAGGCAGTAGGGCCAAGACCCGAGGGCAGTCACCTTCCAGCTTCTCCTCCACTATAGCCAAGCTTTTCTCGAAGGCAGTCTGTGCCTGAAGCAAGGCGTCCTGTGACTGGTGGTGATCATAGATGTCCAGGTGGGTGCGGCCAATGGTGGCCCAGGCCCTCTGCTGCTCGATGTAGTTGGACAGGGAATGTGCCAGCTCCAGGTAGCGGTGTTGGTGCTGGAGCCCAGAAAAACGGCCACTGAGCAACCACCACCTCAAGGAAACCTCACGGGTCCCTCAAGGGGGCCCCCACTCTTGCCCAGGAGAGACCCCCACTCCCCAAACCCTTACAGAGCAGGCCAAAGCCAGGCCACACACACCCCATTTCCTCTATGCCAAGGGCCGTCTGGGGGACAGACACTACACTCCAATTGGCCAAGGTTATCACAGGGGAGAGACAATGAGTGGGAGTTAGCTGGGCTGCTGCAGCCCAGAAGTGGAGCCAGGGCAGCTTTGTGTGGACAGAGGGTCTGGATCCCCACCCAGCCTGCCCACAACCTCACCTCCAGTAGTATGTTCATTAGTGGTTTCTGGGGTCAGGCTCCCAGGAGAGGCTGTGACGCAGTCGCCCAAGGACCAGGCTACCATCCTCTGGCACAGGGCTGTCTGGAGGTGAGGCCCCATGCCTGCACGTCCCCCTCTGCCCTCTAGCCAAAGGCCTGGACAGTGGAGACTGTGCCTCCCTTCTCAGAAAGGGGCACCCCCATTAAATGGGGGCTCAGGAGAGCTAGGTGTGACCGGCAGGGTGTCAGCTGGCGTCCGCTCACCTGCAGGGCAGCTGAGTAGTCCTCCATCTCTGCCAGCCGCTCTCCGATCTTGCGGTGGGCCACCGCGCAGCCCAGAGGGTCGTCGGTGGTCTCCAGGAGCTGCAGCTCTTGCTGGTGCTCCTGCAGGGCCTCCGCGTAGCAGCCTGGGCGGGTGGGCCCGGCAGGATTCAGTCTGGCCCAGCAGTGGGGCGGAGGCCAGCAAGGCCCTCCACCACCCAGCTTCCCCACCTCCGGCCTCCCGGGGCCTCCCGGCTCCCCGCTCCCAGGCCCGGACCCCACCCACGCACCATGGCTGGCCAGGAGCTCCCCTAGCTGGTGGCAGAGAGCGGCCTCCTCCCGCAGCTGCCCGCTCCTCTGGGCCTTGGCCTTGGCCTTGCTCAGCTCTGCACAAAAAGGGGTGAGGCCGGGATGCTGAGCCTCCCCTCCCAGGAGGGCCAGGCCCTCTCCCGACCCCCGCGCTCAGGCTTTCGGTCCAGGACTCACGACGAAGCTCGCGGTCCAGGCTCATACTCTGGCTGCCGCGCGCGGATTCCGGACTTCCCGCGCCCTCGCTCCGCCGCCGCGGCCCCGCCCCTAGGGCCCGAGCGCAGGCCCAGTCCTGCCCGCGCGCCGCGGAGCATCCCGGGAAGTGTAGTCCTGACGCTCGAAGCATCTTGGGAGTTGTAGTAGGGCTGATGCCGGGGCGGGAAACGGCTTTGAGAGGGCGGGCGACTCCCGGGGTCCGGGGGCGGCCTAGGGGTCCCAGCACCCCTCCTCAACCATGCAAGCCCGCGTGGGCGGCCCCGCAGCTGCCGCCGCCACACACAGACACACGCGCGCGCGCGCACACACACACGCATTTGGATTAGTGGGCATAGTCACAGGCGCCTCCATCCCAGAACCTGCGGGACAGCAGGGAGCAGGCCACGGTCGTCACACGTGGGGACTCCAGCCCCCAGGGCTGTCAGGGGAAAAAGGGCTGCGTCTTCCAAAATGACCATAGCAAGTGCTGTTGTGTTCTTGGAAAAGTCGGCGTCCGCGCGTTAGAACTGCAGAACTGCTTTGTGCTGAGTGCGTGAAGACAGTGGGCTCTCGGCCCCCAGCGATGTGACCCGGACTTCTCAGTCCAGGAGCTCGGAGAGATGTAGAGCTCGGGGGAGGTGGTGCACCAGGTCCCTGACCTCTAAATGCCTGTCCTGCCCCTGCACCTAGAGAATCAAGCACTTGCGGGGCTTTGGGGCCCTGCCCCTGCCCTGTTGCCAGGCCCTGGGCCCCAGGTGTCAGTGCCGGCGCCCCAGAGGCCCCAGAGGAGGTTCAAAGGGAGTGGGAGATGGGCAGTTTTATTCTCTGTGGAAATGGAAACAGACCCAATGGGGTAAAACTCTCATCCAGTGGATGTGTAGCAAGGCCTGTTCTGGAGGGAGTAACGGGGAGGGCCAGTGGTCCCCAGGTCTGGGGAAGGCTGCCCAGGGCCAGTGTATGGCCGAAAGGGTTGGGAGTGGGGGAGGAAGGCCAAGCTTGAGGAACTGCAGGAGGTGCGAAGATGACTGCAGGTGTCTGGCGCTCCTCTTTGCCTCTTGAAGGGTGTGGTGCTCTTTTGTCCCGGGGACCCAGGGGCAGGACAGGGAGGCCCTGAAACCAAGGCCTGGTGGGCAGGCTGGTGAGGTGCGAGGGGCGTAATGAGGCTGAGGGTGGAGGCGGGTGGGGATGGGGGAGCAGAGACTGTCTCAGCTGAATGGGCTGCAGGTGGAGGCACCCCCCCCAGGGCCCCTGGGGACTGAGCAGGCACCCCTTCAGCACCAGCATTCACAGGACAGTCCAGGTCCTGGGGCCTGATTCTCCTTCGGAGAGGACCCAACTCCGTGCCTCAGTTTCCCCTCTGGTCAGACAGGGAACAAGATTTGGAAGCCCAGGTAGGGAGGCCACAGAGTGGGGCCTTGCAGGGGCAGCAGCTGACCCCGGGTAGGGAGGCTGTCAGAGCCCAGGGAAGCCATCCAAAGGGAGGCTGTCTTCTTGTAAGGAAACACAAACAAGAGGTGGTTTGGAACTTTCTTAAAACTGTAGTTACAAACAAAAAGAAAATATCCAAAGAGAATACAGACCACAAAAGCAACGTGTTAAGTCAGTTATGACAGTGGCAAAAACACCTCTTCACTCCACTCTTTAAAAAGTTATTTTTATTATTTTTGTAAATGTCTCACTTTGGGTGAACTGAGAGAGATGTAGTGCTTACCTGGAAGTGAGGGGGAGAGGGGGAAGGGGCTGGCTTGACCTGTGCTCCCAGGCCTCCCTCACATCTGCCAAGCGTGCTTCCCAACCCCTCGGTCAGGCTGCCCAGATGGCATGGGGCCGTGGAGACAGACCACTGGTGTCTCCTTATTGGGACATCCCCCAGTAAGCCAGTGACTCCCAGTGAGATGCCACAGGGAGGTTTATGGCACCAGCCCCCAGCAGTGGCCAAGGTATATTACAGCGCCCAGGGTGCCCAGTTCCACCAGGTCACAAGGCTCAGCAGCTGAGGTCGCTGTCACAGGCGGAGACTCTGCCAGGCATATCAGCGGTCTTCTCAGGCGCCCTCTGCCCCGTGACCCACACCTACACCCCTATGGGTAGGGCCTCACCTGGGCGCCAGCCCCCTCTCACACAGGCTCTTGGGCAGCTGGAGGCACTGGACCGCGGGGCCCCAGCCTGTGGCTGACCCTGGTGCTGCAGCACCAAGCCCCAGGCCCCCCCCACCTCCCGCACTCAGGGCTGCTGGACCAGGACTGAGACAGGGCCAAGGAGGCCTGCAGACCAGGTTCCTCCCTACCCCTGCCTGGCCCTCTCTGCAGCCACATACCTTAACCTGCCCAGCCCACCAGCACTGCTGGGAGCCCCTCTGCTGACTCCATCTCTTTCAGGCTCGCTCAAACACATGCAGACTAGCAAGCCTACCTCTGCCCCAGCTTCCCTCAAAATACAGTCACTCTGGAATCCAGAAACTCCAGAGAGGGCATCCGTCCCCAACAGACATGGAGATGTGTGACAGGGTGCCAGCCCCCACAGGAGACCCAGCCAGTGTTCACCTGAATGTCGTCCTCTGTGCCTGCAGATGGCAGGCCGCCTGAGGGCAGGGGGACAAGACCAGGGCGTGCCCAAGTCAGACAGCTTTGCCCCAAGGCTGGGCTTGTTCTTTGTAGGGGCAGGGAACCAAGCGCAGCACCTCCTGGTCCCCACAGTGGCTGGGCTGAGTCGGCCTTGCGGGAGGGGAGCCCGCGAGTCCTATGCACTGGGTGGGGAACAGGAATCCATACAGGCTTCTCCGAGTAACCAAGGTGAGGCTCCCACTCCCCACAGCTCCCTCACACCACTTTGAAGCTCCCACCTCCAGGGCCTGGAGAGAGAGGAGCCATGAGACAGGCCAGGGCCGCCCTGCCCATTGAGTCTGCAGGCCCGAGGTGACGGGGGTGGGGTGGCTGCTCTGAACATGGGGTGGCTTGGCCAGGGGTGAAGGAAGCAGTTCTTTTGTACTGCTCTCACAGTACAAAAAGCTCTCATAGGAGAGCCTGGTCTCCTAAGCAAGGGCCCAAGCTCTCCCTTCCCTAGTAGCTCCCAGGGCCGGGCTCCTTCCCTGTGTGAGGACCCCACTGGGCCTGCTCATGACTGCCCTAGGGGCCCCCCTCCCTCAGGTGAGAAACCACTGATGAGCGCTGACCTCCACACAGAGCCCTGGACGCAGGACCAGCAGCTGGTTGCCGAGAGCAGCCTGGGGGCAGCTGGACCACTCAGACCCTGGCTCAGCCAGGCCTTGCTCACTGCCAGCAGACCCCAGAACTTGCCTCACATCCTATGGACACTGCACCTTGAGACTACAGAAGATAGATTCTCTCTTGCTAAATGTGCATAACTTATAAAAGAGCCTGTAAAGAGTTTAATTTTTTTCCTGGGAAGAGACAGAAAAATCACCCTGCATTCCAAAAAGTCTGCTGAGCCCTGGTGGCCAAGCCCTGCCTCCCTGGCAGTATGCTGGGGTTGCTGAGACCCCTGACCCCGCCTGCTCCCCTGCCCAGGCCCATCAGAGGGGGCAGGGTCTCCAAGTCTCTCCTGAGGGTGCGGGGCAGGAAGGTGCAATAACAGGGATGGATAGACTCTGACCCCCAGCCAAACCAAAGACCCCATGCTGTCTGATTACAGCCACGCCTTTCCCTTGAACAAAACAGAAAGTAGGAAACAAGGGTGCCTTTTTAATTGCAATCAAATATGCCGTCTGAGGTCAGTGCCCCCGAGCCCGGCCCAGGAGCCGTGTGTGGCCCAGAGCAGGCGTGTGGCCCACTGCACTGCGCATGGGGTCTGAGGCAGGGCCGCTGTGCCGCACTGGGCCTCTCGGGTCCCCAGCAGCGTCTCCTCTGCGGTGGCCCAGCCTCCAGTGCCCGGGACAGGGGAGGTGGGGCGGAGGGCGAGGCATGAGCGCTCACACCTTCACACACGCATGCAGACGTCCCAAGGTTCCCTTCTGTTCCTTCTCCCTCGTCGCTGCAGTGGTCGCCTGCACTGCGAAGCTGCCACCGGCGGTGTGGGCAGCACCGCGGGCTGCCTACTTCTGTATCTGGAACAGGAAGAGCCGCAGGTTGATGTTCTTGGCGGCCAGCAGCTTGTTGCACTCCACAGAGTCGACGATGGGCAGCGGCACGTAGTCCGTCTCGTTGCTCTCGTTGGTGAAGACGAAGTGATAGATGACGGGGCTGATCTTCACATCGTCGTATGGGCCCTTGAGCAGCAGGAAGGAGCACTCCAGCGGCGCCGTGGCCTTGCTCTTGAGGAGCAGCTGGAAGGAGAGCGTGCGCTTGCAGGACAGGTTGGGGTTGCGCTCCGAGTCGTTCACACGTGCCTTCAGGACCCACGTCTGGTTCAGCACCGTGAACCGCGGTGTCTCGTAGTACAGGCGCGTGATGAAGTCATCCGTGCGGTAGGGCCGGAACTGGACCTCTGTGGAGACAGACAGGCCGGGAGGGCCGGCAGTCAGAGCGGGCAGGGCCGGGTGGTGGCGCCTTCCCGACCGGCTGAGGACACAGGCCCAGCCAGGGAGGAAGGCAACTTACCAGGACACCATGCGCTCTACTTGGCACAAGGCAAGTCAAACGCGATTATGGCAAACGGAGGCGCACACAAGCTTGGGGGAAACGACTATAAACAGAAGTGACACGCATTAGCTGCATGGAGTCCAGAGGCTGCGAGAGGTGAGCGGCTGGCCCTGCCGGGCCCCTACTGGCCTCCCTCCTTGCCACCCCTCAAGGCCCAGCAGAGGGAGAGGCCCCGCCCCAGGGGCGTGGGTAAGCAGACACACAGACAGGATGCAGTTCTGAGAACAAGTGCACTTTATTGGTTCTGATACAGAGCTGCCAGAAAAGCCGGCAGGAGGGCTGGCGCGTGGCACCCAAGCCTGCGCTGGGCTGTGAGGCGGAGTGCCAGTGTCTGGCCCAATGCTGGGCTCTGCCAGCCGGCCGCAGGCCTGCCCGTCAGTGGGCGACTGCTGTCACACTGTCCTCTCAGCACGGCCCATGGCCTGCGAGTCACTCCACGGAGGTGGCCAGTTGTTTCTGCCCGGCTGCCATTGCAGTCACGATGCCTCGGCCTGCCCGGACCCTCGAGGCCTGGCCTGGACTGTCTGTGATACGCTGCCCACCAGGATGGCTGAGGCTACGACTAATCAAGGGCCGTGGCCTTTTGCTGCTGAGGCCCCAGGCCCTCAGCCTCTGGGGCCTACACAGGCCTACACCTCGCCAGGCCCAGTCCAGGCAGCATGGTGTGACTGCTGCCTGTGGCTGCCCTTGATGCTCTGAGCCGGCCGCCTGGCGTGGGCTGGGCAGGAGAGGACCAGAATACCCCCAGCAGCTCCAGCGACAGCAGGTGCTTCTTGCTGTTCTCTGTGTCTAGACCAGCTTCTGGCCTGACTCCTGCTCCCCAGCGTGTCCAAAGGCAGTAGTGGTGGCCAGGAGAGCCCAAGAGATCCAGTGGGCCTGGGTGCAGTCCAGCCTGCCCATCTCGGGGCGTCCACGCCCAGCTCTGCAGCTCGACTTGGGGACCCTTGGCTCGTTCTGGAGCCCTGGCCCTGACTGTCTTCTCGCTGGCCTCAGGAGGCCCACAGCCACTGCAGTAACCGCCTGTAGGCAGGACGCGACGTCAAGTACTCTTCTTGCCCCTGGCTCCGAGGGGCGGGCCCCCAGCTCCCAGACCCCACAAGACACACTCACTTCCTGGTCAGACCCTGACCGTCCCAAGGCTGTGCTGCCCCACGCAATAAGGACATTGCCTTGCTGGGATGGCAGGGCTGGGGTTGGGAGGACAGGGGGAGGGGCCTCTGTGAGAGCCATGCAGCTTCCCCCAAGGGTCCTGGTGGCCCCTTCCATGCCCAGCCTCCAGCCCACCTTCTCCCCTGCAGCGGAGCCTGTCCACCTGGTACAACTGTGCCCACTGCCCGGAGCCTGCTCTCCCCCATGCCTCTGGCGGCCGGGCCCCACCCCGACATGTGTGGTTTGCAGTGGGCGGCGGCCCTCACCTGTGTAGCCGATCTTCTCAAAGCTGAGCAGGCTGAAGATGCTGTTGTACAGCTGCATCTCCCTGCGGTGGCTCTGGTCCATCTCATCCAGGATCTCCATCAGCTCGTTGCCCGTCTTGGTTGGGTGGGCGCACGCGGCCTCATGCACCGTCAGCTCGTGGAAAGGGCCGTGCCATGGGCAGCCGATGCGCTTGTACTTGCACTGGGTGACCCTGGGGAGGAGGCAAGCACGGTGGTCACGCCTGCGCCCCATGGTAGGTGGCTGCGCCCAGGGGTCCTCCAAAGGGGGGCCTCCACCCAGCCCTGCTCTCACAAACCTCCCCTGAAGGGCACAGTCCCTGTGTGCCACCCCAGGAAGGGCTCAGAGCACGTGTGGCAGAGACTGAGAAGGAGCGCATGGGGGCTGCGTCGTGAAGTCTCTCTCCTGCTTGGCGACAGCTGCCACTGACCACGGTGGAGCCCACACCACTCTGGTCCACGTGTGGCTTGGCAGCTGGGCCCTGCCGGCAGGCAGCAGTGTCCACCAGCCAGGCGGGGGTGCCAGTGCGGCCTCACAACTCACTTCCAGAGCGCCTGTGCCAGCCACGCTCTCCTGGCCCAAGAATGCAAGGACAGTGTCTAAGAGGCCACCACACTGCCAGGAAGAACCCTGGAGGGCCAGGGTGATGTCCAGACACACACTGGCTACAGATCCCAGTGCTGTTCTGGGGGGCCTCGTGCCCACCACCCCCATCAGCCCAGGCTCTGAGCAGCTTCACGTGGCCAGCCCTGCAAGGTTGTCGCCAGGCTGTGGGCATGGAAGGATCTGCCAGTTACCTGTCCTGGCACTCCTCTTTCTGGTGTCTCTCCAGGAGGGAGCGGGGGAACTGGCACAGGCAGAAGCCACACTCGGAGGGCAGCTCACTCACGGCCTTCTCCACGGCCAGGTTGCGGCAGCAGAGGCTCTTGCTGATCTCGCAACGACAGTTGGGGCACGTGGCCTGCTCCTCCTTCAGCCGGGCATCTGCTAGTAGGTGGATAAAACAGCCAGCGCACATCAAGTGACCGTTAGTACACTGCGAAGAAGGAAAGGGAGATGAAGCTCACAGACCTGCGGGACTTGCACAGCCGCACGCGCCCCCTCCTCCCCACCCTCCGCTGGCCGGCCCAGGGCTCCAACTGCACGAAGGGCCCCAGGTGTGCCGGTGTTTGACAGGAGAGCCAGACCTCTCTCCTGGAGCGCTGCAGGCTCAGCTGGTGGGGCCCCGGTGGAGGGGGTGTCTTGAGGGTGGCCCTTGTCGGCTTGCAGAGGTTACAGCCCTTCATAAAGGTAGGCCCGCTGGCGGAGACTGCTTTGAGCACACTGGGGCTGGGGGCCTGGCCTTTTCCCATCCTGGGGCCAGGAGTCCCCCACAGAGCCTGACGGGGACGTCTACAGGAATGGGGGCACTCAGCCAGGCGCGGCAGTGGCCCTCAGCACACAGCTGAGTGGGCAGCAGAGTCTTCCTACACCCCCTCCCTGGCTCAGGTCAACCCCCAGCCTGGCCCCTCCATATCGGCCTCCCCAGCCAGCACAGGTGAGAAGGCAGCTGCCACCTACCCGGTGAGGCTGGCTCCCCAGTGACACAGTTGTGGCAGGTGGGGAGACCCAGGACAAGGGCATGTGGGCAGGGCCTGCCTGTGGGAGGTGGGGATGGGGGCTGCAGGCAGGGGGTGTTGCTGCCCGTACCCTCCCACTGGGGGTCCTGGCCTGCGGGGATAACAGGCTGCCAGCTTAGCTACCCAGGGTGTCTCACTGTCCACACGCACGCCCTGAGCACCCACCTGGTGCTGCTGGGAGACACCCAGGGGCAGTGGGCCTGGCCCCGCAGGGGCTGACAGGGCTGGGGGAGGAGGGGCCCCCGTGGGGACCAGAGGTGCAAGAGCAAAGGCTTGAGCCAAGGGTCCTCTGGGGTAGACAGTCCCCCAGGCCCACCCCAGGGGCTGCTGAGGGCGGCAGGCAAAGGAGTCTCACAGAGCCCAGGGAGTCCTGGGCGGGGTGCGCAGGAACCCACTGAGGGCACTGGATCTCCAGTGGGAGACCGGTGAGCAGGCAGGCCACGCTTCCACAGGCCCCACCAGCCATGCAAACCTCTAGAAAGCCACTGGGCTACAGACGTCCTCGGGGCCCAGGACCCTTCTGAGTGGGATACAGGGTGGCAGAAAGACTCACCGGGCCACTGCCTGGCCAAGCCCGTACATGATGGGGGCCTCGAATACACCAGCTTCCACCCCATTGCCTCAGGGGTCCGCGCACCCTGAGCTGAGGGCTGGAGGAGGCTGAGTGAGCTCTCAGCACCCATGGGCAGTGCTTGGGGTCTAGTGAGGGATGTGACCTGTGTGCTGAAGACCGATAGCAGGAACGGCGGGGCTGGGGACAAAGGCTTCATTCACAGAAGCCACATCTGCACAAATGCCACAGTCTAGCTGCACTCAAATCTCAATTCCTAAGTCAGTTCAAAACTGAAAACGTACAAGAGGAGGAAGGTGAGCTGGCTGGCTGAGGTGGGGGAGTGAGGCTGGTTCTGAGAGCGGTCAGGGAGGAAAGCAGCCTATCCCGTCCCACCCTGAAGGTCAGTGGAGAAGCCAGAGACTCGGAGGGGAGGGGAGGGGAGGGGGACATGGACACCAGAGGCTGTTGCCGCCCCGTGGGAGGTACAGAACAAGAGCCCCGGTCATACCTCCTCTCAGAGCCCTGGCCAAGGGACAGAGGTAAAGCAAGGGCTACAACTACAGCTTCTATAAGGCAGGGAAGGAAGTGGTACCTGCTGCCTGGTGAAGTCCCAGTGAGGAAGCCAGGCAGGACACCAAGAACCGTGCCAGGGCCTGCAGGACACCGACACTCAGACACTCCCCCAGGGCCTGGGGACCCCCCACTGTTCCACGTGGCCAGCTCCAGTTCTACATGCCTCTTGATGAGATACTGCCCAGGCAGGGCCCGACCCACAGGGGTCTCTCCTGTCTCCATGTGGCCCAGCCAGGCCCTGGGCCTGAGGGAGGGAGACTTGGGATGGAGTCCAGGGACCTCCTGAGGGGACTCAGAGGCAGCCAAATGTGTGACTGCTGACCTCCCAGCACTGCCCTGAAAGCCCACTGCTCTGGAGTGGACTGGGTACCCCTCCTGCCAGGCCTCTCCTTAGAGCCTGGGGGCTGCAGGGACACCCAAGCTCCTGGGCCAGGCCCCACCGAGCTTCTAGGAGCCTCCAGACCCAACAAAGGCTCAGGTAGTATGGCACCTGCCCTCCCCTGCACTCCGGGGAGAGGCAGGGTCACTGCCCCTTCAGCCCCAGCAGCTCAGCTCTGCGTCGGAACGTGGTGAACAAGCAAGATGCCCCAAGTGCTGCCAGTCTGGCAGAGGGACCAGCTAACGTCCACATGCAGCTCACCCTTACCAGCCCTGCAAGGGACGCTCTCTGGGTGGTCACCAGGTGGCTGCCTTGGCCCCAGCAGACACCCAGCCCAGGTGATCTGTCCATAGTAGATAGTCACCATACTCAGTAGCCTTCCCCACCAGCCAGGCCCCCTGGCCTCACAAGCAAGACCCAACTCTGCATGCAGACCTGGCCCAGGGCAGTAAGGGCCATCCCTGCAGAGGTCGGGCTGGATGGTACAGTCCTGCCCTGGTACCTGCCCCGATTTGCCCAGCCAGAAGCTGGGCCCCAGAGAACTCTGCCTGGCACCAGTCGCACACCAAGCCTCTGATGGACAGCACCAGCCAGGGCAGGCCCGAGTGCCTTACTAGACGCTAGGGCCAAGCCCCCAAGAGCCTGGGCCCCTGAGAGCAGGTCCTGCTGTGCAGGCCAGGCTGTCTTCCCACCGCCTTGCGGGAAGACCCCTGTGACGGGGAGGAGTAGGGAGAGGGGCTCCACAACCCAGGACAACACTGCAGGGCCTTCCAGGCCCTCCAAGCACAGATGCTGGCTGGACCCACAGGTCTCCAGCAGCATGACCTCAGGCTGGTCACCTTTCTAACAGAGCTTCAACTTCCTCATGCACAAACAGCAGCGAGGACAGGACCAGTCTTCTTAGGTGCTGAAGAGGTGGGATGGGACGATGTAAGCAGCACTGCAGCTTGGCCCCTAGCACAGAGGGCACAGGGCCACTGCCCTCCCTGGTAATCACCCAGCAGATCCCCCCCGCTTGCAGAGCCTCAGAAAGAACTCCAGGCACAAGTCTATGATTTCAACAACACTCCCCTATCCTTGGGTTCTCCAGCCCCAACCAAGCCCCTCTGCAAATGGCCCAGAAATGGGCATTTGTACCTGCCCGCATAGGACATCACCCAGCAGTCCCTCTGTCTGCCTGGCCACAGGCAGCTAATGGACACCCAGGCTGTGCATGCCCGGAGTCTCCATCTGAACCAGCTTCTCCCCTGCGGGAGCTGAAAAAATCATCTGGACTCCTGAAGAGGAGCCCTAGCCATCAGGTCTTGGAACAAAAGCAGTTCCTAGAAAATGTCCCCAGCTTCTGGGGGCCAGGTCCTCAATCAGTAGGCCTTTCAGGCTTGGAATGCCTCAAACCCTGCCCCCCTCCCATACTCTACTCTTTATCACTAAAGGAAGGCTCCGCGCCCAGACCCACATGAGCAGCCCGCCCTTCACAGCACAGCTGAGGGCACCAACCCCAACAGTGCCCCTCACCCCAGGGGGAGTTCCCCCGTCACCAGGCCCAAGAGGGCCGCATGGCACCCCACACTCTGCATGCTCAGCCTGAGGTTTCCTCAACCTCCTTCTTTCATTAAGGGACCAAGAAGGGACCATGCAGTGTCCAAGATGCACGGCTATCTCAGGTGAAGCCAGGACTCCAACCCTGCACAGGTTTTGAGTGTGAAGTCCTGGGCCAGCGGTTCTGATGTCACACCACCCGGAGGGCCAGGACTTGGGTGGGGACCAGTCAAACCCGCAGAGTCAGGTTCCTGCTCAGGACCTAAGTGCTGCCCAGATTGAAAGGTAACTCAAATGACAAACATCCACCACAAAGACACTTCTCATCTAGCCAGAGTCCAGAAAATTTCTCCTCTCTGTCCTTGTTTTGGATAGCTAAGCAAATACATTTTCAAAGCTCTTTTCTGCTACCTTTTTCATCTCAAAGCATGAGCCAGCCATAGTCTCAGAGCTGGGGAAGAGGATTCCAGGTCCTGTGGGTGGGCAGCCCCATCAGAGATTTCTTAAACATTACTTTGACCGGAGCCCGCAGTACCAGGCAGGCTGACAGATGCCAAGAAAGTGTGCTTGGAGGCTCCCCAAGGCATGTGCCTACATTGGCCAGGGCCTCCTCTGCTTTCTGGGCCTTTTACCAATGTGACTGCCGATCAGGTAACCAGCCCAACGGGCTGAGCCGAGTCCTGGGGGACAGGGACCTTAGGGGTGGGAGGTACAGCAGGTCATCCCCAATCCTCCCACTGGGCACAGTGGCAAGTGCCCCAGGCTGGTAGGATGGGACAGGTATCCTGCAGCCAGGAGAGAAGACCACCACAGCACCTCAGTGGGGCCACAAGGAAGAGGACAGAGTGGGCAGGGAAAGGGAGAGGGCACTGGGCAGAAGAGGCACAGGATCAATGGGCTGGAGGGGCAGGGCCCAGGTCTCAGCCCAGGAACGGTGGGCAGAGGGGCTGGAAGGCCAGTTGGTGCCACATTCTATGACAGAGGCCCCCTGACTACTCCTCCACTGATAGGTGTCACAAGGAGCTTTCCTGGCTGAGAACTAGGTCGGGGTGGGAGAGTCTGGACCACAGCTCAGGGCCTCGGCTGACACCAGTAGGGTCAAGGCCAGGCTTGTCTCACGGAAGACACATTGGGCCTTGTGTGAAGGGCTAGGAGAGAGCTTGGGAGGGGTGTCAGGGATCAGGCTGTGGCTGCAACACTTCAGGCACCATCAACTGAGGCTGGGCCTCCCCTAAAGAAGGCAGAGGAACCAGATCACACTGCCTGCATTCAGAACAGGGGCCAGTACAAGCTGCCCACCAACTGCTCCAGCACTGAACTCCTGTCTGAGTGTCCCTGCCACAACTCCAGCCTTCCTACCGCTGCCTAGTTGCCTGCTGCATGCCCACCCAGGACTCTGGAAGGTGGCTGCAGACCTTGTCAGGCCAGTCATCAAGGACATACCTAACACCCACACGGAGAACATCAAAGCCAACACCTGCTGTGCCTGCTGTAGTCCTGACCAAGCCTGACCTAACGCAGGCCACCGGAAGAACCATTTGCATGAGTGCCCTGGTCTGACCCCAGAGACAGTTTCCCAACCCAGGTGGTGTGATGTGCACGGCATGTGGGGAGCCGACACCGTGGGGCCAGGGGCTCGGATTAGGGCGTAGGGGAACAAGCCCAACCATATAGCTATGTCTGCTTCACCTCCGCGAAGGCTGCCCTGGAGGCACAGGGTGGTGTCTGGGGGCCAGAGAGCAAGCTCTCAAGCTACTATGCACCCAGCCACCCCCAGAGGCCCAGAGAGTTGTCCCCCTCGGCCCCAGTGCCAGGCACAGTACACAGGGCCCAGCATGGCCACTGGCTCTTCCCCTCACCCTAGAACTGAGCACCATCTGAAACTGCCCTCAGATGCACGGCATGGCTGCTGCCCGCCCTGAGCCGCATGTCCTGGTGGGGTCAGGCAAACCGTTGCCAGTAGGAACAGAGAGCAAAACACACCACATCCTGAGGCCAGCCCACCACAGACAACCAGTTCACATGACTCACCAGAGGACGCCAGCAGAAGTGGAGGGGCCGAGCCCAGGCCAAGGAGTGATGGCCGGCAGTGGAGCCCATGCCGTCCTTGACCTGATCCTCCCGGGAGCAAACCTAGCTTTGATGGCAACCAGGCAGTGGTGCGGGCCTCCAGGTCCATCCCGACCCCTGCCCTCACGTCCCCAACCAGGGTGGCAGGGATGGTGAAACAGAACACTGCATGCAGCAGGGAGCCACTGAGGCCTTCCCTTGTTCCCCCAGCCCTCCCTCAGGCCCCTCACACCCAGGCTCCAGCACAGGCATGGCAGAGCATCCACAACCCACGTGGCCCTGACCCGTGGCAGGTCTTCCAGCAGTCCAAGTGAGTTCTGCCTCATGGCAGGGCTCCAGCCAACCCTTCCAGAACTGAGGGCTCTCCTGCTGGTCAAACGTTCTAAAGCTTTTTCCAAGCCTCTGGAAACAAGAGGAGAGCAACCCCTCGCCAACGCCCCGAGTGGGGCAGAGGCCGGTGCCAGAACCCACAGCTCAGCACCAGTGGGCTCTCTTCACTCAGCAGGCCTATTCCCAGGGAAGCCACTATGCAGAGCCCACGAGGCCATGAGAGAGGCCACAGGTCAGGTGGCCCCAGCGCCTTCACTCTCCATCACAGCTGCTCAGCCGCCTGCCTCCAGTCTGAGCTCAGCTCCCAGCTCAGTGCAGGCTGGTTTAAACCAGCCAGGCTCAGAGACCCAGTCACCACAGCTCCAGAGGCAAAGCTACAGCTCTCTGTGCTGAGCGGCCCAAGAGCCGGCACCACATGGCCTGTTATCACGTCAGGTCCAGCTCCAATCCACTCACAGGAGGGGAGATGAGGAGAACCCCAATTCCCCTATGCCACCCACCCTGCAACCACTAGCTTAGCTTCCTAGATTCTCATCCAAGGCCCAAGAAAGATTTCTTCCACCTGGCAGGATCATGGGCAAGGAAAAAAGAAGCCAGAGAAAGGACAAGTTCTGAGGGGCACCCATAAGGCTGAAGGCATTACGAGAAGCCCTACCCCTATCATGCTGGGCCAGGAGGCCTCTGGCCTCCCTGACCTAGGGCCTCTGGCCAGGAGTGTCCCAAAGCACAGGAGGGCAGGTTGAGAGCCTGTGTCTTCTCTCCAAGGAACTCAGCCCACTTCCCCGCCCATGCCCCTTCCTTCCTCTCTCCATCACCCAGGTGCACTGGAAGCCTCCTGAGCAAGCCACCTTACACCAGAGTGGGAAGGGTCTGGAGATCCAGAGGCTGGGGAAAGGGCAATCCAGACTAACTCTGCGCTGTTTATAACAGGTCTCTCTCACTCACAGCCCCCAATGTGAGTATAAGAGAGGGACAAGGCTTCAACAGCCATGCCCAGCTTCTATAAATGCAAAGAAAGGTGATCGGGTATTGTTTCATTCTTCTAAGGGGCTCTGGAGGGAAGGGTTATCAGAGATGGAGGGACTGAGCTGGAGACAGACAATAGAGAAGGCAGGACACTGCACACTGGCCCTGGGACCAGAGTGTGGCCCCTGTGGCTGTATGGTGCACACGGAAGAGCAACCTGGACCAAACACCCCCCTCCGACGGCCCCGAGTGGGTTAAGGACTCTGAGTCCAGCCACCATGCTAGACCTTCATATAAAAGGAAAGCGGACAGACCTCCTGAAGCACTGGTAGCCCGGGAAGACAGGCCTGGCCAGGGTGAGGTGGGACGTGACAGGAGCCTAGCCTGAGGCCCAGCATGCCCAGAAGGAGCTGGACTGTGCTGGGGCTGGAAAAGGGACCCAAGCTGGGGGGCTTGATGCAAATGGTTCATCCAGACCAGGAATGAAGGGAAAGGGCAGGAAAAGAGGTATTTCCCTCCATTTTCAACGTTCTTCCGGAAAGAAATAGCAAGGTGAAGCAGGTTCTTCTGCCCCCGAGAATAAAAGGGTACAGAATGCGCACGAGGACAGGTTTGGGAGGTGTGTATGCCAAGGAAGAGAAAAGCAGCTCTTGAGGAAGAGGGAAGACCAGGGCTCCTAGAGCCCAGGAGCTCAGGAATGAGGGGGGCACGCCCGGAGGTGGGGAGGGTGGGGAGGAGCGTGGGGATGTGTCACCAGCTTTCCCTGGGGTCAGCGTGAGGACTGGCGAGTGCTGAGGAGGGGCCAGCAGGGGACCTGAAAAGAGAAGAGGCATCTCAGGAAATAATGGGAGTCAAACAAGAAAAAAATAGGGTTCCGAACAAGAAACAAGAAAGTCCTGAAAGGAAGAGAATGAGGAGCTTCCGAACAGGCACCAGAGTCGCACCGCTGGGCCCCAGGGCTCGGGCCTGGCCTCCGAGGAGACGCGGTGCCTGGGGGCCGGCCGCGGCGGGGCTGGAGCCGGGCCGGGTCGGGGTCGGGCCGGCGGCCCTACCTGGTACACGGAGGCCTTGGGAAGGTCCAGGCAGACCGTGCAGCACAGAACCGAGTAGAGCCGCTCCTCCAGCTTCCCGCTGCCCGCCGCCGCCGCCGCCGCCGCCGCCTCGGCCGCCTCGGCCGCCCGTAGCCGCTTCTTGGGCGGCGCGTCGGGGTCGCCGGCCGCTTCTTGCAGCTGCCGGGCTCCGGCCAGGCCCGCCTCGTCTGGGAGCCCGGGCCCCGCCGCCTCGCCCAGCGCCGCCGCCGGCCCTGCGGCCGCCCCGGCCCCGGCCCCGACCCCGGCCCCGGCCGGCACGACGCCGGCAGGCCCCGCGGCCGGGCCGCCCCCGCCGGCCTCCTCCGCGCCGGACATCGCGGCCGGCCGGCCCGGCGGGCGGGTGCCGGCGCGCTCCCGCGGCTGGAGGTTAGGGGCGCCGCGCGCTCCCGCCGCTCTCTCGCCGCCGCCGCGACCCCGCAGCCCCGCTCCCTGCTCCGCCGCCTCAGTGGGTCCGGCCCGCGCGTCGCCCCGCAGCCGCCGCGGCCACCGACCCCGGCGCAGCCGCCATCTTTGTTTTCGCTGCGCGCTCCCCCGCTCCGGCGCCGCCGCCGCCGCCGCCGCCGCCGCCGCCGCCCCCTCGTTCTCCCAGTCACGTGAGCTGCGCGAGGCCAATTGGAGTACCAAGCGGGCAAGACGGCGCGGCGGCCAGAACCAATGGGCGCGCGAAGGCCCACCCCTGCAGAAAGTGGGCGGGGCCCCAGTCGACCGGTGGAGGGGCACTCGCCCCGGCGGGGAAGTTCTGGGGTCTGGGGTGAGCGCTGCGCTTCCCGCCAGTCCCGGACAACGAGCACACGCCTTGGGACCTCAGGAACGGAAGGCAGCCTCAGACCCCCGCGTCCGGGTGTGTCTGCGCCTTTGTCCTCCGACATGCAGGCTTGCGCGCGCGGAATTCCGACCTGGCTCGTAGGAGCGAGAAACCCCGCGGGCCACCCTCTCCCTCCTATGCGGGACGAGATGTGTTTCCACAGGACGCAAGCGCAGGGATTCCCCAAGGGAGAGCTCTGGACCCGGAATCTAACCCCCTGCTTGGCCCAATCCCGTTGCCTAACCTTGTGGTTGGGACCTGAGTAGGGGTTCACTGAGAAAAGTGAGGTCTTAGGAAATCAGGACTTGCTTTGCATGGGTCAGAGGTCAAACGGGTGGAGGTAGTCAGCCCTGGGAGGGAAAGTGCATTTCTGGGAACAGATGTGGTACGGCCCTCCCTCCCTCACCGGGCCTTTGGCCCATGAAGGTCACTGCCTCAGAGGGCCACCTGCCAGACCGTTCAAGGATATTCAGAACGAGGCTCCACCACATCCCAGGAGAGCAAGGTCTCCTATGTCTTCTCAGTCCAGCAGCCTTCCTGACAAAGGTGCTGGCAGGCCAAACTGGGTAAGGCCCCCAGGGCTGGTTGTAGTGCACTGCACATGCCTTCCTTTGCTCAGGAAAACCAGTTGCTGCCCTGGGAGCCTTAGGAAGCTTACTGGAGGACCCCTCAGTCCCTCTCAAGAACGGGCATATTCCATATTCCTACTAAGTCCCTAAGGTTTATTGGAGACCGAGCATCTCTCTAGACCCACAACCATGGCCTGCCCAGAATCAGGCCCCCAAACGTGCCTGGGATGTTGTTCCCCTCATTCTGGTCTAAGCAAGTCCTCACACTCAGCCAGAGGAGGAGACAGTGCCCAGCCTCTGCCCCCCTGACCAGTCACTGCAGCAAGCTGGCTTCAGAAGGAAGGAGAGTCCATCCCTAGGGAAGAAGGCCCCAGGAGCAGGCCCGTTAGAGACGAACGTGGTAGCCAGAGCAGAAACCCTGTCTTGCTATCTCCAATGTCACTCCCACTGCAGGCGTTGTGTGTGTAGGGCCCGGTGGTAGGCCCAGCTGCCTGCGGCCAGGGCCCAGCAGCAGATGTCCTCCTTCGGCAGCAGCAGCAGTCTGTCTTCCTCCAGCCGGCTCAGGAGGCCTGCAGCACCCAGCATCACACCCCCCCACATTCCGTAAGTGTTGGTCGTGAAAACAGCCACAATGAGGATGGTCACTGCGACCACCAGCACCACTGCCTGACTAGCCACAGAGCGGCCCTCGGCACCAAGGTGGTCACCAGCCACTGCCAGCACCATGCCTCCTCCCAGGAGCAGGTTGGCAGAGGAGCGGTCCCCATTCACCCAGTGGAAATCGAAGGCCAGAAGGGGCAGGCCGATGACAGTAGCCACCCAGGCTCCAGCAAGATGGTCTTCATCTGTGCCCAGCCCTGGAACCAGCATGGTGGCCGCGGCCAACGCTTGGAGCAGGAAGCCAGCAGCGGCCCCTCGACTTGCCTGTCAACACAGGGAAGGGAGGAAATGTGGGAAAAAGAGGCCAGGGTGTTCCTTTAAGCAGGGAGGGGTGGGGGGTGGGGTCTCACAGAAGCCTGGCCCCCATACTTACCTCCCACCACCCTCTCCCTGAACCAGGGGACAGGCAAGGTTCTTGGGGTTTGGGAGTGGGCTACACTCCTGCCCAGCCCCAGTGTACTCACCTGGGCAGTGCTCACGGCAGCATGCAGAGACACCGCTCCCAGCGCCAGGTGGGACAGGGCGGTGCTCCACTCGCCCCATGGCCTGGGGGCCATGACACCTGGGGCGGTAGTGAGTTTGAGGGGACAGGAAAGGGACCTCAACTTTGGAGAAAAAGAACGTAGAGGCCGCGACTGGGAGCCCTAAGGGCGGCTCTCCAGGACTCCCAGGTTCCAGAGCCCCATTTCTAAGTATTGGAAAAGGCTCAACCAAAACTCTTCAGAGCCCTGAGGCCACTGGACACAACCGTGGGGAAGAACGTAAATCGGCCGGGAAAAGAAGGGAAAATGCGGCTCGGGGCCTAGGCTGGGTGGGTGTGAGCTCTGGCGTCCTGGAACCCAAGTTGGGGCGCAGGGCCTTGAGGAGAGGGCGCGAAGGCCGACTTGGCCTAGTCTCTGCGCTCTGGGAGACGCCGTCCTCGGAACCAGTCCAGAAGGGGCGACCGCGCAGGAACTCAGAGAACCCTGAGATGCGAGGCCCGAAAGCAGCGGCGATGCGGAGGCAGAAACCAACCCACCACGCCGCCCTCCCGCTGTCGCCCCGCCTCCCGCGTCCGGCCTGCGGCGACCCCGCGCCAACCAACGAGAGTAGCGGAGGCTAGAGTGGCCGGGGGGGGCGGGGCCGGGGAGCCGCGGGCGTGGACAATCGAGAGACCCGGCAGTAGAATGTGGGCGGGGCTAGGAGGAGGGGTCTCTGCACCCTGGGCGGCACGTTAGCCCAGTGGTCTGCAGTGAGGGGAGGAGCCGAGGAAGGGGCGGTGAGGGGCGGGGGTGCGACGGTAAGGGGAGGGGCAGTGAGGGGAGGGGCTGTGAGGGGCGTGGTGGTGAGCGGGGCGGTGAGGGGAGGGGCTGTGAAGGGAGGGGCGGGGCCTGAGGGGAGGGGCCGAGGAAGGAGCCTGCGGGAGCCGGAGTTGGACACCCGCGAGCGGAAAACTTGAAGCCGTTACCGCCGCGTGGGGGTTCCTCGTAGAGGATTGGTAGGGATTCTAGAAGAGCGGGTGCGAGGCCGTAGCGTTCTCAGCTCGAGGTCTCCGCTTATTAGGGTGGCGGCCCCGGGGATGACTGTCTCTTGCCCCCTTTCCTCGGGCGCGCGTCCTCCGCCCGCGGGAACCGGGCCGAGGGGGCGGCCGCCGGAGCATGCGCACCGGCTTTGCGGAGGGCGGGTGCGGAGTTGGGGCGCGGGGACGCGGGGCGGCGCGAAGCGGGGCCCTCTGCCGCCCCGCACTCCCATGTACGCCTTCTACTCGCTGCTGATCTACATTTTCTACAGCCTCTTTCGCAGGGATGGCGGGGCCGCGGCGGCCGCGGTCCCTGGGAACCCCTCCCAGGTGAGCGGGGGCGGGCGCAGCTCGGCAGGCGACCCCCTTCTTGAGAACCGCTCTGCAGGCCCGCAAAGCGTAGGTCCCATGGCACTGACGCGGGGGAGGGGCCGTGCGGAGGACCTCGTCTCTGGTGTTGGAAGCTCAGACCCCAGCTCCAACCCCTCGGTTCAGTCCTTGGGGACAGGGAGCCCCACAGGCTACATGGCCTCTATTCAGGGGCTCCCTCTGCTCCCTCCCTAGAGTACCCGCTGCAAGCCTGGGGACCGCCGCCGTTCTGACCAGACCACAGGAGAACTGTGGACCGAGCTGACCGGCCTGGTCGGTAGGTGCTGTTGGTGCGTCGGGAACGCTGCGTCTCTGGGTCCAAGAGGGATCGCTGCCGTCCGAGAGATGCTGGGGTGCCCCTGACCTCACTGGGAGGGAGGGACCTGGCAGGTGCCAGCTGGTGGCCTAGCCTCTGACACATGATCCAGAACTCCTATTCCTCCTACCACCTGGCCTCGCAGGCTGCCCGGAGTCTGAGGATGGGCCGGGAGGGGGAGCTGAGGGCGGTCCAGCCGAGGTCTCCCTGGAAGAGGCTCTGGTGCGTGTTGCTGAGTTCCTCTCAGTCCAGCTGGGGGCAGAGGAGAGCTTTGGGAATCCTCCCGACCTGAGCAAGGTAAGCGGAGTTGAGACTCTCCCAGCGACCTGTTTTGTCTCACCAGTCCTTCTGATCTCCACATCCCAGTTTCCCCCACCCCAACCTTCTTCCTTCTCCACTTTGATTCCTGTTTCTTTTTCAGCCTGGTGATGTCCCCCCATTGTTGACGGTGACTGGTCAGCTCTTGGCCCTCCTGGCATGGATTCGGAGCCCCAGGGGGAGGCAGGCCGTGCCCCAGGGGACTCAGGCATCCTCAGGGGTGCAGTCCCCCATTCCTGCTGGTGCGTCAGGCGTAGTGAGTTCAAGAGGGAGTTTGTCAAGGGAGTGACACCCACCAGAACTTGAGCAGCCTGGAGTGCAGGGTCCTAAGCCCTGCCTTGCTCCTGAGGCGCCCCCTTCTTCAGGCCAGAGAGCTCTTCAGTCCTAACTGGGTTCATCTCACCCCAGGAACCCCATCCCAAGACGAAAGCCCTTCCCTTTCACCAAGGGGTGAAGCCCAGGGGCAGCAGCCTCCCCAGTTGGAGGAGAACCAGAGAGCTTCGCAGCGGCTGGAACAGCTCATCCTTGGACAGGTGAGGGGCTCAGGAGGCAGCAGGGAACTGGGAGAGGACTAGAAGGAGGTGGTCTACCCTGTGCCTGTCTCTCCTTTCCAGCTGGAAGAACTGAAGCAGCAGCTGGAACTGCAGGAGAAGGAGCTGGGCCAACTGCGCCTGGGAGTGGTGAGGCTGCGGGGTTGGGGGTGGGGACGTGAGAGATTTTCATTGTGAGTCTTGAGGGCTTCCTTCTCTGGCAGGGGGCGACAGACTCGGAGAAAAGGGTTCAGTATCTAACTCTGGAGAACAAGGCCCTGAAACAGAGCCTGAGCCTTACTCGGGACCTCCTGCTGCACTGCGGCCCTGGCCCCCTCAGCAGGGCCCCACAGGTATCCTGCTTAGTCTCCACCGTCCCTGCAGTCTGGGCCTCCCGCACACCTGGTCTCTAGCAACACTTCCCAGGCTCCCGCAGGACCTCCTGCTTGCTGGAGCAGAGGCAGCAACCAGGATCAGGGACAGTCCCCATCAAAAAGACTGATGCCCACAGGAGAATCCCTCCCCTCCACCCTATGGCTCCCCTCTGTGACTGACCCCAGGAGAGCAGAGGGACTTGGGGAAATGAGCCCTGCATGGAACTGGGAGGCTTGGATTCCTAACTGGCTCTGTGTTCTCCTCTCAACTTGACTTTCTGTGGGGCAGCTGGAGTGCCTCTCCCTGAGTTTCCTCCTGGCTCCATAGCTCACCTGGCTCCCACCTGTCCTACAGGAGGAGGCAGAAGCACTGGCGGAGCTCCAGGGCCGACTGCAGGAGGCCCAGGACACCACGGAAGCCCTCCGAGTCCAGGTGGGTGCTGGGCCCAAGGGCCGGGGAGTCTGGGGGCACTGGGAAGGGAGTGTCTGAGGCAAAGCCTGGTAAGTGCCTGTTTCCTCAGTGACAGGGGTTGGGTTGGGCGGGGCAGCTGGGGGCACAGGAGATGCAGCTGCAGGGCCTTCGGGGGGCCCTCCAGCAGCTCCAGCAGGAGACTGAGCAGAACTGCAGAAGGGAGCTGCAGCAGATGCATGGGCAGCTAGCAGGTAAGGGCTGGGGCTAGGGAGCCCATGGGAGAGCTCTTGGGTCTGGGCTTTCCCTCAACCACCTTTGCCCACCAGGACTTCGTGCACGCATGGCCAGCTTGCGTCAGGGCTGTGGGGACCTCCGAGGCCTGGTCAGCACCTTTACCCAGAGCTGTCAGGGTTCGCTGAGTGAAGCCCGGGGTCAGGTCAGGACCACTGGCTCCCCTCTTGCACTTACTCTCTGGGCAGCATTGTCACTGGTCTACTCTGGGAACCTCTGTTTATCCTCTTTCCAGCCCCAGGGAGTTGTGGGCTCTGGAACCAGAACAACTTGTGTGATCCTGGGTGTGATCTCACTTCTGGGTGTCATTTTTGTTCTGTGCAAACTGGGGTGACAGTGAATCCCTCACAGGGTGGCCAGGAAGCCCTGGAGAGACCGATGATGTCCTTGCCTATGGTTCTCCTCTGGTTCCTCAGCTCCATCCCAGGCCCCCTGAATGATGCCCCCAGGGGCCTGAAGCCATTGGAAGTTGTAGATCACCACAGCTGGGGGGCCCCGTGGTGGATATTGCTCTCAGCACCGCACCCCCAACCCCTGGCTCTTCTTGGACTGTTTCCCTTCCTCACATCTTTATTCCCCCAGGTATCCTGGGCCCTGGGGGCACTGTCAGCTGGAGGGGCTGGGACCAAGTTCCAGGAGGCAAAGCAGGGGCCCCTAGCTGGATGCCCAGGGCGGCTGTTGGAGCTCAAAGGTATGGCATTCTTGGGGAGCACAGGGATGGGGCAGGGAGAGGTGGAGGAACTGGAGCCTCTCGGTGCTTTAGGACCTGGGAGGCAGCCCTGCTGACCTGCTCTCCACCCCAGGAAACATCCGTGTGCTGTGTCGGCTGAGGCCAGGGACACCCTCCAGCCTGGTGAGCTTGGAGCCTGGCCCAGGTGGCACTGTCACCACCTGCTATCGAGGGCACCAGCGTCGCTTCCGCCTAGACTGGGTCTTCCCTCCACATGCCAGCCAGGAGGAGGTGATGCCCCACCCTTGCGCCTGTGCTGACTGTCCCTCAGAGTCCCCTGGAGTCCCGAAGAAGTTCTGAGTTCCCCTTCCCTGTTGGCCTGCCCTCCTCAGAGGGAGAGTGGCTGGACTCTAGCAGGGAAGGGAAAGGAGTCAGAGTCTGGGAGGCAGACTGGCATCCTAGCTGGGCACCTCCTTTCCTTCCAGGGTTTTCCCTTTGTATTCCCCCACCGAGCCCTGCAAGCAGGAGACTTCCTGGTTTAGACAGGAAGATTACCATTTTCAAAAATACTTTTTTTTACCAGGAAACTAATGATAATGAACATGTCTGAAGTGACAGGCACTGCTCATGCAAGGCTGGCTGTGGAGCATGGCTGGGGTGCTGTTGTGGTGGGGACAGTGCTGTGACCTCCTCCCCCCAGGCTTCTTCAGCTGCCCACTCCCCGGCCCAGCCCTGACAGCGGGCACCCCTCCTTACTTTGTGGCCAGGGGAATGGTGGGGCACAGGTGATCTTCCAGCCTCAAGGCTTTCCCATTGTTCCACACAGATCCTCCCTGCTTCCCTCCCCTTTCCTGCTAGACCCAGTGAGCTGAAAAACAGAGGCTTAAGTCACAGAGGCTTAAGTCACAGCCCCACCACCACCTTGCCTCACATACACCATCTCCATCGCACACAGACTTTGCAACTCGACCTTCCATAGCTCAGGAAATGAAGGCTGAGAGTCGGGAGGGGGTGAGTCAAGGGGCAGAGCTGTCAGACTCAGACCTGTGCTGGCCTCACAGGGACAGAGTGTGATGAGAGTGCCTGGCAGGCGGCTGGGGCTCTCTCCCCTACTTCCTGGGGTCCCACAGCTGTTTTCCACCTACCTTTCTCTCTGGTTATCCTCCACACTACCCCCAACCCCGTCTTCAGCCTCCGTCCCAAACTGCAGCCCTGAACGGGGCCCTCCTTGTCCACTGTTTTCTGGATAGCCTTTCTGGACAGGGCCCTCCAATTCAACGCATCTGGATGACAGAGCTAAAGTTATCTGTTAGAAGTCCCCTCGCCTATGTTCCCACCTCTGCAACAGTGCCACAGTGCCCCCGCCACAGCCACCCCCAGTGCTTCTTTCTGGTCGTGGAATCTGAGTGACCCCACTGGCAGTTCTGATTCTGCCCTCTTGACTGGCAGCCAACACTTCACGCAGAACTGACAGCCCGCTCAGTTATCAGCCACCTTCTGGGCATGAAATCTGGCGAATTCATTGCTCAGAAGGCTGCTGCTGGTGTCCAGTTGCCACAGGACACAAGTCCCATCTCCATCTTCCCTTCACCTGCCTTTCTGCACCCTCTCAGGCTTCAGCTGGCCACTGTCCCCCACACCCATGGGGCCCTCAGGGTTCATCTGTCGTGTGCTGGGTGCTGCACTAGCCCTCCTGGTAGATGTTGCCACTTAACCCTCATAACAAGTGCCACTGTAGTCCTTATCTCTCATAGGGGAAGGCTGAGTGATTTGCCTCCAACCAGATGCAGGATTTGAACCTGGCAGTCAAGCCCGGGGTACTCCCCTGGCCTCCCAAGTGGTTGTTGTCAGGACTCCAGTACTCTGTATCACCTGTTCTCTTTTCCTGTCATGTCCCTCCCTGTCTTTGCTTGGCAAATTCTTGCAAATGCCATGTTCTCCAGGGAGCCTACTCTGTCTGTTGGAAGATCCACCCTCCCATTATGCTCCCCTAGCTAGACCCATCCTCCTCCCAGAGAAATCGATTTGTTCATGTCCGGGGCTTAGGGCCCCTCCCACTCCTCCTACCCCTAGGTCTTCAGAGAACTGGAGTCAGCTGTGCTGTCCTGCCTTGGAGGCTACAGTGTCTGCATTTTCACCTATGGTCAGACGGGGACAGGGAAGACCTACAGCATGGAGGTGGGAAAGTGGGGAGTCTGGGTGGCTCCTGAGGCCAGGGGCTGGGAAATGAGCCTAATGTGGCACCCTGCCCCGTCCCCAGGGTCCACCTGAGGACCCTGGCATAGCTCCTAGGGCACTGCAGTCACTGTTCCGGGAGATGGGGACAGGGGGACAGCACCACGTGACACTCAGCATGGTGGAGATCTACAACGAAGCTGTCAGGTCAGGGTTGTCCCTGGCTGCCTCTGCCCCGCCTTCTTTTGGTTCCACCCTCCTAGAACTCCCAACAAAGCCCCCCCCCTTTCACACCCAGGGACCTCCTAGCCCCAGGGCCTCCCCAGCGCCTGGCCGTGAGGCAAGGCCCAGCAGGCCAGGGGGGAATCCAGGTGGCTGGCCTCACCCACTGGGAAGTGCCCAACCTGGAGTCGTTGCATCAGGTAAGGCCATGAAGTCCTCCAAGGCCCCGCGCGGTGCTCCCACCTGGGGCCCAGATCCTGCAGTAGGCCAGCCCTGTTGCTCCGGCCTCCAGATGCTGAGCCTGGGAAGGGGCAACCGGGCCACCGCCGCCACCGTCATGAACCAGCACAGCTCTCGTTCGCATGCCCTGGTCACGCTGACTCTGCGCACGGCGTCCCCACTGCGCGGTCCTGCCACCTCAGGTACCACGGCCCGCGCCTGAGCCCTGTGGGGGGCGTCGCCGAACCGACACCGGGCCCCCTTTGATGTCGGGCTCGCGTGTCCCCACAGGCACGTTGCACCTGGTGGACCTGGCCGGATCCGAGCGTGCCTGGAAGGCGGGGACAGCCGGCACCTCGTGGGAAGACCGGGACGGCGCCCAACGTCTGCGGGAAGCTCGGACCATCAATCGCTCGCTGCTGGCGCTGGGAGGCGTGATGACTGCGCTGCGGGCCCGCCGGCCACACGTGCCCTTCCGCGATTCGCAGCTCACACGCTTGCTGCAGCCCGCACTCGGCCCCGGCGCCACGGCAGTGCTGTTGCTGCAGGTGGGGCCCACCCAGCAGGACCGCGGGAGGGTGGTTTGCATGCCAGGCGCCGCCCATTCGGGCCCGCCCACCAGCCCGCTCCCTCGCAGATCTCCACGCGGCCCGAGGATCTCGGCGAGACCGTGTGCTCGCTCAAGTTCGCCGAGCGAGTGGGCCAAGTGGAGCTGGGGCCGGCTAGGCCCCGCAGGGCCCCGCGCTCTGGGACGCCCTCCTCCCTGAGCACCGACACACCGCTCACTGGGACGCCCTGCACGCCGACGCCATCCCCCGGCAGCCCGCCAAGCCCTGGCCTGGACAGCGGCTCCAGCTCGGCCCTCTCACCACCAGAGGAGCTGCCTTCGTAGTCCCGCCCGAGGAGTCTGGAGTCGCGTCTCTGCCGGCAGAGGCAGCAAAGACCCCACTCTCCTCACGACCTCCTCGACCTCTAGGGACCCAGTGCCCCCAAAACTCCCAGTCTACCTGCCTCTCCTCTAACCCCGTGTTTGGCCTGGGGTAATGACTGCCTCCCCTTGGCCCAGGCTCTCAGCCCCTTCCTTATCACCATCTGATGTTATCGCAGTGCGCCGCAGGGGGTCTCAGAGCTGGGAGGCAGACCCTGGCCAAGTGGTCACCAGAGTCACTACCCAGCCACCAAATATCAGACTTGCATTAAAATGTTGTCTGTTTCTTTACTGTTATCTTCCCCACTACCACCATCAAAACTAGGTAGGGCCTCTGTTCCCTCTCCCCCAGAAGGTGCTACCTCCTTTCCAGGCATTTGAGGAAGGGCAGGATTTCAGGCCGGAGCTGCCATTAGGCTTTCCCTCCCCCAGCCCAGAGCCAGGGAGGGGAGGTGACTGATGGTGATGGATGGTTGGATAGATGGGCAGAGGGCCAGAGATGGTGGGACCAGGAAGGGCTACTCCAAACAGAGCCCTGCTCCCAGCCTTGCCTTGGGGTAGGTGAGGCATGGCTGACTACCAGGGCCAGGGTGACACCCAGCTGGGCCACAGCTCTTCTGGGGCAGTCCAGTAAACATGTGGACTCTCAGCTCGACTGATGCCTCGTGTCTCAATGCTGCTGTAGCTACGCACACCTCTTGGTCCTCTTGTCCTTGGTTTCCCCTCAACAAGCCAGATGGTGGCGGGAGAGGGTGGGAGAGGAAAGCTGCCCCTGCCCTGGGAGGCTCACAGGCTGCACCAGGAGAGGAGCCAGCCTGGGCTGGGGGCAGCCAGGTCTCGGGGGTGGCTACCCCACACATCGTAGATGCTCTTATTGGGTGGCACCCCCTGGAAGAGGGCATCTAGATCCCAGAGCACCCCTGGGGGGCTGTGGGTTTCAGGGGGCACCCCCCAGTAGGCGGGGTTGGTTGAGGGTGGGCACCGGGGGCAGGAGGTGGGTGGTAGTGGTGCCAAGGGCATTACCACATTGGGAGTGTAGATGGGCAAGTAGGAGGTGGGCAGCTGTCCCCAAAGCGAGGCCCTGTGACCTCCACCAGACAGCCCTCCTGGGTCTGAGGTACCCTGCAGTAAGTGAAGGGGCCATGTTCTGGAATCAGGGGAGAGGGGCGAGGGCCTGCTGGTTCCACCCTGGGAAGTCTCCCCCTCCACTCTCATGGGCCCTGGGAGGGGGCAGAGGGGCCACAGAGGCCTCTCAGAGGGCAGGAGTGCAGTGGGTACCTCTTCCTCCCGATTGTGCACTGAGCCTGACCGACTTGGGCTGCTCCGTGGTGCCCCCTCCCGAGAATCCCCTAACAGAGACTTTATGCTGAAGCCCTCGCTGGGCGGTGGCTGGGGACTGGGTGGCTGGTAGGGCCGGCCGTGCAACACGTAGGGGCCCAGGTCCTTGGCGAAGGCGCCCCTCGCACCTTTGCTCTGCCAGCGCCGGCACAGGGCCGTGTTCTGCAGCCGCAGCGCCTCGGCCGGGATCAGGCTCACATCAACTGCCCAGAAGTTGCCCTTGGCCTGGGGCTTCGCAGGATCCTTGGGCACCTGGTGGGGGAGGGGGAACAGTTTGGGTGGGGCAGCCCGACCCTGGATACTCAGGATTTCCGCCCGCGTCCCGCCCCCAGGCTCCGACCCTCGCCCTGCCCCACCTTGTGGAAGCACCGGTTAGAGGAGAGGTTGTGGCGGATGGAGTCTTTCCAGCCCTCGTAGTCGTCCCTGAAGAAGGGGAACACAGCCTGGACCTGACGGATGATCTGAAACCAGTGGGCGGCCAGCCGGCCTGTGCCATGAGCCGGGCGTGCAGTGGGGCACCTCTACCCCTCCTCTCATCCCCGCGTAGGTCCCTTCACAGAACACCTCTGAGCCCAGGGGAAAAGGGGACACCACGCCGGGTAGGGTCCTGCCTTAGCATTTGAGCCCTCTCCCTGGGTGACCAGGCAGGGACTGGCCCCACTGGCATAGCTGAGTAGGGCCAGTACGGGGTGGAGGCCAGAGCCTGAGCCTCTTGAGTAGCTCCAGGTGAGGGACAGGTCTGGGGACCGATCGGTAACGGACTGTAAGGGAGAGCGGGGATCCTCTCACCTGGGCCAGCTTCAGCCTGCGGGAGGGTGCAGCCTGGATCACCAGGGCGATCATGGCCAAGTAGGTATACGGGGGCTTGTCATGCCGCAGGTATCTCTTCTTCCTCCTCTTGGGGGGCTGGGAGGGCGACTCCCTCTCGGGGAGCCCCAGGCGTGGGTTGCTGCAGGGCCCCATGCAGGGGAAGCAGGCAACGTGGGCAGGGGCCTGGCCAGGTGGTGGGCGCAGGGCAATGGGGCAGTGTGGCGAGGCAGAGCTGGGGCCTGAGGCCAGGCGGGGGCAGGCGGGCCAAGCCCTTTATCATTCGGATGGAAGGGGGAGGGGAGGGGAGGCAAAGGGAGGTAGAAATAGGCGGTGGGGGAGGGGAGCATGCAGAGGGCAGCCACAATTAGCAGGTTTCGGTTAATCTGGAAGGGAGGAGCAGGGGAGATTCCAGTGGGGGCTGCAGGCGGCCACCCAGGCCTCATTCCTCACTCCTGGGCTGCCTTTGGCATCCCCCCAGAGGTGGAAGGAAAAGCCCTTCCAAGGGGTTTATGACCCACAGTTCCTTTATCCCAGCTGGATCTCAGGCTCGCATTTAACAAATGGAGTGATTTGCCCAATAAGGGGTGGGCCCTGCCCAGAGTTCAAGGCCGAGCAGCTAGCCCTAGCCTGACTTTGGTGGTAGTCTAGGAGGACTTCCTAGAAGAAAGTTCAGAAACAAAAGAGGGACATGGTTGACTCAAGGGATTTTCCGCACAGGTTGCTGCAGAGCCCCAGCAGGCTTCCCCTGGCCCTTGAGGCCACTTTCCTTCCCACCTTGGTGCGGGTCCACAGTGAGTCCTGGGAGCTGACCAGCCCTCATTATTCACTGTGTACCTCACTGGCCCTGGGAACCTGGATCTGCCTGGCCCCAAATGACATCCTGGAAGCATGTTTGTCTCCCTCTTCCTCTTCTGGTCCCTTGGGAGAATGCCACTTGGTTCTCTTGGGCACTCAGGCAGTGCCTTTGGGAGGGTGTGCATGGAGGGAGAGGCCTTCTAGCTGTAGGGGTTCACTGGGGGCCAGGCCTTGAGAATACAGCCCCATGGGTTATGGTTCCTTCCCAGGGGTGCCCGGGAGGACCACCTGGCTTCACACTAGGCAAGAGTGAGTGCAGGTGTGTTACATATGGGTTCACAGAAAAAGCTTTCCAGGCAGCCTCAGGGCCCTGCAGGTTAGGCTCGGAGGGAAATGCTCCCCAGGCTGGTGGGGAGCTGCCCTGAGCAGAGGAGGGGCACTCCAGGAGAGGGAGTGGAGACTGGGGAGGCCTGCAGGGCCAGCACCCCCTGCTCAGGCCTGGCCCCAAGGTGTGGTCCTGGAAAAATGCATCTGGCTGCTGCCCTGAGACATGGTCCTCCTGTGTCTCAGACCCTTCTGTCCCCTCACCTCCTCCCTGGACATCTGGTCTGTGGCTCTGATCCTCAAGTCAGTCAGGGCCTGTGCTCTGTACCCTGCCTCAAAACCCAGATTCCCTGCTGGTGAGGACTGGGCACCAGCAGTGGTGGTGGTGTTGGTGTTAGGACCCCAGGACCTGAGGGAGGTCACAGGAGCACAGGGACACACTTTATATCACTTTACTCCAAGAATTCAGCTTTTCATATGCAGCAGCACCCCCCCCATTATACCCTTGAAGTATTGAAAATCTGCAGCATGCAGAGGGTGCCCAGCTCTCACTGAGGTGCTGAGGGAAGGAATGAGGGATGGGAGCTCTGGAGGAAGCCTGAGGCTGGGATGGATGATGCATGGGGGCACCACACTGTCCCCTCCACTATCTCAGGCCCTCCCTTCAGACGGCACCGGGCCTCCTCTGGACTCCTACAACACCCCGCCAACTCCTGTCTGTTTCCAGGGCTCTAGCTGAGGGGTCCTGGTGTCTTACCAGGCTACATATAGCTTCCTAGCCCCACGCGGTCAGCAAAGAGGTCTTTCTCTCCAACAACTCTTAAGTCACACCCTTTCCTCCACTGGTGCTCCCTCGCTTCCAGGATAAAGCCCGCTTTTGGTTTGGCGTTCAAGGCTCCTCATGTCCTGACTACTTAACCCCGCTGCCAGCCCCCACCCTCCTAAACTCCCACCTCGGCTCTTCCCATATCTGCAGTGCACTGGGTCCTTCCACTTTGACGCAGGCTGTTCTTTCCACCCGTGATGCCCCTGCTTTGGGGTCAGTCGAGGGTCGAGTGAACTGTGTGTGACCTTTCCTTAAAATCAGCATAAATAGATGACCACCTTTCTAAGAACCTTTTAACTACTTGCCCTCCCGGCCTCAGCCGGGTCTCATCCGCACCAAGGATGCCCCAGCCGCGGACGTTCACACCGCACCGTCTGCGACGGCTCCCAGTCGCCCTGGGCAGGCCCCGCCCCCGGGCCGCTTGGCCCCGCCCCCGGCTCCCGCCGGGCGCCGCGGCTTCCGGCTCGGGGCCTGCAGGCCGGAAGTGTCTCGTTGCCATGGCGAGGGCCGGGAGCGGGGCCCGCCCCCGCCGCGCCGGGAGGCTAGCTGAGCCGATTGACTCGCCGACGGGATCCGATCGACTGGGTGGTGGCTGCGTGCGCGAGGCGGAAGGTGAGGCGCGGACTTCCGGGCCCTACAGGCGGGAGAGGAGGCCGGGCGCCGGTGGCGGTGGGGTGCGGAGAGTTGAGGCCGGGCCCCGGTTCAGGGAGAACTGGGCTGGGTGTGGGGAGAGGAGGCCGGGCCCTGGGCGTGGGGGCGCGGCGGGCCGGGGGACCGGACACGGGTCGGGGGATGGAGGCCGGAGAGAGGAGGCCGGCCTTGGGGAGAGAGGGGAAGCCGGGGCTCCAGGGGAGAGGGGAGACAGGGAGGGGCCAGAGTCAGGGCACAAGTCTCCAGGCCCGACTGGGGCTCAGGTGGTTGAGGCCCAGGACAGCCCATGTCAGGGTCAGGAAGGCTTCTGAAGAGGCCGGCTGTGAAGGCCACCAGCAGGGCTTTCCGCGTTCTAGCTATAACTGGAGTTGTTTTCATTCTTGCAACCTGTTGGTCAGGTAGGCAGCATAAAATTATCTCCATTTTCAGCTGAGGAAATTGAGGCCTGCAGAGAAGTGACTTGCTCAGGCTTTGTGTGGACTTTGGAGTTAGGCCAGAGGAGAAATTGGAGCCTTTCTGGGGCAAGTTCCTGAAACTTCCAAGGGTTCAAGTCACCTCACTTGTGATGGGGATTCTGGGCTCCAGCTCACAGACTGATCTCAGGGCAAGAAAAGTGACTGATGTGTTGAAAGTGCCAGGCCCTGTGCTGGTATCGAGGTGCTCCAGGCCTGGGAGGGGGTATCCATGCCTGGTGGGGGCCCCTCCCTGTCCTGGAGCAGAGTCTGAGGCCACTATGGGGTTAGTCTCCATGGGTGCAGAGAGGGGACGTGTATGTGGAATCATTTCAGGTTTAGGGAAGCTGAAGAAAAGCTAGCCCTCCCCAAAGCCCTGGGCCTTCCTTTTCTTCCTGGATCCTTACCTCGGGGGTGGAGGTGGAGGGGAGCACAACACTGCTCCTCTCAGTCCTTGTCCTTGCTTCCTCAGGTGCTCCCCTGGCAGGATTGGGTTTCCCTGGAAGGGGTGTAAAGGGGCCTCTGTGCTCCTGGCTGGGTCCCCTACTTCTCTTCAGAGGTACTGAGGGTAGCCCCACCCTGGAGCTGAATTGCCTGAGGGGCTGGTGGCTGGCTCTGGGAGTCCCTGGTTGGGGGATGTGTGGTGCTCTGAGCCAGCTACCTGACCCCACCCTCCACCCGAGCTCTTGCTCAGAATGGGATGAGGAAGCTTTAGCAGGACTGTCCTCACCTCCTTGTAGGCTCTCCACTGGTTCATCCTAGACTCTGCTCTCCTCAGAAGGTTGCCTGAGCTGGCAGGCTGCTAGGAAGGAGGCCCTTGTATCTGTGGGCTCAACGCTGGGGTCTTGTCTCCACTGCATGCAGTTTTGGAACCTCAGTCTCAGGTGAGGCTCTGGTGACCCAGCTCAAAGCCTCTACCACAGTCTACCTGTTGGCCAAAGCCAGACATCTCGCTGGCAGTGTCTTCCCACCTTCAGGCTCCTTCCAAACTTCCGCCTAAATACCCCTGATCCCGGCCCTTGCTTTCCATCCCCCTGCCCAGTAGCCTGCTGCTGGGGCTCCTTATTTCCTTCTGAGTTCAGAGCATTTGCTCCTACTGATCTTCTTGGCTCTGTCTCAGCCCCTTGACTTTATCCTTCTCACCTACCAGAGTTGATGGGTCTGAAATGCAGATTTGATTCTTGAAGTCTCCTTGAAATCTTCCTCACAGACTTCAGGATAACACTCCTGTCTTTGCAGACTAGCCCCCAATCTCTGCCCCCTGACCCTAGCCCTGATCACCTTTCCACATGTGTGTCATGCCACCACCATACTGAACCCCTGAGTGGTGGTGGAAGGGAGGGTGGGAACCTCCCCCCACCATTTCCAAGCTCTGGGGCCTCGGGCAAATCCTTGCCAGCACAGCACATTGAGGAAACAGGACATAGAGGTACAGGAAAGTCTAGTTCCACAGATTCCCTGGGGAGAGGGTCCCATGGGGAGGGGTGTGGGCTCCTTTGCCAGGAACGCTGCGAGGCCTGACGGTCCCTGGCGGATTCTGGGCTGCCTCCTTCCTTGGTGGTGACAGAGATCAGGCAGACTGGTGCTACAGAGGAGTGCATGGGAGGTGGGGCTGCAGAGACAGGGCCTGCAGACGGGTCTTCAAAGAGCTTCCAATAAGGAGGAGAGGGTGTGTGTGGGAGATGGGGGGATTGGAGTTGGCTTAAGTGGCAGGGTCAGTAGAGAGTCAGGAGGTTGTGGATGGGGCAGGGGAGGTCCAGGAAAGTGGAAAGGGACGGGGCTGCAGGGTGGAGGTGGAGATCAGGTGGTGGCACCACCGTGTGGCTGGGACGGAATCTCAGCCCTGTGTTCCCATGCCAGGGCTCCCTGAGACCTTGAGCAGTCCTTGACTTTGGCTATTGTTGATTTTGTGTGGCAAGCTTTATAAGTTTCAACCCCACCCACCTGATAGAACCTCCTTCCATTTTGGAAGGAGGAGCAGGGTGTGGATGTGGGTGGCCCTTGGGAGCCTCCAGGACTCAAATGAAGGGTGGGGCTCCTGCAGAGCCTTGCCCACTGTCTGGGCAGGTTTGAATATCCCTCCCTGTGCGGGCAAGGCTTGGGGCAGAGCGTTGCCGTGGCTGGCAGACTACCAGTGTTTCCTCTGGGCTGAGCTCAGGGTGGCTGGGCAGTAGACGTGTCACAGCCGCACACGCCACAGAGGGATAGCCCTTTCCGTCCTGCCCACTCAGTCACAAGCTCACAGTCTCCTGTGTTTCGGTCTGTGCTGCTCCCCTGGGTGCCTCCGCAAGTCAGGCACCTGGTTCAGGGAAGAAAACAGTCAATAGGGTCAAAAATGAAAGTAGGGTGAAGAGACAGGAGAGTGACAAGGTAGCCGCAGAAGACTTCTCAGGAGGTAATGTTTAAGTTGAGATCTCAGTGACAAGAAGGGAAGAGCTAGCCTGAGATCTGGTGGAAGAACTTTCCAGACCAAAGAAGCAGCTCATGCACAATGGGAGTGATGATGAAGGTGGCAGATCAGGATGGCAGAGTGTGTCTGAGATGGGCTGGGAGTAAGTATTTTGGGCTTTGTGGCCACATAGTCTCTGTTCTGCCAACTTGTGGAAAAGCAGCTGCAGACAGGGCGTCAGTGAATGTGTTGTTTCAACAAAACTATGGATAGACCCAGAAATTTGAATTTCATACAATTTTCATGTGTCACAAAATATTGTTTTTATTTTTTCCAATCATTAAAAAGGTAAAAGCCATTTTTAGCTCGTGACCCACAGAAGCAGACAGTGGGCATACCCTGCCAACCCCTGTGCCAAACACCAAAGATGCGTGTGTGTTAACTCACTGGATCCTTACAAGAACCTTATAAAGAGGGCACCGCTGTTCCATTTACAGATGTGGAAACTGATTGAAAAGAGGTCGAGGAACTTGACTGATCCCAGCCACTGCAGTGTGGAGCCCAGGTGCCAAGGGCAGGGGCAGGGAGCAGGCTGGTGCTGAGTGGGAAGTGTGGAGATGGGTGGGAGGGGGCGGCCAGGCAGGGTTTAGAGGCCCGGGTGAAACTGCTGTTGTATATTTTTATTTTTTTACATCAAACTTTATTGAGGCATAATTTACATGCAATAAAATGTACCTGTATGAAATAATTCAGTGGGTTTTGCTAGATGTATATGTACACCCTGTAAACGCTACCATGATCTACACGTGGAACATTTGTGTCGCCCCAAATGTTCTCTCATCCCTCTTTGTGGTCTGCCCTCCCTCCTCCTGGCCCCAGGCAATCACTGAGTGGCTTTCTGTTTCTACAGATTCATCGTCCCTTTTTTCAGAATTTCACATAAATGGAATCATGAAATGAACACTTTTGTGTCTGGCTCTTTGGCCAGACACACCATTTTGGACATTCAGATTGCTGCTTGTCTGTGTAGTTTACTCTGTTTCTTGCTGAATGGTCTGGTATTCTGCTGTGTAGACACACCACTGTTTCATCTGTGCACCTACCTGCGGATGGACACTTCCATTCTTTCCCTCTTGGGGCTGTTGTGAATGAAACTGCTGTGAACATTCTTGTCTACAAGGTTTTGTGTGGACATGTGCTTTATTTCCCTTGGGTTGAGATGGTAGAAATGCTGGGTGTGTGTGAAGTTGTGTGTGTGTAACTTGGTAAGAAAGGGCCAGACTCTTCTCCAAGGTGGTTGTACCGCTGCTCGTTCCCAGGCGCCCCGCATTCTCCTGGTGCCCTTTTACAGTTTAGCCATTCTTGGGGTGCACGCTCGCACTCCTTGTGCCCTGATTGGCCTTTCCTCACTGACGCCTGGTGTTGAACATCTTTCCGTGTGCTTATTGTAGTGGCCATTTGTTTATCTTTTGTGAAGTGTCCAAATCTTTTCCCCTTGAAAAATGGATTGTTCGTCTTCTCAGGCTTTCAGAATTCTTAATATACTCAGGATGCAAGTCCTAGGCTAGATAAACATGTTGCAAATACGTTATCACAGTCTGTGGCTTGACTTTTTTCTTACCAGTGTCTTGAGCAGCAGACACTTTCACTTTTAATGAAGTCCAGTTTGCCAGTTTTTTTTTCTTCATGGTTTGTGCGCTTTCATGGTGTGAGTAGAGGTCAAGGGTCATTGTTCATTGTTTTCCATGGATACCCAGTCATTCCAACGCCCGTTTTTGAAGACGAGCCTCCTCCCATTGTATTACCTAACACCCTTGTTGAAAATCATGACAGTATGTGTGGGGTGTTTCTGGATTCTCTAGTCTGTTTGTTGATCTTGCTAGGATCCCACAGGTTTGACTATTGTAGCTTTATAAGGAGGCTTGATATTGAGTAGTGTTAATTCTCCAACTTGATGTTTCTTTTTCAGATCATTTTTGGCTCTTCAAGATACTATGCAGTTCTATCAAAATTTTAGAATTAGCTTGTCAGTTTGTCCAAAAAGGCTTACTGGCATTTTGATTGCAATTGTATTAAAGCTACAGATATATCTGGAGGAGAATTGACATTTGGACAGTATATAGAGCATGGTACCTATTTCTTCGTTTATTTAGGTCTCTGTATTAATTACGTATTGGTATATAACCGATTACCCTAAAATATACTGTATTAAAACAATATATGTTTACTATCTCATAGCTGCTGTAGGTCAGGAATTTAAAATGGCTTAGCTGGGGTGTTCTGGTTCAGGGTCTCCTGTGGTTGCAGTTGGGACGATCAGCCAGGCTGGTCATTTGAGGGCTGGGCTGGGCTGTGGGTGGGCTTGCTGGGGCACCCTCCCACGGCTGTCCTCGGGAGGACGCGGTCCCCACCCGTGGCCCTCTACTAGACTCCTTATGTCAGCACCAGAGCCAGTGTCCTCAGGGCCAAGGTCCCAGAGCACAAACGAGAGAGGCTGCCGTGCCTTTTGGGCCCTGGTCCCTGAAGCTGTGCATCTTCATTGTGTCAGAAGTGAGGAACTAAGTCCAACCCACATTCAAGCGGAAGAGGTCAGACTCTGTCATTTGAAGGGGGTGTCACAGTATTCCATGTTTTGTGATACTAATTTTGTAAATGACATATTTAACATTTTACATTTTCCAGTCATTTGTTGCCAGTGCAGACATAAATTCGACTTTGACATGTCCTTGTAGCCAGAACCTTGCTAAATATACCTTTTTATTCTAGTCACCCTAATACAGATTTTAAAAGACTTTCTACGTATCTTCTACGTATTTTGCTATATGCCTTCTGCAGCTAAAGAGGTTTACATCTTCCTTTCTAATCTGTGTGCTTTTTGTTTCTTGCCTTCGTGCACTGGCTAGGACTTGAGTACAGTGTCCAGCAGGAGTGGTGAGAGTAGCTATCCTTGTCTTGCTGCCAGTCCTAGGGAGAAAGTGTTCAATTGTTCACTGTTAGGCAGGGTTTAACTAGGTTTCTGGAGATGCCCTTTATCAGGTTGAGGAATTTTCCTTCTATTCCTAGTTTTCTAATTTTTTAAAAACCATGAGTGGATTTTTGAATTTTCCCAAATGCTTTTCCTGTTTCTATTGATTTGGTTGTATTTTTTAAAATAGTAAACTATGTTGATTTTTAAAATCTTAAGCCAATCTTTCACTCCTGGAATAAACCCCACCTGGTCAGATGTAGTAGCCTTCTTATATATTGCTGAATTCAATTGGGTAACATTTTAGAAAGGATTTTTGCAGCTGTTCATGAAGAGATCAGTCTGTAGTATTCTTGTCATGTCTTTGGTTTTGGAGTCAGGGTAATACTGGTCTCACAAAAGGAGCTGTGATGTGTTTCTTTCTCTTCTGTTGTCAGAAAGCATTTTGTAGATTCTGTATTACTTCGTCTTCAAAGAGCCTGATAAAATTTGCCAGTAGAGCCATCTGGGCTTGGAGTTTCTTTGTGGGAAAAATTTTAAGGGCAGATTTAATTCGTCCAATAGATACACCACTGTTCAGATTTTCTATTTCTTCTTGAGCCCATTTTGATAATTTGCTTCATTTGGGTAATTTGCCCATTCATCATAAGTCAAGCATGGCAACTTTTTTCTATAGAGGGCCAAATAGGACATACTTTAGGCTTTTCACGTGGTCTCTGTTGTAGCCACTTAACTCTTACTGTAGCAAAACAGTCATAGATGCTGCATGAACAAGTGAGCGTGTCTGTCTCCTAATTAAACTTTACTTGCAAAAACAGACGGTGGGCTGATCTGGTCCATGGGCTATATTTTGTCCACCCCGACCTAAGTTGTTAAGTTTATTATCATAAATTGTTCAGAACATTCCCATTTTTATCCTTTTCATTGTCTGTTGGATCTGTAGTGAAGTCCCCATTTTTCTTTCATGAAATTGGTAGTTTTTGGCTTCTCTTGGTCTGTTTAGTGAGAGTTTTTATTGATTTTATCGATATTTTCAAAGGAACAGCTTTCAGTTGCAGTGTTTTTCTCGGTTGTCTATTTCATTAGTTCTTGTCTTTATTAGTCTTTCCTTCTACTTCCTTTGGGTTGAGTTTTCTCCTCTTTTTCTAGCTTCTTACTAAGTTGGAAGCTTTGGTCCGTTGATTTGACCTTTCTTGTTACAGTAAGCATTCAAAGGTAGAGTTTCCCTCAAAGCCCTGCTGTGACTGTATCTCACGTATTTGTTATGTTTTCATGATCATTCAGATTAAAATAGGTTCTGACTTCCATTTTGATTCCTTCCTTAGCCTGTGGATTACTTAGAAGTATGCTTCAGAGTTTCCCAATATTTGGGAGTTTTTCCAGATGTCTTCTAGTTTAATTCCACTATGGTCAGTGAGCATTCTCTGTGCTTCCATTCCTTGTAAAATTATTGTATCTTGTGTTACGTTTCAGCATGTGGTCTGTCTTGTTGAATTAATTTTTTTTTAGCGTTAAATACATTTAGAGTGTTGCACAACTATCATCACTTTCTATTTCCAGAAATTTTTAATCACCTGAAGCAGAAACTGTCCATTCAACACTTCTTCCTTATCCCCTCCCCCAGCCCCTGGCAACCAGCATTCTGTTTTCTCTGAATTTACCTATTCCAGGTGCCTCATGTAAGGGGAAATCATACGTTTGTAGCACTTATCAGGATTTCATTCCTTGTTGTGGCTGAATATTCCACTGTATGTATCTGCCACTGTTTATTTATTCATCTGTCGATGGACATTTGAGTTGTTTTTGCTTTTCAGCTATTGTGACTAATGCTGCTGTGACAATGGTGATAAATATCTGAGCCCCAGTGTTCAATTCTGTGGCGCAGGCCTTGATTCTTACGCCTGCGTGTTGACAGAGTCACATTCTGTTCTGTGCCTCTGTCACTGTCCTGCAGTGTGGCAGCTGGGAAAGATGTCAGCCTTTCTGTCTGCAGAGCCGGGCTGTGTGCACAGACTGTGTCTCACCAGTGGCCCCAGTGGCCTTGTACCCTTAGAGGAATAGTGCTCTGAGCTGGCTTCTGGATCACGGGGACTTCGCTGCGTTGTGTGTCACATGTGAAGTCCCCTTCTTCATATGTTGGAGTGTCTCTGGCCTCGGGTCGTTCCTTGGACGCCTCCTGTGCAGGCCTCCTCTGCCCTGGGGCTCCCGCCCTGCTTCCATCAGCCTGCAGGAGTGTGTAAACTGTTCATAAACTCTCTTCTGGGTGCCCCTAGGTTTGTGGGGGTCTCAGTGTGGGGACACATGTACTCAGTTGGCCGTCTAGACCCACACAGCTCTTCTTCTAAGGCTGTGTAGCCTAAGTGCCTCTTCCTTCCAGAGCTCTGGGGCCCTGTGCTCCTGGCAGCATCCTGGCCCTCAGAGCCCTTAGCACTGCCCGCCCCCAGGCCCCACGTCCTTGTGGGGAAGTTTTGAGGCAGAGCCGACCCAGGGTTACCACGCTGGCCCCTCCAAAGCCCAGTTTTGTGGTTTTGTTTGGACACTGCTGTACTTGACGGACCTTAATTTCCAGATCTACGCAGTGGGGTTGTGGCCCATCGGAGCACCAGGCTAAAGTGCTGGCTGCAGCCTGTGGCCCTGCCTCCGGGAAGGAAGCCCCGGCCCTTCCCCCTCCTGGCTAAGGGCCGGCTTTTGTCTTCAGTTCCCCAGGAGTCTCTTTTCAAATGCAGATACCTTCAGCTGCCGACTTCTTTCATTTGGCCAGTGAGGTTTCTGACACGTTGCTGTGAGTTAGTTAGTAGATTTATTTCAGAGCTGGGTGGCAAGGGGAAGGAAATGGAGGAGGGAGATTTGGAACCTCCCTGATTTGGGGGGAGGCCCCTCCCCCGCGTGGAGTGGTCCACACGGGCCCCCTCCCAGGAGCCTTGGCCGGGCAAGTGCACCTGAGCCGGATGAAGCTCACTCCTGTGTCCCAGCCACAGAGTAGCTCCAGGTTCGCGCGGTTCTGCTGCTGAGCATTCTGCTGAGGAAGCGTGGTGCGAATTGAGACCCACGAGAAAGGACATAGACCTCACGTTAGGGTCAGAAAGGAAGCTGAGACCAGAAGCCCAGAGGGAGTAGGCCAGCCAGCACCCTTGCCCCCAAAGAGGGCTGGGGCGCCAGAGGGGAGACGTGCTACAAAGCCTGCATATTTGTAGGAACTAATTTACTGCCAGGGTGGCACTGCAGAGCAGTGGGGAGAAGCCGCTTTTACGTAACGGCGCTGGGGCAGCTGGGTATAGACGTGGCCGAGGAAGGAACCTGGGGCCTGTACTAGACGTATACTGACTGGCAACACACTGCCCCCTAGATACAGTGGCTTGAAACCGATTTGTAATCTCGCAGTCTCTGCGAGTCGGGCTCCTGGGTGCAGCCTGGCTGATGCCCTGTCTGGGACTCATGCACCTGCTGCAGGTTCCCCTGGCAGGAGGGTCTGCTTTCGAGGGGGCTCCCTCACCAGCCCCGGGGCCCGGCTCGAGTCCTCATGACACGGGCTGGCTTCCCCAGTGTGAAGGACCGAAAAGAAAGCTAGGAGGAAGTTGCAGTGCCCCTCACCCCCTCACCTTGGGCGGCACATGCTGTGTGCTCTGTCGTACTCTGTTCATCGTAAGCCAGTCACTCAGTGCAGTCCACATTCAAGGGGAGGGGAGTCAGGCCCCACCTTCTGAAGGGAGATGTATCAAGTACTTCACGGGCATATTTTAAAACCAGCACAGATCCTTACTTTGTCTACAAACATCAGCCCCTAGTGGACTGCAGACCTGAGTGGGGCACAAACTCTCCTGCTTTTAGAAGAGAATATAGGAGACTTGTCTTTGGAAAGATATCTCACCCAGTTAATGCCCAGAGAACTGCACATTGAATGTGGGAAGATACCACTGCCTGTGCACCAGACTGACGGAGAGAATATGTCATCTGTAAAGCAGCTGGGATGTTTCTCCCTCGCTGATGGGAGTATAAATTGGTGCAGCGCTTGGAAGCAGCTGTGCCATCCATCGAGTCACGTTGTGTAGCCTGCTGTGCAGCAGGGTCTGCGTACAGGGCATTCACAGCAGCCTCTTTCACAGGCCCACGCCCACTGCCCCCGTCCCTCAGGTGGCAGGCTATGTAAGTGAGGGTACAGGCATGTAGTGGACTGCTGCTCAGCAAAAGGCAGAAAACTTAGAGCCCCACACCTGGGAATGGTGACAGTGAGGCAGCACGGAGCATGGCCGCGGCCCCACCTGGAAGTTCACCTGTCAGCACTGCACTCCGCGGTTCAGAGGTGTGTGGGGCGGGGCAGTTTATTGACGTAGCGGGTCTAAGGCCTTCTGCACCGTGGTGGACACCTCATGGGCATTCTTGGGGGCTGGCATCCTGTCTCTGTGGTCCAGCCCCATGTGCTGTCCGCACTCGTGTCCTGCTTCTCTGGCATGTGTGAACTTTCAGGGAGCCTCTGCCTGGGTGTTTTTAATGGGATTCTGCTCTTTTCAATGCCATCACAGTTGACATGAGGACCTGTTTGTCGTGTTTGTTGTAAATGTTTTTACTCGGTTGACCATCTGTCTTCTGATTTTGTAGGTTTTGTTTTGGTTTTTACAGTGCAGGTGTTTGAAGAATCTAATGAGTCGGATGGTTTTGGTTTCTGGGTTGCGTGTCAAGCTCAGAAGGCCCCCTCTGCTGCAGCTGCGCAGGTGCTCCTGCCCGCCTCCTTCTCGTACTCCTTGGGTCTTGTTTTCCTTGCAGCTGTGTCTGTGGTACTTCTGGAATTGATTTTGGTGTGAGGAGAGGCAGGGTCCTGCTCTGTGGTTTCAGGTGGCCACCTGCCGTCCTTTCAAGCAGGCTTTCCCCGGGGGCCCTGCGTGGCCGTTCTGGCTCTCCTGTCTGTACCTCTGCTGACTGCTCGCTTCTGGGCTTCCTGGCCCCTGCTTACCTCAGACACGGCTCGGTCCCACTTCTGAGGGCCCTCCTTCCTCTGTGTGCCCCTTGCTGCCCCTTTCCTTGCATCCAACAGCCTATCCAGCCCTCATCCTCTTACTCTTGGCCTCTCCTGTCCATCCCCTGCTGGGTAGGCATGTGGGCCCCAGTGACTTTCCGTGAGGCCCCCTAGTTCCCGGATCTGGGCACACCCTTAGTCGTTTGAGAGCCCCTGTGGCTCCCACGGCCTTTCGGGCAGAGGCCAGTTCTTCCACTGTCCCCTCGACGTCTCTGCCTTGCAAGGCCCTACCTGATACCCAACAGGTGTGCTCACACCTGCCCTCCCTGAACAGCACTTAGAGTTGTTTCAAAGAGGTTTACCTTCACAGGGCTTGGAAACCATGCAACCCCCAGGGCTCGTGCCGCCCACCTGCCCTCCGAGCCCCCCACCTGCCCTCCGCGCCCCCTACCTGCCCTCTGCGCTCCCAGTGGCACTTCTCATCACTTGTCCCATCTCTCCTGTGTTTCTTACATAGATGTGTATGTGCATTCTTTTTTGTTCCTTCTTTACACAAAAGGTAGCTTATCATGTACAGATTTTGTATGTTTTTCTCTTCACTGAATAGTTACTTAGCGACCTAGCCACGGTGGTGCCTGGAAAGCTTCCTCATAAACCCTCGGAGGCTTATTTATGACCATTTGACAGACACGTGGGTCACGTCCGGTGTTTTTGTCGTAAGGGCTGCTGCAGCAAGGGGCCCGATGGTGGCGCTGCGCGATTAGCTTCTAGAACGATCCAGAACATGCTTGCAGGGGGCAGGCGAGTGCACCTGGGGGGAGCTGCTCTGTACTCCCATCATGCCACAGTGATGGCCTGCTCCTCCTGCCAGTGCAGGTAGCCCCCGCCCGCTGGCTCAGCCCCTGGGCCTCACTGTCCCTGCTGCTCACACTTCAACCCTCCTGATCTGCTGCCAGCTCCCCAGACTGCTCTCTCAGTGGCTGGCTGTCCTCCTCGTCCCCTCTTGGCCCCCACCCTGTGCCAGGCAAGTGCCTGTTGTAAACCACGTCCTGTCCTCCAGGGCAGGGGCCCAGCCACCTTCGGGCCTGGCGCTGCCCCCGTCACATTTGAGGGCTCCTTCCCCGACTGGACAGGGTGACAGCGCGGGCCCAGGGCACCTCAGGCCTGAGCTCGTCCACTCGGCCGCATTGACTGACCTAGGGCCCTCCTCTAGATTCTGGCCTATGGCTGAGAGACATGCAGGAATGTGTCCTCAGTGAGCTTGTCCTTTGGTGGGAGAGGCCAGCTGGGCAGACAGTGCCCTCAACATCCAGCCCCCATCTGCTGGGGGGCTGCTGTGGGGCCCTGGTGCCTGGGGTCGGGGCCGGACAGGTGGCGGGACCAGGAGTCTCCCCAGGTGAGCCAGGTGGGCTGGTGCTGGGCTTGGCCCTTGGATGAGGCCAGGCATGTCCCTGGAGGCCTGGCCACAGGTGCTGTCCCCGGGGACCTGTGATGCTCCTGGGACCCAGGCAGGGACACCTTTGGGTCATGGCTTTGGCCAACGTGTCTCAGGCCATGGCCTGTGACATCTGGACGAGCTCGCTGCTGACGGGCACCATATGTGGGTCTGTTACAACACACTTTCCCCAGAGTCACCAGCAGTGGTGGTTTGGCTATTCCCATGATGCCACAGATGGAACCAGTTCTTTTGATTGAAAGTTACAGGAACCCACTCTGACAAGCCTTGAGCAAAACAGGGATGTAAAGTCCCCAAACCTGACAGGTAGCGGGCATGGGGCTGGGCGTTCTCTAACACCCCTGCCTCGCCTCTCCTGTCCTCTGTGCACAAGGCACAGCCTCCTTGTCTCTGGGTGAGCAAGGCGACAGGCTCTGGGCTCCTGCTGCACTGTCTCTGGTTCTTACATAGATGTCGTGAAGAGGGCACGAGGCTGTATGGTGGAGTCGTTAACAGGGGACCCTGGGTTTAGTCGTGACCTCGGTCTCCCTGTGTTGAAAATGGGGATCGTGACTGGGACCTGTGGAGGAGGGGCTGCCGAGATACCCTGGCCAGTCCCGGTCTGTCCACCTAGGGGTCCCATCAGCCAGGTGTCGGGTGGTATTCCCAGCACAGTCTTTGGGGCTGGCTTGGTGGTGTGGGCTGAGAGGATGTGGGGTGGTGGCCGCGGTCCTTCAAGAAGCCTCCTCCCACCTCAGGCTTGCACTACCACGTGGAGTGGAGCTGAGAACTGGAAAAATCGCCCGGATTATCTCAGTCTGACATTCCAGGGAGGCTTGGGGCAGCCCCTGCAGACGGAGGCGGCAGCCGCTTGGCTCAGCCCCCTGGGCCTGGGGGTGATGCGGTGGTCATTTGCTGGGACTCCGCTGAGCTGCCCTGGCCTTTGTGTCTCAGCTGAGGGGTGAGTCGCCCAGCTCTGGGGGGCGTTGCCTGACCGCATGGCTGGGAGGAAGCAGCTGAGTGGGGCTCGGGGAGGGGCAGCGGGCAGAGTCTGGGGGTCTGGGGCTTGAGAGCTGATGGCTTGGCCTGGGGGGTGCCAGGTGCCACTTGTGGAGACTGTCCCGGGATGGGATGCCCACTGAGTGGGGTCCTGGGACTCCCTGGGGTCACCTGTCTCTCGGAGGAGGCAGTCCAGTGGCCCAAGGACCTGCCCAAGGTCACACAGAGACCGCCCTCAGGCAACTTCCAGCAAGGAATGCCGCTGAGGGGGCCCAGAGAGAACCCAGGGCTTCAGGAAGGTGGAACCCAGGGTAGGGGGCTGAGGCCCCGTCTGAGCTGCTGTAGCCCAGCAGGGTCTGCTGTCTGTGCTGCCAGGGCATTGGAGGCCGCAGGGAGCAGCTCTGTAGCTGGAGCCTGTGCCCGTGGACTCAGGCCGGCGCGGGGTGGATTGAGGCTGTCCAGAGGGTGCCCCAGGGTGACTTTTCATGGATGTTCTTCAAAATGAGAAAACCACAACACAACATCTATTCAATTTGAAAAGCTGGTTATTCTAGGTTGTTTTCTATAGGACTTGGGCGTCAGGATCTCTTTTCTTCCATAAAATGTCGAGAGGGAGGATGTTTCCTAAAGCTTCTTAAACACAACAAAATCAGACTGTGGCTCTGATGTTGGCGTCTGTCTCGGAGAAGTAAAACTGGTCCCTGAGACCCTGTGAGCCCACTCTGCTTGGCAGCCTTAGCCTGGCAGCGGGGGGCTTCCTCCCTCTTGGACAGGGTAGGAGGGTGTTCTCTCTGGGTCCCCTTCCCCTCCCATGGCTGGAGACAGGGAGGGGTGTCGCTGAGCAGAACGCAGTGTGCCTTGCTCCTTCCTTGTGGTCTTTTGGGGTGGACCATTCAGGCAGCTCCAGAGCCTTACTCCAGAGAGATGAAGGCCCCCACGTGCAGGCTGGAGGGGATGCCAGCTCCCTCAGGGGGAATGCGAGGGAGCCGTAAGTGGCCAGCAGGGAAGAGCGTGAAGGCTCTGTGTGCCCTGGGTGTGGTCTGGGACCTACCCCCATCCTCATAGATGGGGAGTTGGCAGGGTGCCTGCACTGGCCTCCTGCCTGTCTCAATGGGGAAGTTGTGTCTCCGAGGCAAGGGCAGGACTTGGGGAATCCGGGCTGGAGGTCTGGACAGCTCATGACTGCTCTGGCCCCAGCTATCTGCACAGGTGGCCAGCTGGGGGCAGGCTGCCCAGAGCAGAATGCTGCCTGGAAAGCTCTTTCCTGGGCTTTGCTGGTCCTCTGTCCTGTCCCCAGGGAGCCTCTGAGGTCAGGCTCCCAGAGGGGATAGCTGGAGCACAGGCAAAGTCCAGGGCAGGTCGGACCTGTAAAGCAAGTCCCCAGGTATGCTAGGGTCTTGGAGCAGCAGGGACCTGACCTGATTTGATCTGGCCCAGGACAGTCCCCTTCCAGGGATAACTGAGATCCTGAGTACAAGTCTGGCCAGAGGAAGGCTGCATCACTATCTAGATGGCCACAGGGTCTGGCCACATGAGAGTGTGGACTCCTGGTGGGCAAGCTGAGCTGTGGGTGGGTTCTTTCTAGGTGGAGCAGGGCCATGATCTCCTGAGGAGTGTCCCACAACCGTGCCGAGTGACCACACACCAGGGATGCTGGGCAGGCTGGGCCATGCCAGCCCCTCTGCCTGCTTGTTCGAGAGATTCCAAGTCAGGCAGCCCCCTTATGCCTGTGTTCAAAGGACCAGGGCTTTTATTGCAGCCCAGGATGGCTGAGGCATTGACTGGCCTGAGCTGGAAAGCCTGGCAAGGACTTCCTTCTGGACTCTGGGTGGCGAGGAGCTGGGGTGCTGGTTGGGACTGGCTGTGCCCTGCACCCTCAGCTGCCGAGAAGCAAGGAGGCCTGAGGTCCAAGAGGCCGGGGAGGAAGGGCAGTTCTGGGAGAGCCCAAGGAGAAGGTGACTGGGCATCCCAGCCCAGCCTGGGGACAAGGAGGGGAAGTCCTCCCTGCTCCCTTTTCAGCTGCACAGCCAGCAGATCCCTTTCTGGAACCGCTGAGTGTGTGAGCCAGAACAGGGGCAGGGCAAGCCCCTCCCTTCTGCCGGAGACTGGTCCAGCAGTGCTGGCTGCAGGCGGGATGCCTCACACAGGGCAGGGCCTGCTGGGAGCCTCGCCCGACCCCCCTGGGAGCCAGCCTTGATGTGCTGCCTTGTTTCCCCTCAGGGCCGTGGGAGCACCTGCTGTCAGCAGCTTGGTCGCCTGGCTTCTCCGAAGGGGAGGCCCTCCTGGAGACACAGTTGCCAGGCCCTCCATACTGGCAGTGCCCTGGCCGCTTAGGGAAGCCTCACCCCAGGGTACTGGGGACCGGGACCCCAGGACTCTGGACACATACGGCCCAGGCCTCTCCGGCCGCTGAGCCTGCCCTTCTGCCACACCTCCTCGTTAGCCCTGACCCCCAGCAGATGGGGGGGGGGCAGCCATGGCTGCTCCCAGGCCCCACCCAGCCTCCTAAGGCCTGGAAGGTGAGGGGCTCTTAGGACTCCCAGGAGCCTCTGCCCATTGCCCTGCCCTCCCTTCCCCCGTGGCGAGGTGCCAGGGGCTGCAGCTCTGTTATCTGGGCAATTAGCTTCAGACCCTGGACTGACCCTGGCCAGGTCCTGGGTTGTTTCCCACAGGCTGTGCACCCTGACCCCTAGAGGGAGGGAGGCTCTGCCCAGTGAGCAGCCAAGGTGCCTGGGGCCTGTGCCCCTCACGACTGCCTGGGCCAGGTCACGGTGTGACGCCTTCTGACCCAGCCTTGCCAGGGGCAGAAGGCATTGAACCTTGGGGAGGGGATGCCCCGGAGGGTGCCAGTCCAGCCAGCCGCCCCACCCCTCAGGCCCAGCCTGGTCCCTGTGCTCCCCTGTCTGGTGCCCCCAGCAGACCCCCAGGCAGGCAGCTCCGGTCATGGCAGAGCACCTGGAGCTCCTGGCAGAGATGCCCACGGTGGGCAGGATGAGCACACAGGAGCGGCTGAAGCATGCCCAGAAGCGGCGTGCCCATCAGGTGAAGATGTGGGCCCAGGCTGAGAAGGAGGCCCAGGGCAGGAAGGGCTGGAGGGAGCAGAAGGAGGTGACTGGCAGGCTGCAGAAGCGGGTCCTCTTCCCTCCGAGTGTGGCCTTGCTAGAGGCGGCTGCCCGAAATGACCTAGAGGAAGGTGAGTGTGGCTGAGCCCTGGGTTGGGGTACGGGCGGTAGCCCTGTCTCTGTTACCCTGGAGCAGGCCCCAAGTGGTGGGCAGTCCAGGCTCAGCTCAGGTAGGCTGGGGGTGGCCCACAGTCTTTACTGCCTGTTGCCAGGGTGCTGGGCGTTGCTCAGGAGAGTCCTGGCCACTACCTGCTTAGGTCCTGAGCCTCAGCCTCTGTCAAGTAGGACAGTAATGAACACCTCGGCAGGTTAGAGCTCAGGGAACAGGGCTCCCCCACTGGCTGGCCTGGCTCAGCCTCTGACTTCCCATTAGAACCTCCCCAGAGAACAGGCCTGAGCTTGTGGCTGGCTTCCTGTTCCTTCCCTGTGCCCACAGGCTCACAGCACCGCCGCTTCTCCAGGCAGGCTCTTGAGGGCTCTTCCTGCCTCCCTCGAGGACAGGGGCCTCTGCTGTAGAAGCCAGGGTGCAGAGGGCAAGAGGAGGCGGGGAAGGGAGGAGGGCTGGGTGGGTGTGCCTCAGGCCAGCGCCCAGGGAGCAGGGGTAGGGGCACCGGGGAGGGTGTGTTTGTGTCCCCCTGCGGAGCACGGCTGGGGAGCCAGGCCTGGGCACCCTGGGCCCACTCTCTGGGCTGCAGGGGTGGGGGGTCCCCAAGAAGGGGCATGAGTGTGAGTGGAGTGGCCTGCTAGTCGTGAGGGTGCTAGCGCCCCAGGCAGAGTGGGATGGTTTGGACTGCTCTCACACTGGAGGGGCCTGTTCTGGGAGTCTGAGGGCTGGAATGCCATGATCGCAGAGGGGCCCTGCTGGAGGTCGGGAAGGAGGCTGCCGTCTGTGCCTTGCTGGGCCCTAGCTCCTGAACCCTTGGCCTGGGCTTGGTGTCCATCCTGCCACCTCCCTTACCCTCCTCTGTTCTCATGGCTGTAGCCTGGCGGGCAGCCCAGGTGCCCTTGGGTTGGGGGCCTGAGTAGGCCCGCTATTCCTGTATCCTGACTGCACCACCTTCCCTCCTGCAGTCCGCCATTTCCTCGAGAGTGGGGTTAGCCCTGACCTGGCCAATGAGGATGGCCTGACTGCCCTGCATCAGGTCAGCCACGCCAGAGGTGGGAGGAGGGGAGGGTGCCCAGGCCTGGGGCTCTGGCACTCAGGCTGTGTGCTTTGCAGAGCTGCATCGATGACTTCCGGGAGATGGTGCAGCAGCTCCTGGAGGCCGGGGCCAAGGTCAATGCCCGAGACAGTGAGTGTTGGACACCCCTGCATGCCGCAGCCACCTGCGGCCACCTGCACCTGGTGGAGCTGCTCATTGCTCGGTAGGGCCCACTGGGAGCAGGTGTGGCCAGAGTGGGCCTCTCTGTCAGGGAGGGGCTGCAGGGGCCTGGGGCAGGCAGGGCCTTCCTTGCAGATGGTGGGTCAGCCCAGGGATCGCCTCTGTGGGAAAGTGTGCCTGGCCTTCGGCCCCTTGTGTCCCCACTTATCCCTGGTGTGGAGAGCAGGATGGGGCAGAGGTGTCGATGCTGCCCCACCATGCCCCCTCTTCCGAAGGAGCACAAACTCAGGGCAGGGCAGTGGGTCCTCTGCCTGCCAGGCTATTTGCACCAGGGTCTGCACAGAGAAATGCTGTTCAGGTCAGAGTCACAAGGCGGGGGGACCTGGACACAGGCCAGGCCATTAACAAGGAGGGCAGAACAGGACTCAGCTCTGAATACCTGCCTCGGTGAACGGAGAGGGTGCTCAGCTTCTCCAGGATCCGGGTCCCCCCCATGGCCCCTCAGCTCTGACCCTCTAGTCAGGCAGGTAGTCAGGGGCTCAGGCTATCCTTGGAGCCGCCCAGGCATCGCGGGGCATGTGGGTGGAGGGCAGCCCCGGCCCCACTGCACTCCTGCTCATAGTGGGCACCCACCCTTGTGTTTTGGGTGCTCCCTTGGCTCCTCCCTCCCTTCCTGCCCCTTGCAGCTCTGCGGGCCCCCCCACCCCTGGCACCAGCTCTCCTCACACCGCCTTTTGCTGCCTGGGCCCCCAAGAGTCCTGGCACCCCCTCGTGGCAGGTGGGCCCACCATGTGTTCACGGGGCAGATGGCTGCCAGGAACCCAGAGCGCAGACATGGGTGGGGACTGCAGGACAGCCCACCTGGCCCAAGGACAGTCCAGGGCCAAGGGGTAGCCTCATACTCACTGCAGCAGCTGAGATCTGGGTCTCCTTCAGGTCAGCTCCATACAGTCCTGCAGGGCAGCCAGCCGTCAGCTGAGGGCCTCTGTTGAGGTGGGACCTCTGAGAGGGGACTGGGGGTCTCACTGCAGGGAGAAGTGTCCTATGACCAGCACCTCGTTCTTCCTCCCTGCAGGGGTGCTGACCTCCTGGCAGTCAACACCGATGGAAACATGCCCTATGACCTGTGTGAAGATGAGCAGACGCTGGACTGCCTCGAGACGGCCATGGCCAACCGCGGTGAGTGCGGCCCCGCCCACCCGTGCACCATGGGTGGTGCTGGAGGTGCTAGCTCTGAGCCCACTGCCCTGCAGGCATCACCCAGGATGGCATCGAGCAGGCCCGCACCTTGCCAGAGCTGCACATGCTGGATGATATCCAGAGCCTACTTCAGGCGGGAGCTGACCTCGATGCCCCCCAGGACCATGGGGCTACCTTGGTGAGGATGTGGCCCTGAGGCACTGGGCAGGGGAGGTGGCTGCTGGGCTGGCATGGGGCCTGGACTCAGGGGTTGGCGGTGTTCCTGCAGCTCCACATTGCTGCAGCCAATGGGTTCAGCAAGGTGGCTGCCCTGCTGCTGGAACACCGGGCTAGTCTGAGCGCCAAGGACCACGATGGCTGGGAGCCACTGCATGCCGCGGCCTACTGGGGCCAGGTGAGTGCCGGGCAGGGGCGCTGGGCCAAGGTGGGCTCCTTGGCTCCAGAGCCTTTAGCTGCTGGGCTAACCCTCCACAGGTGCACCTGGTGGAGCTGCTGGTGGCTCACGGGGCTGACCTGAATGGAAAGTCCCTGACGGACGAGACACCTCTCGGTGAGCTGGGACCTGGGTGCTCCTAGTGTGGGGGACAGGCAGGAGGGCACCTGTGACCCTGCGCCCACTTCTCCCCAGACGTGTGCGGGGACGAGGAGGTACGGGCCAAGCTGCTAGAGCTGAAGCACAAGCATGACGCGCTCCTGCGTGCCCAGGGCCACCAGTGCTCTCTGCTGCGCCGCCGCGCCTCCAGTGCGGGCAGCCGGGGGTGAGTGCCAGCCCTGCCACCCGCGAGGCCCACCCCCGCCAGCACAGGCTCTGTCCCCAGCCCCTTGGGCACCCACACCCCGTGGGCTCTGGCCTGGGCTTTGTCCCCACTGTCAGCTGGCAGGCCAAGGTGCCAGCTGGGGCCCGGGACAGAGTCCGTGGGTGGGCAGCGGCCTCCCCCCACCTTCCCCCTGCCCTCCCCCCAGGAAGGTGGTGAGGCGGGTGAGCCTGACCCAACGTACCAGCCTGTACCGCAAGGAGCATGCCCAGGAAGCCATCGTGTGGCAACAGCCAGCACCCACCAGCCCAGAGCCACCCGATGAGGATGAGGACCGCCAGACAGACGCAGAGCTACGGCTGCCGCCCCGTGAGGTGAGCCCTGCCTGGGCCTGCCCCAGAGGTCAGAGCAGGCCCTGCCTTGCTGCGTGGCACAGGGCATGGCCTGACCTTGGTACTTCAGTTCTCCGGCCTCAGGAGCTGTGAGACCAGTAACCCTGGCCCATGTGCCAGGCTAGTGCCCCAGAGGGGTCACCACTGCCCTGGCCCTTGTTTCTGTCCCCATACTGCCCCATAGCCTGGAGCCCTGGGCCGCAGAGGACCCTCCTGACAGCCTCTGGGTCCTGTGCTCCCCACACAGGAGGAGGACCCTGAGGTGACCCAGCCACACAATGGCCGCGTCGGGGGCCCCCCAGGGCGGCACCTGTACTCTAAGCGGCTGGACCAAAGTGTTTCCTACCGTCAAAGCTCCCCGGAGGGCACCACCCCCGACGCCCTGGTCCGGGCCAAGGCCCACCACACCCTGGCAGAGCTCAAGCGCCAGCGGGCCGTCGCCAAGCTGCAGCGTCCCCCACTCGAGGGGCCTGAGGCCGATGAGTCAGGCCTGCCTGTGGACTCTGAGACCCGCCAGCCAGAGGAGGGCCCTGGGGCCGGTGGAGACCCGCCCTTGCTGAAGCTCACAGCCCCCTCGGAGGAGGTCCCTGTGGAGAAGAGGCCGTGCTGCCTGCTCATGTGAAGGGCTGGGTCTCAGAGAGATGAAGGTCCTGCTGCCTCAGGGCCCCTGCTCTTCAGACCCTGATATGTGCCCCCAGCCAGAACGCTAGCCTCCTCCCTTAGATGGACCAGGGGCAGAAGCTACACCTGGAAGGCACCTGGCTGCAGAGACCTAGTTTCATCCTGTGACTGGATAAAGGGCCGTTCGCTCTGCTACCTGCCTTGTCGTGTGTCTCAGCTGGGCCTCCATTTCCATGATGGGGAGCTGTTGTGTTGCTAGGCCTGGGTGTGCTTGTCTGTGAGCACCTGAGGCCTGTAGGTGCTTGCTGGGGCTCACCTGTATCGCCAGCCCTGCGTGGGCGTGAGGCCCATGGCCCCTGGGCAAGAAGCCTGGCCTTCACTGCACCCTGCCTCCCCAGCCTCCTGGAGGATCCTGTGTAACTCTTTGCTTTCTTGAGGGGAACAGGTTGCTTTGGAAAGACAGTCCTTGGGGGCTTGGGCTGGGGGCATCCACACTGGAGTGGCAGGGATCCTGGCTCGGAAAGGGAGAGGGTATTTTACATGAGACTCTTGGCCCAGAGGGGCAGAGTGGTAGATGGCTTGCATCAGAAACCTCCCTGGCTGGGTGGGTCCCCCATTCCTGGCACGCAGCCCTGATCCCAGGGCCTGGCTGCCAGCTTCCGCCTGGGCCAGCCAAGAGGGCCAACAGCTGGCCTCTCGGCTTCTGAGCTGACCAGGAACAATGTGTCAGGATCATGGGGCCCCTTAGGGGCCTCACTTGGGAGAGATGGGGGCCCTGCCAGCTCATGCCCATGGCAGGCTGCTTGGCATGGCCACCAGTGCTGGGTGGCATGGACTTAGATCACCTTCTCCTCTGCTGGACGCTGACCTGGTCTGCCCAGTGTCCACAGGCCTGCCCTTCCCTGAGCATCAGTGGCTGGAGGGGTGTTCTCAGCAGGGCTAGGGGAGAGTCCGGGGTAGGTTGCCGGTTAAATTTAGAATGTGTTGTGGTGCAGCTGCCCAAGGTTCACTTGTCACCACAGCTGCCACTTGGACCCTGCTGCCAGGGGGCGGGTGAGGGCTGGCTCCGCCTGGGGCTGGGCCCATATTAACCTGTGCTCCGGCCTGGGGGCCAGCAGGGCAGGCCTGCGCTCTGGGAGGCAGAGGTGGCAGAGGTGGCGGCGGAGCCAGAGGCGCAAGGTGAGAGGCCAGCCACCTGGGGCTCTGTGGTTCCTCTCCAACCAGTGGGAGTAGGAGCTGCAGCCAAGGCTCCCCTCAGGCCTGACCAGATGCCCACAGCCCAGCTCAGCTGAGGGCCGGCTCCCTGACCCTCAGCACGGTCAGATACCGGCGCTGGGGCGGCCACCCTAGGCACGGCCTATCAGCTCCCTGCAGGGCCTGTGGAGGTGGGGCCTGAGGGCTTATCACGGCTCACGTCCCTCTCTCCACCAATCAGGAGCAACAGGGAAGGGGAGCTTAGGTCACCCTGCCTGCGGTGTGGCCCCAAGGGCAGCCCCAGGCTGGTGCAGGTTTGGAGAAAGGGCAGGACAGCAGCGTCCCAGAGCAGCTGAGGTGTCCAAGGGCCCTGGGAAAGCCCGGAGTTCCCCTGTCCCCTCCCCCAACACCCTGCCCCAGAGATTCCAGCCTTGCAGCCCTGATGGGGGACCAAGGTCTAACCACAGGGCTCTTATGGCCTCTGAGCCACAGTCCTCAGCACAAGAGGGCAGATGGAACCCCACAAGTCTGACCACCTCACTCCCCTCCCCCGACAGCCCCAGGATTCCTGTGGCCTGGCTCAGTTACCTGGGAGACAGGCCGGCCAGCCTCAGCAAAGATGGGGGGTCCGAGAGGGCTGGGCCTAGGTTGAGCCCTCCTAGGGTAAATCTCCAGGGGCCCCAGGCTTCCTTCTCCCCTCAAGGTTCAGCCCTACCCAGCTCTGCCATCCCCTCAGGGTGCTCAGCTCCGGTCCCCTCCCCTCCCCTCCCCCAGGCCCAGGCCCTCAGAGCTTGAACCTTCCGTCTGTCCCTACCCCCTATGTGGGTCTCCTGCTCCCCTGTCATGGGGACACTGGGCGGGCACTGGGCCTCACCCCAAGCCCCGCCTGCCTTCTCACCCACTCCCTGTGGCTCCCTGGGGCAGAACTGTGCCCAGACAAGTGAGGCGGGGCCTGGTAGCCCCATAACCTTCTGCAGCCTTCTCTGTCCCTTTCAGTAGGGTCAGGAGGCTGCAGTGCAGAGGGTGCTCTCTTGCCTTAAGCCCCCCCCGCTTCCCAGGCTCCCCGTTTCCCAGCCCTGGTCTGCCAGCCTGGACCTGGCTTCTCTTATTCCCATTTCTGGATCTTGCTGCCTCCTGAGCCTCCTCCCTGCCTGGTCTGAGCTGTGTCATGGCCTCAGGAGCAGGTGACCACAGCCAGGCTGCAATGAACGTACTGAGGGAGAAGGTGCTGACGCTGGACACCGTGAACCCGTGTGTCCGGAGGGTGGAGTACGCCGTGCGAGGCCCCATCGTCCTGCGTGCGCTGGAGCTGGAGGCGGAGCTGCGCCAGGTAAGGCCCTGGACCCCACCGCTGCTTTCAGGATACACCTGTGCAGCTGAGGCAGCCCATCCCCAGTGCCCCATGGGACAAGGGCCTGTGGGACTATCAAGGTCCCTTCTCGCTGCCCATGCCCCGTTCCTCCCAGGGTGTAAAGAAGCCCTTCACTGAGGTCATCCGGGCCAACGTCGGGGATGCACAGGCCATGGGGCAGAAGCCTATCACCTTCCTGCGCCAGGTGAGGCTCAGCACCGCCCCAGCGTCCCTCCCCGGTCAGCCTGTGTGCCCCCAGCCTCAGCACTCGCTCCTCCCAGGTCCTGGCCCTCTGCATCCACCCTGATCTCCTGAACAGCCCAGACTTCCCCGAGGATGCCAAGAGAAGGGCAGAGCGCATCTTACAGGCCTGCGGGGGCCACAGCCTGGGTGAGTGCCAGAACCTGTCCAAGTCCCTGGGAGGAGCAGGAGCTGGAGAGGCTTTCCCAGGAGAGGGGTGGATCTTTCTGGGAGGACTGCAAGGGGACCTCACTTTAAATGCCCCCACCCCCTGTCCTGCCCTGGCCCAGGGGCCTACAGCATCAGCTCAGGCATCCAGCTGATCCGTGAGGATGTGGCGCAGTACATTGAGCGGCGCGACGGAGGCATTCCCGCCGACCCCAATAACATCTTCCTGTCCACGGGAGCCACCGACGCCATCATGGTAGGCCGGGGCCAGCGCAGGAAGCCACCATAGCTCCTTGTGCGCAGCTGGGCGGGTCCAGCTCATCCTGGCACAGGGCGGGGGATGGGTACGGCCCTTGGCCAGGCCAACTCCGCCTCCCCATCCCGCACGCAGACGGTGCTGGAGTTGCTGGTGACCGGTGAGGGTCGCACGCGCACGGGTGTGCTCATCCCCATCCCTCAGTATCCACTCTACTCCGCCGCACTGGCCGAGCTCAACGCCGTGCAGGTGGACTACTACCTGGACGAGGAGCGCGCCTGGGCGGTCGATGTGGCCGAGCTGCGGCGAGCGCTGCGCCAGGCGCGTGACCACTGCCGCCCCCGCGCGCTCTGTGTCATCAACCCCGGCAATCCCACAGGTGCGCCCGTCCCCCGCCCACTGCCAGGGCCTGAACGCGCGTCCCTGCCCTGCTGCCCCTGGGTCGGCCTGCCCCGCACAGCCCCACCCACCCCCAGCTGACCCCGGACTTGTCGCGCTCCCCACACCCCAGGGCATGTGCAGACCCGCGAGTGCATCGAGGACATGATCCGCTTTGCCTTCGAGGAGAGGCTGTTCCTGTTGGCTGATGAGGTGCTGGCAGGGGCACCCGTGGGCACAGGGAGGAGAGCACAGCGGGCACCCCGTGACTCTTGTCCACCTGTCCAGGTGTACCAGGACAACGTGTACGCCGAGGGCTCGCAGTTCCACTCGTTCAAGAAGGTGCTCATGGAGATGGGGCCGCCATACGCGGCGCAGCAGGAGCTCGCCTCCTTCCACTCGATCTCCAAGGGCTACATGGGCGAGTGCGTGGGGGCTGGGAGGGCAGGGGCTCGTGAACCCCGGCTGAGGCCGGGCTCACCTCCCCGCCGGCCCAGCCTCGACGCCCGCCGTCCCTTCACAGGTGCGGCTTCCGTGGCGGCTACGTGGAGGTGGTGAACATGGACGCCATGGTGAAGCAGCAGCTGCTGAAACTGAGAAGCGTGCGGCTGTGCCCGACCATGCCCGGCCAGGTCCTGCTCGACATGGTTGTCAGCCCGCCCGCGCCTTCTGACCCCTCCTTCACGCAGTTCCAGGCTGTGAGTGAGAGCAGCCGAGGGGGTCGAGGCAACGGAGTTGGGGACAGACAAGGGCTGGGGGCGTCGTACCCCCAGCTCGGCCTGATCTGCCCTCCCTCCATGGCCGCAGGAGAGGCGAGCGGTGCTGGCTGAGCTGGCAGCCAAGGCCAAGCTCACGGAGCAGGTCTTCAATCAGGCTCCCGGCATCCGCTGCAACCCGGTGCAGGGCGCCATGTACTCCTTCCCGCGCGTGCAGCTGCCCCCCCGCGCGGTGAGGCGTGCTCAGGTCTGTAGCCCAGTGGCCAGGCAGGGTGGGCCGGAGCGGGGCCCGCGGGGAGGGCGGAGCCTGGGACTCCCCGGCCTGACTGCCTGCTCGCCCCCAGGAGCTCGGCCTGGCTCCTGACATGTTCTTCTGCCAGCGCCTTCTGGAGGAGACTGGCATCTGCGTGGTGCCTGGGAGCGGCTTCGGGCAGAGGGAAGGCACCTACCACTTCCGGTGAGGCCCGGCCTGTGCTGCCCTTCTCTGCGACCCCCACCCCATTCGCTTACCTTCTCCTCCCTTTCAGGATGACCATTCTGCCCCCCATGGAGAAGCTGCGGCCCCTGCTGGAGAAGCTGAAGCAGTTCCACGCCAGGTTCACCCATGAGTTCTCCTGAGGATGCCGCTGGGGGCCAGGCTGGGCCGGCAGGGACGACCCTGGACTGACAGTGCTCAGGATTCTGAGGGGTCTCTGGAGTCCTCTGGATTTGCTCCTGCTGCCTGTGGGGCTGGGCCCCTGCCCCTCTGCACGCCCCTAATAAAGCTACCAGACAGCCTGACTTCTTGGAGGCTGTGTGCACTCCTGTATACCCCTCCCCCACCTTTGTCCACTCCTGTCTGCTTTTCTGTGCAGTTCTGGGGGACCCAGAAGGAGTGGTCAAGGAGGGCTTCCACAGGAGGTGACCTTCTACAGACACCACACCTCCCACTGGCTGGGTCTCCACCCTGGTCACAGGTCTTGGGCCAGATACTGGCAAACATTTATGTAAGAATTAGGAGGTCAAGTTGGGGGAGGGTATAGCTCAGGTGGTAAAGCGCATGCCTAGCATTCACGAGGCTCTGGGTTCAATCCCCAGTACCTCCATTATCTAAAAAATAAAATAATAAAATCAAGCCAGCTTAAATTTACCAAAAAAGAGAAAGAATTAGGAGGTTAAGCGGTATGAAGAAAGGCAGTAGACTCCCTGCATCTCCTCAGGGGGAACCTGGCGGTGTTAGGGGTGAGGATGGGGCTGGACGAAACACAGGTGCAGGGTCCCAGGGTGTAGCCATTTCTGAGAAAGACAGAGAAAGGTGTGTCCCCTGACCTGGCCACCACCCTTCCCATACTGTCCGCTTCTTACCTGGCAGCACAGAGAACATGTTAAGCTGTAGGATGGAGCTGACTGGATGGAGTGAGTAGCGGGAGTCCTGGTTCTCCTCAGGGGGCCTCTTCCGACTGCTGGAGGAGCAGCCATGCCAAGAGCAGGGAGGGAGGAGGAACCAATAGGGCTCGCTTTGCCCTGTTGTGTGGAGTGTGTGGTGAGTGTGTGTGACACCCTTGTGCAAACGCAGCCTTCCAGCTGGGAAACAGTGAGAGGGCAGGCCCCCTTCTGAGCTGGAGCGCCCTGCGGCCGGCTCCAGGGAGAGAGTAGGTAAGACGCTGAGGAAAAGGTGCCCTGGGCAGAGCTAGGCTGGACGACTCAGGCTCGGGGCAGGTGGGCCGCCCTGTGTCCTTGCCACTGGAGGATGAGCACCTAGGTGCATGTGCCAGACACTTGTCACTGCACAAGCGGTCCTCTGGTGAGCACTGTAGTCCCCGGTTTATAGATGAGAAACCTGGGTCCCCTGAATGTGTAGAAATGACAGGAAACCCAGCCCAGCCAGAGTGGCCTCAGCAGCTGAGGGAGTATGTTGGTTCAAGTGCCTGTGAGTTGGTCTAGGGGTTGGGCTGACTCCATGGACCCGAGGGCTTAGAGACAGTGCTGGACGAGGTTCCAGCTCTGCTCTGGATCCAGCTCTTAGCCACGTCCGTGTTTCACTGCTGCCCGCACCGCACAGCTCTGGTCAGGAGATGTGGCGTGAGACCCCATGTTCGGCTCTGGTTTCCCCTTCGGATGGGCCCCTCCGTCAGCAAGGCCAGCTGGAGTCAGGCTTGCGCCAGCCCGGCTAGGCTCTCCAGGCCTTGTCATTGGACACTAGAGGGGCTTTCCGGCAGCTGCCAGGAGCATCCTCGGGCGGAACCTGGCTCGGACATTTCCTACAAATCTCCTGCCTTCCACGGCCCTCTGCGGCCACTGGCCTGGAGAGGGCGCTGAGACCACAAGCAGAGCGGGGTGAGGGGTCCAGAAGCAGGAGGGCGCAGTAAGAGACGGGGGAGGGGTGGGGGTGGGGAAGGAGGCCACAGCTCCTCCGTGGGGGCGGCTGGAGCGACCCAACGGACGCTGCAGCAACCAGGCTCCAGGTGAGACACCGAAGCGCTTCCGGAGAGTTAAGGTCTGGGTCCAGAGGGTCTGGAGACGGGATCCGATAACCCTGGGAGGGACTTGTGTGGGCCGCGGTTTCAGCCGCTTCCGACGTTCGATCCTGGGAGACCCAGGCACCGCAGCCAACCTCGGCCAACCCCGCGACTCACCTCCCGCGCCCAGGTCGGCCACCGGGGGCGCCCGCGGGCGGCCGGCGCTCTGGCCCGCTCGCGCACTCTATGGCCGCCGCGTTTCCCGGTTTCGCGGCCTGGGCCCGAGCGGCGCTCAGAGTACCGCCGCGGAGAGGCCGGCAGCTCTTTGGAAGTACTGACGCCGCGAGGACCCGAGGGTGCCAGTGAGGACGCCAGGCTGTCCAACTCGGCCCCGCCCCAAAGCCATGCCGCCGTATGACCCCTGACCCGACCGGACCCCATTTGGAACCGCTCTGTCCCAGCTCTGAGTGGGGCCTCTGATCCCGCCCAGGCCGGCCTTGGACCCAGCCCCAGCCTCCAGAGTCCGGGTGCGCGCCCCTACTCCCGGCGCGGCCCTAGAGCCCCGCTCTCCCTGCCATGCATGGGAAGCTGCTGCCGCTGGCCGGCCTCTACCTGGTGCAGGGCCTGCCCTACGGGCTGCAGTCTGGCCTGCTGCCCGTGCTTCTGCGGGCGCGTGGCCTCTCCCTGACACGCGTGGGACTGGCCAAGGTGTTGTACGCGCCGTGGTTGTTCAAGCTCGTGTGGGCCCCCCTGGTGGACACGTGGGGCTCCCTGAGAACCTGGCTGACGCTCAGCACAGCTGCTCTGGGCCTGGCGTGTGGGCTGCTGGCAGCCCTACCTCCTGCCGAAGCTGGCCAGGCCGGGCTGCCCTCCACTGTGGCAGGGCTGCTTTTGCTGCTGAACCTCGCTGCAGCTGTGCAGGATGTGGCCCTGGACACACTGGCTATGCAACTTCTGGAGCCCTCTGAGCTGGGGCCTGGCAACACGGTGCAGGTGGTGGCTTACAAGCTGGGGGCGGTGCTGGCCCTTGTACCCCCCATCTCCTGGGCCCTGCTCTTTCAGCTCCTGGCTGCCACGTACTGGCTGGTTGCTGCCTTGGCCTGGGTTGCGCCAGCCCTACAACAGTTACCCCCACCTCAGCACTCAGAGCCGCCCCGACATGTCCTGCACCTTTGGCAGGACTTGCTGGCTGTGCCTGGGACCCTGTGGACGGTGGGCTTTGTGCTCACCTACAAGCTGGGTGAGTTAGGGCTTGAGTCAGGCAACAGCAGGGGCGGGCGCTCCAGGCGAGTCCCCAAGAGCCCTAGAGCTTGCTTGTGGGGCTGCCTTCTCTACTCCTGGGGAATGGTCTGCAGGCTGGAGCCCATCCTGGCTCTGCAGCTGGGCCTTGATCCTTGTCCCCTCTGCAGGCCCAGCTCCATGGCTGTCCTGAGCCCCAGCCAGACCCTCTTGGTTCACCCTGAGCTCAGCTGATGCCCATCGCCAAACATCCTGGCATCTCTGACCCAGGACAGAGGCAGGGCTGGGGGAGGGTGACTGCTGAGGCCCTAGGATGAGGAGGGAGGTGGGCTGCTCCTGGTTTTCTCCCTGCAGGTGAGCAGGGTGCCGGCAGCCTGTTCCCCCTCCTCCTGCTGGACTGCGGCATTTCCACCTCTGAGCTGGGGCTGTGGAACGGTGTGGGTGCTGTGGTCTGCTCCGTTGCTGGCTCATCCCTGGGCGGGGTCCTACTGGCCAAGCACTGGTGAGCCCTCCTCCACCCATCACACACCTAGTCCCCTCTGGGCCTTCCCTGCACCCCTGTCCTTCCCTATCTCCTCCCCAGGCAGCCACTGCCCCTGCTGAGATCAGTGCTTTGGTTCTGTCTCGGAGGCCTGGCCTGCCAGACTGCCCTGATCTTTCCCCTGGATGCTCCTGCGGCCCAGCTGGGCACCTGCACAGTATTAAGAGGTGAGGGGTTGGCCGTAGTGGGGAGGAGCCTGGAGTCCTGGGCCCCGCTGACCTCAGCTCCCCCAGGGGCAGCCTTGCTGAGCCTGTGTCTGCAGCACTTCTTGGGGGGTTTGGTCACAACCACCACCTTCACCCTGATGATGCACTGCAGTCAGCTGGCACCCAGTGCCCTGCAGGTGAGGGGACACGGCTGGGACACCAGGGGGCTGCAGGGCGGGAGTACAAGCAGGTCCTGACGCTCTCCACCCATTCCCAGGCCACACACTACAGTCTCCTGGCCACGCTGGAGCTGCTGGGGAAGCTGCTGGTGGGCTCACTGGCTGGAGCCCTGGCTGACAGCCTGGGGCCACACCTCTGCTTCTGCTTCTTCCTTGTTGTCTCAGCCACACCCATCCTGTACTTGGGCCTGGCACCCAGCACCCTGGCCTGAGCTGGGTGGCCAGACTTGTCAATAAAGTGGAGTGTGCATGTGGCCTGTGTCTGGGACAAGTGACATGCAAGGTTCTCAGACTGTGGGGTTGTCCCCACCGGAAGGAGGGTCCCTAAGAGCAACTTGAGCATCTTTTATTCTGTACCCCTTTTGCCCCCACGCTCCTGGCGGTGGGTTTTGCCCAGGGTGGTTGGTCACTGATACCCCATCTTTGCCTTGATGAACTGCATATGTGACACCTTCCATACTGGCTGTGCAGCCCCTGCTCAGGCCATGTTGTCTGTGATGTGGGAGAACAGGGCCTTCTGCACAGAGCAGTCAGTGGCCCCACAGCAGGACCTCCTCTGTGGCCAGGTGCATCAGGGCATGGAAGCTCAGGTGTAGGTACTTTCTCCAGAAGCGCCGGTCCCGCCCATAAACCTGGGCCGGATAGCGGGGGCTCCCTGCAGTTGAACGAGAAACCCGACTCTGAGGGCTCTTGGCCCAGTCCAGCCCCCAGCCCCTGCCTTTCTCAGGGCTATGCCTCCCAGACCCTCACCGATGCCGTGGAAGACCCGGGCCACAGCCCTGCCCGAGAACTGCTGCTCTGGCCAGGAGGACAGGAGGTGGCGGATGTCCCGGCGGATCTGCTCCTCCCAGTCCTGGAGCTGCTGGTGGGGGACATGTCAGGCCAATCTGCGCTCCCGAGACACCCGGTCTCACATGGCTCAGCGCAGGGCAGGCGGCGGGTGCACAGGTGCCTTGCTGCCTCACCTCACTGCAGTCCTGTGTCCTCTCTGTGACCCCCCCCCTCCCAGGAGTCCCCGGCACTCACCTGGGCCTGTCCTGGCTCTGGACCCTGCTCCTCCTCCCTGTCCCCTGGGCCCTCGTCCTCGAAGTAGCGGCTGAGCAGGGCCTTGAGCTGACTGCTGCGGTCCTCGTTGGGCTGTTCCAGGCACGGCCCACAGCTGGGGAAGGCTACGCTATGGTGGGATGAGCCTGTCAGAGCTGCCCCCCAGGGAGGGTGGGGCTGCCCAAGCCCTGCCCACCCTCTCCAGCACCTGTGAAAAGCCCAGAAGGTGCGGCGCAGACTGGCCAGGGCATCTCGCTCTCGAGCCTGCACACGGCTGTATAGGAAGTCACAGATCTCATCCTTCTTCTGGGCTGTCAGGTCCCCGGGGCTGTGCAGGTGGAAGGCTAGCTCCCTGAACTCCACCAGCACCCCCGTGCCCTGAGGCACACCTGCCAGAAAGGGTATCAGAAATGGGCAGGCAGAAGGGCAAGCACCTGGCAAGCAGGGCTGGGGGCGGGCACACCTGTCCTGCGCTCTGGGTCCCAGCGCAGCTGGTTAAGAGCCCGCCGCACGGGGGCCAGTTCCCAGCCCATTGAGTCCACCAGCTCGACCACGTCAAACTCCACAGAACTGCTCTCCCCACCTGTGTTATCGGGGGGCTGCTGGGCCAAGCACACAGCCAGGGGAGGACACCTATGCCAGGGAGAGGCCAAGTGTGACGGACAGCCCTGGTTCTCTGTCCCTGTTCCCAGCCCGAGTTGGGTGGGATGTGTGCTCACCTGCGGGCCAGGGCCTGGAGTTGGGTGGGGCCCCCGGGGCAGCGCAGGTGGCAGCGGGCATACGTGGGTGCCAGAAGCTTCAGCCAGCGCTGTGGGTGCAGCTCTAGGTAGCAGAGCAGGGTCTCGATGGCTGGGGGCAGAGCAGGGCTCAGGGGACATGGGGATATAGGGATGCCCCCCGCCGCACATCCCCGTTTCTCACCCTCTTCGGGCATATCCAGGGCCTGCACCATTGGCTGCACTGGGAGCGCCCGCTCATGGCCCAGACACTGGGCTCTGTGCTTGAGACTGGGTTGGTCAGCATCCTGGGGGCATGTGGCCACAGGAGCTCTAGCCGAGTGGCTGTCCTGGCTCTCACCACCCTCCTGCTCTGGGGGACTCTGGGTGCAGGCGCAGGGAGGAAACACGCACTGCACGAGCTTCTTCACGGCGAGGAAGTCGACAGCGTTGGCGTGCACGTGTCTACGCAGCTCCCAGAGATCCTCGCCCTGCAGCAGAGCAGCCGTGAACGTGGGGCTGTGCACGAGGCAGGCTCAGGGGTCTCCAGCCGGCTGGGTACCCACCTGGGGCTGCAGGAAGAGGTGGCAGTGTGCAGGCTGCCCGTCACGCCCGGCCCGGCCCACAGCCTGCACATAGTTCTCAAAGCTTGGGGGCAGCCCCAGATGCAGCACGGCCCGCACGTCCGGCCGGTCCAGCCCCATCCCGAACGCCACTGTGGCCACCACCACCCACAGCCGGCCCTCCATGAAGGCCCGCTGCACCCGCCGCCGTTCCCGGCTGCACATGCCGGCGTGGTAGGCTTCGGCCACAGCCTCCAGGGCTTGGCCTGCAGGGAAGATGCACAGATGGTCAGGTGGGGTGTCTGCCTGGGGCAGGTCTGTGGGGGGCGGCCCTGCCCCCACCTCACCTCCGGGGCCCAGGGCCCAGGCCTCACGCAGGCAGGTGCGCAGCAGTGCAGCAACACGCTCCGTGTCCTCTCGCCTGTTGCAGTAGATGATGACAGAACCCAGGGCACGAAAACGGTCACTCTGCAGCAGTGTCACCAGAGCCTGGGGGGGACACAATGGTCAGTGTGAGCAGTCGGGGGGCAGGGGCCTCTGCCGGGCCCATGTGTGCAGTTACCTGGTCTGGGTCCCTGTCTGTGGACACAGAGAGATGCAGGTTGGCTGGGATGGTGACTGGGCCCCTGAGGACAGACTCCTCGGGCACACCCAGGTGCTGGGCCACGTCATGGGCGGTGCTGCGTGTGGCTGTGGCTGTGAGACCCAGGAAGCAGCTGACACCGAGGCGTTCCCGCAACACCTGTGTGGAAGCAGGTAGTGAGGATGCCCAACTCACTTCCCCTGGCCTGCTCACCCGTCCCCTGGACAAGGCTCACCTTGCAGACACGCAGGTAGCAGGGCCGGAAGTTGTGGGACCACTGAGAGAGGCAGTGGGCCTCGTCGATGCAAGCGAAGGCAACTGGGGGGAGCTGAGTGAGGAAGACAGCGCCCCCGGCCCCAGCCCCAGCCAGCGCCTCTGGTGAAAGCATCAGTACTTGGACCTGGGCCGATCGAACCTGAGGACGGCAAGGTCAGGAGTGCCACCTAGGAGCTACCTGCTGCCTCTGCCCCCCATGCCGTGAGGCTCCCTTACCTTCTGCAGTGCAGAGTCCCGCTGCCTCCTGGTCATCCCGGAGTGGATGCAGGCTGCCTTCAGGCCTGGGGGCAGGCCTGACACCTGCAGATACAGGAGCACAGCCTGTCGCAGGCCCCCAGCCCTGGCCCGTTCCCAAACGCCTCTTAAAATGGTTTGACATGACAGCTACTGCAGCTCCACCCAGGCCCCCTGGGGAGAAAAAACTCAGACCCTGGGTCCTGCAACTAAGGGTTCAGAGCCACCTGTGGGCCTTGACTTAGGAGTGCTGGGAACAGATGGGTCCCAGTAGGGATGTACCCCCTTCCCAGTGCTGTTCCTCTTGTGGGTGGGCCTGGGTCTGGCCAGCCATGTCCTTGTTGCCTGCGGCTAGGGACAGAGCTGAGAACAAACCGCCTCTGTGCAGCTCTAGGGTGGGGGCGGGGCGAGAAGCAGCAGTCCCAGTGGGGGCCAGTTCTTGTCTTCAGCATGTGCTGGGGCCCTGTCCACCCACCTGGTCGTCCATGAGTGACATGAGGGGAGAGATGACGAGTGCGAGGCAGGGACTGCGCCGGGAGTAGAGCAGCGCGGGCAGCTGGTAGCACAAGGACTTGCCAGCGCCTGTGGGCAGCACCAGCAGCGTGGACATGCCTGGGTGTGGCCAAGCAAGGGTCACTAGCGCCACTCTGGCTGGGCCTTGGTCCCCCTACGTCCTCCCCCAGCCACACTCACCAGACAGGATCCGCATGACCACACACTCCTGCCCAGGGCGGAAGGCCTGGTGCCCCAGCTGCCCCAGGGCCTGGAACACCTCAGCCGGTGTGTCTGCGGCATAGTATCAGTCAGCATGGCCCCGGTTGCCCTCATCTCTCAGTAAAGGCTCTGGGCTGGTAGTTGTCTACTCACCTGCCACCTGCCCCGAGGGCCCTGGTGGGTAGAGTGGGGGCACAGAAGGAGGGGGACAGGGCACCTCGGGCACAGACTCCCCCAGAGGCACCAGCAGCTCAGGCCCCACAGGCTCTGTGTCTTCTCTGCCTGCTGGGAGCAGACAGAGGATAGTATAGGAGCTCCAGGCTGGACAGGGTCATCCTAGCAAGGCCACTGGCTACAAACTCTTCTCCATCCCTTTGCTCACCAGAGAGTCGGCAGTCGGCAGCACCAGTGCTCTGGGATACTTCCTCCAACGTGGGCAGGGTCTGTGTGTCACCCTCCTGAGGAGCCAGGGTAGGTTCTGGACCAGGAGTAGCGAGTTAGTAGAGCCTTTTGCTTGAGCTGGATTTGCCTCCCAAAGAGCACACCAACACCTCAGAGCAGCTTTCACCCAGGCCACCACCCAGGGCAGAGGCCTCACCTGACTGAGGGCAGTGGGATGCCCAGTGGCTGAGCTGCTCACACTGGAAATAAGAGTCCTTGGCTGTGGCTCTGGGCTGAACACCCCCAAGACACTCCCCTTTCTTCTGCCACTTCTGCCTCCAAGTCTGCAGGGACACAGAGGAGGGTCACAGGGCGAGAAGCTGGAGGAGAAGGGGAGCATCTGACAGCACCTTCTCACCTGCTTGCGGAGAAGCCTGCCCCGCAGGGCTGGGCCCCGCACATAGCGTTTCTGCTTCATGTTGAGTCGCACGTAATTACCCCTGTCTCGCGCGGTGGGCCTAGAAGAGACACAGATAGACCGAGCCCGAAGCCCTCCTTACCTCGGTTTGGCCAGAGGCAGCCATGCCAGGGGGTTACAGCAGTGCTACCTGGGGGCTGTGGGGTTGCTGGGGGGCTGTGCCCTCACAGGCTCCTCTGGAGAGTCTTTTGCATGCACTGCAGCCCCAGCTCCCTCAGGCAGGGGTTCCGCTTGGCCTTTGTCCTGCTGGGTCTGTGCATGGCATCCCTCCAGCTCCCTACTCCGTCTCTGCTTCTTGCCTTGACTGTTACCACTATGGGGTTTTAACGCACTGACACCAGTTGCTTGTAGGGCTGGAACCTCTGGGCCTTGTACAGGTACCTCAGGGACGGTGATGGGGTAGAGGACAGATGGAACACCTGAAGTCAGAGGCTGTGACTCCTCTGCACCCAGGACAGGCTGGCAGGCCTTGGAAACCCCCAGAAAATCTGGGGTTCCACTGTGGCACCGCTGTAGCCATCCAGGGTCTAGGGAGCCCAGTCGCAGGCTCAGGGATGCCCGCAGCTGCTGGAGCCGGCCTGGCCTCAGCTGGGGCTTGGGAGGCTGGGGGGGCACCTCGTCGTCATCTTCTGGAGAGGTGGGGGCAGTCGTTGTGCCTGGAGGCCCTGGGGAAGGGACCTTGGAGGATCTTTGGGCAAGTCGGGGTATCCGGCCCAGGGCTGGCCCGGCCTGGAAAGGAGAGACAAGCAAGCAGGAACTCAGGTCCCCTGGCTGCTGCAGACTCAACCCTGCTGGAGTCCTCACCTACAACAGCTGAGTGAAGCGAGAAGCACAAGGCTGAGATATAAAAGAAGAGGCTGATTCTGGCCTCTCCTGAGGAGTCCTGCCCTCGTTAAGAATGCAGCTGTGTGTGTGCATCTGTGAACACGAGTCCACGTGGAGGAGTCGACAAGGATGGGTGTCTAGTGATTCTGCTCCTTAGCCAAGAGCACGTCTGGACTCAGCCTGATGCACTGCCTGCCTGGCTCTTACCCCTTACCTGCAGACTGTACTTTAGGTTGGCCTTAAGCCTCTTCCCATAGTCCTGCACAGACCCCTGAGAGCTCGGCTTCCATGTAGGCCGGGGGCTCTGGGTCGCAGCCCGATTCAAGTGGGACCCCCAGCAGCTGGGCGCCGGCACCTGCAGGGCGAGACAGTAGGGATGTAGGCCATGGAAAGGCTGGTGTAGGGGACAGAGGTGTCTCCAGCCCCGCAGAGACCTGGAGGGAGAGGGGGAGGGGACGGGGCTGGCCTTCTACCACCTTGTCTATCCTCCCCACGAGTTCTGTGCCCTACAGAGGGTGGGGCGCGACTCCTCTAGGCTCCGGCATACAGGAAATTAATAGAGAGGATGAGATGTCCAGCCTGGGTACCTCCTCGGCCGCTGCGGGAAGCGACTGCTCCAAATCGCGAGGCCCGACGCCGCCGGCCTGGCCCAGGGTCTCCTTCAGGGCACCGTACTCCCGGTAGAGCGCTGAGGGCGGGATCGGAGTGGGGGTCGGTGTTTAGGGGTCAGCAGCCTGGAGTCAGGGCTCGGATGGGGCCGCCCGGCCGCCCCGCGCCCACGCGCTCACCGCGGGTCTCCTCCGGCGCCGCGTCTACGTCCTCCTGTAAAGGGAGTGCGTCAGCAGGAGGCCGCACCCTCAGCTCCCCGCCCACAGACAGCCCACACCTGGCCTGGCCGCCGTCCGCGCTGCCGCCGAAACGCGCGCTCCAAAGCCTGCAGCCTCTCCCGCACGTCCCGCAGCCGCTCCATGACCGCCCCACACACCGCGCCCTGCAAATCTCCCGCCACGAGGGCGACGCCGGCCGCCAGCCAATGGAGGCACTCGGCGAGGTCGGAGGCGGTGCGGTGGTACGGCCGCTCGGCCGGGGCAGCCAATCCGCAGGGCTCTAGCGCGGCAGCCAATGGGGGGCGTTTACGTCATCGCGGCGCGCGGCGGTGCTGGGCGGGGCACGACAGACGGCGAGGCGGGGCCGGCAGCGGTGGTGGTGGCTGTGAGGCCGGTGAGCGCTGGCATCCAGCCGGGGACTGAGCGGGGCGGTGTGCGACCCCTGGCTCTGCCTGGCCGCACGAGGCGGGTGCTGGCCCTCGGGGCGGCGCCACCTGGGAAGCAAGGGCGGGAGACTGGGCGGTGCGGCTGCGGGGTGGGACCCGGAGCCTGGCGCGGGGCTGAGCGGCCTCTGGCCCCGAGGGGACGACGCCTCGGCTTCGAGGGGCAGACCCCGCCCAGGAGGTGGAAGGGCGTCGGATTGAGGGCCTCCTGCGGTTCGAGGCTTGGATAAGCCGGGCGGGGGCGTTTTCAGGGAAACGCTGGAGCTGGGGCCGGCTGGAGGGGGCGGCGGCCACCACACCGAGACTCCTCCCACGGTGACCACACTGGCTGCTTTCGTTGCCTCTCGTGACAGGTGCTCTGTTGGCCTGTCCTGTCACAGCGAGGTATGAGTCGTCCTCGCGAGATTTGTCCACAGGCAGAGCGAGTCCGAGGGTTGACGTCTGGGGCTTCTCAGGAACCAGTGCCCTAAGGACTTGTGTGTGAGGTCCGCAAGAGCAGGGGCTCTGGGGCCAGGCTGCCACCCTTCCCCCAGTTCATCACACAAGGCTGTGACCTTGGTCGGGCACGGCCTAGGTCTTAGTTTTCTAATCTGTTTTCAGGGTGATGACCCGGAGGCAGTTTTGAGGATGAGGTGCCTGGCGCACAGTAAGTCGGCTAACTGTTGCTGCTGTGAAGTCAGCAGCACAGCTGACACACAGGTACCTTTGTGCCCTCAGGCATCTTCTGTGCGCTCCTTGTCAGCTTGGATGTTCCTTTGGCAGCTGCCTCTGTGCATCTGAGCAAAGGCCCCTGGCCTGGTGCCTTTGAACCCCATGGATTTGAGACTTGGTCTCTCAACGTGGTTCTCCAGGGAAGAGACAGATGTTTAGACAGGTGACAAGGATCCCGGTGGAGGAGGCATTTTTCCTTTCTGTAAATCTCCAGGGTTCTCCATGTCTGCCAGTGAAATAGTAGAACTGGAGCTCATGTTGAGGGCCTGGGTTCCTCAGGCCCTCTGGACTTAGAGTTCCCTGGGTCCTGGTCTTGTCTACCTGCTTGGGTGTTTATAAAGCTGCATCTGTACTTCTAGCTCCCGTTTACTGTGCTGCACAGAATCCAAGGGCAGTCTGCTAGAGATTCTGAGGAGGCTATGAGAGAGGACACTTGGATGCAACTTCTAGCCCCTGGGAGTATCCCATCCCACTAGTGCTGTGGGGGGAGGGGCCTGAGCTTTGGTCTACTTTTAAGGAAGGGAGGCTCTGATAAGTAGCTTTGTGATTTGAGAGGGCTGAGATTCAGATGGGGGGCCCTGCAGAGCAACAGCCATCAGAAGTACACCCAGGCGAGCCAGTCATCTCTGGTGCCATGCTGTTTTATGTACTGCTTGATACCTTTGTTTCCCTAAAAATGCCCCCGTGCTTTGGAGGGTGGGGCCTGGGGGTGGCCTTGAGCTCCTTTCCTCTCTACTCAGCCTACTGCAAGGCACCTAGCACTTGATCTTTGGTGCTGTGGTTCTCCACTCTGTGCTAGGCACCATGCTGAGCTTTCCCATAACCAGTGCATGGAGGGGGCAGTGGCCTCGCGTCTGTCCTCCCCACTGAAGGACCCTTCCCTGCAGGTGGCCTCCTGCCTGGCCCAGCGCCATGCACACGCTTGTGTTCCTGAGCACACGGCAGATGCTCCAGTGCCAGTCAGCTGCCTGCCAGGCCCTGCCCCTGCTGCCACGAGAGCTCTTCCCCTTGCTGTTCAAAGTGGCCTTTATGGACAAGAAGACTGTCGTGCTGCGGGAGCTGGTGCACATGTGGCCCTTCCCACTGCTCAGCTTCCAGCAGCTGCTGCAGGAGTGTGCCCACTGCAGCCGGGCCCTGCTGCAGGAGCGGCCTAGTACTGAGAGCATGCAAGCCGTGATCCTGGGGCTGACCACCCGGCTCCACACCCCAGAGACTGAGGCTGGCACTCAGCCCCTCTGCAGGTATGGGCTCACTGGAGTGGCCCTCAGGCCTGGGGAGGGGGGGTGCAAAAAGGATCCTCCACAGGAGGTTCCAGTCTGGTTTAAGAGCTCAATGCAAGAGCAAGCATGCTGCTTCTGTCCCAGGGTGGCGGGTAGTGGGTGTGGGCTGTGTTCCCTTGTCTCCTGTCTCAGCCCACCCTTGCTCCCAGGAAGCACGTGCTGCGGGTGCTGGACATGACGGGCCTTCTGGATGACGGCGTGGAGCAGGACCCTGGCACCATGAGCATGTGGGACTGCACAGCAGCTGTGGCCCGCACGTGCATCGCACAGCAGCAGGGCAGGACTGCAGAGCCAGGGCTGGCCCCCATTCCTGTGGAGGTGCGTGTGGACCTGCGGGTGAACCGGGCCTCTTATGCGTTCCTGAGGGAGGCGCTCCGCAGCAGCGTAGGCAGCCCACTGCGGCTCTGCTGCCGGGACCTGCGGGCTGAGGACTTGCCCATGCGCAATACAGTGGCCCTGCTACAGCTTCTGGATGCTGGCTGCCTGCGCCGTGTGGACCTGCGCTTCAACAACTTGGGCCTGCGTGGCCTGTCTGTCATCATCCCGCACGTGGCCCGCTTCCAGCACCTGGCCAGCCTGCGGCTGCACTATGTCCATGGGGACTCACGGCAGCCCTCCGTGGATGGTGAGGACAACTTCCGCTACTTCCTGGCTCAGATGGGTCGCTTCACTTGTCTGCGGGAGCTCAGCATGGGCTCCTCTCTCCTCTCGGGGCGGCTGGACCAGCTACTCAGGTGAGTGGGCCTGCTATTACCCTGCTCCTCCCATTCCCTCCACAAGACCTTCCCCTGGCCCTGTCTGTTTGTGAACCCTTGTGCTCCCCTGCAGCACCCTGCAGAGCCCCCTGGAGAGCCTGGAGCTGGCCTTCTGTGCCCTACTGCCTGAAGACCTGCGTTTCCTGGCACAGAGCCCTCATGCTGTCCACCTCAAGAAGTTGGACCTGAGTGGCAACGACCTGTCCGGCAGACAGCTGGAGCCCTTCCAGGGTCTGCTACAGGCAGCAGCAGCCACTCTGCTGCACCTGGAGCTGACTGAGTGCCAGCTTGCTGATACCCAGCTGCTGGTCACACTCCCTGTGCTGACTCGCTGCACCAGCCTCCGCTACCTCGGCCTCTACGGCAATCCACTGTCCATGGCAGGCCTCAAGGAACTCCTGCGGGACTCAGTGGCACAGGCTGAGCTGCGCACAGTGGTGCACCCTTTCCCTGTGGACTGCTATGAGGGCCTGCCCTGGCCACCGCCTGCCTCTGTCCTGCTGGAAGCCTCCATCAATGAAGAGAAGTTTGCCCGTGTGGAGGCTGAGCTGCACCAGTTGCTGCTGGCCTCGGGCCGTGCTCATGTGCTCTGGACCACAGACATCTATGGGCGCCTGGCTGCAGACTACTTTAGCCTGTGACCTCTCGCCTCTGGGTGAGAGTCGGGCAGTCCGGGGGTCCAGGGTTCGTGGAAGCCCCTTGCCCCTTGGGTAGGCAGAGCCTTGGCGGGGACCCTGCTGGAGGCCTGACATAAAGGCACTAGTCTCTGATTTCCTTGTTCCCGGGTGCACCCTGAGCCTCCCCATGCTTTCTGTAGCGCGCTGCGCAGTTTGTTCTGCACCTGCTAACCTGACTGGTTGACCACTTGCGGGCCTGCGGGCTGAATTTTAGGCCTGCACGGCCCTGCTTAGGTTTAGCTGCATTTGGCTGCCCTCTGGTGTCCTGGTTCTCTCTTCAGAATGTTCCTGGGGTCAGTGAGCTAAGAGAGAGTGTTTTCCTCTGGGCCCTCCCCAAGAGCAGACTGGTCTGGGGTGGAACTTAGGACAGGCCTGCTTCAAGGAGGACTGAGCCCCCACGCTCTCTGGGGCTTCTTAGGGGGTCTTCCTACCTTGACACCCAGGAGACTGCCTCTCAGCTGGGTTTTGGAGCCAGAAGGTGTCCTTAAGGTACAAAAGTGCAGTGTGTTTAGAACTTAAATTTGTGGATTTTTTTTTTCCTGTCTTAATTTATTAGAGTGACTTGTCCCCTTCTCTGCTGCACCCCTAGCATGGCCACTGAGTACGAAGCCTTCAGGCCCGCTGCCCCTCCCCTTCCGTAGGCTTCCCCACAGTCCACCCCGCCCACCTCGCGGTGGTCCAGGCTCCTCCAGTAGGCGGCGGGGCTGGAGGTCGGGTGACTTTGGGGGGGGGATTTTTCTGGAGGGCTTCAGTCGGGGCGTTGGCAGCCTACCCTACCACCCTCCTTTCGCGCAGCAGGACTTCCGACTGGGGAGCCGGGGTCCTTAGGTGCTCGAGTCTCGCTCCGCGCCCCGGACGCCACACAACGCTCGCAGCACACTGCGCAGCTTTCCAGCCTTTACTGAGCATGTTGGAGCATGCGCGGGGTGAACCGCGGGCCAGCGAATCCGCGGGACCTACGTCATCAGCGCGCGCCCGCCCGCCCGCCCGCCCCTCAGCAGTGGATCTCGTAGGCGGCGGGAGGCTGCAGTGGGAGCCCTTGCGCGGGTCCGGGTTCCGTGCTCTCGGTCGTCTCCGCTGGACTCTCGGCGAAGAGCGGCTTGGAGCGGTCGATGACGAACATCTCGTGGCCCCGCTCGTCGCGTAGCTCCTCGAGCTGCGCGAAGGTGTAGGGGCCTTCGGAGTAGTCGTTGACGAAGAGAGCGCCCTCCCCCGGAGGCCCTGGCACTTTTTTGCGCCTGCGTCGCCGGCGGCAGATCATGGTCGCCAGCAGGAGCGCCGTGAGCGCCAGGAGCGCAATGGCCGCCGCGATGACCGTCTGCATGGCCAGGCCCAGGGCGCGGAAGGCCATGCTGCCTGCTTCGGGCAGGGGCTCGTGGCTGATGGGGCCGGCGGCCGGGGGCGGCGCGGGCGCCAGCTGCTGCTGCCGGGACAGGTTGACCAGGAGCTGGAAGGGTACGCGGGCGGCGCCGCCGGCGTTGGAGGCCTCGCACTCGTACTTGCCGGCGTGGGCCAGGGTGATGTTGGTGAGGAAAAGCATGCCGCTGCCCGTGTCAGAGGCCCCGGACCCGCCTGGGACCGGCACCCCACCTTCTGGTTGAGCTGGGGCCGGCGGCGGCCCCTCGCGAGGCTGTGCCACCTTTCTCCAGGTCACGAGGGGCTGCGGGTAGCCAGAAGCCTGGCAGGCAACCCGTAGGTCCTCACCCAGGTTGGCTGTCACCTCCAGCGGCTCCACGTGCACAGAGGGTGGGATGCAGATGAGGCTACTGCCAGACACGTCCAGGAGACTCTGAAGTGCCAGGCGGGGAGGCTCTGCACACATGATCTTCCTGTCCCTGGAGCTGAGCAGCCGCTGGCCCCCCTCTTTGATCCAGGCTCCCAGCCAGTGCAGGGCACAGTCACAGCGCCATGGGTTCTCTGTGGGCAGAGCAGCGGCGGGCAGGTAGCTCAGGTGCCTCCAGAACACAGTCTGTGCAGTTGGGTTGTTGGCCAGAGCAGGAGTCCTTTTCCCACCTCCCACAGTCAGGGACCTCTGCCACCCCTTCTCTGACCCCTAAGCTCCTTAGTGTGTAGGCGGGCACACCCCCACCCGCAACTCCGTTCCGTGATGCATGTTCTAGTTCACTTCACTAACCTCTCGGAAAGTCCCCACTCCTCTGAAGCCTCTCCCTGCAACAAATCTCACTATTTGGGGGAACCTCTGTGTTCACATAGACATCCCACCAGCACTGAAACTTCGCACATCCTCTTGGCCCTGCCTTCAGGTGCTGTCTCCAGGAAATGGCCCCAGTCCTGGTCTCATCTGTCCAGTTTTTGCCTGCCTGCCCTCTGATGGCCCCAAAGTGTGCATGCCACTCAGCTCTGTCCAGTCTGTTCAGGGACTTGTACTTTTTCTGTCTTCCTTGGGCGGGGTCCCCGAACTGCCCCTACCAGCACCCCTGTTCCTAGCAGTCTTCTATCATGTCTGTGGGTGGTGGTGTGGCCCTGCAGAGCACTGCCATTGGAGACCCTTCCACAGCTGGGCCTGCTCCCTACTGTCATCACTGTGGCCAAGGAAGCTACCTTTGCATGAGACCCCCTTGACCCCATAAGCGGTACCTGTGAGGCGTAGGACCTGCAGGCTGGCTAGGGGCTGCAGGGCCTCTCGGCTGATGGTGCCCAGCTGGTTCCTGCTGAGGTCCAGCAGGGCCAGCGAAGAGAGCCCGGCCAGGGCCTGATCCTCCAGCAGCTCAATGCTGTTTTCCTGCAGGTGCAGCTCCTGCAGTCGCTGAATCAGGGACAGTAGATCATCAGGGAAAGGGGCCTTGGAGGACAGGTCCCCTTCTTACCAGGCTGGACTGTGCTGACGGAGAACTCCCTTTCCATACTCCCGTCGGGCAGGGCATGTGGCAATGCAGGAAAACTGTTGCCCTTGCCCACCCTTCTCCCCACTCACCTGCAGGTGTAGGAAGGTGAAATCCAGCAGCTGCACCAGCTGGTTACCGGCTAGGTAGAGTACACGCAGTTGGGCCAGACCAGCAAAAGCGCCTACACGCAAGCCTCGCAGCCCATTGCTGGTGAGCGCCAGCTCCAGCAGGCGCGACTGCGCGCGGAAGGCACCTGGCTCCAGAGCGTGCAGGCTGTTGTTGTGCAGGTAGAGATGGCGCAAGGAGGCCAGAGGCGTCAAGACACCGGGTTCCAGGTGTGCAATGCAGTTGTCCTGCAGGAACAGTGTCTGTGGGGCCAGAGGGAGGGAGGGCATTTACCCCACTGGGGCTGTCTCTTCCCTAGGGGGCCCAACCACCCACGAGGAAACACATCCCCATCCCTCTGCATCTCAGGCACCCCTCCCCTGCAGCCCAGCAGCCTCCATGCAGGTGCCCACCTGTGTCCCGGGCGGGATCCCAGGTGGGATGACGTGGAGCTGCAGGGCACCGCACTCCACTGTGGCGCTGTAGCAGCGGCAGGCAGCCGGACAGCTGGCAGCGCAGGGCAGGACACTGGATAGTGACAGCAGCAACAGCAACAGCAACAGCAATGTGGGTGCCCCTGGGGCCATCTCCCGTGGGACAGGTGCGCACCGCAAAGCCGCAGCCTCCTCACCAGCCTGCCTCCAGTCCAGCCCTGGTTGGGACGCGCCTCCTGAAACACAGGTTCTGCCTGTTTTTAACATTTGAGAGCCACTAAAAAGGATGGCTGGAGGCACACATCCTGTGTCTGAATTTTTTTAAGTTTTAAATCAGCTTGAGAAACTGATTAAACGTTCATTGCCTTCCTTTATAAAAAGTCGTAAAGATCTGGGGCATCAGGTTCCAATTTAGAATTTCTTCTGTCCTCAGAGTCTTGCCACACAGGCCACATGGGGACAGCCCACCCCATCCCAGCCTGCTTTTCTCCCCATCCCATCTCTACTAGCACTGAGGAATTTCCTGCTCATGCACGAGGACATCTTGACTGCCGTGCCCTCTACACCCTAACAACAGCCACTCCTTGGATCTTGGGTGCAAGAGGCTGGTGAAAGGTATGGCCTTGGGGACACAAGGGTGAAGTTTGGGGTCATTTACCACAGCGTGGACTAGAATGGGAAGAGCAGCCTCTGGGCAGACACAACCCCATGTCCACATAGACTCTTCACTCTGTGGGGACTGGCGTCAGACCTTGAAGGCACAGAGCTTAGAGTAGAGGTCCTTTTTGTGCCCCCAGGACAAGGCCCAAGGCTCCACACTCCTTCCCTGCCTTCAGCTGACCTTGACCCAGCATTTATTCTGGTCATTTTTATCCCTGGAACTCATGCTCTGTCCTCAAACCTGGGATTCACCTGGTGTAACTTGATGGAGGATATGGGCACAACTGGTCTCAGGGGAGGCACCAGCCACAGGAAAATCGAGGCACAGCTTTGTCCAGCCTCTGCCCCTGCCCTCCTGGGAGTGGAAGTGGCTGGAACAGCTTAGCTAGAATTAGGGCTTTTTCCTCAGGGAGTTTGTTAGATAATCAGGGGTGAGACAAACAGCAGGAAAGTCAGTTTGGAAGGTGTGGGCCTGTCTTCTCCATGCTGGCTCCCAGTAAAGGGCCCCTCTTTTGGGGGGCATGTGGGGCCCTGGAATGGCTGGGGTGGGAAAGATGGGCCTTGGGCCACCAACTGGGTTTCTAGTGGTGTTTCCCAAGTAGGCTCTGGGGGCAGTGACTTCCTGGACTGAAGTGGGGAGTAGTGTGTTGGGTTTATGTTCATGCAAATGTGACCCTAGAGAGAGGGCAAGGCCTGGGTCTAGCTTGGGGCACATTGAGTCCAAATTAAAGGTGGGGACTTGGGCTGAGAAGCCAGCCAGTCTGAAGCCAGGGATGGGGCTGAGGGTGTGCTATCACTGAGCCTTTAGCTCCACCTCACACTGTCCCTGCTTGAACACCTGCCTGCTCACCAGGACTCCCCACTAGCAAGAGTGGAAAGGCAGTAAGTGGCCTTGGTGTTTGTTTGAGTCTTGCTCTAAATTGTAACTCACATGATTATTGAAAATCACTGGAGAGAGACAGGCACAGCAAAAGTTTTAATGGAATAGCTTTGGCTCAGGCAGAGGCAGTTCCCAGATGTCTTAGAATGTAGGTGAGCCCCAAGAAACTGTGGGCATTCTCTGAAGCCCCTGGGACCCATTTCCCTGAACAAAAGGAGTGGCCACCCAGCTTCCAGCAGCAAGGCCTCTCAAATATAGAAGGTTCTTGGCCTCCTTCTCAGGACTCAGGGGACTACTGCTCTCATGGACAGCTCCTAGATGCTGATTCGTGTAGAAAGGCTGGCCTGGGCAAGGATGAGGGCCCAAGCAGGAAGGGCAGGGGAGGCCAGCCCAGAAATCCTTTTACCTAGGGGAAAACCCCCTAATCCGGCTGGGCAGGGGTGGGTTGTCACTGTCTCAGGGCACCCATTTGAGGGGGAGGGAGGCTCGGAGGGGTAAGAGGGGAAGACCTGCGATCCTCTCAGGCGCAGAGTCGGGAGTCTTGATCGTCCATGGCCTCAGGCATGGTCTGTCCCAGGCCGGTACAGGGCAGGGCGTGGTCCCCGCCAGGTCGCACGCCCTTCTCGGTGAGCAGGGACGGCCCCCGATCCCGCCCCCTCGCCCGCTGACCTTGGGTCGGGCGGACCCCTCACCTGACGCTTCCGCGGCGCGGCTCCCCAGCCGAACCCTGGCCCACCGAGCAGCGCAGGGTGGGGGAGGGGCGGGCGCCGCTCGCGCACTGGAGCGCCGGCTCCTCCCGCCCGGCCGCCCGGGTCTGCCGTCGCGAGCGCCGGCCGAACCAGAGAACGCCGAGGACACCCCAGGCGAGGTGAGTGGGGAGGGACCGAGGGCTGGTGACCCAGCCCCTCCCCGTGTCGGGGCCCGGGCCGCGGCAGCACCTCGGACAGCGCCGGGCGGGGCGGGGCAGCGGGACAGCGGTGCACCTTCGCCGCGCACGCGCACTCAGCCTCAGCCGGCGAGCTCTCTGGATGGCGCGTGCGCAGCGACGCGGGCCGCGCGGCGCCGCTCAGGGTGGCGGGGCAGCGAGCAGCAGCGGGGCCAGGTCCATAGTGAGCGCGAAACGGCGGCCCTGCCAACACACGTGAGAGGGCAGGTCTGGCGCGCCGGGCGCGTACTCGAAGCAGGCGCTGAGCTCGAAGGCCAGGGCCGATCGCACCAGCCCTACACCGCCCGCGCGCTCCGGCGCTGGGTGGTAGAGCCGCCCATTGGCGGCCAGGGGCAGCAGGCGCGCCGGCTCGAAGGGTACGGCCAGGGCCTCGCCGCCGCCGCAGTAGGAGAGGCGCGGGGGCCCGGCGTCCGCGGCCAGCAGGTGCGTGAAGACCACGGGCCGGTCCTCGCAGCGGAGGAAGTTGCGCTCCCTGCCGCATGGTGAGAGGAAGGGGAAGGAGGCCTCGTAGCGCCCGCTGCGGTTGGGTCTCAGGCGAGAGAAGAAGACGACCAGGAACTGCGGGTCTGGGGGACCGAAGAGCGCGGCTGCTCAGCATGCCGGGCCCCAAGGCCCCTGGGCCCTACTGCCCCCAGGCAGGCGGCTAACCCTGGGCGACACCAAGGGCAGGCACCGGGTGTTGGTGAGCTGTCCTGGCCTGCCTCCAGACAGGAAGCTCTGGAGCGCAGGACTCCCAGTACCCCGCTGCGGGCAGGCCCAGCAACAGGTTGGGCAGCGGAGCCCTTCAGGGCCTTCTCCGAAGCGAGGGAAGGTCGGGGAGGAGAGGGCGTAAGTACCTTTGAAGCAGGTGATGAAGTTCTTCATTTTGGAGTCATCTAGGAAAAGCTGCAGACAGAGGGGCAGGCCGTGACCCATCAGTCCCAGGTGGAAGCCCGACAGAGCTGGCCCCAGAGCGGGAAGGCCCCGGTGGGCGTCCTCTTTCCTTGGTCGTCTGTGCACACCGAGTGCAGAGAGGCGCGTGGAAGGTAAACCCCTGCCGACTTCCCCGTATCCACCCCGCACTCCAGGCCATGCTTCCTCACGCACAGGTTCTCTGGCCTGACACGTCTTCCCCATGCCTCTTCCCTCCTCCTTTCGAGTTTCTATGTGCCGCCTCCGCGGAGGCTGACTTGCTTCCCCCTGGACATGGCGGACACCCCCGCCAAAGCTTCCAAAGCAGGTGGGGCGGCCCAGGGCTGGGGGCTGCAAGAGCTGGGGATGCAAAGCGAGCGGAGTGCAACCACTTGCGGGAGGTTGGCTGCTAGGGGCCTAGCCCTCTGGGGCCGGGACCAGGCGCCCCAGTCGCTCCGGCGCGGCGCGCCGCCCCCGCCCACCAGTCGCACTCACTTACTTTAAAGACCCCGCCCCTCAGACGCCTACCGCCAGGCCCCACCTCTCTCGCAAGGGCCTCCCTCAGGCCCCGCCCCCTCCCCGCCAACCTGGCCCTGATGATCCAAGTAGTAAAAGTATTCCCGCGTCCGCGGCTCTGGGCTCTGGCCCTGCGTGTAGGAGACGCCTCCAACCCCGCCGCAGGCCCGGGTCCCCAGGGACCGCGCCAAGCCAAGGGCCCAGGCCCGGAGAGCCCAGGCCCGGAGAGCCCCACGCGTCGCCCACATCCTCCTTTCTCGCCGGAAGCGGTCAGAGGGTCACGAGGGGGCGGTGCTGCGCAAACGTACGTCCCCCCCCTGCGACTGCGACCTTGCGCTTTGGGTTCCAGTTGCGGCCACCGAGCGCACCCGGCCTGGCCTCGCGCGTCCCCAGGACGGCCCCGACGTTCTTCCTTCTTTGGGCCTTAGGGGCTCGCCGCGCTGCCGTTCGGCTGGGGAAAGGGTGGCGGGCGGGGCTGCCCGACGGTGGGGTGCAGGCGAGTTCAGGACGGGGTCACCGGCCGGGGCTGGGGCCGGGGCGCTGGCGGGCTTGCGGGCCCAGTCCCTCTGCTCTCGGAAGCTGGCTGTCCCCTAATGGGCGAGCTACCCTCACTGTCTCCTCCCCCATCCCCTGGGAAGCCAGCTCGGCGGGGCCGACTGCGCGTCCAACTAGGTGCTGAACAAAGAGATGGTGAATAAACACTGCCTAGAAGCCTATGCGTGCCTCAGAGGAGGGCAGGTCAGACAAAGACCCCAGCAATCGGGCGGGGCTTCGGGGTCGAGTATGATAATTCAGGTGGCCGCAGCCGGCCCAGGATGCCTCTCATCCTGCGCACCTACCTGGAGCCGCGTCCGCGATTCATCACCTCGCCGTCGTTTCAGGGAAGCTGCCTTACTCTCCCTTCCACCCCTGTTCCAGTCTCTCCGCCCCCCATTCTCCCTTGGCCTGGCGTCCACGCCGGCAACCGACTGGCCGCTAACAGTGAGCTGCCCAGAGCCCCAACCCAGACCCCCCCGCAAACCCCGCTGCAACTGGAAGGAACGGAAGGCAACAGGCAGCGACCAAGGTTTGCAAGTGTCTATATGTACTTTATTCACACAGAGTGTTGTCACCTCTCGACCATGCGTCAGAGCGAGTCTGTGGACCCACTGCGCCTCCTCAGGGCCCAAGACCACCCGACTGAGGACGTTCCCCCAGGGGACACCCGGGTCTCGGCAGGGCTGGGCTTTTTTGTCTTTAATAATAAATAAAAACTCAACTCTAAAAAATATATATATATATAAAAACTAGGGGGAAATTAAGTTCTACGACAGTTGGAACTCAAAATTCCAAAATGGAAAATACACAAACTGAAAATCTAGGTACCTCCCCACCACCCCCCAGCTCTGGCCTCGAGGAAGGGGAGTCCCCAGCGCCACCCTAGTCCCCGAGCTCGGGGTTCCTTCCCTCTCATCTGCTGCAGGTCCTGAATAGGGATAGGGCAGGGTTTGGTTTTTGGTCAGAAGCCAGGAGGGTGGAGAGAAAAATGAAGGAATGATACCAACTTGTCTGAAGAGGACAGACGAGAACAACTCAAATAAATAACATTTGGGTTAAGACTATGTCATTAGCAAATTTAGTTCTTATATGTTTCGCTCTATTTATATCTCTATACACAGGCGGGCTGGGGTGCAGGATAGATTCTGAATTTATAGTTACACGAAGAAAAAAATATTCTCGCCCCTCCCCCACCCTGCCCCAAGAATGCCTGCCCAACCCTGCCCCCACCCCAGAGGACTTTGGTTTGGGGGCTCCCTCCACACCTAGAGAGCATCTACCGGACCCTGGGCCAGCCTGGCTCGGCTCTGGTGGTGGACAGCCCAGTGTCCTTAAGCCCGCAAATTCCTGTGCAGTCACCACCATGGAAGCCACAGGTGGTGGGGAAGGGGGCGGGAAGGGACCGGGAGGGCGGAAGTTGTAGGCCAGGAGACCGAGGGTAAGAGAGAGCAGAGGAGGAGAAAGGGGCAGCCACGCTGGGCCCAGACCAGGGCTAGGCTGAGCGCAGGAGCCCCAGCAAGGCAGCTCACCCGGGGAGGGCGGCTTGTGCTCTCGGGCCGGCCGGGAGGGGCAGTGTCACTTGGCTCCAGGAAACAAAAGGCACTTTCTTGGGGCTGATCCGCGGCTTGTGGTGGGTGGGGCAGTGCCCACCGAACTGGCCACGAGGCGGGGGTGGGTGGGTGGTGGTGGCTAGAGGCACCCTTCCTGCAGCCCCTCTGCCCTGGCTGCGCCCTCAGGCCGAGGGCCTGGGTGGGGGAAATGGGGGTTCCAGGGCTGGGGCGGGCATGGGCGGAGCCTGGCATGCTACCTCCGCGGCTGGGGCGTTCCCTCCCCCCTCCCTGCGTGCTCCCCTGACCCCGCGCACCTGGGCAGGCTCTGTCCCCACCCTTGGTCCTTTGGTGCCCAGGTGTTATAGCACGCCCTCCATGAAGCTGGTGTCCAGGTGCTGGATGAGCACCCGCAGGAAGGACATCTCCTTGCGAGTGTTCTCGAAGATGACGCGCGGGTCGTCCGAGCGGCAGCGCAGGCAGTTGGGCGCCATCACCATGGCCAGGTTGCTGACGTCCATCTTGGTGATGGCCACGTTGGCCGGCTGCACGAACACCTGCACGGGGGAGCCAGCGGTGGGCCCGAGCGGGTCTGGAGGGGTAGGCCCGGGCTGCGGTGGAGCTGGGGGCGGGGCCCGCCGCCTACCTGGAGGAAGCGGATGAGGTAGCACAGCACCAGACGGTTGATTCGGGGCAGCGCGTGCACCACGGCCACGGCGGCCTCGGGGCTCTCGTAGTGAGAAATGCACTGCTCGTAGAACTCGTGCGGGATCAGGGGTTCCTCCAGCTCCCGGTACCACAGCTTCAGGAGTGATGCTGGGAACACAGCGTGGACGCTCAGCTGGCTTGCTGGGCAGGCACCTCTGGGCAGGGCGCGGGGCACCTGCTGGGCTGCAGCAAGGGTGGACAGGGGCTGGGGGTAGGGGCAGTGTGCAAGGGCAGCAGGTGAGAAGGGATGGTGGACAGGACCAGACTGTAAAGTGTCCACCCAGCAATGCGGGCTGTGCCAACCCTGAAGCCAATAAGCTTATGGTCCTGAGGGCCTGGACTGATGCTGGAGTGCTGCGAGATTGTTTCTGGAGGAACGTGCAAGTGTGCAAAATGCAATTTCTCAAAAGGCTGTGCAGCCGCTGTGAGCAGCCAAGCTGGAAAGAGGTGCCAAGGGAGACCTGTCATACAGGCAGGTGCTGGAAAAGGACCAAGGGGCTGTCCCTTCACTACGGAAAGCAGAAAGGGCTGAACTGTTCACACTGCCTGGGCCAGACTTGCTGTTGCTGAGAGGGCTGGGACCTCACCTGGGACATGAGGGTCCTCCAGGCCTGTTGGCACCTTCCACTGGTCCACCTGTAGCTTCAGGGCGTTCACCTCATCAATGTCCCCAGGGACTCTGCGAGCACATGGCAGGTCTCAGGCTTGCTTGGGGTCAGGGTCATTTGGCTCCTCTCTGGGTCAGGTGTGGCTGAGGTCCCCTGCCCCAGGCACCCAAGCCACCATCCTTCATCCCTCTGCTGACTGCCCCCATGCAAATCCCTTCCTCTGAATGGTCCCTGAGGTCCAAACCCACGAGCCAGTTTCCCCAGCTGTCCCTCTGGGTCATGCAGTGGTGGGGAGATCTATGGACAGTAGGTGACTGGCCATATTCCCCCACAGCCCCGGCAGGGCCATCATCTTCACTCACAGCTGAGGACCAGCTGGGGGTTGCTGATCTTTCCAGGCCTTGTCCATGGTTGCTGTCTGAGTGCCCTCTGGGCTCCTGGTGACCATTTCTGCAGGGGCATTGTCCCTGGCTGGCTCACTTGCTGGGGTTCAGGTGTGCTGCTGTTCAGGGCGGACAGCCCTGCTGACCTGCCTCCTAACGCTGGGGCCATTTGCTCAAAGGTGCCCCTCCCTCCCTGCATGCTGGCTTCTCGTGGGGCCTCTGGCTGCTCTGAGGTAGGGGCATGGGTCTCCTAGCCCCACTGCCCAGGGCTAGGGCATGGAAGTAGGCCCAGTGGGCCTGCTGCCTGATGGCCCCTGACTGCCTGGGACACATGGTGAAGACACCGAGGCCCCCACACCCAGGGCCCAGGTTGCGGGGCACCTGAAGATGCCTTCCGTCTGGTCACCGTTGAGTGCGAGCACCTCCTCAGACAGCCGAGTCTGTACCCAGGGCAGCTGCCGGTCAGGGTAGCGCTCTTTCTGCAGACTCATGACCTCTTGCAGCGCGCTGCCAAACATGGAGGGGCTGAACACGGCGTTCTTGGCGTGCCGAATCTCCTCCACGTTGGGCTTCTTCAGCCCCTGCAAAGGCAGCCCAGCTCTCTGTCCCAGTGTGGCCCTGCTCCCAGCCCTCCTGCCCCTGTGCCCTTCCGAGGGCTGCCCTGGCTCACCAGTCCTCTCCTCTACCTTTGTCCTCTTGTCCCTGTGAACTTCAGGCCTCTGCCTAGCCAGAGCTGGGGCACCCCAATTCCCTGCCCCCCGAGTCACTAGGGAGCCACTTCAAGCAGCACCCTCCCCACTGTGAGTCATTAACTGCCTCCCCACCCCCTACTCCCAAACATGCAGCCCCCACCTCCCTTCAGACCCTGTCTGGGTGACACTGGCACAGGCCCCTCGCCCACCTCTACCTGCTGTCCTGGAGGAGTTCATACCTTCTTGGCCCCGGTTAGGGCTGCCTTCTGCAGCTTGTGGTAACAGTACTTGGCGTATGTGCTTATAGCCACCCCTGGAAAAGAACAGTGCCGGTTGGCTTGGTGTGGATGTGCGGGAAGCAGGGGCTGCAGGCCCACCAGTGACTAAGAGAGGAAGCAGCAAGAGGGTGAGGAAAGGCAGCTCCTGCAAGAACCCTGGGGATCCAAGCTGGCCTGGCCAGGCTCCTGCCCACTGCTTGTCCAGGGCAATGGGTCCTCACTCTCCTGAGCTGTCCTTTAGTGTTAATACCCACATGGAAAAGCACCTCCAGAGCAGCCAGGCTAAAGGAACCCCTCTGCCAGCCCACCTAATCCTCCCCATGGCCAAGAAAGGCAGGGCCTGGGCCCCAGGGCTTTCAAACCCCATGCCTCCTCCAGCTGGCCTTGGGAAGCCCCCCCAACAAGGGTAATTTCTAGAAGCAGCAGGCCTGGAGGCACTCAGCACCCACTGCCTTGGGCCAGCACAGGGGAAGGAGCTCTCCTGCAGCCCTGTGCCCAGCTGGAGGCCCCGGGCAGCCCTAGGGGAGGGCCTTAGCCCGTGGGTGGCCATGTCTGCTTGGTTGAAGGCTGCCTGGGTGTGGGTCGGGGAGGGGGAGGCCCAGGTGGGAAGGGGATGTGTGTGGAGCGGATGTCCCCTGTCCTGAACCTGGGTGTCACTGGGAGGGTAGCACTGGGGAAGGACAACTTTGAAGGCTGAAGGCAACAGGAGGGCTGGTCTCCTTTCTCAAAGAAGGGGCTTCCTAACCCTAACCCTAAAATCCATCCCTGGCAGCAGAAGCTCTAGCTAGTGGTCACAGGGGGCAGGGGACAGGGCTAGCATTCCAAGCACAAGGACCTCAGGGACCTTGGCCAGATACCTGGAGGGTGGGGAGGAGGCCCCACCCAGGGAGGGTCTGACATGTGGGGAAAGCCTTTCCTGGCCCAGGCAAGGGCAGGGAAGGAGAAGCAAGACAGGGAACGTGGGGAGGCCAAGCCCTGAGAAGCCACTGAGCCAGGCTGCCACGGACCAATGGACAGACGGACAGACAGACAGAGGGGTTGGAATGGGCCCCTCCTCTGTAGGACCTGCCTGCCTGCCTGCCGGAGGAGGGCTTCTAGACCCAAGTCTCAAACCCAAACACAGGAGTCTTTTAAAGGAGGCAGTTTCTTGTGGGCGTCTGAGGACAAGGGGTTCCTTGAACCTCAGCATGATGAACACAAACGCGTCTCAGTCCATGAAAACCTTCATTTCTAGTTATCACAAACTAGTTTTGTCATTATAACTGGTAAGGGGATTCCTTTTTAGAGTAATCACAATGAAAACAAACATTTCCTATAGATGTTTGAACCCTGGAAACTCTGTTTCAGGTCCCTTGGGAAGTGCGGACCCCAGGCAGACAATCCTGGCTGTAGCCTCTGATCTGCCAGCCTGGGACACAGCACTTGGAACCCTCTGCTTCCAGCCAATGTGGCCCTTGTGGGCCAGCTCTTGGCCCAGGGAGAATGGACGGTGCTTAATCAAATAGGGCCTGGGCTGGACCCTGACCCCTGGGAGCCCACGAGCACTTTGTAGCAAGGCAGTGCAGCAGGAGCCTGGTGCTCACTCAGTCCAGAGCCTCCTGTCCCTGGTCTTGGGGCCTCTGGGGAGACGTGCCCTGACCTCCTGCCCTTGGTGTGACAGAAGTGGACCACCAGCTCTCCCAGCAGGGAGGACATGGCACCAGGGTTAACAGGGCTTCCCTGGAGCTTGGTGGGGGTCCTGAGCCAGCATCCAGGACAAGGGCAGGGATGGGAGTGCTGTGGGAGGGAGGCTGGGAAACCCCTGGGCTGTGCTGGGAAGCACAGGGGTAGCCTGGGCTGGAGGTCAGGGCTGGGGAGGCACTTGCCCGCTGGACACTCCCCCACTCACACTCACCTGGGGGCGCCTCCAGCAGGCCTTGGTCAACAGTCCTCAGGCCCCTCCCCACTGAGAACCCAGCATGCAAGTTGGAAATTGTTCTTAGCACCATGGAGAGAGATGCAGGGCAGGTGTGGCCTTCCCCAGGAGCCCTGTCCATGACCTGGGCTTCCAGCCGGCTCCGAGGAGCTGATGTTAGTGTCCCCCTCTGCCCCCCCAGCCCAGAAGCGGTTAGAGAAGAGGCCAGGTGGCCGAGGCTGGAGAGCAGAGCTGTGCAGACGCAGCGCGGGGCTGCAGGGAGAGGCCCTACCATCCGGCTCCTCAACATAAGGCTTGGGTTTCTTTCTCAACTTGGACTTCTTCTTAGTGTTCCTTTCCAGGAGCTCTTTCATGTGCTGTGTCACTGGGGAGCAAACAGAGTGGTGAGGGCCACAGAGCACAAGGAGGAACGCAGGCCCGTACAGGTCCTGGCACAGCTGGACCCTCCGGGCAGACAGGGCCGCCGGCTGGGAGTGCTGGGGTGGGGCCAGTGTCCCATCACAGCTGCGTCCTGCTCGTGCTCCTGGGGACGGGGTGCGTCCATACAGAGGTGCAGGTCCATGTGTGGGCACATCTGGGCCATGTGGCTGGGAAGGCGCCAGTGGGGAGGCGGGGCGGTCAGCTCACGGCCTTCTGGCTGGCAGAAAGCCAGGGGTGTGGAGTCCCTCGAGGAGGCCCCAGCCCAGCCGTCCAGGCCCTCCATGGCTGCTCTCCTGGGGCTGAGCTGTGGAGCTGGTGCTGGAGGCACTGAGCAAGACTGGAGGGGCCTGGCTCTCCTCTCAGGCTGATCTGGGCGCCTCCCACTCTGCACAAAATAACTTGGCACTGCCGATGAGGACCCCCACACCACCATCCCATGCTCTCATAAGAAGTCGAGGTGCACAGCCAAGTGGGTGTCACACTCCCCTACTTGATGACGGGCCCTCTTATCTACATAAATTGTCATTTTTATGCATGAAAAATCTGTATCTAGTCATTCACATCAGTATGGGCTTGGGACATTCATCCTACACTTTGGGTTATAATCCAATACAACTTTATTCTGTGGCTCAAGGTGCTCCAGGTTTGGCCTCTGGGAGCTCTGTGTCCCGGACACATCCCATGGTCTCCCCTCGTCCCTCCAGCACTTCCTCACTTGGCATTGCATCTTGTACATTCCCTGCCCCAGCCCTAGAATTAGCTGTTTCTCCAAAGAGCTCTGGTTCTTCTGAATGTAAAATGGAATTAGAAACCAAGATCTGGGGTCAGGTGTGCTCACTGCTATTGGGGTGTCATTGCTTCTAGGCCCTCGGCCGACGGAGCAAGGAAAGAGAAATGTGCATACTAGGCTGAAGAGGCTCCCATCTCTTCCAGTTTAGAGCTTTTATCAGGAATGGAATGTTGGATTTTGTGAAATGACTTACTGAGATGATTATATTTTTTCTTTTTCACTCTGTTATTGGTTGATCTTCTCTCTCTTTGTCCTGATTAGTCTGGCTGGAGGTTTATTAATTTCATTGCTCTTCTCAAATAATACACTTTTTGTTTCACTGATTTTCTGCATTGATTTTTCCTATTTTCTCTTTCATTGATTTCTACTCATCTTCATTATTCCCTTTCTTCTGCTTACATTTGGTATAATTTCCTCTTTTTTTTTTTTAAGTTTCTTAAAGTAGGGGCAGAAGACATTGATTTGAGATCTTATTTCCTAGTACAGACGTTTAGGTACTATAAATTTTCCTCTAAGAACTGCTTTGGCTGTACCCCACAAATTTTAATATGCTTCATTTTTTTTTTTTCAGTTCAAAATACTTTCTAACTTCCCTTTTGATTTTTATTTGGCCCATGGATTATTCAGTAGTATGTTCTTCCGTTTCCAAATACTTGGGGATTTTCTAGGTATCTTTGTGTTGCTGGTTGCCAGTTCAACTCCATTGTGGTTAGAGAACATACTTTCTATGAGTCACAGTCTTTAACATTTATTGAGACTTATTTCATGGCTCAGAATATGGCCTATCTGGAAAATGTGGCTGAGATTTCAGTCCAGATGCTCTGGGTCCAGAGTCTCATTTTGCCTACTCCACCGCAGCCGCTTTGTTTCTTAAAGAGAATTTCAATTTCAACTAGTCCTTTTGTTTTCAGCTCCACGGTCACCCCCTTCCATACCACTGCTGGAGGAGGCTGGCTAAAAATACTGCTGAGCTTTTCAGGGTATGCTACCTGCTTCAGCTTCTCAGCTTCCCCACCACCTGCTTGGGATCCACCTTTCTGGGTCTGCCAAGTTATTTTCCAGCCACTTGTCCATGTGCTTTTCGGCTTCTCCAAAATGGTTGTTCTTCCTCTCTTCCATTCTCTTTGTCCTGGTGGATTTCAGTATTTTTATTGTAATATAATATACATAGAATTTTCCATTTTAACTGTTTTTAGTTGTACAGTTGAGTGGTATTACATACATTCACCATCCATCCATCTCCAGAACTTTTTCATCTTCCCAAGTGGAAATTCCATACACATCACACAACAACTCTCCGTTTCTCCCTCCCCCTAACCCATTGCACCTACCATTCTGTCTCTATGAACTTGACTGCTGTAGGGACCTCACATGAGTAGATTTGTATCTAGCTTATTCCACTCAGCACAAATGAAATCTATCGAGGTTCATCTATCTTATAGCCTGTGCCAGAATTTCCTTCCTTTTTTAGGTTGAATAATATTCCATTGTATGTACAAACCACATTTTATCTGTCTACTCATCTGTCAATGGACACCTGGGCTGCTTTCCACATCTCTGCTATTGTGGATCTGCTACTATGAACATGAGTGCACAGATACCTGTTCATATCTTTCTTTCAATTATTTTGGGCATACACCCAGAAATGGAACTGCTGGATCCTATGTTAATTCTATGTTTAATTTTTTGAGGAACTGCCATTCTGTTTTCCATAGTGGCTGCATCATTTTACATTCCCTTGTGAAGGTTTTTTTGGTCTTCAAAAATTTCCTTCACTGTTCTTTTATCATGACTTCAAGGTGGAGTCCAAACCGATGACTGTGTTCAGCCTACAATCTTTTACCTGGGAGCCAGCGTTGTGCTGAATGCATGAAGGCACAAGCAGTGACCACCCCTCGGGGTCTGCAGCCTTCCAGCGTGCTCCTTGCGGGCAGAGTGGGGAGCTGCAGGCTGCTGTATCCACTGCCAATGCCTGCGATGCCTGTGTTGAGAGCCTCGTTAGTGAGGTCCAGGGGAGACAAGGTGGGAAGTCACCTGCTGGTGGCTGGCACAAAGGTGTGACCACGTGTGAGCCAAGGCTAAGCTGGGGGCTGGGGGTCATGTGAACTGGGGTTCACTGTTTGGTCCCTTGGTCCCTTGGGGTGGTAACCACAGCAGAGGTCACACACATGCTGGCAGCTGAATCAAACGCTCTGAGTCCAAGGCAGGCAGCATGGTTCAGGGTGAGGTTCAGCTCTGCCCTCACTGGTGCTTCCAAGAAAGACTGCAGTTACCTTTTTCTAAGCACAGGGTACGTCCTTCTGGGCTGATGGGGCCTGCCTTCCTGCCCAGTGGCCAGCACGCACCTTCTTGACAGGGGCCAGTGGGAGGAAGCATGAGGCCTCGCCCCTGAGCTCAGTGATGAGCAGGGCCTGGCAGTGGATGCTGACCCAGGAGTGGATCTCGTGGCTGGACACAGGGCTTTGGCTGGAGGGCACCCCTGTGCCATATACGTGAGACCAGATCCCACAGCCCAAATGCAGGACCATGCAGATCTAGCATGGTCTGTGGGCAGAGACCATACAGCGCTCTGAGACCACCTAGGTCTCAAAACTGTGGCTGCCCAAGCTGACCCTTGATTGCCTCTTACACGGCAGTCTGGCTTCCACAGCACAGACACTAGTATGAAGGAGCACAAATCTCTGGGCCAGTGACCAGCTCCCCACAAAAGCCCAGGCCAGCGCAGGGGTGCCCAGTGCCCTTTGTCCACCGCACACTCACCTTTCACTCAGCAAGTACTCCTGAGGCCCCGAGGGCTGTGTGCTCATGACAGTGATGTTTCAAGGTCTTTTCGAAGAGGCTGAGGTGAACCATGGAGCCAGTGGGGACCCACCTGCTCCTGGAAAGGTCCAAGAAGACAGAGGCAGATCCATCCCGCCCGCCAGGCTGCTGGTCTGCATGTGGTGGAGAGCCACGTGGGGAGACCTGCTTGCTGTGTTCAGTGGTCCTGCTTCAAAAACCGCAGGCCTGGGCAAAAGTCTCACAGCTTCCAAGATCTGCCCCAAATGGCTGCCTTGCTGGATGGCACCTATGCTGATGCACCTTCCCGGGACCTACCATTGCCCTGCAGCCCCACTGTGCACACGCCTCAGCCCCCACACCTGGGCTGGGGCAAGGCCCTGGCCAGACCAGCAGGACAGCCACTCCCACAGAGTGGGCTAGCACGTCTGACCTGCAGGCTGTGTGTGAGCACGTGAGTGTGGGTGCACACGTGGAGACACTGATGCTGTGGCTGTGCCCTGTGGACACTGACGAAAATTGGGGTGACAGATGGCCCACTGTACTTACAGGTGCTGCCTACAGCCCTGTCCCCATGCTTACTTTGCCCAGCCCAGGACTCAGGTCAGGCCCCAGGGCAGCTGCACAGGCACCACCTGGCTGGCAGGACCAAGCCCCAGGATCCTCCCCTGAGTGTGCTGGGCTTGGGCCCAGACAGACCCGTGCCCCAGGCAGATCCGGCCCTGCACTCAGCCCCAGGCAGCCATCAGCAGGTGGCTACCTGTGACAGTCCCAACCGCTGAACCCTCGAGGCAGCTTACAGCCAGCTCAGCCCATAGCACAGCACCCCAGCTGCCTGCCAATGTGCCCATGTTCCTCCCTGCTCTCATCAGCCACTAGAGACAACCTGAGCCTGGCTGGAGTGCTCACTCTCCAAGGCATTAGATGACTGAGAGCAAACGCAGAAGTGCACACGGGCCGACTGGCCTCCGTGCTCTCATCAGGCAGGGTGACCACAGGATGGTGGCCTCAGAACAGAGTGGATGTTGGCTGGCAGAGACCATGGGTGCCATGGGTCCTCATGCAAACCACTACCTGTCAGCCTCTGGCCAGGGACCCTGCCAGGACTGCCCGCGGCTCTTCTTGGGGCCTCCGGGCCGAGAAGGGGCTTCCTGACCCCAAATCCCATTGGAGACCCAGGACATAGCTCTCAGGGTACAGGTGTCTGCTTGGAGAGGCTGTGTTTGCTTTTATGTCCCTGTTGCTGCCAGGTGCCACCCAGCACACGCAGGAAGTTCTCACCACAGCCCTTACCTGAGCTGCTGCAGAGCCCAGGATGCCCAGGGGTCCTACGCTGGGTCTTACCTTTGGTGTCGTTGACGGGGTCCATGTGCCGATAGATGTAGCCCTCCAGATAGGAATGGAACTTGGGTGTGGGAGGGAAGAAGGCCAGGCAGATGGCCATGAGCTCCCAGCCACGGGCCAGGCTCTCCAGGCGGAAGTTCTCAGTGGTCTGCCGGCACAGCTGGATGTACAGCTCATCCCGCAGGCCCTGCACACTCCAGCCCTTGGTGGCGACCTCCAGGGCCACGTGCAGCGGGTCTGCCTTGGCACGCCGGTCACCCATATACATCTGGATGAGCTTGAAGACCTCACAGGCCTCCTTCTTCACGTGGCGGTCATTGGTCACTATCATGGGCTTCTTGATGGACTCACTGCTCCAGGCCAGCATGTTGGCGATGGACACCTTTCGACGGAAGAGGCCCTGCGTGTGCTTGTTGAAGTGCTTGGAGGCCCAATTCTCGATGTCAGTCTCCGAGGATGGCTTGCGCAGTGTGAAGGTGGGGAACACGCAGCTGGCGCTGGGCATCATGCTGCGGGCCGGCCGGCTGCTCTCGAACTGGGCACAGGTGCCAAGGTCCTCAGACTGGGGAGCACAGGGGGGCCGTGAATGGGGGGCCCACCTGACCCACCAGGTGAGAGGTGTGACCTCCCATTCTGGCCCTGAGGCTTCTGGAGGAGTGAGGCCTGGGGTGGGGCAGGGGTGGGTGTCAGTGGCCTGATGGCACAGAGGCCCTTGCTGGGCAGCAGGGGGCGGGGCCGGGCCTGGGCTTCTAGCTCTGTGACTCATCTCGTCCTGCTGCCTGGTGGGGCCTGGGACGAGGACCCAGAGGGGCCCTTCTTCCAACTGTACCCTGAGGGCTTGACCTCCAGGAGGTGCTCTCCCCGGTCCAGCAAGGGTCTGGGGGTGGGAGGAAGCCACACGTGTGTTTCCTCAGCTTCTTGGGCTGCTGTAGCCCCAGTTGGGAAAGTGCTGGTAGATGCTGCACCCCGGAGCTCACACGGCCCTCCACAGGCTGGGAGCCCAGACCCCATGGGTTGGGGGGGCAGGGCACTGCCTCTTACCGGCCTGATGAAAAGGGCAGCCCCACAAAGAAACCCCGAGTCAGCGTTTGACAGTGTCTCGGATCACAGAACCACCTGCCCTCCCTGCTGGGGCTCCCCTCTTTCCCCAGTGAAGACATCCACCTGGGGTCATGGGCAGAGTGATGCTGTGCACAGGTAGGGCCAGGCCTGGGAGGCGCCGTGGGCCGGGGCCCTCCCCTCCTACAATGCTAGGAAAAGAAGGGGTTGTTCCAGGCCCCCTCTCCACCTCCCAAATGGCCTCAGTGCACCTGCCTCTCTAATCCTTGGTCTTGAGAGCAGGGAAGGCAACCTCCCTGGGCAGCGCCAGGTATGGATGTCGGACAGGCTCTTGGAGCCCACATGTCCCTTCTGTCCAGATCAAGTGCTCCCACCTCCCACCTCCCCTTCCAGTCTGTCTCACTGTCCTCCTGTGTTACAAGCCACAGACACAAACGCTGCTCTGAGCACTCCAGCCTGGGGCGGAGGACACATCTTCCCCAGCAGGGATGGGGGTGGACATGAGAAGCCTGATCCGGGAGAACTTGCCACTGCCTGCTCTGGGCAGTTGCCAGGACAGACACTCAGCCTTGGCTTCAGTAGCAGACTGCCAGGCATCCGGAGATGGGGACCAGGACACTGATCCACACCAAGCCCTGGCACTGTGCTCCGTGCACTCGACTTGGCGGAAAATGCACACAGGTTCTGAGGGCCGGACAGATGTCCACGCCTGGCACTGAACAGGGAGGACACATCAGGCTGGCCTTCTGCTTTGGTTCCAGCTGCAGCCCAGGGTCCTAAGAGCCACCTGGGGCCTGCTGAGTGTGTCCTGGCCACAGGGCCAGATGTCTAACATCCCTCCATGTGGGAGCCACCCTCTGGAAGGGCCCTGAGCCACCCCTGCACAGCTCCTCACCTGAGGGCCTGTTCACAGGCTGGAGAACAGAGGCTCAGGGCTCAGTGGGTGGGTGGCTGCCCGCCCGTCTCCCTGCCTCTGTGGCCTGGAATCAGGACATGGCCCCTGGCCCCTGGCGGCTCGGGAGCACTGGCCGGGCCTCATGAGGAGCGGAGGTGAGAGACCCCATGCTGGTGGAGGCCTCGGGGGCATTCACTGTCTGCCCTCATGCCTGCCAGCAACTGGGAGGATGCACCACACAGTGGGCCCACCGCCTGCCCCACCCCTGCCCGGGGACCCACCCAGGGCTGCGCCCCTACCTGTGAAGGGTGGAGGTAGGGCTCTGGGGACGCCAGGCTGGTCTGCACAGAGACGCTCTTCTCCAGCAGGACCTGGGGGAAGGCAAGCCTGTCCAAGGCGCCCCTCTGCCAGTGCTTGCTCTCCTGCTGGGCTAGCGCCTCGTCCTCGCTGAAGGCGCGCACCACGGGCCCGGGCATGGGCAGCGGCACGGCCCCGTCACTCTCATAACCCGAGCCATCCTGTTGGGAGTCCCAGCTGCCCCTCTGCTTCATGTGCAAGTGGGCCTGCTGTGCCTCCCAGGCCAGCCGGGTCTGTGCCAGGAAGGGCTCAGTCATGCCCCGGGGCCCGTCCGCCTCACCCGCCTTGCCGTCTGTGCGCTTTGTGGGGGCCAGGCTGGGCCCACACAGGGGCCGCTCCTCTGTCAGGGGCTGCTCGCTGAGCAGGTCGCGGTCCCCAGGGCCTTCGGTGGATGAAGCGCCGGGGGCATGGCCCAGGGAGGGGTTCCTGCTCTTCCTCTTGCGTGTGGTAGGGGAGTAGCCTGTCGAGGACATGGTGTCCTGCTGGCTGGACCAGGACATGGCATCATCCTGGGGCTGGGGCAGAGGCAAGGGCGATTGGGCGTGCCGCAGCTCGGGCCCCTCCATGCTGCTGTAGTCCCCGGACGTGACCCCCAGGCGCTGGTCCCGCAACAGGCAGGGGCTAGGTTGCAGGGAGAGTGAGCCGCTGCCAGGGTTGGGTGCGTACTTGTGCCGTGGGCCCATGCGCAGCTTGGGGCTGGAGCCAGCCTGCTCCACGTACACCAGCTGCCGCACGTACTCCTTGCCCGCTGGGCTGTACTCCAGGCTCAGGTAGCGCTCAGGGCACTTCTGCCTGGTGAGCACCAGCTGCTGGTAGGGCGAGGCGGAGGCCTGCTTGGGGGGCTTGCGGCCGGGAGACCGCTGGGGAGAGCCGGCCTGGTAGCCCCCACCGGCCTCGTACTGCACGTCCATGGGTGGCTCGTCATAGAGGGGGGCCTGGTACTCCACAGGGGGCTCCTCGTAGAGGGGGGGCTCATAGGCATAGCGTGGGGAGGAGGGCTGCGAGTCACCAGCGGGCTTGCGGGGCTGGGCCAGCAGAGGGGAGCAGCTCCCCAGCTCTGCCCTCTTCAGGAAGGGCGAGGGCCTCCGCTCAGAGAAGAAGACAGGGCTGTCCGCATCAGGGGTGAGAGCCTGCAGGCTGGGTGAGTGCTGGCCCCCAGAGGGTCTGCGGGAGCGCCCGCCAGGCTGGCTGTCCAGCGGGTAGCCATTGCCCTGCGGGGAGAGGAAGCTGGGCTCCCTGTCGGCAACTTTGATGAGCATGCGCTCCTTGGTGCCCGAGTTCCAGCGCAGTGAGGAGGTCCTGGAGAGGGTGATGTAGCACAGGTTACCCAGGGGGGTCTGAGGGGCAGGTTACCGGGTGTGGGGGGCAGGTCACATGGGGGAGGTCCTGGGGGAAAACAGGTTACCCAAGGGCGTCTGGGGGGCAGGTTACCGGGGGTAGGGGGGTGGGGGATGACAGGTTACCTAGGGGAAGTCCTGGTGGGGGCGGGTTACCAGGGGGAGGTGGAAATCTGGCCCTGCTGTCAGCCGGGACCCATTACCCACCAACCTAGACCTCATGGGTGTCTGAAGTTAGGGATGAGAAGGCCTGGTTATTTCTCACTGTCCTTACCCACAATGGGGCTGCAGGTTGTGGGGGCCTGGTACCTGCCAGGGCTCCCTGTAATCAGCTGTGCACCTTTCACTGCTGCCCTGACCCCTGGTCAGTGCAGCCTGGGGCAGCTGCCCTTCTGTCCCGGGAGCTCCCCTCACACATTTCCCAAGTCAGTGCTGCAGCCTGCCCCCTGCCCCGGGGGGCTGTCCTGCCCCAGGAGCTTCCCCCAGATCCCCAGCCACTGCCCATGGTGACACTCCCTGCAAGGGCCTCTGAACGTGTCTCTGAACCAGCCCAGAACCATCTCTGTAAGGAAGAGCCAGGAAGGGCGTGCCTCCCAGAGGCCTCTCGGGTTTTGGATTCGGTAAGTGTACTTCTGGTAGGCTTACTCCAGGGCTCACACCTGCCCATGTCCTTGCACAGGTGGTGGCCCACACACCCCTGTGCAATAGCATTTCAGGCCATTTTTCAAACACAGAGGCTCCTGTGAGCTCCAAAAAGGCTGACTGCGGTCCTGTGGCTATGCCAGCACCCGGACAGCACTCTGTACCCAGAGACGATAAAACTGTCCCCAGGGCCCGGGAAAGCCTGCATCAGGTACCCTGGGGGTTAAGGCCCCAAATCCTGGCCCTCCAGCCCAGGCAGGGGGTCCACTCTGGACTTGCAGCCTCTTCTGAGCTTCACTTGCTTGGTGACAACATGGGTGACACTGCCCGTAGGGTTACACAGACTTGACAACACACTCCGTGTCCCACAGCTGCCTCTGCCATGCTAGGCGCTGGACCAGGAGTCCAGGAGAGATGAGTGGGGCCCACCTCTGCTACCTGCTCTCCCCTCAAGAGACTTCTGGCTGCCTTGAGGATTTTCTTTTTATACTCAGTATTCAGAACACGTGCTCTAGTGTTTGGGACTCACAGCACTTCCTCAGTCTGCGGCGTGGCACCCTTCACAACTGCTAGAAACCCCTGACGGCTACCTTTCAAACATCACTTCCACCCTGTTTCCTCTCCCCTCTTCTGGAGGTCACCCACAGTCCTCCTCGCCGTGGGCCACAAGGCTCCAGCCTGCGTTGCGTACTTTCTATCGCTGGCATCTCCACGCAGTAAGTGTCTTCCTCTGTTCTGACTTCCAATTTATTTTCTGTTTAGCTATGCTTAAACTACTTTTACATCCATATATTGAGTTATTTTTTGTTATATTTTTCAGTTCTAGAATATCTATTTAATTCTTTTTTTTTTAAGAGCACTTTTAGGTTCACAGCAAAACTGAGCAGAAAGCACAGAGGTTTCCTATGTAACTCCTGCCCCAGCTCACACCCCAGTTACTAGCATCTCACGCTGGCACACGTGCTGCAACTGATGGACCTATACTGACACTTCATAACCAACCCAAGTTCTGAGTTTACATTAGGGTTCGCTCTCAGTGTTGTACATTCTATGGGTTTGGACAAACGTATGACACGTATCCACCAGTATAGTGTCATATGGAACACTTTCATGGCCCTAAACCCCCGTGCTCTGTCTGTTCATCCCACCCTCCCTGCCTTAACCCTGGCAACCACTGATCTTTTTGACTGTCTCCAGAGAGGCCAATCTGAAAAGGCTACATCCTGTACAACCGCACAGTGTCACAGAGATGGAATGACGGGATCACACAGGGCGCAGCCTTTTCAGATGGGCTTCTTTCGTTTAGTGACATGCACTTACGGTTCCTCCATGTCTTTTCATGGCTGACGGCTCATTTCTCTTTAGCACCGGATAACATTCCATTATCTGGATGGATCACAGTTTATTCATCCATTTACCTACTAAAGACATCTTGGTTGCTTCTGAGTTTTGGCAATTACGAATAAAGCTGCTCTAAACATCTGTGTGTAGGTTTCTGTGTGGATGTTAAGTGTTCAGCCCCTTTGGGTAAATGCCAAGGAGCACGACTGCTGAATCCTTAGAGTATATTTGGTTTTATAAGAAACTGCCACACTGTCTTCCAAAGCGGCTGCACCGTTCTGCATTCAACAGCTCCCAGCAACGAACGAGAGTTCCCGTGGCTCCACGTCATCCCCAGCACTTGGCGCTGTCAGTGCCTGGATTCCGGCCGCTCTGACAGTTGTGCAGTGGGGCCTCAGTGTCGCGTTACCTTGCGTTTCCCTGGTGACGAGCAACGTGGAGTGTCTTTCACAGGCTCACCTGCCATCTGTAGGTGCTCTCTGGTCAGGTGCCTGTTTAGCTCTTTGGCCCGTTTTAAAATCAGGTGGTTTTCTTACTGTTGAGTTTTAAGAGTTCTTTGTATATTTTGGACAACAGTCCTTCACCAAATGTGCCTTTTGCAAATATTTGCTCCCAGTCTGTGGCTTGTCTTCTCCTTTCCTTGACACTGTTTTTTTTGCAGAGCAGAATTTTTTAATTTTAATGAAGTCCAGCTTATCAATGATTTTTCATGGGTTGTGCCTTTGGTGTTTTACCTAAAGAGTCACTGCCAAAACCGAGGTCATCTCGGCTTTCTCGTCTGTTACCTTCTAGGAGTTAGTTTTGTGTTTCACGTTTAGGTCTGTGGTCCACTTTGAGTTAATTTCCATGAGGGGTGTCAGGCCTGTGTCTGGACTCGTTGTCTTGCATGTGGTGTCCGGTTGTTCCAGCATCTTTGCTCCATTGTGTTGCCTCCACCCCTCTGTCAGAGAGGTCAGTTGACTACATTTATGGGGGTCTATCTGTCATCACCCAAGTCTATTCCATTAGTCTTTTTGTCATCTTTTTCTTGTTTTCAAACCAATGCCACACTGTCTTGATTATGGTAACTTGATAGTAGGTCTTGAAATTGGGTAGTATTGTTCCTCCAGTTTTGTTCTACTTGGATACTTGAGGCTGTTCTGGCCTCTCCATGTAAATTTTAGAATCACTTTGTCAATATCCACAGAATAACTTGCTCGGATTCTGATTGAGATTGCCCAGAATTTACAGATCAAGTTGGGAAGAACTGACATCTTTCTCCATTTAGTTCTTTTTTGGTATCTTTCATCAGGGTTTTATAGTTTTCCTCATATAGATTTTGCACATATTTTGTTAGATTTATACCTAAGTATTTCATTTTGGGCAGGAGTAATGTAAATGATATTGTTTCTAATCTCAAATCTCATCTGTTCACTGCTCATAAATAGGAAAGCAATCGACTTTTGTATATTTAGCTTGTATCCTGCAACCTTGCTATAATCACTTAGTTTTAAGTTTGTCAGTTCTTTAGGGTTTTCTACACAGATGATCACGTCATTTACAAAGCCAGTTTCATTTTTTCTTATTGCATTAGCAAGGACTTCCAATACGATACTGAAAAGCAGAGGTCAGAGGGGCAGTTCTTGCCTTGCTCCTGATCTTACTGGGAAAGCTGTGAGCTTCTCGCCGCCAGATAAGACGCTAGCTGTAAGTTCTTTGTAGATATTATCAAGTTGAGGAAGCTCCCCTTCATTCCTAGTTTACTGATAGGGTTTTGTTTTTTGCTTTTTAATCACAAATGGGTGTTGGATTTTGCCAAATGTTTTTTCCGGATCTATTGATACAATCATGGATTCTTCCTCTTTGGCTTAGTGACGTAATAGATTACACTGATTCTCAAATGTTGAAGCGGCCTTGCATATCTGGGATACATCCCACTTGCTCACAGTGTGTAATTCTTTTCACATACTGTTGCATTTGATTTGCTAGTACTCTGTTGAAGATTTTTACATCTCTGGTCACCAGAGAGATTGGTCTGTAGTTTTCTTTTCTTGTAACGTGTTTGTCTTGTTTTGATATTAGAGTAACACTGGACTCACAGATGAGTTAGGAAGTAGTCCCTCTGCTTCTGTCCTCTGAAAGAGTCTATAGAGAAGTGGGATAATATTTTCCACAAATGTTTGGTAGAATTCACTAGTGCGCCCATGTGGGACTGGGGCTTTCTGTTTTGGAAGGTTGTTAATTATTGATTCAATTTCTTTAATAGATACAGACCTATTCAGATAGTCTATGTCTTCTTATATGTCAGATTGTGGCAGTTTGTGTCTTTCAAGAAATTGGTTTATTTCACTGAGGCTGTCAAATTTGTGTGCACAGAATTGTTGATAGTATTCCTGTATTTTCTTTTTAAATGTCCAAGGAATCTGTAGTGATGTCTCCTCTTTCATTTCTGATATTAGTAATTTGTTCCTTTCTTTTTCTTAGACTGGCTAGATGCTTACTGGTTTTATCCATCATTTCAAGGAATCAGCTTTTCATTTTACTGATTTTTCTTCCTGATTTCCTATTTATAATGTCGTTGATTTCCACTTTAATATTTATATGTTTTCTTCTGCTTACTTTAGGTTTAATTTGCTCATCTTTTTCTAGTTTCCAAGAATGAAAGCTTAGCTAGTTGATTTTAGATGCTTCTTCTTTTCTAAAATATGCACTCACTGATATAAATTTCCATCTAAGTATTGCTTTTACTGCATCCCACAGGTTTTGATAAGTTGTCTTTTCATTTTTAGTTAGTTCAAGATATTTAAAAATTTCTCTTGAGATTTCTTCCTTGACCCATGTGTGATTCAGAAGTGTGCTGTTTAACCAGCAAGTATATGGGGGTTTTCCAGTTATCTTTCTGTTACTGATTTCTAGTTTAATTCCATTGGGGTCTGAATGCAAATACTGTATTATTTCTGTTGTTTTAAATTTGTTAAACTCTGTATTATGGCCTACAATGTGATCTATCTTGGTGAAATTATTTTATTTAAAAAATTGCCATTTAATACCTTGTACATATGAATCATATTTATTAAAGTCAGTGTCTGATAATTCTACAATATAGATCTCCTATGGGTCTGGTTTCTATTGCCTGTTTTTGCTGTGAATCAGTTCTGGCAATTTTAGACTGAAATTCTGGCGACTGTGTATCAAGAACTGTAGACATCATTTGAGGCTGTGGTTTACCTCTGCTTCTGGCAGGCAGTTGGGACTGAGCTGGTTGGCAGGCAAGCTCATGTCTTGAGGGCTGGCCTATGTGTCCCGCCTATTCTTTCATTCAGCCTTCAGAAGTCTACACAGAATCAGGGGACGCTAACAAGGTCCCCTCTGTGGCTCCTGAGTGCTGACGTTTGGACCCCCAGCCCTGGGGCAATGACCTCGGCTGCAGTTCTGGCTCCTTGGTAGATCTCTGATGCCTGCAGGACAACTGGGTCTACTTCGTTCCTGTTGTGCAGGCTGGCCCATCACCAGCACAGACAGTAGAAATCCCAAGCATCTTAAGAAACCAGTTGTGTAGTCTGGTTCCTCTGCCTTTGTCCTCTGTCGCTGGGCCTTTCTGGGCAAGGCCATGAGTCCTAACTACTGGGGGTGGCTGAGGCAGGACTCAGAACCAGAGTCAGCAGTGTGAGATTGGGGCGAGACTGAGAGGCCCCATGCTGGCTGGAGGCAGCCTGCCCCAGTAACCTAGTGCGTGGCTGCCTCAGCACAGCCAGGGTCAAACCTGCTGGCTGAGGATGACACCCAGCAGTGTGGCCTCATCACACCGTGGAGAAGTTGGACAGCAGCAGGGCTCGGGAGGCAGGCTCCCATTCCTAGGAGCTCTGCTCCTGTTGCCAGAGTCCACCCAGGCAGGCAGAGCAGAGGGCAGCGGTTCACGTGCTGAGCACCCACAGACCCTGAGAATGGCTCTGGAGTTCGAGAGGACAGGGCTGACTGGAGACTGCTGTTGCTGCTGTGGGCCATGGGGGTCCCTTCCCATCTCTGTCCCCAAGTCCTCGTTGGTTCTCATGAGGACTGAGTAACATAATGTGCATAAAATAGAGTTCTCAGTTGAGAAGTGACACCCAGGAAACACTCAGCAGGTGGGAACCATTATTTCTGCACATCTTTTCATCACTCAGCAGTAGTGCTCCCATCCCCACGCCAGGCCCTCAGCGGCGGCTGCACTGGAAAGAGCGACCCTGCCTGTGAAGGCTGCTGGAGCTCCGGCCGGAGGAGGCACCTCGCTGGCCAGTCATGGGCCAACACAGCCACACTGTGGGATGAGAAGGGTGGGAGAGTGTCAGGCACATCTATCCCAGGACCTGAGAGCACTTCCAGGAGTCAGGGCGGAGACGGACCAAGGCAGGAGAAAGTCGCCAAGCAGACAGCACCCTTGCGTGGAGGGCATCCACGGGAGTCTCACTTGACCCTCGAGGCAGGCCCGGAGTCGTGGGCTCCGTGTCTTATGGGGAAACATGCCCCCAGGGGCCCAGCCCTGTTGGATGTCCACGATCTTCTGGTCTGGGAAGGCATCTCTCTCACCGCATCCCTCAGGGCCTCGCCCCCTACCCCTGTGCAGGCAGCTCCATGCCCTGCCTTCCCACCAGATCCCATGCTCTGCCTTCTCTTGGGAGCCCTCCCCCAAACCCTTGCAACCAGCTTCCAGGCCCTGCTGTCTGCTTCTTGTCCAGAGTCTCTTCAGCCTGCCCCTGCTGAGGCCACTGAGCGGCACCCCTTCCACCCCGTCCAGCCTCTACCTGCCCTCTGACCTCTATCTCCTTAGAGCTCCGCAAACCCAGGAAGCCTGTCCGTCTCCTCTCATCGTGATTCTCTGTGACTTTGCTAGGGTGGAGGTACCACGGCAGAGAGAGACCACTTGTCCCTCAAAAAGACCACACGGTGCCCCGTGCAGCAGTTCAGAGGATGCTTCCAAACCCCGAGGGAAGGAGGAGGGCCTCCCACAGACTCTGGGAATGCTGGAAGCCGGGCGCTGGTGCTGGGACATTTAGCTCAGGGAGGTTTCAAAAGAAAAATGGAGACACTGAAACCAAAGCTGGAGAGAGCCCCCTTCTCCAATGCCACCACCTCAGGGAAGTGCTGCTGGGCATGTGGATGCCCGAAGGAGCAGGCGAGAAAAGGAGAGATGGCCTGACAGGCGGGTTTCAGGAGGCAGCCTCACACCAGTGAGTGAGTGCTGCTCACGTGGAACAAGGAGACCCCACAAGGAGCAGCCTGAACCGTGCAAATGTCAGGCCACCTGATGCGCCTGTGCGGGCCCTGCCCAGCACACAGCCTTCCCCATCCTTGCAGACCTTGTCTGTCCATAGACGCCAGTCTCCCTGTCCTTCCCACTGTGTTTGTGAGGGTGTGGCCTCACGTGCAGCCCAGGTGGCACTTAGGATGGCAGGGCCAGGGCAGCGCTGGGCCACCAATGACCAGGCAGCACGCGCATCCTGCAGGGCCCAGGGCTTGTGACGGGCAGCCTGCCAGAGAGCGGTTTAGCACACGGGAGGCGCCATGTCTGGGGACCTGAGCTGGCCTGGAGGGTGGGTGCAGTGGGGCCCGATGAGAATGCAGAAGCACGGGAGGCTACGAAACATGCCTGCTGGTCACATAGCCCCACGGCTGGACCCAGGCAGCTGCGATTCCTTTCCCCACAAGCCCAGACAACACTTTCAAGCTTGACCTTTAAACTGTCTGCGCAAACTGCCAAATGCTCCTCACGTCTTCAAATTCCTCCCCAACATGTGTTATTGCTGTTGGTCTGTGCTGGGGGGGGGGTCCCTTGGCCACCAGGGGCCCAGCCCTGGCCTGGCCACCCAAAGCTGCAGGAGTAGGTGCCTGCTCCAGGTGGACATACAGCTGACCAAGAGGGGCCCCTGCCCAGCCTGATGGCCGCTGTGCCCGGGGTCCCAAGGCCCTCTGGAAATCCCAATGCCCAGCAAGGCCCACCGGGGGCCGGGAGATGCCACAATCGACTCCCTCTCACTGACCGACACCAGTCTTCCCAACATTGCCTGAGAAGCACCTGATGTGCAGCCCGGAGCTCCTGGGGAGACCCCACGCTAAGGGCCCCCAGGGAGTCTGCCCGGGGTTGGGGGCAGCACCCTGGACTCAACAACTCCCCACCTGGGCAGTGACAAGTGTCCTCTAGGACCGGTCACTGCCATGCCAGCCTGGGGGCCACTTTGCCCAGGCGTCCATCTCCCCTGCGCACGGTGCATGGCCAGCTAGTTGCTCCTGGCTGAGCCAGGCTCTTCTCCAGCTCGCCCACGAGTTGCCAGACAACCACCCTTGGGCTGGAGACAGGGCCAAGCCTGAGGCGGGGCTCTACCTGCAGTGAGGAAGGTGGCCGTCCGCGCCGTAGTCCCGGTAAACCTCACAGTCCTTCTCCAGGAGTGCTCCCGAGGGCGAGGAGCTGAAACACAGCAGAAGGGAGAGAGGCGTAAGCGCAGTGCAGACATTTTCATATATGACGCATTTAAAGTCATAAGCCTTCCTTCCACTTTTCTGAACGTGGGTGCTGCCCACAAAGCTGTCCCCTTCAGCTGGTCAGATGAGTATTTCCTGGGTCCTCACTACCCACCTCAGTGCCTGGCTCGTGGCCCATGTGGTAGAGACTGGAGACCCCCAGCCCTCCCGCAGGGCAGCCCCACCTTGGCCCCATCCAGCGGCCGGGGGGCAGGCAAGGACACTGACTCAGATGACTGGAGCTCAGATGACTGGAACTGGGGCCACTGTCCTAAGGGCAGAGCCGCGGGTTAGTGAGAATCACAGCTTCAAACAGACGTGACCATTTGACCTGAGAGGAGGCAGGCTTAGAAACTCCCTCCTGGGGACGGTGAGCTTAAGGGCAGGGCCTGGACACAGCAGCCCTTCAATATCCATGAGACAAGGGAGTGGGTGATTATCTCGCCAGATGCCCAAAGGCATGTGATCAGATTAATATCTGCTTAGGATTTTTAAAACTCTCAGTAATACAAAAGGGAAAGAAAATTTACTTAACTTGATCAAGAATATCCATATTAAAACCCCAGGCCTTCACAATATTCATCAGTAAAAGGCTGCAAGCATACCCATTAAAGTCAGGGTGAGAACAGTCACTCTCACTACCAGTGTGTAATGATTTCAGAAACACTAGTCAGCACAAGAAGAATTTTAAAAAAGCAAGAGATGCGAATATTTGAAAAGAAGAGAGAAAATTATTTTTAGCTGTCAACCCAGAAAAACTAAAATAATCAGCTGAAAAACTATCAGAAGCATTAAGAGAGACTGATGTAATAATCACATGTGTCAGTAAGTCAACGGTTCTCCTGTGTGTCAGCAGTAAGTAGGCACAAGCAGAGTTCACACTCATGATGGCAGTAGCAACAAAAATAAAAGTCCTAGCCATAAATTAACATGGAATATGTTGGATCAGTATGAATAAAACTATAAATTTTTATTGAGGTACATAAAGGAACCTGAATATGTAACAGAGTAACACAAAAATTGTGGATGCGAAAACTCAGTAATTCCTAAGCTATATAAAGATACTTCTCTGTAAATTAGCTAATAAATTTCATATAATTCTAGTAAAATTTCCAATAGGAAGGAATGTGTTAAAAAGTTAGAATGTTTGGAAACTTAACACCAAATATAAACATTTAATAACAATTAAGGAAAGTTCAGGGATGACAGACAGTTGGAGAGACAGTTCGTTCCACTGGATATAACACGTTATCAAGGGACAGAATTAAAACGATATAGGACTGGCAGAGGGAGAGACAGATTCTGGAACGCAACAGAAAGCCCAAATATTGACCTAACCATGTAAGAATTTAGTAAACAGGGACTAAAAACTTCACATTATCAAGTGCACCAGAAGCGGCCCGTGCGTCCAGCAGCGGGCGGTCGCGGGTGCTCAGCGGAGCTGCAGCTGTGGGGACAAACCCCACAAAGCAAGTACACAAAACTGGGAGCAGAGGAGCAAGTGGGTTTTAAATCCTTCTGTGTGGTCACATGTATTTTTGGCAACTAATGTGCGTCTCTAATGAAAATGTCATCATTTGAAAAAGAAGCTGACCAGATGAACGGCTAATGTTAATGTGGACGGGTGGTCAGTACCTTCAAACACATAACAACTATGACTGTGCCACAGGACGAGAAGCTGGGGACTCGAGGAGTGATGCATGCACCTAGCCCCCCCCCCCTCCTGCGGCTGCGGGCAGCGCTTCAGAGACAGGGCTGTCACGAACTCACGGCTGCAGCCACCCCGCCACTCCTGTGTCCATGGTGGCCCAGCTGATACACACCTCTTCCTTCAGCACTGAGCAACGCCATCTTTCCGCCACCAGGCGCCCCTGAAACCCTGGAGGCACTATGGATGACAACCGTTGAAGGCTGGTGTCCTGGTCCCCCGGGCTATCACCTCTTCAGGCCTGGGCTGGGGCAGGAACATGAGGGGGACAGACACATACCTGCTCCCAGGGGCTCAGACTCGGGCTGGAGTCCACTGCAAACAGACCAGGACCCAGACAGGAGCAGCCCCAGGAGGACGGCAGGGGGCTCCGATAGGGTGTTTGAGCGCGAACAAGGAGGGACCACAAGGGGGACGAGAAAAAGGCCCTAGGCTGGCCCTGGCGGGAAGCCGCTCAGCAATGGCAGCCTGTGGGCCATGTGCAGCCTGCTGCCCGATTTGCACAGCTCGTGAGCTAAGAATGGTTTATACGTTAAGAGATTTTTGTGAAATATGAAAACTGCATGAGATTCAAATGTCAGCGTCCATAAGGAACACATTGTTGGAAATCAGTCCGGACAACGGTGCCTGTGCGGCCACGGCAGCGCCTTGGGCACCTGGCGGGGCCAGACCTGGGCCAAGCACACACATGCCACACACTTGGGACATCTCGCTGCGACATTCCCATTCCAGCGCACTCGCCCAGCGCACGAGAAGAAGGGAGAACTGGGCCTTGAATGTCGGGCTTCCAAGGCGTGGTGGCGTGTGGGCTCTTTGCTGCTGGACAGATGGACACACAGCCGTGCTAAAAGAACACGCATCATACTGGAAGGCGCTCACCACAATGTTCCCAGCGTGAGAGGCTGAAGTGGAAATCTCATCACGGCAGAATGCTTCACAAAATGAAAGTCGCCTTCACACCAGGGACGCTTCCAAGGGGCTCAATCTCCAGTCCAGCAAGGAAAGCTGTCCACTGATGGTGAGTGAGTTAAATCACATGACTGCAGCACTTAGTTATGTGTCCCTGGAAGATAAACTTGCTCAAGACTATCAGCTTCTTGGCAGGAACAGTGGCTACAGAGTAGAGGGTGGGGAGCACGCCATCCGTCGCCAGCAGCTCAGTGCTTCTGGGCTCCCACTGGCCCCTGGCGCCGCCAGTGCTGCTCAGTTCCTGTCTTTTACTCAAGGAGCCACCACTGAGCCCGAAAGGACTCATGAGCCGGCCTCCGTGAACTGCCTACGTGGGACAGCTTACATCTGAGGTCACTGCCAAAGCAGCCGAGGGAACACCGGACTCCATCCAAACTGAAGTGGGATCCGCTGAGATGTGCACAATCGATGCCAAAGCGTGTGCAGGTCAGGAGGCTCAGCTGGAAAGCCTGCACGGCGTGGGGCTGCACGAGGTGTGTGCAGGCTACGGCTGCTCCCTGCCACTCCATGCAGAGCAGAGCACGCTGCCTGCTGCGCGTTATGGGGAGAGCAGCGGGACTCCCTGTGCTGCGTGGACTCTGCCACCACCAGCTCCACAGATTTTTGTCAGAAATAGAAGTGAAACATCCCAGCTTGCCCTATGACATGGCAGTTTAACAGCGTGACAGGGGAAACTTTAACTGTGATTTTTTAAAAAACTCAATGGCTGAAACTGAAATTTTCTGTTTGAGAAAAACCTCTTCTCAACCACTGTCATCAAACATTGATTCTGTATTTTTTTTTTCAGGTTTGACAATGTTTCTTAATGAATTCAGCCAAAAACTACAAGGCAAACAGTGCTTATATGTGAGACCAACACTGCACTGGTGTCGCTCTGGTGACCTCGCACCTGAGTCACAAGAGGCTCTGTCACCACTTCTCACACTGCTGAAAACGAAAACACGCAGCACACCCTCTTCTCCCACATGGCTCACAGGAGCCGCATCCGAGCTCCGACCCCAGGCACACCTCACAGACGCTGCAGGTTAGCCCTAGATCGCTGCAGCAGAGCCAGTCCCAGCACGTTCTGGTCTCGCAGAGCGTAAAGGCACGCCTGCGTCACCCGCAGTCTCCCAAGTGTGTGATGGCGTCGTGTCTAAACACAACGCACACACCTCAGCTAACAACAGCGCCAGTGGGAAAACAGTGCCAGCAGACTTGCCATAACCCTCCTCTGTGAGAACACAGACTCCGTGAGGCCCCACAGAGCAGGATGCCCGCAAGCACAGAGGACTGCTGAGACCTCAGCGTAAGGGCAAAGGGAATTTCCACATTTCAAAGTCCATTTAACTGTGAAACTCAGGAGCTTCCACCTAACCTCAGTCAGAAGTGGTTAATCTGACCTAAAAGGCAAAGATAGAAAAAAAATCCAACAGAACTTGAAATGCCTCCCAGGCAATGAACACGCTCTTAGAGTCATGTGCTCATGTGCTAATACCACTGCTCACTTGCACAGAAAGAAGTCTCCACAGATGACTGCGTAAGACCACGAAACGCAGCCCGTGCGCCCCACCCCCGTCACTCATTCCCCGCCCGCCAACTGTCTCCCTCTGGGATGTGCACACTGAGCAGGCGGACTGTTTCTTTCTTATACTTTCCTCAACTACTTCAACGTTTTTAATAAAAATCTGTATCTTCATAATTCAGGGGGTGTACATGTGAAAAACAGTAAAATTACTCCTAATTCGAAAAATAATCCACATGTGCCTCACCCCAAAGCCCCCCTTACGAAGCAAAGCTCCTGAGGGTTTGTTTCTGTCCCTCTGTGGGGCGGGGGTGTCCTTTCAAAAACTGAACTGGAAATCCAAGTACAACCTATATCAAGGGCCCACTGGGTAGAGAGGGCTGGCTCCTGGGCCCCAAGGGCACGAGGACGAAAGCTACAACCTCTCGCAAGTCGGTGGTCTCGCATAGCATGCCCGCGAGCGTCCTGCCACACGAGGGCCAGGTGTTCAGACAGTGAGGCACACTCCTAGCCCTGTGAGGCTACTGATGAGAAACACACTCACGTATGATGAAAAAGGACTGCATTTGGGAAAAGACGTTAAGAGGCAAATACTAACCACAGAGAAACCGTGGCCCATGCTAGTTTCAAACAAAGCCTGGTCAGGGCAAAAACATGAGTGGGCAAAATGACATAACCGCAAAGGAAGAACCTGCACCGGGAACCCGGACTCCAAATCTGCATGTAGCCAAGCCACAGCCTGCACAGCACAGCAGCGATGGGTGGAATGCAGGGGACACAGGAGCTCTGCCATCCTGGGACTCTGCCTCTCCACACTGAGAGGTCAGGTAGATCAAAATCAACCCTGACCCAACCCTGACTTAGACACAATTAACAGATCTGACCTAACAAACATGAAGAGAACCTGAGACCTAACAAACAGAGAACAGAAATTGTTTTTGAAGTAGTCATGAAATCATTTACAAAAATTCAGGACTTAGGCTACAAAGCAAGTCTATGAAAAAAAAAAATCACACTTTCTGGCTAAAATGAAATTACGTTAGCAATCAAGAACAAGAATGGAGCATAACCTATAGTTCTGGAAATTTCTAAGTTATAAATGAGACAAAATAGAAATCATAATTAAAATTAGAGAAGTATTTAAAACCAGACAATGAAAACTCTACATACCAAAATCTGTGCAATGAAACTAAAGCAGTACGTTGGGAGAAATTCATGACCTCTAATGTTTGTTTTAGAAGAAACAGGGATAAGTGGGAGTTAAGCCTCCCACAGGGTATGTCAAAAATGAGACAGTGACGTCAAGTAATGGAAGAGCTTTGAAGCAGAAGGGGGTCACCAGGGCCAGGGACGCCACAGAAGCCTCCTTAGACCTGAAAACACACCGAGCCTCTGTGGACAAAAGTGTAGAGCACAGCACCTTCCTCCGCGGGAGAAGACCACGTGACCAAGGCGCCATGCCCTCAACTGTCCACACAGCCCACCAGTCCTAACCCAAGCACAAACAGGGCTTCCCGTGGGAACCCCATCCCAAACCACCTCACTGACTGCAAGTCGCCACACGACACCCAGGACACTTCTGGAAAGAGGACACTCAGAGGAAGGCACTCCCAGTCCAGAGCCCAGAGTGTGGGTGAGGGATGTATCTGCCAACAGAACCCCAAAATGAGCTCAATCCCCTCCCGACTGCCAGGATGAGCCAGCAACTGTCACAGTCTGACACACATGCATGGTTATCTGAGCCCAGAGGTTGTCAGATCTGCTGGACAGGAGGGAGCAGCCCAGCTGCGCTCCACGTGGGAACGACGGAGGGGCTGTTTTTAAAACTCACCCCAACACTTTCCCCTGGGTGCCCACCCTGGCTCCACGGCGCCCACCCACGGAGGCTCCACTGCCTGAGGGCAACTCCCACACAGCCTCTCTGCCCAGGGGCTCCCCCGCCAGTATTTGGCCCACACAGCATACAATGAGGAGCAAGTGGGACCCACAGTGGGAGTCAGGTTCCAACTGCTCTGTGATTTCCACCCACCCTGAGTGAAGTCCAGCAAGCCCCAGCCCACCCCCACCCATCCCCTTCCCGCCAACCTGTCCCTCCCGGCCTCCAAGTTCCAGATCCTCCCTGGCTTCTTTCCGATCACTTCCTGACTGGCAGCCTCTTCGGCTTCACCAGGCACATGCCGCCCAGCCCCTCCTTCTGGACCTGGCCCCTAGAGTGCTGGGCCCGGGTCAACTCTGGGCCCTGGAGCAGAGCCTGCCAAGAGTAGGCTCTGGGGTTCCAGGCACCCGGGATGCAAGCATGGACGGGACGGGCTCTGGTCGACGTCGCCACTGAAAGCATGAGGTGCACGCTCGAGAGCCAGGGGGTGTCCAGATGTGTACAAGGTGCCCCCTGCCTTGCTGTTCACCCATCCAGGTAGGAAAACAGCCACCTCTGCAGGCGGATGGGGCAGTCCACTCTACCCACTGCCTGGTTACCTCAGTCCTTCACTGTGAAACAGGGTGACACCTCGGTGCCAGCTGGGGCCAGACTACAGACCCCCAGGGACCTGCCTCCTGAGAACAGGCCAGGCTGCCTGAGGAAGGCACCCCACCATCGCAAGCACTTGGGGGGCTGCCCCCGGGGCTCCTAATGCCAGGTTCGCACCTCCTGCAGTGGACTGAACCAAACATGATGAGCCAGAAAACCTCCAGCCCCGGACGCCCCGACAGCTGAGTCTGGGAGAGAAGAGCAGAGTGTCCTCACGTGTGTCCCCTCTGCAGAAGGACAGAGTGTGGGCCCCTCCTCCCCGAGCAGGCGGTCCTACCACCCGGGGACCAGGGTGCTTGCAGGCCTGCCCGCCCCGGGCCCAGCCTCACCTGCCGCTCTCCTCCTTCACAGCCCCAAGAGCGGCCGGCCGGCCGGCCCTCCCCAGCGGCTCCTGCGCTTTGTCGCCTGTGTCCAGCTCGGGCTCCAGAGATGAGCTGGTGCTGCCGTCCCGGCTGACGCTGCTGGCCCGCCCGGGGCTGCTCTCTGCCGAGGCTCGGGGGGACTCGGTGTTCTGCTTCAGGGTCTGGAGCTTGGCCAGGGGGATGATGTCGCAGTCCTGCGGCCGGTGCCACACTGTGCGCTGCGTGGTGGCGTTGTAGTAGTAGAAGCGAGACGTGTTGGGGTCGAAGAGCTCCCACCACTGATTCTCGCTGGTGCGCTTGATGCGCACGCCGGCCGGGGGGTCCCACACGCACTCGCCGGTGACAAGGTTGGCGTACATGCGCTCTCGCGTGCGCGGCTCGATGATCTCCACCCACTCCAGCCTGCAGGATCAAGGGCAGCGTCAGCAGCAGGACGCGGGGCTGGGGGCCACACCACCCACCCTGCACCCCGCTGGCCCCCTCCCTGCCAGCCATCCTGCCCAGCCTGCCCAGCACCCCTCGTGCGTAGACCGGCTCACCCAGCGCCAGACTCATTCTTGCATCTCCCAGACTCTAAAGCAAGAAATCTCGTCACTTGTAAAATAAAACCAATGAAAACCACAGTTCCACCCTCGATTTTCTAAGCGCTCATCGGGCCCAGCCCTGGACTGGCCTAGGGTCTTGGGTCTGGTCTTCTCTGCTGGCCACATCTGGAGAGGATGTCCTGGCTGCTCTTAGCTGCGGCCACTGCGGGCCACCACCACCTGTCCACTGGCAGCAGGAGTGGACGCCACCACCACTGCACCGTCCCGGTTAGAAGGGGTTTCAGGTCCAGCAGAGCTGGTTCCTCCCAGAGGCCCCTGAGGGCCCCCTGCCCTGAGGACATGACTTCCATCCAGGTAAGGCTTTAAAAAAAAAAAAAGGATAACTTGCACAACATTATAAACTGCCTATAACTCAATTAAAAAAAAATAACTTGGAAAACAATGTAGATTACAGCTATTTATAATAACAAGGCATTTTAAAGTCGATGTGTTCGATACTAGGGTGTGCTCCAGCTGACAACTAGTATATTTTTACTGTGTCCAAGTTGCCACAGATTGCTCTGCAATGTGGACACACTGTGTCCACTGTTCCCTGACTCTGTGATGGGCCCAGCCTCCACCACTGACCTGCCCCTCGTGCAGAAATGTGCTTCCCAGCAGCACTAAATGGACCAGCAGGGAAGGGCCTTGCTTCCCTCCCAGACAGAGCATTTGGCCCTCCTGCCTGGAGCACCCTTGACCATCGGCTGGCCATTCTCCACACTGAGGACTGAGCAAAATTCTAAACTTGGGAAGTGGGTACTTTAACTGAGAAACAGTGGCTGCTCGCACTGCCCTCGGATGAAAGGCCCTCCCAGCACAACGCAGGGCCCTCAGCCTTCCATGGTGGCCAGCACTGCTCACGGGGAGCCCCTCGCACTGTGGCCAGAGAGCACCAAGAGCCCCACTGGGCCAGGAGGACAGCGGGCACACTGCCCGAGGGTTCCTCACCACAGGGATGAAGGCAGGAGGCCCCCACAAAAGCGCCTGGAGGCAGAGGCCTGGGGACCAAGCCAGGAGCTGCGCTCTTGCTCACGGGAAGAGGGACACCCTGAGGGTTCTGGACAGATGGGCTGACTGGCGCAGACAAGGGCAGAGGCTTCGGGAAGGCTGGCGGGGCTGGGGACAGTGTCCAAGGGTCCCCAAGGCACCTGCGGCCCCCACCTCACTCCTCACCAGCCACCTGCTCTCCATCCAGTAGAACAGAGGGCACACACGGCCCCAGGAAGGGCCATTCCCACAGAGACGCTCGGAGAACTGGACCGAACATTCTGAGCCCCAAAGAAGTAAGAACAATTCTTATTTCTGCCTTAAACACACTTTCAAATAAATTTAATGGTTACAATTCTCTCTGAATAAAGAACAGCGTGTTCCCTTTCAGCATGCTGGATGTGCATGTGGGCAGGGCCTGCCCCCCACAGCACTGACCCAAACCCCCAGGGACCCAGGACTCCCCACAGCCCCGACCCAGAGCCCCAGAGACCCAGGACCCCCCACAGCACTGACCCAGAGCCCCAGAGACCCAGGACCCCCCACGGCACTGACCCAGAGCCCCGGGGACCCAGGACTCCCCATGGCACTGACCCAGACCCTCAGGGACCCAGGATCCCCCATGGCACTGACTCAGACCCTCGGGGACCCAGGACCCCCCATGGCACCGACCCAGAGCCCCACGGACCCAGGACCCCCCATGGCACTGACCCAGACCCTCGGGGACCCAGGATCCCCCATGGCACTGACCCAGAGCCCTGGGGACCCAGGACCCCCCACGGCACCGACCCAGAGCCCCAGGGATGCAGGGGCAGGGAGCACGCTGGGACCTGGGGACAGCGGGGCGGGACCAGCAACTCTGCGCAGATTGGAGAAAACGTGCCTCACCCTAGGGTCTGTGCTGTCCACGCCCAGCTCCCAGTCAGTGGGGACTGCATGGTACAAGGATACAGGGTCCCCAGGAGCGTGATGAAAACAGTGCTGACAAATTTGACACTCCCATTAAAATTATGCTTTTAAAATATGAATAAATAAACACTGGGTGGGGAAAAAAAATGGTGCTAAAACTGCCCCTGGGGGCTTCACTGCCAGGAGGAGGGGTATGGACCTGCTGGTGACGGACTGACTGACTGCGGCGGCCCAGCCACACCCTCACAGCTGGGTCTGAGAAGACTTATTTGGCAACAGTATCTAAAATGAACTTGGAAGGAAAGAATAAGCCACCTGGGGACAGTGGTGGAAGGATACAAGATGACGCAGATTCACAGCTGTGACGCAGGTGGAGGTGTCACACAGGGTGGCCGCGTGGCACCTGGGGCTGCAGCCTCTCCCCAGTGCACTGGGCATGCTGCTCACCAATGGATCTGTCTCTTTCCCCAGAATCTTGGAGACGTTTACTTGCTGACAATGATCTGTTCATGTATTTATTTCCCAGAACAACCTACTGAGTGCCAAGTAGGCACCAGGTCACCAGGTGGTCTACCAGGTGAAAGGGAGGCAAGTGCGGCCAAGCACATCCCCTGCCCTACAGACATCCCACAGGGGCGCAGGGACCGCTCCCTGGGAAAGGCCAGTCTCCTCAACAAACGGTGCTGGGCAGCTGGGGATCTACAGGCAGACGGGCAAGGCTGGGCCTCGCCTCACACCACACACGGAAGCTAACTTCGGGTGGACCAAAGGTCTAACTGTAAGAGCCAAACTACAAAACTCTCAGAAGGAAACACAGAGGCAACCCTCTGTGACTCGATTTAGCCATGGATCCTTAGACCTGATACCAGAAGCACAAGCAACAAAACAAAAACAGGTAAACTGGACTTGACCAAAATTAAAAATGTCTGTGCCATGAATAACACCGTCAAGAGAGTGGAAAGACACGCACAGAGATCTGCAAATCACACGTCTGCCGAGCGACTGGCGTCCAGAGCACACACACAACTCCTACAGCCCAGTTTCAAAACGGGAAATCTGGACAGGCGTTTCTCCAAAGAAGAGGCACAAAGAGCCAACAGCACATAAAAAGGCGGTCACCCTCACAAGCAGTCAGGGAGAGGCACAGCGACCACCGTGAGCCCACGCATGCCCGCAAGCTGGCTGGAGTCACGGTATTTTAAGTCATGTCAGCAGGTGTCGGATGTGGAGCAACTGCAACCTCTTTGTACTGCTGGCAGGACGTAAGATGTTAGTGCTGAGTCTGCGGCTCCTCACCAAGTTCGACACAGAGTTACCAAGTGACCCCAGCCCTCGGCACACAGGAACAGGTCCACACAGGACCTGCACATAAATGTTCACAGCAGCATTATCTATGCACAGCCAACAGGAGGAGCGAACCGCACGTCTAGCCCCTGATGAGTGGGTAAACAAAGTGTGCTGTACCCACACGCTGGAGTGTCATACGGCTATGAAGAGGAAGCCCTGACACAGGCTACAGCATGGATGAACCCTGAAAACATTATGCTGAGTGAAAATGCCAGGTACAAAGACCACTATTGTGTGTTTCCATTTATTTAAACTGTCCAGAACAGACAAATGGAGAGAGAAGGTAGATTAGTGGCTGCCAGGGGCTAGGGGAGGGAATGGGAGGGACTGCCAATGGGAAGGGGTTTCTTTGTGGGGCGGTGAAAGTGTTCAGACGTACATAGTGAGGATGGTTGCACAACCTTGAAAGCACTAGAGACACTGTATACTTTGAAGAGTGAATTTCGAGGCAAGTGAATTATGCCTCGCTTTAAAAAGGACCGCCATCGGCAGGAGCCCAGCAGGCATAGGGCGGCAGGTGGGGCACTCGCTGCAGGGAGCAGAGAGGGGCTGGGGCTTCATGAAGGATGGTGGGTGTCTGGGACCAAGCACGCACACCAGTCAGTGCCACCGGGACAAGCACGGAGGCCAAGGGGCAGCACTGACCCATGGGCTCCAATTGGAGTCAGACCTGGCCTGAGCGAGGCACCTCACACCCAGGACCCTGGGCCCCGCAACCCTCAGCTGTCAGGCCTGCTCAGCATCAACACCACCACCATGCACACCTGCTCCTGCACGTTTGTTTGCAAACGATGCGACGGGCAAGGGACTAATTTCCGAAACATACAAACAGCTCATACAACTTAATATAAAAAAAAAACGAAAACAGTAAATGGACAGAAGACCTCAACAGACATTTCTCCAAAGAAGACATCCACATGGCAAACAGGCACATGAAAAGATGCTCAACATCACTAATTGTTAGAGAAACACAAATCTAAACTACAATGAGGTATCATCTCACACTGGTCAGAATGGTCATCATCAAAAAGTCTACAAACAACAAATGCTGGAGAGGGCGTGGAGAAAAGGGAACCCTCCTACACTGTTGGTGGGAATGTAATTTGGTGCAGCCCTTATGGAAAACAGTACAGAGATTTCTTAGAAAACTAAAAATAGAGTTACCGTATGATCCAGCAATTCCACTTCTGGGTGTCTGTCTGGAGAAAATTCTAAGTCAAAAAGATACATGCACCCCAATGTTCACAGCAGCACTATATACAATAGCCAAGACATGGAAACAACCTAAGTGTCCATTGACAGATGATTGAATAAAGGAGCTGTGGTGTATTTATACAATGGAATACTATTCAGTCATAAAAAAAAGAATGGAATAATGTAGCAACATGGATGGACCCAGAGATCATCATACTAAGTGAAGTCAGAAAAAGAAAGACAAATATCGTATGATATCACTTATATGTGGAATCTAAAAAAACTGGCACTAAGGAACTTATTTACAAAACAGAAACAGATTCACAGACACAGAAAACAAACTTAGGGTTACCAGTGGGGAAAGTGGGGAATAAGGATAAAACAGAAGTTTGGGATTTGCAGATACATACTACTATACATAAAATAGATAAACAAGGACCTACTGTGTAGCACAGGGAACTATATTCAGTATCTTACAGTAACCTATAATGATAAGGAATATGAAGAAGAATATATATATATATATAAAACTGAATCACTTTGCTGTACTCCAGAAACTAACACAACATTGTGAATCAAAAGATTTGATGGGGCACAGTATAGCTCAAATGGTAGAGTGCATGCTTAGCATGCACAAGGTCCTGGGTTCAATCCTCAGTACCTCCAATGAAAAAGTAAATAAATAAACCTAATTACCTCCCTCCTGCAAAAAAAAAGGAATAAAATAAAAAGATTAGGGTTTTCTGGACACATTTGGTGAAAATGTTAAATATTTGCAATATATATTATAGATAAAAGGTTCATAACCTTAATATATAAATTTGAACAAGGAAAAAACCAAAAATACTATAGAAAAATGGGAAAAAGATAAGAACAGACAATCACAAAGTGAGCAAAAGTTCACATGGAAAAAGTTCCACTTCACCTGGCGTCGGACATAAAGCCCAAGCCACAGTGAGGCTGGCTGCCCCCAGGCGTCTCATCTGGTCCGGGCCCATCCTGGGAGGCTGTGACAGACAGAGGGCACACACATGGGGACAACGGCACAACGTCTCCAGCCCAGCAGCCCCTCCTGGGTTCCCTGCAGACACACCCCCAACAAGACAAAGCAACTGCAGAGTAACCGCTGCCACCAGGTAGCTGCAAAGGACAGGGGGGCCTCAGGACAGAAACCCAGGAGGTAAACCTGCAAACTGACCTGCAAGAAGTGGGTAGGGGTGCAAGAGGGTCTGAGGGGTCTTTCTCTGAATGCACCTTTTGGATAGTTTTGTCTTTTAAAACATGTTAATATTCTACATGTTTAAAAAACAAAGTGAATCAGTATGATTGGAAAGCGAGAGAGAAAAACCTCAAACTGAAACAAATGAACCCAACTGCACTCCAGTTAACATAAAAACCACAACAGGAAGGGAAAAGAAAACTAATCCAAGCAGCCTGTGAAGAGGAATAGACTCCATTCCTGCTCTTGGGTGGAGTGTGCACAGGGGCTGTGTGCAAATAAACCCCAAATTTTTAAGTAATTTTGGACACACTTTCAGATGACACTCCTGGGAGCAGGGCTCTCCTGCAGGAAAAGGATGACTGCAACGGGACACGGCAAGAAGATGCCCTGGGAAGGGGCCGGTGTCGGTGTGAATGAGCATCTCTAATGTGCTCTCTCTGTGTCCACATGTGTGCGCTCATGAGCACACGCCTTCTTGTCTGTCTGCTTACAGGGCCAGGAAGCAGACACACTGCAGGAGCCATGAGCACACGGAGCCCCTACTCTGGTTCTGAGACAGTGTGTGCCCTCAGGAAGCAGGTCCCCTCAGACAAACAGCTGATGACGGGAAGGGGGCAGAACAAGATGCAGCCCGTGAACTGCAGGAGGGAGGCTCCCAGAGTCACGGGGGCCAGCCTGCAGGCACCCCTGGCCCGCCCTGGGTAGCATGGGCACCAAATAAGTAAGTGCGGGGTGAAAACAAAGGGACCCGGGAGCAGGAAGAGGGAAGGGGCTCGGCTTGCGGGATGCAGGATACAGGATGTGGGACGCTGATGGCAGCCCTGGAATCAGTGCTGTGGTTGGGAAGCTGGCATTCTGCACCCGCCCAGGGAAGCCTGGGTCTTGTAAGAAACCGTCAAAGCACCAGACCTGGGGAGGAGCATGGTGGTGGGGAAAGCAGCTACTGTCCGGAGAGAGCAGACAAGCGCAGACAGCCACTGCCGGCACTCTCCTAATAAATCATCAGACAAATCAAACTGAGGGCTCTATTGTAACAAAGGCGACTGTTACCTTAAAAAGTGTCCGTGTCACAAAAGGCAGAGAAAGAAAGTGGAAATCTTTCAGGTCACAAAAAGTAAAGGTGATGTGTGCAGATGAGAGCCACTGGGTGAGCTGTGCTGGAGGGGCCGGGAGACAAGAGGACGGCAGGGAACCTGCTGCCCAAGCAGGCCCCGACGGCCCAAGGGCCGAAGCCTGGCAGCACAAGTGCCCACGGTGACCCGACCTGGGGGACTCAGCAAAGGCTGGGCCGGACACGCGAGGCCCACCCGAGGACACTTAGCACAGCTCATGTGTGGAGGGAAGGGCAGCACACCACAGACACCAGGGGAACCCAGGCAAGGGGACCCAGTGTTTGGAGCACCTTTCCTATCCCTGCAACTTGGTGAGTTATTCCCAAAGAAAGCTATGAATCAGAAAAATCAAAATGATCTTCTGTGGCTTCTGCCTTGGCATGGATCCATGCCCGGTGGCGTGAGGAGCGGGGCCAGGCCACCGGTGGACAGGGAGTCCAGCCCAGGCAGCCAAGTCCCCTGGCCCGAGGAGAAGCCCTCCTTCTGCAGCACGTCCACCACAGGAGGTGGGACCACCTGGGGACTGTGCTTCCACAGGGACACCAAATTCAGAAGGAGCACCAATCACTCGGGAAAGGAAAGTGGTGCCGGGCACAGGAGAGTGGGTGGGACAGCTGACCAGTGGAGACACCTCTGAAGGAAGAAAGGGCTCCTCCTGCTTTGCTGGTCCCCTGGCACCTCCGCCTCACCTGGTGCTCGATCCTGGAATCCGAGACTCCGGCCCGCCAGCATGATGGCTCTCACATTCGTAGTCCTGTGTCTGGGACATGGCAGCCTTCTCCCGAGGACCCAGGTGGACGGACATCAGCAGGTCATTGGGTGGGACGCCCCTCCAGCATCAGTCAGGAAGGTGCTGCCCTGCGAGAGAGCGGAAGTCTGTAAGCACGTTAAGTTTGGAAAACATCTCAGCACGCCTTTGGGTTTGGGGAACCAGTGACAGCCCAGCCCAGCCCCTCACAGCCCAGGTCACCAGCAAGACTGAGGCACACCCAGGCTAGAGCCAGCCTCCCAGCTCCCCGAGTCCCGGCCAGCCCTGGGCAGTGCACCCAGGCCCCCTGCCCACCAGCCCTGGGCAAGCCGCCTGCCACCTTTGAGAGCAGAGTCCCTGCCTGTCAAACCCAGGCAACACCACCTACTTGGCGCTACCACGTCCACGTGCGAGCAGCACATGGCACGCCTCCGACTGGTCACACTCGAGGGTCGTTGGCACGCGCAGGCTACCTGACTGAGGACAGGCACTGTGCTGACGTGATGCACGTACAGGAGAAAGAGGCCCTGACGCCACCCTCCAGTGCAGCACACTCAGTTCCTAGGAACCTTCAGAGCTGAACGTTGAAAGTAAAGTAAGGCTTTTAGGAAAAATGCAGAAAAAAATCTAGTGGTCTTACAGTAGGTGCAGATATCTTAACCAGACACAAAATACACTTACCACAAAGGAAACAATATATTGGACTATAACATTAAGGACCTCTGTTTATCGGTGTTTGTTTTGCCATTGTGAATAAAAAGACAAATTCAAGGTGGGAGGCATTTGCTGCATAGAATATGTACAATAAGATACATACGTGTGCGTACATATGTGATCTGACAAAGGACCATTTACAGAACACATAAAAATTCCTAAAGAAAAAAAAAAGAAAAAAAAAGGACAAAAGACTTTAACATACACTCACAAAAAAAAATGTCTAAATGGCTAATAAACACATAGAAACATGCTCAGCCTCATGAGTTGTCACAGAGACACTACTTGAAAGTGTAACGGAGTACTAGCCTGCCCCCAAAGTGGCTGAAATGGAAAGAGCCTATCCCACGCTGGCAGCAGTGTGGGGCCACTGGGGCTGTGGGAGACAGTGTGGCCCACTGTGACGCGGTCGGCCGTGTCTCTGCTGTGTTGCACATACGCTGCAGCCCTGCATCCAGGGCTGCCACTGCCATCGTGGGGGCCACCAGGAGTACACACGTCAGTTCACCAAGACGTGCACACAGTGTTCCCACACTGCTCACAGCAGCCGGGTGTTCTCCCCAGCAGAATGCACACTCAAAGTGCAGGCAGGGGTCACCCCTGGTGGGTCACTCAAAAGTGCACGGAGGGGTCACCCCCAGTGGACACTCAAAGTGCAGGAAGGGGTCACCCCCAACAACCTGGGTGTAGCTCCCAGGGAGTGAGAGGCAGAAGCCAGACACAGTACGATTCCCTCACAGAAGCTCCAGGTCCGGCATGCTGAGGCCCTGCTGTTAGAAATCAGAAGCAGCCCCTCAATGCCAGGTGGGGACAGGTGGGGCCAGGGGCAGAGCTGCTGTGGCACGAGTGCTGGTGACAGACGCTCTCGGAGTTCCATGCCAGTGCTTCCACAAGCACATGCCTCACTTTAGTAAAGCATTCGAAGAAATGCGGAGCAGGCACATCCCCGGGGCTCCCCGTCCCCACCTGCTGGTGTCAGGACAAGGCCCCCCTGGAAGAGGCTGGTCCACCAATCCTAACTGTGCTACTCGAAGGGAGAGAAAACCAGTTTAGGGCACGAGGTGGTGACACAGCTGGCCAAGGGCCCAAGGGGAAGAGACACTGCAGGCCCATCAGACACCCTGGCTAAGGCCCAGACGGACTCAGCACCCAGGTCCAGCCTGACTCAGCCGGCTCAGAAGCTGGAAGGTGCTACCCTGCAGGAAGTGCTGCCAGTCTTCTCCTTCCTGCCACTCACAGAGCCACAAAGACTACTAGGAATGCAATTTTTTTTAAAGGGAAACAAAAACTAACACAACACTGTAAATCAACTATTCTTCAATTAAAGAAAAGAAAATAAAAAAGTGAAACAAGTATTGACTTTCTTGTACGGCATCAGTATCAAAAACAAAAAAATTAAAACACAGCAGTGTTAGTGAAATTTTGAAAAACTAAAAGGTACCTACCCTAACCTGAGAGCAGCTCAAACCAACCTCCTCTACCTGCTCATCCGGTGGTCTTCAGCCACCTGCCCTGGCTCATCTGGAGAGGCAAGGCCGCCGCCTCGGACACATCGGTGCGCTCGGTGTCTGGGGGTCAGCTCCTGACAGCCTCCTCCCACCTGGGACGGACACCTCACCTGGGTGGGCCAAAAAGCCCTGGGCCTGAAATCAGGCAGGGTTAGCCCTCCAACTGCACTCTTCATTTTGGAAGTTGTTTTACTCTTCCAGTTCCTCTGCATTTTCATACGAATTTCAGAATCAGCTTCTCAGTTTCTACAAAACTGCCTGCATCCAGTCTACACACTAACACGAGGAAAACAAGAGACACAGTGATTCTGAGCCCCCCGATCTGCTACCCTGGTCAGCTCTCCATTAGTCACAACAGTTTCCTTCAGCCACGCTTCGCAGTTTTTAGTGTAGAGATCTTGCACATATTTAGTCAAATTTACCTGCATTTCATATTTTTGATGCTAAAAAATATATAAAACAATTTCCAATTGTTTGTTACTAGTACAGAAATACATAATGTTTTTGCATATTGGTCTTTGTACCTGTGACAGTGCTACTAAACTCACTTATTCTAATTGCTCCCCCCACTTCGCAAGTTTCATTAGAATTTCTACACAGACAACCACGTCAAGCGTGAACATAGTTTCGCTTCTCCCTTTCCAATACGGGTGATTTCTTTCTTTTTCTTGCCTCACTGCAGTGGCTGGAACCGCCATGAAGGTGCTGGACAGGACAGTGAGAGGGGACAGTGCCTCACCCCGATCCTAGGGGAAGCAGCCAGTGTTTCACTCTTGAGCATGATGTTAGCTGTAGGTGTTTCATAAATGTCCTTTGTCTAGTTGAGGAAATTTCCTTGAATTCTTAGTTTGCTGAAGTTTTGAAAATTAGCAATGGGTATTGAATTTTGTACAACATTTTTACCATGTCTACTGAAATGATCGCATGACTTTTCTTTTTTTGGTTTGAGAACAGCTGGATCCTTCTGATCAATTTTCTAACATTAAACCATTCCTTGGACAAATACCAGCTGGTTGTGATATACTGTCCTTTTTATGTATTGTTGCATTGGATTTACCAAATTTTTATTGAGAATTTCCCTGGGAGACTCAGTCTTTCCCAGCAGCAGCCATCCCCTCGTTTGCTGTTGCGGGTGGGGCTCATGTTTGTCACCGTCTTTGTCTTTGACCCCTCAGCTCCGCAGCTCACTCCCCAACTCCTGCCATCCTGTCTCTTCTCTGAGCCCCTCTCTATGAATTTTCAGTGTTGTGCTCCCTCCGCTTCCTGGGTTTGCTCTTCTCCTGCTGTTGGTGCTCATCCCTCCCTCCTTCTCCTTCAGTGTCTACGTGAGGGGCCCACGTGGTTCCTGGTCACTGCTCACCTAAAAATAAGGGAAGGGCCAGGGCTAAGCGAGGGGCCTCCCACCCAGTGTGTCATTCCAGGATGCTCTTCTGCCACATTTCTTTACAGGGTCTGCTCTGGAAATGAGTTTCTGGTATTAGGACATTTTTGGGTTGCAAGTGACAGAAACTCAACTTAAATGGAAGACAGAGCGGTCTGCCCCTCGCAGCACAGGACAGCCTGTAGTCCCAGGCGCACCGGGCCCTCGTCTGTGCTCTGCTCAGGCAGGCTCCCTGCACCATGCAAGCAACACCCCTGGCCTTGGCCAGCAGTTTCTTCCCGCTGGTTCCAGCAAGAGTCTCCTGGTTTCTGAGTGACCACTGGGGCCTCGGTCTCAGTCGTGCTGCGAGGGGCAGGAGGGAAGGTGGCTCCATGGCCTGTGGGAGCCCTTCCGGGGTGATGTCCACCTGACCGCAGGTAGCTCACCGCAAGGCGAGTCCCAGGAGGGCAGAGGCCGGTTCTCAGCCCCCACAGCAAGCAGGTTGCAGGCCCAAGGCACTGCCAGAGGCCAACACTGGCACAGGGAGTGCCATCCCCTCTCCTTCCCCTCTACCCCTTGGAGAGGGTGTGGCTGGGGCAGCTGGGCCTCCCTCCTCCAGCTCCTCTCTCACCAATGCCCACCCAAACCACAGACCTTCTCCCACCAAGCAAGTGTCGCCACTGGGGCCCCTGAAAATCTTCTGCTGGGGGAACCCAACCCAACCCGACCCTGCTGGCAGCGCTGGCTCCTCTTCCCCTCTGCCCAACAGCCTCCTCCCGCTGTGCTGTCCCTCAGACTCATGGTAGATTAAATCCTGTTCCCTCTCTTCATTCTTTTTGTCCATTTCAGTGAGTTTCAGGGAGGCAAGTGGAATAAACAAGTCTCTACCCGGCCATCACTTGCAGAAGGCCTACGTTTCACTCTCAATGCTGTTTTTAATAAGTTTTCCAAGTTCTGAACAATGAGTCCGTCTCAGCTTCATGTTCTGAAAGCCCGGCTCTGAGCTGGAGGCACAGAGCCCCATTCTCCCCAGCAGCGAGGGCCAGACTGGCTCAACCACACCCGCCGCCTGCAGCGTGCACACTGACACCCCATCCAGGGGAGGGGCCTCGCTGTCAGGGTTAAGATCACGACCCAGCCCACCCGCAAGTCACGGAATCCACCGCGGGGCAGAACCAGCTTCTCAGACCTTTCTGCGGAAGGGCGTCGGAGAAAGGACACTGCTGTTTGGAGTTGCCTGGACACCACAGACTGTGGATCCTGGGGGCTGCTGCCCCTCAAGGTGCTGGAAAGCCGCTGCTATGGGGACAGTACTTGACCTCTGGCCTCAGGGTCACATGACGGGCAAGCAGGACACACAGACCTGCTATGCTTACCCGTGGCGGGCATGCCTCCCTCACCAATAAGCTGCACCAGGGCCCCTGTGGGCTATTTAGAGAGAACAAAATCTCTACCGTTTAGAAGCCAGTGGCCGGGACACAGGAGCTGGGCTGTGACACCCGTGTCCTTCCCAAAACCCTCCACCAGCACAGCACCCCTGGCTTGGGAGGAGTGAGGGCGGGTGGCTGTGACAGTGTCTGGAGGAGGAGCCAGCACTGTCCGTCCTGCACCCATGGGAGCTCCAGTCCCTGACCCCCTCCAGGCTGAGCCCCCGGCCCTCAATGGCCTCAGCCCCGTAACAACGAGGGGGCTTCAGTAAGGAGGGTGGGGGTGGCGCAGTGACCCTGGGCACTGGGACAGGGCCGGGGGTCTCCCCCTAGGAAGGAGGCCAGTGCATGGCGAGGCAGAGGACGTTGTCCTTATTACTGAGGCCTTGCTGCGGCTGTTTAAAAACCCACTGAATGAGAGCAGTGCCTTCTGATCACTGCTCGGCCCCAGGGCCTGCACCTCCACTCAGTGGAACGAAACGGCTGGCTGACTTGATGGAAGGCAGGCTCCTCTGAACAGCGCAAGTGTGTGACAGGCACTGGAGGGACCTGGCAACCGAGTGCTTGGCTGCGGGCGGGTGCGAGGGCTCCTCTCACTGCCACTCCTCTAGGCCTGCCAGCCGGGCAGGGGCATCTGTGCAGTCCCTGCCCTGACCCAGGAGGAAACAGAGGGTCCCTGAGGACAATAAAGCTCCTGAAACTATCAAGGGACAACTGGAAGCACAAACAGGCACCCTGCAAGCAGGCCCACGGAGCCAAAAAATCCTGAAGCCAGTCCACTCCATTCCCACTTGCCCGAGTGGGCCACTGCCACGCCCGGCCCAGCCCCGCTGGCCCCACCCGACTTCCCATGGTCCGGTGCAGAGATGGCTGGCGCCTGCCCTGTGCAAGCCCCCCTCTTCGCTCAGTGACTTCCATGGGCTTTTACAACTTACTGATGAGGGTGTCTCACTTGCCTGCATGAGTAATTTAATGGGAGGCTGGGGAAGGAAGCTCTTGGGGCCAGGCCGCCATCCCACACTTAAGTTCCTTCCTGGCCGACTCCCTGCAAAACGCTCTGCACAGACCCCTCACTTGAAGGCGGTTCGTTACCTTGAAAGTCTCCGTGGGCTGGGCCCCCAACCCCAGGCCCCTCAATGACCTTCCAGGCCCCAGGGTCCCAACCTCACAGCACACTGCCCACTGTCAATGCAGCCTGGGGCCGGCTCCGTGCCATGTGCCCTCGGCTGCTCTGGCTCAGTGGGGATGAGGGTGCAGGTGGGGCAGGTCCCGGTCAGAGCCCTGGGGACCCAGGTCCCTGGTGACACAGGTCCCCGGTGACACGCCCTGTGGGGAGAGGTGCACAGACAAGTGCTCAGTACTCCCTGGAGGTGGCCCCTCCCTTGCGGTTGGCGCTCCTCCTCCCTCCGCAGATCACGCCTCTTGAAGAGCACCTGGTACAATGAGGCCAGTAAACACACGTGGAAAACTCACAGACATTCACACTGGCATGACAACAGCTGCCCTCTGCCAAGTGCCCAGGCTCCCAGCAGCTGCACACACGCCCGCCTCTCTGTAGACCCTCACCACGTGGCCCGCTCCGCTGTCTTTCCCCTCACCTCAGAAGGCAGGTCCTGCTCGGTGCTCGTGCCACAGACGAGCAGAAAGTGGTCCAGACCTGCCCTGTGCTGAGACTCAGAGCCGCGGTGGGACCGCCAGGATGGCCGGCAGGCGGGCCGTACCCAGAGCAGGATGAGATGCAAGTGCCTGACACCATGTGGGGCCCCTAGGCCTCGCTGTCCCCCTACCCCCAGGGCAGCCGCTTGCTCCTCCCCCGCTCCACGCTGCAGGACAGTTCCGGTCATAAGTGGGCGAGAAGGTTCCCGATTCCAACTTCCTACGCGAGTTCTGGAACAGAAGACTCTCTGTGCCGGCTCCTGATGGGGGTCTGCGGGAGAACTAGCCCCAGGAAGCTGCGATCTGCTCCTGGGCCCAGCATGCTCCTCCCACAGACGGCGGTCCCGCTGCCCCACCCCGCACACCCCACCCCAGTGCCTGCTCCAGATCCCAGGATGGCCCCCACTGGTTGAGAGCAGGGTGGGGGCATAGGGGGACCTGCGCCAGCCCTCCCCGCCAGCCTGGCAGCTCTGCCTGTGGTAGCCTGGGTGGCACTGACAGTGCGAAAGCACATGAGTGCTCGCGAGTGCGTGGGGCCTGGTGCCTGCACAGAGGCCGGACACACACTGCAGCCCTGGGCACTCACCAGAGTGACGACAGCCCGAGGCCCAATGGGGTCCAGAACGGCCCTCCCCTGTGCTGCTCCTCACTCACTGGGGGACACACTCTGCCCTGGGCACCTCGGCACCCCAGAGACTCCCTACAGCTCACGGCCACGGGCGACGCCCTCGACAGACAGGAGGGGACACTGGGGCACTAACCAGCACCCTCCATCCAGAGGATGGTTCGTCCAGACAGAAAATGCCAAAGGCAGGAGCCACGTCCAGGAGGCTGGCCTGCTCCTGCCAGCCCCTAGCCCTGTTCCACCCGCAGGGTCACTACACTCAGGCCTGACCATGCCGTCCTCCCCACCTCCACGCAGGACACTCAAGGCAAGCTTGGTGCATCCTCTCATGTGCTGCCCGTGTGGTCTGACTCACCCTTAGGAAGCCTGCGCTCGACAGCACAAGCTCACCACGCCCCGAGCACCTTACCACCCCCAAGGCTGAAGAAGCCAGCAGATATTTCTCCGATGCAAAGTTGGTCAACTTCCATGAGCAGACAAACCCACACAGCTGAACAGAGTCCAGCATAAAAGTAGCCTGTGGGAGGTAGAGCATTACCCACGGGGCCACAGAGGGGCTGCGCCCTTGTGGTGAGACAGTGAAACCCACTGAGGTCGGCTAGGCCATGTCTCGGAAGAAGGAGTAAAACGCAATGGCTTCCCGACAGCAGCAACAGCACACTTTGCTCCCACAGATCGGGGGTGGGGTAGGGGGGCACGGCAGGGAGACATGCCCACTAGCTGTGTTTTCAAAGGCATAAAATGACATTTTTAGTCAAAACCACAATGGGTGAGGGTGAGGAGTGGCTATGAGTCTTTCTTAGGCCCAGAAGTGAGCAGAGGTGCTGAGTGAGCACCGGCTTCGTCAGGACTCAATCAGGAAATCAAACCCAGAGGGGCAGAAACGTTTATCTACAACAGAAAGCAGGACAGAAAACCATTGAGAAACACAGAGTTGAGGCCTGCACTCTTCTGGTTGGCGCCAGCAGTCACAGTAAGGGCCCCCGCAGTCCAAGCAGGCCCTCAGGCCGAGCCCTTCTGGTGCCTGGGGAGGCTTCCCCTGCCGCAGGGTGTCTCTTCCAGCTGCTCGCTGGAGGTTCCAGAAACCTGCTGTTGAAAGCAAGGGCCGTTTCATCAGCTCTGACTATCAGAGGCTCCTTTCTGCCAAGTTCCAGTCACAGAAGAGGCAGTGGCCTCCTAGAAGGCCAAGCTGGGCAGCCACAGGGGCCATGGTGCCGAGGAGAGGGACCTATCTCCACTGTGACAGGAGATCAGCCCGGTACCTGCTGGAAGGGAGGACTCTCAGAAGAATGAACTGCACAGCTCTGACCAACCCTTTGAGAACAAACACATGGCTTTACGACACACGCAACAGTTTAAAACTACTAAAAATTTTTTTAATCCATAGATTAGATGGGAAGAAAGTTTGGAACCTCAGAGGGCAAAGGCTGAGGAAGCCAGGAGCAGAAGAAATCAAGGGGCCCTCTGCTGTCCGGCATCTGAGGGCCTGGCCAGTAGCTGATCTTGTTCGGTTTGGAGGAAGCAGGGATGGAAGAGACAGCCTTGGATGGGCCCAGCTGGTGACCCACTCAGAGACGCCCCCAGCAGGAGGGCCAGGAGCTGTGGGCTGGGAGAGGGAGAGGCCAGCCTGCAGGTGGGAGGGGAGTGATGAGACTCTTAAAGTTCTAAGAGCTTTGAATTGTTTGGAGGAGACTAAAAATATCAATTAAGTTTAGATTTGATAAATGAATTCTGCGTGTTAAAATACCCAGGGCAGCCACTATGGAAGCTGAGTGAATGAATTCCAAACTATTAGAGGAGAAAAAAAAATATCAAGAAAAAATAATCAATACAAAAGAAGCTAAGAAAAGAGGAAAACAGCAATCTGTCCCAAAATGATAGGAAAATAGAGTGTGAGGTAAGATGATAGAAATAACTTCAAATATAATAATTTCAATAAACACAAACAGACCAGTGGTCAGGGTAGGACCAAGTCTGCCAGACCAGGTTTTTAAAGATCCAGTCACATTAAACGTAAGAATGTGAAATTGTGATGGTCAAGAGTGGACACACTGACTCCGGAGAAAGCTTGTGCAGCCCCAGGGGTATGCGCAGAAGGTGCTTCCAGAGGCAGGCCTGCCGGGTGGCCTGTCGCACGGTGGGCAGAGGCCTCACACCTGAGAGAGGCTTCATCTCAGGGGACCAGCCATGGAACATCCCTGAAAACTGGCACAAACCAGGGCTAAAGTACATTCCTAACAAAGGTCAAAGGCCGAGCTGCTCGGCCCCGCCCCCGGGCAGCAGGCAGTGGGCAGTGAGCAGTCACCCGCGATCATTGCCAGACCCAACTCCCAAGAGCCAGACGTCCTGGCATATGGCTGAGAAGTGACGCAGAGCTGCCCGTCGGGAGGGTCGGAAAGTGACAGGACAGTTGCCAGTGGGGAGCCCAGAGCTGAGCATCACCTCCGAGGAAAGCTGGAGCAGTGCAGTCTCTCCGACACAGCGGCCGGCCTGCCTGCTCAGCACAACGCAGCGGCACAGGGCCGGCAGGCGGGTCTCCTCATCCACGTGCAGCTCATAGCGGCTCATGGGTCTGCCTCCCCTCACACGAGGGCAGTCACCCCACAAACACTTAAGAGGACGGGGCGAGGCAGCAAGCCTGGAACCACAACCCAGCAGGCTGGCCTGGAACCTGACACCCACGAAGACGCACTGGCTCCTCAAATCTGCCTCTAGCTTCAGCATCTAAGGGCACAGCCCTAACCATCTACGGAGCACCTCCTATTTACCATGTAACGACCGGCAAGAGCACCATCCCACTTCCCACTCCACACCTGCCCGAGGTCCTCACCCTTTCAGGTCAGGCAACAAGGCTTATGAGGCAGAACCTCTACGTCCCATTTTGAAAAGGCCAGCACCTGAACTCACGCTCTGTAGGTCCTGCTGGGCCCAGCACCTGCCACCGGAGCCAGCCATCTATGCTCCTCCCCCTCCTCTCTGCTACCAGACCCCTTCCCCAGGGCCCTGCGGGGGTCTGAGTGCCTGCACCTGACCCCACAGGAAGGACACAGTGCAGAGGCAGCATCGAGAGAACTGCAGCAGAAGACAAACCTGGCCTGCTGGGAGCACTAGGGTGGGGCTTGGGGCCTGCAGCTGCTGGATCATTTTGTCCCCAGCAGGGGGAGGTTTCTCGAAAAAATTAAGTGGGCAGAAATAAATAATGGGGAAAAGGAGAATGACCACCTAGCAGCTGGATCCAGCCATTCCTGAAGCAGGTCCCTCATGGAGGAGCCAAATGAGAGGATAATGGATCCCTTATCCTAAAGCTGGGTTGCACCGATAATCAATAGAGCCCTCCCAGGGCTATTTAACCTCCCATACCTGCTGCTATTATGGAGAGGGGGAGGGGAGAGAGAGATGGAGGGGAGAGAGGGTGGTGGAAAAGGGGGGCCAGGGCACAGCAGAAGGGTGTCTCCAATTTTGCCCCTTCTCCAAGGGCCTTGGATGCAGCAGGCTACCTACCCTTCTAAGCCGCAGCACAAGAGGAGAGTAAGGAGGGCGTACCAAGGCCCCAGAAGGCAGCAGCCCTGAAAGAGCTGGCACTTCCTGAGCGGTGATGCAGGTCTGGGGCACGGCAGGCCAGTCCCCTGAGCATTCAGTGGGGGGCACTGATACCGGGAGGAAACAGCAGTGCCCAGAGAGGGACACGCCGCCACCCCGAAGGGCCAACAAAGGGAAGACAAAACAGGACAACACAGCCTCAGGCATAGAGACAGCCAAGCCAAAGGGAGACATAGACACGGTCATGGTGGGAGATCTCAGACCACTCCCGCAGTAACTGATAACCCATAGGTGAGCAGACAACAGAACCTGCCAGCCAGCAGTTCCGAGCAAACCTGGGCCTGCGGACAGCCACAGCTGCCAGCTCTCCATGTCTGCCCTAAACCCAGCTCCCATCCAGCATGCAGGTGCCGTTTCCCAACCCTGTCAGTCAGTCCCCTGTAGTTTTAAACTGCGCAGACAAGGCCGTGTGTTCCTCAAGATTCCCACTGGATTTCCCTGATCCCCAGAGCTGCTGGTTCTCTCTCCACAGTTTTCTACACGTTCAGAGTTGTGTGTCATCTGCTGTGGGCGCTGCAGCACCTCAAGTCTCCACAGCATCCCATGCGGTGGGTGTCCCGCCTCCCAGCACCCCGCCTGCAGCCCAAATGGGTATACAGACAACAACCCATGTGGTGGCGTGGGCTGAGCCAGGGCAGTGGGGCAGTGCCACCTGGATGGAGCTGGACAGGGCTGGACGGTGCTGGACGGTGCTGGACGGTGCTGGACGACGCTCTCCAGCAGGCAGGCGAGGCACTTTGTGCATCAAGCAGCTGCTCAGCCACAGGCACCTGTGGTTCGGGAAGAGATCTGAGTTTTGGATGCAAGTTTAGGAGAAATCAGCACACAGCAGTAATCCCACTTTTCCTGACCAATGTGTCTACAGGCATGATGAATGAGGTGAGGGCTGGAGGAGGTAGGGGTGTGGGAGAGGGTGCTGGCGGCCCCTGGAGACAGGCAGTGGGGGATGGGCTCATGACCAAGGAGGAAGGATGGAAGGTTCAGGGATGCAGCCTAGGGGTAGAGGTCAAAGCTGTTTTGCTTGTTTTTAAACGAACAGCAAGTGCACCGAAGGCAAAGCTGGTGCAGGAAAGCAAGACGACAAAGTGGGGCAGAGGGCTCCATGGGTGGGGTACGGGGGTCTCATTTTAGCTGGGAATCTCCAGAGCACTTCTTCCTGAGGGGTGTGAGCCAGAGCTCCGGCAGGCAGGCTCCTGCTGGCCATCACAGACGGCACGCCCCAGGGACCTTCACCACCTTTTCAGTGGCCTCTCTTCCCACCAAGACTCTGCAAGTTCTCACGTCAGCAGCCTGTTGACCCAGAATGTGGTCCAGAAAGCAAGAATCATCTCCCCGAGCATCCATCCTCACCCGGCCCTCAGCCGCCAGGACACGGGCCAGGACCACAGAGGGCTGAGCACAGTAGCAGCGGGGCGAGTCCCAGGTGAGCCCCAGAAAGGCACAGGCAGAGTCCACCAGCATGGAAGCGGAGGGGACACTAGAGTCACATAAGCCGCTGACAAGCGAGCCTGGAGGCCCGGCAGGCAGGGTGGCCAGGCCCTGGGCACTGCCGTCCTGGGACTGTCTCTCCCTTCTGTGAGAGTGTTTTCCTGGCTCCATCTCTTCTTTTTCCTGAAAAAGGGCAGGTGGGAGATAAAGTTTTGAAAATGTACACATCTGAAAATGCCTTTATTCCACCTGGACAGCAAACGGACTGTTTTTGAGGGGGTCACAGTTTATGTGTCAGTCTTGCTCCTGAGGTTCCCCGACTCCTGCAAGGCGGCTGACCAGTCTGCCTCGTGCACTGGCAGGGTCACTGTTGAAGTCGCCCTCTGTTCCTCGGTCCTCCTGTTCTCCTTTTGGATGACCACGTCGATTTCATTTACCTGCTAATTCACTCCTGCTCTCAGGGCCCCATTCTGTTCCCTGTCCCTCCCTCCACCACACCCTGCCTGGTCCCCTGGCACTAAGTCCTCTCACCTCCGAGACACTGACGATGCTTCTCCACTTCCTGTCAAAAGCTTGGCTCTGGATCTTGGGTGGGTGGATGTGCTGGGCCACTGGACAGGGCCTGGTGTAAGCCTCTCTGGCTCTTCTTGGCTGACTGGATCCTCCCCCTACCACTACCACCAAAAAAAACAAAACAGCTGGTGCAGAGGGAAAGGCCTGGCCATCTCAACCTCACCCTCACGGGTGGTAGAGTCCCCACTCCCAGGACCCGTCCCTCTCCCTGGAACAAGGAGGCAGTTGTCAACTCCGGGGAGCGAGGGAGAGGACCGAGGCATCCAGCTCCTTCTCAAACAGCCCTGGGAGGATGTCCCCGGTGCCCTATGTGCTCCCTTCCAAGTCTGTCCTAAATGCCACCAGCAGACCCTGAAGTCTTAGGGTCCTTTTTTTTTTTAACCTTCAAAGGCAGGTATGATGTTGTCAGCACGACTTTCAGCCGCCTCTGGTACCAGTCTCTGCCTACCTCATGTCTCCACAAGCGCTCACCCTGGGGACCCCCAGGGCCGCACAGCCCTTCACGGCCTGGTCGGTCCAAGTCCAGTCCACGTCCGTCTTCCCCAGCACTCAGCACAGCCCTGTGCACACCAGCCTCAATGTGTCCCTCTTTGAGATGGAGGGGCACCGCCTGAGTGAAGCCCTACTGTCTTGTGAAGGTCAGCAACTTGTACCACACCCTTTACCATCCCAGCGTAGGCCCCAAACTCGAGGAAGGCAGGGCACCCAGGAAGCCGGTCTGTCCCGTGGCACTAACTTGAGCATCGCCTCCTGCACAAGCCTCCCTGGGATGCAGGAATCCTGACCTGCAGTGACCGAGACGACAGCACCATGTGGGTAGCAGAGAGCCCTCGCCAGGCTGTGAGCCCAGAAGCTCTGCAAGGCCCCCCAGCCAAGGGGAGACTCATGACCAAGGTGAGACGGTCCAGGTCACGCAGACATGAGGCAGGCAGGTCTGGCTGGCTATAAAAGAAGGGTTTATTTTGGATGGTGTGATACCTGCCAGGGTCCAACAGTCAAGAGTGTTTGCTAGTAGAGTAATTCAAAATTTGAAGCATTTAAATTGCATTTTGTAAAAGTCACAACTGTGATGCCTCTGGACAGACCCCGCAGTTGCCGCCCTGCAGCACTGAGCACCGAGGCGCCAGCTCCCTCTCTTGTGACACACAGGGCAGCCACTCCAGGCATGAGGATGCTCAGTGGGCACGTCCTGCGCAGGCACCAACCACCCAGACCCTAAGCAGTGCTTCCTCTGCTCATTCCACATGACAGCCACGCACAGCATGGCTCTGCCTCGGTCTCCCAGGGACTTGGCCTAGAGCGGAGCCTGCTGGGCAGGAATTGTTGGGATGCAGCCAAAGCAGACATGGGCATGGGCTCCTGCACCAGCACGGCACTGTGCCAGCAAGAATCACATGGCCAAGCCCCAGCTGACAGGCAGAGAGGCTTCAGGACGGGGCTAAAGTTCCCACAGCAAAGGCCACAAAGAGCAAGCAGCTAGCAAGCAGCTACAGGGGCTGCAGAGCTTCGATCCATCCTGGGGCCCCTCGCGGCCACTGACCTAGTCCTCCACATCACCTGGTTTTCTCTGCCTCAGCTGGCGGGACTCCAGGGGCACCACAAGGGCGGAAGACCTCAGCAGCCACGTGTACCCGATCTTAAGGCCCCCAGCTGATACATTCCACCCAATGGTAGAAGAGCCATCAGCAGCCAAAACTCTTGCTGAGGACAAGTAGAAAACCAGATTTTAAAGAAGTTTTAAAGAAATCTCTTTGAAGGCAAGGAAATGCTACCCAACAGCCAGGACCCTGGAGCCCCTGGAGGGGTGGGCATTGCTCTGCAGCTGAGCCCGGACATCCCCTGGGGGGCAGGCAGGCAGGCACCAAGCGGCAGTGTGGCCGGCAGAGCCCCGGAAGCGAGTCTGGCTTGGCCGCCAGTGTCACGGGGACCCTGCAGCAACGCAGGGACTTTAAAATACCCCCAACTAATGGATTCATGAAAACAGATGATGGATGAAGAATTTCACCTAAGAACTGGAATCCATCAAAAGGGCTCACATGCAAACCTGAGAGCTGAAAAACATGAGGCTCCTGGACACGGGGCGGCAGCTGCATCGGAGAACCTGCGGACACACTGTGAGGTAGACATGCGTGATGCCCAGGTCTGCTCTGCTTCCAGTGTGTGAACACGCACGGTACCGATGGCTCTGCCATGGTCAGCAGTCCACGTGCCTGGTTTCAAGGACTGAGATGGCTCTATCCACAGGGGCACCGCCCTTTCCAGGGCCTCCCTTCACGGCACACCCTGAGCCCCAAGGATCAGCTCCCCGTCACTACCCTGTCTGGGAAAGACTGCCTCAGTCACTTCCAGGACAGGGAGGGCGGGGCAAACCCCCAGGCCTCCAGCAGTTTCCACGAGTAAACAGGACTGTATGGAAAGTCACTTTCCTTCAAAATTTTGAACTTACTGCTTCACGGACATCTAAATTCCAGAATTGCCACTAAGAAGCCCAAAGCTTCCCGACCTTGAGTTGGCCCGCATCTCTGAGCGCCCTGCAGTCTCCTGCCCGTCCGCGCAGTCGGCCTTGATGTTCTCCCCGTGACCCTGCTGGTGACTTGCTGTCACTATCCTCCCTGTCCCAACTCTGAAACTGTTGTTTTCCAGGTAATGGGCTTCCCAGGCTTTAATATTCTTCTCTGGTTTCCAAGCCGGCTCTCTCTCGGAGATTCTCAACTTCATCCTCACCCACGCTGCTGCCGTGCGGTCTCTCTTTTGAACCTACGATGTATAATTATCTCATGCAAACATGTTCATCACTTGTTAACCATTCCATTCTGCATCACATTCTGTCTCTGATGAAGAATGTCGGTAGTAAACACGCTTTCTTTGTTTATCTGAAACTAATATTTCTACCTAGCTCTGAAAAGGTAACCTTGCGGGAGGCCAGTGTCTCAGATCGCTCCCACTGTGGTCCGCGGGTGCTGAGACTGCAGAGGAGCCACGTCAGGACCTGCCGTCTGGCTGGAGGGTCTCATTTCTGGTTGCTTTAAATCCTGTCTTGGTCTCTGGTGCCTGGAGCTCTGCTGTGATGTTTCTCAATGTGGATGCTATTCATCCTGTTTGAAATAAACTATTTCCATCATATCTTTCATTAGTTCCAGATTATTTTTCAGCCAACGGTTCTTCACATATCGCCTCTTCTCCATTCTATCTTCCCTTTCGGGGCTGAAATCAAATGCATCTTAAACTTCTGCATTCTGTCCTCCACATCCCAACCAATTTCTGCCATATTTTCCATTCTGTTAACTCTTTGCTGTTCTTAATAAACTCCTTTCAGCTTGTCTACAAAGTCTCTCTTCAACTATGCATACTCTGATATTTAGCCTGTTGGTCAGTTTTTAAATGTCAACTATTATTTGCTTCTAGAGATTCTATTTGGTCCCTTTCAAGTCTTCCTGATCCTTCTTGTTAGCCTCTTGTTTTCTGCTCCTCACTGTGATTCTCTCTCTCATTTTTTTAAAGTCCCCGGTGCCTCTAAATTTTGAGCCTTTTGAGGATTCTGTGATGCAGACAGGACCAGTGCTCAGCTGTCCTCTCTGCCAACACAGAACCTGGCTTTCTCAGACCTGCTAAGTCAGTCCTGACTCACCCGTCAGCTTCCCAGCTCTCAAGACTGTGTTCGTCTCCTCTCACTTCACCCAGTCATGTGAGTATGACTTTTTCAAACATCACTCTACTGCTCGTTTAGGGATGGGTGGCAGGCAGCAACACTGTGTGCACGTGTTCAATCTGCCGTCCTTCCCTGAAAACCAATATGCCTTCCTTAAAAATTATCTTCAGTGGGAAAAATTGGAGATAGAGTCCAGAAGTATTTTTGAATTAATTTAAATTTCATTTCCACCACACAAATTATTTCAAAATGCAGAAAAAACACCTCCTTAACCTCGTCGTCTATTAACATCAGTCATACCACAAACACGGGCACACCTCCGGAAGTCATCCTGATCAATGCTTTTGGTAGAAGGCCTTTTGGTTTCTGATAGTTTAAAAGTTCATAAGTCATATAATTCTTCTAATATGTATTTCAGTCAATGGTTGTTAAAGGGGTAAATTTTGTATTTATGTCAAAAAAGTAAAGCAACAATTTCCTCAAAACAACATGCAGGGAAAAAAAAAACCCTCAAGCTGGATTCCCAGTTCAATCAGGAGAAGCACGCTGCACACGCGTCTGAAAGGTGTCAGCTGGGTTGCTGACGTGCCGCCAACACAGGGGCTCTGGGCGTGACCCCAGGAACAGCAACAGCGAATACCCCACAGCAGTTCTCTAGAAATCAGGGAACCACGTTTTACATCCTAACAGGATGGCCTATTTCTCACATAAAGGTCTTTCACCAGTGTCTCAGTTGTGTTTTAGGAGATTGACTGTGTTAATAATTTCCCCGACTTAATATGATGAGAAATAGACTCAGTGTTTTCATGCAGAATGTCTGATTTTCAGGATGGGTTGCTGATGTTAAGTGAGAAATACGTGCACACTTGCTCTTTATAGAAAATACTACAAGTGTAATAGGAAAATGTTGAAAATCACTTCCGCCAAAAGGCAGATCAAGGTTTGGATGGCCTGTGAGAGGCTCCCTGATGCCAAGGACTTGCTAAACTCAGACAGGTTCAAACAAGCCACCGCCTGCTTGTTTTTCTGCCTGTGACCCACTCAGTTTCACACGGAGGGCGAAAAAAAGAGTACAGTTTTCACAGTAAACCTACAAAGCAACATTTCTGTACAGATATAGCAACAACAACAAATGGTGAAGTACTGCAGGAAAGAACTGCTTTCCCGATGAATACCTGTTTTTAGGGGCAGATAAACAACCCACAAAATATTATTAAAAATTTAGCCAAACTTTCCATTTCAGCGTTGTCAATTTCAGCACCTCCGAATGTTCTGTGCTGTCTTCCTTCACCAGGCTCCGGTGTGGAGGAAAAAACGGTGTGAGATCTCATTCATCCCTACTGGCATTATTCTATTTTTCTCTTTCTTGTGATAGTAAAACATTCTATGAAGCACAAAAATCCAAATCACAACTTCTAAATATGCTATTATCTAATTTTAAAAGTTGGACAGACACACGGCTTTTGGAGACGCCCCTCCTCACCAGCTGATGCCAGCCCCCCTGAGTGTACAGGCCTTGCTGACCTACAGGTGGGGGTCAAGTATCTCCAGGGTCTCCTTCAGCGCCAGCTCTCACATGGAAGAGAGGGAGGTGGTATCTGAAGGGCCTCATCCCAGCCACAGGACCACAGGTGGAAAGGTGTGTGGGTTCCAGCTCTCAGGCCCCTAAGGGCTGAGCACTGGTCCCCAGCCCTCAAGCAGCAGAAACAGGAGGTGGGAGGGAACTGCTAAGTGAAGGGAAAACAATGACTGAGCAGCTCTTCCTGGAGGTGCCTTACACGTGGCAGCTATGATCCGTCTGCGAGAACAAGACAACCATGAGCAGGGATGTGGGCGACGAGAAGCTTAGGGAAGTAACGTGAGCCACCTGGACTCCACACCTCATGACCAACGGCCACATCACAGGCACGGTCCAGGAGGAAACGCCACGTGGCGGCCACGTGCCCACTCACCCAGCACTGGTGCAGGACTCATGCCGGCGGCAGGGACACCCACTCCACCCCATCAGTGCATCACTGCCTGTCTGCACTTCCTTCGAAAGCAGATCCCAGGATCTATTTAGGAGGTGAACCCAGGAACCCGTGTTCCACCCCATGTCAGATGCCACTGCAAGTCCAGGTGGGCACCTGTGCTTCTAACCACTGGCTATAAGTCGGAGGTTGCCAACACATCTTCCTTGGTTCTGTTAATTTGCTACAGCAGCTCACAAAACTTAGGAAACCAGTCCACTCACTACATTACCAGCTTACTGCAGAGGATATTAAAGGACACGAATCCACAGCCAGATGTAGAGATCCGCAGGGTGAGGTCTATGAGTGCCAAGCACAGGAGCTCATCCCCATGGAGCTGGGATGCGCCCTCCTCCCAGCACAGACGCATCCTCATTCAGTAACCTGGAAGCCCTCCAAACCCCGTCCTTCTGGTGTTATGGAAGCGTCACTCCACAGGCATGACTAATTCAATCACTGACCACTGGTGACTGATTCCACATCCAGCCCCTCTTCCATCCCTGAAGCTCTAGCAGTGGGTCCAAGTTCCAATCCTCTAATCACATGGCTGGGCCCCCTAGCCACTAGTCCCCAACCTTAGGGCCTTCCAAAACATCACCTCGCTACCATAAGACACCAGCTCTCCCTGGATGGCTCGGGAGCAATTTTGGGAATCAATGACAATGTTCTAATGCGAGAACTCTCCTGCTGCGCTTGTCCTTTGGGAATGGAATCACAGTATCACACCCTGGGTCCCTCAGCATATTTGCCCACTGCCTCGGTCCCACGGGGACTGGGCCCCCTGCACTCACATGCCTGGAGCAGCAGCGGGTGCTGCCTCCGGCTGCTCAGTCAGTGGTGACTGTCAGGGCAACAGCCGAGAAGGAGCAGGGCCACCCCTTCCCGGGGACTCATGTAGCGGTGACCCCTTGCCTATCCTGTGTGCTAACACCTCTCCCCCACCCACCCCTCCCCAACAGTGCTCAATCGTGGCCTCATCTCCCCAGCTTGGCCCCTCCAGCCACCACCTCCGTTATGGCCCCCAGGCATCCCCACGTTTGCTGTGACCCTGGTCTCCACCTCCTCACTTCCTCAAATCCTGCGAGCCTGGACTACATCTCCCCACCTCCACCCCCGACTTTTCAGGCACCATGACTTCCAAGCCAGTGTATTTTCAAAGTTCTCAAGGTGATTTTCATGTGCAGCCAGAGCTGAAAATCACTGACAGACAAAACAGTAATTGAGGCAAGAATTATTAACAGGAAATCCTGGAGACTAGAGATAGTGAGTTACACATACATGCCTAAAACCTCATGCCCAGTAGAGAGGGGCTGAGAAGATGAAAGAGGAGCCTCACCCCAAAGGAGGCACATTCCCTCTGCCTGGTGCCACGTTCTCCGTGTGTGGAAAACCCCAGACTGAGATCACTGGTGCTGGACCTCCACCACCTCATCTAACCTGCAGCAAACTGACCTAAAAAAACTAAGGAACAGCTTTCTGCGGGATGGAGCCAGAGCTCTGGTCACGACAGGGCTGGGCCTGTGCTCCTGCAGCCAAGCCGCCACTTGAACAAAGCATGTAAAGTTGCTCTTGCCAGATGCTGGACAACCAGCAGCAGGGGCTGTGGTCCCCCAGAAAGGAGGTGAGCCCTGCGCCCCCAGCTTCTGCCTGGAGACACTTTACAGACCACGGGGTGAGGACAGGCGTCCCACATGGGCAGCTCACTAAGCTGAGAAGAAATGCCGGGCGTGACTGCCCTCACCTTAAATGTGGCGAGAAGAGCGAGCAGGAGCTTGAAGACGCAGAAGCAGCCGTCCAAGCTAAAGCACAGAGGGAATGAATGGGGCTCAGAGACCCAAAGGACATCAAGCACCTGGCAGACACATCACTGCAGCCCCACCCCAAAATAAAAGGGACAAGAGAGTAAAAACAGTCGAAAAGATAATGGTAAAAAAACTTTCCAAATTTCAAGGAAAAAACCCTACAGATACAAGAAGCTCAATGATTACTAATTAGGGGGGAAAAAAATCTGAAACCAAAAAGTTAACAATCTAGAATTCCATGTCCATTTAAAATAATCTTCAAAACTGAAGAGAAAATATTTTTTCTGAAAACAAAAATGAGAGAATTAATTGTCAACAGACTTACATTAAAAGTATTAATTTCTTCAGGCAGAAAGAAAATGACACTTGAGGGGAATCTAAATACACAAAGTGTAAACGTACCAGATACGGTGAAGAAGAAAGAAAATACACCTTTTTTCTCATTATGAGATAACTGACTGCTTATAGAAGACTAATAACAATGCGTCAGGGAGGTTAGAACAGATGTAGAAGCCAAGTGTACAACAGAACCATCACAGACTGGGGTGGGGGTGGGTGGACACCAAGAAAGTTCTCTCATTACACATGAAGTAGCACTTTCTCATCGCGGAGAACCCCGGGACAACCACTTAAAACCCGTAACAATTAGGTGCAGCAAACGAGCCAACAATGGAGATAAGAGTATACTAAAACCTACACGACTAATATGAAAGATTAAACGAAAAGAGGGAAAAAACCCAGATGGGACAAATAGAAAGCAAACCATACTGATAATTACATTAAGTGCAAATGGTCTTAAGACTCCAATTAAAAGGCAAGAGATTCTCAGACTGCATAAAAAAGCAAGACTCAAGTACATGCTATTAAAGGAAGCCATTATAAATGCAATGATAAAGATAGGTTAAAAGCAAAAGGATGGAAAAGATATACCATGCAAACACCAATCATAAGAAAGCTAGAAGCCTATATATTATCACATAAAGCAGATTTCTGGAAAAGAAATATTACCAGGAATAAAAAGGGTCAGTTCATTAAGAATATGCAACAATCCTCAATGTGTATGCATCCAAAAACAGAGCTTCAAAACACATGCACAAAAAAAAGAACAGAGCTAAAAGGAGTAAGAGAAATTCAAAATTTAGTCTAAGCGTATATACAAGACTGGAACTCCACCAACCCGTTTCAGTTAACTGACATTTATGACACTCTGCCCAATGGCAGCTGAACACACATTCTTCTCAATTGCACAGGCACATTCACCAAGAAAGACCATATCCTGGGCCATAGAAAAAGTCTCAATACACTTAAAAGTAATGAAATCATACAGAAACTAACAAGACAGAAAACAGAGAAATAGAGGAAATTGATTAAACCCAAAACTAGTTCTTTATAAAAACCAATAAAATGGATAAACCTCTAACAATAATCTGAAAAAAAAAAAAAAAGAGGAACACAAACTAACAAAATATCAGAAATGACAAAGGGAACATCATTACAGATCTACAGACATCAACAGGATAATAATGGGGTTGGGGTGGAGCTCACTGGTAGAGCACATGCTTGGCTTGCACGAGATTCTGGGTCCAATCCCCAGTGCTACTGTTAAGAGGGAGAAAAAGAAGGATAATAATGGAATATTGTTATGACAATAATAAACTCATCCACAAAACAGAAAGACTCACAGACATAGAAAACAATCTTATGGTTACCAGGGGAAAGGGGGTAGGAAGAGATAAATATGGGTGTTTGAGATTTGCAAATATTAGCCGCTATAAATAAAAAACAAATTTCTTCTGTACAACACAGGGAACTGTATTCAATATCATGTAATAACCTTTAATGAAAAAGAATATGAAAATGAATATATGTATGTATATATATGACTGGGACATTGCGCTGTATGCCAGAAATTGATACATCGTAATTGACTATAATTCAATTAAAAAGAAAAAAAAAAACCTAATGCTTCAAACCAGTCCAGGAAAAAAAAAAGGAGTATTATTAGCAACTTTATGCACGTAGGGTTAGCAAATTAGTTGAAATGGACAAATTCCTTAAACAGCATGCTACCAAAGTCACTCGTGAAGAAATAAGATAGCTTGAATAGCAAATCTATCTATTAAAGAAATTGACTTTATAACTCAAGACCTTCCAACAAAGAAAACTCCAGGCCAAGATGGTTTCACTGATAAATTCTACTAAACATCCAAGAAAAATAACATTCCTAACAAATTTCTCCACATCTACCTTCTAGAAGTATTTCTCAACTCATTTTATGAAGCCAATATTATACTGATATCAAAACAAAGACATTACCAAAAAAGACTACAGACCAATAGCCCTCATGACCACAGATTTAAAAATCCTTAAAATTTAAAAGTTTTAGCAAATTGAATCCAGCTATAAAGGACAACACATCATACCCAAGTGGGGTTTATCCCAGGATTGCAAGGTTTGTTTACTATTCAAATAATAATCAGTATAATTAAATATTAAATGGGAAAAAATATCTTATCATTACAGTAAAGACAGAAAAAAACATTTAACAAAATCCACCATTTAGTCTTAACAAAAACTCAAAGCAAAGAAAGAATAGAATAAAACTTCCTCAACCTGACAAGGGGCATATATACAAAACCTAAAACTATATATATAATACTAAGTAGTAAAAGACTGAACGCTTTCCCCTGTGATCACTAACAAGGAAAGGACAGCCACTCTCACCACTTTTGTACGACATTTTATTGTAGGTCCTAGATAGTGCAACAAGGCAAGAAAAATAAATAAAAGGCATTAAGATTGGAAGGGAAGCAATAAAATTTTTTTATTCACAGGAAAAAATGACTATATACAAAAAATCTTAAATATTAATGTCTATATTAGGGGCAAATTTTAATATTTAACACATGTCAGGGATAAATTTGTCAAAATATGTCCCCTGAGTACTACAAATATTGACGAAAAAAGTTTTAAAAGGCCTAAATTTATGGAGAGGAACATTAGATGCACCAGTCAGAAAGCCCTGCAGTGCTGAGGTGTCACATTTCACACGTCCTTCTGTCCAGTCCCACGCACTTCACACCCCACACAGGTGGTGGTCCCAAGAGTGCCCCCAGCAAACGTCCTGCAAATGCCCCTCTCACAGCCTGCCTCCCAGGGACTCCAACACGAGAGTTACTGATAACCCTTACGCTTGAGCAGGAAGGACAGAAGACACATACAGATGCCCAGACACCAGCGAGATGCTGACCAGACAAGTCGAGTGCACAAGCGTCAGCAGACTGACACAGCGAGGGTGGGAGGAGCAGCCAAGAGACCCTCACGTGTGCTGTGAGTCGCTCATCTGAAGAACACTCTCTATACAACACATAAAATCATACGAAATTGCCATTTTTGGACAGTTTTTTACCTACAAAAACTGCAGTCTCACCTAGTTCAACTTTGTACTTTCATTCTGTCTCAATTACAACAAAATACTTGGAGGATATTCCTTTGGGATCTCAGAGCAGGAGACAAGTGTTACCTCTGAGTCAAAGTTCACAGTTGGAGAGTCTACATGGAGGACATTCCTAGAATATTTCATGGGGTCTAAACCAGGAGATCAGAGAACTCCAATCTGGTGATACATCCTCTGGCTTTGGCTCATTCTCTGGCTTAAATGCTCTGCCAGTCCACAGTCACACCCCACCGACCACACTCCCACCCTTAACCCACCCTCTCACCCTCTTCCTCAGCTGCCGCTTGAGCCCCACTTACCCAAATCTCACCCAATTATGGGACACCCCGAGGCTCTTGTCCCTCTGCACCTTATGCCTGGAGATCCCGGTTCTGTTTCCACTGTTTCCACTATAATCTCTCTGTAGCTAAATTCCAAATCTCTGCCCGATCACCCCTCACTTTACAAATTCCAGGCAGACCTGGATAGTGTTCCCAGTGGAGCTCTCCTCCCAGATCTCTTTCCCGACTGCCCCACGCACTTGAACTGTGGATCTATTTCTGTCCACGGCACCACACTACTCTGCTCCCTCCCCCTGGGGGCACCCATGCCCTTCTCAACCCCACGTCTGTACCACTGCCCATTCCACCCACGGGGCATGACATTGACTACCAGCCACCTGCTCTCACAGCCTTGTGGCCACTCATGCCGGCCTCTGGTTAAGTAACAGAAGACCGTCCACGCTTTCAGCCTTCCCTCCCCCAACCCATCTCACCCCCACTGCCAGATGCAAGACTCTCCCAAAAGGCCAGCCAACATCACCTCACTTTTATCATGATAAACATTCAACAGTGCACCCAAATAAAGGGCACTTCTTATACTAGCATCTCCTGGAACTATGCTGTTTAAACAGCTGCCACATGCCACTGGGGCTACCTAGATTTTAATCAATTAAGATTAAATAACATGTAACATTCAGTCCCACGAGCCACATTTCAGTGATTGTCAGCCACGCATGGCTGGTGGACAGCATAGCAAGAGCATGCCTGTCTTCCCATTTCAGTCCAGGCTCATCTTCCACTTCCACTCTGTTCTAATAAAAATGTTCTGCTAATTGTTCCTCAATTATGCCTCCCACTTGCCAAGCCCCACTCTCACCTGGTGCTTGTTCCCCATCTGTGGGCTCTCCCCTCCTCTCCTAACCAGGCCATCCATCCTTTAAGAAGCAGTGCTTAGGGTCACCCCCACCAACAGGCACTCTTGCCTCTGAATGCTGTGACGCTAATCTCCATCATTCAAACGACTTTAAACTTTCAATGACGTCCGGCAGTAGCCGATGGTATCTCCTGCACTCCTGATGGATCTTCACAAATTCTCCCACTATTTATTTTTTCCTATTAGGCATTCCTTACCTCATCCCAAAAATATCCATTTTGCGCCGTGGGTCAGAGTTGTGCTGGGCCCTGGGTGGACAGTGATGAGCAAGGGACACAGCCCTGCCCCGACACTCCACAGGAGAGACAGGACAAGCCAGGTGAACACACCAAACCCTGCCAAGTGCTCTGAGAGGGCAAGGTTTCATGAGGAAGGAGAGCAGGAAGGACCTGCCCTGAATCGGTTGAGGCCTCCAAGAGGAGGCAGCAGCGAGCCCCGGAGGACTAAGGAAGGATCTGAGAGGTGCCTGCAGAGTCACGAGGCCTCAGAGACAGCATTTCAGCGTCTCACTCTATCCTAAGGATCAGAGCCGCTAGAGAGGATTTTAAGCAGGGGAGCAACATGACACGACTTAAATTATAAAACAACCTGTCTGAAGTTAGAACCACCAACTGGACAGAGCGAAGTCCATGGCTCTGCAGGCAACGGAGAAGCTGTAAGTGGTCAGACCTGAACCGGAGCCCCCACAACAGTGGACTGGTCTCAGCCCAGAGGCAGCACCACCTGGGGCTGACACAGCCTGGCCTGCAGCTCCAGGCCTGCCTGCTGGATGGTTTCGGGCAACTGGGGGCTGAGGAGAGGCTGGCAGCCAGCCACCCACCCGTGGTGTGGGGTCCACCTCCTCTGGCCTCATCACAGCCTGCACATCCTCAGCAGCCTGAGGTGGAGGTTCTTCCCTGCCCCAGCCCCTGCCGTCCGAGCCATCCACACATCTCCGGGGCTCAGAAGGGTATAGCAGGCAATGGAAGGGGCCTACCACCCCACAGATGACATTCCATGTCCCCACCCTACAGTGACACACACCATGGAAAGCACTGTGCCCAGCCTCCCCTTCCTGCCTGCTCACCTCCACCTCTTTCAGGTCCTTTCACACCTTCTCTCCCCAGACCTCAGCTTCTCTTCCCCTTTCCTCACTCTCAACAGAGAATCAGCTTCCTACTTACCTAAAAAGCATCAGAAGAGGATGTCCACAGGCCCGCTGCGGACCAGCACACACCCCGGCCCTCCTGCCACACCCCCAGGCACAGGGACCCACACACATGCCAAGGAATCTCTCCTCTACATCATTTCTTCCGTCTCTCAGGACTTAGTCCCATCAGCACATAAGCTGACTGTCATTTCCTGCATCTTACAACACATGAATAAACAACTTTCCGCTGCCCCTTTGCAGCAAACATCCTTCAGTGGCGTCTTGTATTCACCACTTTCTCCTGTCCATTTTCTCTTAAACCCATTCCTAACGTGCTTTTGCCCCATCCCACCCCACACAAACCCCAGAATCTGCTCCTCCAGATCACCAATGACCTTGACGCTGAGCCAAAAGGCAGTTTCCTGGCCCTGCTTCAACAACCTCACAGCCCCTTCCCCCTATTCTCCACTCCCACTTGCCCTACCATTGCCCACCCCACGAGGGCACTCCAGGGTTGACACCTGCATTGCATCTCTATGGCCACGATCCCTCCTGCCCACTCCTCTCTCCTGACTGCCAACCCCTAACCTTGGACTCTCAGATGCAGCACATCCAAACTCCTGAGCTATCCCGTGCAACTCCACCAGGAAATTGTAATGGTTAGCCTCGATACATGTCCAGGACCTCAACAAAGAAGACTGAAAAGTATATTTCCAGATTCCAAGATCCTGTCACTATGCCTGCTACCTCTTTGGCTGAACCACCACCCCTCTTGCCTGGGCTGTCGCGGTCACCTTCTGACTAGCCTCCTCACTTCCTTCCTCACCTCCACCAGACTCCTCTGTCCTCTGCAGCAGCCAGCAGGATGCTACTAAAGACAAGCCCAATGCTGTCAGTCCTCTGCTCCAAACCACCCACAGGACCCTACCTGCTTTGCGCACCTTCTCTTGGGAGCCCTCCACACACTCAGGCCCAGCCCCTCGGACCCCTTGGCTGTCCCTCAAGCATGGCAGATTCACTCCAACTCCCTGGCCTCTGCACTGGCTGTTCCCTCTGCCCGGAACCTTCCCTCCCCTCCTTCATCTTCTCCAACTCTATCAGACGCATCGTCTCTGTGAATAAGGCCCACCTGACCCCTCACTGAGACTTGCATGCCCACGTCCCAATCTCCCTGGCCCTCCTCCACTGTTCCTCTGCAGCCCTGACACCTGACACACGCACGGCATAAGTCACTTTACGTTCACTGCCTGTTATGCCCTCCGTGAGGGCAAGGACTGGCCTTTCTTCTTCACTGCTGTGCCTGGACACAGAAGTCTCAATAAAAACATGTTTATACCCACTCAATAACAACAACGACAAAAAACCAATCAAACAATGGGCGGAAGACCTAAGCAGACATTTCTCCAATGAAGACATGCAAATGGCCAATAGGCACATGAAAAGATGATCAATAGTGCTAATTATCAGAGAAACGCATATCAAAGCTACAATGAGGTATTGTCTCACACCAGTCAGAATGGCCATCATTCAAAACTCCATAAATGATAAATGCTGGAGAGGGTGTAGAGAAAAGGGAACCCTCTCCTACACTGCTGGTGGGAATGTAAACTAGTGCAGCCGTTATGGAAAACAGTACGGAGACTCCTCAAGAGACTAAAAATAGACTTACCATATGATCCAGCAATCCCACTCCTGGGCATACACCCAGAGGAAAATCTAATTCAAAAAGACACATGCACCCCAATGTTCTTAGCAGCACTATTTACAAAAGCCATGGAAGCACCTAAATGTCCATCAACAGATGACTGCATAAAGAAGATGTGGGGTATATACACACACATGCACACACGCATGCACACACACAATGGAATACTACTCAGCCATAAAAGAGAATAAAATAATGCCATTTGCAGCAATTTGGATGGACCTGGAGATCGTCATACTAAGTGAAGCCAGAAAGAGAAAGAAAAATACCATATGACATCACTTATATGTGGAATCTAAAAAAAAAAAAAAAAGACATAAATGAACTTACTTACAAAACAGAGACAGACTCACAGACATAGAAAACAAACTTATGGTTACCAAGGGGAATAGAGGGAGGGGGGATAAATTGGGAGTTTGGGGTTTACAGACACATACCACTATACACCAAATAGATAAACAACAAAGTCCTACTGTACAGCACAGGGAACTATATTTAATACCTGGCAATAACCTATAATGAAAAAGGATATGAAAAGGAATATATGTATAACTGAATCCCTATGCTGTACACCAGAAATTAACACAACACTGTAAACTGACTATACTTCAATTAAAAAAAAAAAAGTGTTCATACCTTGAGGTTAGGGAGGCCACAGGACAGGAGACAGGTGTAACTCTGAGGTTAAGAGGGAGAGGCCTGCAGTGGGGACGCCTGGCCATGCACCCCGGGGCTGCCCACAGCTGTGCCACCGAGCGATGCACCGTGTCCTGGCTCCAGCTCCCTTGTCTGTTCCATGGGACCAAGAGCACACACCACACGGACTGTTCAGAGGCACAAATTAAATGAAAGAACATGTCACAGAATGTGTTCAGAACAGCACCTGGGACACACACATCAGATTACAGCAACAATAACGGATGGTATCAACGCTCTCAGAACATTCCTCCTGGACTTGGACAGTGACAGCTTCATCGACGAGGCAACGGTCAAACACTGAGCAAGCTGAAAACACCAGCCAGTGCATGAGGGGAAATCACTTTTGTAGCAGGTTTTGTAACCTCCTCTCAGAACTCAAAAAAGCTAGTGGATTCTTGGTCCCTGAAAACAGACAAACTAGAGGATGGAACAAAAGTTACGTTTGCTCAGTCCTCGTTTTTTTCAGAAAGAATTTTTTTTTTAATGAATGCACTACAATTTCTGAATTTCTATCGCTCGTTTAGAACGATCAACCCAAGGGGAAAAGGGAGCACGCACAAGCATTTGCTTATATGTGCACTGAATAGCTCGTCAGACAAACAAGACTCTAAGGCAGCCAGCTACCTCCAGGGAGGAACCTGGATGGCCAGAGGGCAGGGAGACACTTTTCACTCTGCACTCTTTAAATTTTGAACATTTGTTCAAATAGAAAAAAGGCAAAATTTTGGAAGATGCATTAGCAATGAAAAACCTAAAAATGAAATTAAGAAAACAATTCCTTTTATAGTAATATTGAAAAGAATAAAATATTTAGCAAAAAATTTAACAAAAGAAGTGCAAGACATAGACTTGTAGAAACCACAACACATTGCTGAAGGAAGTTAAAGGCCTAATGGCAAGATGTCCCATTTCATGGAATGTTCATCTTAACATTAAGATGGCAAAACTTTCCAAATTAATCTACAGCTTCAGCAGATCCATATCAAAACTGAGCTTGTTTCTGCAGAAACTGACAGACTGAATATGAAATTCATTGGACCCAGAAAAGCCAAAACAATCTTGAAAAAGAACAAAGTGGAGGACTCACACTTTCTGACATGGAAAACCACAGTAATCAAGACAGGCTGGTATAGGCATACGTGCAAACATACAGACCAATGGAAGAGCTGAGAGTGAAAAAGATAAACTCTCAAATTTACAGTCAAGCAATTTTCGACAAGGTTGTCAAGAGGATTCAAAGAGAAAGAAATAATTGTCTTTTCAACAAGTGGTGCTGGGACAGCTGGACATCCACATGCAAAAGAACAAAGCTGGACCCTACCTCACACCATATACAAAAATAACTCAAAATGAATCACAGACCTAAATGTACAGATCAACAATGTATGAAGCAATGCATAAGACAGAAATGAAAGGATAAGAGCTGAAACTATAAAACTCTCAGAAGACAACATAGGAGTAAATCTTCATGGCTTGGATTAAATACACCAAAGTACAAACAACAAAAGACAAACTAAATTGTAATTCATCAAAATTAAAAACTGTCTGCAACAACGTGGATGGACTTGGAGGGCATTATGTTAAGTGTAGTAAGTCAGAAAGAGAAAGACAAATACTGTATATTATCACTTACATGTGGAATCTAAAAAATAAAACGAATGAATATGACAAAAAAGAAACAGACTCACAGCTATAGAGAATAAACAGTGGTTACCAGTGGGGAGAGGGAAGGGGGAGGGGCAAGATAGGAGGAGTGGATTAAGAGGTACAGACTAATGTGTATAAAATCAATAAGCTACAAGAACATTGTACAACACAGGGAATGCAGTTGTTATTTTATAATAACTATAAACAGAGTGTAACTTTCAAAAATTGTGAATCACTATATTATATACCTGAAACACATAATATTGTACATCAACTATACCTTGATAAAGAAAAAGTTAAAAAAAATAAATTGTTGATTTTCTCCTCCCCCCCAAAAAAGTTTTGTGCTGCGAACAATACCATCAAGAAAACAAAAAGACCATCAATCCACAGAATGGGAGAATACACTGTAAACTGTATCTGATGAGAGACTTGTATCCAGAATATATAAACAACACGTATAACACACTAATAAAAAGATACATAGCCCAATTTAAAAATGAGCAAAGAATCTGAATGCACTTTTGTTCAAAACGACATATGAACGGCCAATTAGTGCATGAAAGATGCTCAACATCATTAGCCATCAAGAAAACAGAAATCAAAACCACTCACACCCACTAGGATGGCTATAATCAAAAAGACTATGCAAGTGTTGGAGAGGATGTGGGGAACCTTTATACTTTAGTGGCAGGAATGTAAAATGGTGCAGCCACTTTGACATGTCCCCCCAGATAAACAGTTATCTTAATTAAGACCCAGCAATTCTACTCCCAGGTATGCACCCAAAAGAAATGAAAACAAACACTTATTTACGAATATGTACCAAGAGCAGCAGCATCCACAGTAGCCAAAAAGTAGAAACAATTCAAACTATCCATCAACAGAAGAATGGATAAACCAAGTGAGGCACAGTCACACCCAGGAGCACTGCTCAGTCACACAAAGGAGAGGAACTCTTCTTTGTGCCGCAACACCATGCTGAGGAGCAGGACGGCAGCACCTGCAACCGGTACCTGGGCTGCTGGCCACAACACGCCTCCCATCACCCTGCACATCCAGCCCATCAAGCCCCATCGGCCCCACATCTCTGCAGACCCCTCAGCCTGGGCCCACGTTTGTGCACCTGAATCCATTTCCTGACTTCCTTCTCCTCCAGTTCACTCCAGACAGGACAGCCACGGCTGCTTCACAGAGATGATCCTTTGATAGCTCCCACAGTGGGCGGGTCTAGGGGCTGCCCGTCTCCTTCCCTGCCCTGGGCTCCGACCCCGCAGGCCCTGCCGCCCCCGGGCTGCCACAGGGGCTGACTGGCCTCCCCACTCTCCACTGCTCCTCAGGCCTGACCTCACTCCCACAGGACAGCACCCTAGGTCTGTCCTCACAGCCCCAGCCCCACCCTTCAACTGCACATCCACTCTCTGCACCCAACTCTAAGCTTCTGGAAGCAGGGGCCTCACCTCTGCACTACCACTCAGCACCACTGCCCTGCACCCCATGAAATGAATGACCAGGAAGACAAGACCACCTGACCCACTGCAGCGATGCTGCCACTGGCAGAGTTCATCCTCACACTGGAGACCCTGACCACCCAGGTGTCTCCTGCTCAGGAAGAAGCTTGCCGTGTGGCCAAGCATTGAGGTCCCGCTTCTCCCAAGGCCCGGAGGCCCTCACATACCCAGAGCTTGTCAACTCCAGCTTGTAAGCTCCCAACTTTGGTTAAAAATGTTAGAATGATGGAGGGTGCGCTCTGGTGTCTTCTGGAAAGGAAGGAGGCGGGTAAAGCTAGAGCTAGAAGAGACGCCTGCCAAACCTCTCCCTGGGCCCACCTGCACACGGAGGATGGCAGGTGGGCCTCCAGGTGACAGAGGCATCCCTTGAGGAGGCTGCCCAAGCTCTTGGCTTTGTGGTGCGCTCCCACCCCCCGCTGACCTCGCCTCACGGACGCCCAGCCACAAAGCGCAGCTGGCCACGCCCACACCCCAAGCTGCTTTCTGCCTCTGTGGCCACCTCCACCGGGGGCACGGGGCTCCCTTGCCAGGTTAACACCCAGAAGGCGTGGCCAGATACCCTCCTAGGCAAGACTCTCCCTCCTCTGGAGAGGCTACCTGAACTATGTACCCCTGTGCTAGGCTAGCAGCCCCCCAAAGGTCTCCCTGAGGGCCCATGCACGCCTCCCCCACTGTTACCCACGTGAGGTTATCACAGTCCTCTGGTGTGTGAGGTCCGGTATGTCTCTGCCTCTGGGCACCCGACTAGCAAGTGGCTGACACACAGCAGGTGACAGGAGAGACCAGGAGCGCAGGATGGCCGTGCGGGCCTGGCAAACACAGAACCAGACCTCAAACCCTGCCAAACCAACGGAGAAGGGCTCTACCCCTGAGCAACACCCACCGTGGGCCCCAGCGGCCTTGGGCAGGAAGGCCCACTCTGCCCCAAGACAGCCGTCTGTGGCTTCTACACGTCCCTGCAAATGAGGGACTCTGAGATCCACAGTGTTACCCCCTCTGGCTTTTAGGAACCAGAGGCTACTTCTCGGGCTCAGATTCGGAAGAAATAGTAACAGTACAGCTGAATCCTGAATACAAAATAAAAGGCCAACACCACCAAAATTAAACAGAAACACAGTATCTTGAGTCCAGAAACTGCCACCTTTATCAGTGACACCTGCAGTTGGCTACACAAACAACACTAAGCCCATAGGTGGGAGATTTACTGCTCCTATTTCACACAATCTGAACTGTGAGGAAGGGCAGGCTGGCCTCCAGAGAAATCCCCAGAAGCGCATGAAGGGACGGTAACAGAAACCACTAGCACTGTCCCAGGGTGATGATATTCCTGTAAACCTTGGCCCGTGAAGGTTAGCGCTGGGGCCTCCAGACACTGCAGGAAAGGACCAAGAGAAGCAGCAGAACAGACAAAGGTGTATAGCCAAGAAGGAAAAAGAGCTGGAGCAGCAGGGCCAGCCGACGGACTCCCACACCTGAGCCCCTGCACCGGGGCGACTACTCACCCTCCCACCGACTGCACTCAGATGTCCTGTCTTCACCAGTCTGCAAGAGGACAGAAAACATGCTCTGCCAACCTGGCTCTTGATGTCAAAATCAATTTTCCAAAACCTTATACGTGTATAACATTTAGTAATTTACTCTGAAATTCAGTCACACTTCAGCTAGAAACACCCCTGGAAAATGAACAGGATCGATACTGTCTCACCCACAGGAGGCTCGGCTGTTACATGTCTTTCTGACGTATCTGTGATCAGTCAGGCCCCTCACGGACTGAGTCCCCACGCTGGGAACCATGTGCATCAGCTGCACCAGCGGCTCAGAGACTGACCAGGGGGCCACCATCCTGCCCCCAGACTTCCCACACAAGCCCAGGACGGAGCCAACACGAAGGTTCTGGGCACCTCGTAGGAGTGCTGAAAAATTCTAGTCATTCTTACTTTCCACAGCTTTACTGAGATATAATTCACATATCACACAATTTACCCATTTAAAGTGTACAATTTTAGAACAGTTTAGTATATTTACAGATATGCATATCTTTAGCACAGTCAATCTGAGAATATTTTCTTACCCAAAAAGGAACCCTGTGTCCCTTTGCTGTCACCCCCAGCCCCTGGCAACCACCAATCTACCTTCCGTTTCTCTGGATTTGCCTACTCTGGGCATTTCATATAAATGAAACCAAACAACATATGGACGTTCGTATCAGCATAATGTTCCAAGATTCATCCACGTTGTAGCATGAATCAGTACTTATTGCCAAATAATACTCCACTGTGTGGACAGACCACAGTTTGTCCATTCATCTGCTGACAGACATTTGGGCTGTTTCCCCATTTTTGCTGTTATGAATAATGCTGCTATGAACTTTTGTGTACAAGTTTTAGTGTGCATATGTTTTTTTAGTCACTCTCACCCATAAGAACACATGAAAGGTGAGCCAATTTCCAACCGAGAAACTGCAACATACTGTTTAAAATATAGATAGATAAATAACTGGGAGAAATGTATGACCAAAGAAAGTACAGAGTTAAAGACATTAAGAAACAAAAGCATAACCTGATCTAACAGAATAAACAGTGATTAAAGAGAGGCCTTCTTGAGGGGCGTGCCCCGCAGGCATGACTGCACAGTGCTCTACCAGCAGCCTGGCCTGTAACTGCACAAAATACGCTGCTCACCAACAGGTGCTGGTTACATAGATTACAGCACCTCCACACAGCCAGACAGGACACAGTCATGACAACAAATGAACTGGAATATGTACTGATTCGGAGTGACTTCTCAAACACATTTAGTTAAAAAGGCAAGATTAAGAAACTTTTTTTAAAAGAAAAGAGTAGAAAAAAAAATACATACACGCTTGCTTGCATGGTTACAAAGTAGCTCCAGAAGGGGCCACAGGAGAAGCCTCCAGGGAAACAGGCTCCTGGAGGCCGAGAAAAGGGAAGGAGGCGACAGGCAGGTGACAGACAGATTCACTGTGCACCCTCTATACTTTTAAACCCTGAATGTATTATCTAGTTAAAAATTTTTAAACTTTTTAGGGAGCAAAAATAGAGAAACTCTGAGAATTAAAGACATTTATGCTTAGGAAAGCCTTGAGTAGTTGGAAGCAGCCGACGTGGGGCAATCCAGTGAAGGAGTCACTCCTGCTGCAGTGTCAGCCTCTAGGGCACCAGGGTGACTCCCCCCAGGTCCACCTGTCTCTGCTGATGTTAATACACAGAGCAAATGTTGCAAGAGACACTGACAACACAAACGTGTCTGCTGCCCCAGGACTTCCCAGTGCAGAAGGGAGATAACTTGAGGCAGCGCAGAGCCCTATGCCTGGTTAAGGGAAGGATCAGGGCCCCAGCAAGGGTCAGAGGAGCTGGAGGCGCCACTCGAGCTCTGCTTATTTTAGGGAGGAGGGAATGCAGGCAGGGTTTGGCCGGGTAGCGCCCTGCTGGCGTCACTGGAGAGCAGGATTCGAGTTGGGCACACAGGCCATGGACAGCAGTCTAGGAGGCACGGGGAGCCAGGGAGGAGTGCAGGCCAGGGGAGTGACTGGCAGGCATGCTCTGGCCTGCTCCTCAGCCTGGCACACTGGCCCTGGCTTCATGCACTCGATGCTAGCTGCACCAGCTCCTAGTTGGGACAACCAAAATGTCTCCGGACAACTCACCCTAGGGTAAGAACCACTGTTCAGCACACATCAGCTGGGCAGCTGTGTGGGAAGCGGAGGGGAGGGAGCCCACCCAGGAGGCACAGCCACAATGCAGACAGGACACGGCACAGGCCCTGCTGACAGAGGGAGGGTGGATTTGTTAACTACTCAGGAGGAACCACAAGCCGGACACAGGGCAACAAGCTGTGTGTGTGTGGGGCGAACAGGGCACCAAGCTTCTAGGTACCACACAGCAGATGACAGTCCCAAAGCACCAAAGGACCAGAGTGGAAGTGAGGACGGCTGCAGGGTCTGAGAAGACTGAAGGGCTTCTGCCCAGGAGACAGGCAGGTTCCAGGGCCCAAGACTGAGGGCAGCGTGGCTGGCACATTTGCCCCAGGTAAGCCTGCCCAGGGAGAGCACCAAACAGGCTCGCCTTCTCTCCTGGGTGGTCACAGCATTGTCTCCAGCTACTTGGCTGCCCTCCCTGTATGAGAGCCATACATCATACAGCTGCCTGGGGCCGGGGACTTGCTGCTCCCCCCACCCCTAGGCTGGGCCACATGACCTGCTTTGGCCACGGAACCTGAGTCGCCAGTTCTAAGCTGAAGCTCCAGCAGACACTGAGTTTCTGCCACTCTCTTGCCATAAGAATAGCGTGTCTCCAACAAGGGCACATCTTGAGCCCAAGGATGACAGCTCTCAGGGGAGAGCCACAAGCAAACGAAGTGTGAGCAAGAAACCACCTCCATCGAGGCACTGAGCCCATCGCAGAGGAGGCTGCCCTGCAGATTCTCTGCCTCAGACTTCTCCCATCTCCAGCCCGTCCCACACATTACTACCAGGGCTTCCCTGCTCACAGCACTGAAGTGGCTCCCTGTTAGCCAGAGAACTAAAACTTAGTCCTCAACCTGAACTCAGACCTTCACAGTATAACCCTGATTTCCTCCATCCCTTACACAACCTTCAACCCCTACAAACCACATATAACCCACCTTGTCTTTGCTGCAAAACCTCAGACACCTCTGCCTGTGGTGCTGCAGTGTCCTTGCTCCTCCCCATGCACCTCCTACAGGCTCAGCTCAAAAGCCACCTCTTCCTTGAAGCCTTCCCTCACACTGCAGCCCCTACAATCCTTTTGCCTCTGAACTTCAAGAACAAACTTTCTCTGTAAATGAGCCAGACAGTAAATTATCCAGGGTTCGTGGGCCATAAAGCCTCTGTTGCAACTAGTTAATTCTGCCAAAGCAGCCACAGATACAAAAATAAACAACGGTGGCTGTATTTCAATAAAACTTTACTTACACAGACAGGCACGGGTCTATCAGTGGCTGTAGCTTAGAGATCCTTGTCTGGAACACTGCTTGCAGCCCTGAGATTTGAGCACGGCAGAAGGGGAGTGAGCCAGGACTGCAGGCTCAGGTGAGGAGCTTCCTCTCAGCAGGGTGGGACAGTATGGCTGGAGGATGGGGTCAGAAATGACCTCGGGGAGCAGGGCAGAGTGGCCAGACAGCATCAAGGGCAAGTCCCAGAGGCAGATGGAAGGTACGGTGAGGCAGGTACAGGAGGCAGCAGAGACAGCCAACAACTGAGGGTGCAGACTTTACCAGGGGGACCAAGAAAGGTAACAGGAGAAGGGACCTGGAGGCAGGTGGACAATCCAGTTCAGCTCTGTCAGCAGATGTCTCCCAGGCCCCCCGCTGCCTGCGTGGCTGCACCAGGCTATGCTTCTGAGACAGGACACCCACAAAGCTAACTTTGAGAGGGAACAGATAAGACCCACAACAACTGACCAAATGGGCCAGTGAACAGGCACAGCAAAGGAATTTTTCTAGTAAAACTAGATATTTCACTATGAGAACATATTACACGAACATTTTTTCAAAAGCACCCAAAAAACAGGTAGAAGGTTAACAAGACACTGTATTCACTGTTACTACGTTGTTCAAGGACAGCGCCCCCCAGCACACATGCAGGAGAGAAGGCTGGGATGGACATTTTTAAATCTATCTTTAGATATTTTAAAATTTGCTCACAGAAGCTGTTTCATTACCATTTGTACTGAACTTTAAATGTTCTCAACCCCACAAATGCCAAAGACTCTCCTTAAAAAGGAAGGGTTTCTTCTAGTTTTTGTGTCACACAGATAAAGGGGATGAGATGTATTATCTGGGGTAAGTCTAATATACTTTCCTTAGATCTGAGAAAGAGAACTATCTCCTTGGAAAATATGGTGAATTTTTCTACTTTGTTCTGAAGTAAGTTAAGTTATTCCTTCCAATAGCTTAGCAAGACAGAATGTTACAGCACTGGTCATTTCAAGTTCCCTTTCTGTTTCTAATGCCCTCACTGTCACTTACAGTTTGTTAATAAATTATCTTTTCTATTACAAGAATAACACTGTACATAACAACGTCTTTGGTATTAATTCAAGTAGAGAATCACCCAAGAACTGTTTTACATCTCATTTCTGTCAACAGCAGTCCTCCCTACTCAAGAGGACGAGAAGGACTGCAAGATTCTAGACTGGTTCATTAGAAGCTTTCTTTTTCTAAAAGTATTTTTTTAAAACAGTTCTTTATGATAATTTTTCAATTAAGCACATGAGACTTGTTCCTTGTTTTCCTTTATGAAGACTTGTTTCTCCAAATATGACCTCAGTTTGTGTAAGAAAAGGAAGCCACAGACTTCAAGTCAGTGTCAGAGTAAGACAGGACAGCTGAAGAACCAACCACCCAGGAAGTGCGCCCTGGAAAACAGATCTCGGCAGTGATTAACAGCTCCTGACTTTTCTCAACACTGACCAAGCACCAGGCACAGTTAATTCAGAGTCCCTGCATCCACCCAGGAAGCCAACGTTATTGGTGTTCCCATTTCACAGACGAAGAACCAAAGGCAGAGTACAAAGGCAGTAAATAGAAGAGTCACGACTCAAAGGCAGGCAGTCTGGCTCCAGAACCTGCCCGCTTCTCCACTCTGTTTTCCAGCCTCTGGGCAAGACAACTTACTACACAAAGTGCAGGCAGGAAGACCTGGGACCTCTGCTCACTCCCGCAGGGCGCATTTGCGGGTCACGGAGTCTGCGCCAGACTGCTTTATGGAATGAGTCTCCTTACTGCTTCACAGTCACACCTCCTATCAAATCTCCTTCCCTTCCCCGAGCGAGGAGAAACACACCTTGCTCATTGTGAAAGGGGAGCCGCTGACCGGGAACCACCTGCTGTTTACAGAGGCACCCAGGATGTACAGGGCTCAATTCCCCTCACTGGCTTCAATGACAAATCTCCTACTGTCTACACCAGGGGAGGAACACGAAGCCTTGCAACTGTAGGTTTCTGTAGAGGTCACAAGAGGTTTGCTTAAACCCTACGACACTGAAGAGGGTGGAGGGGCGCCGCATTTTTGCTGAAGGCTGCGCAGTGCCCACAGCAGCTGCTGGTGGGAGCAGCATGTAACACACCCACAGCTGCTGCGGCCTCGCAGCCAGCTGCACGTTTTAAAATAAAAGACGCCCTGACCCCCAAGATGCTCACAGCCTGCCTTGATCTCGGCCCTCGCACGGAATACTGCTTCCACCCACACCAATCCCGCAACCAGGAGGCAACCGAGGGAATTTCAGCTCCGGGAGGGCGACCAGGAAGGAAAGGCGGGGACGCCCCAGCCCGCCTCGCTGCAGAAGCCAGATCGGCAGGGCCGGGGCCCGCAGCCGAAAGGGAACACACGCGTCCCGACTTTCTGAGCCCTGACAAAGCCGGCCCGGTCCCTCACCGCCCCGACTGCGCCCCAGTAACCCCGCCGAAGCCCCGCGCCGACGCCCCGCACTCAGGCCCGGCACTCCACTCACGCCCACCCTAGGCCGGGCTCGCGCACCCCCGGGCCGGGCGCACACACTCGTACCCCCGCCTCAGGCACACTCACCGACAGCCACGCCGGGCCGCGTACACGCACTCACACACCCCCAGGCCGGACCCCACACCCACCTCACACCTTGGCCCCCGCGGCCTGGGCCCCTCGCGCCCCCGCCCAGCCGGGCCGCCACACCCAGCCCCCGCCCCTCCTTAGCCCGGCCGCCGCCCGTCTCGGCTCCTCGGTCTCTGGGGACCCGTATCCTCGCTGGCCGAGCCGGGGGCCTCTGCGAGGGCGGGCGGGGGCCGCAGCGCCGGCCTCTCCGCCATCTTCCAGGCCCGCACCGCCCACCGCCCGCGCTCTCACCAGCCGGCTGCGCGCGAGCCGCGCCGCCACAGCCCCTCATCTCGACCCGCACGCCGCGCGCGCGCTGCTCGCGGCCCTGCGGCCGCCGCCTCTGCCGCCGCCGCCGCGGCCGGGTAGCTGCTTGCCCTCCGCCGCCGCCGCGGCCGCCGGCCCAGTGCGCCGAGGGCGCGCGTCCTCCCGTCACCAGCGCAACCCCCCGCCTCCGGCCCCGCCCCCGCACCGCGCCGCCCAGCCGCCAGGGGGCTCTGCCGCTGGCCTCGTGCGCCTGCGCCGGCGCGCGGCGTGCCGGGAGTCTGCCGCGAGGTCAGGCTGGCTCCGCCCACAAGGTGGGCGTGGAGCCTAACACGGTCCACTCGAGTTCCCGCTAAGCGGCGGGCGGAGGGAGGCGTCGTCTCTGCCCAGGTCACCCGGGCGCGGGATGGCTGGGCGGAGGGGGGCACCCCTCCCAGGTCACCCGAAGCCCTCCCTCTGGCCCCGCAGTCTGAACGGGGACGATCTTGTCTTATCTGAGCGCTCCTGAGATTCTTCGATCCCCTTCGGCTGCAGTGCATTTGACATTTCGACCGTGTCAGTGTGGATTTTACCTTACTGGTTGGGTTTTACCTTACTCACACGTGTTGGGCTTCCTGAATCTGAGATTTCACTCTTCCTTGATTCTGGAAGGTTATCAGTCATTGTCTCTTTTTTGTTGTTGTTTTTTCATTGTCTTTTAAAATGTGGGCTCTCCGTTCTTCCTGTGGTTCTCCCCATGGAGCTGTTAGATAAACTGGATGGTCTGTATCCTCTGTATCCCGTTTCCTTCCTATCCTTTTGCTCTGTCTTAACTCTTAATAATTGCTCAGTTCAGCTATACTGTTGTTGTCTCTAGCATTTTCTACTCTGCGTTTAGCCTGTTCTTCAGGCTTTTTAAAATTATTATTACCCATACAATATTCATCTCCAGATTTGTAGTATTTGACTTCCATTTGGATAGCTAATCAGCCTGAAACCCGCACAACAGAACGCAGAAGCCCACACCACTGTGGCCGCAGCCTGGATCTCCCTCACCACAAGAAATTGCAAAGTGCTAAAGGCTCAGTTTCAAGTCCTCAGTTGGGGTCCACTTCCCGTCGGGCACTTGCTCCTTCAGCACCTGGCTGCTGCGATGCCTCTGCCTCCTTTGGCTCTCTGATGGGACTCGTCCTGACACCACACGTCCACACACGGACACCAAGTCCCTGCCCTACCGTCTTTAGCTCCCTCTCCACTGTACACACCCGCGGAAGCCCAGTCTGGGTGAACTCTACCATTCTCCTCCCCCATGGGCACAAGGCTGGCTAACTTCATTTTAAACTTAGAAGGAGCACTTCACACTCCTTGGCAATCTCGTGGTTTTTCTCCAGAGGGTGAGTCTCCCCTCTCCAAAGTGAGCGTGGGAATTTCTCAGGCCTCCCTAATTGAGATGAGACCAAATGAGACCAAATGAGATGAGACCAAAACTCTTTATCACCAACCCCAAAGGCCCACCTACACCCACCCCTGCCTTCTCCCAGTCTCACCTGCAAAGCTCAGCGTTGCCAGTCACTGTTGAACTCTTCCTGGGACCACTTCCCAATACCAGGTGATAAAGAGGGGAGGAGATACAACCATTTTTTTCATTCACTCACTTCACCTACAGTCACCTGGGGCCTCTACCCCTGCCTCTTGCCTCGCACCTTGTGCTCTTTCCCCTGATTCTCCAAACTGCCTGCCCTGTACCGCACTGCCCCTGGGGTCCGAGTGCTGGGGGTGGTGGGGACATAGGCGATTAAGAAGGGAATCCAGGGCAGAACCCCACTCTGCCACTTATGGCCCTGAGACCTGGGAAGGCCCCTCCTCTCAGTGTCAGTCTGAGTTAGGGACCCTGAATGTTAAGAAGTGAGAAGGTGACAGCACCTCTGCTGTCCCCTCCCATCCTCTGGCCTGCTCTCCCCGAGTCCACTTCTGGCCAGAACCCCCTTGCTTTTCCTCCCAGCTCTCCTCTGGGCATGTTCAAACCCACAGAAAAGTTGCCAGAGCAGCCCAGTAAGCAGCACCGGTCCTTCACGAGCTCCTGGAGGGGCTGCCATTCTGCCACTTTTGCTGGTTCTCTATGTATAATTACTTCTGTTGCCAGAAGAGTGAGTTGAAAGTAATTTGTAGGCATCAAGACGCTCACCCCTAAGTGCCTCAGCCTATCTCCTAAAAGCAAGTTCTCACTTGACCACTAAACCATATCACACCTGAGAAAATTACAATAATTACAGGTCCACATAATTCGCATATCTCCAGTTGTCCCTAAAATCTCTTTAACAGTGTGTTTTTAAATCCAAGAACTTATCGAGGATGGCAGTTGGAATTGAGTGTGTCTCTTTAGGTTCTTTTAATCTGGAACAGTCTTCCTGCTTTTTTGTTTGTTATTTATGGCATCAATTTTTGTGACTGGCTATGTGCTTCCGTCTGTCTTCCAGCATCCCCATGTCCTGGGTGTGATCTGAAGCCCGCATGGTTGACATGCCCCAGCCTTCACGCGCAGGTTGTTCAGAGCCATGGACTCAGCTCTTGGGCAGTCGTTGCTTAAGGTGGAGATAAGCAGGTGGCCTTTGTAAAGGTGTGTTCCCAACACCACCCCACCCCCACCCCCACCCCACCCCCCGTCAAAACGACTGCAGCAGAGAGAGACCAGGAATGTACGAAATTAGAGAGAAGTTTGACTCTGGGCACAAAGCCTGTTGCATCTTAGAGGGACATACCAGGAGAGAGCGCTGGTCAACAGAGGTTACATGGCAGAGGCTTTCCACGTGATTCAGCCCAGAGTGGACACCAGACATGTCAAGCTCCATGGGTGTGATGTACGTGGGAAATCTTTCAGCAGGAACTTAACACCCTATTCAGCTTCAGAGGAGTCATGCCCTGTGGCTGCATAGAATGTGGGGGAAATTAGTCAAGACTCAGTCCTTACACAGCTCCAAGAAATACACAGCAAAAAGAAGCCCCGTGTATATAATGACTGGCCAGGGCTTTGGGGAGATATCAAAACCTGTTAAACATCAGAGAATTCACACTGGAGGAAACCTTATAGGTGTAACAAGTGTGGCAAGGCTTCTAGTGGGAATTCAACCCTTATTAAACACCAGCTGATACACACTGGAGAGAAACTCTATCCACATAACTAATGTGAAAAGGCCGTAATTAGAAAATCTCATTAAACATCAGAGAAATCATACAGGAGAGAAACCTTTTGAATGTGTGGGAAAAGCTTCTGTCAGCTGTCACACTTAATTCACCATCAGAGATGCATTCTGGAGAGAAACCCTCTATGTGCAATGAGTGTGGAAAAGGCTTTGGCCAAACATCAGACCTGTCTGATCATCAAAGTACACACACTGGAGAGAAACCTCGTGTGTGTCCTGTGTTCTGAGGAGGCTGCACTCAATTCACCACCACGAACACAAACTAGAGAGGTGCCTTGTGAAGGCAATGAGTGTAGGAAATCCTTCAGTCAGAGTGGACACTTACTTGACATCGATCATGCCCGCTGTGGAGTCTCTGTGAATTAGATGGACGTGGCAGGCCCAGTGTGGGTTGGCCTCGCAGACTCTACCTCACAGTTGCTGCTGGAGCAGGTCCTTTCACTTCACACATAAGGAGGAAGCGTCTGCCTGGGACACAGTGTCTGACAGTCCTCACTGGAGACAGCCCTATGGTGCAGTTAATGTTGGGAAAGCCTTTAGCTGGAGCTCACATCTCATCAGCAACTGGGTGGTTCACGTGGGGTGTAATGGGTAAGAAAGGCTTTGGTGTGTTGTGGGCAGAGGGGACATTCTGGGTGCCTGCCCTTGTCAGCCGCTCCCTGTTGAACAGTGCTCCCCGCCCCGTTCTTGCTGTGGGTGGCCCTGCTCTGTGGGTGGCTTGGTGCCCTTAAACCAGAGTGTGGGTGGAGGCAAAAGCAGAGGTATTCCCGGCTGTAGGGGAAGCCACTGATGGGGCCGGATCCCAAACAGTTGAAGAGTAAAACATGCAGAGAGAAGCAGATGGAGAAACATCCTCAAGATGGGTTCACAGAAGACGGCAAGATTGCTGGAGTTAGTGCCAGGTCCCTGGAGCTGCTTTTTCACCTGAACAGTGAGGAGCAGTGACTCAGTTCTTCAGGAAAGACCTGTGTTTCCGACATCTTTGTACTAAGTTTCTTAAATCTGAAAGCACGTGGAAGGGTGAGCCAGCCTCCGGCGGCACAGTCCTGCGGAGAGCCGGCTGTAGCAAAGGCTTCCTTCTAAAATCCGGAAAAGAATGCTTGTTTGTAGGTCACACCCCCCAAAGTAACTAACGACAATGATACACACGGTAAGAGTGTTAAGGCAGAAAACAGAGGCTAGAAAGCCATCGTGAACTTCACACTGTAGGTAAAACGGAACAGTCGGTTGTTTATACAAAATGGCTGGTGAAGAGTCTCTGGCTTTTTCCACAATGGGTTCGCTCTGAGAACACAGGCATTGTGAAAACCACCACTAAGTCTAAGCCAAAATGGGAAAGGAAAAGATATATCCACATGGCTGTCTGCTCTCCAGCCGGCGTGAGATGGAGGACCCTAGGGAGGACCTCTGACCCAATCCAAGGGGAAAGGAGGAAGGGCCTCAGAGAGGACCAGCTGTGAAGTTCTTCTGCCCAGACCTCTTTCGGACTGAGCCACGCACACCTTAGTCTTCAGAGGAGTCCAGGTGTGCAGGCAATGGCTTCACATTCCCAGGCCCCAGCGGAAGAAGCAAGCTGTCGCCTCACACATGTCAAAAGGGAGAGGAAAGGGGCGTTTCTGAGTCTTGTCCTCAATTCCGGGCTCCTCGCAGGGAGAGGGAGATGGAGCAGTTGTCAGGTCCTTCCTTGGGTCACTGACGGGGGCCTGGCTCCCTTCCACTGACACATCCTGCTTGGGTACCACAGGAGTGCGGCGGAGGTGGGCCAAGGACAGGAAGGCTTGAAGGAGGACTGAACCTGCCTTGAAGACAGTGGGATAATGGTGATGGCACAAGGTGATAGAAGCCAAGAAACAATGTAGTAAGAGGACTGTTTCCCAGATGCAGGTGAGATGGGGTGTGACTCGGGGCAGGGCCTGGCCCTCGGGGCCTCCTGGGGGTGTGGGCTCTGTCCCAGAGGCCGTGGACCACGTTTCTGAGAAGGAATGAGGCGTGTCAAGGAGGGCATCAGAGTTCACCCTCAGCCCGCCTAGGATGAGGACTATGGTGGGGCTCAGTCCTGCAATCCTCAGGGCTCACCGTCATCCAGGCATAACATGGAGTCTTCTCTGTTCCTCAGAGTATAAATCAGTTTCTCGATCACCCAAACCTCAGGCTCCATTTCCTTCATGTGGGACTTGAAGGTGGAGAAGCTCTCAAGCAGGCTGTGGCTGAGTGGGGCCCCTGTGGTCAGGGACATAGGTTACAGCAGGGAGCCTGTCCAGAGACAAGCTGGCCAGCCCAAGTCTGCCTCTCAGCTTTGCCCACGTGCTGAGATGCTCCTGCACTTCAGGGAGTGGACACAGAAGACCAGAGAGCCAGGGCACAGGTGGACCTGCTGAGGGCGTGTCCAGCATTAGCGGCACCGTGTTGCCTCCAGGGTCACACCGCTCTTTGAACACAAGACTCAAGGGAAGCTGGGGGGGGGGGGCAGGGAACCGCAACATGGGAGGTGGGTGCTAGGAGTCAAACTTTAGTAGCTCCAAGCACCGAAAGCCACTGTTTCCATCTCCACAGTAGGACCAGATGATAAGTGTGGTCAGTGCCCTCGGCAGTCCAGCCCCAGCTCTCCTGGACAGGGCCTGGATGGTGTCTGCACACTTTTGGATTTCTGTCCATTTTCTTTCCTCTGAGGCTTGGAGTCTAGGCTGAATGGCCATTTTCTCTGACGTTCTCTAATGGGTGATCAGGTTTCTGCTAAGTTAAAATCACGACCTCTGCCCTCTTGGGCAGCAAGCTCAGGACTGATGACACTTAGAGTGACTCCAGACTATCCAGCGACACACCTACAGCCACTGTCCTCCCAGAGGGCCCACCACACCCACTGTGAGTGCCTGGGGGGATGCAAAGAGCCTGGGTTTGGGGTGGGACAGTCGGTTCTGAGGTCACTTCTTATGTGGCTGTAGATGCACGTGCAACCCCCACCCTTAGTTCTCTCACACGGTGACGTGAATACCCACCTAGTGTGTGCAGGGTACGCAGCAGGTTCTTGGGGAATGGCAGATACAGATTGTGCTATACACCACATTTGACACAACATTATAAACTGACTACACTTCAGTAAAAGATAAATTAAAAAAATAAATCAGAAAAAGGACAAATAACCAAAATGAAAAAGGAGCCATCAACACACAAACTATAGACATATGATAAAAAGATAATTTGAACACATTTATGCCTCAAATTTTGAACATTGAGATGAAATGTATAAATATACAATTTACCATAACTGGCCCAAGAAAAGGTTTACTACATAATCCTAAAAGTATTAAAGAAATTGACTCACTAATGAAAAACCTCTCCTCAGAGAAAATGCCAAGCCCAGTGGCTTCACCAACTTGTACTAAACGTGGGAGGAAGAAACAGCACCTTGCATGTGTTTTCAGTACAAGTTGGTTTATGCTGTGTGTATTGTTTGAGAACATGACTTTTCACTGTAACAGAGCATGGACTTCCAATTATGTACAGACAGACCTCAGTTTACTGTGCTTCACAGGTGCTGTGTTTTTAACAAATTGGAGGCTTGTGGCAGCCCCCTGTTGTCAGATGATGATTAGCATTTTTTTATCAATAAAGTATTTGTAAATAACATGATTTTCACATGCACTGGGAAACCAGAAAATGTGTGACTCGCTTTATTTGCTTTACTGCAGTGGTTTGGAGCCAAACCCACAATTTCTCTGAGGTTGCATGTACTCTTCTGCTATGCAGTTTTAGTGGCAGAACGGTGTTCCAGTCTATGAATAGTCTGTAACTGGTTTGAACGATCCTCTATTCTTTTGACATTTGGGTTGTTTCTTGTTCCCCCCAGTATATAGAATTCTTCAGTGAGTGTCATAGTTGTCGTTTTTTGGTGCATATGACTGTCTACTTAGAATAAATTCCTAGAAGAATACTTTTAGGGGCAAAAGGTAATGTAACATATCTATTCTTTTGGCACGTATTTCCAACTTTCCCTCTAAAAAGTCATATTTCTTTATTTCCCACCAATAATAAAAGACAGTGGTTGCTTCTCCAATTGTCACAGGGTGTTATTATTTTTTAAGTATTTAGAATAAAGTCTGAAGTTCTGGAGGTTTTTGTAGTACTTTCATGATCTGTTTTCTGCCCCAGCCTGTCACTCTCTTCTGGTACTTGCTGCTCCATCCACAGTGAGATTCTTTTAATTCTTGAACTTGGTTGGTTCAGTTACATGTCACATCCCATCTTGTGCTGCCCCACTAACTGCATCAACTTCCCTGAACATCACAGCCTTCCAGAGGGCTCTTTGACCGTGTGGACTAGCTTGGAGCCGATGACGGGTTTTCACATATTTCCATACAGTTTCCATGTCACATAGTTTTTTATCCTTTTTAATAACTTACTTGCTTAATTGTCTATCTACCTTAATACAACATAAGCTTCATGAGGTCATAGATGGTGTTTATCTTCCTGTTATATCCTTACCTAGCACATGCTTGGCTTTCTAAATATTTGTTCGATGGATTAATTTGCCAATTTGATAGGTGAAAAATAGCAAGTTGTTTTAATTCCCCCTTTTTGGTTACTAATGACCTTAAGTATTTTTACCCTATTGATTGGCCATCTTTACTTCTGAGCTCTGCCTATCACCTGTTTTTCTTTTTTCTTTATTTTTGGTTTTCTTTTCCTTTTGGGGGGGAGGGTAATTGGGTTTGTTTGTTTGTTTGTTTATTTGTTTGTTTAATGAGAGTACTGGGGATTAAACCCAGGACCTTGTGCACGCTGGTGGTATGCGCCCTACCATTGAGCAGTACCCTCCCCCATCAACCATTTTTCTATTGGAGTATCTACCTTTTGAGTAACAACTTATAGGAGCTTTTAACACATTATGGATGTTATTCCACACTCCGGTCAAAATAGCCATGCTTCCCAAGGCTGTTCAGACCGAATCTCTCTTCAGCCAGTAAAGGCATGTGTGCTCTCAAAGAGATATATTGTTTATTTGTTAATATTCAGTACGCTTACACTTAAAATCTGTACCTTTCACTTAGATAACATTAACCTTCCAAACTATAAAGAAATACTCATCTCCAATTAACGATACACATATATTTAAAAGAAGTGAACAGATGTCTGTATTTACTTTGAAAAGCAACAACAAATTAAGTGGATTACTGGTCAGATAGGTACAGGTAAACGTGATAATCAAGCACAATAAAATGTTGGAGGCAGGATCCAGGTGGTGCATACACTGATGTTCACTATAAAATTCTTCCAACTTTGCCATATGCTTGAAAGTTTCATAATAAGATGTTGGGGGAAAAGTGCTGCATAAAATCTAGAGAATCCAGACCTACATATGATGGACAGGTCATAGAAAATTCTAGAGAACACAGACCTGTGTGTGATTGACAGTTCAGTGTGCATGGTACCTCTGCCAGCATAGATCAAATGAGGTCCTATAACAAGAGTGAATCAGTGTAAAAAGAATGAAATCATATACAGTATGAGGGAGGGTACAGCTCAGTGGTAGAGCACGTGCTTAGCATGCACAAGGTCCTCCTCTAAAAATAGATATATAAACCACCTCCTCCCAGCAAACAAGAAAAAAGAAAAAAAAAAGAAATCATACAGAGTATGTTCTTGACCACAATAAAATTAAATTACAAATTAATAATAATTAGACATCTATGAAAACATCAACTATATGCAGATTAAACAACACATGTCTAAATAGTCACTGGGTCAAAGAAGAAGTCACAAGAAAAATTCATCAATATTTTGAGCTAAATAATAATGAAAATATAACATTAAAATTTGTGGGATGCATCTAAAGCTGTGCTTAGAGGGAAATTTATAACTTTTAATGCCTGTGAGAAGAAATATCTCAAATCAATGATGAAAACGTCTACCTTTAGAAACTAAAGGCTTGATGTAACCAATTTTGAATGTGTACAAATTTAGGGTATGTTATTCATGAGGGCCTTTCTAAATAAACTACTAGAAGGTAAACTCCACACAACCAAGAGACGATGGAGAAAACTTTGGTGAAAGGACTGGGGTAAACAACTAATACATGTAGTGAAAGTTCATATCTTAGAGGACACCAAAAATTCACAATGGAGAAAAGCCATATACATTAGTAAGTGTTTGAAAGCCTTCATTTGTAGCTCACACCTTACTCAACAGCAGGTAATTCATAGTGGAGAGAAACCTTATGGGTGCACTGAATGTGGGAAAGCCTTCAGTCTTAAATCACAGCTTAACACCAGAGAACTCCCACTGGAAAGAAACCACTTAAGTGTGAAGAATGTGAGAAATTCTTTAGTCAAAAGGCACACTGAACTCAGCATCACAGAAATCGTTCAGGAGAAAAACCTTAGAGCTATAATGAATGTAGAAAAACCTTCAGCTAGGAATCCCAACTTATTCTACATCAAAGAATACTGGAGAGAGAAGCCCTGTGAGGGCAGCAAATGTGGAAAAGCCTGGAAACTGAGGTATTTAAGGGCTCTGTGTCAGACACGCCTATAACTCAGGAAATTACAAGAGTTTTAGGAGCTTTGGGCCAGGACTCAGAGTCAAACATTAAATATTAGCAGGAACTGGGGGCAGAGACACACACATACGTGCATATACTTTCTCGTTAGGAAAACTGGATATCCACATGCAAAGGAATGAAACTGGACCCTTATGTCATACACAAAACTCAACTTAAGATAGATGAAAGATTAGTGGGATTGCATTCAATCAAAAGCTTCTGCACAGCAAAGGAAACAATCAATAAAAAGGCAACGAATGGAATGGGGGAAATATTTGCAAATCATATACTTGATAAGAGATTAATATCCAAAATACATAAGGAATTCATACAGCTCAACAGCAAAACAAAACAACCAAAAAACTCCAATAACTCAATTTTAAAATGGGCAAAGGACCTGAATAGACATTTCTCCAAAGAAAACTTGCAAATGGGCAACAGGTATATGAAATATCACTAATTATCTGGGAAATGCAAATCAAACCCACAAATCCCACACTCGTTACAGTGGCTATTATTAAAAACAAACAGACAGGGGGTGGGTATAGCTCAGTGGTAAAACAGATGTTTAGCGTGCAAAAGGTCCTGGGTTCAATCCCCAGTACCGCCACTAAAAACAAACAAACAGACAGACAAAAACAGCTAACAAGTGTGGAGGAAAGGGAACCCTTGTGCACTGTTGGTGGGGATGTAATCTGGTGCAGCCACTGTGGAGAACAGTATGGAGCTTTCTCAGAAACTAAAAATAGGACTACCACATGATTTAGCAATCCCACTTCTGGATGTTTTACCCAAAGGAACTGAAAGCAGGATCTTGAAGAAATATCTGCATGGCTGATCCTTTCCCAGGCTGAGCTTTCTCCTTCTAGGCAGAGAGGTTCTGATGGACCCACAGTCCAGGCACAAGAGTCCCTGATGCTGAGATTCATTGTAGCACTGGTTACAGTAGCCAGGGCATGGAAACAATGTAAAAGTCTACCAACCAATGAGTAGACAAAGAAAATGCCATTACAAATATTGTTTATGTACAAATATAAATATATATTTTAAATACACACACACACACACACATATATGCAATGGAATGTTATTTGGTCATAAAAAAGAAGCAAATCCTGCCATTTGTGACAACATGGTTGCCCCTAGAAGATTGTAGGACACTGGACACAAGATAAATGAGTTCCAGACATCTGTCATACCATGTACATGCCTGTACATAACACCACTGTGCTGTGTATTTAGAGTTTGCTAAGAGGGTATAACTTATAAATATTCTTCACACACACAAATAATAATAAAAGGCAGGAGGAAACTTTGGGAGTGACAGATTTATTTATTTAGGGTGGTGGTGATGGTTTTATGGCTGTATACTTATCCCCAAACTCATCAAGTTGTATATATCAAATATGTACAGCTTTTTACATATCATATATCAATAAAGTGATGTAAGAATAATAGTTGTAATAAATGCTGAGCCACTGAATTTAAAAATAGGCAAAATATTTTAACAATCTCCTGACAAAGATTCATGAATGTCCAATAAGCACATGAAAAAATGCTCATCACTAGTCATCAGGGAAATGAAAACCAAAACCACAGTGAAATATCACTACACACTCACCAGGAGATAAATTTAAAAAGCCTGACAGCTCCAAATCTTGGCCGGGAATGTGGAGCACCTGAAACTCTTTTGAATCTTTTGATGAGAATATAAAATGGTACAACTACTCTGAAAAAAAGTCACGTACTTCCTCAAAAAACTAAACATACACCTGTCATGACAAGAAAGTTCATTCCTAACCATTTAACTAAGAGAAATGAAAACATGCACAGAAAAGATTTGTACCTGAAAGTTCATAGCAGTTCTGTTTACTATAGTTAAAATATCTCAGGTGTCCACAAAAGAGCCACGTGACAGACTGCAGTGCGTCTGACCTGCTCTACTGTAAAGTGGAATGGATTTTTACTAGCAGGCAGCAGCACGGATGGGTCACAGAAACATGGTGAGTGAAAGAAGCTTTACCTGAAAGACTGTATACCGTATGTCATCGTTTATGTGAAATTCCATAAAAGCCAAAACTAACCTGTAGTGGAAACAATCTCTGAAGGGTTCTGGGAAGGAGTGGGGGGTTGACTGAACCCAGAGCTGTGAGAGCACCAGGGACTCAGATAGGGGATGATTCTTTCCCAGGCTGAGCTTTCTCATTCTAGGCAGAGAGGTTCTGATGGACCCACAGTCCAGGCACAAGAGTCCCTGATGCTGAGATCCTCTGAACCACCACCTTCTCAAACAGGGGACACTGGAACAGATGCCTGAAGAAGGACCAGCCACCTTGGCCTGTGTGCTCACCAGGCCTTCTCTGTACCTGCACCTGCTGGTGCTTTGCCCTCTTCCTTGCCTTAGCTGGACATTTCATATAAACTGAATCACACAGCACATTCCATGTAAACGAATCACAGCAGAATGTGGTCTTTTGCGTCTGTCTTCTTTCACTCAGCACAGCGTTCTGAAAGTTCATCCATGTTCTAGCCAGTAGTTCATCCCTTGTTACTGCTGACTGTTATTCCACTGAATGGATACAGCCCAACACACTTATGGATTCACCAGCTGATGTGTATTTGGGTTTTTCCATTTTTGGTTATTATGAATAATGTTGCTAAGAACAACTTTGTGCAAGATTTTGTGTGAACATATTTACATTGTTCTTGTGCATATAAGCAGATATGGAATTGCTTGGTCATATAAATATTTTAACTTAAAAAATTTTTTTCATTGTATAGCTGAATTACAATGTTGTGTTTCTGCCACACAGCAAAGTGATTCAGTTACACATATATTCTTTTTCATATTCTTTTCCTTTATGATCTGTTGCAAGGTTTTGAATATAGTTCCCTGTGCTATACAGTAGGACTTTGTTTAAATACTTCTAACTTTTTCAGGTACTGCACAACTCTTCTCTAGGGTACGATACCACTTTCCATTCCCACCAACAGTGTAGAAGGGTTTCATTTTGTTCCCGTCCTCTCCAACACTTAATTTGTCTGTGTTTGGGCTGCTATAACAAAATACCATAGTTTGGGTGGCTTATACACAACAGACATTTATTTCTCACAGTTCTGAAAGCTGAAAGTCTGAGCTCAGGGTGCCAGGTGGTGGGGTTCTGGGAAAGGACCTCTTCCAGGTTGCAGTCAGTTGACTTCTGGTGTGTCCTCACAGAGCGCAGAGATAGTCAGCTCTGTGGCCACTTCTTAAGCGGCACGAATCCCATTCATGAGGGCTCCTCCTCCCCACCTAAGTACCTTCCAGAGGCCCCGTCTCCAAATACCATCACACTGAGATTAGGGTCTCAACATATTAACAGGGCGGGGGGGCGGACACAAACATCCAGCCCATCGCGTCGTCTTTTTCATTTAGCACCATTCCAGTGGTGTGCGCCGGCAGCTCCGTGAGGCTCCCATTTGCATTTCCTTAATGACCAGCAAAGCCATTTGATATCTTCCTCCCCTTGCTCAATCGGTTCACTGGGTTGCCTGCTTCTTTTCACTCAATTCTTAAAGTACCGCCTTGCTGAGATAAAGGCACATCCCAGACACTTCACCCACTCAAAGCGCCCAACGGAGACACCCAAGAGCGCTCACAGCGGAGCAGGCATCCCGCCCCGCCCCCTCCTCGGCCCCGGCCCCTCCCCTTCTCGGCCCCGCCCCGGCCCCGCCCCAGCCCCTCTTCGGCCCGGCCCCCACCCAACCCGACCTCGGCTTCCTCTTCGGCCCCGGACCCGCCCCGCCCCGCCCCGCCCCGCCACGCCCGCGGCCCGGCGGAGATCCGCGCTTGGTGGGTTCACGCCGGGCGCCGGTCCCCCTCGCGGAGGATGACGGGAAATGAGGTTCCCCCCCCCCCAGCTCCGCCCCCCTTAAGAACAACCCGGAGGCTTAGGCCCCGCCCCTCGGGCCGCGGGTGGCAGAAGGCGGCTCCTCCCGCCGTCCCGGAGGTGCCCGGAAGTGGTTCTGGGTCGCCTCCGGGACCAGGCCGCGCGCGCCGCCGCTCTCCGCTCGGGACCGCGTGCCAGGTGCGTGGGCGGCTACCTGGGCGCGGGGGTGGGTCGCCGTCGCGGGCCGCGCGGCGGACCTGGACTGGTCGCGTGGCCGCGGGACGCTCTGGAGTCAGGAGGCCTGTCCGCGAGAGCCGGTGGACGGTGGGCACTGACCGCGGCCGGGGCGCGGAGGCTCGGGCGTGCGTGGGTGGCCGCCTCGGGGCGCTCCTTCCTCCCCGCCCGGGAGGCCGCATGCTGGCCTCCGGGGCGGGGCAGAGGCCGGGCGTCCGGCGGCCAGGCAGTGGAAGGCTGCTGCCCTGATACTAGCCAGGCCCTGAGGGAAAACCCCGAGTTCTGGCAGTGCGTGGTCGCTGACAGCCAGGCGAGGGGCCCGGCCTTCCCGGGAGAGTGTGCTGCGATGAAGCGGTGGAGCGTTCCACCGTGCCTCGTCCCACCGCGCTGTGAGGACCGTGGGCCAGGGGGCGCCTTGGGGACAGGGCGGTGCACTCCCGCGTAAGCAGGTGTGTGAGGATCACCTGAGACGTGCTGGGGTGTTGTGCAGCTTCTTCAGGTGACATCGCAGCTCTTCCCTCAGATCCTGCTCCTAGCTCTGTTGCCACAGGTCCCTCAGCCCCTGCTGTCTGGGAGGCGCTGTCTGGTTCCCCCGTGCTTCTGAGTAGATAGGTCTGGGTTCCAGTCCTTGACGTGGGCAGTGGCTTTGACCTCGATTTCCTTGTTGGTAGGGTGAGAACAGTATCTGGCTCTTGCAGAGCCTGTGAGGGTTGGAGGTGGAGTAGTTGAGTGATCTGGGAGTGGTCAAGGCAGCAGCAGTGGCTGTTCTGACCTTGTGTTCTCTGGACCTTTCTTCTTCATTCTTCCATGATTTACTCGGAGAACTCATGCATGCTCTCCTGTTTCCTGGTCCTCTTCCTACTCTCCTCCACACCTCATCCTCCTTCCATGCGGATTCCTGCCTACCGCCCTTCCAGGGCCCCTCTGCCACCTGATTCCAGGGCACGTCACATCACACTGGCTGTCATCAGTGGTTCACACTGTCAGCATCTGGGAGGTGGAGACCACATCAGTCCTTATTCCCTGGCCCAAAGGACACGGGAGTTACTGGGCTTCTCTCTCATCCCCCTTCAGACAGTTGCAGCAGACACCTCCAGCCTGGGCTGACTGATTAAACAGCGGAAAGCAGAATGTCTGCGGTGGGTCCTGCGGCTCCATACCCGCATCACCCTGGTGACAGTCACAGTGGCCGGGTGAGTTTCCTGGGGGCTCAGCTGCCCCCAGAGGTGGCAGCAATGCCCCGGCTCCTGGGGGACCTGGACAGGGGCACATTCAGAAAGTTGCTGAAGCTGGTGGTTAGCAGCCTGCAGGGAGAAGACTGCCGCGAGGCTATGTGGCGCCTGGGGGCTGGTGCAGAACTATCCGAGAAGCGGCTGGGAGCGCTGATCGCTGGCACACACACCCTGGTCCAGCAGGCCCTCCGGCTGCCCCCAGCCAGCCTGAAGCCCGAAGCCTTCAAGAAGCAGCTCCAGGAGCTCTGCATCCCGCAAGACCTGGCTGTGGACTTGGCCAGTGTGGTGTTTGGGAGCCAGCGGCCTCTCCTTGACTCTGTGGCCAGGCGGCAGGGGGCCTGGTTGCCCCACGTTGCTGACTTCCGGTGGAGGGTGGACGTGGCGATCTCCACCAGCGCCCTGGCCCGCTCCCTGCAGCCCAGCGTCCTGATGCAGCTAGAGCTCTCGGATGGGTCAGCGCACCGCTTCGAGGTCCCCACAGCCAAGTTCCAGGAGCTGCGGTTTGGCGTTGCCCTTGTCCTGAAGGAGATGGCTGACCTAGAGAAGAGGTGCGAGCGCAGACTGCAGGACTGACCTCTGGCCAGCCCCTTTCCAGCCACCCCGGGACAGCTGGCTGACAGGTGTCTCCGGAGCAAAGCCCACCCTTCCTAGGAGACACTCCAGGGACAGTGTTTGAGTGGCATTCTCTAAGTGAAGGCAGCTATGTCTTTCCGCCTTTTTTGGAAGTAAAGTAACTATAAAAAAAACATGTCTTACTGGTTAGGCGTTGAACTGCAGGCCCCCTCTCCAGCTATCAGTCGGTCCTCTTGCTGGGTAAGGGCACCCACTACTCCAGTGTGGCCGGGTCTTGTGCTCTGGCCTCAGTCTGGGGTCCAGGCCAAAGCCTTTGTAAGGACACGGAGGTTGCCTGGCCCCATGTAGCATCTTAGCTCTTGCTCATTTGCTTTTGTGAACTGTGTGTTTCAGTGAACATTTCACCCTCTGTCTGAAATCCCTGTCTGAAACCCTCCTCCTTAAGAAGCCAACATTCTAGTGGGGAGGGGGAACATTATAATAATGCATAATAAAAAACAGCTGGCATGCTTGTTAGAGGGTGACGAGTGACGCGGAGATGAGTAGCCTCCCTAGATGGGAGGCAGGGCTGTGGGAGGGCTGGGCTGTCGTTCTGTTTTGTTTTGTTTTGTTTTACGTATATTTTTATTGAAGTATAGTCAGTTTACAGTGTTGTGTCAGTTTCTAGCGTACAGCACAATGGTTCAGTCATACATGAACATACATATATTCGTTTTCATATCCTTTTTCACCATAAGTTACTGTAAGATAATGAATATGATTATTTGTGCTATACAGTATAAACTTGTTGTTTATGTATTTTGTGTGTGCTACTTAGTATCTGCACCTCTGGAACTCCCAATTTATCCCTTCCTACCCTCTTCCACCCCGGTAACCGTAAGTTTGTTTTCTGTGTCTGTGAGTCTTTCTGTTTTGTGAATAAGTTCGTTTGTCTTTTTGTTTGTTTGTTTAGATTCCACATATGAGTGATATCATATGGTATTTTTCTTTCTGTGGCTTACTTCACTTAGAATGATGATCTCCAGGTCCATCCATGTTGCTGCAAATGACATTTTATTCTTTTTATGGCTGAGTAGTTTTCCATTTCATACACACACACACACACACACACACACACCCACAACTTCTTTATCCAGTCATCTGTTGATGGACATTTAGGTTGCTTCTGTGTCTTTGCTATTGTAAACAGTGCTGCTAAGAACATTGGGGTGCATCTATCTTTTTGAATTAAGTCTCCCTCTGTATATATGCCCAGGAGTGGGATTGCTGGATCATATGGTAAGTCTATTTTTAGTCTTTTGAGGAATCTCCATACTGTTTTCCATAATGGCTGCACCAAACTACATTCCCACCAACAGTGTAGGAGGGTTCCCTTTTCTCCACACCCTCCCCATTATTTATCATTTGTGGACTTTTGAATGCTGGCCATTCTGACTAGTAGGAGGTAATACCTCATTGTAGTTTTGATTTGTATTTCTCTGATATTTAGTGATGATGAGCAGTTTTTAATGTGCCTATTGGCCATTTGTATGTCTTCATTGGAGAATTGCTTGTTTGGGTCTTCTGCCCACTTTTGGATTGGATTGTTTGTTTTTTTTATTATTAAGAGTTGTATGAGCTGTTTATATATTATGGAAATTAAGCCCTTGTCAGTCTCATCTTTTGCAAATATTTTCTCCCATTCTGTAGGTTGTCTTTTTGCTTTGCTTATGGTTTCCTTTGCTGTGCAAAAGCTTGTAAGTTTAATTAGGCCCCATTTGTTTATTTTTGTTTTTATTTCTATTGCTTGGGTAGACTGCCCTAGGAGAACATTGCTAAGATTTATGTCAGAGAATGTTTTGCTTTTGTTTTCTTCTAAGAGGTTTATAGTGTCTTGTCTTATGATTAAGTCTTTAAGCCATTTTGAGTTTATTTTTGTGTGTGGTGTGAGGGAGTGTTCTAACTTCATTGATTTACATGCAGCTGTCCAGTTTCCCAACACCATTTGCTGAAGAGACTGTCTCTTTTCTGTTGTATATGCTTGCCTCCTTTGTCAAAGATTAATTGGCCAAAAGTTTGTGGGTTTATTTCTGGGCTCTCTACTCTGCTCCATTGATCCATATGGCTCTTTTTGGACCAATATCATGCTGTTTTGATTACTGTAGCTCTGTAGTATTGTCTGAAGTCTGGGAGGGTTATTCCTCCAGCTTCATTCTTTTTCTTCAGTAATGCTTTGGCAGTTCTGGGTCTTCTATGGTTCCATATAAATTTTAGGATTATTTGTTCTAATCCTGTGAAAAATGTCCTGGGTAATTTGATAGGGATTGCATTAGATCTGTAGATTGCTTTAGGCAGTATGGCCATTTTAACAATATTAATTCTTCTAGTCCAAGAACATGGGATATGGTCTGTCATTTTAAGATGGGTTGTGGGGCGGGCCTCCTTGAGGATGTGGTGTCTGAGCAAAGACCTGAAGGAAGTGAGGGAGCAGAGGGCCTGAGGACCGGGGGCTGGGCCGAGGGAACACCTGTGGTGCCCCAGCAGTGAGGAGGGGAGGGCAGGGCACAGGGCAGGCCCCCAGGGCCTCTGTGGGAACTGTGGCTCAATTCTGAGAAATGAATGTGATGTGACAATTGTTTTTAAAGGATCATATTGGATGCTGTGTTTATAGCAGGGTGTAGGGCACCAGGGCGGGGACTGGGAGTCATGGAGAGGCTGTTGCCAGTGTGGAGCTGGCAGTAGCAGCAGAGAGGGGAGAGGGGCCTCTCCTGGGTGCCTCTAGGGTGGAGTCTCAGGCAGCTCCAACTGCTGTAACAAAATACCATAGTCTGAGTGGCGTAAACACAGAAATCTACTTCCTCGTGGTTCTGGAGGCTGGATGTCTGAGATCAGGGTGCCAGCACAGTCAGGTCCTGGTGAGGCCTCTCTCCTGGCCTGCAGACATGCCTCAGTGCCCGCGCGTGTGTCTGCGATCATGTGTGGCAGGGAGAGGGCACCCATTCTGTTGGCTCAGGGCCCCACCCTTACATCCTCATCTAACCATAATCACCTCCCTCAAGGGCCCGTCTTTAAATACAGTCATACTGCAGACCAGGGCTTCAACATGAGAGGGTTGGGGACAGTTCAGTCCGCAGCAGTTGGAGTCTGTGGGGAGACAGTAGCACTTGCCTCTCCTGAGGCCTCCAGGGTCCCCATGCGCCAGCATAACCGCACCCTAGGTAGAGACCTTGGGGGGAGCGGTTCTAGTCTCTAGCCAGCTGTTTGCTGTTGGGCTGTCTTTGCTCTGGTGGTGGTCCTGCCTATGTGGTCTGTTTTGCTGGGAAACCAGGTCACAAATCTGGTAGGATTAATAGGCCCAAGTGGCAGGCAGGAACTTCTTCTGAAAAAAGCTCATGAGCTGGGTGCCCGCCTGGCATCTGGCCACATCTGTGTTGGAACCCCCTCCCTTCTGCATTGCCCTCTCCTGCCCCTGGTTTGTGCCAGGACTGTCAAGGGCAGCAGTGTTTGCTTGGTGCTCTTTACTGAACACGCCCATAGTCTCATGGAAAGTTAGGTATGGGCTGAGGGCCCGGGAGGAAGAGGCTGAGGACCTTGGTGGGGACTGTCGCCCACTTGGGGCGGGGGTTGTGGAGGTCAGGCCCCAGGTAGAACCCTCAGTGGGCTCAGCCAAGGGGTGCAGACCCCCTGTGTCTCCTTCAGGGTCAGCTGGCGTCCTTGGGCCCATCTTCCCTGAGGACAGGAGTGGGGCTGAGCGGGGCTGGGCGGTGCCAGCCGCTGCTGCCCCCAGAGGGCGTGTACAGGTGAGCTGAGCACCACGTCTGCCCCAAGCAGTGACGGGGGCTTTCTGGGTGTGTAGTTCTTTCTCGACCTGTAGGCATGTTTAGGGAATATGTACTCGTGATACATTTGGAAAAACCCAAAAAGTAAAAACAAGCAAACAAACAAACTTTTTAAAAAAGTATTGAAAAGCCCCTTTGCCCATAGACATCCATGGAACCACCTTGACAAGATGGCATACTTAGGCCGCGTCTGTGTGTTAACAGCTCTTTCTTCACCTCTTCCTGAACACGACGGTCGGTTGTGTCTAATGGCTGCAAAACATGCGTCCTTGGTGGGTGTTTCTCTTGGGCTTAACAAACAAAACACTGCACACTGGGGAGCCTGTAGAACAGCAGACGATTACTTCTCACTGTGAGGCCGGACATCCCAGATCAGGGACCCAGCAGGTCGGGCCTCTTCCTGGCTGCAGATTTCCCGCTGTGTCCCCTCATAGAGGAGGGGGTGAGGGAGCTCTGTGGGGCCTCTTACCAGGCGTTGGCAACCCTCATGACCTAAGCAGCTCCCAGAGGCTCAGCCTCCTAACGCAGTCACAGTCACGTTGGGAGTTAGTTTCAACACATGAACTCGGGGGGGGGGGGCACACGAACATTCAGTTCCATAGAAGCTTCTGCCCCCTCCCCCCTTTTTTTTGCCATTAAAAAATCACGATGTTAATGGTAAAAGGATTTTATATATTGAAACTGGAGGTAGGAACAGAGGAGGCAGAACGTGAACATTTTTTACATTGAATCATACAAGGTGTAGCCTTTTGTGTTGGTTTCTTTCACTTAGCATAGCGTTTAAAAGGCAAAAAAATGTGTATTTTAAAGCCCTTGATCTTATTCCTAAACTGACCCAAAGTACGTCCTCGGGCACCCCCTGCAGGCCAGATCCTGTCAACGCAGCCGAGAGCAGGGAAGTTTACAGGTGCAGGTCTAAGCCCCACCACGCGTGTTAGCACGTCAGGTCTCCCCACTTCGCAGGTGAGGAAGCGCAGAGGTTTGTGTCTTGCCCAGCGTCACACAGCTGATGTGGGGGGCAGATGTTCTGTTCGTGAGCCTTCCCTCCCCACCTGGCCTGCATCTGCTGACTTTGTGGGCGTGTGAACCCGGAGAGTGGCAGGAGAGGCAGTGAGTGTCCCTGGGGGCTTCCAGAGACTCTCGACGCGGCCTCATATACCCTGAGCAGCTGTTGGCCCAAGGACACACATTCCGGGTTGAAAGCCATACCCTGGGGGCTTCTGTTGCGCAGGATGAGTCCAGCGAACGCCTGAGACTCTGTGGTGCCGAGCCGCACCTGGCAGCAGTGGAGCAGCACCTCCCAGGTGGCCCTGGTGCTGGCATCCGTGAGACACGCACAGACCCCTCCCCCAGGGACCCCTGGGAGGAGGCCGGAGCTGCCGCTTGGACGCCCCCTCACCCTCTCGGCTGTCCTCGGAGGTGGGGGCGCTCTTCTGCTTCTAGACGGGCTGGCTGAGTCTCAGACAGTCAGCACCAGGTTTGCACGCCCTCCTGCCCACCAGGCCACAGAGATCCCTTGTCCTCCTGCGCCTTGCCAGAGCTTCTGGCTGTCTGTCTCCACCGCTACGTTGGGGTGTCCTCCCTGCTAGTCCGCTCCTTGCGCCTCTGGAGGGAGGTCTGATGATGGTCAGCAGACTCTGGGAGGCCCCTTGCTGTGAGTAGGGGTCAGGGCGGGATGGTTGCTCCCCTGCTCCCCCTCTGCCCCCGGAGGCCCTGTCTGGGTTTTTCAGGACACTGGTCAGGAACTGCAGGGTCAGAACACCACGCTCCATCATTCTCCATCTTGGGAGACTGGACTTGGTGGCCCTGCCAACTGTTTAGCAGAGCCCCTGCGGCCAGGAGAGGGGAGCACAGACTTGTACGGGGACCTTGGCTGAGTTCCTGACGTCTGATGTTGCAAATTCTGGGTTGTCCTTGTGTTGGAGCCCCTGTGCTTTTGTCTTGAGGGACAAGGAGGCCACAGTGACAAGACATCCAGTACAGCTGGTGAGACACAGAAGGTAGGGAGCAGGATGTTCCTGGGACTGCTGGCTCCCGAGGCAGGGCTGGACAGAGAGGGTGAAGGCCGCACCCACGGCTCTGGCCTGACCATGGGAGCAGGGGCAACAGACAACATCCAACTGGAGGGTATCTCTCCAGCCATGGGGCACAGACAGTGACAAGACATCCAGTACAGCTGGTGAGACACAGAAGGTAGGGAGCAGGATGTTCCTGGGACTGCTGGCTCCCGAGGCAGGGCTGGACAGAGAGGGTGAAGGCCGCACCCACGGCTCTGGCCTGACCATGGGAGCAGGGGCAACAGACAACATCCAACTGGAGGGTATCTCTCCAGCCATGGGGCACAGACTGGCAGGCCAGCGGGGGTGCTGCTCACCTACATCCTCAACTCGGGGGTTGGTGAACTTTTCTCTGAAGGGCCAGAGTAGTTTAGCTTTTCAGGTCGTTAAGGATTGTCAGCTGTCATTGCACAAACACAGCCAGAGACAACATCTAAGTAAATGGGCACATTGTTTCAACAAAGGTTTCATGGACATTGAAGTTTTAATTTCATGTTACAAAATTATGTTTCAACCATTTAAATACCAGGGCCGTACAAAACCAGGTGGCGGGTGGGCGGTGGCTGTAACTGCTGCATACCCCTCAGCAGGGCTCTCACCAGGCTGGGGTGGCCAAGGTGCCCCCAGGCTGTAGAGGGACTGTCCACCTTCATCTGTGGTCAGCCTCCACCCTGGACCTGGACTTGAGGCGAGGGGCCAGCCCCACCCACCTTCGTCCCAGGCCTGAGTAAGACCTTGCTCCTGGAAAACCACTCCCGTTTTATTGACTTTATTTAGATCTCTGTGGAAATTCTTGATGCTGGAAGACTCTCTCTTCTGTGGGGCTCTAAAGCCCCAACGCATCATTCACCCATTCAACAAACATTTTCCAGGCTGAGTGCAAGCCACATGCACTGGGGACATAAAGATGTAAAAGATCACCTGGGCTCTGCACACACCCCACCACCACTGTGTTTGTGAAGCTTCCAGGAACCCCAAAATGTCATAAGTCAAAGCTTAATCTGGTAATGAGATAAAAAGCAACTTCAGGTTAAAATTATGGGTTTAATTTATTGTCTCCAAAAGAGAAAGCTAAAGTATTTAAAAATCTACTCTGAAAGAATTCAGGAAATTCTTAAAAGGAGTTTATTGTTGCATTTACTGAAGCCCAAATTGGGAAATATAGCTTCCAAGTAGAACAGAATATTCCAGAACGTGCCCCACCTGGCACGGAGCCCTCTCCTCTCCCTCTGCAGAGGGACCAGCACGCCCCACGTGTGTGCCGGGATCTTAAACCCGTGCAGGGCTTGAATTCACAGCTCACCAACTGGCACACAAATACCGGGCGCCTTCACACAGATGAGCTAAGGAAGGGCCATCCCCTGCCCCGGCATACTAGTGCAGCCGATATTCCAGACTGGAGTGCAGGACTTCAGCTTTACTTCCATTGGATTCTTGGCTGTACTGGGACATTTCAATGCACAAACCACACTGAGAACTGAGAGGGAAAAGAATCCCTCAAAGCCTAGAGGCATGAAATTTTGACCCAAGTTAAGGAGGCAGGGCCAGCCAGGGTGGTGACGTGGCCTGTTGCCAGAGGCAGCTCGCAAACCCCTGGGCCAGCTGCGCCCCAGGGACCTTTACCTGGTTACGTGAAGCCCGGTTTCAGTGTAATTTTCAAGGGTTGCAAAACAGTCATCTTCTCCCCCACCTGCTTAAAACCGTACAAACCACTCTTGGCTCTCAGGTCTGTCAAAGGCAAGCCAGATTTCACTGAAATGCTGACATTCACTTGAGCAAATGGGTGGGAAGTGGGCAGAGTGATAAGGAGCGCCCTCCCAACAGACCTTGAAGCAAAGCGAGGACACTGTGGCACTGGCTGCAGCGGAAGCAGCCGCCCTGCTGGGGAAAGCCCGTTTTCTTGGATGGGCGCACTTACAGGACTGACTGGCTTTAGGGCGGCCCAGACTGCTGGCCTCAGCTGGTGACTGTACCCGGCCTCACAAAGCAGGTGGCGGACTGTTTGGCCCCCAGGCTGCAGTCGGCCAGTCCCAGACTTAGGCTGTGTGAGTGCAGAGAATCCAGGACCTGAAGGAGACTTAAGGCCTCTTTGGGGCGGCCCGCAGGTGCTGCCAGGGGAAAGAGAAACATCCTTCTCAGGGCAGAATAGGGGGTCCAGGCAACCCTCCTCCTCTCTGTCATTACCAGGTAGTGGCCAGGAGGAGGCGATTCCCTTGTGGGGACAGTGCATCCAGTGACAGACCGCCTTCTGAGGGTGCACGGGCCGGGAGGTGGCGAGGGGGTAGGGCCTCAGGAGGTCCTGCCAGCACAGGCCAGTGCCAGGTGCCAGTGGACGGCAGGCATGTGGCAGGTCCACCCAGGACCTTGACTCTTGTCCCATTTTGGGGTGGCTCATAAGCCTAAAGTACTTGCGGCCACTCAGATGTGCCCACCTGTCCACCACCTGGCTGAGCACAGCAGCCATGGCGGAGACAGGAGGTCCCCAGTCTCTGCAGAGTCTGTAGACATCCCGGGACCTTGTGCGCTGACCCTCTGGACGCAAGTTCTGGGTGGAGCAGGGGTGGCCAGGGAGACAGGGTCACAGCTACTCAAGTGGGCACACTGATCTGTTTCGCGGTGCCTCGCACCCAGGGAGGGAACTCCTCCGAAGGTGCAGGTGCAGGTTGGGGGTCAGTCCTCATCCCAAGAAATGGTGCTGCAGCCTGGGAACCAGCATCCTAGTGCCAGGCTAAGCAGCAGCAGCTGGCAATCTGGCTGACCCGCTTCAGAGTTGGCGTCCCTGCCCACACACCAAACACAAACTCACGTGGACTCGACCATCCTGAACTCTGCTGTTCCAACACAACCAGAGAGCTCCAGACACCCCCCCCACACACATCCAGGCACACAGGGAGCAGCACCTGTTTCACGTGATACAAACCCACAGGCTGCTTTTGGGCCACGCCACACACAGTGATCGAGGCTGCAGTGTTCTGAGGACCTGCCCGTGGGCTTAACCAAACCAACGTGACAGTGACCCAAACAGTGTTGCAATAGATCCTGAAGTGACCTTCGCCCCTCAGGGTTACAGCCTGTCCAAATAAGACTCCTGGTCCCAAGCCTCAGCTGGTGAGTCCAGGACCCCGGGGAAGGGCTGGAGTCAGTGCTGCAGGGCAGCTCATCCTGTGGCTTGGAGCCTTAATTAGATCGCCCGTGAGGCTCTGCATGGTCCCAGCCCATGAGGCAGATTAACCAGAGCAGCTGATAGAGCAGAGGTCTTCCCTGCACATTCTTACCGTGCGTGCCAAGGAGGCCACGTGGCCCTGAACCCTGTACCCAGGTCGTTTCTCCAGGCTGTGCGGGCAGAGAAAACCTGGAGATGAGGCGATGCCCCCACCCCGCTGGCTCCCCATGGAGGGGCTTGGTCTTGTTCACGGCAAAAGCTGTTTCCCGGCTGATGTACACCTGGTGCTCCTGGAAGCCTGCGGGGGACCCTCGCGCCCATGCCGACGCCTGGTGAGCGGTTGCCTCCACCTACCGCCGCCTCCGAGAAAAGGTGCAGGCTCCCGTGTCTGCCTGCACACCTCCCAGCTCTGGCGGCTGGAGCTCTGAGGAAGTCCGGTCAGCAGCAATAAACAATCCACGTCCTGGCCTCTGAGAGGCAACCCTGGGCGGACGCGAGGCTCCTGTGGGGCTGGGATGGCAGAGGCTATGTGATGCAAGGGGCTGCCCATTTAACTCCTGCTCAGATGGGCAGCTAGGCCCTGGATTTGGGGAGGGCGGATGGCCCTGTCCCCAGCCCAGGTGCTGCTCCGCAGGTCTCGCTCCATCAAAGGCAGCTGCGCTGGCTGGCCTCCCCCTGGGCTGCTCTGCTGGGGGATGAGACTCAAAGGAGGCGGAGAAAGGAGTTTAGCACCCTGTGCACTGCTGCTAACACAAGCTGCTGAGGGCAGTCTGAGCGAGCAGTGCTTAAGGAAGACATTCTGGCTAACTTCTCACGGGGCTTTCCTCATGCCTCTTCCTCGTCCACTGTGAACTCAAGATGCGGCACGTGCGCACCCGGATGTGAGGGACACAGGCTTTACTGAAGGCGGTGAGGTCAGGCATGCCAGCAATAAACACACAGCTTGTACGAATCTGGATGGACATTCCCTTTCCTAAGAGAGCAAGTCTGGCTTGTTCCCAGCATTCTGAACCGTCAGGACAAATGATCCCACGTAAAGTAAGTTAAGGCTGTATGTATAATCACATTTAGACACATTTGCAAAGGTGAGAGGTCTATCCCATGTGAATTTTCTGATGCTGAGTAAGCCTTGAGCTGCGATTAAAAGCTTTGCCACATTCATTACATTTATAAGGTTTCTCTCCAGTGTGAATTCTCTGATGTATGATTAGATGTGAGCGCCACCTGAATATTTTCTCACATTCACTACATTTATGCAGTTTCTTGGCAGTATTAACCTTCTTACGGCTTACGTGGTTAGGCCCCTCCAGGGCATTCCCGTACTCATGATACCACTGGGCCCGAGTGTGGATGCGCTGGTGCTCGATGAGGTAGGAGCTCCGGCTGAAGGCCTTCCCGCACTCACTGCAACCGTAGGGCTTCACTCCCGCGTGAATGATCTGGTGCTGGAAAAGGGTGGAGTTTTGACTGAAGGCTTTCCCACATTCGCTGCACTTATAGGGCCTCTCCCCGGTGTGAACCCTTTGATGGATCGTGAGCTGTGTGCTCATACTGAAGGCTTTTCCACACTCGAGGCACTCATAGGGCTTCTCCCCTTTGTGGATTCTCTGATGGTAGATGAGGCTGGAGCTCTGGCTGAAGGCCTTCCCGCACTCACTGCACTCATAGGGCTTCTCTCCAGTGTGGATTCTCTGATGCTGAATGAGGTGTGAGCCCTGGACAAAGCCTTTCCCACATTCTTCACATTTAAATGGTTTTTCTCCAGTGTGAGTTCTCTGGTGGCGAATAAGCCGTGAGCTACAACCAAAGGCTTTCGAACACTTGTTGCATTTGTAGGGTTTCTCTCCGGTGTGAGTCAGCTGATGCTGACTAAGGCGGGAGACCCACCTGAAAGCCTTCCCACACTCGCCACACTTAAATGGTTTCTCTGTAGCGTGGGTCCTCTGAGGCGCAAGGAGGCTGGGACCATCCGGGGTTCTTGGCAGTTGCAGTTTCTCCCCAGCGTGCATCCGCTGGTGCTGAGCTAGGGTTGAGCTCTGGCTGAAGGCCTTCCCGCACTCCCGGCATGGGTAGGGCTTCTCTCCCGTGTGAGTCCTCTGGTGCCTGACCAGCTGAGACTGCTGGCTGAAGGCCTTCCCACACTCCCGGCAGCCATAGGGCCTCTCTCCCGTGTGGACCCTCTGATGGTGGATGAGGCTAGAGCTCTGACCAAAGGCTTTTCCACATTCCTCACACCTGTAGGGCTTCTCTCCAGTGTGAATTCTCTGATGCTGAATAAGTTTTGAGCTCAGGCGAAAGGCTTTTCCACACTCAGTGCATTTGAATGGCTTCTCTCCAGTGTGGATTCTCTGATGCTGACTAAGCTGTGAGCACAGCCGGAAAGCTTTCCCACACTCCTCACATTCATATGGCTTCTCTCCATGCAAGTTACTTTGATGTCTCCCCTGTGAGCAATCAGATGATTTTTTCTGGCACTCTTGACATGGGTTAGATCTCTTCTGTGTGTTAATTTCCTGATGCAGAGCAACACCTGAAGCAGCTCTGAACCTCCTGCCACACATGCTGCACCTTCGGGAGGACCCCTGACTTTTATCAGGCTGACAGTTCAGGTGGGTGCTGCTGCCCAGCCCATCATACCCCTGGGCCTCCTCCTGGACAAAGGTCTTCCTGGGAACCACAGTCCCCGTGTTCAAGCAGCTCTTCTGGAAGCGGGAGCCTGGCTGACTCTCTGACCAGACCTCTGAATCAGAGGTGCCTCCAAAGCCAGGACTCTGAGGAAAATCCTGCGGAGGAGTTCTTACCCTTGCCATATGGGATCCTGATTTGACAACATCCACGTCCTCACAGGCCTGCTCTCCATCAGTCCCAATCGTGGAACCTGAAATAAGCAGGAGATAAAACTGCTCCGCATGCCCCGTGCTCAGAGAGAGGACAAAGACTGGGGTTGGGGTGCAGATCTTCCCTGGGACTGAGCCCCACCAGGACAGGACGCACTGAGCATGGAGACACCCCACGTGGGAAGGTGACACAAGTCAGTGCCTCTGAGAGTTCTCAAAATTTGGTTTCATTCATGCTGTTTTACCTTATGAATTCATTCAGCTACTGTGTGCATGGCAGAGTGCAAAGAGCCACCCCCACACGAGGAGGGCGTGTCATCCTACAGGGAACCAGTATGAAAAAAATCCAAAGTGAGCCTGAGAGGGTGGCAGGGTTAGTGAGAGGCAGGGTTAGGCTGAGAGGTCAGAGGCTCCTGGTTCCAGAGGAGGTAGAGTGAGGAAGAAAGAGGGACTGAACACTACAAACAGAAGGACGTTAGGTACCGAGAAAAATGAGGCACAAGAGCTGCTGAGGGGCACACGGGGGTGAGCCCAAGATGGCTGGGCATCGGGCTGTCCACTGGGTGGGGTTCTAAGCTGGACCTCAGGCCTGAACTCTGCATTCTCCAGCTGCCACCAAGCCACTCCAACTCCCACCTGACCATGCCCCCTTGCTGGTCGGCCCCTCAGCTTCCAGGTGGACATACTGGCTCCACCTTCCCGTGGATTTCTGGAGGGACCGCCTACCCCTGCCTGCTGTCCACATGGAGGACTGATGTGGCCGCCAGACAAGGAATATATAGGGACACCAGGAGCTGGAAGAGGCAGGAAGGCTCCTACCTTACAGGTTTCAGAGGGGACACGACCCTGCCAAGGCCTTGATTTTGGACATCTGGCCTCTAGGACAGAGAAGCCAAAAATCTCTGCTGTTTAAAGCCTCCAGTTGGTGGTGTTTTGTTATAGCAGTCCCAGAACCCTAACCCAGCCCTGGAGCCTGGTCTGGGAGGCTGGAATCACTCAAGCCCCTAGGAAGCTCTGGAGGGAGCTGCTGGCAGAAGCAGGAAACTGTCTCAGAGACACTCAGAGCCAAGCTTAGTGCCTCCCTTGGGTCCACACGTTTGTACCTTTGCGTAATAAGAGTATTAGTTGAAAAAAAAGAGCATTAGAAAAAGTAGAAACTGAACACAACGCGTTTCAGTAACAAACTTTTTGCCATAATCACAGGTGCTTTATGTTCTTGCTTTTCTGTAGCTCAGCCTCTCCTGAGCCCCTCCATGACTGCCCACACCTCCGAGCCGAGCCCATGGTTTCCCAGCTGCAGGCGTGGCCACTCCCAGGGGTCTGCCTCTAGCCTCCAACCTGCAGCCCTCGTGGGCACGGGCGCTCCGGACTCCTCCTCACCTGTGCCTGGAAGCCTCCCCACCACAGGCCCGAGCCTCACCTGTCTGGGAGGCCCTCGTTGCCTCTCTCCCCTCTGCTCCCTGCAGGTCGAGGACCCAGGGCTCCTGTCCCTGTTCCAGCCGGGAAATCAGCTCAGGCTTGAAGACCAGGAATCCTGCTGTGGGGGCGGCAGAGGAGGAGACGGCATCAGTGTGGCAGGAGTGCAGGGTGGGGCTCAGCCTTCCCTGGATCCCAGAAGGAAAGGAGCCGGGGGCTGCTGAACGCCTATTGTGGGTGAGGTCTGGGCACAGGGGCCCTTCTTGTCGGATCTGGACACAGAGGAATGCCGGGACTCCCACCCTGTCCCTGTCTCCATCTGCAGGAAGGCCAGGATCCCCAGGGAACCCTGTCTGCAAAGTACAGGCCAGCTCTGCCCCAGGCACTGCCAGCACTTCCCTCGGCAGAGACAGGCAGTCCCTCAGCGCAGAGGAGGTAGGAGTGGTTAAGAAACGAGACAAACAACAACAAACCAACAACCAAAACAGATGTTAAATCAGAAGGTGAGAAAGGCCAGTCTTCAGTTGGCAGCCCCAGCCTCAAGTCCTCACACGAAGCCCTTGGGGCGTCAGCAGTCAGGGGAGGGGTGCAGATCCCGGGCACCCACCTGGCACTGGCCTTCTGGGGCTGCCGTCCCCACGTGTGGGGAGGTTGTGTGGTGTGCTCCTGGCCCATCCCTCTGGCTGGGCTCCCCTCAGGTTTCCCTCAGGCCGTGGGGTAGGAAAGGCAGGCAGAGATCCTCGGTCGAAGGCCTCAGGTGACGGCAGGACCCCACGCTCAACAGGAAACAGGTGTTCTTGCCAAGCACACATGGACCATTCACCCCGGGCCAGCCACAGAGGGAGTCAGAGCACAGGCCACAGAACAATACCACCGACCGTGCCCAGTGCAAACGCCAACTAGACGTGCCAGCAGTCCCAACAGGGGCACAAACCTGTCAGCCCCTTGGACACTGAATAACAAATGACTATGAGTCAAAGTTTGTAGGAAGCGGCTGAAGCGGTACTCACAGACAGAATTTTCTATTTTTAAATGCATTTACTAGAAACAAGAATGGTAAACATAAAAAAGGCAGACATTACATTCAAGGAGTTGGAAACAAAATCCCTGCCAAAAAAAAAAAACCAAAAACAACCCAAAAGCTGGTTCTTTGAAAAGAGGAACACAGTAGCCTTGTGGCAAAACTGATCAAGGTCAACATGGTGAAAAGATGCTGCCAAAAAATAAAATAAACAAGGGAAACAAATACAAACACAACAGAGATTAAAAATGAAGAGTATTACAAACAAACACATGACCCCCAAATTGAAAATCTGAATGAATAGATCAATTTGTACAAAAACTAAAAAAGACAAAATTCAATACACTCATATGATTAAAAACAAAACTCCTTAGCCAACTTCTGTTCTTAGTCAGATGCATTCATTGCCTTTAAAATCAGAACAAAACAAGCATGTACGCAGAAGTCCTAAGGGCACTGGTACTCTGGCCATCGCCAGCCATCAGGACACGTGGGGACAGGAGGGAGAACACCCAGGTCTCGTTGGCAAGCTCTCCTAGAACATGACACCAGAAAAAGCAGAGACCCGACTCGGTGGCCAAACACAAGATCTACCTCCAAAACCAGCAGTAACCGGCTAGAAACATGGTAACATAAAAATGATACAGTCACAAAACAACCTAAAGAATCAAACATGAGACCACTCGGGAGAAAATTCCAAGCCTCTAACACAGTAAGTGAGATAATGGAGACCATTCCACGATCCTCGATGGGAACAGTTAACAGAAAGGTGCCAGCTCCCTTCATGCTATCTGCAAATTCAAACCATTCCCAATTTCTGAGGAACTCTCACTCATTCTAGACTTACATGAAGCAACTACCCTGCCGGCCTTGAGTAGGTAAGGGAAACTTTAAAAAGGATAAAGAGAGCTGCCCGCCAGGTGTTAAAACTGCAGAGTCAAAGCAAAAAAGAACAATGATGATAAAACAACCAAATAAAAAACAGCGAGCTGGCCCAGAGAGACCCAAGCTCGAAACACACCGTCAGGGCAGCTCCGCAATCAGCCAGGAAGAGTGGACAGTGTAGTGCTGGGAAAACGGCTGTGTGTGTGTACAGAGAAAAGGATTTTACTTAATTACACACAAATGTGGAGCCCAGACCTAAACGAGACAGATGAACTACCAAATCCACATGAAGAACTGCAGGCCGTCTCTGTGACTTTGGAGTAAGAAAGAGCTTCAAAGGTACAACTCGTAAGGCAAAAACTGATTTAATTGACCTCAGAGTGAGCAAACACGAAAGAATGGGAAAGATAATTACAAAGCACAACACCTGTGTGGTGTCACCACACAGGATGTAGCCTAACATCGGCCTAAAGAGCACGTGCACGTCTGAACGTGGGTCACACCTGGGACCTGCTGTCCTCGGCTGGGGGCGGTGACAGCTGAAGCGACTGCATGCATACAGGCACGGTGGCAAGTCACAGCACTGTCCTGCTCTCTGCAGGAGTGACCGCACAGGCAGGAGGCCGTGGAGGAAGAGCAGCGGGGTGCACGTCCAAGACTGGAGAAGCAAAGTGCTGCGGACCAGGGACTGCAGTTCAGTCTCTGGCAAATCGGCCCACGTGTGCAAACCAGGCACAAGACAGGAGGCCGGGCATGGCGACCAGATCCACACAGAAGGAGCGGCCGCCAATGTTGGGCACCAGCCTTGCCGATGGGAGGAAACCCAGCAACACTTAAAGGCTCAGCCCTCAGGCTCCCAAGGGCCCACAGACGCCAGTAGGTGAAAGCATGAACACAGAAACCAACGCACCAGAAGACAGGAGGGGACATGAGCAACACCCAAGCCAACTCTCTCCTCTTGTCCTTCCCATTCTAGCTCACTGGCGCACGGTAAGCCACGTCTAAGGGGGTCTAAGAGCGCTCATAAAAAGTATAAAAAATGTTTACGGAATAAGAAAAAGTCGTGCGGCAGTATAATCAGCAGCATTCTACTTCTTGTTGATACATAAGATAATGACGTGTCTCACAACGTACAGTACCTCGGATTCAATGAAAGCCAGCAATCAGAAATAATAAACACATTCAAACCAGTAAGACCCAGTAACCCCAGCAGAAAACAGGCCAAAGCTTTGAGCACTTTACTGAAGAAACCTGGCTTTGCCTAATGCTAATGAGAGGGAAGAGGTGCTCGGGGTGAGCACTGATCAGAGAGCCGCAAGTTCACAGCAGGCAGGCTCACCAAGTGCTCTACTGCGTGGATTACAGGAGAGCAGAGAGGGACAGGCCTGGTCCCACCCCTCTGCTGCGCGAGCCCACTCCTGGCCCCCCACCCAGTGCTCTCTCAGTGGCCCAGGTGCTATGTGTGATGGGGCTAAAGACCCTGTGGGGCCAGCACAGCGGGGGCACACCCTCCCCCACAAGGGTACAATCCAAGCCATGGGCTTGTAGCACAGTAAGAGAGACAGGCTTGAAGTGCGCTGGAGCGTCTGCCTATGGCGGTGGGGGATGGGAGAGGAAGATGGTGGCAGGCAGGAGGAGAGAGGGGAGGCAACAGCCTCCACATAGAGGTCCCTGGGGCATTGCTGCCACCCAGGCTTCAGTTGTACAACCATTTCCTTGGATCCCATGAGCCAATAAGTTCCATTTTGTTGTTTACTCTGTTTGGATTCTGTTTCTTACAGTAAGCTTATCTATTGACCCAGGCAAAAAAGAGGCTTCGTTAGCTCCCAGAAGTCCACCTACACAGTGAGGACTGAATCGTGATGTGCGCAAAGCTCAGAGCTTGCCTGGCTCACCGAGACCCTCCCGGGTCAGCTTCTGACCCACAGAGACTCACAGGTTCAAGGCCCCTGTCTAGCCTGAGAGGGCTTGACCATACAGCCTCCACATCCCCAGCCCCTAGCAGAGGCCTGGCTAGGTGGACACTGACTGATGGTGCGGCACAGGGAGTCCAGGTGAAGCCTCACCTAGTCCGGCCACGCTGCTGTGGTTCTCCAGCATCACTTCCTTGTAGAGGGCCCTCTGGCCAGGGTCCAGACACTGCCACTCCTCCCGCGAGAAGTGCACAGCCACATCGCCAAATGTCACAGCCTCCTGAAAGGACACACCGGGGCCCATGGGTGCCAGCCCCATACTGGCGCTGCCTAACGGGGCGTCTCAGGCACATGCACAAGCTGGGTGAGGCTGTCACTGGGCCCTGTGGCTCTAAAATCAAGGGGATAGACAGTACTGGCGGGGGGCGGGCAGACCATGCTGATCTACAACTCTCTGCAGGGGCCTCAGGCTGGGCCCAGAGTGGCCATGGGCACACCAGAGCCTGGCGAGGACCAAACAAGGAGCCGAGCAAGGGCCCGGGGCCAGGCCCAGGAACAGGGTGGGTGCCCAGAGAAGGAGGTAGGGGTCCTCACAGGACAAGCGAGGGGATGAAGGAAGTCAGACTCCTACCATGAGGTTCGGTGTGCGGTCATCCACGCGTCCAGGCCGAGAGACCTGCTGGCAGTTATGAGAGTGAGATCAGGGTCTTGGAGTAAGAGGCTGACTTCCAGGCTAGATGAGGGAGTACCGTGTTCTCAGATCCTTCACCTCCAACCCCAGATATTTTCTGGCAGTGACCTGGGGCAGGGTCAAAGAGGCCATGGCACTTGAGTATCTGCCCCCCGAAGCTTCATTCATCTTTCAGAGTGTGTGGCGTGTGTGACTCACTCCACAGAAACATAATGGGTGATTGCCACATGCTCCACTAAGCAATGGGAATTCAGGAGTGAACAATGCACAAGGACTCTGCCTTCACAGAGCAGTCTAGTGGAGGAAAGAGTTAAACGATCACACACACAAACGCCAAATTACAACCATGATAATAGCATGGAAGTACAAGGAACTCTGAAAGCATTTACAGTAGGAAATGCTGATTTAGTCTGATGGGTCACTTCCCCTAGAAGCTAACTCAGGCAAGGTAAGGGAGTGGGAGAGGGTACCCTAGACAGCAGGAACAGCTTGTGCAAAGGGCACGAGGCAGGAAGGAATGGGCTGAGTAAGCCAGAGGGGCTGGATCACAGACAGCAAGAGGAAGCATGATGCACTGGAGGCTGGAGCGGACAGGAACCAGAAGGATGGACTGCAGGGAAAGAAGAGTGGATGCAGGACCCCACCTCCCATCCCCAGTACATAAACTCGGCCCCCTCCCCAGGCATCCCCCTAGGAGGTCAGAATGAGAAGTGAGTTCCTGGAGGTGGGGGTTGTCTCAAAAAGTGGTTTGAAGGCAGAAGCCCCAGGCCGGGAGCACAGGGAGGCTGACCCAGGCAGCAGTGACCACTGTCAGGCGCGCCCCCATCTGGGCCTGACCAGGAGGCCCGCGGCTGCCAGTGCTGGATCCTGGGTCCCCGGCTGCGAGTTGCAGGCCCAGAGCAGCAGCCAGAATTCAGAGAAGATAAAGACCCGCCCCCTCCCAAAGCACAGCCCTTTTCGTCACTGTCACTAAGTCTAGGTCTTCGAGGGGCAGTGAGTGAGGGGAAGAGAGGGCCAGGGGTGGGGATCCCCTGGGGCAGGCCTAGATCTGGCTGGAGGACCACGAGGCTGGCGCGCGGCCGGATCTGCCGGACTCCGCCTCCCGCCTCCGCGGGCCCAGGCGGCCGCGGCTCGCCCACCGCCCCCGCGGACTCTCCGAGCCACCCGCGCTTCCCCGCCGAGGCCCGAGCAGCGCGGGGCCCGCAGCGTCGCAGGCGGGAGGGCGCGGGGCCGCCGGCAGCCACTCCGCCCGAGGGCGAGGAGCACGTGGGCCGCCCAGGCCCTAACCCGCGCGGGTCGCTCGGACTCACCCGCCCCGGGGCCGCCCGAGGCTCCACACGCGCGACGACGCCGGAAACGGGCCCCGAACGCCCGCGCCCACTCTGTCCCGGAGACTTCCGGCCGCTCTGGGCGGTTCGGAGGCTCGGGCGACTCGGTGGTTCCCAGCCCAGCAGCCCGGTGGGCAGGCGGCGGGGCCAGATCGTCCGGGAAAAGACGCGTCTGGGGAGTGAGGCGGCGGAGCCGGGGCTGGTGCGTGGTTTCTCTCCTCCCAGGACGGGGAGGAGCGGATCCCGGTGGAGCGAAAGAGAGCCTGAGGGTCGCCCGGGCCGGTCCCGCGCACCTCGGGTCACCAGTCCCGGGATCTGTGTCCGGGCTTCTCTGTAGCTGAATGCAACCGCTGGGCACGTTCCAGGCCCCAGGACTACGGAGACTCCCCTATCCAGGCCTTGCCCCGGGGGCAGCAGCCAGCTGGCGGCGCAGAGAAGCTGTGTGGAAAGATCAGGTGTTCTGAGCCTGGTGGAGCAAGTGGTCCAGGCCGAGGGCACCGCAGAGTTGGGACAGGGCACCGACAGGCCAGAGATGAGGCTAGGAGGGCCCTCAGGAAGGTTGTGGACCACCGAGAGACGGAGAAGCCCAGGGGAGGGTCGTCACCCGGGACGCCAGGCTGGGGTCCCTGGCTGCGTCCCAGGGTCGCGGGGTTCGGGGAGCAGGACAGCCCAGAACCTGCCGAGAGACCGGGTGGGATGGGACCCCAAGCGAAGGGCGGCGCGCCCCGAAGTCAGGTCAGGGCTTCTCTTCTCTGCGACCCCAACCATCCCCAGCTTCGTGTGGACCCCGGGGCAATCTGTTCTGCGTGTTCTCCCAGATCCAGGCTCTACCCTGTCTGTGGGGGCAGGCTCACCCCGAGTTCCTTGGGACCCGGGAGGAGCCTCCCCATCAGGGGCCAGGCCAAAGCACCGCAAAAGCCTTGGGTAGGACGCTGCCTTCGTCTTTGGGGGCTTGGGTAGGACGCTGCCTTCGTCAGCTTCCACGTGCGGCTCCGGTCCTGGGAGGTCTTCACCTGAGGGTTTGCTCTGTGCCTGGCTGACCCGCAGTTCACACCCTGCAACCCTGAAGGTGGGAAGGGCGGGGCACAGAGTGCGCAGATCTCTTCGCGGGGAGGACCCTGACACCCGACTCCTAACGATCCAAATCCCGGGGTCGCTCAGAGCCACGGAGAAATCGGGCAGAAGCCAAAGGAAGGAAGTGGGCGGGGTCGGCCCCCCCGACAGCCTCCTACCAGAGGTCGAGGCCGAAGGGAAAAACAAATGCGCTCGGAGGAACCAGCTCCTCTCCCTGAGCCTCTGTGCCCCGTGGTCCCGGCGCCCCCACCCGACGCCCCCGCGTCTCGATCCCAACTCTCCCATTCTCACTTCCTCCCTGGTTATGCTCAGAAAGCATCTGTGCAAAGGATGATTAAACAAGTGAATGGAGAATGGGGAAAGACAGGGAATACGCCTGCTTCCCAGGCGCCCTCCAGGTCCTGCCCCCAAACAAGTGCATCCAGGAATGACCCTGGTACACTGAGCACACTGGTGGTCCCGACCTACCGGGAGCCTTCCAGCTGGAAGATCTTCACACAGCACCACCCAGACTTGGAGATCCTGGCAAGCCTGAAGTGCTCAAGGTGAGGGGGCAACCCCAGGATGACACAGGGAGCAAGAGCAGGAGCCAGGGCTGACGTTTGGGTCTGCAGACTCTGAGGACAGAGCCGTCTCAGCCACCACGAGAGCCTGGGCCTGGTGACCAGGTGTCCGCCCAGCAGACACTTGGGCAGAGTTGAGGGTGCAGGTGTCAAGGTGCTGAGGGTGCTGCGTAGGAGTGTGGGTCAAGGGGACTGCATCCAACCACTACAGGCTCTTCCAGGGCCTCCCCACCTCAGTCCCATAATCCTCCCTGAGCCTCGGACCCACTGAGCAAACAGACTGTTGACAGACAGGGGCCTGTATGGTCCCTTGAATGGTCACTGTGCCCCTTCTCTTTGCCAGACCAGATGGCTTTCCAGTTATTCCAGCCTGGAATTGGGATTGTATCCCAGGGGGAAAGCCCAGTTTAAAAATCATTTCAAAGGATGTATTTCCAAGGCCGCTTTCTGCATTCTTGTAGATGGCCCAGAGCAGTAATATTTTCCACAAACTGGAACAGAGCCCCACTGAGGGCCATCACCATCTGTGTGCACTCAAAGGTCCCCTGGCATGTTAAAATGTACCTTGGGTTTGTTTTAATCAGGGATGGTAAGACATGCAGACTCAGAAATGAAGGAAGATGTTTGTATGCACAGGTCTCGAGAAACAGGAAGCAGGGCACACCATGCAGGGCTACACAGGGAAGCGCCAGGTTGGTCAGGAGGCAGAAGAGGGAGAGAGAGTGTGGCCCAGGGCCTTTAGTGGGGTTTCTGCAGCAAGGAATGGGTGAGGCAGGGCAGGTCCTCTGAATTAGCTAAGGACCATATGGTTTGAGTAACTTCAACAGGCTACAGGCTGTAGGAATGGTCTGTAGTTGTCTGACACCTGGCCCTGGGGTGATTTAGGGCAGGGGATATTGGTGTGGTATGTGAGTTTGATATAGGAGATAGCTGGGAGTCAGCTCTGGATTGGTTGGTTTGCATCAAAGCCTTGCTCTCAGGGCTTGTTTGCTATCTCTAGGAATGCCTTTTGGATCTAGCCTTGCTTGGCTCAGAAGCTGGCAGGCAGAACCAGGAGACCCCAGAACCCTGAACAGAAGCAGAAATTCCCTGAGCCCCCAGGGAAATGTCACCTGAGGAGGTCAGGGGCTCGGAATCCTGAGAGCTAAATGAATGAAGAGCTGAAGGTGGGTACCAAGGGGTCCTGAGGAGGTGGGTCGCAGGGGCCCCAGGTCACAGGCCTGTGCTCCTGACTCCTGCCTGTACTCAGGTTTTTCTCACCTGGACCCGAGTCTTTCAAAGCAGAGCCTGTGATATGCCATCTCTCTCCTGTGCTCAACAAAGACCACACGTGCTGAACAGAAGCTTGTTTGAAAGACTAACTAACCTCTGGGCCAGCAAACTTATTTTTCTTTAAAGGGAAATAAAAGCTGAAAAACAGGATTTCCAGAAACAAAACACTTTCCTTCACTCAGAACGGGGATTCAAGCTTAATCAGGATGGAATCCAAATATGGAAAAAATATGGCTGAAGAGTGATTCAGAGATGCACATTTCACAAAATTCACTTTCCTAGATTGTCACTAGTATTTTTAGGTTCTTTTCCAAGAGGAAAGCTGCTTCCTGTTAGTACCCATTTGGATACTGCAAGTTAAAAGTCAGGGCTCATACCCATCAGGATGGCTACTATCATAAAAACAGAAAACAACAAGTGCTGGCAATGATGTGGAGAAGTTGGAACCCTTGTACACTGCTAGTGGGAATGTAAATTGGTACAGCCACTATGGAGAATAGTATGGGGGTTCATAAAAAATTAAACATGGAATTATATGATCAATCAACTCCACCTCTGGATATACACACAAAAGATTTGAAAGCAGGTTCTCAAAGAGATATTTAAATCCATGTTCATAGGAGCATTATTCACAATAGCCAAAAGGTGGAAGCAGCCCAAGTGTCCATCTACAGATGATGGATAAGCAAGATGTGGTCCATACATACAATGGAATGTTACTCAACCTGAAAAAAAAAACCTGTTACATGCTACAGTATGGATGAACTGGGAGGACATTGGGCTAAGTCAATCTAGAGTAGTCAAAATCATAGGGACAGAGGGTAGAATGGTGGTTGCCAGGAGCTAGGAGTAGTGGTGGGTGGGGAGTTACTCTTTAATTGGGACAGAGTTTCAGTTTTGCAAGATGAAGAGTTCTGGAGATGGATGGTGGTGATGGTTGCACAACAATATGAATATACTTAATATCACCAAAATGGCTAAGATGGTAAATATTACATGTTTTACCACACTTTAAGAAGTTGGAAAGAAAGTCAAGGCTGAAAAATGGGCTTCTTTTGTTTGGAAAAAGGGCACTTTGAGTATATTCTTAGCTTACTTAGAAAACCACACTCTACAAATCCTTCAGGGACTTGCTAATATTTTTTCAAAATCAGAAGGAAATCCCCTTTGTGCTCATGCTAGTGAGCTGAGATTAACTCAAAGTGAAAGCATAAAGGCCCGGTCATGTATGTTTCCTGGACAATTCCAGAATATTTGGTTCTTCTTTAGAAAAACAACAAACGAGGGTGGATGAAACAGGTCCAACATGTAACACACTGCATGTGTGCTGGACAAGGGGAAGGGTGGAAAAAAGGAGCTGTTTGTGGCTGCAGAGGGATGGGTGGACTAACAAGGACCCACTCACAATCCCCTGAACATCCTAGAGGCAAAGGGTACCCTGCCTTCAGGCCCTCTGAGGCCCCCAAATGCAGATAAACCCTGAGTGGCTTCCCAGCCGGCTTGTTGAGCTGGTGCCAGGGCCAGGCATTTGTGCCTCTGTGTGTCCCTGAGACAGAGAGTGATCCCCCTGCCTGCTTGCTCTCCATGCTGTTCCTTTAAACCCAATGCGGGCAGGCTGATGCCAAGAGCCAGAGGCAGGAGACAGGAACGCTTGGGAGCCACCACCCCGAGTCACCTCCTGCTCCTACAGGATCTTACTGTGGCCCTCTAATGCCCTTTAAGTGTCAAGCTCTCCAAGGCCCTCCCTGACGCCCTTTTCATGCTCCAGTGGTGAATTTACCAAAACCCTCAGTCATTTCCGGATGTTCAGACTGCCCTGAGCCTGTACTCCCCAAGGAGTTCCACGCCCAGGGACCAGATGCCACCTGGATGCCCCCAGTCATACCCAACTTCACCAGCCACACCTCTCAGACACCTCCAGGTGGCCTGGCCTTTGTCACTAGGTCTCCTGAGGCAGAGCCCTGGGAGTGGGCTGCCTCCCTGCAGGCTGGCCTCGAGCACCCACCTGGCACCTTCCCAGCATGGTCCCCAAGGTCCCCCTGTGCCCAGCCTAGCCATTCCTGGGATGGAAGTCTGTGTCCATTCTGCCCCGCTCCTGGGGCTGTTGCCACCCTGATTCACACCTTCTTGGGCCACAGTCCTTAGAGATGCCCTCGGCTCCACACGCCTCTCTCCAGGCTCCTTTCTCAGCCAGGCCCCTCTGGCCATATCCTACTCACTCTTGCTCTGGCTGTGGGGACCCCTGCCCTCTAGCTGTCCTCTCTTCCAGCGCCCCCAGGAAGAGACATGACCCAGCCTCCCCAGCAATCGGAAGGGACCTGTGCACTTCCAAGGCAGGACCCCACGCTGCCAGGAGCCATTCCACCAATGTCGATGCCCCTTGACAAAGTCGGGGCAAAGTGGCCGTGCGGATTGCAAAGCAGTCGTCACTCTGGAAAATACTGGCATTTCCTTCTGTTGTTCATAATGCCTATAGTTGGATTGGGGATATCTTTGGGATACATGGGCTTTACAATTTACAAATTGTACAGGATGATTCTCAATCTGGGGAAATAATAGGGGCTATGACGATGACTGTGCAGGGCAATCCAAACAATGGAAATTTCAATGAAAGTACTTGGGAACAAATCAAAAGATCAGGGCCCCCATGGTGTGTCATGCCTCAAGCCCTAAAGACAATGTGTTCCATCAGATCTTTAAGAAACATAAGATAGCTATCTATAAGTTAGACTGCTTTCCTTGTAGGTAATAGGAACATTAATCAGCCCACTGTCTGGGTTCCAGGCGCCAGTTGGCTGGGACCCTTGTGACCTTTTCTTCTTGTGCTTGTTTTTGTGAAATAGTCTTCGGTTAGGAGCTGTTCTTAGGGATAAAATTGAGAATGGGTTAAGGGGTAATGATTAACTAAGTAAAAGGCTAAGAGGAAAATTTAAGAAATCATAAGGGTGATGACGTTCAGCCAAGTCGAAAAAGGCCCATGACCACATCCGGGTATGGAAAAAGGTCAACAGAGTAAACAATGAAGGTGTAAGAGTCAACTTGGCCACAATGTGAAATCACCTGTCTGATAAAATTGTATAAATACCACAAATAAAGAAAGCCTTGCAGAGTTGCCTGCATGGTGATTAAACCTTGACTGGCTCTCTCACTGTTTCGCCGATGCTGTCCATCCCTGGGTACTCCTGGACCTGTTGGAGTGGGACTCCAGCACCACACCCTGCCCCTGGGCCGCCCCAAGAGGTGAACTGAGCTCAGCCAGGAGGACACATCAGGTGAGTCACATCCCCGGTGACTATGGATTGGCTTGGGCACAGACTGAGTGGGTGTGGTGGCCCGTGAAACCAGGGGGATGACAGCTGGGCAGATCACTTCAGTTAACCAGTGCAACTGAGAAGGAAGTGGTGGGGCTGGTCCTGGAGGGGCTTCTGTGCCCGGCTTAGCCAGGCTTGGATGCAGATGCTGCAGGGCTCTGGGTGCTGAGTGGAGCCCGCTCTACCCATGGAAGCAGGAGAGAGACCTCAGCAAGGCCGTCAGGACGAGGTCTGTAAAGTTCAAATCAACACCTCTGCCTCAGGACCTGCCAGGAGGAGCTGTGCTTTGTGAACATGGTGATGGAAGAAAGGATTTGAGACAGATTTGGAATGGGCATACTGGTGACCTTCAACAGGGACCCCAGGAGGAGGGCATGTTTGCACCACTGATTCCAAAGCAGAGTGCAATGCTAGCGTTTTCATGGACCCACACCCTGTGAGGCATGTACTATTACCATAATTTGATACATAACAAATATTTGTGATATATTACTTCTTCAATTCTAAGATGCAGTCCCCCCCCACCTTCCCTCCCCCACCAAAAAAAGCCCCGTGGTTTGTATCACGATAGAGGAAACAGATACGAAGGGAAAGGGATTGTAACACAACACAGAGGTCTTACAAACCCAGTAAAAATGGGTGCAAGAGCTTACAGGGAAGTCACCCATGAAAAGGCCAAGAAATGCAAAAAAAGACAAGAGTGGCATTTTTCAAGATTAATGAAGTGATTAAAATTAGTCCCACCCCACCCCCAGTATTCTTGACCTGGAAAGTCCACCTCGACCCCAAGGAAGTCTCTGCAGTGGGGTCAAAGATAGCAGTGAAAACGTGGGAAACAAATGTCTGAGGAGAGAGCTGCTAAGTAAACCACACAGAGGGCAGGTGGACAGTGGCACTGCCAATCAGGAGGCACAAGGTTTAGGCAAGGCATACTCCCCATCAGTAAAACAAGTATCGACACAAATGCATTAGAAAGAGACTAAGAAAACACCAAACATCATAGTCGTGATCTCTGGAGAGTGGACCAAGGGTATTTTATGTTTCTTTTTTTTTTTCGTACGTTTCTGCCTTTTCCAAATTCTCTACAGTAACTTTATATTTAGAAAAAAGCCACATTAATTATAAAATACACATTCGCAGTTCAGGCCCTCAGCCCGGCTCAGGGCTGCTGGCTTCCTTCCTGGCACACGTTTGTAAGATGCCTCAACAGCTTGTGAGCCTTCTCAGGATTCCTGGGGTGGAGGGGCTGATGGTGAGGAGAGGTCGCTAAGAGGCCCTCAGGGGTCTTCTCCTTAGACAGCACCATCTGCAGATGAGTCAGGCAAAGGAAGGTCATACCCAACCTGGCCAGGCCCTGGTGGTGCTGCCAGGGAGCCCGGGGACCACCCCTTGAGTCCTGGCCTCTGCCACCATCACCCCTCCAGCCCTGGCTCCCTTTCAAACCCTTGGTCCACCCATGACTTCCAAATGTCCCCATGCCCCTTTCCCTCCCACAAGGTGGCTGGAGTCCCTGCAAACAGGGTCTGATCCCGGTCAACCCTAATAATGAAGAACTGAAAACAACATATCCTTTTTTAAGAAAAAAATCTGATCACAAGTCAGTTTTGTAAAACAGGTTAGAAAACAAAACCCACCCATAACCCCTACATGGTTTACTGGAGCCTGAGTGAGCATCCAGGCCCAGACCCAGGTGGCTGAAAAGTGCTGCCCTCTGGTGGTCAGTGGTCGTCCGCCCTGCGGGTGGGGTGGAGAGCGTCCTCGCTACTCCTCTCAGGCTGCCTGACGACAGCCCCGGCTCCGTCCGGCTCCGTCCCGGACGGACGCCCGGCAGGGGCACAGGGTGGGCTCTCCCGGATGGGGTCTCCACCAGTGGTCGCCTCAGCGGGGAGCCGAGGGGGGCACCCGCCGGCCCTGCCTCGGCTCTGCGCCGTGGACTCTCTGGTGCCGGACGAGGGTGGGCAGCCGGCTGCAGGCCTTCGCGTAGGCCCGGCCCCCGTAGGGCCGCTCGCCGCTGTGCAGCCGGTAGTGCTCGGTCAGCGTGTGGCTCCTGCGGAAGACCTTGCCACACTCGGTGCAGGCGAAGGGCTTCTCCTGGGTGTGGGTCTTCTGGTGCAGAGTCAGGTTGGACTTCCGGGCGAAGGCGCGGCCGCACTCCCTGCACACGGAGGGCTTCTCGCCCGTGTGCAGCCTCTGGTGCAGGAGCAGCAGGGACTCGTGCTTGAAAGGCTTCCGGCACGCGGGGCACGGGTGGAGCGCGTCCCCCGAGTGGGTCCTCGGGGCGGCACCGAGCAGGGGGCTCTGGCACCCGCCGCCGTCGGGGGCGCCATCGGCGCCGTGCCGCCGGCGGCGCTTGAGGAACGAGGAGCCAGGAACCGCGGATAAAGCGCTGGCTCCACCGCAGGCATGCGTAGGGCCTCTCCCCGCTGTGGATGCGCCGGTGCTCGCTGAGCGTGAACCTGCGGCCGAAGGCCTTGCCGCACTGGCCGCCCTGGAAGGGTTTCTCCAGCGCGTGGACCCTGCGGTGTGCGACCAGCTGGGCGCCCTGCCGGAAGGCCTTGCCACACTCGCCGCAACGGAAGGGCTTCTCCTCCGTGTGGATCAGCTGGTGCCTCAGGAGGATGGAGCTCTGCTTGAAGGCCTTGCCGCAGTCGGTGCACTGGTAGGGCTTGGCCCCGGTGTGGATGACCTGGTGTCTGCGCAGCAGCGAGTTGTACTTGAACGCCTTGCTGCAGGCCACGCACCTGTGGGCCCTCTCCTCCGCCGTGTGGGTGGCGCCTGGGCCCCTCCGTTCTCCTTCCAGGGCCGCTGGGGACAAGCTCAGCTCCCCGCAAGTGCCGCCTGCGGGGAGCTGGAGGAGTGGCTTCTCTGACCCATCCTCAGGACTGCCGTTCAGTTCAGGTAACTGGGGGGTCCTCCCTGGCGAGGTGCCCCCAAACCGAGCCCAACAGCCCTGCCTCCTTAGAGTACCCTCCCCTCAGAAAAGAATCCTTGACCCTGGCCTCTGCCCTGGAATCTGGAAGAATGAACAGAAGACGGAAGGCTCAGCCAGCCTTTATATTCACAAAAGGAACTTACTGGTTTGAAGACAGAATCTTTATATCAAACAAGTAGGGTGGTTTGAGAACTGCTTGCAAGAAGCTTTAAAATCAGGGTTTGGATGAGAAAGGCGACAAAAAGGAAGGTTAGTAGGGGTGGGAGGCTGGCTCACGTGGGGCACTCAAAAAGGGGGAGGGAGGGCACTGACTCGGCCCAAAGGATTGGGGTCAGACTGGGAGCAGGGCGGGACCAGCAGGGTGTGGGGCTGTCACCCACAGCTAACTCCCCCTGGCCAACACCTCGGGGTCCTGCCTGTGCATCATGCAGACTGGAGGCCACCTCAACTTCCTTTCTGCAGCCTCTGTGGCCCCAAGCTCAGCCCCTGGCACATGAGCTACTGGGAACTAGGGGATTCCAAGCAGCTCAATGGTCTCCCCTGTTGGGTTCCCCCTACACATGGCTGCCCCCAGAGAACTGACCTGACACCTTGGGCACCAGGATGGACATGTGCCCTTGGCCTCCTTGTACAATTTAGTCCTGGGTGACCTCGGACTACAAGCAGGGGGTTTCACAGGAAATGTGCCCCTGCTTTGAGGAGGTTACTGCACAACCCTCCCACTGTGTGAGCACCCAGGGGCCTGCAAGGAGCTGTGTGAAGGCCAGGCTTCCCCACACTCCCACTCACCCCAGGCCAGGCTGGCCTTGGTCCCTCGCTCCTCAGCCACCTGCAGAATCAAGGCCCCTGGCTCCTCCCCTTGCTCCAAGAGGGAGATCAGCGCTGGTTTGGCAACAAGAAAGCCTGTGTGTAGGGAGGAGAGCAACAGGAGTCAGGGAGCAGGAGGGAGGGAGGACACGTGGCTGCCTGGCCAGAGGCCTTGGGGGCATGCCCTTGGGGGGCCTGGGAGTGGGTTGGGAACACTTACTTTCCCAGGAGCAGGGCAGCTGGGTGGCCCAGGGAGACGGAAGGGCCTTCCAGCTTCCCCTCTGAACCCCTCAGACTTCGCATTTGGAAAGGAACCAGCTCCCCAGCACAGCCAGTGAAAAGGGGCAGGGCTGTCTCTAAGCGCAGGCCCAGGACCAACCAGGAAGCCTCACCAAGAGAGGCCACGTGCCTGCAGTTCTCCAGCATCATGTCCCTGTACAGCGCCCGCTGGTCCGGGGCCAGGCAACTCCACTCTATCCTCGTGAAGTACACGGCCACGTCCTTGAACACAGTTGCCTCCTGCAACCATAAACCCTTTGTCCAGGGCTGTCAGGGAAGGAGATGCGGAAATCACATAAGGAACATCCAGGGAACCTGTTCAGCTCTGGGAGTCACTGCTGCACCCCCAGGGCCTGGCACAGAGCGGACACCCCAATGCTCCCCAAAGGAGGGGGAGTGGTTGTGCCACCATGAAGCCACAGGCAGTGTGGGAGATGGGTCTCAACCTTGGCCTCATGCCTCTCTGTAGGCTAGCAGGGACCTGGGGAGGGGGCACCCCAGAGTCGCTGGTGGCTGAGCCTCCTCACTGGTGGGGAGTGTTCTGGTCCTCTGGTTCTCAGCTCCCAGCAGACAGGCTGAAGGCTGTATGCACCAAGTTAGGGTTGACCATTCTCACTAGGATGGAGCCAGGCGCTGGGGAAACTCAGGGGCTACAGAAGGCCCTGGGCAGCCTACTGTTGCCTCAGGAAGGAGTAAGCGGAGCCTCCATGAGGCTGCAAAGGGATGAGGCCGACCCTCAGCTTGCGGACTCAGCCCCGTGACGCCTGAAAGAGTGGGAGCGACATAGGTGGGCCTGGGACTCCCTGGGAAGGTGCTCAGAGCTGAAAAGCTGAAGCTGCAGATGAAGGCAGCTGACAGGCTCAAAGGAAACACTTGGAGTCCAGGCATCAGGAGTGGGACCGCCATTCCAGGGTCCATGTCCGGGTAAGGGCAGGTGCTGGGGACAGTGAGTGTTGAGTAGGAGCCCAGGCCTAAGGCCCTGACCCTCCCACCCCCATACCCTTGTAGGACCACCCAGATAAGAGACAGGAAGGGGTGAGGCATGGGGCGGGCACATCGTCGCCAGCCCAGCTGCCTCCCTCATGTCACAAGGAGAAGCCATACCTCGAGACATGCTCACCTGCACAGCTCCACTCCCCCTCCTTCCAACCTTCACAGGGAGGCCTTTGAGGACCACCCTATTTTTTTTCTTATGTGTGTGTGTGTGTGTATTTTTTTAATTGAAGTGTAGTCAGTTTACAATGTTGTGTCAATTTCTGGTGTACAGCATAATGCTTCAGTCATACATCAACAAGGACCACTCTATTGAAAGTACCACCCCCACCCCAGTATGCCCTACCTTCATTCCTTGATTTCTTTTTCTCCATAGTACTTCTGTCATCTGACATAAGGCAGTCAACTCACTCGCTTCTTATCCGCCTCACCCCAGGAGACTAGGCCTGCAGTCTGGGTATTCATGCTGTACCCCCAGGGCTGAAGGAGGGCCTGACACACAGCATGAACCCAGCAAGGATCTGTGAAACGAATGAGTGGATCCACGAGGTGGGGGCTCTGCAACCAGTAAGATCACGCTGTGGAACATCAGAAAACGTTCTTACTGCATTACCACGTGAAGCAAGCAGAAAAGTAAACCCAGAAGCACACACCCTAGTCCACTAACCGCAGGGTCACAGAATTATGAGTTGTTCTTATTTTTCTTCTTTTCATTTTTCTGATTTCTCTAAGACTTACCACTTATTTACAAATGTATGTTGCCTCTGGTCAGAGGAAAGGTATTTAAAAGTCAATAAATACAATTCTGGCCAGGTGTTTGCAGAGCAGGCACAAGGCCTGGTCTCCAAGCCCCTTCCTCAACAGATACTTGAGCTTGTGTTTGGGTGGTGGTGGTGAGGTGTCTAGGGTGTTCTCTTCTGTGGGGCTTGAGCCTCCTAAGTAGCTGCTACTTTGTAAAGAGATGTCCCCTGTAGGCATCAGTGAACAGAAAGCCTGTGGTTGTGATGCCGTGAGGTGACAAGTGGCAAGAGAGCCCTTTTACCGTCTGAGAGTATAGAAGACTCCAGAAGATGATCTGGGAGGCTTGGTGGGCCTGCTGCGCCTGCACAGTGCACATGGCAAGTGCACAGAAGAGCAGAGCCAGTCCCCACTGGGTTGTCTGTCCAGGGCAGTCTTGTCTGTCTTTGTGGGCAGGACCTGGCTGGACCATTGCTGCTCCCCCAGCTGACGGATATGTCCTCACCCCAACAAGGCAACCAGAACATCTCAGAGGACAAGTATCTGGGGGGAGACCCAGCCCCCTACCCCTCAATACATACCACCCTCCACAGCTAGGAGGGTGAAGCTACCCTGTTCTTGTTTGCTTATATCTGGGCAGTGCATGTCCTCCAGGAGGAACTACCTGGTTAGCAGGGGGAAAAACCTGCTTTTAGTTCTACTTCTGGAACCAGGATATGTCTTTAATCAGATGAAAACAGTGCTGGATTGAAAAGAATAGAGCAAGGGTCATAATGATAATAAAACAGACCTGGTTTCTGCTCAGAGTGTGAGGAGAGAAAACATCAAGGGAGGGGGTGCTAAGTTAGAGGGAGGCTTTTTTTGGGAATTACATTTAATTGGGGCCTAGAGGACCAGCAAGAGTCATTCTTCCCTCCAACTTAGAACAAAACCTTTGTTCTTCATGGGCCTGGGGCACCTTGCCCAGCTCTCTCACCTGCCCCCATGCTCACCGCACTGCAGCCAGGACAGCCAAGGCCATTCCGGTTCAGTTCCCTTCACTTTGAAGTTTCTCTTAAGGGATCAGAAAAGCCTCTCAGCCATCAGGTTTCAGTTCAAATGTTACTCCTTAGAGAGACCTTCCCTGACCGCCCATAGCTCTCCCTAATCTCTTACCTCTCAGTCCTATCCCCTTGACTTATTTTCTTCCCAGCCCTCATCACAATCAGAAACTATTTGCTTACTTAATACCTCTATTACAATCTACGGTCCACGAGTACGGGGGCTTTGCCTCCTCACTGCTGCTTGTATCCCCAGCATCGGAGTCCTCTGGACACAGGAAGTGCTCCGCAATGCTGTCCAATCAATGACTCAGCCCGCGGAGGGGAAACCCGCACAGGTACAGCGTGAGGGTGGAAGGGCGCGGGGCTGACAGCTCTCCGCCACAAAACGAGGGTGCGGGGGAGAGGCCGACGGGGGCGGGCGACCAGCACCTGCCGCCCCCGAGCAGGCGCGCTCCGGCGCCAACGGCGTGAGGCCGAGGGGGATGCAAACCCAGGCAAAGCTGGTCCTCCCGGGTCTCCCTCCCCCTGCAGCTGCAGCTCGCGCAACTACCCGGGCTCCGGGGATGCAGGCTCGAGCCCGGTCCGCAAGCCTCCCTCTCCACCCGGGGGAAACGGAGACAGATCATATGCTCACCTGGACCCTCCCCAAGGCCCAGAACCGAGGAGAAGCGAGGGGCGGCGCCCGCTGCGGATCAGCCCCTCGCGGTGCTCAGCGCGGGCTGTAGCCTCAGTCAGCAAAGATTAACGAGACCGCGCCCCTCCGCAGTGTCCGACTTAACCCCGGCCGCTACCAGCGACAGCGCGGGGCGTGGACCGCGGAGCGGAGAGACCACCCGCCTCCGACCCCCCCCCCCCGGAAACGGGCTGCAGCGCCATTCTAGCAGGCTCGGAGGACCGCGCGCTTCGGTAGTGCCGCTGGTTACTGGGGGGAGGGGCGGGTCAAGGCGAGAGGCACTGGGGGGCGGGGCGCGCTCGGGGCCGCATCGGGGCGAGCCCCCAGGTGCGAGGGGCGAGCCCTCTGCGGGAGTCTGGGGTCCGCGCACAGGGCCTCAAACCCTGCGCGCACTCTGCGTCACAGGAGACCCCCCAGAGCGACCAGAGCATCATTACAGGAAACCAGGTTCTGAGGCAGAGCCCCCTCCCTTTTCTTTTCAACTTTTCATTTTGAAATAATTACACATCGCAGCAAGTTGCAAAGGAAGTAAAGAGAGGTCCATGTGTCCTTCACCCACTTCCCTCTTTTTAAAAAAGCTCCTCTTAAAAAAAAAAAAAGCTCCCCCAGCGTCGTGTCTTTCAAACTTTTCTGAGACTCAGTAAAAAAATGTGTGACCCAGCACACGCAGATTTCTATATTTACAGATGAATGTTTACGCATATATTAATTTTAAAAACTTTCACAAAACTTACTCTTATGTGAAGCAATATCAAATGTTATTTAAATGGTTTCTCATTTTTAAAAAGTGCAAAAGCAGGAACTACACGTTTTTTAAAAGAGAACATTAACAATAACTGAAATCTACCCGGCCACACAAAAGCAGCATTGTTAAGCTAATTTAACTCTTGGGATAAAGAGAAAATCATACAGGACAGTGGATGATACTTGGAATTGAAAGAGAATGAAAACACTTTGCAGGATACTTACAGGGAAGTTTATACGTTTTAGATATATGTATATACAGTATATGTGTATGTGTACATATATCTTTCAGCACACATATTCAGCTACTATGAGCATCATGAAGGAACTTGTTTATTTAAATGTTGTCCTGCCTCGACATGCATATTTCCCTTCATTTTTGTTTTTATATGTGTGTATATAAAACAACACAAAACCCACAAAAATATGTCTATATACGTGTATGTGTTTCTCTTTACTTCCATTTTACCCCAGGTGTTAGCACAAATCCTCTTCTCTTCTTGGAGATACAGGAGGCTTGGACCACCCCTTCCATGGTTTTTGGAGGTCTGATGACTTCCCAGGAATTTTGACCAGTTCCCATGCACACTTTTAAAATACACGATTTTTGGAGGACGGTATAGCTCAGTGGTAGAGTGCATGCCTAGCATGCATGAGGTCCTGGGTTTAATCCCAAGTACCACAATTTTAAAAAAGAATATATAAATAAATAAGCCTGATTACCTCCCCCTAAAACAACAATAATACATAAAATAAAAAAAACATGATTTTTAGAAGAATACACAGAAAGGAATTACAAATACCTTTGGCATACAACACGATGAATTTTCACACTCAGAATACCCTGTGAAACTAACACTCTTGTCAAGAAGCTGACTGCGCCCCAGAGCTTGAAGTCTGCCAGGGCTCCCTCCTGGTCACCCTCTCAGACCACCTCTCCTGCCTGTGCCTGATCTGTGACTTCTACAGCTCTGCTGGTGTCTGTGGGCCCTTTTATACCCTTGGTGTGTATTTAGTCACTCAACCCTCACAAGAGCCCTATGAAACACAGGATCAGTGTTCCCATATTAAAGACGCTGGGAACTCAGTGCTGATATTTGCTTGGGAGCAGCTGATGCTGGAGCGGGGAGCCAAGCCCAACAAGGCAGAAGAGAGTCACGGTTGCTCAAGTTTATACCAAATCACTCCTGTGTGTATGTGACAAGCAACCTTTAAAGAACAACTTTAAAAGGAAAGTTTTAAAGAAAACTTTAAAAGGGAAAGTTTGAAACTCAAGGAAGAGGTGAACTTGGACAGCACAACAAAGGCCACCAGCTGACCAGCATGAACAGAGGCAACTCGTGGAGACAGAGGGCCTCATCTGGGGGCAGAGGCAGGTGGGCCCCTCTTGAAGGCCTGAGAACTGCATGCCCACTGAGGCTGCCCCAGATCTTCAGGGCCCCTGCTGTGTGCCAGGCTCAGTGGCCTCACAGAGAAGCTGATATTCAGGCCAGTGAGATGGAGCTAAGTCTCAGGTCTCTGGACTGTGAGAGGGACGCCAGCCAGTACCCCCATCTCAGCAAGGACAGGTGCACCAAGCACAAGGCAGGGGGCGTGATAAACATCAGGCAGGTGTCTGCATCTCCTGGAGCCCCATTAATGGCTGCCCTCCCTTGACGCCTCACCTGCTGCCTCCAGGTAGGCCTTTGGGAGGAACCCACACGAGCAAGCCCCTGGAGCAGCACAATTCCAGGCCTCCCTGGGCCCAGGGCCCCTAGTGGGGGCTCCCAGCTGCCAGCCAGCTCCTGGGGCTCCAGGGCTGGCACTGTTGCCCCCGTCTCACCCTAGAATGTGGCAAGACCCTAGACACAATGGGGCCAGGTCAGCCTCTTCCTGGCTGCACCCAGGGCCTTGGCAGCAGGTCAGGGGCAGAGGAAGAATGAAGGTCCACCCGTACCCCGTCCAACTCCATCCCAGGAACCTCACAGCCCCTGTGTCCAAACACCATCCCCACCTCCATCCCACTTTCCTGCCGCCCTTCCAGTCCCCTGGGCCTATTCCCAGCTAACCCCAGAACCCCTCACCCTACCCATGGAGGCCCAGGTGCCCCCAGCTCCTGGCCCTGCTGTGGGCCGTGCTGCCTCCTGATCCCCCATCCCTGCCACCCCAGTCTGTTGCCACTCTGGGGACCTCGTACATCAGTCCCCTCTGCTCCCCTGTGCCTTCAGCATGTGGCCTTCCTTCAATCCCTCTTATGTCACCTTCTCCTGATAGCTTTCTTGCCTCCATCCTGCAAGGTCTACCTGACGGCATTGGTGCCAACAAACACACCGCCCCAGAGCCCTGCATGCAAGCCCCTCTACTCCCTGGGACCCCTGCCCTCACTCTCTTCCTACCTTGCTGGCTCTCCCGCCACAGGCCTCACCTGCACACTCACAGCCCTCTTCACTAAGCTCTCCCTGGCCTGGTCTGCTGACAGGTCTCACTCAGACAGGGGCTCCACCTCCTTTTCTGCTTACTCCAGAGACCCTCTCCGTAAGGACCCCTCCCACTTCTCCGGAAGCCCCTTCTCCGAAGCTTGTGCCTTGTTAGAGGCTCCCTGCCCTGCCAACTTGCTCTTTTTCTCCAGCTCAGACCCCTCACGCCCCCACCCCAGCAGCTCCCTTTCTTGGCTAAACCCCGCACATCTCCCCGACAGGGTTCTGGGCAGCGTCATCGGGCTCCCTCACCTCAGGGTCACTTGTCCAGTCTGCCTTTCCCCATCCTTTCAGTCGCGTGTGACCCCGCCCACCCCTCTTTCTTCTCCGCTCCTGGCAGCCCCTCAGCCTTTCCCTTTCCACTTCCTGGGATGGCTTCCTCTCCTCCACCTGCCTGCGAAGGGCACTGCGTCGGGGGATGGGGTGCGGGGGTAGGGAGGCCTCCTCCCCGGGAGTCTCACCGATCCCTCTGCTCTCTTCCGGTATCTCCGCGGTTCCCACCTCGACCCCCACTGGCGCCCACCCCAGTCCCTCCAAGCAATGACCAGGATCCTCTGGCTCTCCGCCAATACCCACAATCCAGGGACGGCCACTCGGACCTCTCCGAGGACCAGGAGCGCAGAGTCCCCGCGACCTCAGAGCGGCCGAGCCGGCGGGAGTCGGACACTTATCATCGTCTTCCAGACCCCGTCTTTTCACTCTGCAAACCACCACGTTCCACGAATCAGTCCATCGATTTCCTCGACAGACCGGGACCCGAGTCCCGCGTCCCCGCGCCCGCAGTGAGACGCTCGGTCGTGGGCTGCGTGAGGCTGGACAAGTCACTCAACATCTCAGGGCCTCCTCGGCCGCTCAGAGAGGAACGCCCACCCTCCGTGAAATCTCGGTGAGAGATAGGCGCCCCAACGCCCTTCCCCGGGCCCCGCCCACACGTCTCCAGACCACTCGAATCACGGGCCCTGCCAGCCGGACCACCTCAGTGCGCCTGCGCCCAGGCTCCAGCGCGCCGAAGGGGGCCACAGGAGCCTGCAGGGGGACTACAAGTCCCTACTGTGCATTGCGCCTGCGATCACCGCCCCTGACCGGAAGGTTGAGCCTCTCGGCCCCGCCCCGGAAGATAAGGCGGCTCTCAGAAACCGCGTCTCCTTTTTCGGCCGCGCTCGGCAGCAGGTAGGACATGTTGGCGCTATCTGACGCCATCCAACGCCATCCTCCGGCCTAGGGCCGGCGAGGGACCCCAGCCGGCTCCTGAAAGGGCGCCGGGGCGCACGACCGGGGATGGGGGCGCAGAAGAGGCGGGAGCCTGGAGGAAGGGGCCTGGGGAGCGGGGCCTTGAAGCCTGGGTAGCGGGGTGCCTGGGCCGCCCGGGCGCTGATCGTGAGCCGTCTCCAGACCGCCGCCATGGGCCGCGTGATCCGTGGGCAGAGGAAGGGCGCCGGCTCCGTGTTCCGCGCGCACGTGAAGCACCGGAAGGGCGCCGCGCGTCTGCGCGCCGTGGACTTCGCCGAGCGACATGGCTACATCAAGGGCATCGTGAAGGTGCGGGGCGCAGGCTGGGGCCGGGGGGCACGGGGCGCCCGGGGGACACCCACGCTCACGGCACCTTGACCCACAGGACATCATTCACGACCCGGGCCGCGGCGCGCCCCTCGCCAAGGTGGTCTTCCGGGACCCGTACCGTTTCAAGAAGCGCACGGAGCTGTTCATCGCCGCCGAGGGCATCCACACGGGCCAGTTCGTGTACTGCGGCAAGAAGGGTGAGCTTCGCGCCTGGGTTGGAATGTCGCGGTGGGGAGGGGCCCAGGGTTCCTTGGAGGGGAACATGAGGCAGAAACGTCACGTGGTGAGCCCCGCTTGGCCGAAAGTACGCGGTGGGTGCTTGGAGAGCCGAAGGAGATGGCTGGGCGTCGAGTGCCTCGCCGGCTATTAGGGGGCTGTTCCGAGGGGGTTTGCGTTGTTTTTGACTAGCAGTAGTCTGGAATCATTGTCATGCTGACCGCCCGTGCTGTCTTTGCCCCTTGCAGCCCAGCTCAACATCGGCAACGTGCTCCCGGTGGGCACCATGCCCGAGGGCACCATCGTGTGTTGTCTGGAGGAGAAGCCTGGTGACCGCGGCAAGTTGGCCAGGGCCTCTGGGAACTATGCCACAGGTTATCTCCCACAACCCCGAGACAAAGAAGACCCGAGTGAAGCTGCCCTCAGGTTCCAAGAAGGTTATCTCCTCCGCCAACAGAGCTGTAGTCGGTGAGTGGAAGGCAGCAGTTGGATGCTAGGGGTCTCCTGTGAACAGCCAGAAGCCAGATGGGGCCCTGGAACCCAGTTCACTGCTCCTCTGAAGCCTAGGCTCTGTAAGCTTGGGTTCGTTCCATTATCTTAGATGGTATATTCATAAAGAGGGCAGAGTACTACTTGGTTGCTGATTGAAAATTGAGTTAGGCTGGGATTATCCTGCTGGGACGGGTAAGGCAGACAGATACGCACTGAGGATAACCTGGAACTTAGGTGGTTCCTGCTCTCACATCCACCAGGTTCACATTCTTTTCAAAAGATGTGTGGTTTCCTTAAAGTCACCCAGTAAGCGTCTTAAGAAGGGTCTGACTCCAGGTGTGTTACTTTAATATTAAGCAACCTCTTTTAATCCACGTGGCAAACCCAGTCCTGCATGGAGGAGGCTCTTGAGGGTGTGATCACAGAGTAAGCATGACAGCTGGGAAGTGGCAGACCAGGTCAGCTGTCCGGTTACGGGTGCAGGGGCACTTGGAGGAGCCTGGTGTCAGACTCTGCAAAGGGGAGGACTTTCCTGGAGAAGCTTGGGTCAAGATAGGCCTTTTAGATGGCGTGAGTAAAGCATTGGCTTAGCTACCCTGTAGAGCCTGGAGAAACTTGAGCTGCTAGGCTGCAAGGGCTGCTCGGTGATAGTTTCCAGGCATTTCTGAAGCTCCTGGGGACATGTGGGTGAGACATAGGTGGGGGGCACTGGCAGGACCCAGCAAGGGATGCTCTGCCTGATGGGAGTGTCTGGCAGTGTTTGGGAGGGTATGATACACCTCCCTGGGGTGCCTCATCTCCCAACAGGTGTGGTGGCTGGAGGTGGCCGCATTGATAAGCCCATTCTGAAGGCTGGCCGTGCCTACCACAAGTACAAGGCAAAGAGGAATTGCTGGCCGCGCGTGCGGGGTGTGGCCATGAATGTAAGTAGCCGAGAAGTGGACAGTAGGGCGGGTATTCAGGGTACAAGGGCTGTGAGGCTGGTTTGTAAGCACAGGCCAATTGATCCTGCCTTTCTCCAAGCCCTGCTAAGGTAGGCTAGGGCCACCCCCATGTTAATACCATTTCTCTGCCTGCAGCCTGTGGAACATCCCTTTGGAGGTGGCAACCACCAGCACATCGGCAAACCCTCTACCATCCGCAGAGATGCCCCTGCTGGCCGGAAAGTGGGTCTCATTGCTGCCCGCCGGACCGGGCGCCTCCGGGGAACCAAGACTGTGCAGGAGAAAGAGAACTAGGGCTGGGGGCCTAATAAAGCTTGTCCTTTTCACAACTAAGCTGTGCTTTCCCATGGTTTCAGGGGAAGGGTCCCTGCTGGGAGGACTGCATGGTGCTTCAGGTATGGGGAGGAGAAAGATGAAGCAGACAGTGAAGCCCTGGAGAGAGGCGGTGGGTTGCTAGGTCACTTCACTCCTTGACTTATGGAATCCCCCACTTGCATTAATTACGCTTGGAGCACTTGGAGAATCAGGATGAGGGTGTGGGCGCTCTTCGGTGAGAGTGGTGCCCTTGAAGCCATAGGTTGAAGACCAGAGGTCCTATCCTACAAAGAAGAACCAGGCGTTTCTGGAAAAATTGGCTTGCTCCCTGCAGCACCTTCTCCCAGATTGACAAGTTGGTCAAAGCAATGGAACCAGGGCTAGATGGTGCTGAGCATACGGTGCCAAGTTGGGAGTTAAGGCCTATCAGTGCTTTTGGACCAGGACACGTGCTTCCTGAAGGCCCCCAGACTCCCCTGTCCCTGACCCTTTGTGAACCGATGTGAAAGCCACTGTACCTAACTGACCGTTGGAGTGGTAGTTGGTTTGGGGACAGCAGGGTGGGTGGCAGGCTGAGGTGGGATTTGTCACAGACAGTGGAAGGGCACTAGCTGTTGAGTCTAACTGGAATCTCGTGCGGGAGAACTGGTTGCCTTGGCTGTTTTGAGAGGCTGTGTGGCAGAGTCCTTCCTGGATGATTGGGTCTCCCTGGTTGCCTGGTGGCTCCTGGTTCTCATGTCCCATACCTGTCTCTAGTGTGTACCTCAGTGTCTGGTCTTGCCTTCCTGGGGCCCCATCTGCCCCAGGCCACCCACCACACCCAGGCAGTGACACAGTAGGGCTAAGACCTCAGTCGTGGGTAGAGAAGAGCAGTATTTACATCTGGAGGGAAGAGCACTGGCATGATCGCTCCCTTCCGGGTAAAGTGGCCTAGGGCCTTGTCTAGGGGACTGGCCAACGGGGAGGGTTTAGCTCAGGAGCATTCGGGCACTCAATGAGGCCCTTTCTAGGACCAGTGGACGCTGGGGCTGGGGACAGTGGGCTAACGGCATCCTCTCCGCTTTGTGGGTGTGGTTCTCTGTCTTTCGCTGTAAATTAAAGGGCCTGATCTTTTGTTGGCCGCAGTGCCTTCAGAGGCTCACCAGGGAGACATTTTCACTGGAAAACAGTAAAAATTACTGTTACCTGTTGGTGTTTGAAACTGGTCATCAAAGCCTTGCGCTGGTCCTGAAGCCGCGGGATCGTGGCTCCAGACTGCCACCTGGTGGCACGTCCCCGATGTAGGGCGCTGCTTTGGCCGTTCCTGCAGGCGGCCGACCACCGAGACGTGCCGTCCGTTTCCCAGAGCGGCCAGAGGGCGCCTCCTGCCGGGGTCCTCAAGGAGCGGTCACGTCACTTCCGGTTGGGTTTCAGTCGGCGGGGCCTGGTGGCGCGGCCGCTGTTGGCCGGCGCTGAGGTGAGTGTGGGCTGGGCCCGGCGGCGGCGGGGGCGGCCGCGGGTCCTCCCCTCGCGACCAACACCTCCATCCCCGGGGCGCCCCCGAAAGGGCCCGGAGCCCGACTGTTCCCCCCTCGGTGCTGGGTCGTTCCTCGCCCGGCCCCGGCCCCCATCCCCTCCCCTCCCCTCCTGGGCGCCCCACCAGGCTACTTCCGCGCCCGAGAAGCCCGGCCGACCTCTCACCCGCTGCACCGCGCTCCCTCGCCTGCCTGTCGCCGTCGGTCCCGCCGGACGTGCCTCCCACCGTCGTTAGCTTCTGGCGCTCCGAGGCCTTGTGTCTCTTGTTAGAGGCCTTCAGACACGGTCTGAAACCTTTAAGGTTTTTTATTTTTATGAAACTCTAGTTGACTTACAGTACTGTGTCGTTTCAGAGGTACAGCGCAGAGATTCAGTTTACATGTATACGTAAATGCGGACAAATGTACATTGGTTTTCACTCTTTTCCGTCGTAGGTTATCGTAAGATTTCAGATATTGCATATAGCCTCCTGTGCTATACAGTAAATTCTATTTTAAAAATTTCTCATTTACTTATTTATCTTAAATTTGGGGGGGGACGGGAGGTAATTAGGTTTACTTACTTTTTTTTTGATGGAGATGCTGGGGATGGAACCCATGACCTCGGTGCTTACTAAGCATGCGCTATACTACTGAGCTGTACCCACCCCCCAGTAAATTCTTGCTTATCTTTTTTATATATAGTAGTGTGTATCCGTTAATCCCAAACTCCTAATTTATCCCTCTCCACCTCTTTCCCCTTCAGTGACCGTGTGTTTTCAGTGTCTGTGAGTCTTGTTCCTGTTTTGTAAATAAGTTCATTTGTATTATTTTTTAGATTCCACATATGAGTGATACATATTTGTCTTTGACTTACTTCATTTAGTGTGATGATCTCTGGGTCCGTCCATGTTGCTGCAAATGGCATTATTCCATTCTTTTTTATGGCCGAGTAGTATTCCATTGTATATGTATACAACTTCTTTATCCAGTTTATAGTTCTGTTGATGGACATTTAGGTTGTTTCCATGTCTTGGCTATTGTAAATATTCCTGCTATGAACATTGGGGTGCATGTACCTTTTTGAATTAGAGTTTTCTCCAGATATATGCCCAAGAGTGGGGTTGCTGGATCATATGGTAAGTCTGTTCTTAGTTTTTTCAGGAAATCTCCCTACTGTTTTCCATAGTGTCGTCACCAATTTACATTCCCAGCAACAGTGTAGGAGGGTTCCCTCTTCAGCCTTTACTATTTGTGGAGTTTTTGTGATGATGGCTGTTCTATTGTTGCAGTTTCGATTTGCTTTCTCTAATAATTATTGATGTTGAGCATCTTTTCATGTACCTGTTGGCCATCTGTATGTCTTTGGATAAATGTCTTTTTAGGTCTTCTACCCATTTTTGATTGAGTTGTTTGTTTGTTTTGATACTGAGCTGTGTGAGCTTTTTGTATATTTTGAAGAGTAAGCCCTTGTTGGTTGCATCATTTGAAAATATTTTCTCCCATTCCATAGGTTGTCTGTTCATTTTGTTTATGGTTTCCTTTGCTGTGCAAAAACTTGTAAGTTTGATTAGGTCCCTTTTTTTGTTTTTGCTTTTATTTAATTGCCTTGGGAGACTGACTTAAGAAAATATGGCAGTGATTTATGTCAGAGAATGTTTTGCCTATGTTCTCTTCTAGGAGTTGTATGGTGTCCTGTCTTATGTTTAAGTCTTTAAAACATTTTGAGTTTATTTTTATGGGTGGTGTGAGCGAGTGTTCTAACTTCACTGATTTATATGCAGCTGTCCAGCTTTCCCAACACCACTTGCTGAAGAGACTGTCTTTTCTTCATTGTATATTTTTGCCTCCTTTGTTGAAGATTAATTGACCATAGGTGTGTGGGATTATTTTGGTCTATTGATCCATGTGTCTGTTTTTGTGTCAGTACCATGCTGTTTTGATTACTGTAGCTCTGTAGTGTTATCTGAAGTCTGGGAGGGTTGTGCCTCCAACTTTGTTCTTTTTCCTCAGGATTGCTTTGGCAATTCTGGATCTTGTGTTTACATATAAATTTTAGGATTATTTCTTCTGTGAAAAATGTCATGAGTAATTTGACAGAGATCGCATTAAATCTGTAGATTGGGTAGTTTGGCCATTTTAACAATATTAATTTTTCCAATCCAAGAGCATGGGATAGCTTTCCGTTTCTTTGAATCATCTTCAGTTTCCTTAATCAATGTTTTATAGTTCTCAGTACAAATCTTTCACCTCTTTGGTCCAGCTTGTTCCTAAGTATTTTATTTTTTGATGTGATTTTAAAAGGGGTTGTTTTTTTATTTACCCTTTCTGAAAATTTCGTTAGTGTAAAGAAATGCAACAGAGTTCTGTATATTAATCTTGTATTCTGCTACCTTGTGGAATTTGTCTGTCAGTTCTGATAGTTTTTTTGTGGAATCCAGGATTTTCTATATAGAGTATTATGTCACTTGCATATAATAACAATTTTGTCTCTTCCCTTCCAATTTGGATACTTTTTATTTCTCTTTCTTGTCTGATTGCTGTGGGTAGGACTTCCAGACTACGTTGAATAGAAGTGTGAGAGTGGGCATCCTTGTCTTGTATCAGAATTTAGTGGGAAGGCTTTCAGCTTTTCACTGTTGAGTATTATGTTGGCTTTGGGTTTGTCATAAATAGCTTTTGTGATGCTGAGATATGTTCCCTCTATATCCACTTTGGTGAGAGTTTTCATTGTGGTTTAGATTTGCATTTCCCTGATGATGAGTGATGTTGAGCACCTTAGCATGTAGCTGTTGGTCATTTGTATGTGTTTTTTGAGAAATGGCTATTCAAGTTCTTTGCCTACTTTTAAATTGGGTAATTTGGGTTTTTTGTTTGATTGGTTGGTTGGTGGGGTTTTTTTTTTTTTTGTTTGTTTGTTTTTGTTTTTTGCTGTTGAGTTGTGTGAGTTCCGTAAATATTTTGGCTCTTAACATATTATCAGATGTATTGTTTGCACATATTTCCTCCCATCTCTTAGGTGCCTGAAAAATAACTCTGTTGATTGTTATTTTGCTGTCAGGACATTTTCTTACACCTCTATTCACCTAATAGTGTTTGTATTTTAAAATCTACCTACATGTCCTACTGTTGATGTTCTACACTTCCCAGTTTACTCAACCTTAGAGCTTTGTGCTCTGTCTCCTGTGTGACACTGATGTGTTCGTTCCTTTTGAGCACTGTGACCTTGCTGGTTCCCCAAGGACAGCTGCTGGGTTTGTTTCCCTTTTTGCTTGTACACAGGCTTGCAGTAACATCCTGTGTGTGTCCTTGTGCATTAGCAGGAGTTTCTGTAAGGCACATACCTAGAATTAGGTTTCCTGACCCAGAGGTTTGCAGGGTTTCAACTCTACCAGGTAATGCCAGGTGGATTTCCAGACTGACTGTACCAGTTTACAGTCCTATAGGGCTCTAGGTTTCCATGTTCCTCATGTCTTCAACTTTGAATTTTGTGAAGCCTTTTATACTTTGCCCAGTCTATGGAGAGAGGTCTTGTTTTAATTTGCATTTCCCTAATTCTTTTTTCTTTATTATTATTTTTTGATTGAAGTATAGTCTATTTACAACGTTGTGTCAATCTGTGGTGTACAGCACAATGCTTCAGTCATGTGTGAATATACATATGTTCATTTTTATATTCTGTTCTACTGTAAGCTATTACAAGATTGAATATAGTTCTCTGTGCTTTACAATATAAACTTGTTTATCTACTTTATATATATTAGTCAGTATCCACAAATCTCAATCCCAGTTTATCCCTTCCCACCCCCTTCCCTGCTGGTAATCACAAATTTGTTTTCTGTGTCTGTTTGTTCCTGTTTTGTAAATTAGTTCATTTGTCTTTTTTTTAGATTCCACATATAAGTGGTATCATTTTTCTTTCTCCTGGCTTACTTCACTTAGAATGACATTCTCTGGGGCCATCCATGTTCCTGCAAGTGGCATTATTTTATAATTTTTTATAGCTGAATACTATTCCATTGTATAAATATACCACAGCTTTATCCAGTCATCTGTCGATGGACATTTAAGTTGTTTCCTTGTCTTGGTTATTGTAAATAGTGCAGCTATGAACATTGCAGTGCAGGTGTCTTTCTCAGTTAAGGTTCCTTCTGGATATTTGCCCAGGAGTGGGATTGTTGGATCATATGGTAAGTCTGTTTTTAGTCTTTTGAGGAGTCTCCATACTATTTTCCACAATGACTGCACCAAACTGCATTGCCACCAACGGTGTAGGTGGGTTCCCTTTTCTCCACACCCTGTCCAGTATTTATTCCCTAATTCTTAACAGCATTGAAAATCTTTTCAGATGTTTGTTGGAGAGTTTGATTTCTTTGTGATTTACCAGGTTACATCCTGTACTCATTTTAAAAAAAATTAAATGGCCTTTTTTCTTTTTTGATTTGTAATTTTAAAATATATTCTCTTTATTTTTTATTATGTATGTTTAAAAATATCTTTTTATCCTTTTCTGTCTCTTTTCCTTCTCCACATTGGACTTGCCAGATGTTTGTGAATTTTGTTAGCATTTTCAGAGAACCAGTGTTGAGATAGTTTTCTGTTTCTTTAAATCCTGTTTTGTTTTCTTTCATCTTCTTTCCTTGAATTGCTTTCTTTTTCTGTGTCCAGTACCTTGTTGAACGCTTAGATTATTATTTCAGTCTCCCTTTGTTGAAATAAGGGCATTAGGGATGCAGACTTTCCCTTAGGTAGCCTTTGTTTCCATTTCCACCTTAGTCTTCATTTCTATGTTTTTGTTGGAGGGGGTCCCTTTTTGACGAGGTATTTCTAGTGTAACATCAGTATGGTTGTTACCGAGTCCAGACTTGTTCTGCTTGCCACACGACAGGGCAATAAATCAGGAGACGAGGTGTTGGGGCAAGGAATAGCAACTTTATTTGGAAAGCCAGCAGACCGAGAAGATGGCAGACTAATGTCCTGGAGAACTGTCTTACTCAAGTCAGAATTCAGGCTCCTTTTATACTAAAAAGAGGAGGGGCTGTGGTTGATTGTTGCAGACTTCTTGGTGGAGAAATTCTTTGTTCTCGGAATCCTTTATTCTTGCAGCTGTCCACGTGAGTCAGATCATGGTATCCCCGTATCACCTCCAAGAAAACAACCGTTAATTTCTGTTCTGCAACTTGTTATTTTTGTTTGAGTGTAGAACTGTTAATACCCTTAAAGGTCAAAGCCTTGAGAATGGCCTGTCCTGTGTAGTTCAGGCTCTAGGCCACACCCTTTTATAGAAGGTGCAGAGCCAGTTCGGGAAACAGCACGAGGCCAGAGCCAAAGGCACAGATCTAAGGTGGAGTCAGATGTGCTCTTTTCTGTTACAGTTTCTGAGGGAAGTGTGTTAAAGTCTCTCAGTCTTAGGGGAGAGTTTGCACAATCTTCTTTGCCACTGCAGGTAGCTTCGGCTTTGTATACTTTAAGGGTTTGTAGGTAGAATACATGTTTGTAATTACAGCTTTTGGTGGATTTTTTCTTTTTATTAATATGCAGTGTCTGCTTTTGTTCCTATTAATGATTTTTGCTTTCAATTCTGTTGATTGGTATAAACATCTGAGAATCACATGCAGCGGTGCATGTTAAGCTCACAAACAGCATGCAGAGGGGAAGCGGACTGTGTGGATGTGTGCAGATGGTGTAGTTCCCGATAAAATCCACCAGAGGCATGGTCAGTGGTGGTGCAGGTTGGGAGGAGGCAGACCCTGCAGTGGCAGGAGGGCTGGTGGGTGCGGGTCTGCGGGCCTGGGGCCCTGAGCAGCGTGTTCAGGGTTTGTCGACTCTGCTGTGTAAATGTTGAACTCAAGAGCTTAAAGATACTGAAAAGATACACAGCTAATATAGATTTATTTTAATTAGTGTTTCTTTGGTCTGTCTTACATGCTACCTTTCTGTGTTGTTTTATTTTAGGTTTTATAGGTGCATTTTGTGTATCTAATCGGAGTCTTGTGCTTCCAGTAGGTAAGTTTAGTCCTTTTATTTCTTACTATTACTCATCCATTGTACTTCTTTCTACTAGTTTTTGTAGTTTTTGCTTCCTAATCTTTGCTCTATGTCTTCTATTGATTTGGGGGGCGGGTAATTAGGTAATTAGGTTTGTTTATTTATTTAAATGGAAGTACTAGGGCATGAACCCAGGACCTCATGCATGCTAGGTATGCACTCTGCTACTGAGCTATACCCTCCCCACTCTATTGATTTTTTTTTTTTTAATAGACTTTATTCTTTTAGAGCAGTTTCAGGTTCACAACAGAACTGAGCAGAAAATGCAGTTTGCACATAGCCCTCCCCAACCACACATATATACTCTCCTACTCTCAGCATCCCTCATCAGTGTGACATATTTGGTACAGTTGATGAACCAACATGGGCACATTATTATCAACCAAAGTCCATAGTTTACATTAGGGCTCACTCTTGATGTTGTACATTCTGTGGGTGTAGACAAATGCATAATGACACATAGCCACTACTATAGTATCATGCAGAATAATTTCATTGCCCTAAAAATCCCTTGTGCTCCATCTGTTCATTCCTCCCTCCCTCCCTCTCCCCAAACCCCTGGAAACCACGATCTTTTTATTGTTTCTGTAGCTTTGCCTTTTCCAGAATGTCATTTGTTTGGAATCGTACAGTTTGTAGCCTTTTCAGACTGGCTTCTTTCATTTGGTAGTATGTCTTTTAAGTTTCTTCCATGTCTTTCATGGCTTGATAGATTATTATTTTTTTTTTTTACTGCACATGTATTTTTAAATTTACATATATGTATTGTTCACTGTTTCTAAGAACGTTTAGAGGTTTAGCTTTTTAAACTTACATAGTTATCAAGGGAGTAAAGCCAGCCACAAAATAAGAGTTAACTCAAAAAGATACATACACCCTGCTATTAGCAGCAACATTATTTATAATTGCCAAGACATGGAAGCATCCTAAGCACTCCACCACTGAGCTATACCCTCCCCCTTCTATTGAGTTTTTTTTTTTTTAACTCCCTTTTCCTCCTCAGCCCTTAACTTGTTTTATTCTTTCAAAGGAAGTGGGTGAGTATCTCCGTCTTCCTCCTAAATGAGACAATTTCATATGCCAGGGAGGAGGTGGGGGCAGGTGACCTGTGGAGCCACACGTGTCCGCGCAGGGAGCAGAATCAGCCTGGGAGGCCGAGCACAGAGGCTACCCACACAAGGGGCCAGGCTGGACCTCCATGTGTTCCTCTTTCTTCCCTCAGCACCTGAGTGACTGGCTCCTGCCTCCATCCCTGGGAAGGCCAGGGTAGCAGGTGATGGCAGCTTTGCATCTATCTGCCCTGTCCCAGGTGAGCATCCATCTTCCCTGGGAGGTGTGAGGTCTCCACCCAGGGCTTCCCTGACTGCTCGCCTGAGCAAACACTGTCAGGTGTCTCTGGTGCGGGGCGCTGAGCAGAGGAAGGATGACCCTGGGACTCCTCCAGCCTCCCTGAGTGAGCTGGCTCGTTGGCCAAAGGGTCAGACCTCCCCCCAAGGCCATGCTGGGGGGCCAACCCAGTGCTGCTTCCCCTGTCGCGCTTCTGCTGCCCCTGCCCTAGGTCCTGTCCCGTGCCACACCTGGGCTTGCAGCAGCCCCTGTCGTTCTAGGCCGAGGTGACCTTTGAGGACGTGGCCGTGCTTCTCTCCCGGGAGGAGTGGGGCCGTCTGGGCCCTGCTCAGAAGGGCCTGTACAGGGATGTGATGCTGGAAACCTACAGGAACCTGGTCTCGCTGGGTGAGGCCCCTTGCTGGGATGCAGCTCAGGGAACAGCCCTGGGGACTGAGGGCTCAGCCGGGGCTGGGCTGGGGGCCTCACCTCCTGTGCCCAGAGACGGGCATCCCTGACCCTGATCCCAGGCAGGCCTGGTCTGTGCAGGGGGGGCCTTGGATGGGGCTGGGTCAGCCAGCCCTGGATAAGACTGCCTCCTGCCCCAGATCCAAAGCAGAGGCACCTCCTGGTAGAGAGAACCCCCTGTGCTCAGTTCTTCAGCTTCGTGACCCCCCACCCCTCCATGCGGTGTTCAGACTCCCTATCACCCCACTGTACCTGTGCTTCCCCCTCCCCCGCCATTCCCAGGGTGAGACCCAGCTATATCCTTGGCACCAACCCCAGGCCTTGTCTCCTTCCCAGGAGCTGGACCTACAGGTCCCAAGCCTGGGGTGATTGCACAGCTGGAGCGTGGGGATGAGCCGTGGGTCCTGGACTTGCCGGGAGCTGAGGGGAGCAAGCAACCGAGAGTCCGTGGCTCAGGTGCGTGAGGGGCTGCCTCCCTGACTTGCCTGCTGAACAGCGCGTGTGTGGTAAGAACTGACTCGGGGGTGGGGAGAAGATGCATCATGGGCAGAGCGGCAGCCCTGGGAGTGGCCTCTGCTGGAAGCCAGGTCACCTCTGCCAGCCTGGGTGCCTCAGTCTTGTGAAGTATAGTTGATTTACAGCATTCTCTTAGTTTCAGGTATATAATGTAGTGATTCAGTATCTTTATAGCTTATACTTCGTTTAAAGTTATTACAAAATAATATTTATATTTTCCTGTGCTTTTCAATACATCCTGTTGCTTACTTATTTTCTGTGTGTCAGTGATTCTTGAGCTGGCTCTTCTAGGAGGATGAGAGGGAGCCATGTTGGCAGAGAAAAGGGGAGGGCACTCGGTGTGCCGAGGGAAGGTGGGGCCCACGGGACCCCATGGAGCTCTGCCCTCCAGAGCTCACGCCCTCTGAGGGGTGTCAGATGGGGCCACAAGGATGGAGAACATGGCTTCGTTCCGCCTTGTGAATTAACCTCCTTGGCGATTACAGGCCATCATAGGAAAGTGAGGGAGTGCTCAGCCCAGCTTCGCCCCCAGACACGAGTGTGTTCTAGCTTGTGCCCTGCTGCCCCTTTTCCGGGGCCGTTGGCTCAGCACTCTGCTCTGTCACCCGATCTTCCAGGGAACGGTTTCCGTTTCTGTGCGTGGGTCTCAGTCACTGCTTCCACCGAACATGCTGTAGGGGAGGGTGTTCTCTAGTTTCACGTGTCGGCATTGCTGATGCGCACCTCTCTGCGCGTCTTGATGGTGTCCTGGGAAGGAACCACTGGCTCAGAGGACTTGAATTTCACTTTATGAATTTGTTTATTAGATATAAATACTTACAGAAATGGGACAAACCCTGTTCACAGCTCAGGAAACTTTTACAAAAGTCCATCCTCCAGATCAAACTAGAGAACATTTCTAGTTCCCTGGGAGCCCATTGGGCCTCCTCTGTCCTTTACCTTGGCTCCCCATGGGCCCTCTCTGACTGTGGGCATCTGCACAGTGTGAGGCTGCTGTGCTGCGTGGAGCTGGGTCTGTTTCATCACCACGTGCTGTTTTGTCCTGGACACACCACTAGTTATTTGCCATTTACTCCTGCAGGAGGTTTGCTTGTCACCATTTTGGGGCTGTTGTGTGTGTGCCGTGCTTGACTCTCAAGAGGATGCGTTTCTGGTGGGTGTGTTCCTGCGAGCAGGTGTGCACGTCTAGTTAAGGAATGGAAGGACAGAGACTTGAGGGTATCAGAAAGCATCCTGTGTAATGTCTTGAGTTGGGGGTGCTGGTGAGTCACCCCGGTGGCTCCTCAGGCCCCTGGGAAGAGCCCTGGGAGTGGGTGTGGCCTGCTAGGGTGGGCTGAGGGGCCTGGCCTTGTGTGCCCCTCCTCCTCTTTGGTTGACATGAGCTTGGCTCTCTGTCCTCTTGGGGAGACAGCTGGTCTTCCCACTCTGGATTTTGGGGTGGATTAGCTGTTGTGAGGCAGCCTGAGACTTGCTTGGCTTTAATTTCCTTGTCAGATACCCCCGTGACTTTCAGGGCCCCTCCTTGCTCTGATTTCCATGAAGCTAGGAAGCTTTTGTCTTCCATCGTCTTGTAATGAGGACAGGTGTCCTGCAGTCCCACCCAGGCAGGCTCTGTGAGCAGAAGGTGGCAGGAAGGGTGTGGGTGTCGGAGTTGGGCAGACGCTTGCACTGCTGCATCACTGCAGCCCTGGGCAAGGCCTTTAGGCCCCTAAGCTCCAGGCTCTCTTGTCTGCAAGGTGTTGTGACTTTGGAGATGGTGCAGTTGGTAATCCACAGGTGGTCCGCAGCATCCTCATACCTCTCTTCCAGAGTCAGGACAGGTGACCCTGAGATGTTCTGTTTGTTGTTTTCAGCTCACGGGACCAGGACTGAGTACAAGGAATTGACTTCAGGGGAGATGCTTGATGGAGATCTGGGCCAACTCAGGGGGACTGTTCTCCAGGGACCTGAGCTGGGAGAAGCCTGTGGGCACATCAGGGAGCGGGAGGAGAGCCTGGACAGGCTCGTTGAGCAGAGCAGCCCCAGGCCAGTCACACTGACCAACGAGGAGCGCAGCCTGGAGTCTTGGGGAAGCCTTAGGTTGAGGCCTGACCCTATCCCTGATCAAAGGCCTCACAAATGCGATGTGTGTGAGCAGAGCTTTGAACAGAGGTCATACCTTAACAACCATAAACGTGTACACAGGTCCAAAGAAACAAAGACAGTTCATGATTCTGGGGAAATCTTCAGTGCAAATCCAGCTGTTAAAGAATATCAGAACATGCCTCTTGGGAAAAAACTGCATCATTGTGGTTGCTGTGGGAAAGCCTTCAGGTACAGTGCTAACCTCGTCAAGCACCAGCGGCTTCACAGTGAAGAGAAGCCCTACAAGTGTGATGAGTGTGGGAAGGCCTTCCGCCAGAGCTGCGAGTTCCTCAGTCACCGCAGGATGCACTCCGGGGAGATCCCCTACCGCTGCGACGAGTGCGGGAAGACCTTCAACCAGAGGCCCAACCTCATGAAGCACCAGAGGACCCACACCGGAGAGAAGCCCTACAGGTGCAGTGAGTGCGGGAAGCACTTCAGCGCCTACTCTTCCCTCATTTACCACCAGAGAATCCACACTGGAGAGAAGCCCTACAAGTGCAACGACTGTGGGAAAGCATTCAGTGACGGCTCAATCCTTATCCGACATCGCCGGACTCACACTGGAGAGAAGCCATATGAGTGCAACGAATGTGGCAAAGGCTTTACCCAAAGTTCTAACCTCATCCAGCATCAAAGAATTCACACTGGAGAGAAGCCCTATAAATGTAATGAGTGTGAGAAAGCCTTCATCCAAAAAACCAAACTTGTGGAACATCAGAGAAGCCACACGGGAGAGAAGCCCTATGAGTGTAATGACTGTGGCAAAGTCTTCAGCCAGAGCACACACCTCATCCAGCACCAGAGGATCCACACGGGGGAGAAGCCCTACAAGTGCGGCGAGTGCGGGAAGGCCTTCCACAACAGTTCCAGGCTCATCCACCATCAGAGGTCACACCACGGAGAGAAGCCGTACAAATGCGCTGACTGCAAGAAAGCCTTCAGCCAGGGCACCTACCTCATCCAGCACCGGAGGATTCACACCGGGGAGAAGCCCTACAAGTGTGGTGAGTGCGGGAAGGCCTTCCGGCACAGTTCCAACATGTCGCAGCATCAAAGGATTCACCTCCGGGAAGACTTCTCCACATGACGGTGGAGAAGGGCCCGTGAGGTATGCTGTGCACCTCCTCCACGTGACCCACTCACCCCTTTATTTATGTCCGCATAGTGCTGTCACAGGTGAGAGGGCATTTCTAATTAAAACTCTTCCTGAACCCAAACTAGTGCATGTTCGCTTTAGAGAAATTGAGTGAACAAGGTGAGCAAAAGGAGAAGCTCCTGTAGCCTCCCCCTAGACAGAGAACTCAGCACTGCTGTGCCTGGCGGGGTTCTGCTCAGACCCACGGAGAACATTCTCACAGAATATACTGTGGTGCTTGTCCTCGCAGACCCTGTTTCCTCAGCTCCAGAAACTTCACACTGGAGAGAAGTCTACATGGTCCATGCTTTTACACTTTGTAAATTAAAAAAATTAGCATATTGTTCGTGCTTTCCTGTGTCACTTAATAGAATTGGTGATTGCATTTTTTATAGTAGTAAAATACATACAACATAAAATTTCCCATTTTAACCACTTTTAAGTGTACAATTCAGTGGCATTAAATATGTTCACGATATTGTGTAACCATCACTACGTCTTATTTCCACAACTGTTTTATCATCCCAAACAGAAACTCTGCACCCATTAAACAGTAACTTACCTCTCCTTCGCCCGCCGCTGGCAACCTCTTTTCTGTCTTCGGTGTCTATGAATTTGTCTATTCTAAGTACCTCACTTAAGTGGAATCACATAGTATTTGCCCTGTATGTCCTGGCTTATCTCACCAAACACAGTGTCCTCAGGGTTCATCTGTGTTGTGGCTGTGTCAGGACATCACTGTTTAACAGCTGAGTAGTACTACATTGTTTGTGACACCACATTTTGTTTACCCCTCATCTGTTGGTGGAACGTGGGTGTTTTTTTGCCTGTTGACTGTTGTGTGTAATGCTGCTTGAACGTTGGTGTACAAATCTGTGCTTGTACTTTCCCTGCTTCCCATGCTTTGGGGTGTAACTGAAGGAGCAGAATCGCTGGATCGTGTGGTAATGTGGTATTCTATGTTTACGTTTTTGAAGAAGAGCCAAACTTTTCCACAACGGCAATGTTACCGAGTCCAAACTTGTTCTGCTCGCTGCACAACAGGCCAGTAAACTGGGAGATGAGGTGTTGGGGCAAGGAGTGACAGCTTCCTTTGGAAAGCCAGCAGGCCAAGAAGATGGCAGACTAATGTCCTGGAGAACCATCTTCTCCAAGTCAGAATTCAGGCTCCTTTTACACTAAAAAGGGGAGGGGGTGTGGTTGATTATTGCAAACTTTGTTCTTGTTGCCCTCCACTAGATAAATGTTACTCTCTGTTCTGCAACTCTTTATGTCCCTATGAATGGGAAAGTGTTATTCCCTTAAAGGTCAGTCTTGAGAATGGGCTGTCCTGTATATGTCAGGTTCTAGGCAGCATTCTTTCGCCAAAGGTGCAGAACCAGCGTGACTCAGCACAGGAAACAGCGCAGGGTTAGAGCCAAAGGAACAGGCTGATGTGGAGTCGGACTTGTTCTTTGCTGTTACAGCAGCACCATTTTGCATCCCCACTAGCAGTTCATGTAGGTTGCAGGCTCTCCACGTCCTTGTCAGCACTGGTTATCTTACATGTTCTGGACAAGCCACCCTGATGTGTGTGAAGTGGCTCCTCACTGGGTCTGGTTTGCGTTTCCCTCCTGATGGTATCGAGCAGCTTTTCATGTGCTTCTTTACCATTTTTGTGCCTCTGGAGAAATGTCTTCAAATCCTTTGTCCATTTTTGAATTGGGCTGTTTGTTTTCTGTTGTTGAGGTATAGGCATTCCTTATGTATTTTGCATAGTAATGCTTTATTAGGTATAATATTTGCAAATATTTTCTCATTCTATGAGTTGTCTGTCTGCTTTCTTGATAGTGTCCTTTGATGCACAAAAGGTTTTAATTCTTAGGAAGTTCAGTTTATTTTCTGTTGTTGCCTGTACTTAGGGTGTCACATCCAAGAAGTCATTGGTAAATCCAGGATTATGAAGATTTGCCCCTTTGCTTTCTTTTAAGAAATTTATGATTTTAGGTCTTAGGTTTGGTCTTTGATCTGTTTTGAGCTAATGAGCTAATCCGTGTATATGGTACAAGGTAAGGACCCAACCTCAGTCCTTTATATGTGGATATCCAGTGTTCCCCGTAACATTGCAAAGTCTTTGTTTTCCCCACTGAATAGTGTATTAGCTCAAGCTGCCGAAACAAAATGCTACCTGGTGGCTTAAAAAACACAATTTTATTTCTCATATTTCTGGAGGCTAAGATATCCAAGATCAAGGTGCTGGCTGATTCAGTTCCTGGTGAGGATCCTCTTCCAGGCTTGCAGTTGAGCACCACCTGGTGTCCTCGCTTGGTGGGGAGAGAGAGCTCAGGGGTCACTTCCTCTTACGACAAGGGCATCAGCCCTCTGGGGTTAGGGGCCCACCCTTGCGACTGCCAAGCTTTATCACCACTTCACAGACCTTATCTACACACTGGGTGTCACAGCTTCAACTATGAGTTCTGGGGGGACATAAACATTCAGTTCGTAACAAATGGTCTTGGCACCATGGTCAAGTCAGTTGACTGTGTGTGCAGGGGTTTATTCCTAGGCCCAGTTCTACTCTGTCGGTCTAGCGTCTGTCCTTAGGCCAGCACCACACTGTTTTGATTACTGCCATTTTGCCGTCAGTTTTGAAATCAGTAAGAGTGTGCCCTCCAACTTCATTTTTTTTTTTCAAGGTGGTTTTGGCTGTTTGGTGTCCCTTGAGATTTCATATGCATTTTAGGATGGGTTTTTCTATTTCTGAAGAAAACGGCACTGGGATTTTGACAGGGGTTGTTTTGACTCGAGCTCACTTTGGGTAGTGTTTTGCATCAGTTGAAATGTTCAAGTGGGTTTTTTTTTTTTTCATTCCATTACTGTGAGTTGTTACAATGGTTAGTTTTCACGTGTCCACCCTCGCATTCCGGGAGTAAATCCCACTTGGTCATAGTGCACAATCCTTTTTTTTTAATGAAAAAAATTTTTAATTAAAAAAAATTGAAGTATATTGTCAGTTACAATGTGTCAGTTTCTCAAGTGCAGCATGATGTCCCAGTCATGCAGACGTACTAGTTTAGTTAGTTTTTATATTCTTTTTCATTAAAGGTTGTTGCAATAATAGTTCCCTGTGCTATTATTCCCTGTACAGAAGAAGGTGCACAATCCTTTTAATCTGCTGAATTCAGTTGGCTTGTATTTCGCTGAGGATTTTTGTACGAATACGCTTAAGGGATATTGGGTCCATGGTTTTTTTCCTTTGTCTCTCTTCAATACCATGGTACTGCTAGCCTCATGTAATAAGTTAGGAAGTATTCCTCTTCAGTTTCTGGGAGGAGTTTGAGAAGGATTGGTGTTTATTCTTGTGAATTGTTCTGCCCGCTTGAAGTGAAGCCCTCTCTGTTGGGCTTTCTGTGTGTCCTTCTATCTGGAGAGTCTTAGGCCGCGTATTAGTTGGATCCTGACTTTAAAATCCAGTTTGCCAGCCTCTACCTTGTAAGAGGATGGTTTAGTCCATTTACATTTTATGTGATTACTATCATTTATCTATTTGTCCTGTGTTTTTGTTGTTGTTGTTGTTCCTCAATTTCTCTATTACTGCCTTTTTAGGTTTTGGGTTTTTTTTGGTAGTATACCATTTTAATTTCCACCTTTACTTTTCTGTATATTCTTTAGTTGTTTTCTTAGTGGTCACTTTGGGAATTACATTAACATCCTAATCTTACAACAACTTAATTTGAATAATACTGACTGAATTGTAATAGTATAAACGCTTTCTTCCTATACATGTCCCCTCTTTATGTTGTTGTCACAAATCACATCCTTATACATCAACATACTTATGATTACTCCCCTATTTATGACACTGGGGTGTGCATATGTGTGATTTGTGATTTATTTGCGATGTGTAATGTATGATTTCTATGTGCGTGTATTCTGTGCACACATTTATGAGCATGCCCATCACCATGTTTATGATTGTGGTTATGCATTTGCCTATTAAGTCATGTAGGAAAAAGAGACTTTATGAAACGTAACAGAAGTATAGTAATACTTGGTTTTATACTTACCTGTGCAGTGACTTTTACTAGGTTCTTTATTTTTCATACAGCTTTGAATTACTGCCTAAATATCCTTTCATTTCATTGTATGTGAGCAGTCATTTCTCTGTTGCTGCCTTCAGAATTGTCTTTGTCTTGGGTTTTGACAGTTTGACTATAATGTGTCTCAGTGTAGATCTCTTTTAGTTTATCCTGTTTGGAATTTACTGTTTCTTGGACATACATTTTCATGTCTCCTCAGGTTTCAGAAGTTCCTGGCCATTGTGTCTCCAAATGCCTTCTCTGCCCATCTCTCTCTTTCTGGGAACCCTGTATCGTGTCTGTTGGTACCTTTGACGATATTTCATAGCTGGCTTGGATTTGTTTGCTTTTCTTCATTCTTTTTTCTTTCTGCTCCTTATACTGGGTAATTGCAGTAGTTTTATCTTCAAGTTCATTGATCTGCTGCTCAGATCTGCTGTTGAACCACTCTAGTGAGCCTTTCATGTCAGTTATTGTACATTTCAGTCCCACAGGTTTTGCTTGGTACATTTTGTAATTTTTTGTTGACCTCTGGACGTTCTGAGCATCGTGTGGTGTTGATTCTGGGCTCTAAGTCTCCCAGCCCTCAGGGACTGCTGAATCTTGTTTGTTGAGGGCTCTGACCTCTCTAAGCTTTTTGCAGAGTGTGTATTCTTTGATGTGTTCGTCCCTAAAGTTTCTATTTCACTGTCTGTGTGGTCATCCAGTGACCTAACAAAGGTTTCTTTAAATACCTGGCTCCCAAATGGGGAAGAAAAAGGCATGTCTTTAATTCCCCTGGAAACTGCTTTTACCCATTTTAAACCAGTGGTTAAAAAAATGACAGCCAGCCCTGTGCTAGCTGCATGGTGAACAGGAGTAGCTGTTGGCTGTCAGAGCACCTGCTGTTGTTCAGAGAACCAAAACCTAAGTGCCCACCCTGGCTCCGGCACTGTCCACATGGCCACTCGTCTTGGGGCCAGGCGGTGGGCATGGTAGGTGTTGGCTAAATGTGGAAATTCACTGAAATTTTCCACCCTCTTCATCAAGCTCTCTCCTGGATGCTGCAAGCTCTGACTGCTGGACAGTCACTCCAGACAGCTCCTGCCAGCGCGGTGGCATTCAGGTGCGCCAACAGGTTCCCGGAGCTTCCTACTCCGCCATCTGCTGTGACATCACTCCCTGATAACTGCCTTTACAGTAGCGACAGAATCTCTGTGTATCTGACATGTTTAAGTTTTATAAAACTTACCATTTGGACATAGTTATTTCACAGTGACTAATTCAGTTCCACAGTAACTTAATTCCTTTATTCTTTTAAACTGTGTCTTTAGGATACATTTCCAAGAACAGGGTAACGTTGTAAAGGACACTGATGTTTATATGCAAACGCTTTCCAGGGTGGTTGTACCCAGTATCCAGCATTACCAGCAGTGACCATCAAAAACCACTCCCTGCAGGGTGCGGAGCAGAGCAGTCTGATTCCACCTTTCCTCACTGCGTGGATGGTGGAGTTGTAACTTGCCAAGTAAGTAGGTGTGGCTGTGGCTGGTACTGCACTTGACTGCCTGATTACTCTGAAGGCTGCATGTCTCCATGTTGGTTTCAGTGGGAACCACCTCTCCTTTCACACCCTTTGTCCTGTCACTGCTTGTGGCCCAGGTGCCGTTTCATTGGCTTGTTTGTTAACCCCTGCTCTGGGGGTCCCTTTGCCTCATCAGCATGGGCATCCCCTGAGCCAGTGGCACTGGAGGGACTGTGTTTAATGGTACAGTGTGCCTGGGAAAGTGGCAGGCTGGTGTTTGTGTCCTGCAGAACTACCTCTAGTGACCCCACAGTTTTCTTGGCTGTTTTGTTTTGACTTAATGGGGCTGGTAATGTGAGCTGGTGACACATTTTCACAGGGGCCAAGTGTCCAGCCTGTCTAGGGGTGGGGATGGAGCGTGGGCAGAGGGACCCCTTGGTTCTAGATGTTTCCATTGAGCTGTCTTGGGCAACCTTTGGGAGCGATGTCATCCCAGAGCAGAGGCTGCTTAATAGCTCTGGGCAGCCAGTAGCGCATCAAGAGATCAGCAGCTGGGGTCCCACAGTCAGACAGTGAGGACCTGGGAGGTCCTCGAGCCAGCATCCCCGAAGGTCATGGTGAGGCCAGGTGGGTTCATGCTCACATGCTAGGTCTTTGTGCCTGGCTCTGTGCACACCTCTGGGGCAGAGACCCATGGAGCTGGATCTTTGCCCTCCCGGCCCTATCCTGGGGCTAATCGGGTCCTCCAGTACCCCCCAGGGTCTAGTAGCCTCCAGGGTCTCCTTGAGGCCCTGCTGGAGGCGGCTGTGTGGCCTCTCCTGCTGCGGATGGAGGGTGGCCTGGCCCAGGGCAGCACCTGCCCCACCCTGCCCGGCCTGTCCCAGTGTCTTGTGTGTGCGGGCTCCTGGGTGAGCCTCTTCAAGGTGCCTTGTGCTTGTGGAATGTTTGGACACCTCCTCATGGTGGGTCAGTGGCTCCACCTGACCCTGTGGCAGCTGCACTGTCCAGAGTCCCAGACTCAGCACATGGACAACACAGACTGATAGCTGGGCTGGTCTTCCTGCAGTGATTTAATTCCATGGTATATTCTCCACCGTGACACCCCAGACTCAGGAGGGAAGTGACTGGGCCTGAGGTCACAGTAGTTGGAGGCAGGTCTTGGCGGCAACGTATTCTTAATCACCTTTTGCAGAAAAGACTAACCGGAGCCCAGGAGAGGGCTGGCCTTTGTCCTGGACTCCTCCTGGGTGCTTGAAAAGTCCTGCCAGAGAAGTGTCTTTATCTGCAGCCTCGGGCCAAGCCAGGTGGTCTACACTAACAGTGTGATTTATGGTGGAGGCCTTGGGCTGGCCGTGCAGCATCAGCTTGACCTCTGCAGAGGTGGGGGCTGTCAGTCACGCAGGCAGCCAGCAGTATCACCGAGCCCCAGTAAGAACTCTGGACACCAAGGTGCAGGTGAGCCCCCTTGCTGACACCCTGAGCACATGATCGCACAGCAGTGCCAGGAAGCAGTGCTGACGATTACTTTGCGGGGAGGGCAGCGGAGCTCCACAGTTGGCACTACTCCTGGATTCTGCCCCATGTGATGTCCTGGCCCATTTCTACCTGTCTGTCCCCTGTAACACTAATAACCGGGGTATATCGGCTTTCAAGGTGAGTTCTGTGTGTCCTTATAGCAGATTAGTGAACTTGAGGGTGATGTTGGGGATCACGAAACCTGTGGCTGGTGTCAGAAGTAAGGGTACTCTTGGGGACCCTGATCTTCACCTCACTGGCATTTCTCAGCTTTGACACATGAAACTAAAAGTGTTCTCCAAACTCATCAGATGGGCCAAAGACCCCCAGTGCTGCTCCCACCCCCTACCCCTCTGTGCGTGGGCTGGCATTTGGTGGCTTAAGCTTCCCAGGCCTGTCCTCTAGAAATGCCCCTGCCACCCTCAGGGACCCTCTGGGCTACCTGGCACCTGCTAGCCAAGTCCTGTGTGCAGTCACCTTCCTCCAGAGGTGGGTCACACTGTTGTGTCCCCACAGCTGACACAGGTCACCAGCGATGCCCTTTCCCATCTGCTCACAGCTCCACCATCACAGCATGGCCTTCACTAACTGATGAGCAGGGGGCATGTTTGTTTGGAATTGGCACCCTTGACCTTTTGCAGGCTTTCCTGCTTGTGTCTTCTCTTGTTGGAGATTGCCCACTCATCTCCGATGGCCTCTGATTTGTAGGAGATCCTCAGGCCAAGTTGCTGATCTTCCATCACCCATAAACGTGTTCCACGCGTTGCTCTTTTATTGGAAAATATGTCAGATTATACACAGTACACCAAAGTCCCGGTGGCCTAAAATATCTCACAAATAATAGAAAATTTGAAGAGAACTGAGTGTCAGATTCTTGGTAGCCATAAGGAGAAATAATACAAATATTATTATAAATTATTATAAAATAAGTACACAAAATGTAAAGGCTTCAAAATAAAAAGTCCAAAGCAAGTACGGAATTCTGCTGACAAGTCAGAGACGGGAGAAAACGCTGAGAAGGCTGGTGTCAGGGTGAGGGGTCCCCAAAGGTCATTCTGGTCTATGAAGCCACTTCAGACCGCCCATGGGTCCCAGCGGGCCGTGTGCTACTCCTGCTTCTTGGGCAAAAATGCACGTTCCAGGGGTCCTCCCCAGGGAGAGGGCCCTAGAGCTGCCCTCCTGGGTCAACGGCAGCTGACCGCAGGAAAGGGCAGAATGATACTCAGGACATGTCACTGGAGAAGGTGGGAAAGCAAACTGTACATTTTGGAAAGAGTTCCCTCAAAACCCCAGGTTACTGGAGGACGTGGCAATCAGAGTGACTTGTACTGTGATACACAGACGGCCTTTCCCAGTGTGCATTTCTGTACACTGAAATTAACTGACCTCTTGTTCTCATCCTGACTGGAACAGGACTGTTTCTTACTCTTAGTTCTTCCACACGGGTAGGACTTATGCCTGAGGAGTGGCTCCGAGCAGCATCCAGTCAGATGCCAGCCGTGGACTCAGTCAGCAAAGGTGGGCCCTTCCCTGTGAGGTCATCTCTGGTGTAAAACACCAGAGTGAGGTCATCTGTGGTGTGAAACACACAGGAGACAACAAGCGTCCGTCTGCACTGCAGTGCAGTGCTGTGGACTTAAGAGCTCCATACGCTACTGCTTAATTTTACCTAAGAAGCCAATAATGTTCTCCATAGAGAGAAAAAAAAAACTCAGGAAAATTATGAGAAAACCAGGTTCATCACAGCATATGACACTGGGTACGAGACTCTTGGAACTAGGGGTAAAAAAGATGAAATAAAACCTTCAAACATAGGGATAGAAATGTTAGAAATAGTAAAAACAAACAAAAACAGCTATTTGAATTTGAGAATTTTATGTTTTAAAAAGTATGTGCTGAAGAACTGTCTTTTCAGTAACATTTTTGGGAAACACCGTAACGTCTCAAGGCACCTGGTCGGTGCAGCAGCTGTGAGGCCCAGTGTCTGAGTGTGCCGGCCCCTCCTGTGTGCACGTGGGCCCAGAAGCCCGCACATCCCACGACTATGCACACAGGGTCTGCAGGTCACGATGAGTTTTGAGAAAAAGACCCATTTTTGATTTAAATTTTCATGCGTAAGTTAGGACATCCCTCTGATCTTGGATAAAGTTAAAGCACCAGGTAAAGAGCTAAGTTTACATCACTTCTCACTGATTAATCTTGACACTGTCCCCCTTTTTCATAGAAAACAAGTGGTTCCACACACTTAGGATTTCTAGCCGTATCACATGACATGTGGTGACAATCTTTTTTTTACGTCATCTTATCCACACAGCACTTTAGTGTTTAACATAACACTGAAAATAGGCCCACGTTCTAACTTTAGGTCCAATAATTCTAACAGTCATAATGTTCTAAGAAAAAAAAACTCTGAGGTGTAAGGAAGTTGTGTTGTGACAGCCATCCGTATGCCTTAACTTCCTGTAGTTTCTCACTTCCAGTTAAGTAATGCTGAACAATGAACTATAGCTGTCTTAACCAAAATTGGCTACCAAGGGGTGACTACTCTGTAGTGCAGCTTCAGGATGTTGAAAAACACAATAGGCTTCCCCTCAAGCTTCCGCAGAGACAACAGGGCCAGTGCTTCCCCAGCCTGAGTCTCTGCGACACCGACTCACCCAAGAAGGGCTTCCCGGGGAGGGGCTGGGGGCTCCGGGGCTGGGGGCTCCGGGCCTGGGCCGGGGTTCTGAGTGGGGCCCCCCGGGTGGCCGAGCTCACAGCTTCTGGTGCACCTTCTGGTGCTGGATCAGGTGCCCGTGCTGGTTGAAGGCGCGCCCGCACTCCCCGCACTCGTAGGGCCTCTCGCCCGTGTGGATGCGCTGGTGCTGGACCAGCACGGAGTACTGGCTGAAGGCCTTGCCGCAGCGGCTGCACTCGTAGGGCCTCTCGCCCGTGTGGGTCCGCAGGTGCACGATCAGCGTGGCCTTCAGGCTGAAAGTCTTGCCGCACTGCGCGCAGCGGAAGGGCCTCTCGCCTGTGTGGATCCTCTCGTGCTGAACCAGGGACCTGCGGGCGCTGAAGGCGTGTCCGCACTCGCTGCACACGTAGGGCTTCTCGCCGGTGTGCACGCGCTGGTGCTGCGTCAGGTGGGAGTGCTGCACGAAGGCCTTGCCGCATGCGTAGCAGCCGTAGGGCTTCTCCTCGGTGTGGATACGCTCGTGGTTCATGAGGGTGGAGCGGTGGCTGAAGGCCTTGCCGCACTGGCCGCACTCATAGGGCTTCTCCCCACTGTGCACGTTGTGGTGTTGGATGAGGACAGAGCGGTCGCTGAAGGCGCGGCCGCACTCACTGCAGGTGTAGGGCTTCTCCCCAGTGTGGACCCGCTGGTGCTGGAGGAGCGTCCTCTTCACGCTGAAGGCGCGGCCACACTCCCCACACTCGTGCGGCTTCTCCCCGGTGTGCACGCGCTGGTGGCTCCGCAGGACGGTGCTGTGGTTGAAGGCCTTGCCGCACAGTGGGCACACGTAGGGCCTCTCGCCTGTGTGGATGCGCTGGTGCTGGATGAGGTGCGAGAGCTGAGTGAAGGCCTTGCCACACTCAAGACACTCGTGCGGCTTCTCACCCGTGTGGATCTTGTGGTGCTGGGCAAGGTCCGAGCTCACCCGGAAGGCCTTTCCGCACTCGTCACACTCGTATGGCTTCTCGCCTGTATGGATCCTCCGGTGCTTGCTGAGCACGGAGCTCTGGCTGAAGGCCTTGCCACACACGCCGCACACATAGGGCTTCTCCCCGGTGTGGGTCCTCTGATGCTGGAGGAGGTGGGAGCTCCGACCAAAGCACTTGCCGCACTCCACGCACCTGTAGGGCCTTGGAGCCTGGCCTTCGGGGGGCGCGGCAGGGCCAGGGCTCGGGCAGAGGCTCTGCTCAGGTTTACAACCTCCCTCCTCCGCCCACTTGGCTGGGGCTCGCCCCACAATCGCTGACGTTTCCTCTGGGGTGAGCGGCCTCAGGCTCAAGTCTCCATCTTGGTTCTGCTCCTTGTTTTCACATCCTGGGATGATAAAACCACAGTGAATGCGTTAACCCTGCTCAAAACTGCAGAGTAAGTCAACCCTGAAGGTGCTTCGCTGGGCAGGGTGGCCGGTAGGGCTGTGGCCTGAGTGCTCACAGCCAAGAAGCCACCAGCTGGTCTGAGGTTGTCCCGTGAGGTGCATGCGCGGTTGCAGCAGCGGCCTCAGCCCACACCCAGGACTGTGGGGGGAGCTGTTGGGGAACCTCATGAGCTCCTGCGTGCACATCCAGCAGACGCACACGGCAGGGCTGTGACACACGGGAGACCCTTCCACCTGAGCCTGGCGGGTAAGGCTTTTTCCCTGGAATTCTGCACTAGGAGGCACACCAAGCGACAGCCAGTCCATTTCACCCAGTCCTGCTTTACCTGTGATGAGGGTATTTCCAAGTCCCATCAGCCTTCCTGGTGCTTTCTTTAATGGTAACAGCATTACTAAACTAGAAGCTTCTCTTTTTAATTCACTCAGAATTTGGTTTGAGAAGACAGGTGCTGTATAGTGGGGCTTCCTCAAACCCAAACACGGACCCGTGAAAAACATTGGGCTCAGACTCAAAGCAGTACCCCACCAAGCAGGGGGCCTTCTAGGACAGACGTTTTTAGTGTTTGGAGAGATATGTGCCAAGGCAGTCGGCGAATAAAACGTGCTCGATTTGTCCTGCGAGTCTCCTGACCTGGAGGGACCAAGACATACCAGACGCTAACCCTCCTGCAAAGGAATGGAGGTGGCCAGCCCGCAGCAAACCCCCTGCCGAGGGTCACCTTGGAAGAGGCAGGAGCAGGGGTGGGAGACTTCCCCAGGGTCCCTTCCAGAAGTGACACTGAAGGCAAAGGGCCCACCCCAAACTTCAGCTGCCCCCTGAGCTCTCCAGGGCTCAGGTGGGTGTCCTGCCCGCAGCCAGGCCTCTCCATCTGGATGGCCCACCAACACACCCAACCTGAAAAGTCCAGAACAGAACCTGGCTCTTCCCTCCTCCTGTGGCCGGGGGCCTCCAGGACCCATGTCTCTCCCGACACCGTATCCTACTCTTCCAACATCAGTGCCCAAACCCGTGTTCCTGTTGCCAACCAGGTACCGTCTTCTGCCCCAGCACTGCCTCCTCGTCCGGGCCCGAGGGCTCCTTGCTGTGGCCATCAGAAGCACGCAACCCCAATCTAGCAAAGTCTTGTGACCGCACGGGCCAGTCTAGTCGTCACTATGTTGTGTAAAACGATGTGTATCAGTTGATCACTTTGTTAACGGCGTCCCCCCCAGGAGATGGAGCATCTCTTCCAGCAAAGCCAGATAATCCACAAAATCTCAACTTTCCTGAATCCGTCACACAGAAGTGAGGTCACATACAGCACGAAGACAGGCCCATGGCGGCTGTGGCTGCAGGGAGGGGTGAGAATCCAGCTTAAACACCCAAGGAATTGTCGAAGAACCCCTGGCAGCTGCAGACACAGGGCTCATCCCCATGGGCTCCCCTGGGGGTACAGGTCTGGAAGAGGGGGGAACCCTTCTTTCTGGAACAGAAGCCGAGAGTCACTGGAGGCGTCTCCCCACTCCTGGGGACAGATGAAATCGTGGCTGGGGGAGGGACAAGACCACCCTCTGCTCCTGGGATGGGGGAGACAACCACAGGCCCAGACAGTCAGAAACATCCTTCAGCTGGGGAATGGCTGAGACTGAGGGGCCGGGACAGCAGAGCATCCCCTGGTTGCACTTCCCCAAGTCTAGCAAGCACTGACATATAGAAGCACACAGGAGGCTGGGTGTCCTCACTCCACAGACAGGAAGTTCCAGACCCACGGCTTACGTCTTCCACTACCGTCCCACAAAAGATCGGTGACCCTCAATACGCACGTACACATGGTCAAGAGACTGAGCAACAGTACAACCAGGCCAGGAGGGGGCCCACGTGTTGGAACAGCCTGCACGGTCACACGGGGAAGAGCAGCGGAGAGGAGCCTCTGCGAGGAAGGGTCCGATGGGGCAGAGGGTGCCTCCAACATGCTCATCCTCCGGTAGACTCAACCTGACTAAGGACACAACCAGGGAGCCTGAAGTACTTCGACTGAAGGAGGAAGAGTGAGTAATAAATAATAAACAACAGCGGGCCGGGCACCCCAGAGCTGTGGGCCAACACCAAGGAGCCCGACTGGCATGTGGTGGGATCCTAGGAGGGACAGAACAGGGAAGCAAAGATACCTGAGAAAACAATGGCTGAGGTTTTTCTAAAAACAATGGGAGAAACCAAAACACAGATCCAAGAAGTTCAGAGAGAGGCGAACATGTTTCCTATTCAAACTGCTAAAAACCAACACGAAAGAAAATCTTAGCGGCAGCTAGAGGGGAAAAAGCCATACAAGACACAGGAACCAAGTAAGAATCAGAGCAGATGCATCACCCAAATCACTGAGTCAGAAGACTAGCTGTGCTGAAAGGGAAAACCTGCTAGCTTACAGCCCTATACCCAGTAAAAATTCCTTTCAGAAAAGAAAGATAATTTTTTGGAAAGAAAAAAACCCAATGGAGAGAATTCATAACCATCAAATCCACCCTAAAGTAATATTAAAGGAAGTTCTTCATGGGGAAGAAATACATGTGACAGAAACTTGAATTTGCACAAAGTGAAGATTTTTGGAAATGGTTAAAGTGAAGGTAAATGTGAAAGACTGAAAAAGTTTTCTAAATCACTCTAAAAAGACAACTGTCTAAAGCAAAAACAGTAGTTACACATTGTGGGTTTACAGCATATGTAAGCCATAAAACCTATGACAGTATCAAAAACATTAGAGACGGAGGTACAGGGAAGTTGTCAGATTGAATGTTTGTCCTCCCGAATTTGCACTCTGAAGGCCTAACCACCCCTGGCCCCACCCCCGTGTGGTGGCATTTGGAGGCAGGGCCTCTGGGAGGGATGAGGCCTAGCTGAGTTGTCAGATGGGGCCCTGTGACGGGCTCAATGCCCTTCGAAGACACCAGAATGGGAAGGCGCCTGACTGGACTTCAGCCTCTGGGCCTGTGAGACATGAGCTTTCTCTCCAGTGGCTAAGCCCCCCGTCGCTGGCGTTTGGTCCTGGCAGCCAGAGCAGGCCCGTACGGAGGCAGGTCGTGAAGTCCCACACAGCCGTGCAGGGGTGGGCTGCCAAGAGACGGACACTGACCCCAGAGAAGCCGCTAAACATCGGTGTTCCTTCTTCCCTCTTCTTTCTCCTTTTAAAAAAAGTTAGGTATTTCTCACGATTCTGCCGTGTCTCCTGTGCTGGCCTCTCGGCGATGGCCCTGTCATTCCAGCGCGGCTCAGCATCCCCGCCACAGCCTCAGTCGGTGTCAGCTGGCCTGTGCTTCTCTGTGCAGGGTCTCCTGTCTGGCTGCTTCTCATAGGTTCTTTGTCACTCGTTTTCAACAATTTGATTATGATGTGGTTTGGTATACTTTCATTCATATTTATTATGCATAGGATCCACTGAGCTTCCTAGACTTGTGGGTGTATAGTTTCATCAGATCTGGGAAGATTTCAACTGTCACCTCCTCCAATATTTTTCTGACCCTCCCACTCAATCATATATAACAGGATTTTTCATGTTGTCTCACAGCTCACCGACACTCCATTTAATAGTCTTTTTGAGCCTTTCTTCTGTTTCCTTTTTAATTTAGTAATTAGGTGTATTTATTATTTATTTTTAGAGGAGGTGCTGAGGATTGAACCCAGGACCTCGTGCATGCCAGGCATGCGCTCTATCCCTGAGCTGTATGCCCTCCACTGGTTCCTTGTCAGTATTTTCCATGACTTTGTTTTCAGGTTCACTAATCTTTTCTTCTGCAATGTTTAATCTGCCACTGATTTTATCCAGTGAATTCTTCATCTCAGACACTGTCATTTTCATCTCTAGAAATTAATTGGGATCCTTAAGAAATCTTCCATGCTCCACCTAACATGCTCAGTGTCTGCTCTGCCCCTTGAACGCACGGAACATCTTTCCGTTTTAATGCCCTTGTCTTCAAGCCCTGTAGTCCCTGTCACTTCTGGTTTCACTCGCCTTTTTTCTTCTCACTGTGGGTGTGTTGTCTTGCTCCTTTACATGTCTGGTGTTTGTATTAGGTGCTGGGCATCATGGATTTCTCGGTCCCCGGTGCTGGGTATTTCTAGGTCTGGCCAGAGCAGTGTTTGAGGCCCTCCCCGAACTCGTGAAGGCAGCCCTCCTCAGCACCCTCAGTGGTGGTGCCCTGAGTCAGAGGAGCTCTGCTGCTGCTGGGAAGCAGGCTGTACCCAGCCTTGTGTGAGCACCCGGCACTCATGAGCTTACCCTTCTGCATAGCCACAGTTCCCCATGGTGTGGCTAGGTTCTCTGCTCAGGGTATCTCCAGGGTGAAATAAGGTGTCAGCCAGTCTGAAATCTCCTGTGGAGACTCAGGGCATAAATCCACTTCTAGGGTCATTTTTATTGCTGGCAAAGTGTTCCGTGGAGCTGCAGGACCAAGGGGACTGTCTCCTTGTGGAAGTCAGCATGGCCACGTCAGCTCCCGCCTCCTGCCTGCAACTTCAAGGCAGCCGTGGCGCATCAGGGCCTTCTCATTCTTTGAGTTTGACTCTTCTCTGACCTCTAGACCCAGATTTAGAAGGTTCTCCATTCCGTAAAGGCAACAGTACCATTGAACACAACCTAATCATAACAGGAAAACCCATAATCCAGTCCTAGGGATTTTTGCAGGGCATGCACACCACAGCACAGGGGTCTTGGAGGTGCCTTGGTCAGCTCAAGTGTCTGACAAAACACCACAGACTGAGGAGCCAGAACAGCAGGTGGCAGGGAAGTTCAAGATTAAGGTGCCGGCAAGGAAGATTTCATCCTGAGAACTCTTGGCTTGTGGGTGGCCACCATCTTCTCTTGTGTGTGCCAAGACACAGAGCTCTGGTCTCTTCTTATAAGGACACTAATTCTTTCAAGTTAGGGTTTAACCCTTATGACCTCATTTAACCTTAATTACTTCCCTTAAGGCCCTATCTCCAAATACATTCATGTTGGGTTCAGGGCTTCAGCACACGAATGGGGGTTGGGGTGGGGCACATTCAGTCCTTCATAAGAACCACACTCGATGCTGGCTACCACAGCTTCAACTCCCTCCAGTTCCCTCAGGCAGCTCTTCCCTGGCCTTGGACTGTTTCCTTGTACATGTGTGCTACCTGTACATGACTGAGGACATGGGGGACTCATATCTGCAGAATTCTCTTTGTCAAACTGACTCCTCTCTGTTACTCTTCCGTGAGAACTCCAGCCACCTCAGCATCCCTGGACGCCCAGCCAGGCCTCCCTAACTTGGGGAGACTGGGCTTGCCGGGTTCCCCTCCCTGCTCTGCGACCTTCTCCAGGCTGTGAGAAGGGCTCACCTTTGTTTTCTGCGTCCCAGGGACTCCTTTCCTTCACTGACTGACTTCCACTGAGACACTGATGTCACACATCCTGAGAGCTGCGGTTTCATGTATCTTGTTCAGTGTTGCAGTTGTTTCAACTGGAGGGTAACTCTGGTCCCTCTTACCTCCCCTTGAACGGAAGTGGAAAACCCCCTGCTTCTTCTTTTTTAAAGTAGTTTAATCTTAGAACCCTGTGTCTCTAGATCAGAATTTAGTTAGGCATATTTCTGAGATTTCTATAATTCCAAGGTCCCTGGGTCTTCACAGCCTTCCCCTCTCAACATCGTGTTTCTGGGAGTCACTGTGTCCTCCCGCAGCAGTTATCCAACCACGTCCACTGCAGATGCTCTGTCATGTGTCTTTGTGTCTGTCTGTCTATCCTGCTGCTGGTGGGCACTTGGGTTGCTCCCAGCGTCTTCACCTGAAGCCTCTGTGAAGACTCCTGTGCTGTCACATGTGTCCTCCTCACACAGGAATGTCTGACGGGGGGTTCATACTCAGCCTCACCAGCTGATGCAAACTGCTTTCCAAGGTGAGTGTGTGCCTCCCCACCCCCCATTAGCTGCTCCACACCCTCGCCCACCTGGGTGTCATCAAATCTTTCCATTCCGCTCTGTTCTGAAGGTGTGACACAGTATATCACGGTGGTCTTGACATCCACTTTACTGACAGGTAATGAAGGCTGAGTAGTTTCATGTTTACTGGCCCTTTGGTATTTCTCTCCTATCAGAAACTTGTTCAAAGCAATTACATGGAGAATAAACACATGCCACTAAAAAACCAGTGGGTCATAAGCCAGAAAGAAAGAAAAATGCCATGATATCACTTATATATGAAATCTTAAAAAAAAGGACACAAAGGATCTGCTTATTATTTATAACTTAGATGACTGAATTCCTGAATATGTGTAAGCACATGTGACTGTCCTTTATGACTGGATTACTGCATTCTGCTGATTCTTATTTTGTGGTTGGCTGTATTCCTTCGATAACTATGTAAGTTTAAAAAGCTAAAGCTCTAAACTGTTCTTAGAAACAATGAACAGTACAAACATGTAAATTTAAAAATGTACGTGCAGCATATTGTATATATGTGTTTGCATGCACTATACTGTATACATGAAAATTGTAACAATTCTACCTAATAAAACTGAAAAAAGGAAAAAGAAAATGGGTAAATGATGAAATCAGAGGAAATTAAAAAATACCTCAAGAGAAACAATGAAAACACAACCATACATAACCGACGGGATGCAGCAAAACCAGTTCTAAGAGGCAAGATCACAGCCATACAAGCCTTCATCAAAACACAAGACAAATGCCAAATAAACAACTTAACCTACCACCTGAAAGAACTAGAAAAAGATAAACAAACAAAACCTACAGCAGAAGGAAGGAAATAATGAAGATCAGTATAAACACACAATGGAATATTACTCAGTCATAGAAGAGAATGAAATAATGCCATCTGCAGCAACATGGATGGACCTAGAGATTATCATACAAGTGTAATAAGTCAGAGAAAGACAAATATCGCATATCACTATTTATATGTGGGATCTAAAAAATAGAATAAATGATCTTATTTATAAAACAGAAAAAGACTCACAGACACAGAAACAAACTTATGGTTACTAGCGGGGAAAAGGGGGAGGATAGATTGGGAGTTTGGGACTAACAGATACACACCACTAAATATAAAATAGATAAACAAGGATCTACTGTATAACACAGGTAACTATATTCAATATCTTGAAATAAACTATAATGGAAAAGAATTAAAAAAAAATACACCTGAATCACTTTGGTGTACACCTGAAACTAACACAATATTGTAAGTCAACTACACATCAATTAAAAGAAAAAAGAACTTGTTTATGTTTTGCCCACTGGTCTTATTGGGTATTTCAACTTTTATTCTCTTCAGAGGAATGATTTATTCAGTGTGTACCGAATTGATAAATGGTAATAGGATTTAATAGGTTCTTCATTTAAAAAATCTGAATTCACTGCCATCTGTATAATAAGACTTTTATGTATTTTTTAAAAGTTACACTATGTGTTTTTTAAAATAGTATACAAGTTTTGGCTCTTTGTTTTTTGACTTACAAGCCTCATCTTCACTGAATAAAGCCAGCAGATCAAAGAAATAATTGCTCATTTGCGTTGAAAAGTATCAAGTCTAACATTTAAAGCTTCCTGAACGGGTGGCTTCTGGTCTGATGCCAAAGTAACAAGATGAGGAAGATGACTCTGACACGGAAGAATAAATTAACTGCACAGTGATCACTCCCTCAATCACCCACAGCACAAACACACTGGACCTGTGTTCCCGTCCACAGACAGACTCAGGCTGCCCAAGAGCCGGGACAGGCGCCTTCTGCCCTCACTCTCAGATGCTGTTTCAAGGACAGAGTAGGGAGGAATGTTCTGAGTGTGACAAGACAATACAATTCCACTGAAACACATTTTGAATTAAAAAACCCTCCCTGGTGTTTTGTGGAAACTGTGCTGTGTGAGAAGACACGCTCTGCCTCAGACCACCCTGGGAATCTACATTCTGGTGGCCTACAAGCACCTTCAAGACTGTACTGGATGAAAAAGCAGCTCAAACGTACACTCACCCCATGGACAGGATGAACTGTCTTGATGCACACAAGCCGTCATGTGGTCACACGTGAGGCCGCCTGCGAAAGGAACAGAGTTGAAGGGACAACAAACACTTCTCCATTATTCGCTATTGTAAGACAGTACAATTCTGAGTGAGAAACACAGGGCCTGGCAGGGGCACACGCTCCTCTGTCAGAGCCCTGGGGCCCCAGGCTGCAGCAGATGGCCCCGCCCTGGGCACACCATCTCTCAGAACCCCTCCTCTGAGGCTGCGGGTGGGGGTGGCTGGGATAGGGGGACCAGGTGCTTCTGTGCAGAAGCTTCTCCTCTCCAACCTGCCACACTCTGGGGGAAATCTGTCTCTTTGGCATCAAACCCGAAGGCACTCATCTAAGATCTCCGTCAGGTGGGACTGCAGCTGCCACTAGGGAGCCCGGGTCTGGTGGGCAGCAGCTGTCTTCCCACTGCGGCTGCAGTCAGCAAGCGGTTTGGAGTTCTGCACTAGATTTCAGGTTTCCTCGACACGATGCTGTGTCTTTCCCTAAGTTCACTGGAAAACTGAATTCCTCTGGGGCCAGCACACTCACTGCTCCTCTGAGGATACCTGACCTCCAAGGTCATTAAGGGGCGGGCTGTCTGTAACACCTGGTGCCCCTCCACACAGTCCTCAGAAACAAGGGGGGAAGTGCCACGCCGGGACCCTGAAGCCAGGCAGCCACATCCTGAGGGGCCACATCTGGCAGGACAGGCTAGCTGAGCTTCCTGAGGCTCAGATGCCCCTTCCTTCACTGGACGCCTCTGCTTCAGGAACTGCTGGCTGCCACCTTCCCTTCCACACTGTCCTCCATGAAGATCTGGACATCTTCTGTTAGATTAATCACTAGGTATGTCCCATCTCTGGTGCTGCAGTAAATGTTATCTCTTAAAAAGTCACACCTTTTAAAAAAAACACTTTTTCTCGTTTTTGTACCTTTAGGAGATGAGGGATGTTGACTAAACTTACTGTGGTCATTATTTCACGGTGTACGTAAGTCAAATCATTATGCCATACACCTTAAACATGTGGTCCGTATGTCAACTGTATCCCAATAAGACGGTGGGGGGGAAGAAAAAAAAACACACCTTTGCTGCTGATGAACAGAGTTGAAACTGATTTTGTCCCTGTAAATTCTCCTGCGAATCCTGATCAATCCTCTTGCAACTAGACACTCCCATGAACTACAAGCAGCACTTTTCTTCCTTCTTTCCAACTCTTACAGCTTTAAGTTTTGCTGTGTGTTTGTGTGTCTTGCCTCATACTCAGTGGGACCCCAGTGGCTGGGGTGTGTGCTCCCTTGTCTTGTTCCTCATCTCAGATGGCCTGCTTCAGCCTTCCTTCCTTCTATCCTAACCTAACCAGGCATCCCTCAAAATCTGAACGTCCCATAAGAACAGGGCCTCACAGGGGCATAATCACCACGTGTGCTCCCCCTGCCCAGCATGCTGCCCGTCCACGCTCACCCCTGCACTGGGCCTCGGCCTGGCCCAGCCCAAGTGGAAGCCCCTGGTCCCCCGCCAGCACCCACAGGTGCTGGGACCTGCTCAGCCCTCAGAGAAGGAAGGCTGGCTTCTCACACTCACCTGAGTGCTCGCTGCCCAGGCCCCTGTGCTCCTCTGCCCCCTGCCTGTCCAGGACCCATGGCTCTTCTCCTCGCTCCAGCTGGGAGATCACCCTGGGCTTGGATCCTGGAAGTCCTGCTCATACACAACAGCTGTGAGCACCCTCACCCTCCCGCGTGGCCTGCAGGCATGAGACATGGCCCCACCCTGGGAGACCCGCTGCCCCCAGAGCCGAGCACAGACACAGATGAGGCCTGCTGAGGGGCCTTACCCAGGGAGACCACGTTCCCGTAGGTTTCCATCATCACATGTCGGTAGAGGCCCCTCTGAGCAGGGCCCAGGCGATCCCACTCCTCCTGGGAGAGGAGCACAGCCACGTCCTCGAAGGTCACCTTGGCCTGGAAGGACAGGGGCTGCTGCAGGTCGGACTGAGTCTCCACATCCAAGACGAAGTGGGTGTGAGCAACGTGGGGTATGGGGAGACACCCTGGGACACAATGAGGGGGTGGGAAGGGGCCACAGAATTCATGGGAGCAGTGGTGTGCAGGCTGCCAGCAGGAGTAGGGGGAGGACCAGGTCCTGCCCAGGCCACAGGGGCAGCTCACCTGGGGTCCCGCCAGTGGCGGCAGGAGCCCGGCCGCTGCCATCACCTGGTCCCCTGGGGTCTTCGAGGAAGATGGAAATTGGAGGAGCCTGTGGGACTGAGGGAGAGAAGGGAGCACGTGAGGGGCCCAGCCTTGCCACCCACAGAGCCACATGGATAGACAGACCCAGGTGCTATGGCCCTGGGCCCAGGAAGGTCCCACCTCTGAGATGCTGGAGGATGCTATGCACCCCAGGGCTCTGGCCACAAGGCTTTGCTCTCCATACCCCTGGGGTCCTTGTGGTCAGCTGGTTGCCCTGCGACTGGGGAATCGTCTGCCCAGCTCACCAGGCCTGGCCCACAAGACACACAAAGGCTTGTGTGGGAGCATCCACCAGGGCTTTGAGAAGCCAAGCTGTCACCTGGTCTGGTGTGGGTGTGGGCCACGGGCCAGGCTGCCGCCAGAGATGGCCCCCAGTGAGAAGCTGGAGGCCTGCACTCCTGTGGGGACCCCACCCCAGGCCTTGTACACTCAGCTTCAGCACGAGGCTCCTGTGGGCATGCCAGTGCACGGCCATGCCTGGCCTTGCCCCAGTGGCCCTGGTGCGCCCACGGGGCAGAGGCTGTCAGCCTGGGGGCGGCTCTGGTGGTGCAGCGGAAGCATGAGATGCAGTGGGTTCTGGTGGATGAGCCCAGAGTGGCCCAGGAAGGCCTGGTGGTGGGCGGGTTCTGGGGGACACATCAGGAAAAGTTAAGCTTAAGTGTCCATCACACCTGAACTGTCAGACAAAAGGGGGGACCAAGAGCTCTGCTGGCAGGGTAAAGGGGCTGACATCTTCTGGAGGCCGAGGGGGGTTGCAAGAGGGACACGGAAGCCCAGCAGGCAGATCACTCACGAAAGAGCAATACAAGGCTGAGCTCAACCTCCACACGTGGGCCCCTCAACAAACAGGACAGACACTTCACCTCACACCGAGGGTCGCCTGCAAGCAGAAGTCAGGGAGCCATCACCCCATTTTTTGGTGAACAGCAGGTGCATGAGTATGTTTACATAGATAACCTTCAGAAAGACACACGCTGAACTCCAAACCGTGACCGCCTCCGTGGGACAGGAGGCTCTGGTGAGAGGCTGGCCCTCACTGCCCCATCCCTCGTTCACCAAAAATGCCCATTCCCTCCAAATTTGTGTGTGTGTTTCTGTGTGTGTAAGTGCAACACAACTCTAATTAGAATTCCAATAGGAGCCTTCTGAAGTGAATAAAACTACCTTAGAATTCACCTGAAAATGTGACGCTGGATGACAGGCAAGAATGGAATTTGAAACAACGGGGAATGGTCCGTGTGGCCAGGTGTCGGAACCTGCCGTAGAGAAGCCAGCATCCCCTGACCTCCTGGCGGCTAACCCATCCCCACAGCTTGAGGGCAGCACCACCCCTCCTGCCCCTCCATCCCCTCCATCCTCCCCGTCCCCTCCCCGCAACCCCATGTCCCACCCCCAACTGTGTCCCCTCCTGGGTCTCCCAGACCTGCCTTTCCTTGTGCTCAGTCATCCTCCCCATGGCTTTGTGCGGCTGCCTCCCGTGTGGCCTCCTTCCCCTCCACCACAAGCGGCCCTGGTAAGTCTCGTATGACCTCATGCAGCTAAATTCTTGTCTACTGCTAGCAGTGGGGACAGTGGGTCACCTTGCCCTCCAGCAACTCAGTCACCACTAGGTCTCCTGCGCACTGCCCTCTCTGTGGGGGCCTCTGTCCTCCTCATCTGCATAAGGCACTGACCTTCGTGAACAATCCAGCTCGGTGCCCCGGGAACCTGGCAGAGATAGGCAGCCATCTGCACCATGACCTGACAACACCTGGGCCAGGGTCAGACAAAGAACACCAAGAGGAACCCCATTCAGGGCCTCCTCAAGGGGTGCTGGCGGCTGGCTAGTACAGCTGATCCAGGAGGTGTTGGCTCATGCGGCCACGAGGCGTGGGCCAGGCCGGCTCCTGCTGCCTCCTGACTCTGTGTCTGTGCACCTGAGCTGCCTCCTGCTCCACATTCACTACATACAGGGCACTGGGAGTGGCCATCATACAGCGTGGATGTTCAGTGAGTCCAGGGGCTCCTTTTTTGGTGCTGAGCTGGCAATCCTGTCCTCCAACTGGACATCTCCACATGGATGTCCTCTAGTACCTCAGACACTTAGCACCCAGCCACGAGCCCCACTTCGGCCCCAGCTGGCCTGCACACCTGCACCCAGTCCCCATCCTGAAGGAGACTTCCTCCTTGCCGTTCACACCCCAGTCCTGATCCAGCCTCCGTGTGTGCCAAGGACCTGGCCCCGTGGCAGAGTGGTCCTGCCCGGCCCTACCAAGGGAACACAGTGACTGTCCTCCAGCCCCTGCCCAGGCCTCCCCTCTGCTGGGTGGCTCCTGCCCACTGGCTGACATCTGGCCATGACGCCCTCTTCGCCGAAGCCCTTCCTGAACCCCCTGGGAGGCCTCTGCCTCACTCAGTTCACAGCAGAGCAGACAGCAGCTCAACGTTTGCGGAGTAAGTGAATGAAACTAAAGGAGCAGTGAGACCATACATCACATCCTTTAGAGCAGCAGCAAGCACCAGGTGAACATCTACTGCAGGACACGCTACCCCCAACACGGGGCAAGTACAAAAAGCACCCAGCCCAGAGGTGCCCGCCCACCCACAGCTCAGGGTCAGTCTTCAGATGCAGGATTTTTGTTTTTGGAGATTCCCCAGGAAATAACCCAAACCAAACCGAAACAGATCAACGTCCTCTGCACCAGTGGTCACACTGCAGTGAGACGCTCTGACTCACAGGAACTAAAAACGGGACTGCAGAAACACAACTTAGAATTTACCTTTATTATTACTATTTTGTTTTGTAAGCTAAGCTATAGGAACTTAGCACTCTTGATGGAATTACTGATGATCTTGATGTAAAATCATGCCTGTCCTTCCCAAGACCCAGCCCACAGTGACAGGCTGTGACAGGCACACTCCCAGTCCCCTCCCTCCTCCTCCCTATCCTCACCCCAGGTTTTCCAGCTCCAATGCCCACTGCCTCCTTCTTCATCGCCATGGAGCCCAACGCTCCAGGTGGAAGCACCTTCCAAAGATGCAGTTCTGAACCAACTGAAAGAACAAAGCACAACCCTGCCACCTTCCGAAGCAAATGACCACAGATGTGCATCCAAGCAGCTTTCCTACGCGCCAGCAACACGGAGTCAGGAAACACACAGGGAAAAAGGTTCTGTTCACAAGAGCAACAGGAAACAAGCTTAAAATAAACATGAGAAATAAGATGTTAATTCTGCCCCCGTGTCCACAAAGCCATGCCAAAAGCCAAGAGGGCCAGGACCAGAGGGGCAGAGCAGGGCCACATCTGTAAACACAAGGAGACAGGCCAGGCTGTCAAATTTCGGGAAGGTCGGCCAATAAGCAGAACTGGACAATGGTCTAAAAGTGGAATATATGTGTGTTCCTGTATGACTGAAGCATTGTGCTGTGCACCAGAAATTGACACAGCATGGTAAAGTGACTACACCTCATTAAAAACAAACAAACAAATAAAAGTGGACCTTTGCACAAAGCTCAACCAACCTCCCAGAGAGTTGAGCAAAAACACAGATATAATTAGATCATTTTCATCCCATAAGCCAAAAGTGGAATGAATCCTTTCAGCTAACGAATAAGACATAAATTTTAAAATTACCTCATAAAAAGAACTTGAATAAAAGTACAGGTAAATTTTTATCACTTTAGACGGGAAAGGCCTTTCTCAGCAAAAAACCAAAAGCAGAAAGCCCGCGGGGTGGGGCACCGATCTGCATGAAAATCCAACCCTTATGCACATCAAAACACCGCGAGTCCCAGGAATGGGCCGGGACAGGAAGAATCTGACACAGGACAACGGTGGCTTTCCAAGTCAATGGAAAGATAGTTATTCAACAGGTAGAGTGCCAGACATATCAGGATTTAGGGAAAAAACTGCTGCTAGATTCCCAACTCGCCCCACGCCAGAACAGATTCCAGATGGAGCCACCGTCTCATAAGCACGAGAGGAAAACAGCGGTTTATATTAAAGCCAATCTTGGAGGGGCCCCGGCTCAGAGCCAAAGGCCTTGAGAGTAACATCTGAGCGTTAAAAACTTGAATTCTTCCGGCTCAAAACGCCCACACCAGAACAAAACACGCCATCCCGGTCACATGCAGCTTGACAAGGACGCACTCAACACCCACGGCCGGACGGGAATGGAGGGCAGGGCTGGAGCGCGGCGGCAGGGCCTAGGCGACGCAGGCGGGCGGAGAACCGGGGCCGCCGGTCCGCCGGCGAGCGGGGGCGCGGGGTAGGGCCCGGGGCGGGGGCGGGCGCGCGGGAAGCGCCCGGCCGTGGGGAGGGCGCGCGGTCCCGGGAGGGCGGGCGGGAGGTCCCGGCGCCGCGCGCCCCACTCACCGTCCTCGCCGCAGCCTCTCGCGCGAGGGGCGGCCGCCCGCAGCCACCCAGACAAAGGGGACGCCCCGCCTCGTCTGCGCGCCCGCCAATCCCGGAGGGCCGCGCCTCCGCCCACACCTCCCACGCCACCAATCCCGGAACGCGACACTTCCCAGTCGGCCCCCGGCCCCACCTTCCCCTCCCTGCTCATTTTTTTCCCGACTGACCGCGGTGCCGCGCTCTCCACCACCGAGAAACGAGGCCGCCATCGTGCCTAGAGAGGCCACACCGCACTTCCGGCGGCCTCTCGGAAGCTTCCGGCGCAGCCCCGGGACCGCCGAGGTCGGCCGAGTTCGGCCTTAGGACTGGTTTTGTCCAGTTGCCAGTGTTAAAGTGATTAAAGAAGGAGGCCATTAGACTGCGTGGCTCTACTGCCTTGCTAGCTATTTATGGAACCCCCATCTAAGCTCTTCATATCAGGCAACTGCTTAAGCTGTAGCCAGTCAATTTCCTTGTGTTGCTTCTGCCTTATGGTTTCAAGGAAGCTGCTCTGTCTCTGGCATCACATCCACACTCCAGGCAGAACGTGAAAAAGCAAAAAAACAAAAGCAAATACTTTCTCAGTCAGCTTCACTGTAGGGAGCTGGTTCGGAGCTACACTCGGTGACTTAAAGCTCCCTGGCCTGAAGTGTTACAAGACCAGCTCTAGCTTTTCCAAGGGGAGCTTGGAAAATGTAGCTTTCCATCTGGGAACAGTACCATGTTCAACAAAATCAGGACTCAATCTGTAAGGAAGAAGTGGGAACTGGATATTCAGTAGGCAACCAGTTGTGTTGGCCCACAGTTCTCAAAGCATGTGCTTCATTAAATGATCACTAAAGCTTTCATCTCCATTGACGTTTGTGAGTCTACTGTGTGTGGAAAGCCTATGCACAACTGGTTTTTGTCATCACAGAATCCACATGGAGAACTCCTGTATCAAATTTGGAAGGATGAATTTTACCACACACACACACAAAAAATGAAAACAAAGTAGAAAAATAGACACGCTTCAAACCGGAAAAAAATATTCGTACATCGTTTTACAGCAAAAGGGCACATTTTCTTAAAATATAGATTTTCCTCTAATCATTAAGGAAAACTAGGCAAATAATATGAACTTTTCAAAGAAAATGAAATACCACTGACTCTCAAACATTACTCACAACACTGGAAATGCAAATTAAATCTCTCCTGAGCACCTTTCCCACCTTCCTGTCTAGAACGTAAGTGCCAGAGGGATTCTGCTCATTTTGTTCACTGGCACGTCCCAAGTACCTGTAAGAGCTCCTGGCCAAGAAGCGAACAGACGGATGACCGACACTGGCGAGTGGACACCCTCAAACGCCGCCTCACCTGTCCAGCAATTTCAATCCGCATTATAGAGGGTCACCTTTTAATCCAGCCACTCCTCTGCTGGGCACTGACCCCACAGGTCTGACTGCGCTTGGGAAACGCCTCCTGTGCGCCCTCCGCCCCCTGCCCTTTGCTGGCTCCCGGGAGAATGTGAGGAGACTAGGCCTCTGCTGTCTGCACCAGTTGTCCAGTCTCCTGATCTCCTTTATCCGCAGCAGGCAAAACAGAGCTCCTTCCTTTCAAACTCACGTCCTGGTGGGGAAAACACCATAAAGCTGCAAATTAGGTGACTTTGGCAGCCAGTGTGCTGGGAAGGGAAGGAAAACGGAGCAGGCAAGGGGGACAGGAGTCCCTGTTTGAGGACCCACTTACCTCACTCTTTCCTTTAGCTTCTTTCTATGGAAAATGTCAAAGATGTACAAAAGTAGGGCAAGTGGTACCGTGAAACCTCATGCTCATCACACAGCTGAAACAGTAACTGACCCATCTCTTTTCACCTGTTCTTTATTCAGTTACTTCCCTCCCATCCCACACATGAAGTCATTTTACTTAATAATTGCTTCCATATCTGTCTCTGAAAAATAAGGGCCCTTACAAAACAATTATGGAACCGTTATCACACCTAAATGTTGACAATTATCGCTTGTTATCATCAAATATCCAATCAGTGTTCAGATTCTACCATTTTTCTCATACATTAATATTATCTTTTTTTTTTTTTTTTTTTTTTTACAATCGGTTTGTGTAAATTGGGATTAAAACTAGGTACACAAATGCACAATGCATTTGGTCAATAGGTTTTTAAAATCTCTTAACTGATAGCCTCCTCCCACCTCTTTTTTTCCTCTTTGAAATTTATTCATTAAAGTCAGCACCCTGTGTTGTTTCTCACACTTGGGATTTTGCCATTTGCATTCTTGTGGTAACTTTCTGTCCTTAGACAGTCCTGCAAGCTTGTAGAGACTGACCGGGTTAGGTTGGCAGGGGCAAGAACACTTCATAGGTGGGGGCTTGTGTTCGTCCAGTAGCCTCTGCCCGAGTGCAGCCCACTCAGAGTTTGCAGGATGGTGACATTCTGGTTTTGGCGCCCTTCTGCATTGTGCAAACAGTTCTATAAAGACAAACTTCCCCCTATAAATTGGTTGGTTGCCCTGAAATATGGTCCACAGAGAAAAGGCAAGTAGATGCTTAATTATTGCCTTTATTTATAACTTTCAGAATAATGAATTGGTTTCCTAGCATTCTCCAGAGGTGACCAGTTTGGTACTTTTCTTTTTTCTATTATTAGTTGAACTAAAAAATTTAATAAATATAATGCGTTTTAGTTCATTACAGTTTTATCTGCTTGTTTCTTTTGGAGGGGAAAGGTCATCAGGTCTATTTTTTTGGTTTGTTTTAACAGGGGCACTGGGGATTGAACCCAGGACCTCGTGCATGCTAAGCACATGCTCTACCACTGAGCTACACCCTCCCACCTCGAGTTTTGAAAATTAATACTCATATCATCCCATCTGTGGTCAGTGTGAACTTCTTCAAGTTCGCCCTGAGTCTCTTTGACACAAGCCCTTTGATCATTGATGGCTTCCTCAGTTTCTGATATGACAGGACATCTCAGGCTCAGTTCCCATAATCCTGGGAGCCCCAGTCCCTCTCAGTAGGAAGTGGGGTTTGGAGGGCACAGCTGGGCTCTGCAGGTGCTCACTGCCACGAGGCTAGACGTTATCTCGAGGTCTTTTCTGAGGACAGAGCTAGAATACATTGTTTTAAATGTAAAAAACCCCATGAATTTAGAATTATATTTCAAATTCCAAATTTAGGGCTAGGTGGCTTTAACTTCTTTGATTTTATATTTGTATCTCTTTTTCTTCTATATTTAAAATCCTGGGTCCTAATTATCTAAACACAATTACTTATTTACTTTACTATATATATGTAATTGAGTCAGAATAACAATGCCATTGTTATTAACAGTATGATTATTGAAAATAATCTAGAATTACTTTGCTGTTCTTGTTGTTAGGATCTATCCCATTTTGGATATTATTCTGCTTCAAAGTAAATTAAACATTTTTTGTTTCTGTGGAGTTCAGACCCCAACTGTATATACTAGCTCACTTTGTCTCATTTTGCTTTTGCTTTTTAAGGTTACATTTTTCAGTTTTATATAATTTTGTTTTATGATTATGTAAAGCTTATATGGTTCCAAAGCCAAGTTGACAAAAAAGAACATTCAGAGAAGTCTGGCTTCTCTCCCTGTTTCCACCAACCTGTCATCTCCCTCTGTCTGTAGACACTTATTGAGACTATGGTTTCTCCTTCCATTTAAAAAAATCTAAGTAAACTTCAACGAACAGGCCTGCCCTTTGGCATCTTTCAGGCCACAGCGTTCGGGAGACCTCTCCTTGGCAGAGCACAGGGATATCCCTTACTCTTTCTTGCAGCTACACACGCCTCTCCTTCATGATTGTGCGGCAGTGTATTCACCAGTCTGTTACTACTGGACATTTGGGTTGTTTCCCGTCTGTTGCCATTCAAGTTAGTGCTGTAATGAATAGTTTTACATGGGTCTTTCCACAGTTCTGCCAGTTTACTTTCAGGATGGATCCCTAGACGTCCCCTGGTCAGTGGGTCTTTGTACTGCGTCTTTGCTGTGTGTTGCCCGGCTCCCTCCAAAGGGTTGTAAGGTCATGCATTCCCTCTGGTGGTCTTTCTTCACACCCTTGTGAACCAACTATGTTGTCAAATGTTTGGTATTTTGCCAATTTGAGAAGCAAGGAAAGGCATCTTGGTGTGGTTTCCTTTTGCATGTTTCTTCGGGGTGGAGTTGAACATCTTTTTCCTATGTCTTAATGCCACTTTCACTTACTTGTTCGTGAACTTGCTTATAGGTCTTGTCACCAACACTTGGGTCCAGCTGCTCGCCACTCGAAAGCCAATACAAAGAGAGGCACATGTTGGTAGAGAGCAAACTTTGCTTTATTCTGGAGGCTGGCAACTGTAGGGGGGAGGGCAGACTTGTATCCAGAAACCATCTCTCCACTGTGAATCAGGGGACAAGAGCTTATAAAGGGGAGTCTCAGGGGTGTACAGGCGGAGGGAGGGGGCTATAAGCAGAACCGCAGTCAGCTCTGACAGCCATCCTGAAATTAGTCACGTGGTGTCTAATCAGCATCATCTTGATTGTTGTCAGTACAGTTAATCTTCAGTTCCAGGGTCAGTTTGTTCCCATTTATTTGAGTCCAGTTCTTGGAATTGTGGCAGCTTATGACATGCCTACAGTCAGGTCATCATGTGGTTACCTTCTCCCATCAGGTGAGGGTTTCAGTATCTACAAGACAGCTCAAAGGACATGGCTCAGAATACTGTCTACAGCCCTTGAGGAGGAAATAAAGATAGCTGACTTTGTTTAGTGACTAAACTGTTATTATTTTGTATTGCTTGACTATTTCCCTTTGTTTCTGTATTTGCTTATTTCTCTGATTAAACTTACTCTTTGACTTAGGTTTTCCTACAGACAGGAGGCCGGCAGAGGATACAGTGGGGTGTGTGTGTCTGTCCTGGGAAGGCCCCACAGGGTCCTGCCCTGTTTCAGTCTCGTCCCTCTGATTTCAGAAGCACTATTATGTCAACCCTTTGTGACGTAAGCTGCAGATATTTTTAAAACTCTGTTTTTAATGCACCAATTTATCAATTGTTTAAGATTAAACATTGCCAAAGTCCTTGTAGTCTTTTTGAATGCAACTTGAGAAGTTATAATAAGCAATCGACTTGATACCAGAGAGATGGTTATTCAGAGTAGACTTCAAAGTAGATTTTAACTTATATTCTCTAAGCCTGATTTCATCAACTTTCAGTATTCAGTTCATCCTCTACCTAATCAATGTGCACAATGGAGAGTACTTAGAAATACCCCATCTAGAGAAGTGGAAGTTTCTTGAGGGGAAACACACTAGAAGGCTGATAATGCATTGATTTTTAAAAATATTTGATTGCTGTGTCTTTTTTATGGGTTTATTGAGGTATAAATTGCACATCTTAATTGTGCAACTTGATGAGAAATTTTTCACAACATATGCCTGTGAAACCATCACCACAATCAAGTCAGTGAACAAACCCATGAGCCCAAAATATATCCCCTTCCCCACCACTGGCAGGTGAACTGCTGTCACTCTAGCTTGATTTGTATTGGCTACAGTTTTAAGTAAACGGCACTTGTTTTGAGTGTGCGTGGGTCTTGGCTTCTTTCACTCAGCTTACATATTTTGAGACTTATTCAGAGTGCTGCATGTATCAACAGTTGCTCCTTTTGACTGGGGGGTATTAGCCTTCCATTGTAAGCATACATCACAATGTGTTTATCCATTTACCTCTTAATGGACATTGGGTTGTTTCCAGGTTTGGGCTATTGCAACTAAAACTGCTACAAACATTTGTGTCTGCATCTTTGTGTGGACCTGTGTTTTCCCTTCTCTCGGGTTAGTATCTACAGCGGCATGGCTGGGTGGTACAGTAGACTTAAGTTCAGCTTTCTAAGGAACTGCCGACCTCTTTCCAAAGTTTTTTTTTTTTTTTTCTCTCCAAACTGCTTTTCATCCCCCTCAGGTATGACAGCTCAAGCTGCTGCATACACGGCCCACTTTTGGTAGAGTCACTTGTTTCCAAAATTAGCCATTCTCGTGGGTATGAGTGGTCTCACTGTGGTTTTAACGTGCATTGCTCTAACACTTAATCTTGTTCAATATTTCTTCTTGTGCTTATTTGCCATCTGTATATATTCTTTGGTGATGCGTCCATTCAAATCTTCTGCTTTTTTTTTTTTTAAAATAGGGTTATTTGTCTTCTAATTTTTTATTTTTTATAGGATGGGATACAAATTCGTTGGATATGTTTTGCAAATATCTTCTCCCAGTTTATGCGTTTTTTCCCATTTCATTTCAAGGAGCAAAATGTTTAAAATTTGATGAAGTCCTATTCACTGATTTACTTCCTTGAAACTTCCGTCTTTTTGTGTTGTATCTAATAAATCCTCTCAAAAGCCAAGGCTGGTAAGGTTTTCTTCTGTTTTCTTTAGGAGTTTCTGCTTTACATTTTTGTTGATGATACATTTTCAGTTAATTTTTGTACATAGTGTGGGGTAAGGATTGCGGTTCATTTTGTTGGTATGTGGTTATTCAATAGTTCCAACACCATTTGTTGAAAATGAAATCCTAATTTTTAAATAATCTTTTATATATTAATTTTATATGTGCTATGTGTAACATCAGCTGCAAATATTTCCCCCAATTTGTCATTTACCTTGTTGATTATATTGTTTTTGGTCATGCAAAAATTTATTTCTGTATAGTCAAATTTATCATTGTTTTCCCCTGTTGTTTCTTGATTTTGAGTTACAGTAAAGTTTCGTTAACTTCCAGGTTCTAGAGGAATTTATCCATGTTTTCATCTAGTACTTGTTTGGTTTTGCTTCCACGTGAATCTCTGTTCCATTTGGACTTTATTCTGCTATGTGATGTGAAGAATGAGTCTGATTTTGTATTTTTTTCCAAATGTCTATCTTGTTTTCCCATTTCTACATATTATGAAGTTCGTCCTTCTCCCCTGGATTTGAGACGCCACCTTTCTTTTGTATCAAATTTCCAGCTGGAAGTGATCTCTCTAGGTGATGTTTTGACATTTTGGAGAGGCTCAGAGCCTGGCCCGTGGGCACAGAGGAAGACACTGCACACAGAATAAACCACATGGGGTACCTGGCAGCCAGGCTGCCCCCACCTTTGTGTTGCTTCCAAGGAAGCCCAGGGGCCAGTGATGATTGTCTGGTTCTTGCCTGCCAAGTCCCAGGTGAGTGGTCAGCTGAGACTCTCCTGCTGCCACAGCTGCCCCGGCGTGGCCTGCACTGTCCTCAGCATCAGGGTCCTTTTCTCCCTTCAGACCCTGGAGTTACCTCTCGATCCTGGTCCTGCTCTCTCTCACACACTGTGCTCCAGAGTGTCCCTGGAGTTTGTGGGTTATTGATGGAAATAACGTCTGGATGTGGAGCAAGGAGAATACCCTCTAGTTCAGCGGTACCTGGGGGAGGGAGGGGGCTTTGGTGGGCGAGCGCAGTCAGGGGCATCTAGGTTTCAGGAGGTTGAAGGGAACTTCCAGAGAAGTCACAGTACACAAGACTTATTGGTGTCTGTAAACCAAAGAGCAGGGTGGAAGATGTGGGGGCCAAAGGGGGCTTCTATATTTTTCGAAGGTATGAAACACTTTATTACTTACATAATGGAGGTCTCTGAGGAGAGAAGGGAAGGCCTCACAAACTGGTCTTAAATGGCTGAGAGAGCAAGGAGGGTCACTGGGCTGGGTCTTTACTGAAGTCAGAAGGTGTGGTCAGCAGGAGGGTCTCCAAGCATAAGTGAGGGCCTGTGTGCTTTCAGTGTCCTGCTGGCATCAGAGGAGGGAGCACCCGGCTCCCAGATGTGGGCACAGAAATGAGGAGGATGAGGCCTCACAGCCATCAGCAAACATCAACCAACAGAACCAGACCACCAGTTATGACTCACCTTGAGGTTTGATGACAAGAGACACACCATGTTCCGTTCAACTGAATCAGTGTTTGTTTAAATGAGCTGTGTGGCCCTCTGAGCAGACTGCAGCCTGAGGCTGGCAGGGGAGGTGAAGGTCCTGCTGGTGCCTGCTTCAAGGGCAAGTGTGGAACTCCAGAGGAGGGCATCCTGGGGAGTACAGATAGAGACCTCTAGTGACTTTGATCAGTATTTTGGAGCAGCTATGAGGCAAGAGATTCCTGGAACTTTTTATACCAAAGGGGGCAACTTACTGGTTTTTTTCCCCAGGGTATTATTTATTTTATTAATTTTTTGAAATGAATTACTATTTTTAAAATTTCTTAAAATTTTTTGGGTTTTTTTTTGGGGGGGGGCAGGTAATCAGGTTTCTTTCTTCATTAATTATTATATTTAATGGAAGCACTGGGGCTTGAACCCAGGACCTCGTGCATGCTAAGCACACACTCTACCACTGAGCCACTTCTCCCAGGGGGCAATGCTTAGGCAACTGCACGAGTCTGTAAAGCTGTGCAGATGGGCCATCTGTTAGCCAGGCCATCGGGTGCTGAGGTAACAGCTGAAGTTCGCCCAGCTGTGCCGACCTCAGGGCTGGCCTTTCATCAAGGTAGCACGTCATGACGTGAGAAGCAGCTCCCCTCTGAGCTCCATCTCCTAGTATGGTTGGCAGTTCTGATCGTACAGGCTATGAACGCCCACTGCTGCTCACTCAGTTCTCCCCAAGGGGACCCCCAGGTTGCCAAAGGGCCTAGCACCCTGGCATCTGGAAAGGGACTGAGGATAGGTGAGGCCATCCAAGTTCTTGCCTGCCAAGTCCCAGGTGAAATATGCCAGAGAGCACAGGTTTAGTCCATCCTGTTCTGAGGTGGCCTCAGCAGCCCTGAGCATGACGAGCAGCTGGGTATGAAGGGTCACAGGCTCAGGATGGCCCAGTTTGTGGCCAGCAGCTACAGCTCTAATGGCATATTGTACGGGGACAAGAGGGCAGTTTCTTGCACCAGAAGCCCTCGGCCAACTTATGGTGCATTTCAGCAGATGTAAATTTAGCAGGTATGTCATAGAGACACAAAAACTTTTTATCATTCTGTTATGTAAGCTTAGTAAGTTCTGAATGTCCAGTTGGGTCAAATTGTGGGTTTGCTTTGGTTTCCTTCCCCCTTTTTGAGGAGGATCCTGTCTACTGCACTTATGCTGATAAACTTCCTCCTCCAGAGGGCCTTCAACCAGCGTCATCAGGGTCAAGTGCCTCTGCAAGGCAAGGTTCCTTGATAGCATTTAAGGACCCCCTGGCTTAACTTGGGTTTGAGTTAGTCCATTGGCACAGCTTCTCCCTAGAGCCCTGAGGGTAAGGATCTTTGCTGTGACACAGGTGGTGGCACACCAAATGAGCTTCCGCTCTCTGCAGTGTGGACCTGAGCTTGCCACCTAATGCCTGCTCTTCCATGAGTGACAACCCGATGGATGCATACCTTGCACAGGGTGCAGTCTCTCCCCTGATCCTAAAGGCCGACAGGTCTGGGATCAGGTACACGACCCAGGGCCACTTTGACGGGGGCCCAATTCCATGCTCCAGTCCCTAAACACTAAGTAGGTATCAAAGCTGCTGATCCGGGTCACCTAACTCTGCAGCAGAGGCTCCCCGCGATCCCGCAGTGCGACACGTGCAGCTCGGCTGAGTGCACACTCGCCTGCAGACAGCAGGCCTGTTAGTAAAGCCAAAGCAGGAGCAGAGAGACTCCAGGCGATGTCATTGTCTGGGCATCCTGCTCCCAGTACCAATTTCAACTGTTATAGTCACCTGGAGAGGTGGATGGACCCTCCCCCCTCCATCAAAGACTTGGCTTGATGTCAAGACTGATGATGCCATACACACACGTGTATGAAAAGGTTTAGTACTCACATACCTGAGGTCAGCAGGGACGGGTCCAAAGTGGTATGAGAGCACAAGCAGCACAAGACAAGGAGACTCACCTGGGTGTTTGCTGTGTTTGGGGTGGGGCCAGGGAAGCCCCACCACGGACCAGCATGGGCCTGGGTGGCTTGAAACTTCTGCTGGCACTGAGGGAGGGGCACCTGGGCTTTCTTACCAGTGTGCCCAAATGTGGCACAGGGGTGGGGAGGGCAGGGGTGAGGCTTAAATGCTGTCAACAGTCAAACATCAGAAAAATGGGTCTAGAGCTAACACGGAATATTACTCACCCATTAAAAAGTAAAATCTTGCCATTTGCAACAACATGGATGGACTTGCAGGGCGTATGTTAAGCAAAATAAGTCAGACAGAGAAAGACAAATACTGTATGATACCACTTATATGTGGAATCCCAAAAATAAAACCAATGAATGTAACAAAAAAGATTCACAGAGATTGAGAACAAACTAGTGGATACTAGTGGGGGAAGGGAAGGGGCAAAACGGGGGTGGGAGACTGAGGTGCAAACTGCTCAGCCATTGTTCCCAGGAAGCGCACTTCCAAGGATGCTGTGAAAGTCAAAGGAAAGACATAACCTGTGGTTGACAGAAACTTGCTTTTCAAGACCATTCTTCTTTGGAAACATGACATCCTGAAATGAAATTTCTCAGTGGACAGCACACCCCAAATAGGTGAACCCTTCCCAGCTGCCAGCAGGGCCGAGCGGCCAGAGGAGCTGACAGCCACCGTCCTTCCTGTGGACCAGACCTCTGCCTCCCAGAGGAGGCCCGTTGCCTGCCTGTGCCTTGGCCCCAGGGGGCCTCCAGTGGCGTGGAGGCCAGGGGAGGGGGCAAAGGAGTTGAGAAGGGAGTGACATGGGCACATAGCAGATGGCAGATGAGCCTGTTAAAGGCAGGTCAGACCAAAACCCTCCAGCACTTTGCTCAGGGTGGGGCCCCAAGCCTATGCAGGCCAGGCCCCTGTGGTCTCACCTGCCTGCGCCCTCCGCCCCTGCTCCACCCACCTCACTGGTCATTCTCTCACTTGCTGCAGGTCGTAGCTCAAACGATGTTCAGGGAGCCCTTCTCTGACTGCCCCCACTTTAAAAATGAACTCCCAAAACACCCAGACCCCGTTTCCTGCTTTACTTTTGCTTCACAGCACTCACAACCATTGGGTAATTCTCTCCCCACTGGAAGGCAAACTCGAGGGCAGGCATTTGTCTAGTCTCCCCCAGTGAATGGCCCAGGGCAAGTTCAGCATGTATTTACTGAAGAAAGGAATCACAGAACCAGGCTGGACAAGGAGCCAGAAGAGGTGCCTGTTGTTAGGTGGGAGACCGGGCAGCTGAGCTGGAGGACAGGGTGGGGCTGTGTCCAAGCTGCACAGTGTTGCCTTAGCGGAGGGTCTGAAGCAGAGGGGAGGGTGTGACAGTGATGGCTGCTCAGCGTGGTCTGAGGTGAGGGCAGGCAACCAACCCACCCTGCCCAAGCCCATGGGACTCGGCTGTGCATCCGAGTCAACAGCCTCTCCCTCCTCGTCTGCAACTGCCAGCCTTGCCTCTACTCCCCAGGAAGCCCAAAGCCAAAACCTTACCTTCCACCTTAACACAAACCTGACAAAACCTGCCTGTGGCCGTCTCCCCTCCAGAGATAATGCAGGTGCCCCTCCCTCCACCCATCCTATGACACCTCCAGGTCTAGATTTGCTGGCTGCATCCAGGGGCCTCCCAGGTGGCAGACGTGCTGCTTCTGGGCCAAGTTCCCCCTGCCTGGTGACTAGGGGCACAGCTCAGGGAAACTGAGGAGGGACCCAGTGCTCACCCAGCAGGTGATGTACCTGGGGAAAAGCTGAGCCTGGGAGCCTGTGGAGTGAACAGGAGGGGCACAGAGAAAGTTGGGCTCTGTGGTTAAGGCATGGAGCTGGAGGCTGGGAAACAGCCCCAAGTGGGACCACAGGGGCCCAAGTCACAGCAGAATGCGAAGGTAGGACCTCAGACTGCAGCCAGCCACCAGGGAGAGGGGCAGTGGGGGAATCTCGCATCTCACTGTGGAATGGGAGGGACAAGAAAGGGTGAGGAGGTGGTGGCGTTGTGCACACACCACTTCTGGGGGAGGGTGACAACAATCAGACCTCAACAACTCTTGATCTGATTTTATGTGGACAGAATACCAACTATAGCCACTGACGAAGAACTTGCTCCTTATGACTAGTTATCGAACAAAAGAATTACCGTAGTTATCTGGAACCAAACGTTGGTGCACTTTTTTGGTTGTGTTTGAGAGTGCAGCCCTATAATCTCCTCCCTCCCAACACGTGGCAGTCTGATAACAAAACAAAAAGGACACAAGGTCACAGGAGGGGGAGCTCGGGCAGGAAGCCCATGAAGAGGTCTCATAGCAGGCCCAGCTCTGGGGACAGTGGGACAGTGGCTGTGAGGGTGGAGGTGTGGGTGTGCCGGTCAGCTCTGGGGGCGGGGGGTGGGGGGCTTCACTCCCTGCCGTGGACCAGCTGGTGCTTGAGCAGCTTGGAGCGCTGGCTGAAGGCCTTCCCGCAGGCGGCACAGTCATAGGGCTTCACCCCCGTGTGGATCCTTTGGTGCTGGATGAGGACCGAACGCTGGCTGAAGGCCTTCCCGCACTCACTGCACTTGTAGGGCCTCTCGCCAGTGTGGATGATCTGATGCTGAATGAGGTGCGAGCTCTGGCTGAAGCCCTTCCCACACTCCACGCACGTGTAGGGCTTCTCCCCGGTGTGGACCTTCTGGTGGTGGATGAGGTTTGAGCTGCGGTTGAAGGCCTTACCGCACTGGCTACACTCGTGGGGCTTCAATCCGTTGTGGACCCGCTGGTGCTGAATGAGAGTGGAGCTCTGGCTGAAGGTCTTCCCGCACTCTGTGCATTCATAGGGTTTCTCCCCGGTGTGAACCCGCTGGTGGAGGATGAGGTTGGAGCTGCGCCCGAATGTCTTCCCGCATTCGTGACACTCATAGGGCTTGTCGCCCGTGTGTACACCCTGGTGCTGGATGAGGGCCGAGCTGTGGCTGAAGGCCTTCCCGCACACGCTGCAGGCGTAAGGCTTCTCTCCTGTGTGGATGATCTGGTGTTTCCTGAGCACCGAGCTGTAACCAAAGGCCTTCCCGCACACACCACACACGTGAGGCTTCTCTCCAGTGTGGATCCTGCGATGCTGAATGAGGCTGGAGCTCTGGCTGAAGGCCTTCCCACAGTCACTGCACTTGTAGGGCTTCTCCCCAGTGTGAACCCTGTGATGCTTAATGAGGTTGGAGACCCGGCTGAACGGTTTGCCGCACTCACTACACTCATAAGGCCTCTCTCCAGTGTGAACCCTCTGGTGCTTCCTCAGGTGTGAGCTCTGGCTGAAGGCCTTCCCGCACTCACTGCACTCGAAAGGCTTCTCCCCGGTGTGGATCCTGTGGTGTTTAATGAGGTTTGAGCTACGCCTAAAGGCCTTCCCACATTCATTGCACACATACGGCTTCTCCCCAGAATGAATTCTTTGATGCTGGATGAGGTTTGAGCTCCGCCTAAAGGCCTTCCCGCACTCACTACACTCATAGGGCTTCTCACTCATATGGGACTTGAGGTGCTTTTTAAGGCTGGAGCTCTGGCCGAAGGCCTTTCCACATTCGGTGCATACGTGAGGCCTCTCTCCGCGGTGGCTAAGCCGGTGCTGGAGGAGTTCCGAGTGCATGCCAAAGGACTTTCCACACTCGCTACAGATGAAGGACTTCTGCCCAGGTGTGCGTTATCTGATGCTGAGTAAGACCGTGGCTTCCTCGGAAGGTCTTCCCACACTCGCTGCATATGAACTGGCCTTCGGCTGTGTGAACCCCCTCGGAGATGGTTGGGTCCAGGCTGTGCTGGGAGCTCTGGTGGCTACGTGCACCGTGCAGACGTGTCCCCTCATTCAAAGTCACTCCCTGCTGTGCCCCTGGGTTTGGGCTCAGACTGCAGCTTCTCTCCGGGTCATCACAATCCACCTCTTTCTCTCCCACGTGGCCCTTCAGGGGCACCTGCTCCGGGGCGGAGTGGCCCTCCCCGTAGAGGAACTCCCAGTCTCTTTCTGATACATCATCACAGAGCTCTCCAACCTCAGGTGCCCGGGAGTCATCACTGGCATAGTTTTCTGATTTTCCTGCCTGTGATTCCAAATCCTCAGAAAGCTCTTCCTTCTGAAGAAACTCCTTGCCCTCAGTCCCAGGGGCCCAACCTGAAATAACAACCATGAGGTCACTTGGAAGGAAACAGGAAGTACAGACAAGTCTGGGAGCGTGGGACCCACGGAGGGTGGTCCTGGGACTCTCGAGGGAACCGTGAGGGGCTGGGAGAGCTCAGGGGATGAGGCTGCCCCCTGCCCCCACATTTCAGGAATCACCTGCAGCCTCCCTTCCAAGGCAGGACAAAATCCTGGCCTGAGGCGAGGCAGGCTCTCAGCTGCCCTTCCCCTTGCGCGCAGCAGGCCATCAGCAAGTCCTGTTGGCTCTACCCAGCCTGCTCCAGGAAAGCACCGCACACTGCCTGCTACACTGCTGAGGGTGCTCCCCTCTTCTGTTCCAGATGCACAGCGCACGGTGCCAGCTGCTCAGGCCCAGCTGTTTGTCTCCCAGCACCAAGCACTGGCATTGGCCTCACTGTAGGAATCCCAGTGTTGGGGTGGGCCCCGAGCCAGCAGGCGCAGGGGACTTTTCCCTTCAGAGGAGCAGAGCAGGCTTTGACTGTGTCATGTCATGGCCTCTGGAATGTCAAGTTCTGTCCCACTCAACAGAGGATCCTTCAGAGACCAGGCCCCATCCTGCCAAGGCTGCCTGACTCACAGAAATGCATTCTGACTGGTGTCGGCTGATACAGGGGCTAAACTGCTGCCCCACCGTTCTGCGGTGGAGGCATGCACAAGGCTGCTTCTTTTCATGTCTAAAGTATCTCTCACTCTCCCGTTCAAATGGAGACACAGGCCATGCCACTGCTGCCTGTTCCTGCCTGGATGGGGAGTAGCTTACTGGCCTCCCACCTTCCCTCCTGCCCACAACAGCCTGGTGACATGGGAGCAAGTGAACACCTTAGGGTCACCGTGCACCTGCCCCAGATGGTCCTGAGCTCCCCCTTCCCACCGCTGGTCTCTGCTCCAGCACCTCACAGGAGAGGGCTTCTCTGACCACTGCCCCTCCTTGCTCTCCCTGCACAGCCCTGACTGCCCCAGACAGGGCTGTGTGTCTCAGAACTGGGGCCACCCAGTGGTGCTGAGTGGGTGGGTGGACACCCCTCCATATCCCCAGCCTCCTTGGGCCTGCTGCCCTCTGCCCTGCCCCTCAGCTCAGGATGACACTGACCCTCCTGCCTGGAACTTCTGGGACCTACTACCACAGCAGCACTGTCTCCCCTCATCTGGACACTTGTTCTCAAAGGAGTCGCCACTGATCTCAACACAGAACCAGACTGCCACAAACTCAGCCTGCCTGCCTGGCATGCCCACGTGCCTGGTGGTGACAGTTCACGTCCCCGTCACCTGACCCATCGTCCAAACACGCTGCTTGTGGCATGCCCGCTGGGCCACGAGGCCAGCACACAGAGGGAGGCACCGAGGTTGGACTTCCTGCTGACCCTCAGGCAGGCCAGTCCTCACACACGGCACGCGGGCTCCCAGGAGTGATGAGGGACCTGGTGTAGTAAACAAGGGTCTGGCTGGGATGGCCCAGGACCCCTATGCTCCCACTGCGCCCCATGACCAACCCAGGGAGCCCCCACCCTCTTCTGGCTGCAGGTGGAGAAGGAATGGAGCTTTTCCATAAGGGGTCAGAGGGGACCCATTTCAGGCTCTGTGGCTGCGTGATCTCTGTCACACAGTCAGCTTTGTTAAAATGCTTAAAAAACCTTAAAACTGTTCTTTGCTTGCCAGCCATAAAAACCACAGGCGGGCTGAATCTGGCCTTGGACCATGGTTTGCTGACCCTGACTGAGACAAGGTCACTGGTGTGGCTCAGGAGGGGTGGCCATGGGAACTGGTTTTGGGCCAGAGTGACTGTCGACCTGGAAGCCTTTCACTGAGACAGGAGACAAGTCCGGTGGTGAGAGTGATGAGAGGTCACTCCTGATTTGTTAAACCCGATGTAATGTTCTCAGCAACATAAGAACTACTGGAAAAAATGATGAAAAGTTCCTCTTTTGAAGGGAAATATAAAATCAGAAACATGGCTTCCCTTAAGAAAATCTTAAAAAAACTAAAACAATCGAGTTTGGCTGTGAAGGTGAAGGACAAGGTCTGAAAACAAACGCAGTTGTTTGCACTGTCCTCGCTGCCCAACGAGTGTGATGCAACTGGAGAGAAGGGGAGCTCTGAGCTCTCCCAGCACATGATAAACCACCCGTGTTTCCTGAGAGAAGCGCTCAATGAAGACTGTGATCAGCAGCTTCCGGGTTCATGAAGAGCAGCTCAGAGAGGCACCTGCCTCAGAGCCGCGCTCGTGTGAGTGCCACATGTGGCTGCGGTGCTGGCTGCTGAGGGGTGCAGCAGGGGCCACACCCAGTGCCTGACCCCTCGCTTGCCACACAGACCCGGGGGCCACATCCCCCGCCGGCTCCACTAGTCTCCCACCTCCCGCTGTGGCTCTGCTTTTGTTTTACGTAATAGTTTATTAAGGTGAAATTCACAAACATAAAATTAGCTGTTTTAAATGAACAATCAGTGGCGTTTAGTATATTTACAATGTTGTGCAGTCAAAACCTTATCTTGTTCCAAGACATTTTCATCACTCCAAAGCCCATCAGTTTACCCCCGTATCTCCCTGCCCCAGCCCCTTGTAACCAACCTGCATTTTGTCTCTATGGACTTAACTATCCCTGATGCCTCATATAAATGGAATCAGATGGTATGTGACTTTTGATGTCTGGGTTCTTTCACGTAACCTAATGCTTTTGCAGGCTCATTCACACTGCAGCAGGTATCAGTACTTTGATCCTTTTTGTTTCGTATTGTTAGGTTTATTTATTTTTTGATGGAGGTACTGGGGACTGAACCCAGGACCTCATGCCTGCTAAGCACATGCTCCACCATTGAGTTATACTCTCCCTCCTTCATGCCTTTTTATGGCTGAGTAATATTCCACTGTGTGGATATACCACATTTTGCTTATGCATTCATCCACTGATGGCCATCTGGGCTGTTGACACCTCTTAGTTATTGTGAACAGTGCTATGAACGCGATGTACGTGTGCTTGTTTCAGTACTTGCCTTAAACTCTTGGAGCATATATCTAGCAGTAGAGTTGCTGGGTCACATGGTAATGGTATGTTTAAACTTTTGAGGAACTGCCAAATTGTATTCCACAGTGGCTGTAACATTTTCACATTCCCACCAGCAATGTATGAGGGTTCCAATTTCTCCACATCCTTGAAAACACTTGTTAATTATTTGATTTCTACAATCATCCTAGTGGGTGTGAAGTGGTAATCTTATTGGGGTTTTGATTTGCATTTCTCAAGTGACTAATAAATTTCAACATCTTTTCATGTGCTTGTTGGTTATTTGTATATTTTCTTTGAAGAAATGTTTATTCCATTCCTTGGCTCATTTAAAAAGCAAGTTGTTTGTCTTTTGTTGTTGAGTTGTAGTTCTCTATATATTCTGGGTACTAGACCTTTACCAGCTATACAGTTTGCAAAGAGTTTCTCCCATTCTGTAGGATGTCTTTTCACTTTCTTGATAATGTTCTTTCATGCCCCAAAGTTTTTTTGATGAAGTCCAATTTACCTTTTTCTTTTGTTGCTCATGCTTTTGGTGTCCTATCTAAGAATCTATTGCCAAACCCAAGGTTATGAAAATATACCGTTTTCTTCTAACAACTTTATGACTGTGGTTCTTGTATTTGGTTGTTGGATGATTTCAATGTTTGCATATGGCATGAGGTAGTGAGTCCAAGTTCATTGTTCTGCATGTGGAAATCTACTTGTTCAGCACCATGTATTGAAGAGTTATCTTTCTACACTGAGTAGTCTTAGCACACTGGTTGAAAGTCAATCAGCTTCAGACGTTTGGGCTTATTCTAGACTTTCAATTCTATTCCATTGATCTATATGTTTATCCTTATGTCAGTACCAAATTGTTTTGATTACTGCAGCTTTGCAGTAAGTTTTGAAACCGGGAAAAATGACTCCTTGGATGTCCTTTCTCAAGTTTGTTTTGGCTATTTGACGTCCCTTGTAATTACACATGAATTTGAGGATGGCTTTTCCGTTTCTGCAAAAAAAGGCTGTTGGAATTTTGATAGGGATTGTATTGAATCTACAGGTTGCTCTGGATAGCACAGACATCATAACATTATTAAGTCCAATCCATGGACACGGGCTGTCTTTTCAATTATTTAGGTTTTCTTTAATTTCTTTTGGCAATGCTTTGTAGCTCTCAGTCAACACGCCTTTCACCCACTTGCTTAAATGTATTTGTAAAGTTTTTTTCTCTTTCATGCTATTATAAATGAATTTTCTTAATTTCCGTTTCAGGTTGCTCATTTTTGCATACAGAAACACAGCTGATTTTGTGTTGACTTGTACCTTGCAACTTTGCTGAATTCTATTTATTAGGTCTAGTAGCTTTTTAATGGATTCGTTGAGATTTTATACATTTGGGATCATGCCTTATGCAAACAGAGATAATTTTATTTCTTCCTTCCCAATTAGAATGCCTTTTATTTCTTTTTCTTGCCTGATTGCTCTGGTCAGGACTTCCAGTAAAATAGTGATATACTTGAAAGCAGGTATATTTTCCTGATCTTTGGGGGAAAGCTTTTAATATTTCACTAATATATATGATGTTAGGTGCAGATTTTTCGTGAATATCCTTTATCATGTTGAGGAGGATGCCTCGTATTATTACTTTTCCTAGTGTTTTTATCATGAAAGTATGTTTGATTTTGTCAACATATTCTGCATCAAGATGATTAGTTTTTCTCCTTCATTCTACCAGTGTGGTGAATGGCACTGACTGGATTTCATGTTGAATCACTCTTGTGTTCCTGGGTTATATCCCCCTGGGTCATGGGGTATAATACTTTTAACATGCTGCTGGGTTCAGTCTGAGCGTTTTGTTGAGGGTTTTGCACATTTAGCCATAACATGTCTTGATATGCAGTTTCCTTTTCCTGTGATGTATTTATTTGACTTTCCTTCCTCTTCTATAGTTTGGGAGAGTTTGAGAAAATCAGTATTAATTCTTTTTCAAATGTTTGGAAGAATTTATCAATGAAGCCATTTGGTCCTGAATGTTTGTCAGGAGTTCTTAAAATTACTGATTCAATCTTTAATTATTGTAAGTCCATTCAGATTTTTCTACCTATTCTTGAGTCACTCTTGGTAATTCTTTTTTTAATTTACAGGAATGTATCTCTTCCATCTAGTTTATCTAATTTGTTGGTATGCAACTGTTAAGAGTATTCTTGTTTACTCCTTTCTACTTTTGTAAGGTTGGTGGTAATGTCCCCATCCCATTTTCATTATGTATCTTCTTTTTTTGTTACTTTAAAGGTTAATTCTGTTGATCATTTAAAAAAAAAACAACTTTTAATTTCATTGATTCTCTATCATTTTTCTATTGTTTCATTTATTGTTTCTGCTCTAATGCTTACTGTCTCCTTCCTTCTGCTAGCTCTGGGCTTAGTTTGCTCTTCTTTCTTTTGATCTTTAAGATGTAGTTAGGTCGCTGATTTAAGGTCTTTCTTTCTTTTTAACGTAGGCATTTACTGCTATACATTTCCCCTTTGGCTTTACCTTACCTGCAACTCCTAAGTTCTGGTATTTGTGGTTTTGTTTTCATTTGTCTGTAGGTATTTTCTAACCTCCCTTGTGATTTCATCTTTGACCCACTGGTTAAGAGTGTGTGGTTTTATTTTTACATACTTGTGATTTTTCCAGTTTTCCTGCTGTTACAATTGGAGATGATATTTCTCATTATTTCAATTCTTTAAAACGTAGTAAGACTTGCTTTGTGTCTAACATGCAGTCTGTGCTGGAAGATGTTCCATGTGCATCTGCTCCTTGCTGGTGTGCATATCTATGACTGTTTAGCTCTAGTTGGGTTACAGTGTTGTCCAATTTCCTTATTTCATTATTGAACTTGTTTAGATGTTCTATCGATTTTTGGAAGTGAGGTACTGAAATCTCCAACCATTGTTGTAAAAGTATCCACTACTCCTTTCAAATCTTTGCTTGCTTCATGTACTTTGGTTCTTTTTTATGTGTAACTGCTCTACCTTCTTAATGAATCAACCCTTTCATCAATATATGATGTCCTTCTTTTCTCTTGTAACAGTTTTTGACTTAGCTGATTTTGTCTGGTATCAGTATAGTCATTCCAGTTCTCTTTTGGTTACCATTTGCATGGAATGTATTTTTTCACTTTTCAACTTAAGCTTATTTGTTTCTTTGGATTTAAAGTAAGCCTCCTGTAGCCAGCATATAGTTGGATCATGCTTTTTAAATCCATTCTGTCAATATCTGCCTTTTGACTAGAGAGTTTAAACCAGTAACATTTAAAGTAATTACCAATGAGGACTCACTTCTGCCACTTTGCTTTCTGAATTTTTTGTTTTTGGTATCTTTTATCCCGTTTGTCCCTCATTTCCTCTATTACTGCCTCCTTTTGTGTTCCATTTTGTTTCTCTTTCTTTCTTCCTTCCTTCTTTTTTCTTTTCTTTCTCTTCTCTCTCTCTCTCTCTTTTGGAATTGTACCATCTTGATTGTCTTTATTCCTTTTGTGTATATTTCAAAGATATCGTCTTAGCGGTATCATAGGGATTATAATTAACATCCTAACATCCTAAAACAATCTAGTTTGGTACCCCCCGGCTTTGTTGAACTATAATTGCCATGAAACATCGTATAAGTTTAAGCTGTGTGACAGGGTAATATGATATACATATATACTATGAAATGACCACCACCATAAGGGTAGCTAACACATCCATCACCTCACATAGTTACCATTTTGTGTGTGTGTGTGTGTGTGTGTGTGTGTGTGTGTGTGTGTGTGTGTGTGCATGTATCTGGTGAGAACTTTTAAGACCTACTCTCTTAACAATTTTCAAGTATATAATACATTAATTATAATCACCATGCAGTATATTAAAACCCCCAAATAAAGCCATCAAATTTGAACTGATACCAACTTAGCCACCATAGCATACAAAAACTCTGCTCCTACACAGCTGTGTTCCCACATTTCTGCTGCTGCTGTCACAAATGAATCTGTATGTTGTGTGTTCACTAGTGCAGGTTTATGATTGTTTTTATGCATTTGTCTTTTAAATCAAATAAGAAATAAAAAGTGGGGTTATATACCAAAAATACAATAACACTAGCTTTTTAACTTACCTCTGTAGTTAATTTTACCAGAGATCTTTAGTTCTTTGTATGGCTTTAAGTTCCTGTCTGAAGTCCTTTCATCTTAACTGCTAAGACTCTCTCAACATTTCTTACAGGGCAGGTCTATTGGTAATAAACATCCTCAGCTTTTGTTTATTTGGGAGTGTCTTCATTTCACCTTCGTTTTGAAAGATCATTCTGCCAGATACAGAATTCTTAGTTGGCGTGTTCATTCTCTCAGCACATTAAATGTCCTCCCACTGCTTTCCAACCTCTAAGGGTTCTGATGGGAAACTGGCTGTTAATCTTACTGAGGATCCCTTGTACAAGATGGGCTTCTTGCCTTTTGTTAAGATTCAGTCCTTTCACAATTTGATTATGAGTCTTGGTGTGGGTCTCTTTGTATCCTGGCTGGAGTTTGTGGAGCTTTTTGGATGTGTGGATTCAACTCTTTCATCAAATTTAAGCCACTTTGGCCATTATTCCAGTATTCTTTCAACCCCCCCCTCCCCCATCCTTTTTCTTGGACTCCCAAATGTGTGCTTGTTCCCTTGATGGTATCCCATGAGTCTGCTAGGCTCCATTCACTTTTCTTCAAACTTTTTTCTTTCTGCTCCTCAGACTGGATAATTTCAATTGTCTATCTTCAAGCTCACTGATTCAACTGCCTGCTCAAATCTGCTGTTGAAACCTTCCAGCAAATTCTTCATTTTAGTTATTGTAATTTTCAGCTCTAGGATTTCTAATCTCTTTCTCCATTCTTTCTTTTTATATAAAATTGTAAATTTGTACTTTTCTCTATTGATATTCTTATTTCGTTTGTGCATCATTTCTCTTTAGTTCTTTGTCCATGGTTTCTTTTAGATCTTTGTGCACATTTAACACAGCTGATTTATGGTCTGTCAAGTATCTGTGCTTTTTCAGGGATGCTTCTGCCAGTTAACTTTTTTCCCTTGAATGGCCCAGCCATATTTTCCTGCTTGTTTTTATTCGTTGTGATTTTTTGTTAAAAACTGGACATTTGAATATTGTGGTAACTCTGTAAATCAGTCTCTCCCATCTACAGGCTTTTTTTTTTTTTTCCCTGTTCTCAATTGTTGAAGGCTACAGTCATCTGTTAATTTAGTCATGTTCCAAACTATTTTTGCAAAAACTGCATTCCTTGTAATGTGTGGTCACTGAGGTCTCTGTTTCTTTAGCTTGTGTTCAGCTACTGTTTTGATGGAGGTTTCCTTGAACACTAACAGTAAAATAAAAATAATACACTTCTCCCACTTTGTGGATTGGCCCTGTGCTGGGACTCTATTTATTACTCTGATGTGGCTTCCTGCTTCCACTGATCTTAGAGATCAGCCGAAGTGAAGCTACAGTCTTCATAGGTCTTTTCTAAGAATACAACCTATCCTGGGCACATGTGTGGCTTTTTCAATTCCCTGATATATAAGGGTGCTTTTGAATACCCTCATTTTTCCAGCTCTCCCTCTTAGGTTTTAGGTGGTTGACTGTACTGTGGGGTTTTAGTTCACCTTACAATGTTTTTGAGCCCACCACATTTCTTTTCTTTCTTTTTTTTTTTTGAGCCCACCACTTTTCTTTTCTTTCTCCCTCACCCTCCCACCTTTATTTTTTTGAGCTCACCACTTTTCTGCTGAGTAAGTTCTGAGTTAGGCAACATAGAGACACTGCATCAATTCTTTATCAAACCCCACATAAGTGAGAACAAAATGGTTTTTGAGTAAGTTCTGCTCTGCTCCCTTTGGAACCAGGGACCAGGGTCCCACACTGGGAACACAGGCTGCTCACTTTAAGACTGCTACTGAACCAGGGAGTGTTTGTTGAGTTTTCCTTTTTAAGTTGTGTTTTTCTTGATTCAGCATTTGCTTGGTCGCTGTAAACCTGCATGTTTTCTACATTTTGACAAATCTGGTTTGGCAGTTTCTACTTTTTTTTAACGTTTATGTGGATGAACTGGTGTCAGGCGCTGCCTACTCCATTTTGCTCTACAGAGGCTTTTAAAGGTTGAGCTATCATCAGCCTGTTTTCTCCCTGGACCAAGAGTCCTGGCCTAACTCACCATTCTCTGCCTGGCATATCCTTGGGCATCTGGCAGCAGGCTTGTCCCTCAGGGTGACTTCTTGGGACTCCGTCATGTTTCTCATCTTCTATCCATCCCCTCCCTCTAACAGACGTAGGACTGCCCCGTACCATCTCTGCCCAACCTTCCCTGGCCACACAAGGTCTGACCAGGGTACTCTGCTCAGATGTCCTGAGTACAATTAATAGGTCCCACACAGTTAAGAGTGTCTTCTTGTAAAACAAATCCCAGTAAGGAAAGCTTACAATGATCCTAAGACTGCTGAGAGGCTCACAGAAGAGGTGAGTTAGTGAGGGGTCTTCAGGAAGGACTCTCCAGTATTTGAAGGGGTTGGGAGTATCTGGCAGTGTGAATGCAGCCAGGAGGGAATGGGCCAAGGATGGACTAGGGCAGGGGTCCAAGTGCAGGGACCAGCACCAGCTTGGTGAATAAGTAAGGCAGGGCTCAGCTGGTGACCATCACGCCACATCCCTCTATGTCAAGTGAGGAAACCAGGGTCCTGCTCAGGGCACCAGGACAGCCAGGCACCAGGCCAACTTTCTCTCTGATCTCTGCCTTGGCCCCTCAGATCCACAAGCACCCTGCCCCTAACGACATGGACACCTCCTGAGGTAAGTACTAGGTGATGTAGACAAAGTCCCCCCAGAACAAGGCATCAGAACAAGGAAACACACTCCCAGTACCTGGCTGCTGATGCTGAAGGGCAGATCCAGGGTGGGTCATGGCGGGAGCATCACTCACACAGGCCTGGGTTCCAGGGGTCCAAGGGGATGGTCCTGGAACTGAGGGCTCCATTTCTGCCTCTTCAGGGCGGGCTCTGAGGCTGGGCATGGCTGGGACCTGGAGACCAGCAAGGATGCAGGTGAGTGTGCAGAGGGTCCTGGGACTCGTCCTCCCACCAGGCAGGGGTTACTCCCTCCACCCCTGTAGCCTGAGACCTGAAGAGGGCCTGGTGATTGATGCCACATTCCCTGATTCCAGAACCAAGGGGAGGGTCAGCCAGGGACACAGGACTCACGAGCGAAGGTAATGGGTGGGAAGGGGCGAGATGATGACCACAAGGCAAGGTGAGCACACAGTGCCCTGTGGGCACCACCTGGAAGGGTTCAGGCCTGCCCTGATTAAGAGAGCGGCTCCTGTGGAGCCTGTGCCTCCTGTGGGACATTCCTTGTTCCTGACACAATGCCCTGGAGGTTCGCCACCAGACCCAGTCACTGGCGGAGCAGCAGCTCCAGAGTTTGGGTTGCCAGGGGTAGCATGAACTGCAGATATGCACAGAGTCATCACAGCGCCACCCTACTGGTCAATCCTGTCTGACTGTGCCCTCTTGGCAGCATCCACAGAGGGTGTCCCCAACCCCACCCTCCTGGGCTGCCCTTCTGCTGCACCAGTGGCTCCCTTCGAGGCTCCTCCTTATCTCCCCCTTCATGTTGGTCCCCCAGGGTTCACTTTTTTCCCTATATTAACTTCCTTGGTTAATTCGTCCAGTCCTAAGGCATCAACATCCTTTATGCTGTGAAGACTTTCAAACTTGGGTTCATCCCTGGCTCTAAGTGCTCTCTCTGAGCAAGAGACGGGACATTCCCACCTGGACACATGATGGGTCCCCCACATGGACCAAGTTACTAATTTCCTCCAACCCTCCCACTGCTGTCTCTGTGCAAATGCACTGTGCTCTGCCCAGCAGCCCACCAGGAGTGGAGTGACACATCTTGGCCCCTTACTCACACTGCACCATCTACAGGTACCACTGACCCCTCTGCCCTTCAAGGGTGGAGAAGACGAGGCAGGACACATTGGCAGAAGCCCAGGGTGGCCAATCTGCCAGCCAATCTTTGGACTGGATTTCTCCACTTGGACACATGCTTTCAGTGTTTCCAAAACACCCACTATATTCCAGGGTCTGTTCTGGGGACAGTGTGACCATCACCCTCATGGATCTCACTGGGGAGACAGATAACAGCAAATGCATCATATGAGATGGGCGAGTGCTCTGGACACAGGTAGTAGGGGAGGGGTGGAGCCTGGGGCAGGTGGGCATTTAAACCAGGACCAGAGAAGAGAGCTTAGGCCATGCCTGCTGGAAAGGTGGGAGAAGGCAGGGGTGAGATGGTGGACAAAGCTCAGAGACAGGATTACTGGGGATGGATTATAAGAGGCCATGACTGACTGATGAAAGTGAGGCACCAGCCGTATTTCTACATTAGGAGAGTCATAACTCACGAACCATCTCAGGAAGATTAACCTGGTGTGGTCACTCAAAGGAATGGTGCAGGTGAGACTCAGAGCAGGGAGAGCACTGACTCAAGGCACCCAACCATGCAGCAGCAGAACAAGGCAGATGCTGCTTCCAAGGGTGAACCTTCACTTACCCTCTCCCAAGGGGAGACTCAGTCACTTGCAATATTTACTCATTTCATTCCATTTAAATATTCTTGAAATGATCATCACTGTCTCTGAATTGGAGCACAGTCATAAGGCTCAATATTCAAAAGGTTAAGAGGACTTAAGGTGGAGTATCTCCCAGCCAGCCACTTAGTTCCCCTTCCCAGGTTCTAATGTATCCTTCCAGATTGCTGTTAGCTTACAAAAGCAAATACGTGTATCTTTCACCTTCTTATTATAAACTGTACCAAATGATGCTCGTTTTACGTCTTGTTTTTCTCACTTCAGTATATATGGGATCTTGCCCAGGAGGACATAGCTCCAGTCTATGTAGACAGAATGTCCCTCCCTACCCATTTCCACATCCTAATGGAACCTATGGATATTCTACGCTGCACAGCAAAAAGAGATTCTGCAGAGGAAAGTAAGGTTACGGGTCTGAGTTATCCTGGAGGACGCAACCTAATCACACGAGCTGTTGCTGACTCACAGGTGCTCCAGGAGCTAAGGACAGTCATCAAGGAAACATGCACCCTCGGGAACCGATTCTACCAACGAGCTTGGAAGCTGGTTCTCCTGGCTACAGGCTCAACCTGATGCTAAGGTACGACTTCAAGGACCAGCAGCCACAGTCCACGCAGGCATCCACAGAATGGGCATGACCCAGCCTTCAGCCCCACTCTCCATCCCCAGAGCCCGTTCTCCATCCGGAGGGGGAATCCATCACCGACTGGGCCTCCAGGCCGGACAGTTGGCGCCAAGCGACACCCCATTCATTTCTCACCCGGCTGCGTACAGCTCTGATGTTCGCAGAGAATTCCTGGGGCGCGTCTACCACCCTCACCCCACGCGCCAAGACACCATTCACCGCCCCCAACAAGCCCTCCGGGGAGGGGCCCTCCGAGGCTGCGACCGCCCACGACAAGCAGCGCCCGCCCCTCCGCCCGCGGTCCCCACGACCTCCCGCGCATCCGAGCTCAGACTGCCCGGGCTGGCTTGCACCGCGGGGGCATCAGAGTCACGCGGCAGCACGGTCAGCAACGTGGACGCTTCACCCGGGCCACCTCCTACCTCCGCGGGTCTCTCCAGGAAGCGCGCAAGGCCGCAGGGCCCAAGCGGCTCGGCCCCGAGGCGGACTCCGGAAGTCCCGCCTCAACTTCCGCCCCGCGGGCCCGCCCCACCCAGCGTAGCCTCTCTAGGCTGCGGGAGGTCGGGGCGACTCGGTGGACCCGCCCCCGACCCCCGCGAGGTCCCTGGCGCCAGGAGAGCCCTACATTCAGAATTGGCTCATGCAACTAATTGACCAGGTGGCAAAGAAATATAAAAAAAGAGAGAAGCGATTATAAATTCAGGGAGAACCAGGGACTTAGATACACAGGTACCTAGCATCTGAACAGATTTTGCTTGATCAAAAATGGGATGCACGTGGAAGAACCGAATCCCTCAGTACATGATTTGACAGACAGATGGAAAAAACCCAAATACCTTCAATAGACAATGTACATTTTGCCCATGGGACATTTATAAAAATTGATTATACATTTCTACATAAAGAATACAAATATTTTAAAGTATGCATTTTACAGGCAGAATAAACTATCAAAATTAGAATAGAAATATGTAATAAAAAGTTGACCCAAACCCTTTAACTACTGGACTTTACGAAACAGTGTCTACATAACTTATGTATGAAAAATGATACTAGCTGGAAAATTACAGACTATTTACAAAGCAATAAAAAGCAAAGCACTTCATCCCCACACCTATAGAACTCAGTGTAAAGTATAAAATATATAATATTCATTGAATATTTTTCAGAGAAAAAATATAATGTATATCAACCTTAAATACTTTTTCATTATTAAAGAAGACAAAAACATTTATCTTAAGCTAGAAAAAGGAACATTTTTCTGCAGCAGCAATAACCAATCATATAAGGTAACAAGAAAGTAATGTCCACCACAATAGCAACAAAAACTATGAAATACTGGGGAACTAACAAGAAACACTCAAGACCTCTGTGAAGAACACTCTGAAACTCTAGTAAAGGACACAGAAGATGATCTGAGTGAATGGAGAGAGATTTCTTGCTCTATGATGAGACAACTTAATAATTCAAAGTATAAAATTTCCCCCAATTTAACCTATAAATTCACTGCAATCCAATCAAAATTCTAATTAGAGTTTTACAAGGAAACTTGATGTGATGGAAAAAGAAAAGTCACTGAATAAACAAGTTAATATTGTATAGCACAAGGGACTATTCAATGTCTAATATTGAAAAGGAATGTATGTATGTATATGTATGACTGAAACACTGCTGTACACCAGAAATTGACACATTGTACACTGACTATACTTCAATTAAAAAATAATCATAAGCCAGGCCATTAAGCAAATCTTACAAATTAAAAAAAAAAAAAGTCACTGAATAGCCAAATCAGCCTAAAAAGGGAAGCAGGCAGCTGTGCCATCAGTATCAGCACAAGAACCGACAAGCAGGAAAAGCAGCACAAAAGGGAGCTTGAGGGTCAGACTTCCTCACACGTGTGATTTAACAAATGATAAAAGTGGTACCACCATCCGTGACAGTTTTGGTTGTTTAGAAGGTGCTGAAAAAGTAATCTCACTCAATGAAGAAAACCAAAACCAGACCCCTGACAACACATACAATGGGAGTCTCTAAGTGAACTTAAGACCTGAATGTGGACAGTAAAGAAATGCGGTTAGCAGAAAAAATACACAGGAAATATTTTCGACACCCTGGGAGGAGATGCTCTGATTAGCCATCAGAGAAACACAAATTAAATGGCAGAGACACCACCTCACGCTGCTGGGCTGGAGGGGTTAGAAGCCTGGATAACTCGTGCTAGCACCTGAAGTTTGGGTATTTTTCTCTCATGTAAAAATCAGAAGTCTGTATGGCAGGTTCCCCAAGGCAGTGGTCAGGGACCCAGCTTCCCTGCCTGAGGATATCCTGCTCGATGAATTGGAGGGGAAGAGGGAATGGAAAAGGGAGATGAGGAGCTGCTTCTGCTGCAGTCTCCCCTGTGGTCACCTGCTGCAGCAGGATATAGCCCCTGGCCAAGAGGAAAACCCCATAGTCCTGTCCAGTCGCCAGGCAGCTCAGCTGAGTCCCTGTGGACAAGGTGCAGCCTCTCCACCAGGTCCTAGAACAAAGGGCAAGTTGCCTGCCCCCCCCCCCCACCCCAATCTGCAGTGTGGAGAAGGCTGAGGAGGTGAAACAGCAGTGTCCACGCTGTGCTGGCTGTGTGTCCAAGGGTGAGGCTGATGTGGGGTTGTTGGGTACACTGTGTAGCTGTTTTGGATGCCATAATTTCACACACTTGTAAGCGAGCTTAGCAGTCACCTCTGTGCAGACAGTGCAGAGTCTCCTGCTGAGACCCTCTCCCTGGCAGGGAGGGAGCTTCAGGACAGCAGCTGGCTCACAGACTCAGCTCTGGGAGGAGCTCTCTGGGCCCTGGGTCTGTCAGTGGACTTGGCACTCTGGGGCTTCACGCACCTCCCCCCCTCCACCACCACCCTGAGGAGGGAGGCAAGGGACTGCCCAATTCTACAGGGTCTCCTGATCGACAGCTGGGAGCCTGGGCCAGCTGCTTGTCTACACACTTCCATTTAGTTCCCATGCAAAGGCCCCATCTATACACAGGTTAAAGCCCGAGGTCTCCTGTCTTGTATTTATCGCCCTCTCTATGCTGCCCCTCCTCTCCCTAGCTCACGGTACCTCAAGGCCACCTGCACCGCCAAGCTCAGGTGGGAAGGCAGTGCCTGACCTTGACCACTCACCCATCAAGGTCATTAGGATGACCCTGCCCACTCAATGAATAGTGGCACCAGCAGCCATCTATCCCTCTGGACACAGCCAACTGGAGAGGTGCTGCCACATGGCCAAGGTGGGTCAGTCCTTTCCCCAAACTCTGCACCCATGGCCACATTTGTTGGAGCCCCACAAGTCCACAGGATACATGAGTGGACACCTGACCAGAGACTGGCCAGAGCCCTCTCCTTAGAATATGAATCAAAACACTAAGTTCCCAGCCTTATTCTGGCAGGTCTCTGGGAAGCAGAGATGACCCCAGTAACTGTGGTGGCCAGTTTTTCAGCCCAGTGGACTGTGGAACTGAGAAGGCAGGTCTGCAGGGAAACCAGGATACAAGCCGAGGGGTGGGAAATGCAGAAACTTCCCGTTACTGACTCCAGTTTTTCCATGTGGGGTTCCGTGAGACGTCCCTGGGTCCCTACGGATGGTGCACCCTTCTTTGCTGAAGTTACCTTAAGTAGGTGTCTGTTACTTGTAACTAGGAGCCCTAATGCACACAGCCAACCCCTCCACCTTCAAGTCTGCAGTTTTCTTCTGACCCCACCTTCAGATACAGAAGCAGCGGCATATATACAGCATGGAAGTGAAATGACTCAGCTCAGTCTAGCTGCCTGGAGAGTCAGGGCCTCAGAAATTGGAATCAGGGGCAGTGACCGGGCCACTCACTCCTGCATGAATGTAAGCAGTAATGGAATCCACCCATTACTTTTCAATGCTTGTGAAGAAGCACAAGAAACTCAAATAAACCCTAGAACTGGTGGGGAAAAAGGAAACATCAACTACACATGATAAAGCATAGGACTGGCACAGGAATTCACACAACAGATTAACAGGCACTTAAGGGCAGAACACCTTTTACAGCAGAGAAGACCAGATTTCAGTCTGTTTCTGATTCACATCCAGTTGTGTTTCAAGAGCTAGTGGTAGAGGTCAAGGACATGGATCAACCCTGAGTCCAGCATGGCAAGGCCCCAGTGGAACTGCTGTAAGACAGGCAGGCACAGAAGGCAAGTGAAGGGGCCCCTGGGAACCTTCAGCACCTGCCCCCACTGCCTGGGGCACCCTTTCTCCTTACAGCAAAGGCTGCCCAAAGCCTCTGGGAATTTTACTTAATAATCCTGTGTTCTGGCAATAGTCAGACACCAGAATTAGCAAAATACTGGATTAGTAAATACCACACTTGTGATGCCCACACAGGAAGCAGATCTGCCTGAGCCCCGTGAACCATCGCCCTCACGGTAATAGCTGTCTGCCAGGAAGGCTGAGTCCACGGGCAGCTCCTGGAGTACAAGCTTGAAGGTAAGGGTCCTTCTCCACACCCCCAACAGGACCCGACCCCCACCAATATCTCTGGCTCACAAGTCCAGCCAGGCTACAAAAGTAGTTCATGGAGACCAGACCATCCATACTCTACTAGTCCAATGAGCAGAAAGTAATGTCTACCTCAAAGTATTAACCACCTTAAGTTCTGTCCTGTCATAATCCCACACAGCGTGTGGTAAGAATGACCAATACAGAGAGATCTGAGGTAGGAGACTATACCTGCCTGCTATACAGCACAGGTAAGAAAGACCTATGGGAAAACAGCTGTCACTTCCCTAGAACAGCAGCCTTCGGGGACCTGAGAGTGCCCTGCCTTCGCTTTCCCTCGCGGGGGGAACAAGCATGACTGACCAGCGCAGCAGGAACAAGGGCGCCTTCAGAACCGCATCAAGTAGACGGTATGACGCCTGCTGAGCAGACCTCAGATTCCTGGAGGTCACAACTGTTCTGGCAACAGGTCTCTTGCTTCTAGTGTGTTCCAGGAGACCAAAGCCAGTGCCACTGGTGTGGGCCACAGTGGGGTTGGGAAGGTTACACGCCTGCTGGCATAGGCACAAAGCTCTTCTAGAAAGTTTCTACCAACCAAGCACCTGAAACGCCCGTGTCTTCTCACCTTAGCCAACCTATTCGGCTCAGCAGCAGGGGGGACCGAGTGGGTGAGTGCCCTGTGCCAGGACAGTACGGCTCCCAACCAATGTCAATGCCATCACGAAGCTAGGAGTGCAACTGGGCAGTTTATGACTGGAATCATCAACTACGTAATGTAGAACATTAACTATGTAATAGAAAACTATGTATATAAAATTCAATGCAATTTGCGTGAAATATTTAACTGAAAACTAAAACATTAATCCAAACCGACTGCAGGAATTACTCATGAGGGCGTTTTGGCCAAACTACCTGAAAGAGGATTAGAATAAAAGCTGAGGTTCTCAATTAAGAAAACTTTCGACTGTATGTAAAGATGAAAGTGTAAGAAAAACCCAAGTCACCTCCCCCCTGCCCCTCATTTGGCACTCTAATCATGCAGCCTTGAGGAAGATACTGCCACAGTTTCCTAGTCCTTCGGTCTCTTGAAAGGATGTTGAGGCGATCCTTGGAATAGTAACAGTGAATTAATTTTTCTTCCTTCCTAAAAGTCCTTTCTCTACAAGCAGAAGTTGTAACTGGATGACAAGCTCCAAGGCCCTATCTCAGACCGCAGCCAGGAGAGCCAGGGAAGGAGCTTCTGACACAGCTTCAGGAGGTTAAGGTGTCCGGTCATCTCAGGAAGACAGACATTCCATCTCTCAGGTGGAACACGGTGACTAGGCAATGATTAGTGAAGTCACAGGCCAGAGACTCCCAACTGTGGACCGTTTTCCATTTTCCTTTGTGGGTAACACGTCTGGAAGACTCATCTACTAAACCACACTTTCAACAGTCCAGAAATAGTCAGATGGGCCAGCCGCAGGACTGCCAGCCCCCTGCCCAGTGGTACCTTAACTTTTGGGGTGCTGGGGGTGCAGCAGGTGCAGGCCTGCGGCGGCTCAGCAGGCATCCACACCCATAGGCGGTGGAGCTTCGTGGTGCTGGAGCCTCCACTGAGCAGCCTCTCTGTGCCTCAGTCTCACCGTGACATGGGGTTAGCGGGGTTAAAAGTCCCTACTTCACTGAGCTGACGTGAGGATTAAATGAGAAAACCCGGGCAAAGCATCATCACAGTAACTGGCACACGCTAAGGTAAAGGTTTGATGACGGAATCAGGATTTTTGTTCAGCACGTGATAACCACTGTCATCACAGTGGACTAACCCCACTTAAAAAAGTCAAAGCTATTTGTGGTGAAGAATGCTTGGGAGGGGTATCACCAAGAGGCAGTTTCCAACCAGCTTTTCAAAATCCTAAAATGAGTAAAGACCAATACTATTACTACACAGCTAGGAGCCTGGAAAATGAGGCCTGAACCCTGAGTCAAGTCAGTATCAGAAAAGGCAGGTCAACTTCTAAGAGAAAGTTCCTTCAATGAGCAGGAAAATTGGAATAAACTCATTATTCAGAAGGATACTATGAAGAAACAGAATGTCCAGCTATTACATAATTCATCACTCTTCCTTCTCTTCCTTCTTGCCCTGATTCTTATCCACAAAGCACCATGCCACTACAGCTCATCCCAAATCTCAACTGGTTCACCCTTTCCCAAGTGTCGGCACAAACGACCCCACCTGCTCATCAGAGACTCTACAGACACTGTCAGTTGCCAGATTTCAGTTTCTAGAACTGTCTCTTACAGACTGTTTTTGCTGAATTTCTCACATTTATAACCCTATTTCAGCCCATTTTGATGCTAACCTTTCCTCCAGAAAAGAAGTAGAAGGAAGTGCTAGAGAAATTTCTGGAGACACTGAAGAGACACTGCAGGACAAGGTGAGCCCTGAGGGCAGAGCCCCTCAGGTTGCGTGTGGGATAGCCAAGGGCGCTGAGACACTGCTGACCAACAAAGCCCAGGGAGGGACCAAAAGGGACCAAAAGCGCCTGTGAGCATGCAGACAGCGGTTCACAGGCAGACAAACGACCGTACGACAATCTACCCACTAGGCTGCTTAGCACTGTGGCCCTGCCTCACCTGGGTCCTGCCGCCTTGACAGGGTTCGCCCCACGCCAGGCTGCCCAGCGAAAGGGAACATCAACCACTCACCTTCTCTGCCTCAGAAATGGTTCTGGAAACTACCAACAGAGTCTCAATTATGTCCTGGGTCCCACGCCACAGTGTCTACTTTATGCCCATCTTCTTCCCAATTCTCAGGGGTTTCCTTTCCAAATTATCCTCTAGTTTGGAACCCACTTTATATGAGTCACTCGACTTCTCAGCAAGATTCCAACTGTTTGCCTCTGCACACAAGCCTCACCTCTTTCCTTAACAAATTTTGCTTCTACTCAAGAGGCTTCTCGCCACTGTGCATTGTTTGATGCTAAAAATGGGGAATGCTTTTGAAGGTAAAGGCATTGTCCCTCTTACTAGAGCAAAAGCATTCCAGAAAGGCCCTACAAACAACCAAGAGAACTCCAGGCTGGCTCCATCACGCAGAGCCCAAGGATCCCAGTTGCTTCTCTTGAAGCTGAAGCAGATGAAGAGAAGAGAGAAGAAAGACCAGGCCAAAGGGGGCATCGAACTGAGCAGGAAGGTCTGGGGCTTAAAGACAGGGTCAGAGCAAGAGTATTTACTGTGTTTGTCGGGGCCACTCACACAGAGGTGCGTTACCTTGGAACTTTTACCACATAATCTGGCAGCCTCCCTTCAGTTAGCAGTGCACTGGGAGGTAGCTACAGGCCTGAAGGTTGAATGTCCAGGCTGAACGTCGTAAAGTGACAGCCTTCTCATCAGTATGACTCTCCTGCTGTGCAACAGTGAAGAACTGATCAAACAAAGCAGTCCCTCCCCACTGTGGCCTTTACGGTGGTGCTGCATGAAAGCGTCTCTGCACCAGAGGTCCCCACAGCCAACAGCGTCTGGGCTTGCTAGCCTCTCTGAAGCTTGTGAATTTTCTCTTGACCAATGAGAGTTATTCCCTGACTGAAAGTCTTCCCACTTTGGTCACACGCATAAGGTCACTCTCCACTGTGCGTTCTTTGATGTCGCATGAGGTGGGAGCGCTGTCGGAAGGATTTCTGACACTCAGTGCATTCATAGGGCTTCTCTCCAGTGTGAATCCTCCTGTGTTGAATAAGGGACAGGCGGACACTGAACGATTTCTTACACTCGTTGCACACGTAGGGTTTCTCTCCAGTGTGACTCCTCTGATGCCGAATAAACTGAGAGCGCTGGCTGAAGGCCTTGCCACAGTCCCTGCACTCGTACGGCTTCTCCCCAGTGTGAGTCCTGTGATGGTGCACCAGGGAAGAGCGAACGTTGAAGGCCTTCCCGCAGTCGCCGCACTCGTAGGGCTTCTCCCCAGTGTGGATTCTCTGATGGCAGATGAGGTGTGCGCTCTGGCTGAAGGCCTTCCCACAGTCGCTGCAAGTGTAGGGCTTCTCCCCGTTGTGCGTCCGCTCGTGCTTGGTCAGGGTAGATACCTGTCCGAAGGCTTTCCCGCACACATCACACGCGTAGGGCTTCTCCCCGTTGTGCGTCCGCTCGTGCTTCGTCAGGGTAGACACCTGTCCGAAGGCTTTCCCGCACTCGCTACACTCGTAAGGCTTCTCCCCAGTGTGACTCCTCTGATGCCGGTTCAGGTGTGAGCCCTGGCTGAAGGCCTTGCCGCACCGGTGGCACTCATAGGGCCTCTCCCCGTTGTGCACTCTCTGGTGCTGGACGAGAGAGGAGAGTGCGCTGAACACCCTGTCACACTCATTACACCCGTAGGGTCTCTCGCCACTGTGTGTCCTCTGATGGTGAACGAGGTTAAAACTCTGGCTGAAGGCCTTCCCACACTCCTTACACTCAAAGGGTCTCTCTCCAGTGTGGATTCGCTGATGCCGAATAAGATGTCCCCTTTGACTGAACGTTTTCCCACACTCATCACACCCATAAGGTTTTTCTCCAGTGTGAATTCTCTGATGAACAATGAGGGTTCGGTTCAGGCTGAAGGACTTTCCACACTCGTTACATTCATAGGGCTTTTCTCCTGTGTGCACTCTCTGATGCTGAATGAGAGATAATCGTGCACTGAAGGCTTTGCCACACTCAGCACAGTCATACGGTTTCTCTCCAGAGTGGGTTCTCCGATGCTGCGTGAGGTGCGACTGTCTACTGAAGGCTTTCCCACACTCCTCACACGTGTAGGGTTTCTCCCCACTGTGGGTCCTCTGATGACGAGTCAGGTGAGAGCTGTGACCAAAGGCCTTTCCACACTGCCTGCACTCATGAGGCTTCTCCACTGTGTGAACTCTCAGATGCTGACCGTCAGGCGAGTGTGCACTGAAAGCCTTCACACACTCACTAAACTCGTAGGGCCATTCTCCAGTGCGAGGGTCCCAGTCCTGAGCAACTGCAGGGAGGAGCAGGGAAGGCTTCACTGCGTTCCTCACACTGTGCGGGACTTCTCTGCACTGTGAGCCCTCTGATGCTCTGTGAGGGCTCTGCTCTGACTGACAGCTTCTCCACACTCAGCACACTTTTCAAAGGGTTTTTCTGGACAGTGAATCCTCTGGTTCTCAATGAAAAGTGAACTCTGCCTGGGCATTTTCACAAACTCGGGTGCCTGGCACGCTCTTTCTCCTACATGGAAACGCTGGAGGTTTGTGAGGTCCTCACTCGGCTGGGCGTTCTCTGCATGTGACACATCCTGGCAGAGACTCTCCCCTGAAGAGAGTCTGCGGTGTCTGACGGGGTTTGCATCTGCAGAGCAGTTCACCTCAGTGGGCCTGCCGTTCGGGCCTCCCTCCCCTGTGGGGGTTTGCATTCGTGTCACTGTCACTGGCCTGAGACTGCTCTTCTCGGGGGGGCCCTTCCCAAGGCCCTCCACTGCAAATGTTCCCCAGCAATTCTTTAGCTTTCTCTCACTTCTACTCATCTCCTCTAAATCATATTCCTTGGAAGCAGTCCTTACGTGTTCTTCTGATTCTGTTCTCTGGGATTCTATTTCCTCAGAAATTTCCTGCTTTGGAGTCAACTCCCTTTTATCCATCCTAGACTCATAACCTGAAAGAATGGGAAGAAAATGAATTACTCATGTTTTACTATGGGAGATAATTTGAACGTAAATAGGAACATTTATACGAAACAATTCTCTCCTAGGAGGATTTGGGTTCTTAGGATGCAAAAAGAAAAAACGACCTCACTGGGAAGAGGAAAGAGAAGGTGAGCAGAGAGAAGCGTGCTGTCAGCGCAGTGAGAGCTGGTGTGGGAGTGAAGGAGGGAGGGAAGGAGGCCCACGGTCAGAGGCCCCCACCTGCAGGTGGGCTCACCAGGCACAGGCCGAGCAGGGGTGTGGGGCAGACTGAGGGAGAGGGGCTCCCAGAAAGGAGGAGCATAAGGAAGGTGAAGGGAGTGGAGGCCTGGAAGGTCACCAGCTCTGCTGACCTCACTGCCGCACACTCTGGAAACACGGTATCTCCCTGGCTTACACACAACAGGCATTCAAACACCTGCTGAGAAATAAATGAATCATAAATGACTTAACGAATGAAGGGTATACAGAATAATGAGTAACAGGAAAAACAATTTCATCTGGACAACTGGTCTCACAGACAAAAATGATAGAAAATAGAGAAAAACAGAAACAAATAAGCAGCCCACCCTTCAAACAGAAGGTGCAGCACAAGGCAAAACAGCCAGATGTGTGCAGCAGCCCACACCATACGCTTCCAATGAGCAGAAGTGCCGGGACATTTGTGACAGCTGTGATACACCTGGATTCTGAGACCCAACGAAAGGAAACTGACCCTAAACAAAACAAAACACTCCTTGCACTCATACAGCTTCTCCCGGGTGTAAGTCCTGTGATGGTGCACCAGTGGGGAGCGAACGCTTAAGGCCTTCCCACAGTCGCCACACTTGCAGGGCTTTAGAAGTGGAAGACAGCAGACAAAGGACATCTTTAATGTACTGAAGAATGTAACTGTCAACCGAGAATTCCATGTCCAGCAAAAATATTCTTCAAAACCAAAAGCTGGGAAACTCCGTGTTGATGACAGCGTAATGAACCCCATGGATGCATGTCTCAGCGAAGCGAGCAGAGCTGGCAGGAAGTACTAAAACAAAACCAAACAAACACCCAGCCTAGACTAACAACCGTTTACTGTCTTTGGAAATTGTCCTAAGGGCAAACAGCCAATGGAGAAACGCTTATCCAAGAAACTCTACCAAAACTTGGTAAGAAGAGCAAGTGTGTGTGAAACCTGAACCGTGACCAGCTGCACCCCCACTCACTCAGCTCAGCACGACAGATACTCCCTCCAGTTAGATGGGACAAGAAGGGGCTTCCTCTCCCCTCAGCTCCCAGCAAAGCTTACCACATCTCACCAGGAGGTTAGACCACCAGCGCTCATCATCCCCTCCACATCCCAGGTGAAGCTCCTGGAGAAATGTGGCTGAGAGGGCAGGAGACTCCTTCCTCCTCCCACCCTCCTGGAGTCAGGTCAAACCTCCAAGACTGACTTTTGAGAACACTGCTGTCCAGTCCAGCTGGATTGGACTGCTGGCCTATGCATACCCTGGGGTGTTCTCAAACTGGCCTTATCACTTAGGGTGAGGGTTTTACAGGGCTCTGTGCCAGAAATGGGATGAGGATGAGATATACATTAGTCTAAATCTCAGTGTCACAGACAGAAAAGTCTCAAATGCGACAAAAACAGCACAAAGGAGGTAGGTGAGAGTAGAGACGTGCTGGAGCAAGGAAGTGACAGCAGACGGTAACTTACATGCACAGGAACAAAGGAAGATAAACGGCAAATAAGACCGTAGAAACTGTATACATATGTGCTTGCTTTCATTTCTTCTTTCAGTTTCCATGGTAGACACAGAATTCTATAAAGTAACAATTACAAACATGTATTGTTGTATTTGTAACACGCACAGGTGTACAACAGCAGCATAGAAAGGGAGAAGAGGAAACAGCTCTACAGGAATACCCGTTCTGCAGTCACTGGAATTGTCTGTATGAACCACAAGGACATGTGGGTAAGTTAAGAGCAACTGCTAGGAAGTGACAGTGTGAGGTGGGGCCACGTAACCGGACTCTGACTACTTCAAGGAGTGAAACTGCCCTTCCACCCTTTCTTCTCTCATGGCCTGCCGTTAAACCTGGAGCTGAGTGTTTGGACAGGTTGCTCCAGAAGGTGGCAGAGAAACAAGACAAACAAACCGGCCTCCAAACGAACATGTCAAAGTGAGAACCCACCAAACAGGGACCCAGTTACCTGGGAGGGAGACAAACTTCTATCTGGTTGAGACAATGCATCTGGGGTCTGTGAAAGACCATCACCTAACACAGAGAACGAACATTTCTGTGAGGCAAGAGTTAGGGTGATGTTTTATTCATATCATCACACTTCTCTACACAGATCAGTTCTGTTGTGCTGTTAAATTGATACATATTACTGCACAAAAATAAATTATTTTTAAACACACATCCCGTAGCTTCCTACTCTCCTGGGATAAGAATCAAATCCAACTCCACCTGACGTGGCCCTGTTACTTCCCCTTAAACACCCGTGTCTCTGTTCAGGCCTCTCCCCACTGCACACCGTGGACCCAGAGAGTGGACATCTCCCAGGAGACGGACTACTGCTCCATCCAGGTAGGGAGGTAGGACAGGACAGAAAAGGAAGTGACCAGGGGACAGTGTTTAACAGACTGTGTATCTCACAGGTGAGGCACTGCATGTGGAGAAGCTGCAGAGGACCCCAAAAGTACGTGTAACTGGTTCTGTTTCATCAGGGAAAGTCCAGGTGAGAGAGACAGAGGCCACGTTACAAACTGTTTACAGCACTTTGTTACCCTACCTCCCCCACATACACAAGTGTTCCCACTGTATGCATCCAAAATTTAATTCTATTTTTATATACAAGCACTGAGCAACTGGAAATTGGAATTAAAAAAAATACCATGTGCAAAAACACCAAAAATTATGAAATACTTAAGGATAAATCTGACAAAAGAGGTAAAATGCCTGTACACAAAAAAACTATAAAATATTACTGAGAAACCAAGACATAAATAAATGGAGATATATATCTTGTTCATGGGTCAGAAAACTCAATATATGTCAGGTTCCCCTAAATTGATCTATGGATTCAATGCAATCTCAACAAAAATACTAGCAGGACTTTTTACAGATATCAATAGCTGATTTTAAAATTCATATGAAAATACAAAGGACCTAAAAGCCAAAACAACTCTGAAAAGGAAGAACAAAAATCAGAGGACTAACGCTACCTGATTTCCAGGCTTTTAGTAAAGCATTCACAATCAGAACAGTGTGTGGAGTGAAGACTGACAACAGATCAAGGGGAGACTCAAGTGCCCCCAAATCAATCCATACACACACGGACTCTCATTTTTGACAAAGGTGCAAAGGCAATGCAAGTGGAGAAAGGACAGTCTTTTCAACAAATGGCTGGAATAACTGGAGACCCATTGGTAAGAAAGTAAACTTGGATCATACCTCACAACCAAAACTAATTCAATGTGAATCAAGACTGAAATGCAATATGTACACATTTTAAATTATAAAATTTTCTTCTCAAAGAGGGAAATCTTTTGGGTTAGACAAAGATTTCGCAGCTATGACACCAAAAGCACAATCCATAAAAGAACAAACTGATAAACTGGACTTTACCACAATTTAAAACTTATACTCTTCAAAACACGCTGAAGAAAATTATAAAAAACAAAAACAAAAACATGGCACAGAGTGGAAGAAAAACCCATGCAAAGCATCTATCTGACAGAGGACTTATAAAGAGAACATCCTGTAATCAGAAAGAAACTTTTAAAATCAACAGTAAGACAAAAACTCAATTTAAAAATAGGCGAAGATCTGAACAGACATTCAGACCAATGAAGAAATCCAGAAGGAAAACAAGCACATGAAAGGATGCTCAGCTTCTTTAATCATTACGGAAATTAAACACAAAACCACAATGAGATACCACTGCACATCCATCACAGTGGCTAAAATTAAAAAGACTGACCACACCAAGTGTTGGTGAGGAACTGGAGGAAACGGACTCTCAACCATTGCTGGTGGGAATGTAAAATGGTACAACTACCTTGGAAAACAGTTTGGCAGTTTCCTAAAAGTTTAAATAAACAGTTGCTATGTAACCCAGCCATTCCATTCCTAGGTATTTACCTAAGAGAAAAGGAAATGTATGGTCATATGAAGGTTTGTACAAAAATGTTTATGGCAGCTTTATTTGTATGAATCAAAAATTGAAAACAATCCAAATGTCCACTAACAGAGAATGGATACACAAACTAGATATCCATAAAAGAGAATACCAATCAGGAATAAGAAGAAATGAATTATTGATACACAACATGAATGGATTTCGAAATAACTATGTGAATCAAAAAAAGCCAAAGAAGAATACATGTGCTATGATGACAACTATAAAAAAACTCTAGAAAATGTAATCTATAATGACAGAAAGGAGATCAATAATTGCTTCAGAACAGAGGTGGGAAAGGGTGAGGGGGATTACAAAGAGACATGAGGGAACTTTTCTGGGGTAATGAATGTTGGTTCTCTATGGGAGTGGATGGTTTCACAGGCGCATACATATTCAACATGTTACCAAATTGTATGTTTTAATATGCACAGCATGTTATATGCTAATTATATCCTAAAAACTCTATTTTTAGAAAGAACAAAAAGGGTGTGAGGTTTGGAACCTGTCTGCCAGGGATACTACCCAGCTCTGTCCCTGGCCAGCTGTGTGACCTTGGGCTAGCAACTGAACCTCTCTGTGCCTGTGTCCTGAGCACTGACTCTGCATGGATATTGGAGGTTGTGTAAGTTCACTGTGCCAACACAGTGCTGGGAATGCACTGAGCACAACCAGCCAGGCAATGTTAGCTGCCATGGCAGCACAGAGCAGGGAACTCTGCCCTGCTTACTGTTTACATGCCCAAATCCTTCGCTACACAGGAAGAAGCCCTAATTCATATGTTTCCCCAAAGCCCAGAGTCAGCCTGGGAACTCTGAATGAATGGCAGGAGTGAGAGTTTGGGCAGAAGGGCAAGTCTCCTGGTGGCGTCTCTAAGCAGCCAAGGCAGAGCTCGCCAGCAAGGCCTGAAGAGGGGGTGACATGGAAGTGACTGGGAGGCGGCTCCGCGCAGGGAGGCAGCTGCCAGAGAAAGACGCCTGAGCTCTTTTCAGGAACTGAAAGAGCACTTTCTAGGGTAAAAGGTAAATACAAACCCATTTACGGGCACAGAATAGGGGCCATGAACAGCAGGAAAAGAGAAAAGGAGAGACAGACGGTGGAGAAGGAGGAAAGCAAAATGCCAGCAAAGACAAGACTCGTCTGGAGCTCACGGGAAGCACCTGGTGAGGGGCAGCACCTGCCAGCAGGGCAGGAGAGCCTGGCGTATTCCTGCAGACTCACCTTGACTCCTGTGTCTCCAGACCCAGCTCCCCTCAAATCTTGGTGAGTGTGGGGCCCATGGCTCTTCCCCCTGCTCCAGCCTGGAGATGACATCTGGTTTGGAACCTTGAAGTCCTGCTCCAGAGAAAAGAAAAGGAAGCAGGACTGACAATTCACCCAGGTCCAGGGCAAGACGGCCCCAAGGGCAGCGCCTGTGGGCTGTCATGAGCTCCCATGCCATCTGCTCTCCAAAACAGGGAGACAGACAGAGGTCTGTGTTCCAGCTGAAGAAAAGTCAAACCCAGCTCTCCGGGAGGCCATGGATAAGGGACCTAGCTGGGGCCTGAACATACCATGTAGAAGATTCATGGTAGAGGAGGAGCTGATACCCAGCAGAAGGCCTAAGTATGAGCCAGGTTTAAGGTAGGGCTTTGAAGCCAAATGGACCCAAATCCTAAATCCTCCCTGGGAGCCTATGTGAACTTAATACAGTGATGGTGTCTGTCAGCCTCACGTTCACCTATGAACTGTGTACCCTATCACCAACCTCAAAGATGTATGAAGATTAATTAAGGAGATATGCAAATACTTGGTGTTCAATGAATAACATTCTCCTTCCATATGTCCTACAAAGAAATTGGGGGAGTCCCTGGCACTGCCTGTCCCCTCCTCTGCGCAGACCAGGACTATTCGGGACCAGGGTGAAAAACACCCCATGTCTGGGCAGAGAGGATGAGAAATACTAAATAGCTTTGAGGTCAGCCCTCGTCCCAGTCCCCAGGGCCATTCATGGGGCAGGAAGCCCAGAGCTGAGCTCCAGGGAGAAGCCTCACCCAGCGAGACCAGGTTCCTGTAGGTTTCCAGCATCACATCCCTGTACAGGCCTTTCTGAGCAGGGCCCAGATGGCCCCACTCCTCCCGGGAGAGAAGCACAGCCACATCCTCGAAAGAAACCAAGACCTGGAACGACAAGAGCTTGTTGCAACCCCAGGGTCAGGCCCAGGGAGGGCCTGGGGGCAGGAGGCACCAGGGTGAGGATGGGCACCGCCACCCCCCCCACCCCCAAAGCACATGTACTAGATTGTCTTCCCCACAAGAGTGGGCTCTGAGGCAGGCATCACTTTGACTTGTTTTCTTGCCCACTCCCCGCCCTCACTGTACCCAGTTCAGGGGCTGGGACAACACAGGGTGCAGCACACTTCAGGGACTTGAACCCAAGGGCTGAGGACACTGGGGGTGAATACAGGGCATCATCCACCCTCTGAGACCAGCACCTCAGAGGGAACCATGAAGAGACTGCAGCCACGAAAGGCCTGGGGCCTCACAGAGGTGTCTCTATGAGGACCACTCACCTGGGGTCCACCAGGAAGGAGCTGCCTGACGGCCATCATGGGGTCTCTGAGCTTGTCCAGAGGAAGGCAGAGCTGCAGGGGGAACAGTGTGATGGAGCTTGACCTGCTTTCTCTCCCCATGGCAACTCTGAAACATCTGCGCCAGTACCTCAAGAGGTCTGTGGCAGCAGAGACCTAGTTTGGGGTTACCTGAAATCCCCAGGAAGGGCACGTGGACCAAGTACCCAGTGGCCTGAGACTGTATGTTCCCTTGCCTGCCACGAGGCCTCCCTAGCAGCCAGTGGTGCTGGGATGAAAGCCAGGTCCCTAGTAGTGCACTTGGCTGGGGGAGACAATGTGCTGCATCTCAGGCCCACCTAGAAAGTCCTGGGCGGTGGGCAAGCAGCTGAGATCAAGCAGAACAGGCTCCTACTCTAAGGCAAAGCACAAGCCAGTACGGAGGCTGACGGAGGTGAGGCTTGTGTCAGGTGACGTTAAGGAACAGAAATGAGGGCAGCAAGTGGTGGTAGGAGATATTTTACAAAAGACAGCCAGGAAAGGTACCTCTGATAAAGTAACATCAGAACAGAGATCTGGATGGAGTGAGGGCAGGCACTGTGTAGCTATCAGGGAGATATACCCCAGGTGGGGGTTGCACAAGTGCAGAGGCTGTGAGGTGCAAGCCCACTTGATGTGCTTGAGGAAGGGCAAGGAGGCCAGAGGGGCTGAGGCAGAGTAGGCAAGGGCGAGAGAGAAGAGGGTGGGTGCCTTGTAGAATACAGGACTGGGCTTTTACTCATTGAATGAGCTGGGAGGCATCTGGAAGGTCTCTGCAGAGAGATGTGACCTGACCTGTGGCTTCTCCAGCTCAGCTGCTGCTCTGAAAATAGACTAGGGGTTAGGCGGCAGGGTGGAAGGCCCCAGCAACAATACAGCCAGACACAATAGTGTTCTGGACCAGATGGCAGCAGAAGGTGGTAAGTGGTCAGATTCTAGATGCATTTCAGAGGAACAGTCAATAGGATTTGCTTACAAATTAACGTGGGATGAGACACCAAGATGTTTGGCCCAAATAACTGAGATGATGAAACTTCCAACTACCTAGAAAGATAAGACTGTAGCAGTACATTTGAAGGATAAAAATTAAAAGTTGTTTTGCACATGTCAAGTTTAAGATAACTAATAGACATACATGTAGAGAATTAGGGCATTTGGATACACATGCCCAAATTTCAAGAGAGAGGTTGAAGCTGGCTGGGTATACACTGGAAACTTTCAGTATACACATGACATTTAGAAAACCACAGATCTGGTTACATTTTAAGCTGACAGGTGTCACAGGGTGTCACCCCCAGGAAACCCTTCCAAACTGGCTTCTGATATACAGCCAGCCTCTACCCTGGGAGACCCCCTCCATGCAAACAGACTCCTTAGTTCAGTAGAAACGTGCCCTTTTTCCTTGATCCAGCTACTCTGGCGTTAGGTGACCACAAGGCCTAGTCTGGTCAACAAGATGTTAAGCAAAATTTGCCAAGAGGCTTTCAGGAAAGGCTTTTCCTACCTGATGAAAAAAAGGAAAGGAGAAACACTTCTGTTTAGAATGACCATGAAGGAAAACCCAAGAGAACCTGAGACACAACGCAGAACAAACCTGTCTGCCCGACCTTCATCACGCAAACCTCTGTTGGACAGGTTAACTGAGTGAACCCAAGCCTATTAATGCCTAGTTCATTTCTCCTGGGCCTTCCCTGAGCCTCCACCTTAGGCCACTTGGGCCAGGGGTAACCTCCTGGTCCTCAGCCAGAGTTTGCCTTAGACAGGCCCCTGGCGCTCATGCCCTTTGTGACTCACAAGTGGTCCCTCCGAAACGCGCTCTGCCTTCACTTTCAACCTCAAATGGGAGGCACATAACGCCGCTGTTAGAAGCATGCGTTCTGGACTCCAACAGGACTGAGTTCCAATCCTGGGTACACCGCGTACTAATGCAAGGGTGCCGGGTAAGTGACCGCGCTCCTCACCGACCATAAAACAAGAACAGAACCACTTACCTTTACTGACTATTTAGAGTTAAAACAAAAAAGTGTATAAAGCGCCTCGCACAGTGTTCGCAAAGCACAAACAGAAAACACTAAGTAATCGTAACTATCATCGTCAAGGAAATGTGAACTGAGCGCCTGCTGAACAAATGAACGAAGGAACGCTGGGGTTGTTCTCGCCTGCCTTTCCCTCTCCCGCCGGCAGCCACTGCCCCTTCACCGCACAGCCCTTGCGACCTCATCCTTTCAATGAACCTACTCCTGATGAGCGAAAAGTACTCTCCCTCTTCCGAGAAAAAAACCACTCGGTTCATCCTCTGACCGCGCCCAAGTTTCTCCTCCTCCGTGAGGCCTGGCTCGCCCCCACGCCGCCCTGCCTCAGCGCAGGGGTAGCCTGGACTCCCACTTCGGCGCGGGCTTCCGCCTCGCCCGCCCCTCAATCCACACGGACTGGCGCTCGCTCGGACCCTCTCCGCCCCGAGCTACCCGGCTCGCCGCAGGGCCGCGCAGGCACCTCCACGCCAGACCCCGGGCCAGCGATCCCTCAGCTCCGCCGGGAAAAGAATGGCGCGCAACACAGCCCTCCGGGGAGAGCGGAGCCACCAGACCGGAAACGTCGGGCTAGGAACTTCCTCCCCACCGCCAGCGCACCGGCCAATCGGATCCTAGGGTTCTGTCGGGTCGCATCCAGAGGACTGTAGGCCACTGGCCCACCGGCCTCGCGAGAACGTCAGAGGTGCGTCAGAGAGACAGGAAGTGACGTAGGTCGAAGCGCGGGTCCACCTGAAGAAGCGGAAAGGATCGGAAAGGGAAACAAGGAATGTACGGTGACATCTTTTGTCTTATTCCCGATTGAAATAAAAGATCGTTGTTTTCAGGGTAATGGTAGTAACAAAGTGTTGAGTCTCTATCGCGTGTATAAGTGGACAGTGACGTCACGGGGGGAGGACTTGGGAGCGCTGGTTGTAAGGTACCTGAGCTGCCTATGAAGCGGTGTCGTGTAATTTGAAGGTGACTTAAGTTAATTCTAAATATATATTGCAAGCTCTAAGGCAACCACTACCATTTTTGCTAAAGCATAATCGATATGCTAAGTAGGATAAAAAATCTGACCAGATAAAACGCTCAATTGAACCAGAGAAGGAAGAAAAAGATGGGAAGATTTTTAAAAGTAACAAGTGCAATGAATAAAAAACAGTAACAAACATGGTATAGACTAACTCAACCATATTAATACTCGCTTTAAAAGTAAATGTTAGATACACAAGTTAAAAGACAGTGTCAAAGCAGGTAAAAAATAAGACCGAACTTTATGTCGTGTATCAGAAACCCACTTTAAATATGAAGACACAGATTAAGGAGAAAGGCATGCCGTGCTAACACTAATCGAAAGGAAGCTGGAGTATCGTTATTGATTTCAGACAAAGCTGACTCCAGAGACAGTAAATTATCAGGGAAAGAAAGGGGTATTAAGTATGGTAGATGGATCAAGTCTCCAAGAAAGCATAACGATCCTTGTGTGTATGCAGCTAACAGCAGCATCAAAATGCATGGACAAAACTGATAGAATCGCAAGGAGAAACAGATGAGCTCACTCACAGCTGGAGGCCCCACACCCCACATCAGTAGCTCAGCAGGCGGGAAGTCTAGGGTACAGTTGAACTGAACAGAACCACCATTCAATTGGATCTAATTGGCATTTATAGAATGCCTCATCCAACAGCAGAACCCACATTCTTTTTTTAACTTTTATAAAAAATTTATCTTTTTTTAATTTTATTTTTTATTGTAGTGTAGTTGATTTACAATGTTAGTTTCGGGTGTACAGCAAAACAATTCAGTTATACATATACATATCTATATATATTTTTTAGATTCCTTTCCATTGTATGTTATTACAAGAAATTGAGTATCGTTCCCTGTGCTATACAGTAGGTCCTTGTTGTGTATTTTATACATAGTAATTTGTATCTGTAAATCCCACTCCTAATTTATTCCTTCCCCGCCCTTTCCCCTTTGGTAACCAGAGTTTGTTTTCTATATCCGTGAGTGTATTTTTGGTTTGTAGATAAAATTTGTATCATTTTTTTAGATTCCATATAATTGATATCATGTAATATTTGTCTTTCTCTGTCTGACTTACCTCACTTAGTATGATAATCTCCAGGTCCATCCATGTTGGCATTATTTTATTCTTTCCTGTGGCTGAGTAATATTTCATTGTGTAAATATACCACATCTTTGTCCACTCATCTGTCAGTGGACATTTGGATTGTTTCCATGTCTTGGCTATTGTAAGTAGTGCTGCTGTGAACACTGGAATGCATGTATCTTTTTGAATTGTATTTTTCTCTGGATATATGCCCAGGAGTGGGATTCCTGGATCATATGGTAAGTCTATTTTTAGTTTTTTAAGGAACCTCCACACCTTTTCCATAGTGGCTGCACCAGTTTACCTTCCCACCAGCAGTGTAGGAGGGTTCCCTTTTCTCCACAGCCTCTCCAGCATTTATTATTTGTAGACATTTTAATGATGGCCATTCTGACTGGTATGAGGTGATACTTCATTGTAGTTTTGATTAGCATTTCTCTGATAATTAGCGATGTTGAGCATTTTTTCATACCCATGGACCATTTGGATGTCTTCTTTGGAGAAGTGTCTATTTAGATCTTACACCTATTTTTTGGTTGTCTTTTTAAAATTTTATAAAAATATGTTAAGCTGTATGAGCTGTTTGTATATATTTTGGAAATTAGTCCCTTGTCAGTCACATGATTTGCAAATATTTTCTCCCATTCTGTAGGTTGTCTTTTTGTTTTGTTTATAGTCTCCTTTGCTGTGCAAAAGCTTTTAAGTTTAATTAGGTCCCATTTGGGTTTTTTTTTTTCTTTTATTTCCATTATTCTAGGAGCTGAGATTCAACATTCTTCTTGAGCTCACATGGAATGTTCAACAAGATAGACCACATTTTGGGCCATAGAACACATCTTAGCAAATTTAAAACCATAGAAATCATACAAAAAATGTTCTCAAACCCTAATGAAGTTAAACTAGATGTCAGTAACAGAAAGATAGCTAGATAATCCAAAAATATTTGGAGGTCAAGCAACATGCTTCTAAATAACACATTGTCAAATAAACAGTCTCAACAAAAATTTCAACATATTTTAAACTAAATTAAGGTTAAAATTCAACTTACCAAAATTTGTGGTTATCAGTGAACAGATTCAGAAGTTTAAAAAGAAAGTCAAGAGACCCAGAATAAACAACACAATACTGAAGAAGAATAACAAAGTCTAAGGACTGATTCTACCCAACTTTAAAACACTGTATAAAGCTACAGTAAGCAAGACAATGTAGTATTGGTGAAAGAATAGACAAAGAGCTCAGTGGAACAGAACAGAGACACCAGAAGTAGACCCCCACAAATACAGTTAATTGATCTTTGACAAAGGAGTAAAGGCAGGTAAATGGAGGAAGGTTAGTCTTTTCAACATATTGTACGGAACAATTGGACAGCCACAGCCAAACAAACAAATAAAAATTCAGACACAGATCTTACACCTTCCACAAAAACTAACTTGAAATAGATCTTAGATACAAATACGTTTGTTGTGTGTATATGTGTGTATTTTCAAATAACACCTAAGAAGGCTCAAAGTCCCAATCAAGGTGACCTTGAAATAAAAATAAGGGCCATCTGAAACATGATTGTAATTTAGTAGGCAGAGAACAGTTTTGTATTCTGTCTGTAAACTGATCATGTAGCTCAGAAAACAAGGAGTCTCACAAAAGCCCAAACTGGCAAAACCTGCCTAAATGCTGATCAGGCGGAGGAACTGAGAGGAACTTCTCAAAGTTAATGCACCCTTCTAATCCCAACTCATAGGTAGGTCTCTGATAATATGGTTTCCCAGATGCTGTACTCTCAGGTCAACACAAACGTTTGGTGTCTTATAAATGAACAAGCTGTCAGGCACAGCTCGTGTACAAGTTTAGAAGCACAGGTTCACCCTAGACAGACAGTCCTCCTCCATGTGCTGATGAGGAATGTGTACTGAGCCTGTGGAGCTGACGACCACGGCAGCTCAGTCATGTCCTTCTTACTAGAGTAGTTCCTCCTACATGAGAATAAGTGTTTTCAGAAAAGGCTCTCTGTGTCTGAGAATAAGTTTATTGCATCATCACTTTAAAAATACAGATTTTTATTTTTATGTCCTTTTTGGGTTCACAGCAAAACTGAGCAGAAGGTACAGGGATTACCCATATGCCCCCTGCCCCCACATATGACAACTTTCTCTACAATCAAGATCCCACCCCAGAGTGGTTCATGTGTATAATCTATGAACCCACGTTGACACATCATTATCACCAAGTCCATAGTTTACATTAGGGTTCACTCTTGCTGTTGCACACTCTATGGGTTTTGAAACTGTATCCGCTGGTAGACACCTATCCACCGGTAGAATGTCGTACAGAGTAGTTTCACTGCCCTAAAAGATCCTCTGCTCCACTTATTCATCACGCACTGTCACTTTCCAATGATGGTTTACCCCAATTATAAAGTTCTAGGATCAAAATTCTTTTCTTTCAACGGTATGAACATATTATTCTATGTCTTCTTGTTTCCAGTATCATCATTGACAAGTCCGATGTTAATCAGATTAGTTTTCTTTTGGAAGTAATGTCTTGTCTCTAAAAGTGTTTAGGATTTCTCTCTATTTTCTTTCTTTTATATTGTTAAATTGCACTACAATGTGTCTAGTGCAAGTGTTTTTTTTTTCTTTATCTCCTGTTTTACACTCAAGGAGTCATTTCAGTCTGAGGTCACCCACCCTTAATTCCAGATCCCATTAAAAATATTTTCTCTCTTCCATTTGTTTTTTTCTCCTTTAAATCAGCCTATTATATCAATTGTGACAATTATATTTTTGGCTTCTGTATCAATTTTTCTTTAAACTTTTCTTGTCCTCCTTCCTTCCTGATGCCTTCCAGAGAGCTCCTCAACCCAACCTTCTGGTGCACAAATCTGTTTCAATTATGTTCTGTCTGCTGTTTATCCCAGCTCCAGGGTTCTTTACTTCAAATGTTCGTTTTCATATTCAGTAGTTCCACTTGGATTATTTATTAGTTCTTTTTTGTTCTTTGTGTCAAAACTGTCATTTCATCTCTTTGCAGTATGCACTGTGTTTATTTTAAATTCTGGCTCTGCTGTTCTGCTAATTTTGGCTCGTCTTCTAGTTTGTGCAGCTTGTTTCTATCTTTTATCATGGTTATGCTTCACAGGTATCTGAAACTTCTGCCTATAAGCTCACTTTCCAGGTGACCAGGGCTCAGGCCCTAGATTATGCTGCACCTGGTGACTCAGGGGAAGAGGCATGCTCCCTAGCAGAGAACCTATAGCTCACAATCTACCTCTGACTACCCACTTCACTGACCCTCACCAGATGGTTGTTTCTCTTGGGAAACCTCCCTGTATCTTTTCTCGTAGCAGCAGCCTTCTGAAAGGGCTTTTCTCCTATAGCTGGAAATACCTGATGTTAGGGCCGTGGAGGGGAAATAGGACTCTCAGAGGTTAACTAGGCTCTGGTGACTCCTGGCATAACCCCACTGGAGCCTATGCTGCTGGGATTGTGTTTGTGTGTACCATCAACCTTTTATGAGCTGAAATGTATCCCCCAAAAAGGATATGCTGAAGTCCTAGTCGCAGTACATCAGAATATGACCTTATTTGGAAATAGGGTCATTGTTGTTAATTAGTTAAGATGAGGGCATACTGCAGTAGGCTGGGCCCTAACCCCGTATACCTGATGTCCTTATAAGAAGACAGCCATGTGGAGACAGACAAGGAGGTCATTATGGGATGACCCAGACAGATATAGGAGTTAGGCAACTGGAAGCCAAGAAGTGCCAAAGATTGCCAGCAAATCACCAGAAGATAGGAAGGTTCAGACAGCATTTTCCTGCAGGTTTCAAAAAGAACACAGCTCTGCTAATGCCTTGATTTTGGACTTTTACCCTCCAGGACTATGAGACAATGTCTGTGGTTTGTGGTGCTTTGTTACTGACAGCCCAAAGTAATGAATACAAAGTTTCAGAGTGATGAGGGGCAGGTAGTGATCTTCCCAAGGCAATGAGTCGGAGACAGAAGACACAACTCAGGGGCTTACCCCACCTTCCTTTCCCAGAGCATGGCTCACCAACCCAGGGTTCCAGGTCTCCCCAAACCTTTTCTTTCCCAAGATAGGCCTCACAGTATGTACTTCTAACTTATTTCTGGGGCATGAAAATAAGATCATGCTTGTAATTTAAAATAAGACTGAGTTGCTAACTGCAAATATGCATGTAGAAAGGAAATGGGCTCCCACCAGCCAGAAACCGGGAGGCCGCCACACCTCAGATTCTGAGTTCATCAACATGGTGGGTTTCTTTTGCACACAGGTACAGTCCAAGACAACCCCCCCCCCACCAGCCCCGGGAACGCTTAATGGCTAGTGGAAGTAGTGTTTTGTGACATCCATACGGAGAAAGGACAAGCAGGAGAGGGCAGTGGGCTTTCTGACACTCAGATAGGGAAGGTGAGATCCTCTGTGCCTGCCAGCGTAGAGGAAGCAGTCCTTGTCATCATAAATTAGCACATCTCAGGAAAGACTGTTTGAAAGGGGACCTGATGACACACCTTTAAAAGGGGAAATTATTTTTCATGAAAACTTTATAAAATTTATCATTAGCTGAAAATGTAACTTACTTGCAGGTAGCAAGACATATTCTATCAGTGATCTTAATCACTGGCGTCTTCAGGGCTTGGGGAGGAAATCAGCTATCTTTATGTCTTGTGTCTTTAGGAACCAAGAAATCTACTGAGCTGGCATTGCCACACACGCTGCCCTTGACCCTACCATACTTTTATTTCATTAATGGTCATCTCCTGTATGTTCTGTCCAAATCAGACATGGACTTCGCTACTATTTGAAGTCAAGATACAAACTGTTTCTTCTACCAAGATGCTCTATATGTTCCCAACTCCTCCTTCACTCCTAATAAGATGAACACTTTCATATCCAGTCTCTTTCCCCTTGTCTACTCTCACCCCCAGTTGAGCCCTTTAAAATGCTCTGTCCCCAACTCCTGAATGTCACTGATATGAGTAGTATTTTCAGTTTTCAGTTATACTATTGTCAGTTTTTTTCTTACAGTATATCCTATTATTGAACCAGACTTGGGTCTGCTCACCACACAGCCAATTTACTGATACTGGTTTGCGGTGAAGGAAAGTAGAGCGTTTATTGCAGGTGCCCATCAAGGAGTATGGGCAGCTCTTGCTCAAACGACCCAAACTCCCCAGTGGTTTTCATGGGAGAGTTTTCAAAGGCAGCATTTGGGGGTGAGGGCTGCCGGGTGTATGACTTTGTTCTGATTGGTTGGTGGTGAGGGAACAGGGTGATGTTTCAGGAATCTCAATCGTAGGCTTTCTGTTTCAAAGCAGTCTGAGGTCTGCATGCTGGTAGTCAGCATATAGTCACCATCCTCTGCCCGGGTGGGTGGGGATCTTTGCTGAAGAAGAGCTCAAAGACTGCCCGTCTGTTATGTGCATCCCCCTGAGGAGGAACTAGGACTCTGTTATCACTGAACTATTGTCATTACTTTTCTCATTTAACTGCTTTTCCTTTGTTTCTTCCATCCCTCCTTTCCCTAATTAGTAACTGCCTGTGCCTGCTCTTTGGAACTCAGGGAAGGCCTAGGAGACTAAAGCCTTATTCTACAAACAAGAAACAGGGAACACAGGGGCATTTGTATCCATTAGGGCCCTGCAGGTTCCTACTTGGTTTCATTCCCACCTTTTCTTTGATACTCCTCAATCTTAGGGGAACAGGTGTGGGACAAGACAGGGAGTAAAGTTTTGGACAGACAGGTTAATCATAAATTCAGCAGAAGATCTCAGTTTTAGTGGAGTTGGTTTCAGTCCCATCTATTTCATGAATATTTGGCTCCTGCATTACAAACTTCCAGACAGTCTATCCTTATTAATAGTGGGGATCATGACTCACCAGTGGGTTTTTTTCCTCTCTCTTTTCTTTATCTGAAGTCTCCATGCTGCTTCTTTTACAGCTATACTAAAGCCTTTTGTAAAGATTGTTAAACATGAAAAAGAAGGCTTTTGTAAGATATCTTATTCAACTGGAGCACGGAGAGGGTATGTGATGGTTAATTAGAGGGTGCTTTGGTTGAGATTAACAATTGAATAGGTAGAGTGAGTGGTGGGCCCTATTCAGTCAGTTGAAGGCCTAAATAGAACAAAAAGGTTGGCTCTCCCACTCCTGCCTCAGTGCCTTGAACTAGGACATCAGTGTTTTTTCCCCCCTGCCTTTGGATTCAAACTGAAACATTCACTCTTCTGATATCCAGCAGGTCTCTGCAGCCTCGCCACAACCTGCCCCGCACCTACCTCCACCCCCACACCCCGCCTCTCGTTTACTCTTGTTTATAGCCTCATGTTACTAAGGTTGTTGCTCCCAGGATTATATCCCAACCCCTCCCTCAAATAGAAACCAATCACTCTTATGTAAGTCTCAGAAGGCAGCTGCAAAGAGAAGAAATAAGAACTGGTTAGAACCTATTAAGCCCAAGATGGCAGAATATTTGATGTCCAGAGGACATTGAGTCTCATTATAGGCTCACTGTAATGTAATAGCTGCTAAATGACACACCTACAGGCGCCTAGACAGTTGACAGTTGCCATGACAGCAAATGGAAAAGCCCTTACAAGGATGGAAAAGAAGGTGATTGGCTCCAGCACACCCGGAAGGAGGACATGATGGCAGAAGCTTCTAATAAAAGTCCACATGGCCTAATCCAGAGCTGGAGCTGTCTTGACTGGCGTCTTGGCAGATGGTTCCTAACTCAAGTGCTTTCTTTCCTCTTCCTCTTTAGAGCAGTAAAGCAGCTTTTCACTTTGTCACTCTGCCTCTGCTGCGAATTCTTTTACAGCTGAGGGCAAGAACCCGCACTTCGGTGGGCCTTCCAATTTAGAGTCTCACTCTGCTAACACTTCTGTCCTGGCCTGTCAGCATTCAGACTGGACTACATCATCTCTCCCCATTCTCAGGCCTTTGGATTCAGAATGGAACTGCACCATCTGCTGTCCGGGGTCTCTGCCTGCTGACAGCAGCTCTTGGGACTTGTCAGCTTCCATAATCATATGAGCCAATTCCTATTTTATATACATTTACGTACATGTATATTATCTGTCTGTCATCTGTCTCATGTTAGCTCTGTTGTTCTGTCACTTGGGAGACCCTGACATACAGGACACCGTCTCAGATGCCTGTTTGCCCTGAGACGGCAGTGTCAGGTTGTTGGTGCACAACTTTGTCTTAATGTGAGTGGGGTGCTCGGGTTGTAGTCTCTTTCTCTCAGTGTTCTGGAGGCACCATCCATTCACTTTCTGCTTTCAATGTTGATAATGAGAATTCCGCTGATAGTTTGACTCTTTTTCCTTTGTAGATTACCTTGAGTTTCCATCCAGAAGACTGTATTATCTCCTGCTTTATGTAGAAGAATTCAAGAATGTTACCAGGCTATAAAAAAATGACAACATAATGCCGTTTGCAGCAACATGGATGGCCCTGGAGAATATCATTCTAAGAGAAGTAAGCCAGAAAGAGGAAGAAAAATACAGCATGGTATCACTTATATGTGGAATCTAAAAAAAGAAGAAGAAGAAGGAGGAGGAGAAGGAGAAGGAGGAGGAGGAGGAGAAGAAGAAGAAGACAAATGAACTTATATATAAAACAGAAACAAACTCACAGGTATAGAATACAGACTTGTGGTTGCCAGGACGGAGAAGGGTGGGAAGGGTTAGACTGAGAGTTTGAGATTTGCAGATACTGACAGGTATATATAAAATAGAGAAACAAGTTTATACTGTATAGCACAGGGAAATATATTCAATATCTTGTAGTAGCTCACGGTGAAAAAGAATATGAAAATGAATACATGTATATTCACGTATGACTAAAGAATTGTGCTGTACACCAGAAATTGACACAACATTGTAAACTGACTATAACTCAATTAAAAAAAAAAAAAGAATTTTACCAGGCTATACCATTTCTCACCAATACAACCTGGAACTCATTGAGCTCTTTCTATCTGCCAGGTGGAGTTTTGCTAGGCAAAGTATTAGTGACAGAGAGAGTGGCCAGGGGGCTTAAGCTGTAAGCCGAGGCATTATTAAAATAGTGAACCATGTGTCCTAGCCAGGTATGAGGGACATGGGAACAGGAGGGAGGGGATGGTAAATAAAAAGTGGTTGGGCTCAACAAGTGGTACTGAAGTAGCAGGATAGCCATAGGCAAAATAAAGACTTTGGATCCCTACCTCTCAGGATATACCAAAAATTAACTCTAGGGCTGCTTTGAGGATTAGATCAGTTACTATGTTTAGGGCATTAACATTGCTGTGTGAATATTTTTGATTATTGTTGTCATTAATATTATGATGGAAATTGGAACTGTTGTACCCATATTTATGCTCTTACTCAGTGAATGTTTTTGGAATGAATGAATGAATAAACCTATTTTACTGCTAGTACTTCAGTCATACCCTAATATCTCTTTCCTAGTGAATTATAGGGGCCTCCTAATTTGCCTCCCTTTGACTAAGCTTTCTTTTCTCTCATTCATTCATTTAATCTTTTCCTCATTTATTTACTCATTCCACAAATATTTGTTGAGCATCTGTTGTGTGCTAAGTACTTTCCTAGGCAATGGAGATACAACAATAAGTAAGACACGCTATCTAGTAGGCATAGGAGGAAACATGTTTACAACAACTAAATGCAAAACAAAGCTGTGCAGGTACCTAGTAAAGGTGTGTTTAGGATACTACGTTGAGGATACCTTAGGGATACAAAGGAGGAAATGAAGCAGTTTGCAGTAAGCCAGTGTTATCGGCTGAATTGGGCCCCCCGCCAAATTCACATGTGGAAGTCCCTCAGAATGTATCTGTATTTGGAGATAGGACCTTTAAAGAGTTAACCAAGGTAAAATGAAGACATATGGGTGGGCCCTGATCCAATATGAACTGGTGTCCTTACCAGAAGACGACACCAGGACAGAGACACACACACATGGGTATAGAAGAAAGACCATGTGCATATTCAGTGAGAAGGCAGCCACCTCCAAGTCAAGGGAAGCATTCTCAAAAGAAGCCAGACCCAGTGTCTTTTACTTTTAGTCTGTGGAAATGTGAGAAAATAAATTTTGGCTGTTTAACCACCCCATCTGTGGTGTTTTTTTTTTTTACTAGAGCTGTAGCAAAATACTGCAGGTAGTCAATAAAGGCTTTATAAGAGAAGCAGTGTTTTGCCTGTTCTTGAAAGAGGATGGGTAATAATTATAGCTACCACCTAAATAATGCATCCCATGTGCCAGGCAGTGCTGTATGCTTTTTACACAAAGTATCATTTAATCATAACATAGCCCTATGTGATGGACACTTACTATTCTATTCATCACATTTTCAAACTAAGGCACAGAGAAGTTCCATCACTTTCCCAAGCACACCAGCCTAGTCAATATTGGAGCCAGGAGTTGAACCCTGGCAGTTTGAGACTGAGGCATCAAAGTAGGAGGGTATGGTCTTTATGAACACAGTCAGGAAGAGGAATTACGAGCTTAGAGATGGGAGGGTTTTGTACACTATGTTAAGAGAGTTAAAAGTTTTATTTTCTATAACCAGTAGGGATCCATTGGAAGATTTTAAGCTGGAGACGAGCCTGATTACATTGTTTTAGTAATTGTACTCTTCTAAAATGGAGGATAAATTATAGAGTCCAGAGGCTGGAAACAAAGAAACAGACAAGTCAGGAAGTCATCACAATAGATGGGGTGAGAGACTATAGGATGTTAGATGAGAAATGTGTATATAGAGCCAGGGCAGCAGCAGAACATGACGTGAGAGGAGGAATCCCTATAAAAAACTCCCACCCCCCTGCTTTTCTTGCCTTTTCTATGTGATAGGCTGTACTGTAGGCCCTGGAGGTAGACTTGAGAATGTCTCAGAGTATCTGACGAGATACCTAGAAGGGGATGAGAAGCAGAGCAGTTTTGACACATGTGGCCACAGTTGCCATGGAAACCTCTGGATGGGCACTCACCCCAGCTTAGGGATGGAGTCAGGAGTTTTTTCCCAGAGGAGCTTAGTGCTAAAGGATAAATAGAAGTTATCCATTGGCAAAATGTTCCAGGGAGGAATTTTCTAGCCAGGGTGTGGATAACACATCTTCAGAGGGTCAGGAGTTAGAGGGAACTGTGTAGTTCAGGGATTGAAAGGCATTCAGGTTTTTCCAGGTCTAAGTTGTAAGCAAAGTGGGTAGTGAGAGATGGAGTCAAAGAGGGATAAGGAGCTATATCATGAGGGATCTTACAAGCTTTGTTGAGGAGCCTTGGCTTAAGAGCAGTACTTGGAAAACGAGTAGACAATGAATTTTAGGATAAGCGGAGTCTGAGTTATCTGAATCATCTAGGCAAAGGCATTCAGGAAGTACTTGCTTTGACACATATTATACTCATTTTTCTGAATAAACAATTGAAACTAGTACATTGTGTTGAACTGGCCTAAGTTTTAGTTTTTCCAATATTTTTCTTCATATTTTCACCTTAGTTTCATTGTACTGGTCAACAGTTCTATTATGTGTGCAATTTTTCATACAGAAAATGGTTTCTCTGCCTTTGACGTTATAGGTCAGGTGGTTTTCTTTGGCTGTTGTCCAATTATAGCTCAGAGTCTGAGCTGCGTCTGCCCAACAGCTCCACAGTGCAGGGCTTTTGCTTCTGCTGCACGAATGTGAGTGGATGCCACGAAGGGTACATGCAGCTCTTAACTGTCCGAGTCACTAGAAGCTACACATCCTTTAAAATCTTTTTAATTGTGGTAAAATACACATAACATAAAATTTACTATCTTAACCATTTTTAAGTGTGCAGTTCAATAGTCTTAAGTATATTCACATTGTTTTGCATCTAATCTCCAGAACGTTTTCATCTTGAAAAGCTAAAAACTCTACCCACTACACAATTCCCCATTTTCCCCCTGACCAGGTCCTGACAACTGCCATCTACATTACACTTCTATGAGTTTGACTACTCTAGATCCTTCATATGGGTGGAATCATACAGTATTTGTTCTATGACTGGCTTATTTCACTTGGCATAATGTCCTCAAGGTTCATCCATGTTGTAGCCTATGCCAGAATTTCTTTCTAAGACTGAATAATATTTGGTTGCATGTATAGACCACATTTTGCTTGTCCACTCATTTGTCAACAGACACTTGGGTTGCTTCCACCTTTTGGCTACTGTGGCTTCTGCTGCAATGAACTTGGGTGTGCAAATATCTCTTTGAGACTCTGCTTTCAATTCTTCTGGGTAAATACCCAGAAGTGAAATTGCTGGATCATATGACAGTTTTATTTTTAATTTTTTGAAGAACTGCTGTACTGTTTTCCACAGTGATGTTCCCATTTTCCATTCCTACCAACAGTGCACAAGGGTTCCAATTTGCCCACATCCTCATTAACACTTGTTACTTTCTGTGTTTTTGATAGTATCTATACTAAAGGGTATGAAGTGATATCTCATTATGGTTTTGATTTGCATTTCCCTAATAATTAGTGATGTTGAACGTATCTTCTTTGGAGAAATGTCTGTTTGTTTTTCATTTTTGTTTTTAATCACGTTACTTGTTTTCTGGTTTTTGAGTTATAGGAGTCCTGTACATATTCTGTATATTAACCTCTTCTCAGATACATGATTTACAAATACTTTCTCCCGTCCTGTAGGTAGGCTTTTCACTCTGTTTATTGTGTTGTTTCCTGTGGAAGTTTTTACTTTTGATGTCGCCCAATTTATCTGTTTTTTCTTTGGTTGTTTGTCCTTTGGCTGTCATATCCAAGAAATCATTGTCAAATCAGATGTCATGAAGCTTTTCTATATTTCCATTTTAAAAAGTTTTGGTTATGTGTGGATCTTCCATGTTCAGTGACTCCATAGTACTCTCCTGTCTCAAGTCATTGTTACCCTATTCCCATGTGTTTAATAAACATGACACCAAGTTTTGTAACTATCCAGGTATAGGTGTATTCCCCCCCCCCCCCCCAGTCACTGAGAGATCACCTTGATCAAAATATCCCCTTGGAATCCTCTTACACTGTTGGTGGGAATGTAGTTTGGTGCAGCCATTATGGAAAACACTATGGCGATTCCTCAAAAGACTAGAAATAGACTTACCAAATGATCCAGCAATCCCACTCCTTGGCATATATCCAGAGGGAACCTTAATTCAAAAAGACACATGCACCCCAGTGTTCATAGCACTATTTATGATAGCCAAGACATGGCAACAACCTAAATGTCCATTGACAGATGACTGGATAAAGAAGTTGTGGTACATTTATACAATGGAATACTACTCAGGCATACAAAATAATAAAATGCCATTTGCAGCAACATGGATGGACCCAGAGATTGTCATTCTAAGTGAAGTAAGCCAGAAAGAGAAAGAAAAATACCATATGAAGTCACTTACATATGGAGTCCAAAAAAAAAAAAAAAAAAGCCAAATGAACTTCTCTGCAAAACAGAAATAGACTCACAGACATAGAAAAGAAACTTATGGTTACCAGAGGGGGAAGTGGGTGGGAAGGACTATATTGGGAGTTTGAGATTTGCAGATACTAATATATGTAAGATAGATAAACAAGTTCATACTGTACAGCACAGGAAACTATATTCAATATCTTGTAGTAACTTATGGTGAAAAAGAATATGAAAATGAATATATGTATGTTCATGTATGACTGAAGCATTATGCTGTACACCAGAAATTGACACAACGTTGTGAACTGACTATACTTCAATTAAAAAAATATATATATATATATGCAAAAAACTATCCCCTTGCCTGCAAGATACACAATATTTTGTTCTAACATTCATTTCCTTTGGCTCTTTTTGTGTGAATCATCAACCTGGCCAGTTATCTTATTAGGTTGGTTTGTTTTGTTTGTTAAGAAATCATATATTTCCCTGCCCAGGCTGCCATAACAAATACCACAGACTGGATGTCTTAAACAGCAGATGGTTATTTTTGCACAGTTCTGGTGGCTGGAGGTCCGCAATCAGGTCCCCTCTAGGGTTGGTTTCTTGTCAGGCTTTTGTACTTAGCTTTCAGGTGGAAACTTCCTGCTGTGCCCCTGGTGGCATTTTCTCTGTGTGTTTGCAGCATGAGGTGTTTGGTGTCTCCATCTTCTGATAAGTACACCAGTCCTATCTGATTAGGGCTCCATCTTTATGATCTTGTTCAGCCATAAGTACCTCACCACATTGGATGTTAGGGCTTCAAAATACGAATTTTTGCGGGACAAAATTCAGCCAGCTTGTAATACATAGAGAGTGGCCAGTGACTGTCTTGCAGTTATTGAGTCTGAGTATATAACAAAGCGGAACAAATAAGTAGATACTCAAATATTTAAAAATCTTGATTGACTGCCTGTCATGAAAAGCCACCCCCCTTTCACTTGACTTTTCCTCTTTCTGTATGAGTAGTGTCACTAAATACATATTCTGTGTTAGTGCTAATTTGTGGTAAGTGATGGAGAGGAAGGATTCAGGTGCCTAGCTGAAAGAACATAGCTCAGCTAAATAAAAAAAAGAATCCAAGTGTCCTATTTCCACTTTTTTCTGCATTTAAGTCTAAGACCACGTCACCAAGACCGGCTCCCAGTGCTTCGCACTGAGCTTAGAACGGAAGCCGCCTCCGGCCGCGGTCTGGGGCCCTGCACGACCGGCTCCGACCCAACTCTCCCACCTCGCCTGGCACCTCGGCCCCTGCCGCAGACCGCCTTCCCGCTGCAGGACCAGCCCCGTCAGGCCTGGCACGTGCTGCGCCTCCGAGGTCTTTGCTGACCACTCCCCGCCGCGTTGGAGCCGCTGTTATGCACAACGCCTCTCTGGGTGACAGTGTTTGTTGTGTATTTACCTGCTTTTCCCTCCCTACGAGAAGGTGAGCCTGAAGGGCACATTCCTTGTTTAGGGCGCTGTCCTTTCATCCCGAGCTTTACAGCGCAGTGAGTGTGCGACCTGGGTCTGGCCAGGCAGCCCTGGCCCCGCCCGCAAAGGGCCCCGCCCACATTCACAGCCCCGCCCGCGCCCTGCGGAACGCTGCGACGCAGACGTGTTTCCGGGGGAGGGAATTCAGCGTGGGACTGGAAGCCCTACGCGGGCTTCCGCGGCTGCTGCGGCACATGGCGGTGAGCGGTGTGGCGAGGATGCGCCGGTGGCGGGGTCTTAGGCCATCGGCGACCCCTCCTGACCCTCGTGCTGTCCCCCTTTCTCCAGGCTCCAGGACATTCTGCTCGGGAGACATCGGCAGCTCCAGGGCCAGGTACTGCCCGCGCACCCTGCAGACCCCGGGTCCCGAGTCCTTCAACTGTAAGGTTCCATCCAGTCTGTCTCCGCTTAGGGCAGCCTACGTGCAGTGACGCCGCCTCCAGGGCCAAGAAACATAAGAAGAAGAAAAACCGGAATGGGGCCTCTGTGGCGAATGTAGGCGGGAAGGCCTCAGAAAAGCCCGCTGCAGAGGAAGCCCCGCTAAGCGCTGAGGCCCAGGCAAGGGCGGGTCTCAGTGGGGAAGGGTGGAGCCCCTGGTTGCATTTTGGGTAGGAGTCCTCCGGTGGGTGTGGTTTCGAATTAGCAGGGCTAAGGGATGGAGTGTGAGATGGGGCATTTTGCGTTCCTGTAGGATGGGGCTGGAGGCCGCGGGGGTCCTGGTGCTCTCTCACAACCCTTATCCCCAATCCATCACAGGCGGAGCAGCTGGCCCGGGAACTGGCCTGGTGCGTGGAGCAGCTGGAGTTGGGGCTGAAGACGCAGAGACCCAACCCTAAGCAGAGTGAGGGGCCCTTCTGTAGAATTAGGGGGAGGTGAACAGTGACAGTCCTAGGCCTTCCTTGCAGGTGCTGCCAGGGGATGGAATTGTTTCTTTTGCGGTGGGGCAGCTGGAGGAGAGAATAGAGGAGGTTACCAGTCCTTTATTTTTATCTGCAGAAGAGCAGGCTCTCGGGGCAATCCGAATCCTGAGCAGCCAAAGAACCCCCCTGCCCCGGAAGAGGCAGCTGATGCGCTCCTTGTTTGGAGACTACAGGGCTCAGATGGAAGCTGAGTGGAGCGAGGCCCTGCGGGCTCTCAGGACCGGTGAGGAGCTGGGAACCGGTTGATACAGGACTGCCTAGTTCAAGGGGGTGGGGAGGAAGAGCCTAGGGAGTGGATAGAGGAAGCCCAGAGCAGTAGGGTTGGCGGGGATACGAGATGGCTCAGTGAAGCCCCAGGGAGCAGGGAGGTAGAAGGCTTGGATCTCTCACAGAACTCGGGCTGGGACAGGAGGCAGGCAGAGACAGGAGTCAGTCTCTCTGTGATTCTCAGCGGGGTGTGATGTTAGTACTTTCCTTATAATTTTGAGAAGTAAATCAGTTGGTGTTTACAAAGGGGTTAGAGTTGTATGGACGCTGTTTCTGTTACTGTTTAGTCCTGACGTTGTCTCTCCCCTCGCCTATAGCAGCCCACTCGGCCCAGGTGCAGCCTGCAGGTGAGGCCACCAGAAGGAAGAGCCGAAAGGTCTGCAGGCCCCATCTAGCAAGGGGAGCCAAGGATATCCTAGACACTCCTCATGAAGAGTTCAGGTTCAACTTCTTTTAGCCTCTTCCCCATCCAGGACAGTCCCCCTCTGCAGGTGGTAGAGGGGTTTGTCTTGAGTGCAGAGCTTTTCCAGGGATGCTTTGTCAGACAGATGTGGGATTGGTCTGTCCCTGGCTGGTCACTGAGTCTTGTGTCGACCCAATTCACTTGGAGACACCAACTCTACTGGAGGGTCGAAGTAAAGGGGCAGGGTCAGGGTGTGAAGGGGTCTGGCCAGGATATGGTGGGTGGAAATTGGAAAGAGTGGGAGGAGTATTCATGTCTTAACAGGGATGTGGTTGGACCTGGCAATGATGCAACTCCTTTTCAGTCCTTGTGTGGGAGTTTTGGGTTGTTGTCATGGGAATTGTCAACCCGGCATGATTCTGTTGGGTGTGTCATTTAGCATGCTAATATATTACAATGAACGTGTACTAAGGCTCAAGGTGGGCTGGAAGTCTTATATTCTGCAGTCTTGGACCCTAGTCTGTTCTAATCAGTTTTTGTGCTTTTCTCTATGCAGCTGCCTCCTGAAACTTAGATAAGAGTAATTGGGTTCCACTCAAGGGAGAGGCAGGGGTATGAACCTGGGGCAACAGAGTCTAATATTTCAACATTTTGATGTATCTTGTGTCTTCTGTTGTATGAAAAATTCAGAATTCTGTTGTGTGAAAAAATTCAGAATTGCTTGTGTTTGCAAATTGAAAGTTGACAGTCTACAGTCTTTAAGAATATTCAGCTAGCTACTTAGAACGCTTTATTTGATATGAGTGGGTCTTTTTAATGAGATTTTTGTCTGACTGCATTGTGTGATGTCCTCTGAGGCACCACTTTGATATTTCTGCTGTCTTAACAAAGGATTTTCCAGTCACATATGTTTTCCTGACCATGCCCTGCATTTTATCTTTGTTTAGAATCCTTTTTCTCGGGGAGGCAATAAAGTTTATTTTGGGAGATACTGTTAAACAAAATTAAAGTTGTGTACGTTAGCAACTGTCGAATGAAATAAATGCACAGCCTAAAAGTTGAGAGTTATGCTTTACTTGGCGGGAGGACTGGAGCAGGGGTGACAGCCTCTCAGATTGCTCTGAGGGAGTGCGCCAGAGAGATGGGGGAGGAGCTAAGATATATAGAAATTTTACAACAAAGATCAGGTAGTAAGAACATTAAAAGATTGCTTGTTAACTGAAGAAAGCCAGATATCTCAAGTTAAAGAATTTAGCACTGTTCTGTGTACGGGAGGGAGCAAACATTTGGGCTTACTGAAATTATTCCTTCAACAAGCATCTAGCTATCTAGGGCCAGTATGCTGTCCTTTCATATTTTAAGTCCCCTCAGGCTGATGAGGCCTAGCTGCAGGCTTATCTTCACTCTGGGGGTGGTGGCAGTGGCTGATGACTTGAGATCTTCAGCATTCTTTTACTGGTATGGCTTGCAGTATTTTCTGTTCACACAGCATAACTCAACATCCTTAATTGGTTGAGCACAGAGGATTTTTAAGGCATTGAAACTATGTGGTGTGATACATTCATGGTGAGATGCGTTTGCCAGAACCCATAGGTTGTACATCACCAGGAGTGAACTCTGATGTAAACTCTGGACTTTGGTGATCATGATGTCTCCATGTAGATTCAGCAGTCGTGACCAACACACAGAATGCTAATAGGATAGTTGGGGGGTAGGAGGCTCTGAGAACCTGTGTGTGTGTCTGGGGTTTGGGGGTGGGAATGGGGGTGATGCAGGAAAAACGAATGTGGGGCATGAGAAGGGCTGTGTCCCAGGCTTCGGTTGAGCCCTTGGGACATGCCCCACCAAGTATGGGTCCTTGGCTTTGTGCAGGAAGGAATTCAAGATCGAGCCACAGTTGAGTAAAGGTAGATTTATTCAGAGAGGTGTATTGAAAGGCAGGAGAAAGGCCACGAGGTGTGGGGGCTAGGTGCTCAGATTAAAAGTAGGTACACACACCATAGACAGAGCGTGGTCCATCTCCACCTCCGAATGGAGAGAGGCAGCTGTGGCGAGGAACTGTGGTGCCAGTTTTTATGGGCTCAGTGGCTTCATGTGCTAATAAGTGGAAGGGCCAGTCTAAGTAGCCTGGGGAAAGGGCTGGGATTCCCAGGAAGTTGGCCATTTCCCACTCTGACCTTTTGCGCCCAGCCTTGGGCCTGCCATGGTGCCTGTGGGCATGTTATTCACCATGCTTATATTACAGTGGGCGTATAATGAAGCTCAAGATCTGCTAGAAGTTAAATCTCTCATCATCCTGAGCCTCAAGGCCTACTGGGGGTTGAATCTTTCACCATTTTGATATTAATTGCTGTAGCATTCCTTGAATGGCTGTGCCCTGCCCCCTTCCTGTTTCAGGGGGAGCAGCAAGAGCAGATCGTGGGCATATGGGACCTCTCTGTACCCTGCCCAACTTTGTTGTGAGCTCAAAACTGCTTAAAAAAAAGAAGCCTCTTTAAACAAAGAAACACACATTCCAGTAGTATCCCATGGCTGCTCCTCTTCAAGTCCTCAAGTTTTCTGGGCCATGGGAGTGGAACGTCAGCCGACATCATGTTTTTTTCACCCTGCATCCTTTTAAAGTTTTATGTGACATCTGCTTTTTATCTCTTACATTCTTCTTATTTTAAAAATAGTGTTTTTCCTTCTTCTTTAAAAAAAAATTGATGTATAACTGATGGGCAGTATTGTTGCCGAAAGATCAGCCCCCGTCACTGATGAGCCAAATAACCCAGAGACAAGTTCTTGGACCTTAGAAGAAAAGAGGCAATTTTATTGCTTTGTCAGGCAAAGGGGACTCACAGCAGGATAGTGCCTTCAAAACTGTGAACCCACCTTGGAGATGGGGTGGGGTGGTTATATAGCCATAGCTCAAACAATAAAGCATTGATAAGAAGTGACAGAATCATTTTCTCATCAGAAGACTTAGAATGAGGACTTGATGCCTCCAGGTGACCAATTCCATAGAGGCCAGCTGTTAAATCTCTTTATCTCATAAGGTGTGGTCTTCTTGGTAATTCAGGCTATTTTGTAAGGTTAACATCCTGTGACCTCCTTGGAGAAGGACCCAGAGATCAAGCTTTATTATTACTTTCACTTACTGGAATAAAGTAGAAACAGTAAGGTCAATAGCTTCAGTTTTAACAATGGGCCTGGAACTGTGAGTAGCAAGTGGTCAGTCAGGTCAGTTGACCATTTTAAGGGCGAGCATAAGAATAAGCAATCCGTTAGCCTAAGTGTGGCCATTTTATTAATCCTTCTTCAGTATTAGTTTTCTGGTATAGAACATAGTGATTTGGTATTTCTATACGTGGCCAAATGATGACCACAGTGAGTCTAGTTACCACTGGTCACCATACAATGTTAGCAGAGTGTTATGGACTCTATTCCCTATGCTGCACATGACATCCCTGTGACATTTGTTATGTGACTGGAAGTTTGTGTGTGTCAATCTTTCTCACCTGTTGCACTCATGCCCCCAACCCTCTCTCCTCTGCAACCACCAGCATGTTCTTGGGATCTATGAGTCCATTTCTGTTTTCCTGTTTGTTCATTTGTTCTGCTGTGTAGATTCTACATAAAAGTGACACCAAAAGATCTCTCTCTTTCTCTGTCTGACATATCTCACTCAATATCCTATAGGTCCATTTATGTTGTTGCAAGAGTTCATTCTCTTTTATGGCTGAGTCATTTTCCACTGTGTGTGTGTGTGTGTCTAAAAAATATATTTTACACACAGAAAGATACCCCCGAGTGTAATTCCTGCAGCATATGATAGTTCTATTTTCAATTTTTTGAGGAGCCTTCATACTGTTTGCCACAGTGGCTGTAACAATGGATGTTCCCAACAAAGGTGCATGAGGGTTTCCTTTTCTCCACATCTTCACCGGTGCTTGTCATTCGTTGCCTTTTGGGTGATAGCCATTCTTTCAGGTGTGGGGAGATCATCTCATTGTGGTTTTGATGTGCATTTCTTTGATGATGAGCGATATTGATCATCCTTTCATGTGTCTGTTGGCCATCTGTATACTGTGGAAAAATGTTTGGTCTTCTCTCCCAATTTTTTTTTTTACTAGTGTTTTTCTTTTTTAAATATATTTTGGTGGTTGAGTTATGTGAGTTTTTTGTTGGTCTGTTTTGGATATAAATCCCTTTCAGATGCATTTTTTTGTGAATATTTTCTCACATTCAGTAGGCTGCCTTTTCATTTTGTGAATGGTTTCTTTTGTTATCAAAAGATTTTCAGTTGGATGGTGTCCCATTGGTTTATTTTGTTTTTGTTTCTCTTGCTTGAGGAGACAGAGCCAAAAGATTATTGTTAAGACTGATGTGAAAGAACTTACTGTCTTTGTTTTCTTCGAGGGGTTTTATGGCTTCAGGTCCTACACTAAGGTATTTGGTTCATTTTGAGGTTGTTTTTGTAGATGGAATGAGGAAGGATTCCAGTTTGATTCCTGTGCATGTAGCTGTCCAGTTTTCCCAACACCAGTTATGGAAGATGCTGTCTTTTCCCTGTTGTATATTCTCACCTCCTTCATCATAGATGAATTGACCACACAAGCATGGGTTTATTTCTGGCCTCTTAATTCTGTTCTGTGTATTTATGTGTATTTCTTTTGTGCCAATAGCATACTGTGTTGATGGTTCTTGGTTTGTAGTAGGGTTTGACATCAGGGAGCGTGTGGTAGAGTTTGACAGCAGTGGTCATGATATGAAAGTTTTGTGCTTCTTTCTTAAGATTGTATTGATTATTCACGTTCTTTTGTGTTTCCACACACAGTTTAGAGTCCTTTGTTCTGGTTCTCTGAAACATTCTGTTGGTATTTTGCTAGGACTGTCATCAAATCTCTAGATTGCCTTGGAGCGTGGGATCCTTTTAACAGTACAATTTCTTCCAATCCATGAGCACAGTGTATCTTCCCATTGTGTCATCTTTGGTTTCTTTCATCAGTGCCTCCTGGCTGTCTGAGTGCAGGTCCGTGCCTCCTGGGTCGGGTGTGCTCCTGGGTATTGTAGTTTGGTAAAGGTCATTGTCGGTGTTGGTGGTTTCTTAATTTCTCATTAGCTAGTTTGTTGTGAGTGTGTAGAAATGCAACCAATTTCTGTAGGTTAATTTTGTATCCTGCAACGTGATTGAATTTTCTGATGAGTTCTGTTTGTTTTTGTGTGTCATCTTCAGGATTTTCTATACAGAGTATCATGTCATCTACAAACAGTGACAAATTTACTTTTTCATCAGCCATCTGATTTCTTTTCTTTTTTTCATCTATTTACTATGGCTGGGACTTCCTAGACCATGTCAAATGAAGATGGTGAGAGGGGTCAGGGCTAGAGTTAGGTTTAAGCATAACTGGCCCTCTTCCCCTTCCTCCATCTCCATCTCTCTGTGGCCTCCCAGAAGGACAGGACCAGTCCAGGGTCACATATGACTCAGGGAGTTGAGCTGGGCCAGTGCTTTTTCTGCATCCCCTCCCTCCCCACTGAGTCCTGGGCATATTTTGGTATCCTATCTGTGTATCTTCTTTGGGCAGATGCCCATTTAGATCTTTTCCTATTTTTAATGGAGTTGTTTGTGTTAGAGTTCTTTATATATTTTGAGACAAATCCTTTATTTGATGTGTTTTAACTCTTTCTTCCAGTTTGTGGCTTGCCTTTAGATTTTCTGAATAAGGTCTTTCACAAGTAGATGTCTTTAATTTTATAAAGCTCATGATATTGCAGGAGTATTAATAAAATGGCCACACTTAGGCTAACAGATTGCTAATTCTTATGCTTGCCCTTAAAATAGTCAACTGACCTGACTGACCGGTTGCTACTCACAGTTCCAGGCCCACTGTTAAAACTAAAGCTATTGATCTCACTGTTGCTACTTTATTCCAGTAATCAAAAGCTACAGTCATGCTTGGACTCTGAGTCTCCAGGGAGAAGATCACAGAACTGTAACCTTACAAAGTAGGCTATATACTAAGAAGACCACACCTTGAGTGCTCATGAGATAGAGATTGAAAAAGTGACAACCACTGGCCTCTATAGAATTGGTTGCCTGGAGGCATCATGACCCATTCCAAGTCTTCTGATGAGAAAATGATTCTGTTGATTGTTATTAATGCTTTGTTTGAGTATGGCTGTATAACCACCCTACCCTATCCCCAAGGTGGGGTCACAGTTTTGAAGGGACTAGCCTGCTGTGTCTCCTTTGCCCAGGAAAGTAATAAAACTGCCTCTTTTCTTCTAATCTCCAAGGCTCTGTCTGTGAATTCTTTGGCTCATCAGGGATGGGGGCTGATCTTTCAGCAACAATATTCCTTGATTTTCTTTCTGGAATGCCTTTTTGTGTTGTGTTAAAACTCAAAGCTCATGATCTACATGACCAAATCCAAGCTCATATTGATTCTCTTCTGGTTTCTTCTGTAATTTTGAATAGTTTTGCATTTAAAATTTGTCTATGAATAATTTTGAGTAATGTTGGTGTAAGTTGTAAAGTTTGCATCTGCATTCATTTCATTCCATATGGTCCCCATTAATTGTTCCCTAACTGTTTTGGAGAAGTAAGGGATATTGTCCCCATTTCAGTTTGAATTTCCACAGTTAAATGGATTCCAGCAGTTCCCCCAGCAGGGGGTGTGGTCTCCAGCGAACTGTGAATGGGGCCTGCACCTTCCACACTGACCACAGGGTCGCTGAGCTGCATCGCTGACCCACAGCGCATGCGCATTCCATGCGGACTTGGCTCTGTTCGCAGCTGAGAGGAGTTTGTCTCATTTACCGCCAGGGCTGCAGGTTGGGTCGCGCGGCTGGTCATTGTCTATGCAGCAGGAGCTCAATCTCCTTGGGACCCACCCAGGCTGCAGCTTCAGGACCACACAGGGCAGCGTCCATGTGGCCAGGAGCTGATTTTCCCGATGACCCAGGCATTGCTGGGAGGAATAGGTGAGGAAAGGTGGGGAGAAGCTCCCTGTGCATGGCTGATGGCTTGGGTGGGGGGTGGTGGGCTTCATATGACCAGGAAGGGCTTGGTGTGGAAAACCAGGTTTTATCAGTTCTGTGTGCAGTGCAGATGGCATGTGGTGTCCAGGTTTCCCAGCACTGCTTCCTATGGGGACCGTCCTTTCCCCTTGGTGTGTCTGAGCCCCTTTGTCATACCTTAACTGACCTCATCTGCCTTGGGTTTTTTTTCTGGAATCGCTGTTCTGTCCCTCTGGTCCACGTCCCTGTTTTTATGACAGTTCTGTGCTTCTTTTGTGACTGTAGCTTCATGGTATAGTGTGAAGTCAGGGAGGGAGATGCCTCCAGTTTGTTCTCCTTTTTCAGGGTTGCTTTGGCTATTTGGGGTCCTTTGTGGGTCCACACAAATATTACGGTGGTTTGTTCTATTTTTGTGAAAAATGCCATTGAGATGTCTTATTTAAGGGGGAAAGTGGGCAGTTTTAGGTGAGAGAGCCCTGAAGTAAGAACCAGATGCCAGTTATAGTTCATTTACAGAAATCCCCATGGATCATGGTCCTGGAATGAGGAGAGAGGCACGTTTGTGGGCGGGCTGATGGCTTATCCAGGCTTGATGATTAAGCACTGGTTATTGGTTATGATAAGCATGTTGACTGGAAATGTTTGGACTCTGTGTGGTAGTATGATTAGTAAACATTAGTTTACTAATTGATTAGTAAAATTAGTTTACTAAATGATTAGTAAACATTTGTTCATGTAATATCAATCAATTCAATTACCCCTGTGAATATTTGTAGGGACTGGAATCCAATATGGATTGAACTGTTTGATGTGTCCTGTAATAGCAATAGGCTGACGTGCATGCTTATGAGCATGGATTAGATAATTAATTCATGGTTATACACGTCAGTATTACATATGATAAAACGTCTGTATTGTACTTGTATATGTAGAAGGGCACGTAATGCACAAGGTACACAGTGATGTTCGTTTTTATGGTGTCATTTTCTCACACTTCGTTGTACTTGTAGACAGCACTCAAGCAACAAGTTAAGAAAGTTGTTCAGGGAATAGTTTAAGTGGAATTTCAACCTTGGAAGCTGAAGGCAGAGCTGGAGCTTCTTACTGGACTCTCAGGGAGATGTGTCCTCCTTTTACTGTTTATAAGACCAGGCTAATAAATATACGAGAAAGACCTTTCATTTCAGGAGGTTATTTTCAATAATGCTTGTTATTGGTAAAAGGACAAGAATTAAAATAATTAAAAGAAAGTGTAGAATAGATGCTAGTTCAGGTTCGTGTAGCCAAAAGACAAGACTGAAGCTGATACGAATGCAGCACAAGCTTTATTCAGTGGTCAAAGACTGGAGAAGTGGGAACTTAGCTCACAGATCAACTTCTCACCCTTATGGAGAAAGGGATTTGATTTTGAACAGTAAAGACAAAGGAGGAGTGTTTGTATGCCAGCTGGGGATCCCTTCTCTTCTCTCTTTAATGGAGCAGCCACTGTGCCAGCCCTCTCTTGAGGTGAGCCGTTCTGGGGTTTCAGGCTGGGTCACCTGACCTGCTGAGGTGCTCAGTGTCAGGGAACTCAAGAGCCAGTACCCTAGCAGGGGTGCTGGGGACACTCATAGCCTCAGTGAATGTCCCTTCCAGCAGACAGCCCAGCCAAAGTGGGGGAACTTTGGGGGATTACAGTAGGAGAGAGTCACCATCTCACTGATGCTTCAGAAAGTCCATGTTGGGACGGGATGTGAGATGCACCGTGGAGGTGGGATCTTTGTCAAGGCCTGATGGCAGGCACAAGATCAGGCTTGGGCCAGGGCTGTAGAGGGGGAGTCCTGTGGGGACTGGCTCTGGAGGAGGAGCTGACAGCTACTGATGCACAAGGAAAGTGGGAGACTGGGAGGCCCCAGGTGTCTGGGCTTAGCAACCAGGGAGGGTGAGGCTGCCTCTTGGGGTGTGGAGAGTGGCAGGATCACAGTCCTGTGAGGGGCCTGTCAGCCCCAAGGTGAGGGGGGACGCAGTAGTTGGACAGATACATCTGGCCTGGGAGAGGGGTCCAGGGAGGAAGGGGAGAGGCCGAGTAGCGGCAGGTGGGTTACAGCAGATCTGTTAGTGGCTGTGTATGCATTCCACTGGCAATGAGGGAGGGTGCCTGTTGTTTCTCACCACCAGCAATGGGATTGTACTTGTGGGGTTTAGTGGTCCTAATAGGTGTGCTGTGATATCTTGTGATTTTAAGTTATCATTCCCTAATTGTATGTGATGTTGAGCATTTTTTTGGTATGCTTATTTACTCCATCTTTTATTGCTGGGTGTCTATTCAGCTCTTTACCCATTTTTATTTTGGAGTTCTTTGTATATTATGAGTCCAGATCATTTATCATCTATGTGTTTTGTAAATAGTTTTCTCACAGTTTGTGGCTTGCCTTTTGGATTTCTGAATAAGGTCTTTCTGAGTAGAAATCTTTTATAAAGTCCCTAATATTAATTTTTTTTTTTTTTGTGGGTTGGCTTTTTGTGTAGTGTGATAAAACTCAAAGATCATAATCTGCTTGACCAAATCCAAGGTCATGTAGATATTTTTTGGTTTATTTGTATAATTCTGATATTTTTTATTTTAAATGTGTATGAATACATTTGAGTGAATTTGTTTTAAGTTTTAAAGTTTGTGTCTCCATTCACATCATTCCTTATGGCTTCCAGTTAATTGTTTCTTAACTGTCTGGAGAAGTTATGGATATTTGGCTATATTTCAGTTTGAATTTCCAGTTTAAAGGATTCAGCACAACTGCCCTTGGGGCGGGGCCTCCTTATTCAGAAATCCAAAAGATAAGCACAAAGTGGCTGTGAGGGTGGCTTGGTTCCCGCCCTCCTGTCCACAGTGTAGTGGACTGAGCAGAGCTGCCCTTAGGGCATACCTCCCCCCTCCACCTCTGGCTGCGGGAGCAGCTGGGTCCAGAGCCTGCCTCCCAGACCTGTGGCGGGAACAGACATGCATTCTGCCCAAGGACTTGGCTTCCTCCACAGCAGACTGGAGCCAGGTCTCCTCTGTACCTGCTGGGGCTTCAGGACAACAGGGGGTTATGTCCCTGCTGACGGGAGCCCAGTCTCCTCAGCACCCGACAGGAGGTGCTGCACTGAAGGAAAATGTGAGGAGGAAGGAAAAGTGAGAAGTTTCCTGTGAGGGGCTGACTGCTGAGGGGAGTCCCTCCTCAGAGGCCCTAGGAGAGGAAGGGCTGGATGTGGGAAACTGGGTTTTAGTCAGTTTTTGTGTGTGGTGTAGAGTGTGTCGTGTCCTTCTTTGGTGTCTGGTGTCTTATTTTCCAAGTGCCTTTTGTTGAGGGGTCCGTCCTTTCCCTGGTGCTGGTTCCTGGCTCCTTCCTTGTGAATTTACTGACCACATACCTATAGGTTTATTTCTGGGCTCTCTCTGGTCCATGTCCCTGTTGCTGTGCCAATTCCACACTTTTTGGTGACTTTAGTTTCCTACTGCAGTGTGAAGTCTGGGAAGGAGATGCCTCCAGCCTGTTTCCCTTCTGTAGAATCTCTTTGGCTGTTCAGGGTCCTTTGTGTTTCCACACCAATGTTAGGAAAGTTAGTTCTTTTTCTGTGAAAAATGCAACTGAAGTTTACTTTACTTTATTGAAGTATAGTCAATTCACAGTGTTCTGTTATTTTCTGGTGTAGGGCATAGTGATTTGACGAGGGTTGCTTTGAGTTTGAGCACTGCTTTGGGTAGAATGGACATTTTAACCATATTAATTCTTTCTGTCCGTGAGCAGAGGGTATCTTTCCATTTATTTCTGTCTGTTCAGTTTCTTTCCTTAGTGTCTTAGAATTTTCAGTGTGCAGGTCTTTCACATCCTTGATTAAATGTATTCCTAGGTAATTTTTTGGATGCAATTGTAAATGGTATTTAAAAAAAAGTCTCTTTCTGATGTTTCACTATTAATGTATAGAAAGACAACTGATTTTTGTGTTTTGATTTTGTACCTTGTGGCTTTACTGAAATCATTCATTAGTCCTAACAGTTTTTCGATGGCTTGATGTGGAAAACTAGAAATCAGAAATTGCCCTGTTTGGACTCCATCCAGGTCATCCACAGCACCTAAAACACAGTAGCTCTTAATCTTCCCACAGTGCCTCTGAATTACCTTTGGACTCCTACAAGGGCAATTAGCATCAGCACTTTGGTTGAACTGGACCAGGTTAAGGGTTGGCCTCTATAAGGAAATCTGATGTCTTCTCTGCTTTTTCGGTGTGGCATTGACATGGTTGTTTTCAAAAGTAATTTAGTTTCTAGTAATTTTAAACGTATTAAGTACTTTAAATAGCATTACGCAGTACTCACATTTGCCACCTCACATAAAATACTCCAGTGGGTTTTACCTAAAACTGGGATACTCTCCCAGGGAACCAGCACATAAACCCCAAATGAAGAAATATTATGGTTCATCTTGTAACCCCATCCACAGGCCCACTTCAGCCCTTCCCCTTTGCCCCAACTTATAGGAATCCTTTCTTCCATTCTGTGCCAGTTTTCTTTTTCTGAAACTATTACTGAGAGTTTCCCTCTTTTTCAAAATCTTAATGGATTAAAGTGCACGAGATGAGTATGATCTGGGTGGCCTCTTCTGTGTGGCTTCTTTCACTTAGAATATTTCAATCTAAATCCAAGTTGTAACACATATCATTAGTGATTCATTCACATTTTTCATTGTCATTAAAAATACAGAACATAGCACTTACCATTTAAACCACTTAAATATACAGTCTATGGTATTAACTAAATTCATATTGTTGTACAGAGAACTCACCATCCATCGCCAGAAACTTACTCATTTTCCCCAAGCGAAACTCTGTATCCAGTAAACACTAACTCCCCTCAGCCCCTGGCAATGACATTCTTTCTGTCTCTGAATTTGGCTTCCCTGGATGCCTTATATAAGTGGAATCATATAACATTCGTCCTTCCGTGTCTGGCTTACTTCACTTAGCATAGTGATTTCAATATTTGTCCATGTTGTAGCATATGTCATAATTTCCTTAGTTTTTCAGGTTGTGTAGTATCCCATTGTGTATACACCACATTTTGTTTATCCATTCATCTGCTGATGGACAGTTGAATTGCTCCCACCTTTTGCTGTTGTGATTAGTGCTACTATGAATATGGGTATACCCATTTCTGTTCCAGTTCCTGCTTTCAAATATTTTGAATATATACCCTGAAGTGGAATTGATGGGATCACATGCTAACCCCGTGCTTAAGTTTTTGAGGAACTACCATATGATTCTCAACCATGGTTGCACCATTGTATTCCTTTATATGTCAGAATAATATGGCAGTTTATGGGTGTACCATATTTGTTTATCTGTTTAGCCTTTGATGGACATTTCAACTGTTCTACCTTTTGGGCCATTGCGAATAGTGCTGCTATGAATATTTGTATATAATTATTTTTGTTCAAACACCTGTTTTTAATGCTTTGGGGTCTGTATCTAGGAGTGGAGTTGTTGACCCATAAGGTAACTGTATTTTTATCTTTTTGAAGAAATGGCAGACTGTACACATGTGTTGTGCCATTTCCCAATTTTTCGAGTAACGTTTTAAGGTTTCAGTTTCTCTACATTATTGTCAATATTTGTTGTTTTTAGTTTTCTTGATTGCAGGGATTCTACTGTGCTTGAAATGATATGGCATTAATTTGCATTTCCATCACGACAGATTTTTAACATCTTTTCATGTGCTTGTTGACTATTTGTGTTGTTTGGAGAAGGGTCTATTTAGGGGGGAGGGTGGGAAGGGATAGACTGGGATTTAAAAATTGTAGAATAGATAAACAAGATTATACTGTATAGCACAGGGAAATATATACAAGATCTTATGGTAGCTCACAGAGAAAAAAATGTGACAATGAATATATATATGTTCATGTATAACTGAAAAATTGTGCTCTACACTGGAATTTGACACAACATTGCAAAATGATTATAAAAAATGTTTTAAAAAAGGGTCTATTTAAAAATTTTTTTAATCTAACTTTATTTATTGGTGTTTTTTCATTTTTCAATTTTATTAGGTAGAATTATTACTGTTTGACTGCACATATACCTTATATTGCATGTAAATACATATATACAATATACTGTACATTTTTTTTAGTTTACGTATAGAGAAGGGTCTATTTAAGTCCTTTTACCATGTTAAAAAGTGGGTTTGTTTTGTCTTTTTATGAGTTGTAAAAGTTCTAGATATATTCTTGATCAATTTTTTTTCAAGTATATAATGTGCAAATATTTTCTTTGATTTTGTGTACTGTGTTTTCAGTTTCTGGATAACATCTTTGATGTACAAAAGTCTTTAATTTTGAGGAAAGGCAATTTATTTTTTTTGTTTCCTTGCTTGTGTTTGCTATCAGATCTAAAAAAACCTGCTAAATCCAAGGTCATGATGACTTATCGCCATTGTTTCTTTGAGAGTTTATACAGCTTCCATCCCTATGTGTGAGGTATTGGTTCCAGGACGCCCTGTGGATACTAAATATCTGTCGATGCTCAAGTCCATTATATAAAATAGTGTAGTATTTGCAAATAATCTAAGCACAGCTTCCTGTATACTTAAAATCATCTCTAGATCACTTATAATAAATAATACAATGTAAATGATATGTAAATAATTGTGAAGAAAATATAATGTTATTTAAATAGTTTCTGGCATGCCACAAATTCAAGTTTTTCTTTATGGAACGTTCTCAAATTATTATTATTTTTTATCTGAAGGTGAGTGATTCTGCAAATGTAGAATCAGCAGATGAGGGCTGATTGTCACTGTACCACTCTTTAAATTTAAGCTTTTTATGTATCTTGAGTTAATTTTGCATGTGGTATGAAGCAAGGACCCAATTTCATTTCTCTTGGAAATGAAAAAATTTCACTAGATAGACAATTGCCTGGCAACATTTGTTGAAAACACAATTTTTTCCCTCCAATTTAATGTTGCCCACTGTGGTAAAAAAAAAAAAAAAAAAAATCAGTCAGTGCATGTGTCTTTTCACATTAGAGGGTTGCTCTGGATACATGCCCAGCAGTGGGATCTCAGACTTTTGCTTCTGATCTAAACAGAAGGAGGTCACTATGTGGAACCTACACTTTAGGATAGGGGGCTTTAGCTCCACTTCCTTGGTGGATGTCATGGATTATTAGGAATTCTTCTCCATAGGAGTTTTCTATTCAATTCCATTTATTAAAAAAAAAACCAAAACACCTATGTCATCATGTAACTTCACCATTGTAGATACCTGGACAGCTATTTTAATCTTTTGGTTATAATCCAGCACTACAGATTTTGGTTGCTCAGTTTATTCCTGCTTTGGCTATTGAGAATTCTTTCATTGGCTCCTGTTTCCTTTGAGATCATTCCATCTTTGGGGGTTTTTCTTTTCCTGATACTTCCTTACTTTCTGATACAAGATTCAAGATTATCCTGGCTCATATACTGACTCTCAGTCCTAGTGTAAGCCATTTTTTCAAAGAGTCCTGATTCCTTTTATTAGAGAATGGTATTAAGAACTTGCATATGGGAGGTAAATATGCTTGGGTGACAATGCAAGGAAATGTATGCATGTCTTCTCACTGATGTGTATTGTTGTTGCACTGACCCCCAAATCTGTCACAAGCACAGTGATTGTTTTAAATTTAAGTTACTTAGAAAGTGGTCAAAGCAATGGGACACTCAATTTCCCCCTCAACAATAGTATATACTCCTAATTATAGAGATTATAATTATAAAGATGTCTATGTGGGACTGTCTGTATTCATAAGCCAAAGATGAGTTTATACTGATGCCTCCAACATGATCCATTATCACATGGACAGTGTACATCTCCCCCTGCTTATGTGTAACTCCCACTCAGACAGAATCCTTGTTTCCACCATCTTCCATCTAATTTATTTCTCATTCTATTCCAGATCAGTGGTTTCACCATTTTTAGCTCCTACTCCTGTGAGATGGAACTTTATACATTCTATGCAGTACTTTTTCCCTTTAGTCTACACATTCTGTTTATTCCTGCAGTTACTGAGGCTGGCACCTTTTGCTCCACCAGCATCAGTGAGTGTTTTCATACATTTCTAAGACAGATTCTTCATTACATCCTGTATTCCATCCTGTGACACTACCGCTTACTTGATTACTTAATTGATTTGCTGGGCCATAGAGAACTATGGGTTTAGACAAATGGATATTGGCAGATGTCTGTCACTAAAGTATTATTATATGGGATATTTCAAAACTCCCACATGATCTGTTCACCATCTCTTAGTTTTCCCTTTCCCCAAATTTCACATACATATAAATTTGCTCGTACAGTGCATATGTAGCCCCTCCAGACTGATTCTTTCACTTGTGTAAAGAAAAGCAACATGGAGTTGGTATTGATAAGAGAGCTCTGTCAGATGGAGCCAGGAGCCCATTCAGAAATTGTGACCTACCTATTATATCTCAGCCTGAATGAAATCCTATGTTTTGACCTGATGAAGTCACCCAGAACATCTGCCAGAAAACTGTCTACTTATTGTACTCTTGGCCTCAAATAATTCATGACAGTCTGTCTATGTATTTTATGCTTACCCTAAGTCAAATCATGATTTCTTAAGGACAAATATTTTTTGATCCACATCAGAGTCCATCACAGTTATGGCCAGTCAAGTTTAACAATGTCCTGGACTTTTGTCTTTATAAGCCTCTGTACTCTTATTCTTACCTGGATCACTCTAAGAATTACCTGAATCTGTGTTCCCCAAATGCAATTCTTAAAACCCCAAATAAACACTTTTCCTATTTGCAGTTTCCTGTATTATTATTATTATTATTATTATTATTATTATTATTATTTATTAATTAATTTTGTTTGCACACTTAGCATTATATATGTAAGATTCTCCCATGTCTTTGCATAGATTGGTAGTTCATTTCTTTCCATTGGTAAACAGTATTCCATTGCATGTGTATGGAAGGAAAAAAAATTTTTCCTCTACCCTGCTAGGATCTTGGTTGATATCCCCTCTGCAATAAAAGATTAAGAAGAGAAAAACAAAGAGGTTTAATAACAGTATACCTCCTGTACACTTGAGAGATACCCAGGAACACTGAATCACTCCCAGAAATGGCCAGAGCCATCCCCTTAAATAGCATGTTTAGCTAATAGCAAAAGGTAGACTTGAGGAAGGGAGGAAGCCAGTTATGTCAGGGTGTCATGCAAAGCACAATAAACATGATATGGTTGATACTCAGATTTAAGACAGGACTTTTCCATTGATAAGTTACCTGAGGATCCTTTATCTGGTACAGAAAGAGGAACACACCCTTACAAATGGAGATTCCTGTAAGAAATGAAAATGTCCTCTCACAAAAGGGCAACCTATGCTCAGTTTTCTGAGAGTCTTTAAAAAAATTAATCAGGCTGAAATAGTCATTAGGCTACAGACCTATTTTGGGAGTGGCATACTCTGCTCCCCTTGACATGAGTGTGCACTGTGTTTTGCAAATACTTTCTCCCAGTTTGTGGTTTGTCTTTTGGCTTTATGAATAAGGCCTTTCACAGAGTAGAAGCATATGATTTTATAAAGCCTGTGTTAGTAGTATTTCATATTATTTTGTAGATAGTCATTTGGTGTTGTGTGTTAAAATGCATCACCAGGCCCAAGGTCTTACAGGTTTTCTCCCATTTCCCTTAAAAATTTTTAGTTTTGTCATTTAAATTTGTCTATGGGCAATTTTGAGTGAATTTTACTGTCACTTGTAAAGTTTGTGTCTATGTTCTCTTCATTCTATATGTTTTAAAATCAATCGTCCCTTAACCATTTTTTGAGACAACATAGTGAGATACTTGGTTCTGTTTCATTTTGGATTTCCAAAGGCACTACATAGAGCAGAACTGTGTCCTGGATGAGGTCTCTGGGTTTTGTGAGCTTAGCATTCCCCAAACTTCTCTGATGGCCCACAGGGGGGGCGCCAAACCCATCTCTCTGACCCACGGGCACCGGTGCATTCTGCCCACGGACCTGGCCCTTTGAACAGCTGGCAGGGGCTTGATTTCCTCACGACCATCCGGGCTTTAGCTTCTAGACAATGGGGCTATGTCCATGCTGTCTCAGGCTGAGTTTTCTCAGGCATCAGTTAGTGAGGAGCCGCAATAGGAAAGGAAAAGGACAAGTTGGGGAGAAGCTTCCTGTGTGCAGCTGACTGCTCAGGGGTGTTCTATCTTCAAAGGAACCTCAGAATGAAGTTGATGTGGGAAACTGTGGGGTTTTGGTTAGTTTTGTGCACAGTGGAGATGGTGACCAGTGACGTTCTTTGGTGCATGGTATCCCGTTTTCCTGGCAATATTTACTTAGGCGAGTGTCCCTCCCTCTTTGTATGTCCTTGTCCCCATTTTCATGAATTAACTGACCACAGCCATGCAGGCTTATTTCTGGGCTCTTTGTGCTGTTACTCTCGTCTGTGTGTCTGTGTTTGTGCCAGTTCCTCACTGTTGTGGTTACTACAGCTCCGTGATACAGTTTGACACTAGGGAGGGAGATGCCTCCAGCTGTGTCCTTCTTTCTCTGAACCTCTGTGGGCTCTTCAGTTTCCTTCGTTGTTCTATATTAATAATAGGATTGTTATTTCTATTTTGATGAAACATATCATTGAATATTATATTGATGTTGCAGTGAATTTGTTGATAGTTTTGGGTAGAATCAATAATTTAATACTAGTAATTCTTCCAATCCATGAGTACAGAGTATTTTTCTGTTTATTTGTGTCTTCTTTAATTTCTTTTTCAATAGTTTATTTTTTTTTTTGAGTACAGGACTTTCACATCCTTGGTTAAATTTGTTCCTAGATATTTTGTTCTTTTTGATACAATTATAAATGTGATTGTTTCCTTGAATTTCCCTTCTGATGGGTTATTATTAGTGTATAGAAATTCAACTGAGTTTTGTACATTGATGTCATATTGAACTTTACTGAATTTATTTATTTTACAAGTTCTTTGTAAAGTGTTGTGGAAAATTGTAATTTTAATATCTCAATGTTTCCCTCATCCCGGGTCATCCACACAACCCAAGACCTGGTGGCTACTAGTATACTTGTCCCACAGTGCCTCTTAATAACAAGTGTACTCCTACAAGGGTGATTAGCATCACAACTGTAGTTGACCTTGGTCTGGGTGAGTCTTGGCCTCTATATCAAGGTTTGATGTCTATTTTATCCACTTTTCCGCCATAGTATTGATATGGTTGTTTCAAACAGTAATGGACTTTCCAGTAATTTCTATAATGATAAAAAGTACTCACAGTACTATTTTACACAAAATACTGTAGTGTGTTTTACCCAAAACAGGGACACTCTCCTGAGGAACCATCATGTAACCCGCAAATGAAGAAGTCATATGGTTTCCACATTATTATTTAATCTGCAGGCCTGCTTCAACTTTCACAATGTTGGTTAAATGGCGTGTTTTCTTTTTCTGGAATTGTTACTGAGATTCCCTCATTTTGACAACCTTGATGGATTTAAAGCACACATGACGACCATGTGATCTGGGAGAACTTTTCTTTATGGTTTTTTTTTTTTTCAGCAATGTGTATTCAAAGCCTTAAAAATGTGCATACTTTTCACTCAGCAATTTCACTTCCAGGAATCTGTACTAAAAAAAATAATAAAACTTCTGCAGTGAATTAAGGTATCAGTATTCCATATACTTTAAATGATATATATATATAATGTATATGTAAACTTTATATAAAATTTAAATACAAAGATGTTATTCACAAGATTGTTTACTCTAGGAAAAAATTTGGAAATAATCCAGAAAGGACATTGATTAGATTAATTACAGTTTACACGTAGGATATATGTGTATTATGTAGGAATACAATGTATCCATTTCAAAAATATGTTTTCTAAATATATGAATGACATGAGAAAACAGTTACAATACACTGTTAGGCTGAAGGGGGAAAGCAGGCTCTGGGTAACACATCTATAAAATATGACCCTGATTCTGTAAAACAAGACGTCTGCCTATATACCTGCAAATAAAGGGCAGGAGAACTAAATAGTAGCTCATCTTTAGATGTGAGAATTACCCCCTTTTGTGTCTGTTATGGGTTCTACATTTTCTACAATGGCAATGTATTTGTTTAGAGTATAAAAAAGCCTACATTATCTAAACAAAGCAGCAAAAACTGGATTAAAATTTTCAGTAGTGTTACTCTCCCCCAAACACACTGGACATAACAAACCCTGGAAGTTTAAACATAGTCCTTGGTCCCTGTCTCCAGCATCGTGACAAGGGCCATAAGATGAGAGTAACACAGGAAGAGGTCAGAGGGTGGAGAAAGCTCGGCCTGGAGAAGGCGTCGGATGGGCTTTGAAGGAGAGGGTCATCAGGATAGGGCACATTCTTACAGAAAACATTTAAGGTGGGGGAGAAGCCACATAACCAGGGTCGCAGAGGTCAAAGAGGACACGGATGAGACCTGAGTGGTAAAGAGACCAGGACAACAGGGAGCTTGTTTAACGCAGGGGCCTCCAGCCAGAGGTTGGGGGCTCAGGGTATAGCACACTGCTCTACCTAGGATAACTGTGTTCCTTTAGACTTTTTCAGGCATATGCAGATGCTGGTAGGACTGACAAAATACTAACGTAGTTAAAGTCATTGCAGAGTTCACAATGGCACTGTGTAGCTTTCTGTCTTCTCCTCAAATGACCAGTCTTCTCCAATTACTCTGCCCCATGTAGGACACCCACCACCCCCAGCACTGGCCTTCCTGTTGTCCCTCTGATGGGCCAAGACTTGTTCCCCTTGGCCTGAAACATGCTCCTCCAGATATCTGCACAGCCCCTCCCCACTGCAGGTCTTATGGGAAGAGAGGCAGAAGTCAGAGTGAGTGTGAAGTGAGAGCTGGGAGGTCAGAAGTGCATGCTGCTGGCTGTGGGTGGGACCAAGGAATCACAGGTATTTTAGCAGAAATGTGTCAGGAAGAGTAAGGGGCTACAGGATGGGGGAGGGCCACCAGGTCCAGACAATGTCTCCAGGGCTTTGGGAACTGAGCAGCTGTGGCAGACAGCTAATGCAAAAGTTCTGAGGATCAGAGGCGATTTTCAGACCCAATATCCTGAAAGAACACAGAACCCTGATCTGCCGTGCTTAACTCTTACAGCTGTGGGTGCCCTGCAGCTTAAAAGTGCTTTCACCTTCATTACCTCATGTGGTCCTGGGAGGTAAGCAGAAATAGGCAGTGGCCATTTTACAGAGGAAATAACTGAGGCTCAGAAAAGTTAAATAACTTGCCTGAAAGCTCAACAGGGTTGGTGGCTGACCAGCTGGACTCAGCTCCCGGGCACCATTTTCTCCACATACAAACCGAGGTGTTTTGGCGCTACACTTAGACTGAATAAAGACATCACTGTCATAAAGCTTTGCCTCCTGTATTTTGACAACAGCAACCCTGTAGGGATGGACTCCACGGCTGCAAGTATGAACTCAGGGGGGACAGCTGGAGGGCATGTACAGAGGGAAGAGCCACGTGATCTGGACAAATGGTAAGGGAAGCCCTGTTGTCTGAAAGGGTGTGTGTGTGTGTGTGTGTGTGTGTGTGTGTGTGTGTTGCTGTGGCCTTCCAGGGGTGCTCTCAAATTCAACTAAAGCTCTGGCTGTGCCACTGCCTCCAGGGTCATCTGAACTTGAACCTAGGCTCAGGGAGTGGAGGAGGTGGGGCAGCCTGAGTCAACCTGCTAGGCCACCAGAACACCCACAGCCCCCCACCCAGTCTCTGAGGAGAGGCAAAGGCAAAAGGCAGACCCTTACTCTCCAGCCCCAGCGGTCCACACCCTGCCAACAGTCCAGACTGCAGGACAGGACCTGGTGAGGGCACTTCCTCCAGGGCTGTCCCTCTGCAATTGTGCATCTGGTCAGGGAGCTGCAAGCCACACAAGGCCACTGGGCACAGGGAAGCGGCCAGTGAGACTCAGCAAGAGTCTCTGATGTTCATGTGAGCCAACTTACACTTACAGTGAGTAGCCACTGGGAAAGGGCAGCAGGAGGTCCCCTTGTGATAGAAGCATTCTATCTGGTGACTGCTGAGCCCAGGGACGTGCACACGACAAAAGTGCAAGGCCTGAAAACACCCGCGAACGAGTCCAGGGAGGTCCTGGACGTGACACTGATACAAGGTGCTACCTTTGGGGGCGTTTCCGTATTCTTTTTCACAACTGCCTGTTAATCAATGATGGCCTCAAAGTAAAATGTTAAAATACAATGAAACACCGCTCATGCTCAGTGGGCACTGCAGAGGCCAGTGAGCTCTAAGAAGCCGCATTCTCACTGAGCTAAAGAAACCTCGACTACCTGGCGCTCCCACTCATGCTCGTCGGCTCTTCCCCTCACACACCTCACAGCAAGCACCTGTGACTTGGGGGCGTGGGGGCGCTCCGGGGCTAAAAGTGGGGTGAGTGCACGACGAGGGTCACAGAATTAGCATTCGGGGAATTTAGATATGAGGGGTTCAAAAAAAAGGAAAAAAAGACTGTCCGATAAAATGGTGACGAAACTCCTCAACTCAGCTGCAGTGGGGTTTCTGCAGAGAACCGCCCCCATCCTCGGAGGAAGCTCTGGAAATCCTAAACCAAAGGACCCCCGCTTGGCCGGTAGGGCAACCCAGGCAGGAGGGCCTCTGGACTCTTCTTCCCAGAGACCCGGCCAGGGCACACCCACCCCCACGACCCAGGTGTGCGTAGAATTGGAGGTCAGAGCCCACTCTCCGATCTGGCTCCTCTCCAACCACTCCTGCGCCTCTGTCTTGCTTTACCGGGGCGGGGGTGGGGGGCCGGGGGCACAGAGAGAAAGAGCCAGAGCGGGCTCCCAGACAACAGTCCGCTCGAGGGCCCCCTCCTCCAGGACCCTGAACAACTGCAGCTCCTCCTCTGCCGCGGGGTCCACCACCGGGACCCTCGCAGACAAAAGCGCCTGCAGCAAAGAAGCCAACCCAGCAAAGGGCAGAAGCGCCAGATCCTATCAGCCAATTACCTAAACGCGCAGCTACCCGCAAGTTCGGGCACACTTGGGCAGGGGCGCGGGCAGCGGGAGAGGCCGCCGGTCCGGCGCGCCCGGGGAATCTGCGTCTGGGGCGCGCCTGGAGGCTCAGGGGCTGGTATGCAGGGCGAGCCTCGGGCTGGGATCTGGGCTCGGGGTCGGGGACCCGCTGCTCGTCTCGCAGGGACGGAGGCGGCGCGGTCAGGGCCCTCCCTCGGCCCGGGCTCCCGAGGCCCCTCCACGGCCCCAAATCCTAGCAGCCCTAGGGTCGCCCCGGAAACGTCGTTCCTTCACCGTGCTGCGCACCGGGGCTCCTCCAGCTTGTGGAACAAAAGATCCTCTCCCGCAAAGGGTCCGTCGGCCGTGTGGCCCTCTGAGCGCCGGGGCTCCAGCTGGATCCTATGGGGCTGCCGGGCTTTGTGTGCGCGCAGGGGCGGGAAGGACTGCCGGACCCCTGCACATCCCGTGGATGGCTCCACGCTGCGAAGTTGTCTCCCATGCCGGTCCCTCTCGCACCGCCCAGTCCCCTGCGGGGCGCCCAATCATTCGCAGGTGGGAGGGAGAGCAGACCGCCCGCCCCCAGCTCACCTTGCTCTAGACTTTTCACCGCTCTGCAGTCGTAGAAGCGCAGGGTCTGAGACTTGTGGAAACTCGAGTTCATGGTTCCAGCCCCGCTCAGCCTCGTCTTCGCCCTCGCTTCTCGCTACCGGGGCTGCAGAAGGACCCTGGGTGCGGCGACCCCCGCCGCAGCCCCGGCCCGTGCTCGCTAGGCTGCCGGGCTGCTTTGAGTGCAGCGGCCAGAGCTGGACTGGCCGCGCGCCTTGGGGACTCCAGGCGCCGCGCGCGGGAGGAGCGGGGGACGCCGGCTCGCGCCGCCCCGAGGACCCGCCCCCCGAGCCCCTAGGACCCACGTCTCGCCCTGCGTCCTGAGGACCCGCCCACGATGTCCCGCCCCGCTCCCCGAGGACCCGCCCAGCAACGGGAAAGCCCGGCCCACGTCCCTAAGACCTGCCCCACGAGCCCCAAGGACCCGCCTCATATCCTTACCATCCACCACTCGAGATTCGAGGACCCGCCCTGTGCCCCGAGTACTCAGCCCGTGCCTCACCAACCTGTCCCCGAGCTTTGCGGACCCGGTCCCCGAGAACACACCACCATTCCCTGCCCTGCGCCTGGAGGACCGGTGCGCTTCATTTCCCCCTTGGCGCCCGCACTTTTTCTCCCTTGCTCGCTCCCGCTGAGATTTTGTTTGCCTCCACCCCTTGCCAGGGAAGGGACCTGATTTTGTCTGATTTTTATCTTTGTCTTAGATGATAGGGGAGTCACTGGAGGCCTGACCCCTTGGTCCCACCTGTCTGTACAGCTGCCAGCTAGTAGATGGTCTGGGCAAAGGTTCTGCAGGGAGGCAAACCCCTAGGGCATAGCTTAGCACAGGTAAAAGTAAAAAGGATACGGAGAGGGTCAGAAGAACCTCTAGGCCTGTCTGGTGAGAAGGAAGACTTCTGCTGAGGCTGGTAGAGAAAGGAGTATGTCAGCAGCAAGAAGGCTTCAGCTGTTAGCACTGTCGTCAGTGCTTACCATCTGGAGAGCTCTGGGAGCAGGGTTGCCCAAACCAAAATCCTTGCCCCTGAGGAATTTGTGATGAACCCAAGAACCCAGGACAAATAGGGGTTTTAAAAGTATTACAAATTATACTATACGAATTTGCTGGAGACCCAGGATGTATTGAGAAAGACTGTGTCTGTGAATGGGGTCACCCAAAAGAAATGAGTAGGATGGAATGTTGGAGAGCGACCAGTTCACACTATGAGAGTGTGAGCCCTTTGACTTTTCAGGCCCAACCCACTCAATTTATTTCTGCCAGTTAAAAAGTGTTAATTTTACTCCAATAAGTGTGTCCAGTCCTTTGCATTAAAAAATTCCTAGGCGACACATAAAAATCAATAATCCATGAAATTCCCTTGAATGCCTCATTGGGTGGGGCCTGGCTGGGGAAGATGGAGACACTGGGTGGCTCAGGTCTGAGGGGAATGCCTGATGGCTCTGCCCCTGTTCTTTTTCTGTACAGGGAGAAGAAAACCTCAGGACAATGAAAGGAGGACCAAGGGGAAGGGGCCCCTGGGTGGCTAATTGGTTTGTTTGTATTTTCTTTACTTTAGGGTCCATTCTGTTGACATAGTAGCTTTATTAGGAAATCACTCATATCTTCTAGGTTTCCAGTTAATACAATCAGTTTCTCTACTTAACTTTTCATTTCCCCTCTCTCGTTTTGTACAGAACTGTCACATTTAATAAACAAGTATTGATACCTCATCATTAACTGAGATCCGTATTTTATTGGAGTTTTATTTATTCTGCCTTTTCTGTCCCAGGATCCCATCCAGGGCACCACATGTAGTCATGATGTCTGTTTAGCCGATCTGAGTTTAGACAGTTACGCTTAGGGTTAGGGTCATGGCTAGTTAGGGTCAGGGTCAGGTTCAGGGTCAAAGCCAGGGTCAAGGACAATGTCAGGGTCAAGGTCAGGGTTAGGGCTCGGGGTTAGTGCTGGTATGATCCAGGTGTTAGACAGCTGAGAGCAGAGCTGGCTGCTGGGTGCAGGTTGGGTAGTGTCTCCTCTCCCTCAGCTCAGTGTCATCCACAGGGACCCTGCAGTATCACCAGGAAACCACACACTGGCTGGATCATGCAGGCTGAGGGCAGCCCCCAGACAGGTGTGGAGGCAAGGCTACAGCACCCTAGCTGGATGGGCCCTGGTCGGCCGGGACCACAGCAGGCTGGGCAGGTGTTTGAACCTCTGAGCCACAAACCCCTCAGTTGGAATCACCCTGTGGGTCTGGAGGGACCTAACAAGATGAGAATGAGGTCTGGCAGAACTCGTTGGCAGAGGAGGTGGGAACAGAGGGCTGGGAGGCCCCGAGCAGGAGGCATGGCCACTGCAAGCAGGAGCTGCGTATGGGCCAGGCTGAGGCCTCCCATCTCAAGGCCTCACTCCCACTGCGCTGTGGCTCAGGGCCTCGCCCATCATGTCCGCTCTCTGGATGCGGACGGTTCTCACAGGGCACCCCTCCAGTAGCACGTGTGCCTCCCATCACTGATGGAGCTGGACTTACTGGTTTGCTTCTGAATGTCTTGCCAGCACCCCAGTGAGGCGAGTCTGATGGTGCACTGGGATCCACAAACTTAGATTAGATCCTCTAAAGAGAAGAAATGAAAGTGGAATCTCAGCCTTTGAAGGAAACCAACACTTCAAAAGCAAAAATAAATGAGTAGGACTACATCAGACTAAAAAGCTTCTGCACAGCAAAGAAAATCATCAACATAATGAAAAGACAACCTACAGAATGGGAGAATATATTTGCAAGTCATATGTCCAATAAGGGGTTAATACCTAAAATATGTAAAGAATGCATACAACTCAACAACAAAAGAGCAAACAACCCAATTGAAAAACGTCCAGAGGATCTGAATAGACATTTTCCCAACGAAGACTTACATATGGCCAACAGGCACAGGAAAAGACATTTAACATCACTATTAGGGAATACAAGTAAAAAACACAATGAGATAGCATCTCACACCTGTCAGAATGGTTCTTATCAAAAAGACAAGAAATAGCAAGCACTGGTAAGAATGTGGAGAAAAGGGAACCCTCATACACTATTGGTGGGAAGGTAAATTGGTGCAGCTGCTATGGAAAACAGTATGGAGATTCCTCAAAAATTTAAGAATAGAACTATCATATGGTCCAGCAATTCCACTGCTGGATATTCATCCAAAGAAAACAATAACACTAGTTAGAAAAGATAGATGCACCCCTATGTTCACTGCAGCGTTGTGTACAACAGACAAGATATGGAAGCAACCTGAGTGTCCATCAATAGAAGAATGGATAAAGAAGATGTGGTGTATGTATACATACACACAATGGAATACTACTCAGCCATAAAGAAGAATGAAATCTTTCCATTTGTGACAACATGAATGGACCATGTGGACATTATGCTAAGTGAAATAAGTCAGACTGTGAAAGACAAATACTGAGTGATTTCACTCACATGTGGAATATAAACAAACAAAATCATGAACAAACCAAACCAAATGAAAACAAACAGACAGATACAGAGTAGCAGTTATCAGAGTGGAAGGGGTGGGAAAAGGGAGAAATGGGTGAAGGGGATGAACTGTATGGTGATGAAGGAAAATATACTTCTGGTGGTGTGCTCGCTGTAGTGTATACAAAAGTACTACTATAGTGTCGTACACATGAAGACATAAGGTGTTATAAACCAAAGTAACCTCAATGAAAAAAAAGTTTTTTTAAAAAGAGAGAGGGAAAGTGATTCTTTGCATTCCAAGGACTGCAGCTTTGGACAGCCCACTCAGGGCCTCCAAGGAACCCCAATTTATTCCAGCATAATTGAGGCTGACTATCCCTGGACAGAAAATGGGCAAGTGCATGGATGTGCTCAGAGCCTGCACTCGGGTTAGGGTTAAGGGTTCACCAGGAAGGCTTTCCTAGGTCACCGCCCACACCCACCACCTGCTCGTCCACTTCCAGCTCAGGCCCAGAAAGGCCCCTGTGGGCCACAAGACCCACAGCTCTGCCTGGGCCCACACTCCCCTTCTGCCTGGTCCCTCTCTCCTGTGTCCCCTGCAGGATCACCAGGAACCCCCACCTGCCTGAGGCAGTCTGTCTGCTCTGTCCTGATGAGGCCTCTGTGGCATCGGGTAGAAGGTAGAAGAAGCAGGAGGTACCTGTGGAGGCACCCTCACACGGCACAGCAGCCAGCAACCAACTACTGACCTGGTCGCTCTGGGTGGGCCCAGGCGGGGTTCAGGGACCTGCAGCATCTCCTGGTTCTCACCTCATCCCAGCACTGCCCATGGGTGAGTTGCTAAACACCTCTGTGCTGGCAGCAAAAAGAGGATGCTTGTTCACACACCCCTCCCAGAGCATGGGGCTTAGGTGGGCAGGCCCTTCCCAGGATATGGAGCTCACCTAGGCAGGCACCCAGCAGCCCATGGGGCTCACGTGGGCAGGCCCCTCCCAGAATCAGGAGTCAGCAGCCTAGTGAGGGTGCTGGGGACTCTCAGGGCCCCAGCGGACGTCCCTTCCAGCAGACAGCCCAGAAAAAGTGAGGAAATCTTTGGGGAATTGCAGGTGGGAGAGAGTCACTGTCTCGTTTCTGGTTCATGAAGACCACATTGGGATGGGATGTGAGATGCACCATGGGGGCGGGAGCTTTGTCAGGGCCTGATAGAGGAGCAGGGTGCAAGATCAGGTTGGGCCACCATCAAGCCTGTGGCTGTAGAGTGGCATTATTGTGGGGACTGGCCATAGACTCCAGAGGAGGAGCTGACATTCACTGGGGCACAAGGGAAGTGGGGGACTGGGAGGCCCCAGGTGTCTGGGCTCAGCAACCAGGGGAGGCGGGGCTGCCTCCTGGAGTGTGGGGAGCAGCAGGCTCACAGTTTTGTGAGGGGCCTGTTAGCCCTAAGGTGAGAGGGGGATGCAGGGTTTGGAGAGATGCGCCTGGCCTGGGGGATGGGTCCAGGGAGGAAGGAGAGAGCCCAGGTTGGGGCAGGTGAGTTACAGCAGACTCCATGCAGGGGACTGTGTTCCTGATGGAAGCAGCTCAGCCAGAGAGCAGTGGCTGTCAGGTGCTCAGCTTCACTCTCCTGTTCTTATGTAAAGCCACTGTGTCAGAGTTTGCAACACTGCCAGGGGACCCCTGAGTGCATTTTTGCCCTGGCTTCATCCAAGGGGCTCAGGTGGAAAACAGAACCACTGCAGACCTGTCCATGTCCCCACAGGGAATGAACCCCATCAGGGCACTGGGCTCACAGACTTCAGGAGACCATGGCCCTCAGGACTGTTGTCCTCTTTGCTGTCACCTGCTGGTCAGAGGCCCAGGTGCCCTAGTCCTGGCTCCACCCTCTAGGGCCTGGATTCTGGGACAGCTTGGGGGTAGGGCAAGACCCTCACACTCCTTTATCTGCCTGAGGGTGAGAATGTCTTAAAGGCTGCATTGGCAGATTTTGGAGGTCTGAATGTTTCCAGCAGGTATGGGGAGAAGGAAGGGGTGTGAGGTTCCTACATCGGTTGGGCTTTCCCAGGGTAAACAGCTGTGCCTTCCCCTCCCAGTCCATTCCCCACACCATCCATCCAGGAAGCTCAGATCCAGGAGCACGAGGGCCAAGGCTCTCCCTTTGCTTGTCTGTGACTTCCCATTCCCACAGCGAGGAGCCTGGCTTCCACCGTCTGCCATTTATCAACCAAATTCTCTGTCGCTGGTTACATGCACAGTGGTTTCAGAATTGTTAACTACTACATCCTGGAAAGAACTTTATAATGGAAAGCCCACAGTTTAACAATGGTCCATTCTGCCTTTGCAAAAGAAGTCTGTTCAGTCCCGAAGTGAACTTATGTCAACACCTGTTGCCCCACCATCAACTGTTTTTTCCACCCGTTTCTAATGCATTTCATAGATTATGTGTCACACTGTGTGTTCCATCCTGCGACCCTGCTACATCCTAAACAACTAAGTTTGAATAGATTATGATTGACCTTTGGGCTGTACAAATGTGTGGGTGTAGACATACACATAGTGACAGGTGTCCATCCTAAAGTAAGACATGGAACATTTCAACCCCCCCACCCCCACCGCATGATCTGCTCATGTATGTAGCTTTGCCTTTTCCATGATTGTCATCAGTGGGGTCCTACTGTGTGCAGCCTCCTCAGACTGGGTTCTTTCACTTAGTAACATACAAGTGAGACTTACCCGTGTCTTTCCATGGGTTGATGGTTTAATGTCTATTGCTGAGAAGAATTCCATTGCGTGTGTATGGGAGGAAAACCAGCTTTCCCTCTATCCTCCTAGGTTCTTTGATGAGACCTCCCTGCCCCTAATAAGACAGATTACCGGGAGAAAAACAAACAAGCTGAATAACATGCATACCTCCTGTATACAGGGGAGATACCCAGGAACACTGACTCTCTCCCTGAAATGGCCAGAAGCATCACTTTAAATATCACCTTCAGCTGAAAACAAAAGCAAGGGAGGGGGAGGGAGGAAGTCATTTACGACAGGTTACCATGAAAGCTCAGTAAAGAAGGGTGTAAGGTTTAAAGTTCGTGTCCCCATTCACTTCATTCCATATGGCTTTCTATTAATTGTTTCTAAGTATTTGGAGAAGTTACAGGTATTTGGCTCTATTTCAGTTTGAATTTCCATGCTTAAAGGACTGAGCAGAGCCGCTGTCAGGGCGGGTCCTCAGCTGGCTGTGAGGGCGACTGGGTCCGCGCTTTCCCATTGGCTGGCAGGGCCCAGAGCCCGCTCCCCCCCAGCTGTGGTGGGAACTCGCGTGCGTTCTGCCTTAGGATCTCGCGTTCTGCCTTAGGATCTCGCGTTCTGCGCAGCTGCCTGGAGCCGGGTCTCCTCTGGACATGCCAGGGCTTTGGGACAACAGGGGGTTATGTCCCCGCTGACAGGAGCCCAGTCCTCAGGACCCAACAGGAGGTGCTGCACTGAAGGGAAGGTGAGGAGGAAGGGAAAGTGAGGAGAAGCTTCCCGTGAGGGGCTGATGGCTGAGGGAAAGCCCTCCTCAGAGGCCCTGGGAGAGGAAGGGCTGGATGTGGGAAGCTGTGGGTTTTAGTCAGGTTTTGTGTGTGGTGTAGAGTGTGCCGTGTCCTTTGGCGTGTGGTGTCCAGTTTTCCCAGCACCATTCATCGAGGGGACTGTCCTTTCCCCGGTGCAGTTTCCTGGCTCCTTTCTTGTGAATTAACTGACCACATCCCTGTAGGTTTATTTGCAGACTCTCTCTGGTCCATGTCCTTGTTGCTGTGCCAATTCCACAATTTTTTGGTGACTGTGCTTTTGTAATGCAGTGTGAAGTCAGGGAGGGAGATGCCTCCAGCCTGTTTCCCTTTTGTAGAGAATCTCTTTGGCTGTTGAGGGTCCTTTGTGTTTCCACACGAATGCTGGGATTCTTTGTTCTGTTTCTGTGAAAAATGCCACAGAAGTTTATTTTATTTTTTTGAAGTGTAGTCAATTCAGTGTTCTTTATTTTCTGGTGTGGGGCACAGTGATTTGAAGAGGCTAGCTTTGAGTTTGAGCACTGCTTTGGGTAGAATGGACATTTTAACCATATTAATTATTTCTGTCCATGAGCACAGGGTATCTTTCCATTTATTTGTGTCTGTTCAGTTTCTTTCCTTAGTGTCTTAGAATTTTCAGTGTGCAGGCCTTTCACACTCTTGGTTAAATTTATTCCTAGGTATTTTTTTTTGGATGCAGTTGTAAATGGGATTTTTAAAAATGTCCCTTTCTGATGTTTCATTATTAATGTATAGAAAGACAACTGGTTTTTGTGTGATGATTTCGTACCTTGTAGCTTAACTGAAATGATTTATTAGTTCTAAGAGTTTTTTGATGGTTTGATGTGGAAAACTAGAAATCAGAAATCACCCTGTTTGTACTCCATCCAGGTCATCCATAGCACCTAAAACACAATGGCTCCTAATTTTCCCACACTGCCTCTAAGTTACATGTGGACTCCTGCAAGGGCAATGAGTATCAGCACTTTGGGTGAACTGGATTACGTTAAGGGTTTGCCTCTGTAAGGAAATCTGATGTCTTCTCTGCTTTTTTTTTTTTGGCGTGGTGTTGACATGGTTGTGTTCAAAAGTAATTTCGTTTCTCATAAAGTTTCTTATAAAGTTTTCTTATGAAGTTCCATATTAAATACTTTAAATAGCATTTCACAGTACTCACATTTGCCACCTCACATGGAATACTCCAGTGGGTTTTACCTAAAACTGGGATACTCTCCCAGGGAACCAGCACATAAACCCCAAATGAAGAAATATTATGGTTCACCTTGTAACCCCATCCACAGGCCCGCTTCAGCCTTCCCAATTGCCCCAACTTATGGAAATCCCTTTTTTTTCATCGTTGCCAGGTTTCTTTTCCTGAAACTTACTGAGAGTTTCCCTCTTTTTCAAAATCTTAATGGATTTAAAGCACAAGATGAATACGATCTAGGTGGCCTCTTCTGTGTGTCTCCTTTCACTTAGAATGTTTTCAACCTTTATCCAAGTTGAATCATTAGTGATTCATTCACATTTTTCATTGTCATTAAAAATATAGAACATAACATTTACTATTTAAACCATTTAACTATGCAGGTCTGTGGTATTTACTAAATTCACATTGTTGTACAGATACCTCACCATCCGTCTCCAGAACTTACTCATTTTCCCCAAGTGAAGGAAGCCCTGTGTCCAGTGAACACTGACTCCCCTCAGCCACTGGCAGTGACACTCTTTCTGTCTCTGCATTTGACTTCTCTGGATGCCTTGTATAAGGGGAATCCTACAGTATTTGTCCTTCTGTGTCTGGTTTGTTTCACTGAGCATAGTGACTTCAAGATTTATCCATGTTGCAGCGCATGTCATAATTTCCTTAGTTTTTGAGGCTGTGTAGTATCCCACTTTGTATACACCACATGTACTTTATCCATTCATTCGCTGATGGACAGGTGAGTTGTTTCCACCTTTTGCTGTTGTGATTAGTGCTGCCGTGGGTATGGGTGTACCTATTTCTATTCCAGTGCCTGCTTTCAAATATTTTGAACATATATCCTGAAGTGGCATTGATGGATCACATGTCAACCCCAAGTGTAAGTTTTTGAGGAACTCCCATATGGTTCTCCACCATGGCTGCACCATTTTAGTCCTTCATATGGCAGAATAACATGGCAGTTTATGGATGTACCCTGTTTGTTTATCTGTTTAGCCTTTGATGGACATTTCAATTGTTCTACCTTCGGGGCCATTGCGCATAGTGCTGCTGTGAATATTTGTGTGCCTTTTTTCGTTTGAACACCTGTTTTTAATGTTTCGGGGTCTATATCTAGGAGTGAAGTTGTTGAACCATAAGGTAACTGTATTTTTATCCGCCTGAGGAAATGACAAACTGGAAACCTGGGCTGCACCATTTTCCAATTTTTCAAGTAATGTTTAAAAGTTTCAGTTTCTCTACATTTTGGCCAAGATTTGTTGTTTTAGTTTTCTTAACTGTAGGGCTTCCACTGTGCTTGGGAGGGACGGCATTATGGTATTCATTTCCATTTCCATCATGGCTGATTTTTAACATCCTTTCATGTGCTTGTCGACTATTTGTCTTGTCTGGAGACGGGTCTATTTTTTAAAAAATTATTTAATTTTATTTATTTAGTGGTGTTTTTCTTTTTCATTTTATCAGGTAGAATTATTACTGTTTGACAGCACATATACATTATATTGCAGGTAAATACATATATACAATATACTGTACTTTTTTTAAGCTTACATATAGAGAAGGGTCTATTTAAGTCCTTTTACCATGTTAAAAATGGGTTTGCTTTGTCTTTTTATGAGTTTTAAAAGTACTTGATACTTTCTTGATAAAATTTTTTTCAAGTATATAATATACAAATATTTTCTTTGATTTTGTGTGCTGTCTTTTCAGTTTCTGGATAGCATCTTTGATGTACAAAAGTCTTTAATTTTTTACCACTCTTTAAATTTAAGCTTTTTGTGTATCTTGAGTTAATTTTGCATGTGGTATGAAGCAGGGATCCAATTTCATTTCTCTTAGAAATGAAAAAATTTCACTGGATAGACAATTGCCTGGTACCACTTGTTGAAAACACAATTTTCCCCGCTATTTAATCTTGCCCACTGTGGTAAAAAATCAGTCAGTGTGTGTGTCTTTTCACATTAGAGTGTTGCTCTGGATACATGCCCAGCAGTGGGGTCTCAGACTTTTCTTGCTTCTGACCTAATCAGGAGGAGGTCACTATGTGGAACGGACACTTCGGGAGACAGGGTTTAGCTCCACCTCCTTGATGGATGTCATGGATTATTAGGAACACTTCTGCATAGGAGTTTTCTATTCAATCCCATTTATTAAAATTAAAAAAAAAAAACTATGTCATCATTTAACTTCACCATTGTGGACACCTGGATAGCTATTTAAATCTTTTGGTTATAATCCAGCACTACCGGTTTGGTTGCTCAGTTTATTCCGGCATTGGCTAATGAGACCTCTTTCATTGGCTCCTGTTTTCTTTGAGATCATTCCATATTTTGGGGTTTTGTTCCCCCCCTGGTATTTCCTTGATTTCTGATACAAGATTCAAGATTATACTGGCTCATATATTGACTGTCTCAGTCCTAGTATAAGCCGTTTCTTCAAAGAGTCCTGATTCCTTTTATTAAAGAATGGTATTAAGAATTTACATATGGGAGGAAAATGTTATCCACTGACAATGCAGGGAAATGTGTGCATGTGTTCCCACCTTAGTGTATTGATGTTGCTCAGGGAGCACCGCCCTCCCCAAATCTGCCACAACCACATAGTGTTTTAAATTAAAGTTACTTAGAAATGGCCAAAGCAAGAGGGACACTCTGACCCCAGCTCTATCTCCCTAAAAGCAGGAAATAAGTCTCACGTGAAAGGTTCAGAGGTGCAAATAAACATAACTTGTTACTTTTTAAATTTACAACCCCAAGCCCAGACTCTGTTTAGATTCTTCATTGAGTACCCCAAAGCTATACTTCTTGGGCTGTCAATTCCTAACAAATTTATAGTTTTCTAGATGTATAAAATCTGCCTGTTTTCACTACTTCTTACTTCCCATTTCTATGAGACTTTTGTGTGTAGGAATTAAAATTTCTTTTTCTCCTGCGGCTCTGTCTTGCATTAGTTTTATTACTAGTCCAGCCACAAGAAGTCAAGAGGGATAGAGAGTGAAATTTCCCCCTTCCCAATAGTATACACTCCTAATTACAAAGATTTATATGTGGAAATGTCTGTATTCAAATTAAGCAGAAGACGGGTTTATACTGATGCCTCCAACTTGATCCATTATATGGACAGTGTACCCCCCTCCCCCCGCTTATCTGTAACTCCCAGTCAGACAATAGAATCCTGGTTCCCACCATCTTCCACCCATTCAGTTCATTTCTCATTCTGCTCCAGATGAGTGGTTTCAGCGTTCTTAGCTCCTACCTGTGTGGGATGGATCTTACAGATCCCAATGTTTACGTGCAGTACGTTTTCCCTGTAGTCTGCACGTTCCATTCATTCCTGCAGTCACTGAGGCTGGCCCCTTCTCCACCAGCAGCAGTGAGTGTTTTCATACATTTCTAATACAGATCCTGTGTTACATCCTGCATTCCACCCTGTGACACTACCGCTTACTCGATCACTTAACTGACTTGTTGGGTCATAAAAACCTATGGGTTTAGACAAATGCATAATGGCAAATGTCCACCATGAAGTATCATATGGAACATTTCAAAACTCCCGCATGATCTGTTTACCATATCTTATTTTTCCCTTTCCCCAAATTTCACATAAATTGAGTCACATAGTGCATATGTAGCCTCTCCAGACTGATTCTTTCTCTTTTTGAAGGAAAATCAACATGGAGTTGGTATTGATAAGAGAGCTCTGTCAAATGGAGCCAGGAGCCCATTCAGAAATTGTGACCTATTGTATCATATCTCAGCCTGAAATCAAATCCTAAGTTTTGATCTGATAAAGTCATCCAGAACATCTGCCAGAAACCTATCTACTTGTTGTACTCTTGGCCTCAAATAATTCAGGACGTACTGATCACTTGAGTTTCTAAGCCATTATGCATAGACCTCCTGTGCATTACTTAATGTTCGTTTTTGTTTGAACAGTTTTTCAAAGCAGTTGTCTAAACTCAAGAGATGATTTTTTTTTTTTTTTTTGGATTCTAAGTTGAGACTGTTTGGCTTTGGAAGAAACTGCCAAACTGTCTTCCAAAGTTGGCCGCACCTGTCTTCCACCAGGACCTTGAATGTATTTTTGTATGATTGTTTTCTACCTGTATATCTTCTTTAGCCCGATGTTTGTTTCTATCTTTACCCATTTTAATGGGGTTGTTTGTTCTAGATTTTATTGGTATAACTTGAGTACAAATCCTTCATCAGATGCGCATTTTGCAAATACTTTCTCCTAGTGTGTGGTCTCTCTTTTGCCTTTATGAATAAGACCTTTCACAGAGTAGATGTCTATAGTTCTATAAAGTCCATGTCATTAATTTTGTGTTGATGTGTAGATAGGCATTTGTTGTTGCGAGTTAAAACTCATCACCAGACCCAAGGCCTTACAGATTTTCTCCCTTTTCCTTTTAAGATTTGTATAGTTTTGTCATTTAAATTTGTCTATATGCAATCTTGAGTGAATTTTGCCATCAGTTGTCTATGTTCTCTTCATTCTATACGTTTTTTAATTAATTGCTCCTTAACCAGTTTTTGAGACAGCATAGTGAGCTATTTGGCTGTGTTTCACTTTGGATTTCCAAAGGCACTACATAGAGCAGAACTGCATTCAGGATGAGGTCTCTGGGCTTTGTGAACTCAGCATCCCCTGAACTTTTTTTTTTTTTTTAAATGGTTCACAGCAGGGTGCCAAATCTACCTGTGACCCACAGGGCACACCTTGTGGGTCATTCTGCCCATGGACTTGGCCCCTTGCACAGCCGACAGGGGCTTGGTCTCTTCAGGACTGTCAGGGCTTTGTCTTCTAGACAGTGGGGCTGTGTCCATGCTGTCATGGTCTGAGTTTTCTTGGGCATTGCTGTGAAAAGGCACAATAAGAGGAAAAAAAAGGCCAAGTGGGGAGAAGCTTCCTGTGTGCAGCTGACTGTTCGGGGGAGTTCTGTCTTCAGTGGAACCTCAGAAAGAGGTTGATGTGGAAAACTGGGGTTTTAGTTAGTTTTGTGTGCAGTGGAGATGGTGACCAGTGATGTTCTTTGGTGCATGGTGTCCCATTTTCCTGGCAATGTTTATGGAGGGGAATGTCCCTCCATCTTTGTATGTCCTTGGCCCCATTTTCATGAATTAACTGGCCACAGTCATGTGGGTTTATCTCTGGGCTCTTTATGCTGTTACCCTTGTCTGTGTGTCTGTGTTTGTGCCAGTTCCTCACTGTTGTAGTTACTACAGCTCCTTGATACAGTTTGATGCTAGGGAGGGAGATGCCTCCAGCTGTGTCCTTCTTTCTCAGAACTTCCCTGGCTGTTCAGGGTCCTTAGTTGTTCTATATTAATAGCAGGGTTGTTATTTCCATTTCAATGAAACATATCATTGAACATTATATTGATGTTGCAGTGAATTTGTTGATAGTTTTGGGTAGAATCAATAATTTAATACTAGTAATTCTTCCAATCCATGAGTACAGAGTATTTTTCTGTTTATTTGTGTCTTTAACTTCTTACTCAATGCTATATAGTATTTTGAGTACAGGTCTTTCACATCCTTGGTTAAATTTGTTCCTAGTTTTTTTCTTCTTTTTGATACAATTATAAATGTGATTGTTTCCTTGAATTTCCCTTCTGATGGGTTATTATTAGTGTATAGAAATGCAACTGATTTTTGTACATTGATTTCAAATTGAACTTCACTGAATTTATTTGTTTTAACAACTGTTTGTTAAGTGTTGTGGAAAATTGTAATGTTAAAATCTCACTGGTTCTCCTGCATCCCAGGTCGTGCACAGGATCCAAGACTCAGTGGCTACTGGTATACTCATCCCACAATGCCTCTTAATAACAAGTGGATTCCTACAAGGGCGATGAGCATCACAACTCTGGCTGACCTTGGTCTGGGTGAGCCTTGGCTTCTATAGCAAGGTTTGATGTCTGTATTATCAGCTTCTCTGCCGTGGTATTGATATGGTTGTTTTGAAAAGTAATGGGCTTTCCAGTAATTTCTATGATGGTAAACACTACTCACATTTGCCGCTTTATACAAAATACTGTAGGGTGTTTTACCCCAAACAGGGGTAGTCTCCTGAGGAGCCGTCATATAACCCACCAGTGAAGAAGCCTTATGGCTTCCACATTATTGTGTGACCTGCCGGCCCCCTTCAGCTGTCACCGCTTGGTCCAGCTGCTGGTTCTCTGTTTCTGGGTTTGTTACTGAGACTCTCACTTTGACAGCCTTGATGGATGTAAAGCACACACGATGACCATGTGATCTGGGGGAACTTTTCTTTACGGCTCTTTTCGCTAGGGATCTTTTCAGTGTTTATTAATGTTGTAAATTGTATCAGTTCTACATTCCTACATGATTTTCACTGTGATTAAAAATACATATGACACTTTTAACTGAAATCATTTCAAGTACACATTTCTGTGGTGTTAACTACCTTCACATAATTGTACAAACAAATTCAAGAACTTGTGTGCCTACTTTAAGCATGGGAGATGCCCAGGAAATTGAGTAATTCCCTGAAATGGCCCAAGACATTACCCGAAATACCATCTTTATCTAACACCGAAAAGAAAGGAAGGTTGTAGGTTTAAATCTTAGCCTTCTCTATTGATTTTTTTTTTTTTTTTGAGATTTAGTCTTTCTTTTATTCCTGGTACAAAAAGGGAGATTACTTTTCAAATGGAGATTTCCCTTATAAATGTAAATTTGCCTCACAAAAGGCAGTATTGACTTGGATTTCATAGAGTCTCATGTGTCTTATTTTTTTAAGAAATCTGCCCATTGTAATCTTCATGCCAAAGAGATATATTTTAGGGTGTCATTTGCCCTCTTTCCATGGGTGTACCCTAACTTGCTTATGTATTCATGCACGGAAGGACATCCTCATCATTTAAAGTTTTTAGCCATTATGAGTAGAGTTGCTGTGTATAATTGCGTGCTAGTTTTTGTTTGGACACTTCATCAAAGCAATTGTCTAAATACTAGAGGTGCAATGTTGGATTCTCAGGTGAGCATTGACTAGCTTTGGAAAAAACTGCCCAACTGTCTTTCAAAGTAGCCACACATGCATTCCACCTGCAGTGAGGGAGAGTTCATTTTTCTTCATCTTCTGTCAATCACAAGTAATGTCATTTTTTGGAGTTTAGTGGTTCTAATGAGTGTGCAGTGTTACATCATCATTGTTTTAATTTGCAGTTTCCTACTGGTATATGACTTTTGAGAACATTTTTATAAGCTTATCTACTATCTGTGTGTTTTCTTTGGAGAGGTGTTTGTTAAGATCTTTACCTATTTTTATTGGGGTTGTTTGTTGTAAAGTTCTTGGGGTAATTTGAGTCCAAATCCTTAATCAGTTATGTGTTTTGTAAATTTATGTTTCTCAGTATGTGTCTTGTCTTTAGGTTTTCTGAATAAGGTCATAAACAGAGTTTAAATTTTTAATTTTTTAAATTCCATGATTTAAATTTTACTTCTGTGGATAGACTTGGGGATTTTTGTAAAAGTTCATCACCTAGACAAGGTTATGTCGATTTCCTTACATGTTTTCTTTTAGAATAATTCCAGATGTGCATTTTATAGTTGTCTATGGACAATTTAGAGTACATTTTGGTGTGAGTGGTAAAACCTGAGTGGTTGTGGCCTGCAGTTCCCAGCTGGCGAGCGGATGGCACTGTTCTCTGACCCTCAAGGTGCACGTGTCTCACTGAGGGGGTTGGCTCCTATGGGAACTTGGCTCCTTGCGGGGCTGGTGGAGGCTGGGTCTCTTCAGGACCCACCGTGGCTTCAGCTTCAGGACAACACTCGACCAACCAAGTCCACCCAGACAGGAGCCAGACATCTTCAAGAATCACCAGGAGGCATCACTGTGGGAGTAAAAGGTGAGGGAAAAGTGGGGAGAGGCTTCCTGTGTGTGATTGCAACTAAGGAGGTCCATTGTCAGAGGATCCAGCAGGGGCTTGATGTGGAAAAATTTCAGATTTACTTGATTTTGTGTCTAGTGTTGACAGTGTCTAGTGTCATTTTGGGGGTATGGTGTCCCATGTTCTTGGCACCGTTTATTGAGGGGACTGTCCTTTTCCCGTTTTGTGTTCTGGGCTCTTTTGCCATGGACTAACTGACAACATAAAGACGGGTTTATTCCTGTGCTCCCTGTTCTGCTCCTCTGGTCCATGTGCCTGTTTTTGTGCCAATATCTTACTGTATCTCTGCTGGGGACTGTGGCTTCCTAACGTCGTGTGAAGCCAGGGAGGGAGACGCCTCCAACTGAGTTCTCCCTTCTCAAGGTTGCTCAGGCTACTCCAGGTTCTTTTTTGTTCCGTACAAATGGTAGGATTTCTTGTTTTCTGTTTCTGTGAAAAAAATTCATTTGGTAGAGTTTGGTAGAGTTTGCAGTTGATGTGTGCACTGCTTAGGCTTCGTGAATGTTACAGTAATGTTCTTCTAGTGCACGAGCACAGCTTTTATTTGTGTGTGCATCCTCTTCAATTTCTTTATCAGTGTTTTCTAACTTTCCATGTGCAGGCCTTTCACATCCTTGGTTCATTTTATTCCTAGGTTTTACTTTATTTTATTTTTGGTACAATTGTTAAATGGAATTGCTTTATTAATTTCTCTTTCTGAAACTTCTTTATTAGTGTACAGAAAGTCAATCGATTTTTGTGTATTGATATTGTATCATGTAACTTTACTAAAGGTATTTATTACTTTTTTACAGGTTTTTTTTTTGGTATGTTGATGTGGAAAAGTAGAATTCAAAATTGCCCCCCCCTTTTTTTAATCACATCCAAGTCCTTCACAACAACCAAGACACAGTGGCTTATGATACTATCTTATGGTGTCTCTTAATAATATGTAGATTCCTGCAAGGGTGATCAGCTTAACCATTTTGGATCAACTGGAACTGGAGAAGGTTTGGGCTCTATAGTGAAGTTTGATGTTTTCTCTGCTTTCCTGTTATGATTTTGACATGGTTGATTTAAAAAAATTATTTACTTTCCAATAATTTTAAGCATACAGAGTATGTGCAGTAGCAGGACAGAGTCCTCTTCATCTGTAAGCTCAGGTTTCTCACTCATCACTGATGTGGCACGTATGCCACTTCTCATGACAATCTCTAGTGTGTTTTTGCCTTGAGTAGAGACACTTTCTCTGTGTCACCACATAACATCCAAATGAGGATTCATTATGGTTCTCACTTCATAACGCAGTCCACAGGCTCAGTCCCACTGTTGGCACCTGCTCCAGCTGTACGGCAATGGGTTTTCCCAATCTGATCCAGGTGTTTTTTTTTTTTTTTTTTTTTCCTGGAACTGTTCTCGAGACCTTCCCTTATTTCCCCAAGTTTGATCGAATTAAAGGGCACATGATGAGTGTGATCCGGGTGGCCTTTTCTGTATGGCCTCTTTTCCTTAGGATGTTTTCGTTGTTCCTCCCTGTTGTAGCAAGTATCAGCACTTCATGTTTTTCATTGTGAGTAAATCTATTCCATATGCCATTTGCCATTTGAACTGCTGTAAGTATATAGTGTCATTACATTCATGTCATACAGTTTTTGGATATTAGCTATGTTTACCTTGTTGTAGAAATGTTCTCAGCACTCATCTGCACTACTTTTTCAGTTTCCCCAAGTGAGACTGTATCCATTAGGACACTAACTCCTAACCCCCTGGCAAATACATTGTACGTTTTGTTATCGAATTAGACTTATACGGATACCTCATCTTAGAATCATAGAATGTGTGTCCTTTTTTGGTTTGATTTGTTTTGTTTCCCTTGAAGTGACTTCAAGGTTCATCCACAGTGTAGCATGTGTCAGAATTACCTTCATTTTAAAGGCTGAATCCTGTTTAAATGTGTAAAGTAATTATAATTATTTTACTTTGATTTAAAGATAAGTATGGTTGGATATCTACCCCCATACTAACCCATGGACACTACTTTGAACCTTTACTGACCTGTAATAAGTGCCAGCACTTGTTGAACCATGTGTACGTCCACCTCTAGGTGGCAGTCTGGCCACGTAGGAGCCTCTGCCGACCTAGCCATGTCCTCCGTGTATTTAGGAGGTGTCTTCATTCTTGGTGATTTTAATTTTTTTAACTACCATCAGTAATATAAAACCATCAGCCATATCCCAATGTATGTAGTTTGAGTTAATTGTATATGTGGTTTATTCCCCTGCCTGTGGATAGCCAGTTACCCAGCACCGTTTGTGGAAAAGAGTAGTAAAAAAAAAAAAAAAAAAAAACCCCTAAATATTCACGCTTGTCAAAAGTGTATTGATCCTAAGTGAATGGGATTATGGTCGGGCTTCTTATGTATTGCCATTTATCTATATTTATATTTTTATGGCAGTATCATATTTTTTATATTGCTTTGTATTGACATGAAATTTGAAAATATGAAGCTGTATCTTTGGTTTTCCCTTTTCAAGTTTGTTTTGTCTTTTTGGGGTTCCTAAAATCACATATGAATGTTAAAATCAACTTCTGTGTTTGTTCCAAAATTGTCATAGAAATTACGTTGTCTCCCTAGATCGCTTTGGGCACTCACGCCATATTTAGTTTTGTTACCAACATGCGATGTCTTCTTCTTTTTTTTTTTTTTTAAAGATTTTATTTCACTTCTTTTAGTGGTGTCATTTCCATTTTAATTTACTAGTCTTGTACCTTGATTAGATTGACTCTTAACTATTTTAGTAATATTGACATCATGTAAAATACAAGTCTCTTAAATTCTTGAGATTATTCATTGTTAATGTGTACATGTAGACAAATTTTGATTCATTGATACTTTGTGTTGTCTACTTGCTGAAGTATTTGAGTTGCTCACAGTTTAAAAGTTGAGCTAGTCAATGAATTGTTTGTGCTTTCAAGATGTATATGTAAACTGATGTCAACCGTGTCTGTGAATGGACATCCTTTTATATGTAACAATTTTATCTTTATTCTCTTTCATCCTGTATTTGCCTGGAACTTCCTGTGCAATAGTGAATAACAGAGGTGAAAGGAACTCTCTGGGCCTTGTTCCAGATGATTGACGTTTATTGTGCATTTTTTATACTGCTTTGTATCATACTGAATAATTTGTTCCTGGTCCTAGTTTCACGAGTGTTTATGCCATGAAGTAGGAGTGGAATTTGTTGAAAGCTTGTGGTGAATCAAGTGGATGGGATGACGTGATTTTTCTGTATTGTACAATTGTTGTTTATCAAATTGCTTAGCTTTATGTAATAATTTATGACATCGCTTGGTTTACAATGTTAAAACTGGATTATCTGCTTTGGAGACATTTGCAGGAGGTGGATACTCATTTCTATTGTGCTGTTAAATTCAGGTAAGTAGTAATATACAGGGAAGTGGAGGATTCTAGTTCATAGACTAGTTGATGTCTTCGTGGGATTTGACCATCAGGAGAGTGCTAGGTTGTTATTAGAAAATAGGATGAAGGATTAGGATTAGGGGTCCAAATTAGGGTAAGGGTATGGGAAATGGGCTGGTTAGGGTCGTGGAGTACCGGTGAGAGTTAGGGAAAGGTTAGCGGTGCGATAGGGTAGGAAATAGGGCTGTAGAACGGTTAGAATAGGAGTTAGGCAACAGGTTAAGTTCAGGGTAACGCATAAGGTATGGGTAAGGGTACAAGTTAAGGTTATGCATTAGGAACATCATAGGGCTAGGGATAGGTCTAGAACCAGAGCAAGGGTTAGGGTTTAGACTCAGGGTTCGGGTTAGGGTTAGGGTTAGACTCAGGGTTAGGTTAGGGTTAGGGTTAGGGTTCGGGTAGACTCAGGGTTAGGGTAGGGTTAGGGTTAGACTCAAGGGGTTAGGTTAGGGTTGACTCAGGGTTAGGGTTAGGGTTAGACTCAGGGTTAGACTCAGGTAGGTTAGGTTTAGACTCAGGGTTAGGGTTAGGGTTAGACCTTCAGGGTTTAAGGGTTAGGGTTAGACTCTTGTTAGGTTAGGTTAGGGTTAGGGTTAGGGTTGACTCAGGGTTAGGGTTAGGGTTAGGGGGGGGTTAGGGTTAGTAGGGTTAGGGTTAGGGTTAGTGGTTAGGGTTAGGGTTAGGGTTAGGGTTAGGGTTAGGTTAGGGTTAGGGTTAGGGTTAGGGTTAGGGTTAGGGTTAGGGTAGGGTTAGGGTTAGGGTTAGGGTTAGGGTTAGGGTAGGGTTAGGGTTAGGGTTAGACTCAGGGTTACGGTTAGACTCAGGGTTAGGGTTAGACTCAGGGTTAGGGTTAGACTCAGGGTTAGGGTTAGACTCAGGGTTAGACTCAGGGTTAGACTCAGGGTTAGACTCAGGGTTAGGGTTAGGGTTAGACTCAGGGTTAGACTCAGGGTTAGACTCAGGGTTAGACTCAGGGTTAGACTCAGGGTTAGGGTTAGGGTTAGACTCAGGGTTAGACTCAGGGTTAGACTCAGGGTTAGACTCAGGGTTAGGGTTAGACTCAGGGTTAGGGTTAGACTCAGGGTTAGGGTTAGACTCAGGGTTAGGGTTAGACTCAGGGTTAGGGTTAGACTCAGGGTTAGGGTTAGGGTTTAGAGTTAGGGTTAGGGTTAGGGTTAGGGTTAGGGTTAGGGTTAGGTTAGGGTTAGGGTTAGGGGTTAGGGTTAGGGTTAGGGTTAGGGTTAGGGTTAGGGTTAGGGGTTAGGGTTAGGGTTAGGTTAGGGTTAGGGTTAGGGTTAGGGTTAGGGTTAGGGTTAGGTTAGGGTTAGGGGTTAGGGTTAGGGTTAGGGTTAGGGTTAGGGTTAGGGTTAGGTTTCAGGGTTAGGGTTAGGGTTAGGGTTAGGTTAGGGTTAGGGTTAGGGGTTAGGGTTAGGGTTAGGGTTAGGGTTAGGGTTAGGGTTAGGGTTAGGGTTAGGGTTGTTAGGGTTAGGGATAGGGTTAGGGTTAGGGTTAGGGTTAGGGTTAGGGTTAGGTTAGGGTTAGGGTTAGGGTTAGTGTTAGGGTTAGGGCTAGGGCTAGGGCTAGGGCTAGGGCTAGGGCTAGGGTTAGGGTTAGGGTTAGGGTTAGGGTTAGGTTAGGGTAGGTTAGGGTTAGGGTTAGGGTTAGGGTTAGGGTTAGGGTTAGGGTTGGGTTAGGGTT